>NC_090937.1:1165023867-1167423867 GCF_040938575.1 Ambystoma mexicanum | reverse complement strand
AGATGGTATGTGTATTGTTGAAATGAGCAAAAGGGGAACCTTTTGAATGAGAATACTGAACGATGAACTTTTCTTGTTAATATTGCCTTTTTTTTATACAAGTTTTTAAAATTTAGTTCAGGTGATTTAGTCTGAATGAATTGTTTTTGGCTCATTGAAAGATCTCTAATCTAATGTTTTGTATGATTTAATTTTTGTGTTTAATTGTGTAAGGTTTATTTTAAACCAAATCACAAAAATATCTAAAAAAATAAATAAAAGCATTCCAAGAGAATTCCAAATGAGCGATCTGTTATTGATGGCAAGGAGATCAACAAAATAAAAAGTCAGACAATAGGAAACACAATTCTTCCATTCCACAAAATTCCTGAATGATCTGTGACTGGTAAAGTTGCAGCGGTCATATTGGAAGTTCAAGGATCTGTCCAGAATGGGGTTAAACAAGCACATCTTTCAACTCGTGGACATATTTTTCCTAGTGCAGTCTGTCAAAAGACAGGACAAAAGTTAATAGAATAAAAGTGAAGGTTGTGATGACTTTCACTACCAACATAAATGTTGGACTAAAATTCAAAAGCAAAATTAAATATTTTACTTTCACAGACTGGCCTTTGTATCCAGGAATTCAGTAGTCTTTCTGTCTGGAATCTAAGAGGTTTACATGCCTCGCCACCACACATTTCAACAATCTACCCACCTCTTCATTAAATCTGTTTTTCAGTCATGTCGCCGATGGCCTCAAGGACACACAAACTCCCAGATGAGTTTTAAGAATTTTAGAGTCTCAAATTGGAAACCGACCCCAGTTGGAGAGTGCCTTCCAATCACTCTTGGCACTTGCCTGGTCTATCCCGCCCTTCAACTCCTTTTCCTGGATCTTACTGTCTCTGTCACGTTGCATCACGCCGCTCCCGGGCATGGCATTTGCAACCTTACCTGTCGCTATGCAATGTTATGAAGGACGTTGGTCCTTCCCAAGAAGGCGCTGATGTCCCGCGTCACTCTGTGTGATGACGCAGACATCCAAGATGGCGTAGAACACCAGCAGGATAAGAACGCGGGTTTCCATGTAGGCGTGCCTCGCAATCAGCTTCCTTCTCCCGATTGCTATGACCCTCGTTTGCTGTTTTCCCTCGTCTCCCTTCGCTTTCCCGCTCGCTTGCTCCCTCTCCTGGCACTAAATCTCTCTGTTCCCCCTGCATTTCCCAGTTGCTCAGGAGCTTTGCCTGCATCGTCCACCTTCTATCCTAGCCCTCTTGGGATACATTGCACTGTAGTCCTTGGATCCTCATTCTGGAACCTAAAGAGCCTCTAATTCTTCTGCTGCTCCAGCTGGAGGTTTTTCCCCTCTTTTGATTTTTTTCCCCTCCATTTAGACTGCCTTCTTGCGGTGGCCTCTAGCCTGTTCTGTTTATTCCAGACAACAGCCTGGCTACCAGGGGAGACGGGCCTTACCTCTTAACACAAGCCACGCAAGACCTCCAAGGTAAGGCCTTCTCCTGATACTCTCTCCCTTCCTCTTCCTACACTTTCCTTCTCCCTTCCTACTCCATCCACCATTTCCTCTCTCTCGCACTATCACTCCTCTCCTGTAATTTCAATTACCCTCCTCTGGTTACTCGTCTCCACCCTCCGATCTCACAATCTCCTACTCTCCCCCCCTCTCACCACTGTCTTGTCTCCTTCCTTACACCCCACTACTTATCTCTCTATGCCCCTCTTAACTACGACTCATACCTCTACATTGTCACTCCCTGCCCCTACTACTCCACCTCAGTGCTGCTGCTACCTCTACATTTACACTTTCACTCATCTACCTCCACGCTTTTACTACTCTACTACTGCTCCCACCTCTGCTCTACCCCGATCACCTATGTTGTGGAAAAATAACCACAGACTATTCGTTAGGAAAGATTTCTTAATTGTGGGTAATTTTCCTTCCATGTGGCAACCCCTAAACTTGTTACTGTTGTTTTCACCATGATCTAGACTTTGCCAGAGAAGTGCAGCCTTCTGCCGCACTCCTCTGGGCTTTCGCTCCATTCTTACAGGGAAACTGACATGCCCTTAAAACAGTCAGTACCGGGAAACGTTGTTTTCCGTAGTTTATCATGTTGCAGCTTTCGCGCAACATGGCACAAGAGGGCACTGTAAGCTAAGTTACTGCTCTCTTGGGTCTCTAGTCTTCTACAGGCCCTAGATACTCTCTTTGGATTGTAAATGAACGGTGCAAGTGAATCACGGACGGGATTGGTGGCAGCGATCGTTTCTTGTGTTTTTTTAGCTCCTTTTGGCATTTTAAGCGCGTTTCTCGCGCTTAGCCCAAAATGGTGGCCTGGCTCCCAAAATGGCCAGACTACGAGGCTCTTTGTCCTGTCCGCTGACCGTCTTGCCCCCTTCACCTCCCCCAGCTCGAGCCGACCCGGGGCCTTCCTTATTTGGGAATGTACTTTCCCATGAAACACAGATGCTTTCGCGGGCTTCTACAGGCCTTGTGTGTGCCTCCAGGATGCGGGCTGGGATGTTTGGTCCCAATACACATCCTGGGTGCCAGAGAGTCTAGGGTGGTGTGAATGCCTGGGACCCCCGTGGTCCGTGATAGGTCCACATATTGTGTGAGTGTTTTATGAGCGTATCTCCCACTGGGTCCCCTCCGTTTTGGCGCGAAGGGAACCGTGGATAAGAGGGGGCTGGAAACGCCACTACCATGTCGATCTCCTGAGTTCTCACGAACGAAGGAATACAGGAGCCAGGTATCCTGCAACCACGAGGCTGAACCAAGGAATCGCAGGTGACACACTGAAGGACTGCTCCTCTGCACTGCTGACGCTTTGTGAAACCCTTTCTACCTCTGATCGAACGAGAAGGCCTGTACTGGTACTTCGACCCCTTGGAATAGTGGGAACAACTATTTTCGGCATCTTCACCATCTCCTTCACGTAAGCCTTCGGAAGTGTCGCTGGGCCATCCAGCAGACTGACCAGCCTACCCAGGAGTCTTGCTCTGTAACCGCCGTCAGGTTGTGTTGTATTACGAGTCCTTGTCACTCTCACACAATTCGTACACTTGGCATTCCCAGGTCTGAAGTGAGTAGTGTACATTGGGCTGAAATACACACCGCCGCTCCGTTGCCCTGCTGTGGTAACAAACTGTGCGGGTTCACTGCGTTTGGGACATCCTCAACTTAACTTCTGCTGCTGCGGAATCTACACGACGCGAGACGTCCCCTGCTCGTATCTGAACCTGCCAGCACTGAAACTGACGCGGAGAAGCCTGGGTCTGCCTGCATCGGGGACCGGTGAGTAGCATCGCTAGGAACTGGTCGCCCTCCTGCAGCAGTCCATCGCTTTTCCCCGCTGTGTCTAACAGCACGCCTTTCCGTACTCGCGCTCTGCTTCTGCCCCCAGTGGAGGCTGCACTTGAGTCGCGGAGCTCTGTTCATCTTCAATTGTTCATCGAACTAAACTGCCTGATTCCATCGAAGACTCCCCTTTTTGCCCGTTGGCACTGGCGTGTGCAGGTACTTTTGAGCACAAGGCTCCACTCTTCGTAGGGCTTGGACTGCCTTTTAGTTAGGTGCCTCTGAAGGCGGACTGAGTCTAATTATTATTCGCACTGCCTGTTTTCCTCCCCATCTAGGTGGTCTACACATTTCGTGCGTCTAACTCGTTAGACTCGTTTGTATTTGTATATATATTGTATTGGTTTGGTATGAGTTGGTTTACTTGAGTTTTATTGTGATTTCTCGCTACGGTCAATGTTACAAAGGCCTTATAATAAATGTGTATATATTTTTAATATAACACCTGCTTGGAGTAATTTGTAAGTGTCCTTGCTTTGTGTGCTCATTGCGGGCTTTGTCACCCTCACCCCTCTTGAGACCTAGATTTGACCGCCACGATCGCTACCCTGATCGGTCTGGCTTGTCCAGAGGTTACCCTGTTCCAAGAAACTAGGCTGGCCTTCTGAACCTCTGCCCCTCCAGGACAGAGTTCAGAAATCCGTCTTAACACTATTCCAGTGGATTGTAAACAGCCTTTTAATGGCAAATCGGCAAAGCAGCATAAACAGGACAAACAAGACTTGAAGCATCAACCCCCCCTCCCCCTTTTATCCAGTCACCGTTTTAAACCCCAGGGTACCCATGCCTGTCAATGGAGAGGTGGGTTTTAGACATAGGAAGACATTGGGAAGAAACAATGTATCGGGTGCCACGGACAGTGTCTCAGCATACACGTCTTGGGCAAAGGCTGCATCCTCACACTCAGGAAGACATGATCAGGATGGAAGACAAACAGTGATACATTTGGGGTACTGCTGTGCAAGCTATTTATACAGTTCACACATGGCTCAGGGAAAGCAAGCCCGCTGACTATATGACAACTTCCCCCTGCTGAAGCCGCTTTTCCTAGGAAAGTGGCAGCCTAAACCACGCTTCTATATGCCAAACGGGGAAACGCGTCAGAGGCCAGAACCTTGGAAGCAAACTCTGATAGGTACTAGGCGGTAAAGCCCTTGAGGCTGGGACATGCGCATTAGAACATAGGGCTCACACAGCAATAGCAATACAGCACTTGTCAAACATGGAGGTTACCATTGGCTGAGCATTATTATAGCGATGCCCGGTGTTAAAAGGTTGGTAACAATTAAAAAATCCCAGTTTTCACCCCCACAATTCCCTCATTTGAGACCTTTTCTCCAGTCTCATCCATTACACATTTGAGGGAACAAACATTGTGTTCTAACACTTTACATCTTCAGTAGTATGTGTGAGGGGTTGGAGTAAGGAGACACTGACTTAGGTAGTGGTTTTGCCAACATAATTTTATTTAAATAATAAAAGGGGTGTAAAAATGCCTCACTAGACCTAACTCTGTGAGGGGTTTCCCTGCCTCAACTAAAAAAACTAATGAGTCAGTAGTCAGGATGTCAAAAGAAAGTCTACCATCCTGTGCCTAAACCTAATCTGACCCTCACACTCTAATACCACAAAACTACTACAAGGGAAAATATGTCTTGGCTGTTTTCTTGCAAGCTTGTCCAGCTCTGTTACACCAGGTTGTATGAAGCCAACCCAGCTCAAAATATCCTAATACCAAATTAGAAATAATATTCCACCACTTCTTCTTATATGAAGTCTTTGGGAAGTGACTTTCTTTTCTCTATCGATTTTGTCATGCCAGAGGGACAGTCCCCTTCCTTGGTCTTTCCTTTCGCCAGTTGTGTTAACAATTGCTCGAAGTAATAGCCCCCACTTTTTGAGAAAAATGGGTCTCTTCTTCTGCCAGGCAATGTCAAATAGGTTCTTCCACTTAATTACTGGGACGAGGAAGAGAGTATGGCTACGTTCTCTCTTGATTTCCTTTTATTTGAAGTTGTGTAAATAAACAATGTTCTTCTCCAGCATGGGGTCTGGCATGGATTCACATGCTCATGAATATTCCCCGTCGTCAGGCTGGGAATCCTCGGTAAAGAAATAATCGGTAAAGAAAAAATCAGTATCAGTTTTGTTTCTGATCTGTCTTTCTTAGTAGTAACCAATCATAGATCTCTGGGTCATACTGCCCCCAGCCAATGACTGCCCTCTCCCTAAGCCCCGCCTCTGTCAGCCATCCTCAGATTTTTACCGCACACTCAAGTGTTGGGAGTCCTCGTGTTTAGCTCTCGAGTCTTTCTACTGCGTTTTCACGCTTTTTCAGGAGAATTTCTCATTTTTTCAGTTTAATCGAGCCTCAAGCTCCACCGTTTCTACTTCTGATAACGGGGACCCGTTTCGGAATTCTTCTACGCCCCTCAAGGGTGAAGTTTTCATCGAGTTTACACTTCTTGGAGGATTCCGGAAGATCTGCGGCCTACCTCAACGGACATGGCCCAGGACAAGGGGAGCTCGACGCCCAGATCCAAGCTGTTCAGGAACTGCCCTGGATGCGGATTATGTAACGTTTTCAAGGAGAACGAGCATTCGCGATGTCTGTAATGCCTCCATGAGGACAAGATGCACGTGGAGAAGGACTGTGCGTTCTGCAAGAACCTTTCGGAACGGACCAAACAAGATCGTCGTTCCCGCCTCGCCACCTGGCTGGAGAAGGGCACAGCAGGTGAGAAGGCGAAGAAGAAGTCTGAGCGGGCTTCTAAGTCATGTGAGGGCGCCCTGGCGACTGGGGCCCAACAGAAGGCCAAGCACCACGAGTCCGCGGGCACCGGGAGCGCCGAAAGGTCGGGCTCTTCGGTTGCCAAGCAGGGCGCTACTTCCCCGGCACGTTTGACCAGGAGCTAGCGCTCTGGTTCGGGGAAGAGGAAGTCCGAGAACCCGGGTAGGCCGCTGGAGCGGACCCGATCGATCTCGAAGGGGGAGCGAGGCGCTGACCCTCCCCCCAAGGCGAAGGCCCAGGACACACCTAAGGTGGTGAGGGCTTTGATCTACCCGGCTAAGGCCTCTACCGAAGTGGTCGCTGTGACCCTGGCGGAGCCGGCTGAGACTACGCCAATAGGAAACAGCCTCTGGGCCCAGAGTATTCCCTGCCACCGCGGAAGGAAAGACCCCCGTGAAGCCCCCGGCTGAAAAAGAGGGGGGGGGGCCGGTGGCCATTACAGACTCGGAATCAGCCTCTGAGGAGGAACTGGTGGAAACCGAGAAGGGCCTCAACGAAAGGTCTATAGGCCTAACGAGAGGTTCGAGAAGGTTCGATCCCAGGGGATGGTCCCTGCTGACGTGATCGAAGATAGCGACGATGACGACGAACAGGGCCCAGTGGAGCGGCCATCCCGTCCGTCGCAGCCATTGGCCGAGCGCCAGGATAGCTCGGCGGCCATTTTGTTGGCAGTCCAATCCTTATGTACCGAGATAAGAATGAGATTACCACGCACCCTGACGGAGGAGCCAGAACCAGGCCCGTCGGGAAGCCCTCCGAACAAGCGGAGGAGAGTCCATCCCGCTCCCCCCTTCGTGCCTGCGAGACCAGTGGACCCCTCACCCCCCTCGCCGGACCCTAGAGAGGATACAGCGACGGACGATGACGGCGGCGATGACACAGCAGACATCCCGTCGTCACCCCCGCCCCCGCGGGCGTCCCCAGCCAACAAGGTTGGCTCTTTCCACGCCATGATAACTAGGGCATCCGAGCTCTTCCAGCTCTGCCATGAAGAACAGAAAAAGGAGGGGTTTCTGTACCAACGACGAGAGGCCAAGAGGAAGACGGTCCTTCCGGTACCTTTTCTCGACGACAACTGGGACGAGGGGCTTGCTGTCCTCGAGAACCCTTCCACAACACCCGCCAAGAGGGTCAGGTACGAGAAGAAGTATCGAGTCCCCGATGCCGCCCCCTTGTGCCTCAGGGCCCAGCCCACGCCGGACTCGGTCGTCTCGGCAGCGGCTAAGAAGAAGGCAGCGGGCGCGGCGGCTTCAAATTCCACTTCCCCGCTGGACAGCGAGGGCAAGAAGTTGGACTCTATGGGACGATTAAGGCGGCCAATGCCTTAGCGATCGTGGCCCGCTACGACAGGGAGCTCTGGTTCAAGATAGCTCCCCTGCTAGATTTCCTGACTGATGACAAAAGGGCGGAGGCCCTAGAAATTCTGCAGGAGGGCGAGGTTGTGTCGGATCATGCCCTAACGGTGGCAACGGACATTGCCGATACCGGATTTCGCCAACTGGGCAACCGAGTTTGCCTCCGAAGACGAGGATGGCTCAAGGCGACAGACTTTCACCAGGACGTCCAGACCAGAGTGTTGGACATGCCGTTCGACAGAAACAACCTTTTTGGTAAGGCGGTGGACGAGTCTCTACAGGCCATCAAGATCGACTCGGAGACGGCCCGGGCCCTTGGGGTGCTTCAGCAGCGATGGCCCTTTCGGAGCCCCGGAGGCAGACAGGGTGCCTCCAACCAATCCAGCGGTGGCTCCTCCACTTACCGCCAGGCGGCCCGCTCCTCTTCCCAGGAGGCCTACAGAGGTCGCGGCAAGCAAGGGGGATCCCGCCATCATCGCCAAAGAGGCCAAGGCAGCAAGGCCGCTTCCAAGCAAGATTGACCCGGCCGGGTTGTCGGGCCCCCACCGAAGCACGCCGGTGGGAGGCCGGCTGACGAAGTTCGTCAGCGTGTGGGAGTCCATCTCCACCGATCGTTGGGTGTTGGACACCCTGGCCAACGGGCACTCGCTGGAATTCCAAAAGAAGTGCCCTCGCATTCCTCCCGTGGCCAGGAAGCAGAATCGCGTCCACAAACTGCTGTTGGAGGTAAAGGCGATGCTCAAGAAAGGTGCCATAGAGCTCGTCCCCAGGAGGCTCCGGGGCTCCGGTGTGTACTCAAGGTACTGCCTCGTCAGAAAGAAGACAGGCGGTTGGCGCCCCATCCTGGACCTGCGTCGGTTAAACAAATACATCAAGGCGCAGAAATTCAGGGTAGTCGCCCTCCAGCACGTGCTGGGACATCTGGAGGAAGGCGACTTCCTATCGTCGTTGGACCTGGAGGATGCTTACTTCCACATCCCCATTCTAAAAAGACACAGGAAGTTCCTCAGGTTCGTGGTTCAGGGACGCCACTACCAATTCAGAGCCCTACCTTTCGGATTAAAGTCGGCACCCGGGGTTTTCACCAAGTGCCTGGCACCAGTGGCGGCGCGGCTGCGGCTGCGCCTGCAGGGGATCCACGTCTACCCCTACCTGGACGACTGGCTAATCCAGGCAAGGTCAAGGGAACTCGCCGTCGAACATACGGCGAGGACCGTCAGGTTGCTCACGGAGCTGGGGTTCGCCATCAACTACCCCAAATCCCACCTGGTTCCATCGCATGTAGCACTGTTTCTGGGAGGGAAGCTCGATACAGCGGAGCAATTGGCCTCCCCTTCAGAGGAGAGGACCAAGACCATCCTGTGCAAGGTGCGGCGCCTGTTAGCCACGGACGTGGCCAGGGTGAGGTCCATGAAGTCCCTTCTCGGGATCATGTCCTCATGCATCTACCTTGTGCCCCTTTGCAGACTTCGGATGTGTCCGCTACAGGAGTTCCTCGACGCCCGCTGGTTTCAGGCGACGGGCTGCTTCGAGGACAGGATCCCTCTCGACGAGGAGTTCCGTCGGGCGATCCTATGGTGGGGCACCCGGGCTCACCTCACTACAGGCACAGACTTTCAAACCCCGGCGTTTCAGGAGACGGTGACTACGGATGCCTCTCTGGAAGGTTGGGGGGCCCACACCGGAGATCTCCACGCAAGAGGCCTTTGGCTCCCGGAGGAGAGGTCTCTCCACATCAACATCCTGAAGCTCTGAGCAGTGTTCTGGGCGCTCAAGTCGTTCCTCCCGTCCCTCAAGGACATAGTGGTGAGGATCTTCACCGACAACACCACCACGATGTTCTACATACGGAAGCAGGGGGCATCAGATCCCCAGCCCTATCCAAGGAGGCCCAGGATCTGTGGCACTGGGCCGTCGCCCAGGGGATGTTTCTGGTTCCCTTCCACCTGGTAGGAATAAAAAAACACCATCGCCGACTCACTCAGAAGGGAGCTGCGCTCGTGCCACGAGTGGGAACTGCGCCAAGATCAAGTGGATCGACTCTTCCAACGATGGGGCAAACCCCAGATCGACCTGTTCGCGACGGCGACGAACTCCAAGTGCCAGAGGTTCGCCAGCAAGTTCCCACAGCCGAGTAGCATGGGCGATGCTTTCTCGTTCCCTTGGGACGGCCTGTTTCTATACGTGTTCCCTCCATTGCCGTCGCTGCTCCGCCTCAACAACCAGCTCAAGAAGTTCAGGTGCAGGATGATCCTCGTCGCACCGGCGTGGCCGAGGCAGATCTGGTTCCCGGACCTTCTGGACTTGTCAACGTCCCCGCCAGTCAGGCTGCCGGCAGACGCGGATTTTCTCTCCAGAGAAGGAGGCGCCATTCTCCACCACGACCCACAGTCGCTGAACTTTCAGGCCTGGCTCCTGCAGCACTAGAGTTTGGAGGGTACGATATCCCGGCTGATTGCAGAGAGGTTCTTGCAAAGGCCAGGGCGTCCTCAACTCTCAAGTGTTACGGTCATAAATGGAAGAGGTTCTCTGTCTGGTGCCGTGCACAAAAGATTAACCCTCTGCGAATTACGGCCCCTCAAGTGCTGCCGTACCTACTGTCGCTGGCCAAGACTGGACTGGCTCACGCCTCCATCAAAATACATCTGGCTGCCATCTCCCGATATACCAGGACGACGGGACGGGCATCCTTGTGGTCTCATCGCCTGGTGAAGGAATTTATGAAGGGATTATTCCGATCAATCCCGCCAGTGAAGGCTCCTGCCCCGGCGTGGGAGCTTAATGTGGTGCTGGCCAGGCTCATGGGAGCCCCATTCGAGCCTATGCATTCGGCGCCTTTGAAGTTCCTGTCATGGAAGACAGCGTTCCTCGTGGCCATCACCTCTGCACGACCAGTGGGAGAGATTCAGGCCCTATCTTGCAAGCCTCCATACTTGACTTTTCATGACACGAGTGTGGTGCTGAGGACGCACCCCTCCTTCATGCCCAAGGTGCCGTCGGACTTCCACCTCAATGAGCCCTTGGTGTTACCAGTTTTCTTTCCGTCCGGCCGAGAGGACTTTGCACTCGCTGGATGTAGCTAGAGCGCTGAAGTTCTACGTGGACCGCACAAAGAGTTTTTGGAAGACGTCACAACTGTTTGTGAACTTTGGGTCTGTGAATCAAGGGAAGGCTCTCTCGAAGACTTCCATTTCCAGATGGCTCTCCGGCTGCATCATGCATTGTCACCGGTTGGCAAACCGACCGCTGCCCGGCCGTCCGAGAGCCCATTCGACCAGAGCGATCGCTGCTACCACGGCGTTCCTGTCTGGTGTGCCCCTGCTGGACATCTGCAGGGCTGCTACGTGGAGGTCGACGCACACCTTCACAAGATTCTACTGCGTCGATCGGGACTCCAGGGAGGAGTCCAGGGTCGGCCAAAGCAGTGCTGCGCAACCTGTTCGCTTAAAGTGAGCCTGGTGAGGAGGTAAGAGATGCTTATTGTTGAGTTGTTGTATTGCTTAATGTTGAGCCTGTTGCCACCTCCCGTGGTTGTGCATGTGTGTACTGCTATGTATTCTCTTATTCATGAGCATGTGAATCCATGCCAAACCCCATGCTGGAGAAGGAACAAGTTACTTACCTGTAACTGTTGTTCTCCAGCATGGGTCTGGCATGGATTCACATGCGAACCCTCCCACTACCGCTCTGCGGCTCTTCACTTGGTCATACTGCCACTTGGCGTGCTACCAAATCTGAGGATGGCTGCCAGAGGCGGGGCTTAGGGAGAGGGCAGTCTTTGGCTGGGGGCAGTATGACCCAGAGATCAGTGATTGGTTACTACTAAGAAAGACAGATCAGAAACGAAACTGATACTGATTTTTTCTTTACCGAGGATTCCCAGCCTGACGACGGGGAAAATTCATGAGCATGTGAATTCCTGCCAGACCCATGCTGGAGAAAAACAGTTACAGGTAAGTAACTTGTTCCAACCTTTTTGTAGCATGATAGAGTATGCTACCTTTCCATTTCCCAGTAGCTTAGGGGTTTATCATATGTCATTATACCTTTCATTTTATTTGGCAAACAGCTGTGTGGTATTTCATACCTTGTTCCTGTGAATCTGGTTGACTGGGAGGACCATTGTCCCATGGCTGGCATCTGTCCGATCTGCCTCTCGCGCTCACTGGTGTGGTCCCAATGGGGTTTCCAGTGACCTTGTCAGTACCTAGGTGATCGATGTTGCCGGCTCATCTCGTGTGGTGCTGCCAATGTTCCAATGCCGGGTTTGATTCTCGGCTCTGTGAGAAACCTAAAGGTGTCTCGCTGACTAGTCCCTGGGGATCTGTCATACAGATGGCCAGGACACGGCCATCGCTATTGGATCCAGTTCCTGGGGGTGGACTAGTGCGGGAGGATTAGCTGGATGGGGGGCACTGAAGGGTGAGACGCGGTATCCCCCTTCTTATAACACCTTTTTCCCATCCTACCAGGTACGATACTCAGAAACTGTAACCCCGCCCCACCTTTTCCGACACAAACACTTTCGCACACCATGAAAGACGAAGGACTAAAAAACCAAAGCCGCTTACCTGGCATGTCCCAAAACAAGGGTCAGGCAAAGTCAGGCAATTGACCAGAATTGCACAAACCTTACGGCCCTTTCCCTTTCCCACGGGGATAAAAGGTGAAGCATGAGAGGACAATAGGAGCAAGGCAGCCCGCACAACGAGAGAGCTATCCAAGCATGGCAGTTCAAGAGGAGGAGGAAGGCGGCAAGAACCGAAAGGGTGACAAGGAGAGAAGCAACCTTGCCCTTTCCGACCCAGACCTGCGAAACCTTTGTGGAAAGAATAGTAAGACTGCAAACATTAGCCAGCCTGTGTTGCAGCAGATGTCAATTGTACACGGTGCCCTCCTCCACTGATAAGCAAGCCAGGGAGAGACGTCTGCTACCGTCCTTGACTCCAGAGACGAGAAAAGCCAAGCGGTATCACAGCCGGTGAGTCAAGGGGAGAGCCGATAAGAAACCGAACTGTGTTAAACAAAAGTAGCAAACGGCTAAGTGAGAAAAATATGAAAGACTATTAATAGTAGACGGGAAAACCAGCTGCAGAGGGATCCGGCACCACGTGGGTGCTCACCCGAGAAACTCTGGGTGATTACCCTATTGTTGAAACTACTGTTACCTTGGGAAAGGCGTAAGGAAAAGTTCAATGTGGTCATACAGGGGTCTAGCAAAATACTCTGTACAATCGAAAGTCTTTGACCGGCAGATGATTGGAAGGCTAAGGAAAGTGAATCCAACATCATAAGAAAGTAGAAGGAACTGAGAAGTTGGCAAGAGTGAACCTGACGGAGGGATGCGATGGAAAGGGGAAAAGCCTCAATTCCCAATGAACAGTGTGTTGACAAAGGTCAACCCGACATAGGGATATCCACAGTGAACTGTTTAAAAAGACCTTATGGTTTGTAAACGCCATAAGTGAAGTTGATTTGAGGAAAGCCGTAGTGAAGCTGACAGAGGGAGGCAACCATTCAAGAAGGATCTGAGGCCGGAAGAGGGGGATCCAGGGGTGAAAAGCCATCACCTACCGGGAAAAGCCACAGTGTACACCACAGAGGGAGGCAAACATTCAAGAAGGGTCTGAGCTCGGAAGAGGGAGAACTATGAGTGAAAAACCATCACCCCGCCGACATGTGAATGCAACAGAGAAATCTTTTTGAATACAAGCCAGAGTGAAAACGACAGAGGGAGACTGATATTCGAGAGGGGTCTTAGCCCGCAAGAGGGGGTCTCAGGGGTGAAGAATCATCATCCAAGTGTTATCAGTAAAGAACTTTTGTTGATGATTTTGTAGAAAGGAACTGTTTGTGGATCTGAGCCTGGAAGAGGGGGATCCAGGGGTGAAAAGGAATCACCCAACATGCAAGAAGAACATTTGTTTATTGTTTTGGAACACACCAAGTCTTCAGAGGCAAGAGATTTTTTTGTAGAAAAGAGACTTAACAACCAAAGGTCCCGATACCGGAGAACTGTCATCTTATGCTGGGAAAGCTCAAGTGTGTGCTGTGCTCAGGAGTCCCGGCTTGTCCAATGCTCAAAACGTGGGGAAGAGGAGCCCTAAAGCCCCAAATGGGAAAGCAGATTTAGGCAGAAACACTACGCGGTTGTTTTCCGCAATGCTAAATGCTGCAGTGTTTCTGCCTAAATCTGCTTTCCCATTTGGGGCTCTAGGGCTCCCCACGAGGAGCCCTAAAGCCCCAAATGGGAAAGCAGATTTAGGCAGAAACACTACGCGGTTGTTTTCCGCAATGCTAAATGCTGCAGTGTTTCTGCCTAAATCTGCTTTCCCATTTGGGGCTCTAGGGCTCCCCACGAGGAGCCCTAAACCCCCAAATAGGATAGCAGATTTAGGCAGAAACACAACGCGGTTGTGTTTGAAAACGCTCCGGTTTTGGAGGAGCCTGAGAAACTTAGAAAGAAAAACCGCAGCGTTTTCAAACACAATAACATTGTATTTATGTTTGCGGTCGCTTCAAAAGCGACCGCAAACATAAATACAACGTTTTTAAAGCTGCGGTTTTATTTCTAAGTAAATTAGAAAAAAAAACGCAGCTAGTGCTTATTTTTAAAAATAAATAAATAGCACTTACCGAGATGCAGCTGCAGCTTTTCTGCCTGTAGTCTCCGGTCCGCGTCCTCCGAGTCCTGCCACCAATGAAGGAAAAGCCACCCAGTGGTAGCTTTTGTTTATTACAGCTGGCTGGCTTTTCCTTCATTAGTGTCGCAAAAGCCAGCACAGGCGGGCAGCCATTTCACAAAATGGATGTGCCCATGTGCTTGCTTTTTCAATTTTTGAGCTTGAATTGCTCAAAATTTTACATAGGGACTTCGAAAAAAATAAACGCCATTCGTTTTTTTTTATGTTGCCTATCTATTTTTGAAATACATTTTGGGCGAACCATTCCTTTAACTCACACTCTTTTGTATTTAGTTTTAAGGATTGGCAATAGGTTTTTCTTAGTATAGGCCCTTTTATTTGACACAACGCCACTAGGAATGCCTTATTATTTGATGGTTGTAGCTTGCTACCATCTTAGATTTAGCTTTAGATTAGGCATTTTTCCAACCTACCTATACAGTTTAATAAACACCCTTGCACTGTGATCACTTGTGTCTGTCTTTACTGTTGCCACCATAAGTTCCTTACAGCTCCCTTACTTTGTTTCATGTGCGCCGCTTAAGCTTTGCTTTTTGGTTTCCGAGGCCTCTGGGGAGCCCGTGTATAGTTTCTAGCAAAAAGTTGACAGTCTGAAGCAGTAGGGAGCAGAGAAGCGGTCAGCCTCTCGGCTCTGCAGTGCTTCACTCTGCCCGCCTCATTACCGCGTACGACTGTGGTATCCAATTCATATTTGGAGCGTCCTCAGTGCTCCTATACTATTCTTACAGCTTCCCTGTAGGGTGTCACCTGCAAACACAGTTTACATTTGCCTATCAGCGTTCAGTTCCCCAAAGTAGGACTGAGGTTGCCTGTGACTTCCTGGCTCGCTCTGCCTCTTGTTCCCGTAGTGTAGTCAACCAGCGGGTATAATCCATAATGGTGACAGCTCCCTCCAACACAGCCTTCTGAATTAAAGTTTTCCGCGTTCACTTGCTGTATTACCGAATGGTGGGAAACGCTTTTGGCGTGCAAGCAGCCTCTGTTGTGCTTTGTAAAAACTGGGTGGCAATTAACAGAACCCTGGTTTCTGCCATCTCTTGGGCTTGTTAAGTGGTTCCCTGCTGGTTTAAAAAATGAAGTACCGGTTTGAAGTACCGGCTTTGTGTAACTTGTTGTATTGCACTCTGCCTTTCACTGTGTCTTCTTCCGTAGAGCAAACAGCTGTTTGTTGGCTGTTTCTCCCAAGTTTAACTCTGGTTTCTACACCAGTCCTACACGTTCCCTCTTCCTCTGTACATTCTTGCCACAACCTCCACTACTTGGGATTCCTCTCCCCTTCCTTCTCTCTTCCAGTTTCTCTCAATTTCTTCCTTTCTCTCTACCACTGCTATTATGTCTACTGTTACATTAACAACGTGATTCTAGTGCCTCTTTGCTTTTTATAGTCTGACGGCTTTCGAGCAACTCCAAACAACTAGATGGTTGAAAGTAGTTCTGTGCCACCTACTGTGGCCTCCTCATCTCAGTACTATCTTTTCCTAGTACTGGCTCTGTGTTTAATTGCCAAGTTAAAGTGGTAATACCTTCAGGTTTATCATATAGTGCGTGCGTGCTGGAGGTTCTAGCTTTCCAACCATGGCCGCCACTCTTTGGAACAAACTCCAAGACCAGATCATATCTATCGAGTCCCATGCCGCCTTCCGCAAGGCCCGAAAAACTAGGCTCTTGGTCTGTGATTACTCTTCATGTACAATGTCCATACTACTGCTATACCACATACTCTGTATTGTAGGACATTGTACTCAGTAACTCTACTGTATAAATAACTGCATGTTGTTAAGCTTCACACATTGGGCCGCTTATTGTAGCCCACAAGCAAGCCTCCTTAAGTATACTTAAAGCACCCCGTTGCCTAGAGGGCTGCAGTGTGCTTACAAATCCTAAATAAATATATGACAGTAAAATGCCTGAGCAGTCTGGGGAACTTCTGAGCAAAGGCTCATGCACAATAATAAAGGTATTTGCAACACGTTACTAAACAGGACAGGCTCAGGATTAGTACCAGGACGATCAGTAGGATTTGCCCAATGGATGCAGCAGCATGTCCTAGGATACTCAATACCCAGGATCCGAAGGTCCATGTGGACTCCGGGCTGATGTGCAGCTGATGCACAGTACTACGAATGTGAGAGACAATGTCTGAGATGTTGCTGGCATAACTGGGTATGAAATTACAGCATTCGCTTTTCACGATTGAGCAAACCCCTCCTTGTGAAGGTGGTGTTGTAAGAAAGGCATGTTATCAACCGTAAGACAGACACAAGTGACCACAGTTCAAGGGTGTTTATTGAATTTCAACAAGGTATGATAAACGCCCATCTAATCCTAAATCTACAGATGGCAGCAAGCTACGACCATCAAAAAATAATAGCACGGTCCTAGTGGTGTCTTGTCAAAATGAAAGGGCCTATACTAAAAAACCTATTGCAAAACCTTACCTCTAAATACAAATAGTGTGGAGGTAGTGTTTATGAAAAAGAAAAGTGTTCAAAAAGATATGTCAGGATGTTCAGGCTGTTGGCCTACGTTCCCCACGTTTCTAGCACGGCACAAGGCGGTTCACTCGAGCATAGCACAATCTTTGGCTCCTTCGGCATGAGGGTGCAGTTCAGTCACTAGCATATGGGCCTTCAGTGCACAAGTCTCTTTACTTATCTAAGTCTCTTGATTCAGAGGGCCTCATGTACTAAAACAAACAAAGTTCTCTTCCTTTTTCAAGCACTCAATTCAGGTCGATTCACTCTTCACCCTTGATCCCCCTCAGCCGGTCTCAGATGCCTTTTATACAATGATCGTTACTTTGGATCCTCCTCTTTTAGGCTTAGATCTCCTGTTACAATGTTCATAGTATATTCTTTCTTGGGTGACTCACGGTTCCCCCCGGATCCCCTACGCCGGGCTGAGAGCCTTCCTCTTACACAATTAGTCTCCCTCAGTGGGGTTCGGACCAATTTCAGTTAGTAACAACTATCAAAGACTTTTGAATGTGCACAGGGTTTAGCTTGACCCATTGCAGGACCACTTTGATTTTACAATTCCTTTTCACATTTGCCACCTCTCAGTTGGATACCTGACAGAGACCTTAGAATGAGCACCCACACTGCCCTGGACCACTCTGTTTACAGTATCTGTCTTGTCTTCAAAAGTTTAGTCACTCATCTGCTGTTTAATTCTTTGAGAAACTCGTCACATTTGATTCACACACTGTTCTCTTCAGATTTCTCTATACAATGTTGCTGCTTGCAACCTTGGTTCTAACATGGACCTATCTGGTATCAGTCTCCCTGACTCACCGCTGTACTGATTTATTGGCGCTGCGTTGTTGTAGGAGCCAAGGACAGTACCATGACGGCAAACGCTCCTCCCCACCTTGGTTTCTGACGAGGGAGAGCCCTGGGTACCTCCGACACACAATGCATGTTTCGTCAGCTTTAATTCCAGGTCTTATATTTCTTATTCTCGAAGGCTCGTGAAAGTAACGGTCTTTGTCTGGAAAGATCACAACACCCCTCCCCCCCCCCCTGCTTGCAACCCCCTCTCCGGTCTTGCCGTCTTTCTCCTCATTTTAAACTGCCATCTTGGAACTGCTGCTTCCTCGTGTGCTTTGCCTTGCTCAGAGTGTGCTCTTCTGCTCCGCCTTCCATCCGTGTGGGGAAGTGTGATGGAAGTCAGGTGTGTGTAATGAGTAATTGCCTGACTCTGCCTGAACATTGTGTTGGGACATGTCAGGTATACGGCTCAGGTGTTAGTCCGTTTTCTCTCACAGTGAGCTGGCGTTATAAAGTGTTTGTATCGGGAAATGGGGGGTGGGGCAGGTTGAGTTTCTAAGTATCCTACCTGGTAGGATGGGGAAAAGGTGTTACAGGGAAGGGGATAACACAGCTTACCGTCCAATGTCCCACTTCCACTCCCCGAAGATCCCTCATCCTGCTGATCCTCCTGCACTGGTCCACCCCGAGGAACTGGATCCAAAAGCGATGGCCATGTCCTGGCCACCTGGAAGACAGATCCCCGGGGACTAGCGGGTGAGATACCTTCAGGTTTCTTAGTGTCCAGGGCGATTCAGTTCTAGAGGTCCATGGTACGGAAGGTTATCTGTTCCTGGGGCAGTAGGGTCGGGTAGGATGCCATGTCATTTGCAATATCTTCAATCAGGCATGACAACCGAGTTAAGCGGTCCCTGTTTACTTTTACTCTAAGGGCTGGTATGAGGTAACCCATTCCAGCTATAAATCCTTCCCAAACTGTGCTTCTTTTTGGCTAGGCAGTGCTGGGAAGGTGCGGGTATGCTGAATGGCAGTTGGAACATATCCCATGTAAGAAATCTCTCCCCGTTTGTTGGGCAGCCAGGTGTAAGCTTTATCCCCACAGATGAAATAGGTCCCAGAATAAGTGGCGTATCCGGATTGGGAGAAGGAGAAATCAGGTTGAAATGCAAAGGGGATTTGTTAATGACTATACTGGAGTTGGTTGAAAGGTAATATCAACACTTGCGGCCTCCCATGAATAATGCACCCTTGTTGATGTAGCACCCAGGGCCAATAGCCTGAGATGAAAGGTGAAAAACTGCCAGTCGTCTGCGTACCTTGTCTGGGGTGGGGAAATTTGTAGCACCAGTAAATCCCATCTGGAAATGTGAATTGCTACATGGACCGTGTCCTGGGGAATGTGTGACCAGCTTGAGATCCAGGCAGACATCTCCCCAGTTGAAGGGAATATGTGCCTACCTAAAGTATCCTCCCGCATGGCCAAGGAAAGGTGGACGCTTCCTGATCCTGACCTTGGGGGTGGTACCACCACGAAGGCACCCACAAAGGCACTGTGCCTGTCTCCAGCCTGTCTACACCGTCGAGCCCAGAGCCAGGACCCCTTGCCCTCCAGCTACAGGGTAAGCATACTGCCCCCCTCCACAATCTACTCCTAACCCTCGAGCCAGAGTCCTGAACTGTTCCCATCCATCACGGACCCGGCGTACATGCACCTCCCAAAATTGCTACGTCCAAGGTCCCACCTGCACCGTTGTGCTCTCGAACTGCAACATAATGTTTCAATGCTTAATCTGTAGCTAATTAACCATGCCCTGGCCCTGCATTGCTGTATGCTGCCACTTGATAATTGCATCTGCACCACGGTTGCCCAGAGACCACTGTGATGTTGTGTAGTGCCTTATGGTCGCTTATTGACCACTGTGATATTGTGTAGTGCCTTATGGTCGCTTATTGACCACTGTGATATTGTGTAGTGCCTTATGGTCGCCCAGAGACCACTGTGATATTGTGTAGTGCCTTATGGTCGCTTATTGATCACTGTGATATTGTGTAGTGCCTTATGGTCGCTTATTGACCACTGTGATATTGTGTAGTGCCTTATGGTCGCTCAGAGACCACTGTGTTTTTGTGTAGTGCCTTATGGTCGCTACTGACCACTGTGATATTGTGTTGCGCCTTAGGGTCGCTTGAGACCTTAACCCACCAGCTCTCGCTAACCTATCTCAACATGTACACCTGCCACACACTGTACCTCCTCACAGGTCTAGTCTACACCTTACTGACTAGTACTATTGACTACTCCGTGCCCTCAGGGCAACCCAACAGCCATTTCATGGAACTCGGACACACCACCAAACACACGCTACTCCTCCCGAGATCATACTCAGACAGTACAGACTTAGAACACGCACACTCCCTCTAGCTTTCCTCTCCACACCCATACAGGTTACACCTAGGAACTCACGCCTAGGCTCTCGCACTCACGCCAAGACCTGCTGCCCACCATACACTATTACCCGCAAGCACCTTATCAGGTCCCCGAAGCTCGCTCCAACCCCACACGACCAATGTGAAGTCAGACATCACTTGACTAACAAGCCTATTCACGCTACCAAAAAGCTTACCCCTAGTACCAACCTCAAGCCACCACTACCAAGAAAGCTCCAACACCTTAAATGTGCTCTATTAAATGTTCGCTCACTCAACGCCCACGCTTTAGAAGTCAATGACATCGTTACCAACCAAGACCTAGACATATTAGCCATAACAGAAACATGGTTGCACCCTGCCTCTGGCCCGACTATCAGTTTAGCTGTACCATCAGGTTACTCGATCTTAAGACAGGACAGATCAGCTAAAATGGGAGGTGGAGTGGCACTAATCTTTAAAGACACCCTAGCCTTAAGACAGACTCCCACCACAGGGGAAGACTTCATTGACATCCTCTCAGCCAAACTCACCCTCTCCCCCAAAGACACAGTAAACATTCATGTCATATATAGACCCCCAGGCCCCACCAATAATTTCAAAGGCATAGTCAACCATCTTCTTGGAAAAAACATTAAACAAACTTCCAAAACATTGTTTCTAGGAGATCTTAACCTTGGCTATAATGATAAACTTGACAAAGAAGCTATCACCCTCACCAGAAACCTCACAGATCTAGGATTCACACAGATAGTCACTGCCCCGACCCATAATAAAGGCCGTATCCTAGACTGGGTGGCTGATCACAACTGTGGCTCCACCCTCAACTCCAACACAGCCCTTCCATGGTCTGATCACAACTGCCTTCAATTCTGCATCCCCATAACCTCCTACTCCATACCTCTTATACCAGCACCGGCCATGCTAGCCAGAAGTGCCAAAAAACTTACAGCAGACAATATACGTCCCCTTCTCAACATCCCTTGCCTAGCGCCACCGTTCTCCTCTGACCCCAGCATACTAGCAGAGATCTTCAAAGACACACTCACCCATGCCATCAACACCGCAGCCCCTCTTGAAAACAAAAAAAAAAAATCGTTTCACTCCAACTCATGGTTCACGGAGGACTTATTAAATCTTCGCCAATGCAAGCGCCAAGCCCTCAAAACATGGCAGGCCAATCCCTGTGACGCCACCAAAGTAGACTTTCTCAATATCTCTAAAAAATACAAACATGCCATATTCAAGGCGAAATCAGAAACCTACAATAAACGTATCCTGGAAGCCAACTCCCACTCAAAAGAGCTTTTCACCATCTTTAAAGAGCTCACTATCCCCCCAATTTGCACAGATGAGATTAAGGATGAGGCCTGGTGCAACAGCATTCAAACAGCAATGTTAAATAAAATAGACCTTCTTCAAAATAAAATAGCAGAACACTTTAAGGCTCTGCACCCCCAACAGACCCTCTCCGTCAATAACACCAAAGATGAGCACACCTCCAAATTCGATTTCTCCCCAATCACCGAGTCAGACACTCTCCACATCCTCAAACAGCTCAAACCATCTCAATGCAAAGGAGATATATGCCCCCCCAACATCATTAAAGAATGTGCGACAGCCCTCGCACCAATCATCACAGCATTCATTAACGCCTCATTCAAGACAGGCAAAGTCCCTGACAGCCTTAAAGAGGCGTGGGTGCGCCCACTCCTAAAGAAACCAACCCTGGACCCTGCCCAACCTAATAATTATCGGCCCATTACTACGGTTCCATTTCTCCTAAAAATTCTAGATAAAGCTGCACATATGCAGATACAGGCTTACCTGGAAAACACATCTGTCCTAGGTAAAAGGCAGTCCGGATTCCGCAAAGGTCATGGCACTGAAACCGCCTTACTAGATCTTAAGAATCAAATTACCCTGATCCTAGATAAAGGCAAGCCGGCCCTTCTGCTCCTCCTAGACCTCTCGGCGGCATTTGATTTAGTCGACCACGCCATCCTCACCAACCATCTCACTCAGGCCGCACATTTCTCCAAACAAGCCATAAATTGGATCACCTCCTTCCTCGAAGGTAGAATGATCAAAGTGTTTTCCAATACAGCCAACGCAGAGCCTACCACCATCAGGTATGGAGTCCCTCAGGGCTCATGTACGGCTCCCACCCTCTATAATCTTTTTACCAAACCTCTCTTTGATAAACTGGACGCACTTGGGATCACATACACCAACTACGCTGACGATACCCAAGTACTCCTCCCGCTCACAGGACTCTACCACCAGGACGCAGCCACCCTCCAGAATATATACGCCACCATCCAAGCATGGATGGCCACAAACGGTCTATGTCTTAACGGAGACAAGACCGAAATCCTCATCCTTGGCCAAAAATCCACTCTCACAAACCTCGACCCCCTCTTCACCAACTTCTGCATTGACAATTGTGTCATCCCAGTTCTACCTTCTGTTAAAACACTAGGAGTCCACATTGACGCATCACTCTCCATGGACAAGCAAGTCAACTCCATTGTCTCTGCCTCCGCCCTGAGCACTAAGCTCATTAATTCAATCAAACCATTCCTAACTAAAGATAACTGCCTATCCATTGCCAGAGCCACCATTGGAGCCAAACTAGATTATTGTAATGTGCTACTGGCTGGCACCTCCAACTCCAATCTCAATAAACTCCAAATAACACAAAATAATGCACTAAGAGCAGCCCTCAATATACCTAAAAGGGACCACATCGCGCAAACCAGAAGGGAAGCACACTGGCTACCTGTTAAAGAGCGCATTACATTCAAAATACTTACCACCGCACACAAATGTATTAACCTGTCTGCACCTTCATACCTGTCCGACACGCTAGTCAGATCTCACTCCAATAGACCAATGAGACAATGCCACACCAACCAACTTAGGGTCCCACGCATCAAGCGAGCTAAAGCAGGTGGAATAAGCTTCCCCTACATCACACCTAAACTATGGAACGCATTAACTAGCACGCTCAGAGCAGAAACCTCTCTCACTGCCTTCCGAAAAAAACTGAAAACCACCTTGTTCAACTAACTCCTCCAACTTTTGTCTTCTGACCCTCCCCTCTCTTCTCTCCTCCTCTCCTATAGCTACTACTTTTCTCTTGCAACTAAGTTATGACTTTTCTGTATGTATAACAAGTCATGTTCATATCTGTAACGAGCGCCACGATGCCCTATGGGCTGCCTGTGCGCTTAAAAAATGCGAATAAATAAATAAATAAAGAGGATCACCCGGGAGGCAAAAAGGGTCAGGAGAGTGGGGGATGGGGTGAGACACAGTATTCAACCTCTTGTTGAGAGGACAATTGACTATTATCACAGTATGTAATGGCTTGTTGCCATCATAATTCTACTATCCCCCTAGTTCCAAAAAACCTAATAAGCGGAAGTTGTAAAATAAGGGAAGTACTAAAAGTAAAGAACTATGTTCCTTTTCTCAAACCTGCTTTATGATTAGATCTGATAATAACCCATTGTTAAATATTGCAGAAAGTGGAAAGCAAATTCGCAATGCAGAAAAACTAAGAAAAACAAACTCTTTATTCTGGACTTCAAGTCCCATAATTCCCTCAGCACTGAGACGAGGAAGGGGGATGCAGAGGAACAAAGATGTAGAAGTGGTCAGCTAATTGACAGAAATGACCTACACCTGATTGAGAGTGGGAGGCATTAAAAGGCCACTTCAGTGCAGGTAGTAGAGAAGGAGAAGAAGCAGAAGCAGTTTGTGAAGTAGATGAAGCGTGGGTCGTGTATGCTGCAGTAGAGAGGAGTAGAGAAGCTGGAAGATGCCAGGACCGCTGTGAGTCCTGAGAGAGTCTGTGCCTCGATCATCCTAAACTTCAGAGGTTGCACAGCGGAAAGCCTGTGGCAGAACCGCCTACCCTAGAAGACTACGTTATGCAGGGCTGTCGCAGCGGAAGGCAGACATAGTGGAAGCAGTCAAGAGGTCTCAGTTGGCAGGGTTGCACCAGAGACTCTCGGGAGTCCGGACAAATCCAAACCAACATGGCTGAGACAGTAGGGTCAGAAGGGAGAAGGTGCGCCAGGTCAGAGTGAGCCACAAGTGCAGCAGTCCTGCGAACACGGAGAGGAGCACCACGAAGTGACTTTCCCGGTGAGTCGAAGCCACACAAGTGACTCTTGGGCACCCCAGTTCATGCTGCAGGTTCAGAGCAGGCAGGATCACTCGCAAGCAAGTGACAGACAGACTTAGCAATGCTACTAATACCGAACTGTGGTTAACGTTCAAAGAGAAGCTAATAAGCGTTACAAATACTGAACAGTTCCAAAGTTGCAAAGGTAAGCTAATCACGCTTTCGAAAACCGAACCATTGCACCTTTTAAAAGGCAAATTAATCAATCTTATGAATACCAAACTATTGCTGACTTCCAAAAAGGGCTGACCGTAAACCAAACAAGGTCCAAGAATTAAAGTACGAGTTTGGGCAAATATCCACAAACTGGTGGGGTGGCCATATTAGAAACCCAAATATACCACCAGTACCCAAGCCAAGAGACCCTGAAAACCTGGCAATATCAGTTCAATAAAGGTTGCCAAAAACAAGAGGGGGAATAGTGAGAAGCCCCAAAGTTGTAAAGGTTGCATTAAGGTTCGGGGATACCTATGATGGTTGATGTAAATTCACTTTGTTACAGTCAAGATAGATGCAGGATAAGACTTGATCCTGAACGTTATTTTCAGTATTAATGCAGAAGGGATGTGAATGTTCTATCCCTGGAAAGCTGTTAACCTGCTTATGTTGAAAAAGGCTATTGAAATGATGATTCTGCTGAGAAAGTTACCCTTGAAGCACTCCTCTATTTTGGTAGACTGGCAGGTGAGTAGACCCATAGGGCGATATGTGATTGTCCGAAGAGACCTGGGGAAATGTTGTGCCAGAACATAGAAGGAGCAACTGCTAGAGAGTGATACTATTGGAAAGCAATACATATTTGTGAAGCAAGCCATTCTGATCAAACTGTTTGTTCTCAAACCTGAAGCAAGCCATTCTGATCAAACTGTTGTGGTCAAACTTGAAGCAGTCTATTCTGATCACACAATTTGAGGTTGTGCAGAGTAGGGTGTGAGTGGAGAGAAGCAGTCACTGTAGTTGGCAGCGCTAGACAGGTGGTCAGTCTGTTTACCTGTTTTATTTTTGGAGGTGGCGCTTTCCTCAAGAAGCCCAAAACCCTGCAGCGCAGAGTGGGGTGTGAGTAGAGAGAAGCAGTCACTGCAGTCGGTGCAGGCGGAAGGGCGACGGGGTGAGTCCTTGCTGTGTGCCTGAAAAAAAAGTTCAGCTAGCGGGATTCGATATTGATCTAGCTGCGATTGACATTGAATGTACGATTTGCGTGGTCACAACGGGCTGGAATCTAAAATGTTTGACCCAAGTGCATCCAGTACAATCACTGATGCAGAGCTGTTGGTCGATTGTAAACCTCCCGCTACCTCCTTCTCCGAATATCGACAGCTGCTCTAGCTCTAATAAAGAACTAATGATCATATGGATTTGTCCAATGAGGAGGCTGTCATAGGGGGGCTGAGCTCCCAGGAGACTCAGGTGGCTCCAAAGAGGCAGGTGAAAGACTCTGCACACCGTATAACCTCATATTTTGAACCTAAACAAAAGGGGTCTGTGAAGGAAAAGGTGCTTAAAAGAAACTTCCAGGGGCGTTGGAGAGTACAGCGGCAATGAGACAGCTGGTGAAGAGAATGAGGGGCAGACCGGTAGCTGGAGAAGGGAGATAGGTGGAACAGGTCAGGTGGCGGGATGGGCGTGAGGTGGGGAGCCTAATAAAAAGACTGCTTTCTTTTGTGTTCAGGAGGAGGAGGGTTTGAGAGGTACGACGGCGAGGAAGCTGGAGGAGGCAAACGGTGAGATGGAACCGGAAACTGATGCCGGCGAACAGGCGTTCGCCTGGGCGTATTAGAGGACCCAAAGACAGAGTAGGGGAGGCTGCACCGGTCCAGGAACGACTGGAGCAGGAGTGCCGGGCAGACCCGCAGAAGCTTACGTGGAACGACGCCACCGTGGCACCGCCGTTTTCTTTTCCTTTATATTATTTCTTTTGGTATCATCTGTGCTGGACAGGAAGGAGGGAGAAGGGGGTGCTCGATAGTCTACCCAGGACACGGGAGAAAACAGAGGAGCTGAGCATGCGGAACGCCATCAAAGAGAGAGGTCTGCCCAGACCCGAAGAGTACTGGACTGACCTATCGAACAGTCCCGCTAAACAAGAACAGCCGAGTAGCGGGGTGTCCCCGTGTGTTAACCACCACCCCCAGCCTGGACTGATATTTAATGATCTGTTTTATTTTGAGTTGTACAACAAAATAAACTTGATTACAGAAGTTCTCTGTCCGTGTTTTTCTTGGCCAATCCCAGCCGGTAGCAGGGTGCAAAGGAACCAGTTGAAAGGGGAGGGGATTAAGGAAGGCTGTCTCTCGTGATTCTCCAAACAGTAGTTTTAATTACTCACAACCCCAGACTCAATTACGAGAGGAGCAGTTACCCCAAACCTCATTAACTTATCTGGATTCTCCTCCATCGCCAGAAATGGGGCAGATCAACCAGGTGCTGTGCATATTAGTCTCCATTTATGAATGACTAAAAATTGAGACAAAAGCTTATACAGTCCTTCTTATTATTTACATTTTATACAATTGAATTGCATGGTGCAGCCAAAGAATTTTTGTTTTCAAAGTGATTGTCCACCATAAGGGAGGCTGGGCCCGTAATCTGAAACCCCCCACATGAGGTCTACTCCAACGCTAGTGCCAGAAGCACGGGTCCAATTGAGTCATCGGGGAGGGCGTGCACTGGAGGAGCAGGCAAAATACAGGGCCCTACTATACTGTTTCATCGGAAAGGTGGGGTCTTGGCCAGTATGGACGAAGTGGAAGGAGTGGGGGGTCTCTGTCTTATCCCGTGCTAAAAATGTGGGGGAAGGAGGCCAAAAGCTTGAAAACCTGACATATCATTTTGAACACTTCTTTGTTTTGTATAACATTATTTCCCACACTATTTGCATTTACAGGTAAGGATTGGCCATATTTATTTTTTTAGTGTAGGCCCTTTTATTTTGACAAGACACCACTAGGACTGTGTTATTATTTGATGGTCGTAACTTGCTCCCATCTGTAGATTTAGGTTTAGATGGGCGTTTAACATACTCTTTTTGAAGTTCAATAAACACCCCTGAACTGTGGTCACGTGTCTGTCTTACTGTTGATGCCATGCCTTCCTTACAGTACCTATTGTGGCATACTCTGGGAACCGTTGCCTATAATAACTGACCATCCAGAGGAACCCTTTCAATACGATCCTGAAATGAATGTTTTTCACCAGCTGAAATCCTATGGCCCAGATACTGCACACAGAATAAACACAGCTGTAGCTTGTCTTTGGTGCCTTGTGCCCTTTTACAGCGAGCGCTTTCAACAAAGCGAGGGAGTCCTGATTGCAGGCTTCCAAGGTGGGGAAAGGTAGCAGTAGGTCCTTGACATACTGCACTAGTGTAGACTCTACTAGGAGCACTACAGTCAAGGTCCCGTTTCAGGATTTGGGAAAACAAGTTGGGTCTCTCTACATACCCCATTTGGAAGACGTGTGATCATATACTGCACGAATGTATATGTAATGCAAACGGGACCCGGCTGTCGGGCGGAGAAAAATGCTGAACACAAATCTACAACAATAAAATAAATGGCTGGTGGTGGCATGCAGAACCGGATGGTAGCTTGGTTTCGAACCATGGGAAAAGCTGTCGGGGCAGCAGCATTTACCATTTCTTACAGGACCTGTGAGCAGTAGACCTCGTTACCCGATTTCTTTGTGGGAAAAATTGTGGGATTACAGAGGCTTTGTGTAAGCACAATGAAACCTTGACTGAGCAGAGACACTATTACGGGGCGAATACCTTTGTCTGCCTGTCAGAATATTGAATACTGAGGTCATTGTAATTGGTTATTTATAACGCGCTTAATATGCAGCGGTTTCTAAGCGCTGACCCGGGGATCGAACCTGTGTCTGCGCCGTCTTGCTTCCAAGGCTGGATTGACGTAAATGAGAAACAATTTCTCAATAAAACCCATCCAACCTTAGCGGCTTTTTATATACTGCCAAATTGCATAAGAACAGCACAGCTCCACCCGGCATACCAATTGTGCATCACAAAAACGGATTTCAAGGAGAGGTAGGAACGCCACCCCTTTGAATACTAAAATGCATTTGACATGCTACTAGGCCTATGTTTAAATATATATGGTAAAGGGTTATGATTAGGATTGTCGTGATTCAATCCAATAGGGCCCAGCGCAGCAGAGTATCCTGTATGACGCCTCCACATTGTATCCTGCCCTTGCATTGTCCACTAAACAAGGTTAGTGCACTGAACCAAGTTAACATCCTTCTATGCTCTATACAACAAGAGTATATGTGACCAACCGTGAAATCCATTTTATTATTTTTAATTTGTAGATTAGATGTATACCTGGGTTTAGAAGAGTAAAAGACCTCACAAAATCTCTCTGTCCTGACGGAGGCCCGGTATAAACAACGAGAAGACCAAGGTTGGCTGCGGTCTATCTCCACCGATTGGGCCGAAATGCACCACGTTGACATTATACTTGCATTGACATCCACTGCAAATTAATAGATTAGAGGTGACAGGGAGGTAAGCATCTCCCAGAGATAATAAAGGGAAGAGTAAAGAAGCCGAAGGGAAATATTAAAAACTAGCATACAATAAAAGAGCCTGAAGATAATCATAAAGGCCATAGACGAGAAAAGACTACGCCTCTTGTGTATCTCTTCTGAAAGCCTATATATACGACTGCTTCTTTTTTCTGTTGACACTTTTTTGTTACTCTGTAAGAAGTTTGGAAAAGCAATATGAACTTCTATAATTATGGAGACTAGAGTAATTGGTACTCTATGGTACACTGTAGTCGTTTTTGTGCTACACAAACCCAGATTTTATGTATGTATAAGGAAATGTGTTAAATGTGATTGTGTTTCCTATTTAAAATCATTAAAAATTATGTTGGGTTTGGTCTATAAGAGGTATACCAATTAACTCTTGGATGATAATCTGGTTCTGATGACTTAGAGTGAACGTTCTGCGCAAGAGCAGGAGGAAGTCTGTAATTCTTTTTTTGTATACATGAGTTTTAGTGCAATGCATGGCTGCCTCCTCCCCACCCCCCATAGAAGCTCGCGTAGCGTGCCCTTGATGGTGACAAAGACTGATTTGTGAACAGGGAGTGCCTAGGGACCGACTCTTCCCCCCCCACCCCCCAACCCCTCTCACCCTGCAAAGGGAAGAGAACCGACATTTGCCAAATTGCTCGAGTCTGCCAAAACCCTGATACTCTGCTAGTATGTTAGTCACGACGGGACAGGAAATTACTGGGTTTCTCATGTAGATCAAGAGGTTGGCGGCATACAGTGAGACCTGGTCCTTCCCCCATTCCCCCACGGCCATGTGAACCCCGGCCACTCCAGTTCAGTCTGGAGTTTAATTGCTAATGGCTCTATGGCCAGCGTAAACAACAGAGGGGAAAGGGGAAAGCACTGCATGGTCCCCGTTCCAAGGAGAAGACTCTGGAAGATACTCCATTAACCTGCACCACGGCCTCTGGTGATTCATATAACAGTCTGATCCAAATTAATCCCTCCCCGAATCCATTCCGGCCCATTATTTCCCATAGTGAGGCCCACCTAAGCGAGTTAAAGGCCTGAGCAAAGTCCACAACCAGTAGCGCTAGCTGGTCTGGTACCTGGGAGGCCTGGCTAATAGCGAACTGTACTCTACTAAGGTTCATGTGCGTGGACCTGGAAGGCCTGAATCTGTACTGATCCGGGTGTATCAGAGAGTCTATCACGCCCAACAGCCGATTAGCAAGGATCCTTGCTAGGACTTTGGTTTGCCTGTTTATCAATGATATCGTCCTGTAGGAGGTAAAGTGTTCAGGCGGCTTTCCACCTTTCGACAGTACCACAGTGCAGGCCTTCCTCAGGTCTCCAGGGGGGCGGGGGGGGTCATCCAAATCCCACCAGCACTGCATGAATAGGTGGTGTATGGGACCGACCACCTCGTCTTCCAGGCACTTCCAGGTTTCCACCAGGAATTTGCTAGGCCGCTGGGTCTTGCCTGATTGAAGCTGAGAGAGCGCGGCTGCCACCTCTTCCTCTGTGATCGCTGAGTCAAGCCTCTGCGCCTGTTCCATTAGGCGGATCACCACCGAGTCAAGGACGCACAGCGTTTCTGCTGGAGGTCCCTCCTGCGGGGGGTGTATAGCTCCTCATAGAATTATGCAAATACCACTGCCATATCCGCGTCTTCTGTTAATGTCTAACACCCCACCCCGCCCGTCATGTGTTCGTTACATATCCATTCGCTCTATCCTGCCTCTCGAGCCAGATTTGACTCTGCAGTGTCCGGTGTGCCGGGCATGCGTTATTGTGTGCAACATTGTGCAGGGATTCCTGTGCCGTGTGAGGCCCGGGACCCTGAGGCCAGGAACTCCTCTTCCACCCTCACCGATAGCAACTCTGCCTCCTCTGCCTCACGGGTATGATGCCTGCATCTGGCTGCCACAAGAGAGAGTGCCTTCCCCCGCAATACTGCCTTATAATCCTCCCAGAGCGTGACCGGGCTATCGACCGACTCCTCATTTAGGGAGAAGTACTCTGCTGTTTTCTGGGATAAGCCCTCTAACACGTAGGGATGCCCAGGTAACATGCCCAGGTAATATGCCTCAAGGCGCCACATTGCAGTGGGTTTGCTCCGCCCACTTTTAAGCTCCATAAATGGGGAGTGGTCTGAGATCCCCATAGCCAGAAATGTTGCAGAGAGTAACCAGTGTGACATGCTGTGAGCAATAAATAAGTAATCTATCCAGGACAGAGGAATGCACATTGGAGAAGAACAACCCTTATTCTGACGCATGCAATGTCCTCCACGCATCTACTGCCGCGTTTGAGTGTAGCTTTGTAGGGTGAGCCGGGTTTCTGGTACCTATATTTGTCCTATCCATACCCAGGTCCATGACCTCATTAAAGTCCCCCCTGCCCCCAACACCCATGTGTCGGCTTGATCCAGTACAATTATTGATGGAAGGTTGCTTATCGAATCGAGCGCGAGAGACAGGAGGGGGTGAATATACCACCACAATACCCCAGGTAGTCCCCCACAGCGTGCTATCTTCGATCCTACTTTCCAGGCGGGCCAGCTTCTGGGAGACCGCTACTAGTTTCTTTTCCATCCGCATGAGCGCATCTTCAGAGTCCGAGATGCGCTGTTCTGCTCCTCCCACTCACGATGAGAGATTCCACAGGTCTTGCTTGGGAAAGGACACCTCACCTGAGAGGCCATCGATCTTCTCTTCATCGGACGATCTGGATTCCCCAATCTCTGTCATATCTGTGAGGGAAATCTGCGTTTCCTGTCCTGCACTCGGCATTGCCAGGTGTGAGCTGTGGTGGGCAGAGGGAAACTCATTGTGTATTGATCCATCTTGTGTTGAATCCCACTCCTCTTGACCTTGTCTTTGACGATGATGACGGCCCAACAGATCCTGCTGCCCAGTCGTTGCTCTGCCTCTCCTTCATGTACTCCGTACTAGGTGTTTTGGCCCCCTAGAATCCTCCCCACCCAGCCCAGGGCTATTGCATGTCCACGAACTCTGTTGCTCAGGGGGCCTCCTCCTGCACCAGTGTTAGGCAGAAACCTCTGCAGTTCCCTTAGGGAACACTGCAAAAGATTTAGGACTACAGGTGTTAGCAGGAAACCCACTTGGTAGCAGTCTGTACCACCCAGATTTACCTGGTAGCTGTGGCTGAGCAGTCCGACTTCTCTCAAGAAGAGTTAGGCAGTATGCAAAGTATACACAATAGGCACTCAGACACAATAATACAAGCAAACTCTGACCAGAGCTTTGGTATCAAAGTATATAATTATTTATTTAAAAACACACTGTTTGAAACACTCCAGTACTCTTGTTGTAAAATATTCTAAACACAGTTACTAGTGTAATATATACACCCCTTTTTCCTTATCAGATAAGTCTTAGTAAAACACCACTTATTTTCATACAGAGGTGAACGCTTGACTAGATAGCACTCCAATAAGTTTGTGAAAAAGGGAGGGAAAAAGACAGAATATGGAAAGGTACACCACTCTAAGATTCAGGAACACTGTTAGCAAGGCAGAAGAGCAAAAGTCACTGGTGAGCCAAAGTCCAAAGGCTGGGCCCACTCTTAGAGAGAGCAGAGCACAAATGCGCCCAAGATCACACAGTTTCACTAGGCTTAGAAAGTCTTGCAGAGAGTTCAAAAAGAGTTTAGAGAGGCTCAGAAAAGTTTAGCCAGGGTGTCCCAGGCTAACCCAGGTTCGAAAGCCGGGGGCTAAATCTACCCCGTACAGTCGGTAGCAAGGGAAGCCAGGCGGGACACGGTACCTTAAGTGGGAAGGATCCTCCAGCGGTGGCAGTTCCTGGCAGTGGGTGCAAGTCGCGTCGTCGTCCAGGGGAAGAGAAGATCTCAACTTGGAGGAAAGATGAAGGTCGTTGCACTGCCAGGGAAGAAACCAGCCCCAGAGTTTTCCGGTTAAAGGTGGTACCTTTGTTTTGCGGTCGTGGTAAAACGTGGTATCCCGGTTGCCGGGGTGCTTGGCACAGGCAAGGCGGCCACGAGGTACGTCGGGAAGGCGAAAAGACGGTGAAACTGGTTATCCCCACCAGTCAAAGGAAGAAGACTCTCCGGCGGGAGATCTCCTCTGTCGTTGGGAAAAGTGGTGAGACGGTCCAGCAGGGCTCCACCGGTGGTGGCGTCGTGGCAGGTCGGCTCAGCTTCTCCCTCGTCGGATTCTTAGGTCCTGTGACGACTTCTGAAGTTCCAGTCTCCAAAGCCCTGCTTTTATGCAGAAAACCCCCATTCACTCAGCCTAGCTGTCACTCAAACATGCTAAGTGGCGAGCCGGCCGGCTCACCACTTGGGCCAATCAGGACGGAGTGCGACTTGAGTTGCCTAGGCAACTCAGTCCAGGGTGCCTAAATCCCCCTCCATCCCTCCTAAGTACCCCAGACAGAGTGGCACCACTTTGGAGGGCTTCTGTGGAGAAGCCCGCCAAAAAGTGGAACAAAGGGCTCGACTTGGGTTGGAGTCACAGAAGAGAACACAAACGACATTTAAGAATCAAGTCTTGGCAAAAAATACCAACCGGAGAATCAATATTAATTAAATAAACCGGCGGTATGTTCGAGGCTACCGCAAATAATTAAATAAAGATAGTAGCCTAAAACAATGGGAAATCCCATAGGAAAATATTTGCGGTTGAATATAAAAAGTAGTATCCACTGCCACCAGCCAAAACTCGATCAGGGGGGACGGAAACGTGCCCCCTCGACTAACAGACCCTGGGGCAATTGAATTGCCCCAGCCAGTACGTCCACAATATGATGGTTTGTACTGGTTCTGTTCAGAATTTAAGACTAGTAAAGTCAATGGTGACTTTACATGCCCTGGGAGACAGTAGTCAGTCCCAGGGTATGGAGTCTATACTGGGGGGTCACTATGACACCCCTGTGTTACTGCACTGAGGGTGCTGTGTAACACACATCACAAAAACACATGAAGGTCTATGGAGTAAAAGACCCCATAGCCCATTAAACACATCTAGATTCAAAGAAACACACTCAAATCATGTCCAAGAGTGAGGGTAAAAGAGTCTCTCTTGGCAGGAGAAAAAAATAAACCCCAAAAATCCAGCAAAGCTGCTGGGGGACTCACTAGGTTAGGAAATTCAGCCTAAACAGAGAATTCTCCCTAACATCCAGTGACATGTCTCTGGGTCCGCCTCTCGTTGTGGAGCAGCCCCCACCCCTATTTAGACCCCCAGGCAACCACTGTCATGCCGTAGTGATGGTGTTCTTTAGCCTTTGCTCCCAGTCCCCCGGTGAGTGCTGCAGGGCCCCGGACAATCCAAGGTAGGGCTCCTCCCCAGGCCCGCTCCACTCCAGGATACTCTGCACTCTGCCTGCTTATTGGTGCTGTGGCCATGTCTGACCGCGGCAGCAGGCCCTTCCTTCCCTTCTACCAAGGTCTTAAACAGTCTTACCAGGCCTCCCACCTCTCATGCCCCTGGTCCCCGGTGCCCCCTTGCCAGCTCATGCAGCCTACCGGGTGCTGTGACCTCGAGGGAGGCCAGTCTGTGTGTCCAGCTACCACTCCACTCACAAGTGTGTGGCTTCTTTCCCTGCTGTGCCTGTACCCTCACTCAGCCTCCCCTCTGCCGCACCTTTGCAGGCTTTTCCTTCACCAGTTGTGCTTCCTTTCCTGGAGAGCGGCCCACTCCTGAAGCGGGGCTATGGAGCACCCACGCCCGCCTCCCGCAACATGGTCTCATTCTGTTGACCGCCCCCACCGGCGTGCCGCAGCCATGGGAGGCATGTTGCTCCACCGGACACTCACAACCTCCCAGCCACAGGTGGTTGGTTCTCCCGCTGGGCGAGTCCCCTGCTGATCGATGCCACTCACCGGGTATGCGGCTGTGCTATCTCCCTGCCACCGTCAGGCTGGCCTCACCATTGGGATTCCTGGTTCTGTCTGCACTGCCTCGCAGCCTAAAAATGGTGCCAAGAACGGTCCTTCTCCAACTGCTCTAAGTTTCAGGGCTTCCCAACCCCCATTCTGCTGGGGATTGCGGCTGAACAAAGCCAACGGGCTCCGCAAACACTTAATAATTAAAGGTAAACAATTTCTCCACGGGAAACAGGATTTCTCATTCCGGATGTCAGGGGTCCGGGGGGCCTGCAGAGGCTCACGTCCTCATCTGATCGCTGCGCAACAGCACCCCCAACTTTAAGTAATTTTAATGACTCGTTCTGCTTCATCGTCCGGTATTGACTGATCCAGTTCTTGCCCCATCTCCTGAGTCAGACCCAGGAGAGCTGCGGTAATCAAATAGTCTACTTGGACCTTAGCATTAGACAGTGTTCCCACCATGAATGCGGAGTAAACATGGTGTAATATGTCAATTTTACTAGCATCATCATAATGCAGGAACCCTGAATCCTCTCTCAGGTCCAATATATTATTACTTGCCTTGTGTGTAACAAGTGTATGCACCAATATACTATTTGCCTTATCCCTCCTGAAATAGTAATATTGTTTAGTTTTTTACTTGCACAGTCCTTTTAGCAGATCTACGAGATAACATTGAATCCATTACTGTGACTCCCATACATTTGTCATTTTTATTCTTTTACCTCTATATTATCACTGAAATGCGATGAAAAATCTATCTTTGGGATTTGCAGTGTTTGGATTCAATGTTTGATACCAATACCCTTTCAGTGAAGAGCGCCTAAAGCAAGGCACTAGCAACCCTCAATTTATGCTTGGCCTTCAATGTCCCAGCAGTTATATGCTTCCTCTTTATGTTGAACCTCATCCTTCACACTGGCTCTATTCATTTCCGTTGCTTTAGTATAAGAGACTGTACGATTCATGAATTCCCCTCGAATGACCGCTTTCATAGCGTCCCAGACCAGCCCAAAGGATAGGATATCTCCCCTCAAGTTTATTTCATAATAATTGGTAATGGCTTGCGCTTTCTCTCGACACAGCAACCTTCCTTTCAGAATCGGGTCATATAGTCTCCAGGTCCGCTTAGCCATGGGCTCCAAACCCATTACTGTGAGTCGTACGCAGAACTGGAGCTTGATCTGAGAGAATGCTAGATTCAATATGAGATGCTGGAATACAGGGAACCAGAGAAGATGTCCCTAATACGGCGTCCATCCTTGAGAAGTCTCTATGAACATGGGAAAAAATTGCATAATCTTTTCAGGTGCCATTTCTGAACCTACAGACATCAATAAGCCCCATTTCCATGAAATGATTGGCAAAGGCTATAGCGTTTCTGTAATCTATTTGTGTAGATGGGAGCGTCTTATCCACATCTGGATCCGGAGCATGGTTGAAATATCCCCTCATTACCACTTTACCCTCAACAAAAGCCTGGGTTAAGAAGTTAGCTAAGAACTGATCTTGTTTGTCATAAGGTGCATATAAAGAGAAAAGTGTTAACGTATAACCCATCAAATAGCCCTCAACTCCCAGGCATAGTCTTTTCCCTTTCTGTAATGGCTTAGCAGGCTAAAGAACGATGGTTTGGATGTTGCCCAGAGCTGCTCCAAAGGATAAGATTAATTCTAAACCTTCCACCCATCACCTTTTGTTTTGCTTTAGTCACCCCGAGTGGCATGGGTATTCCCAGATGTGGGTGCTGAGCCTGCTAGGCCTAGTGGCCCAAGCTACTTCTCACTGATCACGCCCAATGAGACTGAAACATGTCTGGGGATGCTTGTGGTCTCGTGCAGAAGGGATGTGATCTAGCGGTTTGGGTTGGACTACCCCTTTCGGGGTGGGATCAAGCCTAACTTGCATATGGTCTTTCCCCTTCCTGTAATGGCTTGGCAGGCTTAAAAAGCGATGGTGTGGAGGGATAACCAGAGCTGTGCAAGTGGTTAAAATTAATTTTAAACCTTCCATCCGTCACCTTTTGTTTTGCTCATGAAGGATTGTAGACTTTACAAAGGTTCCTCTTAGAGATCAGGAGAGCAGCTCCCCTCTTCTCTCCCAGCCACATCAAAGAAACATTGGGGAAACTGCCTATGAGATAACCTATGTTCATCTATTCACAGCAAGTGAATCCCTTGGAGGAAAGCCGCTGAAGCCAACGGATGACACAATTTAGACAAGACTGATTTCCTCTTTAAAGGTGAGTTTAGATCTTGAACATTCCATTTCAGCATGCAGAGGGATTCTGCAATTTCACATTCAGGGGGGGGTTAACATGAGGTTCTCCATCCCTCAATAACACATAAGGATCACTCAGCAATTATACAATACCAAATCTCCAGCCTGTCATGTCCTGTCTGTTTCACTACCATTTTCTGTGATAAGTCCCCTTTACCCACCTCCCCATCCCACTTCCCAAAATATGCTACCCAACTAACCGTATTTAATCTTTACCGGAGCTAGGAGAGACATTGCCCAGTCATTCTATTTTACTCAGCCTCCATAAACACAAGTTCAAATGGATTGTGTCCTCCCACGTATTCCTCATTTTAGATATATCCTTACCTTCAGCTTTGCTGCTTCGGAAATATTTGCTCTCTTCAACAGAGAGCGCTCCACTCGAGGCTGCAGCATTGATGTCCCTCGCCGGCCTCTGTCGAGCGTCGACGTCATCCGCTGTATAAATGCCTCGAGCGCGCCCGTTGGCCTCAGTTCTGTTTTTCCGTTAGCTTCAATTCAGATCGATAAAACGGTGCTTCAGTTCATCCGAATAATGTCGTCTTCATTTAATCCTTCCACACCGAAGACTAGATTCAAAAAATGCCAGAAATGTGGGAGAAAGATGTCGCTAACTGATCCCCATCGGAATTGCCTCTGGTGCCTCGGTTCCGACCACCGTATAGATGAATGCGGTTCCTGTCAGTCGATGACCCATAAGGCCTTAAAAGAACTAAGAGGTAAGCTGGCGGTGGTGGAGGAATCCTCGAAGTTTTCTTCGAGAGGGAGAAAAGACTCGGCTGAGTCTTCGACAAAACGTCATAAAAAATCTAGGCCGAGGAGCAGATCCACGAAGTCCTCTTCTTCTTCCTCTAAAAAGGCGAAGAAAAGACGACACTGGTCTCCCTCTTCCTCAATGTCATCTGAGGAAGTTATAACATGTCCTTCGAGACATGACTCCCCAAGAAGGTGGGAAGCTTTCAGAGCATCTATGTTAAAAAAAATTGAGAATGCGGCCCAGACCACCTCAAAAAAGTCTAATGAAGACCATGTCCCTGCTCACAAAAAAAGTGACCGGGGAAGATCTAAGACGAGAAGATCCAACAAAAAATCGTCTAAGGTTCATCCAGGGATCTTCCCAGACACCTCATAGAAAAAGCCTACCGCATAAATCGGAGGCAGAACTCAAGAAAATGGCGTCAGACTCTCATATGTCATCAAAATCCTCGTCTAAAACATTTTCGAAGCCTCTATCGAAGGCGGTGGAGCACAAGGTGTCGATGACTCAACCTAAAAAGATTGTCGAGTACACAGTCGACAGTATTGAAAGCTCCTTCAACGGTGTCAATGGTTTCGACAACTACTTCGACGGGATCGCCAACTCCATCGATGGTGTGGAAAACTACCTCAGCAATATCAAAGGCAATACCTACAACGTCGACGCCATCAATGCTTTTGTCGACGTCTTTGTGCATTCCAATGGCTAAATCGACACCAGTGTTAAAATCTATGCCACCTGAAAAGGTGTTTCATCCAGAAAGCAGACATGACCTTTTTAGAACCACGTCCTCCATATATGAAGGAGATTCATCAGCAGAAGAAGAGGTTTCACTTGCTGGTGTTAAATTCGGTGCAAAACAAGTCTCTGAGGAGTTAATTAACCCTCAATCTAAGATGCAAGACTTGTATAGGTGCTTGCAGTCAGCGAGATGTCTGGCTACATCTCCAGAATATGAAATTGAAAAGCCTGTCCCAGCTGAACATGCGGATGCAGGTTATAGAAAATTGATGAACAGGGTAACTTAATTCATGGGATGGAGTAGAAATTCACCTGTCTATCAGGATGATGACATGACTGACCTCCTTTCAGGAGGACCTCAGCAAGACCCCATACTTAATTTTCATGTAGCCTTACAAAGGAAGGTTAACACTGCATGGGAAAACCCAGAAACTATTCCCGCAGTAAATAAGAAGTATGTGTCAAAATATAGACCCTGTCCATCAGATCCCTAATACTTAAGTAAACACCCATCTCCTGAAAGTCTGGTAGTTCAGGCAGCTACCTCTACTAGAAATGCTGCATACCCTACAATTCCACCTGATAGGGATGATAAAAAGGTTGATGCATGATCCAGAAAGATCTCTACGTCAGGGAGCATGGCTTTAAAATCCACAAATGTAACTTGAACTCTTGCAAGATTTACATATACCCTGTGGGACTGCATGTCTGCGGCAGCTGAACACATCCTGGAAGGTGAGGAACGTGAAGGGTTCCTATCCATAGTGAGGGATAGAAAGGAGGCTTCAGGGGAATGCCTTCATTCAGGCTTCGACGCAGCTGATGGTATCAGTAGGTCCATGGCATCTAGCACAGTGCTACGCAGATTTGCAAGGCTAAGAAAGTCAGGTTTTGCACCGGATGTGCAATCCAGGCTTCTTAATATGCCATTTGACGGCTCGAGGTTGTTTGGCACCAAGGCGGATGAAAGTTTGGAGAAACTGCAGACCTCCAAAGCGGTGGGAAAATATTTGTGCTGCTATACGACAACCTCAACAACGCCCCTACACAGGCTCCTCTTCCTGGAGGGGATCATCCCTTTCAATTCTATTCCTCATTTGGGAAAAGGAATGGGACAGGGCAGTCGGAGAGGGCAAAGGAAATTTCCTCGGGGGCGAGGAAAAGGTGTTAGATTTGCCGCAGTAGCGGCATCTGTCCCTTTACCCGCTGCTGCAGCTGCCGCAACACCACTCTGAGGTTTTGACCCACAAGACCCCAGTGGGAGGCAGGATCTCACAGCATCTGGAAGAATGGTGGGGTATTACTTCAGGTGCTTGGGCACTGGAAACAGTATCCCAAGCTTACTGCCTTTCTTTTCAAAAGAAACCTCAGAATCACCCACCGGGATACAACTCTGTCAAAAATCCAGATCTGCTCCTGTTGCAGGAAGTCTTAACCCTGCTACAGTACGGTGCAATAGAACATGTACCTGTAGCGGAGAGGAACAAGGGTTGGTATTCCCCATATTTCCTCATACCAAAGAAGTACGGAGGACTGAGACCCATCTTGGACTTGAGAAGCTTGCACAAGTTCCTCAGGAAGGACAAGTTCAAGATGGTCACACTTTCTCAGATCCTTCAGGCTCTCCAACTCCAAGACTGGTTGGTATCGTTGGACCTTCAGGATGCTTACTTTCATGTGCCAATCCATCTCAAGCACAGAGTACCCGAGGTTCGCGATTGGCAATTCTCACTATCAGTTTTGAATTCTGCCATTCGGGTTGACCTCCGCCCCGAGAGTTTTCACCAAGTTGATGGCGGTGGTGGCAGCGAGTTTCTGGAGAGGGGGGATTCACGTCTACCCCTACCTGGACGATTGGATGATCAGGGCACATTCTCCAGAACAAGCCCAAGAACATCTGTCCAAAGCTTGCCACTTCCTTCACAAACTAGGGTTTTCTCTGAATTTACAAACGTCAAACATGATACCATCTCAGAAACTCCAGTTTATTGGAGCAGTCCTGGATACTTGTTCGGGCAAAGCCTCGCCTCCCGAAGAGAGAGCTCACCACATTATGCAGATGGTAACAAAATTCCAGAATGCCCAATATATACCGGCCTTTGATTTTCTCAGGTTGCTCGGCCTTATGGCATCCTGCATTTTTCTGGTGCCAGAAGCCAGATTGAGGATAAGATCCCTTCAATGGGCCCTCAGGACTCAATGGTCCCAATTGTCAGGAGAAATGTCAGATCTGTTGCAAGTTACAGTCAGAGTAGCACAGGTTCTACAATGGTGGGCTTGAAGGGAACATATCCTCAAGGGAGAATCTTTTTGGCAACCATGGCCGGAGATAACAGTAGTGACGGACCCTTCCCACACAGGGCGGGGAGCTCACACCCACAACAACGAGTTGACAATCAGCGGTCGTTGGTCTCCATCAGAGTCCAAACTACACATCAACCTATTGGAGCTGAGGGCAATCAGACTAGCGCTAAAGGCCTTCCTGCCCTCTGTACGGGGAAAGAATGTCCTGATAATGACAAACAACACAGTGACCATGTACTATCTTTACAAGAGAGGAGGAGTAGGGTCACTTCCACTATGCAGAGAAGCAATGCAGCTCTGGTTCTGGGCAATACAAGAAGGGATCTCTGTCGGCAGTTCATCTAGCCGGAGAGCAAAACACAGCGGCGGATGCTCTGAGCAGGCACAGCAGTTTCCCACGAGTGGGAAATAGCTCAGGAAGTCCTTCAAGAGATTTTCGCCCTTTGGGGAACCCTGCAAGTGGATCTGTTCGCGACCAGTGTCAACAGGAAATGCAAACTGTACTGCTCAAGGGAATTTCCTCCGAGAGGACCTCTAGGGGACAGGTTCGTAGTGGAATGGGAGTTTCCACTTCTGTATGCGTTTCCTCCAGTCCCGGTGATCCCTCAGGTAATCGGGAGGTTGAGAAAGTTCGGGGAAACCATGATCCTAATTGCCCCGGATTGGGCCAGGAGAACGTGGTACCCAGACCTTCTGGACATGTCCATCTGCCCTCCAATACGTCTTCCAAGAAGGGGAGGATCTTCTCTCGCAAGTGGAAGGTCACGTTCTCCATCCAGATGTCAACACATTCAACATTCATGCATGGCTTCTGAGAGGTTGAGATATAAGGATTGGGACCTTCGGATGACGTCATGGAGATCTTGCTTTCAGCCAGAAGGCCAACAACAAAATCTCTGTATCGGTGTCGATGGAACAAGTTCAGTAACTGGTGCAGAGATAAGAATGTGGACCCGTTTCAGTGTAATATTCCCACAATATTATCTTTTCTATTACACTTGGCTAATCTGGGGCTCCAGGTTGGCACGATAAAAGGTTACTTAGCAGCGCTATCCATTTTTAAGCGCTCCTCAGAAGAAGAATCTTACTTTAAGGTAACTTTAGTAACTTGATTCTTAAAAGGTCTAAATAATGTGTTTCCTCCAATACCTTTTCAGGTTTCTGTGTGGAACTTAAACTTGGTACTAAAGATCCTCATGCATTTCATTTGAGCCTTTGCATTCTTGTCCGTTAAGGCTCCTTACTTTTAAAACAATACTTCTTGTGGCAATGACATCAGCCTGCTGGGTAAGCGAGTTGCAGCCACTTTCTAGCGGGCCTCCTCACACCATCTTTTATAAAGATAAAGTGGATCTTGGAGTAAAATCCTCTTTCTTGCCAAAAATCATCTCAGATTTTCACCTGTCACAAAAAATAGCACTGCCTAAATTCTACCCTCCTCCTCACGCAAGTAAGGAAGAGGAACGGCTACATAGATTAGATAGACGAGCTCTTAGCTTTTATATTTCAAGATTGGCAAAACTACGTCAGTGTGACCAACTTTTTGTGGGATAAACTGGCTGCAAATTGGGACTAGCCGTGACTAAGCAAACATTATCAAGTTGGATAATTTTGGCTATAACTGAATGTTATAGATGGGCTGGGAAAGATCCTCCAGATGGGCTGAGGGCTCATTCAACCAGGGGCATGGCAACTTCAACAGCACTTCAAAGGGGTGTCCGTGTGCAAGATATTTGCGCAGCAGCCACATGGTCATCCATGCATACTTTTATAAAACATTATGCTCTAGATTCGACTTATTTACAAGGAGGTCTGTTCGCCAAATCAGGACTTCATTCTGTACATGACTAAAATGTCTGTACTCCCACCTCCAATACAAAACTGCTTTGGCAATCTATCTAAGATGAGGAATACGTGGGAGGACACAATCCATTCGAAGAACAAGTTACTTACCAACTGTAACGCTCTTTCGATTGGATGTTCCTCCCACGTATTCCTCATCGACCCTCCCAGCCTACCCCACTGTACAGTTTGTGGTTTACACTCTAAATTCTTTTAAGGCTTGGATCAAAAGAGGCACACCAGAGACATCCCTTCTTCTCCTGCTGTCCCCTCTCTCACTTCTGTGACTTCCTCACCTCCCCCTTCTTCCTCCTCTTCGGCTACCTTGCCTTCTCCTTCCCTCTCTGCCCCCTCTCGGGCTCCTTCCACACCTCCAAAGGGCGTACCTCGGACCTGTACCCCTCCCCGGAAGTCCTTCAAGGATGGCAACCTTGTCCATATTGCCACGCTAAACTCCCGCTCTGCTGTCAATCACTCCTCTGATATCTGCTGCCTTCTTGAAGAACTTGACCTTGATGTCCTCGGTCTCACTGAGACATGGTTCACGGCCAGCTCTTTCACTGGCTTTGACGCACTCCTACCAGATGGCTACAAGATCTTCTCCGCTCCCAGGTCCAACCGCTCTGGGGGGGGTGTAGCCCTGATCTTCCCCGAGTGGATTCCTGCCTCTGTCATCCCTACGTAGGCCTACTCCTCTTTTGAATGCCTCGTCTGCAGGCTCTCTCTCTCCCCTAACCATTCCCTTACTGTGGCTACCATCTATAGGCCACCTGGTCAGATCTCCTCCTTCCTCTCTGAGTGGGCGGACCGCTCCTCCTCACACCTGGTCTCAACCACTCAACTCCTCCTTCATGGGGACTTCAACATCCACCTGGATCCCTCTTATCCTCACTCTGTACTCTTTCACAACCTCTGCGTCTCTCTCTCACTCACTATTGTCCCCTCTGGCCCGACTCACTCTGCAGGGCACACTCTTGATGTTCTGTCTCCTCAGACCTTCCCCTCTCTGTTCCCCTCCCCTCTCCATTACTCTCTCATGGAATGATCACTGTCTCCTCTCCTCCCACCTCACCCTGCCTACCCCTCAGGGCAAGCCACTTCCATCACTGCCACCCACACTTCTCGGTCATCCAACCCATGAAGCGCGTGTCATCTGAGGCTTTCGCCGCCACCTTCTTACCCCCTCCTCCCCCTTTGGCTGACTCTCACCCTGGCACAGCCCTCTCCACGCTCCACTCTGCTATATCTGATACTCTTGATATCCTTGCCCCTGTCATGAGAATCTGCCTGAAGCCCAAAGCCAAGTGCAACTCCTGGTTACGACTCAGACATCGTCACCCTAAAACGCAATTGCAGGGTGGCCGAGAGGAAATGGCGTGCCTCATGTACATCCTCTGACAAACTGGCCTGCCACCTGCTACAGAGGCAATACCGGCTCGCTGTCCTAACCAAGAAGAGAGCTCATATCCAAGCCTGCGTCTCTGCAGCATCTAACAACTCGGCTGAACTCTTTAAAATCTGCAAGGAACTGCCCAATCCCGCTGCAGTCTCTACCTCTCCTGTCCCTTCCCAGGCCCTCTGCACGGCACTGGCCTCTCACTTCATCTCTAAAACCCAGGACATCCTGTACTCCATCTCCTCCTATCCCCTGCCTCCCCCTACTCCCTGCTCGACCTCTGGCCTTTCTGCAGCCTCCTCTCCTCCCTCCTTCTCTGCCTTTCCCCTGTTCTCCGCAGATGATGTTTCTAGACAAGTCTGTTCTATGAAAGTCTCATCAAAACAGGTTCACCCCTGTTACTCCAAAACCATAAAGGACCACATTGACTCCCTGGCTCCTGCCGTGGCTGATTTCTGCAATCACTCCTTCGCCACTGGAGTCTTCCCATCCGCCCTTAAGCACTCCCTTGTGCACCCCCTTCTTAAGAAACCCTCTGCCGACCCCTCCTGCCCGGCAAACTATCGCCCCATCTCCATCACTCCCTTCCTGGGGAAGCTCCTGGAGAAACTGGCCATCTCCCAGCTTAATCTCCACACTAAATCTGTTGGCTGTCTTCATGACCATCAGTCTGGCTTCAGAGCTTCCAGAAGCATGGAAACTGCTCTCTTGACCATCCGTGAAGACCTGATCTCCAACCTTGACTCTAACACCCCTTGCGTCCTCATCCTGCTTGATCTCTCCTCTGCCTTTGATACCGTCAACCATACCATCCTGCTCAACCGTCTCCGTGATAACCTGGGTATCACTGGTAAGGCTCTGGCATGGCTGACTTCTTTCCTCTCCAACCGACCTTGCCAGGTTCAACTTGGGTCCTTCCTCTCTGCTATCATTTTCTCTACCTGTGGTGTCCCCCAGGGGTCTAACCTCTCACCCTGGCTGTTCAATCAATACCTGGCACTCCTGGCCCACCGCATAGCTGCTCTCTGCCCCAACTTTCAGTGCTACGCGGATGACACTCAGCTCATCTTCAGGCTACCCTCGGCCTCCTCCTCTACTTCCGTCATCTCGGACTGTCTGTCTGCTATTCAGGAGTGGTGTGCCGCCAATGACCTCTGCCTTAATGCCAGTAAGACTGAGATTCTCTTCATCGGCACACCCGCTCCCTCCTTTCCTGCATCTCTCTGGCCGGCCTCTCTTGGTCCCCTTCCTGCTCCCACCTGCAAGGCTAAAAATCTCAGGGTTATCTTTGACTCTACACTCTCCTTCTCTCCGCACATCTCTGACATCTCTAAGAAGTCACACTACCAGCTGCACCCCCTCAGAGCTATTTTTCCTTGTCTCTCCTTCCCCCAGAAGCTCACTGTCTCCAGAGCTCTGGTTCTCTCCATGCTGGACTACTGCAACAGCCTCTTTCTAAATCTGCCTGCTTCTACTCTCCGCCCACTGCAACTTATCCAGAACAAAACTGCAAGACTTGTCCTTGGCCTCAAGCCCAGGGATCATATCTCTCCAGGACTGAAATCTCTGCACTGGCTCCCAGTGGCTGCGAGGATTAAGTTGAAAACCATCTGCATCGTCCACATGGCCTTCTGTGGCCTGGGACCTCAATACCTTCAACTCTCTCTTCCTAAATACCTTCCTTCTCAAGCTCTTTGCTCATCTGCCTCCAATTCCCTCAGGGTCAAGCCTCCCTCTGGAACAGCCTCCCTGCCTCCCTAAAACTTGAGGAGAACAAACTTCGATTCCGTAAACACCTCAAAACCTTTCTCTTCGTGTCCGCCTTTTCTCCTCCTCTCCCTTGCTGATTTCCTGGCTGACACGGAAACTGCACTGGTTACCGGGCCGCCCTCTGACCTCGGGCCCAGGTCCACTACCCCACCAGTCGCACTCCTGCACTGCCTTCCTGGCAACCCACGCCATTGGTGACTGTTTTCTGTATCCCTACGGTCCCACTTCCTGTTCTTAACACCGGATATCTGCACTTCTCCAGCATGGGGTCTGGCATGGATTCACATGCTCATGAATATTCCCTGTCATCAGGCCGGGAATCCTGGGTATAGAAAAAATCAGTATCAGTTTTGTTTCTGATCTGTCTTTCTTAGTAGTAACCAATCACTGGTCTCTGGGTCATACTGCCCCCAGCCAATGACTGCCCTCTCCCTGAGCCCCGCCTCTGGCAGCCATCCTCAGATTTTTACCGCACGTTCAAGTGTTGGGAGTCGTCGTGCTGTAGCTCTCGAGCTTTTGCTGCGTTTTCGCACTTTTTCAGGAGATTTTTCTCATTTTTTGGTTAAATTGAGCCTCAAGCTCCACCGTTTCTACATCCGATCAACAGGGACGAGTTTCAGAGTTTTCTACGCCCCTCAAGGGTGAAGATTTAGTCGAGTTACGCTTTTGGAGGATTCCAGAAGTTCCGAGGCCTACCCCGGACATGGCCCAGGAGAAAGGAAGCTCGACGCCCGGGAAGCTGTTCAGGACCTGCCCTGGATGCCAGATTCAGAATGTGTTCAAGGAGGACGAGCATTCGTTATGCCTCTACTGTCTCCATGAGGACAAGACGCACGTGGAGAAGGACTGTGCGTTTTGTGGAGCGGACTATGAAGGATCGCCACCTCCGTCTCGCCAACTGGCTGGAAGGGAAGAGCCCGTCAGGCGAGAAAAAGAAAAAGAAGTCCGAGTGGTCTTCTAAGTCCTGTGAGGGCACCCCGGCGAGGGGGCCCAACAAAAGGCCAAGCACCGCGAGTCCGCGGGCACCGGGAGCGCCAAACGGTCGGGCTCCTTGGCTGCCAGGCAGGTTGCATCCTCCCCGGCGCCATCAACCACGAGCCAACGCTCTGGCTCGGGTAAGAGGAAGTCTGAGAACCCGGCGAAGCTTCTGGCGAGGCCCCGGCCGATCTCAAAGATTCCGGCAGAGGGGGAGCGAGGCTCAGACCCTCCCCCCAAGGTGAAGGCCCCAGGCGTACAGAAGGTGACAATGGCCTTAATTCACCCTGCTAAGACCTCGATCGAGGATGTCGCAGTGGCCCTGGCTCAGCTTGTGGAGGCTACGCCAGTGGAGGCGACCTCCGGATCCAGAGTCTCCCTGCCACCGCGGAGGGAGTCGTCTTTCAGGCCCATCGAGAAGACCCCCACGAAGTCCCTGTTGGAAAAGGAGGGGGAAGGGCAAGTGGCCATCGTGGATACGGACACGACCTCTGAAGAAGAGCTCATCGAAGTCGTGGAGGAGGCCCAGCCCATCAGGAGGGATCCCGACGAGGGCGACGACGAGAGCGACGGTGCCGCCGACGAGGGCCCTCAAGAGCCCTCGCGCCCGTCGTTTCCGGTGCCGCAGGACACTTCGGTGGCCATTCTGTCAGTGATTCAGTCCTTATGCTCGGAGATAAGGACAAGGTTGCCCCTCCCCCCGACGGAGGTACCTGAGCCAGACCCGACGGGGGAACCGGAGCTGGGACCTTCGGAAAGTCCACCGCATAAGAAGAGGACGCATCCTCCGCCACCTCTCCCACCTCTGCGGCCTGCTCTGCCTTCCCCTGGTCTACTACCCACGGGGATGATACAGGCATGGACACGGCTACGACAGGTACAGATGACGACGGAGGCGACGACGGGCTGTGTCCCCCGTCGGCCCCTGCTCGGGCGTCCCTGCCCGACGAAATTGGATCCTTCCATGCCATGATTTCCAGGGCATCCGAGCTCTTCCAGCTCTGCCCCGAAGAGAAGAAGAAGGAAGGGTTCCTTTACCAACGGCGCGAGGCTAAAAGGAAGACGGTCCTCGCCGTACCACTTCTTGATGACATCTGGGATGAGGGGCTCGCCCTCCTCAAGAACCCTGCCACGGCGCCTGCAAAGAGGGACCGGTACGAGAAGTACCGGGTCCCCGACGTTGCCCCCTTGTGCCTTCGGGTGCAACCTACCCCGGATTCGGTCGTCTCAGCGGCGGCAAAGAAGAAAGCTGGGGGGGGCATCGGCCTCGACATCAACTTCCCCGCCTGACGGCGAGGGCAGGAAGCTGGACACGATGGGACGACGGATCATCTCATCCGCAGCGACGACTATCATGGCGGCCAACGTCCTGGCTATCGTAGCCCGCTACAACAGGGAGTTGTGGTTCAAAATCGCCCCTCTATTGGACTTCCTTCCAGATGCCAAAAGGGCTGAGGCCCTTGAAATCTTACAGGAAGGTGAGATTGCTTCGGACCACACCAACGGACATCGCCGACACCGGTTTCCATCAATTGGGCAACGGCGTTTGCCTGAGACGCCGAGGATGGCTCAAGGCGACGAATTTCCGCCAGGACGTACAAACCAAAGTTTTGGACATGCCCTTCGACGGGAACAACCTGTTTCGGAAGGCGGTTGATGAGTCCCTTCAGGCTATCAAGACAGACACGGAGACTGCCCGGGCACTGAGAGTGCTCCAACGACAACGGCCGTCCTTTCGGAGCTCCGGAGGCAGACAAGTTGCCTCCAAGGGATCCGGCAGTGGCTCCTCGACGTACCGCCAAGCGGCAAGATCTTCGTCTCAGGAGGCCTACAGGGGACGCGGCAAGTCAGGTGGTGCCCGTCATCGTCGACAGGGAGGTCAAGGAGGCAAGGCGGCCTCCAAACAAGATTGAACCGACCTTGGGGTCGGGCCCCCGCCGAAGCATCCCGATGGGAGGCCGGCTGACGAGATTCGTCAGCGTGTGGGAGTCCATCTCCACCGACCGTTGGGTGCTGGACACCCTGGCCCAAGGGCACGCTCTCGAGTTCCAGAAGAAGTGCCTTCGCGTTCCACTCATGGCCAGGAAGGAAAATCACGTCCCTCAACTACTGTTGGAAGTAAGGGCGATGCTCAAGAAAGGTGCCATCTAGCTTGTCTCAAAGAGGCTTCGGTGGTCCGGAGTTTACTCAAGGTACTTCCTCGTAAAGAAGACAGGAGGATGGCGTCCCATCCTGGACCTGCGACGACTGAACAGATATATCAAGGCACAGAAGTTCCGGATGGTCACCCTCCAGCACGTGCTGGGACAGCTGGAGGAGGGCGATTTCCTGTCGTCGTTGGACTTGGAGAAAGCATACTTCCACATGCCCATTCTAAAAAGACACCGAAAGTTCCTAAGGTTTGTGGTCCAAGGGCGGCACTACCAGTTCAAGGCCCTCCCGTTCGGATTGAAGTCGGCACCCAGGGTGTTCACCAAGTACCTCGCACCGGTGGCGGCACGGCTGCGCCTGCAGGGGATCCACGTCTACCCCTACCTGGATGACTGGCTCATCCGGGCAAGGACAAGGGAGCTCGCTGTGGAGCACACTGCGAAGACCGTCCAGCTGCTCACGGACCTGGGGTTCTCCATCAACTTTCCAAAATCCCACCAGGTCCCCTCGCAAGTCGCCCTGTTTCTGGGAGCCAAGCTCGACACAGTGGCGCGGCTGGCCCCGCCGTCGGAGGAAAGGACCAGGACCATCGTGGGCAAGGTGCAGCGTCTGCTGGCCACGGACATGGCCAGGGTAAGATCTATCAAGTCCCTCCTCGGGATGATGTCCTGCATTTATCTGGTGCACCTTTGCAGGCTTCGGATGCGCCCCTTACAAGAGTTCCTCGACGCCCGCTGGGTCCAGTCGACAGGCAGCTTCGAGGACAGGATCCCACTCAATGAGACGTTCCGTCAGGCGATCCGGTGGTGGGGTACCCGCTCTCATCTGTCGGCGGGCATGGACTTTCAGACCCCAGCTCACCAGGTGACGGTGACGACGGATGCCTCCCTGGAAGGTTGGGGAGCGCACTCTGGAGATCTTCACGTGAGAGGCCTTTGGCTCCCGGAGGAGAAGTCACTCCACATCAACATCTTGGAGCTCCGCGCAGTGTTCTGGGCCCTCCGGTCTTTTTTTCCGTACCTCAAGGGCAAGGTGGTGGGGATCTTCACGGACAACACCTCCACGATGTTCTACATCCGGAAGCAGGGCGGAATCAGATCCCCTGCCCTATCCAAGGAAGCCCAGGATCTATGGCATTGGGCCGTCGCCCAAGGGATGTTTCTGGTGCCTTTTCATCTGGCAGGAATAAGAAACACCATCGCCGACTCGCTCAGCAGAGAGCTGCGCTTGTGCCACGAGTGGGAACTACGCCAAGATCAAGTGGATCGACTCTTTCGACGATGGGGCGAACCCCAGATCGATCTCTTGGCGACGGCGATGAACTCCAAGTGCCGGAGGTTCGCCAGCAGGTTCCCCCAGCCGAGGAGCATGGGCGATGCTTTCTCGTTCCCCTGGGATGGCCTGTTTCTTTATGCGTTCCCTCCGTTGCCGTTGCTGCTCCGGCTCATCAACCAGCTCAAGAGGTCCCGGTGCAGGATGATCCTCGTCGCACCGGCGTGGCCGAGACAGATCTGGTTCCCGGACCTTCTGGACTTGTCAGCGTCCACACCAGTCAAGCTGCCAACGGACGCAGATCTTCTCTCCAGAGAAGGAGGCGCCATTCTTCATCACAACCCAGAATCGCTGAACTTGCAGGCTTGGCTCCTGCAGCAGTAGAGTTTGGAGGGTACGACATCCCAGCCGACTGCAGAGAGATTCTTGCAAAGGCCAGGACGTCCTCAACTCTCAAGTGCTACGGACATAAATGGAAGAGGTTCTCTGTCTGGTGCCGTGCACAGAAGATTGACCCTCTGCGGATTACGGCCCCTCAAGTATTGCCGTACCTACTGTCATTGGCCAAGGCTGGACTAGCTCACGCTTCCATCAAGATACATCTGGCCGCCATCTCACGATAGACCAGGACTACAGGACGGGCGTCCTTGTGGTCTCATCGGCTGGTGAAGGAATTTATGAAAGGATTGTTCCGATCATTCCCGCCGGTGAAGGCCCCTGGCCCGTTGTGGGAGCTCAACGTGGTGCTGACCAGGCTCATGGGGGGGGCCCATTTGAGCCTATGCATTCGGCACTGTTGAAGTTTCTGTTGTGGAGGACAGCTTTTCTCGTGGCCATCACCTCCGCACGACGAGTGGGAGAGATCCAGGCCCTATCTTGCAAGCCACCATACTTGACTTTTCACGACACGAGGGTGGTGCTGAGGACGCACCCCTCCTTCATGCCCAAGGTGCCGTCGAACTTCCACCTCAACGAACCCTTGGTGTTGCCAGTTTTCTTCCCGTCGCCGGCTGAGAGGACTCTGCACTCGCTGGACGTTTCTAGAGCGCTGAAGTTCTACGTGGACCGCACAAAGAGTTTTCGGAAGACATCACAGCTGTTTGTGAACTTTGGACCTGTGAATCAAGGGAAGGCTCTCTCGAAGGCTTCCATTTCCAGATGGCTCTCCGGCTGCATCATGCACCGTCACCGGTTGGCAAACCGACCGCTGCCCGGCCGTCCGAGAGCCCACTCGACCAGAGCGATTGCTGCTACCATGGCGTTCCTTTCTGGTGTGCCCCTGCTCGACATCTGCAGGGCTGCGACCTGGAGGTCGACGCACACCTTCACGAGATTCTACTGCGTTGATCGGGACTCCAGGGAGGAGGCCAGCATCGGCCAAGCAGTGCTGCGCAACCTGTTCGCTTAAGGTGAGCCTGGTGAGGAGGTAAGAGATGCTTAATGTTGAGTGTTTTGGTATTGCTTAATGTTGAGCCTGTTGCCACTTCCCGTGGTTGTGCATGTGCATACTGCTATGTATTCTTATATTCATGAGCATGTGAATCCATGCCAGACCCCATGCTGGAGAAGGAACAAGCTACTTACCTGTAACTGTTGTTCTCCAGCATGGGTCTGGCATTGATTCACATGCAAACCCTCACGCCTACCCCTCTGCGGCTCTTCACTTGGTCATACTGCCACTTTACGTGCTACCAAATCTGAGGATGACTGCCAGAGGCGGGGCTTGGGGAGAGGGCAGCCATTGGCTGGGGGCAGTATGACCCAGAGACCAGTGATTGGTTACTACTAAGAAAGACAGATCAGAAACAAAACTGATACTGATTTATTCTATACCGAGGATTCCCGGCCTGACGACGGGGAATATTCATGAGCATGTGAATCCATGCCAGACCCATGCTGGAGAACAACAGTTACAGGTAAGTAACTTGTTCCTTACCCTTTCGCTTGCCACCTGCTGGCCGTACTTCTATTTATTGTTATTTATTTATGCTCTTATCCCTTGTACTGCACTGTCCTCATCCCCCTCGCACTTCCCCTTCCTATGCAGTTGCGCGATCTGAATGTCACCTGGCCTAGTAGGATCGTTGTCTGTCTCCCCTTGTTCCCCTCTCTCTTGCCTCGTCGCGCCTTGAAACACTTGTGTATAGGCGCGTTGTAAATGCCATATCATATCATGTCATAACTACAATCCAGTGGCTAAAACATGAAAAAACAGAACTGAGGCCAACAGTTGCGCTCGAGGCATTTATACAGCGGATGACGTTGATGCTCGACGGAGGCCGCCGAGGGACATAGACGCTGCTGCCTCGAGTGGAGCGCCCTCTGGTGGAGAGAGAAAACATTTCCGAAGCAGCAAAGCTGAAGGTAAGGATATATCGAAGATGAGGAATACGTAGGAGGAACATCCATTCGAAAGAACGTTACAGTTGGTAAGTAACTTGTTCATCTCAGTGTGAACCACCCAACATAGCACCCAACAGAAGTGCCACCAATAAATGGCATTCAAAGACATGTAGGTTATTGTTGAAACATTAGTCATTATAGGACTCCACCATCTAGTTGTTTAAGTCCGATTTTTTGATTCTGAGAGAAATATCTGGATTTACGACTTCTTCCAACTCTGGTCCAAGGGCCTATCTTAGAGGCACTCCTTGTCGAGAGCGATTCTGACTGCTTATCCTCAGATGGAGTCCCATGTTCCCCGGCACCAAGAGCAGTTAAGCTTCCTTCACTGTTTAATTGCCCAGTTATGCTCTGAATATTTGAATGAAAGAGCTTTAGGGAAGCCCCATCTATAAGGAATCCGGTTGTCGCAAAGTCATTCCGTCACGAGTCTCAGCTTTTTTCTCTTGACAAATTGAGGCAACTAGGTCTTGATATAGGGCCGTCGTCTCACCCCTAAAGCTAAGTTGTCTGGGTGCTGCCATTATTAGTTTCTTGACAGTGTAGAAATGGAGCATGGTGAGCACCTCAGGAACATAATCTTGAGGATCCTGGCCAGGGGAGCGAGTCCGATGCGTCCTATCCAGTTCAACAACCTCATCATCCGAAAGCCAAAAGTGATCTTTCACATAGTCTGCCAAATTAGCATCCCCTATTTCGGTTGGCATCCCGGGTACCGCACGTTGGTCCAGCAGGATTTTCTGCATCCTCCGGCCTGGTCTATAGAAGGTCAGTGCATGCCCCTAAAGACTCGATTCAGCGAGCCCATTCGTGGTTTCATAAGATTGCTCGCAAAAGTGTTGTTTCTGCTTTCCCTAGGTGCTTTTGTGCTTCCTCCACACGTTTATCCAAGGAGACTATTTTGTGCAACATGCTACTCTGAATTTTCACATTCATTTCTGTGAGCCAATGCGAGAGTTCCGACTTGATGGCTTACCTTGGTGATTGTGCTGGATTCGACTTTTTATAGACCAGGGTCACCTTTCTTCCCCTTATCCTGTGCTTGTAGCAGCGTGGCAATATGCAGGGTCTTTATTTGATTTCGCCAAGTTGCTAGCTGAGCTAAACTAAGCACTGGTGAAGAGGTAGGGACACCTTGCTGTGGAGTGTGCTCGAGCAACCAGTAGATGGGAATATCCCAGCCACCAAGTCCTGTCTCATATAAACCCCAGAGAGCGGTCCACATCTCTTCCTGGAAGGCAGGGGGAGGACTAAATCAGCCAACAAGGCCCATTTGACCCTTCGCTGCGCCTTTCTCCCCGGCAGGAGGGGTCCACCTCAGCCTAAAGTCCAGCACTGATATCAGCTACAGGAGGGGCCCACCCTGATCACCGTAACTCAGGTAGTCGTTCGAAATGGCACCCTAGGTCACTGCACCTCTCCAAGATCCAGCTAGCTGCTGGGACGGCATCCAATGTCCCAGTGCACCAGGCTGACTCCTGGGAGAGACCGCCTTTCCAATTCGTCTTAGCTGGAGGCCAAAGCGGAGGAACTAGAGCAGCTTCAACCCCAAATCGGAGCTCCGTCAAAGGCACCCCTCAGAGCTCAATCAGGATCGGAGCACAGACCAAGACATCTGGGTGGGAGGCTCATCTTCTCCAACGGCACCTCTTGCTTCAGCAGTGCTTTGAGGCCATGGACTGTAGGCATGCATGTCCGGAGGCCCCCGTCAGGAGCCGACAGAGTTGATCTTGTGCGCCGCCAGCCAAGCAGACCTCGCAGTATCCACTGGCACTCTGCAGCCGAGGAGCTGACACCATGTCCCCCACCTCATGATACCATCTCAGGGACGCTGCCAGGGCAGGTATGCTTAAATACATCCAGAGTCTGCACTTTAACGTGCCTTTGTCCTCCCTTGATTCAGGAGGCACTCAGGGAGCCATCTTGTCTTTAGGCTCGCCAGGCCACGCCAGTCTGCTCTTCTAGAGTTTAGTCTGCTGACAGCAAATCTGCATCATTGTATCAGCTGCTATGCTCCATGGAGGTGATGCCTGTGGTTCCAGTTCTTGATAGTAGGTGTCTGTGCTGACCATCCACTTGTCATCTCCTTCCTCCACCATGTCTTCTTTTTCAAGGTCCCTACATGTACAACAGTGACAAGAGATTTATTGCGACGCTTATGCCACCTAACCTCCAGTTTCAGTAGAGGCCTTCAAGCTTCATGTGATGGAATACATCATTGTAGTCTGTTAGACACAGGGTCTTCAAGCTATAGATCTCTCTATAGACCAGACACACACTGCTCACAAATATTGACCGTGCAAAAAAGTTGTGTTGCTAAATTTTTCCCCCGCTGCTGTTGGAGGGGAGGATAGCCGCCACAGATACATTATGGACACTAACTCAGAAAAGCAGAAAGAGAGTGGCAAAAGAACTCTTCGTCTCTCTCTCATTCCTTAAACAATCAATCTGTTTTTAAATTAAAGAATGCGATCATCGATGCTACGTCCCAAAACTTAAATTACATGATCTCTACTACAAAATCTAATGCACAACAATGATTTGCAATCCTCAAGGCATTCGTAGGAAAAACTCCAGATGCAATTACACTGAAAAGGTCTCGTCATGGTGCCAATTAATACGCTTGTGGGATGTTTTTACCCATGCATCCAAGCCCTACAATAAAACTGTGCAGTACTGGCATGGGAAACATCATGATGGCCAGAACTCCCCAGAGAGTGCACAGGGAAAACATGAAGAATAGGCTGCCACCCATTTTTGCCTATGTTGTGAGCACAGGAGTGCACTGCCTAAAACCACCATTGGGATACACACACAGTAGCCTGAAACCATTGGGAATGGCGATGCTGATTGCCAAAAAAGCAATTCAGAACTGTGGGGAATTCATTTTCTTAATCCCAAAAATGGTTGCATTACCAGTACTCACCACTATCAGAAAGCCAGCGTTTTAAAACCACCAGACTTTTGTGTAAAACTGAACAAATGAAACAAAACCAGACCAAGGAAAGACTTGCTAAGAGGTGGATACAATGTAAAACTATATTCTGAAATCACTTGAAGGAAGTAATTATTTAATCTATATGTAAAAATTGTCAGTTTGATTTGAATGTAGAAAACTGGGAACAAAAAGTGACGTTTAGCTGAAACCTGGCTTAATGAAACTGGATTCTGCCTGACAACTACCCCCGACAGGAGAAACCTGTTCAGCCACTCTTCCCAGGCCTAGCTGCATCCTGCTGCCCCTGGCCAAAAGGAGTTGTCACCTCTCTGATTAGATTAGGGGTGGAGCAGCTGGGGACTACAGGGAGTTGAACAAAGGCCTGTCCTGGACTCAGGCAAATGTTATATTGGGGGGCCGTAAAGTGGCTTCCTCTTAGGGGAAACTGGGAGGGGCAGTGCCTCTGCTAGCAGCTGAGCTTGGGGGAAGTGGATAAACCAGTTATTTCACCCTGTGATGTGGGAAGCCACACCCCTTTTTGACCAGGGCATAATTTTAAAAAGATAGATAACTCATAGTGCGGACATGTCAGAATTATATAAGTAATATCATTATTTTTGTGATTTTTCTGTGAACATTTTGAGAGGCGTTAGGACCCTGTGGTGTATTCTGGGGGGTTGCTAGCGGAAAATAGGGTCTCACTCCAAATGTCTGCATGTTAAAAATCTGACACTTCATCAATTAATGTCCATACTCCTTGCGCACATGTGTGTCATTTTGGGTAAATGTCTGATATTGCAAAACCAGTTAAAAAGCGCAAAATGTTGTCATTTTTTAATGCAAGCCCCCAGGAAGATCAGAGGCGGACAAGCATGGACCATAAGGAATATATAATGTGCACATGTAATTTCAACAAATTGTATATCTGGGAAGGATGTATTTGAATCAAATATAGATTTGTGGGCAAACTGACCAGGGGAGGATCCTCTGACCCATAAACAGACTTCATCATGCTGACAATCCATTTCCTTCCCCCAATCATGGGAAAGGGGAGAATTGGGCCAATGACAAGTAGAGAGGGGCAGGCTTAGCTAGGACCAGGCACACACCCATTTTCAAAACACATAAAAAGAGACTGCTGGGACAGGTATAGAGATTCAATTCCATTTGCTGCGGAGCATGCTGACCGACGACTTCACATCCAGAGATCCAGACTTCAAATCCATCAATCTCCAAAGACCAGAACTTTACTTCATAACTTAAAGCAAGGGCCTAAACCCACAAACTGAGAACTCTTCTCAGCAGGCCTCAGCAACCTTAAAATCATTTGCGAACTATTCCACAGCCGGGCGAGCTGTTTGAATTCTTTTGCCAAGAACAATTGCCAGAGACCAGACCAGAGATCCAGAGTGACCCAGACCGCTGTGAGCAGAACCAGAGAGCTGACCCAGATCACTGTGAAGTGCCGGGACCAGAACCGGAGTCCAGTCCAAAACCTGACCAGATCCGTGGCGAGGCCTATTTCAAATTTATATTGTGAGTACCTAACAGAACTGCGCAGAACCAATCTCTTAGTAAAAATAATCTAATCCGAACTATTTTAACCTAAGTAGAACAGCCTCCTAGAAATCGTGTCATCTGTCATTTGTAAAGCTGCACAACTGTCACCTGTTAATTCTGAAGCTGCACAACTGTCACCTGTCAATTCTGAAGCTGCAAACTGTCACCTGTTATTTTGAGTTTTACTTTAAATCCGAAAATCTACCTTTATTTAATTGTCTTTATCTCTGGAAGCGTTTGGGCTAGGAACGAAATTTAACTTTCATCTGAAAGCTTAGAATCTAAGTTCTCCAACAAACCTAAAACCGACTTGCTACTCCTTATACTTTTACGTAATCGCGATTCACGCACTCGCAAATTTTGCAGCGATTTGCGATTTGGCCTGATTTCTTTACCTGTAAAAAGATAGCAGCTTTTTGCTTTCCTCTGCTAAAAATTCGTTTCTCTTAATAACCATCCCTGAATCATTGCTAAAGTGAGCCTGAGCTCATCCCAAGTATCTCTCACTCACCCTGAACCTCCTAAAGGGAATTAAAAGCATTTTCAGCATATTTCTCACTTCATTGACACCACATTCAAAGCACTTGGGCCTGTGTTTTAAAACTCATACCTGTTTTCTCTAAGCTTGCTGGGATGGGAATTGAATTTCGTATTGTATTTGATTGCATTCCTGAGAACTGTGTGCTCCTCTTTCCATCTCCTTCCATTTCTTACATTGCATAGGGGAGGGGGTTGAATTGCCGGAGAAAAAGTGATTATCTTATCTTTTGCTAAAATCATATCAAGTATTTCTGTACTGCATTTTATTCCCCATTGCTTTTCCCTTGAAATCATAAAAGTGTTTTTGCTACTTTATCCATCCTACACCCACTCCTCATTGATTATAAAGAAGTGTGCTAGTATCAGATTACCCATTGTTGATTAACATTATATTTATAAGGGCGATATCGATTATTAATTTATTATAAAAGCGTGGTATCTATATTTTGTTTTATTTCTCAAATAAACCTTTTAAATTTGCAAAACAAACCTACTTCTTGGCTCAGTGGGGTCAGGGGGATTCTAAGAGGGGGGTGTTATATAGGGGTAGTCATCCAGAACTCATGAACTGGACATAAAGATATATCAATAAGGGTTTCCATTCAGTATCCCAGACTAGGCATTGATTTAGCTGTAGTGTTGAATTGGTCTATGGGTGCTGTCCTGCCAGGAGCACTGTGTGGGCGGTGGGGCACCATTCCTAAAATAGTTAAAACAACTGTTGTGGCGGGCGACAACGCATTAGCCTTTATTCTGAAACGAGGCCGAGCATTAGAGAGCATGCCGGGAAGGTGGGCACCCACCTTCTTACACCCAACGAATTTAAGCAGAAAATCTCAGGACAGCTACAATCCATAGCAGCACAACAAGACCATGACCGATGCCCTGAACAGCATAGACCACGTCCTTAATAGTGAACATGAACAAATCTCTCTTCATTTTAAACCATGTTTGGAGGAACATATCCTCAAAACAGTGGCCAGTATGAAACCAACATCCTGTTTAGGTGATAGCTGCCCATCCAAAGTGATTAAACAATGTATGAGTACACTAGTACCATGGGTAACACGTCTTGTTTATTTATCGTTTGCTGAGGCAAATGTACCTTCAGTCTGGAAGGAGTCATAGATTACCCCCCTCCTCAAGAAGAACTCTTTGGATCCCAATATAGCTAAACACTACCGCCCAATTACCAATGTTCCATTCCTGCTGAAGATCTTAGACCGGGTTGCATATGGCCAGCTGCAGGGCTTCCACGAAAGCAACAATCTCCTGAAACCCAGACAATCTGGTTTCAGGTCTGAGCACGGGGCGGAGACTGCGCTCCTGGATCTGAAATCAAACATCCCCAGCACGGTAGATAGCAGAAATCATAAGACCGAGGACAATTGCCCAAGTGGGCTGCAACAGATGTCAACGGTACACAGAACATGTCAACACTGATAAGCAGGACCGAGGGAGACTCCTGATTCTGTGGTACCGGCTTTGACTCCAATTACAAGGAAAGCCAAGCGGTTCATCACAGCCGGTGAGTCCCGATAAGAGCCAGGCTGTGGTGAATGACTGTCGCAAAGTGGCAACTTGAACCAAGGTCAGAGAACTGTAAAAGTGTTAAAGGGGAGACCAGCTGCAGAGGGAACCAGCACCACGAGAGAGACTCTGGTCGATCCCCATCTGAGTGAAACTGCAGATACCAGAAGTCTGTAGGAGAGCCATCAAGTAAAGTGGTCATACAGGAGGTCAAGCAAAATCTCTGTACAGTGGAAAGCCTCTGACCTAAGAACTATAAAGAAAGCCAGGGAAGTTAATCCCGTAAACATTGAAAGTTAATATTAATGTGAAGGTGAAGTTGGCAAGAGTGAACCCGAAAGAGGGATGATGACGAGAAGGGGGCAAAGTCTTAAGTCCCAAGAAACAGTGTGTTGACAAAGGTGAACCCGGCTGAGGGATGTGCACTGGAACTGTTTAAACAGACTTTAACATTTGTAAGTGAAAGGACAAGCGAAAGTGAACCCGGAGGAGGAAGACTGAAGGTAAAGAGGGGTCAGCACCTGGATGAGGGAGACCCAGTGGTGAAGAATCCTCACCCAAAGTAAAACCAGGAAACTTACTTTAATTTTGTTGAGGGAACTTTTGTTTTGTTATTAAATACGTCAGGCCCTCGAAGGCAAGAGAAACGAGACTTGGCCATCGATGGCCCTGATAGCTGCAAGTGGAACTGTTGACTTGTGCTGGGAAAGCTCGAGTGTGTGCTGTGCTCCAAGATCCCACTTTAGCCCGTGCTCAAAATGTGGGGAAGGGAAACCCAAGCTACTGCATCCTGACATATTATTTGTGAACACTTCTTTCTTTTCTTGAAAACCATCCCACGCCCTTTTTGTATTAGCTGTAAGGTTTGACAATAGGTTTCTTAGTGTATAGACCCTTTTTATTTGACACAACGCCATTAGGACTGCTGTATTTTCATTTGATGATCGACGCTTGCTCCCATCTTAGATTTAGTTTTAGATTAGGCGTTTTCCAGCCTGCATACAGTGTAAAAAACACCCTTGAACTGTGATCACTTGTGTCTGTCTTTACTGTTGCCACCATGAGTTTCTTACAATGATGACCAATTCCCTAGCATTAAATGCCAACAAGACTGAACTCCCAATAATAGCATCCGGAAAGAAGATTTAAAAAATATGGTCCCGAATGTGAAAGATTCACCATCCCTGGCAACATTATTAAAGTGTCTAAGTCAGTCAAGACCCTAGGTGTCATTTTTGATGCCGAATTGTCCATGAAGCCAAGCGTGGCACAAGTTTAAGCAGCCTGTGGATACACCATTATATCCGTCCATACATTTCCCTAAAAAACAGGGCCCTTCTGGCTACAGCTCTGATTAACTCCCGTCTCGATTATGGTAACAGTATTCTGGCAGGAACCTCCAAGGCCAACCTCAATGTTCTTCAAGTTGTCCAGAATCACGCCATATGAGCCATTTTCGGTTTCTTCAAAAAAGGTCATGTAATGGAGGCGAGACAGGAACTTCATTGTCTCCCGGTTAAGCACTGGGTCAGACACAAGATTCTGTCACTGACCCATACATTTGTTAACCAGGACTCTGCGCAATATCTAGGCGATTGGCTGACTACTCTTATGTCAAGCTGTCCCCTACGTTCATTTGATACTACAAAACTTACACAGCCAAGATTCAAGCTTGAGATTTGGTGGTACAACATTTGATGTACAAGCACCAGCAGCCTGGAACAAACTACCCCTCCATCTCAGGCAGGAACATTCACTCACCTCCTTCAAAAAGGGTGTTAAGACTTTTCTCTTTAATTTAGCTCCTGATTAAACACTAGATCTGCCTTTCTTCAATGCTGTTCCTGCTCTTTGTGTCCTATGTCCTGTACGTATCTATGTGTGCTTTGAGGCCCATGGGCGATTTTGCGTGTTGCAAAGATTATAAATAAAATGTATAAATAAATTAACCAAAGTGATTTGGGCATTGTGAGGGAAATTTCCAAAGATTTTATGAAGACGTCTAAGCTGAAAATAACCCGTGCAGTCGATTCAGTCTGTGAGGCATGAAATAAGGTGTTCAGTCCTTAGCGTAGGTTTTTCACCTCAGAGTCTGGTTTGGGAGAAGTTTCCATGCAGATCAGTCCAATCTCTTCACTCCAGCGGTCTGCCTGACTATTACCTAAGAGCATCTCTGTTTTTCCAACATTCACTTCAGCTGATTATGACACATCCAGTGATCTACAGCTACCAAAGAAGTTATAAACTGAGGTAAAAGATTAGCAAAGAAAATAGTGGAACAGTATCCCGTGAATTATTGGGTGGGTAGGGGCCTAACATGGAACAACGTGTGTCACTGGATTTTAGGATGTATGTGCTGTCGGATATTCTTGTTTATGGAAACAAAGGTCTGTGAAGCAAAGGTAGGACAGTGCTACTTTTTTCATGGCCAAAGTAGAGTATAAGAGGAATTTAATCTCTGGTGAAGAGATCATGCCGCAAGCATGAAAAATTGCCCTTTTTAGGATTTGCTGAGTCATGTGCTAAGTTTGTTGATGGGTTTACTAACAACACCAAACATCTCACACCATTGAACACGTTATTATGTTAACAGTAACTGTAAGGCACATGGTAACAAATAACCGGTTGAGCCGTCATAATCAACAGTCCACTGAAAAACAAGGTGTTTTCAAGCCATACATTTACATTATCTATGCCAATCGCACCCCCCTTCGGAAACATAAATAGCAATACTTGTCATGGTAACTAGGCAGGAGCCCAGCCCTCCACTACATACAGGGTCACAATGGATCCAGTCTTGGCGCCTATGGCACCAAGCTCATTTCAAAGTGTGCTCAGCACACAGAATACCAGGGACACGTGCAGCAAGGCTGGGCGGGGCCCGATTATCACATGGAAGGCACGTGCAGAAGGAAGAGCTAGGTGGGGCCACAAGGCAGAGCCTACAGGGAGTTGCCGGGGCCAGGCTGTATAAGCCGGCCCCACCCGATTACTGGCACGCGCGTTAGTTTGCTAACTGCAACGTAACGCTTACCGCCGACCAGAATCCAGCGTGTGCGCTCCCAGTCTCCGGAACCTTCGGCACCTACCTGTTCAACACGCGCACCTCCAGCCACCTCAACCATCTTACCTGGAACGCATCATCGCCGGGAGCATTGGCACTCGCTTCCCCTTAACAGTCCTCGACAGGTACAACTCAGCAACCTTACCTGTTCCGAATTCTATCGACTCAGGACCTTTTTCAGATGCGGATCTTCACCTCCAACCACCATCAGGAGCCGGATACTCTCCTCCAGTCATCGCCAACCTGCCGCACCTGCAAAGATAGTAGGAGACACAAGGTGAGCCATCGCACAGACCGCAACTCGCTAAAAGCAGCATTATTTACGAACTTTGTGCAGCTTCAGAAACCACCCGCTTTTTTTTAAACAATTTTTATTACAAAATCAAACAAACAAAACTAATACAAACCAAACTTGCAGTGCAACTATCAATAGTACTGTTTTCACATTGTTCATTAAACAATTTTAGTCACTGCTCCCCTTATCCCACCCGCCCTTACGAGCCTATTTATTCTATTCACTTTGTATCCGCACCAAGTGGTGGGGTCCCATTTTCAGTGGATTCTAACAAATCTTGTATCATTCCAAACAGTTCCGCTACCAATGATTTCCATGCCATCAGGGTTCCCACCTCTTCCTCACCCCCTATGTTACTTGCCTCCTGCCATACCATGGTCTAACCACCCGCTTACCTACCAATGGTGGAAACTCCTGGAGCTACTTCCTTTTACATCACGCGCTCCTGGGTCATCTTCATTGCTACAGGGGAGAAATAACAATATACCATTACGAACAATATCCCTTGGGACAGTGTCACTACAAGGACACGGACAATAAGAAAATCATAACCACTTACCTCCAAGACGGAATGGTCGCAGTTGGTCTGGACCTCCGCAATCAGGACCAGTGACCTAACTAGGTCCATCCGCAGCGCCCCTGCTGAAGGAAAGCAGGACGGAGAGCTTGCCCTTACATATTATCAGGTGAACTTGCATGGGTAAACTTCTGCGCACCACATTCTGGCACGAAAAGGCGCAAGGGAACCGCGACTCCACTACGCTAGCCTCATTGTCTCTCATCCTCTCGCCGGAACAGGTCCAGTCTTCCAGGCCCACGAAAAGGCAGTCGTTGGGGGGGAAACGAAGCGACCAGAGGGAGTCAACTCCAGGGAGGGCTCCAACCGTGCCCTAACGCCCCCGCAGAGACCAGGTGAGCGTAACAATACTAAGCCACACACAACTACCCCCGGATCCCTCAAGACAGGGAAAGATATTTCAACAGAGGAAATCTATGGGTGTTTATTAACCATTATTGACAATATGTGGAAAATGGAACCCAGATCAAGTAAACTTTGGCAGCATTTCATTCTGGATTGCAAATCGCTTTTCCCATAGCCCAGGCCTCCCAAACCTTACACCAGCAGATAGCTATCTTCGGGCCTTTAGGTTTCTTCTAAACGTGTGCTTGGATTAGACTGGTGGTGTTACGGAGATGAGTAATGGAAATCAGCGGAGCAACCAGTTAACCCATATTGGCCACCGTCATTGACATCGCCAAGAATGAAAACAAGAGGTTTCTTGGGGAATTTCAGATTGATGATGTCACTAATTCTGGAAAGGATCTCCTGCCAGTAAACTATGCAAGGATGCTTGACCACTACATGTGTCCAAATATACCTATTTCTGCACAGCCCTCCAACATTGTGGGGACTGGCAGGGTTAAAACAACTAAGACGTTGAGGGGGTGAAGTACCATCTTAAAAGGATCATATATGAGCACTGTCTTAGTACATCTTGAACATTTCTGAACTTTAGACCAAATATGGGACTAAGTCACTAGGTATACCCAGATCACCCTCACTTTTTACAATGGGGATTTTATCATCTGGTTGAACATTTTCAATGAGTTTAGAAAGCCCTGAGGATTCTCTTTGCCTGTGTCATCCATAATGGTGCGTTCTAACAGAGTAGGTGGTCTACCCCAAGCGGAGCCTGTCTGAAATTTGAAAGCCGGGGGCATATTTATTAATATCTGAATCTTTTCTATTCTGACAATGAAAAGTTCCATTTAAATTCCTCAAACTTAAGTGGAGCACCATTTTTATAAGTCTGGTAGCTTATTCATTGCCCCACTAGACCATAAATGAAATGCTGTAAAATCCCACCCTGGAATACATGCTGCATTGTTGGGAACTCGGGAGAAGGGACTAAGGCCCAACCCCTGCTGCTTTTGTGCCACATCCAAATAAAATAGGGATTTGAAAGTAGACTTTGATGGTGTGCCTAGTACTATCCCTGCATTCCTGCAGACCTGCAGAACTGTAGAGGATCTTATGGGCAATTCTGGTTGTGTTGTTTGCCCAAATAAGAGTAAAGGTTCTATTGCCTCTTGTGTATTCGTTTCAGTTTGCTTTATTTTATATATTTCCAAATTTACATTAAAGTAGCATTTCATCTACACTCTTCATTATAGTAAAACAATAATAATAAAAACATAAAAAATGAGTGCTTAGAACAGATTCTCAAGCCATCATTTATATACTTTTCAACTGCAAAGCACCCCAGAGGATCATTTAATAATTGAAGAAAATTTAATGCAGGCTGACATTTTCCCTTAGTATCGGTAACACTGTATAACGACAAAGAGCAGCATAGATTGGGCAAAACAAAATACAATGTAGAACATCCTCTGCCATATTTAAGGTGCAAGGGCAGATTTTCCTCTCTGGGTCACCACCTTCCCTTACGCCTCTTTTCGAGGAGATTGGGTCCTCCGACGTATTCCATATTTATGACAGTAATCACCACAGCTGTGCTGCTTCGGAAAATCTTTGGCGTCTGCGTCCTGTGTCGATGACGTAGATACGCCGCCCTCAAGGACCTCCTCCGACGGCCGACGTCACTGGATGTTATAAGTAGGATGCACGATGCCCGTAGCCTCAGTTCCGTTTTTTCCACGAACGTGTTCGCTTCAGAGATCTCGGTGCGCCTCGACTCTTTGGAGTTCCTGTTCTTTCTCAGTTCTTCGAACCTGTTTCATATTGTGAAGTCTTTCTTCGTGAAGATGTCTACCTCGTCTTCCACACCGCGTCCGTTCTTTAAGAAGTGCGGGGACTGTGGGTCCAAGATGTCGGTTACGGACTCGCACGACGCCTGCCTCTGGTGCCTCGGGGAGGCCCATGACACGGATGACTGTGTCGACTGCCAGTCGCTCATGTCAAAAGCCTTGCGGGAGCGCAAGAAGTTATCGGTAGGTAAGGTGTCCAAGCCACGGAAGTAGAGGTCTGTGGGGCTTTCGACGGACGATTCGAGGGGCGACTCTCCGCTTCGTCGTCGGAAGTCCAGTTGGTCTCGGTCCCGCCACTCCTATGCCTCTTTGAGGCACTCACGTAAGCGCCGTCATCGGTCGCCTTCCCCATCGAGGGACGCGCTCGGGGCTCCTGCCTCGAGGACTGTGTCGGCACATCGATGCTGTCGGCGCCGCGTTAGGCGTCGACGCCAATTCACTCAACGCCCTTGACGTCTTTTGAGGCTGTTTCGACGGGGGTTCCCCAGGGCTTGGTGGAACCGCCTTGGCAAAGGCCAAGCATGGCTTTGTTCTACATCCTGTGCCTTCTTTCCGCCAGCTTGAGTTTATTTCAGAGGTGGATGAGGGCTCTGATGATGGCATGGTTCCGGATACGGTACCGGATGAGATTTTCTCGGGCTATAGCCAAATTGAAGACCTGCAGTAATCCCTCCATGATGCCAGTGGGCTGGACACCTCTCCGGAGGTGGAGTTTTGTAGGCCTGAGCCTGGCACTCATGCCGACTCCTCGTACCGGCACCTTATGTCCAGGGTCACAGAGTACTTGGGATGGTCTGCTCCCCCAGGGGATTTTCTTCAGGATGACCTTACGGATATCCTCGACCAAGATCCACCAACTGACCCGGTACTGCCGTTCCATATGGCTCTACAGAGGAGGGTGGCGGCGGCTTGGACTGCTCCGGAGAGTCTCCCGGCAGTGGGCAAGTCTTTGCCGCGAAAATACCGCCCAGCCAGTAGCGACCCCTGCTACTTGACCAAGCACCCTACTCCGCAGAGTTTGGTGGTGCGGGCGGCTACGGCCCCGGCAAAGCAGGCGTCGTATTCTACCATCCCTCCTGATGGGGACAACAAGCGTTTTGACGGCTGGGTGAAGAAAGTGTTTTCTTCAGGGGGTATGGCGCTTCAGGCGGCCAACTCCGTATGTGCCTTGTCACGTTTCACGCACACTCTGTGGAACTGTTTCCTTAGCGGCTGAACATATTCCCGAAGGGGACGAACGGGATGGTTTCCTTGCCATGGTTCAGGATGGCAAGGATGCCATGTGTGAGGCCGTTCAGTCGGGTTTGGACATGGCAGATTGCGTCAGCCGGTCCAGGGCGGCGAGCACCGTGATACGCAGGTTTGCCTGGTTACGGAAGTCGGGGGTTTGCTCCTGATGTGCTGGCTCGGCTCCTTTACATGCCCTTTGACGGGGAACATCTTTTTGGCAGCAAGGCTGACGAGAGCCTTGAGAGGTTGCAGAAGTCGTTGGGCGCTGCAGTTCGCCAACCTCCGCCTTTTCGTCCTAAGGGACAGCAATGGAGGGGAGGTTCCTTTCGTTATTACTCATCCTTTGGTAAAGCGAGAGGAGTTGCCAGTCAGAGGGGCCACCGTAGGCGTGCCAGAGGTGGAAAACAAGGTACTCGAGGTGCCAAGGCCGCTCGGGCTGTTGCCTCTTTGCCCTCAGGCAACGCCGCAGCCGCTTCAGCTCAGTCATGAGGCCATGTCCCATGGTTCGCCGGTTGGGGGAAGGCTGGCGCAGCATCTTGCAGAATGGCGCGCCATTACTTCAGATGTGTGGGTTCTGGAGATCATAACGCACGGCTACTGTCTTCCTTTCCGGCAGAGACCTCAAGACAATCCACTGAGGAATCTCTCTTTGAAGAGTCCAGATCTGCTTATTGCGCAGGAAATGAAATCCCTGCTGGAGAAAGGCGCCATAGAGCTGGTGCCTGTAGCGGAGAGGAACAAGGGATGGTATTCCCCCTTATTTTTTGATTTCCAAGAAAGACAGGGGATTGAGACCCATCAGGGACTTGAGCGGTTTGAACAAACTCCTCAGGAAGGACAAGTTCAAAATGGTTACTCTCTCTCAAGTCCTCCAGGCCCTTCAACTTCCGGACTGGTTGGTGTCTCTGGACCTCAAGAACGCTTATTTTCATTTGCCGATACATCCAAAGCACAAGAAGTACCTGAGGTTCGCCGTTGGCGACTCGCACTTTCAGTTTTGAGTCCTGCCGTTCGGATTGACCTCTGCCCCGAGGATCTTCAAGCTCATGGTAGTGGTGGCAGCGCACCTCAGGAAAGGGGGGATTCACGTCTACCCCTACCTGGACAATTGGTTGATCAGGGCGCGCTCTCCTGAGCAAGTCCTGGATCATCTGTCAGTCACCTCCCACTCCCTCCACAAGCTGGGCTTCTCCCTTAACTTAAAGAAGTCCCATTTGACACCAACTCCGAGGCTCCAGTACATCGAAGCAGTGCTCGACACGTCCTGGGGCAGTGTTTTCCTCCCAGGTGAGGGCTCATCACATTCAGCAGATGGTGCACAAGTTTCAGCTTGCCCAGAGTCTCCCAGCGTTCAAGTTCTTGATTGCTCGGCCTCATGGCATCCTGCATTCTTCTGGTGCCAGAGGCCAGGTTGCGGATGAGATCTTTGCAATGAGCACTCAAGCTCCAGTGGTCTCAGTCCTCCGGCAGGATGTCGGACCCTGTTCAGGTGCCGTCCTCAGTCACCCAGGACCTTCTGTGATGGGCCGTCAAAGACAATCTGATGAAGGGGGCTCCATTTTGGCTACCCTGGCCGGAGGTGACGATAGTGACGGACACATCCCTCACAGGATGGGGAGCTCATGCCAACGAGTTGACAGTCAGCGGTCGTTGGTCTCCGTCGGAGTCCAGACTCCATATCAATCTGTTGGAGCTGAGGGCCGTCAGGCTAGCCCTGAAGGCTTTTCTGCCGACTGTGCGAGGGAATAATGTCCTGATCCTGACAGACAACACGGTGGCCATGCACTACCTCAACAAAAAGGGGGGGGTCACTTCCTCTGTGCAGGGAGGCGATGCAGCTCTGGTTCTGGGCAATCCAGCAGGAAGTTTCGATCTCAGCAGTTCATCTGGCCGGAGACGAAAACGAGACGGCGGACACTCTGAGCAGGCAGAGCGCGATCTCTCACGAGCGGGAGTTGGCTCAGGAGATTCACCTGTAGATCTTTGCCCTTTGGGGGACCCCTCAAGTGGATCTCTTCACCTCCAGTGTCAACCGGACGTGCAAGAGGTTCTGTTCGCGGGAATTTCCTCCAAAAGGAGCCTTAGGAGACGTGTTTGTGGTGGAGTGGTCATTCCCACTGCTGTACGTGTTTCCTCCAGTCCCCGTCATCACGCAAGTACTGTGGAGGTTACGGAGGTTCGGTTCCCGGATGATCCTTATTGCTCCGGCGTGGGCCCGGAGGACGTGGTACCTTGACCTTCTCAACTTGTCCATCTGCCCTCCACGTCGTCTTCCCTACTGAGACGATCTGCTCTCACGGGAGGGGGGGCCAGGTTCTCCATCCAGAGGTCGGATCCCTCAACCTTCACGCTTGGTTTTTGAAAGGTTGAGGTATAAGGATTGGACCTCCCTGAAGACGTGATGGAGGTGTTGCTCTCGGCCAGACGGCCAGCAACAAAGTCCCTGTACCGTTGCCGTTGGCGTAAGTTCTGCGACTGGTGCAGGGTTAAGAATGTGGATCCTTTTGCATGTGACATTCCCATGGTTCTGTCTGTTTTACGTTTCCGCAGGGGCTTGCAAGTGGGTACCGTTAAAGGTTACCTGGTGGCATTGTCCCTATTTAAGTGCTCGTCTGAAGAGTGTTCCTATTTTAAAATTCCTTTAATTTCTCGGTTTCTGAAAGGGCTCACTAATGTGTTCCCTCCGTCACCTTTCCAGGTGCCCGGTTGGGATTTGAACCTTGTTCTCAAGTTTCTGATGGGTGCTCCGTTTGAGCCTTTGCATTCATGCCCTTTGAGACTGTTAACTCTTAAAACTTTATTTTTGGTTGCGGTCACCCGCTCGCAGAGTGAGTGAGTTACAGGCACTTTCAGTTAACCCACCCTTCACTGTGTTTCATAAGGACAGGGTTGTCCTTAGAGTTCGTCCTTCCTTTCTTCCGAAGGTGGTGTCGGAATTTCATTTAGGCCAGAAGGTTGTTCTTCTGGCGTTTTATCCTCCTCCACATCCTGGTAAGAAAGAGGAGAGGCTCCATAGGCTTGATCCTAGGAGAGCGTTAAGCTTTTATATTTCACGCATGTCCCGGGTCAGAGTGGATGATCAACTCTTCATTGGTTATGCTGGAAAGCGTTTGGGACAAGCTGTGACGAAACAGACTTTGTCTCGCTGGATTATTTTGGCTATCTCTGAATGTTACAGCTTGGTGGGTAAGGACCCACCGGTCGGCTTACGGGCCCATTCTACCAGGGGTATGGCTGCCTCTACTGCCCTACAGAGGGGTGTTCCTATGCATAACATCTGTGATGCAGCCACCTGGGCTTCGGTACATACTTCTGTACGTCACTACTCCCTCGATTCCATCCGGGGGCAGGATCTGGCCTTTGGCAAGGCGGTCCTTTACTCCACAATTTGATTGGGTATTCTAAATTTCTGTTTTCTAAATTCTTTTCCCACCTCCTTGCATTGGTACTGCTTTGGGAGTCTGTCATAGATATGGAATACGTCGGAGGACCCAATCCCCTCGAAGAACAAGTTACTCTCTTACCTGTTAACGTTCTTTCTTTTGATGGGATGGTCCGAGGACGTATTCCATATCGCTCCCTCCCTGCCTTCCCCGCTACAGAATTTCTTATGCGATTGCTGCTTACGTTTCCGCAAGGCTTTGTGTGTCAGACTGGCAGAAGACTGGTGCCACACGTTCTGGGAAAAAACTACAACTGAGGCTACGGGCGTCGTGAGCCCTACTTATAACATCCAGTGACGTCGGCCGTCGGAGGAGGTCCTCGAGGGCGGCGTATCGACATCATCGACGCAGGACGCAGACGCCGAATATTTTCCGAAACAGCACAGCTGTGGTGATTACTGTCATAGATATGGAATAAGTCGTCGGACCATCCGATCGAAAGAACCTTACCAGGTAAGGGAGTAACTTGTTCATCTCATTCAAGGTTAATGAGTTTGGCCTGAATTTTGTCGAAGTTGACCGAGAATACATATTTGTCACCCTTATTTGGTATGGTTCTATTCTCAGGGCACTTTTTAATTGAAAGTATTTCCAATATTATACCATTATTAAGCATTTCTCTTCCCTTATGCCCCAATATATGTCCCGATATACTGATAATATGCTTGTGATTCCCCTGGATTGATGCTGAATTTGTAAACCATTGGTCAATTCCTATTGGTTAGCTTTTCTTTTTACCTAGGTGAGCCAGGGTAGTTCACCTGCTATGTCATTGTTCAGATCATCTGCTAAAAATGTCCTGGTGGTCCCCATTTACCCGTATTGAACACCATGTGTGAGAAACCTTAGGGTATTCTCCCTCCTAGACCCCTTGTATCCTCTGCGCCGATGGCCAGGGAAAGGCCATCGCTATTGGATCCTGACCCTGTGTGCAGAGAAGCGAGGAAGGATCACCTCGGTTGAGGGTTCTTGGTGACTGGCAGTCGGGTACCCTTGGGCGGGACATGGTATTCCCCTTTTCCTATTGACAACCAACCCTTTCCCAACCTTCATTGGTTATTGTAAGTAAGCTCTCCTTGTTTCCCCACATATGACAATTGACAGAACTGGGAAGAAGAAGAGGCAACTATGAGCAATGAAGACTATGCTTTTTTACCACTGTGGTACAAGGACGAGGAAGATGCCTGCTAGGAGCTGTGAGAGTCAGGCATGTCCCGTTGATTGTGGTCATGCATGGCTAATTGGACTTCCACACCTACAGCCTGTCAAGGGTCTGCAGGCGTATAAAAGGAGACCAGCCCAAAAACAAAGAGAGCCACCGGGAGAACCACTGGGTGAACGGTTGGGTGACCAAATTGTGCAAGAAGAATTTTAAGGTATGACATCTTATGGGAACCTTCCTCCTATCCAGCTTTGAGAAAAAGTTATTGGGAGAAAATCGCTGGTAAAGAGAGGAGTCAAGGTCTTGTGTTTCATCCTTTAGAAACAGAAAGACAATGCTCCTGTGGGGAAGATATGTTACCAGAATCAGCCCCTTCCCTAGAAAGTTTGGGAAGCCAGAAAGCCAGGTAAAAAGAGGGAAATAATTTAATCTCAGTAAGTACTTCTGAAGAGACCCCAGAGAGCCCCAATAAGTCATGATTTGATGATATAGCTTCCTCGCCAGGGTTACTTGACATCCATCTTCCCCAGATAATGACAACCTTAGAACACGGGCCACAAGATTAGAACCCTAGGAGAACAAGCAGAATAAGGGGGCTACCCTTCAGTAAAAAACCCATTTCCTGTTCCCTATTGGAAGTATTACTCCTGTAAAGGGTATGGGCACGTTGCGAGGTGTTGTTCATTGACCATAGTTGACCCTCCTAATCTACTTGCCTCCAGAGACCCCGACCATACTCAATAAAATGAGGGGAAAGCTTGGAATCATCATATAATAACGAATTATACTTGCAACCTCGGGATGGGATGTTAGAAGGGAAGAAGAACTTCAAGAAATCTGAAGGCAAGGGGAGAGATTGTAGGAATCAAAGAAAATGTCATGCCTTTTTATATACTGGAGGGAAATCCTCATACAAAATCACTGTTACTTTAGAGGAAGAACATGTTTTGGGCATAATTGGATACTGGAAGCAAGGAAAGTGCCATAAGAACAGGGTTACTTCCTCAGGGGTGGAAAGAGGTTGGAAGAGAGAAGGTAACCTCTGTACATGGCCATACAAAATTACACCCATTAACCCAATTCTTTTTTACCATTTTGGGAAAGAAATTAGACCTGACTGTAGCAGTGATTTCCAACTTGCCAGCTTATTTAGTCCTGGGAAGGGATGTATTCCAATTCCATCAATGTGTTTCACAGGCAGCTCAAATAAACTCCAAGACTCCTATAGCTGGACCTCCTTGCCTAATGAAACTATAACCTCCTCAATTTAAAAGAAGAGGTTGTGAGGAGGAAAGTGTCAGTTTCTTGGAAATAAACTCAATATCTCAACAAAGAGGATCTAACCTAAGGGATATGCATGGTTTCTGGGACCGTTGACCTGGTTGCTTCACAGGTGAACACCAGAAATGCTGAAAGCAAGGTAAAGTGGCCTTCCTCTCAAGGTTTCTTTGTGAAGCACCTCGGTCCAACCCGCATTGGGGTAGGGTATGTGAGAAACCTGAGGGTAATCTCCCTCCTAGACCCCTTGGATCCTCTGCACAGGTGGCCAGGGAAAGGGTATTTCTATTGGATCCTGACCCTGGGGGCAGAGAAGCGAAGGAGGATCACCTGGGTGCAGGGGACTGGGAGTGGTGTACCCTTCGGTGAGACATGGTATCCCCCATTTTCCTGTTGACAACCAACCAAACCCTTTCCCAACCTTCCTGGGTTATTGCTCCCCTTGTTTCCCCACATATGACAATTGACAGTACTGAGAAGAAGAAGAGGCAACTAAGAGTAATGAAGACTATGCTTTTTTACGACTCTGTTACTGGAACAAGAAGATACCTGCTAGGAGCTGAGAGAGTCAGGCATGTCCCGTTGATTGTGGTCAGGCAGGGCTAATTGGACTTCCACACCTGCAGCCTGTCAAAATGATGTACAAAAGGAGACCAGCCCAACAGCAATGAGACCCATCGGGGGAACCACTGGGAGGACCACTGGGTGAGAGGTTGGGCAACCAAATTGTGCGAGAGCAACAGGAGAAGCAGCAGGAAGGCCAGTGCAAGCATCAGAGAACCGTAGGATTTGAGGCTCTGTGAAGCAGACTGGAAGTTGTGACAATCTTACTGTCTTGACTTGGAATACCTTCGTTATGGCTGCTACAGGATACTCCCTATCTGTTTGGCAAAGGGAAATAGAGACACATTTGCCTGTCTGGTGCGAATTGCCTAGCATTTCGGTGCTGGACTGCCCCAGGCAGGACAAAGACTGATATGTTTGGGATATTTCTTCTCTGTGAAAGATAGTGAGCTAAAGACTCTGGGTAAGGCTCTTGTAACCAGGACTCATGTCTGGCAGAGAGTCTCCCAGGACCCCCCTTGTTATCTGCATGGTGCGAGAAACTGTAATTTTGCCACCAGGCAGTAGCCTTCAAAGTTTGGGACATGTAATGCCCCCAAGTTGTATGTTTCCTGCAGGGTGGAGACTAGAGCACCTTAAGCTTGCATGCTTTCGGCCACAACATATCCCTAATCGTATAATTCAGCCTTCTAAAAGTGCTTCTAGGTATTTCATATGGTATGTTAGCAAAGTAGTAAAAGTCTGTGGAGGACCCCCATTTTTGTCAATGTAACTATACGCATTAGTGACTGCAGCAATTTATTCCAAAATAAAGCTGATCTTTCAATACCCTCCACTTCTTGCGGTATGTATCGTAAAGATTTATCCTTATCCTTATAGAAGCTATATAAAAGTATCACACATCCAAGCTAGCTGTAAACTAGGTAATGCAGAGGCAGAGAACATGGCCGTAGAAGCCAAAGGGAGAATGCATGATTTACACGTATTGATCCGTATCCCGTGAAAAACGTCCACAGTTGTCAAGCTCCTCCGACAGTATAGGGACTTTCACCCCTGGATTCTGGACATGCAGGAGCATCTCGTTTACATACACCAAAACCACTTGTGCATCATTGTTAATCATTATCCCCGTTTCCAAAATCTCTCTGCGAAGCATGCACGGCAGAGGCCTCAATGCCAATGCAAACAAAATAGATGATAATGGGCACCCCTGTCTCCTTCCCTCCCCCACTTTGCAAGCCTTTGATACCATTCTCCCCTTCTACGCCAACCCTGAGGTATAGAGAAATGTAATCAACGTTTAGCTGAGCAGCCGAATTTAAACTTTCAGAATACCATCGACATCCAATCCCAACGAACCAACTCATAAGCTTTTTGAGCATCCAATGAGACTGCCGCCCCCTCTAGAGTCATATTCTGTGTCTGTGCAGCAACATGATGCAGATGTCTCAAATTGTGTGATGTGTTTCTGGCAGTCACAACCCATCCGGCAACCACAACCCATCCGGTCCAGGTGTAACAAGGTCAGCACCACCCTCTGCAATTTTCCTGCTAGTACGACACTAATGATTTTGACGTCTGCATTCAACATAGACAGTGGGCAATACAGTCCCATGTCGCATGACTCTTTACTTTGTTTAGCGATCAGTAAAATCACTGCTTCTCTCATCGATGGAGGTAAGACACTTACCACAAGGGCATGTTGGAAGACTTTCAATGGTCTGCTCGTTAACAAGGCCCGACATGCTTTAAAGAATTTAGAGGGGGGCCATGCGGTCCAGAAGCTTTCCCCTGTGGTAGAGCGTGAATAACACTCTCTATTTCTAGAAGGGGATGAGCTCATTCGATTCGGCTACCTGATGTGGACTAAATCCTGGTGTATCTATTAATTTGAGGGTTTCCTCAACTTCCCATGCATCCTCTACAGTGGTGTCAGTGTACAGGGCACCATACAATCCAGCAAATGCCTCGTTAATTTCCCACTGTGTGTGGACTTCAGGTCCGTCCCACTTGCAGACCAACAAAATCACTGTACTAAGACACTCTTTCTTGATAAGCCATGATAAAAGCATGCCTGCCTTATCGCTCTGCGTGTGTATTACTCGCATGTTATAATCATGTTTGTCTAGTGTTGTCCAATCTTCCAAATATTTTAGCTTCAATGCCCCAAATACATTCTCCTTCTCCACGGGACTGCCCTACCCACACTCAGTGAACCCTATGGACCTCTCTGTGTCCTCCAATGATCTCTTCAGAGAGGCCCGCACTCCACATGTAGCTGGCGGGCAAATCCCTCAGACGACAACTTTGAATGTTTCTCGTTCCACCCCAACAATGTCAGCCATACTCTTAATGATCTCCAAACATTTATTTCCATGTCCAGCATGTCCCTATAAGCAGCATCCGTTAGCCCATCAACTCTCATTCTCCACATCAGTGCACCAGTATGTCTTTCATACAATTGGATCTTCATCAACACCAGTGAGCGGGTCAGACAGCATTCTCCCCATGTAGTCGATCCATTTACACTACAATTTTGACTTTAATGGACAAACCCCTGCTGTCCATAAATGTTGCAAATGTATCTCAGATTTTGTAGTGTGTTCGGAGTTCTTGCCAACAAGACTGCATCGTCTGTGTATAATAATACGGGCACCCACCCATCATTGGGAGAACTGTAATCTTTAATAATTTGTTACCCAATTTATTAATATGCAAGTTGAGATGGTGGGGTGCCAATATGCACCCCTGTATTTCAGGATTCTAAGTAAAGCGCTAGGGATCCCGTGATGCTGTAATAATGGCTATAAAAAATTCCTGTCAACGCAATCAATGGCATTGGAGAGGTTCCTAAAACCCAAACACATTTGTGACCCCATAGCCAGAATTATTCTTCATAATTATCAGCAGACGATTTAATATCTGCTCCTGAGTACCCACCGCCTCTCTAAAGCCATACTCTATTTACACTCGGTGGTAGGAGACACATGACCGGTTCTATATCATTTCATTGACAGTCGTTATTTCAATGGGCTTTTTAACAGATATTGTGTAATGAAAAAACTCATCGAAATTGATTTATTTACATTTATGGGGGATCCACCCCAAGCCCACCACCCCCTATGGTTTTTTCACTATTCCTGATGCCTTCTAGCCCCTATATGCACCCCCTACCCTATATTAGTTGATGAGTTTTTTCGTTAAATAATATTCGTTAACATTTCTTTTTAAAAAGACTGTTGATGAAAGGAAGCTGTACCACGTGACCAGGCTAGTAATCTTGCATAGAAACAAACAGCTTACTGGCCTTATCCAACAGTGAGATTGGCCTATAACATGCAGGATCAGAAATGTTACCCTTTTTAAAAATAAGTACCAATGTGGACAGTTTTAAGGATTCTAGTATTATTACAACCTCCCAATTGTGTTAAATTGGGCTAGAATTTATATAAATCTACCAGACAGTAGTCCGGCCTTTAACCTTTCACAGAAGAGGACAACTCAATTGCTTTTTATATGGCATTTAGGATAAAAGTTGTTAATCTCTCTTTCTCCAGACCATTTTCCCTTAAAGTATCCTCTTGCACTGGCAATGGTCCGCTATCGGAAGGGTTAAAAAGGGCAGAGATATATTTGACCCAGAGAGCCTCAGAAATATTTGCATTTGGTCCCTTTATCTTATCTGGGTCACTGCACTCCGCTAAAATGAGTGCACAGAAGGCTCTGGAATCTTTCAGCCGTAACACATCTATGAGGGTTTCACAATTAGAGCCCGTCTGTACTCTTTGCATTTGTGATTATCCTTGCCAGAGTGGTGTTCAAATAAGCAATCTCCTTCTGTCTTGAGGGATTTTTTCTTAACACGGCTAATAGATGTTTCGTGGCTGTTTTGCATCCGCCAGCATCCCATTTCGCCTGTTTATGGGATATTGTTTGTCATGGTTTTTTAGTTAACTATTTACTCACAACATCCAAGAGGGATTCAAAGGATTCTGCTATTTTAGAGGTATGTTCCGCCTCCTGTAGAGAAGTGGTCATTATGGTTCTAGAAGGTTTAAATCTCTCCCGTTTAACCTTATGTGCGCACTAGACTATTTTAGCCCTATCCTATTGTTGGACACCACGTTACTCGCCTTTGTATAGTCCTCACATTGCGCACTACTTGCCCTACTAACAATATATTTCAGTATAAGTGGGTTATGGTTGCTCTCCCATCGTGGCATGACCTCCTTATCTGTAATTCTACTTCAAAAACAAATGGGGATCAAAGTCTATTAAGCTATTTCTCTATAAGCAGTCTTGGCTGGTTTATCCAAGGTTGTTCTGCCATTAAGTGATCTTAAACCTATTTTGAAATGGTAGGAGTGAACCCAGAGCGCATATGCATCCCGTATTTCATCCAAAAGCTCAGGGTAGAATAATTTAAAGATAGCATCTTCTGTCATATGGAAATGGTCATGTTCCTCATATCCACCCATTTTTATGTTAAAATCACCTCCCACTGTGCAGCATGTGTAAATAATAGTTTGATGCTATAATAGGAATATATAGCAGTCTGGCAATCACACTTATTTTCAACATATACATTCTACCAATTAATGAGATCTTTAAAGGAACCCTTTTCTCTAGGTCCTGAGACAGTTGTTTGATTGGGGATGGGGATCTTGAGTTTTAGTAAGTCTTTATGTTGTGGGGCTAGGGTGATGCCAAGATATTCAGGTGAAGTGCTCAACCAGCGAAATGGATAATTCTCCCTCAAGGCCTCCACTGCTTCTGTTGGTTCAGTGATATTAATCCCCTGTGACTTGTCATAGTTTATCTGAAAGCTGGCACCATCTTCAAATTCTGCAAAGGCTTCAATTACAGGAGAAAGGGATTTATCTGTGTGGTTAAGAAAGAGGAGGATACTGTCTGCATAAAGTGCTTACTTATGCATTGATTTCCCCCCCAAGTTAAACCTTAAATGTGGGGATTGGACCTAAAATTCCTCTTGCAATACCATTGATAAACTGAACAGCAAAGGGCATAAAGGACAGCCTTGTCTGCCCCTCTTAAGAGAGGTGTTTTGTATAATTGCCATTGATCTGTATTTTAGTTAAGACTGCATATTTAGCTTAGAACCACATTTTGAAATTGGGCTGAACCCAAAGGCCGACCACGTGCCCTCTATAAAGCCCCAATGTACCCAATCAAAGGCGTTAAAGCAAGAACAGAATAGGCATCTGTGCTACTGGATTCATCTTCAATAAGATCTATGGCGCTGCAGATATTATCTTGTGTTTAATGCTCAACAGATCTTACGATTAATTTTGGCATCAACGTTAGGCAACGTGATTGGAAATAAGTCACACTATGTGGTGTCTTTCCTCGCTTCGGGTATTAAAACGGTGGTTGATTATGCCATAGTGCCAGCACCTGATTATGATAGAAAGGAATTCCGTGAGTCAACGGGTTGAAAACCTGGGACTTAAAGATCCTGTGGAACAGGGTAATAAAGCCATCCTGCCCCAGTGCCTTTTGTAATGGGAGGGAAAAGAGAGCAGATTCTACTTCTTCATTAGAGCTGGATTTCTCAATGGGGCCAGATCATAATTTGATATTTTAGGCAGATTTGCACTGTGAACTTTAACCCAAGATGTAGTCCTACCAGTCATTAAACAAATGAAATATTTAAATATAATGTTGCACTCATCATCTTGCCCACAGTACAATTTATCGGATTCACCTTTCGTTTATAGGCTAATAGTTTATTTGCTTTATTGCTCTGTGAGTAATATTTCTGTTTCGTTAGCATTAAGAAGTAGAACATGCGTTCTGCCAGGTTGGTTTCTAATTCTGCTCCGGCTGTCATTTCTTTGGGCTTTAATGGAGCCTGAATCTTAATGCATCGGCTGACCGCTTTTGTCCAATTGTATTAATAATGTTTCGTTTGCCTTAATAAACGCTGTTGTACGAGAAATAAACTCACTCTTAGGGAACACCAGTAGGGTGTCCCAGATCGTGTTCCAGCTTATACTCAGCGTTATATTTGTTTCGTTAAAGTTATCGGTAAAATTGCAATTTCTCTCCTGTGAACCGGATCACTAATAACGGCTTCTTTTAATCATAATGGGTATGCAGATAGATGGTTTATCCATAGACAAACTAGTACTGGTAATGTATCTGGAAGAATTCTGCTGCCAGTCCCTACCTGGGGTAGAAAGGGTACTATGGCTGGGGAAACTTAAAACATGTCTGTCTGCCAATGGCCTCTGTGGACATAGTAAAAAAAAAAAAAATGAAATCTTTCTGCCAGTATGCAATATTCTCCAGATGTCATCACCTTCAAATCTTTCATTAGGCTCAATAGAGCTTTGGCATTCTGATAATCAGTCGATGAGGGAGGGAGAGATTTATCAATGTGTGGGTCTAAAGTGATGTTGAACTTGCCGCCCATAAGTAATAAAGGCAGAGGCAGAAGAACTGATAATTGGAACTAGATGTTGAAATTGTTATCTTGGTTATCATTAGGAGCATATGTATCGATATTATCTTTATTTAGTGACCCGTCAATATTGTCACTAGGGGTCCTTCAAGAGTGATTGTTTTACAATGGGAACCCCCGGTCAATAACACTGCCACCCCCTGCATTTAAATCCACTGAAGCCAAGGAATTCTAGGGGAAGTCTCTGTTATGGAGATGCTTTTCTTCAAAAGGGTGTAAATGCATTTCCTGAGACATTTCACCTTTGCATAAAGATTTTTCCGTTTCACTGGAGAGTTCAGTCCCTGGATGTTCTAGGTCATAACAGTTATACTATGGACAAGGAACTAAACTGTGCTGGAGGGGTAATTTACATATTTGGCTTTTATTAAGAGTAGTTAACTTCAGCATGACATGTGCCCAGTTGACACATGGAAAATGTGAAATAATTTAAAAGCAACGACTTGTACCATTACAACGTGGTAGAACTGATACCCATCGCCACGGGTTATGGTACCAATCGTAACACATACATCAGTGGAGCTATCTGTTTGGACCCACCTGTCCCATAGTAGTCAGATCTGCATTTCCTTAGCGACCTAAAAGCAGAAACAAACCTTTGGAGCATTAACCAGAGGGGTTTTGGAGGAGGTTTTTAGCCAGAACCCTCAGAGTACTATCAAATTCAGGTCACCTCACAAGTGGGACAGTTCTCTGACATTATTCTAGTTCTGCATGGACGAAATTCTTTATCGCTTTAACTGTTTGAAGAGGCCCTTTCTGGATAAATTATTACTTCTGCGACTTGGTGTCGAAATAGACCCACTCTTGTCTTCATTTTCACATGGAAGCAAGCAAGAAAGTTCACAACGGTACTTAGTTCCTTTGTTTTGAAGACAGGAGGTGACTTCCAGAAAAGGGTGATGTCTGGACATTGTGGGGGGGAAAAATCTTGGAACAGTATTACCTTTATGTCTTCATAAAAAATGTCCCGCTCGGTTCTGGCTGTTTGTAAAATCTTCTCCTTTATTTTGTAGAAGTGCACTCTAGAGAGTACATCCAAAGTTGGGCTTTTGTCGTGCTGCAAGGTAAAGTATACCCGATGTGTGCAGTCCAATATAAGATGTTTCTCCTCTGGAAGGGAAAGTATTGTCTTGAAGAGGTCTCGCACATCATTTTTAAAGTCTTGGTCTGAGATTGGTTCCGAACCCCTCTTATACGGATATTGCTCCTTCATATTTGATTGTCAATATCTTCTTGTTTTAGGTGTAGTGATTCGCACAAGGATTCTAATGTTTTAACTCTGGTGGTCACTTCTTCCAGATTATATGCAACTCTGCAGGAAGCATTTTCAATTTTGTCCACTCTTTTCTCTACATCGGGAATCTGGCTCCCTAATGCAGAGACCCTTTGGGCTCGCTAAGCAATACTTCTGTGGATTTCTCTTTTCACGTATAGCAGGAGGTTTTGCAAATCCTGTTTGCTTACAGGAGCATAGGGATTTTAAATTGAACTCGAGGATGTATGAATTTGAGCCCCTACTTGTGACAACCTGCTTTCTGGCCTTCTCATTGCTTGTGGAAATTAAAGAGATGATGTCCACATTTGTGCTTCCTTTGGTTTGTGTTGCCATGGTGATAGAGAGTGATGGCAAGACTGTAGCCTTTGCCACTTATACCTTCACTGAGGTAAAAAAACATTACACAATAATTTAGTGGGGGGCGCTTGCCTCTTCATCATGGTTATGTTAAGACATTTGCAGAGCACAACATCTTGCAAGCAATGTGGCTTTGTGGCTCTATGCTACTTGAACATGTAAAAGAACACATTACATTTACATGGGAAAGATCCAGGTTTTCAAGTCTAAAGTAAATGTGCTAATCAATGTCCCTCAAACTCTGAGGAAAGGGGTTCCACTGCAGTGAGGCTTGGTTAAAAAAAAGAAACAACCTCTCATCTGGGTACATTTGAAAAATAGGTTACAGCCAGTTTGGCTCTTCCAGAGTGGAGTGTTCGACTGTGGATTTAGCACTGGATTTTCACTCTGAGAAACTCAGGGCCTTGATTATGCAGATCCTTATTGGCAATGCGCAAGGTCTTAAATTTGATGTTTTTCCACTTGCACCCGATGAAGGGTGGAGACGAGACATCATATCTCCTGGTCCTATAAAAAGGTGAGCTGCTGCGTTCTGCAGCCCCTGCAATTTATGGATTAAACATTTTGGAGCACTCAAGTATATTCCATTTGAGAAATCAAGATGAGCTAGTACAATAATGATCAGCCCCCATCTCCAGTAGGAACGGTCAAAATAAGGGAATAACTTACAAAGTTGTCTCCGTAGAAAGAAGCTTGTCGTTTGTAAATTGATTAACCTGCCTTTTTAGTGTTGATTTCATAAGCATTTGTAAAGCGTGACGTTCCCTAGAGGGCTTCTTGGTGCTACCTAGCAGGAGGATGTCGAGAAACCAACTAGAAGAAAAAAGTCTTCAAAGCTTTACAAAAAGCGAGATGGTTGACTGTAGATCAGAGGACATGGTAGGGCATTCCAAAGGCCAGCCGCTACCACAGAGAAAGAATGACCCCCAATGCAGCTGTATTGCCCCACGGGAATTGGCATCAGACAGGCGTTGGCAGAGCGCAAAGCCCGTCTTGGGAAATAGGGCCGACATTTTACCTGTAAATATTCAGCACCAAGTCCGTAAAAAGCACAGTGAACTAGGCACAAGGACTTGAAATTAATGCGCTTGACCACAGGGAGCCAATGAAGTAGGATCAGAATAGGGGTGATGTGAAAGCAACCAGGAGTTGAAGTGGCCAACCGTGCAACAGAGTTTTGGAGAACCTGAAGGCAGGTTGGGCCAAGAAAAGGGAGTTGCAACAATCAATAGAAGAAGAAACAAAGTGAAGAAACCACTGGGGCATGAAAGTGGATTGGAATATAAGCAAGAACCCAACAAAGTATGAGCTGGAAAGGACCCCGCTGACAGACTGCACGGACCAGGGGTTCCATCGAGAGGGAAGAGGAAAGCTTCACCCCAAGATCTTTAACAGTAGTAACAGGTGTCAGGAAAGGTCCAAGAGAGGGAGGCCAAAAATCAGTAGTCCAGAAAGATGAGGCCATAGGGGGGCCTACTACCAAAACCTCGGTCTTGTCCCTGTTCAACTTGATCCAGTTGTTCTGCATCCATTCTCCCACAGCTTCAAGACATGCACGAAACCTGGCTACCGACGCAGGAATGGACAGGTCGAGGTGAACCAGGATCTGCATGTCATCTGCATACGAATAGCAGAGGAAGCTGTGGGAGCAGATCAGTGTGGTCAGCGGTTGAACCATGAACGTTGAACAGGACCGGGGAGATAGTAGACCTATGTTAAATCTTTATCTACGAGAATGCCTACATTTTTCACCACAGGGGAAGTTTGACGGCATAAAACCAGCATAGCTGGCCATGGCAGAGAAATGTCTAAGCAATGGAGAACCTGCCATCAGAATTTCTATTTTATTTGGATTCCATGTTAGAAAGTTTGTGCTCATACATTCAAGCAATTTGCTAAATGTATCTGGACTCAAAAGTTGGCATTAGTTGGAAAACAAATACAAGGTCAAGATATCTAATGAAGGAGGGAAAAGCACAAATTCCTGTGTTGCTGTATGCTTCACTGTGAACTGTTCAGAGCAGACACAGGAAATAGATATGTTGAGACCAGTTAGCCAAATGTGAATCTACCTTTTTAAAACCAGGCCATGTATTTCTGCAGCTTTCAAACGGCCAGTCAGAATTTAGTGATTGACAAACAGTGTCAAACACCTCAGATAAATCAATGATCACAAGTCTCGAGTACCATTTTGGTCTACCTGAGAGTGTCCAAGGCAGCAGCAACTACTGACTGTCATGTACCAGAACTGAAACCACCCTGGAGTGGATCTACTCATGCAGTATCTTCAACAAACAGCTGTCTCTGGAAGATTTTCAAGGAAAATAGTTTTCAGTTTGGTATGAGACGAAAGCTGCCCAGATCTTTTCGATCAAACCCAGGCTCTTTTAGCAGTGGGGTGTCTGCTGCCTTTTTCACGGGGGAAAGAATGTCAGCCTCCAGAGAGCTAATAATTACTAATTTCATTACCAGAGCGGGAGCTAGGTGACAGTGTTATTTTATATATTTTTCTGACAGAGGATATTGAGAGGAGCCTGTTGCTTTGCAGTGGTAAGAAGCTCAAGAAAATCATCAGTATCCAGAGTTTTAAAATGAGTGGTGCCACTCTGGGTACCACAGGGGGTGTCGGAGGGGGTTTAGGCACCCTGGACTGAGTTACCTTGGTAACTCAAGTCGCACTTTTGTGCGATTGGCCTAAGTGGTGAGCTTCTGTGGAGAAGCCCGCCAAAAAGTGGAACAAAGGGCTCAACTTGGGTTGGAGTCACAGAAGCGAACACAAACGCCTTTTAGCACCGAGTTCTGGCAAAAAATACCAACCGGAGAATTATTATTAAATAAATAAACCGGCGGTATGTTCGAGGCTATAGGAATTAAATAATTAAAGTTGGTAGCCTCGAACAATGGGAAATCATGCAGCCACCCCTCCTCCCTCCTTCTCTGCCTTTCCCCTTTTTTCTGCTGACGAGGTTTCCAGACAAGTCCGATCTATGAAAGTCTCGTCTAAACAGATTCACCCCTGTTCCTACAAAACTATCAAGGACCACATCGACTCCCTGGCTCCTGCCCTGGCTGACTTTTGCAACCACTCCTTCGCCTCTGGAGTCTTCCCATCCCCCCTCAAGCACTCCCTTGTGCACCCTCTCCTTAAGAAACCCTCTGCCGACCCCTCCTGTCCGGCTAACTATCGCCCAATCTCCATCACTCCCTTCCTGGGCAAGCTCCTGGAGAAACTGGCCATCTCCCAGCTTAACCTCCATGCTGAAGCTGTTGACAGTCTCCATGACCATCAATCTGGCTTCAGAGCGGCCAGATGCACGGAAACTGCTCTCCTGAACATCCGTGAGGACCTGCTCTTAAACCTCGACTCCAACACTCCGTGTGTTCTCATTCTGCTCAATCTCTCTTCTGCCTTTGACACTGTCAACCATGCCATCCTGCTCAACCGTCTCCGTGATAACCTGGGTATCACTGGTCAGGCTCTGGCGTGGCTGACCTCTTTCCTTTCCAATCGACCCTCCCAGGTCCAACTTGGGTCCTTCCTCTCTGACATCTTTTTCTCCACCTGTGGCATTCCCCAGGGATCTAATCTCTCTCCCTGGCTGTTCAACCAGTATCTGGCACTCCTTGCCCACCGCATCGCCGCCCTCTGCCCCAACTTTCAGTGCTATGCGGACGATACCCAGCTCATTTTCAGGCTACCCTCGGCCTCCTCCCCCCCTCTGACTGTCTGTCTGCTATCCAGGATTGGTGTGCTGCCAATGACCTCTGCCTTAATGCTAGTAAGACTGAGATCCTACTTATCGGCACACCCACTCCCTCCTTCCCTGCAGCTCTCTGGCCGGCCTCTCTTGGCCCTCTTCCTGCTCCTACCTGCAAGGCAAAAAACCTCGGGGTCATCTTCGACTCCACACTCTCCTTCTCTCCTCATATATCTGACGTCTCTAAGAAGTCACATTACCAGCTGCACCTCCTCAGAGGTATTCTTCCCTTCCTCTCCTTCCCCCAGAAGCTCACTGTCTCCCGAGCCCTGGTTCTCTCGAAGCTGGACTACTGTAACAGCCTCTATCTTAATCTGCCTGCCTCCACTCTCCGCCCTCTGCAACTCATCCAGAACAGAACTGCGAGACTTGTCCTTGGCCTCAAGCCCAGGGACCGTATCTCTCCAGGACTGAAATCTCTACACTGGCTCCCAGTGGCTGCGAGGATTAAGTTCAAAACCCTCTGCATTGTCCACAAGGCCTTCTGGGGCCTGGGGCCTAAATACGTTCAACTCTCTCTTCCTAAATATCTTCCTTCCCGAGCCCTACGCTCATCCGTCTCCAACTCCCTCAGGGTCAGCCGCTTCTCGAAGCAACGAGCTGGGGGTAGATCTCTCTCCGCGGCAGGTGCCTCCCTCTGGAACAGCCTTCCTGCCTCCCTGAAACTTGAGGAGATCCATCTCCGGTTCCGGAAGCACCTCAAAACCTTCCTCTTCACTTCTGCTTTCTCTCTCCCTCTCCCCTGCTAAATTCTTCACCAAATCTACACTGATTCTGCAACTGGGCCACTCTCACCGACCTCGGTCCTGGACCCAGTCACTCCTTACTTGCACTGCCTCCCTGGCAACCCCTGCACTGCGGGATTGTCTCTGTATCACTACAGCCCCCCCACCCCCCTCAGCACTCGTCTGCACTTACCTTGCACTTGCCACCAGCTGGCCCTATTTATTTATTATTTTATTTCTATTCTACTATTTGTACTGCACTCCTCCCTCCCCCTTCCCCTTGCACTTTTCCCTTCCCCCTACCCCTGCACTTGCGCGGTCTGAATGACACCCGGCCTAGTAGGATCGTTGTCTGTCTCCCCTTTGTTCCCCCCTCCCTGCCTCGTCGCGCCTTGAAACACTTGTGTATATAGGCGCGTTACAAATGCCATATCATATCATATCATATCATATATATATTCGCGGTCGAATATAAAAAGTAGTATCCACTGCCACCAGCCAAAACTCGATCAGGGGAGACGGAGACGTGCCCCCTCGACTAACAGACCCCGGGGCAATCGAATTGCCCCAACCAGTACGTCCACAATATGATGGTTTGTACCGGTTTCTGTTACTAATTTGAGACTAGTAAAGTCAATGGTGACTTTACATGCCTTGGGAGACAGTAGTCAGTCCCAGGGTATGGAGTCTATGGTCGGGTGTCACTATGACACCCCTGTGTCACTGCACGGAGGGTGCTGTATAACACACATAGTAAAAGCACATGAGACCCTATGGAGTAAAGGACCCCATAGCCCATAAAACACATAAACAGTTAAAGGAACACCATAAATCATGTCCAAGAGTGGGAGAAAAAGAGTCTCACTCTTGGCAGGAGAAAAAAACAAACTCCAGAAATCCAGCAAAGCTGCTGGGGGACTCACTAGGTTAGGAAATTCAGCCTAAAGAGAGAATTCTCCCTAACAGCCGGTTGGTATTTTTTGCCAGGACTCGATTCTAAAATGGCGTTTGTGTTCTCTTCTGTGACTCCAACCCAAGTCTAGCCCTTTGTTCCACTTTTGGCGGGCTTCTCCACAGAAGCCTCCAAAAGTGGTGCCACTCTGTCTGGGTACCACAGGGGGTGTGGGAGGGGGTTTAGGCACCCTGGACTGAGTTACCTTGGTAACTCAAGTCGCACTCTTGTGTGATTGGCCCAAGTGGTGAGCCGGCCGGCTCACCACTGAGCATGTTTGATTGACAGCTAGGCTGAGTGAATGTGGGTGTGCTACATAAAAGCAGGGTTTTGGGGACTGGAACTTCAGGAGTCGCCACAGGACCTGAGAATCTGACGAGGGAGAAGCTGAGCTGACCTGCTACGACGACACCACCGGTGGAGCCCTGCTGGACCGACTCGCCACTTCCCAACGACAGAGATCATCTCCCTGCTGCAGAGTCTTCTTCCCTTGACTGGTGGGCACAACCAGTTTACCTTCTTTTTTCGCATCCCAGGACGTCTCGTGGTCGAATTGCCCGTGCCAAGCACCCCGGCAACCGGATAGCCACTTGGACCGCGGACAAAAGGACCGCTCCTTTTAGCTGAGAACACCGCGGCTGGTTTCTTCCCTGGCAGTGCAACGGACTCCTGTCTTCCTCTCCGACGAGATCCTCTCTTCCCCCGGACGAAGCACCGACTTGCATCCGCTGCCAGGAACAACTGGCCCCGCTGGAGTATTCTCACCACTTAGGTACTGTATCCGCCAGGCCTCCCTTTCTAAAGATTGCTACAAGGTAAAAATAATCCCTTAACCTTCTGGACTGGGCTGGCCGCCTTGACCATCTAACTGGTCCCTTTCTTTTGGTCCAACTCTTTCTGAACCTTTTCAAGACTTTCGTGCACTTTTCAACCGTGTGACCTTGGACACATTTCGTTCTGATCCTCTCAAAGTGGATCCGGCTTTCTGAACTATACCTTGACGGTTTGACTCTGCCTTCCTCTCTTGCTGTGTTCTTGTGAAAGTGTTGGGATCTGTTTCAAATATATTCTGCTCTTCTCTCCCTTTTAAAACGAATTATTAGCGTGCCATCTGCGTTAAGCGCTCACCGCTGTCTGAAAATAAGTGGGGCTTTACTTAAGACTTGTCTAATATTCTTTAAAGGCAGTGTATATCTTTTAGTGACCGTGTTTTTGAACTGCTTAATATTAGTGCCTGTGTGTTTTATTAGATGTGGTTTTAAATAAATAATTATATCTCTTTTACACCAAGCTCTGGTCAGTGTTTGCCTGTTCTACTATGGTCTTTTGACCTATTGTGAATACTCTGTATACAGCCTAACTCTTCTTGAGGGAAGTCTGACTGCTCAGCCACAGCTACTAAGTGAATCTGTGTGGTACAGACTGCTACCAAGTGGGTTTACTGCCAAACACCTGTAGTCTTAAATCTTTTGCAGTGGTCCCAGAGGGAACTGCACAGGTTTCTGCCTAACACACGGTAGCCACAGTACCTCCCTCAGGTCATGCCTCACCACCACCCGGTCCATAGCACATTCACTGTTTCCCCTTTAGTCCCAAAAACCATTCCCGTATGATCCACAGTTGTGATGCCCCATAGTACATTTGGAAATTAGGGAGCGCCATCGCTCCCTCCTTCTTTCCCTCCCTCCTTCCATGGGGACTTCAGCAGGGAACGACTAACCCTTGGCCTCTTGCCTTCCCATATAAAAGTACCTGTACATTTTCCCTAACTCTCCAAAGAAGCTATTCGGGACCACTAACGGGATGGCCTGGAAGAGGTAGAGCACCCGAGGGAGCGTCACCATCTTCACTGCTGCTATTCTGCCCACCCATGAGATACTAAGGGTTTTCCACCTTTGGAGGTCCGCTTTGATAGCTAGCAGAATGACGGGCGATTAGCTGCATACCAACTGTTGAGTAGAGGAGTCATCCGGATTCCCAAGCACTTAATCCCCCCAGGGCTTCATATGAACGGTGAGGAGGCCTTTTACTCTGCCACTTCCCTCCCACCGTAAGATTCAGTAATTCCGACTTGGTTATGGTAATCTCAAGGCCTGAAACCGACCAAAAATCTGATAGTAACTCCCTACATGCCCTCAACAACTCTCCCGGCCTCGTGAGTGAGAGGGGCATATCATCTGCAAAAGCGGCTACTTTATGTTGGGTGCCGCTGAAAGGAATACCATGCACCTCGTCAGACTCGCGCAGGAACTGCATTAATGGCTCCAGGTAGATTGCGTACAGCAGGGGAGAAAGGGGGCACCCCTGCTTGGTCCGAGGTTCTACCGGTTTCCCGAAAGTGATTGAATAAACTAGTGAGATGCGGGACTGAGACTGTCGCGAATGCCTTAATGTATGCCGCTGTGAAGCCATCAAGCCCGGGTGCTTTATTTGGGGGAGGAGCCGCTATAACCATCCTCTTCTGCCGCAATCTCCTGCCCTACCGCTTCCCCAACCTCTGCTCCCACCAAAGGTAGTTGGATCCTGTCCAGGAAGTCTGTCTGCAGCTGACTTGACAGGCTCTGGGACGAGTACAGTTCCGCATAGTAGCTGGCAAAGCATTCCTGGATTTCCGCTGTGAGGGAGTGGCGGAGTCTGTGATTGTCTGTTATAGCAGCAATGGTATTGCTACCCAAAGCTTCCCTGAGAAGCCGCGCCAGGAGTGAGTCCGCCTTATTGGCCTTTGCGTAGTACCGCTGGCGGACAAATAGCAATGACCTTTCAGCCCTCTTAAATTTAAGGACATTAAGCTGACCCACAACCAGGCGGTATTCCTTCATTGTGCTCCTTGAGCGTCCCTTGTCCGCTCGTTTCCTATTCTCTTCCACCGCAGGCTCCAGTTGGGACTCAAACAGCCTAATCTGTCTTTCCCTCTGTGCCTTTGCGGCTATCAATTCACCCTTAATTGTGGCTTTAAGCGCATCCCAGCGGATGCTCTCCCTCGTGTCTGGTCATCCTGGTAAGCGCAGCTCCATCGTAACCACTGTGTGGTCCGCTATTCCGAGTGGGCCCACCTCAATTTCCTCAACGGCTTCCAGCAGGGGGGCCGACACCCACACCTAATCGATGTAAGTTTGTGTTCCATGTACACTTGGAAGGTAAGTAAACCCTTCCCTGTTCCTGTTCACCCCCCTCGAAACGTCCCATAGTTCCAGGGTTTCAAACCTATCCCATATTGAAGCTGAGGTCACCCTCACCCACACCCTCTCATGCCAGATTAAAGTCATCCATTAGAATTATCTGACCTCTCATGATCCCCTGGAGTATATTCAGTAGTTCCCTCAAGAAAGCTCCTGTCCTGAATTAGGTGTATGTATTGAGGCCAGCGTATATATCTGACCTATGTGAGAAGCCTGGGGGTTTCTCCCATGGAGACCACGAGAATCCTCTTTTCAGGTGGCCAGAGGTAGGCCATCTCTTTTGGATCCCAACCCTGGGGGTGGACGAGTGAGGAAGAAGCACCTGTGTAGAGGAGAGTCCGGATTTGTGCCAATGAGAATACCCCAGGTGAGATGCGTTATCCCAACGGGACGGTAGGCGAGGAAGAAGAGGTCCCTGGAAGCCTTCATGGAATATGCAGGTTCCATTGTCCCTGATCCAAGAGGGAGGTGGAAATATCATACCAGAAATAAAACTGGCAAGGAGGAAGGCCAAAGGAGACAAAAGCATAGCTCTAATACCTATTTTTTCTTCACCTAGTTCCGACCGCAAGGAGTACTGTCAAGACACGTACTTTAATGGCAGGATGTCAGGAGTAAGGAGTAACCTAACACAAGGGGAAACGACCCCGGTATTTAAAAAAAGGACAAGAGGATTCCCCTCTCTCCTCTATCAATCATCTTATACTAATCCAACATGTAAGTCTCAGTTTCCATCTTGTCCTGTCTCCCCCTCCCCATTTCCAACATGTACTGGGACGAGGACGAGGTGATCGAGGGTAGTGAGCATTACCCCTAAAGACAACATTGGACGGCAGGGAGAGGCCTACTACATTTCACCACTAGGCTGTCCCACAAATAGAGTCAGGCTAGGTCAGGCACTTTACTTTAATCATGCACAACTGCCCCCACTTGAATCTCAGTTGCGGTATAAAAGGTGTGGTTCTGCCCAAGAAGTTGAGTGAGCTGGGGTTGCTGGTTAGAAAGTGGAGGCTGCAGGAAGAGAAACCTGGAGAATCCGGAGGAAAGCTGGGTGCCAGGACGCTGACCCTGTGTGTCAGAAAGGGTGCAGCATGGCGAGGAAGCGGTGTCTCTAAGGAGCTGGAGTAAGGCGAATGGCCGGTTATCTGGCACTTTCCAGGCCAGTGCTCGTTCCCCTGGGATGTGTGCCGGTCCCAGGGTTATCTGGGGGGTAGGTGGTGAGACCCTGACCTCGACCCACACAACCCAATGAGCCGCTAGCCAGCGCTGCGCTACTTGAGTGAGTTTCACAGAGCGAGAGAAACTAAGTAGCGTGAGTATGGCTGGAGTGGGAGCAGAAGCGATAAAGATGCAAGCAGCATGGTAAGCGGAAAAGCCGACAGGAAGCAAGAAAAAAAGCAGAGAGAGGGTGCAAACGACCCGAAAGCAGAGAGAGGGTGCGAGCGACCCGAAAGCAAAGAGAGGGTGCGAACGACCTGAAAGCAGGAAAAGGAAAGTGCAAGAGGCACAATAAAGAGAGAGGAAGGTGCAAGGGTGCACAACCAAGTGAAAAGAGTGTGCCAGGGGCACAATACAGCCAAGTGGAGTGTGCAATAGGCACAGGAGCGTGAGAAGAAAGCGCAGACTATCTCCATTCCAAATTTCGCCCATACATTCCGGCCCAGACTCTTTGCTCGGTGGACATCGGCCTTGTTTAAGTTCCTCGATTTAAAGTCGCCCATATCGATGGCCGTCAAGGACGTCTCTATGGGGGGGCAAACGGGGCACGTGCCCCACATCCTGGTGGCCCTGGAGGGTATGGGGGGGACAAACCCCCCCAACAATCTTAACTTGGGGATACAATGCCCTTTATCCCCCCCCAATTTGTGTGTCCTGTGTCCATCATCATGTCTGTGCACTGATGCTTGCAAACTTCAGACTCTGTCTGAAGTTTTCACGCAGCAGGCGCGGGCCGACGCTGTGGTTTCGATTCCCATCCATCATGCCCGGAAACAGGGGCTCACACCTTTCAGTTGCTTTGAAAAAGATGCATTTGTTCTTCCATTCATTTCGAATCGTGTGCACATTTCCAATCGCCTTTCTAATTGATAATTGAACACGGAGCAGCCAATATTCTTCCAAAATTAATCCTTTATTCAGTCCCTGACACAGCAATAGGTTACGGAGGGGGGCGAGGGGTCTTTTCATGGGAGTCTCTGAAGTATCAGAAAAGCTGTTTGTTTTCTAATTGGTTAGACAAAATCTCCCAAATCACTACCCAGCACAGTTAATGTGTAGGATTATGGGAGTTGTAGTCTGAACTCTGAAATATTGAGTGCTCCCGGATGCAAACCATGCCCTCATTTCTGTTGGTATGGTTACGTCAGCATGAACTAGCAACTCCCTGAAGATTAGCAATGTTCATTGATGTGACTTTTATTTTACGTTCTGCAGGTTTGTCCCCCTCTGTAAAGAGCAGCTTGTTTTTGGCATCTTTGTTTGCAGATATTAATTCAACAGGAAAGCATAATTAAATAAGTATATAAAGAAATATAAAGGAATGCATGAATAAATTAATCTGTATTCATCAGGGGGCGTTTCTAAATAGGGTGGGTAGTCTTGTGGTTTGTAGGGTAGCGTCATTAGGTGTTGGCTTGATGAGGATGTGAGAGATACTTATTTTACTAAATGTAGTGGGGGAGGAAGCAGGGCAGTGGGGCCACAGAAGTTACCATTCATTTTGGTGGTGCATCAGCAAGAATGAGTTTGGCGTGTGATCCCCAGTAAATCGCACATGCACAATGCAGAGTATTGTGGTCCTCATATTGCCTTGGTTTCCAGCCCATCAATGTTATACCAAATGTAAAACTGTTCAGGTGCTTGAACGCATCACTGATCATCTCACCAGGGGTGGTACATTTGAAACTGCTAACAATGTACTGCTCATTCTCTGGGGGTAATATCTCACATTGGCAAATGTGCATTGGTGCACTATGAGGTGTGTGTGTGGGCTTTTGGTCGGAAAGTAGGAAGGGCCTTTTGGGAATCAATGGCAACTGCACATATACCGAATCTCAGGGTTGTTGGGAATCGCCTCTCCCGGGTTGCTGTGCTCCATTCGTATCGACAGCAGAGGCGCCCCTGGTTGACTTGTCGCGCTTCACTTGTTTCTGAAAATCTACACCTGATTGTTGAAGGGGAGAGAGAGGCGGAAGCAAGCCTGATTGTACCAGATTGACTGGTTTTCTAAAATTAAAAAGTAGGACTACACTTTGCCAGTGGCTACCGATGACGACTGTTAGTAGTGGACATGGGCAAACGGGTGCTGGTGTGTCTGTGTGGTGAATTAGGGGGTGGAACTTAGCATTATGGACACATTTCGGCTGGAGATAAACTCCAAGCGTTTGGCTTCGAAAGCAAAGGAGGTTTGGCTCTGGTTGCTATTCCGGCCGGGGCTCGCTGGCAGTAGTTCCTGGCAGCCTGTGTGCCAGAAGGATAAACACCCACTGCTTCATACCTCTCGATGTCTCTTGACCACTTTCAAGCACTGGTACTGGGTTGAAATGGCCATGACAACTTAACTGCCTTCTCTCACCTCTGGCCCGCTTATGGTTTGAGGTTGTGGTCATTCGGTTGCTTAGAAGTCTGGGTGCCTCCATGACAAACTTCTCCTCAAGGACTGTGAGCTCCTGCTTTAAAATATGTTCTGCCACCGTTGCCATTCCTACAGTGTCCACACCTCAAGTTATCTGGCTCATTTAAAATGTATGCAGTTGTTAAATGGAAGATTTCCAATGGACTGCGTTTCCAAAATGGCCACCACAATATCTTATAATGCACAACTCTGGAATTACTGTTACTGTATGTCATAAACTGAATGCAGAAGTGTTCTTGATGCATTTAGGTATTTTGCAGACAGTAATGGCATTTCCGGCACATCCGATATTACTGCGGCATTACCACATGCAGTAAGATAATTATTGCATGTCAAATCGCAATGCTCATAATGAGGGCCTATATGTTTTCTAAAATTGAAAAGTCTTATTTGTATTTGAAATCCCGCAAAAACACATGTATTTACAATTATACTGATTATGCCATAGGCGAAGGGTAGTTCCACAACCTCTCGAACAATTATTTGAAATGCATTCTACAAATGAATCCCAGATGTTAGTGAATATGGCTTTGCTGCCCTGGACTAGCCTGTAACACGTTATCTAGTAACTTGTCTAGTCCTACGTTCCAGCAATATTTGGGGCGTGCGGATTAGCAGAATTCCTATTTTCCAAGAAAGTGCTGTTTAGCTGCCGAGAGAGTGATTGCCCTGCTGTACTTAACGTAGTGCTTTGTTGGAATAAGCCTTTTTTAATCAAGAAGAGAGACGATCCCTGGTTGGCGTAGGACCAGTGTTTCTTGCATCATTTATAGTCTGCTCTCCTGGTTTTTGAAAAGCATGGGAGTTGGGACATATGATGCCTGCATGTTTACAGCATGTACATGTAAAGCCCCATCGAGATAGCTAGCTGCTACCAGGCCGCTTGCCTCAGGAATTATTTAGTATCATTCACACCCACAGGTGGGCGGCAGGACGCGACAGGGCGCGTCAGTTGGCTTCGCGCGAAGGAGTCAGGGCTTTACCCACAAGCTTTACTATGGGGTGGGGGGGACTCTGGTGTTTGTTCCTCTTCGCAGCTGGCACTCACAGTGCCCCCCGATACATTAATGGCAGTGGGATGAGTTAATGGATTTGACACATTTCACACCCAATATATCACAGGGCAGGATTAATCCCCAATATATTGCCAGATTAAAAGCCCTGGGAATCGCAGAGGGGCCATTTCACAGTGGCACCTAGGGCATCTTTGTACTCGTGTGGCTGGCCAGGCCTGTCCACCCTTTGGCCTTGGCTAATACGCCACATTGGCTGCATGTAAGCCAATGCACAGGGCTGGTACCTGCTTTGATAACAGATGTCCGCAGGTTCTGCCTTCACACCTTTGACTACCTAGCAGTGCACAGAGGCAGGGCTCCCCTCCCTGTGCTCTGATGCACTGTCTGCACTTCCTGTGGAGTGGACCCTCAGCAAAAAATGCATATACCACCACTTCAAGGTGTTGTAATGCTGGCTGTGTCAACGTACGCCAGTATTGCCATATTCTAATTCATGGCATGTTTTAAACTTCAAAGGTACAGTACTAAAATGATTTCCTTGTACTCTGCCTTTGCAGGTTCACCATCCTCGAAAAGAGGATGCCACAAGCCAGAGTTTTTCAAGTCTATCTGAATGAAATGCTCTGAATGAAAGGCTCTGCTCCTGCTAAGTTAAGTTTTAGTACAGAAAAAAAAGCCAATCAATGCACGATCTCACAATGAGGCATTCATATGAAAGTGGAGCTGCCAAAAGGAAAAAAGTAGAAAGAAAAGAGAAGCAAGGTAATCAGCAAAAACTGTCTTCCTTTTTCTCTGTACAGCCAAAACCATCTAATGGTGATACTTCTATTGAGCAACCACAAAGCGAAACGCGCACACTGAGGCTCATGCTGAGTCCATAGAAGAGTCCACCGAGGGGTTATTTGCTGTTCCCACTTAACCTAGCAGTGGTCATCTACAAATAGTAGCTAAGCAACATTCCCCTGCACCAGGAGAAGAGGACAACCAGCCTGCAGAAATATTGGAAACTGCATCAGTGAGCTTCACATGTTCTTCCACAGATTCCGCACTATGGGATCCTATCACAAACGAATTGCGGTGCTATTGGATTAAAAAAGATTCGGCAGCCTGTCAGAACCTCAACAGCAATTTTTACAAGTCAACCCGCGTTTATGTACTTGGTGACAAAAGAATAAAAAGATGCTTAACACAAGCATTATTTAAGCGAAAAAAGCGGAATGGCGAACTTGTAAACCGCGAATGGTTGGTATACTCCCCATCACAAGGTTCAGTTTACTGCTTTGTCTGCCGTTTGTTTTCTAGTACTGATTCCGCATTCAGTACAACTGGTTTTAATGACTGGAAGCATGCATCTTCCCGCATTCATGAACATGAACATGCTCCTGAACATGAAATGTGCAATGTAATACTTTGGAAACGTCAAAAAGAAACTGGCTACATTGACTCATTAGCTGAACAATTAAAACATGGACAAACCTACTGGCAAGATGTGCTTCAAAGAGTTGTAGCAGTTGTAAAGTTCATCTCATCGCGGGGTCTAGCATTCTGAGGAGAAATCAGATTATAGGATCACAGCACAATGGAAATTATTTAGGGATTTTGGAGCTGATCAGCCAATTTGATCGCTTCCTGGACGAACACATCAAAAAATGAGGAAATGCTGGTAAAGGAAATCCATCCTCTCTGTCAGCAAATATTTGTGAAGAATTCATCACAGTGATAAGCAAAAAGGTTTTCTCTGCTATTATTTCAGAACTGAGAGAAGCAAAGTATTATTCACTTAGTGTCGACTCCACTCCAGATATGTATCACATCGACCAGTTGACTTTTACGGTGCAATATGTAAAGGATGATGCTCCAAAGGAGATATTTCTGGAGTTTCTCCCAGTTCATGGCCATGGAGCAGAGTACCTTGCAGATGTTGTTGTCCAGTTCTTGGAAGGGGCTGGGATCCCCATATCAGATTGCCGTGGCCAGTCATACGATAATGCATCCAATATGGCAGGACAGTACTCGGGCTTGCAGGCAAGGATAAAAGAGATCAACAAATTTGCTGTTTATGTTCCGTGTGCAGGACATTCCTTGAATCTAGTTGGTGTCAAGGCTGCCGAGTGCAACATGCAGGTAGTTTCTTATTTTGACTTTGTTCAACATTTTTACACATTTGTTTCTGCTTCTACTCATCGCTGGAATGTTTTGGTGTCTTCTGTAGGTCCAGCTCACAAGATTGTGAAGCGCTTGTCTGAAGTTAGATGGTCAGCTCTTTCAGATGCAGTTAATGCTCTGTGTGATGGCTATGAAAGAATTCAAGCTGCTCTTGATTCAATGAGTAGTGATAACACACAGAAAGACACCACACACGATGCACTAAGTCTTCTTAAAAAAATTGAGAAGATGGAAACCATTTTTCTAACCATTGTTTGGAATGACATTCTGTTAAGTTTCAATGAAACAAGCAAAACTGTTCAGAAAGAAGATATCAACCTCTCTGTTGCAGTTAATATCATCCAGTCATTGAAGTTGTATGTACAAGCAATAAGAGACAAATTTAATGAATATGAAGTCAAGAGGCTAAAGCGCCATAGGCAGATTACAGTGACCAAGGTAAACGTGTGAAACAGCGAAGCTCTCGTCTAACTGGCTTTGAAGGAGCTGCTAGTGACACGGTCCTTCAAGGACGGTAGAAATTTCACATAGAAACATACTTGCCAATCATGGACTCCTTAATTAATGGGTTAACAAGACAAGGTGATGCATACAAAGATATCGGCAATAGATTTGGATTCTTCGTGAACCTTAGAGACATGGATGGAAAAGAAATGATAAGCTGGCCTCTTACTACCATCAAGATCTTGAGAAATCGAACCTAATTTCTGAATGCCAACAATTTAAGCTTTATACATTTGAAAAGAAAGAAACCATGTCAATTTCATGTATTTACAAGATAATAAACAATGATAACCTTGGCACTGCATTCCCAAATCTAGAAATTGCATTAAGAATATTCCTCTCTGATGGTGACAAATTGCAGTGGGGAGCGTGCATTTTCAAAATTGAAGTTGATAAAAAGTGAGCTACGAAATCGTATGTTTCAAGCCAGGCTGAATTCTTTGGCTCTGTTAAGCATTGAATTTGAAATGGTTCAAGAGATAGAATTTTCAGACATAATTAAGGATTTTGCAATACACAAATCTAGAAAGAAACACATAGTTTAATGTTGGTGGTGTAGAAAGCATATCCTCACCGTCATCTCATTCTTTCTAGGATTACTTGAATTTGTTTGCCGTGGGGGCATGAACTGAAATGCCAAGTGAATTTTGATGTTTTGTTGCATTCTTTTGTCATTTCTGTGCTGCCTTATTTATTTCATGTTTTTCCAAGTGCTTGTACTTTGGACACATTCATACAGGCAAAAAAGTTCATGTTGAACTGTTAGGTTTTCATTTTGTTTAATAAATGCTTGCTTAAAATCCTTTTCCTTTATTTTCGTACAAAATATATTATTCGAAACAAAAACAAAGAGAAATGTCCTTAATATAGCATCCTCTTGGGGAAACAGATCACAGATGTATAATGTTTATATTTTATTAACAACTAGATAATCCATCTAAGGCTTAGAGGAGTATCTGTTGAATTAGACTTGAGATATGGAGGAGGCATGGATGTCGTGTCGCGGGGGGCGACATGGGTTTGGAGGGGGTTGGGAGTAGGACATGGGTTTCGGGGGGCAACATGGGTTTCGGGGGGGGGCCCCAAGGCTGCCTGTGCCCCGGGCCCCCAAAACTGTTAAGATGGCCCTGATGGCCGTTGTTTTTCTGTAAGTGCTGCTCAACTGTGGAATTCGCTTCCCTGTGTACTACGGGCGTCTTTCATTCAGGCATTCACTTAAGGCTAAACTAGCACCAAAATGCCTTTTTGGTGAATGCTGCGCTTTAAAAGTTTAACATAACATAAGATAACAGGTATGCACAGCAAAAGGAAAGAAAGGTGAAAGTGAAGCAAGAAGTTGGTGGAAAGGGCACTGGGGGAAAAGGTGCCAGAAGGAAGATGTAAAGTGTAAGAAGATGGGTCAGGAGTGGTCACGTAGGGGGGGAGCAAAAGCCCAGCGTTTTCAAAAGTCTCTGACACTGCCCATGGAAAGAACTATGTGTTAAAAAAGGTACACCCTGACCAGGTGAGCTTTTGTTTGAGCCCAGAAAGGCCTACGCTTGGGGAAGGGAACCCTAAGAAGTCCACAAGAGACATTTTTTAACTTTGCAGGAAAGGCCTAGACTCTGGGAAGGGAACCCTGAGAGGCCTGACAAGAACTGTAGAACTGTCTTTTTGTTTGGAACTGGACAAATTGAAGCTTGGAGAAGATACCTCCAAGAGACCTAGAGACATTGGGAACTTTATTGACTTTGAGTTGAACTAATTTTAAATGTTTTGTTTATTCAGTTTTAATACAACAGAACTACAACAACCTCACCCCCACCCCCTGTTACACGGTTAACACCACTGTTAATTGAAAAACCCATAATGTGTTCAGGATATTACCAGTAGGCGTAGTCTAAGATGGCAGTATTGTTCAGTATAATCACCATGGAGAAAGTCCAGAATGGTTGTCCATTCCGTCGTAAGCTTGCTTTGTTCCCCTTGAATTGTGTACATTACCCACTCCATAGAGACAAATTCCCAGTTTTCTGTATCCAGTCTAGTATTTGCGGAGGATCTACGGACTTCCACTTCCTTGCTATTACCAATGGGGCTGCTATCTTAAAGATTGTATATGCCTTTCGATGATACTTCGGCTACTTTTATTGTCCGGCCCTGCCACACCAAACAGGAGTTTAGCTAGGGATCTCTCTCCGGAACGGTATAAATATCCTTTGCATATGACCCTCCACTTCCTCCCAGTACCCTTGTATTTTCGGGCATGATTGCCAAATATGTAGCCAGTCCCCCGTATTCCATACCCCCTCCAGCATTTTTCCGACACTGAGCGAGATATTTTGTGTAGCCGTGTGGGTGGATAGTGCCACTTAAACATAGTTTTAAACCAAAATTCTCTGACTTGGTGAGATCGTGTCAGCCGTGGGATATCATACCAGAGAGAGGTCCGGTGTTCTTCCTCCGGGGGTGCCCCCAGTGTAGGTTCCCATCTAAGCTGGTAAGGGGGTGTGATCGGTGGGGGCTCATCTGTAAGACATTACAGGCTAGATATCAAGGCTAGATATCAAGTGTTTATCGCCTGGGATTGAGGTTGGGTATCTTTTGAACAATGTCGGGTCGTGTGCCGGCTTGTTTGATCAGGGGGGCCATCAGGCAGTGGCGCACCTGAAAATACTGGAACCTTTGAGATTCTTCCTTACATTGAGTGAAGGATTTGACATCGTCCCCCAGAAACATGTTGCGTATTTTGGTGCACCCTGCGCTTCTCCAGTTAGCAAAGGTTGCACGCTGCATTCCTGGTGTTACCTGGGGGTTTGCGAGTATTGGGGTGACGGGAGAGGGAAATGTTGTTATATGGTGGTGTCTGATTGCCTGGTCCCATGTGTCTTCTACGAGTTTCGTAATTTCGCTCCAGTGACCGTTCAGTGGCTTGTCCTGCCTGTTGAGCCATCATTTTTCCCCTTTCCACTGGCCTATTAGCGCTGTCACCATTTGTCCCCACCTTTTGTCCGAGTTCTCTGTAAACCAATCTTTTATCACTCGTAATTGTGCAGCCCTGTAGTATTCTGTGAAGTATGGGATACCCAAGCCCCCACTATTTGGGGGGAGCATTCGCGTTCTCTGCGCTATCCGCAGGGGTTTATTCTTCCAAATGAATTTAGAGGCAATTGTATTTAAGGTTCGGAAGAAGCTTGACTGCATCCTGATGGGAAGGGCCTGAAATAGAGGATCCGGGGTAAGACAACCATTTTAATAGAATGGGGTTTAATTTGAAATATTCACGAATTTTCCACCCCAGCCCCTCGCATATGAACTGATCCACCAACAGCCCCGCAGGGAATTTCCATGTCCAGAGGGTGTTTCTCATATCGGGAAGGGAGAGGGCGAGTGTTATCGGGCGTGTTCGGAAATGGTAATGGTATGAATTGAGATGTCAGTGATCCAGCCTATTAGTGAGGTTGAAACCCAAATGTAGTCCATCCTAGAGAATGACTTATGTACGTGGGAGTAGTGTGTGTACGCAACCTCATTCCCTCTCAGCGCCGTCCATACATCCCTAAGTGCCAGTTGTTCGAATTTGGTATCAAGGGCTTTGGACGTCGGGGGCTGGGCATATTTGGTACTCTTGCTTCTATTCGCACCGGATTCCATGCAATGTTGAAATCCCCTAGCAAGATGGTCTCGCCCTCTCCAAATTGCTCTTAGTGCACCAGGACCGTTTTTAGAAAGCTCACTTGCCCTGTATTTGTGGCGTATATTGATGCTATCCGCAGGGTGATCTGACCGAGCTTGGATTTGCTAGGAGCACCCCCACTATTTCCTTTTTGGCATTGCCTGTATAATTTAGGGATATTGTCGTAGTTTTAGCCTATGCCGGTCCTGTAGTCTAATAGGCGTCTCTTCCAGGGCAAGTATATCTGGCTGGTGTGTGGAGGAAGCGTTCTAGTTTACGCATTTTTACTGGGGAATTTAGCCCTCTAACGTTAAGTGTCAGGCACTGGAATGTCCGGACTTGTCAAAGTATTCTCACCGCCGGGCCTCCGCCTTTTGCTGGTCGGTGTTATGGTCATCAACCTGTCTCTGTGTACCCCCCAATCCCCTGGTTTCTATCCCCATATTCTAGCCTATGTGTATTCCCCTCTTTTCCCCCCCCTCCCCTCCTCCCCCTCCTGCATACCTCTCCCCGCCGCCTTCCCTGGTGTACGTTGCCCTTCCTAAAACACCCATGGACAAAACATTGGAGGCAACCCACTAAAAAACCCAGTGAAACTTATATGCAGGGTGTCCTAAAACCCCTTCTGTTCCTCCTACTTGGATTCCAAGGTGAGCCCGTGGGCCCCAGTGTTGCTATAGATGGTGTTCAGATCCCGACCGACACTTCGTTGAGTATCCGCCTTTATGATCTTGATGCCTCCCCAGCCGACAGGAAGGAGGGTATGTTTCTTAGGGGTTGGTTTTGGAGCTTTCGTTTGGTGTGTTCCTTTGTCGTTCACTCACAGTGTCGAGGGCCCTTAGGAGTGTGTCCGTTTAGGGCTGCAGTGCCTGGTTGATCATCCAGTTCGATTTGCATTATTCTGGCTCCTTCCTCTTTGGCAGTTATCCTAGGGGTTGATTCCAGCTAAAGAGGAAGCCAAAAGGGAAAGTCCACCTATACGTGATCTTTTTGGCTTGTAGGTGTTCCAGCAGACTTCTCATGTCCCTTCTCTTCTGCAGTGTTAGTTGTGATAGGTCTTTGTAGAGTTGTATCTCATTCCCGCAGTATGAAATTGGAGCAGCTTCCCTCTGGTGGGCCCTCGGGACCTTGCGTATCGATCCTACAACGTGGATCCTGTCTATTGGGACATCCGTTTCTCCCTCTGCACCCAACAGATCCTTGAAAATGTTTGACACCTGCTCCTTGAGGTCAGCATCTCGTACAGCTTCTAGAAGATTCCGAATGCGGATTTTGGCCTGCAGCGACCTGTTCTCGAGGTCATCGCATTGAAGTTCAATATTTTGGGTTGTCCTGGCTAGATGGTCTAAAAGTTCCTCAGATCTCAATGTGTCCTGTGCCAGGTCTTGCAGTGCCCTTTCGTTGGTGTCAACTTTCTCCCCTAGGGACGCTATGTCTTTGCGCATGTCAGACAGTTCTGCTTCAATTTCTGTGGTAAGCGTATGAAACTGTACTTGCAGGGATGCCGTGAGTTGGTCCTGGAATGACTGGAGGCAGCGTTCCATATCCTCCTTTGAGGCAACCATATTCCTCTCTGCTGTGCTCGTCATGTCCTGGGTGTCGTCGTCTTCGCCGGTTCGCCATTCCGCTTTGGACCAGCACTCCTGTAAGGGGTTTTGCTTGGGTGTGGATTGCAATTGTGGCTTTTGTGCTGCTTTCTTTCCTTTTTGGTGGCAGGCATTTACTGCTACTGCTGTGGGGAGGCAGGGGGTGTCTCAGCCGGATCTTGTGTCTTCCCGGCGTGATGCAATCCGGTTTTCTGACAGCTCCTCAAGTGGAGGGCACCAATATGGGCCTTCTGACGGCTTGCAGCCCCCCCCCTCCGGGGCTCGCTGTGGATGTGTCCTGGGCGTGTGTCTTTGCCCCCGTCTGTGGTGGCCAGTTGGTTGTTGCACCCACTCCCTTATCTGGCGCTGGGTTGGTCGTATAGTTGTATAGTATGCGCCAAGTGGTGGAGCTTTTTTTGCAGAGGCGTGTTGGAGGGGAGGCATGGCTCCTTCTTTTTTAATACTGATCCCACCGTGTCCCTCCGTGACAAGAGTCCCTCGGAGTGGCTGCTCTGGGCTGTGGCAAGCGCCCCGTTCTATACGTGCTCTCTGATGTGAGGGGTTAAGAGCCCTTGTCCATCGGCTGCGCCTTGCTTCGGTCCGCACCCGGGGCGCTCTTTCCTCTTCCGGGTGCTGCCTTGTTGGCCCTGTTATGTCCTGGCCAGTGTGGGAGGAGGGTGCGTGCTCCGCTAATGTGCCACGGCCTGCGGGAGGTACATTCTGCTATGTGCGCCGTGTGGAGGAACCTGCGCATGCTATGATGTAGCTGGGCCCGGGCCCATCGCTGGTCCTGCTGGGGGAGGGCGAAACGCGCACCCACCTTCACGCCATGTTCCACCCATCCCGGTGCAGCGGTTTTCTTCTTTACTGCTTCTATGATGGTGGCCCTATGCGCTATCCTTCAGGAAACACCCGTCTGCGAGGGATCTGTGCTGCTGCTGGTCGGGAGGAATGATACAGGGCCGGAGCTCACTCAGCCGCTACTTTATGCAACCGCGGCCATCTTGGAATCCGAGTTGAACTATTTTTGGACCTGGCAGAACTACACCTAATGGTAAGGCTACCTGAAAACAGTGTTGGTTTACATTTCTTTTTGAGCCACCATTTTTTCTTGAAGACACCTGATCACATTTTATCTAAGAGTGAGGGCAAGCATAGGTTTAGACACAGACGGATTTTGGTTTTGGATTTACAGACATTGACGCCCCTTAGAAACATCAGTTGAGGTAACAACCCTTTTAGAGTTAGAGCCAGTTAGGTAATACACCAAGCCAAAAAAGTTTCTAAATAAATGTATTTATTTTATTTTTATTTATTTGCATTTATAAAGCGCACAAAACAGCCCAGAGGCAACGTGGTGTTGTTGCAAGAAATCGACTTAGTTACAATTGAAGGTATGTGAGCTTAGTTGTAAATGATTTGTTACATGGTGGGCGATAGGGCTGGACAGGGTTACATCGTCTGTAGCATCTCGTTACATAGCAGGTTTCAAACAACTCTTATAGGTTCGGTGCATAGGTGGGTTGTCCTGGGAGCGTAGCGGGTTCAGGCGAATAGTCTGATTTTGATCGCTTTGCGGAATGCGAGGTGTGAAGGTTCGGATCTGAGGGCGAGAGGAAGGGAGTTCCATTGCTTAGCAGCGATGAATGGGAAGCTTACACCCCCTCCTCTGGCACGCTGGACTATGGGTATGGGCAGCATGTTGGCATAGGGAGTTCTAGTAGGTCTCAATGTGGGTGGTATGTTGACTCTCTGAGAGAAGTAGGGCGGGGCTATACGATGGATGCATTTATGAGTTGGGGCCAGTGTTTTAAAAAGGACACGCACGCAGACGGGCAACCAGTTGGCTTGTCTTCTGGCCGCAGTGATGTGTTCCCTTTTGAGGATGCCAATGGCGGCGCTTAGGACATTGTTTTGGATAGTTTGAAGTTTATCAATGTCTTTTGCCGAAGTGCCAGTGAAGTTACAATAGTCCAGTCTGGAGCCGATAAACGTTTTCAAACTGTTACTTTTGAGTCCGTCTCTCTCTTTATTCCATACCTGTCTCGCACTCCATATATTCCCCCACTACTATTACAAATCTGCTTCCTCTATCCACCTTGGAATGCTTTATCTTGATATCCATCCTGTTCCGAATAGCCAGTGCCACCCCACTTTGGCCAAAGGTTCTGCCAATAATGTCTGGTACTGTTTGTAAAAATCTGCGGTGAAGCAGTCTTCCCCCAGGGCCTGTCCGGCTTTGTCTTTAGATGGCCCGGAACACCTCTTCCTGCGTTACCTCCACCTCGAGCCCTTAACTCTCTGCCGCTGTAAGCTTGGGCAGTGTTGGGTAGAATTCTCTGTATAGGCTAATTTCCCAAACCTAGTGAGTCCCCCAGCAGCTTTGCTGGATTTTTGGGGTTTAATTTTTTCTCCTGCTAAAAGTTGAGACTCTTTTTCTCCCACTCTTAGGCATGATTTGAGAATGTCCTTTGACTTTGTAATGTGTTTTATGGGCTATGGGGTATTTTACTCCATAGGGCTTCATGTGTTTTTGGTAAGTGTGTTACACAGCACCCTCAGTGCAGTAACACAGGGGTGTCATAGTGGCCCCCAAACATAGACTCCATACCCTGGGACTGACTACTGTCTCCCAGGGCATGTAAAGTCACCATTGACTTTACTAGTCTTGAATTGTGAACAGAACCAGTACAAACCATCATATTGTGAAAGTACTGGTAGGGGTAATTCGATTGCCCCTGGGTCTGTTTTTCAAGGGGCACTGTCCAGTCCCCCTTTGTCGAATTTCTGGCTGGTGGAAGTGGTTACCACGTGAAATATTCCACTGGAATATTTCCTATGGGATTTTCCCATTCATTTTAAACGCACCACTTTTTTGGTGCAATGTTAAAGATACCGCTGGGTTATTTATTTAATATTTATTCCCCGGTTGGGTCTTTTTGCCAGGACTCGGTTTTAAAATGATGTTTGTGTTCGCCTCTGTAACTCCAACCCAAGTCGAGCCCTTTGTTCCACTTTTGGCGGGCTTCTGCACAGAAGCCTCCAAAAGTGGTGCCACTCTGTCTGGGTCTACAGTATGTGTGGGAGGAGGGAATAGGCACCCTGGACTGAGTTGCCTCGGCAACTCAAGTCGCACTCTTGTGTGATTGGCCCAGTGGTGAGCCGCCCGGCTCACCACTTGGCATGTTTGAGTGACAGCTAGGACTGATCAATGGGTGTTTTCTGCATAAAAGCAGGGCTTTGGGGACTGGAACTTCAGAGGTCGCCACAGGACCTAAAGAATCCGAAGAGGGAGAAGCTGAGCTGACCTGCAACGACGACACCACCGGTGGAGCCCTGCTGAACCGAACTCGCCACTTCCCAACGACAGAGAAGATCTTCTTCCAGGAGAGTCTTCTTCCTTTGAGCTGGTGGGGTTAACCAGTTCACCTTTTTTCGCCTTCCTGGATCGTCTCGTGGTCGTATCGCCCGTGCCAAGCACCCCGGCGGCCGGATAGCCACGCTTCACCACTACCGCGAATAAAAGGGTAGTACCTTTTAACCGGGAACCTCTGCGACTGGTTTCTTCCCTGGCAGTGCAACGACCTCCAGCTTTCCTCCACGTCGAGATCTCCTCTTCCCCTGGACGAAGCACCGACTTGCACCCGCTGCCAGGGACAACTGCCCCCGCTGGAGCTTTCTCACCATTTCAGGTACTGTGTCCCGCCTGGTCTCCCTTGCAACAGACTGTCCAAGGTGTCCCGTAAATCCTTGACACGCTATCCTGGGGTGACCTCGGACCCGTTAACATTACCTTTCTGAACTGATCTAACTCCTTTTTGAACTATCTGCAAAGACTTTTAAAGTGTACTTCAACTGTGTGATCTTGGGCACATTCCGCCTTGCTCTCTCCACGAGTGGGCCTGGCCTATGAACTTTTTGCTCTACAGTAGACCCTGCCTTTCTTGACTTGCTGTGGTTCTTTAAAAGTGTTGGTATTGTGTGTTTTCCTATTTCTGCCTTTTCTCTCCCTTTTTAAATCCTTATTGGAGTGCCATCTATGGTTACGCACTCACCTCTGTGTTGCTAAATAAGTGGTGTATTAACCTAGACTTGTCAAATAATTAATTAGGGAGGTGTATATATTTCTAGTGACTGTGTTTGAACTTGCTTGACATATTAGTGCCAGTGTATTTTTACAAGTGTGTTTTTAAATAAATATATACTTTTATACCAAAGCTCTGGTCAGTGTTTGCTTGTGCTACTGTCTCTTTGTACCTAATGTGTATACTCTACATACTGCCTAACTCTTCTTGTGAGAAATCTGACTGCTCAGCCACAGCTATCAGGTAAATCTGGGTGGTACAGACTGCTACCAATTGGGTTTACTGCTAACACCTGTAGTCTTAAACTTTTTGCAGTGGTCCCTAAGGGAACTGCACAGGTGGTCCCTAAGGGAACTGCACAGGTTTCTGCCTAACAGGCAGCTGCAGGCCGGCAAGATAATCACGCACCTCCTCCTCCTCCCCTGCCTCTACCGGTTTGATTTAGAGTTTCCGATAGTAAGCCATAAACTGAGCTGAGATGTCCTTCCCTCTATCCACCATACCCCCGTCAGCACCCCACACCCTGTCTACTCTGCTCTCCATCTTGCATCCCCTCACTCTATTTGCTAGAAACGATCCCACTGTGTCTCCTCGCTCATAGTATTTGTCATGTAAACCTCAACCTCTTTACCACTTCCCCAATTAATACCTCTTATCCCTCATCTCGCCCAGGAGTCTCTCCCTATCTGCGTCCTTCTGGACCAGTTGGGTCCTCCAAGCTTTCAGTTCCTCCCGGAGTCTGGCCTCAACCAACCCCCTCTGCCTTTTCTTCTGCGACCCTTCCGCGATGAGCAATCCCCTGAATTTGGCCTTAGCTGCCTCCCATACTGTTGCCATGCACGCCTCCCCATTATCGTTGGTTTCAGAATACGCCCTTACCTCCTTCCCTAAGAAGTCCTGGAATAACCGGTCCCTCAACAGGGTTTCATTGCACCTCCATCGGAAATGCTGCGAGGGTGGTTTTGTTACCTTTAACTCTGCCACAACCTGACCAGGTTATCACCTCGACTTTAGGTCCCCTTACTTCTCCCTCCTGTTCCTGTGGGACTAGCAACAGGTCTATACTGATATATGTCTGGTGTAGTGGAGAGAAGAATGTGTTACCCCCAGGTCCTGAAAAGTAGCCCACTAGACGGCGACCCAATATTGGTCTTGCAGGAGGTTCCTGAATTCAATGTTCTCTTTACCCACTACCCTCGGGGCGCGCCCCCCCTTTTTGACCACCAGTCCAGCGCCGGGTCGGCCACCAGGTTGAAGTCTCCCCCCAGGATCGTGGCCCCCTCTGCCCAGCTTTCCAACATCCCAAATAGCTGGTGCAAAAATATCACCTGTCCCACCTTGGGTGCATATAGCGTGGCTAGTGTGATCTGCACTCCGTCATAGAGACCCTTTATCCCCAGGAACCAAACCCCCTCTTGATCTGGACCCCAGTCATCCTAAATGTTTTCCCCAGTAAGATACCCACCCCCTCCTTCTTACCATCCCTGTGAGAGGCCCAATAAGCCATAACAATAGCCTTACCCTTTATTGCAGATTCCACCATCTGCTTATAGTGGGTCTCCTGCAGGAAGAGGATCGCCAGTCGCTGTTTGCGAAACATATTGTTGGTTAGCGATTGCTTGTTTTGGGCGTTTAGCTCCTTTGCATTTAAAAGTGGCTATCCTCACCTCAGCCATAACCCTTTTTCACCTTTCGCTGATTACCCTACCCATCCCCCAATAGGAACCTTATCTTCCCCTTCTTTATGAGCAACTGTATGAGATCTCCCTTCCCTCGCCACCTCCTCCCTTCCACTCCCTCCCTCCCCCCTCCTGTTCCCTATTGAGGCGTGCAACCATGGGTCCCAACTGTTCTGGTCACACAGCCGAACCACCAGGAATGCGACCCCTGCCCTGGTCGCACTACTCCTCTCCCCCACCACCTCCCACACCCCTCAATCTCCACAGTGCCACCCGTACCACTGCCCAGTCAATGTTCCAACAGAAACCAACAGCACCTGGATCCCTCCCTCAAACTCCCAACTCGACGCCCTTTTCGCCCCATCACCACCTCCCCTCAATCCAACATTGGTAAGCACATTTTAAACCACACAGCAAACAAAGGCCCCCCTTCCTGTCTCTCCCTCCCCCCTTCAACCTGGACGGGGGGGGCGGGGACACAGGAGCAGAGCCCAGAGCTCAGCGAAAAAAAACATAAGAGACAGAGCGGTCCTCTTGGTTCCCTTCATGTGTCGGTTTCCAGGGCGATGGGGTGTTATTCTGGAACTTCCTAGCCCCTTGTACTTTGCGCCTCCCTGAGGTGGACTTCGGACCTCAGAACTCATGCCGGGGACCTATTCTGCTTCTGCCTTCCTCTTGGAGAGCTCCACTCCGGGGGCCCACCAGTTCCTCTGTGACATGCTTGACCTCTTCCTCCGTGACCAGGTGGTCTCCCTTCCCCTCGAACATCAGCGCAAAGGGGCAGCTCCATCTGTATCTCGCCCCCTTCTCCTGGAGCCACTTAGTGAGGGGTCCACATTTCTTACGCCTCAATAGCGTGAGCCGACAAGTCTTGAAAGATGGCCACCCTGGAGTCTCTGTACACAACTTCACCCATGCATCTTGCCTTTTCAAGGATTGTCACCTTGTCACTGTAGTAGTGCAACCATGCCAGGACCGAGCACGGTCCTCTGCTCCCTCCCCAGCACGATACACTCTATGCAGGGTTATCTTCTCCCCCTTTGTGGAACTCAAGACCATTCCTATTATTTCCTGTATCTTGCATTCCAGGCCCACAGGGATTTGCCCTTCTGCCTCCTGCAGCCCGAACAAAACTGAGGTTAGTTCGCCTCTCATGGTTTTCGATGTCTATCTTGAGGCGAAATTCCTCCTTGCCTCTTTCCACTTCCAAGAAGCACGCCTCTGTTTGTGTTTCTAAGGTCCCCATCGAGACCTGGTTAGCCTCCACCATCTCCACTGTCTCCTCCAGGGTGACCACCCTTGCTGAAAGATTTGCCACCTTCACCCCTGTGTCTGTCCGCATCCCCCTTATCTCCTCCAGGATAGCCTGAATGTCTTTTTTACTTGTACCAATCTCTGCCAAGTGTGGATGGGGGGTCCCCGTCACCCTTCGCCATCTATTCACTGTCTTGGTAGGGTTACTGCGCTAGGGTTTCCTTCCAGCTCATCAACCTATTTCTTGCCTCTTCAACTCCGGGGGCTAAGTCGCCCTCAGGCCCAGACAGAACCTTCATTGCCCCTCCAGTTCACAACTCTTCCGGGGGCTGGTGGGTTGCACTAGGTCAAGAAGGTCTTTTCTGCCCCCACCTTCACTGCGGAACCGCCACCACGATACACCCCTCAAGGCCTGTCCTCATTCTGCTTCCTTTGCTGGCCTGGCCACTCCCCATCACCTCCACCTCACAGGGGAGCTCCAGTATGTCTCTGGTCTGGGGGTCACCTGCTGCTCCCCACTCTACTTGGGCTCCTTCGTCAATCACCACAGCGATGCCTCCTCCACTATCAGGCCCCATCCCAGACCTCAGGGCCTCGCTTACCGTTCCGCCAGGGGGTGTTCTCTATCCCCTGACACAGCTCCCATGAGGTGCCTTTGGACATTCTTACGACGGGCCTCGCAGTGCCGCCCTGTTGCCTGGAGCATACTTTGAGGGTGACTAGGTGTACATGAGGACAAGCCACAGGTTGGCATTTTTCCAGGGGCCCACCCTTCCAGGCTTATGGGTGCTTTAGTAGCTGCGCTGCTCTCTCCTCTTGTAGGTACCGACGCTTCAACTCCTAAAGCCCTTTCAGGTGCCTCTGCAGCTGCACAATCGCCATTAGCTGTGTATCCCTGTGGCCTCTGGACCGGTCAGTTGCTGGGGGCTAGGTTCATCCACAGTTTGCCCTGCAGTCACTTCTCATGTGGCTTCCCACTTAGTGCCTACCGCCCATGTGTCCTCTGCTGCCAAGCTCCTCTCTGTCACCATTCTGCCCCCACCTGGGATGCCACTGTGTTCTGCTATTTCAGCTCCTTCCTCTCCTGGGGGTTTCAAACCAGGTCCTTTGGAGCAGCTCCTGCTCTGCTCATGCCGCCTCTGGCGTCTGCTTCGGGTCCGCGTAGCGGGCCGGAGTTTCCACTGCACCCCATGGGCTCCCGGAGCGCACTCTTCTTCTGTCCACTCCCCTTATGAGCTTGCCGTCTCCTCACCAGCCTCCTTGCATGGCCCAGCAAGCGCCGCAGTGCCTCCATTGGCGACTCCCTGTGCGGTCGGGACCCAGACCCAACCCTGCCACCTTGTCACTGCCAGCCTGCCCTCCCGACTGGAGGGGGCCCTCTGGCCGCCTCTAATGTGAGGACCACCGCAGCTATATGAACGCGCAACTGCAGGAGAACGCTTCTGCTCTTCCCGCTCCGCCTTTCCCAGCACTCGCCACAGGCCCAGAGCAGTTGCTTCTTGTCTCTCCCTTTTTGCAGTGCATGCCGTCGATGCTTCCGATCTTCCAATGCTGCATTGCTTCCTCACTCAGCGACCCTTCTTCCAGGGACACCGAGTGCCTCAACTCTCCATAAACACCACCAGTCACCAGGGCAGGGGTCAGAGCTTAGCGCTTAGGCAGCCATGTAGCTTGCACCCCCTGGTGACCTCTCTAATTATGTTTTTAAGCATTGCCTTTGGTAATGTTGCCATCGGAAGTACCAGAGCTGTGATCGTTTTTGGAGCACATGCTTTCGAGGGCCAGGAGAATTAATTTCATCAATGGTGTTCAGTTTGTTTCTTACCAACTTGTAATGGCATGTTGCCTCAAGCAGGAGGGCATAGCCACTGTAACACCTCCATGGAAAGGAGAGTGATGGTAGGGAGGCGGTGAGGGGGGAACAGCGACGAGGCAGCTTTAGGTGTGGTACAGTAGGTGTCAAGTCATGGGCACAATCGGAGAGCGGACACCCCAAATGGAACTGTGCTCAGAGTTTGGTAACTTTATGTAAGGGGGCTAAACTCCCTGAATAACAGGTGTAGACTAATGCAGGAGATTAACTCTGAGGAGCCGGACATGATTCTACTTCAGATCAAAATCGAGGTGAGACACACAGGCTGGGAAACGGGAATTACCCAGTACAAGTACATGCGACTATTAACGAGAAAAGGCTGGGGATATCACACTCGATATATAACCTCTCTCCCTTCAAGATGTTCTTATCTAAACTGGACTGGGGGCGTTGTCATGGCGATAGGTAGGCTGAGACGTCACGATTATGGCGTTGTACGCACCTAACCAAGGACCGGAATCCTTTCTCTGAAACTGTTTGGGTCTCCTGAAGGAGGGCATGGGGGGGTAGGGGGAGATGTCCAAAAAGCTACATAGGAAATTGTCCAGAATGGGATTGGTTGACCCATGGAGAATGAAGAACCCCAATGACGGAGACTATACATATTACTCCCATGTGCATATATCATGCTCCAGGATCTATCACGTTTTTTGTACACAGGAGCTTTGGGAGGACATGGTAGGGTCTGAGATGGGCAGCATCTCACTGCCGGACCACACCCCTGTCTGGCTCACTTTGCGTGAGGACAGAAAGAAGAAAGGGATGCACAGGGTGGAGATTTGAAGAATATATCTTGAGGGGCCTTCTGTACAGGAAAGGGATAGGGAAGACAATTGATAATTTCTATAACGAGATTATCCCAGACGATACGTCATGGGGAATTAAATAGGAGGCGATGAAGGCAGTGGTCAGGGACAAATATATGGAACTGGCGGGTCAGAATCGGTAGAGACGACTTAAAGCTGAAGGAGACCTGAGAGAGTAGGTAGCCAAACTGTAAAGCAGCATATATAGACAGGCTCCATCCAGACATATAGGAAGCTAGCGGTCGCCAGGGGTCAGCTCAATACCCTGAAAATGGTAAACACGGAAGCCACGCTACTTAGATCAAAGCATCCTTTCTTTGTGAACGGTAACACGCGTGGGGGGTGTTGATGTAGCAACCCAGTGAGCAAAGGCACAGAGCGTTTATCCAGTTTCTTAGACGAGCAGATGGGTCCAAAGTCGGGAAGGAAGGGAAAAGAGGAAATTGCTCAAAGAATGTTTTGAGTCATTGTACTCGGTGGAACGCTACCCCACAGACCTACAAACTGCATACGCAGACAAGGCGCCCATAACAAAATTATCAAATGTACAAAGGAACTCCAAACTCGAGGGGCTCTTTTTTTGTATTTTTTTTTTTTTATATATAATTTTGATTTTTTGATAACCATGTGTTTAAAGACAATACAAACTTAAGGTTACAGAACAATGTCGGAGCATTTCAAGATTATTATCACATCATACATCTAACATACTTACGTCTTTGAGCTGTGACATTTTAACTTGACTTTCCCTTCACCCTCCCCCCGGCCCCCTGTGGTTGAGCAGATGTCTTGGGGAATGTTTTTTTACGTGTCATCACATGGTCGCAGTTTGTGGGTGGGGTATTACCCATTGGGTGAGTCTTTTTCTTTTTCCTTTTGCTCACAACCCCTTAGGGCACTTCCTGTACATATCAGCCATATGCATCACACCTCTTGACATTTTGAGTCCTCTGACAAATATTTATTCACAAAATCCATCCATAGTGCCTCACACTGTGAAGCTCTTCCGTGGAGAGAAGCTGTTGTCTTCTCCATTATGCATATGTTCGATGCTACATTGATCCATTCTTTCTTGCTCTGAACCATTGTGGACTTCCATTTTGTTACAAGTATTGCACGGGCTGCTAGTAGTAATTGGGGGGCCAAATAAGAACTAACTAAACTGTTTGATGTAACATATTGGTGTTGTAACTGTACCAAGCGCCTGGATGCCCCTGGGCCAGGTGGCGCTATACAAATAATAAACTAAACTAAACTAAACTTTTGATCCTACTCCATTCATCCTCCCTCTTCTCAAGATCAAATAATATAAGGTGGGGCTCTGGAGTTCTTTGGATATCATCTATTTCTTTGATCCAACCCAGGACTTCGTCCCAAAATAATTTTATTCGAGGGCAGCCCCACCACATGTGCCAATAATCAGCAACCTCCCCACATTCTCGCCAGCACCTAGGGTTGATTGTTTGGAACAGTTTAGAGAGCCTGAGAGGGTCGTATTGCCATCTATGTAGCAGCTTGATGGCGTGTAATTTATATTGACTTGATTTGGATGATTGCGCTGCCGCCTTGCATATCCTTCCCCACATGTCTGGGCTAATTTGCTCACCTAGGTGTCTCTCCCATCTACATCTGAGTGGGTCTGTGGTCCCATCCCCTGCTTCAACCAGTTCCCTGTATATGGCTGAAATCAGGCATGACATCTCTGGCCTGGAGTCTAGCAACTTTTCAAAGGGGGTAAGTTCTTGCATCAATTTATTTTTCCATTTTGACCTCGTTAGGATGCCTTTAATTTGTATGTATTGAAATGTGGGCAGTGTGCCTATCCCCAGGGTTTCAGTCAGTTCCGGGAGTGTGATAAAATAATCTTTTTTCAGTAGTTGCCCGACCCTCTCTAAGCCAGCCTCATACCATGTTTGAAATCTCTCTACGTTGGGGATCTGATCATTTATTCCTGGAGACCATAAGTGACTCAATGGGGAAGGCCATGTTGTGATCTTATGCATCTTTGGATATTTCCTACAGATTCCCCATATGGTGCTCAGGATTGGTTGGTCTTTAAGTCTATTTTGGAGTCTTTTTCTTGGGGCCCAGAGCCATTTAGAGACCGTGGGTAAGTAGTGATTGTCCATATGTATCCATTGAGGTTCTTTATGGTTGCAGAGATGGGGTACTAAGACACACAGTTGGGCTGCCTCGTAATATTTTCTGAAATTGGGGAGTCCCACCCCGCCTTTGTCTTTGGGAAGTGTTAGCCTCTTTCCCCTCCCAGAGGAATTTAATCATGTCTCTCTTGGCCTTGAGGAAGAATTTATTGGGTACCTCTATGGGTAGCATTTGAAAGGGGTACAAGAACCGAGGGAGGCAAACCATTTTGATAGCGTTGAGGCGCCCTAGCCAAGAGATCGTCAACCTGCTCCACTTACTGAGGCCATTGTGAAATTGTTGTAGGAGAGGGGGTAAATTGGCCTCATATAAGTCTGCCAGGTCTTTGGTAATCTGTATTCCTAAGTACTTCAACCTGGAATGTTCGATCTTGAGCCCAAGTGGGGAGTACCTAGTTGCTTTCGTCTCTGTCGGTCCCTGTAGTGGGAACAGAATGGATTTAGTTTTGTTTATCTTAAACCCGGAGAGGCGACCATATTCTTCTAATAAATATAGAGTCTGGGTGATGGACATCATGGGGTTAGTCATATATAGGAGTATATCATCGGCGTAAAGGGCCACCTTATATTCCACCGCTCCCAATCGGATTCCATCTACTTGGGAGTCTGCCCTCATTATCTGTGCTAGGGGTTCAAGGGAGAAAGCAAAAAGGATTGCGGGTAGGGGGCAGCCTTGGCGGGTGCCACGTCCTATTTCGAACCATCTAGAGTATTCCCCATTCACAGATATCGATGCTTTGGAGACCGTGCATACCGCCTGTATTCCCTTTCTTAGCCTAGGGCCGATCCCAACCTTCCTCAGGACAGCTCTCAGGAAGCCCCACTCCACCCTATCAAAGGCTTTTTCTGCATCTATGAAAGGACAGGTTTGTTGGGTACTTTCTGGGATGCATGAATAAGATTGAGGGTTTTGCGCATTGTGTCCGCACCCTGTCTACCCAGTATGAAGCCAACTTGATCCGGGTGTATGATATGTGGCATTAGTGTCTCTAGTCTAGCGGCGAGAACCCTTGTATACATTTTCGCATCTAAATTGAGTAGGGAGATAGGGCCGTAGGATCCACATTTTTTGGGGTCTCTTCCCTCTTTAGGGATCACCGTAATCCAGGCACGAATTAAGGAGTCTGGGGCTTTCCCTGTCTCGAGTATTTCGTTAAAGAGGTCTGTCATGAATGGTGTTAATTGTGCACTAAAGGATTTGTAGAATCCGGCCGTATAGCCATCTTCGCCTGGGGATTTGCCCAATGTTAGCCTCTTTATGGTGTCTTGTACTTCTTGCTCAGATATGGGAGATTCCAGCAGGTCAGAGTCTGGCCTGATATCTCGGGCATATAAATAGAGGACAGGTAAGTCTCGATGTCGGGAGGGATGCTCTGGGATTGTTTCAGAGGTGTACAAGGTCTCATAGAAGGAAGCAAAGCATTCAGGGATGGTAAGGGCAGTGTCTGCTAGGGGGGGTTGTCTACGGTTATTTCTAATGCTTTCCGCTCAGCTCTCTGATCCCTTAGTCTCGCGGCTAGTAGTGCATCTGGCTTGTCTCCTTTTTCATAGAATTTTTGTTTTAAGAGACGAAGCTTACGCACTATCTGCTCATGTTCTAACAGTCTCAGTTCCTCTCTTTTCTTTTTTATTTCATGAATTTTGTCGGGATCGTTTTCCTCATCTCTCATGCATTCCCCCTCCAGTCGACAGATTTCTGTTCTGAGCCTATGTTCAATAAGTTTTCTCTCCCCCTTTTTGCATGCCCCTTCTTTTATTAAAATACCTCTCCAAGTGGCTTTCCCGGCTTCCTGGACTATCTGCTTGGATACTTCTCCAGTGTTATTTAATTTGAGGTACTCGTTAATCTCTGTCTCTGTTGCCACCTTGAAGACAGGATCCTTCCATAAGCTTTCATTACATCGCCATTTGCCCCCTGTCACTGGTAGAGTCTTCCACTGGATGTCTGCTACCACCATATCATGGTCTGACCATGTAACTGGGATTATCTCTGCAAGTGTTGTGATGTCGGAGAGATCTTTGGATAGGTATATGTAGTCAATTCGGGTAAATGTATTGTGTGGGTTAGAGTAGAAGGTGTAGCCTAAGTCATTTGGGTGCATGTCTCTCCACGCATCTCCCAATCGGTATGTGTCCATCATCCTCGTGAATTCTGTGCAGTCACCCCTAGTTTGGCCTCAGGATTACCCGGTCTGCAATCTTTAGTTGGGTCCACCCATTGATTGAAATCTCCCCCTAAGATGATAGGGCCTGAGGCTTCTAAGATAATTGTAGGGATTGTTTTAGCCAGAAACCTAGTCTGTCCAGAGTTGGGGGAGTAAAGTGTGGCAATCGTGACTTTCACTTTCGCAATGCTCCCCGTCACCAGTAGAGCCCACCCTTCTACATCAGACGAAATCTTGGTTACTTCAAAATCTATACCTTTTCTGATAAGGATTCCCACACCTTCTTTTCTTAGTGGTCCAGATCCCCAGAACTCCAACCCGACCCGTCTTCCAAGGATTTGCGGTTCCTCCCCCTTGGCGTACTTTGTGTCTTGTAACATAAGAACATCCATCTTGGCCCTACGGAATTCTCTGGATACCAGTGATCTTAGTGGGTGAGTTGAGGCCTTTTACATTTAGTGTCCCAATTCTTAGGGAATCCCGCTTTTTTGCTTCAGTAGTCAATGTCATTGGATATTTTCTTGTGGGGATAGCTTACATTCTGTAACCAGTGTTTTGTTCGCTCTTCAGGTTTCCCCACTATATTGGGCATTTTGGACCAGTATAGATACTGCTTCGACCCCATCCCCTTGTCTGCTCTCCCTCCCACTCCCCTCCCTTCCTTTACCCAGTTGGTGGCGTCCGATCGAGCCCGGTTGACGGCACCGGTCTTGCATCGAACCACCTATGTGAGACGTTACTTTATGCCCCTTGAACTAACAGGATACCTCAATTTAGATTGAGCCTCCTTTGTGTCCCCTTCAATTTTCCCTGGCGTGGCCATATGAAGTTCGAAAAGTGGCCACTTATACAAGTCACATTCTGAACAGTAGATTAGATTCTCTCTTACCAAATTCAGGAGTGTTCAGTTATCCCCCTCCGGGGAGGCATTGCCCCTCCGGTACTTTCTCGAGCCTTTCACCCGCTTTCTCATGTGGCCCTGGATGCGCCAACCACGATCCTCCCGTCTCAACTCTTCTTGATTGTTTTCTTCCTCCCTGGGTCCTATTAGTTCAGCAATGCAGGCCTTAATTTCTTTCTCAGATCTCTCTCATCTTGGTTCCTTCATATTCAAGGGAGAAGGGGTAGCCCCATCTTTACCGAATGCTCTTCTCCTTAAGCCATTTTGTGAGGGGCCCACACATGCGTCTGAGGGCTAATGTCAGCAAGGATTAGTCTTGGTATATTGATATTTGGACACCTGCTAAGGTAATCGTCTCGCTGGTTGTCGGCTTTTTCGAGAATTCTAGCTGTGTCTTGAAAACGATGGAATCGGGCAAGAACCAATCTTGGTCCACCTGGAGCTCCCTCCCCCCACCCCCCCACTCTGTGGATCCGTTCTGTTTTGGGATTGTCTATTGCATCGTCTGCCACTAGGAGCTTGATGATGGCGTGGAGCGTTTTCCTAAGATCGCTTTCAGTTTCACCTTCACGTTCCAGAATCCCGAAAATGCGCATATTGTTTAGTCTTGCCCGGTTTTCTAAGTCCTCCATCTTGAGTCTGAAATCCTCCTCTCGTTGCTCTAGGTCGGTTATCCGCTGCTCAAACTGGGCCTCAAGAGTGTCTATGGATGTTTGGTTGTTCTCCACTCCTTCAAGTCTTTCTTCCATGTTGTCCAGCCTTTGTGTGATCTTGTCTATTTTGCCTCCAATGTTGGCATCCATGTTCTTGATTTCACCCAGCAAGTCTGCAATGTCCCCTTTTGTGGCGGCGGAGTCGTTTCGCGTGGTATCCATGGTGTTGGAGTTGCCAGGCCAAGTCGGCGTGGGGATGTAGGCAAATGGGGTACTTTTTGTCTCGCACTCATGTAACCCTTGGGGGTTGCGTTAACGATGAGCAGCAGTCCTGGTGAGGGTGAAATGGACCAAACGTCAAGTGGGGACCCTGAATGGATACCGTTATGTCCTCCTGAGCAGTGGTAGGTGGAACGTGTGTCTTTGTTCCTTCCAAAGGCTCATTAATGTAGCTCTTCCTAGAGGTTCCGTTGTGTGCGAGAGTGCACAGTGAGAGTGGAAGATCAACAGTATTTTCCTGTCGTGGGACGTGGTGCCCAGTTTTCTTGCACTGCTCTTTCCTTTTGGCCGTTTGTATGTAGCATTAAGTTAGACCCCTTACCGCTTAGGCAAGGATTTGTTAATCTGCGGGGTTGCAGTGCTTCAGCCCGATGGGAGGGTGTCTTCAGAGTGGTTCCAGGAATGAGCTGCAGTGGTTGGGCAGCTGCCAGGTCTGCTACTATTGCAATTGCACCTGCTTATGTGGTTGGCTACGGTGTGGAGCCCACCCAGGGGAGAGAGGGGGGTAGCGGTGCTTTTGGTCTCTGAGGTATGCCCTTTCTCTGCTTTGTCCCTAGGGTTGGAGTGGGTGGGGGTCGCGGTGCGCTACCTGCGCTATTCTTACTGAAAAGGGGTATCAAGTGAGTCAGCAGATTCGCCGTAGTTGGGTGTGGTTGGGGTCTGATGGCGTCCCAGAATTGGCATTGTCCAGTCACGCTGAGTTTTTCTCCACCGGTTTCCCCTCCCCTTGTAGTGCTGTTCGGATGGGAGCAGCCGTTTCGTGTTACATCGTTGTTGATTCTTTGAGTGTCCTGTGGGTCAGACTTCACTCAGTGCTTTGTCACTATGGGTTCCTTGTTTGCCCCTAGTTCAACTCCTTGCCCACCTGGGTCACAATGCGTGGGTGGTTTAGACTGTGTACTAGCTCACGCTGGTGTGGCAGGTTCAGGGTCTCCTATGGCTGCGTAACGCTCTGACACCGAGTGCGTGGGCGTTCAGGTCTTTTGAGATCACGTTTTCCTGGTGCTCAGTGGGGCCGCAGCCATTCGTGTTGCACTGTTGTTGCTTTTATGAGTGTCCTGTGGGTCAGTTCTCAATCAGTGCTTTTCAACTATGGGTTCCTTGTTAGTCCTCAATTCAACTCCTTGCCCACCTGGGCTGCAATATGTGGGTGGTTTAGAGTTTGTACTAGCTCGTGCAGGTGCGACAGGTCCGGCGTCTCCTATAGCCGCGCAACGCTCTAACGGATGGTGCGCGAGCGTTGGGGTCTTTGCAGGTTCAGTTTTCCTGGAGCTCAGTGGGGCCGCGGGGGGTCCTGATAGCTCTCAACTCACACGCTTTTGGCGGGTGTCACCCGCCTTGAAAACAGCTGACTCACCCGCCAAGCCTCCAGCACGCCCATTCGTTTCAATGGGCCTCTCACCCGCCAAAACTAAAATCGGGTGTTTTCACCCGCCTTTGCAACACAAATGGTTGAGAGCTATGCCTGAGAGGCGTGGAGTCCAGTGCATCTGCCCACTGCCTGGGTCCGCGAGTTCCGGGCCGTGACCAGGAGGAGTGTTTACAAGATCGTCGGCACCGCGGGAGGAGGGGAAGGGCGCCCGAGGGCACAGGATGTGTCTCACGGGTTTAAACTGCAGATCCTCCTCGGGTAGGTGCTTCTCGGCAGTTACCTCCGCTCAGTCTGCGCAAGCGCCCCGCAACATACCTCCCAGGGGAAGTGGGGTGCAGCCGCGGGCGAGACCACAGTAATCCCCCAGTGCCCGTCCAATGAGGAGCAGGCCCACAGCTGTGGCGGAATCAATATCGCGTACTTGAGGGCACCCACCTCTTCAGCCTGTTGGGCCAACAGGGCCTTCGCTGCAGCACCCACGTTGTCCCGGATTGGGGCGGTGTGTTGGTGTATTGGGGGGTCGTTCACTGTTCCGCAGCGTCGCTCCTCTATGCCGAAGTGCCCTCCAGCACAAGTGTGCGTTGATAGTTTTGTTTTCGCTAGACCGGGTCCGGCAGGCCGTGAATTCCAAAGTTGTTTTGTTTTCCTTGGGATTCCTCTTCCGATTTTCTTCGGGATATCTCGCACTTTGTGGGGTGATATTCCCACAGTAGTGACTCGCTTTTCTGCTGTGGGGGCTCAATCCACCTTTCGGGACTGCAGCAACGAAGCTCACGCAGAGAGCATGGTTGTCTCTGCGCTCCCTGGTGGTCAGTCCCGAGGGGCTCTTTAACCACATTAGGGAGACAGGGCAGCTAACGACTCCAGTGACAAGAAAGGAAGGACCAAAGGCAACTTTGTGCTTGCAGTGTTTATCAAGGAGTTTTCTTCTGTGTATTATTTGTTGGTAACGTGACAGCACATTAAGTATGTACTACTATTAAAATCATAGAAGCAGTAGTGTATTGGTGAAGGAACAGAATAGTCAACACGTGTTTTGGCCTAAGGGTCTTTATCAAGACTGTGGCAGTTACTGGGATGTTATTTTACCAGAGTGACAATGGAAATGTACATTGATTGAAGAGTATAGTTTGAATGTTAATAAATATGGTTACATAAAATTGTGTAGAACATCGTTCACAATGATGTTAGGTAGAAGTTTTTAAATTCCATGATTCATGGGCATATATTCATACAGTTAGCACTGATTGATGCCAAATGACGTATTGGTAGTATAAGTTGAAGGAGGTGTAAGGAACTCATGGTGGCAACAGTAAAGACAGACACAAGTGATCACAGTTCAAGGGTGTTTATTAAACTGTAAATGCAGGGTGGAAATAACATCTGTCTAAACCTAAATCTAAGATGGGAGCAAGCAACGACCATGAAATGAAAAATAAGGCAGTCCTTGTGGCGTTGTCAAAATAAAAGGGCTTATACTAAGAAAAACCTATGGCCAATTCCTTACAACTAATTATACAAAGTGTGTGTGATAAGGGTTCAATAAAGAAAGAAGTGTTCACAAATAATAAGTCAGGATGTGATTGCCAGGGGTCTCCCTTCCCCACGTTTTCAGCACAGGACAAGGTGGGACCTTGGAGCACAGCACACGCTCTAACTTTCTCAGCATGAGCCAACAGTTCCGTTCCAGCTATCAGGTTCTTTGATGGATACGTCTCTTTTCAATACAAGGTCTCTTGCCTTCGAGGGCCTGATGTACTCAACAACAATCAAACAAACAAAAAAGGTTCCTTTCTCAATGGACTTTGGGTGAGGACTTTTCACCCTTGGATCTCCCTCGACTGGGCTCAGACCCACTTGACAAGGGGGACCACTGTTTTGCTTTCTGGACACGTGTAATAACCGCAGAATTACCCACCTGATTACTGACTAAAAGTTCTTGGATCAGGAAAGCAATAATACTGCTTAGACCAATAGTTAGAATATAGATTGGCTCTTACAGGCCCTTTATTCACAATTTATAGGCATACAGATTACTGTGGAATACATGTATTTGGTTATACACGAATACACAAACAAGGACAGTTACAAAGGATATACATCACTGTTAGTGCAGTTTTAGGAGAAAACTTCATCTCGGCCACTACAACACTAGCCATGCCCGACGCAGGTAGGCAGAGAGATCTCACATACTAAAGGGGTCTGGAGCAGAGCGTCCTCCCTCTCAGCGAGACTTCCATCACCCGGGGTTCCATTCCACTGTCTCCTCATCAGGGTACCCTCTCTTCTTAAGGGGGACAAATCCCCACCCCTCATAAGTTGCAAACTGCCCCCGGCCGAAGGACCGACAGCAAGCATGAGAGGCAAAGAGAGGAAAAATCCAGAGAGTAGTGGAAATACCCAGCTCGTCTCCCATGCGCTCGTTCCCAGCACCCCTTATCAACGTATATGCACATCTCTGACCCCCCTCTCAGCTCGTCCTTGAGCGAACAATGTGAAAACTATCCTCCATAGTGAGCTCATCTGCTTCATACTAAAATATCACAACGGTTGCACAATTCATGTTTGCCTTTTAACTGAGCTCACAGAAACGTAGACTTTCACTGCGGTATGGAATTGAATGTCCAAAATGGCCGCGCACCAGCGCCATGTTTTAGCTCATTTTCACTAACTCATTACACTCCACCCTTTGGACAATCAACTCCCATATCCCAATGAAACCATAGAAGGTTCCTGAAATTGACGAAACATCCTCACTAAATTGGGAATGCAAGAAATACAACAACCACCAACCAAAATAAAAACAACTGTATAAACATAAATAAAAATATAACGCAATACTTCAGCTCCCGGGTCACTTCAGAAATCAGGTCATTCAGATGACCAATATGCTTCTCAATAGAACGGGAACCAACATCTAAATTGAAACGCATCCCTTCAACAGCATTGCAGCCTAAATTGTGTTTCAGAAACAAAATAATCTATAGCAGCCCTATTCTGCAAAATAGCCTTTCTAAAATGTTTGATGTCTAATGCTCTGTTAAAGCTGGACAAGTTTCATTAAGCCCCTTAACTAACACGCAGGCTAATCTAATTAAAGATTTATAACCACCACCAGCCAGTCCCCATACACCCACCAAGGAGAATGCAAGGGCCAAAACGTCAAGTTCAGACAATAAATGCACATTAGAATCACAATCAGGTGACAGGCTTATATGATGAACAGACTGTGTAGAACGACAAATCGCAGGCTGCAAAGAAAACATCATCAAACGAAGTTGCATTAAAGCACAAAGGCCACCAGAAATGTTTGCAGGAATATAGGATTATGTAAAGTTACCACAGGAAAATAGCCCACCTGTAGGATGTTTCACATGTCGAAGATGGCTGGCAGCCAAAACAGTAAAATTACCCAACATGGTATTAGACACATCAGCACAAGCAGTATTTCAAAACCAGTTCCACTTCGATCATCAGTCAAGTCTAATTGCTGACATTTGGCAATGAGCCGAGGATCACAAGTCATCAAATAACGAACATCAGCAGGAGCAATGTCATAGGTGCCAATGCGTGTCATATTCCTCCATTTTGGATCAGTGTCCGCACAAAACTTGCAGTACTCATAGATAGAGAAAGAATTCCTCACATCTGAATCCTCTACTAGAGAATCATTATGCATACTCTGAAAATGTGTCGTAACACGGAGACCGGCGTTGGTACGGCCACACGACACGTAGAAATTAAGTTTGCAGCATCATGAACATCAGCCAAGCAAAATTGTGAGATGTTTCAATAGATGACGGGCTAGAAAAACCCATGCATTCTCAGGCTGCTCGAAAATCGCAGCATAGCCATGCTGCACAAAAGACACGGATGTCAAGGTACAAGGCAAAACATCACACCCATGTCCATGACGTCTTCTCAGAAAACCACGGTACAATACAGTCGATCAGCATCAGGCGCCATGGTAACATGAAAGCCGTTGGTCGTCATCCGAATCAGCGAGTCCAGTTGCAGGATGGAGATATTCGCCATATCTTTTCGCATGTCCCTGGACCCTCCCGAATGGACACAACACAAATCCACAAGTGCAAACATCACACACAGGGTCTGAAAATATATATTATTTTTAAAAATCAAGATATCGGAGAAATACATCACTCACGTAAATAACATTTGTCAGCGGGAATGTGCCTCTATTTGCTCTTTGCCGGTTCCATCACTAGAACAACCTGATCCTCTCCTGCTGTAATTACATCTGCCGGAACTGGCGGGCCACTAGGTTTCTCAACTCAAACTTTCGCTCTCTGAAACATTTTGTCTCATGAGCCAAAATCTTTGTCCCCGAGTCTAGTTACCATGGTGGGTGACTCTCCTGTCTTCACCATGGACAATTTCACAGGGACGACAATCGGTTCTGCCACTCGATCCCCTTTATGAATGGGAAACATTTTCTCTCCACTATTGATTAATATTACTTTTATTTCTCCCTGATAAACTGCATCCACAATCCCTCCCGATCCCTGGATCCCTCTCAATGCTAGCCCAGATCTAGGGGCAATCAATCCCATATGTTCCGATAGAATCTGCACTCCAATTCCAGTGTCAATAACACTAATTACTCTTGGTTCAAGTCTGATCTCCTCCATAGCATGCAAATCCACCCCTGCAGACGCTGGTATCGCTCGATAAGGAGCTAGAACACCAGGTAACATTTCCCAATACATCAAAGTTTCAAATGCCTTGTTAGGTTTCATTTGTAAAGCTGGCATCAATATGCATATCAATGGGATTTCACCATTAGCGATTAGTCTGTTATTCAACACTTGCACTGCATCCAAAGTGCGCTCACACCACCCTTTCTGGTTACCATCACCAGTCTTCCGCAACTGTTCTTTTAACAAACCATTCATTCTCTTAATCCCAAAGCCTCGGGGTCATAAGGGACGTGGAAAATCCATTCAACGCCCTTTTCCTGACAATAGTCCTGAATCAGTTTTCCTTTAAAATGGGACCCATTGTCACTTTGAATTTGTAAAGGTACCCCATAATACACTGCCACTTGATCTAACAATTTAATAGTATTCAATTGCATGGCTCTTTTGCATGGTAATACCATCAAGTACCCTGAATACGTGTCCACAATCGTACATGCATACTGACATCCTCTGCTGATTTGTCCAGGTAATTTACCTCGTTTCAATGTGCCTTGAATCACATGTGGAATAGATCTGTTTCTGATGTTGGCACACTGGACATTTCAAAATCACTGTTTGCACTTCCTCTAAAGGAACACTAATTCCTCTTGTGTCCACCTGATAGCCTTTTCTCCAAGATGCCCACTTAACTGGTGTGCCCACTTAGCAATCCCTTCCAGATCATCTTCCTCAAAACTCGTGTCCATAGCTGAGATGTTGGCATGTTCATATGCAACAGAAATGAACCAACGTTCCAATGAGTCTGTCGTGCACTGTGCATCTTACATGATACACGGTCACAATACTATGCATCAACATTTCGGCAATATCGTGCCACAGGTCTTTTTCCCATAATTCTTTTGCATGAATCTTCCATCAATTTGTCTGCCATGTTGGCAGCCAAACAGCTAGTCCATTCTCCACAGACCATGAGGTGTATACAGAACAACCAGGCGCTTCTAGCTTCAATGCCTGATAAACTGCATACAATTCTGCAAATTGACTACTCTTCCCTTTTCCCGATGTTGTCAATATTTTCTTAGTTTTGGGATTATACGACACTGCCTTCCAGTGTTGCTCTGTCCCCACATATTTAGCTGAACCATTGGTGAACCAAGCATGTTCAGTTGGTTCACTCGTCAAACCCCATAAGGGACTCCTCATTATACAGGAGACTCACAGATTTCGGTCCCCTCACAGGGTTCCAAATCAACCAACGGAACACCAGCCACTTGCTCATGTAATTTCGCAACTCCACCCTTCCCTGTTTTGGCACGATCTTGAATGTCCCACTTCCATTTGATGATGCTAGCCTTTTGAGCATGTCCTACTCAATGTGTTTTAGGAGAGCTCAGTACCCATTGCATAATCAGAATTTCTGGTTGGATCAGTACATCGAGACACTGTCATTTGCTCTGTATCCACAAGAGCCCAATAGCATGCCAACAACTGCTTTTCAAAGGGAGTATATTGGTCACCAGCTTCGGGTAGCTTACGACTCCAAAATGCCAAAGGAACACGATTCCTGTCCTGTTTTTGCCACAAACTCCAATTGGTGTAATTTTCATGTACAGACACATTTAATTCAGCTTCTCCTGCCCTCAATGGCCATAAATCAAGCACTCTCTGGATCGTATATTTCGCTAGCTGAAATGCTTTCTCTTTCTCATCGCCCCATTCGAAGTCAGATTTCTTTCGTGTCACTTCGTAAAGAGGTGCATGAATCTGCCCCAAATGTGGTATATGCTGCCTCCAGAACCCAAACAACCCTATAAATTGTTGAGCTTGCTTCTTATTCACAGGTGTAATGAACACAACAATATTTTGTTTGCCCTTCTGCACCATTTCACAATGCCCATTATGCCACTGAATTCCCAGAAAAATCAGTCTCCGCTGGACACTGAATTTTTGTTATTAATTTCCCATCCTTCTTTTCGTAGTCCCGCAATGATTGTTCATCCGCCTCCAACTCCCTCAGGGTCAGTAGCTTCTTCAAGCAACGAGTTGGAGGTAGATCTTTCTTTGGCCGGGGCCCCCCCCTGGAACAGCCTACCTGCCTCCCTGAAACTTGAGGAGAACCATTCCAGTTCCAGAAGCGCCTCAAAACCTTTCTCTTTGCTTCTACTGTCTCTCCTCCTCTCCCCTGCTGAATTTCCTGGCTGAAACTGCACTGGTTACCTGGCCACCCTCTGATCTCAGGCCCAGGTCCCCTCCCTTGCCAGTCGCACACCTGCACTGCCTCCTGGCAAACCCTTGCACTTGGGGACTGTTTTCTGTATACCTACAGTTCCACTACCAGCACTTGATACCTGATGTCTGCACTTACCATTTCACTTGCCACCAGCTGGCCATACTTTTACTTATTGTTTATTTATTCTATTATCCCATGTACTGCACTGTCCCCTTCTCCTTACCCCCCACACTTTTCACCTTCTCATGCACTTGCGCGATCTGAATGACACCTGGCCTCGTAGGATCGTTGTCTGTCTTACCTCTGCTCCCCCTCCCTTGCCTCGTCGCGCCTTGAAACACTTGTGTATAGGTGCATTTCATATCATGATGTCTACGTGCGTCCGCACACTCTGCTCATCCTTTCCTTGTATCAGAATGTCATCAATGTAGTGCGAAATCTGTACATTAGATTTGCACAGTAGTTTATCCAAATGTTCTGCCACCAGCCGGTGACAGGTAGTCGGACTATGCACATACCCCATGTGCAAATGTTGAACGGTATACTGCCGCCCATTCCAAGAAAATGCAAACTGCTCTTGACACTCTTCTGCAATTGGCACGGTGAAGAATGCATTCGCCAAATCCATCACTGCATACCAAGTTCCCTCGAAATTCTGCACATTCTCAAAGTAACCGCATCTGGGACTGCGGGTATTAACGGAGGAGTGTACTTATTGAACTCAGGATAATGCACAGTCATCCTATAGCTTCCGTCTGGCTTCTTAACAGGCCACGCCGGGTTGTTCCAAGGCGTGGTTACAGGACGTAACACTCCTGCTGCAACAAATCCTTGATGGTATCTGCGATTTCCTTCTGTCCCTCCCCCCCAGGAATACGATATGGTTTCATAGATGCCCGTTTTGTGACTAAAGGAACCTGCACTGGGGGCATCTTCAATTTCCCCACAATGACTGGGGTACACGTCAATGCACTCACCCCAAACTGATGGGTTTTACCTCCTAGTCCCAAAGTCATTCCTTCCAGAATATCAAAGGCAATAATATATTCAGGTATGGGAACAATCAACACTTGGTATTTATTCCTTATTAACTTACCAATTTTCATGTCAACTCTCGTTGGACTGCGAGGATCTCTTTCCCTCCCAGTCTAGTAATAGTAAAATGTCTCCCATTAAATCTCAAAGTATGCCATGAATCAATGATGCCTCCGCCCCGGTATCTATCAAAGCTTGAACCTCTTGCATATTCCATGATTGCCAGAATAGTTTCACATTCACATGAGGCCGTCTGTCTACCTTAATTCGGGCAGACGCTACCAGAGTTTGACCACAATCCTATTCATATTTCGAATACGTGTATTTGGACTCTGTCTCCAACATAGCACTCACAACCTTTCGTAAATCGGCTTATGTCGGCTGATATGGTGAAGTCGTCCCCATGGACCCTTTATCCATTTCCTCTTCATGCTTTTCAGAAGGGGATTTATACCCCGCTTGCTTGTTTATATCTTGCCTTTTCACTTTCCCTTAAAGCCCTAGCTTTTTATACAGCTGATATATTTAGCAAGTTTCAATTCCATCAATGTCATCTTGTGTCACACCATCTTTTAGTAGCGCCAAAAACATGTTTTTCCTGGATACACGAGAGTCTCTACTATCAAACCTCTTTCCAGGTGTCTGTTTGTCACTTCGCCCCTCTCTCTCTCTCACGGGGTCTCTCTTCAGCTTTGTCCCAATCCCCTATGTCTGCTAACTGTCTGATAGCATCCACCACCTCATCCGTTCGCTTACCTGTCATCCCCACCAGCAAAGTCATAATTACATTTTTGTATGCTGGTGGAACAGTCCGAATGATTGTATTTCGTGAGACCGATAATGCCACCACCCCCATATGTTAGGGATCATCAATATGGATTGCTTCTTTCATATCATGCTCCCTGAGTCTTTGGGTTGCCTCTCTCAACGTATACCATCTCTTTTCCTCCAGCGACCAATCCGACGTCATCATATATTTGAGATTACACCCTTGAGCAGTTAACTGTAGCAAATAGATTGTATTATCTCTCCCCCGGCCATCAGGTGGTGGCCCTGCAAGCAATACCTACTGAATGTGTTTCATGGGACAACGGCAGGAACCTTGGAGAATCGGTCGGATCTACAAGACCCGCTGCACCTCCATCAAATAATCTGACCATCCATGTCAACGGAGACTCACCAGCCCTCTGCTTCAATCGGTTAATTATTTCCCAACCTCTTGTTGAGATTAATTCTCCAATGTGGTCAAATCCACTAGACCACCCCCAGGATTATTGGGATGTGGCCCAGCTCTTCTACGCGTGACTGGTTTAACGGTCACCTCTTTCCTGTCGGTTCTGGTTTAGATGGTGTTTCTCTGTCTGAAACACTCTCTGAACTAGTGCTATCGAATACATCCTTGTCGGATTGGTCAGGGTTCCAATCAACCCCTGTGGAAGCAATCATCGTTGCTACCGTACGAGTATTCACTCTCCCTCTTCTCTTTCGATATTTGGCCAACTCTTACAGCAGCTTGCTCAGGCACCGCCTGATATTTATCGCCCTTATCATGATACAATTTCATCTGAAGTTGCATTAAGCATGAACATAATCTGTTTCTCAACAGCCAGCTCTTTTCCCAACCTCAAAACACTTGCCTGTAATTCTGCATTCTGCTGATGCACAATTCTGAACGCATGCAACAAAATCCAACCTCGTCTGCCCAAAGCTGAGCACTCCTTTCCCTTTTCTACGAGTTCCTGTTGCAAGCAAGCCGCTACCTCGGCCGGACTCACTTCTCCTATACCCGTGTCCCAGGTCTCACTCAAACCTGTGCCACACGCCCAAGTCTGTGCAAGTTTGTCATATGGACTCTTTGTCTACCGTGGGAGTGTCACTTCAAGACAATCTCTGCCTACAGAGCTTCCTTTTTTCCTAATAGGGAACTCATTGTGTCAATGAATGTTTCACGTCCCTAGCAACAATACCTCACACACACGCTCGCACAATTCTCAAATGTAAGGAAATTGCCTTTCTGGGTCCAAGCTTCAGATTGGTTTGGTCTTTTGGCATCAATTTCAGCACAAAGACCCTGCTAACAGCGCCACTATCTTTTGCTTTCTGGACAATACCCTCAGAATTACTCACCTGATTACACGGACCAAAAGTTATTGGACTCAGGAAGGCAATAATACACACTTAGACCAATAGTTAGAATATAATTGGCTCTTTACGGGCCCTTTATTCACAATTTATAGACATTCAGATAACTATAAAATAGTTCTATTGGATTATGCTTGAATACACAAACAAGGACAGTTGCAGGGGATATACGTCACCTTTAATGCAGTTGTAGGAGAAAACTTCATCTCGGCCACAACAACACTACCCAGTCCTGAGCCAGGTAGGCAAAGAGATCACACGTACCATCGGGGTCTGGAGCAAAGCGTCCTCCCTCTCAGCGAGACATCATCACCCAGGGTTCCAATCCTCAGTTTCCTCATCAAGATACCTCTCTTCTTAAGGGGGACAAATCCCCACCCCTCATAAGTTGCAAACTGCCCCCGGCTTAAGGAAAGGCAGCAAGCATGGGAGGCAAAGAGTGGAAAAATCCATACAGTAGTGGAAAAACCCAGCTCGTCTCCCACGCGCCTGTTCCCAGCACCCCTTACCAACGCACCTGCACATCTCTGACTCCCCTCTCAGCTCATCCTTGAGCGAACAATGCAAAAACTATCCTCCATAGTGAGCTCATCTGCTTCATACTAAAATATCGCAACCGTTGCACAATTCATGTTTGCCTTCTAACCGAGCTCACAGAAACGTAGACTTTCATTGCGGTTTGGAAGTGAATGTCCAAAATGGCCATGCACCGTCACCATGTTTTAGCTAATTTTCGCAAACGCGTTACAACCACTCACTTCCCCTGGTCTTCCAATGCTTCTTTCTTTTACTCGGATCTTAATGCCTTTTTAAATAGTTCTTCTGGCTTTGCCTCTGATTGTCGGCTTCCCTCTACCAGGGTCACTCTCGTCAACAGACTGTTCACCGTAGACCCCTTGGTCGGGTTCACTTCTCTTAACGCGCTACTCTCGTTGTCTGCTTCCCTCTGCCGGGTTCACTCTCACCAACTTTTAACAAACAGTTCATGTTTTAGTTTTCACCATGCAGGGTTCATTTCCCTCTCTTTCACAATCATTGGTCGGTCAAAAACGTTCAACGCTACAGAGGATTTTACAAGACCCCTGTATGACCACTTTGACCTCTCTTCGCCTGTTCCCAAGGCTTTCTGGTTACCGTAGTCTTTTATCATCGGTTAATCGCCCAGAGTTAACCTCCCTGAGCACCCACGTGGTGCGGGTCGTCTCTGTTATGGGTTTTCCCCCTCTTTTCTCAATAGTTCCTTTCAAAGTTAAAATCAGCTCTTGCTACTTTTTGTTCAACACAGTTCTGTTTCTTATCAACTCTCCCCTCGACTCACCGGGTTTGATGAACCACTTGGCTTTCTTCTCTTTCGAGTTAAGGTTGGTACCACTGAGACAAGCGTATCTCCCCTTCTTGGTTATCAAAGGAGCATGGTCTTGACATCTGCTGCAACACATGCTGACCTTTGTTCGCGGTCTTATGTTTCTGATGGTGGAGGATTCACGGGCCTGGATCGGAAAGGGCAAGGTCACGTTTCTCCTTGTCACCCTCTCGGTATTCGCCCTCTTTCACCTCCTCTTAAACTGCTCTGCTGAGTTAGCCCTCAGGTCGTGCAGTCTGCCTTGCTCGTACTGTGCTCTCGTGCTCCACCTTTTATCCCTGTGGGGAAGGGAAAGGACCGTCAGGTGTGTGTGGTTCTGGTCAATTGCCTGACTTTGCCTGACCTTTGTATTGGGACATGTCAGGTAAACAGCTCTGGTGTTGGTGTTAGTCCGTTGTCTTTCGTGTTGTGCGAAAGTGTTTGTGTCGGAAAAGGGGGGGGGGGGAGTATTTTGGAATATCCTACGTGGTAGAATGGGGAAAAGGTGTTGAAAGAAGGGGGATACCGTGTCCCACTCCCCAAGGACCCCTGCTCCAGGTCATCCCTCCTCACTGGTCCACCCCCAGTAACTGGATCCAATAGCAATGGACGTGTCCTGGACACCTAGATTACAGATCCCTGGGGGACTAGCCCACAAGACACCTTCAGGTTTCTCACAGAGGGGAGAGGGAGGAAAGCAGGGAAGAAAACAGGATTAGCAAATAGTGGTTTTTGGTTTCTGTATTTCTGTTCAGTTGTTGGTGGGCAGATGATAGTGCTGTGTGGTGACCAGTATACAATAGGTTCAATGGTGGTCCAAATGTGTGGTGGGAGCATACATGTGGCGTTTCTCTGAGGTCCTTAAGTTATGCATCTCTAAATAAATTAGAGCTTCGTATGAGGGTGGTTGAATTGTTGGCCAAAGTACAAATGTGCTCTCCATAGGAGGAGTGGTGGCATGTAAGACCTATTAAAATTGTGGGTCTCATGTACAGATTAGGTTAACCTGGTCTGTGAGGGGTGCCTCTGAACTGAATGGGAACCTCTGGGTTTGGGATTGGGATGATTTCCTGGACTGGTGAGAAGGGTGCGTCGATAGGGTCTTGTCTCATCTTACCGAGAATGGTTGCAGTGTGAGCGAGAATGGTTGCAGTGTGGGGTCCACTGCTTGGGGTTGGTCAAATGGTTCTCGGGTTCATAGTTTTGCACATAGTATAGACGTGTGAAATTCTGTGAGAGGAGAGATTAATTGGAGCAAGTTAAATGAACACCGTGCTCATTGAATTTCAGAAAGACTGTTCTGTTCTGGTGGTATGCTCCAAATTAGCTGAGGGTTTGATTTTGCATATAATAATGATACCAGTTAAAAAACTGGTGACTGAATTGTTTAGATAGTTGCATAATGATGCGCTTTGTCTGTGGTTCGATGCAGTGGCAGACCAGCTGGTGGTTGAGTTCCTCAATGGTTCTACTCCTGCTGTTTAAATAAACAGCTTGTAATCTAAGAGGGGAGAAGAGGTTACTTGCTTCTCCACTTATACAGGCAGCGTGGGTTTGTACACCGTTAGTTACCAGTGAAATCTGAGTTAGCATATTCAGGGTATTATAGATTTAGGCTAGGGCCATGCATATTTACACTAGGAAATGTCATAGTTTAATAAGGTTATAGCCATGTTTGGCATTTAAAGGTATACATTCCAGTTTACACTACGCCCTTTTATCTGAGGGTTTGGCCAACACCTGGTAGGACAGGTATGTGAGTTGATTGTTCCCAGTTATATTACGCCCAACTCATCACCCATTTAGAAAGTCAGTACTGCAATATGCACTTGCTAATAGATCTAGATCTTCTAATATCCGAGCAGTGCTTGGAGGAAATATTTAATGCCTAGGTAGCATGTGTAATGGACATTTAAAATGCGCTCAACACTTAAAACAAAAAATATATACATTTGTGCTGCAGTATGCACTGTCAATATTTTCTAAATATTATAGTGTACTAGCAGGGCTCAGATGGGCCATATCTCACCTTGGCTGCCCAGTTATGGGCTGTTGAAACTGCACAGGAGCTGGTTCTCTGTGCGTATCGGCGGGTATGGTCATCAGCTGTGTGGAAGACTGCTGCTTCACCTTATGTTCAGAATGTGGTGAGTCATGTGACCAGCAGAGTCACATGATCAGTGCCGGTGAGTCAGGGTACATTTCGCTCATTGGCAGTCGCAGGCGGCGGCCATCTTTAAGTATGTCTCTTGGTCATCTTTCACCCCATGTGTATGGCATAATGGATCGGATTCCTGCATAGATGGGTTATGCTGTATTTGTTTAAACATGCTATTGGTTAATTAATTGGGGATGATTCCAGGATATGTAGTGAGGTGCAGCATGATGAGAAAAAGTCCTGGACGCTTGATTCACTATTTTATCTTTTCATAATTCCTTTTGGAACTGGCTGGGAAGCAATGTCAATTGCATGCGTTCAGTATGCCTTATATAGTAAACCGTGACTAATGGTACATGCTTGCTGGTACAAGAGGCTGGTGATGTGTATTAGCTTTGCTTGCCATATTCAATGGCATTGGCACATATGTGTGGTCACCATCTTTAAATGTACTCCCTTTGTCATCTATAACGCTCAGTGTATGGGTTGAAAGGTACAATACCCATCTTAATGGTATGTACTGCGCCTGTTTCGGCATATATTTGTGTAATTCACCAATTACCTTCGGGATGATGGTAAGACCTGTGGTTAGGGGCTGCTTGATAGGGACGAGTCCTAGAAGCGTAGTTCACTGATTTTGTATTTCATTCATAATTGGGTGTTATCCCTAATTTTACTCTGTTTGGGCTCAGAAGCAACATCGATGGAATGGACTCGCTTAGTAAACAGTGAATACTGGTATGTGCTCTCTGGGGCAAAAATGCTGGGCAACGGTATTAGCCTGGCTAGAGCACAATATTCACGGTGCAGTGCTGGACTTGTGGTGTCAGATGGATTGGTCTAGTAGGGTGGAAGAAGCCTTCCTTTTGTTGATGTGTTGAGTACAGTAAGGTTTATCTGGGTGGCTGGCATATGGTCACCTTATTGGTGGTGGTTTAAGGAAGGCATGGTATCAAAGTAAGACAGGCACAAGTGATCACAGTTCAAGGGTGTTTATTCAACTGCAAAATGGGTGAGATAAACGCCTAATCTAGACCTAAATCTAAGATGGGAGAAAGCTACGATCATCATATAATAATAATAATAATACAGTCCTTGCGGAGGATAGTCAAATAAAAAAGGGCCTATACTGAACAAAAACCATTGCCAATATTTACTGCTATGTTACCAAATAGTGTGGGATAATGTTCACAATAAGAAAGAAATGTTCACAAAATGATAAGTCGGGATGTTAGGCCGTGGGCCTCCCTGCCCCACGTTTTTAGCACGGGACAAGGCGGCTCACTCAAGCACATCACACTCCTGGGCTTCTTTGGCTCGAGGTCACAGTTTCTTTCACCAACATCAGGGCCTTCTGTGCCCAAGTCTCTTTTGTGCAAAAGTCTCCTGCCTCACAGGACCTGATGTACCACAAACAACAAAGAAAAGTTCCTTTCTCAGTATTCACGTTGGGCGATTTACTCTTCACCCTGGTTCCCCCTCAGCCGGGCTCTGATCCATCTTGCACTGTTAGCCTCCCACAGTCCGGTTCAGACCAACTTAAATGTGTAGACATCCCTCAGTCGGGTTCACATTTGCTACAACAATCTTCTCAGCTGTTGTTCACCCAGGATCCTCCTCTTCCGGGCTCAGACCCTTTTTTTACAATTAGTCTCTCTCTTCCGGACGCAGACCAGCTTTATCTTCTCGGGTGTGTTAGGCATCCCTCAGTCGGGTTTACATTTGCTACAACAATCTTTTCCGGTGTGCTGTTCACCCTAATTCGCAGGCATCCCTCTGTGGGGTTCACACTTGCTACAACAATCTTCTCGGTGTGTTACTCTTCACCCAGGATCCCCCTCTTCCGGGCTCAGACCCACTTCAGTTTACAATCAAAGACATTTGAGTGTGCGCAGGATTCAACGCAACCTGCTGCAGAACCACTTTGATTTTACAGCTCAACAATTCTTCCCCGATCAGGAGGGGGGGAAGCACCAAACGGAGACCTTCGAGTGAGCACCCATGCAGCACCGGCCCACTCGCTATCTTGTACATATCTTGGTTTCACAAAGTTCAATTGTGTTCAAGTTCTCTTTCTTCGGACAATATTGCCGCTTGCAACCTTCAGCATAACACAGTCCGGTCTGCTATCAGTTTCTCCAACTCACTAGCTGTGCTAAGTTTGTTGGCGTTGCTTTGCTGTCGGATTACCACAGTGGCAATCGCTGCTCCCTGCCCTGGCTATCAGTGCGGTAGGGCCCTGTGTACCTTTGACACACGCTACACCGTTCGTCAGCTGCAATCGCCACTCTTATGTTTCTTTTCCTTGAGGCTTCTTGAAAGACGCGGTTCTGTGTTGAAAAGGCGAAAGGCAATTCCCTCCTTGACGTCCTATCTGCTCTCCCCTCCTTTCTCCTCGGTTTGAACTGCTGTGTCGGAATTGCTGCTCCCTTGTGCGTTTTGCCTTGCTCAGAGTGTGCTTTCGTGCTCCTCCTTTTATCCGTGTGGGGAAGTGTAACAGGAGTCTGGTGTGTGTGGTTATCAGTAATTGCCTGACTCTGCGTGACCCTTGTGTTGGGACATGTCCTGTATACGGCTCTAATGCAAGTCCGTTGTCGCTCACAATTACCTACCTGTGAGAAAGTGTTTGTGTGGGAAAAGGAGGGTGGGTTGAGTTTCTAGATATCATACATGGTAGGATGGAGAAAAGGTGCCATAAGGAAGGGGGTACCGCGCCTCACCCTTTAATGTCCCACTTCCTCTCCCCGAAGACCCCCCATCCAGGTGATCCTCCTGCACTGCTCCATCCCCAGGAACTCGATCCAATAGCGATGGGCGTGTCCTGGCCACCTTTCAGGGAGAATTCCCCTTCTAGGGCTAATTTCCCTCACCTAGTGAGTCCCCCAGCAGCTTTGCTGGATTTCTGGAGTTTATTTTTCCACTTGATAAGAGTGTACATCTTTTTTCCAATCTTACATGTGTTTTGGCCTATGTGTTTTTACTCATTGTGTGATCTTGGGCATTGGAGCCCACCACTCCAGGTGCCCCTGTTCTTGTGTGGGTTACACAGCACCTTCAGTGTAGTAACCCAGGGTTGTCTTTAAGACTGCTCTCTGACTCCATTTCGCTGGGGCTGACTACTGTCCCCCAGAGAAAGGTAAAGTTGCCATTTACTTTACCCAGTCACTTTTTACACAGACCCAGTACACCCCATCTTAAATGGAGTGCTGGAAAGGGCTAATCTGTACCCCTTTTCTGTCTGTACCTCCCTGAGCATTGTTTTGCTCTTTTAACATTTAGACTTGGATGGTGGCAGTGGTATCTACCCTAACTTTTCTACTGCGATTATACTAGATAAACGTGGTAATGCTTTTGGCTATTTTAGCAGCCTTAAGCATAAACCCGCTTGACCAAATCGTCTTTCTTTTGGCTCCGGTTGGGTTTATTCGCCATTTCTTTTTGTTAAAGTCCTTCTTGTGTTTTACTTTGCACGGCAAACTAGGTTCGCCTTCTTTGTTCACCGTCTTTTGGCGGGCTTCTACAGAGAAGCCCTCCTCTTGGCGCCTGGGTGTCTAGGTAGACTGTATGTGGGGAAGGGGTGTAGTCACCCCCTGCACAGGGTATCCTAGGAAACCCAAGTCGCACTTTGCCATGATTGGCTGAGGTGGTTGTCCGGGCTGGACAACCCCCCTGCTGCGTGATTGACAGCCAGGCTGTGTGAATGGGGGTTTTGCGCATAAAACTCAGGTCTCTTAGGCTAGAAGTCGGAGTCGCCACTGGAACTACAAGGAACCGAAGAGAAGCGGAGAGAACGATGGCTGCTGCAACTACCCCGTCCCGGTGAAGCCCTGCTGCAGTCCTGAGCTATCTACCCTTCAACGACTAAGTGAAGATCCAGTCCGGAGTCTTCTTCCCGTGAGCCTGGTGGCGATAACCGGCTCATCTTCTTCAGCCAGAGGTCACCTTCGTGGTCGAAACCGCTGCACACTGCTGTAGTGGTCCGGATAGCCACCTGACGAGCCTCTCCTGTTTTTAAGGAGCGCACCTTTTATTCGTTGTCGCTGCTGCTGGCTTCATCCCTGTGTGGTGCAGACCCCCTTCAGACGTCCTCCTTCACAACGAAGCTCCAGGAATCGTGGGTCTGTGGGAAACCAACAGGGCACCAGCTGCACCATTGGAATAAGGTACTGTGGTCTGCTTGAGCAAACTGGGTGAATCCCTTTTCTTCATCTTCAAGGCTTGCCCTTGTCTTCCCTCATTCTTATAACCTTTGCTTCCGAACATTGACAATATCAAAGTACTCTTGGCTAACGCTGAATCGTGAACTGTCTAACGGTGTGATCTTCGACAACAGGTCTCCGGCGTCACTTAAACCTGGCTGCGGCCCTTTGACTTTTGAACTCCTGTTTGAGTGTTTCTCAACTCTGTCTGCCTAACCTAAATATTGCCTGTGATTTTTGCCTCCAACTCCGTCTGGGTATCTCAGGTGCTAAGTGTGTTTTTGCCCCGGTAGCATTTCATGTCACGGATACACGTTTTTTAGTAGACCGAACTGTCAAAAAGTGATCGCAACCGTATCCGCGGTATCGTGTTTTGTTCATAATACCGGTTCATTCAAACACAGGGTACTTACCTTGAGACATACTGTACAAAGTGAATTGGTTAGTTGTAGTATATTTAACGTGTGGTTTTGTTTAGAGTTTAATAGAAGTGTTGTGTTTATAACTGATAGTTTAAAAATAAATGTACTTATATTTTTCTTCCTGAACCTTGAGTCTGTGTTTGCTTGAGTCACAGTAATTGTGGTCCCTTTGTGTAATCTCTGCTACTGCTCATATACTCTTGAGATAAGCCTGGCTTCTCTGCCACTGCTACCGCTATGACATAGTACAGGCTTGTACCAAAGGTAAACTTGTATTGCCACCTGTAGTCTTAATTGTGTGTAGTGCACTGCACTGGATTCTGCCTAACACCACCTGGATAGCAAGTCCCTGGGGACTAGCGGATGAGACACCCTCAGGTTTCTCACAGTGTGCACATGTCATAATGTGTATAATCAACAACACTGAATTAAATCTTCACTCAACAATAGGATAGTTCATAAGAATACACTGAATTCACGGTGGGCATTGAAGTCCTAGCCAACCGTCGTATATTTACAAATCATGCATGTTTCAGCCTGGCGAAGTTGTAGCTCGCGGTCTCTGCCTTTAATCCCACATGATACTGTATTGAGTCCTGCAAATCTAATGTCTTCTTTCCAATAATTTGGTGCGATTCTTGCCAATCTCTGGAGATTGGGTATTTTGATTCCTGTGAATTCAGCATGCTGAGATGTTTGTGTATCCCGGTCCTGAGTTACCTTATGGTGCTGCCTATATACATTTGCTTGTAAACACATATTATGCAATAAATCACATATTTAGATCGGCATTTGATTAATTCTCGAATGTGGTGTGGTGGGTGCCTATGTTCTCAAATTCCAATGTTTGTTTATTTTTTATTTACTTTTTAGGCGCTTATACAATAAGCAAGTACTGTTTCAAAGCGCGTGTTTGTGTTAGTGCATGTGTACACATACTGCAGGTCCCACACTTGCGGAAGCCTGCTGCTTGGCTGGATGTTAGCCAGTTGGTGACGTGGTTTGTGTTGTCAGGCATAAAGGACGGGCATAGTACATTTTTGAGTGCCGGTGGTATATCTTGTGATTGGAATCTTTCTTTCAGTAGGTTACATTCTTTTTTGATGGCAGTGGTTTCTGAGCAGTTGCGCCTGGTCCTGATGTACTCTCCTTTTGGGATATTGTACATTACATCTTCCTGTGACAGCTGCTGGCATGGAGGACAACATTAACCTCAGTATGTTCTCTATAGGTCTTGGTTTCAAGCCCATGTGTGGTCACTTTGATTCTAATGTCAAGAATGTCAATTTGCACAGGACTCGAGGTGCGGAATAGTTGTCTTCCAATGGTGTTTGTGTTCAGGTAGTTGACAAAAGTTTGAAAGTTGTTCAGAGTTATCCTCTCATATCATTAGGACTTTGTTGATTAATCGATACCATTTGTGGATCTTGGGTTTGTGTAGTTTGTTGGTGAAGGCATGCTAGCTTTCATATTGGTGCTTAAAGAGAGGGCATCGACTAAGAAAACAATGGAAGAGTCCCAGATCTCTATCATACCGTAGCATGGAAAGGATATCTAGCTATACTCCTCTGTCACGCCTGTGCCACTGGCGCACACATTGGCAACCATCATGGACAATATGGTACTTGTTTATCTTCATAATACTCTTTAAACAACCCCTATTCACATTTTGTTCCTTAATTTCCATTTGTACTACATTGGTACTTTCCTATTTTATTCAGCTAACTACATGTACCATAATGCACCCTTCTACAGCTATCAATTCCTGGCCATTCCCATTCGTCAGTATTGGAACCACAATCCCCAGAAGCCCTAGCGATCAGTGCTGCTTCCACCATCTCAGGACCAGAGAGGGAGGAGGCAGATTATCTTCAGGTGTGCTGCCAATTACCTTGCCTCAGTACAGGGCAGGGCTGTATTTAAGCAGCTGCCTGCAGGAGCTCAGTCTCTTGCATCTAGAGTCCTCCCAGCCCCTTTTTGCCTTGTGACTCGAATTTGTATTCTGTTCCGATTGCTGCATTTACCTGCTTTGATCCAGTGCTCTTTCGGGGCTGCCTGCCTTGCAGCCTGCAACCCTCCGCTGCCTACAGCCCTGGTCCTCTGGGCTCCCTGCCTTGCAGCCTGCAACCCTCTGCTGCCTTCAGCCCTAGCCTTCTGAGCTGCCTGCTTCACAGCCCTGGTCCTCTGGGCTCCCTGCCTTGCAGCCTGTTACACTCCGCTGCCTTCAGCTCTAGCCTTCTGGGCTCCCTGCCTCACAGCCCTGGTCCTCTGGGCTTCCTGCATTGCAGCCTGCAATCCCCCGCTGACCTACAGCCCGGGTCCTCCGGGCTCCCTGCCTTGCAGCCTGCTACTCTCCTCTGCTTTCAGCCCTGACCCTCTGGTCTCCCTGCCTCGACGCCCTGTTCCTTTCGGTCCGCTCCTTGCTGCTCTACTCCTCTGGGCTCTCTGCCTTGCAGCCTTCTACAGTCCTCTGCAATCCACTACAGTTTTTCTGCACCTTGTGCCATCCGTTTCTGCAGCCCTGCTTCCTTGTTTGCAGCCCCCCTATTTCCTGGCTGCTGCTCCCTTGCTCTCTTCCTTGTTTGCAACCCCCTGTTGTTGATCCCTGTCCTTCTCTTTCTTGAGTCCTCTGTCTTCTCCTTTAGTTTACCCATTTCTATTGTACTGTTTTTTCCTTCATTCCCTTCTGCTAGATTTCTCTTAGACTTCCTTTTCCCTGGTTATTTCTGTTCTTGTCTCTCTTGTGTCTTATGTTGATCCTTTGTACAGAGCTTGACTGTTGGTTTCCGACAGGCAACCTCTTCCCCTTGTCGCGTTTTCAGTGTTACAGACACCCAAAGCTGCTGTTCGAGGGGATTGGGTCCTCCGACGTATTCCATATCTATGACATGTAATCACCACAGCTGTGCTGCTTCGGAAACTTTTTCGGCGTCTGCGTCCTGCGTCGATGACGTCGATGCGCCGCCGTCAAGGACCTCCTCCGACGTCCGACGTCATCCGATGTGATAAGTAGGACGCACGACGCCAGTAGCCTCAGTTCCGTTTTTTCCGCGAACGTGTTGCTTCGTGTTTCTCGGTTCTAGCCTCGACTCATTGGAGTTCTGTTCTTTCCGGTTCTTCGAACCTGTTCGTTTGTGAATTGTTCCTTCGACGATGTCTTCCACTTCGTCTTCAACCCCGCGTCCGGGCTTCAAGAAGTGCGGGGAGTGTGGGTCCAAGATGTCGGTGACTGACTCGCACGATGCCTGCCTCTGGTGCCTCGGGGAGGCCCACGACACGGATGACTGTGTCGACTGCCTGTCGCTCACGTCCAAGGCCTTACGCGAACGTAAGAAGAAATTGTCGGTAGGTCGGGTGTCCAAGCCCCGGAAGTCGAAGTCGGCGGGGCTTTCGACGGATGATTCGAGGGGTGACTCTCCGCGTCATCGTCGGAAGTCTCGTCGGTCTTCTTCTAGGAGTCGGTCTCGCCACTCCTCAGCCTCTTCGAGGCATTCTCGGAAGCGCCGACACCGGTCGCCTTCCAGGTCCTCTTCAGAGGACTCTGCCCGGCACGTCGGTTACCCCACCAGCCGTGCAACGCCGGAGGAATGGGCTTCCTTCGGGAAGAAGATGTTGGCGATTCTTGAGTCGCAGGGTACTCAACCGTCCGCGCCCCCGAGTGGGGTCGGCCGTGAGAGGTCGAGAGCCACCGCTCGCAAGAGTGGTCGGCGCGAGTCACGGGAGAGGTCCCGTTCGGACAAGGGGGCTCGTTCTCGCCGTACCCGTTCCAGGTCCCGGTCCTCGACGCGATCGAGACCGTGTGCACCTGTGATGTCTTCGAGGAAGACATCGACGTCTGAGGCGTCGAGGGCGTCGACAGGCTTTCTCGAGGCTCCGGCTCCGAGGAAGTCGTCGAAGCCGTCGACGGTCAGGTCGTCGAGGGACACGCTCGGAGCTCCGGCTTCGAGGGCTGTGTCGACGCCGCCGATACTGGAGGCGCTGCATCTGACGTCGACGCCGATTTCCTCGACGTCGACGCCGATTTCCTCGACGTCGACGCCGATTTCCTCGACGTCGACGCCGATTTCCTCGACGTCGACGCCGATCCTCTCGGCGCCGTTGCCGGTTTTCTCGACGTCGGCGCCGATTCGCTCGACGCCATCGACGCCTTTCGTGTCGGAGGTGCCCCGTGTCTCGGGTGTTCCCCCTAGGAAGGCTCTGGTTAAGAGCAGGCACTCTCGGGTGCCTTTCCACCACTTGGATTATATTTCGGAGGCGGATGAGGATTCGGATGGCCTGGTTCCTAGTCGGGTGCCGGATGACATTGTCTCGGGCCATAGTCAATTTGACGATTTGAGGCAGTCGCTGCATGATGCCAGTGGACTGGACACCTCTCCGGAGGTGGAATTTGGTCGGCCTGAGCCTGGCTCCCATGCCGATTCCTCATACCGGCGCCTTATGGCTAGGGTGTCTGAGTATCTGGGATGGTCTGCTCCCCCAGGTGAGTTTGTGCAGGATGATCTGACGGACATCCTTGATGTTGGTCCCCCAACTGACCCGGTACTGCCGTTCCATATGGCTTTACAGCGTAGGGTGGCGGCGGCTTGGACTGCTCCGGAGAGTCTCCCGGCAGTGGGCAGATCCTTGTCGCGAAAATACCGTCCAGCCAGTGGCGACCCCTGCTACTTGACCAGGCACCCCACTCCGGAAAGTTTGGTGGTGCAGGCGGCCACGGCCCCGGCAAAGCAGGCGTCGTACCCTACCATCCCTCCTGATAGGGACGACAAACGTTTTGATGGCTGGGCGAAGAAGGTGTTTTCTTCTGGTGGTATGGCGCTTCAGGCGGCCAACTCCGTTTGTGCCTTGTCGCGTTTCACGCACACTCTGTGGAACTGTGTTGCGTTAGCGGCTGAACATATTCCCGAAAGGGTCGAACGGGATGGTTTCCTTGCTATGGTCCAGGATGGTAAGGATGCCATGTGTGAGTCCGTTCAGTCGGGTTTGGACTTGGCTGAATGCGTCAGTAGGTCCATGGCGGCGAGCACCGTGATACGCAGGTTTGCGTGGTTGCGGAAGTCGGGGTTTGCTCCTGATGTGCAGTCCCGGCTCCTCAACATGCCCTTTGATGGTGAACATCTTTTTGGCAGCAAGGCTGACGAGAGCCTTGAGAGGTTGCAGACCTCGAAAGCTGCAGCGAAGTCGTTGGGTGCTGCAGTTCGCCAACCTCCGCTTTTTCGTCCTAGGGGACAGCAGTGGAGGGGTGGCTCCTTTCGCTATTACTCGTCCTTTGGTAGAGCGAGAGGAGCTGGCAGTCAAAGGGGCCAACGCAGGGGTACCAGAGGTGGACGACAAGGTACCCGTGGTGCCAAGGCCGCTCGGGCAGTTGCCTCTTTGCCCTCAGGTAACGCCGCAGCCGCTCCTACTCAGTCATGAGGCCATGTACCATGGTTCGCCGGTTGGGGGAAGGCTGGCGCAGCATCTTGTAGAGTGGCGTGCCATTACTTCAGATGTGTGGGTTCTGGAGATCATTACCCACGGCTACTGTCTTCCCTTTCGGCACAGGCCTCGCGACAATCCACCGGGGAACCTCTCTTTGAAGAGTCCGGATCCGCTCCTTGCGCAGGAAATTCAAGCCCTGCTGGAGAAAGGCGCCATAAAACTGGTGCCTGTAGCGGAGAGGAACAAGGGATGGTATTCCCCTTATTTTTTGATTTCGAAGAAAGACGGGGGTTTGAGACCCATCATGGACTTGCGCGGTTTGAACAAACTCCTCAGGAAGGACAAGTTCAAGATGGTTACTCTCTCTCAAGTCCTCCAGGCCCTTCAGCTTCAGGACTGGTTGGTGTCACTCGACCTCAAGGATGCTTACTTCCATGTGCCGATCCATCCCAAGCACAAGAAGTACCTGAGGTTCGCGGTTGGCGACTCGCACTTTCAGTTTCGGGTCCTGCCGTTCGGTTTGACCTCCGCCCCGAGGGTTTTCACCAAGCTCATGGTGGTGGTGGCAGCGCATCTCAGGCAAGGGGGGATTCACGTCTACCCCTACCTGGACGATTGGTTGATCAGGGGGAGCTCTCCCGAGCAAGTCCTGGATCATCTGTCCGTCGCCTGCCACTCCCTTCACAGGCTGGGCTTCTCCCTCAATTTAAAGAAGTCCCATTTGACGCCAACACAGAGGCTCCAGTACATCGGAGCAGTGCTCGACACTTCCCTGGGGCAGTGTTTTCCTCCCCAGGTGAGGGCTCTTCACATTCAGCAGATGGTGCACAAGTTTCAGCATGCCCAGACGCTCCCGGCGTTCGAGTTCTTGAGGTTGCTCGGCCTCATGGCATCCTGCATTCTTCTGGTGCCAGAGGCTCGCCTGCGGATGAGATCTTTGCAGTGGGCACTCAAGACGCAATGGTCGCAGTCCTCCGGCAGGATGTCGGACCCGGTTCAGGTGCCGCCCTCGGTCGCCCGGGACCTTCTGTGGTGGGCTGTCGAAGGCAACTTGATGAAGGGGGCTCCGTTTTGGCTACCCTGGCCGGAGGTGACGATCGTGACGGATGCATCCCTCACGGGATGGGGAGCTCATGCCAACGGGCTGACAGTCAGCGGTCGTTGGTCTCCGTCGGAGTCCAGACTCCATATCAATCTGTTGGAGCTGAGGGCCGTCAGGCTAGCCCTGAAGGCTTTTCTGCCGACTATGCGAGGAAAGGCTGTCCTGATCATGACGGACAACACTGTGGCCATGCACTACCTCAACAAAAAGGGGGGGGCAGGGTCACTTCCTCTGTGCAGGGAGGCGATGCAGCTCGAGTTCTGGGCCATCCGGCAGGAAGTTTCGATCTCGGCAGTTCATCTGGCCGGAGACGAAAACGTGACGGCGGACGCTCTGAGCAGGCAGAGCGCGATCTCTCAAGAGTGGGAGTTGGCTCGGGAGATTCTCCTGGAGATCTTCGCCCTTTGGGGGACCCCTCAAGTGGATCTCTTCGCCTCCAGTGTCAACCGGAAGTGCGAGAGGTTTTGCTCGCGGGAATTTCCTTCGAAAGGAGCCTTAGGCGACGCGTTTGTGGTGGAGTGGTCATTCCCGCTGCTGTACGCGTTTCCTCCAGTCCCCGTCATCCCGCAAGTGCTGCGGAGGTTGCGGAAGTTCGGTTCCCGGATGATCCTCATTGTTCCGGCGTGGGCTCGGAGGACGTGGTACCCGGACCTTCTCGACTTGTCCATCTGCCCTCCACGTCGTCTTCCCTACCGAGACGATCTGCTCTCACGGGAGGGGGGTCAGGTTCTCCATCCAGAGGTCGGATCCCTCAACCTTCACGTTTGGCTTCTGAAAGGTTGAGGTATAAGGATTGGGACCTCCCTGAAGACGTGATGGAGGTGTTGCTTTCGGCCCGAAGGCCCGCAACTAAGTCTCTGTACCGTTGCCGTTGGCGTAAGTTCTGCGACTGGTGCAGAGTTCAGAATGTGGATCCTTTTGCATGTGACATCCCCATGGTTCTGTCCTTTTTGCTTTCTTTGGCCCACAGGGGCTTGCAAGTGGGTACCATTAAAGGTTACCTGGCGGCGCTGTCCATCTTTAAGCGCTCATCTGAAGAATGTTCTTACTTTAAAATCCCTTTAATTTCACAGTTTCTGAAAGGGCTCACTAATGTGTTCCCTCCGTCGCCTTTCCTGGTGCCCGGTTGGGATTTAAACCTTGTTCTTAGGTTTCTTATGGGTGCTCCGTTTGAGCCTTTACATTCTTGCCCTTTGAGACTGTTGACTTTGAAAACTGCGTTTCTAGTTGCGGTTACTTCCGCTCGCAGAGTGAGTGAGTTACAGGCACTTTCTGTTAAGCCACCCTTCACTGTATTTCACAAGGACAGGGTTGTCCTTCGAGTTCGTCCTTCTTTTCTTCCAAAGGTAGTGACGGAATTTCATTTGGCCCAGAAGATTGTTCTTCCGGCTTTCTATCCTCCTCCGCATCCTGGTAAGGAAGAGGAGAGGCTCCATAGGCTTGATCCTAGGAGAGCTTTGAGCTTTTATGTTTCTCGCATGTCCCGGGTCAGTGTGGACGATCAACTCTTTATTGGTTACGCTGGTAAGCGCTTGGGGCAAGCTGTGACGAAACAGACTTTGTCGCGCTGGATTATTTTGGCCATCTCGGAGTGTTACCGCTTGGCGGGTAAGGACCCACCGGCTGGCTTGCGGGCCCATTCTACCAGGGGCGTGGCTGCATCTACTGCCCTGCAGAGGGGTGTTCCTATTCGCAACATCTGTGATGCTGCCACCTGGGCTTCAGTACATACATTTGTACGGCATTATTCCCTCGATTCCATCAGAGGGCAGGATCTGGCCTTTGGCAAGGCGGTCCTTTGCTCTGCTATTTGATTGGCTATTCTAAATTTTGTTTCTAAATTCTTTCCCTCCTCCTTGATGTGGTACTGCTTTGGGAGTCTGTCATAGATATGGAATACGTCGGAGGACCCAATCCCCTCGAAGAACAAGTTACTTTCTTACCTGGTAACGTTCTTTCGATGGGATGGTCCGACGACGTATTCCATATCGCTCCCACCCTGCCTTCCCCGCTGCAGAATTTCTGTTGCGATTGCAGCTTACGTTCCGCAAGGCTTTGTGTCGGACTGGCAGTTGACTAATGTCACACGTTCTGGGGGGAAAAACTACAACTGAGGCTACTGGCGTCGTGCGTCCTACTTATCACATCGGATGACGTCGGACGTCGGAGGAGGACGCAGACGCCGAAAAAGTTTCCGAAGCAGCACAGCTGTGGTGATTACATGTCATAGATATGGAATACGTCGTCGGACCATCCCATCGAAAGAACGTTACCAGGTAAGAAAGTAACTTGTTCTTCCCAGCCATGAGCAGACAGAGTGGGCCCCTGTAATAGTAATCTGTGCAGAAGGCTGGAGTTTCCAAAGGTCTGTGGAACACTCTTTTCCATTTCTGCATACACCCCAAGCGGGAATCCAGTTTGTTTGTATCTTTGTATTTCCTGCCCCTTTCTTTTCACAACTACAGTTGCCTACTATTCTTTCTCGTTGAGTTTCCTGCTGTGTGTGTACTTATCTGTCACCTTACATCAGCACAGCCGCCCAAACCCTTCCTGGGGGCCCTGTGCCACTCTTAACAGAGTGCCATCCTTGACATCCTCAAACAGACCCATTTCATTGATCAACGTAGATAAGAAATTTTACACGGGCATCCTGGCTTAGCGAAGGAACTGGATCAGGCGAGTTCCATCCTGTATAGGAACACATATGATAATATTATTTGAGTTCTGCACGTAGTTGACAAGATGCAGCGCTCAAGAACAAAAGCCCTACAGTTAGCATTCAGTGCTGAAAATGGGTTTGACAGGGTGGACTGGGGTTTCTTGATGGCAGTGTTGAAGAAGCTGGGCCTTAGACTGGAAATGGCAAAACTGAAAATAGTGAGCTACAAACAATCCAGGGCTCCCGCTAGAGTGAAAGTTAACCGGGCCATTTGAGCTAAAGAGAGGGACAAATCAGGGGTGTCCCCTCTCACTACTTCTCTTCGCCATGGTAGTGCTGCCATTCACGTCATATATCAGGCAAAACAAAACTGAGAAGTCCGGGGAATTGACTGGAGAGGTGAGATGCATAAAGTGTGTCTGTTTGCTTATGACCTAATCATGCTGGTCAGGAACCCCACGATATCTCTCCAACACATTATAGACAGGATTGCACAGTTTGTGGAGGTCTCTGGGTTGAAGGCCAACACAGGCTAATTAGAGATGCTCAATGTATCTCTTGGGAAGGAGGAGCTGGAGAATTTGAGGGTAAAGATTCCCTTTCAGTGGGCTAAGAAATGCATCAAATATTTGGGTGTTAACATCCCGGCCAGCATGTCTCGGTAATATCAAGAGAACTATTCCAGGTTTATAGAAGTAAGACAGAAGGACCTTAATAGGTGGGAAAAGCTTTGGCTGGAGTGCATAGCTGTGCTGAAAATGAAGGTCCTAACCAGACTCTTGTATCTTTTTCAAGCCCTCCAATAGCAGTGTTGAGAGAAACGCCAGAATATGTTTATACAATACAAATGGTGGGACTGGAAAGTACAGGTCACTACAAGTACGCTGATGAGGGGAAGGGAAGATGGGGGACTTGGGATGCTGCACAAAAAAAATTAATTTAGGGTGGCTCAGTTCCGAGTGCTGGGGGAGTGGGTTCAAAAGGAGTCCTAAAAACCATGACTCTTCATGGAGCAGGCCATGGCGGACTCCCTCATCTGGAAGCAGTCGTGGCTGCATGTGAGACAGGGCAAAGTCTCGAACGATCTGTCCAATCACGACATTAGGGGTCCGAAATAAGGTCTCGCGAATAACAAGTGCTACGTCGTTTCCGTCCCCCTTCACTCCTTTATTTTGGAACCCAAATGTTTCTCGAGCGTTGGATACCAAGGCCTTGGGTGGAGGACAGGGGGGTGCAAGAGGATGGGAGACGTGTTCGCCAAGGGAAAGCTTTGACAAATGCAAAGCTGACTAAGGGATTACTAAATAGTATAGGCTACAATGCCTACAACTGGCTACTGCACCAGTCCAACAAGTAAAGGGCACGTAGGAGGTGCACACCGATTGAAAAGATTATACAGTGATCGACATCTTCTAAAGGGTTAATTTCTGCAAATCAAGGAGCTTGCAGTATTGTCAAAGGGGAACACCTCAGAATATGTGAAGGCATGGGAGAAGGAACTGGGGGTTGGGGGGACAATGGGAGGAGAGAGAGCTGAAACTAGCGTGCAGAAATATCCACAAAAGCACATTCAGCGTGCAGGCGTTGGAAGTGCAATACAAGATTCTGTTTGGCAGGTATAGTGTCTATCATATGTCCTGCAGGGGAAAATGTTGTTTCAAAGCCAAAGGTTTCAGTTTTTGGCAAAGGTGGTGGAGGATTGTCAGGGCCTTCTATGTCCTACACGAATGAGGACTTTGGAATGGTTTAACCAGGCCGATGGATGGAGAAAGGTCTTGTCTAAGGGGAGAAGGTGGAGGTAGGGGCGATTTTATGTTGTATATTTTTCCACAATTTCCTTTTTGTTTGCTATAAGGTAAAACAAAAATGGTTACATTAAAAAGGGAAATCTAAGGGGAAGATGCAGCCTTCGTAATAGAGGATAGTGGGTGCTCTTTGCTCGCACTGAGATGCATGTTTAATTTTTAAATTGGGATACAGATTGTAAACCTCTCTCACTCATCAAACCCTAATGCGATGCGGTTTATTGGCTGGCAACCCTGTATCTGAAAACAATGGCAGGGTATTTGAAATATATTACAATGTAGTGGGAAATCCCCCCTCACTAACGTGACAGGGGGTTTAGATTCTTTTAAAGACAGGAGGCGAGTATTATGCATTTCATTCTTTACTCTGAAACCACAGCAGCAAAGAAAAAAACTTTTACAAACAAAAAAGTTTCAACAACAGAACTAGATAGAGTTCAATGTCAATGCATGGGGAACTCCCCAAACCATCATGGAGGACAGGTCATGCCCTGCAGGGGACCAATGAGCAGAGACCCTCCTCTATAAATGTCCTTTACTCTAACCCCAACCCCTCTTTCTACAGCTGTCTTGCACCAGACGTCCAATGTAACGATTCAACTGCGTAGCGCGGAGAAAGGATCCAGCGAAACTGGAGATCTCAACCTTTCCACAGCCTGAAGCTATGACAAACCTCTTCTGGGTAGGACTTCTCACCCGAAATCTGAAACAATATGAAATATAACAGGGTGGGTGGGTGGAACAAGAACCGCCAATACAAAGGGAGTGTGGGCGGGGTAATACTCATCTCCTGTCTTTAATAGAATCTAAACCCCCTGTCACGTTAGTGAGGGGGATTTCCCATTCTTTGGCATGATAGGAGGCTTCATATTATGCAAGTTCAAAGCCCTTGCATCCCAATCCATAAAATATAAGTATTCCAAATATTATTCCCATGACAAATCAGCTGCTTTGATAATTCCCTCCCCACAGGAGAGCGTCTTAAACACTATAGCATCTTACACTGAAGGACCAAGGGAGCAATGGACTCCCTCACTCTGCAAATCTACTTAATCCAAATGGCCCAAGGGTAAGGGACCCCGCAATAGTGTTCCCACAGGAAAGCAGCTGAGAGGTATTTAGGGGTTAAGTCCAACTTAAGCATTTTAAAACACTTAATAAGTTATACATTAGAAAATGTCCCGGAAACCTGGATAATAGATGGAGGAAACCCTACGGGTACCCATTCTGGCAATAAAGTGATTTTGCCTCCCCCCGGGAGAAACATTCCACTGTCCATATCTAAAGGATTGATACAGGAGATGCACTTGAACAGGAAAGAAACTCCACATGGATAACTTTGAAAAACAGTTGTAGCACAGACAATCCTTCCTTGGAAAGGCAAAGAAAATGTGGTAATACAATACGATATAATCGTAGCCTGTAAGAAACGCCTAGTTAAGGTGGAACCTCAAAGCCAATGGACCTGAAAGTCCTGCGCACCAAGTACTGCCAAACCACTGTTTCCGCCCTTCGCAACCGTGTCTCGCTGAGATGATGGCAGTAAAATGCAATCATCGACATGTAATGTACTCTTCGTAGACCGTTCTACCAAAAATACCTATTTCTGGAGTCACATACCCATTCACTGAATAGCCGCCAGCTAAATGAAACAGACTTATTAAAGGCTTTCCCAAAGACCTTGATGACACAGATAGAGCACTGCGAAAAGGAATTTTGGAAGCCACAGGAAGAGATGGAAATATACTCTAATGAATAACAGACAGGAATCCTTGAAGGAACCATAAGAGAAACTGTCGGGCAGAGATAGACACAGGTGGATAGGGAAGAAACCAGACAATATGCATTGTAAAATCCTATAGGGATGGGAACCACCCCCTCCCGAGAAGGCCAACACTAGCTTTGTTGTCTGCTTGCTCAGCAGAACTCAGCATCCACCTTCTCACAAGGAAAAAAGAGATCCCTCAATCGGAACTCCAACCGTACAAGATCGTGGCAAAAAGAGAGTTGACAATATAGCTTTCATAAAGCGCTACAAACCTCCAGGTATCTGAGCCCTGCTTGTTATAGCACACGGTGTGTGGAGCTCAATTATTGATCTCGGAAGGATGAAAGGCTGAGAGAGGCTCTGCACAGATGTCAAAGCGGGTGCTGTACTTGCTGAGGTATCGGACCGACATCCTGATTGACAATATGGTGCTCCAGTCTTGGAGCTAACTGGAATTGATCTTGGAGCAAGGCTCTTGAGTGCAACAAAGTTAGGTAACAATTCCAAAGGCTTATCTAAATGCGAGAACGATAGATTCTCGGGAGGATGCTTGGAACAATGACACGGAAGGAGCTGGCCATCTGCCCATCTAGGTTAGCTAGCTAAGGGAAAAATCTCCCTTTCCAGGGGAGAAGACGGCTAACTCCTTAAGTACAGTCTATCATCTGAAAGGATAAGATGCAGAGTTATAATGTCGTGCCTAAAACCAAGAACAAACTCCTCCAACTGTATCCAAGAAAAAAGGATATATATATATATTCACCAGAACCCTTTGGACCCGAGGTGAGTTATCACCTTCTTCATTAACTTGGTAAGCACCAGGGCCTGATGGGAAGGCCAAACCGAAAGGGAGGGATGTTGATGAGAGTGAACCCATCAGTGGAACTGAAGCGGAAACTCCTGAGAGGAAGAAAATCTAACACGACCATACCATCTGCCAGGAGATAGAAAACAATGAGCATAATAACATTTCCATTTAAGAGGTGCCACAAATAGAAGTTAAAACTTGCAAAATACTTACTATTGGAAGTACCCCATATGCCCACTTCCCCCTTAGTAGGAGCAGAGTTATCTCATTCATAATTGAGAAACCGTGAGGGAGGCTGTTATCACCGCCCCTTCTAAAAAATGAGGGCAAGGGAAAATTGACAGAGGAAGTGCGCAAATTGGATCCTTGTTAACCTACAGTAACCCCCAGGGGTTTGAGGTGAACATAATTTACGAAAACCTGGTGAACACCAGAGGCATTACAGGAGATATCCTATGACCAGCAGGACTCCTGACGGCACAATCCCTTAAAAGGAACAAAAAAACACCGTACTCAAGCCCCTCGAGCAGAGGAGTAACTGTGCGCACCCCTTGATGCACCTTCTACCGAATAGGTAGACTTAGGAAAAAGGCTTAGGTCATCCTGTGGCCATGAAGGTGTTTCATAGATGCCTAGCAGGCAATCGCTTTTATAATCCAGCCCGTAATGATCCACACATTTTCAAGTGCTAGTATTATAATCCGAACCTGGATTGTATTGATTAACGTCAGAGGAATGCGTTGCCCTTGAGCCATCCTTCCTCCCAAGAGGGGTAATTACTCAGCTCCGTAAGAGCAGAGGCGTCGATATTGCCGAGCAGGCAAACAGATCTCAATCAAGTAGCCCAGCAGTTGCACATCAAATAGGGAAAATAGAGGTTAGATCCCTCTTAGCCAGCTGAGCAAACTGGGTTATACATGTTTTAAATACACAGCTACCACTCTTCCTTCGTAGGGTCCTTCCCCTTATTTCCTCTAGGGCAAAGAAGGATACCAAGGACTGTGAAATCAATGTCGAGAGGGTTAGCTCACAAAACAAGAGGATGGCACTGCCTCCCAGGACCGCCCCCTTGATGAGGGGAAGAAGGCTAAGGTCTCTAGCGCCTCATGAAGGCAAGTAGGGTCCTCCAAATTATCTGTTGCAGAAACAAGGACCCTTCAGTAGCGGAGATATAACAAGTAAACAGGCTATGAGGAAAAGACCAAAACTGTGGGTACACCTCCTAACCTACGGACATGACCCCTTTTAGGGGAGGAGAAAAAAAAACCTAGTAAACGGACCGAGTTGTCCTGAACCTACCTAATGGAAAAGAGGGTAACTAACAGAAATGTTTTCATAATGGGATGAAATATAAACCAGTGTAGGATTGAGGTCAGACTTTCATTTCACACTTGACCCGAGGAAATGATTGGTTACTTTTCACGCACTTAAAACCAGAGGTCTCTAAGCGCGGACCCAGGGAAACCTGTGCTACGCCGTGTCGTCTTGCGTCCAAGACAAGCACGCCCTCTGAGATGGCTGGCTAGGAAGGCCAAAGCCCCCTATAGGTCTTACAACCATTTTCTTTGAAGGACAAAATTAGCAATAAATAAATTGCCCAATAATTTTGAACCGGAAAGCATTAATGCTCCACACACAGCAAAACCATTGCTGTTACAGAGTAATGCGCTGAGCAAGCGCGCCTCAAGCTGCTCACCCTAGCAGGGTGTGGAAACCAGCAGCGCACGAGGGAAAACCTCGCATTCCAACTCAGGCGAAGCCTGAAACCGAGCAGGCAGCGGCCCTCAAAATGTTTGTGCAAAAATTTCCGGCGCAACACACCTGTATTGCCATACATAGCGAAAGAGACAGTGTTTTACAAAATATTTTTATAATTTATTTTTATTATATATTCTTATATATATTAAATATTCTTAAATATTCATAAGAATTCTTAAGGGGGAGATGTATGAAACATGGCACTTCTCCCCACCTGTGCGGCCCCTAAGCAAAACTTCTGCCAGGTTGCGCATGGGGACTGGAGTATATGGAGACTGCCAATTTTCCTGGTCCATTCCTGGAAACATGCACTTTTACAAAAAAGGCTTCCTTGAAAATAAAAAAACTCTTATTTCCAATAATTAACAATTCAGCATTTCTAAATTTCTTCAAACCCGCAGACACCAGAGCGCTGCTCCACGCATAAATTAATGGAGCTCTGTTTCCATCTCCAGCTTTCCCCAAACTTTTTAAAATATATTTTCCACTATATTAACAATTAGCAGGCTCAGCTGCTGTACCAAACTTAAAGCCGAGCAGGCTCAAAACCCTTCACCCTAGTAGGGTGAAAAACACAGCAGGGAAAGGCCACTTAGGCAATCAACAGGCAGTGCCTGTAATCTAGCAGACAAATCACGCGAGCAGCGTGTGAGGAGAAGAAAATATACCAATACATTTTAAATGAATATAAAAAATGTAATAATTTAATTAGGCGGAGGACTAGCTCGAACCGGCAACCTTCCTGATAGAAGGCAACACACCTACTGCGTGTGCCAGAGAGAGTGGCTCTCTAACAACACTCGCGCGCGACCAGTCAGAAACGAATCTTCATGACATGGCTGAGCGTGCGAAGACAACAAAGGCGAACGCCGGCGGCCCGGACAGGGTTGCGAGTCTGAAAAGAATGCTTAAAGCATTCCAATCCCCCTAAAGAAACTTGAAAGGAAATCGCGACGCCCTCAGGCGACACGCACAATAAATCTTCTCACAGGGGAAGCGAGCCTGAATAAACAAACGCCACGCACGCCTGAGGAAAATAAAGTTTGTTCAAAGAACGCAGCAATACATAAAAGGAAACACGTTCCCAAACGAATGCTGTTTCCAGCACACTGAAATATCATCAAATTATACAATATAACAGTGCACAATATACAGGCTAAGTAAAACTGGAGGTGTGACTTAGCTGTGGGTCAGCAGCTGCAGAAAGAGGGGTTGGGGTTAGAGTAAAGGAAATATATAGAGGAGGGTCCCTGCTCATTGGTCCCCTGCAGGACATGACCTGTCCTCCATGATGGTTTGGGGAGTTCCCCATGCATTGACATTGAACTCTATCTAGTTCTGTTGTTGAAACTTTTTTGTTTGTAAAAGTTTTTTTCTTTGCTGCTGTGGTTTCAGAGTAAAGAATGAAATGCATAATATGAAGCCTCCTGTCATGCCATAGAATCAGCTTTACTAGCCAATATTCTGACGAACCCACCCCACACTATGGGCAGTTAATAGAGCACTAAGTTGCGTGGTATCCCACCCCTTTGCCAATCAGATGCAATTTAGAGATGGTGGACATTTTGAAAATCCATTTTCAATGGTCTCAATTAAACAATGTGGTACATTTGTTAAAACAGCTAAATTTAGAGTGCACATGGTGTGCGTTGGAGTATTCCTTTCTTCTCAGTCTATTTATTGAAGTAGTCATAATGGAAGTGCCTAATTTACTCTGCAATTGTTTGATGCTGGATTGGATTTCACATTCTGTACTATTTGGTGGGGTTGGTTATGGAAAATAGGGCAGTGCAATGGCTACACTAGGACTGGATATATTTCTCAACTCTATCTTGTAGAAGCAAAAAAAGAGCAAATCTCTTTGTTAGAAAAAAACAGTAAATGTCTCCAAGTTTGGCAACTGATTCATCGGAAAAAGTAGCTGTGAATCCATTTTGTTCAAAACTTTGAGTAATCATCTATTGTAAGAATATGCCCTATTTGCTGACTTAAAGGGCTTGCTCTACTGTAACTAAAGGAGAACTGTTTCTGGGCACAAAGGCTTAGAGCTTTACTTAGGCTCAGCCTGTCTCCATTCAGTATCTGAAAGTTTTGTGGATGGGTGCTTATGCGGGCAATCGGAAGCCAAGTCATCAATCTTCTCTTTGTAAGACCGAGCTTTACGATTTAGGCCATGAACTGATTGCTTGAATCTATTAAGGTCACTGTCTACCTGAACCGAGGGCATTCTTTTTTATAAGCCTTCCTGTGGAATGTTGTGTTGTTAAATATCACAGGATGATTTAGAGTGCTCTCGTGATGGCATATCATTCTTTCGCTGGAAGCAAATTGGAATATTAAATCATTTTTGAGTTACCTACAATGCTGAAAGTGTTAGGGAGAATTCTCTGTATATGCTAATTTCCCAAACCTAGTGAGTCCCCCAGCAGCTTTGCTGGATTTTTGGGGTTTAGTTTTTTCTCCTGCTAAGAGTGAGACTCTCTTTCTCCCACTCTTAGGCATGATTTGAGAATGTCCTTTGACTTTGTAATGTGTTTTATGGGCTATGGGGTCTTTTACTCCATAGGGCTTCATGTGTTTTTGGTAAATGTGTTACACAGCACCCTCAGTGCAGTAACACAGGGGTGTCATAGTGGCCCCTAAACATATGCTCCATACCCTGGGACTGACTACTGTCTCCCAGGGCATGTAAAGTCACCATTTACTTTACTAGTCTTAAATTGTGAACAGAACCAGTACAAACCATCATATTGTGGAAGTACTGGTAGGGGTAATTCGATTACCCATGGGTCTGTTTTTCAAGGGGGCACTGTCCAGTCCCCCCTTGTCGAGTTTCTGGCTGGTGGCAGTGGTTACCACGCGAAATATTCCACCGGAATATTTCCTATGAGATTTTCCCATTCATTTTAAACGCACCACTTTTTTGGTGCAATGTTAAATATACTGCTGGGTTATTTATTTAATGTTTATTCCCCGGTTGGGTCTTTTTGCCAGGACTCGGTTTTAAAATGGCGTTTGTGGTCGCCTCTGTAACTCCAACCCAAGTTGAGCCCTTTGTTCCACTTTTGGCAGGCTTCTTCACAGAAGCTTCCAAAAGTGGTGCCACTCTGTCTGGGTCTACAGGATGTGTGGGAGGGTGGGAATATGCACCCTGGACTGAGTTGCCTCGGCAACTCAAGTCGCACTCTTGTGTGATTGGCCCAGTGGTGAGCCGCCCGGCTCACCACTTAGCATGTTTGAGTGACAGCTAGGACTGATGAATGGGGGTTTTCTGCATAAAAGCAGGGCTTTGGCACCTGGAACTTCAGAAGTCGCCACAGGACCTAAAGAATCTGAAGAGGGAGAAGCTGAGCCAACCTGCAATGACGACACCACCGGTAGAGCCCTGCTGCACCGAACTCACCACTTCCCAACGACAGAGAAGATCTTCTTCCAGGAGAGTCTTCTTCCTTTGAGCTGGTGGGGTTAACTAGTTCGCCTTTTTTCGCCTTCCTGGATCGTCTTGTGGTCGAATCGCCCGTGCCAAGCACCCTGGCGGCCGGATAGCCACGCTTCACCACTACCGCGAATAAAAGGGTAGTACCTTTTAACCGGGAAACTCCGCAGCTGGTTTCTTACCTGGCAGTGCAACAACCTCCAGCTTTCCTCCACGTCGAGATCTTCTCTTCCCCTGGACGAAGCACTGACTTGCACCCGCTGCCAGGAACAACTGCCCCCGCTGGAGCTTTCTCACCATTTCAGGTACTGTGTCCCGTCTGGTCTCCCTTGCAACAGACTGTCCAAGGTGTCCCGTAAATCCTTGACTCTCTATCCTGGGGAGACCTCGGACCTGTTAACTAACTTTTCTGAACTGATCTAACTCCTTTTTGAACTATCTGCAAAGACTTTTAAAGTGTACTTCAACTGTGTGATCTTGGGCTCATTCCGCCTTGCTCTCTCCAAGAGTGGGCCTGGCCTATGAACTTTTTGTTTTGCTCTACAGTAGACCCTGCCTTTCTTGACTTGCTGTGGTTTTTTAAAAGTATTGGTATTGTGTGTTTTCCTATTTCTGCCTTTTACCTCCCTTTTTAAATAATTATTGGAGTGCCATCTATGGTTACGCGCTCACCTCTGTTTTGCTTAATAAGTGGTGTACTAACCTAGACTTGTCAAATAATTAATTAGGGAGGTGTATATATTTCTAGTGACTGTGTTTGAACTTGCTTGACATATTAGTGCCAGTGTATTTTTACAAGTGTGTTTTTAAATAAATATATACTTTTACACCAAAGCTCTGGTCAGTGTTTGCTTGTGCTACTGTCTCTTTGTACCTAATGTGTATACTCTACATACTGCTTAACTCTTCTTGAGAGAAGTCTGACTGCTCAGCCACAGCTACCAGGTAAATCTTTAAAAAAAAAAAAGTTTTATTCGTTTTTCAATACAACCAACAATACAAACCAAACGCGCAGTGCAATCCACAATAATTACATTAACATCAATCGGTTTTTATTCACTGCCCCCCTGTTCCCACCCCCCTTCACGAGCCTGTTTGTCCTTCACACTCAGTATCTGCTACGCACGGCAGAGCGTCATTTCCATCAGATTCCTCTGGATCTAACATTGTTCCAAATAGTCCAGATATCAATACTTTCCATGCCAACAGGGTACCCACTTCTTCTTCCCAAAACATGCTACTTGCCTCCTGCCATACCACCGTTTCAGCCTCCGACCATTTCTGTAATTCTTTCCACCACACCTCCACCCGTGGCTTATGACACCGTTTCCAACCCATAGCTATACTTCGCTTTGCAAGCACATACGCCAAGTCTTTCAGTTTCCTGACATGCTTCAGTTTTCGTGGCCTAGGAAACCCTCCCAACAGGCAGGCCCAGGCCGTGTCTACGGCAAGCGTGACCCCTTTCTCTGCTAGCTTTTGTGCTACTTCTCTCCAGAAACACTCGATCACTGGACATGACCAAAACATGTGTGTCATATCAGCGTTCTCCTCATCACATTTAGGGCACGCCTGTCTCCCTGCATTCCTAAATTTCGATATCCTCAGCGGGGTCATATACGCTCTATGCTTTACGTATAGCTGTATTTGCTGCAATCTGGCATTCCTGGATTCTTTCTTATGGTATCCTAGGGCCCGCTCCCATATCCCATCCTCCATTTGGGCTCCCATCTCTGTTTCCCAATCCAATCTCAAATGTGTCAATTCCTTTCCAACTTTAGCCATTACCATTTCATACAATCTTGAGATCTCATGCCCCCCTTCGGCTATGTCATATATCATCCTCATAATGGCGTCCGGTTCCTCCGCCAATACTGTCTCAGGCCACGTTATTCGAATCTTCCGCACCAACCTGTGATACGTAACATACTGGCCCCCATGTAGTCCCACCTCCTCTCCAAGTCCTTCAAACTCCCTGATTGTCCCTTCCTGCCACATATCTCCCAACATTACTAGCCCAACCAACTCCTAATAGGTTCTAATGATCACCCTCAGTTGCTCATCTCTTCCCGCCAAAGCGACCAGAGGTACTTGCGGGGAGCACGGCAGCGGGTCCCCCATCATTATACATGCTCGTCGCCACATTTTCCACCCAAGCCTCATCATCCCAGGGCCCTCCTTTATGTCTGACTCAGGAAACCAGATAATTTCTTTCAGGTAAAACAGGGCACAGTCCTGCCCAAACAATCTAAATTCAGGGGTCACTTCATCGGAGAGCCATTTGGCCACAAACTGTAATTGACTCGCTATATAACAGGCCTCAAAATTAGGTAGCTTGACACCCCCTTTTTCGTGAAAGTTCTGCAACTTCCAGAGTGCTACTCTGTTCCGCGTACCATGCCACAGAAAGTCTCTACACATACCGTTTAGTTGGACAAAAAACCTCTTGGGAATCATATGTGGGATATTGCTAAAATAATGTAGAAGTCTAGGTAGAACCACCATCTTAAGCATCGCTCCCCGCCCCATCATCGCCAAGGGCAATTTCTCCCAAAACCTCATACATTTGCGGATTTTCTCAACGGCCATCCTAGTATTACGCCTATATTCCTCCTCTGCCGTATGGTACACATCTATTCCAAGATAACGGAAGGAGTCCACAGTCCACGGCACCTGCAACACCGGCAACCTTTCTTCAGGGATTCCCTTGTAACTGCCCAGCGGGAAAATGCTAGATTTTTGGGGATTCACCGCTATACCAGACAACCTCGCATACCTTTCCATCACCTCCAGAATATACTGAAGGTTTTCTTCTGGGTATCTCAAGCATAGTAACAAATCATCCGCATATTGGGATATTAGGTGCCGTTCACCCCCAACCTCAATGCCTATCTCGTCGTATTGCTGCCGCAGATATAGTGCCAGGGGCTCCAGGGCCAGAATGTACCACATCGAGGACCAGGGGCACCCTTGTCTAGTGCCTCTGCTAAGTTGCCATCTCTCAGATATCACTGTTCCCGTTCGCACCCTGGCTAGCGGCGCACTATACAGCATCTCCGCCCACCTGATGTACCCCGGCCCCATTCCATACTCTCCCAAAGCCACCAGCAGCCACGACTATCTAACCGAGTCGAACGCTTTTACTGCGTCCAAAGACAAGATTGCCATTTCTCCTTCATTGTCACAGCCCCATTCGATCACGCGATGGAGTCGCCTGTGGTTGTGAGTAATATTCCTGTCCGGGACATAGCCCGTTTGGTCCGGGTGTACCAAATTGCTAATTACTTTCCGCAGTCTATTCGCCAGGACAGCCGTTAATAGCTTGCTGTCCTGGTTCAGCATCGACAACGGCCTATACGATCCGCAGCTATGCCCAGGTTTATTAGGTTTAAGGAGCGGTATTATGATCGCTTCTCTGAGCGACTCCGGCAGCCGCCCCACTTCAAACGTCTCATTGAGCATTTCCAACATTGGGGGGAGCACTTCCACCCCATATGCTTTATAAAATTCACTAGGCAAGCCATCTGCTCCCGGGGTCTTACTAGTAGGTAGCTGCCTAACAACCTCCTCCAACTCCTCCAAAGTGATTGGTGCATCTAATTCTTCTCTTTCCTCTGCGCTTATCTTGGGCAATCCCATATCTTGCAGAGTTTCCAGCATCTCACCCCGGCTGCCTCCTCCTCTGTCCTCATATAGTTCTCTGTAATAATCCGCAAATGCCCTGTTGACTCCCTCTTGGGTGTCTGCCCCCTCCCCATCCACTCTGGTTATTGTCCTAATCGGGGGCCTAGGGGTTTCACTCTTGTATAGCCACGCCAAGAGACGGCCCGTTTTATCTCCACCCGCATGTTGTCTCTCAACGTACTTTTTGTAATTAAGGTTGCAGAGCCTTTCCCAGTATTCTGTGCACTGTTGCTGTAGTTTAAGCACTAGCTCGGTATCTATGCTACCACTTTTTAGTTCTCTTTCTAATTCCTTTTCTACCCTCTGTAAATCAGCCAGAACCCCATCCTGCAGGCCTTTCGATTTAGCAATGGCCACACCCCGCATCACCACCTTGAAGGCCTCCCACAGTGTCCCCACCGAGACAACACTGCCTGTGTTCACCTCAAAATAGTTAATGATCTCATCTCTCATATCCTCCCGAAAGACCGGATCTTTTAACGCCTCCGCACGGAGGCGCCATGTCGGAATCCGTGCCCTAGGGCGGCAGTATTGCCACCCCAGAACCAAGGGCGAGTGATCCGACAGGACCCTCGCTTTATATTCTATGTGAATGATCTCTATCAATACATCTGGTGTGGCAACGACATAATCAAGTCTAGTGTGCAGCTGTTGTGGGGCCGAGTAATGTGAATATTGCCTCTCATTATGATGCTTTATTCTCCACACATCTACCAATCCGAAGTCATCTAGCAACGACTGTAATGCCCTAGCTGCTGGGGCAGGCTTGACCACCTTGTCATCCGACCTGTCTACTTCAGGGTTTAACACACAATTGAAATCCCCTCCCCAGATCACCGCGCTACCCACGCACAAACTCAGGTTGGTGCACATAGTCCGGAAGTACTCCGCCGTGTTTTGATTAGGGGCGTATGTGTTTACAATGCACACCTCTTTATTCTCTACCAACCCTCTCACTATGACCAAACGCCCCTCAGTTTCTACTGTTTCTTGTATTATTTGGAACGAGACGTGCAGCGCCACCCAGACCAGCACACCCCTAGTATAGGCCGAGTACGAAGACCCCACTACACTACCTTTCCATTTTCTCCTCACCAGCTCCAATTTTCCAGGTGTCAAATGCGTCTCTTGTAACAATGCAATATCTATCTTTTGTCTCCTCAAATACAGCATGACCTTATTCCTTTTTAGATAACTATTGAGTCCCCTGACATTCCACGTCACTATTCTAAGATCCCCCATGGCTCGTCAGTACCCATCTCCCTCCCTCTCAGCCATCCCCATCCACCTGCGCCATACCGATACAATTCCAAGGCTATTCCCCGTGGGCTCGTGTTTAAACTCAAACTCCCCAGAACTATATACACAAGAAACTCCCCATCCCCCTCCCCCCACCCATCCCTTCCCCAACAACTCCCTCCCCAACTGTTGCCCAGCTCCATCACTGGATCTCAGGCACACCCACATCTAGCCCTGTCTAGTAGGTTCAGAGCCCAGTAGGGTGAAGTCGCCCTAATGGACACTTAACTATTAGTCCTAAATGGGGGTGTGAGGACTAGTCCCGCAAGGCTCCTTAAGAAGCAACCGTCAAAGTGCACACAATACATTATCTATCCTACTCTGGTCCCGTCCACGAACAGGCCACATCAATGACTATAATCCAGTCCCATAATCTTAAACCGCACCATCTCCCAGTGCTCACATTACTCTTTACTTATCTCGTCCGCCTCCTTCCTCCGTCTGGATGTCAGGCTCCTGAGGGCAACCCTGCGTCTCAAGCCAAGCCATGGCGTCCTCCGGAGTGTCGAAAAATAAAGTTCTATTTTTGTGAAAAACCTTCAATTTCACTGGGTAAAGCAGCATTTATTTCTGGCCCGCCTCCCTCAGTCTCCTCTTAACAGCCCCGAAGTTCATTCGGCTCCGCTGCACCATCAGGGTATAGTCTGGGTAGGCTGTTATGTTTGCCTCCCCACGCTTGATTGTTCCACCTTTGCGAAAGTGTTCCAGAATCCTTTCCCGACCTTGATAGTTAAGGATCTTGGCGATAACTGGCCTAGGCGGATTGCCTGGTGGCGGCCTCCTCGTCAGAGCCCTGTGTGCTCGTTCCACAGCAAATCCTTGAGACAGAACACCTCCGGTTATCTCCTGTAGCAACATGTTTTTGACAAACTCCGTGGGGTTGTGACCCTCTGTTCCCTCTGGTATACCCACAATGCGGATGTTGTTCCTTCGGGCGCGTCCTTCCGCTTCCTCCACTCTACTCTCCAGGTTGCCCACTCTCTGCACCAGGGCATGCAGTTCTGACTTGTGTGAGGCGCAGTCCGCTGTGTTCGAACTCCCTTCTTTCTCCAGGCTCTCTGTGCGCTCCGACAGGGACCTTACATCCTGTCGGAGTAGATTCACCTCCTCCTGTACTTCACCGACCTTAAGGTCCAACAAAGCTTTCAATTCAGCCACAACAATTTCGAGCTTAGCCTCCCAGGCTGCTTTCAAGTCTGCCTTCAAGTCCGCAATTGCAGCCAGAACCTCTTGATTTGTACCCGCGGCAGTCATGCCACCTGTAGGGGGCTTGTCTTTGCTCCTGGTACTGTCCGGGCCCGGCGGTGTTTGGCAAATTCGTCTATCGTAGGTTGCTTCACTTTTTGTCTTGGAGGCTTGTTAGCCATGTCGCAGCAGCCGTATGTATCTGGCACTCAGGTTGTGCACTGCCTGCAGCAGACGCTCCCACGACTGTAGGTCTGTTCCAAAGGCTATTACACCACCTCTTTCATGCAGGCGTTCCAGGATTATGTCCGGATCGGCGGGAGCCACGGAGATTCACAATTTATCCTTTGGCTAGCTAGCCACGCCAAGGCTTGTCTCTGGTTGCCTTTGTTCTCATTAGGGCCCACCCGAGTTGGCCGCGGGGTGTTGTCTTCTCCCGGTATTGGTGTACCGCACCTGGGGCTTAGTTACTGCTGCACCTTGTGTTTTCTGTACTATTTGCCTCTCACTGCGGCTTCTAGTCTTATCCGGGGCCTCCACTGCGCACTTATTTGTTCTCGGCGCCTTCTCCCAGCCGTGCACCTTCCAGTGCCCGCCTTCACTATTTGTTCAGGGTGCACTGTGGCGAACGTGCACCAGTTATTCCAGCTTGTGTAGACTGGGGGCAGTGGTCATGTGTTCATATGACCTGCGTGTCCGTGTGCACCAGGTCAGCTCCCAGGTTGCCCTTAACTGTCTTCAGGCCTGATGCCCGCCCTATCACACTGCAGTTGTAAACCTCTGCGCATTTGTGTGCGTGCGTGGATTCTTAGTTTATATTTAGTCGCAGGCCGCCATCACAACAGAGCCTTTCGTTTGTTCTCTGAGCTCCGTGTGCCCACGCCTTCCACAGTGATCCAGCTTCTTCTCAAGCATGCCCCAACGTTTCACACACCTGTGCTTGTTTTATAGTTATGATCGTGCATTACAAGTGCACTTTTCTCACAGGAGCATTGCAGATCGGCTGGAGCGCCACGGAGACACGTCTCATTCTATGGCTCCTTGGTCACGCCCCCGACACTGATGTTCATTTATCCCTTTTAAATATCTAGCGTGTGTTCTCATTACTTTCCTTCTTGTGGGAGGCCCCCCTCCTTTGTTGTGTGCACCTCCCAGCTCCGTGTCCACTTTGGAGTGCAGGCGTCCTCGTCCTCGTGATCCGCCTATCCCGGTCCTCTTGTCTAATCTTCAGGACCTGCTTCACGTGTTGCCGGGCCTCGCTTTTGTTGCTATTACTCGAGCGCCCGCTGGCAACAATGTGTCCTTTCTGGAGTCGCGTAACAGTTGACGACAGCTGCCGTATAATCAGGCTATTTACCGATCAGCCCCGTTCACGTGCATGTCGGCTCCCAGTTGCCGTGTGCAACCTTGTCTCAGCGGTGTTCGGGCTGCGGGGTCCGACCATATGTGCCAATGTTCGTTCGCCCCCCCCCCCGTGCTCCCCGCTCGCTCCCGCTCGCAGTATTCTTTGTTGTGAGCGTTTACTGTGGCGAGGTCAGTGCATGGGCGCTGCGGTGTGCAGACCCCAACCAGCACTGCTCGCGCTCAGCATCTGCTTGTTTCAGGTCGCATGGCCGAATGTCCTTGTCGGGTCCGTTGTTCTATTCCGCCATTTTGGATTGCTGCGTATCTTGGGCTGCCACAATTGTTTCAGTGTCCGCGTCTTGATGCTGGTTTATCCGACGGGCTTCAGATTTCGTTTGGTAACACTGAGGATCTTCATGTGCATTTTCCTGCATTTTCAGCTGTTATAGGCACCTGCATGTGTGCTTAATCTGCGGATCATTTCAGGATCGATGGAGCTCCTCCGGGAAACACGTCTCCTCACATGGCCTGATAGCCACGCCCCTACCAGGTAAATCTTGGTGCTACAGACTGCTACCAATTGGGTTTACTGCTAACACCTGTAGTCTTAAACATTTTGCAGTGGTCCCTAAGGGAACTGCACAGGTTTCTGCCTAACAGTTCTACTGGGGTGCCTATCACAGTTGGCAGAACCAGTATGCAAAACGAATTCTGCTCTAAGTCATTTATAACCTGGTCCAATTATAATATGGCCCCAGCCATTTTGATTAACAGTTTGTGAGCGGCTTTTGTGGAATAAGGCTTAATAGGGTATGGCACCTTTTAATCCTATATTTCCTTAGTGTAGGGTTTAGGAACGGGTGCACTAGACTTTTTAGTAGGATCATCTGGCATGTAGCTAACATGAATTCCTGTTGTCTTCCAAAGCTAAGCAGGTGGCAAATCCACCCTTTGTCTGGGATTTGGCTGGGATCACATGGCGCTCAGACACAAGAGTGACAATAAAAAAAGCTAGGGGCGCTGTGGGGCGTGGTCTCCAAGTTGCTGTATGTACAGCAATCCAAATACCTGTTGAGAGATAATCTCTCAAAATATCTACTGGTCTAATTGCTCCTGAACATTCTGTCGGACTGGGGATCAATGAGATACATAGGCCCAAGGGGTCGTTTCAGCAGGTTTTTTTTTTTAAAAACCTTTTATCGCCTTTTTTGATTATAGCAGTACAGTTTACATGGACTCCAAGAATTACAATAACAGTTGCTAAACAGACTACACACTGAATTTGTTGTACAGGTAAAGCATTGTAAATGAAGCTGTACATTACAGAGCAAGGGGGCAATAGATCAGGTCAACTTTCTAAATATCTTTTCATCCAACTAAACACTTGCGACTCTGGTGTTAAGGGAGATGTTAGAAACGTTTCACCTCTGGATTCCTTGTTCCCAAAGAGTGGGGGTCACACTCAGTAAGTACCGCTTGCCGTGTCCCCTACGGATGTTTTGTGTAGCAGGCTCACCATCATAGTCCCAAAAGGGGTGACTCCCCCTTGAGGATAAGCGATGAATTCCCTAGATTTGTCACATCTGTCAGTCTCATGCATCAATCTCCAGGCGTCCGCTATGCCATAGAAAGTCATCTAATCTGTAAGTATTTTTGCCATTTTGGAAAGATCCCTATCCGTATTTGATGATCTATCAAAATTGACGTAATAGGATGGTGTTAAGATCACTCCCAATGAGCAGATTTGGGGTTTGGGGCAGGGAAGCCACTTAATCTGATTAGGTTTTCAGTGAAGCTTGGATAGTTATAGTTGGGGGTGTAAATATTAGTAAGTGTAACCGGGTTGTCTCGTAGTCTTCCATTTATGCTCATATATCTTCTCTTAGTATCCACTGCAACTAATGTCAGAGTGAAAGGTAGGGTCTTGGACTCTAGGGTGAGTACCCCGCCCCTCCCCCCACCCCCACCTAATGTGGTGGGTTCCATGTAATAATGTCCCTGTAAAAATGTCTCCTGACAAAAAAGTTGGAGTTTTTTTGCTGAGACATTATTACATTAAACATGCGGGGGACACACCCGCAACCCATGAATTCTTTTTTTTTCTTTTACAAGGGGAGCAGGGGCCATCCCTGCAACCCGTCCCCATATATAATTTCACCATATATAATGTCACCAACGGCTTTTCCCAGCGACATTATGTATGGGGACATTCATTATTACCTGAAACTGTGTGGTGCATGTATAATGCATGAAACCTATTTGACACCATTGTCCTGCGCATCTGTCAAGTGAGTGTCTTGTAAAAAGAAGACATTTAAGCCCAGTCTTTCTTGTTTTTCTCCTTATTGAGACCCTGAATGTTCCAGTTGGCAAAACTAATTAGGGAGTTTATCTTAAAGCATTAACCTCTCTCAGTAATTATCATCATATTATTGCACACAAGTTTTCCCTGCCACCGCAGTTGAAATCTTTAGTGCTTGCCTTGCTCCCTGTAACACGCTGGATGCATTAACATTACCTATACACGTTATTTCCATGTAACACCTTCCCCTACCCACACCACCTTTCTAGTCAGACAGTGGTACCAATTCCCCGCCCCCTTTAACAAGCAAAAACCAAGGACAAGTAGACAAAGAAAAAAAAGAAAGTAGAAAGGACAACTTCTACTAAACGAATACAACCGTCATTAACCGTTCTTCAGTTGCACTCTGATGGGGTAATGAGGCTCCCCCATTCTAATCTATTTTCTTGCACCGACAGAGCTGTGACTTGGCCTCTTAAGTATTAATATGTTTTGTTAGGTAACCTCAGATAAACATCTCTCCTGTGTGCCCAACATGGCAATCCAGTTGCACCTTGATTTAGGAAAACTTGTTTAGCTGGCATGTTTCCAAAAACTGCCGTCATGTGGGAGGGTGAAAAAATATCCATTTCCCTGGATCATAATTTTGATTTTGAACGGAAATAGCATTTGGTATTGAATCCCTTTGTCTCGCAGCACTTGCTTTATTCCTAGGAACATTTTTCTCACTGTCTGAACCGTGAGACTGAAGTTGGGTATATTTGGTTTGAGACCTTTTCATATCAGATTTCTACAAACTCTCTAGCTGCCTGTAATATAAGGTCTCCATTACAGTCTTAAAATATCCTAGCAATGATTGGTTGGGGTGACTTGTCAGGGCTGACCGCTGACCCTTTGTTCGGTAAGCCCTTTCCATCAAAAAGTGTTATAACAAGTTTGGCTTGCCCCAGGGTATTAGGCAGGATTTTTCTCAAGCAAGAGTTCTATGGACCCCCTCCCATCTGAGTCAGGCAGTGTCTCTCCGAGTCCTGGGGTTTCTGAAGACTTTGAGATCAATAAAGGTGTGAGGATGGCAGTGTCCTTGCCCTCACCCTATTTAATCTCTTTGTTAACCATGTTATCTGCTAGGTACAAAATAAGGGTGGCAATCCCCAAGGCTTTTTGCCAACATTGCAGCAATCGATAACCAAACCGGGAATGGCTAAGGTCATTATTATTATTAACTTTCTATTAACTGGGCAGAAAATAAAATGATGCTTGTGGGCAATCAAAAGCATTTACGCTCCATTATAGTCTTAGTCAGAGTTCCCCTGGAGCAAATCAAAACATTCAATAACCTGTGGATTCGATTTTTCAGCACTGGATCATGGACGGTCCAGGTGGAGAAAAGTAAAGCAACTTTTTTTTTTTTTGAAAATCGATTTTATTAGGTTTCCTTTGTGCATTACGTGATTACATTATTACATTGCATTTATTAATGTAGGTTAACATATAGAAAAAACCAAACGCAACACACCCCTTACCCCTCCCTCCTTTTCCCTCCCCCCACCCCCCTTCAGTTCGAGCGTTCATAGCATAGGTAGTTACTTGGGCAACGGGCTCTCTTAGTGATAGAAGCGTCAGTGCATTGTGCGTGTGGCACGTCAAAGTCATGCTGATCAAACGGGTTCGGTTCACAACCGGGTCCCTGGGCCATGGTCCCGTGTCCTTGGGGAGGAGGGGGATCCCTCAGCTCAACCACCAGGTCCTAGACCACTCGGCCGTACTTGTCAAAAAAGGGGAGCCAGATTTCCTCGATGTTGGACTTGGACTCATCAAGCAGGTGTGTGAGGAACTCCATGTCGTAGATGGCTCTTACTTTGGTCACCCAGGTTTTTTCCCCTGGCATTTTCGGGTGTTTCCATTTCTGTGCCAGGCAGCATCTAGCTGCTACCAGCATCACCTGGAGCATGTGGTCTTGAGTGCTATCCCGGTCCTCCCCGTTGCTAATCCCGAAAAGGAGGAGCCAAGGACAGGAAGTCCGTTCGATCCCATCCACCCCTTTAATCCAGGCCCGCACCTTGTCCCAGTATTTCTGGACCACTGGGCATCCCCACCACATGTGGATATAGTCACCTCTTTCTGTCTTGCATTTCCAACAGTGTGGGTCATATCCTGGCCGCATTCTAGCTATCCTTTGCGGGGGGTAGTGCCATCTGTGTAGTATCTTGAGGGCCTGATGGCGATATTGGAGGGAGGATGTGGACCGATTAGCCCGTCTACACATCTCTGTCCATCTCTCGTCATCGATTTCCTCGCCTAGGTCCCTGCCCCATTGCGTGCGTGCCGGTGGTGGGTCTCGGGGGATAGAGAATAGAAAGAGCTTGTATAGGCGAGAGATTATCCCCTTGGAACCCTTTGCGGTCAAAAGGAGCTTTTCAAAGTCTGTGAGTTCCCTCCTGAGGGTATCACCCCAAGATGGCTCGGTGAGGACACCCTTGAGCTGAAGATAACGAAACGGGGAAAGCGTGCCTATTCCCAGGGCTTCCTCGAGGTCCTTCAGGGGGAGGAAGGAGCCCCCCACCCACAATTGGCCGGCCCTACCAAGGCCCGCCTCGAACCACGTCTGGTAAGCTGCTGGTTCCGCTATTTTGGCCAGGAAAGGGGGGGCCCATATACAGCTCAAGGGGGAGGGCCATGTCGTGAGCCATCTGTAGTAACCTCCCTCTCTCCATAGAGACCACAACACTTTCAGGATCGGGTGGTTCAAGACCGTTCTGGGGATCGTAATCCTTGGGACCCAGAGCCATTCCTCTAGTGTGACGGGCGCCAGGGGCCTATTATCCATGGCTACCCACTGTTTTTTCGTTCCCGGTGTGAAGTGATCAACCAGGATCCTCAACTGGGATGCCCTATAGTACGTCTCGAGGTCGGGGTAGCCCACCCCCCCATCCTCCTTGGTCCTAGTCAATACCTCATACGAAATCCTGTGTTTTTTGCCCTGCCAGAGGAATCTAAGGAGGATTCGTTTTGTTTCATCAAAAAAGGCCTTAGGGACCTGCACCGGGAGCATTTGGAAGAGAAACAGAAATTTTGGGAGAATCACCATTTTTATGAAATTAAGGCGTGCCATCCATGAGAGACCCGTTCCCGCCCACCTTTCTATGTCTCTCCTGATTGCTGACCAGAGGGGGGGGAAGTTGGCCCCATACAGGTCTTCAAGGTTACGTGTGATTTGGACTCCCAAGTAACGGAACCCCTCATCGTTCCGCTTGAAGGGGAGGCCCTCCACAAAGGCCACCTCTGTGTCCGGCAGGTTCCCACCCATAAATGCCACCGATTTGTCCAGGTTGACTTTGTACCCCGATAGTTCTCCATACCTTGTGAGGCCCTGCAGTAGCCGAGGGATTGTATGGGACGGTCTGGTAACGTAGAGCAGGGCGTCGTCCGCAAAGAGGCAGATTTTGCAGTGCATATCCCCCATCTGCACACCACTGATGGCCATGTCATTGCGGATCGAGATTGCCCACGGTTCCATCACCAATGCGTAGATTAACGGGGACAGGGGGCATCCCTGCCTCGTACCACGTTCAAGGGGGAATTCTCTAGATTCAATCCCATTTGCCACTACTCTGGCCGAAGGGGAGGAGTAGAGCGCGGATATCCATCCCAACCACCTTGGCCCCATCCCCACCGACATGAGAACCTCCCTCATGAAAGCCCAACTGACCCTGTCAAAGGCCTTCTCCGCGTCGAGAGCCAGTAGGAGTGTGCCTTCGTTTCTGGCCTCGGTTGTGGCTAGTATATGAAGTGTTTTCCTTAGATTATCGGAACCCTGTCTATTAAGGACGAATCCCGCCTGGTCTGGATGTATCAGGCGTGGGAGGGAATTTTCCAGTCTGGAGGCCAGGATCCTAGCAAAAATCTTGGCGTCTACGTTGAGAAGTGAGATGGGTCTGTAGGACCCACAGACCGCCCGGTCCTTACCAGGTTTGGGTATGACAGTGATGAGGGCCTGTAAGAAAGTCGGTGGGAGTGTGTCGTTGCCCCTAATTTGATTAAACAATTTAGTCAGGGGCTTCACTAGTGTGGATTGAGTCTGTTTATAAAAATCCGCTGTGTAGCCGTCAAGGCCTGGAGCCTTTCCGGCCTTCAGTCTCTTAATGGCTCCCTCCACCTCCTCCTCTAGGATTTCCCCCTCGAGGGCCTCTAAGTCTTGGTCGGTCAGTTTGGGGAGGGGATGTTCTGCCAGGTAGGAGGCAATATCCTCCTGTGATTCACCCACTTGCCTGGAATAGAGTTTGCTGTAGTAATCAGCAAAACATTCCGTCACTTCCTGCCGGTTCCCATGAATTCTGCCTTCCTCGTCGGCTAGCTGGGTAATCCCTCTTTCCGCTCTACACCCCCTCGACCTCTGTGCCAGTAGAGTGCCTACCCTGTCGCCCTGTTCATAGTATCTCTGTCTAATATATCGCATCCTCTTAACCACCTCACCTATGAGAACCGTGTGGAGCTCCTGTCTTTTGCCCTGCATCTCGTCCAATAGTGCCCTCCGGTCCACCCCTGGGACGCCCAGTCTGGCCCGCAGGATCTGTAATTCCGCTCGGAGTCTGCGCTCGATCAGGCTCCTTTCCCTTTTACGCCTCGAGCCCTCCGCTATGAGGAGACCTCTGAAGGTGGCTTTCCCCGCTTCCCATACCGTGGACATGTCCGTCTCCCCGGTGTCGTTTATCTCGAAGTAGGCCAGCATTTCTTGTTTCATGAAATCACGGAATACTGGATCCCTAAGGAGCGTGTCGTTACACCGCCATCGAGCCGATCTCGGGGCGATGGGCAGGGACCAGTTAGCTACAAGTAGTTCGTGGTCCGACCACGTTATGGTCTCGACCTTTGGTTGGGTTACCGCCCCATCCCCCTCCTCTGAGGCCAGCAGAAGGTCAATTCTGGTGTAGGTGCAGTGTGGGGGGGAAAAGAATGTGTGACCACCCTGGGCCGGGTACGCCTTGCGCCAAACGTCTACCCAGTAGTGATCCCTCAGGAGGTTTTGCAACGCCAGGTTGTCCCTAGTGATCCCCTTGGGTGTCCCACCTCTAGCGGACCACCAATCCAGTTGGGGGTCGGCTATGAGATTAAAATCCCCACCGAGAATCATGGCCCCCTCAGCCCATTCGTCCATGACGCCAAAGATCCGTGTGAGGAACTCTACTTGACCCGAGTTGGGTGCGTATATAGTGGCAAAAGTGACTCGTTGCCCCTCGCAAAGCCCCTTAACGCCTAGGAATCGACCCCCAAATCCTCTCTTGGTTTCCACCCCCGTGAGTTGGAGAGCCCTTCCCAGGAGAATGCCCACCCCCTCCTTCTTGGAGGTCGGATGTGAAGCCCAGTAATTGCTGCCGATATCTTTCCCCTTGATTCTGGACTCTCTCCCACGCTTGTAATGTGTTTCCTGTAGCAATAGGACCGTCAGGTGTTGTTTACGGAACATATTACCCGTGAGGGACCTTTTATTTTGAGAGTTTAGACCCTTGACATTCAACGTGCCCACCTTCCCTTCAATCATTGTCATCATTCCGGGCGTGCATTTTGAACCCCTCGTGGTGATTGAATTTTAGAGCCCATTGCCAAGCATATTCCTGTGGTTTGAACTGAATTTCCCCCTGAACCCCTCTAACTACCCCGTTGTCCCTCCTACCCCCTTCCCCCTTATTCCAAACCCCCCTCCCTGTTCCCTCCCTCCCCCCGCCCCTCCCTTGAAACATAAGGCGTCCGTCCACTTTCCCCAACATATGTTGGGGTTGGTCAACGAACCACCAAGGACTCTAACCCCAGCCCCGGGGTTTTCGTGTGTTTGGAGAGTCCCAGATCGCAAACTTGATTCAGGTCGGCCCCTTCAGGCCTTCGGTAGACATGGCCGAGATGGAATTCTGGGACCCGGAGCCTCCCCCCCGGCCACCAACCCATAACCCGAACCTCAGACATGGGGCAACACAAATAAACAGTTAACTTTTTAACCAAAACGCTCTGCCGTCCCATAGTTCAGCGGGCTAAACACAGCGCCGCCGCGGCGTCCATTCAAGGCAGTTCGTGGGCCCAGGGCCTCCATCGCCCGCACCCCAAATCATCTCTCACCTCGTGATTTTCTCCACCTCCAACCAAACGCTATTATCATGAATTTGGGTGGTCTTCCAGGTTCGTCGACGGGTGTCTGGTTTTCCGAAACTTTCGGGCCCCCTTGACCTTAGATTTCCTGCTGTGATTTCCTAGTCTGTCGGGGCCCCTGGGGGGGTCCCGTGATCCTCCCTCCTGGGCGCCCGAGTGGCCCGCCTGGTCGCTCACCAGATCCTCCGTGGCTCTCCGTATGTCTTCCTCCGACACCAGGTGGTGTTTCTCACCTAGCCACTCAAACTCCAGGTAGAAGGGGTGCCCCCACCGATATCGAACCCCTTTTCCCTGCAACCATCTTGTAAGTGTGCCACATTTCCTCCTCATTGACAGGGTTAGGGCCGATAGATCTTGAAAGATGGATACCTTCGAGTCGCCGTACTGTATGATGCCAAGATGTCTCGCCTTCTCCAGGATTCTGACCTTGTCCCTGTAGTAGTGCAGCCGAACCAGGACCGAGCGTGGGCCTCTGCCTCCCCCCCCTGCTCGGTGCACCCTGTCGAAGTTGATCGTCTCCACGCCCTCTGTTCCCAGGGCGATCCTCACGATGTCGTGCACTTTGCCTTCGAGACCTTGTGTGGACTCGCCCTCGGATTCCACCAGGCCAAAGATTCGAAGGTTGTTCCTCCTCTCCCTGTTCTCCATGTCATCAACCTTAAGCCGAAGCTCTTCTTCTCGCCTTTCCATGTCTCGGAATCTCATGTCCGTTTGGGTTTCGAGGAGTGTTACTGAGAGTTGATTATTTTCGACACCCTCCACGCGGTCTTCTAGGGTGGTGACTTTGGTGGTGAGGTCGGCCAGTTTGGCCCCCATGTCTGTCCTCATCCCCCGTATCTCCTCCAGAATCGTTTGGATGTTGTTCTGGATAGCCCCCAGGTCTGGGGGAGGGGGAGTGGGGCTACCGGTGGCCATGGCACTTTCTTTGGCAACGAACTGGTATTTCTGCAGGTTCTGCATGGAGGGTTCGTGCCGGCCACTTATCAGCGGGCGCCGCCTTTTCGTCGGCTGGGGAGCCGGGAAGGGGTGGTTGAGCTGGTCCCGGCAAGTCAACTGGGGGCCTCCAAGGTCTTACAGCGCTGTCGGTGTGTTCCACGCAGTCCTTGGTGTCCTTATTCCGGCCCCGTCGTTGCTCCACGGGTGAGTGGGTGGCCCTCAACAGTTCGAGTTCTGAGGCCGTGGAGGGGGCTGGTGGACTTGGGCCTACTTGTGACCGGGTGTGTCTCGTTAGGCGTGGGGCCCCTGAGCACCGCGGGCCGTCTCGGCGAGTGTTGTGATGGTGGGGGGGCGTGCTCCCGCGTCAGCCCCCTTGCAGTACCGTAGCTCCCAAGACCGGCGGATGGTCCTCTCCAGGTCGGGCCGGGCTTCGGGTGTCAGAAGCGCCGGGCGCGGAGCGCCTGGGCGCAGGGGGCCGCCCCGGCGTGTGCTCCCTGAGCGGGCGGACGATTTTCCTCGGATCGGGGCCCTGGGTCAAACGGTGGGCTGTGGAAGATGTCCAGGGGAGGAAGCGCCGTGGGCCCTCCCTTTCGGGCCTATTCGTGGGCGGCGCGGCTCGCGCTGCTTCCTGCGTTGCTCCGCGCCAGGTCGTGGGGGAGGGGCAGCCGATGCCGCCTCGGTCCGTATAACTCCGCACAGGAGCGTCGGATTGGGACCAGAGTTGGGTCCAGGTGGGGGCTACAGGCTCCAACGTCTTTTGGTGGGGATCGCGTAGCGCATGGGACCCTCATTCCGCCGGTAAATCGCAGTTCACCCGGGGCTGGGTGCGGAGCTCGACGTTCAGGCGTCCATCCTGCCCGCGCCCCCTGGTGGCCTCCCCAAAGTAAAGCAACTTTAATACAGTTCGCTGGAGGGAGACGTTGCTCTTCTCGCCACTTTGGTAGCCATATAGTTAGTGGACCCTTAGAGGCTTATATGGCTAAAGTTGTAGATGGAGCCCTGTATGCCGGTGAGTTCAGGGGCTATACTAATTGTCTTCCGCTCCATTGTGCTGAGAACACTTTTCTGAAATCCTTGCTAAAGATTCCCTGTGTCAAAGAAAAAGTACTGGGACAAAGAAGAGTCATCTCTACTTTAGAGAGAGCTCTCGGGGAAGTACTGGGATGAGGAGGAGGTCCGGAGGTAAGAAGAGCGATCCTCAAAACACTATGGAGCAGTCTAATGTTTTGGGAATTCTTATTGGCCAAAGCCAATAAAAAATAGAAGATGGAAAACCAAGCAGAGAGAGAATCCCTCCCTTGAGGAGCCGCGATCGTGAGAGCTGGAAAGCAGTGGAATCCGCAGACGGCGTCCGTAACGCTTACTGGCCTGCTAAGGAGCTCCCACTCCGTTCACCGAGAGCAGACTATCCAGAAAGCTGCGGGAGACGGCCTCCAGAACATGAAGGCCAGTGGCAGGGGTGGGCAGCGACCAACAGTCTGCCAACATGAGTAAAAGGGTAACGGAGCCACAGCGACATTTGGGAAAGTGAGCAAAACCGAGAAGGACACAAGTTGATACCCAAACAAGCCGCACACCACCAAGATAGCATCGGCAAGGCCCTAGAAGGTACCAAGTTTGCTGGGACGCTTGGTGGGGATTTAGAAGGGTTTGAAAACTACTTAAGACAGGTCGGGATCTGCACCCTCATAGGAAGAGCATCATAATCGCTCTTCCTCGTCGCAGCACCTGGCAAGGAAGTAATCTACGTCTGCCAATCCGGGTCTGAGACCTGCGCCCAAAATAAAAAGGTTGGGGAAGGGAGCCATTCCCCCAACTATTGTGAACTGCAGTAAGAATCCTGAGAAGGGCATGGGGAAGGGTCATGGTGCATGCCCCCAGGCATCAAGAGCAGACCAGCCTACCCCAGTCGCTGGCCCCCATGGAGACCTTTAAGGCCCCAAAAGGTTGCCTCAAGACTTCCTGGAGTCAGTCCTGGCGCCAGGATCATATTTTTCCACCATGTAAGGCAGTTTGCAGGGGGCATGGAGACCCATTCAGTCCAGCCTGAAGGGACTGAGCCATACAGTCTATTTTGGGTGTGGCTGGAGGGACTACTTTACCTGGGACTACTTGTGCAGGGTGTGGCTGGAGGGACTACTTAACTTGGGACTACTTGTATAAGGCTATTTAAACCACACTCTAAGAACAGAACACGCTTTGCGTTATTCTGCACTCCTGCAGCGTAACGCTCACCATGTCTGCTAGCTGCCATTTACCCGGTCTTCAGCCACGCCGCCTTGGGAACCACGAACCATCAGCACCTGTGGAGAAGGGAAGATAAGAGAGAACGAGAACAAGAAGAGCGGTTAAGTCCTTACCTGAGAAGCTCCATCCATCCGGAAGGCTTCATTTTCAGCCGCTCTCGGAATCGCTGCACCTGCAGAAAGGAAACACAAGCATAAAGAGTCAGTACTCACCCGGAGGCTGCATTCTCCTGCGATCCATTAAGGCGTCCTCATACGATCGCCGCACCAGAGTGGCCGCACCTGCAGAACATTAAAGAAACATCAGGTTAGTCTCATAAGGGGAAAAGAACAATTTCTTTAGAGAAAAAACATTTTAACGCCGCGCTATCGCGCTAGTACTCACCTACAGGAATTCTGCTCAACATCGCGGAGAGGTGTCACTCGTTCACCTGGCACACGGAAAACCGCATCTGCAAAAAGAAACGAGCACAGTAGTGAGAACTTTAGCAAACCTATACCAAGAATCTATTGGCATAGAGACTTACCTACAGAGCCACAGTTGTTCTGAACTCTGCTGCAGCCTGCAGGATCAGTGACGCAACTAGATCCAGTGGAGAGGCTAAACAAACCTCAACGCGCCCCTGCATACAATCGCAGGATGGAGAGACCGCCATAAATAAACCAAAGGTGAGACATAAGCAGAGGGGAGCGCTAGGAGGTCACAGGAGGTGGGAGTCTAGCCCGCCCCCTCACGGCTGGTTAACATCTCGCTTTAACATTTTAGGCAATCGCCCACTCGTGAAGGAAGTTGTGACAACCGAGAAGACACGTGCAGACATTCATCGCTCAGCTTCATGCGACACCCCCGTGGAGACCAGGTGAGCGTAACAGGAAAAGAGTAATTCCCCCCAGCCTTCATGAACTGTGGTAAAGGGACTGAGTAGGCCTGGGGAAGGAAGATATTCCCCCTGCTATGGTGAAACTACAAGCCATGAGCGATCAGGGGAAGGAAGCCATACCCCTGGTATTGTGTACCGTGAAGCAGGCCTGCGGAAGGGAGTAATTCCCCTGGGACGGTGAACATACTGAGAACAAGATACCTGGAGAAGGGAGACATTCTAAAACCAAAAAAGTGATGGATGGGAAGGTTCAGAATTCATCTGAATCACTGACATTGCTCTGGGAAACTTCCACACCACCATTGTTTAGCCATTGCAAATGGGGTCCAGCCATATGCAAATCAGTCGGGTACTGCCATCAATGGGAGCAGCCCTGCCCGAACTGGTAGGCCAGGTCCCCTCTGCATGAAAACACAAGCAACCCCACACGTTTCGCCTTGTTGGGCCTCCTCAGTGAGGTGCAGCCTGGTTCCCTATGGCGCAGCAAGCAAGGGACCCACGTCTGGGCCTACACTCTCTCACATAGGGAGACAAACTAAAACCAAAAAAGTGATGGGTGGAATGTTTTGAATTAATTCGAACCACTGGCATTGCTCTGGGCAACCTTCCAAACCACCGTTTTTTAGCCCGTCTGTGCCATAGCAAAAAGGGTCCAGCCATATACAAATCAATGGAAATATACCAAAATGTCACTTCCAGAACTCTGACTGCTAACAATTCTGACTTGTTTTCTTGTTTTTCAACCCCCTTTATGCCACATTTATATGTGAGATGGGGGTATGGGATATAATACAAGTATTGGTGCTGCAGAGGGTCTCCCCCTGCATATGTATGTGGTGTAAAGGGGTTTGGAAAAAAATAATCTGCATTTTCGGCCATCAGACTTCTGGGGATCGCAGTAATGACATAGATCCAAATCAGTCAGGTACTGCCACCAATGGGAGCAGCCTTGCCCGAACTGCCAATAAAAGGAGACATTCTCCAGGAACCCCATAGTGAGAAAAAAAACTAACGGCAATAAAGTAAGAAGATGTTTGAGCTGGAACTTTTTCTTTTGAGTTTGAACGGAGAACTTTACAGTACCACAACCTGGAACATTGTTTTGTATCTCGGAAAGGAGCAGAGACCTAGGGAAGGGAGTTATTCTCTCAGGCGAAGTTCCCACCTGCCAATTGGAGCTATGATCTGTTGTCCGGACGAAGGGAGCCATTCTTCTGGACCAAGAAGATGCACGACAGAAGTAGGCATTTTGACGCACACAACGGTGGTCTCTTGTAATTTACTTCGACACTCTGACCAAATACTTAGTTCCTGAGTTGAGGCAGGGAAACCCCTCTTAGAGTTAGGCAACGTTAGGTTTCCTCTTCATTTTATCAATAAATGTTTATGCCAACCAGCATGGCACATGGTTGTCAGGCTCCTCCTTCTGCACCCTTACATGACTCAGAAACCACAAGTGTCAGATCTATATCTGAGGAACTAATATTAAAACTGATGATGCTCTGGGTAAGGATCTGGGCTCATCCCTGCCTCTCAATAAATAAAACCCAGCACCCTAAGCTCCGTGCCCAACCAGGATATGAGGATCTTAACTGATTTAAAGTGGTTAGGACAGGTTTAACTGCTGTGATTGGTTTATTTGTGGGAGAATCCTGTAATGATTACAAAGCTAGACAACAGAGAGAATTGAATGTGAGTACAGAGAACAAACTATTAGAAAAAGCAGCTTGAAATCTAAGAATTCTTAAATACTTAAGCATTGCACGGGTCATGAAAAATACCTACATAGAATCCAAAATCCCAATACGAGGGCCTTCTACATCAGATTTTGTATTGGTACACTTTCTCTAGCTGAAACAGTCAGTAGGTGGAAAAGGGCTGATCTCTTTGACTTTGTTATGCTTGTGGACTCTCAAGTGAGACAATTGTTCATTTTGTATTCTTATGTCCCTATTATACAGTATTACCGCACAAGTAGCTGAAACCCACCCTTAAAAAGGCTGCGATTTAAATATTTGCACAATGCACTGGAGTGGGCTCCTTCCACAACCAGCGAGTTGGTTGTGTTTCTAGCTGCCCATTATATTTGGAAAGCATGAAAAATCAGGGCTTAATAGGAAGACCAGGAGGTGAGGCATTTGTTTGAATGATAGGTGTTTCCATTATAAAACTAGATCTGTTTTAACAATTTAAGATTTTTTATTTTTGTGTTCATCTCTTTTTATTGGGGTTATAACAAACATCTGTCACATGTCAGCCTTGTTTTTCAACAAAGAAGTTATAACCATCACGGCTCGTCATACAAACTTCGTTAGCTATTAATGACTCCTAACCGATAACTTAGGAACACAGAAAGACACGGGCAGGAGGCCAGGGACAAGGAGGAAAGCAAACTGAATTGGCTAGTTGAAGGTGCAGCTGAGCAAGAGCTTACGGGAACCAGGCCAGGGAGAACGGGACGTCGAGACACCGACAGGCTGAGAGTTGAGCCAAGAGAAAGCGTGGCAATGAAGCTGTCCCTCCAAGGAGCCAATCAAGTGGAGAGAAGTGTGCCAAGGGGCCTGCTGAACCCTTCCCTCTATATGCCAGAAGATTGCTCGTTCCCGCCCGAGACTGCCAAGTCACTCAGGGGCAAGTGAGGGGTAGGTGGGCAAGATCCTGACCTCGATGAGCTGAAAACTGAAGGACGCACAAAAGCAATCACAGCTGGTGGGTTCAAAGAAAGGGAGAGCCTGGTTTGTGATATGCGTGATTGTGAATGAAGCTACAGTGTTGCACGCGAGGCTACGCAGTGAAGTATAAAGACGTTGAACTGAAAGCTTGAATGTGATAGCCGGTGAGGGAGCCGACGAGAATCAAAGTAACGGAGCAGTGCCGTGTGAGGAGGCAGGTTGAAGAACGCTCTTTTGTAGATAACAGAACATTGAATAGTTAAAGCAAACTGTGTTGAAAGCCATTGAAGGAAACGGCACAAAGGCCACAGAGCGTGCAGAGATCCCGAAAGGCTAATGTGAAAGTGAACTGGTATTTATTATTGTGAAATAAGGAACAGAGTGGCAGGGGGCCCGTTCTGTGAAACTAAGTTCAAGAGGCACGGACATTCAGAAGTCAACCCTATAATACTGTGTGATTGCGAAGGTCTCTGACGAGGAAATATTGAAGGATCCTGCTGTCGGAGTGATCATGTGTGGGGGTGATAATACTATGCGGTTGCGAAGGTCTCTGACAGGTGAACATTGTGAAAGAGAAGTGAAAAGGTTGGGGAAGGGAGTTCTCCCCGAGCTCTGACAAGTAGAGCTGTTTAACAAGGAACTTTCTGAACTGTGTGTTCAAGAAGTATAAAGCTGTGGGGGAAGCCAGAAGGAAACTATTGAAGGGAACTGTGATATATGTTGAACTGACATTGAAATAGGCAAGGGCAGCCCAACAGATTTATGGGAAATCTTTGAACTGTGCATGTTACTCACATTGAAGGAACTTTGTTGTGAGAACCCCAATGAACTGAACTTGGTGAAGGGAGTGGTGATCCACTCTCATTGCCATTCTGACATTCTTTTGACACACCCTTTTTATTTACATCCATTTTTCCCACACTTAGTTATTGTGAAACTTGAGGGCAAGTATAGGTTTCAAAAATAGTTTTCCTTTGTTTGACTGACTGATTTGGACCATTTATTTTACTTTGATGGTCAAGGCTATTCCCATTCTAGAACCAGGGCCAGTTAGGACGTTTCCAAACTTAATAAAGGTGTTGAAACTTGTGTCTGTGTCCTTACTTGTGATACCAGGCCTGCCTCACAGGATCTGTCTCTGAGCCTCTGTCACCTTCGGGAGTTCGCAGGCCTCTAAAAAGGCGCTTATGGCAGCTTGCTGGGGAGCGTCCCTGGAATATAGGACTCTACAATATCGATCAAAGGCCTCCCGTTTCTCCCGTTTTGTCTTAACCCACCTACCTATGAGCACTTGTACCACCCTTGTGCTTCCACACCAGTAACTCACCCGCCTTGTTTCCCTGTTCATAATAAGGGTGCTTGACTTTTAATAGGGCGTATTCTACCCTGTTTCCCTCCATCATATTAATCTGGTCTCGAATGGCCTGAAGCTTCCTATAGATCTTTCGCAATCCGGTGGCTCGCTACTGCCCCTCTAAGTCTTTCAGCTGTGCTAGTAAGCTCTCCAGCTCTAGCCGTCTTGTTTGACATAGCCCCACCCCTTTTGAGATTATAACCCCTCTTATGTAGGCTTTGAAGGAATCCCAGCATGTTCTATCGCTCGTCATCCCCTTGGCGTTCTCTGTGAACTAGTGCTCAATGCTCTCCCCAATTTCTTATCTGCATACAGGATTGTTTAGTAAAGCTAGGTTAAGCCTGCAATAAGTGGGTCTATTATCCCAAAGGAGCAAGTCCCATGAGATATGTATGGGCATGGTCCGACAGGATGATTGTGCCTCTCGTAGCCGTCTCAATCAAAATTCCCCTTCCGACCAAAATGGAGTCTAATCTGGAGAATGTTTTGTGCACATGGGAGTAGAATGAGAAATCCCTTACCCTGGGGTTGGCCAGCTGCCACACGTCTGCTAGCCTTGCTTCTTCCAACCCCTTTAATAAATGTTTTGACAGCTGCGTCGCGGCCATGTATATACCCCTAGACACGTCCCAGTTTGGGTCAAACATCATGTTGAGGTCCCCCATAAATATCGTGTCCCCACTTGCAAATTCCACAAACTCCTGCAGAACCGTGCAGCAGAATTCATTTTGGAAATTATTGGAGTTGTTTACCGACGCTATCATTAACAATGCACCCTTAAGCCAGCCTTCTACAAACAGGTATCTCCCATGGTTATCTGCCTTAGCATTCACTAAGGTAAATTGGACATTTCTGCTCACCAGGATAACCACCCCTTTACCCTTGGTTTTTAATGTCAAAAAAGATTTATGCGGGTACTGCTTTGGACTCGTCCTGCCCGTGTCTTTCCTTACAAGGTGCGTCTCCTGTAGACAGGCCACATCAACCTGCAGCCGCTGGATCTTGCCAAGAAGCCTCCCCCTCTTCTGCAGGGTACAAAAACCCAATACATTATAGGTTGGAACTTTGAACACAATCGCCTAGTTTATCGAAATGCTTGCTGGGGCGCTATGCCTGCGCTAACCCGACTATCCCTCACCCTGCGAGAGTGAACTCTGGGGATTCAAACCCTTCCCCCTCCCTGTGAACCCTCTACCCTGGCTTTTCAACCAATACCTGGCAACTCTTGCCTACTGCATTTCCATTTTCTGCTCAAATTTTCAGTGCTATGCTGATGACACCCAACTCATTTTCAGGCTTCCTTCAGCCACCTCCTCTCCTTCCATCATCTCCGACTGCCTAATCGCCCTTCAAAGTTGGTGTGCCGCCAATGATCTTTGTTTAAATGCCAACAAGACTGAGATCCTCCTCATTGGTACACCTTCCCCATCCTTTCCCCTCACTCTCTGGCCGGCCTCTCTTGGCCCTCCTCCTGCCACTACCTGCGAGGCTAAGAAACTCAGGGTCATATTTGACTCCACACTTTCCTTCTCCGCGCACATCTGTGATGTCTCTAAAAAGTCAAACTTCTTACTGCACCTCGTTAGAGGTACTCTTCCCTTCCTTTCCTTCCCTCAGAAGCTTACTGTCTTCCAAGCTCTGATTCTCTCTAGGTTGGACTACTGTAACAGCCTCTTTCTAAATCTACCTGCCTCCACTCTCCGGCCTTTACAACTAATCCAGAACAGAACTGCGAGACTTGTCTTTGGCCTCAAGCCCTGGGATCGTATCTCTCCAGCTCTGAAATCCCTTCATTGGCTCCCAGTGGATGCAAGGATTAAATGTAAAACCCTCGGCATTGTCCACAAGGCTTTCTGGGGCCTGGGTCCAAAATACCGTCAACTATCCCCCCATAAATACCTCCCTTCTCGAGCCCTTCGCCCCTCTACCTCCCTCAGGGTCAGTCGTTTTTCAAAGAAACAAGCTGGGGGTAGATCTGTCTTCGGCTGGGACCTCCTTTGGAACTGCCTCCATGCCACCTTGAAACTTGAGGAGAACCATCTTCGGTTCCGGGAAGCTCCTCAAGACCTTCCTCTTCGCCTCTTCCTTTGCACCTCTTCTCCCCTGCTCATCTGCTTTCTCTCTTGGCACTGTGCACCTTGCCGCCCTCTGTCCTTCGGGCCCAGGTACCTGCTCACCCTGCCACCCTCCTCCACTGCCTCCGGGCCACCCCTTGCACTGGGGCCTGTATCTGTACCCATACAGTTCCCCACCCCCTCCTCTTCTGCACTTATCAGATACACCCTATCTGACTAGCCTAGCACTTTGCCACTTACCGGCTGCACTACCACTGTTTATCACCTTTATTTATTTGACTTATTATTTATTCTGCTCTCTCCTATGCTCCACACTTTCCAATGTCTCCCCCCCCCCTTCCATGCACTTTCCCCCGTTTCCCTTCTCCCTGCACTTGCACGTTCACAATGTCACTGGGCCTAGTAAGATCGTTGTTTTTGTTTCTCCCCTTGTTCCCCTCCGTTGGCCTGGTCGCGCTCTGAAACATCTGTGTACGAGCGCGATATAAATAAAATATATCGTATCATATCATACTCCCTCTTTTCCCTCTTCCTCCCCTGACACTGGGGTGAAACCTTAAGGCATAGCTCATCCCTTACCACTACAATACACACCAAGGTCAGTTGTGCAATTACCCTCTCTTTCATGCACCTTGAGGCGCTGTCATGCTCCTGTTAGTTTTGCTTATGTCGAGCAGGTCTCGCTCCCGTCTCCTGCTGTGCTCCATCAGTCTTTGCCTTGGCTCTTGCCAGCCCACATGGCTTTCGGCGCAGAGATACTTTTGACCATATTCTGCTACTCTGCTCTCCTAGCTCAGTCTGAATCTGGAGAACCAGTATCTGCGCAGCTTTGTTCGGGGTGGTGCATCAGGTTTCATGGCCATTCCACATGAAAACTAGGCCGAAGGGACACGTCCATCTATAGCGCACTCCATCCTTCTACAAACGGTCTGTGATCTGATAGAACGAATGGTGTTTTCGGAAATTGAGTGCTGCAGTGTCATGAAAGATCAAGAGGGATTTGCCTTGGAAGGAAATTGTTCCTACTTTCCTGGATGCTCGCAGTATTTCCTCCTTCGTACCATATGAGTGAAACTTCATGATAATGTCCCTCGGTTGGGCTCACAGGATTCTTTTTAGGGGCTCACCCTGTGAACTCGGTCTAGTACAATGCCATCTTTTTCCACTTTCGGGGCCATCACCTTGAAGACCTGCTGGCCCCAGATCTGCAGATCTGTGCCTTCCACCCCTTCTGCCGCACCTCTGTTGCAAAGGTTCTTACAGCGATGTCTATTTCCAAGGTCCTCTACGGTGGATATCAGGAGAGACATATCTTGTTTGGTGCCTACTAGTTCTCGTTGGAGGTGAAGTACATCTTCCTGCAATGACTGCATTCAACTGCTTTGTGTCTTTGACTAAATCCGCGATCTACTTCTTGAGCTCCTCTGCGCTGATTTTCATTTCCATGCAGACTGATTGTGTCAGCTCTTCCTTTAGCTCCTCCTTTAAGGTCTTCACAAGTCCACTAGGTTAGCAATTGACAGTGCCTGTGCCCCTCCATGCGTTACTGCTTCCATGGCTCCCGTTTGATGCGCAGGGTCTGGACCCGTGGGCAAACATTGCTGCTTGTTGAGTGGGCTGCCAGTAGGTGTTTAACGTCCGGCCTTGGCGCGCCAATCTGCCCTGCGACAACCGCCTATCTTCCGCTTCAGGATGTGCTTTCCCTCCTGGTCTGTGGTCAGCCGCCCTGGTCTGTTCCTCCTCACTGCCCTCCAACGGAGGCAGCTCCTCTGTGCAGCATGCTGATTCTTGCCTGATGCCACGCACGTCCAACAATGTTGGTCTTGTACCGCGCTGTTCGGGTATCCGTCAGAATTGTGTCAGCACTCACATGTTCCCTCAACTGGGCATCTGCCACTGGCTGCCGGTTCCGCCTCTTCCTTATACTACTGGCAAGTCAGCACCTTCCAGTAGTGCACTGCTCCTTTCCCACTGCTGCGCTATTGCCTTGTCTGCCTGCCTTAGCTAGTCTTGGGTCGCACCGCGCATGCTCTTTCGACCTGCTTAGCTCATCGGTGCATACCTCTCCATCCTTCAGCCCCTACTTGCCATGTCACACTTCTTCCTGGTGACTGTGCCCAGCTCTCTTTCCCAGCGCACTCAACATGGTCTCCCCCTGTACCTGAGCCTCTCAGGCTATGCTGTCCAGCTTCAACCAATGCGCTCCACTTGTGACCCGGATGGGGACTGCCTTCCCCTGAATTCCTCTTTATCACAAACCGTTCTTCATGCAATGATTCCTTGTGTTTTGTTAGGCCCACAGTGGCCCTGTTGCTCACACTCGGTTCTAAAGTTCCATTTGCTTTAAAGTCCTGTGGCAAGAATCTTGCTTGTATTTGTCTGGACCTCACAGTCCTAATATCCTTGCTTACGACCTCCTGGTTCCACACATTTGCAAATTGCCCAGTATACTCTCCTGCTGGGGCTTCTTGTATCTTCACCCTTGTGGTTATTTTTATTATTATTATTATTATTGTGGTATTTATTGAGTGCAGACCTAGCTTCGTGAAGCAACAGAGTGCTTTCCAGAGGTATACACCAATACAGATACTTAACAGAGGGCTTTACAGAGGAATACAACATTACATATGCATAACAGAGTGCTTTTCAGTGGTAACAACAGAACAGATATACACCGGGGTGGATACAGAGGGGGACAGAGGAGGGGTATAGCTGTACCGGGTGGCGGGAGGGCAGCGTCTAGCGAGTCAGCTGGCTCAAGGAGCGATGTGATGGCTTAGGTGTTGAGGAGGTATAATGGTTGCCTGGTATAGTCTCCTACCAGGACTTCTTATGCACTTGTCTTTGCCTGCTATACTCTCCTGCTAGGACTTCTTATTCTTTATGCACTTGCACTTGCCTGGTATACTCTCCTGTCAGGACTTCCTATCTTCATGTACTTGAAATTGTCTGGTATACTTTTATGACAGGACTTCTTATATTCATCCTCTTCCACAATTGTACATCAACTTTGCTGAACAATATATCCTCTCGATACATCATTCGCTTCTGTGCTTCCATGTATCTGCATTCCTTGCACTCAAATACTACATTCATTCAAACTGACATTTATGTCCCAAAATACCACTGCTCCCTTGGTATTAGTTTGATGGGGTTAATACACACAGAATCAAAACAAATATATACTGGATTGTACACGTTTCCATGCTCCATAAATCAAACGGAAAAATATATTGCCTCAGTCCTGTCCCCAGCTCTCTAGTTAGGCAGGACAGCAGCAATCTTTTTAAAGAGTGTGAGAAACCTGAGGGTATTCTCACTCCTATCCCCAATGGATTCTCTGTGCAGGTGGCCAGGGAAAGGCTATTGCTCTTGGATCCTGAATCTGGGGCTGGACAAGTGAGGGTGGATCACCTGGGTGGAGGGTCGTTGGGAAATGGGAGTGGGGTGCCCTAGGGAGAGACATGGTATCTCCCCTCTTTCCTACCAACAACCAACCTGACCCTAACTCGAACTTTATGGGCTCTAGTAAGCCTGTGTAACATGTGACAGTAGTGTGACGAGGAAGAGGAGACTAAGAGGAATGAGCACTACAACCTTTTACCACTTAGGTACTGGAGTGAGGAAGCTGCCTCCCGAACAGTGGGAAGGTCCGGCATGTCTTCCTAATCATTGTCAGGCAAATCTAATTGACCAGGCACACCTGCAGCCTGTTAGAAGGCTGCAGGTACATAAAATGACAGTTTGTGAACACCCCAGTGAGAAGCAGGCAGGCTGGCATGGCAGTGACCACCAGGGTACCTGCTCTACGAGGAGGCAGCTGTGGTGGGATTGAAAACAGAACCAGGAAATGTCTAAGAAACCTAAGGGTGTTCCCCCAAGTAGACCCTAAAAATCCTTTATTCAGTTGGCCAGGGAAGGGCTAGCGTTCTCAGATCCCAACCCTTGGGGTGGACAAGCGAGGGAGGATCACCTGGGTAGGGGGGACCCGGGGTTATGCTCGGGGGGGGGGGAATACCCCAGGTGAGACGCGGTATCCACTTCCTTGTCGCATCTTTTCCTCATCCTGCACGGTAGGATATTTAGGAACACAACCCCCACCCCTTCCTGACACAGACACTTTCTCATGGGCAACTCCCCGTGAGCGACAGCAGGACTACCCCCCCCTTTCTCGACAGTAATTTTCCAGATTTTCCTAAACTTACTAGTGAAAACTACAATCCCCAAAATTCCTCCCCTATGTTCTTTTCTATAGTCACTGAGACGAGGAGGAGAGAGATTGGGAGGATCAAGATTACCAACAGGGATCCACAGACACAGAAAACAGACTCTCCCCTTTCTACAGCAGACTGTCCCATTAACGAGACCAGGCTAATTCAGGCCTCCCTCTTTAATTATTCGCACCTGACTCCACTTCTCTCTCAGGCAGCATAAAAGGCAGAGCAGGAAAGCACATTTTGAGTGAGTCCGGGATGCTGGAAGGTGCCAGAGAGGAGGAGAGAGCCCTAGTGATCTACAGAAGCCCTGGAATATCTGGAGGAGGAGACAACCGCCAAAAACACTGGCCCTGCTATTTGAGAGGAGACTGTGGTGTAGAAGAGGGAGCTGTACTTCCAGAAGGCAAGGGGCAGCTGGGGATGCCTGGCATTCCCAGGTCCATGAGGGGCAGGAGGTAAGACCCTGACCGCATCGAAACATCCCCCTTGTGGCTCCTACAGCTCCCAAGACATGGAATGCTGTTTTGGGGAGCTGTGAAGTGGGAGCGAAATTCTCACAAGGGCATTCTGGGACTGTCCTCCCACGTATTCCTCATCTTGTGATAATTCGTTTCGGCAGCTTCGCTGCATCGGAAAAAAAGATTAGGCAGAGGGCGCTGTGCTCGAGGTCGTGGTGTTGAATGTCCCTCGACGGGCTCCGTACCGTGTCGATGTCACCGCTGGTATAAATGGCTCGAGCCGTGCCCGTTGGCTTCAGTTCTGTTTTTCCCGATTGCTTCGCAACTCGTGAACGCCGTGCTTCAGTATTTTCTATCGAAAAAATGTCATCTTCTTCGACCGCTTCGACTCCCAAGACAGGTTTTAAGAAGTGTAGTGTTTGTGGGCGACTGTGGTTCTTGTCAATCGATGACTGAAAAGGCCCTCCGTGAGAGGAAAAGTAAGTTGGCGGTGAGGCGGGAGGCGTTGAAGGGCTCTTCGAAAGCCTTGTCAAAAAAATATAAAAAATCATCCGACTCTAAAGAATCGGAACGCCGTAAAAGGCACTCGAAGAGATCCCAATCTCGTAGCAGGTCGACATGATCTTCTTCGTCTTCCTCAAAAAAGCACAAGAGGAGACATAGATCTCCGTCGTCATCGTCAGATTCGTCATCTGAATTGGTTCGATGCCCGACTAGATCAGATTCCCCATCTAAATGGGAGAGCTTTAGGAAGAAAATGTTGCAGGTCTTCGAGAACGCGGCCTCGACCCCCTCGATGAAACCGCAGAAAAGTCAGACCCGGTTGCTCTTTTAGACGACGCAGGGAAGTCGGGAACTACAACGGCCAAACCGAGTAGTACCCATAAGTCTCGAGTCGACAAATCGTCGAGAGACCCTCGAGGAGCGAGTATCTCGCCGATCCCTCATAAAAAATGTAAATTATCGAAGTCGGTTACAATTTTATCGACGCCATCGGCGCAGACGACTTCGACGTTGAAGCCTACTTCATCTTCAACGCCCTTGTCGAAGACTTCCTCGAGTGTGTCGAAGATTCCTTCGATGACCACCTCGAAGAAACTCTGATTCCAACGACAACTTATGAGGAGGAAGAGAGAAGGTTTACACCCTTACCAAGATCTGACTTTTTTAAATCCATGTCCTCCATTTTTGAGGAATCTTGTTCAGAGGAAGAGGAAATCACTCCCCATGGAGTAAAATATGGAACTAGACAAGTTCCAGAAGAACTGGTAGATCCTCAGTCTAAAATGAGAGACTTGTCTGAAACTCTACATTCTGCCAGTGGTGTGGACACATCACCTGAATTGGAGTTTGCTGCACCTGATCCTGCAGACCATGCGGACTCAGGGTACACGAATCTGATGAGTAGGGTGATTGAGTATATGGGTTGGGGAAGAGATTCCCCTACATTTGAACAGGATGACATGACGGATATTATAGTCAGAGGTCCTCGGAAAGATCCAATTCTTCCTTTTCATAAGGCATTACAGAGAACAGTAGAGAGAAACTGGGAGAAACCAGATGGCATTGCTGCAATAGATAACAATCTCCCAAAAAAGTACAGAACTTCGTATTCTGATCCAGAATACCTGAGTAGACACCCTACTCCAGAAAGCTTGGTAGTTCAGGCAACTAATACATCCAGGCAGACAGCATAGGCAACCATACCTCCAGACAGGGAGGATAAAAAGGTTGATGCCTGGGCTCGTAAGGTTTTTACTTCGGGTAGCATGGCCTTAAAATCTACCAATGTAACCTGTACCCTGGCCAGGTTCACACATACCCTGTGGGAATGTATTTCGGCGGCGGCTGAACATATTCCGGAAGGCGAGGAAAGGGAAGGCTTCCTGAATATAGTCAATGACGGTAAGGAGGCAATGGGGGATGTCTCCAGTCTGGATTGGACACTGCTGATAGTATCAGTAGATCCATGGCTTCAAGCACGCTACTATGCAGGTTTGCGTGGTTGAGGAAGTCGGGGTTCGCACCGGATGTGCAGAACAGGCTCCTCAACATGCTCTTTGATAGCTCGAGGCTGTTTGGTAGTAAGGCTGATGAGAGCCTAGAAAAACTACAGACCTTGAAAGCGGCAGCAAAGTCCCTTAGTGCCTCTATGCGACAGCCCCAGAGACCCTATTCGGGCACATCTTCCTGGAGGGGTCGTCCTTTTCGATACTACTCCTCTGTTAGTAGAGGAAGAGGACAAGCCTTTCAAAGGGGCAGAAGAAATGTCACTCGTGGTGGACGAGGAAAGACGACAAAGCCATATTCAGGAACGGCATCTATGCCCTCAGCCGCTCCTGCAGCCGCCTCCAAATCTCTCTGAGGTCTTATCTTACAAAACACCAGTGGGAGGCAGGATCTCTCAGCATCTGAAAGAATGGCGGGGCATTACTTCAGATGCTTGGGCACTGGAAACAGTAGCTCAGGGTTACTGCCTTCCTTTCCTAAAAAGACCTTACGATCATCCACCGGGAGCCAGTTGGACCAAGATTCCAGGCCCGCTCCTTTGGCAGGAAGTTATAACCCTGCTAGAGAAAGGTGCAATAGAACATGAACCTGTAGCGGAGAGGAACAAAGGCTGGTACTCCCCCCTCCCCCCCCTACTTTCTCATCCCCGAAAAGGACGGAGGACGGAGGATTGAGACCCATCTTGGACTTGAGATAATTAAACAAATTCCTCAGGAAGGACAAGTTCAAGATGGTAACCCTTTCTCAGATCCTTCAGGCTCGCCAACTCCAAGACTGGTTGGTATCATTGGACCTTCAGGATGCTTATTTTCATGTGCCGATCCATCCCAAGCACAGAAAATACCTGAGGTTCGCAGTTGGCGGTTCTCACTTTCAGTTTCGAGTTCTGTCATTCGGGTTGACCTCCGCTCCGAGGGTTTTCACCAAGTTGATGGCAGTGGTGGCAGCGAGTCTCAGGAGAGGGGGGTTTCACGTCTACCCCTATCTGGACGACTGGCTAAAAAGGGCACGTTCCCCAGAACAAGCTCAGGAACAGCTGTTGATCACCTGCCACTTCCTCCACAACCTGGGCTTCTCCCTCAATTTCAAGAAGTCCCACATGATACCGTCCCAAAAACTCCAGTTTATCGGAGCATTCTTGGACACTTCCTCGGGCAAAGCCTCTCCGCCCAAAGTGAGAGCTCTCCACATCCAGTAGATGGTAACAAAATTCCAGAAAGCCCAGCACCTGCCGGCCTTCGATTTACTGAGGTTGCTTGGCCACATGGCATCCTGCATTTTTCTGAAGCCAGATTGAGAATGAGATCTCTCCAATGGGCCCTCAGAACTCAGTGGTCCCAGTTCTTGGAGAATATGTCAGATCTTCTGCAAGTCCCGAGCGCAGTCAGGATCTATCATGGTGGGCTTGCAAAGACAACATTCTCAAGGGAGAATCCTTTTGGCAACCATGGCCGGAGATAACAGTAGTGACGGACGCCTCACTCACGGGGTGGGGAGCACACACCAACGATCTGACAATCAGCGGACGTTGGCCTCCTTCGGAGTCCAAACTACACATCAACCTTTTGGAGCTGAGGGCAATCAGGCTAGCTCTGAAGGCCTTCCTGCCCTGCGTACAGGGAAAGAATGTCCTGATAATGACGGAAAATACAGTGGCCATGTACTACCTCAACAAAAGAGGATGCGTAGGATCACTACCTCTGTGCAGAGAGGCAATGCAGCTCTGGTTCTGGGCAATACAAGAAGGAATCGCTCTATCGGCAGTTCTCCTGGCCGGAGAGCAGAACGCGGAGGCGGACGCTCTGAGCAGGCAGAGCAGTGTCTCCCACGAGTGGGAGTTAGCTCAGGAAGTCCTTCTGGAGATCTTCGCCCTTTGGGGAACCCCTCAGGTGGATCTGTTCGCAACCTCGATGAACCGAAAATGTACTGCTCAATGGAATTTCCTCCGAGAGGAGCTCTGGGAGACGCATTCGTAGTGGATTGGGATTTTCCCCTGATGTACGCATTTCCTGCAGTCCCCGTGATTCCTCAAGTAATCAGGAGGTTGAGAAAGTTCAGTAAAACCATGATCTTAATTGCCCCGGATTGGGCCAGGAGAATGTGGTACCCGGACCTTCTGGGCATGTCCATCTGCCCTCCAGTACGTCTTCCACAAAGAGAGGATCTTCTCTCGCAAGAGGGAGGTCGGGTTCTTCATCCAGAGGTCAACATGCTCAACCTTCATGCATGGTTTCTGAGAGGTTGAGATATAAGGATTGGGATCTTCCGGATGACGTTATGGAGATTTTGCTTTCGGCCAGAAGGCCAGCAACAAAATCCTTATACCAGTGTCATTGGAATAAGTTCAGTAACTAGTGCAAAGATAGAGATGTGGGAGGAACATCCAGTCGAAAGAACGTTACAGTTGGTAAGTAACTTGTTCTTTTTAAGATTGGGGACTTTGTGAGAAGTGTCTGAGCCCAGCAGAGGGAGACCCCTGTGAACGTTTGTGAGAGAAACTGGTACCAGAAATAGAGTGGTCCGGCACCACATGGGCATTCATTCTAAGGTCTATGGCTGGTGCCCCTCTCCCGAACCAAGAGAAACAAGTACCAAGAGGCATTAGGGGAGGCTGCCGTGAGGTGTCAGAGTGGTCATACGAGGGTCAAACCAAACCCCTTATACAATTGAAAGTCTTTTACACATTGGTGAGGCAAACGTGAACCAGACTGAGGGATGCCTGTGAATTGCGGTGAACCCTAACATACCCCAGAACATTGTGGTTAATGAGCTGTGCGAAGCCTGACTGGGGGCTTTAGAGACAGCCTGACTGGGGGCTGAGACCCAGACTTATGTAAAGGGAAGAACCTAAGGGGTCTAGAATGACTTTTTGTTGAAGTATGAACAATGGTAAATGTGAACCTGACAGAGGGATGCTGAGAGAAAGCTAGGGGAAGGGAACCCCACTTTCTGATGAGATCATAACATAGTGTTACTGTGGCAAATGTGAACCCGACTGAGGGATGCCTGTCTGAGAAGTAAGCTGAACAGTAATACTCCCGTGAACATTGCAATGACTACCGTGAACCCGACCGAGGGATGTCCACAGTGAGTGGTTGGTCTGAGCCCGACTGAGGGAGGCTATCGTTGAGAGAAGGATCGGAGTACGGCTGAGGGGGATCCTAGGGTGAACAGTAATCACCCGATATGAAGACGAGCCGTTTTGTGATTTTTCTGGTATATCCGGCCCTCCGCAAGGGACTTTGCATGAAAGAGACTTGGGCACCGAAAGCCCCGATATGGAGGAAAAGGAACTGTTAAACTAGTACTGGAGAAGCCCAGGAGTGTGCGGTGCTCAAGAGTCCCGCCTTGTCCCGTGCTAAAAAGGTGGGGAAGGGAGACCATGGTCATAATATCCTAATTTATCATTTTGTGAACACTTCTTTCTTTTCTGGTGAACATTATCCCACACTATTTTGTAGCATAACGGTAAGGATTGGCAATATTTTTTTTTTAGTATAGACTCTTTTCTTTTGACTAGACTCCACTTGGACTGTATTATTATTTGAAGGTCGTAGCTTGCTCCCATTTTAGATTTAGGTTTAGATTAGGCGTTTATCTCGTCCATTTTTACAGTTTAATAAACACCCTTGAACTGTGATCACTTGTGCCTGTCTTACTTTGATGCCATGCCTCCCTTACATATGGCAGACTAGGATTAAAGAGGACACTGCCCTCATCCATTGAAAGGCAGACAGAGGACCGAAAGAAGTATCCGGCAGGCGAGCAGGACTGGCAACGGTGGTGTTTCCCGGGTCCAGAAACGCAGGTGAAACGAGAGCCGCCAGGAGACGGAGCAGACCACCGGTGAGTGTCGGAAGGACAGGCAGGCCCCAGGGAGCTCCGAAATGGACCGCAGGTAAGTGCTGGTCCGTGTATTTTGAATACCGAATTGAAAGCAAAATTATATGACTAAAAGCAAATTGATGTGACATGGCAGCCTTGTGCTGTACCAATTGCCTAACCTTACTGTAACTTACCTGACGTGACCTGGCAGCCCCGTGCTGTACCAATTGCCTAAATTTACTGTAACTTCACTGATTTGACCTGCAACCCCGTGCTGTACCACTTGCCTAATGTGATACACTGCAACCGTAACCTTAAGTAAAAAGAGTAACATGTATGCAACATCGCCTTGATGCCTAAGGGTTTAGTGCACTTTATAAATGTTAAAATAAATAAATATTTAAACTACAAGAGTGCAATTTTGGAAAGAAAACTTAAACCTTAAGCAACACAAGTAACCATTGAATCGAAAGCAACTTACATTCAAAGCATATTAAAACCATTAAGCAATTTACTTGTGAAGCACAATAAGAATATTAAAGTATGACCCAAGAGGCTAACGAGGAGAGGCCAACAAGAGTGGAACTTTGTACACAAGGCCAGGCAAGCCAACAAAAAGACTTGAAGCAGAAATACCTTGGTGCTGTCACACTCACCTGTGTCTCTGCAGGAGCGATGGACGAGCCTCCCTTGACCCCCAGTCTTCACTTCCCCTGTTTCACCCAGAGAAATCCCTGTCAAATAAAAGGGTGTACACTCAGACCTGAAGTCTCCTGATTCCCCTGGGCCCTTCCCCTCTCTTTACTGTGCGCTATGATCTCCCCCTATGGGCTTAACTTGATTTTAGTAGGGTGGGCACTCCATTCTGCATTCGCAGGGTCGCGATTCACTCATGTGATTGGTGCCAATGTCTGTAAGCTGAGTTCAGATGCCAAACGCTGTTTTATGCCTTCACAGCGAGGCGAGTGTTCAAGGCCCCAGTTTCTTCACTGGCTAGAAAGTCATTACCACAAGTGAATGTTGCACGGAGAATGTGGAGTGTCCAAAATTGTCCGTATTGTCTTTGTCTATATTTTTGTGGGTGAGTAGCGCTGCGTGTAGAAGCTAGCTGCTTGTAGGTTTGCTCAGCGCCTTCAATTCAAGCGCACCTGGTAATGTCTCTCCCTTTCCCTTGCAGGAGAAATTATGTGGTATTAGCACCTCGAGTCCGGGTTTAGCGCTACGGGAGCCTTGGTGGATGGGTAAGTATACACTGAGGCTTTTGGTAAGTATGCACCGTGAGCGCAGTGAAATAAGTGATCGCGTTATTGGGGCGAGCACAATGAATAGGGTTTGTGCGCTCGTACAACTGACCTGGATTGCAGCGTCGCGGGAAGTTTCGGTGAGTATGCGCAGCGTTACTGATGTGCGCGAGTTAACGCAGTTCTTCTTTGTTCTTACAGGTGCCGGTGTAGCAGTCCCCTCTTGACTGGAGATAGCTGCGGCGTGGAGTAAGAACGGAGGTTCTTCCGGAGCAGGTAAGCTGAAGCAGAATGATCCGGAGCGGGTAAGCAGAAGCAGGATGATCCGAAGCAGGTAAGCAGAAACAGGATGATCCGGAGCAGGTAAGCAGAAGCAGGATGATCCAGAGCAGGTAAGCAGAAGCAGGCTGATCCAGAGCACGGCAAGTGTGTTGCTGATACAGCTCACAGTAAGCAACACGAAGCACTAGAAGAATCTTGTGTGTGGCTTATATAGCCAGCCACACCCAAACACTAGAGAGCTCATGAAGCATCATGCACTTCCTGTTTGGCAATAGGAAGTGGTAACCAAGAAGTTACTACAAACACTAGGAAGGAATTAAAGGAGGGATTTGCTATGGGTTCTTTGTGTGCCTATGCCAGGCCTGCCAAGCCTCCACCCAGCTTGCCCCAACTACCTGCCTGAAACCCATGACAGGTGCACAGGAGCCAGTGCCAAGGAACCCCTTGGTGCACAGGAGCCAGTGCCAAGGAACTTTAGGGAGCTGAAGAGCCTAGGGATCCTGGTTGCGCAACTTGTAATGGGTGGACCGTGTGGTCTGACAACTGCGTCTAGACCAGTGAACCCTGAATACTGAAGACCCAGGATATTGGGGAAAACCAATTGGTAAAACGAACTAAAGCAAAGGTGAAGTTGAAGTCTTGGGGAAGGGAATCCTAAGACTGAAAAACCTGTTCATGTTCATGCTGTCTTGAGAAAGGGGTCTCAAGACCCCTTTTGTTTTGAACTGTGTTGCATGAGACTTGGGTAAGGGAAGCCCCAGGGTTTTTCCTGAACTACGTTACTTGGAGCTCGATGGAGGTATTCTTGAGACTTTTGTGGGACTATCTTATACTTGAGGAAAGAGCGCAGAGAACTGGAAGAAGCACCGAACTCTGAGTTGAACATAGTTTCTTTGGTTATTAACATCCCTACACATTGTTAGTCTTAATGGCGAGGGCAAGTATACGTTGTGGACACACAGACAGACTTAGAAGTGGGACTATTTGACTCAGACTTTCCTTAGTTTTATTCCAATAGGGAAATCCCACCTTAGCGTAGGGCAAGATAGGCTTTCAACCATCCTGACGTTTGATTTAATCACGTGTTTTAGTTTTAAATATAAGTCACAGTTCGGTCAATTCCATCATGTCTCGTACACAATAGGGAGAGGGCCCATAGCCACTGCTGCCCCCCTGTTACCTCTTCTAAAAGTGCTAGTGCCCTATAAAGTGCAAGATGTAGTTAAAGGGATAACCTTGGAAAGGTTGACATGCAGTGGAAGAATATTTGAGCGGTGTATGGTTGCAGAAAGAGGAGACTTGACACACAGATGGCATCGTTGTTGGCATAAACATTTATTATAGGATATATAAAAGAGAAGACCTACCTTTCCCTAATCCTAAGAGGGGGTTCCCTGCCTCAACCAAAAGTACTAAGGATTCAGTAAGGATGTCTTTGTACACTAAAAGCCCACTGCCCTGTGTCAAAACCCTGCTTATGTCCCTTACTATTGTAAACAAAAACGAAAGAGGTAATGGATCTTCTTGGCTCAGAAGAATGACTCTTCTTCTGGACCACAGATCCCAGCTCCAACTGTAGGTGGGACCTTTAACTGAGGGATTGACTCCCTTCCCCAATTCTCGATCCCTTTCCAAGTATCAAAACAAAGTTCCAGATTGTTATGTCAACAAAGTTAAAGGTCTCCGTTCAACTCAAAGGGTGCAGTGCAAATTACAATGTTCCTCACAGTTGCTTCTTCACTATGGGATTTTCACAGTCTCATAGTGTCTGGGGGAATTAATCCCTTCCTTAGACTTCTTACTACAATTCGCTGCAGTTGGGGGAATGTCTCCCTTCCCCTGGCGTTTCTTAGGCTTCTTATCTTGGGTTTAGGTCCCAGACCCCTGTTGCCAGATCTGGTTTACTTCCTTGACAGGTACTGCAACGAGGAAGAGTGATTGCGATAAGGGTGCGGGTCCCAGATCTGTGTCTCTTGTCTTTCTAGTGTGGGGTGAGGGGACTGTGTTCTTTCCTTAGGGTCTTTCCCCGTATCCCTATTTGGTAGTTCCAGGAGGTGCCAGTACCTCCTGGTACCCTTTTCAATCTCCCTATCAGCCCTGGTACCGTCAGGGTTTCTGCTGCTTTGGTCCAGATGGAAACAGGCTTCCTCAAGCTCTGCTCTCTACTTTCTGTAGTGCAGGCGAGCATTCCCCACGCTCGCGGTTCCTCCAGGCATGAGCTGCTCTCCTGGTCTCGAGTCCTGCTTCTCTTTCTACTCTTTTTGTGCCAATCAGCATTCGTGAATCACTAGAATGCTCAGTGTAGTTGTGGGGAGTGCTCTTCATGGCTCCACACCTCCTCCTCATCCCAGTACATTTCCTAGTAATCTCCCTAGGGTAGACTAGGTTCTTCTGCATCCCAGCACTTTGTATATACTCTACTTGGCATATATTCACAGGACAACTAGGTTTAGGGTTGATGGAGGAGGTGTTTTGGGGCAGAGTGTACCATGTTCTCCCTGGATAGTCGTCCCTAGTCCCATAGCATGGGTTTACTTTCCCACGAGATCCTCCTGCTGAGTACCACCACCAGGGGGACTATCAGGAAATGGTCAGACCTCCCTGGCCTCATGAGAAGGGTCTCCCCCTCGGGGAGAAGGGACGCCATCACAAGATTTGTCACAGTGGGGAAAGGTGGAAGATTTTGCTGCATGAGCGAATTGGAGCCAAACAAACTAGGAGCAAGAAGTGTTCTGATGATGATAAATGAAGTGTGTTGTAGCTTGATTGATCTGTGTAATGTCTCGGTGAATGCAGGGCCTCATGGAATGGTGAGGTGGAGCCTGGAGTGTTGAAGGCTTGGGAGTTCCACAGAGTGATGGTTGGGACTTGGAGTATGGCAGGGAACCGGGGCAGATACGTGTGACCTTCTCTCCTACCTTTCATATCTGCATCTATGTAACTAAGCAAACAAAGCATCTTCTGTTTGTACTTCCCTGGGTCAGCCTGGTTCCTGCTCAATGTCATCACTGATCCAGGCACATTTTGCAGGAGGCAAGATTCTACACAGTGCCAAGGGTTGGCAAGTATGCTTGAGGGATGTAGGCAAGAATTAAGTTGGCTTGATGTGTGGTCAACTGGGAATCCAAATTCAGTCTGCAAAGAGGGGGTCAGGGAGGAGTTCAGTAATTCTGTGGTCTTGGAGGTTGGCTCCAGGTGGAATATAAGTAAAGTGTGTGTGTGTGTGTATATGACGTTGCAGTGGATTGAAAAGTGTGCGGCAGCAGTGTGTTCTGAATTGGTTTGCTACACTGATGGTGTGTAATACCAGTTATTTCCGTATTGGCATGTCAGCAAGTAGATCAGGATGACCCAAGAGTTTGACCACCAGCCTCAGTTACTTTGTGGTTGGGTATTTGAGTTGCTACCCAGCGCACCTCTTTTATGTTGGGATGGTTAATTTGCTTCTCTGTTAAAGGGGTGAGGAATGTTAAGTCCCCTGGTTGCATGACATTTATATTGCATAATGTCGGACTGTAGAGTGCATGAAGTGGTGCCAAATATAGATATGTGCATGAAGGTTTGTGGGGAATCGGGGATGTTGGCTGGTGAGGGTGAGTTACGCAGAAGTTAACCTGGAAATACGTTACCTTGTGTTGAATAAATTTGTGCCTGCATGCTAGCTCTGTGTTCTCGTTTCAGCTGGATAATCAATTTAGAGTGTTTTAGAGGGTCAATGAACTTTACTAGCATTTATGATGTAAGTGACTCTGGTGTACAGGAAACATGAGTGATACTCGACCTCTCCGACCCCTAAAATCCTCACCTTTCTCATTTATAAATCTATGGAACAGCCTTCCTGCCTCTCTCAAACTTGAGCAGAACCACCACTGGTTCCGGAAGCCACTCAAGACCTTCCAATTCGCTTCAGCTTTCTCTCTTCCTCTCACCTGCTGATGCACCTGACTGCTCCGCGCACTGGTCACCTTCTGAACTCGGGCCCAGGCTCCTGCATGTCCAGTTGCCCTTGCACTGCGTCCGGGATCCCCAGCACTTAAGGGTCTGTATCTGCAACCCTACAGTCCCTTCTCTCTGCACTTATGAGCCACCTGCTGGCTGCACTTGTGAGTAAACTGCACCTCCCCCCTTCCCCTACCCTCTGGAACTTCTCCCCTTCCTTCTTCCCAGCACTTAGGCGATCTGAATGACACAAGGCCTAGTAAGTTCTTTATTTTGTCCTCCCTTTGTTTCCCCCTCCTTGTCTTGAAACACTTGTGTACAGGCACGTTATAAATGCCCCATCATACAATATCATATGGATGCATATGTTTTTTTCCCTAATTTATTATTTAATCTATTTGTATTTATTCTGATTTCTTTTGTTTTTTTTATTCTTTTTGATGCCTTTAACACTATGCTAATGTTTAATGGTAAGGTTACAATCTTTGCACTGTAATGTTTTACATATTTCCAGACGTAATTTCATTTTACTGTTAATTTAGCATTTGAATTTTGTTAAACATGTTGCTTTTCTTTTAGCGTTTCTGATTCTCGGACAGCTGCTCAGTCAAGAGAAGAACATCTTGAAACTTCCCCCTTAACCTACTGCAGCATAAGAGATGAGGAAAAACCTAAAAAGACTGATTCATCTTCATTGTTGGAAGACTATGCTTATCACGCTGCAGAGGATTCATCTAAAGCCCAGAAAGATATGGGTAGTCTGAAAGGAGAGGCTGCTGTTGAAAAGTGTACTGTAGAACAAGTCAATTCAGTGTGTCCGGCAAGAGAGGTCTGTGGAGAACTTGGGGCATCACTGGAAAACCAAGATGTAAAAGAGAACGAAAACCTTGATAAGATTGTGGTGCCTGAAGAGAATGCTGCCTTAGATATTCTGTGCATTCCAAGTATAACAGAACCCAATGATGATCAGCTTTTAGGTACCCCATTTGAAAAGGAGCAGCTACATTCCACACAAGATCCATTCAGTGAATATATATCCCAGAAAGAGACGGATACTATTGTTCCTAAATCCCTGAGACCCGAACTGTTAAATTTTGTAGGTGACTGGCCTATGGAACAATCAATGGGCCAAAGAAGGCAAAGAACAAAAAAGACATTATTTTCAAAGCCAAATTGTAATGTTCTTAAAGCCGACAGCCCACATCCACTTAAAAATGAGAAAGACAGAAATGGAAAATCTGAGGTGGTATCAAAACCCGATTCAGACTCTGAGCAAATACAGATGAACAAACCAGTAGATGCTCTTGAAATCCAGGGTGATGGGTGTGTAGTTTCAATGCCACTTTCTCTTTTTACTATTAGTCATGAAGACCCTATTAGAGTGCCAGAATATCCCGGTACTGGAGGAGACTGGCCTGCTGTGTCCGCATTCGTACAGCAAAAGCAATTGGTAGCACAACAGACCAGTTGCAACCAGAATTGTGAATCTGGTGACATATTTTTAAGTGACAGTTGCACAAGGGAGGGCTTTGGGAGGCCCACTGATGATGCAGAAAAACAGGAAGTCACAGTTACATCACATTTCCAAGATGGTGAAACAATGCTGTGTGAAACAAATAGTCAGAAACTTCATTTGCAAACTAAGAAAGGTGGCAAACAGTGCAAACTGGCTCTTACCTTTTCCAAAAATAGCATAAGCGTACCTGAATCAAGGAAGACACTCATTACTTGTAAGTCTGAAGTAGACATGCCTGAAAGAACACACTGCATTAGTTCCCAAACAGAGCCTCTGGAATTTGCACTTCTTTGGAGACTTGAGAAGAACATAACTAATATAAATGATTCTACCAAAGTTCTAATTGGACAAACAGATCGATTTAAGGCTGCAGAGATTAATGTGAATACATGTGCAGACTCTCCAGAAAAAATCCCATATAGAGTAATGCATGATAAAGGCACTCGTGTGGAGGAAAGTGAGCTTATCAAAGAGGATGAAATAGAAAATCTAAAGGCTTTGTGTAAAATGTTCAGATCAGTCTCTTTTGACGTGTTGAAGGACTTGTATGAAAGATGTAACAAGGACATTGGATGGGCTACCAACCTGTTACTGGACTCTGGAGAAAAACTGCACATGGATGAAGAGGATGAGGAGGAGGTGGAAGACGTTGAGGTAGAAGTGTCTACTGATTTTGATGCCGATCATGCTGATTTAGAAAGAGCTTCGATATTGCTATATTTTGAGAATGAAGAGACATTGGATTGTACAGGAGCAAACAATGAAAATATCTCTGAGCCTGTATTATATGATGAGACCAAAGAAGTGGTTGAGCTCAATGCCGGCCATGCTTCCATTGAGCCAAGCTCATCTTTAATTTCACAGCACAATGCCAACCTGGACAGCTTGAAAGAAAGAAATTCCTTAATTTCACAGTATGTATACTACCAGCAATCTGAAAATCACATAACCTCTAGGCTAGAGTGTACAGGATGTGAAATCGATCAAGGATCAAGTACTGAAGAAGCAAACTTTGTAATTAGTCAATCACCAAGTTCTGCTATAAAAGAACCAAATTGTAACCATGATAAGGCTGGCAATATTAAGGTTGAAATCTCAGAAGAAAACAGTGATCGGTCATCTGTTTTTGCTAAACCAACAGATGCTCACATTTTTCTAGAAGATGTTAATAAACACAAACCTAACTCGTCATTGAGGGAACTTGACATGCAGCCATCAGATGATGTAAATTCACATTATGATGTGAATACTGCTTCGCAATCCTTGAAACTTGATGTGAATGGCCAATTAGCATCAGCATCTTTTGAAGCTAAAATCTCCAAGAGTTACAGAGATGATTATGAAAAATTTCAATCACAACAGAACTTTCAACATGTGGGAAATGTTAATAATCCCAATGAATATGTTCTGCAGCCCGAAAACGTTCATGTTGAGGAGGTTCATGAAGAAAAATGTAATCTTCAAGAACCCAGGGATCACACTCCCAATTCAATGGCTTTGCCATATGAGTCCATGAATATTGATAGTTTGCAATTGTCCTTACCTCCTGAACTAGCCTTTCAACTCCGTGAACTCTTTGGACCTGTGGGGATTGGTCTAGGTAGGTACCAATAAAATATATTTCTTTTCATTGTTTTCTTTGCAAACCTTCAAAACACACTGTGCCTAAATCTCTTAGCTAATGTCAGTACACTGAAGTATTTTTTTTCCTTTATAATCTTACACCTGTTCTCTTCCTGCTGATCTCTCTATACAAATGTGTTGTGTGGCCATATGTAATATTTATTGGTAATGAATAATTGGAAAATAATTGCCATGTAGTATTGAAATTAGTAAATATGATTTCTGGTTCGTACCATATTTAAAGTCTAGATTACTAGATGATCATTTATGTGTTAATATTGCTGACAAACTCACTCTGCCAGTATAGTTCAAAGATTTTTAATGGACTTGTTTGGCATAGGGAGGCATAGATATAAATACATAAATGCAAGCAAGTTAGTTGAGGGTTACCAACCTCCAACAAATACCAGTGTTGAGAAAATGGAAAGAAATAGTTATCAAACAGTGAGACAAAAGAAATGATCCTCACTAAGCAAACAGGCTAATAACTTGGCTGCAGAAAGGAACTGAAGGGCCAAACAGGTTTGACTTTCTTTGATACAATGCTAATTTGCATGAGGATTTGCAGCGCAGTCTAGAAAAAGATGTGACATCTCACAAGATAAGCCAGATCTCAATAATGTGGCTAATTTGGGGGAGAACTTCATGAATGGTGAAACATTATGGATAAATAAAGATTTTTAAAACATGTGCATGTCTGTTTGACCAATATGCATATATGTGCTGTGGTAAATCAGACATGGGAGACACGGACATGAATGTAAACAGTATTAGGTTTATTAAAGGAAACATAATGTCTGTCCTATCCCTACTTCTAATGTAGGTGAATATGTTTTATGTAAAGCGCTTTGGATTTAAGCACTATTTAAATAACACGTTTTTAATGTTGGTGGTTCCCTATTCTAAAAAAATAACAGAGGGTGCTTGTCAGGATGTCTTGCAAAGTAACAACCATCCCCTGTCCAAAACCTATTCTGTCATCTTGCCTCCTGTACCACTCTTATAAAGAAACATAAATTATCCTTAAAAAGTATTCTACTCGCTTGGCCTGGGATGGCTGGTGCTTGATCCCTACCCACTTGTATTTCCAGTTCTTTTCCACTTCTTGGTTCAGGTCTCAGCCTGTGGATACAGTTCAAAACCAGTTCTGGGTTTTTCTTGACACTCTGAAAACAGTTACTCCTGACTAATAGGATTCTGTTAAGCTCACAAAGTTCTGTCTCTAGTTGCCCGATTTGTTCTTCTATTTTGGTCATATGGATGTCCCAACAGGATGGGAACTTGGGATTCCTTGGTCACTCTTCCTCAGCCCTTCAGTGTAAATCTATAGTACTTATCTTTCTGTCAGCTCTGCATGAACTATCTGGCCTTACTGCCCGTGTGCATGAAATGTGTTCACACCCTTCTGGGGTTCTGGCTCTCTCAGCCTAGTTGGCCGTGTGCGTACTGCAATTTTCTCACCCCCTCAGGGGTTCCTGGTTCTCTCAGCCCCTCGTGGGCTACACTGCCTTTTTGGCTAACTCTGTGCTGCAAAGTTCTCTCCCCCTTCATGGGTCCTGGGTCTCTCAGCCCTGCGTGGGCTGTTCGGCCTTGTTGGTGGCAACCGTGTTGCAATATTCGCATTCCGATTCCCCCTTGTTGACTGTGTGTGTGGTACAATATTCTCACCCCCTCCAGGGGTCCTGGGTCTCTCTCAGCCTCTCGTGGGCTTCTTGGCCTTTCTCGCCTTGGCTGTGATGCAATGTTCTTACTCCCTCCAAGGTTCCTAGGTTTCTCAGCCCCTTGTGCGCTGATTGCCTTATTGGTCTTCTGTGTGAAGCATGATTTCCACCGTCTGCTGCCCCCAGGGGCCTGGAACTCTAAGCTCCTCGTGAGCGGTACAGGCTCATTGGCCGTATGTGTGATACAAAAATTCTCACCCCCTAATGGAGTGATTCGGAGTTTCAGCACCCTCCTCCCATTTCTCTGTATCGGCCACTGTCCTGGGTGTTAGAGGCATGGCTCATTGGAGTTGGTGACGCCAATAACTGCAGAGCCGCAACTTCGTAAAGTTTGTCTCCCTTGCAGCGATTCCTTGCCTCTTCGTCTGTGTTCGGGATTCCGGGTGTGCCGCGTCTCTAGTGGTTCGGTCTCCCACTCCAAGGTACCTCGGATCATTGGGTGCTCTTCCTTCCTGGGCTTGCCAGTGTTCCTCGGGCTCCAGGATTCCTGTGCCCACCACGTTTCGGACCTGGTTCTGCCTCCGGATCAATGCGCCCAGCATAACTGCATAGACTTACACTGACCACGGGTTGGCTATGGCGTACTCTAGGTACGATTGTGTGTCCTTTTCGTTTTTTCTTTGAAACAAGAGAGGAAACGGGATTGGTTCTACATCTCCTGAGCAGAGGTTAGCAGCCTAGCCATTCCTAGTTAAAGCTCCCTTTACATTACACCATGGTAATAATTCAAACTAATAATAGATGTAGAAGGAGCACTGCAGTACGCCCAATAGGTACAACCGGGTATACATTTAATACAAAGTTGAGATTGAAGCAAATTCACTTCAATACTGCATGCTGACAGCAATGGTGTAACAATGGCACGGACATTGTGTATCAAAAACAGAAGGAAAAGCTTGTGAGGCATTCATATGTAAAACAGATATTTAAAATTACAAATGCAAACATGCAATAAAAAACAGAGGAGAACTGATTTCATGGCCAATGTATTTTGGATAACAGCTTTTAAAGCCCATACCTGTGTAGAGAATGCTATTTTTATATTTTGTTTAGAAACCTGTATTTAAAAAAGAAAAGTTGCAAAATAATGCACTATATCTCCATTTACTTCTAATCGTATGGGCTACTTTTTCAACATATGGAATCCCTAGATCTCTAGTGTATCAGCCAGACAGAGTCCAAGCACCCTTCTTCCTCTGGGTGGAAGCGGTTTAAAGATTAACTGCTGTTAGCAATTTCAGTATATGTGTGTATGTTTGAAATATCTACTAAGCAAAGTTTAGTTAATCATACAGAAGCGTCCGTCCAGTAATCAACATTCTCCAGCATGGGGTCTGGCATGGATTCACATGCTCATGAATATTCCCTGTCGTCAGGCCGGGAATCCTTGGTAAAGAAAAAATCAGTATCAGTTTCGTTTCTGATCTGTCTTTCTTAGTAGTAACCAATCACTGGTCTCTGGGTCATACTGCCCCCAGCCAATGACTGCCCTCTCCCTAAACCCCGCCTCTGGCAGCCATCCTCAGATTTCTACCGCACGCTCAAGTGATGGGAGTCCTCATGTTTAGCTCTCGAGCTTTTGCTACGTTTTCACGCTTTTTCAAAGAGATTCTCTCATTTTTCGGTCAAATAGAGCCTCAAGCTCCACCGTGTCTACATCCGATCAACGGGGACCCGTTTCAGATTTTCTACACCCCTCAAGGGTGAAGTTTTCGTCGAGTTACGCTTCTTAGAGTCCAGAAGTTACTGCGGCCTACCCGGACATGGCCCAGGAGAAAGGAAGCTCGACGGCCCGGAAAGCTGTTCAGGGTTTGCCCTGGATGCCAGCTGCAGAATGTGTTCAAGGAGGACGAGCACTCGAAATGTCTCTACTGCCTTCATGTGGACAAAACGCACGTGGAGAAGGACTGTGCGTTTTGCGGGAACATGTCGGAACGGACCATCAGGGACCGACACCTTGGTCTCTCCATCTGGCTGGAAGGAAAGAGCCCATCAGGTGAGAAGAAGAAGAAGAAGAAGTCCGAGCTGTCTTCTAAGTCCTGTGAGGGCACCCCGGCGACGGGGGCCCAACAGAAGGCAAAGCACCGCGAGTCCACGGGCACCGGGAGCGCCGAACGGTCGGGTTCCTCAGCTGCCAGGCAGGGCGCATCCTCTCCAGCGCCATCAACCATGAGCCAACGCTCTGGCTCAGGGAAGAGGAAGGCCGAGAACCCGGCGAAGCTTCTGGAGAGGCCCCGGTCGATCTCGAAGGATCCAGCCGAGGGGGACCGAGGCGGTGACCCTCCCCCCAAGGTGAAGGCCACAGGCCCTGATTCACCCGGCCAAGGCCTCTATCGAGGAAGTTGCGGCGGCCCTGGCACAGCCTGAGGAGGCTACACCAGTGGAGGCGACCTCGGGGCCCAGAGTTTCCCTGCCACCGCAGAGGGAGGCCTCTTTCAGGCCCATCGAGAAGACCCCTGTGAAGACCCCGGTGGAAAAAGGGGGGGAGCCGGTGGCCATTGTGGACATGGACACAGCCTCCGAGGAGGAATTGGTTGAAGTCTTGGAGGGTGTCGAAGAGGCCCGGTCCCACGGGAGGGATCCCGACGAAGGGGACGACGAGGGCGCCGGTGGCGCCGGCGAGGTTCCTAGTCAACTGTCGCTTCCGGAGCCTCAGGACATCTCAGCGTCCATTTTGTTGGCAATACAATCCTTATGTTCGGAGATAAGGACGAGATTGCCCCTACCACCGACGGAGGAGCCGGAACCAGGCCGGACTGAGGAGCCAGAGCCAGGCCCGTCGGGAAGTCCCCCAAACAAGAGAAGACGGACCCCTCCAGCCCTGCCTTTTCAGCCCTCGCGGCCTGCTCAGCCTTTGCCCATGTCCCCCGTACCTGGGGATGACACAGGAACGGACACGGCCACGACAGGTATGGATGACGACGGCGGCGACCACGGGATGGAGCTCCCATCGCCTCCAGCCCGGGCTTCCCCGCCCGACGAGATTGGGCCTTTCCACGCTATGATCGCCAGGGCATCTGAGCTTTTTCAGCTCTGCCCCGAAGAGAAGAAGGAAGGTTTCCTTTACCAACGGCGCGAGGCCAAGAGGAAGACAGTCCTCGCCGTGCCTCTGCTGGATGACATCTGGGACGAGGGTCTCACCCTTCTCAAGAACCCGTCTACGACGCCTGCCAAGAGGGATCGGTACGAGAAGAAGTACCGGGTCCCCGACGCGGCACCTTTGTGCCTTAGGGCGCAACCGACCCCTGACTCGGTCGTCTCAGCGGCGGCCAAGAAGAAAGCGGGGGGGGGGGGGCATCGGCCTCAACGTCAACTTCCCCGCCGGACGGCGAAGGAAAGAAGCTGGATGCAATGGGACGATGAGTTATATCTTCGGCGGCAACAGCGATTAAGGCGGCCAACGCCCTTGCGATCGTGGCCCGCTACGACAGGGAGTTATGGTACAAGATCGTCCCCCTGTTGGACTTCCTACCGGATGACAAGAGGGCTGAGGCCCTGGAGATCTTGCAAGAAGGTGAGGTGGCGTCGGACCACGCCATTACGGTGGCAACGGACATTGCGGACACGGGTTTCCGCCAGCTAGGCAACGGCGTTTGCTTCAGACGACGAGGGTGGCTCAAGGCGTACAAACTAAGGTTTTGGACATGCCGTTCGACGGGAACAACCTGTTTGGGAAAACAGTGGATGAGTCCCTCCAAGCCATCAAGGCGGACACAGAGACAGCTAAGGCCCTGGGAGTTCTCCAGCAACGAAGGCCGTCCTTTCGGAGCTCTGGAGGCAAGCAGGGTGCCACCAAGGGATTCGTTGGTGGCTCCTCTACGTACCACCAAGTGGCCCGCTCCTCGTCGCAGGAAGCCTAAAAGAGGAGGCAAGTCGGGTGGATCCCGTCGTCATCGCCAGGGAGGCCAAGGCGGCAAAGCGTCCTCCAGGCAAGATTGAACTGACCGTGGCGTCGGGCCCCCACCGAAGCACCCCGGTGGGAAGCTGGCTGGCGAAGTTCGTCAGCGTGTGGGAGTCCATCTCCACCAACCGTTGGGTGCTGGATGCCCTGGCCCAGGGGCACGCCCTCGAATTTCTAAAAAAGTGCCCCCGCATTCCTCCCATGGCCAGGAAAGAAAACCACGTCCCTTAACTGCTCTTGGAGGTAAGGGCGATGCTCAAGAAAGGTGCCATCGAGCTCGTCCCAAAGAGGCTCCGGGGCTCCAGAGTATACTCAATGGAATTCCTTGTGAAAAAGAAGACAGGAGGGTGGCGACCCATCCTAGACCTGCGACGACTGAACAAGTACATCAAGGCACAGAAGTTCCGGATGGTCACTCTCCAGCACGTGCTGGGACAGCTGGAGGAGGGCGATTTCCTGTCGTCGTTGGATTTGGAGGATGCATACTTTCACATTCCCATTCTAAAAGGACACCTAAAGTTCGTCAGGTTCGTGGTTCAAGGGCGACACTGCTAGTTCAAGGCCCTCCCGTTCGGATTAAAGTCGGCACCCAGGGCTTTCACCAAGTGCCTCGCTCCAGTGGCGGCGCAGCTGCGCATGCAGGGGATCCACGTCTACCCCTACCTGGATGATTGGCTCATCCGCGCAAGGACAAGGGAGCTCGCCGGCGAAGACCGTCCAGCTGCTCACGGACCTGGAGTTCTCCATCAACTTCCCCAAGTCCCACTTGGTCCCCTCTCAAGTCGCACTGTTTCTGGGAGCCAAGCTCGACACAGTGGCGCATCTGGCCTTGCCGTCGGAGGAAAGGACAAAGGCCATCCTAGGCAAGGTGCAGCGTCTGCTGGCCACCGACGTGGCCAGAGTGAGGTCCATCAAATCCCTCCTCGGGATGATGTCCTCTTGCATTTATCTTGTGCGCCTGTGCAGACTTCGGATGCGCCCTCTACAGGAGTTCCTCAACGCCCGCTGGATTCAAGCGACGGGCAGCTTCGAGGACAGGATCCCTCTCACAGAGACCTTCCGACGAGCGATCCGATGGTGCAGCACCCGCGCTCCTCTAGCGGCGGGGACAGACTTTCAGACCCCGGCCCACCAGGCGACGGTGATGACGGATGCCTCCCTGGAGGGGTGAGGAGCCCACACAGGAGATCTTCACGCGAGAGGCCTTTGGCTTCCGGAGGAGAAGCCGCTCCACATCAACATCCTTGAGCTCCGGGCAGTGTTCTGGGCCCTCAGGTCCTTTCTCCCGTCCCTCAAGGGCAAGGTGGTGAGGATCTTCACTGACACCACCACCACGATGTTCTACATCCGGAAGCAGGGCGGAACCAGATCCCCGGCCCTATCCAAGGAAGCCCAGGACCTGTGGCATTGGGCCGTTGCTCAAGGGATGTTTCTGGTGCCGTTTCATCTGGCAGGGATAAAAAACACCATCGCCGACTCACTCAGCAGAGAGCTGAGCTCGTGCCACGAGTGGGAACTACGCCAGGATCAAGTGGACCGACTCTTTCAGCGATGGGGCAAACCCCAGATCGACCTGTTTACGACGGCGACGAACTCCAAGTGCCAGAGGTTCGCCAGCAGGTTTCCCCAACCGAGGAGCATGGGCGATGCTTTCTCGTTCCCCTGGGACGGCCTGTTCCTATATGCGTTTCCTCCGTTGCCGTTGCTGCTCCGACTCATCAACCAGCTCAAGAGGTCCCAGTGCAGAATGATCCTCGTCGCACCGGCGTGGCCGAGGCAGATCTGGTTCCCAGACCTTCTGGACTTGTCCCCACCAATTAAGCTGTCGATGGACGCAGATCTCCTCTCCAGAGAAGGAGGCACAATTCTTCATCACGCCCCAGAGTCGCTGAATTTGCAGGCCTGGCTCCTGCAGCACTAGAGTTCGGAGAATACTATATCCCTGCTGACTGCAGAGAGGTTCTTGCGAAGGCCAGGGCGTCCTCAACTCTCAAGTGCTACGGACATAAGTGGAAGAGGTTCTCGATCTGGTGCCGTGCACAGAAGATTAACCCTCTGCGGATTACGGCCCCTCAAGTATTGCCCTACCTTCTGTCGCTAGCCAAAACTGGACTATCTCATGCTTCAATCAAGATACACCTGGCAGCGATTTCCCGATACTCCAGGACTACAGGGCGGTCATCCCTGTGGTCTCATCGCCTGGTTAAGGAATTTATGAAGGGACTGTTTCGATCATTCCCGCCGGGAAGGCGCCAGCCCCGGCGTGGGAGCTAGACGTGGTGCTGACCAGGCTCATGGGTCCGCCATTCGAGCCATTGCATTCGGCCCCGTTAAAGTTTATGTTGTGGAAAACAGCATTCCTGGTGGCCATCACCTCTGCACGACGTGTGGGAGAGATCCAGTCACTATCCTGCAAGCCTCCATACCTGACCTTTCACGATACGAGGGTAGTGCTGAGGACGCACCCCTCCTTCATGCCCAAGGTGCCGTCGGACTTCCATCTCAACGAGCCCTTGGTGTTACCAGTCTTTTTCCCGTCACTTTCGTCGCCGGCTGAGAGGACTTTGCACTCGCTGGATGTAGCTAGAGCGCTGAAGTTCTACGTGGACCGAACAAAGAGTTTTCGGAGGACATCACAGCAGATGTTTGTGAACTTTGGGCCTGTGAACCAAGGGAAGGCTTTCTCGAAGGCTTCCATTTCCAGATGGCTCTCCGGCTGCATCATGCACTGTCATCGGATGGCGAACCGACCGTTGCCCGACCGTCCGAGAGCCCATTCGACCAGAGCAGTCGCTGCTACCAAGGCGTTCTTGTCTGGTGTGCCCCTGCTGGACATCTGCAGGGCTCCTACGTGGAGGTCGACGCACACCTTCACGAGATTGTACTGCGTCGACCGCAATTCCAGGGAGGAGTCCAGGGTCAGCCAAGCAGTGCTGCGCGACCTGTTTGCTTAAGGTGAGCCTGGTGAGGAGGTAAGAAATGCTTAATGTTGAGTTTTATGTAATGCTTAATGTTGAGCCTTGCCCCCTCCCGTGGTTGTGCATGTGTGTACTGCTATGTATTTGTATATTCATGAGCATGTGAATCCATGCCAGACCCCATGCTGGAGAAGGAACAAGTTACTTACCTGTAACTGTTGTTCTCCAGCATGGCTCTGACATGGATTCACATGCGAACCCTCCCTCCTACCCCTCCGCGGCTCTTCACTTGGTCATACTGCCACTTTACGTGATACCAAATCTGAGGATGGCTGCCAGAGGCGGGGCTTAGGGAGAGGGCAGTCATTGACTGGGGGCAGTATGACCCAGAGATCGGTGATTGGTTACTACTAAGAAAGACAGATCAGAAACGAAACTGATACTGATTTTTTTCTTTACCGAGGATTCCCGGCCTGACGACGGGGAATATTCATGAGCATGTGAATCCATGCCAGACCCATGCTGGAGAACAGCAGTTACAGGTAAGTAACTTGTTCCTTATTTGGTAGAAGACAGACTAAATATCCAGACGGTCTATGATCTCTGTGTAATGGTCTCTGTGTACATGCCTTCTTGTCACAATGCACCAACACGATGAGGATTCTGACAAGACCTTATTCAATCTGCTTCCAACTCCCTAGTTTAGATTACAACCTTTATTTCCCAGTTGAGGGCATTATATGGCAGATTATAATTTTGGCACCTCTTAACCAACCTTTACAAAAACCTTCAAAACTATTTATTTGCCTTTTTTTATTTTTTTTGTGCATTTTTTTAAAGCGCTCACACAGCCCGCGGGCATCGAGGCGCTGTTACAGGGATTGTTTTTTTTTTTTAGTTGCATAATTGTTTTTTTTTTCTTAGTTGCATATTTGTTACGCGCTTAAATACCCATAGGTTTCTAAGCGCGGACCCGGGGATCGAGCCTCTGTTGCTTCGTGTCGTCTTGCTTCCAATGCAGGCACGTTGCCACTGAGCTATCCTCCCGGGACTAACTTTCAAATGGATTGTGTCCTCCCACGTATTGCTCATCTTTGATATTTTTAAGTCTGCTTGCAGCTTGCTTCGGAATTCTTTTTTCATAGCGTCGATCGTCGTGCAGCGGCGGGTGTTGGTCCTCAATGGTCTCCGTAGCATCCCTTGCGACGTCCACGCTGGTATATGAAGCACGCATGCTGACCGTTACCTCAGTTCCGTTTTTTCCGCATTGCTGCGTGCTTCTGAGCTACTCGCCTCAGTGAAATTTCAATTACGTGTGTCTACAAATTTTCTTTGAGTATGTCCTCGACACCGAAGACAGGCTTCAAGCGGTGTTCAGACTGTGGGGCAAAAATGTCTATCACAGACCCTGACTGAGATGTCTGTGGTGCGTGGGTTCAGGCCACAAGGTGGACGACTGTGGCTCATGTCAATCCATGACTGTCAAAGCCTAGCGGGAAAGGAAGGGGAAACTCAATGCAGGTAAGCCCTCTCCCAAATCCCTGCCCGTTACCCCATCGAAAAGAAAGTCATCCTCCGAATCGAGGGATGTTTGCTCTGCTAGAAAACGTCACAAACCTCAAAGACGATCGAGGTCCGGTTCACAACGCTAGTCATCCTCTTCTCATAAGAAGAGTAAAAACAGCATAGCAGGTCCTTCTCATCGTAGTCTTCCTCTCCCGTAAAAGTTTAATTCCCGAAAAAGAACTCGACTGCTGCGGAATTAGAAAAATTGCAATTAAAAATGCTTAAAGTTTTCCAGAGGCAAGCTCCTCCGAGTGCCCCTCATAAGGGACCAGTAGGGAGTATCTTGTGTCTCCTTATCGCGCCCCTCAAGCTCGGGAAGAGAGACTCCTCAACACAAATCGAAGGATTCGTCTTTGGTGCACAAGAAAAAAACCTGTGCCTACCTCCTCAAATCCTTCCTCTTCAGAATCAAAGCCCTCTTCGAAGGTATCAAAGCCGTTGTGTTCATCTCCTGAACCTTCAAGGCATGTCATCCATCTGTCATTCAGTGCAAAACCTATGGCTGAACAGTGGCTGAACAGTCATTCAAACCCATTCCTCAACCTGATTTCTTCAGGCAAATAGGATACATTTTCAAGGAATTATGAAGAGGAGGATCAGCCCATTTTGGGTATGTGTATGGGACACCAAATGTTCCAGAAGAACTGATTTATGAAGAGTCTAAGATGCAAAATCTAGTAGAAATTCCTAAAGAAACCAGCAGCTGGGAAACATCACCAGCGACTGAATTTGGTAACCCGGAGGCAACTTGTTATGCTGATCCTTCATACAGATCTGTTATTTGTAAAGTGGCTGAATATCTGGGGTGGTCTAAACTCAAAGCTACTATGGAAAATGATGACCTCACTGATGTCTTAGACAGTGGTCCGGTTAAGGAGGCTGTTCTACAATTTCATGCAGCCTTAATGGTGAGTGTTATGGAAAATTGGCTAAAACCAGATTCCGTTCCAACTGTTAACAAATTGTTAACAAGGAAATACAGAACTGCTTCTGTGGACCCTCCTTTTCTGAACAGGCACACCACACCAGAAAACCTGGTTGTTCAAGCAGCAACAGTTTCTTCTAAAGCTGCAGCTTATCCTTCTACTCTGGCAGATAAAGAGGATAGAAGAATTGACTCTTTGGGAAAGAGAGTATTTAGTGCTGGGAGTACGGCACTAAAATTGGCAAATACTAGAAGTGCTTTAGCTAAATACACTCACACCCTTTGGAGTGTAGCTGCTCTCTCAGCAGAACACATTCCATAGGGAGAGGAAAGAGAATCCTTTTTAAGCCTAGTACAAGATGGAAGAGATGCTATGAGGCAGTCTTTACATTCCACCCACAGGAAGTGATTGGCTGCCAAGCGCAATGTCTGTTGTAAAGGGGGAAATACCTTGGAGGGCCTTTTGATCCTTTATCACACCAGCTTCATCCCTTCGATACTTTATAGCCTACAGGCACTTCCATGGAACTTGGAGAAATGGCTAGACGGGTTTGAGACCAAAATCCTACGATCTCTGATGAACCTACCAAACTCATTTGGTGTTTTATTCCCGCTCCTCATCTTGGCTTGTCCAGCGTACTATTTTCTACCTCAGATTGACGCTGCCTGATTGCAGTGCAAATAAGCTTTGTGATATCCTCGCCCTCTGTAAACATGATCATAAGGATTCCCTTTTTATGCTTGAATTGGCATGTTCGGCAAAATATCTCCTAAATGCATTGGACATACCTGCATGCTCGTGCACGCAATCTCCCTAATATAGAGCAAATCTTAAAGTCAAAGACTAGCGTCTTGGTTAGAATATGTAACCTCGATAAGCTTGCCACGAGGAAGCGATATAGACCTTTCTCCACACAAGGCTTTAATTTCAGCCTTATGGCCGACCATCTTAGTCCTCTCCCTGGTATTGAGAAGGTTCATAATATACTTACGCTTTTACCTAGTACTTTCCATGGAATTTCAGGGTACTTGTCAGAATGTTCCGACTGAACAAAGACTTTGCCGAATCTGTGGTGGAAAAATAGAAACCGATTGCCACATACTGAGCAATTATCCTGGTTTAACACCTATGTATCTAAAGTGAGCTTAGGGCCCTTTAGGAATGTGCATATGTAATGGATGGGATCACACAGATAAATTCCAAGTCCAAATAACTGAACCAACTCGGGAAGATGGCAAAGTACTGTTTTATTAACAATTATCTAAAACAGGGAGTTACAACGAACATTAACAGACCTACGCTCGATTTCTCTTTGCAATCTTCACATAAAACATAGCTTTTATATCAAAAATACGTCTGAGGTGATGTCATACTACATGGCAATAATGAAAAACCTACTAAGGGTTGGGATAGTCTTAAGGGGGACATCTTAGTATACTTGCTATAGGGACTAAGATTGTAATTGGCCGCCCACTATCAGGTGGACAACATATGCCTACCTCTAAAACATGTAATCTTCAGAAACATTAGGTGCACAGTTTCTGAATGGTTTACAAACTATAAGGTCCTTCGTTATATGAACTACTATAATTGGTTGGCATGCTTGTGCCAGGTCTGGAACTGGTCTGGAACATTCGGTTCACTAAGCAGCACATAGGCCAAGACCCAGGTGCAAGGAGATGGGGCATGACACTACCTCCCCATCCAATTAGCCCAGCATCTTTCATCACCCATGCCTTCTGCCATGAAGATTGTCTTTGAACTTGGCCTTGCAAAGTATTCTTGTCTTTTAGAATACTTGGGAGTGAGAGCACTCGCTATCGTGTTCTGGGACTCCAAGTTCATCCTTGGCTCACGTGACGGGAGACCACGATTTGGTCCATTTTGCAGCTTTTAAATGTTTTAAATGAATTAAACTTGGCACTCTTGGTGTACTTTCTTTGCACCTTATCAAGGGATGATTCATCCTTCGCACCTTCACCCATTTCCAGAATAGATAGCTGACCTTGGATGCTTCAGTCTTAACTCCAGGACAGAAAATCTCATCTTGCAGCTCCACGATTCCGCTTGTTCTTGCTGCGACACAGCTTTCCCTTCCAGCTTCATGGATCTTGGCTTACTAAATTCATAATACCAATATCCAGCTTCTATACAATGGTGGCTTCGCCTGTGCCCTATTCACTACGTATAAGCCAGCTCTATGATGACTTAGGTCTACCTTGCGTTTCAGCGTCTGTGCATTTATTAAATGGTTGATTTTCTGCAGCACTTCATCCACGTGTAATTTTCTTCCTTTATATTTGAGAGTTCACTCGTTTCCTTACTTCGTCATTCGTTTTAGGATCCATACATTATCCTGAGACGTTGTGCATACTTTTTGTGATGTCACTGGCTTCTTTTCTCTGCTCCTTCTCATATTCCTTCAGGGAGTTCCTCCCTCAAGTTGTCATCCCTTCAGGGATACATTCGGTAAGGTTGTCTCAATGGGTATCTTCTTTCGAACACACGCTGCAGTACGGTATTGGCACAACTGCTAGTGTCAAACACGACACAATCTCAGGTCTCCAACATATGGGAGGTCTGAGGTCGGGTTTCCTGCAAAGGCACGTAGCTGCTTTACTACAGAAGTTACGGAAAATGTGTTCAGCACATAGACCATGTCACAACTGATAAATCCTGGAATACCCTGTATAGTGCCTCCTCATTAGTTTTCACTGCAGCTGCCTTGGAAGGCAGCATTGAAATTATGGTCCATAGTTGATTTGCTGAAATGCTCTATTTGTATTTTTATTCTTTTTTTATCCTGTTGAATTTGAAGTGAATTTGATGACATTTTGTTTTATCCAATTGATTTTATATGCATGAATTGATAATCTCTGTAAATGTATCTTTTGTATTTTATATGTGTGCTTACGATTTTATGTAACCAAATGCACAATAAAGTAAAAATAAAGAAATGTTAAAAAAAATTAACTGACAAAGCCAGCCATGCATCACAACACAACCACAGCATTACTTTGGCAGGTACCATTAATAATTTCCATTAGCTGTTTATTCCTGCCAGGTTTTTGGCCAAAATAACTACCCAAATGGGCTTTAAATTGCATCGTTTGCTGCTCATTTGACATAAGTACACACAAGGTTCCTTTGGAAGAACGTGAAGGGTCCCCACACAGGTTAGTTTCCCTCACCCACACAAAGTCCTGAACAAAACCTGTTCCCCACCATTTGAAAAGTTGGCCCTCTCCCCAATGTTTTGATCTAGTGTTGTCCATGTTGATATGCACTGTGAAACCTTCCCCTTTGATACTGTTGAGAAACATGCTATATCACTCGGCATCCTGGAATCAAGGTTTGTTCACATGATCTTGGAAACTTCCAGTACAGATCACAGAATGCCACACACTTTTGATTTCCTATTCAAGAAGGTCAGGATTTATTCATGTGTATGAAAACCTCTTTTGGTTATTTATTTTTTATAGACTTCCAAGGATCCATCTCTGAAACAATCACATCATGGGTCCACAATGAAGCATGGTGTAGCTTTTGTACGGAACTCATGGTGGCAACAGTAAAGACAGACACAAGTGATCACAGTTCAAGGGTGTTTATTAATGTGTATAGACAGGTTGGAAAAATGCCTAATCTAAACCTGAATCTAAGAAAGGAGCAAGCTACGACCATCAAATAATAAGGCAGTCCTAGTGGCGTTTTGTCAAATAAAAGGGCCTATACTAAGAAAAACCTATTGCCAATCCTTACAACTAATAACAAGAGTGTGGGATAAAGTTCACAAGAAAGAAAGAAAGAAAGAAGTGTTCACAAATGATAGTCTGCATGTGATAGCCGGGGGTCTTCCTTCCCCACGTTTTGGGCACAGGATAAGTCTGGACCCCTGAGCACAGCACATGCTCGAGCTTCCCCAGCACGAGTCGACAGTTCCGCTCTCAGCTATGAGGACCTTTGGTGGTTAAGTCTCTTTTCTTCCAAAAAGCCTCTTCCCTCCGAGGACCTGATGTGTTCCAAAAATAATAAATAAAAATTCCTTTCTGCTTGTACATTTGGTGGTGCCTTTTCACCCCTGGATTCCCCTCTTCTGGGTTCAGACCCTTCTCGACTGTTAGCCTCCCTCCACCGGGCTCACTACGGCTTTCGTCAAATCAATTTCACTTAGGGCATTCACAAATCTTAATCTCTTTTTAAACAGTTCACTGTGGACATCCCTCTGTCAGGTTCAACTTTGTCAACTTTGTCAACCCACTGTTCATTGGGACTTCGGCATCCCTCCATCGGGTTCACTCTTGCCAATTTCTCAGTTCCTTCTCCTTTCTTATGATGCAGGACTCACTTCCCTTAGTTTTCCTTTTTTTTAATTTTAGTTGGCACAAGTAGGCGGCACAGCTACACAGCAGTTATTTACAGACAGTGTACAGAGCATCTTACACATCATTACACAGCAATACATTGAGCATGGTAGAACACATCACGTGAGCCAGATACAATGACACATAATCATACATCTGATAACAGGTATCAAGGAAGGAGAGGGGGATTGAGCTTCATCATCACATTCGTGTAAGTAGCTACAGAATGCTGTCCATACGTTTGTTGGGAGAGATGACAAAGGTAGTAAAGCAATTTCTGATGTTTGTTAATCTGCTTAGAATCACATGCTGTGCATAGGTCCGACATCCAGTGGTCACTGCGGAGTATTGCATTTTGTTTTTCGTAGTCGAAAAGGGGACGTCGACAAGGCGTGTCTGTAACACTATCCCTATAGTGACGTGCGTTGTACCCATAATCCCTCACGCGTCAAGGTCCCTCAGATTGTTTTTTTCCGCCCAGCTTCTGGTCGCCTTACGCGGAGCTCCTAGAGAGACATTGCAAATACTTACTATCGGACCTCGGTCCTTAATTATACTTATTATATTGTTAAAGATCCCTCCCCTCGACGTTAGCTGTGAAGCTGTTTCTCCGCCGAGCAAGTTTTCGACGGAGGGGAAGAGACGGAGGAGATCCTTCGGCGCTGCCGAACACGTCCAACATACAGTAGGGAGAGTGGGGGTTCGAACTTTTATCTTCTCTTTGAGAATGTCTTTCTTTCTCCCCTATCTTTCCCTTGGGGTTGTTATCACCAGTTATTATTGCCTCAACTATGGAGAGGACACCTTTTAAGTTTTTCCCACGCTGTAGGGGCAAATACACTTGGAAGGACAAACACAAGCTCTGTAATCGTTGCTTGCCCCTCGATCATAAGGAGGACAGCTGTGCGGCCTGTAAGCTCTTGAAACCAAGAACTCTTAAAGAACGCAAAGTTAAGAGGTGGGCGGACTACGCTATGTCGAAGTCAGTTTCCTCACCCGCCGCCGCTGTTACAGAAAGTGACGAGGAGGGTGATAACTCGACGTCCGTTACGGAAGTCATTAACCCCCAGAAGGAGCGCTCGCGCTCCTCGACGTCCGTCCCCGGCCCCGACGGGCTCGGCTCACGCCCTGCTCATGGGGATGAACACCCCGGCGACAGGGACGCACACAGACCCCATAGGCCTAAGCACACAACCCACGGCTCTTCTTCGTCGAAGACGAAGGATCCATCAGCGCCGAAGGGGACGCAGGGCACTCCGGCGTCTACCTCAGACCGTAAGGGTCTCAAGCCCCACCCGCAAACGCAGTCGCGACCAGCGATTGGGCTTTCATCAAAAACGGGCGCTACCCCAAAATCATCCGACGTAACGCTCCATAGAGCGGCCGTCGAGGAACAACGCGTAACGCAGGCAACGTCGACACCAGAGTCCTCTACTGACAAACTCGTTGTCGAGAGCCTGGCGAGAATTGTTTCCGAAGACACACGTAAGCGGACGACGAAACAAACGTCGAATACCGCACAAAAAGCTATAGAAACGCCGAAAAAGCATAAGAGTAGCCAGGAACTGCCCCTTTCATCTAAGGGCACTTCGGAACTACCGGAGGGCTTTTCAGATGGCGACGGAAACCTTTCTTCGACGTTGTGGGAGCGTTCTAAGCGTTTTGAAGGTGAAAACACTGATTTCCCCCCTCTAGACTATTCAGGGGTCCCCCATGAGACCCTTGAAAGACTCCATTCTTGTATGGAGAAAATTGAAAGGTTTTTGGGAAACCAAAACCCACCCACACCCAAAAGACTAAGAGAATGGCCCCAGGATGACCCTAGGGTCAAAATTCCTAGGCTGTTTCCCCCTTCTACAGACGTATATGACCTCACGGAATAGGAGCAATACCTCCAGGAAGATGATGAGTGTTTGGGTGGAGAGGAAGAACATGAGGAAGAGGGGTTTGAAGAAGATCCTTACACTAGTGCATGAGCTTTCGAAGAAGATACAGCTACCTCGCAGCCTTGGCAAACCCCATCAGTGCACTCAGACCCTGATGTCTTTCACCCTTCTCCTCCCAAGGATTCACCTATTGGAAACACCTCTCCCATAGATGACCAACCTTCACTTAATGCACTATTGCGCAAGGCAGCAGCGCATTTTGAAATAGACACAGGGGAGACTCTTCCTGACATAGACTTTGTAGAGAAAGTTATTAAAGAAAAAGCCCCTGTTAGTCAGTCTATTCCGCTCCTGGCTTCTATAAAGAGAAGAATAACTCCTTCCCTTTCCAATCCTGCCTTAGTCAGAGGGGTCAACCCTCGGATAGAAAAGCTCTTTAGCCCTTCGCCCTCTGACCCGTTGTACATCAGAGGCCATTCTATTCCGGACTCCCTCGTAGTTACTAATACAAGGAAAAGAGCAGGGGTACCACTATCCACTAGTGAGGCACCACCTGACAAAGAGGGCAAAAAGCTCTACGCACTTGGGAAGAGAATCACGACGTCCGCCGCCTTTTCAACTAGGATTGCAAATAACAATTCCCTACTAGCTAGCTACGCAGATGCACAGTGGAGCAAGCTGCGCAGCGAAGCAGAGGATGCACCAGAACCCCTGCGTTCACGCCTGTTAGCTACAATCTCAGAGGGAACTCTTGTAAACCAGGCCATCGTAAAGAACTTCTTAGATGCCGCAGAGACGGCTGGCCGTTCCCTGGTTCAGGGAACACTTCTCAAACGCCATGTTTGGCTGCGCAATTCGGGATTTAAGCCGTAAACCCAGGCTTCCCTGATAAATAAGCCCATAGAAGAAACACATCTGTTTGGGAAAGCAGTTGATGAGGCCCTAGAACATGCAAAGAAAGAGTTTGATACCATCAAAACTCTTGACCAAATTTCTAGGCCCCCTAACAGATGCGGCTATGGCAATAGACGCTCCTTTCGTGGCCAACGCCAGCAGCAAAACCAACAGCAATTTTACTCTGCTACCAACTGGCCCTCTAACCAGGGTAACAACACCCAGTTCAGTCAAAGAGGCCAACGCTGTGGCAGGGGAAGAGGTCGCGGCTCCAGCCCCAAAGGTTCCACGCCCAATACCAACAAATGACCCGAAGATTCGGGTCCCCTCCCATGCATCACCGGTCGGGGGCCGGCTAACATCGTTCCTTTCAGCATGGGAGGGAATATCGTCAGACCGCTGGGTATTATCCACCATAGCCCACGGATACTGCATCGAATTCAGCGGTTCCCCGAAGTACAGACCCCATGGAACCGACGCATGACACCGGAACACCTCACCATTCTTCTACAAGAAGTAGAAGAGCTACTGAAAAAAGAAGCTATAGAGGCTGTCCCCCTATCTCAGGTAACAGAAGGTATTTATTCAGTGTACTTCCTTGTACCCAAAAAGGACTTAACCATGCGCCCTGTATTAGATCTGCGCCCAGCGAACAAGTTTGTCAAACCCCAAAAGTTTCGTATGGTGACCTTGCAGGAAGTAATCCCACTGTTATCACAGGGGGATTACATGACAACACTGGACATGAAAGATGCATACTTTCATATTTTAATGTTGCCAGCGCACAGAAAATACCTCCGGTTCAAGATAGAGAACAAACACTACCAGTTCAGAGTACTACCCTTCGGGATAGCATCTGCACCAAGGGTATTCACGAAAGTACTGGCAGTGGCAGCGGCCCACCTGCGCAGGTTATCCATCCCGGTATACCCTTACCTCGACGACTGGCTCATAACAGGGGATTCTTACGAAACATGCTTCTCCAATACCCAAAAGACTGTAGACCTTTTGTTCCAACTGGGCTTCTCCATCAACGAAAAGAAGTCCAGCTTAGACCCCAGCCAAATCAAACAATTCCTAGGGGCTCTAATTCGAACAAAGGACGGCCTCGTCTTCCCCTCCAAAGAGAGGGTCAAAAACATGCTGTTTCAGATCCCCCATTATGTGGCAGGTCGAGATGTGACGGTACGCAAAGCAATGCGCTTGCTAGGAATGATGGCGTCATGTATTTATTTGGTACCTCACGCGCGACTGCGCATGTGCCCAATGCAAGAGTGGCTCAACAGCCAGTGGTGTCAGGCCAGCGGACAATGGGACGATCTAGTGGTGGTCTCGCAGGCCTTGGTTCTCTCGCTACGGTGGTGGACAAAAGAAAACCTGTTATTAGGGAAAACTTTTGCCACACCCGCAGTGGAAGCCACTCTAACCACAGACGCATCCCTTACAGGATGGGGGGCTCACCTATCCCATCACACTGCTCACGGAGCGTGGACTCCGAGCTTAGCATCCAAGCATATAAACCTGCTGGAACTACTAGCGGTGTTCAAAGCACTGAAAGCCTTTCAGGAACACCTACAAGGAAAGACAGTGATGGTCCTCACAGACAGCACCACAGCCATGTACTACCTCAACAAGCAAGGGGGGCACTCACTCTCCAGGACTGTCCAAGCTGTCCCAGAACATCTGGAAGTGGGCTCTCAAACACAACATGTTCCTACTATCACAACATGTACCAGGGGAACTCAATCTGCTAGTAGACGAACTCAGCAGAGACTTCCCCCTGCCTGTAGAGTACGAATGGCGGTTACAAGAAGACATCATCTTCGACGTCTTCACACAGTGGGGTTTCCCAGAAATAGACCTGTTCGCAACTCTGGAAAACTCTCAATGCCAAGATTACGCCTCCAGGTACCCCCAGAACCAGTCCAAGGGGAACGGTCTATCGATTCCATGGTCAGGGAAATTTGTTTACGCTTTTCCCCCCGACTCCCCTTCTCAACAAGATAGTGCACAAGATGCACCAGGAACAAGTTACCATGATACTGGTGGCCCCTATGTGGGCACGACAGCCATGGTTCGCTCACTTGTTGGAGATGTCTCTATCTCCTCCAGTGAAACTGCCCTGCCCGTACAACATTCTGTCACAAGACAGGGGCAGGACACTGCACCCATGCCCTCAGACCATGAACTTAGCAGCCTGGCTCCTGAGGTCATAGAATTTGGACATTTACAACTTCCACAGAGGTGCATGGACATCCTCAGAGAGGCCAGAAAGCCCAACACTCGTCACTGCTATTCTAGCAAATGGAAAAGATTTGTCATCTGGTGTAGAGAGAAGAGTATCAACCCCGTTGACTGCTCTCCCACACAAATTATTCTGTACCTGACCCATTTACTGGACTCGGGTCTAGTATTCAATTCTATTAAAGTACACCTGGCAGCGCTTTCTGCTTACACCACTTCACAACTCAAAGTATCGTGGTGGAAGATCCCAGTAATCAAAGCCTTCATGGAAGGGGTAAAGAGAATACACCCTCCAATAGCAAACCCAGCTCCCGGCTGGGATCTAAATGTGGTACTCACCAGGCTCATGGGGTCACCCTTTGAACCCATGCACAAGGCAACTCTTTAAGATCTCACTCTTAAGACTGCTTTCCTAATAGCTATTACCTCCATTAGGAGAGTAAGTGAACTACAGGCCCTTTCGGTTTTAGACCCCTTTGTAACAGTTCACAAGGATAAAGTGGTTCTACGCACACACCCAAGGTTCGCACCGAAAATCATCTCCAAATTCCATGTCAACCAGTCTATAGAACTACCAACGTTCTTTCAAAATCCTTCAAATCTAGGAGAAAAAAGCCTGCATACACTTGATGTGCGCAGAGCTGTCAGGTTTTACATGGGAAGAACTAGTCCACTGAGAAAGACTAATCAGTTCTTTGTCTCGGTGGCAGCAGGAAGAGAAGGAGATGCAGTTTCAAAATCCACTATATCTAGATGGATTGTACAATGCATCACTCTCTGTTACACTCTTGCTAAGAGAGAACTACCCTTCAAGCCAAGAGCACACTCTACTCGATGCACTGGGGCATCCATAGCATTCATTGCAAATGTTCCCCTTGAGTCCATCTGCAAAGCGGCAACCTGGAGTTCTGTAGACACCTTTACAAAACACTACTGTCTAGATGCCCACTCTAGATCTGATTCCCAGGTGGGACAAGCAGTATTAAGACATCTTTTCTCTACTGTTCCTTCTCACAACCCACCTCCAACTCCGGGTACTGCTCGCTAGTCTATGCACAGCATGTGATTCTAAGCAGATTAACAAACATCAGAAGACAATGCATTACTTACCGTAAAAGCATTTCTGATGGTTGTATCTGCTTAGATTCACATGCGCCCACCCTTCCTCCCCGCTCGGATGGAAGGAACATAGACATCCTTTTCTATATCTCTCTTTTCTGTACTCACTCACGTCTAGAAGGCTCCTTCAGGACAGAAAAATACAAACAGAGGGAGCTCGACGCGTGAGGGATTATGGGTACAACGCACGTCACTATAGGGATAGTGTTACAGACACTCCTTGTCGACGTCCCCTTTTCGACTACGAAAAACAAAATGCAATACTCCGCAGTGACCACTGAATGTCGGACCTATGCACAGCATGTGAATCTAAGCAGATACAACCATCAGAAATGCTTTTACGGTAAGTAATGCATTGTCATACTTGTCACATGTTTGTGTCCAGGTAAGAGCGTTCAACCACATTGTGACCATGGGTGGCGCCGCACGTTTCCAGTTCAATAATATACACGTTTTGGCTACCATGGTGCTAATATCTTCCTTTTCGTACACTCAACGGAGTAGGATCAATTACAGTCTCCGCTATTTTGGAGAGCACGCTCAGGATTCCGCTCCAATATGTGTTCAGCCTCGAGCAAGACCAAAACATATGTATGTGATCCACATCTTCCAGACGGCATCTAGGGCAGGTGTGTGACTGATGTCTAGAGAACCTATTTAGTTTGTGCGGAGTGTAATATACCCTATTGAGGAATTTATATTGCATGCAGTGGAATCTGAAATTTAGGGATACCCTGCGAGTATGTGCACACATCTTCTTCCAGAGGTCATCTGCAATATGAAGGCCGAGTTCACATGCCCATTCACCCCGGGCGTGAGCCAGTGTATTTGGGGATTCGGCCAATAACATTTTTTTTTATGGAGGAGACCCGCCCACGACTCTCACTGGAGTTGGCCAGGTATTGCAGTCCATGTGTCTCCGGGGGCTCGTCTGGGCATGAAGGCCACATGATGTTGACCGCAGCATGCAGTCTATAATATTGCAGCATATCCAGGGCGGTTCCCGAGGGGCCGGTCACCACGTTTGCGGTGTTATAAATTTGCCCCCAGGGAACAGATCGGATAGAGCATGGTAGCCTAGTTTCTGCCAACGACGAGGATGTGTCGTGTGTGGGTTCAAGCCCTGGGTATTCCCAAATTGGGAGCCACTTGTAGTATGGGTGCGGATCTGATGATACGTCAATAAGGGGGTTGCACGCTCTCAAAGTGGAAGCAACAGGGTCCGCGGCAGCCCTAGTTTCGTAGCCCTTATAGAGGACCAGAGACATGATGTGCACTCCGGATGTTGCCAATTCTTCAAGTCTGACATGTGGTGGAGCTGTTGGTTGTTTATACCAATAGGTCGTATATTGGGCCTGGGCAGCATGCCAGTACAAAGCTAGGTCAGGGGCAGCCAGGCCACCTTTTTTCATAAGGCAACGTCATGTGCTCCCATTTCTTTCGAACCTCCCCGGAGTGCCATAGGAATTGTTGACATTTCTTGTGTAAGTCGTCAAAATATTTGTTCCCAGGCCAAATCGGGACATTAGCGAAGATATATAGGAGCTTGGGGACTAGTATTATTTTAATCAGGGATAGTTTCCCAGCCAGCGACAGAGGTAAATCTCGCCATTTCAGTATTTTAGAGACAAGGGGCCTCATTACGACCCAGGCGGTAAGTTACCGCCTGGGCCGTGACTTTACCACCATGGCGTAAACTACGTTTACGCCATGGTGGTTGGCGGACTTACCGCCCCATTCCGAGGTCGGCGGGGCGGTAAGTCCCCAATCCCCATTTACCCTTCCCCATTCCCATTTTTGCCCCATAGGGCATAATGGGAGTGGGGAAGGCGTTAATTACGCCACCGTAAATTACGGTGGCGTAATTAACTCCATGGTCCCTTAGCGCCATGGATTTTAACACCTGCTAAAAGTCAGGTGTTAAAAGCGCCATGGCGCTAAGGGACCTCGTAATTGGCGGTAAGGGGTCGGCGCAGCTAACGCTGGCGTTAACCCCTTACCGCCAGGGTCGTAATGAGGCCCAAGGTGTTTTTAGGCAGCAGCATAGTTATCGGCAAATAGGGATGGTTTGGATATTGAGACCTGCACTCCCAGGTATTTGATAGTTAGGAGACCAGCGGAGGGGGTATTCACAGGTTGGCTGTTACATAGAGGTTGTTAGCGGGAGTATCTCTGATTTGGAATAATTAATAGTAAACCCCGAGAACATGCCGATTTTAGTTATATCGCAGAGGATTGGGTCCAGGTTAATGTCCGGGTCTCTAATGTAAAGCAACACATCGTCAGCATATAATGACATAATTTCCGGAGTTTGTTAGTCGTATCCCTTTCCCAGAGTGCCTGGCTCTGATGTAGTCCACCATGGGCTCAATGACCATCGCAAACAGGATAGGAGAGAAAGGGCAACCCTTTTGGGTGCCCCTTAGTATGGTTATAGCCGCAGAGGTCAGGGAATTGACTAACACTAGCCGTTTGGCGAGTATACATACATTTTATGTATTGTAACATAGAGGGGCCTACTTCCATCCTTTAAAAGAACCTTTCACATGTAGCACCATGCCACCATATCAAACGCCTTTTGGGGCGTCAGTGTGACTGGCACCGCTGAAAGCCCCTGGTCAATCCTAGCAAAAACATTGAAGAGACGCTGTATATTCAATGAGGTCGATCTCCCGGGCACAAATCCATTTTGGTCTTCATGTACCAGGTATGGCATGATCGGGAGAAATCTATTTGCAATAGTCTTGGCAAATATTTTGGTGTCAATATTCATGAGTGACAATGGTCTATACGACCCACACTCATCACCGGGCTTACCAGGTTTAAGTAAAACAGTAATTATAGCCTTGAATAGTGATGGAGGAAGGAAGGATTTGGCCAAAGATTCAGACCATACCTCGAGCAACCTAGGCGCCAGCAGCGACACATAATCCTGATAAAATTTGGAGGTGAGCCCATCCAGTCCCGGGGCTTTTCCCTTAGGGAGATCAGTTATGGCTGTGACTATCTCATCGAGTGTGATTGGCGTGCCTAGTTGTTCCCTGGACGATTGGGAGATGTATGTCATAGGGATCTGGTCTTAAAGCTCCTGAACTTCGCCGGTGTTGTATCCATTGGTCGGTGCGTAAAGCTTAGTGTAGAAATCTAGGAATCTCTCCAATATCTTTTGGTCAGACCATTGTCGGATGCCGTGTTCATCTTTGATGCAATCAATCTTGGTTCTACCATCCTCCACCCGCACCAACCTTGCAAGAGTTCTACCGGGACGGTCACCTTCCCCGTATTGCCTAGCTGCGAGATTTCCCGTAAGGCATGCGACTCAAACACCTCTAGTTCCTCCTGGATCCGTGCCAACCCCTGGGAACTCGCTGCAGCCGTGTACTCAACCTCCAATGCCCTGAGTTTGGACTCAGAGTGCTGTAGATCCCTCCTAATGGTTTTTAACATTCCTGCGTCCCGGGAAATGGACATACCTCTTATGTACACCTTAAAGGTCTGCCAGTGGAGGTATCCTTCTCAGTGTTGCATTCGAAAAAAGGTTTTTATATCAGACAGTATCTCCGCCTTGAAGACAATGTCCAGTAGAGCCACCGATTTGAAGCGCCGGGTGGGGTATGGTGGGCGGGAGTGTCCCATATCAATCGGAGCCACCACCGGGGCATGATCAGACAAAGTGCATGCAAGTATTTGTGTATCTGCTGTCGCTTTCACCAGACTGCCCGACACCAGAAATAGGTCTATCCTTGAGAAGCTATCATGTACCGAGGAATAGTAAGTGTATTCCCGTTCAAGAGGGTGAAGGGACCTCCATGCATCGTGTAGCCCAATTTGATGGATGTGCAATTGCAGTCGTCTGGCAGCACGAGATAAAGCCCTGGGTGTCGCTCCAGTCCTATCTAAGTCAGTGTTCAGTATCAAATTCATATCCCCCCCATATAATTGAAACCCCAATGTACCCCATCAAGAGGGAAGCAACAGTATCGAAAAATTCTGGTGTATCCACATTGGGACCATATGACCCCTTTCGACATCTAAGAAAACAAGATAGCAATACTTTAGGCAGCCGACACTCAATGAACAAGGTATGAGGAGGCCCAGTAACTGTGGGTCAAGGTGACCGGCAACCAGCAGAGCCACCTGACCATCAGGCCATATTCGAGCGCATGAGCCGACCAGGCACCAGGAGCTGTCACCAATACGATGGGCTTGATCAACATACATGCCATAATCAACAGTGCATATATTACCTTGCATAGGGTTGCTAGGTCTTAGAGGTATTAGAGGATACATAACCGTAGAAGGAATTGCCAACATGTAGAGTTCCACACGAGGCTCAATTATCGACCATTGCATCGCCAGCAGTGGCAGGTATGGAGATGTGTGCTTCGATGAATTTTACCACCTCTTCCGGGACTGTGAAAAAGTACAGTTTGTTGCTGTAAGTGAATTTGAGGCAGGCAGGGAATAGCATACCATAGGCGATACTCCTTTCTCTGAGCCGTTTTTTGACTCTGAGAAATTGTCGTCGCTCCTTCTGTACACCAATAGAAAAATCCGGGAATATTCAAATGACCTGCGCGTCCAGTCTGAGTTCCCCTTTTTCACAAGCAAGTCGGAGAATCTGATCTCTATCTCTGTAACTTAGGATCTTGGCTATGATTGGTCTCGGGAAGTCGCCTGGTTTGGGACGTGGAGTCAGCGCTCGGTGGGCATGCTCGACTGCGAAGATGGGAGACAAGCCATTGTCACCAAGCAGATCCTTGAGCAGGTTTTCCGTAGCAAGTTCAAGCCTTTCCTTGAGCGCATTTTCAGGAACTCCTATAATTCGAATATTGTTCCTCCGTGACCTTGACTCCAAGTCATCACACTTGGACTTGGTTGCTTTCATGTCTCGGACCAGGGTGGACACAGTATCTTGAAGTGTTATATTGTCCTAATTTGTGCTGATTCTGGCCTCTGCCTCTGTTATTCTAATACCCTGATGGTCAAGTTTGGATCTAAGTGATGCAACATTGGCATTTATATCATCAAGCTTCTCATGGAAGGAGGCTACATTTTTAGTCATGAATTCCATCAAGGCAGCCATGTTCAGACCGGAATGCTCCCCCTGCTGGTCAGAATCGCCTTGGGCAAGAGGCTGGTGCCTCTGTTCCAATCTGGCTGTTGTTTTGGTGAATTTGTCCATGGTGCCGGTTTTGCCGGTGCCGCGGGATCAATTAGACATTACCCTTATTCCTGGGAGGGTATATCGCCCTCCTATGGTCCGGGCACGCGTCCGTTAGGGCACTCACTAAAGTCCCAGTACAGTAGCAGGACCTAGTCGATGTTGTCTGAGGCAAGACACAATGCAGGCCTGGATGTGGCAACAGTGGTTTCCACGCCGTATTCACAGGTAGTCCAAGTGTAAAGCTTAAAGCAGGATTGAGATCGCAATTGCAATATCCCCCCTCACTTGCAGTTAAATCTCCTCACGCAGTTATGTGCCCAGATTTGAGGTTTGGTGTGTGAGACGCCGTCCCGGATTTCAAAGGCACCAGGGAGCCAGACAGTTAGACACCAGCAGCTCCCCCGCCCGATGATGTTCAGTCGTCCACGAGCTCAATGCACCATCAATGGGCATATCATGCATGGGGGCCTCCAGATTAGTAGTTCAACAGGGATACATATGCCTGCTCAGCGATGCCTTGCCTTTTGGACGAGCAGCCACTGCAGATACGGTAGGTTCTCCAAGCGGGGCAGATATTGGGTAGCAGATCCTGCAATTAGCTGGCATGGGCCCGGTATCTTCGCCACTGTCACGGTTCGCAGCAGTGCGTGGCCAGATTGTACGGGAGGAGCGCTGCAGAATTGGGCCCCAGGCAGAGCAGTTAGCAGGCAGCCGTGTACAAGATAACAGTGATGTACGGCCATTGTTCCCACAGCAGGACCCGGCCAGAGACACGCCAGTGCCAGCAGGTAGGAGGGGAAAGCCCAACCTCACCCTTCGGGGCAGCTAAGAAGACAGAGGCCGAGAGCAAACCCCCCGCCCCCTGTTCGCAGGTGTGCGGGCCTGCAGCTGAAACCCTCTTGTGCTCTCTCCGCGCTCCGTGGGGGTGAGGGCAGGGGGCTGCAGATAGCAACGAGGCCGCTAGTTCCAGCAGCCCTGAGGGACCGGCGACGGTGACCCCTCTCCACGGCAAACACTGCGCCGCCTCCAACCGCGGCTCCAAGCGGCAGCCCGGCTGGGCGGCACGGCCGCCAGCCACCACACGGACCAGGCCCGGAGGCACCGTGCAGCACGTCCGTCAGCCAGCAGGCACGCCCGCCCAAACGGATCCCAACTTCCGCAGTCGTTCAAGCAGAGAGGCCAGTATCAAGGAGGTCAGTTAGTGCCGAGAGTCTACCCCGGCAACCAGCGCGGGCACGTCCAATGCGGAGTTACCAGTCCCAGGAGGAGATGGCCGTACCTCTTGAATGGGCCTCCGATTTCCTCTGATTTTTTGGACTGATTGCCCGTTGCACCTGCGGCAGTATATACGGACAGTTTCAGGGCACACGGTGCAAAGATTCCGCTGTTGTCATCGGATTCTAATTGGTGTCACACGGCGCTTCCAGACTAGGCAGCCATTTTGCCGGCTACTCAACAGCGCCCCCCCTCACTTCCCTTGGCTTTCCAATCTTCTGCCGGTCAAAGACTTTCGACTGTACAGAGGATTTTGCTAGACCCCTGTATGACTACTTGGACCTTTTCTTTGCGCCTTTCCCAAGGGCTTCTGGTAACTGTAGTTTCAACAATAGTGTAATTGGCCAGAGTTTAAGTGAGCACCGACGTGGTGCCGGACCCCTCTGCAGCTGGCTTTCCTCTCTCATATTAACAGACTTTCATATTTTTTCATATTAGCCGCTTGCTACTTTTGTTGAACACAGTTCGGTTTCTTATTGGCTCGCCCCTCGACTCACCGTCTGTGATGAACCGCTTTGCTTTTCTTGTCTCTGGAGTCGAGGATGGTACCATCTCTCCCTGGCTTGGTTTTCAGCGGAGGAGAGCCCTGTGTACCGTGGACATCTGCTGCAACACACAGTGGCTATTGTTTGCGGTCTTACAATTCTTTCCACAGAGGATTCGCGGGTCTGGCTCGGAAAGGGCAAGGTGGCTTCTCTCCTTGTCACCCTTTCGTTTTTTGCCACCTTTCTCCTCCTCTTGAACTGCCGTGCTTTTTTAGCTCTCTTGTTGTGCGGGCTGCCTTGCTTGTATTGTGCTCTCGTGCTCCACCATTTTTTATCCCTGTGGGGAAGGAAAAGGGCCGTCAGGTGTGTGTGATTCTGGTCAATTGCTTGATATTGCCTGACCCTTGTGTTGGGACATGTCAGGCTCTGGTTGTAGTCCGATGTCTTTTGTGGTGTGTGAATGTTTCTGTGTCGGAAAAGGGGGGGGGCAGAGTTTCTGAGTATGCTATGGGGTAGGATGGGGCAAAGGTGTTATAAGAAGGGGGATACCGTGTCTCACCCGTCAGTGTCCCACTTCACTCCCCGAGTACCTCTTCATCCAGGTGATCCTCCCGCACTAGTCCACCCCAGGAACTAGATCCAATAGCGATGGCCGTGTCCTGGTCACCTGGATGACAGGTCCCTGGGGAGACACCATCAGGTTTCGCACACTTTGCTCTTGACAATACGCAGGTTTTTGTGATGTGCATGTGCAAACCTTCACTACAGGTCCTAGGCTACAGCCCACTTGAGATTTCCTCCTCACCAGGTTTAGTAGTGAGAGTATGGACAGTTCTGTAAACTTTCCCTTCTGGTCCCTTCGGCTTTATTGCTTGGTTCATGGCAAAATTCAAAGTTTGTTGATGTGCATTTGGGATTATTTCGTACAGATCCCATGGTGAAATACACTTTATTTACATACTTACAAGGTAAATACTAATTTGCATGTGCTCAGGAAAGTTCCCAAGGGAATGCTGCGCAATAGTAGTGGTCTTGATGATCTGGCCTTTATCATCAGCGTTCTGACAAAGTATGATTCCACTCCCTTGATGGGAATATCCAACTGGTCTCCTCTGCCACCTCATCATTGTTTCTGCCTCACTATCACTGACTATGACAGCAAGGCATAAGCAGCTGCTCAACTCAAGCAGTGATCTCTACTTCCTCAGCATGCTCGTCGTCAGCGTCCTTCCACCTAACCATAAACACGTGTTACTGCTCTCCAGATCACTTTTTTTTATAGTCATAGAGACACTAGCTCATTATAGATATGACCAGCAGACTAGAGAAGTTTCTGTTTAACGTACGGAGAAAGAGTATTTTGTATTTATTTGAAGGACTGGTATGTCAATCTAACTAAACAATGGCTTTGAATAAAACATTTACAGTTGATGCAGTCATTCCCTTAAGGGGTGCTTGTACAATAGTACAAACATTGGAACAAGTGGTGAGATACTTTGAGTTTGTAAATAAAAAAGAGTGGGACATAAACCAGGGACAAAACAAAAAAATTTAAATATACATGAGAAATAGGTGACTTACAAAGGTAACAACCTAAGGGAGGAGCAGGTGCTTCAAACTAAAGGGGAGTACTGCACAAATATGCTGAATTGCATTGTGTCATTGGAGGGAGTGTTGGGGTGATGTAGGGAATATGGGGGAGAAGGCAGGGGAAGCGCCCTCTTAAGCAAGTGAAGTTTAAGCCAAGCTTTGAAGAGATTCACAATTGTGCTGGATTTGATTGTGATGGACCATGGGTTGCAGTCGAGCTGAGCAAAAGAGGGGAATGGGAGAGGAACTGCAGGGGCATGGGTCAGTGGAGTTGAGTACATTGAGTGCAGAGGAGGAGTGTGGGGAATACGCTAGTGAGTAGACAGGAATGCAATCAGACAGGTGCTGAGGAGGAAGGCCATTGATGGTTTTGTAGACTCGTAGAAGGAACTTGAAAAGGTGGCAGTTGTGCATGGAGAGCCAGTCAGCATTGTTTGGTAAGTAGAATTGGGCAGGTTCTGGGTAGGCTCTAGTGTACGGGTAGCAAAGTTGAGGATTTTGTCTAGAGGGAAGATGGCCATGGAGTAGTCTTAAGAAGTAGTCATGCTGGCTAAGCACTAGGGTGAAGATTCGAGTTTTCAGTGTGGTTAGTAAGAAATTGGAACCTATTCTGAATGTTGAGAAGGTTAATACGAGCAGTAGAGGGAGTGGTAGTGATGAATTGTTGCAGTTGGAGTTTGCCATCAAAGAGGACCCCAAGGTTGTGAGCTTTGGGCACCTGAACCATGTCAGGCTGGAAGGAGATGGGCAAGGGGGACGATATGAATGGCATTTGAAGCTGGGAGAAAGATGGCTTCTGTTTTTGAAAAGTTAAGCATGAGGCAGCAGAGCGGCAACCAATGGCTAATTACAGTGAGACTGTTGGTAATCCATTTCCGAGATAGCTTTGTAGAAGTAGGGGAAGGAGAAAAAGATTTGTCATCAGGAAAGAGGTGATGGTGAAAGCCATAGGACAAGAGTCTTACTAAGTCAGAGGTATGGAGGGTGAAGAGCAGAGGTCAAGAAACTGGTCCTTGGAGGATGCCCAACAGGGTGCCTCTCTGACAGGGAGAGGGGTGGAGTCAGAAGTTGGAGAGTTCTAGGAGATTTGAAAGGATCAACATTTCAGGTAAGAGAGATCCAGGTGATCGCAAGTTTGCAAAACTCAAGGTCTTGGCTATAGTCACGGTGAACAGAGTTGAAACCAGTAGAGGGGTCCAAAACGATGGGTATGGAAGAGAGTTTGGAGTGGTGAGCATTTAAGAGAAAGTTGAAGACGTGTATGAGTGACGTCTCGGTGGATTGTTTATATGGGAGACAGATTGAAGTGGATCTCCTAGATGATTATCTTCAAATAACTGAGTGATCCGGTTGAAGATAGACCGCTCAAGTCCCTTGATGAAGAATTGGAAGTACGAATAATTATTCAATCTTGGAGGCAGACCTTAAATATGTGCATTTACTTTTAAATAGAGTTGCTAATTCTAAATTGTTTTATTTCCAGGAGCATGTTTGTTGTTTGTATCAGAAAGGGTGCAAAGCAGAAGTCTGTTTAATGCTTTCCTGGCTGTGTTTATGGCACTGGAGAACACATTTTATAAAGAGTTGTGTTTGTAGAGCAATAAAACAACTATGAAGCAATTAATCAATTCCAGGTTCTGTTTATAACCACTTTGTGAATGGTTTGGGCTAAACCCAAATGTTCCAATCCCAGATGAGGATTCAAGTGTCAGAGGTTCCAGATTATTATTACTAATTTTTATTTTGTTTAAAGTGCAGACCTAGCCCGTGAGCAGCAGAGCACTGTACAGAATGTGGGTAGCCAGAGTTTGGGCTGGCATCTTTTAAGAGTAGCGCAGTACTGAGAGTTGATGTTTGTGCATCCATATGTGTATCTATTGGAATTACTCCTTGGTCAGGTGTGTATCAATTGGAATTATTCCTTGGTCTGGTGTTCTTGAAAAACCCATGCTTCTAGTGATGTGCTAATTTGGGGAATTGTGGGGGCATTATGAGCGTTTACCAGGATCGAGTTTCAGATGGTGGCCGGATGAGAAGAATTATTTGCAGGTACTCTCTTTGCAGATGAGTTGTGATTGAAGCAGGTGGTAGATTTGCTGCGTGTGCCATCGCACACCAGTCCAATCGTTCCGGAGGGGTTGTTGCCCTGATCTTCCCTGAGTGGATTCCTGCCTCTGTTATCCTACGCAGGCCTACTCCTTTTTCGAATGCCTCGTCTGCTGGCTCTCTCTCTCCTAGCCACTCCTTTACTGTGGCCGCCATCTATCACCCACCTGAGCAGATCTCCTCCTTCCTCTCTGAGTTGGCAGACCTCTCCTCTTCCCTCCTGGTCTCGACCACTCAACTCCTCCTTCTTGGAGTCTTTAACATCCACCTACATGCTTCCTGTCCTTCCTCTGGACTCTTTCGCAACCTCTGTGACTCTCTCTTTCTATTCTCTCCTCTGGCCTGACTCACGCTGCAGGGCACACTCTGGATGTTCTGATCTCTTCGGACCTTCCCCTATCTATCCATCTCGTCCTCTCTCATGGAGTGAACACTTTCTTCTTTCCTCACAACTTCTCCACCCTTCAGGCCATGCCAACTCCAGCACTGCCACCTACCTTCTCCATGAAGCGTGTGTCAGTTGAGGCTTTTGCCACCACTTTCTCACCCCCCCTTCGGCTGACTCGCACCCTGACACAGCCCTCTCTATGCTCCACTCTGCTATATCTGATACTCTTGATGTTCTTGCCCCTGTCATGAGGATCTGCTTGAAGCCCAAAGCCAAGTGCAACTCCTGGTACGACTCAGACCTTGTCACCCTTAAACACAAGTGCAGGGTGGCTGAGAGGAAATTCCTTGCTTCCTGTACATACTCTGCCAAACTGGCCTGCTGCCTGCTCCAAAGGCAATACTGACTCTGTCTGCACTAAGAAGAGAGCCCTCATCCAAGCCTGCATCGCTGCAGCATCCAACAACTCGGCCAAACTCTTTAAAATCTGCAAGGAGCTGGCCAATCCTTCTGCAGTCTCTACCTCTCCTGTCCCCACCCAGTCCCTCTGCACGGCCCTGGCTTTTCATTTTATCTCTAAAACTCAGGACATCCTGCCCTCTCTCTCTTCCTCTTCTCCTACTCCCTTCTCTGCCTCTGGCCCTTCTGTGGGCATCCCTCCTCCTCTGCCTTTCCCCTGTTCTCCCCAGACAAGGTTTCTAGACAAGTCCGATCTATGAAAGGCTCATCAAAACAGGTTCTCCCTTGTTCCTCTTAACCCATCAAGGACCACATTGACACCCTCCTGCTTTGGCCGACTTCTGCAACCACTCCTTTGCCACTGGAGTCTTCCCTTCCCCCCTGTAGCACTCCATTGTCCACCCTCATCTTAAGAAACCCTCTGCTGTCCCGTCCTGCCCGGCTAACTATCGCCCAATCACCATCACTCCTTTCCTGGGAAAACTCCTGGAAAAGCTGACCATCTCTCATGATCATCAGTCTGGCTTCAGAGCTGCCAGAAGCACGGAAACTGCTCTCCTGAACATCTAAGAAGACCTTTTCTCCAATCTCGGTTATAACACCCCCTGTGTTCTCATCTTACTTGATCTCTCTACTGCCTTTGACACGGTCAACCATGCCATCCTGCTCAACCATCTCTGTGATAACCTAGGTATCACTGATCAGACCCTGGCTTCTTTCCTCACCAATCGGCTCTCCCAGGTCAAACTTGGGTCCTACCTCTCCTCTATCTCTATCTGTGGTATTCCCCAGTGGTCTAACCTCTCTCCCTGGCTGTTCAACTAATACCTTGCACTTCTTGCCCACCTCATTGCCGCTCTCTGCCCCAACTTTCAGTGCTAGACGGATGACACTCAGCTCATTTTCAGGCTCCCTTCAGCCACCTCTTCTCCTGCTCTCATCTCTGACTGTCTGTTTGCTATCCAGGAGTGGTGTGCCGCCAATGATATCTGCCTTAATGCCAGTAAAACTGAGATTCTCCTCATCGGCATACCTGCTCCCTCCTTTCCTGCATCTCTCTGGCCGGCCTCTTTTGGCACTCTTCCTGCTCCCACCTGTGAAGCTAAAAACCTTGGGGTCATCTTCGACTCCACACTCTCCTTCTCGCCTCACATCTGACGTCTCTAAGAAGTCACACTACCAGCTGCACCTCCTCAGAGGTATTCTTCCTTTCCTCTCCTTCCCGCAGAAGCTCACCGTCTCCAGAGCTCTGGTTCTCTCTAGGCTGGACTACTGCAACAGCCTCTTTCTAAATCTGCCTGCCTCTACTCTCTGTCCTCTGCAACTCATCCAAAACAGGACTGCGAGACTTGTCCTTGGCCTCAAGCCCAGGGATCGTATCTCTCCAGGACTGAAATCTCTGCACTGGCTCCCAGTGGCTGCGAGGATTCAAAACCCTTTGCATGCTGTATAAATGCTGTATCATATCATATCCTATATCGGATATGTGTAGCTAAGCCATCAGGTACGCTAGTGTGCTACTCGTTACTGCTTTGTAGATGGTTCATGCAGTCCTGAACAGTATCCTGGCCTGGATTGGAAGCCAATTTAGTTTGCATCGGATGGGGGTGATTCAGGCATATTTGAATGCATCTGCAATAAGAAGTGCTGCAGCGTGGTGGACAGCTTTTAGGGGAGCCAAGAGAGCAGCTAGGAGCATCATCAGGAGGGCATTTCCCCCATCAATTACTGTGGTGACGTCTACAGAATAAAGAACTAGACAAAAGAACAAAGTTCAAAACCTTTCATATTTTTTGTTAGATGGTTCAGAACCTGTGCTTTTTGTAGACACAGTTTGTTCTTTCTACTTGAAGTTTCTTAAGGACTATTGCTTCAGGTCTCGAATGGCTCTTTGTTGATGTTTTCCCTCTCTCAGAAAGCTTTAGGAACTTGGACTCCAAGTTTTAGTGCTCAGTGGTTCTCTTCTACCAAGAGCAAATAGGAATTTGACATCAAGTTGTAAGATTTGCTGTTTCTTCTCCCAGTCACTGGTTCAAATGTAACAACGAACTTAAACTTCCAGCAGACATTTCTCTTACAAATCCCCTAAAGTGGCTCTGAGAACTGTGCTTTTAAGTTTCAACCTGCAGCATTTCTTTCTTTCAATTTGTTGCTCACTTGGCTTTAGGAACCTTGTCTTCATGTGGAGAATGCAGCATTTATTTTTCGAATCACTTTCTCAATTGGCTTTAGGAACTTTGCCTATAAGTTCCAGTATACAGTGTTTCTCCTTTTTTTCTTCAGTTTTTTATTATATTTCTAAACAATACCGCATAATATATGGCCAAAGATAATATACTAAGGCCACAAACACATTACACCTCCACTGATAGCTTACCAATCCCCAATGCTTCCTCGAAATGAACGGACCATCCTTCCAAAGTTGACCCAGCCTCTCCAAACCAGCCTCAAACCAACTCTGAAACCGCATAAGGTTTGGAATGTCATCCATCACGCCACGGGCCCACAAGTGGCTCAACAGTGAAGCCCAAGTTGTCACTCCTCTCATATCGGGGCCCAGATGCCAGATGCTTCAAATGGTCCCCAAAATAAGGTGCTCTCTAATCCTGCATGGGAGCCTCTGCTCCGGCACCCAAATCCATTCCCCCACCGTGGTAGATCTAAGTTGGAAATTGTCCAGATCTATCCACTGAAGGTCTCCCCGTCCTGCATATGTGCAATCCACATTCTAAACTGGGTTGCTTTGTAGTATAGGTGGAAGTCAGGGAAGCCTACAACCTCTCCATCTTTGGGGAGGACAAGAATATCATACGCCACTCTAGCCTTCTTCCCCTGCCACAAAAACCGCAAAAGGCGCCCCTTCACTTCCCGAAACAACGCATCAGGAATCCGGATAGGCAACATCTGGAACAAGTACAAAATCTTAGGTAGGAAGACTATTTTTATGGCGTTAAGCCAACCGAGTCATGAACCAGTCAACATACTCCATTTATCTAAGTCCCCAGACAATGTAGAAGGACAATTTGCTGCATATAAACCTTGCATATCCCTTGTAACATTAATCCCCAGATAACGCAGGGTTCTTAAGCTGATCTTCAACCCCAGTGTAGAGAATCTATTGACTTCGCTGTCACCCGCTTGATTCAAAGGGAACAAGATGGCCCTGGCCCTATTGTTGTTGAATCCCGATAGCCTCCCATACTGTTCTATCAAATCTATTGCTACTGGCCCGATGTCAGAGGGTTCCGTATGTGCAGCATCATATCAGCCGCATATAAACCTAATTTATATTCCACACCTACAGTAGTTTATCCCCTCAACTCGACTATCCTCCCTCATCTTCTGGGCCAAGGGTTCTAGGGAGAGGGCAAACAAAATCGGGGAGAAGGGACAACTCGGTCCCGTCCCCCTTTCTAGATAAAACCAGCAGGAGAAACCCCCATTCACAGCCACACAGGCCTTTGGTGATGAATATATTGCCATAATCCCTCACAAAAATGTACCTTCCACTCCATACTTGAGGAGGACTGCTGGCCTCTAGTGCTACAGCCTGACCATGTCACCGCTCATTGGGGTTTGTCAAGAGTTTTAACTTTTTTTCTTCCCTGTTTGGGGGACGCCTTCCTACATGGGAGCTCTGTCTTGCTATGGAGCATTACTGGCTCTCTGGAACTATATTTAACTTCTGGGAAGGATCCCCTTCAGGGGTCCGGGGCAATCTATTTTCCCTATCCTGGTTGTTGGCTGGGGCATGGGAGAGTGAAGGTTGTGTGGGTGCCCCTGTAATTACCTGCCTCATGATCTTACCCACCAATGGGGGTTCAAGTAGGTGGTTTTCTTCCAGTGGCTGTTCGTTCCTTAGTGTGGGGGCCTGGTGGTGCTGGTCAGGTGATTTTCCCCATATACACTCCCTCAGGGTGGTTCTCAGCACTGATGGTCGCCCCACTGTGGGTTTCCAAGGTCATGCAAGAGACTTCACCACAACATTCATTATAGCAATGTTTAAAAAACCTTCTGCAGATCGACAAGCCTTTGCACATTTTTGTTGCATATATCATAATGTACTAATGCAAGAAAACCCTTTGAAGTAGTGGTTACCAGTCAACTCTCTGATCAACTTGCACCACACCCACTGTGAATGACAACCAGTCGGCCGTCTGCCTTCATAGTGAGATGAAAACTGTAAGTGAAGAGCTCCTCACTTGAAAGGGACCATGGCCACACCTGCATCTTTATCCCTCCCAACCCCCTGACAACCTTTGACAAGACAGATAACTGCATCTTGCTATGCTGTCTTTGAAAGCTATTGGTATACAAGAGCCCATTTTTGGGCAATGGAACTCATTTTAAACTGTCCTCCTCATTGTCCCCAGGCACATTGATTACCTTCTGAGTGCCCCAATGTTCTGCCCTTTTGGCATATTTAACCTACATATAAGTCCTTTTTCTCATATTTTCTGCAGTCACATGATTGAGTACGATATGTATGCTGATGGCAATCGGGTACATATCAAAATAAATCCAAACAGTGGTGAGCACACTACCTTTGCTGCCGGACTACTTCCAAAACCAGGATTCTGTTAAAGGCACAGTAGATACAGATTCTGACTCTCTCCCCTTCAGCTAGAACTTGAGATTACCGTTAGTGCAGTGGTTTCTTTTATACCTTGAGTGAATGTAGTCATTAAGATTGTCTATTACACCCTTAAGCTGCTTAAAGTAATTTTCCCACTCTTCCAAATCTCTCACAAACTCACGCATGTCCTTGCAGTTGTCATGTCATCTTTTATTTTAACATATTTTATTATAATTTTAACACAAATAACAGAAATAGAACAAATTGTACTTTTTCATTAATCAGAAAAAGAAAATACAAACAGAATTACACAAGAAAAGATAACATCCAGATTCCGTGGAAAAATATACAAAAAGCTCTGTATTTACAAAAAACTAAGAGGGTAAATGAAAAAGGACAGTCATGTCTTACATCTTAAATGGGCTCTATGTTGTGGTACCTGTCAGAACTCTCCCACAAACTACAAATGTCAAAATCATGCTGCCTACTTCATCAAATTATCCCTTTGCTACCAGCTGACCAGGCGCCAAAGGTCTGCTTCATCTAACCCGGTTATCCACTGGTATAAATATAGACATTTTGGTAGTTGATTCCTCAATTATTGAGGCTCCTCTTCCCTGTGGAACACCTTCCCAACTTCCCTGTGTTTACAGCCATATGCTCTAAAATTTAGAAGATTCCTAAAATATATCTGTTTTATCCATCTGCTGTATCTGCAATGCCTAGCCTGCTGAATACACCATCTGTACTCCATTTTCACTAATTTCCTTACTCTTTCCATGCCTCTGTTCAACCCTTCCCGCACCACAACCATGTAAATGCGTGTTGGAGTGATAATTTAATTGCATGGAACACATTACAAAGACCCAAAATCCAATAAATAGGAGGACATCCAAGAACGAGAGTAAAATTAAATGTGATCTATGGGCTCCCATTGACAGTGGCTGGATTGTCTTAAATTATAGACCTGGTAGTGATACTTCTTGGCAGCCATATTTCTACTTTGCCAGAGTACTGGCCTACATCAAAGAATGACCTTTTTTGCAGCTGTTGTAATCGAGGCATTGAGAGAAACTTGATCTGCCCAGGGAGACACTGTGTAACGCTCACCTGATTCCCACGGAGGCGCCAATCTGTTCTGGACTGCTATGACCTCTTCTAAGGTGATGCGCAGGACTCGGAAGACGGACTGGACCGGACCCCCAAACCTCGCCTGTCTGGCCCGTAGAAGAATCCTTCTGTAGATGGAAAAGGGGATTAACTGTCTGCTGGATAATGTGTCGGATTCCCCCCCTTCCCCCTCTCACACTCCTCGAACCCCCTCCGCGATTCCCCGTAGAGTCTCACCTTAGAGTCTGAAAGGACAAGCTCTCCATCCTGCTTCCGATGCAGGGGCGCGTTGATTTCCAGTTACTTCACTGGTTCTCGGGTTTGGTGAGTATTCAACTCCGCTTGACTTTTCCGATATGAGGCCGTAAGTATTCAGTTGCAAAAGTTCAAGCCTTAATTGTCCTTTTCTCTATTTCAGATGTAGGATGAAGAATCCGCGTAGAGGAATGGATTCGCCGAAGGTAACCCTGGTGAGTCTTTTTGATGGATGGTTCCCTTGGTGATCTTGCTTTCACCCACTAATGCGTGTGTCTTTTTCCCCTTAGGGGCCGGGTACGGAAGTGCCAAAGAAGCGGCGCCGACCCGAGGTGAGGAAAGATTGTCCCAACAATAATCAGGTAAGTCTTAAGGTGGAAGAATCAGGCCTTCCTCGATCTGTTCCTTCGCTCACCTTTGTTTTGTCTCTTTTTCTCCTTAGGTGCTGAAAGGCGAGGGATGGTGCCAATGGTGGCTGAAGAGCCCGAGGGCGCCTCGTGAAGGTGAGTGGAACGCGGCGCTGCAGCGAGCGATGCAATGCGCTTCTAAAAATGTCTTTTCTCAGGATCGTCGGAGTGATGGTTCCGGACTCCGGATGGAGGTAGGTACAGTTTAATTATTCACCTTTCTCTCCTTTCCTTCCTTTTCAGGTGTTCCAGGTTGCAGGCGGACGTGGCTGGAGCCAGGATGCAGGAGCAGACACGGTGAGCGTCCAGCTGCTAGATGCAGAACAACGCGAAGCATGAGCTGCTGTCTGGGCGTGGTTTAAATATCCCCCAAAGTAGTTCCAGGTAAGTATTCTTCCTCAGCCATGTCCGAGTGGTAAAATAGTCCCATAGGTAAAATAGTCCCTTTCAGACCTCAAGGAGGTCTGGATCCGGCAGCATGGTCTGCATCAGGTAAGTCCATCCAAGCACTCCCATAATGAGCCTGGCGCCTATGGTGCCAGGACTGATGCCTTCTATGAGCCTGGCGCTAAAGGCGCCAGGACAATGTCCAAAGAGCCCCTATAAGGGGTTGCTGGGTCCCTCCCTGGGGACATGTCTGCTTTCGGGGACGCTGGCCCTGAACTGGCTTCCCGGGAGTAGGCATCATGACACACTGTTTGTTCCAGTGGTTAAGAACTGTGCTAACGGTTTTAACAGTTGACATTTTAGTTGGCACTTAAACAAACAGATGTGATTCTGAAGTAGCAGGCACACTTGCTGAATGATGGGTGTACAGACCGGTAGGGGGTGTCTGTACTTCCGCTCTCTATATGGTAGAGGAGTGGCACAGCGGACCCCAGCCAAGATTCTCTATAGGGTAGCAATGGACGAGCAATCAAGGCCTAGCTTCTCAGGAGGTGATGCGGGCTGGTTCTTAAGTACAGTGTAGTCCCCGAACCCCCACATAGGAATGTCCACACACTGTATTACTGAAAACATAGTCTTTATATAATTAATATTCAAAGGTATTTACACAATCACAATAACGCACTTTGTACTTGGAAGTCAATAATGATAAATATATACACGTCTAGAGTGGTACCACTAATGTTATCAAATCTCATTAAAGTGCATCAACTGTACGGTTAAAATGTCACACAGATCAATAACGAGTAAACCAGCAATAGAGATAGGAAGGAACGCAAGATGGTTGAAACAATAGGCAGAATACTGGCCCGGTTAACTAGGCACAGTTCTTTGTGGAGATCCCCCCACCTGGGCAACCTGTAAATAAAGATATATAGCACAAGCCCAGTCCATATAATGTTCAATAGTCTTCTTCCCGTTAAGGTTTTACCCCCCCAATGTACCTGGTGGAGTAGAGTTCTCCGACGGTGCACCGACCGATCCTTCTTGAGTGCCTCCCTTTCAGGCGGGAGCAACGGATCGTCGAGAGGTGTCGGGGAACTTGGCGTTCGGTGTCGGGGAATCGACAGCCCTTTTTGAGTGCCCTCCCTTTAAGGCAGGAGTCACGGGTCGTCGAAGGTCCGACGATGAACTTGGTGAACTATGGCAGGGAAGTGGCAGCTTCGTTCCTAGCGGTGCTCGTCGATGACAGAGCATTGGCGTCCTGCAAGGAAGAGGCGTGCGGGGCACCTCGGTGACAATAGTTCTGGACCGCAAAGAGATGATAAAGAACTGTGGCCCAGCAAGGGCGTCGAGTCGTCGGCGTCTCTGCGGTCTGTAGGTGGCAGGAAACCCACCGGTGGATGCTCCTCGGCGCGTCAACGGTCAGGCCTTCTCCAGCAGGAGACAAGCGGGTGACGATGCAGATGAGAGCGTCCGATGATCAATGGAAGTTCTTAGGCAAACGGGAGCATGGCGGCTCCGGTCAGCGACTGCGGTCGTCGACAGTGGCGGGCAACAGTCCGAGGGCTTCTCCTTGGAGTTCCGCAGCAGTCCCCGTATCGGGTCGGCAGCCTGTCGTAGGTCTGTCTACCAGGGAGCGTTGGCAAAGATCAGCTGTGCACGATGGTCCCTCGTAGCTCGGGAAGAGGGCGCCTTACCAGGTCCTCTCTGGGTCAGTCCTTGGAGGCACATTAGCTTTCAGATTGTGAAGGAGAGCAACAGCAATTCTTCTCGTCTAGCAGGGCTTCAAGGTCAAGCGTCAGTTAATCCAGTTACTCGTCGTAGTGGACTTCGGCTTCTGAACACGATTCCTAGCAGTGAGAGGTCCCCAGATATACTGTTGATCTCCCATTCATTCTGCTGGGTCACACTCAAGCATCCAATCACGACTACGGGCATTCATGCAGGCAGGCAGCCAATCAGGCACACGAGGTATTCAGGCCATTCACTTCTCTCCAGACACTCACAGCAAGTTGTGTATTGGGACAAGTACCGAGCCATTCAACACTCCAAGCTGCATTCATACCGGTTTCGGGCATGGTTGTCTCGGTCATTATGTCAACCACCAGATACTAGACACCCACAACATAGAATGCATATTCGTCACACACTCTATTCACCCAGGTCCCACCCACAGGAGGTACCCACAACATACATCACCGGGAAGGCTCCAGCTAGTCTGACTGGGCCTTCACAACAACACCATATATGGCACTTCCATCCAACAGCCAGTCAGGGGGAAGGGACAGAGTCAGGGCTTCCCAGGACTTTGGGAAAACAAGGTAATGGGTAATAGAAAGCAAGAGGCCACCGGGGCCATCTTGTTTTCCATCAGGAATCAACTGATCCCAATGGCAGGGCCGGGGTATCCCAAAATGGAGGATACTCCGCGCACCTGTCAAATTCAGCATGGAGCTGCCACCAGCCCATACTCTGCTCTGTGGGCCACCCACAAGTGCCCAAAAACATACACTAGGGGCACAGGGTTGTACCCTCACCCATGGGTGCCATAAGGGTATCCCACGGGTCCGTTCACCAAACCAAAAGAAAGAGAGCTGCACCGCCAGGAGTCCCACATGAACTCCTGCGCGGAAAACACGACAGAACACACGATAAAAAACAGTAAAGGACAAGGATACAGTGGCCCTGTCCCTCCGATGCATTTCCAGCATCACAATGGGACCTCCTCTAATTGGAAAACTTGTGACTAATTTGATCTATACTTAAAAAAGACCTATCTGGGTGCGCTCAGTGTTAGGCATTGACATAACTGTTCACCAAGTAAAAACGTAATACATGGATTTCCAAGGTGGTGGCCGGAGGAAGCAGACTTGTGTCTCGGGAGGATAGCTCAGGGGCAACGTGCTCGCCTTGGAAGCAAGACGACACGGAGCAACATAGGTTTGATCCCCGGGTCCACGCTTAGAAACCTCTGGGTATTAAGCGTGTTATAAATAACCTATCATATCATACATCTCCCCCCGGGCTGCATCAGAATGCTGAACAATAAAGCAAATGATCAGTATTACCGTCCTTGAGACCCTGCAGGATCTCACAGAGGAGACGGCAACAAGTACTGAAAAGAGAAGGGCTGCACCCCACAGTGGAAAACGACACTACGCGACCTACAAAAAGTAGCCCACCCGATAAGCCCTCACTGCGGAAGGCGAGAAAGATGACACCAGCTTTGGTCGGGGCGAGAAAGTGGAAACTACGGCCACACCATAAAGACCTCAGAAGCGAAGGCAGCGTGAAGGAGGAAGACCCGATAAGAAGTGATCCCAGAGTCGGTACATGCCGGAGAGAGGAAATGTTGGAGAGTGAGCATGGGCACCAGCCAGCGAACTGCGACAACGAAACGGGGAGAGAAGGCTCCTCACGCCCAGTCTCCCGGAGACAGGAACGAGTCTTCATCCCGCGCCAGGGGGCTGCAAAGGATCCGGAGCGGGAGAAAAGGTGCACAGATCGCAAAAGGAGCCCAAGAGAAGAACGGAGTAGAAGTGGAGACCCAGGAGCGCCCCGAGGCAGGACAGCACCCGGACGAGAGAATGAGAACGGACCAGTCGCCGGCAAGGAACAATAGAAGGTATGGCCCCCAACTGAAACCCCCACTAAAGACAAGCAGGGATACATAACAGCAGTCCGATGTGGCCCCTCCAGGCCCCCCTCTCACACGCAGAGGCCAAGGGGCAAGGGGCTGGGGCCGACACAATCAAAGACTTCACAGGGAAGGGGAACCAGCGGGGATCCGAAATTAATCGGGGAGCAACGGGCGGCACGACCAGCAACAGGCGGGAAGGCGTCTTAAACCCTCCCCCCTCACGGAATTCGGCACATAGTGCCATACGATGAACCTACATCTGGGGCCATAATAAGAGACATCCCCGGAGGGGGAAGAGAATCGGCGAGACAGGAGCAGGCACAGAGAGGGTCGGCTGGCACACACTGGCCCTTCAACGCTGGGGGAAATAAAGAGGCACACCACAAAGGCAGGCTTAGCAGGAGGGACAGCCACCCACAACAGAGATCAGGCTGTACCCAGTCATAAAGGAAACAAACTGCGGCACGCACAGCTTGAGGAAAGGATAAAAAGAAGAGACCCCCACTCACGCAGTGACACAAAACGGACACTCTGGGAGAGCCCCATAAAGCACCACTAGAGCAGACCAGCACAGAGTAAAAGGGAAGTGGACTCACTCAAGAAGCAGGGAGAGGCTAAACACAAGGGGGAATCGGCAGAGGGGCCCACAAAGCAACACCGCCATCCGGGGGCAGCATAGACAAAGGATAACGAGAGGAAGTCTCCCACAGAAAGATGATATAATCCCCCGCCAGGGCAAGCCAAGTGCGACTTCACCACCCCAAGACTCTGATTGATTGAAACGCGAGCCAGAAGGACCTCATGGTGAAAGGGAATCGGTCAACTACGCTAGTCCAGACATCCAAACAAGAACCCAGCCTAATTCAACTCTGGAACACGGACACACCCTGCCAAACGAAAGGCAAAAGGCAGGGAGCCACAAGGAAACACAGCCCAGGCGCCAGCACTCCCAATAGTGTCAACAAAGGAGGACATGAAAATGTGGTTCAAAAACCTTCAGGAACAATTTGTCTACAGTGCACAGCCAATTTGAAACGCTGAAAGACGAGATGAAACGGGCCGTGCAAGACTTACGAATCGACGTGTCGAAACTTGACGAATGGACAGATACCTTGGAGAAAATTGTACAGAATGTGGAGGAAGAAGCACAGCAGTCAGGAGAAACGCAGGAACACTTGGTCCGCCTCACACATAACTTGGAACTACAATGCGAGGACCTAGAAACCAGGTCCCGCAGATACAACATCTGGATCAAGAACATGGTGGAGACAGTAGAAGCAGATCTCGAAGAGGAGGTATAGCAGATCTTTCAAGACCTACTGTCCAACGGTGATGAGGAAGAGGTTCAGATAGATAGAATACACTGAGTAGGCCCGCGAAGGACAGGCGAACCAGACGCTCGCCTTCAAGACGTCCTGGAGGCACTTGCCTCATACCCCCAAAAGGAACAAATATTACGAAAGGCGAGAACTATGGGGCAGATCCGAATGAACGGTGTGGAAATCCAGCTTTATCAAGATTTGGCACAAGCGAGGCTACAAAAACGGCAGGAGATGGGTCAGGTGATTAAAGAACTGTGGCAAAACAAATCCGATACAAATGGACCTTCCCGTTCAGTCAGCTATTCACATGGAAGGCAGACCTCATAGAGTGACCTTGTGCGATGAAGGCCTACAAGTGCTGAATCCACGAGAAGAAGACCGAGATGAGGGAAAGCGAGCAAGCGACAACCGAGCAAGAAGGAGACCGTGGGAATGGAACACCATCCATAACAAAAAGAAGTTCACCGGTAGCACAGTGACGTCAGCAGAAAGCCAGGCGGCACCATACTTGCCAATGAAGCAGATCCCCGGAGGGAGCGAACATCCGCATTCAACCCCTGACTGGGGCAACAGGTAACTGATCCTTGGCTAGGTATCGGCGGCCCGGGCAGGGACTAATCCCGCAGTCCACCTGGCGATTAAGTGGGGTTTAGGAATCCCCGCAAAGTTTTCCCTGAGTTTCCCTGAGGGACAGGTGCAATCGGCAGTATGCTCTAGCAGTCCTATGAACCCGGTCCTTCCTCTGGGCATTTGTGGGGATGGGTATGACTGGTTAGGTTGGGGGCGGGGGAGTAATGGTGGGTGGATAGGGAGGGGAACGGAGCAGCCGGGGGGAGAGGAGATCTGTTACGCTCACCTGGTTCCCACAGGCGCGTCGATCGGACCCGGACAGCTGCAGTCTCCACCAACGTGATGCGCAGTGAAGAGATGACAGTTTGGACTGGCCCGCCTGATCTTGTCTGCTGGACTCTTAGAAGTATTCTCCTGCAAGTGGAGAAAGGGATCTAGCCACCCATGGACTTTAGTGATGGCCCCCCAACAGTTCTCGTTCTCCCCACTAATCACCTCCGATATCCCCTTTTGGTAATATCACCTTATGTTTTTAAATGATGAGCTCTCCATCCTGCATGGCATGCAGGGGCGCGTAGATACCAGTTACTTCACTGGGTTGAAGGTACTGGAGGAGTTCCGGAGGAATATTAACTCAAGTGTCTATAAAGTTCAAAGAGATCAATATGTCCGATGTTCACTCTTGTTCCATTCCCTAGTTAGGTTGCAGCTGGGTCCAAAAGAATATTGCCTGGAGGCAGCTGATGGCGTTCAGGTAAGAGTCTGTATTACCAAACACTGTCCGGTAAAAGTTGCATGAGTTTAACTTGCCGTTTTCTTTCCCTTTATAGGTGCGGCATAGGAATATGCGGCGAATTAAAGAATAATGCCTCCGGTGGTAAAGCAGGTAAGCCTATGGTGGCAAAGCGATTGTCTTTGTCGGTTTTCTCGGCTCACCTTATTTATTTATTTTTATTTAACATTTATAAAGCGCTCACACAGCCCGCAGGCATCGAGGCGCTGTTACAGGAATTGTTTGTTTTTCTTAGTTGCGTAATAGTGTTTTTTTTTTGTCTCAGTTACGTATTTATAACGCGCTTAAACACCCAGAGGTTTCTAAGCGCGGACCCGGGGATCGAACCTGGTGTTGCTTCGTGTCGTCTTGCTTCCAAGACGCGCACGCTGCCGCTGAGCTATCCTCCCGGGACGACCTTGTTATTCCTTTTGTTTCCCCCCCAGGTGCTGGATTTCGACGTAGAAAATGATGGAGGCAGCGCTGAGTCGAAAGATGCGGTGGACTGGTGAGTATAACGTGGTGCTGCTGCTGGCGAAGCGACGCGTGCTGAAATAATGTCCTTTTCCAGGCTCAGAGATGTGCTGGGTCCGGAATCAGGTAAGGAATCGAATAATGTCTGTGATCTAACCTCTTCTCCTTACTTTTCCTTTTGTCTAGGAGCTCCGGATTCGAGGCGGGCGTGGCAGAAGACTGGATGCTGACTTGCAGACACGGTGAGCGTCACGCTGCTGGATGCAGAATAACGCGAAGCATGGGCTGCTGTTCGGGCGTGGTTTAAATAGCCTGCAAAGTAGTCCCAGGTAAGAGGTTCCCCAGAACCACACCCGAGTGAAAAATAGTCCCTGTAATAAAATAATCCCATCCAGGCCTCACGTTGGCTTGGACTCATTTGCAGCATGGTCTGCATAAGGTAAGTAAAGTCTATGAGCCTGGCGCCTATGGCGCAGGACTGTTTTCTATGATGAGCCTGGCACCTAAGGCGCCAGGACTGAATCCAAACAGCCCCCAGCCGGGGCTGTTGGGGTTTTAATGAATATCTGGATGCCTGCTCCTGGGGCTGATGGACACGATCCGGATGCCCGGGGGTAGGCATCATGACAAGATCAAGGCCGGAAACAGGGAAAGGTAAAGAGTTAGGAGGGATTAACCACAGATCGGCGGGATAACATTTATCACACAAATTGTTGGAGGCATGAACTCCCCAATAAAAAGAAAGAAAATAGAAAATCAACTACACAGTGGGAAATTTGACATCCTACGACTACAAGAGACACACATAAAGGCCAAGGACAAGGTGAAGATTCACCTGAGAGGGTACAATCACATACTTCAAGCCAATGCGGAGGAGAAGAGGGCAGGGGTGATCATTGCTTTTCGTAAAAAACCTGAGGATACAAGTACTAGACACTGAAGCGGATAATGCTGGGAGATAAATATTTGCCAACGTTTCCCTGGAAGGCCATTAAAAAACACTAGCATCAGTATACTCCCCGAATTCGGGACAAGATGGCTTCCTAATGGACACTCTAGACAAACTCGAAAGATTCGCAAAGGGGGACATGGTTCTAGGGGCTGACCTGAATTTAGCCTGGCAGCCCAAAGTTGACAAGGGTGGGAACAGGGCACAGGGTCGGGGGGCTCCATCGAAGACTGCTCCGCAAAATGGAAATGCTGATACTATACGATGTATGGCGGGAAGGAATGGGCCAACAAAGGGGGTTCACACACTTCTCACATGTCCACGGGGCAATGTCCAGGATAGATTATATCTGGGTATTCACATGCCTCATGGGTTAAATTCAAGGGATAGAACTGGGACCTATATCCATATCGGATCATGCCACACTCTGAGCATAGTTTTCCCTTGAGGGCAAGAAGGCAGAGGTCTGGCGGTGGAAATTTCCAACAGATATAATACAGGACCCCGTATTGGAGAACACAGTCAAAGAGAAAATAGAATACTTTATCCACAACGACAATGCAGACACATCACAAGCAACAGTATGCTAAGTGTTTAAAGAGGTCATGAGAGGCCAACTAATTGCCCTTAAGGCATTGAGAGAGAAGCAGAGATATCAATGCGAAAAGGAACTAGAAGGGAAACTACGAGACATACAGACAGAGATCATGCAGAAACCACGATCAGCCTGAGAAAAGGCAGTGCGACATGTCCAGATCCAATTAGAAACACTCCGTACGAAACAGGTGGAGAAAAGCTTTTTATATCTTAAACACTGGTATTATATGAAAGCAAACAAAGCGGATAGATTCTTGGCCAGACAACTGAGAGCCAAACAACTGATAAAACAACTCAACGATAGACAAGGGTATACGTCAAACACAAACAGAAGATATGGGGGAAATCTTCAAAGACTTTTACCAAACACTCTACACTTCGGACAACCCGTCAGCGCAAAAGTAAGACCTCTGAGTACAATATCATTCCTCCAGGTCACCGAACTAGAAAGACAAAACCTAGAAGAAGACATAACAATAGAGGTGAAGAAGGCCATAAGGGAACGGCCCACGAATAAGGCCCCGGGCCACCAACTATTTCACGTCAATCTTTTACAAGAAATATACTGACATATTGTCCCTGATATTAACCAAACTGTATAACTCCTTCAAAGAAACGGAACATAACCCCAACTATGAACGTGGCCAAGGTCCTATTATTCCATAAGGCGGGAAAGGGTCCGACCCTGCCAGGCTTGTATTGCCCGATAGCACTAATCAACATAGATGCCAAAGTATACACAAAGGTACTATAGGTCAGGACCAATCAGGCTTTATCCCAGAAAGGCAGACACACCATAACACTAGAAGGATAATACCACCTAATGGAAAAAATAGGGATAACTCTATCCCCGGCCATACTGCTTTCATTAGATGCGGAAAAGGCGTTCGACCGGGTGGAATGGTCACTCCTGTTTCACATTTTGAAGAAAATGGGATTTGGGGAACAATACATCAAAATGATTCCAGCTAATTATAATTCCCCTGGCATTCGAATAGCCATAAACGGGGAGATAACCGACAAACTGGGGCTAACTAGGGGAACTAAACAAGGATGCCCTCTTTCCCCACTCCTGTATTCAATATTCTTCGACACAGGATGATAAAGGGCATAGAAATGGCGGGGAGATCCCACAAAGCAATGGCATACGCGGGCGATATGCTACTGGCGCTATCAGACCCCGAACAAACATTGAAAGCGGCAATGCGTCTATTGGAAGAATTCGGAGCAATATCAGGATTAAAAATGAATGGGCAGCAGTCAGAACATTTTTGTACTAGCAGGGGATGCTGCAGCGATAAAAAGAATCTCAACCTCTCTGGACCTGAAGATAGCAGACAGAGGGATTAAATATCTTGGAATCACCCAGAGAGCGCGAGTGGGTCAGCTATATGTGGAGAACTATCCACAATTAATGAAGAGAACAAAGCAGGATACAGACAGATGGAACCCCTTGTTCGATATCATGGTGGGGTCGACTAACCTCAATAATGATGAGCACACTTCCCAAACTATTATACTACTTTCAGGCGCGTCCGATTAAACTCCCCAAGTCATTCTTTAAATCCCTGACCAGAACAATAATGGCTTATATCTGGAAAAAATACCCCCATAGTGGCAAAAACGGTGCTGACAGCATCAAAACACATAGGGGGATTATCACATCTCCGTTTTCGTAAATGCTACGATGCGGCCCAGCCGTGGGTACAAAAAGAATGGGTCCCGGCAGATGCACATAAAATCTGCGCAAGGCAGGACAGGGCGGTGGCGGTTACACCTCTGTCAGATGTACTATGGATAGAGAAAAAGCATAGACACCCAAACCTACATATTAGCGAGGTGATGAGGGCGGCTCTAGTTGTATGGGACGAAACAGAGAGGTGAGCTAACACAAAAACCTGCCCCCTTTACACCCATGTTTGGAAACCCAGAATTCCCTCTGGGCACAGAGAAAGGGGCATACAAAATGTGGGAGACTGTGGGATGTACACAAATTGGGTATATGTAAATGAAATTAGGTCATTTGAGGACTGCAAAGCCCTGCTGGGTCTGACAGCTAAAGACAGATATAAATACGACCAGTTGAGACATTGGCTGATGTCCCCACCCGTTAGACAAGTGCCGACCACAGAGCTAGCCCCTTTTGAAAACTAAATAATGACCCGCACAGACTCAAAAAAGCTTGTTCCAGCCTTGTACAAACATTTAAATACAAAAAAGTAGTAAATCCAATGGTCATGTATTAAAAAAATTGGAAAAATCGCTAGGGGAAACAATTCCCAGAACTCTATGGGAGCACATCTGGAAGGTCATTCCTAAACTAACTGGAGAAATACAAATGAGAGAAATGTGTGTAAAAATCATGGTCCAGTGGCTCTATACCCCGCAGAGAGTAAACGCCATGTATCCACAAATATTGAACATGTGCTGGAGAGGTTGTAAACAGGTGGGGAACTGGAAACACATTTGGTGGGATTGCCCCATAATTAAAGGGCTCTGGTTGGAGGTACAAATCCAGCCGCAGTCAATGTTTAAAGACCTAACCCGCGTATAGGAAAACATCTGGCTATGTGGATTGTGGGACACCAGAGACAGGGACCTGCTGAAGGTGCAAAAATTTTATTTGATGGGTCTCTTGATAGCAGTATGGCTTGCAATTGGGCAAAAATGGAAAGGACAATTCCCACCATCAATGTACGATTTGTTACAGAAGGTATAGTCATATATCACTATGGAATGGTTAACATACAAGATTCAGGGACATCAAGAACAGTTTAAGAAGGATTGGGAAACAGTCCCATCATATCTGCAAAGTGACTATATGGAGCAATGGTGCCCACATAGGATCAGAATCTTGGACCTATTCAACACGTAACTTAAAGTTTAGCGAAATGTAAGGTACTCTCGCTCGGCGGGAACGGGGGCATAAGGGTGACGGGAGGAGGGGCCTGGGGGGAATGTTGATGTTGATTATACTTACCTTAAAAACCAATAAAAAAAAAAAAGAAACGTAATGGACTAAGCTGTGCTCTTCTATTGTCTCGTGCCTACATTCACCTGTTGGTGAAAGTGCACGTTTCGTCCCTTGTGGGCTTTATCTAGGCATGCCTGAAAAAACACTCAACTCCTTACCACAGCATCGTGAAATGCTCATTGTTCATGGCGGCTTCATTTCAAGCGGATGCATTGTGTAATCTTGCACCCCTCTCTCACACCGGGCCCGATCCAGCCTGCGAGCCTCGAGGGCCGTTTCTCCATGGGGCAGGTGTCGCCTGAGACCATTCCCAGGGTTTCAGATACTGCCTTTTTTGGTCTGGGCCTCTGGAGCTGTATCAGCATCGTCTTCGTTTAACTGCAGAAGGAGGCCCGCCCGTACGGTGGTTATACACCGCTTTGTTGCCTCCCATTGAAAAAGGAGGCCAAATGGAAACGTCCAGCTCTACCCAATGTCCCTCTTAAAGAGCTCTCTCGGTACCTGAGCTTACCCTCTGCGTTTCTGGAGTGTGCTTAGAGCAACATCATGGAACAAGAGGATCTCTGCTGTACCCATCCTGAGAGGAGCCCTCCGCCTTACTGCCACCAGGGCGCTCTCCTTCGAATTGATTGTTCCCACCCACGTATTCCTTATCTTTGATATTTCCTAATATCCAGCTTGCTGCCTCTGAATTTCTTTTTCAATAGCGGGCACTGTGTGTCCAAGTCTGGTCGAGTCGATGTCCCTCAGAGGCCTCCGTCTTGACGTCGACGTCATCACAGGTGTAAGTCGTGTGCACAGCGCCCGTTGCTCAGTTCCGTTATTCCGTGCTTCACAGCTTCGGTAACCTAACGCTTGGTTCTGTGAGATACTTCGAGTTTCTGAGAGAATTTCACTGAGTTTTCGACGAGATGGGTTCTTCATCAGCTCCGTCTACTCCTCGGTCCGGATTTAAAAAGTGCACTGCTAAAGTCTGTGACGGACCCGCATAGGATCTGCCTGTGGTGTCTAGGGTCAGAACATCTGTGTTCGGAGTGTGACGAATGCATGTCGATGACGACCAAGGCCTTGAGAGAGCGCAGAGGGAAGTTGGAGAGAGGTAGGCCTCAAAAATCTATTACCCCCTCCAAACTTAAATCGTCTGATGAGTCGAGGCCTTCGTCTCCTCGTCATAAAAAACCTAAATGTTCTTGTTCGCGAAGTGGGTCGCATCATTCCTCCTCTTCGAGGCATGGCAAAAAGAGGCGCCATAGGTCGCCGTCCACTTCCTCATCCAGTTCAACCGAATGGGTCGTTTGTCCCTCAAAACATAGTACCCCGGCTCAATGGGAGGAATTCAGAGTTAGTATGATGGTGTTCGAGATCGCGCCTTTCCCCTCTCGACAACACCTAGAGGCGATACCCCAGACAAGACACGTGGGAAGCACAGGAGCCGTGAGTCTTCTAACCTGGCCGTGGAAACTCCTCTGGAGCAATCTTATCCCTCGAGTCGAGACAAAGCCTCCAAGACAAAAAGTCATAGTCATCTACGCCAAAAGAAACTCATACGGCAAGCCAGAAGAATGCGTCTTCGACACCCTCAACGCCAAAATCGAAGGAGAAGCCATTGACGCCTCGAGTGTCGACGACCTCAACGCTGTATATACCAATTCCTTCGATACGATCGTCGAAGACCTCAACATTTATATCGAAACCATCAACGACTTTGTGCAAACCTTCGAAGCCGTCTACCGTTTTGTCTGAGCCGTCGACGTCAACATCGATTTCGACATTGTCAACTGCCATTATGACTTCTATAGCGCCTTCTTCTTTTGAGAAGACTTTTACACCACAACCTCGCTCACAGTATTTTAAAACTTTCTTCAATTTATGAAGATGCAGAGTCATCTGAGGAAGAAAGACCATTTGGTCTAGAATATGGGACACCTTCTGTTCCAGAGGAACACCTATCGGAAGAGTCTTGTATAAAAAACTTGCAGGACTGTCTTCATGAGGCGAGTGGCATTGACACTCCCCCTGAAATTGGTTTTGGTAAGGCAGATCCAGGAGATCATGCCGAGGGGACATATAGACAACTCATGACAAGAGTCATGGAATATATGGGATGGACCAGACACGCACCTGTTTTCAAACAGGACGATTTAACGGACATATTGGATAAAGGTCCACAGGAAGACCCAATTGTCCCATTTCAAAGGGCTCTACAGAGGAGGGTAACTTCCAATTGGGAAACGCCCGAGGTTGTCCTGGCAGTGAATAAGAGGCGAACAGCCAAATACAGAGCTTCTACTTCTGATCCTCTTTCAAAACATCCGACACCAGAAAGCCTGGTAGTACAGGCAGCTACTTCTTCTGGTAGACAAAATGCCTATCCTACAATTCCACAAGATAGGGATGACAAAAGATATAATGCCATGGCCAAGAAGGTTTTCTCGGCTTGTAGTATGGCGTTAAAATCTGCTAATGCCACGTGCACATTGGCAAGATTTACCCACACCCTTTGGGAGTGTATTTCTATGGCGGCTGACTACATCCCCGAATGGGAGGAATGAGACGGTTTCTTGAACATTGTCAAGGATGGGAAGGACGCTATGCAAATCCCTCCACACTGGTCTCGACTCTGTTGACAGCATCAGCAGAAGCATGGCGGCTAGTACAGTGATCCGCAGATTTGCGTAGTTGCGGAAATCAGGATTGGTCCAAGACGTACAATACAGACTTCTCAATATGCCCTTTGATGGCACACATCTATTTGGGAATAAAGCTGATGAGAGTTTGGAGAAGCTGCAAACTTCCAAGGTGGCGGCCAAATCCCTTGGAACTGCAATGAGGCAAACTGTCCCACAGGTGCGCCCTGGAGGGTAGGTCCTTTTGCTATTATTCCACAATCGGAAGAGGCTGAGGACAGATAGCTCAAAGATGTCGAAGACGATTTCCCTGTGGTGGACGGGTTAGAGGTGCTAAGACTGCAACAACAGGGGCTGCTTTACCCTCAGCCTCTGCTTCAGCCGCTCCAAAACCTCTCTGAGGTCTTACATCACAAGACGGCAGTAGGAGGCAGGTTGTCACAGCAACTGACAGAATGGCAGATTATTATTTCAGATGCTTGGGCATTGGAAATAGTTGCCCAAAGTAACTGCCTACCTTTCCTGCAAATACCTTAGAGTCATCCACCGGGGTACAACTCTTTGAAGGTTCCGGATCCGCTCCTTATGCAGGAGATTTTAACCCTGCTGGAGAAAGGTGCAATAGAACCAGTACCTGTAGCGGAGAGGAACAAGGGCTTGTACTCCCCTTATTTTCTAATCCCAAAGAATGACAGAGGAATGAGACCCATGTTTGACTTAAGAGACTTGAACAAGTTGCTCAGGCAGGACAAGTTCAAGATGGTGACCCTTTTTCAGATCCTTCAAGCCGACCAGGTTCAGGATTGGATGGTATAATTGGAACTCCAGGATGCTTACTTTCATGTGCCGATCCATCACAAGCACAGACAGTACCTGAGGTTCGCCAATGGCAACTCTCACTATCAGTTTCGGGTACTGCCATTTGGGCTAACCTCCACCCGAGGGTCTTCACCAAGCTAATGGCGTTTGTGGCAGTGAGTCTCAGGAGAGGGTGGAATCCACGTCTACCCCTATCTGGACGATTGGCTGATCAGGGCCAGTTCCACAGAACAAGCCCTAGATCATCTCAGCTATACTTGCCACTTCCTCTGCAGGCTGGGCTTCTCCCTCAACTTCAAGAAGTCCCACATGATACCATCACAAATACTCCAGTTCATCAGAGCAATCCTGGATGCATCGCTGGGAAAAGCCTTGCCACCAGAGGTGAGGGCTCAAGACATTCTGCAGATGGTGACACAATTCCAAAATGCCCAAGATCTACCAGCCTTCGATTTTCTGAGGTTGCTCAGCCTCATGACATCTTGCATTTTTCTGTTGCCAGAGGTTCGTCTGAGAATTAGATCTCTCCAATGGGCTCATAGGACCCAGTGGTCACAGTTCTCAGGAAGGATGTCAGATTTCCTACAAATCGCTGCACCTTCAGTTGTGGCCCTGCTGGGAGAACATCTTGAAAGGAGAACCTTTTTGGCAACCATGGCCGGAGATAACAGTAGTGACGGATGCCTCACTCACGGGGTGGGGAGCCCATACCAACGATTTGACCATCGCATTGGAGACCATTGGTCTCCATCAGAGTCCAAACTGCATATCAACCTTTTAGAGCTGAGGGCAATCAGACTAGCGCTGAAGGCCTTCCTGCCACCTGTACAGGGAAAGAATCTCCTGATAATGATGGACAACACAGTGGCCCTGTACTACCTCAACAAGAGAGGAGGTGTAGGGTCACTACCACTTTGCAGAGAAGCAATGCAGCTCTGGTTCTTGGCATTGCAAGAAGGAATTTCTCTATCAGCAGTCCACCTAGTCGGAGAGAAGAACACAAAGGCGGACGCTCTGAGCAGGCAGAGCATAGTCTCCCACAAGTGGGAACTACCTCAGGAAGTCCTTCAAGAGTTCTTCACCCTTTGGGGAACCCCTCAAGTGGACCTGTTCGCGACAGGTGCCAACCGGAAGTGGGAACTATACTGCTCAAGGGAATTTCCCCCAAGAGGAGCTCTAGGAAACGCGTTCATGGTGGACATGGATTTTCCACTTCTTTACGCGTTTCCTCCAGTCCACGTCATTCCTCACGTAATAAGGAGGTTGAGAAGGTTCAGGAAATCCATGATCCTAATTGCCCCGGACTGGGCCAGGAGGACATGGTACCCAGACCTTATGGACATGTCCATCTGCCCTCCGATTCGTTTTCCACAAAGAGAGAGCGAGGTCGGGTTCTCCATCCGGATATCAGGACTCTCAGCCTTCACACATGGTTGCTGAGATACAAGGATTGGGACCTCCCGGACAACGTAATGGAGGTTTTGCTTTCAGCCAGAAGGCCAGCAACTAAATCTTTATACCGATGCCGTTGGAATGAGTTCTTCAGCTGGTGTAGAGATAAGAATGTTGACCCTTTCTCATGCAATACACCAATGGTGTTATCTTTTATTTTGCACTTGGCAAATCTGGGGCTCCAGATTGGTACTATCTTCCATCTTCAAGCGCACTGCAGAGGAATTCTGCTATTTTAAAATTCCCCTGGTAATTCATTTCTTAAAGGGATTAACTAATGTTTATCCTCCGACTCCCTTTCAAGTCCCACTGTGGGATCTCAACTTGGCTTTAAACCTTCTTATGGGTGCTCCTCTTGAGCCTCTTCATTCCTGTGCATTAAGATTTCTTACCTTGAAAACAGTTTTCTTAGTGGCAATAACATCTGCCCAAAGGATAAGTGAGCTACAGGCTTTATCCTACAAGCCTCCTCATTCTGTTTTTCATAAAGACAGTGGTACTAAAGGTGAAGCCTAACTTTCTCACCAAGGCTGTTTCTGAATTTCACATCACTCAGAAAATAACTTTGCCATCCTTTTATCCTCCGCCACATTTGGGCAAAGAGGAAGAAAGACTTCACAGACTCGATCCTAGGCGTGCACTGAGTTTTTACATTACCAGATTGGCAAAACTGAGACAGAATGATCAGTTGGTGGGCTATACAGGTCATAAATTGGGTCTAGCCATCACCAAACAAAGCATCTCTAGATGGATTATTTTAACTATTTCAGAATGTTACAGACTGGCCGGTAAAGACCCCCCAGAACATCAAAGGGCTCTTTCGAACAGTGGTGTCGCAACTTTGTCTGCCTTGCAGAGGGGAGTTCCAATAAAGGATATTTGTGCAGCTGCCACATGGTCGTCCGCACACAGCTTTACGAAAAGCAGTGCTGCACTCTGTGCACACTTGATCACTTGAATTTGACACCCTCCTCCAAATTATGTAACTGCTTTGGGAGAGTATCAAAGATAAGGAATACGTGGGAGGACACAATCCATTCGAAGAACAAGTTACTTACCCATGGTAACGTTCTTTCGACTGGATGTTCCTCCCACGTATTCCTTATCGCCCCTCCCATCGTAACCCACAGTAAAACTACTCTTGTGGTTACATTCTGCGCTTTCTCAAGGGGAGTAACTGTCTAACTCAAGAAAGTGCTTCACTCTTCAAAACGGAACTGAGCAACGGGCGCTGCGTGCGCTACTTATACCTGCGATGACGTTGACGTCAAGACGTAGGCCTCCGAGGGACATCGACTCGACCAGGCATCCATGCACAGCGCCCTCTACTGAAAAAAGAATCTGATGCAGCAAGCTGGATATTTGGAAATATCAAGATAGGGAATACGTGGGAGGAACATCCAGTCGAAAGAACGTTACCATGGGTAAGTAACTTGTTCTTCTGTGTATATGAAGACAAAGCAGCTAAAACATCCCTTGGGCTGGGTCTGAGTGCACCTTTTCTAGGGCCGGTGCGGTCATCCTATTGATTAGGATTGTGTCTGGAGGGGCATTGTCCAGAAGCTTGCCAAACAGATTATGGATGCAATCTTTCAACTCTTTGTCCTTGATCTCTTCTTGTAAGTTCCTCACCAGGATTTTCAAACGTCTTGATAGGTTCTTTTGATCCTCACATTGCAGCTCCAAATTGTGTGCTGTTTTGCTCAGGTGTTCAAACAGCTCGCTATTGCAATGCGGTTCATCTGAAATTTCCTGGAGAGCCCTCTCGTTAATGTCTGTTCTTTGTCCAAGCTGTGCCAGTTCACACTTAATTTCTGATATAGACTGCATGAGATCTGTTTTGATGGAATGGAACTGTTCTTGAAAGGTTGCCATAAATTATTCTTGAGGCATTGTTGGGGGTCCTTTTTTGAGAGCCATTACTGGAATTCCACAAGTTGGGCTCGACTGTCGACATTTATCCTCCTTGAGGGTGGTTGCCTAGGTCATTATCCTGATTCCAGCAATGTTGCAGTGCCCCTTTGTCCGACACACACTGCAATTTAGGGCTAGGATTCTGTTCCTTGGCTTTCACTTTCGGCACCTGGGACAATCAGCACAGTAGCTTGCAGCTCGCGTTGGCCCTTCCACATGATTCAGTATCTGCCATCCTCTACCCCCTCGTTATGGGAGTACAGCGGAGAGATGGCCCCAGGCTTAATTCAGTGTTTGTTATGCAAGATGGCTTTCCTTGCAAATGAAGTGATATGGCTGCAAGACCCAGGTGATTGAATAGGCCCCAGGTCTCCAACAGAGAGCGGCTCACCTGTGGCACGTCTCCGCCCGCTGGCCCATGAGCAATCCTCAGATGATCCTGCACTGTGAAGACTGCGATGATGGGAAGAGTGTGTGGTTGCTGTCCCTCCAGGCACCCCAATGCTACGGTGTGGGGCACAGAGAGCGACCCACAGTGCCGGGAGCTTGTGCCTCTTTCCTGTGGAATTTGTGCAGCGATGTGGCTGGGCTGGTGGGGGCACCCAGTGCCGTCTACGGCACCTCAACGCTCCAAAGTAGGGTTGGTGTCTGAACCCACCCCAGAGAGTCAGCAATTACTCCCACATAGTAGCCACTGGCATGGACACGGTCCGATCAGGTGTGGCACCGCCGCGTCTCAGATCACTGCCATCTGTAGATGGGTACACCGGGCCAGGGCTGGTCGACGGCCGTCTAGATGGCTCTGCACCAAGCGATCATGATCCCAACGGGGTGGGCACCCGAAGGCTTCGGCAATCGTGCTGCATCTCCATGGCGATGTTAGTGGAGGGTCTTCATTTGTTTGTTGCGTCCTCTCTGGCAGAGCTCAGAAACTCGATCCTTCTCGTGAGTGGCACCATCTTGAGTCCAGGATGTCAATTTTTAACCACTATGATTGTAATCCCCCCACAACGCCAGAATACCTGCCTAAGCATTCCACCCCTCGCCCCCTACACCTTTCACAATTTTATGCAGAGAACTTCTGCAACATCAAGGGAATATAGTACCATCTGTACACCATTTAATCTGTTTTTTGCCATGTTGTGTACAAATTGTTTTCTGCATCCTTTGTTTCTTTTCAAAAGCTCTTCCATGATATATCGCAGTTTGTAGATCCTCTTGTCAATTACCCTTATACTACCAATGATTCTCTACCCCTCATTCCAACAGTAATTGAAATAAATTGAAGATGAGTCCTTCCAAGTAGGAGGCTTGTTGAATACATAATTCTAATCAAGTTACATCTCAAGGATCCCCTAATTTAGACCTAAATTCATTACCCAAAGATGTAGCTGGAAATATCTATAACCTTCCATGTCATCAAGACTATAGTCCTCCTTACATTGGTTACACAATTTGATATCCCCTTTAATAAATAAATCCTCTAGCTCAGTACATCCTTCGTTTGCCAATATGTCAAAACCCTTGTCGGTAGACGGCGGGCAAAAGTTGGTGTTGGCCTGTAGTGGTGTAAAGGGGATGGAAGAAGACAGAATAGTCCACCAATGAATAACAATCATTTAAGATTGCTTTTGATACTCTATTCACAAATATATTGGAGGAGCCCTCCCTGTTCTTCAACCAGGATGGAGACCACATATGTTTCCCGCAAAGGTTTGCGCCATGTGTCCCCATTGTTTTTCAGGTCTGGCCTACATCCATTCTTACAATTTGGTAAACTTTGTACTATTTATATAAATCTGGGTATGCTAACCCTCTTGGGTGCTAACTGTATCTTCTTCTGTAGTCTGAGTTTTTTGTCATCCCCTCAACATGTTTAAGCATTTGTTTGGGTTGGGTAATTGCTATAGTCTGGAAAATGTGAGACTCAGGAGTGTTACTTTTTACCACTAAAAGTCTCTGTAGTCAAAAAAACATCCAGGCTCCGCTATCTTAACAGATCCTTTCTGATCCTAGCAAATTGACCAGGATAGTTCGCTTGGTCAATGTGAGTGAGTTTTGTTATAGTATTGATCCTCAAATATCTAACTTGTTTGCCCACTTAAAGGAAGTCTGTAGTTTTAACATAGGTCTAGAAGAGGGAGGCATGGGAAAACACAGAATCTCAGATTCATCAGCGTTCACATAAAAGTCTGAAACCAAGTTGAAATGCTCAATTTCACTCAGTTCTCCCAATTCCGTCAAATGGGTAAGGCCAAGTGTCACCTCATCAGCAAATAAACCTACTTTGTGTGATGATTCTCCCAGCACTTTCCCCTGCAATTGGCACATCACAACAGTGAATAGTAGAAGAGAAAGCCATGAACCCTCACATGGTTTTCTCTTCAGCTAGAAGGTCACAGACTAAGAGCCAATGACTATGAACCTCGTGGTTGGCTTGTGATAGTTGAGGCCCTATTTATAGTTTTTGTGCTTAATCACCATTTGTATAGATTTGCATGTTGTGAACGAACACCCACACACCCACCCACCCATTCCTTCCCCCTGAATCCTGTCTTAAGAGTGTCCGACTTCTTTTTCTGACTCGCCACAATGTCCAATCTTAACAGTTTTTAAGAATCTAATGTTAGAAGTATGGATGAATTGGTCAGTCTCCCAGCTTTGTCGATCAATAGCAAAATGTCAAATGTATTCCTTTGTGCTATTAAACATATTGATGAGGCTGTATTAAAGTGGGCATAACCTTATATAATCTTGCAAGCTAGTATGTATGTAAAAATACGGATTTAACATGACATTAGGCTATAACAGGGGTCTGCAGGCTGTAACTCTCCAGGTGTTTTGGACTATGACTCCCATGATCCTTGACCATTGAAGTTGCTGGCTAAGAATGATGGTAGTTGTATTCAAAAGCCAATGGAGAGCCAAAGGTTGCAGTCCCCTAGCCTATAAAATGCACACTTACAATGGGTAATTTCCTTATTTATGAATTATTGCCATATGTGCTTCTTTCATATTCTGTGATAAGTCCCCAACTTCCCTAGTTGTATTGAATACATATGCAAGTGGTTTGGCCTACAATGGGGCAAAGGTGTGACCGGTAGCTGTAAGCCTGTGTGGGTCAAGGCTCTTACAAGGTTTCAAATTAGTGATGAAGTCTAGAGCTCAATGGGGAAAGTCCAACCAGGCGATTCAGAGCTTGTTTGTAATGGTAGTTGTATTGGATCTAGATATACTTTTTACTCTAGCATTTCTACCTCTTCCACTTCACAGTTTCCCATAGAAAGAATATAAGACTATTTTGTTGTGTTGTTCTTCCACATTTTCCTCTCCTTGCTCGTCCTGAATTGTTTGGATATAGGCCTTCTACTCCTACATCCCATCCCCTATCCACCATACATATTTAGTGTCCATCCCATTGTGATGGGACCAGTATGTTAGCATGGAAACAAATTGCATCACTTTTCAATTCTAGCGACAGAGCCTACATATGCGCAGTGGTTGTGGCTTAGCCTGGTGGAAACGTGTCAAATTTCCCTTGTTAATCCCTGCAGGCCCAGTCACTTTGTTTGGGTGAATCCGCAGGAGCCTGTGGAAGAATTGCAACATCGGAGTTTCTTTCGCGTGTCTGTAAAAGATCTGGAAGCCAAGATTGTACATAGTGATGCCAGATTCGGGTATTCTTGTGTGGATTGAGGCATGTTTTTAGGCAGAAAACGAGTTCAGAAGCCTATTTAAAGGACCCCCAACTTTCTTTTCTTATTGGATTTCACTTCACCTGCAGAAAAGCACAGAAGCTCTGATTCTCATGAGAAGGTGGAGCTGACATTTTTGAAGGGCTAGGTAGCAGTTGTTTTCCTTCGGGGCTGTGTGTGTTTTGTGTGATATGAAAGCCTTTTGCCTGTAGCTGGGAAAGTTGGAGAAACCTGTATTTTTTCTGACTTTTTGAACCCTGTTCATTTAGGAAGCCCGTTTTTTTGTCTGGTAAACATTTGATATTGTAGTTGGGAACACTTAATTTTTTCTTCAGAGACATTGGGCCTCATGAGTTGGGTGGTATCCCGGCGGCCAATACACTGGAATACCACCCAATGCAATTACTGTTACTGCCACTTGGCCCAGCAGTATTACCGCAGGTTCACTAGTGGCAATGGTGGTGTAAGTCCCCATTTTTTTGGAGTCCATTGGATTCAATGGGGCATTTTCAGTGCAATTACTGCAGTGGTAATTCCGCTGCGGTAATTGTGACGAGAATGGGCGGAAAATCCGCAGATTTAACTCCAGCTCTGAGCTGGAGGTGAATCCTCCAACTTTCCACCTAACACATATTTAGTCAGTGTGGTAATGCAGCGGTAATGATATTACCGCCACTTTTATACACACTGCCCAACACGTAATGAGGCCCATAAACTTTTATTAGGAGAACCTCTTTTTTGTTGGACAGAGATTCAGGGGGCAGGGATCATATGTGGTGCTGTCTGCACATGGGGTTTACAGTGATCTGAATCCACAGGTGGGCATGGATCTCTCATCTTCCTATTGGAGATTGTAGAAAGAGTTCCTGAACGTTCTCAGGCTGAGGCACATAGACAATCTACACACCTGCAGCAGATGATGATGCTGCAGATGTTGGTGTGATTAGTGTTGTTGATGATGGCGCAGGTGCCTGAACTGGCAGCACAGCCAGTACTGCATCGGTCAGGAGTAGAACCAATAACACAGGGGTTAAAAGGAGGCACAACGTCCAGCGACAGTTCATGGAAAGCTCAGGAGTTTCTTCAAAGGTACGGGAGGTCAGGAAGACAGCCCCTCCTCTTTGCCATCATTCTTTTGGGTGTGGGATTACTTTAAGGTGCCTGATGGGGTTTCAGCAACAGAGGCTGAATCTGTGCAGTAGGCCTTCTTACCGGGGTCAAGGACTGGTGGGAAGATCTGTGCTACCCATTTACTGTGTACCACTACCCTTCTGAACCACCTGAAACTATGGCTCTGTGATGTTTGCGACAAATCCCACCCACTCCAAACCCCCATACCAGTGATGATCAGACTGCAGCAGGGACCTCCCAAAAGGTCACATTGGAACTGCAATGCTGTTGTCGTAAGAACAGGCTTGTTCATGCACTTAGTGAGTCCTGCTCATGCAGTGTCAGGGTGGTACCAACAGACAAATAGGTCAGACCAGACTCTGATGTGATTCCAGGGTGTGTGGGAAATTGTCATTCTCCTGAAAGGCTTGAAACTCTGTGCTCATATTAACAAATGGTACACACCACACCTAAAATCACTCAGGAAAGAGAAACGTTCCGCGGAAATTACCTGGAAATATTGCCCTTCCAAACAAAACAAAGAATGAGACTGCTGTGAAAAGATCAACTACAAAATAGCCATTGTTCAGGCTAAAAAAGATAATTTTAACAACCGAATAGCGAAAGCCAATTCCAGTACCAAGGAATTGTTTAACATTCTCAAAGAATTGGAATCGCCTGCTCCCATTCCCGATTCCTGTAAAAAGGACACCCTATGGTGCACCAATATTCAGAATGCTTCACAAGATAAAATTACTCTCCTACTTAATAAAATATCTACTAACCTACTAAAAAAAATCTCTTAGATAATTCCTTACCACAGAACCCGCCACTTACCCCTAACTCTAATTTGCCACAATTCAATTTCAAACCACTATCTATCAAAGAAGTAGAGTTAATTATACTCAAACTCAAACCATCCAACTGTAAGGGTGATGTTTGCCCAGCTATGATTATAAAGGAAGCTACAACCGCACTTGCTCCCTTTATTACTACTTTCATTAATGCATCTTTTGAATCAAGTATTGTACCTATCAATCTGAAAGATGCATGGATACTCCTCCTATTGAAAACACCTACATTAGATCCTAACAACCCGTCTAACTATAGAGCCATTCCAACGGTCCCCTTCTTGCTGAAAATATCGAACCGTGCAGCATACCTCCAAATTCAGCAGTATTTGGACACTAACAATTTACTGGATTTAAGACAATGGGACGGAAACTGCGCTCATAGACTTAAAGATACAAATCCAGGCCTTAAAAAAAGGTAAAGGAAAGTCTGCCCTTCTCCTACTTCTTGATCTATCTGCGGCATTTGATCTGGTGAACCACAGGCCACAGGAAACATTGCCTGGCAGATGAGGACTTTGTTCCTAGTGTGTGGGGGCATCTTCATCTGGGGTAAATTGGTGTATTTGGTGATGATAGACAGTGCGCGGTATCAATTTGCAAAGCACCATCCGTTAGCATATTTAAAAATGTTTGGCTGTCGTGGCGCTGCACTGGGTGAATTGTATACATAATTTGTCTTTTGTTGCTGGAGGTGGATAATTGTTTTTGTTTACGATTTCCCTCCCTTACAAGAACATTACAAAAGATCCAAATTTGAAAATAAAAACCAAAAAAAGACATATTAAACTTGGTTCAGTTTATTTTGGTGTAATCTTTGAGTGTTTAAGAATTTACATTGAGGGTAGAGATTTGAAAAGCAGGTGTCCTACTTCATGAACAGGATAGAATGATTTTGGATAGAAATGTAATCCTATGACACTCACAAAGAATTGATATAGTCTCTCTATACTCTTTTTAGATAGGCAATGCACCATTCACTTGTCTTGGGAGAAAGCTTGTAAATAGGAACAGTCATTTTTTCAACAAACAATAATTACTAAGAATGCTTGTGAGTGTATTTTGTGGCAACTGTGTAGTATACCTTGCAGAGATTTGGAACAGTTTTGCAATGAGTCAACGACATAAAGGTCCTCAGCTCTGACTTGAGAGTGGTTAATTGAGCAACCCATCTCTATTAGGGCTCATATCTCTCAATAGAAATGTAAAAATGCAGCATGTGCCCCCCACCTCTGCAATAGAAGAGATATTTAAAAATTCAGTGTGCCCACACTCATGTGAGGTAGGAGAGACATACTTATTTGGTGTATGCCACCACTCCTCCGAAACAGTAGATATTTAAAAATTCAGTTTGTGTACTCACCCCTGCAAGAGTAGAGACACACAAAACATTAGTGTGTGCCCACAGACCTGTAAAACTCAAGACATACATTTCTGTGTGTGAAGGACTCTGTTTAATCATTGGAACATCTAGGGTACATTTATCACACACGTGTTATGCTTTGATAATAGACACACAAAATGCAGAATGCTTGGTACTTCACAGTCTGGGTGGGGGTGCCAACAAAATTGTTGTTCATCTTCACGACCTCGGTCATCATCCATCATCACCACAATATAATGTAATCTTCAGAAGCTATGCTATTGTATCATTGGAAACCAGAATAGCTGCCACCCCTTCCCGGCGCAGGGTGCTCTGTCCGCGAATACTCTGATTCAACTATAATCTGCTGCTGACTTTGACAATCCTCTTGCTTTGCTTGCGAAAGTAACACTATCCTGCCATAGTCAATTAGGATATGGTGCTCCTTCTTTTTAATTAACAGCAGCTGTTCTATATGAGCTACAGAGCGGCTTCTGTGGTCAGAGACAATGGCTCCAGTAACATTGAAAACACGTTTTGATTGTACATTAACAGGGGACAGCTTAGGATGTCAGTAAATACATGGACAGGTTTTGCTGGCCACAAAGATCATTCTTACCAAGTTGTCATGTCTTGCTCCAATATGCATCAACCGTCTGTGCAGGTGTAGGCCCACTACCTCTATGTTTGCTCCCAGGGCCAGACACACATCTTTTTATCAACTATATTTAAAGCCGTTGCTAACATGAAGTAACATTACAAGCGTGGAGCTTGTATAACTGGCTTTACACCTAAAAATACAATCTCTTTTAGGCATCTCGCCCCTCCTCCCATAGTGACCCCCCAACAGCATGGGCCCAACAAAAATTCTAGTATGCCCGTGATTACAATTTCAGTAGAAGCGGCTTGTAAATCAGTGCTGGAAAGTCCCGGTTGTAATCCAGGAATGAGGACTATATATCCATGAACCGATGTAACCTGCCCTCTTTGGCTGCAGTAATTTTCTCGGCCACCAGAATATCCCAGATTTTAATCCACCATAGTGCTAGCACAGGGCCCTCTGGGGATTTCAAGGATCGAGCAATTGTGATCTAGCGGCCAGGAGGAGCTGGGTTATCAACTTGGCTTTTACCCCCGAATTAGGATAAACCTCTGTGACTTTTGAACCCGACAAGAGGACCTCCGGCTGCAATGAAAGTCTGGTGTGAGTGATGGCCTTGATTGAGGCAAGTACCTTGTCGCAAAAAACACCAATTATGGGGCAGTCCCACCTCATGTGTAAACATGTACTATAGGGGAGGCCTGGTATCACAAGTATGACACTGATGCAATGGATACAGTTTGTAAAACCTTTATTGAAATTGTTGGTGTTGGAGAAACTCCTACTTTGCCCTACTTTGCCCTATAAGTAAGGTGGGGATAGTCGTGAAAAATAACGCAGTCCTGCTGGAGTCTGTCAAATCAAAATGGCCTATGCTAACAAAACCTAATGCCTTCCCTATCTCTTGTACAAAAATGTGTAAAAAGGAGACATGTATGCAAAAGAAAAAATCTGTGTTCAAATGAAGAAATGTGGTTGTACCAGCTCTCCCCCCCCCCCCCACGTTGGACCTCACAGAGAGAGAGAGAGAGTCCCTGTAGGCAGGATGACACACTCTGGCTCGGTTTCCAATACAAACTGTTCCAAAACGTGGATCGAGGCCTGTCGGCCTTCTACGTTAAGTCTCTTTTCCTGACTTCTAAAATGATGTTCAATCAAAAAGTTCACAAAGGTCCCCCTCTGTTGGGCTCAGACCTCTCATGATAAAGTTCAACACAAACTTGCAAGGGGGGGGGGGGGCACTCCCTTTCCAAAGCTTATTTCACTTCGGGTCTCCCTCTGTCGGGCGCGGCCCACTTTCAGATTTTGAAGACTTTCAAATGTGCATGGCTTTCTTTCATAGAAGCCTCTGTGCTCTTTTCTTCATCTGTCGACAGCGGGGGACCCGTTGTTGAAATTCCACGCCCCTCAAGGGCGAAGATCCATCGAAGATTCTACAAGGCCTCCGATCCGTGCTCAGAGCAGGGTCATGCCTCACCCAGGACCAGCCGGTCTGAGGAGCGGTCTTCCAAGTCCTTTTAGGGCACCTCATCAGTGGGGGCCCAAGAAAAGGCTGACCGCGGCAGGTCCGAGTCCACCAGGTACGCCGCAGAATCGGGTCCCAAAGTGGATAGGGTGCGATCAGCTTCACCTTCCGCCTCCATTGCCAGCCTACCATCAATCTCCTCTTCAAAGAGGAACTCATCTACCCCGGCGAAACTACGTGAGAAATCTGAGAAGTCGCGGAAGGAGTAGAATAAAGCCAAGCAGGCTAAACCGGCACAGGCAAAGAACTTGTTGGTGGCTCCGTTGATGACGACTACTACCACGGCAGCTACGGGCACTGATCCTATGAGGTAACTCCCGCGGCTCAGAAACTGTCCCTGCCCCAAGACGCAACACTGCTACAGTGTCTTTGGCAAAGTCTGCAGGCATGTCAGAAAGGGTGAAACTGGCCCAGGCCCTGGTTCAAGACCCACAGAGGGGGGAAAAAGGGGAGGCCCCGAAACAGCCCTCCCAGGCCATCGCCCAAACCTTGGAGGTCTTGTACACGGATGAGGTTCAAGAGTCCTTACATACGGTCCACAAGGACGTTGAAGAGAATAATGACGGCGATAACAGCGCAGGGCCTAGTTTTCCTGTTCTGCCTTCTCAGCCGAGGGAAATTTCCTTGGATATTCTGTTGACTCTACACACCTTGGTGTCAGAGATCCAGATGAGGATGCCTTCAGCCTCCAGCGAAGAAGAGGAAGCGTCATCCAACGCCCCCATATCAACCTCCTCCACCACGTCGGGCCCCTTCTCCCCAAGCAGACTGTTAGGGAGAATTCTCTCTTTAGGCTGAATTTCCTAACCTAGTGAGTCCCCCAGCAGCTTTGCTGGATTTCTGGAGTTTGTTTTTTTCTCCTGCCAAGAGTGAGTCTCTTTTTCTCACACTCTTGGACATGATTTGAGGGGTTCCTTTGACTGTTAATGTGTTTTATGGGCTATGGGTTCTTTTACTCCATAGGGTCTCATGTGTTTTTACTATGTGTGTTACACAGCACCCTCAGTGCAGTGACACAGGGTGTCATAGTGACACCCCACCATAGACTCCATACCCTGGGACTGACTGTCTCCCATTGCATGTAAAGTCACCATTGGCTTTACTAGTCCCAAATTATGAACAGAAACCAGTACAAACCATCATATTGTGGACGTACTGGTCGGGGCAATTCGATTGCCCCGGAGTCTGTTATTCGAGGGGGCACGTCTCCGTCCCCCCTGATCGAGTTTTGGCTGTATGGGATTTTCCCATTGTTCGAGGCTACCAACTTTAATTATTTAATTCTCATAGCCTCGAACATGCCGCCGGTTTATTTATTTAATATTAATTCGCCGGTTTGTATTTTTTGCCAGAACTCTATTCTAAAATGGTGTTTTCCAGAAAGAAATGGCGAAAAAAGACGACCGGGGCCATTTTGACAAAATGGGCACCCATGGGTGCTTTACCAAGGCTGCAATTGCAGCCTGTGTTAAAAACACACAATGGCAGTAAAAAGTAAATCACTGTCACCAGCCATTAATTGTAGAAAGGGTAACATCAAAATGTTACATGAGAAACTAGACAAAGGGGATACTAAGTAACCACTAGAAATAAAATATCAATCAATCAATCACTCTTGCACCCTATTGTAAGATGGTGTGTGCTGGGTCTAGAAAGTTACAAATGTAAGTAAAGTCAATTTCACTTCACTGTTCTTGGAAACAGCATTTATCAAAGAGAAGGTGTTTAAACCTTTGGGAAATCTGAGAGACTTCCCTGTGTCACTGCACAGAAGGTGCTGTGTGACACAATGTAAAGATGATGCCTATGGAGTTTGTCAGACTCCATAACCAAAATGTAACACAGAGTCCAAATCACCTTAAAAATACATGAGATAGTGGGAAAAAGGTCTCACTCTCTCCAGGTTAGAAATTAAAAAGTCCTAGAGTCCAGCAAAAGAGCTTGGGGGTCTCTAAGGTAGAGGGGAATTAGCACATTTCTGAGAATTCTCTCTAACAGTGCCTTTTCTGGGCGACACTTGGAAGGTGGGCCTGGCCCTCTTGAAGAACCCTTGCACGGTTCCATCCAAACGGGATAGGCTGGAGAAGAAACATAGGGTGCCTGACTCTGCACCCAAGTGCCTGGAGGTCGCAGCCATCGCCAGATTCGGTGCTGTCGGCGGCTGCGAGGATACGGTCAGCTAACACATCCTTGTAGTCTTCGGGCCCTCCGGACAGCGAGGGGAAAAGGATGGACGCCATGGGAAAGAAGGTGATTTACACCGCAGCATCCACTATCAAGGCAGCCAATGCACTAGCGATCCTGGCCAGGTACGACAGTGAATTGTGGTACAGGCTGGGACCAATCCTGGAGTTCCTCCCCAACGATAAGAAGATGGAGGCCATCGCTCTCTTGCAGGAAGGGGAAGTGACGCCATTACAGTGGCATTGGATGTCATTGACATGGGGTTCCGGCAAATGGGTAACAGTGTCTGCCTTCGTCGACAAGGTTGGATCATAGCCACTAATTTCCATCAGGAGGTCCACGCAAAATTGTTGGACATGCCCTTCTACGGAGAGAATCTGTTTGGGAAGGCCATCGACGAGTCCCTCCAGGCCATCAAGATGGATATGGAGATGGCCTGTTCCCTGGGCACTCTCCAGCTGCACCGCTTATCATCTTTTCGCTCCTTCAGGGGAAAGTCGAGCAGGTCTTCAAAAGGGTTCTCCAAGTCGTATCGACAGCCTTCCAGATCTTCAACGCATGAAGCTGTTCCCAGGCCTAAGGAAGTGGAGGAAAGCGTCGCCCGCAGGGCAGGACGCCGGTGCCGAAGCAAGCCTAATCCGACCGGGACATTGGCCCCCCAGTCGTGCTCCTGGGGTGGGAGGCTGGCTGACTAGGTTTGTCAGCGAGTGGAGAAAGATCCCCACCGACAGATGGGTGCATGACGCTCTCACCCAAGATCACACCCTGGAGTTCCATCGTAGGTGTCCGCTGATCCCTTCGGTTCTCCGTCAGTTTCTGGAAGAGGTACGAGCCATGCTGCGAAAAGGGGCAGAAGAGCTGTTATGGAGTCGATTCCAGATACTTTCTAGTCAGAAAGAAGACAGGGGGCTGGAGGCCCATCCTAGACCTACGACATCTGAACAAATACCTAAAGTCCCAAAAGTTCAGGATGGTAACGTTGCAACACATGCTCGGTCCAACTGGAAAAAGGAGACTTCTTGACTTCGTTGGACCCGACGACGCCTATTTCCATGTCCCATTCACAAAAAACATTGGAAGTTTCTACATTTTGTGGTTCAGGGACAGCACTAGCAGTTCAAGGCCCTACCTTTTGGCTTGAAGTTGGCCCCCAGAGTGTTCACGAAATGCCTGGCACCAGTGGCAGCCCATCTGCGTCTACAGGGCATACACGTGTACCCGTACCTGCACGACTGCCTGATTCACACCTGCTCGCGGTAGCTAGCTGACAGACACACAGAGAGGACCGTCCGGCTGTTGACGGATCTGGTATTCTTCGTCAACTAACCGAAGTTCTGCTTAACACCATCGCAGAACACGCTGTTCCTAGGCTCCAGACTCAATACGGTGTCTTGCCTGGCGGCGCCCTCGTAGGAGAGTGTTAGGGAGAATTCCCGATATAGGCTGATTTCCCAAACCTAGTGAGTCCCCCAGCAGCTTTGCTGGATTTTTGGGGTTTAATTTAATTTTTTCTCCTGCTAAGAGTGAGACTCTTTTTCTCCCACTCTTAGGCATGAGAATGTCCTTTGACTCTTTAAAGTGTTTTATGGGCTATGGGGACTTTTACTCCATAGGGCTTCATGTGTTTTTGGTAAGTGTGTTACACAGCACCCTCAGTGCAGTAACACAGGGGTGTCATAGTGGCCCCCAAACATACACTCCATACCCTGGGACTGACTACTGTCTCCCAGGGCATGTAAAGTCACCATTGACTTTATTAGTCTTAAATTTTGAACAGAACCAGTACAAACCATCATATTGTGGAAGTACTGGTAGGGGTAATTCGATTGCCCCTGGGTCTGTTTTTCAAGGGGGCACTGTCCAGTCCCTCCTTGTCGAGTTTCTGGCTGGTGGCAGTGGTTACCACGCGAAATATCCCACTGGAATATTTCCTATGGGATTTTCCCATTCATTTTAAACGCACCACTTTTTTGGTGCGATGTTAAAGATACCGCCGGGTTATTTATTTAATATTTATTCCCCGGTTGGGTCTTTTTGCCAGAACTCGGTTTTATAATGGCGTTTGTGTTCGCCTCTAACTCCAACCCAAGTCGAGCCCTTTGTTCCACTTTTGGCGGGCTTCTGCACAGAAGCCTCCAAAAGTGGTGCCACTCTGTCTGGGTCTACAGGATGTGTGGGAGGGGGGAATAGGCACCCTGGACTGAGTTATCTTGGCAACTCAAGTCGCACTCTTGTATGATTGGCCCAGTGGTGAGCCGCCCGGCTCACCACTTAGCATGTTTGAGTGACAGCTAGGATTGATGAATGGGGGTTTTCTGCATAAAAGCAGGGCTTTGGGGACTGGAACTTCAGAAGTCGCCACAGGACCTAAAGAATCCAAAGAGGGAGAAGCTGAGCCGACCTGCAACGACGACACCACCGGTGGACCCCTGCTGAACCGAACTCGCCACTTCTCAACGACAGAGAAGATCTTCTTCCAGGAGAGTCTTCTTCCTTTGAGCTGGTGGGGTTAACCAGTTCGCCTTCTTCGTCTTCCTGGATCGTCTCGTGGTCGAATCGCCCGTGCCAAGCACCCTGGCGGCCAGATAGCTACACTTCACCACTACCGCGAATAAAAGGGTAGTACCTTTTAACCGGGAAACTCCGCGGCTGGTTTCTTCCCTGGCAGTGCAACGACCTCCAGCTTTCCTCCACGTCGAGATCTTCTCTTCCCCTGGACGAAGCACCGACTTGCACCCGCTGCGAGGAACAACTGCCCCCGCTGGAGCTTTCTCACCATTTCAGGTACTGTGTCCCGCCTGGTCTCCCTTGCAACAGACTGTCCAAGGTGTCGCGTAAATCCTTGACTCTATATCCTGGGGTGACCTCGGACCCATTACCTTTCTGAACTGATCTAACTCCTTTTTGAACTATCTGCAAAGATTTTTAAAGTGTACTTCAACTGTGTGATCTTGAGCACATTCCACCCTGCTCTCTCCAAGAGTGGGCCTGGCCTATGAACTTTTTGCTCTACAGTAGACCCTGCCTTTCCTGACTTGCTCTGGTTCTTTAAAAGTGTTGGTATTGTGTGTTTTCCTATTTCTGCCTTTTCTCTCCCTTTTTAAATCATTATTGGAGTGCCATCTATGGTTACCCGCTCACCTCTGTTTTGCTAAATAAGTGGTGTACAAACCTAGACTTGTCAAATAATTAATTAGGGAGATGTATATATTTCTAGTGACTTTGTTTGAACTTGCTTGACATATTAGTACCAGTGTATTTTTACAAGTGTGTTTTTAAATTAATATTTGTATACTTTTATACTAAAGCTCTGGTCAGTGTTTGCTTGTGCTACTGTCTTTTTGTACCTAATGTGTATACTCTATATACTGCCTAAATCTTCTGGAGAGAAGTCTGACTGCTCAGCCACAGCTACCAGGTAAATCTGGGTGGTACAGACTGCTACCAATTGGGTTTACTGCTAACACCTGTAGTCTTAAACTTTTTGCAGTTGTCCCTAAGGGAACTGCACAGGTTTCTGCCTAACAGAGAGGCTAGCAACCATTCAATGAAAGGTGGAAGTTGTTACTGGGCATGTTGTCCTGCATCTACCTCGTCCGTCTTTGCAGGTTGCAGATGCGACACCTTCATGAATTCCTGGATGCCCGCTGGATACAAGTGTCCGGAAGCTTCACGGACAAGATCTCTCTCAATGAACAGTTCAGTCGGGTGATAAGATGGTGGGGGGGGCTGCTCCAACATCGCCCAAAGCACAGGATTTCAAAACCCCCATACCAGGAGACGGTCACCACAGACGCCTCCCTGGAAGGTTGGGGAGGGCACACCGGACGTCTGCACGCCAGAGGCCTGTGGCTGCGGGAGGAGAAGGTTTTCCATATCAACATCCTGGAGCTACGTGCAGTGTTTTCGTCCCTCAAGTTGTTCCTGCTGTCTCTGAAAGGTAAGGTGGTGCGGATCTTCACGGAGAACACCACCACCATGTTTTACATCCGGAAGCAGGGGGGCACTCGATCCCGGCACTCTCCAAGGAAGAGCAGGTCTTGTGGCGCTTGGCCGTCGGACAGGGGATGTTCCTTGTCCCTCTCTATATGGCGGGATTCAAGAACACCATTGCAGTCTCCCTCAGCAGGGAACTGCACTCCTGCCACGAGTGGGAGCTACGTCAGTATCAGGTGGATTGCCTATTTGTGAAATTGGGCAGACCCCAGATCGATCTGTTTGCGACGACGGCAAACACCAAATGCCAAGTCTGCCAGCAGATTCCACCAGCGGAGGAGCCTGGGGGACATGTTCTCCTTCCCGTGGGAAGGACTGTTTCTCCAGCATGGGGTCTGGCATGGATTCACATTCTCATGAATATTCCCCGTCGTCAGGCTGGGAATTCTGGGTAAAGAAAAAATCAGTTTTGTTTCTGAACTGTCTCTTAGTAGTAACCAACCACTGATCTCTGGGTCATACTGCCCCCAGCTAATGACTGCCCTCTACCTAAGCCCCTCCTCTGGCAGCCATCTTCAGATTTTTACCGCACGTTCAAGTGTTAGGAGTCCTCGTGCTGTAGCTCTCGAGCTTTTACTGCGTTTTGCGATTTTTCAAAGAGTTTATTCTCATTTTTTTCGGTCAATCGTGCCTCAAGCTCCACCGATTCCACTTCTGATCAACGGGTGATAGGGAGAATTCTCATTTATGGCTAATTTCCCTCACCTAGTGAGTCCCCCAGCAGCTTTGCTGGACTTCTGGAGTTTATTTTTTTCCACTTGGTAAGAGTGTGAGCTTTTCCCCCACTCTTACCTGTGTTTTGCCATGTGTATTTCTCTGTTTTTGTGATTGTGGACTCTGAAGTACACCACTTCAGTACCCCCCTTCTTTTGTGTGTCACACAGCACCTTTAGTGCCGTGGCACAGGGTTGTCTTTGAGACTTCCCGCCTGACTCCATTTCTGAGGCTGACTACAGTCCCCCAGAAAAGGGTAAAGTTGCCATTCATTTTGCTTAGTCAATCTACCAAAGATCCAGTACACCCCATCTTCCATGGAGTACCGGAAAGGGTTAATTCGTATCCCTTTTTATCTGTACCTCCTAGAGCATTGTTTCGCTCTTTTAACATTTAGACTTGGCTGGTGACAGTGGTATCTACCCTAACTTTTCTACCGCGATTATATTAGGTAAACGTGGTATTGTTCTTGGCTATTATATTAGCCTCGAACATAAACCCGCTTGACCAAATTGTCTTTCTTTTGGCTCAGGTTGGGTTTATTCGCCATTTCTTTTTGTTACAGTCCTTCTTGTGTTTTACTTTGCGCGGAAAACTAGGTTCGCCTTCTTTGTTCACCGTCTTTTGGCGGGCTTCTGCTCAGAAGCCCTCCACCAGGCGCCTGGGTCTCTAGGTGGGCTGAATGTGAGGGAGGGGTGTAGTCACCCCTTGCACAGGGTATCCTAAGAAACCCAAGGTGCACTTTGCCACGATTGGCTGAGGTGGTTGTCCAGGCTGGACAACCCCCCTGCTGGGTGATTGACAGCCAGGCTGTGTGAATGGGGATTTTGCGCATAAAAGGCAGGTCTTTTGGGCTAGAAGTCGCCACTGGAACCACAAGGAACCGAAGAGAAGCAGAGAGAACGACGTCTGCTGCAACTACCCCGTCCCGGTGAAGCCCTACTGCAGTCCTGAGCTATCTACCCTTCAACGACTAAGAGAAGATCCAGATCGGAGTCTTCTTCCCTTGAGCCTGGTGGAGATAACCAGCTCATCTTCCACAGCCAGAGGATCCTCTTCCTTGGTCGAAAATCGCTGCACACTGCTGTAGTGGTCAGGATAGCCATTTGAAGAGCCTCTCCTGTTTTTAAGGAGCGCACCTTTTATTAATTGTCGCTGCTGCCGGCTTCATCCCTGTGTGGTGCAGACGCCCTTCAGACTTCCTCCTTCACAACGAAGCTCCAGGAATCGTGGGTCTGCGGGAAACAAACAAGAACAACTGCCAGGGCAACAGCTGCACCATTGGAATAAGGTACTGTGTTCTGCTTGAGAAAACTGGCTGAACCCCTTTTCTTCATCTCCAAGGCTTGCCCTTGCCTTCCCTCCTTCTTATAACTTTTGCTTCCGAACATTGACAATATCGAAGTACTCTTGGCTACGTTGAATTGTGAACTGTCTGACTGTGTGATCTTCGGCAACAGGCCCCCGGTGTCACTTGATCCTGGCTCCGGCCCTTTGACTCTTGAACTCCTGTCTCTGAGTGTTTCTCGATTCTGTCTGCCTAACCAAAATATTGCCTGTGATTTTTGCCTCCAACTCCCTCTGGATATCTCAGGTGCTAAGTGTGTTCTTACCCCGGTAGCATTTCATGTCACGGATACGCTTTTAATTAGTAGACCGAACTGTCAAAAAGTGATCGCAATCGTATTCACGGTAACGTATTTTGTTCGTAACACCGGTTCATCCAAACACAGGGTACTTACCTTGAGACATACTGTACAAAGTGAATTGGTTAGTTGTAGTATATTTGACGTGTGGTTTGTGTTTAAGTTTAATAGAAGTGTTCTGTTCATAACAAATGGTTTAAAAATAAATGTACTTATATTTTTCTACCTGAAACCTTGAGTCAGTGTTTGCTTGAGTCACAATAATTGTGGTCACTTTGTGTAATATCTGCTGCTGCTCATATACTCTTGAGATAAGCCTGGCTGCTCCGCCACTGCTACCACTCTGACATAGTAGTACTGGCTTGCACCAAAGGTAAAACTTGTATTGCCACCTGTAGTCTTAATTGTGTGTAGTGGTCCCTAAGGGCACTACACAGGATTCTGCCTAACAACGGGGACCTGTTTCGGAATTTTCTACGCCCCTAAGGGCGAATTTTCATTGAGTTTTCACTTCTTGGAGGATTCCGGAAGATCTTTGAGGCCTACCCCGCGTGGACGTGGCCCAGGACAAAGGAAACCCAACGCCTGGATCCAAGCTTTTCAGGAGCTGCCCTGGATGCAGATTACAAAATGTCTTCAAGGAGGATGAGCACTCTCGATGCCTCTACTGCCTTCACGTAGACAAAGCGCACGTGGAGAAGGACTGTGCATTTTGCAAGAATATGTCCGAACGGACTGTGAAGGGTCTTCGTATCCGGCTCACCAACTGGCTAGAGGGGAAGAGCCCAGCAGCAGGTGAGAAGAAGAAGTCTGAGCGGTCTTCTAAGACCTTTGAGGGTGCTCCGGCGAAGGGGGCCCATCAAAAGGCAAAGCACTGCGAGTCTGCGGGCACCGGGAGTGCCGATCGGTCGGGCTCCTCGGTTGCCAGGCAGGGCGCATTATCACCAACACTGTCAACCACGAGCCAGCACTCTGGCTCGGTGAAGAGGAAGTCTGAGAACCCGGGTAAGCTTCGGGAGAAGCCCCGGTTGATCCCGATGGAGACAGCCCAGGGGGAGCGAGGCGGTGACCCTCCCCCCCAGGGTGAAGGCCTCAGGAACCCCCGTGGTCATGAAGGCCCTGATTCACCCGGCTAAGGCCTCGATTGAGGGAGTCGTGACGGCCCTGGTGAAACCTAAGGAGGCTTCCCCAGTGGAGACAGCTTCAGGGGCTAGAGTTTCCCTGCAACCCCGGAGGGAATCCTCTTTTCTGAATATCGAGAAGACCCTGGGGAAACCCCAGCAGGAGAAAGAGGGGAGGCACGGTAGCCATAACGGACACGGATACCACCTCTGAGGATGAGTTGGCGAGCGTCCAAAGGATCCTAGACAAGAAGTTCGAGGAGTCCAGGGCCCACGGGAAGGATCCCAACGAGGCCTATGAGGAGAGCAACGGGGGGGCCGACGAGGAAGATGGGGCTGCAGAGGATCCCATGCCCCAAACGTCGGTCCCATTGCAGCCGGTGTCCGTACCACAGGACAATTCAGGAGCTATCTTTTTGGCTATTCAGAACCTGTGCATGGAGATGAAGACAAGGATGCCCTTACCCCCCACCGACGACCCAGCGGAGCCTGGTCCGTCGGGGAGCCCGCCTAACGAGCGGAGACCAGTCCATCCTCCTGCCCTCTTCCAGCCTTCACCCCCATCCCCTCCACCGAGGGATGAGACGGGAACAAGACGGCGACGACGGGGACGGACGACGACGGTGGTGATGTCAGAATGGACCTCCCTTCACCACCTCCGCGGGCCTCCCATCCACCCCCCGATGAAATTGGCTCCTTCCACGCCATGATCGCCAGGGCATCTGAGCTCTTCCAGCTCTGCCCCGAAGAAGGAAGGTTTCCTCTACCAATGGCGGGAGGCCAAGAGGAAGACTGTCCTCTCAGTCCCGTTACTGGACGACATCTGGGACGAGGGGCTCGGCACTCCTGAAGAAACCGTCCACGGCTCCTGCTAAGAGAGATCGGTACGAGAAGTAGTACTGGGTCCCGGACTCCGCCCCTATGTGCCTCAGGGCACAGCCGTCCCCCGGATTCAGTGGTCTCCGCGGCGACCAAGAAGAAAGCGGCGGGGGCGACGGCCTCAACTTCAAGATCCCCGCAGGACGGCGAGGGGAAGGAGCTGGACGCCATGGGACGACGGGTCATCTCGGCAGCGACAATGATTAAAGTGGCCACCGTCCACATGACTGTGGCACGCTACGACAGGGAGCTCTGGTTCAAGATCGCTCCCTTGCTGGATTTCTTCCCGGACGACAAGAGGGCTGAGGCCTTGGAAATCCTACAGGAAGGAGAAGTGGCGTCGGACCGGCCATTACGGTGGCCACAGACATCGCCAACACCGGCTTTCGTCAGATGGGCAATGGCGGTTGGTTCAAGGCCACCGACTTCCGCCAGGACGTACAGACCAGGGTTCTGGACATGCCTTTCGACGGGAACAACCTGTTTGGCAAGACAGTGGACGAGTCACTACAGGCCATCAAGGCGGACACCGAGACGACTCGGGCCTTGGGTGTTCTTCAAAAACAGCCGTCCTTTCGGAACTCCGGAGGCAAGCAAGGTGCCTCCTAAGGATTTGGCGGCGGGTCCTCGTCGTACCGCCAAGCGGCCCGCTCCTCGTCACAGGAAGCCTACAGAGGACGCGGCAAGACAGGAGGATCCCGTCTTCGATGGCAAGGCCGCGACGAAACAGGATTGAACCGGCCGTGGTGTTGGGCCCCCACCTAGGCACCCTGGTGGGAGGCCGGCTGGCGAAATTCGTCAGCTTGTGGGAGTCCATCTCCACCGACCGTTGGGTGGTGGATGCCCTGGCCCACCGGCACACTTAGGAATTTCAAAGGAGGTGTCCCCATATTCCACCCGTGGCCAGGAAGGAAAATCACGTCCCTCAACTGCTGCTAGAGGTACGGGCGATGCTAAGAAAGGGTGCCATCGAGCTCGTCCCAAGGAGGCTCCGTTTCTTCGGAGTGTACTCGCGATACTTCCTCGTCCGGAAGAAGACCGGCGGTTGGCGACCCATCCTGGACCTTCGTCGTCTAAACAAGTACATCAAGTCCCAGAAGTTCCGGATGGTCTCCCTCCAGCACGTGCTGGGACAGCTTTAGGAAGGCGACTTCCTATTGTCGCTGGACTTGGAGGATGCATACTTCCACATCCCCATTCTAAAAGAACATAGAAGATTCCTGTGATTTGTAGTCCAAGGGTGACACTTTCAGTTCAAGGCCCTTCCCTTCGGATTGAAGTCGGCACCAAGGGTGTTCACTGAGAATTCTCTCTTTAGGCTGAATTTCCTAACCTAGTGAGTCCCCCAGCAGCTTTGCTGGATTCCTGGAGTTTGTTTTTTTCTCCTGCCAAGAGTGATACTCTCTTTCTCCCACTCTTGGACATGATTTACGGTGTTCCTTTGACTGTTAATGTGTTTTATGGGCTATGGGGTCCTTTACTCCGTAGGGTCTCATGTGTTTTTACTGTGTGTGTTACACAGCACCCTCCGTGCAGTGACACAGTGGTGTCATAGTGACACCCCACCATAGACTCCATACCCTGGGACTGACTACTGTCTCCCAGGGCATGTAAAGTCACCATTGACTTTACTAATCCCAAATTATTAGCAGAAACCAGTACAAACCATCCTATTGTGGACGCACGGGTCGGGGCAATTCGATTGCCTCGGGGTCTGTTAGTCGAGGGGGCAAGTCTCTGTCCCCCCTGATCGAGTTTTGGCTGGTGGCAGTGGAAACTACTTTTTATATTCGACTGCAAATATTTTCCTATGGGATTTTCCCATTGTTCGAGGCTACCAACTTTAATTATTTATTTCTCATAGCCTTGAACATACCGCCGGTTTATTTAATTAATATTAATTCGGTGGTTGGTATTTTTTGCCAGGACTCGATTCTAAAATGGCGTTTGTGTTCTCTTCTGTGACTCCAACCCAAGTCGAGCCCTTTGTTCCACTTTTTGGCGGGCTTCTCCACAGAAGCCTCCAAAAGTAGTGCCACTCTGTCTGGGTACCACAGGGGGTGTGGGAAGGGGTTTAGGCACCCTGGACTGAGTTACCTTGGTAACTCAAGTCGCACTCTTGTGTGATTGGCCCAAGTGGTGAGCCGGCCGGCTCACCACTTAGCATGTTTGATTGACAGCTAGGCTGAGTGAATGGGGGCATCCTGCATAAAAGCAGGGCTTTGTGGACTGGAACTTCAGAAGTCACCACAGGACCTGAGAATCCGACGAGGGAGAAGGTGAGCCAACCTACCACGACGACACCACCGGTGGAGCCCTGCGGAACCGACTCACCACTTCCCGACGACAGAGAAGATCTCCCGGCTGGAGAGGCTTCTTCCCCTGACTGGTGGGCACAACCAGTTTTACCTTCTTTCTTCGCACCCCAGACCGGTTTGTGGTCGAACTGCCCGTGCCAAGCACCCCGGCGGCCGGATAGCCACTCACCACTGAACCGCAAATCAACGGACCACTCCTTGTACCTGAGAAACTCTGCGGCTGGTTTCTTCCCTGGCAGTGCAACGGACTCCTGTCTTCCTCCACGACGAGATCCTCTCTTCCCCCGGACGCAGCACCGACTTGCATCCGCTGCCAGGAGCATCTGCCCCGCTGGAGTATTCTCACCACTGAAGGTACCGTGTCCGCCAGGCCTCCCTTTCTAAAGATTGCTACAAGGTAATAATAACCCATTAACCATCTGGACTGGGCTGGCCGCCTTGACCCTCTAACTGGTCCCTTTCTTTGGTCCAACTCCTTTTTGAACCGTTACAAGACTTTTGTGCACTGCAACCGTGTGACCTTGGACACATTTCGTTTGATCCTCATAAAGTGGATCCGGCCTATTGAACCCTAACTTCACGGTTTTACTTTGCCTTCCTCTCTTGTTATGTTCTTGTAAAAGTGTTGGGATCTGTTTCAACTTATTCTCTGCTTTTCTCTCCCTTTTAAAAAAACAAACTATTAGAGTGCCATCTACGTTAAGCGCTCACCGCTGTCTGAAAATAAGTGGGGCTTTACTTAAGACTTGTCTAATATTCTTTTAAGGGAGTGTATATCTTTTAGTGACCGTGTTTTTGAATTGCTTACTATTAGTGCCTGTGTGTTTTTCTAGATGTGGTTTTAAATAAATAATTATATCTCTTTTACACCAAGCCCTGGTCAGTGTTTACTTGTTCTACTGTGTTCTCTTGACCTATTGTGAATACTCTGTATACTGCCTAACTCTTCTTGAGGGAAGTCTGACTGCTCAGCCACAGCTACCAAGTGAATCTGTGTGGTACAAACTGCTACCAAGTGGGTTTACTGCCAAACACCTGTAGTCTTAATTCTTTTGCAGTGGTCCCAGAGGGAACTGCACAGGTTTCTGCCTAACATTTACCAAGTGCCTAGCACCAGTGGCGGCGCGGCTGGGCCTGCAGGGGATCTACGTCTACTCCTACCTGGACGATTGGCTCATCCGAGCAAAGTCAAGAGAACTCGCCGTCGATCACACAGCTAAGACCGTCCAACTGCTCACGGATCTGGGATGCTCGATCAACTTCGCGAAATCCCACTTGATACCGTCGCAAGTCGCCCTGTTCCTGGGAGCCAAGCTCGACACAGTGGCGGGATAGGCTTCACCGTCGGAACAAAGGACGAAGGCCATCCTGGGCAAGGTACAACGGCTGTTGACCATGGACGCGGCCAGGGTGAGGTCCATCAAGTCCCTTGTCGGCATGATGTCCTCGTGCATCTACCTTGTGCGCCTATGCAGGCTGCGGATGCGACCACTGCAAGAGTTCCTCGATGCCCGTTGGATGCAAGCGGCAGGCAGCTTTGAAGATAGGATCTTACTCAACGAGACTTTCCGCCAAACGATCCGGTGGTGGGGCACCCGCACGCCTCTTGCAGCGGGCATGGACTTCCAGACTCTGGCACATCAGGAAGCGGTGACGACGGACGCCTCCCTGGAGGGATGGGGAGCGCACACTGGAGATCTCCATGCAAGAGGCCTTTGGCTCCCGGAGGAGAGGTCACTACACATCAATTTATTTCTGGAGCTCCGAGGAGTGTTCTAGGCCCTCAGGTCGTTCCTTCCGTCTCCAAGGGCAAGGTGGTGAGGGTCTTTACCGAATACACCACAACAATGTTCTACATTCGGAAGCAGGGGGGCACCAGATCCCCTGCCCTATCCAAGGAAGCGCAGGATCTGTGGCACTGGGCTGTCTCCCAAGGGAGGTTTCTGGTACCCTTCCATCTGGCAGGAATGAAGAACACCATCGCCGACTCACTCAGAAGGGAGCAGCGCCGGCCCCGGCGTGGGAGCTGCAGCAGGATCAAGTGGATATCCTATTCCGACGATGGGGCAATCCCCAGATGGACCTATTTGCGACGGCGACGAACGCCAGGTGCTGGAGGTTCACCAGCAGGTTTCCCCAGCCGGGCAGCATGCGTGATGCCTTCTCATTCCCCTGGCACGGCCTGTTCCTGTATGCGTTCCCACTGTTGCCGTTGCTACTGCGACTTATCAATCAACTCAGACATCCCGGTGCAGGAGGATCCTCGTCGCACCGGCGTGGCTGAAGCAGATTTGGTTCCCGGACCTTCTGAACCTGCAGGCCTGGCTCCTGCAGCGCTAGAGTTCGGAGGGTACGATATCCCGGCAGACTGCAAGGAGGTGCTTGCAAAGTCCAGGGCGTCCTCGACTCTCAAGTGCTATGGACACAAATGGAAGAGGTTCTCTGTCTGGTGCCATGCACAGAAGATTAACTGTCTGCGGATTAAGGCCCCTCAAGTGCTGATGTACTTGCTATTGCTGGCCAAGGCGGGGCTGGCTCATGCCTCCATCAAGATCCATCTGGCAGCTATCTCCCGCTACACCAGAACTCTGGGGCGATCATCTCTGTGGTCCCATCGCCTGGTGAAGGAGTTCATGAAAGGACTGTTCCGATCGTTCCCGCCGGTGAAGGCCCCGGCCCCGGTGTGGAAACTCAACGTGGTGGTGACCAGGCTCATGGGGCCGCCATTCAAGCCGCTGCATTCGGCACCGTTGAAGTTCCTGTCGTGGAAGATGGCGTTTCTTGTGGCCATCACCTCCGCACGATGAGTGGGAGAGATCCAGGCCCTTTCCTGTAAACCTCCATCCCTGACATTCCACGAGACGAGGGTGGTGCCGAGGACGCACCCCTCCTTCATGCCCAAGTTGCCGTCGGACTTCCATCTCGAGCCCTTGGTGTTACCTGTTTTCTTCCCGTCGCCTTCATCGCCGGCTGAGAGGACTTTGCACTCGCTAGATGTGGCTAGAGCGCTGAAGTTCTACTTGGACCACATGTAGAGCCTGCGGAAGACATCACAGCTATTTGTGAATTTTGAAACTGTGAATCAAGGGAAGGCTCTCTCGGAGGCTTCCATTTCCAGATGGCTCTCCGGCTGCATTATGCACTGTCACGGGTTGGCAAACCACCCCTTGCCCGGCCGTCCGAGAGCCCATTGACTCCTGCAGCCCTAGAGTTTGGAGGGTATGAGTTGCCTGCGGACTGCAGGGAGGTCCTGGCCAAGGCCAGGGCGTCTTCGACCTTGAAGTGCTACGGTCACAATTGGAAGCGTTTTGCTACGTGGTGCCGGTCACAGCAGATTACCCCTCTGAGGGTCACAGCCCCACAGATCCTTCCATACTTGCTGTCCTTTGCCAAGGCTGGACTGCACGCCTCCATCATGGTACATCTGGCGGCTATCTTCTGCTACAGCAGGAAGATCTTCACTTTGGTCCCACCGACTCATCAGGGAGTTTCTCAAAGGACTTTTCCGATCTAGACTAATCATCAGGCCCCACTCAAGTTTCTCTTGTGGAAAACAGCATTCCTTGTGGCCATCACCTCTGCCAGAAGGGTAGATGAGATCAAGGCACACTCCTCTTTCATGCCAAAGGTTCTGTCGGAATTCCACCTTAATGAGCCTTTGGTGTTACCGTTTATTTCCCCGAAACGTTTGTTGCTGGCCGAAAGGGCCTTGCACTCGCTGGACATTGCTCGTGCCCTGAACACGACACGCAGAAAGAGTTTTTGGAAACAACTGTTTGTGAACTTTGGTCCTGTGAACCATGGGAAGGCCCTGTCCAAGGCTTCCATTTCAAGGTTGCTCTCTGGCTGCATCACGCACTCACTGGTTGATGATCCAACCTCTGCCCGGCTGTCCGAGAGCCCATTCCACCAGAGGGATCGCTGCAACGAAGAGTTCCTGTCTGGTGTGCCCCTGCTGGACATCTGCAGGGCTGCTACGTGGAGGTCTATGCACACCTTCGCAAAGTTGTACTTCGTCAACGGGGATTCCAGGGAGGTGTCTGTGATGCCGGAAATGCATCTGAGGGACAGGGCCTCTGAATCCTTGTCCTTTTTCTGTTTTTACCGTGTGTTCTGTTATGTTTTCTGCCCAGGAGTCCATTTGCGACTCCTGGCAGTGCAGCTCTCTCTTTTGGTTTGGTGAACAGACCCATGGGATACCCTTATGGCACCCCTGGGTAGGGGTACAACCCTGTGCCCCTAGTGTATGTTTTTGGGCACCTGTGGGTGGCCCACAGAGCAGGGTATGGGCTGGTGGCAGCTCCATGCTGAATTGGACAGGTGCTCTGGGTGTCCTCCATTTTGGGATACCCAGGCCCTGCCATTGGGATCAGTTGATTCCTGATAGAAAACAAGATGGCCCCTGTGGCCTCTTGCTTTCTATTGCCTGTTGTCTTGTTTTTCCCAAAGTCCTGGGAAGCCCTGACTCTGTCCCTTCCCCCTGACTGGCTGTTGGGTGGAAGTTCCATATATGGTGTTGTTGTAAAGGCCCAGCTAGACTGACTGGAGCCTTCCCAGTGACTGTATGTTATGGGTACCTCCTGTGGGTGGGACCTGGGTGAATGGAGTGTGTGACCAATATACACTCCTTGTTGTGGTTGTCTGGTTTCTGGCATGAGAGACAAAGACTGAGACAGCCCTGCCCGAAACTGGCCTGAATGCAGTGTGTAGTGTTGAATGGCTGGGTACTTGTCCCAATCCACATTCCTTGTTGTGAGTGTCTGAAAGGGAGGAGTGTGGCCTGAATGCACTGTGTGCCTGATTGGCTGACTGACTGCATGAATGCCCTTCTGTGTGATTGGCTGCTGTGTGTGTGCCAGCAGTGTGGATGAGAGACAGAATAGTATATCTGGGGACCTCTCACCACTGGAAATTGTTCAGAAGCATTCAGAAGCTGAGTCTCCACTCAAGAGTAACTGGATTTGCTGATCCTCGACGTCCAGCTGGAAGAAGAAGACTTGCCGTGGCATTTGCTTCGACGGAACTGAAGGTTGTCGAAATCGTCGAGGACTGACCCGAGAGAGGACCTGGTAAGGCGCCCTCTTCCCGTGCTCCGAGGGACCATCGAGCACCGCTGAATCTTCGCCGAAGCGCCCTGGAAGTCAGACCCTCGAAAGGCTGCCGACCCGAGACGGGACCGCCGAGGAGATCGAAGTGAAGCACCCGGACATCGACGCTGTCGAAGTCCATTGCCGTCGACCAGGGTTCGCAGGTCTGTGTAACCGCTGGAGGCCCGTCGAAGTTGTGTTGCCCAGCCGTGGGAACCACTTGACGCCGTGCCGCCGACGACCGGAGCCGTCCGCTCCTTGCCTAAGAACGTTTCAATCGAAGGACTCCCTCGACCGCATCGTCGACCGCTTATCCTGCCGGAGAAAGTCGAGGACGACCAACGCGCCGAGGAGAAACCTGCCGGTGGGTTTCCCGCCACCCAACGACCTCAAAGACTCGGACGACCCGACGCCCTTGCTGGGCTTCCGTCTCTACAATCTTTGCGGTCCAGAACTATTGTCATCGAGGTGCCCCGCACACCTCCGCCGTGCAGGACGCCGACGCCCCGACGCCGACGAGCACCGCTCGGACGAAGCTGCCGCCTCTTCGACATCGTTCTACCTCGTTCGTCGACGGACGTTCGACGCCCCGTGCCTCCCGCTTGAAAGGGAAGGCATTCAAGAAGGGCCGTCGATTCCCCGTCGCCGAACCCCGAGGTCTTCGACGTTTCTCTACGCCTCTCGACGATCCGTGACTCCTGCTTAAAAGGGGGTCATTCAAGAAGGATCTGTCGACGCCTCTTCGAAGAACTCGACTCCACCAGGTACATTGGGGGGGTAAAAACATTGTAGGAGAGAATAAGACTGTTGAACAATATATGGACTGGGCTTGTGTCATATCCCTTTATTTTACAGGTTGCCCAGGTGGGGGGATCTCCACACAGAACTGTGTCCAGTGGTAGGGGCCAGTATTCTGCCTATTGTTTCAACCCTCTGTTATCTCTCCTCTCTCTATTGCTGGTTTCCTTCTTATTGATCTGTGTGCCATTTTAACAGTATTGTGAATGCACTTTAATGAGGTCTAATATTAGTGGTACCACTTTAGAATTGTAGATATTTACCATTGCTGATTTTCCTGAGCACAAAGTGCGTTATTGTGATAAGTGTACATAACCCTTGAATATTAATTATATAAAGACTGTGTTTTCAGTAATACAGTGTGTGGACATTCCTTTGTGGGGGCTTGGGGATACCCTGTACTTAAGAACCAGCCTGCATCACCTCCTGAGAAGCTAGGCCTTGATTGCTCGTCCATCGCTACCGTAATCGAGAATCTTGGCTGGGGTCTTCTGTGCCTCTCCTCTACCATATAGAGAGCGGAAGTACAGACCCCCCACCGGTCTTGACAAGCTGGTGGCAGCGGTGGGATGCTTATGGTTTTAAGACTCAGTGTATAACCGTGCCACTTACAAAATATCCGCACTTTATTAGATTAAGGTTTGGGTGTGTACCAAATAACTGCATTACAGGCAATGGAGCCCATTGCAAATGGTAAATTGACTCGGATGAGCTTAGAGGCTCTCCAGAGTGCTTGTGAAGCCAGGGAGTTGGACTTTGTGGATAAGTCTAGGGCTGAGCTGATAGCTGCCCTGGTGGACTACCAGACTGATGGTGAAACCCTTGATGAAGGGGGGGATGCAACCAGTGAGGACTCTGCCCCTGGGGTTGTCGCTGAATCTGTTTCTGGGAATGCCACCATTCCTGCTGCCTCTGTTCCAAACCCCAGCAATTCCATGGAACTTGAGTTATTAAGGATGAAATTGGCCTTTGAATATCGCAAGTTGGAAATAGAAGCTGAGCTTAAGAAAGAGGAGCTGGCACAGCAAGTGGAACTCAAGAATAGGGATCTTGCGCTCAAAGACAAGGACACTGAATGTCAGAGAATCCAGCTAGAGAGAGCTAGAGTGGAGACTTCAGCTAGACCAATTGAGAGTGGCAGGTCCCCAGCCACCAAGTTTATGAAAGATTTGGTTGGTGTGTTTGTGGAGGGTTCAGATATCCTCCAATGGATTGAAGCGTTTGAAATGGCTTGTGCAATTCATGATGTAGATAAAAGAGATTGGGCTAAGTGTTTGTTAAGCAGAGTGCCTCAAACTGGATATGACTGTATTCTGAAGCTGAGTGTGGAAGAAAGGGGTCAGTATGAGTGTATGAAGTCTGCTTTGATTGCCAAGTTTGGCAAGACACCTGCCCAATACCTTAAAAGGTTCAGGGAATTTAAGAAAAGAGAGAATGTGTCTTGGGTTGACTGGGTGAGTACTGCGCACATGAACATGATGGGGTGGATTGATGGATACAAGGTGAAAACTTTTGTTGAGTTGTCCCACCTCTTGTTTTTTGAGCATTTTTCTGAAGCCTGTTCACCAGAGCTGCGTCAGTATGTGGCTGACCAGAACATTTTGGACCCCTTTAAGCTGGCTAGGTTGGCTGACAAGTGGGTCTCCCACCGGGTGTCCCCTAAGGACTCCAGTGGGAAGGACAAGGACAAAGAAAAGGGGGCCTCTCAGAAAGCTGAGGAGTCCCAAAAGCAGTCACAGTCGGGTAAACCAAAACCTTCCTCTCCTAAGACCCAAAAATCTAGTGGGGATAAGTCCTCTGTGGGTGGGAATAAGAGTAGTGGTCCACCTGCTGCAAAGCAGGCTCCCAGTGGTTCCAGTACCGTACCCCGCACTCCTGGCACTTGTTGGGATTGTGGGGCTCTGGATCACAAAAGGGGTGACCCCAAGTGTAAAGGTAAGGCACTTGGAGTACAGGCTGTCAGCCTGACCTACCCTTACCCCGTGTCTGAGGTGGAGGCCACTGTCCTCCCCTCCTCTACAGGAATCACATTTGGTGCTCCAGTAGAGATTTCCTTAGTGTCCCTTGGGGCCTGGGACCAGTACGCAGAAGTACTGGCGACTATCCCACAGAACACCCGTAGATTTTTGAGAAGTGTCCTCTTGAATGGCCAGCCTTCTACTGGTTTGAGAGACACTGGGGCAAGCATGACAGTGGTGGACAGGACCCTGCTCAAGCCAGAGGACTATGAAGGTGCTCCTCTGCAAACCACCAGGTTAGCTGGTGGGCCTCCCAAATTATCGCCTGTAGCCCTAGTCACACTCATGATTGGAGACAAGACAGCAAGGCTTCCTGTCCTGGTTCAGGACAATGTCCCTGCTAACATTCTGTTAGGAAATGATCTAGTAGAGTTGGGGTTGATCTCGGATGGTCTTCCCATGACTGCTGCTGCAGTCACTAGGTCACAGGTGACACCGGGTCTGGCTGTGAGTCAGGTATCCGAGCCAAAGGCGAGGCCTAAGGCAAGAAGAAGGAAGACCAAGAAGGCCACCTCTGTGGAGGGAACACCTTCTCTTCCTGCTGTTCCGACAGCACCCAAGGGGATCCATGCTCCGGACGGGCTGGGTCCAGCGGAAAACCCAAACTCAACTCCTGTGGGAGAAGAGACAGAAGACTCTCCTGTGGGAGAGGTTCTCAACCCGGAGGATCATCCCGACCTTCAATGCTTGTTAGCTGAAGGGGGACCCTCCCGGGCAGACTTCTGTAAGGGACAGAGAGAGTGCCACTCTCTCGAGGGCCTGAGGAAACAGGCCCTGTCCCAGGCACAAGGTGAAGTGCCTAGGACATTCAAGATTTATTGGGAGGGTGAGCTCCTTGTTAGTGAGCCCACTAAGCCCGAACCTGGTGCCCGCAAGAGGTTGGTGGTACCCCAGGTTTACAGGCCCTTCCTACTGCAGTTGGCGCATGAGGTGCCCTTGGCTGGTCATCTTGGGACCAAGAAGACTAAGCAGAGGCTCTCTGCCCATTTCTACTGGCCACGGATGGGAGTAGAGGTGGAGTCCCACTGCAGGACCTGCCCAACTTGTCAGTTGTCTGGCAAGACTGGAGGCAGGGTCATTGCCCCACTGCAGCCATTACCAGTGGTTGGCACACCATTTGAGAGGGTGGGCATCGACATCGTCGGTCCCCTTGACCCTCCCACTTCAGGTGGACATCGGTTCATCCTGGTCTTGGTAGATCATGCCACCAGGTACCCTGAGGCAATACCCCTTCGGACTGTTACTGCCAAGGTGGTTGCCAGGGCTCTCCTGGGCATTTTCACCCGTGTTGGATTCCCCAAGGAGGTTGTCTCTGACCGAGGATCCAACTTCATGTCTAGTTACATGAAAACCATGTGGAAAGAGTGCGGGGTAACCTACAAGTTCTCCACCTCTTACCACCCCCAGACCAATGGTCTGGTTGAGAGATTTAACAAAACTCTCAAGGGCATGCTAGGTGCTTTGGAAGAGCCCCTAAGGAGGAAATGGGATCTCCTCCTGCCATGCCTGCTGTTTGCTTACAGAGAGGTACCTCAAGAGGGTGTTGGTTTCAGCCCCTTTGAGTTACTCTTTGGACATCCCGTGAGGGGGCCCCTCGCCTTGATCCGAGAAGGCTTGGAAGCCACCCCTCCAGGTCCCGCCAAGCAAGTGGGGGACTATGTGTTAGGCCTCAGGCGGAGGATGACACAAATGATGGGTCAGGCAACAGCAAATCTCAAGGCCAGCCAGGAATTGAATAAGTACTGGCATGACCTGAAAGCTTCGCAAGTGGATTGGACTCCGGGACAGGAAATCCTTGTGATGGAGCCTACCAAGCCTAGAGCTTTGGCAGACAAGTGGACTGGACCCTTCAGGATCATCTCCAAGATGGGCGAAGTCAATTATCTGGTGGACATGGGAGCCTCTGGGGTAGCCCCCCAGGTATTCCATGTCAACAGGCTCAAGCCTTTCCACAGGCGAGCAGAGGTCTCATGTCTCTTGCTAGCTTCAGGGCAAGAAGAGGATGAGAGTGAGCCCCTTCCTGATTTGCTGCATAGCAACCCTCAGGATGGCTCAGTGGAGGGAGTACAACTCTCTCCCGATTTGACAACAGAGCAGCAGAGGGCCTGCCGGGCTTTGCTCCAGCAGTATGCCCCTCTGTTTTCACTGACACCGGGCCTTACACCGTGGTGTAAGCACGAAATTGACACTGGTGACAGTGTGCCTGTCAAAAGCAGGAGCTATCGTATGTCAGATACCGTCAAAAACCACATCCAGGCTGAGGTCGCCAAGATGTTGGATCTGGGTGTTATTGAACCCTCCACCAGTCCCTGGTCCAGTCCAGTGGTCCTTGTCCCCAAGGCAAGTTCCCCGGCGGGTACCAAGGATTGGAGGTTCTGTGTGGACTACCGAGGAGTCAATGCCGTCACCAAAACTGACGCGCACCCATTGCCCAGGGCTGATGAGCTCGTGGACACTATAGGTGCTGCCAAATTTGTGAGCACCTTTGACCTTACCTCAGGCTATTGGCAAATAGCTCTGACGGACCATGCCAAGGAAAAGACGGCATTCTCCACACCTGAGGGACTCTACCAGTTTAGGGTCATGCCCTTTGGGTTGAAGAATGCCCCTGCCACCTTCCAGAGATTGGTCAACCATGCGCTCAGTGGGCTGGAAGCCTTTTGTGTGGCTTACTTAGACGACATTGCCGTCTACAGTTCCACCTGGGAAGAGCATTTGACACATCTGGATAAGGTGTTGCAGGCCTTGAAAAGGGCTAACCTCACTATCAAGGCCACCAAGTGCCAGATAGCTCAGGGGAAAGTTACCTATCTTGGTCATGAGGTAGGAGGGGGTCAAATCCAACCTCTCTCCAGTAAAGTACAGGACGTACAGAACTGGGAGACTCCCACTACTCAAACCCAGGTGAGAGCCTTTTTGGGCCTCACTGGGTACTATCGCAATTTCATGGCAGACTATGGAACCATAGCTGCACCCCTGACAGCTCTAACTTCACCCAAACAGCCTAGGAAGGTTAATTGGACTGAAGACTGTCAGAGGGCCTTTGATGGCTTGAAAGAAAGTCTGTGTAGGGCACCTGTGTTGAGTGCGCCTGACTACAGCCGACCCTTTATCGTCCAGACGGATGCCTGCGACACCGGAATTGGAGCTGTCTTGTCCCAGTTAGATGACAAAGGGAGAGAACATCCTATCATATTCATCAGTAGACAACTCAAGGGTAGAGAACTTAGGTGGGCTACTGTTGAAAAGGAATGTTTTAGTATAGTTTGGAGCCTTAGGCGTTTTAGGCCCTACCTTACGGGGTCCACCTTCAAGGTCCAAACAGATCATAAGCCCCTGAAGTGGCTTATGCAGATGAAGGGTGAGAATCCGAAATTGCTCAGGTGGTCGATTAGCCTACAAGGGCTAGACTTCACCATAGAGCACAGACCAGGGAAGAGTCACGATAATGCAGATGGCCTTTCCAGAAGGTATGTTGACCGTCTGGATGAGGGTGTCTATCCCGTGGGAGATTAGGCACCCTCCACCTCAGTCTGGGGGGGGCGACTGTGATGCCGGAAATGCATCTGAGGGACAGGGCCTCTGAATCCTTGTCCTTTTTCTGTTTTTACCGTGTGTTCTGTTATGTTTTCTGCCCAGGAGTCCATTTGCGACTCCTGGCAGTGCAGCTCTCTCTTTTGGTTTGGTGAACAGACCCATGGGATACCCTTATGGCACCCCTGGGTAGGGGTACAACCCTGTGCCCCTAGTGTATGTTTTTGGGCACCTGTGGGTGGCCCACAGAGCAGGGTATGGGCTGGTGGCAGCTCCATGCTGAATTGGACAGGTGCTCTGGGTGTCCTCCATTTTGGGATACCCAGGCCCTGCCATTGGGATCAGTTGATTCCTGATAGAAAACAAGATGGCCCCTGTGGCCTCTTGCTTTCTATTGCCTGTTGTCTTGTTTTTCCCAAAGTCCTGGGAAGCCCTGACTCTGTCCCTTCCCCCTGACTGGCTGTTGGGTGGAAGTTCCATATATGGTGTTGTTGTAAAGGCCCAGCTAGACTGACTGGAGCCTTCCCAGTGACTGTATGTTATGGGTACCTCCTGTGGGTGGGACCTGGGTGAATGGAGTGTGTGACCAATATACACTCCTTGTTGTGGTTGTCTGGTTTCTGGCATGAGAGACAAAGACTGAGACAGCCCTGCCCGAAACTGGCCTGAATGCAGTGTGTAGTGTTGAATGGCTGGGTACTTGTCCCAATCCACATTCCTTGTTGTGAGTGTCTGAAAGGGAGGAGTGTGGCCTGAATGCACTGTGTGCCTGATTGGCTGACTGACTGCATGAATGCCCTTCTGTGTGATTGGCTGCTGTGTGTGTGCCAGCAGTGTGGATGAGAGACAGAATAGTATATCTGGGGACCTCTCACCACTGGAAATTGTTCAGAAGCATTCAGAAGCTGAGTCTCCACTCAAGAGTAACTGGATTTGCTGATCCTCGACGTCCAGCTGGAAGAAGAAGACTTGCCGTGGCATTTGCTTCGACGGAACTGAAGGTTGTCGAAATCGTCGAGGACTGACCCGAGAGAGGACCTGGTAAGGCGCCCTCTTCCCGTGCTCCGAGGGACCATCGAGCACCGCTGAATCTTCGCCGAAGCGCCCTGGAAGTCAGACCCTCGAAAGGCTGCCGACCCGAGACGGGACCGCCGAGGAGATCGAAGTGAAGCACCCGGACATCGACGCTGTCGAAGTCCATTGCCGTCGACCAGGGTTCGCAGGTCTGTGTAACCGCTGGAGGCCCGTCGAAGTTGTGTTGCCCAGCCGTGGGAACCACTTGACGCCGTGCCGCCGACGACCGGAGCCGTCCGCTCCTTGCCTAAGAACGTTTCAATCGAAGGACTCCCTCGACCGCATCGTCGACCGCTTATCCTGCCGGAGAAAGTCGAGGACGACCAACGCGCCGAGGAGAAACCTGCCGGTGGGTTTCCCGCCACCCAACGACCTCAAAGACTCGGACGACCCGACGCCCTTGCTGGGCTTCCGTCTCTACAATCTTTGCGGTCCAGAACTATTGTCATCGAGGTGCCCCGCACACCTCCGCCGTGCAGGACGCCGACGCCCCGACGCCGACGAGCACCGCTCGGACGAAGCTGCCGCCTCTTCGACATCGTTCTACCTCGTTCGTCGACGGACGTTCGACGCCCCGTGCCTCCCGCTTGAAAGGGAAGGCATTCAAGAAGGGCCGTCGATTCCCCGTCGCCGAACCCCGAGGTCTTCGACGTTTCTCTACGCCTCTCGACGATCCGTGACTCCTGCTTAAAAGGGGGTCATTCAAGAAGGATCTGTCGACGCCTCTTCGAAGAACTCGACTCCACCAGGTACATTGGGGGGGTAAAAACATTGTAGGAGAGAATAAGACTGTTGAACAATATATGGACTGGGCTTGTGTCATATCCCTTTATTTTACAGGTTGCCCAGGTGGGGGGATCTCCACACAGAACTGTGTCCAGTGGTAGGGGCCAGTATTCTGCCTATTGTTTCAACCCTCTGTTATCTCTCCTCTCTCTATTGCTGGTTTCCTTCTTATTGATCTGTGTGCCATTTTAACAGTATTGTGAATGCACTTTAATGAGGTCTAATATTAGTGGTACCACTTTAGAATTGTAGATATTTACCATTGCTGATTTTCCTGAGCACAAAGTGCGTTATTGTGATAAGTGTACATAACCCTTGAATATTAATTATATAAAGACTGTGTTTTCAGTAATACAGTGTGTGGACATTCCTTTGTGGGGGCTTGGGGATACCCTGTACTTAAGAACCAGCCTGCATCACCTCCTGAGAAGCTAGGCCTTGATTGCTCGTCCATCGCTACCGTAATCGAGAATCTTGGCTGGGGTCTTCTGTGCCTCTCCTCTACCATATAGAGAGCGGAAGTACAGACCCCCCACCGGTCTTGACAGTGTCCAGAGTCGACCAGGCAGTGCTACTCAACCTGCTCGCTTGAGGTGAGTCCAGTGGTAAGGATTATTGTTTCTGTTGAGCCTTGCCACCTCCCGTGGTTCTGTAATGTTGTACTGCTGTGTATTCGTTATTCATGAGCATGTGAATCCATGCCAGACCCCATGCTGGAGGTTTAAGTTACTTACCTGTAACTATTGTTCTCCATTATGGGTCTGGCAGGAATTCACATGCAAACCCTCCCTCCGACCCCTCTGTGGCTCTTCTTGGTCATACTGCCACTTTATGCGCTTATCAAATCTGAAGATGGCTGCCAGAGGATGGGCTTAGGGAGTGGACTGTCATTGGATGGGGGTAGTATGACCCAGAGGACCGTGATTGGTTTAGGTGAAAGTGAAACTGTGTTTTCTTTTTACAGAGGATTCCCAGCCTGATGATGGGGGCTATCCATGAGCATGTGAATCCATGCCAGATCCATGCTGGAGAACAATAGTTCCAGTTAAATAACTTAAACCTACTTCAAACTTGCCAACTGACTGGCTGTGTGTGTCTCTTTCTTGGTTTTTTAATTCACGAGTCAAGGTTACTACCACAGACTTGGCCTCACCTCCCCAACTCTGCCTATCACCTAGGGGGGTCGCTGACGTTTTGAAACACAATGCAGTCTTCACTTGTGGGATCTAGCCTTCTCCATGTGTCTTTCGTGGCCTGTCATAGACAAGGACCGCCAGTAGGAAACTCTTGGGGTTTTTGACCCGCTGCTCCCATCCCTTGGTCTGTCGCTCTGGTCCAGTAGGTTTGCCTTTGTCCCAGAAGCCCTTCTCGTATTCGTGTTCTGCCTTGCTCACAGTGTCTTTGGGTTCTGCCCTATATTCGTGTGAGGAGAGCTAATTGGTATCAGGTGTATGCACTTAGATTCAAGTGCCTGACTTTGCCTGACCCGATTAGCGGGACACGTCCAGTACAATGTGTGAAAGTTAATGTTGTTACTCTGTCACCCTCTTCCTCGGCCCAGTGTGTGTGTAAAAAGGGGATTTGGGGACCTCGGAGCATCCTAAAACATATGATGGGTTGGAAAAACAAAATAGGGGGAATACCGCGTCTCACCATCAGCTGCCACCTCACCCCCAAAACCTGAAGACCCCTTATACCGGTACTCCTCCTGCACTGCTCCACCTGAGGGTCTGGATCCAACGGCGATGGCTTTGGCAGTGGGTGAGGGGTAGGGGGAGGGATGGAGGGATGGATGGAGGGAGGGGTGGAGGGGTGGGGGGAGGGGAGAGAGGAAAAGAGGGAGGGAGGGAGGGAGGGAGATCGATCCCCGGTGAGACACCCTCTGGTTTTTCACAGTACGCACCACATTTCCGCCAGCACGCTGAATCGAGGGAATACTGCCTGTTATGCAATCGTGCTCGGGATTAGTACCAACGAAGCAAGAATTCAAGGGCACATTCAATATTTGTCACGCGCGTGGAAGTGTAGCACCTTGCCCAAATATCCAGCCACGTCTGGTCATCCAGCGGCTGGCCAAGATATTTCTCCCGTTGAGACATGTATTTGGGGCGGCTGGATAACTGGTCATCCTGTAGGAGTCTGTACAGGATGACCATGATGATCCCCCTTTCTGCACCCTCGTTTATGGTGTTCAATGGGACCGGGGCTGCGTGGTGCACCTTGTCTAATTAATGGCTGCATAAACCAATGGCTAAACTGGGCATAAATAAATCTGTCCGATTCAATCAACTGAAACGCCTCCTTTCAATTGATACAAGTAAGGGGCTGGACATTGTCAAACAATTGCGACTGGGTTAGGAGACCCCTTAGTCTCCAGTTTCCAAAGTGTTTAGGATGCAGACCTGGGGTAAAGGTGAGATTGTAAAAAAATGGAGTGTGTGGGCCTATAGCCCTTGAGATTCCTTTTTGTTTCATCACCCAGTCCCAGATTTTCACTGTTATTTTCATTGAGGAGAACAGATAAGGCCAATGTTTCTGTGCGTAGAATGGAATATACTGTAGGGAGTGAGAGTCGAGACTGTTCAATGTCATCCCATCTCAGTGGGACGGAAGGGGCATGCCAAGCTAGGAGCCTCCCAATTTGGGCTGCAGCATAATAGTTACACAAATTTGGTACTCTAAAACCGCCCAGATGGATGCTACCCATCATCACCTTCTTAGGTATTCTAGGTTTTCACCCCTGCCATATGAACCAGAAAAACGTCTTTTGCAAACGGGAGAGGGGATCTGTGTCGGAATCTCCACCAGTAGGGTGGAACAAAAGTAGAGTAACCAAGGGAGGAGGTTAATCTTACAGGCAGTGATTCATCCCATTAACGAGATTTCTTGGGTCGACCATCATTCTAAATCTGCTTCTAGTTCTTTGAAGATGGGTGTGAAATTGGTTGCATATAGTTCCCCAGGGAGGCTGTGATATGGACCTCTTAGTATTCTATAGACTTCTTGTGCTATGTAATTTGGCAAATCGATTTTAGGGAAAGTATATCTTTTGTGGTTAGACCCACCCCCAGGGCTGTAGATTTGTTATAATTGATATCAAAACCGCCACCTGACCGAAGGAATTGATTTCTAGGAGGGATTGTTGTGAGGAAGACTGGGTGTTCGAGTAATCAATACATTGTTGGCGTAAATGGACACTTTATTTTGCGGGCAGCCTATTGTAACCCCTTCAATGGAGGGGTTGTCCTGTATCCACTGGGCGAGGGTCTTCATGATCAGCACAAATAGCGGGGACATGGAGCATCCCTGTGTTGTACCACAGGTGAGTGGGTACTGGGGCTGTATGCCCTAGATTAACCCGCAAGGTAATCATCACAGCACTGTAGTTGGCTAAGATCGTCTTGCAAAATATGGGTCCAAACTGAAAGGCCTCAATATTAGCCTGCACGAAGGCCCAATAAATCTTGTTGATGCGCTTGTTGCGTCCAACGCTAGTAGTACCAACTTGAGGTGCTCTGAAGCTGCCACCTCCAGGTCAAGGGCTCGGTGAACATTGTCCCCTGTCGACCTGTCCAGGATAAATCCCATTTGATCTGGATCAATAAGTTGGGGGAGGACTTGAGACAACCGGTTAGCCAAAACTTTAGAATAGATGTTTGCATATATGTTAAGTAGCGAGATTGGTCTGTAGGAGGCACAGTCTTTGGGGTCCTTCCCTGGTTTGAGCAACAAGATTGTCGAGGAGGTCTGCTGGAAGTGATTGTTGAGCCAGACTGGTGGAAGGAGTTAAAGAGAGCTATAAGCTGGGTTACAAGCTGGGCCTCGGAAAATGTTATAGAACCTAATTGAGAACCGATCAGGGCCAGGGGCGCTAGCCTTCAGTGACTTAATCACTGCCTCTACCTCTTCCAATGTGATCAGTGTTTCTACGGCTTCGTTCTCAGCTCCAGAGAGGTGCGGGAGGGTCGCTTCTCCTATGTATTGTTTGTTTGCCAAGATATGTAGGGGTGCCAACATAGTTTCAAACAGGTGTGCTGCTGCCAGCCGAAGCTTTGAATCCTCTGCATATTGTACCTTGACTTGCGGATCTCGTAGACGGTTTATAGTCATAATGTCGACAAACAGAAATGTCAAAAAAAAAATGTCAAACGGTAATGTCGACATCCCATACATATAATGGAGAAAGTCAATTTTTCAAAAAAAAAATGTCGACAAAAAAATGATCAATTAACATAGGCAGTAACACAAAGTAAATAAACATGACAAAACTAGCCTTTATTATTGGGGGGGTTCCCCCCCCAACCTCACCCTACATCACGAACCATCCCAGCACCCCCTCCCCTTCCCCTCGTCCGTAATCACCCACTTCTCTATTACACTAGATAAAGGTAGGTTACGAAATGGTTAACACACTAGATGACATTCCTGAGTAAAGCACCTTGTTTTGGTAGCAGGAAACCAGTAACGGGTGTGGAAAACCGTCATTCCCTGACAGAACATCTCGTGAGAGGGTACTTCAGGCAATAGATTACACTTCATTCATAGTCAGAACTGGAGAAAAGGTAAGACACACGACCATTATAATAAAATAAAATGTACTATAAAACACATAGTATAACATACCACAAAAAATAATTTTATGTATCGTTTCAGGTGATAAAATGGAAAACAAAGTGGAATTTATAAGCAGTCAAAAAGGAGGAAAGCAGTTAATTTGGAATGGTTACATATTCTATAAGGAACTTCAAAGAAAAGAGAGGATTTACTGGCGCTGCGCGGAATATGCAAAAAATAAATGTACAGCACGCGCAGTAACAGTCGCAACAGAGGTACAGGGTAAACAAGAACACAATCATATGCCTGATCAGACGAATATAATAATCAAGAAAACCTTGACGGAACTAAAAAGAAAAGCGATTGAACATGAGGGGGAAGCTAGCGGATCTGTACTCAGAGAAGTTTGTGGCCAGTTACCGACACATATAACAGCTCAGTTGCCGGCTGAAAAATTAATGCAGCGCACTATTAACCGAACCAAACATGCTACTGAAAACCTACCACCTCCACCAATATCCTTTGAAAATATAACAATTCCGGACATTTTTAAAGTTACTGCAAGAGGAGACAATTTTTACTGTGGCTCAATTGAAATGAACACTGACAAAATCTTAGTGTTCGCTACCGCAAATAACTTTCAGCATCTGAGTCGAAGCAAAAATTGGCAGAGTGACGCAACTTTTAAGGTATGCCCTCACCCGTTTTTTCAGTTTTACACCGTACATGGGACAATCAATGACAAAATAATACCGCTAATATACTTTTTGATGCCAAAAAAAACAGAGGAAACATACAAAATCATATACAATAAAATTAAGGAAACAACACCAGATTCGAAACCAGAGACCATAATCATGGATTACGAAACAGCTCAAATCAAGGGATTTTCTAGCGTGTACAGAGAAACTAAAATAAAAGGATGTTTTTTTCATTTCACACAGAGTGTTTGGAGAAAGATACAAAAATTAGGTTTGGGATCAAAATATACAGAGGACAGTTGCTTTCAAATTAACGTTAAGAAACTTTTTGCTTTGGCTTTTGTACCGGAAAATCATGCCATTACTTTTTACGAACATTTAATTGAAAGTCAGTACTATAAAAATCATGAGGATGAGTGTACAAATTTACTGGACTACTTCGAGAACACCTGGGTAGGCCAATTAACTAGGAGTGGAAACAGACGCAGACCGAAATACCCAATAGAATTGTGGAACTGCTACCAGGCTACCATGGAAAACAAACCAAGAACAAATAACGCGTTAGAAGGCTGGCATAGCCGCATAAATAAAAATTTCAACACACAGCATCCTAATTTGTGGCATTTTTTAAAGGACTTAAAATTAGAGGAACAGCACCAGGAATTACGCATTTCACAAACAATTTCATTAGCAAATCAAGCACCAAAAAGAAAAAAGTACAGAGATTATGACAATAAATGAATGCAAATAGTACACGAATTCAGCATGGAGAACAAGGAAAGTTACTTAGATTCTCTGGCATTTAACTTAAAATGTTAAGAAAAACACTTACAGTTCATGTTCATCGAAATTCCGTGTTGAAAAGGGTGAAAACTCAGAGAAAATCCCATAAATCCAGGTGTAAAGCGAAATTGCAGTGAACATGAAAAAGTGCCGATTCCAGGCGAAAATCCACACCATCAGAAAAAAAAATGTCCGAAGTCCAAGTAAAGAATCCGTAATCCGCATAAATCCACTGTCCAAATGCCTGTTCCAGGTAAACGTCATACTCCGGGAAAAAACAAATAGTGATCCGTATGCGAAATCTCCGGCTCCTAAAAAAAACCATAATCCAAAAAAAAAAGGAAACAGCCAGGTAGGCACAGTCCGAGGCATCCAAGTAGACCCAGTCCATCCGATGAAAAAAGCCAGAAAAAATAGTGAAAAACAAAAAAAAATCCAAAAATTCCGAGGACCGAACTAACGGAGACGCGACCGCGGGAGAAACTTATCGAGAGTGAGCTTTAAAAATGGCGCTTACGTTAACGTTGAAGTACGTGCCGTGCGTACGAAACCAAAACAAAAATATGTTATTATTGATTGACATGCATTTTTAACACACTAGCACCATCAACTGGTTATTTAGAATATTACATGTTCGACTGAAATATAAACTAAGATTACATTTATTTATTTATTAAATTAAAAACATGCATCCAAAAGTTATATTTAAAAATATTTTCTATATTTAAAAAGTTAAATATTTTAGAAATAGCCTATAGTGAACTATTTACTATTTGATTATTATACAGATTTAATAAAACATGAAACTGACTTACCTTATATGAGAGATGATTGCTTTATTAATTATTGCATGTATTGAATGCATGTTATTATTTTAGTTATGCCGAAAAATGAATGTCGAAAAGAACTAATGTCGACATTTTTGTATGTCGACATTACAATTTTTCGACATTCATTTTTCGACATTTTGACTGTCGACATTATTGGTGTCGACATTATGACTGCCCACCCTCGTAGACCTAAAATTCAATTTCGACGTTTAGATTTTTCCAATTTCCTTCCATGTTGGCTTTGTTGCCCTTGAGAGAATATCCGTGCTTTGTTGTTAGTAGGGACTGTGCTGCTTCCTCAGCATAAAGGGTGTCCAGCTTATTTCTCGCACCCTGAAGGGACAGATGGGTTTTAGGGGACCAACCTTTTTTGTGTTTGCCCTCTGCCATTTTTTCTCCAACTCGATCCGCCTCTCCAGTTTACGCTTCTGGTAAGCAGCTGTATGGGCTATGTGTCCCCCCCCCAATGACTGCTTTCATAGCTTCCCACGTGGTAGTGGTGGTGGTTGTTGTTGTGAGATCGGTTAGGTTCTCTCGGAAGTAATTGCGAATTACTGTCGCTATCCCATCTCTAAGCCCCATGTCATTCAAGAATGGGTCGTATAACCGCCATTGAGGTCTGAGGGTCGGCATGGGTCACAAATACAGGCCGTTAAGAGAATCGGGGCATGGGCCGACAACACCCTAGGCTGTATAGACACCCCATCGACATATGACATAAGGTGGGCAACAGCGAGAAGGAGGTCAATTTGGGAAGAAGTGTGATGGATGTGAGAAAAAAAGGGAAAGACCTTTTCGCCTAAATGCAGCACCCTCGAGGTGTCGACCAACCCCAAGGCCATGAAAAAATGTAGCAGGCCTGAAGCGATTTTTAAGTCCCTTGATATGGCTGCATGAGTTCTGTCAATTAAGGGATCTGGAACACCATTGAAATCACCCCCCAAATATCACATGGCCCTCAAGAAAGGAGAGGAGGATAGATTCCAGGTCGTGAAGAAAAGCTTCCTGCGCCTCATTGGAGGCATATACCGAAACCAGGGTGTAAAGCTGCCCATAAAACAGCCAAATATAAAAATAGGGTCAAAGGCCTAAGCTACCGCCTTTTCTGTACTGTTGTTGTGGCCAGTCCCTGGAATATTTGCAGGGAAGCCCCTTGGAATGTTAGGTCCCCTTGTTTGCGACTCACCGACAGGATCTCTTGCTTGACCGTGAAGAAATGAACCTGTGTGATCACATCTGGTGGAGTGTTTGAGGGCGAGCCCCTGCGAGAGAGCAGCCTTTGTGCGATCCAAAAGCAGCATGGACTTATTAAGATGTGGCAGGAGTGTCTGGCAGAGATCCCCAACGTATGCTGCAGTGCCTGATCTGGGACGGAGGAGGGCACCCCTTTGCTTCGCAGGTTATTTCTGCGGGCTCTATTTTCCATATCCTCCCGTCTGTTTTCCATAGCGTCGCTTGTCCCTCCTAGGAGCCAAATCCTGTGCAGCAGCTCTGCTCTTGTTGACGATTGATCCGCCGACTGATCTTCTTCCTCCCTGAGCCTTTGCTCTGTCTCCTGGACTCGTCGATCTAGACGGTCCATTTTCGTCTAAGTCTCTGTCATGCAGCTGCGGAATTCCATTTTGATTTCTGTCGTAAAGGACTCAATGTCATCCTTCATCTCTAACTGTGGTGAGGGATAGTCTGGGGACTGGGTCTGCGTTCTATGACTCAGCCTTCTTACCTTTATCTTGAGTCTGTAGCATGGCTGCTATGTCTGCATTCTTTTGCAGCTTCTGTTTAGACATGGCTTTAGGGCTGGAGTACTCTGAGGTCGATCTCTTGAATTAGTTATTTGATGATTGGCCATCCGTGGTGGCCCAAGCGAGCTCGGGGCTCAGAGGCCCATGTTTGCTTGGGGGTTAGAGGGCCCAGATCCTGTGGGGCTGCGTGGAGGCGTCTTGGCTCCATGGTGCCCCCACCTCCTGAACTGTGTCCTCTTGTGATCCAGCTGCTCTGCACCCAAAGATCTTAGTAAAATCAGAACAACTGCCACTTCCACCACCTAGCCATGCATTTTTTCCCAATCGGCTCTCATTTTTCCCCTGGAGTTTCTGTGCGGCCAAGCTTAGAGCATGTTTCCTCGTTGGGCACTGACCCCTCTCCCTTAGATATGATTCTCCTGCAGTCCCGGGGCATTAGGCAGTCTCACAGCCTGATGAGGCTGCCGATAAAGGCTCCCAGCGGGAGATCGCCCAAGCGAATGGAGCCGACATACCCCGCCCCGCTGGAGGGTAGCAGGATCTCCACCCTACCCCCCGGCTTCAGCGGCACCAGGTCCCCGGGGCTGTGGGACGAAAGCCCATGCCTCAGGTGGGCGCCATCTTGGAGGAGCTCTGTGATGCGCACGACGGAGCCTCTTATTCCGATCTCGTCTTCCCGGCTAGTTACCGCCTCAGCACTCCATCCCAATGCGCAGCTGACGTTCCCTTTCGTTGCCCTTGCACCATCAGCTGAAATCGGGAGGACCGACAAAACTTGCAATCGCCACGTGCTTCACACAGAGAGGGTATTAGAACAGCGTTCGTATGGTATGGCCGGCGCTACTAGCCACACCCTCAGGGCCAGACACAGTTTAAAATGCAGAATTTGGAAGGAAGTCTGACAGGGATGTATGTGTGAGTTGTATAACCAACCTGTCGTGCCCCTAAACCTGACACAGTTGCAGTGGAGAGGCTGTTACCAGAAGACCAACTTCTTACTGGCATTTGGGGATGCTCAGTTGTTGTTACATGCCCTTCAAACCTCTGCCCTGCAAGTAAGTGAGCTAGCAAATGCTACTCGAGTTCAGTTTTGCACATTCCAGTTATGTCTTCTGTATGCATCATCCCTTTGTCCACAGTCTGGAATGCAGCCGCTTTAACCTTAAAATATGGGTGAACGAATAATGCCAAAAGCTGCTCAATGTTTTAATTCATGCATTTTATATGTGGGTCATTCTGCAAGATTTCCAGCAGTTACAACACTTGCTGTGCAATGTCTGATTTGTCCCTGTTGTGCTCGATTTCTCTATTGGACAGGCCCATTTCAAGCAAGTATTTATCTATCGATCTATAAAATTCTTTTATATTGCCACTCTCCCAAAGGCCTCACGGCGCTCACAAAACATACAACAGAAAAACAAAAAGGCAAAAAGAAAGGTCCGGTACTGAGTGGTTGTGTCGCATAGTTTTATCAATTTCTCTGTCAAAAAGGAGTGTCTTTAGATGTTTCTTAAATTGAACAGTTGAAACACAACCTTTGAGATCAGAGGGAAGGGAATTCCAAAGAGCAGGGGCCCAGGCATCAAAGCTATTACCACTGATCTTCTTGAGGAGAACTTGTGGTTGATGGAATAAGTCATTTGTATTGGAGCGCAGGATCCATCTTTAAGGAATCTTCTTGACCTGCAAGGAAAGATATGCAGGAGCTTCAACTACAAGGCATTTAAACACCATAACAGAGCCAATGTAGTTTCCTGTGAGCCTCGGACACGTGAGACCGACGTCCAGTCCCAGAGACTGCACGTACTGCTACATTTTGTGTTACCTGTAATCTTTTTATATTGGTTTGGGGAGGCACCAACAAGCAGACTGTTACAGTAGTCTAATTCCGTATTGATGATAGGTGCTGCAATCAAAGCACTAGTCGTCTCTGATAAATGGGGACGAATCTGCCGTAGTAGGTGATTAAGATAGGAACAGGAAGAGTTAAGATGAGAGAGATGTGTTATAAAAGATAGCTGAGATTCAAAGAAAACCGCTAGTGTATTTACAGATTCTGACACCTTGATAATGTCACCAGCAATTGTAAAATTTCTGTAAAGTGAGTCAAGCTTTTTGAACTTTTGCTGAGTTCCAACAATAAGCAGCTCTGTTTTTTTGTTGTTTAGAGCTAAGGAGTTCACAGCCATCCATGACTGTATGGCCTTGAAAACTTAATTGACTAGAACCAGACAGCTCAATTATGATCTGGGTATTGTCCACATAATTTACGAAATGTACCCCCAAAGACACCAAGAGATCGTATAAACGCCTGGAATAAACATTAAACAGTAAGGGCGACAAGCACAAACCCTGAGGAATGCCACATGTAAAAGGTGCTGTTTGTAACTTAACCACATTCGCTGTTCTAGAGCCAAGAAACGTTCTAAATCAGCAAGCTGCAGAGGAGGAGCATTTGTCCACCTTGATCAGTCTATCTGTCAAACGGGCATGATCGACTAAATCAAAGGCAGCAGATAGATCCAATAGTAAAAGCAATGCCAAACCACCTCGATAGATTATTCCTGCAGTATTAGATTTAAGTTCTAGTAATGCTCTCTCGGTCCTGTGATTGGCGTGAAACCCAGACTGTCTAGAAGCAAGAATATTTTGTTGTAATGTTTGGTTTGGACTAACAGTATGTAATTTTGTCGAGTATTTTTAACACCATCAGTACATTTGTAATATGCCTATAAAAAGTAGTGAATGGAAGTACCTCACTCTGTGATACAGAGCTCTGGCTCACATGCTGTGTGGCTTACTCAAAAGGCTGCCGCAACTAGCAGACATTATGCATGAGCTGCCACTGAGTTAAGATGAAGAATGCTCCATCCATGTTTCATTACGTGCACAGCCGGTCAAGGATTTGCAATGTTCAATTCCAGCGGTTGGGAACAGACATTTTTGGCTGGTTGTGGAGGAGTTTGTGCTGCACCTGCAGTGCACGCAGTTGCTGAACACAGGTGAAGCCTTTTGTCCCCATCGGGACCCTTTCGAGCCACATGCTGGTTCCCCTCCATTAGATCCATTCTCAGGCCTTCCTGATTTCAATATGTAGGAACCAGAGGAAGAGTTGCCCTTCTCAGCCTGTTCCTTCCATGATCATATGAGGATTAGCAAACTTTCTTGGCCTACCTTCCCCAGAAGAACCTCCTGCTAAAATGGGTGTGCTGTCTGGTGTTATGCGACTTGGGGGTTCAGACAACTCTGATATTCCATTACAGAAATATTTTTTGTCCAAGCAGCTAAAATGTGGTTGATTCCTCACTCTGCGGCTCACACTAACAATAAACTGGAGCTGAGGCATCAGCAGTGTCCTTCTGACTGCCTGGTTGTCTTCTCAGATACTACCCTCTTTTTTGTTGTTGTGGCTGATTACTTCATTTTTCTTGAAAGCGCCATCATCCCCTTTTTTTTTGTTGGCTTCAACCTGGCGAAAGAAGAGAAACTCTTGGATAACCTGGGTAGAAATGTTACATGAATTCTGCTCATCAACTGTGACAACCCAATGCTGACACCTCTTAGCTGCAACAAAAGTGGTGTCCCATGAGGATCACTGGAAACACCTCACTAGATATATATAACTGGTGGGCCATCAATCTATTCCCCTCTCCCCACAATGAGCCACTCCAAGAGCACAGCAGTTGTTAACATGAATAACTAAATCATTTATTAGACAATTATGCATCAATAAACACATTAAAAAATATACTAATATCTATAATATCTCATGAAAAATCTGTTCATTATTAAACATACTCAAATGTGCATAAATGCATCATCTCACCTACTCACACTTACATTCATCCTTCCAAACACACTAACAAACAATTTCCCCCAATTGTAAACATCATCACATATAGAAAGTGCTAGTGCTATAACACTCTCAATGAGTGGTTATGTGACTAACACTTTGAATCCACAAATCTGAGCAAAGAATGGTATCAACCAACTCATGTTATGAGTACGGCCTAATTACATCAAGACGTATGATAGTCTTGTCAAGACATACACTAGTCTCGGGGCGGCGCTGTTGTGCGATTGCCAAGATGGCAGTTTTTGCGTAAGCTCTGTTCAGAGTGGAGATTCCCAGCGAGTTCTCGGCCTGGAAATGAGGCGTCCTCAAAGGAAAACCTGATAAAAAGCCTACTGAGGGGTGAGGGTATGCCCGCTGCTCATCACATGCAGCAGAGCGACCGTTGAAGCTGCATTACCGGGCAGCGCGAATTGCAGTGGACTCTGGCGACACCAACTGGGAGCGGCAAGAGACCCTGCCTGGTTCAGTAATGGAGGGTCGGTTGCCTGTGTCGGCGGCCCCGGGAAGAGAGCTACAGATCGGGAGAGTATGGAGGCGGCGCTGGGACAGTGATCGACTAGCCCGTCTCAGGGGCTGACCCTCCGTAGAAGTTTATTTTTGCGGATTCCTGCTAGAGCCAGAGCCTCTGGACAGATACAGGTGAGCGCTGCCCGGGTTGGGTGGAAGTCCAGGCGAGGGGCCTCGGGGTAGCCCTGTGGCAGGCGACGGTATGAGACAGAACCCCTAATGGGCAGACTCACTTGTTGACATTGAAGACAGCAGGGGCTGCCCACTTTGAGAATAGATTGGAACACACGCAGAGATACAAACCAGGCGCATGGCCATTATCACATGCAACATCTCTCACTGTTTGTAGGCTGAGGTGGCAGAGCTATGTGAGTGTTCCAGTGGAAATCTTGGTTCATGGGACTGGTGGCCCGGCTCCCTTAACACTGCACTCTCGCCATTTGTGCTGAGATTCGAATGGCGAGGTGTGTGGTGCACCTATGGCCCTGTGTTACTCCCCAGGTCAGTTGTGCTTGCAGGTCTGATGAGCAGTTCTTGAAGGGGCCACCCTACTACATACTTTGGACAAGCTTGGGGTGTGGGTGTTGGTGATACTGGTGATTCATTGCGTAGCTGCCTCACTAGCAGCCTGACACTTTTTCCTGTTCCGGATATCCAAGCAAGGATAAGAGAGTGCTAGATCTTGCGCTGCTGTTGGGGACCATTACCATACTGCATTACGAACTGGGTGAGACGGCTAAATGGTGATACACCATGCCTAAGGGGGCTGGACCTAAAAAAAAGTGGCTTGATGGACACATTTGCGAAACCCACACTGAAGTCTGTGGAAATGGCATATGAAGGCTCAAGCAATCAGGTGCAAGCGGAAGGAGTTCTGTCCTCACCGCCTATTGTTCTCCAAGGTGTCATGGCCATTATGCAGAAAGGATTTGTCTCCATTAATGATAACTAGACAGCATTACCATTAATGTCACAACCATACGCGCTCTACTTGAGAAGGCAATGCAGCAGGTTATGAAGACATTATGAAGACATTATGAAGACAGAAACACGGATCAGCACTGCAGAAGATGCATAACAGTTCTACAGGGGACTGTGAACTCCCTTGCTAAGGACATGGGCAACATCGAGACCAAGTGCGAAGATTTGGAGGCGAGGTCGAGACGGAACAATGTCCGCATTATAGGCATGCCGGAGGGCGCCCTGAAAGGTGCAATGGAGACTGCAGTGGAGAAGGTACTGAAAAAGCTGCTGGGCGATCCTGGGTGGTCCCTGCTGTTTGTAGAGGAACGTGCGCACAAAGCATTAATGACAAAGCCAACGCTGGGGGGGTATCCCAGACGGATAATTGCTCACCTAAAGAACTACAGAGACAGAGACCTGGTACTGAAGGCTGCACGCGAGAAGCAGGATCTGAGGATGGGATCTAGAGTGATCCGCATTTTCCCAGTCTTTACTTTGGTGGTACAGCAGGAAAGACGTTCATTTGTTGGTGTTAAAAGAGCTCCTTAGGGAGCGTGAAATACCTTAAGCTATGCTCTATCCTGCCCAGCAGCGCCTATAATTCAATACTAGGCCCTTCTTTACATTTCCTGAGGAAGCCACATCATTCGTGGAGGCCAACATTCCACTCCCTGTGGTGCATGAGCCAGGGGCTAAATGATATAGGGCTGTAGCAGAATATCTCACCCGTATTGCATAGTCGTGGATGTGTTGAGGGCTATGCTTGTTTTGTTCCTGTTTATTTTGTGTCAAGGAGATATATTGTTGTTGCGTGGAACTCCACTCGCTGCAGTAACAGCTGTGCCCAATTCGAGTGCATATTCTTGTTAGGGAGGGTAGGGGGGGTAGTGGGATTCGGATATGCATAGTCAAAGTTTGGGGCACTATATGGGAGGGGGAGGACGTCTGGGGGGGAGTTGGGTTGCAAATGTTATAAAAATGCACAAGGTAAATACAGTACAGAATGGAATGGTCAGGATGAGTTGCTGGATAGGGAAGCACAGTTTGATGTGCCCCGGGAATTATGGCAGGAAGTGATCTAGGTAATGTAAAACTATGAAGTTGAAATGTGCCTGGGCTGGGGATCCCAATGAAGATGCCAAAGGTAATCTCATATGTTAACAGGTTAATTTTCTATTTTTGCAAGAGACCCATCTGCTAGAACATCAAGCACGTAAGGTCGCCCCCAGTGGGGGGACCTACGCCATTGCACGTCTTACTCTACCAGGACGTGGTGGGGTTATGATTTTGGTGCACTGGTCATTACCATTTGTCCACTTTGAAACCGTACGGGATGACTGTGGCCGGTTTGTGGTTGTTCATGGGAAGTTGGGGAATTTGGCTGTTCTTTTGATAAATGTTTATGGACTTAAGGTGGACAACTCAGAATTTTATGGCACTCTATTTAAAAAATGTGCTAAGTACCCTACTGTGTCAGTCATTTGCGGAGGAGATTTCAATACTCTATTGGACATGAATTTAGATCGCACCTCATCAACACCCAGGTCGTTAACAAGCACTGCGCATACCCTACACATGCACATTGAGGATTTGTGGATGAGAGATGTGTGGCGAACACTCAACAACACGCACCGCGCCTTCACCCGTTATTCATCGGTGCATGATATGCATTTGCGCATCAATTTATGATTCGTATCGCACAAGTTTGTAGAACTGAGTGACCGAGTGCCGAATATTACCTAGAACCTTGTCGGATCACTCCCCGGTATTGGTCTCGCTAGACATTCCTGGGAATATGGCACAGAGACTGCAATGGTGGTTTAAGGCTACATCGGTGGAGGACCCGGCCTTCCAGGTAAACATGACGCAACACATAGACAGCTATTTCGACATAATGAGGGAGCGGTGAGTACACATGCCACTCTCTGGCAAATGTTTAAAGTCTGTATCAGGGGTATTGCAATGTCTACTGAATGTGGTGTACTGCGTGACACTAGGAGGGAATTGAAGAGATACGAGGAGAAATTAGCACAATTACAAAAGGAAAGCTCTGGCGATCCGTCACTGCGTACCAGAAACGACATAAAGACATACCTAGACAAATACTGTGACGCAGCCAATAGAGAGTTGCGATATTTTGATAGGCCGGCAGCGGCATGCCGATATGGAGAACAGGACAGACCTGGGAAATTGCTGGCATAAATAGTTCGCAGTGAGAGGGGCAGCTCTTATATCCCAAGTATAATTAGATCAGACAACACGGTGGCCAACAAGGTAGAGGAGGTGAGTGCACTATTCTACGACTTCTAAAGGGACCTATATTCCCCTTAAAGCGTGGCTGAGAATCCCTACTACGTTTTTGTCGGCAGAGGCACGCATTGCGCTGGAAGAGCCGATAAATTTGACCGAAATAAAGAATATTGTTAGGGATCTTCCGAGTGGGAAGGCCCCAGTGTCGGTCGGACTGGGGGCAGAGTTTTATAAGGAATTTGCAGATGTGCTATCTCCCCGACTACTATCGGTTTGGTCAGAGGCATTGGAACTGGGGACTCCTCCAGAGTCTATGCGTGAAGCGATAATTATTCTATTACTTAAACCTGGTAAGCCCCCAGATTATTGCGGGTTGTACCCGCTGTTATCCTTAATAAATACTGATGTGAACGTTTTTGCAAAAATTCTGGCATCTAGACTGAACCCGTTAATGCCATATATGGTACATGTGGACCAGGCAGGATTTCTATTGGGGAGGTTGACGGCATCTAACATATGACGGATGTTTAATGTGATTGCACGGATACCAAAGGATGTTCAGGGGGGTCGCTGTTTCTTTAGACATGCAGAAAGCATTTGATACAGTGTACTGGCCCTTCTTGTTCAGGGTGCTGAACAATTATGGGTTTGGTGCAAATTTTATAAAGTGGGCGAAGACTTTATATACACAGCCAAATGCTAGAGTGTATGTAAATGAGATACTCTCGCCGGTATTGGTTCTGGAAGGCGGCACCAGGCAGGGGTGCCCATTGCACCCCTGCTGTTCACCTTAGTGATAGAACCACTGGCTAACCTCATGCAAGCTCGATATGTGAGTGCCGGCATCAACATCACCGGGCGGGTGTAACTAACAACATTATATGCTGATGATATGATGATGTATATAAGAGAGCCGGGGAAATATTTGCAGAGGATATTAACCGCGGTTCACATGTTCGGGAAGATTTCTGGCTTGCACTTAAATAGTAACAAGTCTGAGGTTTTTCCGTTAACGGATGTTACACAAGAACCAAGTAATATGTTTGGGCTGTGGTGGTCACCCTCAGATATAAGATGCCTCGGCATTGAGATTGCGCACTCACGCGCCCTCAAATCGCTTAATTATGAATCTCTGATTACCAAAATGGGCACCATACTGGAGCGGTGGAACCAACTCCTCATCTCATTAATGGGACGGGTTGCAGTAATAAAAATGACCATCTTGCCCAAGCTTTTCTATTTTTTTGCAATATACCACCATGGCCTGGCAGGTCTCTTCGCTAGAGTGGCTCGGGCATACACCTCATTTGTTTGGAGGTGACAGATTTGTGTCAATTGGCAGCGACTCACATTACCATACGAGCTTGGGGGTCTGACAGCACCTGATTCTGACAAAAACAATCTGACTATTGAACCAGTGTCCTGCTTAAGAAGCAAAGAACCTCTGCTAAGGGCTTCTTTTGCCAACCCACCACCTCAACAGCACCGGTCAATGAAAAGACAACACGTCTCTGTCCATGTCCCCTCTTCCCCTGTCAGAGGCATGATTTCAGATTTTATAGCAGGTTGGGCATTTGTTTCTGAGTCTTTGTCCTGGCTGTGGTCTGAAGGGGACAGACTAGACCTCCCCTCAGTGCTTCTTTCCTCCCCCCACTTTGTCAGTCAGGCTCTATGACACCCCAGATGTCTGTTCAGAGTTTCCTACCCTTGAAAGCCTTGTAGCTGTAGCCATTTTCAGAAAAATAGAAATAAAGTATTTACCCCATACTGTTTATTACTCACCAAAAGAACAGTGGGTCTGAGAGCATGGATGGCCCTGTCTCTCCTAATTATTTCCCTTCACATAGAAAAATTCAAGATGACCACTCTTATTTGGATGCAATTGGTTTTGTACAGTGGACCTGAAGAACACTCACCGTTATGTTTCTATTTGGCCTCCCCACAGGAGATTTCCTTGATTGACCCGGGCAGGCGCTCATTACTAATTACCTAATTACTATGGGTCTGAGGGTTTTCACCAAGCTCCTGGCAGTGGGGGCTCACCTTCGAATGAAGGGCTTTCACATTTATCAGTATTTGGACAATTGGCTCGCTCAGCAGAGGTGGTCTCTACATCTCTTCAGTAGTTGTTAGACCTCAGCAAGCTGGTTCTCTCATTCAGAAGCTGTCTCCCAGATTTCTGGCTTTGTTTTGGATTGATCCAGAGCCTTGGTTCTTTCCCACATCAGACCAAGTGGCAGACAGAAGGCCAGCTGTTCTGTTCTTTCTGTCAAGGAACTGGGAATCAATATGGTGGTTTCAGAGGTTTCTAAGCTTCATATGTTTTGGTGGTACCTTTTGTATTGTTGAGGTTCAGAATTGCAATTGGAGAACTCTTATAATGAGTTGCAAGAGTCTAAATCAATCCATGTAGCAATAGCAAAGGCACTGTGGCAGGACCTTCTCTGGTGGTCCAGGGGTGAGGGCATGCTTTTCTTGGATCGTCTAACAAGGCTATTTCAACTGTCTCATCACATAATGCCTAAGGGCACACACTCCAGGATTTCTTGATTCACATATTTGTGGTCACCATCAGATCATTTGGAATGTCATCAGTGTCCTCAAACAGCGAGCCATAATTTTGGCAATAAAGTATTTTCTTCCATCTGATGATGAGCCACACAATCACTATGTGTATGTTCTACATTAACAAGCAGGGGGACAGGACATCAACTCCTTGCTACATGCTGGCTGTAGAGATATTTGACTGGGCCCTCTGTCCTCACATTTACCTGAGGGTTATTCTACTGCCTGGTATGGGCAATGTAGCAACAGCCTAGACATGTTTGTTTCACTGTCCAATGCAAATTGCAGGAACTTTGCCTCCCACAGGGGTCTGGGTTTGTGCTCTCTTGGGGGCGTTTTTAGTTTGATTTGGCCCATCGGGTCAATCTGTGCTTTCCAACCAATCCCTCTCATTCCCTGAGACACGGTGAGGGAGAACATATCAGGGTGCACCTTTGATCCTAATCACTACTAGCATGACCACGGCATATTTCACGGGTCTAATAACTCTCTCATTAGCAGGCCTTACATTTCTTGCGGTATGCCCTCCGATTAAAAAAAAACTATCCTGTGGGCTTGTGTTCCACTGCGCCGACCGCTCTTACACTTCAACTGATCTAAATATTATTTGCCTTTTATTTACCCTTGCACTTCTAGGCTGCAGAGGAAAATTAAAAGGGGATAGCTTCAAGCCCAAAGAAGCTAATTATGTACAACATATGTCATTTTGACCTCTGCGCCAGTACCTAATGAAATAACTAACACAATCACTGCTAGTGAATAAAAAAACAATTAGGCGAGATATTTTTTTAATTTTTTCAGTTTTCAAGTGGACTCTGCCGACACGTGTTTCAACCTTCAAAACAAAAGTCTTCCTCAGGGCCAATATTTCCAATTCTATGCGTTATAGTGTAGACCCCTATTCTTCACAATGACTTCCAAATCTTGATATCTTATGCAACAGAATCTGTTAGATTATGCCACCCTTTGAAGTTCCTTACCATACCCGCAGAGAGAACCACACGTGGATTCTAGAATATGATTGATGCACAGGGGAATAAAGGGTATAGGCCCAAAATTGAGGGTGTCTTTTAGGCCACAGACCGTTGATAAGTTTTGCTATTTTTTTGATCTTCTCCTGCCCTGCAAATATTGTCTGGAAGGATCTATTAAACAGTCCATGGAGAACCATGCTAATTTTCCAAGCTACCACATATTTTTCAGCAAAGTCCCTAAAAGTGGAGAGAAAATGGTGCATTAAATGTTCCTTCCCAGATTTAGGAGTATACAATTTAGCAATCACTCCCTTTTTGCAATTTCACAATAGTAGATCTAACTGCCTTATCTATTTGAAGGTCTTCTAGAATGAAAGCATGCCGACAAGGTTGTTGATATGATCTGCACTCAGACTCTTGATATATCTTGCATCACTGAGACTTGGTTTTCCAGCGTTATCAACCATGCAGCTCTGTCTGCTACCCCACCAGGCTACTATCAACTGTTTTGCACTGATCAGAAGTGCAGAAGTGTGGCTGGAGGGTCCGGGGGGGGCTGGGCTAGGAGTGCTACTGCTATTATTATAAAATACTCTATTACTGCCTATAAACTCGATGCTACCCTTATTGATGATTGCATTGCAAACATACTGCTATAAAAATTGCTGTAGACACCAATACTACTGTTTGTCTTGTAAACATCTATCGGCGTCCTATGCCCATGCCTCTTTTTGAGGAACAACTCCTCATGCTCCTCAGTGACCTTGTAAAGACTGCCTCCTATGTTGTCATCCAGTTTAACCTCTGGGCCTCTCATAGTGATGATCACCAAGCCACTAACCTAGCTCTCTCCTTAGAAGCCTGTGGCCTTCACCAACATATAGAGACTCTGACTCGTAAAGATGGTCATATTCTTGACTGAGGTCTCTCTGAGCGATTTAGCTTGTATCATTTTGACATCATAATCTGCCCTTTGTCTGATCATAGCCTTATCACGTTTTTTCTGGACCTGCCTGGTAAACTTGCTATGCTTAATAGTAACCCGAGGGTCCAACGATCGGTCAGGAACTATCGCAAAAAATCCCCAGAATGAAGTATCCAATCTAGCCTCTCCATTGCTTGCCAATCTTTCTCACTCCAATTATACTGATAACTCTTGTCGACAAGTATAACAAGATCATTTCAACAATAAGTAACGCCCTGGCCCCAAAACAGTGATATCTGAAACTCTGGGTAAATCTTGGTTCTCCAAGGAGATTCTTCCTTTAAGAACACTCAAGAGACAAAAAGAATAGGCTTGGCGTAAAACACTAACGCCTCTAACCTGGCTTCATATCACTTGGGACAAACAAATCTTTTGGGACAAACGCATTACATCTGCACACTCCTCCCACAAAGAGCTCTTTACAATCCTTAGGGATTTTGAGGGGAAAGATGATTCCTTTCCTTATCTAACTAAGAGTGATCAATGGTGTTTAGACATTCAACAAGTATTCAGTGAAAAACTGAACTCTCATCACTGCAAGATTGTTTTCCTACGATCATATTCTTCCTTGATTAACAATAGTACTTCTAGTTCTGATTCTACATTTATACTCCCTACTCCTTCCATCCCTATTTTCAACTTTAAAGCAATTAGAGAAGCTGATTTTTCGCAAATAATTGCTCGCTTAGCACTATCCTCATGTCCTAATAACATTTGCCTCCCTATCAAAATCAAAGAATCATTTGCTTGTCTGACCCATTTCATTACACACCTGGTCATCTCATCTTTTGCTACCGCTACAGTTCCTGAATCCCTGAAGAAGATATGGATTTCTCCTGTGATTAAAAACGCTTCCCTTGATCCTTCCTCAGTCACCAATTATCGTCCCATAACCAATACCACATTTCTTAAGAAGATTCTTCACAAGGTTGCCTACTCTCAAATTCAACCACATATTGAAAGTAACCTTCTCGGTCCACTCCAATCTGGCTTTCAAACACTCCATGGCACAGAGACGGCCATGATTGACTTAAAGTCTAACCTATGTCATATTGCAGACTCTCGCTTCTTATGCTCCTCGACCTCTCATCAGCGTTTGACCTTGTCGATTACTCCTTGCTGCTTGAGATTCTGGGGAGTATTGCCAACTGTTCCAGCAACGCTCTACAATGGTTTGCCTCTTTCCTGGGCCCTAGATCTGCCTGTTTGGCTTCTCAGGGCTTCAAATCATCTCCGGAATAACTTACCTATGGTGCCCCACAGGGATTTTGTCTTTCTCCCACTCTCTTTAATCTGTATATTTGCCCTTTTTTTCAACTCCTTGACAGTCCCGGCATAGACTACATTCACTACGCTGATGACACTCAGGTTGTCATCAAACATTCCGGCAATTATGAGAATGACATCCTGAGTATTATCCATAGCTATGGTCTGCTTGAAAATTGGTTGATAAACAACTGTTTGGCTCTTAATGGTAATAAACCCGAGCTTCTGCTCATTGGCTCTACTTGGCATTTGCACAATTTTGTTTCCAGATACTCTGCCTTTGATATTGCAAGATTCTCCAATAAGACCAGCCCCTGGTTTAAGACCCTGGGTGTTTATCTTGACTCTTCACTAAATATGAAACATGCTAGTCCGGTGAAAGCCTTTTGTGCCTACACTACTTGTCTCATTAGGCCGATTAAACCATTCCTTTCTGATGCCAACGCTGCCTACCTTGCAGTTGCCCTTGTCAATTCTAAACTTGACTATGGGAACAGCCTTTTGGCCGGCACCTCTATATCCAACTTGAAAATGCTTCAGGTTGCTCAGGACAATGCAGTGCGTGCTGTTAGCGGCCTTTCTAGAAGACAGCATGTGACCAAGGCCTGTATCGCTTTGCATTGGCTTCCTGTCAAACACTATATAACATAAAAGGTCCTACTCCTCACCCACAAATGTCTTCACCAGAAAGCGCCAGTATAACTTACGAATCAGGTTAGATATGCTCGTCCTGTTCGTTCACTTCGATCTAACGCTTCTCCAAATCTGGTTTCACCCAGATTTAAACTTAAGCGTTTTGGTGGCATCAGTTTTGATTCCATGGAACCATGTCTGTGGAATCTCCTCCCTGCTCCTCTTTGCCGTTGTGATGACATTTTCTTCCTTTAAAAAAAACTTAAAACGTTTTGCTTTGACTCTGATGGTTAGTTGTATTTCTCTCAGCTATGCTTATCTGGTTTGACCTTCTCCGCTTTGTTTTACTCTGACTTGCTGCGCACTGAGGCCTTTGGACGAGTTGCGTCTTAACAATAACAAAGCTATGCTCTGCGGAGGAGTGAAGCTACTTCCACCCTAAAGTCTCTTTGGTAGGGGTGATATTGTTGAATGTTTTTCCTCTGCCCTAACCTTTTTTGGTGTTGGGCTTTCAAGTCTGTTTCTTGCAATGCTGCTATGGCACAACTGGCTTCTGTGGGAAAATCAAGCCCTTCATCCCAGAAAACAACGAAATATGTGCTGTCTAAGCCACCTAGATTGTGGTAGTGCCCTTCTAGAATGCCTTCCCGTGATTACCCTAGCACCCCTGAGATATGTCATATATGCTGCAGCACGACCCATCAAGGCAACATTTAACCACATCCTCCCGACCCTCATCAAACTGTGCTGGCTGCTGCTGCAAGCATGTATCATCTTCAAATACTGCTGTGTCATCTACAAGGCTGTCGGCCTGAAGTCCCGGTGATACCTCGCTGTTCTTTGCATTGCTGGAGGCATATGAAACCTCAAGAAGTAAGGGCATGTGCAGACCTGATCTCTGCTGTTGCATGGAGGAATGAACCAGAAGACAGGCCTTCTCTGCCTATGCCCCAGAATTTGGAAACTCTTCCCACCTAACACCAGATTCGCACCCTCACTTCTACATTTCAGGAAGGAGCTCAGACCCTCTTCTTGCAGCAGTAACTCCTTACTAACACCTACGTCCACACTCTGCCTACCCAAAGACTGGGTAATCTGCTCCCCCTTTTCCTCCCCTGGTGGCTTATAGATCCCTTGCTGCCAAATTGCCAGCCATCTTCTCCCCCCCCTCCTCCATTTTAAGCTCACCACTCCCTTATTTCTTTGCTTTCCTCACTGTGTCCTTTCCCCAATGACTTGTCAAGTGAGCCATTATTTATTTATTGTACATTTATAATGCGCCTATTCACACGTGTTTCAAGGCGCAACCATACAGGGGTGGTGGAGACAAGGGAAACAGACAGGCTATCTTCAAGGCATGATACATTCAGATCATGCAAGTGCGCAGACCAGTGTAGGAGAAGGGAGGGTGGGGGGACACGTGCAGAGGGACTTTAGAGGGGGACCAAGGGCGCTCAGTCTGTCAGAAGCTGGGGTAAGTGCTGAGAGATGCCGCTCTCATGGGACATTGAGCAAGTGCAGTAACAGTGACGCAAGTGCAAGGCCTGTAGGCAAGTACGAGAGGACCGGCGAGGGTGCCTGGGGCCTGTGGGACTCTGAGGTACACCAGGCAGCAGGCTGTGCGAAACAGATGGAGAGAGGGATATGGCGGAGGGAGAGGTTAGCAGGTTAGGGGGAGAGAGAAGGAAGAGGAGAAGAGGTTTGTCTTGAGGAGTTTCTGGAATTTAAGGAGATCCGGCTCAAGGCGGAGAGTGGCAGGGAGGCTGTTCGAGAGGGAGGTCCCTGCAGAGGATAAGGATCTCCCTCCAAATCTCTACTTGAAGAACCAGTTTACTCGCAGAATGTTGGAGGTAGATGAGTGTTAGGGAGAATTCTCTGTTAAGTCTAATTTCCCAAACCTAGTGAGTCCCCCAGCAGCTTTGCTGGATTTTTGGGGTTTATTTTTTTCTCCTGCTAAGAGTGAGACTCTTTTTCTCCCACTCTTAGACATGATTTGAGGTGTTCCTTTGACTTTGTATGTGTTTTATGGGCTATGGGGTCCTTTACCCCATAGGGCTTCATGTGTTTTTGGTATGTGGGTTACAAAGCACCCTCCGTGCAGTAACCCAGGGGTGTCGTAGCGACCCCCAAACATAGACTCCATACCCTGGGACTGACTACAGTCTCCCAGGGCATGTAAAGTCACCATTGGCTTTACTAGTCTTGTGAACAGAACCAGTACAAACCATCATATTGTGGACGTACTGGTCGTGGCAATTCGATTGCCCCGGGGTCTGTTGTTCGAGGGGGCACTGTCCAGTCCCCCCCCCCGGCCGAGTTTTGGCTGGTGGCAGTGGATACTACTTTTTATATTCGACCGTAAATATATTCCTATGGGATTTTCCCATTGTTCGAGGCTACCACTTTTTAAAATAGCCTCGAACATACCGCTGGTTTATTAAATTAATATAAATTAATCGGTTGGTATTTTTTGCCGAAACTCAGTTCCAAAATGGCGTTTGTGTTCGCTTCTGTGACTCCAACCCAAGTCGAGCCCTTTGTTCCACTTTTTGGCGGGCTTCTCCACAAGTGGTGCCACTCTGTCTGGGTACCACAGAGGGTTTGGGAGGGGGTTTAGGCACCCTAGACTGAGTTGCCTCGGCAACTCATGTCGCACTCTTGTGTGATTGGCCCATTGGTGAGCCGCCCGGCTCACCACTTAGCATGTTTGCCAGACAGCTAGGACTGATGAATGGGGGTTTTCTGCATAAAAGCAGGGCTTTGGGTACTGGGACTTCAGACGACGCCACAGGACCAAAGAATCCGAAGAGGGAGAAGCTGAGCCGACCTGCAACAATGACACCACCGGTGGAGCCTTGCTGAACCGTCTCACCACTTTTCCCGACGACAGAGGAGATCTTCATTCCGAAGAGTCTTCTTCCTTTGACTGGTGGGGATAACCAGTTTGCCCGGCTTTTCGCCTTCCCGGATCATCTCGTGGCCGCCTTGCCTGTGCCAAGCACCCCGGCAACCGGAATACCACGCTTTCTCCACTACCGCAAATAAAAGGGTAGTACCTTTTAACCAGAGAACTCCGCGGCTGGTTTCTTCCCTGGCAGTGCAACGACCTTCAGCCTTCCCCCACGTCGAGATCATCTCTTCCTCTGGACGATGCCGCAACTTGCACCCGATGACAGGAACAACTGCCCCCGCTGGAGGATCCTCTCCACTTTAAAGGTACTGTGTCAGCCTGGCCTCCCTCGCAACAGTCTGTGTGGGGTGACTCGTAAAGCCTCAACTTACCACTTGGGTTGGCCCTAGGCTGGCTAACTGAACTTTTCTGAACTGAACTGATTCCTTCCTGAACTCCCTGCAAGACTCTCCAAGCCTTTTAAACTGTGTGATCTTGGGCGCATTGGTGTTCTACTCTCTCCAAGATGGAGCCTGGCCGCTGAACTGTTTGCTCACAAGTAGACTTTGACTTTCCTGCCTTGCTGAGTGCTTCGGAAGGATTTTGTTGTGTGCTGTTCCTAATTTCTGCCTTTTCCCTCCCTTTTTCTTAAACTTATTGGAGTGTCATCTGTAGTTAAGCGCTCACCTCTGTCTGGAAATAAGTGGTGTTAACTGAGACTTGTCTAATAAGGAATAAGGGATGTGCATATGATAAAAGTGACTGTGTTTTTTGAACTTACTTATAATAATAGTGCAAGAGTGTTTCTAAGTGTGTCTTTAAATAAATAATTATATACTTGATACCAAAGCTCTGGTCAGTGTTTGCTTGTGCTACTGTATTTTGGTACCTATCTTGTATACTCTATATCATGGATCCCCCAACGTGTAGCTCGGGAGCAACATGTTGCTCACGGCACCCTACATTGTTGCTCGCCAGTTGCCCTGGGCCATGGTGTGAAGGCCTAGAAGGGGGTTCTGAATGGATGAGACCTCAGTAGCACTGTAGTCAGGACAGAGTCCTGGACTGTGCAAGAATGTTGGCCAATGAGCCGCTGTGTTTCCAGCTGGATTATTTTTATACATGCAAGATTTGTTTGGTGCCACCATGCACATACTTCTTCAGTAAATGTCCTTACTTGTTATGGTAGTGTCATTGCTAAAACCCTGTCATCTCCAGTTACTTTGCCCAGCTGACAAATGTATTAATGAGTACAATATTTGAACCATGTTTGTGTCATGGAGAAAATTGGCATATTCTGTTCTTTGATACAACTAGTATGAACATAATGGACAAGGAGGTGGTATGCATACCCAACTTTCATTTCTTAAATAATGTGCATGCACACTTTCTGTACAAGTGATGTTTGTGTTTGATCCCACCATGTACATTTATCGACAATATTCATTTTGGTGTCTCCTGTATTTATTATTACATAGTGTCCTAGCGGAAAAATGGTCTTCGTTTGATAACCTGCCCATCTAGCACATGGTTAATGGGCAGATACGGTAAATGCATGCCACATTTTTCATAATTAATTTGCCCTGTATTCCAATACAATTAATTGATTGTTAATAGGTTTAAACTAACAAGTCAATTAATTGATTCAAATACTCAGTTAACAGCACCACACCCCTCTGTGAAGTGGTCATCAAATGCTCAAAGGTTTGACCAATGTTTGCCACTAAGTCTTGTGTAAAATCCCTTTTGGGCAGAGTAAATAGGCTCCAAATAATTGAGAAAGGTATTATTTTTATTCCTAACCACTTTTTCACCAATGCAACAGCCTTCTGGAGCTTTAATACACACCATTTGCCATAACATTCCCAAATAATTCTCAGGAGGTAACCTCCAAAGGCCCAATGAAGTGATCTTTAAAGGCTACCATGTAATGACCTGAAGTACTAATACATATTTATATTTCTCCATTAAGTCAGCAACATTTAAAAACATGTTTCATATTTTTCATACAATTCACACAGAACAAGCCAAAAATAAAAAAGCAACTTTAACACAATCAAACTTGCTATATATACTAGTCTGAACATTACAATTAATTATATATAGCATAGCTCCCATGCATTCCACGCTTATGCAAAACAGAAACAACAGCAAATGAACAGAAAATGAACCAAATCTTTGACTCCTATTTTGCAAGCGCTCTTTGTGCTTCCTCCTGCACACTTTCTTAATTTATTGAGGAGTGGGTACATTTAAACGTACCATTACCACCAGCCTCCTGAATTCTGGGAATCTTATTTGACAGATTTCTCCTTGCCATTTTATATGTGTATGTAAGTCTGTATATAAGGCTAAAGTTGGCAGCCTGTGTATATTTTGGACATCTGACTTTTTTTCTATCGTAAACGCTCTTGCTTTTGGAGCTATTTTGAGGTGGCTTAATGCACCAAATGTAGTTATATTGCATCCCTATTCAAATGGACAGTGACTTACAACCGCCCATAACCACAAGTATTTCTCTTCACCAGGGGAGGCTACAATCGCACTTGCACTGAAATTCACTTTATGATTAGCAGAAAATCCCAGATGTGCTTTTAAAAAATAAGGAACATTCTTAACTGGCCTGACACTCAAATTGAACACCCTCAATTCGGCTCACAAGGGGCTAGCAGGTGTATCTGCAGGTCTTATCTGCAGGGAGACGTGCTATTTGGCCCAGGAATTTATTTTGCAACCCCTCCAAGAAATGACAGTTCTAACAACCCTAGATTTTGCGGCCTTAAAATCATGGCCTTTGTCTTATATACCTCCAACTTCTCCAATCAGAATACCGCAAACCTGAAATAACGTAAAAAGCCATTTAATCATGAATGATGCCTTTTCAGCTATCTTATTAAAATTACTGACACAAGCACTGCTCTTTCAGAAGATTAGGCTCAGATAAAAATGAGACTGCCCCCTCATCTCTACATTCATTTAATAAGGCTGAATAAGGGTGCATGCTATAAAATGAACCCTTCAGGTGGAGGGTGGATTAACTTTACTAAGAGAAGTACTAGAATCAACATCCAGAAGGAATACATTGGGACCAACTGACATCCCTGCTTGTCACCTTTATTTGTGTTGGGAAACAATGTATAATTCCACAATCTTGTATTTTGGACAGATGTTGAGATGTCTGCGTATCACGTTGGATAAGACTTAAAAAACCATTAGTGACCTGTAAGAATGTAGAAGTAGGACTCGGACACAGTGGGCTCATGTTGATTGACATATACTTTTATTGAAAGGAAAAGGGTGGGGGACTGGGGAAACTCCTGTCTTTCCCTAACGCTAAGAGGGGTTTCCCATCCTTAACCAAAACTAAGGAAACTGCCAGTATGTCTTGTCTAAAGTAAATAGTCCACTGTCTGTCACAAGTCCGAAGCCTATTTCCATCCCTCACACCATTTACTAACCTATAAAAAACAAAATGTCTTCTTAATTCAGAAGAATAGGTTGTAGATCCAATCAAAGAGTTCCAAATAACACAGGTTCCAAACCCAAAGTTCTTAAATATAAAACAAAGTTCCATAAAGTTCTTACACATTTCTCTGTTGCACAAACTTCGTAGCAACCTGGGCAACAACTCCCTTGTCCTGGTTCCTTCTCTTGGCAACTCTCTATTTATTGGACCACAGCCAGGGGCAATGACTCCTTTGCCCTGGTTCCTTCTCTTGTAGGTCCTAGATCTCTGCCTTTCTCTCTTTCTGCTTGGGTTAACTTGGTTCACTTCCCTGCCAAGTGTGGTCCTTAGTAAATTACTCTGTGGTTACTGTGGAGCCCTCTTCTCCCAAGTACCACCACAAGGAAGAGGACTTGTGTGTTTCTCCTGTAGTGGGTCCCAAACCCCCCTTCTTTGCCTGAGGGTACTTGGAGCTCTCTTCTCCCATGTACCACCACGAGGAAGATGACTTGTGTGGTTCTCGTGTAGTGGGTCCCAGACACCTTCTTTGTGTGTGAGTACTTGGAGCCCTTTCCTCCCAAGTACCGCCACAAGGAAGAGGACTCCTGTTGCTTTCGTTTGGTGGGTCCCAGACTCTTAAGTTTCTCTTGTTGGGGGACAGACATGGTTCACATGCCTGCCAGGTACTGTGTTTCCCAGCAGCCAGCCTGAGTGCTCCCCTTTGTAGTGGGCTCTGGTCTGCCCAGGAACACTGCAGTGTCAATCTTTCCCAGGACAGCGTGGTCTTCCTTTCACGTGCTTCCCTGTCTGCAGGAACACCTGGAGCTTCTCTCTGCCAGCTCGCCTTTCGGTCCTTCCACTGTGGACTGGCCCTTGTCCTTCCAGCTCCTCTCTTGGCATCCTGGTATGCTTCTTTGCACTTTCCTGCACCGTGCTGGCTCCTGCAGCTCCTTCATGAAGGACTAGACAACTTCTTCCTGAGTCCCTCATCCTTTTCTACTATGCATTGACCAATGAGTGGCCAGCAACAACTAGACTGCTCATTGTGGTTCTTAGGAGAAGTCTTCATGCCTCCGCTCTTCCTCTTCATCCCAGTACTTATTCCAAGTTGTCTAGAATGCTCATGTTGGTTATGCAGAACACTCTACATTCCTCCATGCAGCTTATTTGTCTCAATGGTTGTCAATAACATATCTTTCAACTCTTCCCCATTCTTCCTCGTCTCAGTATTTCTAACCTTGATCTCCCTTGGGTCAGTTGTGCTCTTCATAGTCCCAGTACGTATCTAGGGAAGGGGTTGTTCTTTGGGTTATAGAAATGGGGGGAGGGGTCCTAGGGTCTGGGGATTGGCGAGTATATTGCGTTCTCAGGGTAGGGTTGTTCCTAGTCCCAGAAGGGGTTTCCTCTCCCATGTGATTCTCTCCCTGTGCACCACCCTCAGGGGAACTATTGTACCGAGGATGTACCGCCCTGGCCACATGGGAATGGTCTCCCCCATAGGGGAGAAGGGACAGCATCCACAGATTTGTCACAGACTCCAATAAAATGTAAATTCCACCACATTATGTTTCAATCAAATACCGACAAAATTCACCCTGGAGTGCTACAGACTCCATAATTGGGGACTAACACCGCCAAACCACCACTTGGAATCTGGCAGTGATACCACTGCACCAAGTAGCAGTAACGGTACCGTTGAGATGCCACCAAACTCGTAATAAGCCCCAATGTCCAGTAAGGGAATTGGCCTATAACCTTGAGGGGCTGGTGTTCCAAGAAATACTTGTCTAAGGGGATGGCATAATGCCTGTCTTGACAACAACAATAAACATAAAACGATTTGGCATCCTTCAAAAAAGCTTCCATTTTTTTCTCAAATTCTTTTTTTGTCTTACCACAATTTTTTATGCCATTTTGAAACTATAAATCTGACCAGCAGTGTACACACCCCTCATTAAATCATGGTTCAGTTTTCTTTTCGAGATTCTACATTCTGCATCAAACCATGGTGCATCCCCTTTCTATAACCTGGAACTCCTGAACTTGGGGGCACGGTTTGCCAATAGCTCTGTCCTGGATAGTTTCTCCTAAAGACTCAGACAAACTGACGCTTTCCTTTGTGGCCTCTGAACTGTTCAACAGTTTTAAGAGAATATGTTAATTTCTTGTGAATTAGTAATTCTTTCCAATGCCTCCTTTTCGAGCGTAGGCATCGCCAACCAGCCTCTCTGGCTGTCAGATATCTTCTTTGTGGTGCCTACCCTGGCCATTGGAAAATGAACTCCAGAGGATTGTGTTTACTCTCTGATCAATAAGAAATGTAACATTCCTGAAGGAAAAAAAACATCCACAATACAGTCATCAATGACTGTGGAACAGTATTGCCGATCTTGCATGCTTAGGAATGCACCATTTGCCATTAGAGATCCCATAAAATCCTAGGCAGAATCTCATGTGGTCATTTTTACTGTCCATACATTTGCACTAATATTTTGCTCGGGAACCTGAAACCCCTGGTAATGTTTATTTACTCCTACTCTATTTTTGAACAGCTGGACTGGTCCTATGTGTCTATAAATCTACTACTGACCACTCAATTTCCTCAACATTTCTTGTAAACCACCACTTAACGTCAAATGAAGTTAAAGACCTTGCACATTTCTTTGACTAGAATAACACGTGGTCTAGATAACTATTAAGTACTGCAAATTAAATGTTCTATATGCAGTTTTAATTTTGTTACATTTCTAATTTGTGTTGCAAGCAATTTGTCCGCCAACTGTGCGCCGATATATTCTGTCGAAAAATGGATGTTGCTCACCATTTAATTTGATATGCCAATGTTGCTCATTGCGCACAAAAGGTTGGGGACCCCTGTCCTATTCGCTTACTATATATTCCATGGTGGGGAAAGGTGCTTTTGGTTTACAGAACTACATGGGATATTTTGGGGCACTGTGGCACAGAATATGGATGAAGCTGCATCAATATTTTGCAATGAGCGAGTGTGAGCGAGTGCTGGGAGAGAATGGCTAGGGAGGGATTCTACCAAGATGTATACTCTTGCAACTTGTGGGACTTAATTTGTCTAATAAGAAGATACAATTCTTCAGAGAACTTCAGAGGGAGCATGTAGCCAAAGGGGTAGGGTATTTATTAGGGAAAGGATAAGATCGACCTTTGGGAAGCAATCCTCTCACATCTCAGACATCTCTAAAAAGTCCAACTGCCAGCTGCACCTCCTTTGAGGTACTCTTCCATTTCTCACCTTCCCCCAGCAGCTCACTGTCTCCAGAGTCCTGGTTCTCTCAACGCTGGACTACTGCAACAGCCTCTTTCTCTACCTCCCTGCTTCTGTTCTTGACCCTCTGCAGCTCATCCCGAACAGAACCGTGAGACTTATCCTTGGCCTCAAGCCCAGGGACCACATCTCTCCGGTACTCAAATCCCCAAGATCCTCTGCATTGTCCACAAGGCTTTCTGGGGCCGGGGGCCTACCTACTTGCAACTATGTCTTACCTAAATACAGTCCTTCCCGAGCTCTCCGCTCATTGTTAGGCATAAACCTGTGCAGTTCCCTTAGGGACCACTGCAAAAGGCTTAAGTTTACAGGTGTTGGCAGTAAACCCAATTGGTAGCAGTCTGTACCACCCCGATTTACCTGGTAGCTGTGGCTGAGCAGCCAGACTTCTCTCAAGAAGAGTTAGACAGTATATAGAGCAGGGGTCCCCAACCTTCTAGTACTTCTCTTAGGAAAGTTAATCCACCCTCTACCTGAAGGGTTCATTTTATAGCATGCACCCTTATGCAGCCTTATTAAATGAATGTAGAGATGAGGGGGCAGTCTCATTTTTATCTGAGCCTAATCTTCTGAAAGAGCAGTGCTTGTGTCAGTAATTTTAATAAGATAGCTGAAAAGGCATCATTCATGATTAAATGGCTTTTTACGTTATTTCAGGTTTGCGGCATTCTGATTGGAGAAGTTGGAGGTATATAAGACAAAGGTCTGCTCCATGATTTTAAGGCCGCAAAATCTAGGGTTGTTAGAACTGTCATTTCTTGGAGGGGTTGCAAAATAAATTCCTGGGCCAAATAGCAGGTCTCCCTGCAGATAAGACCTGCAGATACACCTGCTAGCCCCTTGTGAGCCGAATTGAGGGTGTTCAATTTGAGTGTCAGGCCAGTTAAGAATGTTCCTTATTTTTTAAAAGCACATCTGGGATTTTCTGCTAATCATAAAGTGAATTTCAGTGCAAGTGCGATTGTAGCCTCCCCTGGTGAAGAGAAATACTTGTGGTTATGGGCGGTTGTAAGTCACTGTCCATTTGAATAGGGATGCAATATAACTACATTTGGTGCATTAAGCCACCTCAAAATAGCTCCAAAAGCAAGAGCGTTTACGATGGAAAAAAAGTCAGATGTCCAAAATATACACAGGCTGCCAACTTTAGCCTTATATACAGACTTACATACACATATAAAATGGCAAGGAGAAATCGGTCAAATAAGATTCCCAGAATGCAGGAGGCTGGTGGTAATGGTACGTTTAAATGTACCCACTCCTCAATAAATTAAGAAAGTGTGCAGGAGGAAGCACAAAGTGCGCTTGCAAAATAGGAGTCAAAGATTTGGTTCATTTTCTGTTCATTTGCTGTTTCTGTTTTGCATAAGCGTGGAATGCATGGGAGCTATGCTATATATAATTAATTGTAATGTTCAGACTTGTATATATAGCAAGTTTGATTGTGTTAAAGTTGCTTTTTTATTTTGGGCTTGTTCTGTGAATTGTATGAAAAATATGAAACATGTTTTTAAATGTTGCTGACTTAATGGAGAAATATAAATATGAATTAGTACTTCAGGTCATTACATGGTAGCCTTTAAAGATCACTTCATTGGGCCTTTGGAGGTTACCTCCTGAGAATTATTTGGGAATGTTATGGCAAATGGTGTGTATTAAAGCTCCAGAAGGCTGTTGCATTGGTGAAAAAGTGGTTAGGAATAAAAATAATACCTTTCTCAATTATTTGGAGCCTATTTACTCTGCCCAAAAGGGATTTTACACAAGACTCGGTGGCAAACATTGGTCAAACCTTTGAGCATTTGATGACCGCTTCACAGAGGGGTGTGGTGCTGTTAACTGAGTATTTGAATCAATTAATTGACTTGTTAGTTTAAACCTATTAACAATCAATTAATTGTATTGGAATACAGGGCAAATTAATTATGAAAAATGTGGCATGCATTTACCGTATCTGCCCATTAACCATGTGCTAGATGGGCAGGTTATCAAACGAAGACCATTTTTCCACTAGGGCACTATGTAATAATAAATACAGGAGACACCAAAATGAATATTGTCGATAAATGTACATGGTGGGATCAAACACAAACATCACTTGTACAGAAAGTGTGCATGCACATTATTTAATAAAGGAAAGTTGGGTATGCATACCACCTCCTTGTCCATTATGTTCATACTAGTTGTATCAAAGAACAGAATATGCCAATTTTCTCCATGACACAAACATGGTTCAAATATTGTACTCATTAATACATTTGTCAGCTGGGCAAAGTAACTGGAGATGACAGGGTTTTAGCAATGACACTACCATAACAAGTAAGGACATTTACTGAAGAAGTATGTGCATGGTGGCACCAAACAAATCTTGCATGTATAAAAATAATCCAGCTGGAAACACAGCGGCTCATTGGCCAACATTCTTGCACAGTCCAGGACTCTGTCCTGACTACAGTGCTACTGAGGTCTCATCCATTCAGCACCCCCTTCTAGGCCTTCACACCATGGCCCAGGGCAACTGGCGAGCAACAATTTAGGGTGCCGTGAGCAACATGTTGCTCCCGAGCTACACGTTGGGGATCCCTGGAATAGGAACTCTAATCTAGTTCTCCCTACTTTGTACATTTAAACATGGCCTCCCAAATGGGAGCAACATTTGCACAGCACTGAAACACTTGCACACTGTTATATTATCATTTCTCAAAATAAGGGTGCCCCTTTTTTTCATCCTATCACAACGACTTAAATTCCCCGGATTGTTTGCCCTGTCCTGGTTGTGGCCCAGACCATAAAACATAACAAATCACAAGAAGAGAGATCTGATCTGTTAGAACATTAGTTTGACACATGCCACAAGCCATTGTACTCTATCGCCATGTTAGTTTTAATAAACCACCAATCTTATACAGTCTAATATGAATATTCAGTACTATTAATCCCTTAGTTTTACCATAGGGGATGCATTTATTCCCTCACCTTGAGCTCTGGCTGTCTGCAGAGCACCAGCCATTCCCTCATACTGTCTATCAGGTTGCTGAGTCCAGCAGTATATTTCTCTCAGGGGTCTCAGTTGCTGAGTATGCACAGCTGCCACCATTTACTTGAAAGGGGGAAAAATGGGGAAGGTGGCCTCTCTATTGGACGGCCACCTTTTTGTTAGACCTACACAGTTTGACTGTCCAGCTAAACAGTTCTTGGGATATTTTTTTGTTTTTCACTTGCCTGCATAATTCCTTGGCTCTGCAGACTTGCAATGTTGATCTAGTGTCATTAAAATGTAGAAGATTTGGAATTATCCTTTTTGCGGTTCGGAGATTTTATTCCAAGCACTTTTACTCCTTCCTCAGGTGTGAAGACTGTCTTGATCAGCTCATTCCATCTTAGCTGGAGGCCAAAGAAGTAGCTCCATGTGTGCCTGATCTTCTGTTTGGAGAGGTTTCAGTTATAGATCTCCTTGTACTCTTACGTCCCGCCCCCTTTTCTCCATACTGCATGGGTGTCCATCGCTAGGGACGGGAGACAAAACCTTTTTCACCAGAAAAAACCTTCTTCCCCCTTTAAATTTAGAGGGGCGTGGCCCTGGGAGCATGTGCTCCCCTGACTCCGACCACTGGCCCCACTACTCAGTCCCCTTTTTTGTGTCGACGGGAACGGGCCGATTTCACCACCGCTCCTGGGTTTGGCTTCGGCCATGTAATACCACACGCTCTTCCCGGATACTACTTCTGTCTTTTTTGTCTTTTATCAATCCGGTACTTGGTCCTCTGGCACCATGCTCCTCCCCGGCACTTGTCGACTTCAGCGGGCTTCAGCAGGTGTCCAGCCTGCGATGGGCTCTTCCTTACATCAGATCCCCGCGCTCTTTGCCTCCACTGCCTTGGCCCAGACGGGAGGGTTGTACCGCGTGCAATGCACTTTCTTCACGTGTTCTGAACAACAGACTAGCTAGGTGGAGGCAGCTCTTCGAGAAGTCGCCTCCAGAGGACTTGAAGGACTTCGTCAGACATAAGTTAAGGCCCAATGGAGGGCCGCTCTTTTCCAGTGCACCCCGCAAGGGCGACTCCTTTCCAAGGAAATGCCCTGATGGGAGGAACCTCTCGGGTTCTCACACCAGCACGGGTACCAAGGCTAATTCAGCTACCGGCCAAGGGGTCTGTAGATCTTTCCGGAAACAGTGCTGAGGGGCAGCAAGGTTCTCTTACCAGGTCTTCACCCGAGGGTCTATGCCCTTTTACCGGCAACATGTCCGAGGGGGCGCCATTGCCAAGAGTCCTGGAGGAGGCTGGGCCCAGTGAGCCAAACGCCACGACTTTGCTATGTTGCATGCAGCTCGACAAGATGGCTGCCGTGCCAGACAAAATGGCCGCTCGTCCGATACCGCCTGAGGAACGGAGCAGGTGGGAGAACAAGTTACAAGGTGGGACTGGTGTCAACCAGGTATATGGCCTACAGTTTATCCATCTGCAGGGCAGGTTTACCCGGCAACCAGCCAAACAGAGTATGCACCAGCCCCAGCAGCTGCCCACTACCCCGTCAATATTACCTGCCACCCCAGCGGCCTGCGAGGACAGATTATCTTTGAAAAGTTCCTCAGGCTCATGAGATCACCTTAGATGTGGTCCATCCTTAGGGATGTGGTCAGGGATATGCTCCCTCCGGGCCCTCCGCCTGCGCCAATAGTCATTCCTCTTATGGCTCCAGCGCTGCAGGCCCTGGTGCAGCCCCTGCTGCCCACGCCGGCTCCTTCGATTCTGGCTTCCCTGCCTCCCACAGTTCAGGTGGTTCTGTACCAGCCTCTGCTGCAGCCTCTGGTTTCCACGCCTCAGCCCTCATCGCCCGGCACTCCTCCAACCGCTCCGGACCGGCCGGACGCCCTGGTGGACACAGACGAGGAAGAAGACCCCGACACTCCATCGTCAGTCAAGGCCATCCACAAATGACTTACAGGTCTGGCAGAGTACCTGGGTCTGCCTCAACCAGAAGTCGAACAACCGGAGGCAGGGGTACTGGCCGAGGTCCTCACTCTACGCTCTGCGGCTAGAACGCGGATCCCGATGCAGAAGGACGTTGTCGCCTTGGCCAAGAAGGGGTGGTTCAAACCCCACTCGGACCAAACTGTCAATCGGCGCCTGGACGCCAAGTATAGACAAATGGAGGCGGATCCACTCTTGCTGTCGGCCCACCCTCATCCGCACTCTTCAGTGATCGCTGTGGCATCACTCTACTGAAAGCATAAGTCGTCCTCGGCCACCTCGTCCTCGGCATTGCCAGGCAGCGAGGAGATCTTGGAGGCATGCAGGAAGAAACTTTATTCCAACGCTGCATCTTCGTCAATCCAACGCGGATGCCATGCTGGCAGCCGTTACTAAAGTCTTTGGCGGGAAATAGCTGACTTCCTTCCAGAACTTTGGGTGCATAGCCAGTCACGATTCAAGGCAGGTCTGACAGAGGCAAAGGTGGTGGCGCAAGACATCATGGAGTCCACCGTAGCCCACATTGACAACTCTGGCCGGGCCATATGTATCGCCACGACATGAGAAGGACTGCCTGGCTTCGGGCTACTAAATTCAATCCAGATGTCCAGGTATGCATATTGGACCTTCCATTTGAGGGTGGCAACCTCTTTTACTCCACCACTGATGAGGAGCTAGATAAAAAGAAAAACAGTTTGCAAACTGCCAAACCTTTATCTATCCTTACGAAGGCCACAGCCAAGGCATACACCCAGTGACATCAGCGCTCTGACATGGCGTGTACATTCGGAGGGTTCGCCCCGGTCAGTATATACCAAAGATTGACCCCCCCCTACTGTCTTGTTCTATCTTCTGCCACTCTCCCTACACTATCGAACAGTTATTGTTCTAATGGGAGTTGAAATGGTGCCTTGCAATTACGCTGTTTGATTCAGGACTTTTCTTCCACGTCCACTCGCAGCACTTCTTTTCTGCTCTTACTGTTTTGCCCCTCCTCCTCACTTCTACCACCAATCTTCTTTTGCTTCAGTGTTTCTCTCCAGCTAGGTCTACCCTTCACCCTTTGATGTTACTCCTCCTCCCACAATTACTCCTCCCTCCTACTACTACTCCCACCTCCGAACCACTATTCCTCCCTCCTACCACAACCACTACCACACTACCAAAGCACCTTCCTTTCACTCAGTACCATCCGCTTCACAGCCACTCCTTAGACTAGCCCTTTGACACAAACATGCACACTCACACTGCAATGCCACTCTCTAGCCAATACCTCACCTGCTCCACAAATTCCTCCTGTTGGTCTCTTGGTTGTCCTCCATCTTCAACTCTGACATCAGCCCACTGTGAGGCAGGCATGGTATCAATAGTTAGACACAGACACAAAGATACAAGTTTCAACAACTTTTAGTTTTTTTTAAACTTATTTTTATTGAGATTTTAATCCAGTCACAATCGTAACAAACGAGAACCATGACTTCCCATCCCCTCCCCCCCTCTCCACCCGAAGGAACACAATAGTTATCTCCACTGTTGGTCTGGCATTCGTCCTTTTTTCTCTTAGTTAAATAGTTCAAGTATTTTTATTCTGTGGGGGCACCATTGCGCCATGTAGTCACCTTGTAAATAATTCAGGACCATGCCCCAGTCTATGCAGAATCTATCGTGATCGCCCTGGATGTTGTACATGATCCTCTCCATCGTGATATATGTCCAAACTCTTTGCAACCATTCTTGTATTTTGGGGGGGGGCTCTGCTTCCCATTTTTGGGCTATGGCCAACCACGCCGCTATTAGGAGCCCCATAAAGTTCCTTTTCTGTGCCCTGGTCAGAGTTTTTTCCTGAGGGCCCCATCGCCCACACAACCATACCTCTTCTCCCAGTCCGGACGCTTCCGTGAACATCTTTTGCATTTGTACCTTTATTTCCCCCCAGAATTGTTCGATGACAGGACAGTCCCACCAGATGTGCCTCCAATCCCCTACCCCTCCAGTATACATTTGTGGTTGTTCTGTTCATCTTGTGCAGCATTTCCGGGGTGTATTGCCATTGTATCATGATCTTAATCCACATTTCCCTCGTCTGAACTGCTCCTGTGAGTTTGGGAGACGCTCTCTATAGGTGTTCCCAATGTTCCCTCGAGTACGTACCCCAGAGAGTTTTTTCCCACCTCTTCATGTAGTGCCTTGTGATCACTTCTAGTTGGGTGTTCAGGAATTTGTATGTGGATGATACACATTTTTTTGTGCCCAAGTGTATTGTTAGATAGACCTCGAATGGTGTAAGCTCGCTTGTCGCTGCCTGTCTTACCTTTGACGTCTGTAGCCAGTGGTGCAGCTGCTCGTATCTGTCTTTGGAGGTTAGGCCCATAAGAACCACGCATTCCTCGTAAGTCCTAATATCTTGGGCTTGGAACATGTCTCCTATTTTGTGGCATCCCGCCTCTTCCATTATTTAAATGACCACTTTTCCATGCCCGGTGGGAACTCTGGGTTATTGAACAATGGCATAAAGGGGCCTGGATGTTTTGTTAGCGTCTCGGCCTGCGCTGCTTTATCCCACACTTGAATTGTCGATTTCATTACCTCGCTTATACTGAGGTTCGGGTGTCTGTGTTGCTTCCCTCTCCAGAGTATGTCACTGAGTCGTGTGGTTGCTATCGCCTTATCTTGGGAAGTACATATTTTCTGTGAAGTTCCCGGTATCCATTTTCTCTCGAGCCACAATTGCGCCGCCTCATAATACTTTCAGAAGTGCGGAAGAGCGCAGTCTCCTACCTCGATGTGTGCCGAGAGAATTGCTCCCGCCCCCCTGGGGTTCTTCTTTCCCCGTATATATATTTTGATCGTTTTTGTCAGGGATTGTCAGGGATTTAAAGAATGAAGCTGGTATTCTAATGGGTAAAGCCTGGAACATGTATAAGAGTCTGGGAAGGATTACCATTTTCACCGCCATGATACGGCCCCACCATGTGGTCGGAAGGAGGTTCCATCTCTCGGTGTCCTGTTTGACCTTCTCTAGTTGGCCGGGGACATTTTCTACGTAGAGGTTACTTATTTTCCCTGTCAGTGTTACTCCTAGATATCTTACCCCCTTTTTTGTGACCCTCCGCTGTAGTGCAGAGGCTTGCGTCTAAACAATCCTTTATCTCCTGCCAGAATGAGTATTTCTGATTTTTGTCTGTTTGTCTGTTGACTTTGAGTCCCGATATGACCCCGAATGTCTTGATCTCCAGCAAATTTCCATACCTTTTCGGACAGTCCTCCATTTACTGCAATCCTGACGCTGGGGGTAACATAGTTGGCCTTTATCATGTTAATGAAGGGTTCCCCCATTCGGCACAATATTCGGAAGAAAAGTGACCACTCAACGCGGTCGAACGCCTTCTCTGCGTCGAGGGCTTGAAATGCTGCTGATTTGTGGGTTATCCCTGTCTTTTCTATCAGGTGTATGATTCTTCTTCTGTTGTGGTGGGTCTCCCTGTCTGGTACGAATTCCTGACTGATCCTGGTGTATTAGTTTTGGGAGTACCCGGGAGAGTCTTGTGGCCAATATTCTAGTATATAATTTAGCGTCCAGATTTATCAGTGCTATCGGGCGATATGAGCTTGCCATGTCCGGGTTCTTCCCCTTTTTGTGAAAGACTAGTACTTTGTGATGTTGCCTGTTTCTTTGAACGAGTTGAATAATTCTGTCAGTACTGGGGATAGGACATTGCTGTATGTCTTGTAGAATATTGCTGTATACCCGTCTGGGCCCGGGGCTTTATTTCTTGGCAATTCTAGTATTGCTTTTTGTACCTCCTCTTCTGTTATTTCCCCAACTAGATGGCACCTTTCATCTTCTGAGATTTTCTGGAGTGATATGGTGTTTAAATAGCGCTCCTGATCTGTCTCTATGAGATGCTCTTTGGAGTACAGCTCCTGATAGAATTCCCTGAATGTGTCCCTATATCTTCCGTTATGGTCCTCGCTTACCCCTTCCCATCTATCAGCCTTTTTACTGTCTGCCTGTTTTGTTTGTCTTTTAATTGTCGGGCCGCTTTATTTGCTTTGCGGTAATACCAGTGTTTTAGATGTACAAGTCTTCTTTCCGCCCTCTTAGTGCGCAATGCCTCTAGCTGACCCTGGACATGCCTCAAGGCTTTTTTCTGCTTGGTTGAATGTACCTGGACCATTTCTTTTTGTATCTCTGTAAGTTTCTTCTCATGTTCTACCTCCATTTGGCGGTTCTGTTTATCTTTAGTTGCTTCTAGCGCTATTATGTGTTCCCTGACCACTGCCTTTAGAGCTTCCCAGAGTATTTCCCTTGTCATGTCGGGGGTGTTGTTGTAGGAGAGGTAATCGTCTATTTGTTTCCTAACCTTTTCTCCCAGTACCTCGTCCTGAATTATATCTGCTGGGAGTCTCCACCTCCAGAGCCCTGAGTGATGATGTGGGAGCGATAATTCCACCCAGAGGGAAGCATGATCTGAGAGTGAGATTGTTCCCTTCACATTGGGTGTGATCCTCCCCAGGGGTCGTGCTGAGGCCCATATGTAGTCGATTCTTGACATGGTGGTGTGAGCATATGAGAAGTGGGTGTATCCCCGTTGTTGCCGCTTCAAGCCACGCCAGAAATCTTCCAGCGATAGTGTCCTCATTTTTTAACATAGAGCTTTTTTTGGGGATCCCTGTCCATTTGGTTGTGTGGCTGATCTGTTGGTGTCCGAGGGCCATGCTATATTCAGGTCCCCTCCCAGTATCACCTTCCCTGTGGCAAAACCTTCCAGCCTATCCAGGGTATCCCTCAGGAACCCATCCTGGCCCGTGTTAGGGGCATATATTGCCGCCAAAGTCAAGGGGTATCCCTCTATTCATATGTTAGCAAATATGTATCTACCATGTTTGTCCGAGCATGTGTTTTATATTTGAGCGTTGAGTGTTATGTGGAAGCCCATCAGTACCCCCTTATCCCCTCCGTTCTTGGACATTTGCCTGTATGATTTTCTTGTATCCTTTCAGTTTAACCTTCGCTTTGTCGGTACTCTTGATATGGGTCTCTTGGAGGATTATCACATCGAAGTTCCCTTTTTGAAGGAAATGCTCCACTTTCTTTCTTTTTACCAGGGAGTTCAGTCCTTGGACGTTATTTGAGGATTTTTAGCCCCATCCCTTTTGATTTATTGTACCTTCCCTGCTGTCGACTTATTGGAGTTCGTCTGTGTATGTTCTCTTCTGGTTCCTCCCCTTCCCCCCTTTGATGCCCCCCCCCTCTTTGAGCTCAACTACCCCCAACTCGCTCAGTCCTCCTCCCACCCCTCCTTAAACTGCCCTGAGGAGAGCCCTGGGACCTATGTTCGCGCGGGCGGGAAGCCCACTGTGCCATGCCCTCTATATACTCAGGGATAACTTTGTGGGGAGTCCTAAACCCCACTTGGATTCCTATTCTGGTCCCTGGGGTGTCTCCCTCCCCACCCCCCTCCGCATTCACCTGTGAGCTGGATTCTTGTTCCAGATGAGTTCTCCGACTGTTCAAAGCGTCAGTTGGGCCCATCGTGGACCGGGGCAGCCCTACCTTGTGGATCCTTGGTAGGTCTCTGTGCCGCCTATTTCTAATTTGCAGATTGTCTGGGGCCTCTGCCGATTGTTTTCCACTCCCAAGGTGGCTTCTGCCTGATGGAACCTTCTTTGCTGCTCCCTGGGTGTCCTTCTTGACCATGGAAGCTCATTACGTGCAGCCCTTCCTCACATGTAGTTATTCTTTGCTGCTTCCCATCCCATGTGAAGAGCAGGCTGAATGGAAAGGTCCACCTGTATCTGATTTGTCTGGTTATCAGTTCTTTTACTGCTGGACCTATCTCTCTGTGTTTCGGTAGGGTTGACAGTTCAAGGTCCTCATAGAGGTGAATGTCCACCCCATTCATCCTGTTATGATCCTAGTTTTGGCTTTGCAAAGTATCTGCTCCTTTTCGGGGTGCGAGGCCAGCGCCATCAGTACACCTCGGGGGCGTGAGCACGGTTCACTCGTTCTTTTCGGGCCGACCCTGTGTATTCTGTCTATTGGCATATTTGTATCTGCCTCCATCGCTAGGATATCTCAGAAGACTTGCTGTACTGCTACCTTTAGGTCTTTCTCATCCACAGATTGCACCATATTCTTAATCCTTTTATTTACTCTGCGGGAGCGATTTTCTAAGTCCTCACACTGGAGCTCTAAGTTGTGTGTCAGACGGGCCACATGTTCCAGTGTCTCAGCTCCTTGTTGCGTCTCCTCCTCCAGATTGTGAACGAAGGGTGTCTGTCCTTTCCCCTATGTTTCCCACTTTTTTTAGTTCCTGTATTGCCTTCTTCAGCTCGTTTTTCATGGTGTCAAATTGTGCGTGCATTGAGGCCATAAACTGTTCCTGAAATTCCCCAAACCAGGACTTCATATCATCCTTTGTGGCTATCTCCCCCCGATTGGTGCATGGTCCCATTGCTTCTTCCTGATTCCTTTGGCTCCTACCTTTGCCTGTTGTTGCTGGACCTGATCCCCACAGCTGCACCACCAGGTTTTGTTCCGGTCGTGTTTGAGGGGTCTGCACCGTAGATTGACTGTTTGCCTCTTGTTTTTGACATATGGACTTCTCTGCGTGGTTGTTGGATGTGGGTCGTTCCTTGCATTTTAAATCTCTGCCTCCTACTTAGTGCTTCTAAGGTGTCTTTGAATGCCTTATGGTGCTGCCCTTCCTGTTTTTTTAGCCTTTTCTTTCGAGGGTGGTATGGGTCCTTGGTGTTCTTGTCCCCTTGTTGGGGCGTATGCACCTTGTGTGGGATTCCCGCCAGTTCCATGGGTGTCCTCTACCTCTATTGCTCCTTGTTGGGTTTTCCCTGCGGTGTGCTTTTCACCCATAGCCCGTCGGTTTCCCCCAGGGGTGGTTGTGTGTTGGCCGTGTAGCCAGTGTGGGGGGGTATGTTATCCTTCCCCCAGTCTTTCAGGGAGCCCCGGAGGTAGTGGAGCATGTCGCAGTAAGGTGAGGGGGTTCCTCTGGGCGGGTGGCCCTCCTTACCGAGATCCGTATGCTTCTCCTCGCCTTGTGCGGTCCGCGCTGTCCAGGTTCTTTTCGATGCAGGCTACCTTTTCCCCCTGTTAGGCAGAATCCTGTGCAGTTCCCTTAGGGAACACTGCAAGAGGATTAAGACTACAGGAGTAAGCAGTAAACCCAATTGTTAGCAGTCTGCACCACCCAGATTTACCTGGTAGCTGTGGCTGAGCAGTCAGACCTCTCTCAAGATGAGTAGGGCAGTATACAGAGGATAACCAATAGGGCTAAAAACACAGTAGAGCAAGCAAACACTGACCAGAGCTTGGTATCAAAAGTATATAATTATTTATTTAAAACACACTTTAGGAAATACACTAAGCACTCTAAATCAAAGCAAGTTCAAACACAGTCAGATGAAGTATACACACCTCCCTTAATAATTATTAGACAAGTCTAGGTCAAAACACCACTATTTGTAAAAACAGATGTGAGCGCGTAACTTAGATGGCACTCCAATAATTAGGATAAAGGGAGAGAAAAAGGCAGGCCATGAAAATAAAACCGTTCCAAACACTTTTCTAAGACCACATGGCAGAGTCTACTGTAGAGCCAAAGTTCATAGGCCAGGCCCACTTTAAATGGAGCAAGGCGAAATGTGCCCTAGATCACACAGTTTAAAAAGCACTCAAGTCTTTGCAGAAATGTTCAAAGGAGGTTGGTTCGATGCGAAGGGTAAAGTTAGAAGGTCTGGGGCCAACCCAGTTGGAAAGCCAAGGATTTAAGGGTCACCTTTAGCAATCCGCAGAAAGTGAGGCCAGGTGGAACACAGTACCTTAAAGAGTGAGGGAGCTCCGGCAGTGGCAGTTGTTCCTGGCAGCGGGTGCAGTTTGTGGTTTCGACCAGGGGAAAAGAAGATCTCGTCGAGGAGGAAACTTGGAGTCGTTGCACTGCCCAGGGAAGAGACCAGCCGCGGAGTTAGTCGGTTAAAAGGTGCGTTCCTTTTATTCGCGGTCATAGTGGCGAAGCTTGGCTATCCTGCCGCCGGGGTGCTTGGCACGGGCGATTCGACCAAGGGACGTCCTGGAAGGCGAATGGCAAACTGGTTGCCCCCACCAGCTCAAAGGGAGAAGACTCTTACAGCAGACCTTCTCTTGTCGTCGGGAAAGTGGTGAGTTCGTTTCAGCAGGGCTCCACCGGTGGTGTCATTGCAGATGGCTCAGCTTCTCCCATCTTCGGATTTCTTAGGTCCTGTGGCGACTTCTCAAGTTCCAGTTCCAAAAGCCATGTTTTTATGCAGAAAACCCCCCATTCAACAGCCTAGCTGTCAATCACACATGCTAAGTGGTGAGCCGGGCGGCTCCCCACTGGGCCAATCAGAACAGAGTGCGACTTGAGTTGCTAAGGCAACGCAGTCCAGGATGCCAATTCCCCCACCCACACATCCTGTGGAACCCAAACAGAGTGGCACCAGTTGGAGGGCTTCTGTGGAGAAGCCCGCCAAAAAGTGGAAAAAAAGGGCCCGACCTTGGTTGGAGTTACAGAGACTGACTGACACAAACGCCATTTTGGAAAAGAGTTCTGGCGAAAAGACCCAACCGGTGATTTTATATTAAATAAATAAACCAGCGGTATCTTTAACATTGCACCAAAAAAGTGGTGCGTTTAAAATCAATGGGAAAATCCCATAGGAAATATTGGAAACAGACCCAGGGGCAATCTAATTAACCCCTTGCAGTACTTCCACAATATGATGGTTTGTACTGGTTCTGTTCACAATTTTGGACTAGTAAAGTCAATGGTGACTTTACATGCCCTGGGAGACAGTAGTCAGTCCCAGGGTATGGAGTCTGTTTGGGAGTCACTATGACACCCCTGTGTTACTGCACTGAGGGGCTGTGTAACACATACACTAAAACAGATGATACCCTATGGAGTAAAAGACCCCATAGCCCATAAGCACACAATAAGTCAGACATACCTCAAATCATGCCTAAGAGTGGGAGGAAAAGAGTCTCACTCTTAGCAGGAGAAAAAAACAAACTCCAAAAATCCAGCAAAGCTGCTGGGGGACTCACTAGGTTTGGGAACTGGGGGACTCACTGGGTTTGGGAAATTAGCTGCGCCGACCTCTCTTCCTACCGCGTGAGTGCCTGGTCTCTTTATGCACCTCTTCTGGGTCTGGAGCTATGGTGCTGAGAAGCTGCTTTATTGCTGCTCTTTATTGTCGCACAGCCTGGGGGGAGACGGCGCAAGGCTCACACACGTCCTCCCGGCTCAGCCGCCATCTTGGAATCCTTTATTTAATTTTAAATGAGGTTGGAGACTTCCTACCTGGCACTAATTCTATAATGGGAGTAGTCTCGACCATCAAAGTAAAACAAAGTAGCCCATGTCAGTCAGTCAAACAAAGAAAACGTCTGTGCCAGAAATCTATACTTGCCCTCACGTTTCACAATAAGTGTGGTAAAATGCATGAAAATAAGAGATTATCAAAAGAATGGCAGTGGAGGTGGTTCACCACCCCTTAAATCACGGGGGCTCTTTAAAAGTTCCTTCAAGGTGGGCAGTAGGCACAGTTCAAAGAATTCACATGCGTCTCACAGTTGTCTTCATTGGGCTCTATCGGGCTTCCCTCACCTGGCTTTACAATTCTTAAACACACAGCTATTCACAAAGTTCCTTTTAATCACTTTCGCAGGCTTCCCTTGCCTGTCTTCAAAACTTTTCATAGTTCCAGTGCTGTCTTACTTTTTAATGTTGAATCACATCACTCAATCACTTTCCAGCTACACAGCTCTGCTTCACAAATCTCGGGTAGAACTCCCTTCCCCAGCCTTTGCACTTCTCTCTTGCAATATTCATCTGTCAGAGACCTTCGCAACTGCACAGTATGTTCTCCCCTATGTGTAACCACTCTGACAATAGGGTCTACTCCTTTTAGCTCGTGCCTCTTGCACTTAAATTCTTAGGACGGGCCCTCGGCCACACTTTTACTCATTTCATCAAAAACATAGTTCAAATTCATATAAGCCTTTTTTTCGGGATCTCTGCACGTTCTCTTCACTCTGTGGCTTTCCCTTCATCGGCTCACTTTCGCACATTTAGCTTTAGTTAATAAGTTATTTTATCTTTCGAGGAGCCGTTCAACAACGTGCTTTCACACACGGCACCGCTCTGTTGTTTTGTTTCACCTCGGCTCACTCGCCGGTTAGTTACAATCAGTCTTTCACTTCAAAATGCCTTCATCTTCATACACATAGCCTTGCGTGCAACTCTGTAGCTTAACACAATCGCGTCTTTTGCAAACCGGGCTCTCCCTTTCCTTGAACTCCCCGGTTGTGATAGCTTTACCACGTTCTTCACCATTCCGCTCGTCGAGGTCAGGGTCTTGCCCACCTGCCCCTCAGACACTCCCAGGCAGCCTCGCAGTCACTGGAGGAAGCAAGCAATCTGCTGGCACATGGACGAAAGGGATTAGCAAACCCTTTGGCTCCCTTCTCTGAAGTCTCCTGGGTCCTTGGAAACTGCTCCCTTGCCACGCTGTCTCCTGCCTGTCAGCTTCTCGGCATCCCACTCTCCCTGGCCTGGTTCTCGGCAGCTCTCTCTCAGCTGCTCCTCCGCTTCGCCATTTGTGTTACTCTACTTCTTGGCCCTGTTCTCGCTCCCAGACTGTGTCTTTCTGTGCTCCACCTTTTATACTTTGAATAACTGTCAATAAGTTTCAGTTGTGTGTTATTGCGACTGAGTGCCTGACCCTGCCTGGCCTTATTAATGGGACAGGGCCATTGCATATTACTAGTGGTAATCTTCCTACTTCTCAGTCTTCCTCTTCCTCATCTCAGTAGTTGGGCAGATATGGAAGGGAGGGGAGTTATGGGAGTTGTAGTATTCCATAAAGGTAGAGGGAATGTGTGGTAAATAACTGTCAGGAAATGGGGGAAACCATGTCTCACCTTCCGGTGTCTCCTCCTGACTCGCGAGGGCCTCCTACCCAAGTGTTCCTCCCTCTGCTTGGCCACCCCCAGGGTCAGGATCCAATAGCAATGTCCCTTCCCTCGCCACCTGAATAAGGGATCCCTCGTGACTGGGTTGTGAAACCCCTTAAGGTTTTTCACACCACACTCCCTCCTTCTTGCTGCTTCCTTTTGGCCTCCTCCACTCTTTGGATTGGGCCCCTGTCCCTAGCCTATCCTGGCCTGTCTTTCCCACAATAAATGTACAGCAGAACTGCCAAAGCAGCCCTGGAGGGCGAATGTCCAAGTTTCTGTTTGTGGGGCTTGCTTTCCTGGCCCCTGCAAAATGTTTGGTGGTAGGGAGGGGTTGAACTCGCCTTCGAATGTCCATTGTGGTCTAGGGTTCCAAGCTGCTCTGCTTAGTGACTGAGTCGTTTGTGTGTGAACATTGTTTGTAGTTGACAGCGTGCGGTGCTGCGGAATAAGACCACCAAATTGCTGCTCCTTCTCTCTCTCTCTCTCTCTGAACTTCTTGTTCCCCACTGCATCTGGCTGCAGATCACTGGTGGCAGGGTGTCCGGAATCTTGCAGGGTGCAAGCCACCAGATCTGCTCTCATTTTTCTTGGTCTTTGCTGGTATGTCACTCTGCTGTGCTGTTTCTGCAAAAAATAGAAAAACACTGGTGAGCATCTGATAATAGAGGCATGACTTAAGATAAGAGTGGTCTACATAGAAACTTTCTGTCACAAGGGGCCAGGAATTGGGGTCCTCTCAATTGCCACTGTCCACCTCAGGGGTAGGACTGACTATGGCTTTCTCCCTGGTAGGCCTCCCGCCCACCAATGAGAGGGGTTCCCCCCTCCTCGTCGTGCCAGGTCCATGCTACTGATCTCGTCACACACCTCTGCCCTTTTTCCTAGGTCCTCTTCAGATCCCTGTTGGCTGACTGATGTTCCTGCTGGTGTTGTACAGTGAATGAAAATGGCTGTAATACCAAGAACCACTGCAAGATGTGCGGGTTAGTATATTTATCTCTGGTCATCCAGCCTAGTGGTGCTTGATTGGTCACCGGTTTAAACTTCTGCCTATTTAGCTAATACCTCCGATTCGATGGCCTGGACTTTAAGAACTATGTATTTCTCTAGGCTAAAGTTTTTGACTGATATATATCATTGGCTTTTCTTCCTCATTTCTGGCTTGTGACAATATAGTTCCCTGTCCTGTTGTGGAGGTGTCCGTCTGCAGAATGAATTCATTAGAGAAATTTGGCATGATGAGAGCCAGACTGCCACACAATGCCTGCTTGAGTTGGTTGAAGACATTCTCTGCCTTATTCCACTTGATGTTGAGATTTCTGTTCTTGGGTTTATCAGTGAGTGGTCCTGCCGTTTCTGAGAATTTCTGTTACTTGCTCAGTTTTGGTTGAGAACACAGCTGTGTAATCTTCGGTTCCTTGGGTGAGTTCTTGGTGTTGAGATTGTTAGCTCTGCTGGAATGCCATACCCCTTGTACTTCCATAGGTAAAGGGCTCTTTCAGGTGTTATTGGCAACAGGACCATCACTTGCTCTCCCACTTGTAGGACCTCCCCATTGTATGCTCTTTCTTGATGGTTTTGTGCTTCCTCCAGATGGGCTCTTACCGATTGCTTGACCTCAATGTCTCAATGTCTTCTAATCTTTTTCTGGTCATGGGTGCTCACTGGTTTGGCGACTCTGAGGGCCTTCACATTCCTCTCGCAGGATATCCACTACATGTCTTGGATTTTGCCCACACACAAGTTTGAAAGGGGAAAATCTTAATGATGATTGTGGGGTCTTTCTTACTGCAAATAAAGCCCATGGATCAGCGTCTGAAGATGGGCGAAACTGGGACACATTTTCTAAAGACGTGTTTTTGGGATTTTGTTAAATCTTTCTACCAAGCTGTCAGTTTGGTTATAGTAAATAGAGATTTGCAGTGTTCGGCTCTTCATCAGGTATTTCACCTAACTCATCAGTCTTGACATTAAGCTATTTCCCTGGTCTGTCAGAATTTCTGCAGGAAACCCCACCCTCGTGAAGAATGGAGTAAGTAACTTCAGTATGACCTTTGCGGTATTGCTTCACATCGGAAAGGCCTCCAGATATCGGGGTGCGTAGTCGATGATAGCCAGGGTATATCGGCTTCCTAATTATGCGGGTTCTAGTGTTCTGACCCATCCATGCCGATCCAGTGAAAGGGCACCTTGATAATTGGCAAATGGGTACATCATTTGGTAAGGTCTTCTTTCAGACTGGGCAACAGGCGCCAAACTATTTAGTCTCTGCAGATACTCCTGGCAAATAGAACCGGCTAAGCAGTGTCTTCTGGGTCTTCTCTAGTCCTAGTGGTTTGACTGTTAGATTTGAGTGTGTTAACTCTAGAATGGCCTTCCTGAAAGCTGGCGGGACTAATAATTGATAGTAATTGATGCCATCTCCATGAGGGTTCACACTGACTCAGTATAGGAGTTCTCTACATTCTATGAAGTAAAAGGTCTTCAATGTCCACAACTAATCCTCCCTCCTACTACTACTCCTACCCCCAAACCACTACTCCTTTCTCTACAGCAGGGACAGGCTCCCTGTAGAATTTTATAAGATGTATTAAATAATCGTTGCCATCTAGATAATTGTCAATGGATAATGAGGTGTTTGATAGGGGCGTGCCAAAATAGATGCAGCAGGAAACAATAGTGCTCCTTCCTAAACTTGGCACAAGACCATTGGACTGCGGGTCCTTAAGGCCCCTTTCCATGATCTATGTAGACATAAACAGCTATGGAAGATAGTAGCAGGGTTTACCTGGCAGGAACACTGTCAAACCTATATAGGCTGTTTTTATTGCTGGATTATTTTTTTTTTATAAAAGGAGACCAGGACTATCAGATTGTCAGCCTGGAGGCCCATAAACCATCTACATTGGTATTTTATGTGGGAAAGCCAAAGCTGTTTTGGACTAGGAGTGAGGTTTATAAAGTTGATCATGTTTTGATGCATGTCATGGTGGGCAATATATTGACCGATCAAAATGTATCTAGCAGATGGCTACTCGATAGAGTGATCAGATGGGGATTCCCCCTCTCGCCTCAATCTTTGCACTGATTATGGAGCCTCTCATTTGCCTGATGCACGCTAGATTTGCATGTGGCACGGTTAACATAGCAGACAAACATTATGTAATGTCGCTTTATGCAGATGACATCCTCTTTTTTTGTAAACAATTTGTATTGTTTTCTTCCAACATACAACACATACAACTGATGACCTTAGATTTCACTGTCCTTTCACCGTTACAATCGCAACTACTACACTCAAAAAGTGTTCCAGATAATAAGAGCAGAAATCAGTCAAAGAAAAGATAACAATAACACCTGCTTGTGCCAATACAACCCTAGAGCTCCCTTATCCATGTTTTTAGTGGCGTACCCTGGCACAACGGTCAGTTCATGGGTACTTTGTAAGTTTCGACATCGCATGTCATGTATAGTCAGATGACTATGGAAGCATATCATCCGAAGGAGCAAACAGTGCCTCCGTCAAGGTGTTTCATGCGTTCACATCACTCAACTCTCTCATACCATTATATACCGCCCTATGCCAGACAGCAGTTTCTGCAATCGCCCATCTCTACAAATCCCTCCACCAAGCTTTAATACTGGATCCTTAACTCGACTTCCAAGTCATCGCAATCCTGTCCTTAGCAAGCACCCAAATCAGGTCTTTCATCTTGGAGAGGTGGATAGTGCGTTTCTTCCCCCGCTGAAACTGGAGGCAGGCCTCTAGGGCCAATTCTGCATCTCAATTCCGCCCTTTGCTACCCTGTCTGCGACAGCCACCCAAAACTCCTGTATCACTGGGCAAGTCCAGAACATGTTCATTAAATCTTGCTTGTCATACACACATCTAGGGCAAATCCTCTGTCCCGCTCCCTGGAATTGAGATATTCTGTGTGGGTTCATGTATGCCCTATGTTTAACATTCAATTGCAGTTGCTTAAAGCAGGTGTTTCTAGAGGCCTTTTTTGTATAAATCAAGTTCCGGGGCCATTCCGGGTCAGTGAAGGTCCTCCCCAGGTCCGCTTCCCACTGCATATGTGCTTTTAGAATGGGTTTATTCAATTTCTCTGAGATCACCTCGTATATTCTGAAGGCCATGTGGCCTCCTTCTGACATATCGTACATGGTTTCCAGCATTGTTCGCTCTCCATGCGCCCCTTAAAGTCTGTCCATCTGTTTTCAATCTCTTTAAGTAAACCCACATACATTAGAAATTGCCCCCTGTGTATGCCTGTATACTGTGCTAGGGACACAGTCAATCACACTTTGCTACTGCAACAGGTCTCCCACTCTCACCACCCAGCAGGTCTCCCAATACTTCCTGATCACTTTCACTGAGGTGGGGCTGCTGTCTAATGACCCTACCAGGGAAATGTTGGGAGAGTATGGATCAGCAATCCCCATTATTAGCTAGACTCTGTGCCACAGAATCTTGCCCAATGCTACCAGGTGGGGCAGATGCGTGAATCAAGACTCATTTATCCACAGCACCTCCTTCAGAAAATAGTGTTCTCTGGAGGGTTGCAATAAAATCATGTCTAGGGAAGGCTTGAAAGCCAGCCAACCCAAGACAAACTGCAGCTGCCCTGCCAGATAATACAATTCAGTGGGGCAACCTGATCCCCCTTTTCCCCATAGTTTATCTGTAGAGAGCTCAATGCAATCATATTCTTCTTCCCTCCCCAAATAAAGTCCCTGACAGTAGTATCAAGCTTGCTAAAAAAATACCTTGTGAATTTTGAAAGGTATATTGATGAAGTGGTACAGTAAACATGGAAGAACTACCATCTTCAAGATTGCCGCTCTTCTCGTCCTCCAAGACACCATAGACTTTACCACTGTTTATGCAAGGTGTGAGCATCACGCCACACGTTGACCTCCAGATATCTGCAAGCATCTGTTTCCCATTTCAGGTATGGGTTGGGCAATTGACTGATGATCGGTGAACCCAGCCAGTGGAAACAAGGAGGATTTGTGATGGTTAAAGGGTATAACTGAGAGGTCTGCAAACCGGTCTATTATTGGAGGTTCTCTTTGGGATATGTGACATATAGGAGCATATTGTCCACTTATAAATAAACTAGGTGTCTGACTCCATTGATATAAATGCCGGCCATGGCATATTCTGAACATAGGAACACTACGAGTGGTTCTAAAGCAAGAATGAATAACATTGGAGACAGCCGGCATCCTTGCTTGGTGCCTTTCTTCAATTCCCACCCGTTAGAAATATGTTTGCCTGTGCGCACCCTGGCCATTGGTTTAGTATACACCTGCTGCACCCATCTCAGAAATCGTGCGTCCATCCCAAACTGTCGGAGGTTCTCGTATAACCAGTCCCAGTTTCCAGAGTCTAACGCTTTGACAGCATCTAAGGAGGCAACCACACAGCCCAGCTCCGGGTGTCTAATGCTGTCCATAATGTGGTACAGTCTCCAAGTTCCACAAGGTGCTTTTGCCTGGAATGTAACCAGTCTGATCCGTGTGTATCAAAGTACCGATCACTCTCTTTATTCTGTCAGCCAGCACGGCCGTGAACATCTTACAATTCTGGTTGATCATAGGGAGGGGTCTATAAGAGCTGCATTCTAGCTGTCATTTGTTAGACTTTAGTATCGGGACTATGATTGATTCACTTAAGCTATGTGGCAACATTCCTATATCGTATGCTTCTTCTAGCACTTCAAGCAGTCTAGGGACAAGTACTTCTGTATACTCCTTAGAGTTCCCCAGGTCTTCAGTCAGCCCCACGGGTTTTCCCCGTCGGCAGTGCGCGTATGGTTACCAGAAGTTCCTCCACAGTGAGAAGGGTGTCCAGAATATCACCTGTGCCGCATCAAGGCTGGGTCAGTTTATAATAGATAGCGCTTCGCTAATGTCAGAGCCACTAGTTTTCACCACTACTACACCATCAGCTTCTCCTCCTTGCACTTCCCTCGTGCCTGAAACTCATTTTCACATTTAAAAGTCCTGTTGAGGTGTTTTCTACCACAGCAACTAGACTGCTCATTATACTTCATTAACTCTGAGTCACTCTTCCACGTCCCAGTACACAGGCATTATGGGACCTGAAGTCCATAATGATTTTGGTCTTTTTATAATTAATTTAAGCTGATTTGGGAACTGAGAGTTGTCACATTTATGGGTGGTTAAGAGTTGGTCATTTACCCTTGGGTTTTAGACCTTTATATAAAATAGATTTATAACCATTAGAAGTTCTGATATTAACTTCCCGAACCCCCAATGTACCACTTTTATGCTGGCTAACAAAGTTTTCATATTCTGTACGTTGGGTATTTCTAGGAGAGGGAACCGTACATTGACAGTATTCCACTAGATACCTTGGGTATTAAAGAAATTTCATCCTCGGAAGAGAAGGAATATCACGTCTCTCCTAGTGGAGTCACCACTTCCCCATTACAGCTGTCTCGTCCCATGTGGTCCTCCCTCATGGTACCACCCCCAGGGCTAGGATCAGGTAGCAGCTGCCTTCCCCTGGCCACATGCGAGGAGATTTTTGGCTAGGGTTTAGTGATGACTCCGCAGGAGGTTTCATCACGTGTCCTAGCAAGGAGGAATCGCCTGCACTGCAACATCGGCACTACCTCCTGTTAGCAAGATCTTCCTAGCCGCTTCTTAGCCTGTAAAACGCTAGGTCAGTCACGCTGTTCAGCCACGGGTCTCCAGGTGCCACCTTGGAGAAAGGGTGCAAACTCTCAGAGCTCCCAATGTGTCCCAGAGCTTGCCCAGTATCCTGGATGTATTCCTGGCCAGGGGCGGGTTGCAGCTCTGAGCCCGCCAGCAACCTCCTAGCGGCAGCAACCGCTCTCACAGCACCTTGTCACTACTCCGGCCCACACTTTGTCTCTGATCTCCTCAGCCAACCCCACGGCGGGTCGGGAGCACCCTCAGCTGCTCCAGTAGCACACCCGGTGCAGTCCACGGGGGCTTGCTGCTTTCACTTCAGCACTGCAGAGCCTCCACCGGCTCATCACACAAGCATGCCAGTGGGGTCTGGTCTCGCTCCGAGCACCAGAGGATGGCAGGTGCCTTGTTGTAATCCTCGTTTTGCCTCTCATAATATATTCATGTGACGTGTCTTCGGTTTTCCTTTCGCTCTGCTGGCATCAACTTTATCAGCATAGGCTCTGATTCTTGAAAGGTACTCTGTAATGAGAGTAGCTTCTATCTTCGGGATAATCTGTGCAGGATCATGCGTGAGCATAGTGAAGCTGCTGCTCACTACATGGCATTGTTGCTGGCCATGCCCCCCTCACAGATGACATCTTCTTATGTTTATAGTCCAAGTAGCACATTCAAATAGATGCTCAAATTGGTTGAGGAATTTGGGATGCTTTCTGGGCTCCATATAAAGTTGTCTGCCTGTTATGCCCCCACTGGCAGGAGTGAAAGGTAGATGGTTGGAAGGGTCCTCCTTGCAGATTTCATCAGGGGAATTTAAATACCTGTAATTGCAATTTGGCTGTCAAACCAGGCAGTATTTGAGAAAAACATGAAGTATTTTTGAGTGTGTCCGTGGCCGTATTTCTACCCAGGTTTGGTCCTCCACGGGATGTCCCAGGTCTGCCTCCCATTGCACCATACATAGTTTTTGAGGCAAGAAAGTCCCCCAGGAAGCTTTTGTACAAAGTGGAAATCCTTCCACTAGGCAACAAACAAAATATAACCTTAACCAAATCTGCCCCTCCGTGCACACGCCCTATACCTCCGACAGACCAGATATCACACTGCCTGAGCGCACCCTCCCCCCGCACCCACATCAAAAAACCATGCATCACCACCGAAACCATCAAAGGTGCACTCATCAATGCGAGATCTGCAGTCGCCCATGCCCTAGACATAGCCGACATTATCTCCATCAATGATCTCGACTTCATAGCTATTACAGAGACCTGGCTCCACCCAGCGTCTGGCCCCTCTCTTTCACTTGCTATACCCAATGACTATACCATCTACCATGCAGACAGACAAACAGCTAAAGGTGGTGGAGTAGCCATTATTGCAAAAAGATCCATCAACATAAGACACATACAATCATCAGCGGAACTACTCACCCTCAAACTATCCACAACGCACACAAGCACAATCACCATCCACCTCATTTACAGACCGCCAGGCGCTATACTATCCTTTAATGACGACATAGCCCTTTTACTCTCTAACAATATCAAACCTAACTCTCGACTACTCATCCTAGGAGACTTTAATCTAGGTCTCAATGATGAGAAAGATGTCAAAGCTAACACTGTCGCCAATACCATTTCAGAATTAGGACTCACCCACCATATCGCACAACCCACACACAACAAAGGCCGCATCCTTGACTGGATAGCTGACCTTAACTGCAACACTACCATCCTCTCCAACACTCCATGCGCTTGGACCGATCACCACCTCATTACCTTCACCATCAACAAAGGCACTCAAACACCAGGGCCTTCCCCCAATGCCCCACCCACACTCACAAGAAACAACAAAAATATCACAGTAGAGAAACTCCTCCCGTTACTCCAACCCATCATCGACTTCTCACCCACCATGACCAACCCTTCAGAACTAGTAGAGTTATACAACACAACCATCCTTAAGGCCATAAACACCATAGCACCACTCAAGCTTCGGAAAGCCAAACCACGCGCACACCTCAATTCTTGGTTCACCCCCGAACTAAAAACACTCCGCAAATCCAAAAAACAAGCTGAATTAGCATGGAAACAGTCACCATCCACTATTAATAAGACATCTTACGCACTGGCCTCGAACATCTATAAGTCAGTCATCATCCAGTCTAAAAAAAACATGTACAATGAAAGAATCTGCAACGCCAAATCCAATACCAAAGAGCTCTTCAATATCCTGAGAGAACTCGAATCACCCTCCCCCATTCCAGACACTTGCAACAAAGACATCCACTGGTGCACGAACATTCAGGAAGCACTCCTAGGCAAAATTGCCACGCTACAAGCCAAAATCCTGACAAAGAAAGAAAGCCTCACCCTCACTGATAACATCACCCCCTCTACACACACCTACACCACCCCCCAAAATGATGACAATAACCTCTTTTCCACCATAACCATCAAAGAGATTGAAGAAATAATCTACTCTCTTAAACCGTCCAAATGCCAAGGTGACACTTGCCCGTCCCCAGTCATTAAAGATGCAACCAAACAACTTGCTCCCTTCATCACTTCCCTCATCAACTCATCTTTCACATCCAACGTAGTGCGCAACAACCTCAAGGACTCCTGGGTTCTTCCTTTACTTAAGAAGCCCACCCTTGACCCAAATGTCCCCACCAACTACAGACCCATTACGACTGTACCCTTCCTACTAAAAATCCTTGACAGAGCTGCCTATCTCCAGATACAGAACCACCTTGAGAAAAATAACTTACTAGGACTCAGACAATCAGGATTCCGCCCCAAACACGGCACTGAGACCGCCCTGATTGACCTTAAGACACAGATGGACAACATTAAAGACAATGGCAAATTGGCCCTCCTTCTCCTTCTTGACTTATCGGCCGCCTTCGACCTGGTCAACCACGACATCCTCTGCAAACATCTATCCTCAGCAGCCAAATTCTCAGATAATGCCAACGCATGGATCCAATCCTTCCTTAACAGATCTATGAGAGTCTTCGCACCCACAGCCTCTGCCAACCCAGCCCCAGTCACTTGCGGTGTCCCCCAGGGCTCCTGCGTCTCCCCCACTCTATACAATGTGTTCACGAAACCCCTCTTTGACATATTGGACCGCTTGGGTGTCATCTACACCAACTACGCAGATGACACCCAAATACTGATCCCTTTAACAGGCGACTACTCCACCGACCTCACTGCTCTCAACAACATTTACTCCATTATCCAAGAATGGATGGCCAAGCATGGCCTATGCCTCAATGAAGACAAGACCGAGCTTCTTCTCCTAGGTTCCCAACCCAGACTTAATAAACTCGACAAACTCTATCAGGCCTTCACTATAGAGGGCAATAACATCATCGTCTCTAACAGCGTCAAAACCCTAGGAATCTACCTCGACTCCTCCCTCACACTGACAAGACTGATCAATTCCATCTCATCCGCCACTGCTTACACCTGTAAGCGCATCAATGCCAGCAGACATTACCTCTCACCATCCAACTGCACCACCTTAGCCAGAGCGCTAGTCCTCTCCAAAGTCGACTACTGCAATGCTCTATACTTGGGCACCAGTCAGAAAAACATTAACAAACTACAAGTCATACAAAACAACGCCTTGCGAGCAGCCCTGAACATACCTAAACATGAACACATTTCGGACGCCAGACGCTCCTGCCATTGGCTATCCATACCACAAAGAATTGAATATAAAACCATCTCACTCACACACAAATGCCTAGCTAACCAAGCACCCAGATACCTATCCGACAACCTCACTCACCACATCCCAGCGCGCCCTACCAGATCAGCTCAAACACACTACTTAAATATCCCAAGATTTAAGCTCCAAAAAGCAGGTGGCTCTAGCTTCACCGTGCTTGCCTCCAAACTCTGGAATTCACTTCCACTCGAGCTCAGATCAGAACCGTCCTTTCACAGATTTAGACACAACACCAAAACATGGCTTCTATCCAAAGAAACGTCAACTGCCTAGCCCTACCTTACTAGCATGCACCAAGACTGTAAATTTGTAAATATGTAAATCGGTCTGTACATTACCTCTAACTGCGTGATAATGTCCCAAATGTATTGCTCTCATCCACCTTGACCATGCTATACCATATATGTAACTATCTGTAATTGAAACTGATTGACAACTCACTCAATCTCTGTTACTGGTCCCCTAAGACCATATTTTATCATATTGTACTGTTGTATTAATCTTGTTGTATTCTTCGCAAGCGCCTGGATGCCCCAGGGCCAGGCGACGCTATACAAATAATAAACTAAACTAAACTAAACTTCTCCGAGCTGGGAGTTCTTTTAGGGTCAGTTTGAGGGGAGTGGGGGTAAGTGTTGCTGCTTGTAGAGTTTGCGGGTGAGAACACCAGTGGCGGAGTTGGATATAGCAGAACCTATCTGTTTCCTCAAGCTAAAAGGTTTCCTTACATTGTTCAAAGGTGCGGGGGAGGCCCCCCATAAAAAGTTGGTCCATAGTCTCGAGACCCCCTGCAATCCAGTTTCTGAAGTTTTTGGGACAAGCTCCGGGTGAAAATGTTGGGTTACAGAAAACTGGGGAGAAAGGAGCAAGACTCTTTGGGATCCCTTTGCGCCTTAAGGCCCCGTTCCAGACGTGTTTCAGTGATAATAGGTTGGTCCATTGTTGCTGCAGTGGGGGAAAGCTATGTGGAAGGAAGCGCAGGCGAAGTGGTAAACAGGATTGCTCCAGTTGTACCCATCCAGGGCGGCCAGAGGACATGAGCCAAGTTTGGGTATGCGATAACTGTGCCGCCACCTGATAGCTCGGTAGGTCAGGGACTCCCAGTCCACTCAGCCTTGGGTTACCTAACATTGTTTTCAGGGGAATCCTGGCCCTCTTGCCCCTCCAGATGAACCGGAGCATTTTCCTCTGTAGACCATGGAGTGTGGGTGGCGGGATTGGAACGGATAAGGAAGTGCAGGTATAAAGAAACCTGGGGAGGAGGTTAATTTTACAAGCTGTGATACACCCCATTAACAAGATTTCTTGTGATGCCCATCTCGTCAGATCCAACTCCAGCTCTTTGAAGAGCAGGGGGAAGTTTACGCAATATATTTCCTTCGGGTTCGCAGGGATCTGGACCCCTAAGTAGGGAATCGCCTTCTCTTCCCATTGAATAGGACATAACGGGGCCAGAGACTCTCGTTCCTCTGTGGTCAAGCCACTTCCCAGGGCTACCGATTTATTGAAATTGATGAAGAAGCCTGTGACCCTCCCATAATTATCTATTTCCGTGATGGTGTGCCTTAGCGAGGAGTTAGCTTCCGAAATGGTGAGTAAAACATTGTCCGCATAGAGGGCTATTTTGTATTGGGAGGGGCCAACCTGGAGACCCTTAATGCTGTCATTCAGTCTGATTTTTTGGGTGAAGTGTTCCATAACTAGCGCAAACAGTAGCAGAGATAGGGGGCATCCCTGCCTAGTACCGCAGGTTAGGGGGATTGGGCTAGAGAGAGAGCCATTAATTCTAAGGAGAGTTTTCGGGGACTGGTAATTGGCCAGGACCATCCTCTGAAACGCTGGTCCAAAGCAAAATACCTCAAGAGTGTGGCTCATAAAGGTCCTGCCCAATCTATCAAACGCCTTTGTTGCGTCCAGAGCCATCAATACACATTTCCGAGAGTCTTGAGAGGCAAGATCTACCAAATTTAAGGCTTTACAAATATTATCCCTTGTGGATCTATTTTTAATAAAGCCGGTTTGATCAGGGTGAATTATGTCGGGCAGAATGGGTGATAAACGGTTAGCTAGGATTTTGGAATATATATTGGCATCTATGTTTAATAGGGTAATTGGTCTATAAGAAGCCGGGTCTCTTGGATCTCTCCCCGGTTTGGGTAGAAGAACATTGATTGACTCCTGCATAGAGGGGGTTACAGTACCCGATGTCACAACCCAACTTAATGGAGGGGAAGAGAGATCAACACTCTCCCCCGAACCACGGAAGCCGAATGAATTCGACCCTCCCACCATGGTTGGCACAGGTGCCTGATTTAGATAACAGGGCACCACGTGGCAGCCAGTGGGGGGAAGAGGGTTAGGGAGAGGTTGTGGATCGGACAGGGGAAATTAGGAACACCGGATAGAGGGTAAGGAACTCCTATAGTGGATAGGACTGGGGAAGCACGGGGAAAAAACCCTAACCTGTCTAACACATAAACCTATTAGTAGTACAATTACCTTACTACTCAAGAACCTCCCGATCCTGCCTATCATGAGCAATAGTACACCTTAATACATGTACTAACCCTGACTTATGCCCCCATGACACAGATAGCAAGCGACAGAATGAAACAAACATAAGGGTTTCCGCCCCACATGATCATACAAGTACACGTGGCCCTTTGGGCAGCATAAGCAACATTCACAACAGATATGGAGCCCCACTAGTTAATTGCACTAGCAAAGCATTCCCAGAGTCCTTTTTAGGCGTGAACTTCGTTGCCCAGAGCCGTATTCATTTGCTCCCATAAATCACTGATGTAGCAAACCAAAACTGCTTTAGAACAGCACATATAACATATGCCCGCACACAGTTAGCCCAAGTACTTAGCTTGAGTCTGGGAGCCCCACGGGACTTCCCAGACGCGAAGAGGCGTGGCAGCAACTCAACCCAGGGAACGAAACACAAGGCAATTCAGTGAACCACAACCATTTCCCCCAATGTACTTATCTCAGGTTGGGAGCCCCACGGGACTGCCCAGACGAAGGATGCCGTGCCGTGATTCACCCAACCGTTCTGCTGTCCCTTCTGCCGCTCCTGATGCCGTTACCATGCTGCATTCGTTCCGCGTTCCATCGTGCTTTTTCCGGCGTGCGTCGTGTCTGCTTCCGAACAGTCCACCGAACAAAATAAGCCACACCTTCTGTTAGGCAGAAACCTGTGCAGTTCCCTTAGGGACCACTGCAAAATGTTTAAGACCACAGGAGTAAGCAGTAAAGCCAATTGGTAGCAGTATGCACCACTCAGATTTACCTGGTAGCTGTGGCTGAGCAGTCAGACTTCTCTCAAAAAGAGTTGGGCAGTATATAGAGTATACACAATAGGGCTAAAAACACAGTAGCACAAGCAAACACTGACCAGAGCTTTGGTATAAAAGTATATAATTATTTATTTAAAAACACACTTGTAAGAATACACTGGCACTAATATGTCGAGCAGGTTCAAACATAGCCACTATAAGTATATACACCTCCCTAGTTAATTATTCAACAAGTCTAGGTTAAGACACTACTTATTTAGCAAAACAGAGGTGAGCGTGTAACCGTACATGGCACTCCAATAATTTGTTTAAAAAGGGAGAGAAAAGGCAGAATAGGAAAATAACACAGTACCAATACTTTTAAGAAACCACAGCAAGTCAAGAAAGGCAGGGTCTACTGTATAGCAAAAAGTTCATAGGCCAGGCCCACTCTTGGAGAGAGCAAGGCGGAATGTGCCCAAGCTCACACAGTGGAAATGCACTCAAAGTCTTTGTCGAAAAGTCAAAAGAGGTTAGGTCAGTTCAGAAAGGTAAAGATAGCAGGTCCGAGGTCACCCCAGGATAGAGAGTCAAGGATTTACGGGACACCTTGGACAATCTGTTGCAAGGGAGACTAGGCGGGACACAGTTCCTGAAATGGTGGGAAAGCTCCAGCGGGGGCAGTTGTCCCTGGCAGCGGGTGCAAGTCAGGGCTTCGTCCAGGGGAAGAGAAGATCTCGACGTGGAGGAAAGCTGGAGGTCGTTGCGCTGCCAGGGAAGAAACCAGCCACAGAGTTTCCCGGTTAAAAGGTACAACCCTTTTATTCGCGGTAGTGGTGAAGCGTGGCTATCCGGCCGCTGGGGTGCTTGGCACGGGCGATTCGACCACGAGACGATTCAGGAAGGCGAAAAAGGCAAACTGGTTGGAAGAAGATCTCCTCTGTCGTCGGGGAAGTGGTGAGTTCGTACAGCAGGGCTCCACCAGTGGTGTCATCATTGTAGATGGCTCAGCTTCTCCCCTCTTTGGATTCTTTAGGTCCTGTGGCGACTTCTGAAGTTCCAGTCCCCAAAGCCCTGCTTTTATGCAGCAAAACCCCCATTCATCAGCCTAGCTGTCACTCAAACATGCCAAGTGGTGAGCCGGGTGGCTCACCACTGGGCCAATCACACAAGAGTACGACTTGAGTTGCCAAGGCAACTCAGTCCAGGGTGCCTAATCCCCCTCCCACACATCCTGTTGACCCCAGACAGAGTGGCACCATTTGGAGGGCTTCTGTGGAGAAGCCCGCCAAAAAGTGGAACAAAGGGCTCGACTTAGGTTAGAGTTTCAGAGGCGAACACAAACGCCATTTTAAAACCGAGTCCTGGCAAAAAAAGACCCAACCGGGGAATAAATATTAAATAAATAACCCGGCGGTATGTTTAACATTGCACCAAAAAGTGGTGCGTTTAAAATGAATGGGAAAATCCCATAAGAAATACTCTGGTGGAATATTTTGCGTGGTATCCACTGCCACCAGCCAGAAACTCGACAAGGGGGGACTGGACAGTGCCCCCTTGGAAAACAGACCCAGGGGCAATCGAATTACCCCTACCAGTACTTCCACAATATGATGGTTTGTACTGGTTCTGTTCACAATTTGAGACTAGCAAAGCCAATGGTGACTTTACATGCCCTGGGAGACAGTAGTTAGTCCAAGGGTATGGAGTCTATGTTTGGGGGTCACTATGACACCCCTATGTTACTGCACTGAGGATGCTGTGTAACACACATACCAAAAACACATGAAGCCCTATGGAGTAAAAGACCCCATAGCCCATAAAACACATTACATAGTCAAAGGACCTTCTCAAATCATGTCTAAGAGTGGGAGAAAAAGAGTCTCACTCTTAGCAGGAGAAAAAAATAAACCCCAAAAATCCAGCAAAGCTGCTGGGGGAGTCACTAGGTTTGGGAAATTAGCCTTAACAGAGACTTCTCCCTAACACCTGCCACTCGCCGTTGCCTGCTAATAAGCTGTTATTGATTCCAAACAGCTGGCAATGCGCGCGCGCACAGGACTACCCGGCATGCTGAGGCTGCTGGGAACTGTAGTTTTAACGTCCTATTCACACTCCTGCATCTTAATATGCATATTTCATCACTCCCCGTCTCTGCCAACCCTTATTCCTGACACCCGATTCCCTAAAGGAGTTGAAGAGGGCCACCATAGGGACAGTCGTCTGGGGCTGAAAGATCTTATAGAATCTGTTAGAGTATCCGTCCGGGCCAGGAGCTCAGGCTTTAAGAGATTTTATGGCGTCTTCAACCTCATCACCTGTGATTGGAGAGTCTAAGCTGTCTCGAATGAGGCCTTCAGTTGGGGAAACGCTGTCTTCTGCAGGTATTCCTTTTGTTCCTTTTGGTCTCGTGGAAGCGCAGGCATCACCTGAACTAGGTGGGCCGCCGCTAGCCGCTGCTTTTCTTGCTCGGCGTATTGTATCACACCCTGTTGGTCTCTTAGTCTGAGTATTACATTGCTTCTCTTTGCCTTGGCTAATTTAGCCACCAGCAATTTATTTGCTTTGTTGTTCTTAGCGTAATTAAACTGTCTGGTCTTAGCCAGAAGATGTGCTGTATGTTCGGCGTAATGAGCTTCTAGTCTCTTTCGAGCGATGCGGATGGCTTGTTGCGTCTTTGGAGACCAGCCTTTTTGTTTGTGTTTTTTCTGCTTCCTGGAGTTCCTCCTCGAGAGCCAGGCGGGCCTGTTGTTTACCTCTATGGTACGCTGCACCCACCACAATCAGTTCCCCTCGAACCACGGCTTTCAAAGCGTCTTCATAGCGTCCTAGGTGTTTGCTGGGGAGGTATCTGTGCTTGGATTTTCCCTAAAGAAGTTCTGAATTGTTGCAGCGATTGTGTCTTTCAGCAGCGTTTTGTTGAGAATTGGGTCATATAGGGACCGTCTGCGTGGCTGGTTAGGAGTTGGTTGACATGCTCGGGGCTCCAGAGTTATCGGAGCATGGTCGGATAGGGTCCTCGTAGCAATGGACACCCAGTGGACGTAGGTTAATAGTTGTGGGGACGTCAGGAGGAGGTCGATCCTTGAAAAGGTCCTTTGTATATAGGAATAAAAAGAAAAATCCCTCTGTGGGGTGGAGTACCCGACAGGAGTCCACCACCTCTAGGGTTCTGAGTAGGTGTAAAAGACCAAGTGCAATATTAAAGTCTCAGCGGGAAGGAGGGTGCAATTTGTCCCTTGCGGGGTCTGGGACCCCTTTGAAGTCTCCTCTGATTACAATCTGACCCTCTGCGAAGGGGGAGAGAGTAGTGCCGAATGAGTCATAGAAGGCAGTTTGTCCATCGTTGGGAGCATATACAGAGATTAATGTGTATAACTGTCCTAGTAGGAGACATTTGACTTCAACATATCGGCCCTCAGGGCATAGTTTAGTTTCCAAAATCTGAGGGTCCAACCCTTTTACAAAGAGAACCGCTGTTCCACCTTTCTTGGTGCCGCCAGAGGCTAAGAATTGAAGTGGGAAATGTCTGGATCATAGTCGCCCAAAATCTAGTGGCAATAGATGAGTCTCTTGTAGTAGGACCACTGCGACATCTTGTAGTCTCTGCAGAATGAATTTACGTTTGACGGGGGAGTTCAGCCCTTTAACATTGAGGGAGACAAATCTCAAGGTCTGATAATCCAGGGCGAAGTCTGAAGCTGTCGCGGAATCTGGATGGGGGGGATTGGGATGGATTGGGAACGCGGATCAGCCATCATTTTGCACAGTCTATAGCTGTATGTCACCCTGCCTTTGGGATTTTAATCCGGCCACCAGCGGGAGGCCGGAACTTTAAGCGGTTGTGGGGGTCGCAGTTTTGGGTTCGGCACCCCCCCTGGCCAACTGGGCCAAAACGGAGCCCTCAGCCAACATGGGGCAGACAACAAGAATTGAGTTTCATTCCAAGGACTCATAGGTGATCTGTACCTTGGAAATGGGCATGGGCCGCGGGGAGCCCGCTGCAAATATCAGTAGCTACTACTTTTGGGATCGGCAAATTCCCACAAGAGAAGCATGTCAATTTTGAGGAGGGGGAGGGTGCTGAACCCTACCAAACGAGGTTGGGTCGATCAGGGGGTGCACAGACCTGTCACCCAATCGATAACGCCCAGCAGTCCACTGCTCCCCCGATTCCACTGCACCCGCCATAGGTCATCTCTTCTCCCCGTTCCTCGGTGCCCTCGACCAGGAGGCTTGTCTGGGTTTCAGCGGGGGGGCAGGAGCCTCGCCCCAGCGTCTCCGAGGCTAGATTTGTAGCACCCCCAGGGGAGTCCGAATGAAGGATCTTCTCAACATCTTTAAGGTGACTGATTCTCCTAAGGGAGCCTTTGTAAGCGAATTGGAGCCCTTTTGGGAACAGCCATCTGTAACAGATCTGGAGGTCCTGAAGGAAGAGAGTCAGGGGGCGGCGGGACTTTCTTTTTTGTAGTGTGAGGAGGGAGAGATCCTGGTAAATCTGGAGGGGAGAACCTTGGAAGGAGAGTTTGTCCCGGGATCGGCTTATTGCTGAAATGGCCTCCTTTGTGGTGTAGAAATGTACTCTTGATATTACGTCGGCGGGGGGCGGGGAAGAGTCCGATTTCCCCATGTCGCGGGCACAACCTATGGGTGTAGTCTAGAAGCAGCTGAGGTTTGTTCAGCTGCGGAAGAAGAGATTGGAAGAAGTCCCCCACGTATTCTGCCAGCTCTTTGTCCGGGACCGAGGATGGAATTCGACGAATCCGAAGGTTATTGCGCTGGGCCCTGTTTTCGAGGTCCTCCTGTTTAAATTCAAGGATCTCACATTTATCCTGTAGAGTCCGGAGGGTGCGCTGGATTTCCCCTAAGGTGGTAGCGTGGTCCTGAGACCGGTCCTCAACCTCCCCCAGTCGATGATCTGCCTCTGTGACCCTTTGGTCGGTTCGTTCCAGCTTTGTGGTGAGCTTGGTCATACATGACCTAAGTTCCGTCTCGATATCTGCCACGAAAGCCTGAATGTCTTCCTTGGCGGCCAGGGACCCTTTGTCGTCTGGGGTCTTTTGTGGCGTAAACTTAGGAGGATCGAGTTTCTTACCCCTGTCGGCTGTAAGCAACATCGTGGCTATGTCTGGGTTCTTAGTGGTTTTCGATTGTTTAGCCATAGTAGTATCAGCTTAGTGTGGGAGCGAGTTCAGTGGCCTCCGGGGTGAAGGAGGGCGAAGAAAAATGTAGTCTAGGTCCGCTTTCCGGGGTTGAGAGAAGCCTCAATGCGTGCTATCCGTTACTATAGATGCTTCAGGAGGCAGGATCTCAAAGCCATAGACAGAGAGGGGCAAGCTCCCCAATACCTGGTTCAACTACTGTGGGCAAGACTGCTGCGCCTTCAAGGTTTCAGGGGGAGGGGGTTGCTGTGTGGGTTGGTGTGCCCCAGGAGATAGAGGTGAGCATTGGGGGAAGTTAGCTGCAGGAGAAAGGAGGGAAGCGTCTCTCTCAACTGGTCACTCCAGGAGCTGTTTTTGTGGCAATGCAGTTTTCTATAAAGCTGTGTGTGCTCATGGGCGTTGAGGGACCCTTCGTTGATTCTCTACCGCGTCGTGGCTCATGGGCTGAGATGGAGCCACCACCAGGAGTTGGCCTCCCCCTTTCCAGTGCGGGGAGGGACTGGGGGCAGTTGTGAAGGCAGGTGAGGCCGGGAAGGAGATCACGTTGTGTGGGGCTGGCGGTGTTGTCTGTGTGAGTCTCGGGTTGTTCCAACCTTACGAAGGCGACAGGACCATCCGGTGCCTAATAGGCCAGAGACGGTCGGAGGAGTCCCGCACCTCCCCGGTGCCCCAGATGCCACGATCTACCCCACGGCGTGGGCCACCGTAACGGTGTGCTCGGCCCCAGAGCCCCGACACCTCGCCCTGGTGTGTGCGGGCGAGTTGCATCCGCAGCAGGACTCGATAAGCTCACTGTTAGGCAGAATCCTGTGCAGTTCTCTTAGGGAGCACTACAGAAGATTAAGACTACAGGTATGAGCAATAAATCCCCTTTGGTATCAGTCTGTACCACAAAGATTTAGTTGATAGCTGTGGCTAAGGAGTCAGACCTATCTCAAGAGGGAGATGAGCAGCATTCAGGGTTTACACAATAGGGCTATAATACTATGCCACAAGGAAACACTGACCAAAGCTTTGCATTAAAAATAATATATATATATTTATTTTACACACTTCTAAGTTAACACATTAATCACAGTTATTGAAGTAAGTTAAAATCAGTCAAGAAAAGTATACACAACTCCCTAGTTAAATTGTAGACAAGTTTGAGCAAGAGTGAAAACTGAGCAAAACGGCACAGTGAAAACCAAACACAACTGGCACTCTAGCAATTTCTCACAAGGGAGGGAAATCACAAGTTATACAGGAATATATTCTTAAATACCCAAGCAACACTTCCCATAAGTTTGTGAACAAGTTTAGGCAAGCAGTACTTTAGCATGTATAATACCTAAATGAAAACCGAGCAAAATGGCACTTCACAAGTTTTAAAAGGGGGAAGGAAAAGGCGGTTATAAGAAGTAGGTGCACCAACACAGTTCTAGTTGAGAAGCAATCTAGAGAAGGCAGTTCTAACAAATTTAGCCAGAGTCGATAGGCCTGTGCCAGAGTCAGTGGTACAGGGCAAAGAGCTCAGGAGCAAAATGTTCTTGTAGCTGCAGTCAAGTCTTTGTTAAATGATTCAAAAAGGTGGATGCAGAAGGTGAAAGACAATGTTAGAGGATGGGGGCGGCCAACCCAGCAGGTAGGTAAAGGATTTAAAACACCTTTAGCACTACCAAACGAAAAGGAAGGCCTGGCGTAACAAAGTACCTTAAAATGTAGAAGAGGCTCCTGTGGTTGCGGTTATTCCTGCCAGTCCCTGCAGTTCGGGAGATCCAGCAGAGGAAGAGAGACTCTCGTCATGAGGAAGGTTCGAGTTACTGCACTGCCCAGGGATGAAACCAGCCGCGGTGCTGCCCAACGAATAAAAGGTACGCTCCTTTAAATCGCGGTCCGGGTGGATGGGTGCCTGGCTATCCGGTCTCCGAGTGCAGGGCACTGGCGATTCGACCAAGGCAGGTCCAGGAAGGCGATTGGCAAACTGGTTGGCCCCACCAGCTCAAGGGAAGACGGCTCTTTCAGATGAAGATCTTCTCTCGTCGTGTGGAGAAAAGTGGTGAGACGCTGCAGCAGGGCTTCACCGGTGGTTCAGTCGTTGCAGATGTTTGGCTTCTCTCCTCTTTGGCTTTTTAGTTCCAGTGGTGATGTCTTGCTCTACCAGAGATCCCCATTCATACAGCCTAGCTGTCACTCACACAGTGAAGTGGTCATCCTGGCGGGAGACCCTCCAGCCTATCAGTGCAGACTGCGACATGGGTTGCTGAGGCAACCCTGTCCAGGGGTCCTACTCCCACACAATAGATCCACCCTAGAGACAGTGGCGCCAAAAGGAGGGCTTCTTGGCAGAAGCCCACCAAAAGGACGAACAAAGGATCCCCGACCTGGGTTAGGAGTTTAGAGAAAGACACGAGAAAGAATTTATATAAAAGTTCTGGCAAATAAAACCTACCGGAGTAAAGTTGATATAATAATAAACCGGCGGTATGTTAGAGGCTGTCAGTAAATGTGGTAGCCTTGAACAATGGGAAAATACCATAGGGAAATATTTGCGGTCGAATATTTTTGGTAGTAACCACTGCCACCAGCCAGAAACTTTTGAGAGAGGGACTGTACGGTACCCTCTCGAAAATGAACATAAGGGAAAATGATTAACCCTTGCCAGTACCTCCATAGTAAGATGGATTGTACTGGTTCTGTTCATAAGGATTGACTAGTAAAGTCAATGGGGACTTTACATGCCCTGGGAGACAGTGGTCAGTCCCAGGGTATTGAGTCTATGTTTGGGGGTCGCTACGACACGCCTGTGTCACTGCACGGAGGGTGCTGTGTAACACATGTGGATAAAGATGGTTCCTATGGGAGTGAGATAAACCCCATAGACATTAAACACAAAAAATAGCCTAGAACACACATAGCAAATATGCCTAAGAGTGGGAAAAAGAGTCACACTCTTAGCAGGAGAAAAAAACAAACCCTTCAGTTCCAGCAAAGCTGCTGGGGGACTCTATAGGTAAGGGAAATTAGCCATAGAATGAGAATTATCCCTAGCACTCGCCTTCCAAGCTCGGCGGGACTCGAGAACTGAGCTTTCGGGTTGTCGGGGAGAGACACTGCAGACGAGACACTGCAGTGAGGGTCTTCGAGGCCGGGGAATCTCGCTGCCAAGCCTCCACCCGAAGTTGCTGCAGGTCTCTGCGGTTCTGTCCACTATCTTGGGATGATACGGCGACAAGGCTGCAGGGCTCATCGGCTCGTTCTGGGTCTCCCCGGGGCCTCCGCTCCTCGTTCTCGCTCCAGCAGCAGCCCCAAACCCTCCTACGTTCAGACAACCATTTTGCATCAGGAAGGAGTGCTGAAACCTCTTTAAAGTTTGCTATACAACGGGCTCACCATGGAAGCTATTACGAGAGCGACCGCTTCGCTGGCGCTCCAGGCCACACCCCCATCAGGAAGGCCGCTTCTAAATCTGTATAGTCTACAGTTGACAAGAGGTGTACTCCTTTCACAACATTTATGAGGACGAAGAAAGGTCCGATGAGGATGTTGGCCCTTTTGGTCTACCTTGTGGGACTCCTAATGTTCCGCACTGTCTCATTTCCGAAGAAAGTCGGATGGAGAATTTGTCAGACTTTGCATGATGCCAGTGGCCTTGGCACTTCCCCTGAGATGGAGTTTGGCAAACCGGATCCGGGGGATCATGCCGACTCCTCTTATCAGTGATTAATGTCGAGAGTTGTGGAGTACCTGGGCTGGTTCAGGCCTGCGGTACAGTTTGATTTTACAGATATTTTGGATCAGGGTCCGTCCACTGACCCGGTGTTGCCATTTCATGCAGCGTTGCAGAAGAGGGTGGCGGCTGCTTGGAACGCCCCAGAGACTATTTCAGTGGTAAAAAAGTCATTAACGAAGAAAACCGCCCATCCAGTAGCGACCCCGGCTACCTGTCCACACACCCCACTCCGGAGAGATTGGTGGTTCAGGCGGCTACGGCCACCTCGATGCAGGCAGCATACCCTACCATCCCTCCTGATAGAGACGATAAACGCATGGATGGAAGGGCACCCAAGGTATTTTCTGCTGCGAGTATGACGTGAAAATCGGCCAACTACACCTGTGCCTTAGCAAAAATGTTCGCCCACTCTGTGGAATTACATCTCTTTAGCGGCTGAGCATATTCCCGAAGGGGAAGAAAGGGATGGCTTGTGAAGGATGGCAAGGACTCCATGTGTGAATCCCTTCAGTCTAAGTTGGACACTGTGGATAATGCCAGCAGGTCCATGGCTACGAGCACCATGATGCGCAGGTTTGCATGGTTGCCGAAGTTCGGGTTTGCACCAGATGTGTTAGGAAGCAAGGCTGACGAAAACCTTGAGAAGTTGCAGACCTACAAAGCAGCTGCTAAATCTTTGGGCGCAGCCGTTGGACAACCTCAGCCTTTTCATCCTAGTGGACAGCAATGGAGTGGAGGCTCCTTTTGCTACTACTCCTCATTTGGAAGGGCGAGAGGGATGGCCAGTCAAAGGGGCCAACATAAATTTCCTCATGGTGGACGAGGTAGAGGTGCCAAAGCCGCTCAAGTATCAGCCTCTTTGCCGTTGGGCACTACGCAGCCGCTTCAAAACCGCTCTGAGGCCTTGACTCATTGTTCACTGGTAGAGGGCAGACTGTCTCAGCATCTAGAAGAGTGGGGAGCCATTACTTCATATGTGTGAGCGCTGGAAACCATTGCCCGTGGCTACTGCCTTCCTTTTCTACGACGGCCTCATGACAATCCACCGGGGAAGCACTTTTTAAAGATTCCAGATCCACTCCTTGCACAGGAGATATTGACCCTGCTGGAGAAAGGCGCTTTAGAACTAATGCCTGTGAAGGAGAGGAACAAGGGTTGGTATTCCCCATATTTTTTGATTCCCAAAAAGGACGGAGGACTGAGACTTATCTTGAACTTACGATACTTGAACATGTTCCTCAGGAAGGACAAGTTCAAGATGATCGCTCTTTCGCAGATCCTTCAGGCCCTCCATCTTCAGGATTGATTGGTGTCATTGGACCCACAGGATGCTTATTTTCATGTGCCGATCCATTTCAAGCACAGGAAATACCTGTGGTTCGCAGTTGGCGGCTTGCGCTATCAGTTTCGGGTCTTGCCATTCTTCACCAAGCTAATGGTGGTGGTTGCAGCGTATCTCAGGAGAGGGGGGATTCATGTCTACCCCTACCTAGACGATTGGCTGATCAGGGTGCGTTCTCCCGAACAAGCCTTGGATCATCTCAACATCACCTGCCACTCGCTTCACAAACTGGGCTTCTACCTCAATTTCAAGAAGTCCCATATGACATCTTCCCAACAGCTCCAGTACATCAGGGCTGTGTTGGACACATCCTTGGGGAAGTGATCGCCTCCCAAGGTGAGGGTTCAAGACATTTTCCAGATGGTCTACAAATTTCTATATGCCCAGAGTCTTCCAGCTTTCGAATTATTAAGGTTGCTTGGCCTCATAGCATCCTGCATTTTTCTGGTGCCAGACGCCAGATTGCGGATGCAATCCCTTGAATGGGCTCTCAGGACACAATTGTCCGGCAAAATGTCAGATCTCCTCCGGATTCCGCTCCGGGTCTCACAAGATCTTCTGTGGTGGGCTTGCAAAGGAAATCCCATGAGGAGAACCTTTTTGGCAACCGTGGCTGGAGGTAACGGTAGTGACGGACGCATCCCTCACAGGGTGCGGGGACGCACACCAACAATCTGTCCAGCAGCGGTTGTTGGTTTCCATCGGAGTCCAAGCTACACATCAATCTTTTGGAGCTGAGAGCAATCAGGCTAGCACTGAAGGCTTTTCTGCCATCTGTACAGGGGAAGAATGTCCTGATAATGACGGACAACATAGTGGCCATGAATTACCTCAACAAAAGAGGGGGTGTAGGTTTGCTTCCACTATGCAGAGAGGCGATGCAGCTCTGGTTCTGGGCAATCCGAGATTGGATTGGTCCAGGAGAGCGTGGTACCTGGAACTTCTAGACATGTCCATCTGTCCTCCAATGCGTCTGCCCCAAAGAGAGGATCTACTCTTGCGAGAGGAAGGTCTGGTTCTCCATCCAGAGGTCAAGACACTCAACCTTCACGCATGGTTTCTGAGAGGTTGAGATATAAGGATTGGGACCTCCCGGATGACTTGATGGGGGTGTTGCTTTCGGCTAGGCGCCCGGCAACAAAGTCCCTGTACCGTTGCCGTTGGCGTAGATTTTGCGACTGGTGCAGAGGAAAGAATGTTAATCCTTTTCAGTGCTCAATTCCGGAGGTTCTCTCCTTCTTGCTTTCTTTGGCCCACAGAGGTCTTCAGGTGGGCACCATTAAAGGTTATCTGGCAGCGCTGTCTATCTTTTAGCGCTCTTAATGGGAATGCTCTTATTTTAAAATTCCACCGATAACTCTGTTTTTCAAAGGGCTCACGAATGGGTTGTCACCGTTTCAGGCGCCGTTCTGGGACCTTAATTTGGTTCTGAAATTTCTGATGGTTGCTCCGTTTGAACCTTTGCACTCTTGTCCATTAAGATTGTTGACATTTGAGACTGTTTTCTTAATTGCAGTTACATCTGCTCGAAGAGTGAGCGAGTTGCAGGCACTTTCTTCTGAGCCACCCTTTACTTTGTTCCACAAGGACAGGGTTGTATTGAGAGTACGTCCATCCTTTCTACCTAAGGTAGTGCCAGAATTTCATTTGAATCAGAAGTGGTACTTCCCGCTTTCTATCCTCCTCCTCATCCTAGTAAGGAAGAGGAACAGCTGCATAGGTTGGATCCTAGAAGGGCCTTGAGATTTTCTCTCTCTAGAATGGCCAAAATCAGAGTGAACGACCAGCTCTTCGTGGGGTATACCGGACAGTGATTAGGACAGGCTGTTTCTAAGTAGACCTTGTCTAGGTGGATTATCCTCACTATTTCGGAATGCTACCGGTTGGCTGGTAAGGACCCTCCTGAGGGTTTGCGGGCTCATTCCACCAGGGGCTTTGCTACTTTGACAGCCCTACAGATACTTACCACCGCACACAAATGTATCAACCTGTCCGCACCATCATACCTGTCTGATACGCTAACCAAGTGTCTCTCCTCCAGACCAACTAGGCAATGCCACTCCAACCAATTTAAGGTCCCATGCATCAATCGAGCTAGAGCAGGTGGAATAAGTTTCCTCTACATTGCCCCTAAGCTATGGAACGCACTACCTAGCACACTGAGAGCAGAAACCTCTCTCTCTGCCTTCCGAAAAAAGCTGAAAACCACCTTGTTTAACTAACTCCCTCTCCTCATGTTGTTTACTCTCTCCTCCTCCCCTCCCCCTCCTCTTCCTCTCCTGTAGATATTTCTCTTCTCTTGCAACTAAGAAATTATTTCAATGTATGTACAACTAGTCATCTGCATATCTTCTGTTTTCTTCTCTTGCAACTAAGTAATGACTTCAATGTATGTAAAACAAGTCATCTTCATTTTCTGTAACAAGCGCCACGATGCCCATTGGGCTGCCTGTGCGCTAAACAAATGTGAATAAATAAATAAATAAATAAGATGGGTCTGCCGGTGAAAAAATATCTGTGACGCTGCAACGTGGTCTTCCATACACACGTTTAAGCATTACTCCCTGGATAATTCCCATGCTCAGGATGCTGCCTTTGGTAAGGCAGTGCTTTACTCTGCCATTTAATTGGGTATATCTAAATTCTTTTTCCTCCTCCAATCATGATTACTGCTTTGGGAATCTGTCATAGATGAGGAATACATTGGAATCCATTCGAAGAAAGTTACTTACCAAACTGGTAACGTTCTTTCGACTGTTTGTTCCTCCAACGTATTCCTCATCGCCCTCCCAGCCTACCCCTCTCAGAATTTCCCATGCTATTACAGCTTTCGTCCCACAAGGCTAAGTGCAGTCGATGTTGTGTTCTGGGCATGTGTGCCACACGTTCTGAGGGGGGAAAAACATGAACTGAGGCTACTGGAGCTGTGCGTGCTACTTATAACATCCGATAACGTCACCCTTGACAGTGGTCTTCGAGGGACATCGACCAGACAGCATCGACCAAAAAATTTCCAAAGCAGCAGAGCTGTGGACATTACATGTCATAGATGAGGAATACTTTGGAGGAACATCCAGTCGAAAGAACGTTACCAGTTTGGTAAGTAACTTATTTGTCTACATTTCTAATGCTACGCCTAGAGTCGTCAAATAGTTGTATTGCGCTGCTATTAAACCATGCAGCTCCTGCCTACTCTCTTCCCAAAATCTTTTTTTTTTTTTGTGGATACCTTGATTGAGTGTAGCCGGCCCCTTTGGACCATGCCGTCAGATAATTGGTTACTTTCGTACTGTACCGGTTTGCAAGACAAGATCATGTGTGAGGAAATCTTCTATCTTATTACCACATCTGGGACAATTGGGAGAATGTTCGAAGAGGAATTTTTGTGCCCTCTTGTACCTTCTGGGAGTCAAGTAACTTATGTAATATCTTTAACTGTATACATTTAATCTCGATTTTCGGGAGATCATCTTAACATGGCAGCCTGCCCATTCTAGAATCAGTGGAAGTAGAGGACAGGTCATGTACCCACCTTGATTTGACATCAGTTCTGCCATGCAATACCAAAGGTGTTCGGGTCGGTTATATAATTTTTATTTTGGCACTCCACCAAGAGGAAAAGTGCCTGTGCCAGGGCCGACAGGGGGTAAACCGCCCAGAGCATCCTGGCAATCGTGCTAAGTTTTGTTTTTTCTTGTGTATTCCGAAATTAAATCTGAATTGATTTTCTTTACCTTATTTTTACTCTGACATTTTCCTGTGTACTAATTGCTCTTGTCTTGAAAATTTCATGTGTTTAGAAAAGCTACAACTAATTATTTGTTCAGGGTGGGCTGTAGCTTGCCTATCATTTCGTTCAATTTGTTAAAAATATATGCATGCAATACTTTTTTTGGCACAGTGAACTGCATCTTTTTCATTTTCTGCACAGTATGTGCTTCCTGAATCTTTGAAATTTTCTAAAATTCTGTCAACTTTTATTTTATCTGCTTGACTCACTGAGTGTGTAAATTGCATGTTTTTGAATTGTTACTGTAACCACTGTGTGGTATTACAGTGTCACTCTTTGTACTCTGTCTAAAAGTGAATTTCATATATTATCTCCTGAAAGCAAAACACATTTGTGGACTCCCTGACACTTTTACAGATTTCCCTTTACTCCGTGCCATTGAAACTAATTCTCATGTCATTCCATTAAGCTTCCTATTTCTTCCTCTGGGCTCAGCAGCACATGCCCTTTCTCCACATACCTCTTCACCTCACTTTTGCAGACCCTAATGTCCAGACCCAGCAAAGAACTACTCCAACCAATTCTACATTCAACACACTGAGTAACATTCCTCCGCAATTATCCCACAATTCTCCTGTTGCACATACTCCCAGCCTCTACTGGAGCATGGCTACCTTCAGTTCCGATCTGCTAATAAGCATGCAGTGAATATCCCCAATTTATTTGTCATCTCGTAGGTAGGTGTTCTTACAGTACCTGGTTTTCTGATAATTACACAATACTGGTCGACACTCTGCTCCTTAAGGTTAAGGTGTATAATAAGATGAATGAGCCTGGGGGAGGGTTCGCAAAATCCATCAGGGATGTGTCCTGACCACTTTAATCCACACTATCCATGTCTCTACTTTTGAAGGTTTGCTGTGCAAATGCTTTGTGACCCCCTGTCTCCTTGACCCTCATCACTATTTATTGCCCTCCCCTGTCCCCTGCACAGCAGCCTTTCGAACCCGCAGTCTGTATCTGATATGATTATTGTGTTTGCCGATTTTAACACCTGGCTTGGCTTTTCAACCAACAAGCATTTACTTCAGTTTTGTAACCTCTGTGACTCTCTCGATATGAAACGTTAGACGTCCAGCCCTTATCAGATTGGTGGTCATTAACTGAATGCCACACTGTTGTCACCATTTTTGAATCTAGATGGCACGTCACAGTTACCAATGTCCTGTGATTAGGCTATTATCTCTTCGAAATGAGGCTGCATAGAAAAAAGAGAGCATAGCAAACCTCACAGACAGGGAATTTTTGCACTGAAATGACTCATAAAGTAAGTGATTCTAACCCCCCCTCTCTGCAACTTTCCCCAACCCTCCAGTGACAACTGGGTTGCTCGACTCCTTACAGGATGACCCTCACTTTGAACTATTACAAAAAAGTCTGACTTTGCTAATAACAATTTGCTAGATACATTTGATTTAGATGCACAAAGAAAGCATACAAAGCCAAGATAGATTTCACTGTGTTGTCCCACATCAGCCTAACCCAAAACATTTCAGACAGGGTCGATGCACTAAGGTAATGCTCTCTCGCCTTCCTAAAGGCTGCACAATACTAAACAATGTGTTTTAGCGTTTCCTCTGACTTTCCTAGCAAAACCTGCAATCACTACTCCTCATCAACTCATCCCATTTGCTCCTCTGCTCAAGAGTAATGAATTGATTCAGACAAAAGCGCAGATAAACCCCACAAATCTTCAGACAGTGAAACAGGAAACGTACATCAGGATATCACCTCTTCTTCTCCTGAAGTTTCCGTATTTTCTGTAGAGAGACAGAGTGGACAGCAGATCCAGTGTTTTCGACCCAATCAGCTGCAAACAATTTCTTCTTGACCACCCTATGTGTCCTACAGTTCATCATCTGATGAGCATGTCCATTGCAGAATCCTGCACATATTAGCCTTAAATTCATTTAATGTGGTCGCTGACTGTAGGCTTGACAGGTCATCCAGGCATTGGTAAGAGAATTGTGAGGGGGATTTATAAAATTAAAATATTCAACCAACCTCTTCCAAACAGCCCTTACTGCCAAAGAGGTAAGACCCTGCTCAGTCCTCACTACCGAGTTGGGCATAGAATTATTCAGGTCCAAAGTTCTTTTGCAGAGCTGACTCTGGAGTATATTAAGGGATGTCCATATCAAACGGTACAATGTCGAGCCCGTATAAAAGTGTCGGTTTCACCTTCTGCATGTAAAATTTAATCAAGGGCACCATGGAGTACGGGCATAACTGAGAGTACGCTCTCTTCATTTTCGCTAAAAGGGGCAGGAATCCTCCCTTAAAGAGAGCCTTCCAAGCCCCCATAGACTGAGTGTTAGTCACATTGTAGCCTAGATATCTCATAGAAATAACCTTTTCAAAGGCTTGTTCCCTCACATTCCACACAAAGGATTTAGGTTGTTTTTTAGACGAGAAGACAACCACCTTGGATTTTTGCCCATTCATTTTTAATTTGTTTTTGACAGCATAATGAAGTCCAATGGGTATCTTATCAAAAAGGATTATATCATCTGCAATGGCCATAGAGTCCAGAATCAGTATCCCCTTTTTACAGGGTTTGTAACTCCTGTCTCCCACACTGAAGCCAGATCTGACATGTATAGGTTGAACAGGGTGGGGGCCTCTATGCAACCTTGTCTAGGTCTCACAAAATTGGGTGTAGGTGCTGAGATGGCCCCCTTCCTGGTTAACCTAAACCTCAAAGAGGAATTGCTATGCAACAAAGCCAAAATATGCACCGTTCTCAAAGGGACATTTCCCCGCTGACATTTTCTCATAAGGTTGCCTGGCTCACTCTGTCAAAGGCATTAGACATATCTATGGATGCCATGCAAACTGGGCTCATCACTCCCCTTTTTACTGCTGCCGATATGCGAGAGATTATTGTGGCATTTAGGGAAGTCCCCATGCCCGATCGAAACCCCCTCTGGTACCAAGAGAGTAGATTTAATGATTTTTTTTCTGCTTTGAGAGATCTCTAGGTAACAAAGAGGTGAAGATTTTACTGGGCGCGTCCAGAAGGGCAATTGGCCTAAAATTCTTTGGGTCAGCTCTGTGCCTGTGTTTATAGATTGGCATAATAGATTGCTGCCAGGTACTGGGGACCGTACCAGTTTGGTAAATGCTCTCAAAAAAGGTCATTAGGGGCTTCAGCCAGAGCTCCGGATCTTGCTTTAGAAGCATCAGGGGAATTTCATCAGGGCCTGGAGCTCTGGTGGATTTAGCTTTCCCTATGGCCCACCGTATATCTTATTCCCCCCAAGGACACGCACCCCAATCCCTCTGGCCCATTTCAAGAGACCCGCGCTCCACTACCCCCTTGGGCAAAGCAAATTTCTCCCTTGGGTATGCCAGCCATATATGTTCTGATATCTCGCAACCTATATGGCTAGGGGAGGCGTCCATGGTTTCCCTGACTGTGGTCCAAAAGCTTGTGTGATGATTACCCACCAGCATTTGGAGTATCACTTGGTTAGATGCAATGTGAGCCTCTTGCTTAATTGATCTAACAACTTCCTTGTGGCGAGCTTGAATCTTTTTTTTCCCCTTTATTGTACTCTGGGAATGTTTGCGATCGATCTCAGTTTTTTCAAGTCCTGCCTTTTTTGTCTTTTAGCCCAATCTATTTTGGCATTATAACCATGACAATAAAGTTTATCACCAGCATAATTTCCTTTTTTTGTCAGCAAACCAAAACATTGATTTAAGGTAAGTCTAAATGCATCTGCAGAGAAACATCCCGCCGAGTCTCCCGCAGGCCTGACCATTTGATCTAAGACGTTCAGGAAATGTCTGCATGCTGTAGCATTCCATCTCACCTTAACCCCCCCCCCCCTACAGGCGAAATGAAAGCCACAGCGGGCTCAATCGGGCGAAGTTTAAGGTTTCCTCGCAACGTAAGTATCAAGGGCATATGGTCACTACCTGTAGGTGCGGCCATGTCAAGCGACTTACAACGAGCCAACAGGGACCAACACACAAAAAAGTGGTCGATCCACAATTTTTTTGTTCCCCTAAAGCGGGTTAAAAAAACGCCTGGCCTGGAACAACCTCCCCCGGCATACAAATCTCCAGGTCCCAGTTGTTCAAATGGTTTCCCCACCCATTTGGTGGTGATCCCTCTCCAAGAGGTGGATTAAAAGACCACTCCTCCCAATCTTTGAGATTTCCTCCTCCTGCACAATTCACATTGAAGTCTCCCCCAGAATAACTGTATGAGTGTTGTCTTCCTCCAGCCACCCCGCCAGGAGCACATCCATAGCCTCAAAGAAAACTGTCAGGTGATACTTTGCTGGATTCCAGTATATGTTGAGAAATAGGAACTCTTCCGCACTACTCGCAAGGGACACACTGACTGCCAATAGATCGTCTGGGGATGTGATAACCTCGTGGTGTTGGCACATCAGCTTTAGATCAATTGCCATTGCTAAACCCCCTTGGGGACGTCCCCGGAGACCCCTAGTTGCCAATTTACAGTCGGTGTGAAAGCCTTCAAGCACAATAGAGCTGGTGGCCAATGACTCTTGAATTAGAAGTATACCAGCATCACCCAACCATCTTTGTATGCCCTTTGTTACATTCATAAAACCACAAACATTTCATGACACAATTTTTAGCCCCCCAACCTAGAGAGCATTTTGGAAAACATTTACACAGCTGCTTCCAGCCAAGACCAATCGTCTGAAGAAACCAATGTGGACTCCACCGATGATTTTATACTCCGGATTTGAGGGTCCAAGTTGTGGACAGGGGTTGTTGGTGTTAGGATGTCTGACATTGCTGTTGGTGCATTTAGATCAAATAGTTTGTAGCCCACCGATTGGAGCAGTTCTCGTTCCTTCCACAGTATTTGGGCAATTTAATTTGATGTAAAGTGGAACACAGATCTGTTAGTCCCTGATTTCAGGAAAGCTACATGCACTATATCGTCCGACCGTAGGGCGCGTATAGAAGGGATTTCCTGGAATCCTCTCAACATCTGCGTTCTGTTCATGGCCTGTTTCCCATAGCCCTGAGTCAAGTATTCCAATCCGGTGATAGTACCTTGAAGTTTGTCTTCCCTGTTCTGATTGCAGGGTTGCATGGGACCGGGTTCCTGTGTGCGAGAGACTACAGATGGTTCCTGTACCGATGCTTGTGCCACCTTCGGACTTAAGATCAAAGTCTCTTGAGATGGTTGTGCCGGCACCAATTGAGCCTCCTTTTCTGGGAGGCCCCTTAAGTAGACCAATGTAGTTGGTACAGAGTTCCCCAAAATGTTGTAATTTTGCTTTGCTTAGAAGGACCCTTTTTCTTGGATCTCCCCGTTTGGGTCGAGCCGGAATCCCTAGAGCCATTTGAGACTACAGGCAGATGAGAGGAGCTTTGCTGCTGTTGGTTCCGCTGCTAGATACGTCAGATAGTGTGCTAATGAAGTTCTGAACCTTTTTTTGTTTGTTTAAGTTAGGGACCAGAAGATTTTTGTTTTCTTTCTTCTCTGGCCCCTTCTTTTTCTTCTGTTGTCCTCTGGATTTTTGTTCCTGGAAGCCCTCGTTGGTATTTGAATAAGAGGTTTCTGTGCTTTCCGCGGGTTCAGTTTCCGTGGCATCTTTTTGAACAACCCCATCAGCTATGGCTGTTGGAGTATTCGGAGTCTCACTTTGTTCCAGCACAGACTTGGTGCACTGGAGCTGCGCATTTTCTTCATGGGCTACCCAGATGTCCTCAAAAATGACAGCACATTCGAGATGGGGGGAGGTGGGGACTAGTTCCCAAAACTCCAGATGTCATAGCAGGAAAACAATGTAAATTATTCTTTGGGCCTTTCAGTAGTAGTGTAACCTTACAATCAAGAGTTCCCAGTTTGCTAGCATTGTCCTGGACGACATCTTTAATGTTATCGTCCAGCCTAAGGAAAGTCTCTAGAACAAGGTCTCTAGAGCAATGCCGAAATTGACTCTGGCCCCAAGGCAACACCATTGAATTGTTTCATTTCTATGTTGCTGGGCGTTAAAAACGTCCTTCCTCATCGGTTGTTTAAGGATGGTCTTCGGGTTTACTGGGGGAAACAACACCCATTGCCTAGTACGTGGCTGGAATATAGATCTACTTGCTCTTTGGAGGGCCTTATAGTATGGTATTGTTTAGAAAAATGACAGCCACTCAGAGCCCTTGAAATTCTGAGATGATAATATTATGCACAGGCAGAGTAAGTGTGTAAAAACATTTAACAGTTTGACTTACAGCAAATAGGCCTGACAGCGATTCTGCAGTTTTACCAGTACAATTTAGAGGTGAAGACAAGGGAGAACAGACAGATGATCTTCAGGCATGGTGCGTACGGATCGTGCAAGTGCACAGGTGGTCACAGGGGGGGGGGTCCAAGTGCACCTGGTCGGTGGAGACTGGGGTGAGTGTGGGTGGGGTGTAGGTCCCTGATGCAAGTGCGAAAGAGGACTGGCAGGGGTGCCAAGGGACTGAGGAAAACCTGGCGGCCAGTCTGCAAGGTGTAGTGAAAGAGGAGGGAGATAGGGAAAGAGCAGATAACTAGGTTAGCAGGGTAGGGGGAGAGAGAAGGAAGAGGAGAGGAGAAAGGTCTTGAGGAGTTTCTGGAACTTAAGAAGATCAGGCTCAAGACGGAGGGCGTGCAGGAGGCTATTCCAGTGGGAGGCACCTGCTAAGGAGAAGGATCTCCCTCCAAATCTCTGCTTGGAGAACCGGCTCACTCGCAGAAGGTTGGAGGTAGATGAGCGGAGGGCTCATGAGGGACAGTATTTAAGTAGGCAGCGTTGCAGGTAGGTCCCTACAATTGTGTTTTAGGGCAGCCAGGTCGGGGTCATACCAAGAGTTGCACTTTTTGGAAGGCTTCAGTAGCTATTGACGGCATCAATCAGCCAATCTCTGATTTGTGTTGACCCCCGGCTCCATAAATTACTGATTTGGTTTAGAAAGCCAACTTCTCTTCCTTCTCACTGATTTTTCAACCAGAGCTTTTGCAGTTGGTGAAGAACATGAAAGCATTTTTTGGAGCAGGTTGAATCCTGCCAAGCCTATTAAGGACAATATTTTCACCCTTGCTCAAGCTTTAACTATCCTGCTTAAAAGCTCACTGGAGTATGGCATCTTCACTAAGGCTCTGAAAATAACTTTTACTTTGCCTCTTCTTAAGAAAGCCAATGCAAACCCCCAGTTTTCTATCAACTCTCCGTCCCTTGCCAACACACATTTTTATCAGCAATATTCTTGAAAATGTGACATTGTTACTCTTAGACTTATGGCCTACTTCATGAGTACCAATCAGGCATTAGAGCATCTAGAAACAAAGAAACTTGACTTATTTTGCCAACCGTCCTTCCATTCTCATTCTTCTTGACCTCTGTGGCATTTGACACTTAACTATACAGCCGCAACCCTCCTATGTACCTGGAGACAACATTTGGCATTCCTGGTTAAGCTTTCCACTGCATCTCATATTCTTAGTCTGACAGGGAAATTCAGATCACCATTCCTTTTTAAATCTGACATCCAACACTCTAGAGTAACACAAGTCTCCACCATCTCCCTGTGGTTCATGTGCTGCCTGAAAACTCTGACTGTCCTCATCGCCCTGTACATGACCATTTTCCAAACCTATGCAGACAATACACAGATTTCTTTCAGTCTTCATGGATCTGGTCACCTCACCATCCTATCTCAGATTGTCTGCTTCAGATTCAGAACTGAATGATTGACCACAATCTCTACCTGAACACCTTGAAGACTGAGATAACCTCTTTCTGCATTCCTTCGTCTCCTCCCATTACCTGGTCCCCCTGCCTTGGATATTCTCACTCTAGTCACCTCAGCCAGAAACCCTGGTTTGCAGCTTTGACAGCCTGTCCTTTGCAACTGTGACAAACCCAGGGAATTCATACCTTCTCCCCCGGGGGAGTGTAAGGAAGGCATGGTATCAAAGTATGACCGACACGAGTGATCACAGTTCAAGGCTGTTCATTGTACTTTATCAAGCGTGTGATAAATGCCTATCTAAACCTAAATCTAAAGATGGGAACAAGCTATGACCATCAAATAATAATGACGCAGATCCCTTTTTATATGACCACTCTATATGGCATCTACCTTGGTTTAAAAAGTTCAGTCACTCCTTGGATATTCAATTATATTTGCGTTGCTCATCACGTACGCCTTACACTCTGTTCTTTGCAGATTTCTTCATACAATGTTGCTGCTTGTAACCGTGGTTCTAACACAGACTGGTCTGCTATCAGTCTCCCCGACTCACCGGCTGTGCTGACTTTACTGGAGCAGCTTTAGGATAGTACCGCAGTGGCAATTGTTCCTCTCCGCCTGGCTATTGATGCAGGAGAGCCCTGCGTACCTTCAACACGCAATGCACCTTAATTCAGCTTTAATTCCCGGTCTTATGTTTCTTATTTTCGAGGGCTTGTGAAAGTAGCAGGTTTCTTCTTATTAAAAGGCCAAGGGCAATTCCCTCCATGCAAGACAAAGAAAGACGGCAAGACCCTTTCTGATCTTGCCGGCTTTCTCCTTGTAGTAAACTGCCATCTCAGAACTGCTGCTTCCTCGTATGTTTTGCCTTCCTCAGAGTGTGTTTTCATGCTCCGCCTTTTATCCGTGTGGGGAAGTGTGATGGAAGTCAGGTGTGTGTAATTATCAGTAATTGCCGGAGTTCCTGACCCTTGTGTTGGGACATGTCAGGTATACATCTCGGGTGTTAGTCTGTTTTCTCTCTCAGTGAGCTGTCCCTGAAAAAATGTATGTGTCGTGAAAGGCGGTGGAGGGGGTTGAGTTCCTAGGTATCCTACCTCCTAGGATGGGGAAAAGGTATTACAAGGAAGGGGATAGCGCATCTCACCCTTCAGTGTCCCACTTCCAATCCTCGAGGACCCCTCATCCAGGTGATCCTCCCGCGCTAGTCCACCCCCAGGAACTGGATCCAAAAGTGAAGGCTGTGTCCTGGCCAACCGTTTGATAGATCCCCAGGGACTGGCAGGTGAGACACCTTCAGGTTTCTCACAGGAGCCACCCCCTTTAGAACTATGGAGGTGTGCCCACTACAGTTGACACCCCCTAGGGGACAGGGGTGGCCGCCTCTTGGAGGAAAGGGAATCCCTAAGCAAGTTGTACTTCACCATCCTTTAAAACAGAGTACCACAATGTGTTGCCTATATGGGTTTTGAATAGGGCAATAATGTACAGCGCCCTTTAGAAGTGGATGGTTTCTAACCTGTATTTGTTGCCGTCCTTGCCCGAAGAGAGGGAACCAATGCATTATTCCCTCTCATTCCAGGGAATAACATAAAGGTCACGGGACCCCGACACTAGGGGAGAGAACCAGCCAGATGGCGAGCGAGGCCAGACTGTGTAGAAACGCAGAGGAAGAAATTGCTCTCTTCTGGGAGGATCCTGGTGGCAGAGCCATGCAGACAGCATGGTGGGTGGAGGAAAAATGCAGCCGTGGAGCATTGCCACTTCCAGTAAGGCGGGAGCTTAAGCAGTTTGGAGCTGCTGAAGAAAAGGGAGTCGAAGCCACCCCAGACGCAGCATACTGGAATCCTCCAGAAATCGGCACCAACGCCCTTTCCCCCGAAGACAGGAGGAACCGCTGAAAGAGACATTACAGTGAGGAACAGAAGGAGGCCGAAGACGTTGTTCTGCGCAGGCCCCGGTGACCTGCTGCCGGCAACCAGTTATGCAGTGTAAAATGAGTGGGAGAAGGGTGGTCTGCTGGCCTGCACTCGCTGCTGAGAACCTAGATAATCAACAAAGGGTTGAGAGAACTGATAATCCCAGAAGTGCTGATAAGCCAGATAGCCCACGCCAGGCTGAGAACCAAGGAGGTGAGAGCATTAATAACTTTATTAAAGTTGACACAGTTAAAACTGGTCTTCTTGTTCTTCTCCCATGACTGACTTACCACACACCTCCGCTCCAAAATCTCACCAAGAAATCTTATGTCTAGATGCATGTCCTTAAGCGCTTCCCCCTGCTCCTCCGGTCACTTCTTTCATGCTATTTTCATGTCTTCACTATTGCCATCAGTTCCTCCCAGGGATCCATAATAACCTCACCAATCGACTAGAAGTGATCTAGAATGAAGCAGCAAAGTTCTCGTACTGGGACTCAAACTATTAGGCCACATGGCATCTGCTCTTCTCTCCATGCATTGGCTTCTGCTCAGAGTGCGTGCTGACTTCAAATTCTGCTGCCGTATCCAGAGAGCTTACTGGAGCAAGGGACCACTGGATCTGCAAAAAGTTGAAAAATATCTCACCATAAGGCACCAGCGATCTTTAGGATAAGCAACTGTTGTGGTTTTAGTTTTCAGGCAAATTCAACTCGGAGGCAGAAGTCACAGGGCAACAATATCCTGTCTTGGAAACCGTTTGCCGGTCACCATCAGAGAAGTGGAGATCCAGAACTTAGAAAATTGATGACCTTTCTATTCAAGATATCCTATGGATTTAAGAGCTAAACATTCATATCTTTGCTGAATTTCTATCCTTGTAAAACTGCTTACGAAATCTCTCTGTACCCATTTATTTTTAATTTCTACTGACTACTCTTCTCTACTCACCTCCTCGTTGTGTTTTGCATTTGTGATGTACTGAGCTCTCGGAGACTCTGAAATGTCAGATTCCCTTTTTCTCTCCCTTTGCTCTATGGGCACTGAAAAATGGCATTTCTGTGGTTAGTGCCTTATAAAAACACAATGAAATAAAAATAATTTGTGGGGAGGCTTCTTGCTCCCTTTTTATGGTTTGGCATTTGAATACATTTTTATCATGTGTATGACAACTGGGCTGTCACCCCTATTTCTCCGAAAGTGTTAAGCCTATCAATACATTTACTCATTTCTTTTGGTATTTCTTTACAGAGCTATACAGGATTAAATGCCTGTTTACTCTATGATGCGAACTCCTTAATCTCAGGGATTTTGGCTAGCTATTGCGCTTTGTGCGTTACTATTTATTATCCTACTAACGTTTTCAATATCATCCTTCCTACAAATCGCTTCTAACATTACTTTCCATCTGTCAATATAAGTTGTTTATAAGAGAAAGTTTGTCCATTTGATCCAAGGTTTCTTTACATTTTAGTACTTACTTGCACAGCCAGCAATGAAGTGAAATAACCCGTTCTCGTCATCTTCGATTCCCCGGACAGCGAAGGGAAAAAGGATAGACGCCATGGGGAACAAGGTGATTTAAGCTGCAGTGTCCACAATCAAAGCGACCAACGCACTGGCAATCCTAGCCAGGTACGACAGGGAATTGTCGTACAAGCTAGGACCGATCCTGGAGTTCCTTTCGACGATAAGAAGATGGACACCCTCGCTCTCTTCCAGGAAGAGGATGTAGCGTCAGATCACACCATCACAGTGGCATTGGACGTCACCGACACAGGATTCAGGCAAATGGGGAACAGTGTTTGCCTTCGTCAACAGGGATGGATGAAAGCCACTAATTTCTGTCAGGAGGTCCAAGCTAAGGTACTGGACATGCCCTTCGACAGGGAAAATCTGTTTGGGAAGGCAGTAGACAAGTCCCTCCAGGCCATCAAGACGGATACAGAGGCGGCCCGTTCCCTCAGCACTCTCCAGCAGCACTGTATGTCTTCTTTTCGCTCCTCCAGGGGAAAGTCAAGCAGGTCTTCAAAAGGGTGTTTCCATGTCGTACAGACAGCCTTCCAGATCCTCAACGCAAGAAGCCCACAGGGTCCGGTCCCAGGCCTACGGTAGTGGAGGACAGCGTCGCCGACGCCTGCAGGGCAGGACGCCGGCCCAAAGCAAGCCTGATCTGACCAGGGTGTTGGGCCCCCACTTGTGCACGCCAGTGGGAGGCCAGTTGATGAGGTTCATCAGCGAGTGGAGAAAGATCACCAACGACAGATGGGTGCTGGAGGCTCTCGCCCAAGGACACACCCTGGAGTTCCAACGCAAGTGTCTGTGGATCCCTCTGGTTCCCCGCCTGGAGCAGCACATCCCTCAGCTTCTGGAAGTGGTACACACCATGTTACGAAAAGGGGCGATAGAGCTAGTTCCCCCAATCGCTCCGGGGCTCAGGATTTTATTCCAGACACTTTCTAGTCAGAATGAAGACAGGGGGCTGGAGGCCATACTGGACCTATGACATCTGAACAAATGCCTTAAATCCCAAAAGTTCAGGATGGTCACGTTGCAGCACATGCTCGGCCAACTGGAAAAAGGAGACTTCTTGACGTTGTTGGACGTGGAGGACGCCTATTTCCATGTGCCCATTCACAAAAAACTTTGGATATGTCTGCGTTTTGTGGTGCAGAGCCAGCACTACCAGTCAAAGTCCTATCATTCGGCTTGAAGTCGGCCCCAAGACTGTTCACAAAATGCCTGGCACCAGTGGCGGCCCATCTACGTCTACAGGGCATACACGTATACCCTTACCTGGACGACTGGCTGATAGGCACCTGCTCACGGGAGCTAGCCGATGGACACACAGAGACGACCGTCCGACGATTGACGGATCTGGGCTTCTCCATCAACTATCCGAAGTTCTGCTTGACGCCATCGCAAAACATGCTGTTCCTGGGTGCCAGATTCAATACAGTGTCTTGCCTGTTGTCGCCCTCGGAGGAGAGTCTGGCAGCCATTAAAGGAAAGGTGCAACGGCTGTCCTCGATGAAGACGGCCACGGTGCAGCCATCAAGTCGTTACTGGGCATGATGTAGTCCTGCATCTATCTCGTCTGTGTCTGCAGTTTGCAGATGTGACCCATATAGGAATTCCAGGACGCCTGCTGGATACAGGTGTCCGGAAGCTTCACAGACCGGATCTCCCTCAAGTAATAGTTCTGACGGGCAATAGAGTGGTGGGGCGTCCGCTCCAACATCACCCAAGGCACAGGATTTCAAAACCCCCCATACTAGGAGACAGTCACCACAGATGCCTCTCTGGATGGTTGGGGAGCAAACACAGGACGTCTGCACGCCAGAGGCCTGTGGCTGCCGGAGGAGAAGGATCTGCATATCAATATCCTGGAGTTACGGCAGTGTTTTGGACCCTCGTGTCATTCCTACCGTCAATGAAGGCAAGGTGGTGTGGAGCTTCACAGACAAAACCACCACCATGGTCTTCTTCACCTAGCAGGAGTCGAGAACACCATTGCAGACTCCGTCAGCAGGGAACTGCGCTCCGGCCACGAGGGGGAGCTTTGTCAGGATCAGGTGGACTGCCTGTTGGTCAAATGAGGGCAGACACCAGATTGATCTGTTTGTGACAGCGGCAAACTCCAAGTGTCAGAGGTTTGCCAGCAGATTCCACCAGCTGAGGAGCCAGGGTGACGCGTTCTCCTTCTTGTGGGAAGGGCTGTTTCTGTACGCGTTTCCTCTGTTCCCTCTCCTGCTACGAGTCATCAACACACTCAGACAATGTCAATGCAAGATGATACTCATCGCCCCAGCGTGGCCAAGGCAGATTTGGTATCCGGTCCTTCTCGACCTGTCTGCGTTGCATCCAGTCAAGTTGCTGGTGGTTCTGGATTTTCTCACCAGAGAGGGAGGCGCAATCCTTCATCACGACACAGGATCGCTGAACCTGAAGGCTTGACTCCTGCAGCCTTAGAGTGGAGGTTATGAGATGCCAGCGGACTGCAGGGAGGTCCTCGCCAAGACCAGGGAATTGTCGATCTTAACGTGCTACAGCCATAAGTGGAAGCATTTTGCTACGTGGTGCTGGTCGCAGAAGATTAACCCTCTGAGGGTCATGCTCCACAGATCCTTGCATACTTACTATCCTTGGCAAAGGCTGGTCTGGCGCATGCCTCCATCAAGGTGCATCTGTCGGCTATCTCGCACTATAACACATCCCCAGGAAGATCCTTGCTGTGGTCCCACAGACCCGTCAAAGAGTTTCTCAAAGGACTTTTCCGATCTTTCCCGCTGGTGAAGGCTCCTGCCCCGGCGTGGGAACTCAACGAGGCTCATGGGGGCTCCCTTCGAGCCTATACATCAGGCACCACTCAAGTTTCTTGTGGAAGATGGCTTTCCTTATGATCATCACCTCTGCCAGACTTGTAGGTGAGATCCAGGCCCTATCCTACAAGCAACCGTACCTGGCTTTCCACGAATACCTACCCCTCTTTCATGCCGATGGTTCAGTCGGAATTCCACCTCAACAAGCCTTTGGTGTTGTCCGTCTACTTTCCGAAACCTTGTCGCCGGCGGAAAGGGCCTTGCTTTCACTGGATTTTGTTCATGCCCTGAATTTCTACGCACAAAGAGTTTTTGCAAGACTTCACAACTGTTTGTGAACTTTGGTCCTGTGAACCATGGGAAGGCCTTGTCCAGGCTTCCATTTCAAGGTGGCTCACCGGCTGCATCACGCACTGTCATCACTTGGCGAACCGACTGCTGCTCGGCCGTCCGAGAGCCCACAACACCAGAGCGATCCTGTGTGGTGTGCCCCTGCTGGACATCTACAGAGCTGCTACGTGGCGGTCCACGCACACCTTGACGAAGTTCTACTGCATCGACAGGGATTCCAGGGAAGAGTCCAGAGTCGGCCAAGTAGTGCTACTCAACCTTTTAGCTTGAGGTGAGTCTGTTCCAGAGGTAAGAGTTGATTGCTTCTGTCGATCCTTGCCACCTCCCGTGGTTGTGTAATGTTGTACTGCTCTGTATTCGTTATTCATCAGCATGTGAATCCATGCCAGACCCCATGCTGGAGAAGGTTTAAGTTACTTACCTGTAACTATTATTGTTCTGCAGCATGGGTCTGGCATAGATTCACATGCGAAACCTCCCTTCGGCCCTTCTGTGGCTCTTCTTGGTCATACTGCCACTTTACGTGCTACCAAATCTGAAGATGGCTGCCAGAGGCGGGCTTAGCGAGAGGACTGTCATTGGATGGGGTCCATATGACCCAGAGGACAGTGATTGATTTAGAGGAGAAATAGTTTTTATGTGAAAGTGAAACTGTTTTTTCTTTTTACTGAGGATTCCCAGCCTGATGACGGGAAATATTCATGAGCATGTGAATCCATGCCAGACCCATGCTGCAGAACAATAGTTACAGGTAAGTAACATAAACCGTACTCTGCTAGCTGGGCTAATTAGATATGTCTTTACTGTGCCTGGAATCTTCCCAACTGTGCATATGAAATTTTGTATAAGTGGGCTTAATGGAGTGTGATTTATTTACAATAACTGGGCCTAATTTATTTCTTTTTTTTAAAATTGTGAATTGGTTTAACGACAACATTACACAAGCTTAACACATCATATATCAAAACAATTCATATAAAAAAAGACCAATTATCATACCTAATTTACAATATACAATCTCAATAAAATAGGTTTAAAATGATAATCAAATTTCATTAAATTCAATTCATTAACTTTAAAAATCCAAAGTGCAAAACAAATAGCTGCCAATACCAAAGCAGTCGGAGTACCTGCCAGGATCCGTGCCCAAAAGGCAACCACATCAGCCCTTGAGACATCATTGACGAATTTCCCCAAATACATAATTATTTGCTGGTGCAACCTGGAGCATCTTAAAATTAAATGTCATAGGGTCTCTACTTCCGTTCCTTTACATGCCCTACACATTCTACCCTCTCTAAAGAGGCCCTCTCTTACTCCCAAGACTTCACAAATTGGGTGCAGATTAAAATGCAACTACGTAAAGTGCCATCTCCAGAAACGATCTGGGAATTTTAAAAGATATCCAGGAATAACACCACCATCACGTACCTCCTCGAACGGGGAGTCAATAATTTTTAATTCTAAGATTTTTATGAATCCAATCATTATCAAAGAAGGTATGTTGGCCCCCTTTAAAATGTTTTAACATTCCATACTCCAGATCACTAAAGAATCAGAGGATGCATTACGTATAGCCAATTTATATCCTCATCCAACGAATACTTTGGAAACTCCAGTATTTTTATGTACAGCATCACAGCTTTCCAATTAGCCATGGCTGTTAGTAAGGCTAATCCCAGTATGTATCTACTTAGAGCAACTGTTAATGATGAAGGTAAACCCAAAATGTGTCTCCATAAGACTCCTTCCATCTTATCCCATTTTTTATCTTTGTTAAGATTAACAATTTTGAATGGATTGTGTCCTCCCACGTATTCCTCATCTTTGATATTTCCAATATACAGCTTGCTGCCTCGGAAAAAGAATGTCATCGGAGGGCGCTGTCCGTCGATGCATGGTTGAGTCGATGTCCCTCGGAGGCCTCCGTCTCCACGTCACCATGGATATGTGTAGTACGCGCAGCACCCGTTGGCCTCAGTTCTGTCTTTCCGTGCTTCACAACTTTGGATACGTAACGCCTAGTTCCTGACAGGAATACTTTCGAAATCTTCTTTGAGTTGTCTTCAAAAATTCATCTTCATCACTTTGGGTTTCGGCGTGATATGGCTTCGTCTTTGGCGTCGTTCACTCCTCGATCCGGCTTCAAGAAGTGCTGTGACTGCAGAACAAAGATGTCTGTGACGGACCTGCACAGGATCTGCATCTGGTGTTTGGGGTCAACTCATCGGTGTTCGGAGTGCGAGGACTGCCTGTCGATGATGTCCAAAGCCTTGACAGAGTGTAGAGGGAAGTTGGCGACAGGTAAGCCTCAAAAATCCCCCTCTACTCCATCTAAACAGGACATCAGATGAGTCGAGAACCAATTTGCCTCCTAGAAAGAGTGTAAACCTTCCCGTTCCAGAAGTGGTTTGCACCACTCCTCGACTTCGAGACATGGAAATAAGAGGTGCCATAGCTCGCCATCCACCTCGTCGTCCAGTTCACCTGAACGGGTAGTTTGTCCTTCCAAATCTAGTACACCGGCACAGTGAGAGGAGTTTAGACTCGGTATGCTAAAGGTTTTCGAGAGCACAGCCTTACCTCCCTCGACAACATCTAGAGGTGATGCTCCAGTTGAAAGACCTCAGAAGCACAAGAGCTGTGCATCTTCGGACCCCGCCGCAGAGTCTCCTCTAGAGCAATCTCATCCCTTGAGTCGAGAGAAAGTCTCCTCAAAGACAAAAAAACTGACGTCCTTGACGTCAAAGGAAACCTCTATTATAGGACCGAAAAGTGCGTCATCGATACCATCGCTGCCGATACCGATGGAGAAGCCATCGAGGACTAGAGTGTCGACCTCCTCGGCGCCACATGTGTCAATCCCTTTGGCACAATCGTCGAAGCCATCGAAGTCATCGTCGAAACCATCGACACATTTGTCAAGGCCACCGACGTCGATAATTTTGACGTTTTCGGCTCCTGCAATGACTGCCATAATGCCTACTACAATTGAAAAAACGTATACACCTCTACCACAAGCAGACTACTTTAAATCCCTCTCTTCAATTTATGAAGACGCAGAGGAGTACTCTGAGGAAGAAAGACCCTTTGGATTGTAATATGGGACACCATCAGTGCCTGAGAAACCTATATCTGAGGATTCTCACATGAAGAATTTACAGGAATGTCTTCATGAAGCTAGTGGTATTGATACCTCTCCTGAGGTTGATTTTGGAAAGGCAGACACTGGAGACCATGCAGAGGTACATACAGACAGCTAATAACAAGGGTAATGGAATATATGGGATGGTTGAGACCCCCTACCTTGTTTTTGAACAGGACGATCTCACAGATATATTAGACAATAGGTAACAGGAGGACCAAATTGTCCCTTTCCATCAGGCTTTGCAAAGAGCTTATTCCAGCTGTAAATAAAAAAACTAACAGCCAAATACAGAGCCTCTTGTTCTGACACTTTTTACCCCCAAGTACCCTACACCAGATAGTCTGGTAGTGCAAGCAGCCACTTCCTCAGGTAGACAAAATGCCTATCCAACAATACCGCAGGATAGAGATGATAAACGTTATGACCCCATGGCCAAGATGATTTTCTCGGCCGGCAGTATGGTTTTAAAATCTGCCAATGCTGCGTGCACGCTAGCAAGATTTACACACACCCTTTGGGAGTGCATTTCTATGGGGCTGACCATTTCCCTGAGGGGGAGGAACGAGATGGTTTCCTTAACATTGTTACAGATGGGAAAGACGCTATATACGAATACCTCCAAACTGGTCTAGACTCTGTTGACAGTATCAGCAGAGCCATGGCAGCTAGTAAAGTGATTTTCAGATTTGCTTGGTTGCTGTCCAGGCTTCTCAACATGCCCTTTGACGGCACGCATTTATTTGGAAATAAAGCTGATGAGAGTTCGGAGAAGCTGCAAACTTCCAAGGCGGCGGCCAAATCACTTGGTGCTGCAATAAAACAAACTCCAAACTGCCCCACAGGTACGCCCTGGAGCGGTAGGTTCTTTTGCTGCTATTCTGCATTCGGAAGGGGGAGAGGACAGCCAGCTCAAAGAGGACAAAAAAGATTCCCCCATGGTGGACAGGGGAGAGGTACTAAGACCGCAACAGCAGCGGCTGCCTTACCTTCAGCCACTGCGTCGGCTGCTCCAAAACCTCTCTGAGGTCTTTGTACACAAGACTGCAGTAGGAGGCAGGTTGTCACAGCATCTGACTGAATGGCAGGGTATTATTTCAGATGCTTGGGCATTGGAAACAGTTGCCCAAGATTACTGCCTACCTTTACTGCAAAAACCTCAGAGTCGTCCCCTGGGGAACAACTCTTTGAAGATTCCAGATCCGCTCCTTATCCAGGAGATTTTAACCCTGCTGGAGAAAGGTACTATAGAACCAGTACCTGTAACGGAGAGGAACAAGTGTTGGTACTCCCTGTATTTTCTAATTCCAAAGAATGGAGGATTGAGACCCATCTTGGACTTAAGAGACTTGAACAAGTTCCTCAGGAAGGACAAGTTCAAGATGGTAACTCTTTCTCAGGTCCGGGGGGGGCGTGGCTACATGGCCACGGACTAGGAAGTGCATGCCGTGGGCTCCTGCCGATCCGACAGTGATCCTAAGAAAAATAGGCGTTTGAAACCTGCTGTGAGAATCAGACCTGAAGCTACTGCGTTATGAATGCTGCGGGCAGGCAACGGTGAAAATACCGAAGCGAAACGCTTGTGCAAAGGAGGAGAAGCAGAAGGAGAAGTTTGTCTAACTGGGCTACAGATGAACCAAAATAGTGCCCACCTGCGAGTTAGACAAAGGATCTGTGGAGCTGTGCTGGTGAAACGAAACAGAGTCAGCCCTTCATGAAGCAGACACAGCGTGCGCAGTGTAGGTGGACGGACAACAGTAATAACATGGATACATATGTATCAGGCGAACTTGAGGCCATTCGGGAGCTGCGGAAATAACTGATCGAGGAATACAGTGTTGCCATGATAAAGCAAAGTTTGAAGAAGGCAGACGCAAGATGTATTCGAGCCGGGCTGCACATAGCGCGGCCGTGCGAAAGTGAGACTCGCAAGCCACAGAAGGTGCTCCCACGAAAGAAGACGACACAAAAAGGCTGGAAGTGACAGAATATTGCATACAACCGGAGCGGGACACAGAGAACATAAGCACCCGAATTAAGGAGTGCCAAGGGACGGAGTAGCGAGGCTGGAGGGGAGCGTGGCTGGTCTGACAAGTCACCGGACAGTTAGACCCACTGAAGCCATAGTGCACCCTAGAGTGATAAGGGGGAACGTGAATCCGGGGACCTACGCTGCACGTCTGAGAGACTAAGACAGCAAACAGGCATTGCCTTGCGAACCGCATCACATTCAACAAAGCGGTGGAGGTACACGAAAGGCACCAGTTGCAGGGTGAGAGGTGGGAGCACCCTAAGCACCGAAAGCAAAGGAAAGCGGCGCTGGGAGACCACAATCCCTGACGGAGTGGCATGTAGAAGACGCATGCTAACAAGAAGCGGAAAGGGTCGGAGCAGGACTGTCACCGGTGGCGGGCAATGGAAATAAGAGCAGGTAACCAGACCCAAAACGATCCCCACCCCACCGCATAGACTGAGGGCTCAACACTGATACAAGCACCAAAGGCCAATCCACGGATAATAGTGACAAGGGGTTCTGAGCACTCCACCCCATTCAGCAAGAACCTGGCACAATAACAACAAGGAGCAGGATACGCAAGAGCCAGAAACAGCCCGAGCACTCGAGGAGCTGCGCACACCTAGGGCAAACAAAGGGCGCTGTGGCAGAAACCTGGCCCGCTGAAGCCAAATAGTGAACATACACCCCAAGCCGGCATGAGCGGGTGGAACGAACACTGACAAAAGAGAGGTATTGCAGCACACCTTAGGCCGCGAGTAGCGGAAGTGCGAATGCAAAGGAACAAAGAGACAATAGATGGTACGGAATAGCAGCACACCTCGCACTGCAACTGGTGGATGGACATTGTTAAGCAGGAAGCCACACGGGAGCGGAGACAATATGCCCACAGCGGTGTGAGACCCAGGATATATAGTTAACGAGCGGTGGCGTAGATACGGAGAGGATGCCCCAGAAGGGATGGGGGAAGCGCTGTGAGGGGAGCACAAGTTAAGTGTTAGAAAAAGAACAGTGCACACTTCCCACATAGGGCAAGGGGAAGACCACGAGAAACCATACGAATGCCAGGAAGGAAAAGGACCTCCAGGGAGAAAGCTGTAGCTATGACGGCCAACGCGAACTACAGCAAGATGAAGCAGTCCTCCTTGTAACGTTTGCCAGGCCGACTCAAGCGACAGAAGGCACTAAGGCAAAGACAACTGAAGCAAGCAAAGGCGATACACAAGGGAGAATGGACAAGCAAATACTGGCCGCAATAGTGGACTGGAAGGCGTCTCTGGAGTTAAAATAGGTGCAATGCAAACAGACATGAACCTCCTGCGACAGGACATCAGAACATTGTCGGAGCTCACCGGAGTGCTGGAGAAGGAGGTGAAGGCCAATACCAGTGTCTGTAAAGTTAACTCCTCGGAGGTGGCCACCCTGAAGCAGCAAGTGCAGAACCTGGAAAACAGGATGGAAGAAGCTGAAGGCTGTGCCAGGCGCAAATACATGCACGTCATCGGTCTGCCGGAGGGCGTAGAAGACCAGAACCTGACTAAAGGACATGCTCCTGCAAGAAATAGGAGCAGACGCGCTCACTCAGGGGTTCACAGTAGAAAGGGCGTACAGAGCCCTAATGAGACCACAGCCAGGGGCCTCTCCAAGTCCGATAATTGCTAAGATTATCAACTATAAGGACAGAGAGAAGATCCTGGAACATTTCCATAGAGAAGGAACCATCAGCAACAGTATCTGCATACCCAGATTACACCTTCCTGGTACAGAAACAAAGAATGAACTACGGGGCGGTGAAAAGAAGATTGCGAGCAGCCAGCCTCAAGTTTGTTATTGTACCCGCCAAAGATGAAGAGGCTGTACAAAGACTGCACTCTGTTCTTTGAAACCCTGGAGGATATGAACAATTGGATTGACTCGCAGAACATGCCATCTGAGCAGCGTGACCAGAATGAAGAAGAAAGTGATAAGTGAGACGACGATCGGGCCTTAAAGCGTACTTTGTGGGGTGGAGGCTATGACGGTGGTGGAGACGGAAGGGACATTCTGACAAGTATGCGACCAAAAATGGTTGCCTATTTATAGTAGCGAAATGCAGGAGCAAGCGCACTGCATGGTCAGGCGGTGTTGGGATCACGTCTACCCCTCATTAGGTTAGTTAGAAGGGATATTAGTACGGTATCCGCCTGCTGCGCTCAGAGTACTGGCAATGGGCCGAGAAAGGAGGGAGAAGCGGGGTAGCCTGAGATTCATTTATGGAGCTTGGTAATTGATGGGGTTGTCGGGGAAGGTGCGAGGGGACGGAGTTGGGGGAAGTTTTCAAGGGGGTGGCTTACAGACATGCACCACGAAACGGAGGAAGGGGAGTTTGAACCAGCGAGGAGGGGAGGATAATTGGAGATGGTGGGTGAACTTTGTATAGTAACCTGGAACGTGAGGTTACTCAACAGCTATATAAAATGAAACCGGGTCATGACATACTTGAGGAGGCAGAACATAGACATAGCGTTGTTGCAAGAAACAAACCTGACAAAGGAGAAACAAGTATTGGTAACAAGAAAATGGGAAGGGGCGACCTTGGGGCACCTTACTCGGCGTATGCCAGAGGAGTCTTGACATGGATAGCACCACATGTCCCGTTTAAGACACTGCAGTCCTACACAGACAAGGACAGCATGTTGGTAATGATATGGGGGTGGGTGGAAAGTAGGGAACTCTGTATCATCAATGTGTATGCACCGAATCAGGATACCGCAGGATACTTTAGAACTCTATACACAAAGATCGGCCTTATATGGGTGGGACGGTGGTGTGTGGAGGCGACTCATCCTAGACCCAGCAAAGGATAGGTTGGACAAGACATTAACACACTCAACCCCAGCAGCCAAAGCCCTGAGCATAATGCTGCAGTACTTTAGGTTGTCAGACGTATGGCGGGCACAACACCCACTAGAACGAGGGTACTTGCATTACTCTGCCCCACAAAACCTATACACTAGGCTGGACTATGTGTTCACATGTACGAACTCGTTAAATGAGATAATGAACACGGAATAAAAGGCTATGGTCCTGTAGGGTGGAGGTGGAGGAATACGTTGAACATAATACTGGCAGTGTGAAATCAGCTGGGGTGTTATGGAAGGTGTTTAAAGTGGTGGTAGGAGGGGCGGCCATGGCTAAATCTAAAGGGACATAGGAGGTCATCACGCGCAAGCTGCAAAGTGCTGAAAAAGAGTTAGAAACAATTATGCGAGAAGGCACAAGATCCCTGGAAGAGAGTAAGATGGTGTCCCGACTGCAACAGGAGTACAAAAGCCACTTGGATAGACTGGGCAATCTTAGCTACAGGAAATATATCGAGAAGCAGCATGCGAGGGAGATAAACCAGGCAGATTACAAGCCTGGCTATATAAGAGTGACGCCTTCAGACAAACGATTAGGGCGGTGCGTGGGAAGGATGGGCAAGTGCGGGATTCCCAAGAGGGAGTGAACGAAAGCTTTTGCGAATTTTACAAGCAGTTATACGAAGACTCGGAGGAGAGGCAGGAGGGAGATACACGTGACACACTTACAGATATAATACTCCCCAGATTAAATGAAGAAGAGAGATATGGCCTGGAGAGCCCCATAACAACAAACTAACTAGAATATGTGATTGAGCAACTGCCCACCTGTAAGGCCCTAGGGGCGGACGGACTCCCTAGCAAATTTTATAAGGCATACAAGGCAGACATACTTCCCTTGCTACTTAAGATGGTGAATGAGGCGCTCTCAATAGGCAAACTACCCGAAACTCTGCGGGAAGCGATTTATCATCCTGCTCCTCAAACTTAATAAGCCAGACACGGAATGTGGCTCCTACAGACCCCTTGCACTCCTAAATCAAGACGGAAATATCCTAACAGCGGTTATGGCAAACAGGTTAAGACCAGTTATAAACAAATGTATACACCCAGACCAAATGTGCTATGTCCCACAGAGAAATATAACTAATAATTTGAGGCAGTTACACCACGTTATTGACTACACCAAGCGAGGGGAGCTAGAAGCGGCAATCATTTCACTTGATGCGGTGAAGGCATTTGATTCCGTCAAATGGCCATGGCTAATGGTGGCCCTAGAAGCATATGGGATCGGGCCCACATCTCTAAAATGGGTACGGATTTTGGACAGCAAGCCAGTTGCGAGGGGTAAGACAGGTTACACTATATCAGTGCAATGGCAACTGCAGAAAGGCACCAGACAAGGATGCCCATGGTCTCCGATACTCTTTATCTTAGCGTTAGAACCCTTAGCTGTGTATTTAAGGGAGATTTATGGGGAAGTAGGAATCAGTACCAAAGAAGGACAACATCTGATATCGCTGTATGCAGACGATATGTTCTTATATCTAAAATACCCAGAGAAGAACTTGCAGTATATTCTGGAGGTGTTGGAACGGTATGCTGCACTTTCGGGTATAACCATCAATCCGCAGAAATCAAGTATATTCCCTCTGGGACAGTATATAGGGCGCCCCATACACAAACTTTCGGTATTATCAATAGACTGGGAGATGGAGACTTTCTGATACCTAGGGGTAGATATATATCACGACCCCGGGGTGGAACACACACAGAGAAGGCACTAGCTAAAATAGAGAAAAGTATGGCATTCTGGACCAAGTTACAGTTGTCCATGATGGGTCACGCAGCATTACTAAAGACAGTGGTGCTGCCTAGACTTTTACATTACTTCGCAAATATCCCACACATGATACCCAAACATTTTTTGTGTGAAAATAGAGTATATGTAGGGGTTTCATCTGGCATAACGCAAGAAACAGAGTAGCATTATGAAAACTACAGAACTCTTATGAACAGGGTGGCATCAAACTGCCTAATTTCGAAGCATACTACCTAGCAAGTCTGCTTCAATTTGTGGCTAAATGGTTATTGGAGGAACAGACACCAGAATCAAGGCTAATTAGGGACGAATTCTCCCCATATTTCTTAAATGAGATAATATGGCTTCCTAGAAAGAGCAACATCGGAAGGGGGCAGTTTTTCAGACTAGGAAGGGCTATTTGGAGTAAGACATGCCGATTGGTAAAGAACCCTACCCCATGCTCCCCGCAGATACCACTGGTAGTGCTGGAGGGAATGGACACACAGACCAGGCTGAACATCAGGAAGTGGTGGGAGCTGGTTGGGTTAGCTACAGTTGGTGTAATATGGGTGGACGGGAAGCCCAGGGAGTTTGAAGAGCTGGCGAGGGACACAGGTTTGCATCGAGGGCAGCACATTACGTATCACAGACTCCGACAGATCATCCAGAGGACATGGCCCAAAGTCGAGTTAGCCCAACAGCCGGATGCAGTGATAGAAAAATTTTATGATGTGGCAGAAGGGGGGCATGAAGTCTCCCGCATATATGAGTTATTGATGTTTAAGATAGGAAAAGAGATAGCCAGCCCAGACAAGGCTCAGTGGGAGTACAAGGGTATCATAAGTAGGTGTTGAGGAATGCACGGCTGCAGCAGATCAGCTACACGTAACCCACAGAGCATACCTAACCCCTGAGGAATTTGCAAAGTTCAACCAGGCAGAAATACAGTCATGCCCGAAGTGTGGGGTGGTGGATGCGGGGATTGTACACATGTTTTGGTCCTGTGTAGAGATAAGAAGATTTTGGGAAGAAGTGGCGCAAATCATGGCTAGATTGGAGATTAACCTGGATGTGAGCATCCCTTAGGCATGCCTGCTGGTTGGGGTTCCCAAGGCCTAGCGGAGCTAAACACGTGAGCAAACAGCGTATATAGTGTCAAAACGCAGAATAACGATGAGCTGGAAAGTGCGAATACGAGCGTCTGCAAATGTATGGTGGTGCGATATAATAAAGTGGGCAAATGTAGAAACAGCTGTGTGACAAGAGGCCAGGTGCAGCCAAGAGGAAGCCGAGGGAGGGGTACTAGAAGCCTGGAGACAACAGGGCAAAAAGACGGAGGCAGTGCGGTGTAGGCGGGGGAAGGTGTGGCGTAAGGGGGTGAAATGGAAAATGCATATGACTATAGGGCAAAAGTGTGATGACCAACTCTTGTGGTATATTAAAACGTATGGTTGTATGTTGAAAACCAATAAAAATTGTTTAATAAAATAAAAAAAACTCTTTATCAGATCCTTCAGCTTCATAATTGGATGGTGTCATTGGACCTTAGGATGCTTACTTTCATGTGCCGATTCATCACAAGCACAGACAGTACCTGAGGTTCGTCGTTGGCGGTTCTCATTATCAGTTTCTAGTTCTGCCATTTGGACTGACCTCTAGCCCATGGGTATTCACCAAGCTAATGGTGGTTGTGGCAGCGAGTCTCAGGAGAGGGGGGATTCACATCTACCCCTACCTAGACGGTTGGCTAATCAGGGCCAGTTCCCCAGGACAGGCCCTGGATCATCGCAGCGCCACCTGTCACTCCCTGCTGGTCTTCTCCCTCAACTTCAAGAAGTCCTACATGATACCATAACAAAGACTCCAATTCATTGGTGCAGTCCTGGATGCATCCCTGGGAAAAGCCTTGGCACCAGAGGTGAGCGCTCAAGACATTCTGCAGATGGTGACCAAATTCCAGAATTCCTATCATCTACCGGCCTTGAATTTTCTGAGGTTGCTCGGCCTTATGGCATCCTGCATTTTTCTGGTGCCAAAGGCTAGCCTGAAAATGCGATCTCTCCAATGGGCTGTCAGGACCCAGTGGTCAAAATTCTCAGGAAGGATGTCAGAGCTTCTACAAATCCCAAACAGAGTCTCACTGGATCTTCAGTGGTAGGCCTGTTGGGAGAACATCTTGAAAGGAGAACCGTTTTGGCAACCATGGCCGGAGATGACGGACGACTCACTCATGGTGTGGGGAGCCCATACCAACGATTTGGCCATCAGCAGTCTCCATTGGAGTCCAAACTACATATCAACCTTTTAGAGCTGAGGACAATCAGACTAGCACTGAATGCCTTCTTGGCATCTGTACGGGGAAAGAATGTCCTGATAATGACGGACAACACAGTGGCCATGTACTACCTCAACAAAAGATGAGGGGTAGGGTCACTATCACTGTGCAGAGAGGCAGTGCAGCTCTGGTTTTGGGCAATACAAGAAGGAATATCTGTATCGGCAGTTCACCTAGCCGGAGAAAAGAACACGATGGCAGATGCTCTGAGCAGGCAGAGCACAACTTCCCACGCATGGGAACTAGCTCAGGAAGTCCTTCAAGAGATCTTCACGCTTTGGGGAACCCCTCAAGTGGATCTGTTCGCGACCAATGCCAACCGGAAATGCAATCTGTACTGCTCAAGGGAATTTCCCCTGAGAGGAGCTCTAGGAGACGTGTTCGTGGTGGACTGGGAGTTTCCACTCCTATATGCATTTCCTCCAATCCCTGTCAGTCCTCATGTAATCAGGAGTTTGAGAAGGTTCAGGAAATCCATGATCCTAGTGCCCCAGACTGGGCCAGAAGAACGTGGTACCCGGACCTTCTGGACATGTCCATCTGCCCTCTGATACGTCTTCCACAAAGAGAGGAGAGTCGGGTTCTCCATCTGGATATCGGGACTCTCCGCCTTCACGCATGGTTTCTGAGAAGCTGAGGCTTGGGACCTCCCAGACGACATAATGGAGATTTTGCTTTCGGCCAGAGGCCAGTAACCAAATATTTATACCGCTGCCGATGGTGTTATCTTTTCTATTACATCCGCCAAATCTGGGGCTCCAGAATGGTACCATCAAGGGATACCTAGCAGTGCTTTCTATTTTTAAGTGCACCTCAGAGGAAGTCTCCTACTTTAGGATTCCTCTAGTAGTACAATTTTTAAAGGGACTAACTAATGTTTACCCTCCAATCCCATTTCAGGCCCCACTATGGGATCTCAACTTGGTATTAAACTACTTGATGGGAGCTCCTTCCGAGCCTCTCCATTTTTGTCCATTAACTCTGAAAACTGTCTTCTTAGTGGCAATTACATTAGCCCGAAGGGTGAGGGAGCTAGAGGCTTTATCCTGCAAGCCTCCTCATACTGTCTTTCATAAAGACAGAGTGGTACTAAAAGTGAAGCCTACGTTCTCCCCACAATTGTTTCAGAAGATTACATTACCATCTTTTTATCCTCCACCACATACAGGGAAGGAGGAAGAAAGATTTGACAGGCTTGACCCTAGACTTGCACTGAGCTTTTACATCTCCAGATTGGCAAAATTGCGGCAGAATGACCAGTTATTCTTGGGCTATTCAGGTCGCAAATTGGGACTGGCCATCACCAAGCAAACTATCTCCAGATAGATTATAGTAACCATATCGGAATGTTACAAACTGGCAGGTAAAGACCCTCCTGAACATCCAAGAGCTCATTCAACCAGGGGTGTTGCAGCTTCGTCTGCGTTGCAGAGGGGAGTTCCGATTAAGGATATATGTGCAGCTCCCACATGGTCGTCTGTGCACATCTTTACTAAACACTACAGTTTACACGCCTCCACGGGCCAAGTTTCTGCTTTTCGAAAAGCAGTGTTGCACTCTGTGCATACATAATCACCTTAATTTATACTCCCAACGTTCTTTCAACTGGATATTCCTCCCCCGTATTCCTTATCGCCCCTCCCCACCTACCCCACAGTAGAACTTCCCTTGCGGTTGCAGTCTACGCTCTTTCAGGGGGAGTATCCATCGAACACAAGGTAATGCTCCACTCGTCAAAACGGAACTGAGGCCAACGGGCGCTGCGCGTGCTACCTATACCTGCAGTGATTTTGACGTTGAGACGGAGGCTCCGAGGGTCATCGACTCGACCAGGCATCGACGCAAGCGCCCTCTGCTGAAAAAATGTTTAAGAGGCAGCAAGCAAGATATTGGAAATATCAAAGATAAGGAATACATGGGAGGAACATCCAGTCGAAAGAACGTTACCCTGGGTAAGTAGCTTCTGTGCCATATAACATCGTGCAGGTAGGACCTTTCCTCTAACACTGTGTTTTTCGTTGCCTAGGAGACGGGGTCTGAAGAGGAGGAGATCGAGCCCAACGGTCTCAGCTGGGCGTATTAATGATGGCTGCCAGAAGTTGTTCAGGACAAGTCCTGTAGCGCCGTTGCGCAAAGTTGAGTTTTTCAGCATTTAAAGTTAAAAGGTTGCTTCGACGTAGAAGCGGAGTAAGAGAGGAGAAGCTGTTTAGCGAAACGCTGTCGCGTTTCATGATGTTTTGAAGGGCCGCGGAGCGAACGTATTACCTTGTATGCGGAGAGGGAGAGCGAGGGAGAAGAAGTTGGTTAATGAAACGCCACCGCGTTTCCTGTCATTTTACGGAGCCACCGAGTGAGGCTTTTCCTTGTATGCGGAGAGAGAGAAAGAGAGGAGAGTTCCGTATGCGACGAACTGCAGAGCTCAGCTGACTCCCGAGCCGAGAGGTTAGAAAAGGGGCGGAAATAGGACGAGCCTTCTCTCACCCTCGACAGCGGAGGAAAAGACATTACTCAGGTAACACTACGTTATAACAGGGAGGAGTCGAGAGACAGAAACTGCTATGAGCCAGGCAAAGCAGGGAAACAAACTTTCAACCACTAATAGAGCAGTGTGATGAAGGGGTAAAACCTACAATCTACGAAGGGGAGACCGAAATAACAGGGTAGCCATAACTACCAGTCAAAATATGCAAAAGTGAAGAGAAAGTGAAGAAGAATTTTAAAGAGGCGCCGACAGGATTGCATAATAAACCGTCAAGCTAAAATATAAAGCCAACAGTAAGGTTGGGGAGGTTATAACGACACGGAGCCTCCACAAAGCTAGAGAATAGCTGAACTGTCGAGTGCTGAAGGTTGTTTTTGAAAGAAAAGGGACTTGTTAAGGACATTTCTAAAACAAATAGAGGAAAGAAAAGAATACGGAGAGCAAACAATAATTAGCTAAAAGAGAAGATGATCTCCAACAGATGGAGAGAATATCGCACAGAGAAAAAGAAGAGAACCGAGACAGAAAACAAGACAAAGATAAAACAAGACACACGGCCCTCATTTGAGCATAACTTACCTCTTTGACTTTGCCGGCTGACTCTCTCTCTTTGAAGATCTACAGCGAACTGAAAAAAAGTATCCTTTTTTCTGGTGTTTTTAAAAGAAAAGAAAATTTGATTAATAAAGACTTGGGCTCTCTTTCAGTCCAAAGAAACTATTTGATGGCTGAAGACTCATAATTCTTTGGTTTCAAGCAATAACTTAATTATATCATATATAAATTATCACACCTGGGTAAGTAACTTCTGTGCCATATAACATCGTGGGCACCACTTTTTGTTTATAGTAGTTCAGGATTGGAGCCAAGGAGAATTTCCCATATTTTGTATCTATTTGCCACATTTGTTGGCAGATATTTAGGTAAACGGGAATAGAAGTTGGAGTTCCACAAAGGAGTATTGAATTCCCCAATTAATTGCAATTTATTATACTCCGTCTCTCAAATGGGTACTACTGAATTTTTCTCCTAGCGGATGCAGTTTGCTTGTGTTTTAATTTACTTACATTCATCTCCATGTCATTCAGTTCCATATACTGTTTGGCGGCTGCTAGTGACCTAGTTGATCTGATTGGTGTAAAATCAAATAAAATGAGAATATCTGCATATAGCACCCAGTGAATCTGAGTTTCTCCTAATTTGGAGGTAAAAGCTTCTACAATATTAAGGGTGTCTCCTATGTCAGAGATGTATAGACTAAGTAGAAATGGGGCTAGGACACACCTCTGATGCATGAAGTGGCAATTGTGGAGGAAAGGTTGCCTTCCATGTTTAATTTTATGTGGAACGATGTGCCTGAATGGAGATCCATAATGAGCCTAAGATTGATAATGGAAGGACCCAAATTCAGAGTTTGTGCCAGACCTTTTACCTAATTACCATATCAATAAAAGGCTGCATAAAGGCAACCTTTCCTTTTCCACATATCCTGGGATAATGTTTTAATCAAAAGGCCATTCAGTGAGGTACCAAGCTTTCTACGAAACACAGATTGCGTGCATTTTGTCAAAACCTTTTTCAATGAAGGCCCAGATTTCTAAATTTTTCCAGGATGAGTGAAGCAAAGATTTTCCCTGTGATATCCCAAATTGGAATAGGCCTATGGTTGATCAGTAGGTAGGTTGCTATTGCCCTTTTTGAAGATGGTTATAATCTGCAAGACTTTCCAGGATGATGAAATCTTTCTTCTTTTAGGACTGCTAAAAATAATCTGTAGATGATGTCGGCCCATAATAGGCGCAACAACTTAATAGTCGGGTTTGACAGACTGTCTCGACCTGCTGCCCTAGAGCCATTTAGTGTCCTAATTCGTCGCAAAACATCTTTGGATATATCCAGTGTCCAATCTGCCCTGTGGACTCTGGCCAGCTCATTTGATTGCTTGTTGGCAATATCATACATATTGGAAAAATGTGTTACCCAGGTATCTAACTAACTGGGCATAATGGGATATGGCCAGGCTGGGAATAAAATAATCTGTCTTTACTGTGCTAACTAGGAATATTGAACTGTAAACTTGCTGTGATGTTGAGATCATGGAATCTGGTTTTATTATGCTAACTGGTAATATTGAAATCTTAATCCATCTGTGATAACATCGCATAATGTCCTTATTGTGATAATTGACTTTAGGGTGGTAGTTCATGGATTCTTATGGAATCTTTCCTTACTGGGTATTTTAGAATATGGCCTTGCATAGCTCACTACACATGAAGGAATATGGGTGGGGGTGGGGGGGGGATCGTGGCCTGAGCACATAGAGTAAAGAGGTGTCTGGGCAGAGCTCCCGTCCCGATCCTAACTATGATCCTTTTCCTCAAAGGCAACGAAAGCTGTGAGACTTGGAAATACCACCCTCGTGTAGGAGAAGCGATCCTGCTACTAACAGAAAAGAAAATGAAGAAAATCGGAGCTTGCAAACCGAAGCTTGAGACTGCGGAACAAGCACCCCGGGGAAGGCAAGATGGCGGACTCTGCTGTGACCCCGAAGTGAAACGGAGGAGGAGCTGGACTGGGCGAGGGCCCTAACGAGAGAGCAACGCAGTGAGAGTAGGACAAATCCTTCCTGGCTCACGGACCATTTCCGAGCTGCATATAACCCACACAAACACCTGCGACAGAGGAGCAGAGGGGTGCTGGTTGCGTGGCCATAGAGGCAGAGCACAGGCGATCAACAGATGCTGCGGCTGCCTTGCAGACAAACCAACCACAACTGGAACGGTTGCAGTGCCACTATGCCAAACCCGCTCTGAGAGCTGGAGCTGGTTGAGGCGGGGCGACAGAGCCACACTGGAGAGAAGTGGAACTGGGGAACACGCGGTGCACCACCCGGTGAGACTGGAGTGGAAGCCATAAAAGGGATGTGGAAGCGGCCCAGGGAGCTAAGCGGGCACTGGCGCCAGACTGAGCTGCGCACTATCTGACTGAAGGTCACGCTCAAGTGAACAGCGGGGAGTACTAGCGTGTGGTGGCTGTGCCTAACACCCACTGCGTGGCACATTCAAACCAAAAAGGGGACCAAAGGCAGTTGAAGTAACCGGCCGGCGGGGGGGGGGACAACAGGGCACTGCAGAGGACGGATGCCCGGTCATAACTGCACCCTCCACACACAGCTAGGAGGACCACGCTGAGCACATCGGAATGAGGTGAAATAAACCACCGGCACAAACCCGACCTAATGTAGTAGAAACACAAGGGAAAGCAACATGATGCAGCCCGGAGGTGCAAAGAGGCGGTGACCGCTGAATGACAGGGACAAGCGGTGACACCGAAAGATATAGCACACTGCAGCCCCCACTACTGTAAGAACAGAACTGTGAGTACCTTCCCTACACCTAGCAATAGCAGCAGAAGGGTGAGGATACGCTACCCAGAGTGGGACGGGGCTGGTGGCGAAAGAGGGGCGGAAGTGGGTAATAGTGCAACCGTCGCCATCAGTGATTGCCTACCATTAAGGCGGCCACATCGCGCGATGAAGTTACCGCACAAACAGCACGATTAGAGCAAAGCAAGAGACCATAAACAGACACAAAGAGACCCGTGCCCAAGGGGCGCTCAGGTGCCGACACATCCAGGGTGTACCAGGGACCTTTCAGCGACTGCCCCAATTGGACCGCTTCACGCACTACGGGGGTTACCGTAGCTTCACTCATCCCTCACTGAGAGATACCTGAGCAAGTAAGGAGGGCAAAAGAGCCATCAACCATAAGAGACCCCAAAGGCTAAAGTGTAACCAGCGAACTGCAGAGAGAGCTACCTTACACAGAGGCTATTGAGTGAAGCCCCACAAGCCCAGAAGCAAACGAATGGAGTGGCACCACCAAGCACATAACCACACCAGCCCGGGGGCACAGGCACATGCCAGCTAGAGACACTAGAGCTAGACCCTGAATGAGACTGGGGTCGAGTCAGACGATCAGCCACACAAACCACACAGGGACAATGCCTAAGAGGATATAGCGCAGACCACTAGACAGCCAACATTCTGGGCACTGCGGGAAGGTATGTTCCCACCTAAAGGCAAAAACAAATCCAGAATCAGAGCTTGTGGCAGATTACTTAATTAATACCTGAAGTCACAGGCGAGGGGGGGACTTGTACGAGCCTTAAAGCTAGAAACACCAGGCATCCTGAGAGTGGCATCTAAGGGAACACCCCGCCCCCCCGAACAGACACCTGCACATGCTTGCGAACACTGACGCGGACTGTTTGGAGGAACTGACGCACGCCACGGGAAGCGATAAATAACTAGATACGGCTGAGGTACATAGGAGACCCCTAAAAGAACAGTGCCTGGACTGCAACACAATTAGGCCGTAATCACAGCTTTCAGGAGCACACAATGACATGCCTTCAACAAAAGGGACAAATAAATCAATTATGGATTCCTTTGCCGCTTCCAAACCACGGGAGCAGAGACCGATCAATAACGCAACAACCACTGTGCAAGATGCACCGAATGAAAACAACAAAGACACACAGATACTAGAAGCAATAGTGGCGCTATGCTCATTCATAAACACTAAAATAGGGGAGGTCAAAGAAGATATGCAACTAATGAGACAGGACATGCGCAACCTGACAGAGCGAGTAGCGGCCACTGAGTCGGGGCACAAGGAATCAGCAGAAATATTGAAAGACCAAAAACCCGAGTGCAGGAGCTGGAAAAAAGGAACATGGTCCTGGAGGAAAGGGCGGAAGACGCTGAAGGGCGATCAAGACGCAACATTTGTCTACTAGGAATTCCGGAAGGAATGGAAGGCACTAACCCCACGAGCTTTGTGGAGATCCTGCTACAACAGGAAATCGGCACTGGCCGACTCTCACAGGGATTTGTGGTGGAGCGGGCCCATAGAACACTACAAAAAAGGCCACCGCCAGGCTCCCACCCCCGCCCGATGATAGCAAGGATCATGAACTTTCAGGACAGAGAAATTATACTGCGCTACTGGAGGGAAGGAGGAGAGATAACAAGAGACAACGCTAAAATCGGCATATACCCAGACTACACGCCCTGCGGTAGAAAAAGCAAGGAACTCCTTTGTCCCGATCAAGACCAGACTACAGCAACTAAACCTCAAGTACATGCTGATATACCCGTCCGGGCTCAAGATACTATACAAGGGCCGAGCTGTCTTCATGGAAATCCCGGCGGCAGCGTCCATGTGGCTGGAACATAATCATTTGGACAAGGGAGAAGAGGCTGTAACGTAGCTCATGCCCTTGCATGCAGAAATAAAGGAACTGGTGCTGCGACAATTACTTGAGAGATGGGAGGTGTTTAGCCTTGAAACTAAGAGAACATGCCACTGACAAGACGCAGAAATTGACTAGGACGGGGGCACTGCCGGGCCACTTGGCCTGAGCTAAAGGACACACCCTCCGAGAGGACTGGTGTCGGCCTGTTGCTGACACTAAAGAACCTGCGCACGATGACCCGGATGGGCCGAGAAGACGTGGGGGCGCCTGAGCGTTGCTTGGATGCAGCAACTGCTGGGCGCATTTGGTTAACTTTGTTTTGCTGTTGTTTGAAAAGTTATACGTTCTTTACAGAAACAGGTGAAATGCGGAAGCACACAGGTGGCACAATATGGGGTAAGGAGAGGGGGCGGATGTGGTCGGCGATAACAAACTTGGTGGGGTGCGGGTCAGAGCGGGCTGGGGAAGGACATGGAAACAAACAAAAATGGCAGCAGACATAAAAGTACTAACTTGGAATGTCAGAGGGATGGGCACTTACATGCGCAGGAATAGAATTAAATCCTTCTTGAGGAGGAAGTGTATCTCGATTGCACTGTTGCAAGAGACCCACCTCACGGCAGACGATCTACACAAGGTACAAGACCACTGGGGAGGGCAAGGATATGGAGCAACATACTCCAGATAAGCACCTGGATAAATGACACCGTGCCCTTCTGCCTATCGAAGGTAGAATCAGACGCAGAGGGAAGATTTCTGTTAATTACAGGGAGCATTGAGCAATTAGAAATTTGTATAGTTAACTCCTACCAACCTGATCATGGTATCCCAGTGCACCTGAACAGACTGTGCGGCAAGATAGCCCCCTACCGTGATAGTTTGTTTATTTGGGGGGCCGATTTCAACTGTGTCTGGGACCTGGACCTGGATAGATCTGTACCCCCAGCAAGGAGGGTAATGGCGGCCCTAAGGACACTGAATGGTGTGATAGAGAATCTAGACCTAGCAGATGTGTGGAGGTGCTGTACCCACAGGACAAAGAGTACTCCTGCTTTTATCACGGGTTATATACTAGAATAGTTTAACAAAGGTAGCGGGCGCCCCTCTCTCGCAAGAACAGACATGATAACCTGTTCAGTGGTTATTAACCACTTGAGAGGTCGCAGCCACTGCTTTTACTCACTGTGCCTTTCACAGATGGGAAATATCCATTTGCATATCAGTCTTTGTCCTGCCCAGGGGCAGTCCAGCACCGAAATACAATGGCAATTCCAATCTGAACGAGAGTACCACCAGCAACCCCATACACGTGTTTCACCCTTGTTGGGGATCATCAGTGAGGTGAAGCTGATGCCTCTCTAAGCACAGTGAGAGGGAGACCACGTCTGGTTGCCCCCAGGAGACCTAGGGTTACCAATCCCAGGTTCCTTAACAATTAGTTTAACAAAGGTAGCGGGCGCCCCTCTCTCGCAAGAACAGACATGATAACCTGTTCAGTGGTTATTAACCACTTGAGAGGTCGCAGCCACTGCTTTTACTCACTGTGCCTTTCACAGATGGGAAATATCCATTTGCATATCAGTCTTTGTCCTGCCCAGGGGCAGTCCAGCACCGAAATACAATGGCAATTCCAATCTGAACGAGAGTACCACCAGCAACCCCATACACGTGTTTCACCCTTGTTGGGGATCATCAGTGAGGTGAAGCTGATGCCTCTCTAAGCACAGTGAGAGGGAGACCACGTCTGGTTGCCCCCAGGAGACCTAGGGTTACCAATCCCAGGTTCCTTAACAATTAGTTTAACAAAGGTAGCGGGCGCCCCTCTCTCGCAAGAACAGACATGATAACCTGTTCAGTGGTTATTAACCACTTGAGAGTTCGCAGCCACTGCTTTTACTCACTGTGCCTTTCACAGATGGGAAATATCCATTTGCATATCAGTCTTTGTCCTGCCCAGGGGCAGTCCAGCACCGAAATACAATGGCAATTCCAATCTGAACGAGAGTACCACCAGCAACCCCATACACGTGTTTCACCCTTGTTGGGGATCATCAGTGAGGTGAAGCTGATGCCTCTCTAAGCACAGTGAGAGGGAGACCACGTCTGGTTGCCCCCAGGAGACCTAGGGTTACCAATCCCAGGTTCCTTAACAATTAGTTTAACAAAGGTAGCGGGCGCCCCTCTCTCGCAAGAACAGACATGATAACCTGTTCAGTGGTTATTAACCACTTGAGAGTTCGCAGCCACTGCTTTTACTCACTGTGCCTTTCACAGATGGGAAATATCCATTTGCATATCAGTCTTTGTCCTGCCCAGGGGCAGTCCAGCACCGAAATACAATGGCAATTCCAATCTGAACGAGAGTACCACCAGCAACCCCATACACGTGTTTCACCCTTGTTGGGGATCATCAGTGAGGTGAAGCTGATGCCTCTCTAAGCACAGTGAGAGGGAGACCACGTCTGGTTGCCCCCAGGAGACCTAGGGTTACCAATCCCAGGTTCCTTAACAATTAGACTAGTAGAATATACAGAACACAATGTGGGGAGTGTATAGACACTGGAACACAGTGTGGGAGGCGCTAAAGGTGGTGGTGAGAGGAGAAGTTATTGCCAGTGTGGGGGTGAATTAGAAAGATGCTTCGAGCTGACCTCGAATCGTGGGAGGAGAAGATCAGGCAAATGGACACTGTTGGACAGAAAACAAGGGAGCTGGAACGGGAGCTAGCATCTACCAGGGGGAACTGCCGAGATGCGTGGGGTAGGCTAGTGAAATTTGGCCACATAGCAAAAGTCGCTAGAGCACACTCGGAGGGAGACAAACCTAGCAGACTGCTATCGTGGTTGTGTAAGAAAGAAACCCTGAGGCACATGATCGCTGTGATTAAAGATGAAATGGGCCAGATAAATGGGTCAGAGAGGTCAATTAATGATGTCTTTAAAACATTCTATTCCCAACTGTACGGCCACGACACCTTGATAGCCCAAACTGAAATATCATATACGATCGATGAAATTGGCGTCCCCAAGCTAGCTGACGCACACCGCAACACACTGGAGGGGGAACTGTCAATTGAAGATGTAGGCGAGGTGATTAAGTCCCTGGCAGCCAGCAAGACCCCGGGAAGCGATAGGCTACACCCAGAGTTTTATAAGATTTACGGCTCGGAGCTGACACCGATCCTACACAAGGTGTTTAGGGAGGCATACGAAAAGGGGTTGTTAATGGGAGCATGAGTGAGACCCTGATTATCCCAATACCCAAGCTGCGAAAACCTATAGACGAATGCGGCTCATACAGGCCGCTGGCTATGCTAAACTATGACGTCAAAATACTGACCACTGTACTGGCCAAGCGGCTGTCAAAGGTCATTGGGACTATAGTGCACGAAGACCAAAGCGATTCATCCCAGGTCAGAGTACGGCTGTAAACCTGAGGTGGCTGCAGTACATTATGGCGCACGCAACAGAATCGCAAGATCAATATGCAATAGTCTCCCTGGATGCCATAAAAGCTTTTGATTCAATTTACTGGGAGTGGTTGGTTGCTGTTATGAGGGAATTTGGGTTTGGGGATCGCTTTATTAAGTGGGTGAAACTACATTGAGGCACCAGTAGCGAGGGTGAAACAGGAAAGACAGTGTCAGCAGCTCGGGAGATACAGAGAGGCACCAGACAAGGCTGTTCGCTGTCACCAATGCTATATGTACTGGGACTTGAGCCAATCGCTATCTATCTCATGAAGCAATTTTTCAATGCAGGAATTGGAGTGAGAGGAACGTATCATTTGGTATCCTTGGATGCCGATGACTTATTACTGTATTTAAGAGACCCACATCTTAAAGTCCCTGTAATCCTGCACGTACTAGACAACTTTGTGAAGGTGTCCGGCATCAGCTTCAGTAAGAAGAAATCCTGCATACACCCAATAGCCGGGCTAGCTGGTTCGGAGGAGGGTGGCCTCCCGAATGTAGGGTTCCGTTGGCAGCCGAAATCAATTAGATACTTGGTAATGAATGTTTGGCACACGCCTGAACTGATGCATGTGAACAATACTGTGGTAGCGGTGAAGGGCTTGAAGAAATTATGAAGTTTTGGTCCAAACTGGCATTGTCACTGCTGGGCAGGGTTGCTATTATCAAAATGATAGTACTACCAAGGTTCCTATATTACTTCCAAAACATCCACTACTACATCAAAGCATCATTCTCCCATCTACTAGAGGTGGTGTTGAGGGAGTTTCTGTGGGGGTCTGCCAAACACAAACTATCACTGGTCACACTGATGCTACCGTATAGGGAGGGGGTGCGGGTGGAGATATTATCTTGCAGCGCAACTCAGCTTTGTGACCAAGTGGCTCGCAGACGAGACCACCACAGAAACGAGGTTGATAAAACAACTAGTGACAGTGTTGCATCTAAAAGAAATACTGTGGTCCCTACTCGAGTGCCTGGGTAAAGTACCGCTGATAGTAGAACTGGGAAGGCAAGTATGGAAAAGGGCTAGGTACCCGGATTGAAGCTGACATCTGCAAGACCAGACTGGACCTAGCAAGCATACGACGCTGGGAAAGATATGGCATTTACACCTGCAGAGACATGTACGAAGAAGGTGCTTTCAAGGAGTTTGAGTCTCTGAGGGATAAAGAAGGTGTTCCCAGCAGACAGTTCTTATGGTATCAGAGAATCAGGAGGGTAGCAAAGGAGAAATGGGAAAGTTGGCCAGAGGAACCAGCGGCAGACCCCCTGCTGACTTTGATGCACAATCTGGGGGAGGGATGGGAAGCAGACCGTGGGGTAGACATAACCTAAAGAGAGTGGGAAAGAATATTGATGTATCCTCGGGAGATGTCTAGAAACGCCAGGTTTAGGCTGATACTCTATTTGAACGTTTTGTACCGGACATACATGACCCCAAGCCTAATAGCCAGTTTCAGCAGTAAAACACGGCCGCTATGATCCTGGTGTGGTTCGAGTGAAGCAGGGATGCTGCACTTGTTTTGGGGGTGCCCGAAGATATAACGCTTTTGGGCCAGAATAGAACAAGTTTGTAGGCACGCTGGAATAGTAAGATATAACTGGACGCCAATGGAATGCTTGTTGGGAGCCTACCTGAGGATAAGCAAATTTAGACATGTTAAATTTATGGACATGGTTTGCATACTAGCTAAACGATCTATTGCAATGACATGGAAGGCACCGGTGGGCCCACAATACACCCGATGGCTGAAAGAACTAGAACACTGGGCTGAGGCTGAAACCAGAGTGTGGGGGGATGGGGTGTCCAGGGCAGGGAGCGATGCAAGCCCTACATACGAAGCGTGGAAAGCATTGATTTGGGACATGTTTCACCCATCAGACGATAAACCACCATGTACTACTGTGGGGTACTTGAAGTAGTGGCGACAGGACATGGAAGGCGGAGAAGACATGAAACCACTAACACGCCCGCCCTTAGGATCAGGTTCCTCAAGATTTATGACACGCTTGTGCACTACACTACACAATCCGATTTGTGTCGCAATTGTGCCTGTAGACGTGAAGACAATTTGTTGGTGTTATGGTATTGTTTTTTTGATTACTTTTGTGAGTGCATTACAACCATCAGCAATTAAAAATGTGGCAACTGAGATGCCACTATATGTAATTATAAATGCCAATAAAAATATTTTTAAATAAATAAATGAAGGAATATGGCCGCACTCTGATAAATGAGCATACTGATATTGGGTTCTGCTGTGCTAGGCATTCATCAGGGAACATCATTATAGTCCGCTAACTGGATTGAATTTTTAACTAGTATGAAGAATCCTGTAGATACCTCACTGAAACCCTACCTAAAGTCTCCTCCCAGGTGGCTAGGGGAAGGCAGACGCTTCCTGATCCCAGCCCTGGGAGTGGTGCACTGCGGGATGATCACCTGGGTGGAGACAAGGCCCAGGGTAGTGGGGAAATTCTTTGGGATGAGACACAATATTCTTCCGCTAACAGAGAGACTCTTACCACTGTACCGGAAGAAATTATGGCTCACTATCATTTTTTCTTTTATTTTAATGACATTTTAATTAGTTTTAACAAGTCAAGAACAGCACAAAAAATATGTTTTTCAACATCAAATAGTCGAGGTTCTCAATCATATATATTTTAAAACTCCCTCGTCTGGATCCCTCCCCCAACACCACCTCTCTCAACCCCCCCGCAAACATGAGTCAGGGCCCTGTAATACAAATGGGTCGGGCAACGCTAGGAACCTGCAACCTGGTGCATGGTTATCATAAAACTTCTACGCCTTTAGGGTTCGGGCACCATATTCAGGGCTCATGTTATCCCATGCCTGAGCCACCGTGAATGTCATGGAATTTCAACCATTCACATTCAATTCCAGCACACCCCCCCCCGCCTCCCCCCCGTGGATTGGAGCTGTGATCTTTTCCATGAGGTATATGTCCTTAGCTTTCGCAACTCATTCCTCCAACCGCGGGAGATGTGTCCTCTTTCCAGTGTCTAGCTAGGCACGCAGCAGAAAGTGCACCATATGGGGCAGGGTTCTCCAGTGATCATCCTCTTTCTCCAAGCCAAATATATCAACATTGGGTCCAATCCACAGGCCATACCCCCCGCCTCATTAATCCTCTCCAGGATTTCAGCCCAAAAGACCTGGACCTCTCGGCACCCCCACAACATGTGCCAGAAGTCTGCCCTTTCCCCTTATCAATGCCAACACTGAGGGCTCACATTTGGAAAAATATTAGACAGCTGCACTGGGTCGTATTGCCATCTGTGCAGCAACTTAACTCCATGCAGTTTAAATTGACAGGCAACTGAGGTCTTGAAGGCCCTCCTACACATCAACCTCCATAGGTCATCATCCAGTCTCACCCACCCCCCCCCAGGTCCCTTTCCCATTTCCGTCAGAGTCCCTCGATGGCATCCTTCCTCACCTCCACTAATGCTCCATATAATAACGAAATAAGTCCCTTCATGTCAGTTGAGTGTCCAGGATCTTCTCCATAGGGGTGAAATCCCTCTGTAGTGAGTCCCGCCATTTCTCTGCAGTGAGAGTGCCCTTCAATCTCAAATATCTCAAATAAAGGAAAACCGTCAGCTTACCCACATTCAACACTGTCCCCATACATAACTGACCGACTCTGGACAGCCCTGCTTTGAACCATTTCTGTTATATCTCAGGCTCGGGAATATCATCCCTCGGTGTGGCCCAGATGTGACTCATCGGAGAGGGCCACGTGGTGACCCCTCTCATCGCAGCACCCAGTCTAAACACTTCCCATAGGACCCCCAGTATCCAGTGCTCCCTGATTCTGCTGGGGACCCTTTCCTGTGGGACCAACAACCATTCACCTACTGTGGCGGGGCGCATGTGGTGGTTCTCTAAGAAGACCCACTGTTTGTCTGCGTCTTCCCGAAAGTGTGGCACCATTGCCCTCAGTTGAGAGGCCTTATAGTAAAGGATTAAATCTGGCAAGTCAAACCCCCCCCCCACGCCCCCACCAGGTCCTTTGGTAGCACCAACATGTCATAGGACACTCTAGGCTGTTTCCCCTGCCAGAGGAAGCGGAGCATACGCCCCTTAGCCTCCCTCAGCAGCTCCTCTGGGAATTTCACCTGCAACATTTGGAACAGATATAATATCCTCGGAAGTTCAATTTCAAAGCGTTTAGCCGACCCATCCATCAAATATTGCGCGTTCCCCATTCCACCATACAATTTGTTCAATAGAGGTGGGTAGTTAGCCCCACTAATGTCCCCCAGAAGCCCTTGTAATGTTGACGCCCAGATATCAAATGCTTTCCCCCTGAATTTCCATCCCCAAATCCCTGAGTGCTTTTACGTCCCTCAGTCCGTCTCGAGCAAATGGGAGTAGAACAGATTTCTGGTGGTTCACTTTAAAGCCTGAGAGGGACCCATATTCCTCAATTAGTGCCATAGCCGCGGGAATCAAACTCAGTGGGTTCCTCAGGTGCAAGAGGACATGGTCAGCATAGAGCCCCAGCTTAAACTCCCTGCCCCACCACAATGTCCTCAACTTGGGTCGCCCCTCTCAACTTCTCTGCTGGAGGCTCCATGGAGAGGGCGAATAGCAGGGGGGACAGCGAGCACCCCTGCCTAGTCCCCCGCTTTAACTCCATAGCCCTTGACAGCCTACCGTTAACCGCCACCCTCATTGTGGGGGTATGAGTATAGCACCTGGATACCCCTTAATATCATGCTGCCAAACCCGTATTTCAGCAGGACCCCATAGAGTAAATCCCACCCACCCTATCAAAAGCCTTCTCTGCATCTAAGGACATCAATACGGGATTACCCTCCTTATTCTCTACCTGGTCAATCAGATGTAGTGTCTTCCAGAGTGCATCTGCCCCTTGCCTTGCCTACCCATAATGAATCCGACCTGGTCCGAATTGACCAGTTCGGGCATGACTCGCTCAATTCTTGATGCCAGTACCCTCGTAAAAACCTTTGCGTCCACATTTATAAGCGATATGGGCTGGTATGACTTAAAGTTTTTACGGTCCCTCCCTTCTTTTGGAATAACGGATATCAAGGCCTGCCTGAAAGAGGGACGGGCCCTCCCTGTCATCAATATATGGTTGAAGAGTTTCACCATGTGCTGAACCTGGTCGTTAGCAAAGGTCTTAAAGAAGGCCACTGTGTATCTGTCGTCCCCGGGTGCTTTCCCTATCTTCATCCCACGGATCGCCTTCAGCACCTCCTTCCTGGTAATGGGCCCCTCTAGCTCCTCCATCTCCCCCTATTCCAACTCGGTAGGGGGATTCCCTGCAGATACTGCTCAACCTGGCAATTGTCCACCACTGTGTCCTCCTCACATAGATTCTAATAGAACCGAACAAATTCATCCAGTACTCCCATCGTGGTTGAGTGGAGCAATTCGATGTGTCCTTAATCTCCACCACCCAACGGTCTGCCCATTGGCCCCTTTGCCTGGACGCTTCATAATAGCGCTCCCGGAGGGACTGCACCCAGGACACCACCTTCTCCACCTCCAGTTCCTTCAGCTCCTGCCTCTTCATCCTAGCCTGCGCAAGCCTCTCCTGGACAGTCCCTTTCCCGCCCAATCTTTCAGCCTCCAGATCTCAAATCTCCCCCCTTAGTCTCTCCACTAACAGTGCCCTGGTCCTCTTGTTCCTCGCCCCTTCTCCAATCAGTCACCTTCGCAGCCTCCCAGACCGTATTGGGGTGGACTTCCCTGTGTCGTTAAATAGGAGATAAATCCCCCACCGCTATCATAACTCCTCCACAAAGACCACATCCTTCAGCAGCGTGTCATTGCGCTTCCATAGGGAGTCTCTCGTTTGTAGGCCCATCATGTAAATTCCCATATAAACCATGTCATGATCTGTCCAGCTAATAGGGGTAAGGTCCCAGCCGAATGCCCTGTTCATGTGCTGCCTATGAATACACCAGTAGTCAATCCTTGTTCTTGCACCCTGCACGGGGGAGAAGAATGTATAGCCCCGGGTCTCGGGTCGGCACTCCCTCCAGACATCTATCATACCTTCCCTTGCCAGAAGATTGTGGAAGCCACTCCCTGCTTGTGGGCATCCCACCCCCGGCAGACCCTCACCACCACTTCTGTCCATTGCTGGATCAGCCCACATGTTAAAATCACCCGCCAAGGTCAGTAGGCCTTATCCTGCGCAGTGCTTACATCAGCTTGTCCTGAAAGAACAGGAGCTGACCTTGGTTCGGGCAGTAAATAGTGGTTAGCTTCATCTGCACGCCCTCCAGTGTGCCAGAGACAAGCAAGGCCCTACCATCCAGCTTCCGCCACACCTTCATGTCTCCCAGGCGGAACCTTCTGTTAAGCAGAATACCAACTCCTCCTTTCTTGGTCGCATCCGAAGCCCAGAATGCCTGTCCTATCTGACCCCCTAGGATACGCCTCTCTTCCCAAACAACTAACCTTGTTTCCTGTAGGAACATGATGTCCAACCCCTGGTTTTGGAATTTCCTTGCCACCAGTGAGCGCTTTGTGGGAGAGTTCAACCCTTTCACATTTAACGTCCTCATCCTGAGCTCGTCTGCCACCCGCCATTATCCCTGCACACCATAGCCGATCCTCAAACTAGCTCCTGACCCTTCCATTGCAGCAACAAATAACCTGCCCACCTGCCCCAGCCACACACCCCAGATACCCAATACCACCTCCCTCCACCCATCCCCTCCCCCATTCCACCCTCCCCTTCCCCCCCTTACAACTAGAGACGCCACCATACGATGGGCCACTAAGGATAACGTTCCCACTCCGCCTGTCCATGCTACCACTTTTCTCCTCCCTAGCTATTTGCAAAAACATTTGAGGCCTTGCAGAGGTTCCATGCTTCTAAACAGATCCCTAAATGTATTTTCACAGTCACTTCCCGAAGGTGGGGTCTTTAGTTTCAGGAACTTCCTGCCGCCCGACATTTTTTTCTTAGACATGAGTTCCTTCCATCGCTCCGAGTTTGTACATGCCTCGCCTTCTTCCAAATTTGTATCTGGGTACGATACCCCCTCTTTCAGGGACCTTAGTACCTGTTGTGCTTCCTAGCCGTTGGTGATCCGGTAGTCGGTATCGCCTCTCTCGAAACACAAAGCAAATGGCTATGACCAGTGGTATCGGAGCACCTTTTCCGTCAGCCATTGTGTGAGGGGCGACAGTCTCTTCTGCGTGACAAAGTAAGTCCCGAAAGATCCTGGAACACCTTAACTGAGTACCCCTCATATTGCAGAGTTCCTATGCGCTTTGCTCTCTCCAGGACTTCCATCCGGTCCCTATATCTGAGGAAGCGGAGGACTATCGATCTCGGGCCTCCACCCACCACCTGTGTGGGCCCTGTCCAGCTGGACCACTTTACCTCCCACGGAGAGAAAAAGAGCATTGATCAGACCTTCGACCTTCCTTCCCACATCTGCCGCTGTCTCGCCTTCTGTTCACTCATCCCCAGTAGGCGCTCTCTATTTTCGGCATCGTCGAGCTTTAAAAGGGTGTCCTCATGATCTTCCAGGTCTGTCAGCCAAGCCTCATGTTTAATCTCCAGGAAGTCTACTTGAAGGTGATTGTTCTCCATCCCTTCCATCTTGTCCTCCAACTTGTCCACCCTCCCCTTGGGATCATAAATGGAGGCCTGGATATCGCTCCCGATGGCTGTGATTGCTTGAAAAATTTCTTTTAGGTCCTCCCTTGTCGAGCATGGCGGCCCTCCCCTTCCTCTGCTTCTCTCCCTTTGCCTCCTGCCCCCTCTGTCTCCATCCTAGATTCCCTTCTGAAGTGCTGTAGGGAACCTACACCCTGGGGGACGTCCTTCTCCAGCCTCTCTGGGGTCTGTTCAAACCTGGGGTATCGGTGCTCTGACACACCCGGCTGTCCCCTTTCCTAGTGCACCACAGGGGATGTGTGACTCTCCCTGCTCCATGTTCTGCTGCTGCCCACCAGGCCTGTGTCCCGTGCTGGCTACACAGCTTTTCACATGGTTTTCAGTGGGTTCCTGGATTGCTTGGTGCTGCTTGCTCTCCTCCAGGCCTCTTTCTGGCCTTCTTGTCCCACCTCGGGGCTGGCGGCTTGGGTATTTCCTTGTCTCTTTTGTTATGAGTGCCCCCCCTCTGGTGTCTTCAGCTACACTGTCTACAGACAGCCGCACCCTGCGTCACGGCCCTCCTTCAGTGCACACATACAGTCTCAGGGGCTACAGTTCTTCACCTTTATGCTCAGTCCTAAGCCACTGGTGCCTCCCCTCTGATCCTACCTTCACAGTGGGCTGTTAGGTTCCCTGGGCGTCACTCTCCATGTCCAATGGTGCGCAAGGGATGCTCTGTATTCTCCCCACTGTCCTGTGTCCCACATGGGCTCCTCCACTTACACCCGCCGTTCCCCATGGGTTCCTGGGTTCCCTTGGTTGCTCCGTCTCTTGTCCTGGCTGCCTTCAGGCTTCTTGGCCCCCCTCCCGAGTGGGGGTTTGGGCACCTCACCTCCTGCCACCCCTTCACCTCCAGTGTGCGCGGGACGTCCTCTGTTCTCTCCGGAGCTCCAGGTCCTCTCCCTGACACTCCGAGCTGGGTTCTCAGCACCACAGCGGGTGGTCAGGCTCACCAGGCGCTGCTTCTCTGTGTCCCACGGTGCAGGCTCACTCCAGAGGCCGGTGCTCCTCTCGTAGCAGGGGTTCACCCGCCCACTGCCGGCGGCTCTTCTGGCAGTTGCTGGGCCCTCGGGTCACCCTGGCACGGCCTGGCCTTCATCGCCGCTCATTCGGTGAGCCCTTTGCCAAAAGTGGGGCTGTGCAATCCCACCTCTGGGGTCTCGTGGGTGCCTCTCGCATGGTATGGCCTTCACATGCAGGGGGAAGAAGGCTCCAATGGAAGCAACTAGATGGTTGACAGCGGAGCTCAGCTTCACGCGGCCATCACGGTCCGCGCCCCTTGGTGGTTTCCCTTACTATAATTTTAATGTCTCTAAACCTCCCCTTAAATTTAAGGTGGTAAACCCTAAGGTTGTAACCCCAAAGCATATTATAACAAAAGAGAGAATATTTTTGGTTCATAAATATCCTCCTCAATGCCAAAGGTACACTACTAGGAATGGTGGAAATGGTGTCTTCTGTAAATCATTTTCCGAGTTAAAACTTATCGCCCCTTTGTTATAGTTACTAAGGGAATTACCCTTAAAAATACTCAAGAACAGAGATCAAAGTGAACGGGAACGGTCAGGAATGATATTCCACTACTTTTATTTGTTTCTGTATACCATTCCTCTACTTTTTACGACCACATTCACCATTCTATACAGAGGATTGTCCATTGATGTCCTTGGGCAAGTGTAAAGTTGTGGTAAGAGCCTTACTAGTCACTTAGACTATTGCAATGCCTCAGCAGCAACACCTTGTCACATGTTGCACTATGTTTCCGCCTACCCTCTCCCCTGCCGATACCACAGTTCTACTACTTTTTTGGTACACTTCTACCACTGCTCAAGAAGTAGGAAAACTTGACCTTGGTTACGTAAACTACATGTCCCAGAATTCTATAGGGACTGAGACGAAGGAGTGTTAGGCAGAAACCTGTGCAGTTCCCTCTGGGACCCCTGCAAAAGATTTAAGATTACAGGTGTTTGGCAGTAAACCCACTTGGTAGCAGTCTGTACCACACAGATTCACTTGGTAGCTGTGGCTGAGCAGTCAGACTTCCCTCAAGAAGAGTTAGGCAGTATACAGAGTATTCACAATAGGTCAAAAGAACACAGTAGAACAAGCAAACACTGACCAGAGCTTGGTGTAAAAGAGATAGAAGTATTTATTTAAAATCATATCTAATAAAACACACAGGCACTAATATTAAGCAGTTCAAAAACACGGTCACTAAAAGATATACACTCCCTTCAACGATTTGTTAGACAAGTCTTAAGTAAAGCAACACTTATTTTCAGACAGCGGTGAGCGCTTAACGAAGATGGCACTCTAATCAATCGGTTTACAAGGGAGAGAAAGGCAGAGCAAAGATAGAAACGGATCCCAACACTTTCAGAAGAACACAGTAGGAGAAGAAGGCAGGTTAAAACCGTAAAGTCAAAGTTAACAAGGCCGGACCCACTTTAAGAGGCTCCGGTCGAAATGTGTCCAAGGTCACACGGTTCAAAGTGCCCAAAAGTCTCTAAATCAGTTCAGAAAGAGTTGGACCAAAAGAAAGGGACCAGTTAGATGGTCAAGGCGGCCAGCCCAGTCCAGAAGGTTAAGGGATTATTATTACCTTGTAGCAATCTTTAGAAAGGGAGGCCTGGCGGACACGGTACCTTAAAGTGGTGACAATACTCCAGCGGGGGCAGTTGTTCCTGGCAGCGGATGCAAGTCGGTGCTTCGTCCGGGGAAGAGAGGATCTCGTCGGGGAGGAAGACAGGAGTCCGTTGCACTGCCAGGGAAGAAACCAGCCGCGGAGTTCTCAGTTAAAAGGAGCGGTCCTTTCATTCGCGGTCCAGTGGTAAGTGGCTATCCGGTTGCCGGGGTGCTTGGCACGGGCAATTCGACCACAAGACGTCCTGGGATGCGAGGAAAAGAAGGTAAACTGGTTGTGCCCACCAGTCAGGGGAAGAAGACTCTCCAGCCGTGAGATCTTCTCTGTCGTCGGGAAGTGGTTAGTCGGTTCCGCAGGGCTCCACCGGTGGTGTCGTCGTAGCAGGTCGGCTCAGCTTCTCCCTCGTCGGATTCTCAGGTCCTGTAGCGACTACTTAAGTTCCAGTCCCAAAAGCCCTGCTTTTATGCAGCACACCCCCATTCACTCAGCCTAGCTCTCAATCAAACATGCTAAGTGGTGAGCCGGCCGGCTCATCACTTGGGACAATCACACAAGAGTGCGACTTGAGTTACCAAGGTAACTCAGTCCAGGGTGCCTAAACCCCCTCCCACACACCCTGTGGTACCCAGACAAAGTGGCACCACTTTTGGAGGATTCTGTGGAGAAGCCCGCCTAAAAGTGGAACAAAGGGCTCGCCTTGGGTTGGAGTCACAGAAGAGAACACAAACGCCATTTTAGAATCGAGTTCTGGCAAAAAATACCAACCGGCGAATTAATGTTAAATAAATAAACCGGCGGTATGTTCGAGGCTATGAGAATTAAATAATTAAAGTTGGTAGCCTCGAACAATGGGAAAATCCCATAGAGATATATTCGCGGTCGAATATAAAAAGTAGTATCCACTGCCACCAGCCAAAACTCGATCGGGGGGACGGAGACGTGCCCCCTCGACTAACAGACCCCGGGGCAATCGAATTGCCCCGACCAGTACGTCCACAATATGAGGGTTTGTACTGGTTTCTGTTCATAATTTGGGACTAGTAAAGCCAATGGTGACTTTACATGCCCTGGGAGACAGTAGTCAGTCCCAGGGTATGGAGTCTATGGTGGGGTGTCACTATGACACCCCTGTGTCACTGCACTGAGGGTGCTGTGTAACACACATAGTAAAAACACGAGACCCTATGGAGTAAAAGACCCCATAGCCCATAAAACACATTGACAGTCAAAGGAACCCCTCAAATCATGTCCAAGAGTGTGAAGGAAAGAGACTCGCTCTTGGCAGGAGAAAAAAACAAACTCCAGAAATCCAGCAAAGCTGCTGGGGGACTCACTAGGTTAGGAAATTCAGCCTAAACGGAGAATTCTCCCTAACAAGGAGGAAGCCAAGAAAGCATGTAATTTGCTGAAACAAAGAATTGAATATTTCTCTGTTTGTAAACGATATTACCAGAGTGAACAGAGAATATTTGGTATGAGATGCTTCATGGAACCTCAACGGTATTGAAAATACGTGTTAATGAATTCCTGAGGGTTATTTGTGATTTAGTATGAATTAACTACCGTTATTGTACAATATAATGTTTCAATTAGAAAACTTTTTTAAAGTGGTGATATATGTTGTTTTGATATTTGTTTTTATATCAGATTTTATGTTCATACTGATAAAGTGAATGATCTGTAAGTGTTATTTAAGTACTTTATAAGTAAGTAGTGTATATATGATTGTTTTATTTGGGCCTTTCATTGTCTTGAAAAAAAAATATATATTTTTGTGATATTTTTTTTTGTTTTTTTGTAAAGGTTGAAAATAAACCAAAAACAATAAAGTTAATAATAATAATTTTAATTTAAAAAAATCATGTAAATGTAGTAGTTAGGCAAATAGGCCTTTGCAAGGGTCAGGTAATTGAAATCAATGGCACACACCGGAAGCCAATTGGGAAACCTGTGAGGCAATAAAGGATACAGCAGGAGAAGTGGAAGGGAGGAGGATGGCTGGTAGCAGTAGTAAAAGAGCACGAGGATGGCAATTCACGAGGGAGTGTAATCACAGAAAGGACGCTGGAGCATGGAGAAAGCAAATTTCACCTGCAAGCTCTGAGAGGGTCATGTGGTCTCAAACCATGCCTTGAGGAAAACGTGCTGAGAGTGGAGCTTTCCCCAGGTGTCCTTGGTGGCTGCGATTTCAGAGCTGTGACCGTGCTGAAGCCCGAGGCCATAGCAGAAGGCAAGTCGAGGGACAGAGGTGTAAAGGAGACTCCCAATTGGCGTGGTCAGACCAGAGACACCCGTGCTGCAGAAGGGTGTGGGTCCCAAGACTGCCCGAAGTAGTAGTAGCAGTTGAAGAAATTTGGAATGTGAAGCAGCACGCAAACGCAGTGTTTCTGGAGCCCGTGAGTGAAGTTCTGCATTCACGTTCACTCAGCAAGCCTTGACGGTAACTGTTGCCAGCTCAGAAGTAAATCGTGTGCATTCAAAAGTCAGTATAAAATGTTAGTTGTTGTGGAAAAGCCTTTTAATAATGGAAATGTAACACACGCACTATTAGTGAGCGCAATAGTGTTTGTGTAAGAAGAAATGCCTATTAGTTCCATTGTTGAACAATGAACTGTTGCTGGGGTGGTCGCGTGTCTCTCATTAAAAGGGCATGCCTGTTAGAAAACCATTTTGAAAAAGTAACATTGACTTTTACAAATGTAAACAAGTGAATGCAGCATCAAAGCAAGGTCACGTGTGGCCAATTGTATTTCCATAAAGGAGTCTGAAGCCGTCTCTGAGATAGTGAATAGAAATACAATCACTGGCATCTCTTTAATGTTTAAGATCTATCTTAAAGAGTGGCCATGTGTGCTTAAATCTGTTTTTCCTTTGAAGACTGAACCTTGTAGTATTCGGATCATTTATCCTTTCAGTCCAGAAGTTGTTGTGCTGACTAGAAGAACACACATTACCCAAGCCAAGAGGCGAACCCTTTACATGGTGAAACTAGTCCTATCACGATCTATTCACCCGATCTATTCACCTGATCTGCAAGGTTGTTAAAAGTCCAGTGTCCTTTGATACAAATGTGGCATTGTTACCTGAAGCTGAAAGAGTGCCAATACATTTTCAGGGTTGGTACTGGAACCAAGAAGGTGTGAACAAAACTGGGGAAGGGAGCTGGGTACTTGTAAAAGAGTCCTGCAGAAGAAGATAATCTGTAATGCTGAAGACTGCTAAAGTTGAGAGGAAGTCAGTCCTGGAGCAGAGGCAGGTTGTACTTGTGGCAGTGAGGCAGACCGAAGAGGCAAAGAGGCTGCCCTTTTCTTAGACTATAGAAGAGTGCCTTGCCTACCTGTAGAGGTCAAAGTGTCTTGTCTTTTTGTGTCTAATAATTGTGAAGTATAAAGCTGTAGAAGTAGAAGTACCTGAACTGTGGTGGTGTATAAACTGTCAGTGGGTGTCACATTGAAGTTGCTGGTAGTAGTAGCATATTGTGGAACAAAGGAGACTGTTCTCACAATAACAATTGTAGAAGGGTGGTTTTCAAGATGAAAGCAACAACCCAAAAAGAAGCATTGTGACAATTATACCAAATGAACTGCAGATGTTTTAATCATTTGTAAAGTCATAGACAATGCAGTTGTTAACCTATTTTTTGAACTGTGGCAATGAAAGAAATAGGACATCCAGGATTACCATTAGTGCTATTTTCTTCGCTGAACTTGGAAGAGGATCTTTTCAACTGAAAGCTGAAGAAATGTTAGCACTGGATTCTTATTTAGTGAACCTTTGTGTTGACTTGGAACTCATAATAACTGGTTCAAGACTTTTCTTTTCCTTTGAACATTTTGGAGAATTGACTTTGGAAAGCCATGAGAAGGGATTTACCCAAGACAGGTGAAGTTCATCCAAAATACTGGTTAAATATTGTTAATTCGTTTGTGTTTAATGATTTCCTTTGAAGGCTTTGTTGTTTAGTATGAGGGCCAGTTTGTTGATGTTAGAGGTTATTCCTTTAGCTTCCCTGATAGAGTAGGAATAACAAGGATTTATTTGCCAAATTTGTCTTTAATAAAATATCTAATCTTAAGAATAGCGCAAGCAGTTGTCTGCCTCGCATTACTGAGCCCTCACACTGGAAAATATGATAACTGACACAACTGTGCAATAGAGATATAATGTCTCACTTGTCCACTTCTTCCCACTCTGTGCATGACCTTAAACATCTCCTCTCCTTGGAAGATCTCCTGCACCATCCCAGTTCATTTTCCCTCCCTGCCAGTCTAGGAATAATGTATCCTACTCCCCAAGAGTAACATCACCATAGACATGTTGTATGTATACTGCATAGTTCATTTGTCTTGTCACCTTACATGTTTTCTTTCACATCCTTCACCATCTGGACTTTAATCCACACGTTGAATCTCTGATTTAGCACGCCATCACAGGACCTCTTAAGCCTCTGCTGGTAGCCTATTGTAAAGGCTTATCGTTAAAGAACCATCTCCTTTAGCAGGGTTCAAAATGTCCATATAAGTGGTGCTGTTTAACTTCTGCTTGTAGCCTCGCCATTTTGGTCAGTTTGACATGAACAGCTACAAGGGACTACTTTTGATTCCTAGGCCAACCATACACAAAAACAATTACATTTGTGCTGTCATGTAGGAGAAATGTAAAGCATGATGAGTCACAAAAAGATAGTGTGAAACTAATGTGGAAGTTATTTTTGCGACCCGCTATGTCCTAGCTCTTTTTTCCCAGGCAGTAGCATCTTCTTTTTAGTAGTGCTGGATAATCAAGATCTGCTTTTAGTTCCTGCGGAACATATCTTTATTTGAATCCTTGTATAACTGTATATAAATATTACAAAATACTGCATGGGAACAGGATTGCTGGTGTTTTAACCATATATTTATTATCAATTTGCATATGTCTAAGTCAAGTGTGGATTCATTAAATGTCTTGGACACTTTCCTTCTAAGTTTTAAAAGCATCTGTATTTCCCCTTTGTAAGGTTCATTAACTGTTGAGGATTGTATGGTACATATCGATCTGAGCCTGGCGAAAATTATTCATGAGAAATGGAAAGAATCAATCCTGGTAGGTAACATTTTGAGGCATGCATCTGAGCAATATGCTGTTGTCCATTAACATTTGTGTTTTCTATATATTTCTCCACATTTACAGTTGTCTGAAATTTTATGAACAGTACAATCTTACATGACCACAATAAAAACGTATTTTTCACAATTTAGTTTTCGGACTCTGTTTGTTTTGACACACGAGTATTGTTGTCCACTTGCTTTTCATGATGGGACCCAGTAGCAGCTTTAGTTTAAAGGCAGTGCTGTGAATAGCAATCTTCAGAATGGCAAAAAGCCCATTCATTATGTACATGTCTAGGCAGTCCTCCTTCAGTCTTTTCTTCTTTTCTGTAGTAGCCGACAGGACAAATGAAATATTTTGTTCATTAACATGCCAATGACTGCTGCATTGCTCTTGTCTCAAATTTCTCTAATGTGCCCGACTTTTTGAATTTCGAAATAGTCTCTATAAGAAGTTATTTTATTTATTGTTTTATATAGCACTAATCCTAGCTGTGTGGTGATACACAGTGCTTAGGGCGGCAAGGAAAGAAGATGATTAACAGTAATAGAGGGCAAAAGAGAGATGCCAAGAGGTCAGGTGGGGAAATTAGTTAAAGATATTTCATATGCATGCATAAAGGGGTGAGTTTTTAAAACCTTTTGCTACTTTCTAAAATTCACCTGACGGTGGAGAGGAAGTACAATGTAGTACCATAGGATAGAGAAAGCTTTGTAGGTCAAATTTTCACAGGCAAAACCTTTATATAACACCATGCAGAATGATGGGTAGACTTGGGTAGCTGACTATAGACCTCTGGTACTGCAGCAACAGAAGCTTTTTATAGACAGTTAAGCAGATGTTTGCATAACCCTCAAGAGTTTTGTGTACAATGCACAAGGTCTTTAAATCAACTCGCTCCTTGACTGCTTACAAGTGGAGCAATAACTGCTTGTGTGGACTGTTCTGTCTGTTTGAAACTAGACCATTTCCTTGCATGCCCATTAGTTCCATGCCCTTTTGTTGTTATTGTTTTAACACATTTTTCTGCAAATGTAGAGGGGGAGGGATTGGATGTATGTATTTATTAAGTTGGGAGAAATGTGGGGAGGTTGCAGGGATCTCCCCGCATTTTGTCTGCAATTAAATGTGTTAAAAGAAGAAAAGTAAACATTCAATCAAATGGGCCTTGAGCAAATTGGTGCGAGGAAATGTCGTAGATCCGTCAGTTTCAGTTCAAAAATGGGATGTAATACATAGCTCTACAATCTGCTACTTTACCCAATGTTTTTGCTGCTGGAAGACCACCAAGCATGCCACTACAGCAAATATTCCTGAATTCCCCTTTCATTATATTTATTGGACATCTACCAGCATGGTAGGCGATTTAAGCAAAGCTTTCCTTAAGAGACCGCCGCAGTCATGGTCATGCGGTCATTGGGTTTCCTATTCCATTGAAGTGCTGTGGGCAACCGTGTCTTGCCAAATAGGACTAACCTATTTATATTTTTATGTTTATTTTTTATTAATGTGATTAGCTCGTATTGAGCTATACACATATCAAATGTGCAACACATAACATACAATACAATTGATCTAAGCACAGTGAAACACTGTTATACATAGAAATCCATAAAAATATATAATATTTCATTCATTAAAATAAGTTATACGCGGGGCGCTGTTGTGCACATCTGAGATGGCTTCCTGATTCCAGAGCTGCGACCCGAACAAATCCTGACTTAAGACCATCCTGTATTGGGGCCACCTGCGGAGCAGGAAAACATACTGGATTGAAGCTCAGAACAGTAAGCATATTGTGTGAAACTTTGGAACTGCTACGAAACGCTGTTCCCGAGCACCACTGTGTCAAAAATCCTATGCGCCCAGGCGATGGCGCGGGCCGCTCTCAAGTTCCAGGAGATTGCCCTGTTACGCTGCTGTGGCAAATTGGGGGCGGGGCTGAGAGGGCGCTGCAGGCACCGCACACGGGACAATGCGCACGGTGTGAGTGGGACGCTGGGCACACTTGACCGTAGAAATCAGCACACGAGTGCTCCGGATCGTCAGTGTTCCTAAAATCCTGGATGGGCGAGAACTGCTGCTGTTGGACTGCCCGGTCCCCAGACTGGACTGGCCCGAACAGAGAGGAACATCCCTGAAACTTGACTGCACATAGCTGCTGGCGCTTAAGAGACACTGAAGCTGAGGACCCGCCGGGTGTCGGCCTGCATTGGACAGATGCGGCCTTCGCAGCTGCGGGAACAACGGTAAGACTCTACGCAGGGTGCCAGTAGGAGGCATGCCCACCCCCCGTGTACATATCCTAATTGTACACAACCCTGGTTTATAACTGTCCCCAAGGGAGCCAATTGATTTACGGGTCGATGGCAGAATCTCGTCCCCGCTGCACGAAACAAGGGCTGCTGACAGTGGCTGGAGGCGCACCGGGCTCGCAAGAGAATGCGCTTCCTCAGCGGCCGTAATATCCGCAACGGCTGAAGTGATCGGACCACAGGGCACAAGACACAAGTAAGTCTACAAAGTGTGTACAGGAACAAGCCAAGGTATAAACCATTGCGGTCAGAGGTGGGCTCGGTGGCCGTAAAGCCTGATCAGAATATTGCTGGCCTGACAATCAATAGGGGGGGAAAGAAGACCAAGGGACCTCTGACAGTCATTTGCTCAGTGGGATAGGTGTACGTGATGCTGGACCCCACACGACCTGCTGGGGTGAGGGGCCCTGGATGCTGACTAATTGCGCTCACACGTTGCTGTAAAATTTGTATACATTTGAAATGGGCTTGTGACCCCAGCCCTTTACTCACATCTGCACGTGGGTGGCAAATAAGCACAGTAGCCTCTCTACTGGGACGTGAGAGCGGTGGCTGCACCACGGCCAGTGTAAAGATTCCCTAAACCAACCTGTGACCATAGGAAATGTCAGATGTCCGACCAAGATTGAGGCCTTATCCCGAGAAACGGATTCCACAGTCCTATAGAATTACAGCGATCCTATAGTGGTTGCTACGTGGGAGAACGCAATCCACTCGGAAGGCCTGGAAACTGCAATAGATTACCAGTTGACTACGAAACTGTTAGCAAACCTTAATTAGGGACTGTCAGAGTGAAGCCCGGTGAACCTCTGGCGAGATACACGCATTGACTTGACCACTCCTCCCTGGGCCAAGAAGGACGTGGTGAAGGGCTGCACAAGTGATACGAACACTTGATCAACGACACACTGTGACCTACTCAAGGGCCCTGGAGAATATATTGCAGCTACACTCCCTCAGGCTCTCAACCCGGGTGTAATCTACTCCATAAAGGTCTGGAAACCGGCGACTACACCATTGGTAACTTGGGGACCAAACAACCTCAAACTGTGCATGTACTCCTGTTCAACAATATTTGTTTGATCTACTACTTACGGCATACCTCGTACACTGCAACACTGAAAAGAGAAAACCACAGATATCGGACACAATGACAAAGGGATCCGGTGCTAAAAAGAAGGGTCCCATAGACTCATATATGAACAGTCAGACACCAGGCCCTTCGGTAGAGGCACCAACAGCGTCCAATACTCAAACCGAACATGAGGACGGTGACAGAGGCCCGGTTTACGACCATAGTACAAAATGGCTTTCTGGCGATCAATTTAAAGCTGAATGACATTGTTGCTACTATTGGATCCCTGATGGCGAGGTTGGACAAGGAAACTCGCGTATAACTGAGGCATAGGGGAGAATCAGCACTAACGAGGACACATCGCACACCACAGCCGAGACATTGCCCAGCTACAAGAGAACCTAACCAAGATGCACAATAAATGTGAGGATCTCGAATCGCGATACAGGAGGAATAACATTCGGATAGTAGATGTCTCTGAGAAATTTGGGAAAGGCTCGATGGAACCCCAAGTGGAGTCCCTCCTTTAAGTCTCTCTTTGGCACAGGATCCTTTTCAGCCCACTTTCTAGTCAAAAGAGCACATCGCACGCTGGCTCCTGCACCCAAACCAGGGGCACCCCCCTGCACAATAATTGCCCGCCTTCTTAATTACAGAGACGGGAATATAATACTCAGAATGGCGAGGGAACAAGGGACACTGCAATACGAGGAGAACCGCATTCATATATATCTGGATTTTGCGGCAGGAGTCCAGGCAAATCGGAGATCGTATGAACCAGTCAAAAGACTACTGAGAGCACGACAGGTATCATATGCATTGATATTCCTGGCCAAAATGAGGATCCAGCATGGAGGGAGAACACACTTTTTTTAGACTCCGGCCGCAGCCATGGCCTATGTTGAGGCCTCTATACCCCTACCACCCAGGGAGCGGAGACCGGACCAAAATGGCATGCCTCTTCCTGTAGAGGAGAGACACGATCCGGCTGACTGCACGAGAAATAAGCTCATATCCTTTTTGAGCAATTGTAATGATGTTTATGCTTTAGTGGAGGGCTCTGCATGCTACCCCTGGAATTGGGTCGTGAGCCTGGGTCTGGTGACCATGTGACTGCAACATGGCAGCCTCAGGAGAGCTCCAAATGTTTGTAAGGAGGGAACATCATCACGTTGGGGTGGATGGTAAGGGTGGGTGGGATGGGTTGGGGGCGAAGGGGAGATTGCTCCACCAAAGCCAAGTTACCACGGCTTACGTTATGTGGACTGCTAAAAGTTTTAAGTTTTCAAATTCATGGTCTTGCCGATGCTTGCACTACTCACACTAAACTGTATTTCTTTACAAATAAAACAATGATTAGACATAAATATACACATAGCCATCATAGGTGACGGACTGAATATTAAACCTTTATCATGGAATGTTCGTGGGTTTAATAACCCCTCAAAATCTAGGAAAATTGGGGCCTACGTAAATAAGACCTCTCGCCACATAGTGATGGTACAAGAAACGGATACTCGGGGAACCAGCAATGCAAGCATACTAGTTTCCTGGGGTAAGCAAAGATACGATACAGAATATTCCACCCAGGTTAGAGGGGTGATAACGATATTGCACCCATCGCTGGGATTTCAAGCCAAAGGACAGAAAGTGGACCCCCATCGGAGGTATGTCATCATATGGGGTGATATAGCAGACAAATCGGTCACATTAGTCAACACATACAGCCCTAATATAGATGATCCGGGTTTCTACCTAAATATATATGGGAAATACTCATCTCGCTGGAAAATTCTAACATCATTTGGGGAGGGGATTTTAATTTAATCCTAGACACATCACTCGATAGATCCTCAACAATCAATAGGGCGCCAGCAAAGGCGATGATCACGTTGGACCAAATCATACCACAACTATCTCTGATAGACGCATGGAGGGAACTGCACCCCAACACAAGAGAAAATACATACTATTTCACAGTGCATGACTCAGAGTCACGTATTGATTACTGGCTCCTCTCCACTTCCATGTCAGATTCGCTGGGGAAATGCGAAATACATCCCGCACAGTGTCGGATCACTCCACTGTGACACTTGAGCTGGTATTTTGAAACACCCCGAAACCTCCAAGACAATGGAGAATGGCTGCCAATATATTAAGAGACTCTAATGTAGTTGAGTCCCTGCATATAGAAATGGATCTAATTTTTCACCAACAATGTGGGAACGGTTGATAGATACTCCACACTCTAGGAAGCATTCAAGGTATGGATCAGGCAGGCTTTGATATCCAAAACCACAGAACTATTGAAGTCTGTACGGCAAGAATTGGCTGATGTCGAGACTCAACTTCAAAATCTGGAAATCACTTATAGTAACACTCATAATAAAGATATTCTGGCAGCTATCAATAAATTCTTAATGGACTTCGATAAATTAGCCACAAGGGAAATACAGTACATTGCTGCCCCAGCTCGAGCACGTAGATATGGTGAAAGCAACAAGGTGGGAAGGTCGATGGCCAACCTAATCAGAGCAGATCGCCAACGAACCCTAATTACAAGCATCAATTCAATGGTAGGCGGGGTGATTACAGCAGAGCAGGCCATAAACCGTGAATTTTCTACATTTTATCAGGAGTTATATGCCAATCGAGATCAAAAATCAGAACCAGATATACAGGAATACCTCAATGATTTAGAATTCCCAAAGCTCCCTTTAGAAACTAAGCTGGCCCTTGAATAACCGGTAACTGAAGAAGAAATTACTGAGGCAATGAAGGCATTAACATCTGGGAAAGCCCCCGGGTCAGATGGACTGGGGGTCGAACTCTATAATGAATTTCAGAAGGAACTGGTCCCGAATATGCTTAAAGTATGGGAGGAGTCTCTAGAACGGAACATGCTCCCCAACTCGGTGAGGAAAGCAATAATTACTGTGCTACCGAAACCCAGACGCCCTCCACAGGACATGTCATCCTACAGGCCTCTGTCACTAATCAATGCGGAAGCCAAGGTGTTTGCAAAAGTACTGGCAAATAGATTACCCAGCATGCCGACTTTGGTCCATCCTGACCAATGCAGGTTTATCCCTACAAGATCTACGGCTTTAAATCTACGTAGGCTGTTTGGAATAATGGCACAAATAAACCCAGAAGCACGCGCTGTAGCGTTCTCCCTAGACGCCGAGAAGGCGTTCGACTTGTTGTCATTGGTGTATCTCCTAGCAGTACTAAGGACGTTTGGAATGGGCCCTAATTTTGTTCAGTACGTAAATTTACTGTATACAGCAACAGGGGCTAGAGTCCTCACTAACCGCACATCTCAGATCTGTTCCTATTGGGTTGCGGCACCAGACCAGGCTGCCCGTTCTCGCCTATACTATTTGCACTCACCATAGAACCCATGGTGATATTCGTTAGGCAGAAACATGGAGACAGATGGATACGAATGTCAGGTCCAACTCAATCTATCTCACTATATGCAGATGATACCCTCTTGTATATCCGGGACCCTGAAACCAATCTGGCACCTCTTATAACTGATATACATACATTTGCTGAATATTCAGGATGTAGGATTAATAATGAAAAATCAGAGATCTTCCCCTTGACACCGACCACCATGTGCCCGACTGCAACTTCGGGACTTAAATGGTGGGCCCAACACATCCGATATCTGGGCATATTGGTATCCAGAGACAGGCAGACACTATACACAGAAAATCACGAACAAGTTCTACAGCTTCTCAGTGCTAAATTCCAGACACAGGCTAAACTACCCATATCCATGTATGGCCGAGTTGCCATTTTAAAAATGGTTGTTCTCCCTAAATTGCTCTTCATGAACATACCCATATGGCCGGGAAGAACCTTCTTCAGAAAGTTACGTTCAATGGTGATCACGTTCCTCTGGGATTGGAAAACTGCTCGAATGAAATGAGAGAAAATGGTCGAACCGTACTGCTCTGGGGGTATCGCAGCACCAGACTTTGAATTATATTACTTGGTTGCGCAGGCGCAATTCGCCAAACACTGGTACGACCTATCAGATCGTTCACCCCATATATGGTTATAGAAATTTGCCGCATCCCCTATTGATCTCTGTTCCATTATTTTTTATCTGCACGACAAAGATTCATGTCTCTATGACCCCGTAAGAAGTACAGTTCGAGCATGGGGCACATTGTATAAAAAATTTTAAATAGATACTCCATATGACCCGGATGTTCCCCTCTGGAATTACCCCAGCATCCCTCCAACGCTAGACAAATCATTACAGCGAATCTGGGACCCAAACCAAGGAAATTAAAATGAGGGACATGTTTCCGAATGGGAAGTTCGTAAGCAGGGAGGACTTTGGCAATGCTGTGGGAGGGGGACCACTCAGAGTATTCCAATACTTCAGGATGAAGTCAGCATTTAATGCATGTTGGTCACTTTTTCTGGAAAAAACCTCCCATACACCCATGCTTGCAAGCAGCAACATCCGACACGAGGCTGGGAATCTCTAAATTGTATGCACGGACGCAGACACACTCCCCCACACTTATTGATGTTAAAGCCAAATGGGAAAAGGATTTGAATACAACAATCACAGACGAGAAATGGTCCAAATACTGTGCGCTCACGAAAACGGTATTGCTGAACGCAGGCTTACGTCTGATTCAGTTCAAGGTACTGAACAGACTCCATTACACTCCGGCTAAAATGGCCAAATTCACAACTGATGGACCGGGGAATGCCCTAAATACACCTCAAGCAGGGTTGTTTCACATGTATTGGGAATGTCCTGCAGTGGCTGGGTTTTGGAAAATAGTGACAGAAATCATAGAAGAAATAACTCGGACTTATTTGGGGACATTGGTAAGAGTGCAGAAACCATTAGGAGACTGTTTAATGTCTCCTGTGTGGTAGCAAAAAGGTGCATATTAAAATGCTGGAAGAACCCCTCTCCACCAAATGTTGAGAATTTTCTCAGAGAACTGTCATATGTCAACGAATGCGAGGAACAATACACATTGACCGTACCAACAAGCAATCGCCCCAAAGACATATGGGCTCCGTTTCAAATGTATTTATGTGAAATGGCCTCAGACCATGACGCTTCTATATAAATCCAAATGTATCATTACATGATTGTGGTATGTCAGATGACATGAATGTATTATGATTGTAACTGCAATGAACTGTATCTGCTAAGACCATCAATAAACAGAGTTTAAATATATATATATATATATACATATTCTGATGATTCATATTCACATTCACCATAATACGTCCATTACCATTAGTGCATTCTAGTAATTCTTGTCATAAAATTAATAATCATCTATGTTCCATTCGACAACAAAATGTCTACCTGCTTCCATAAACAGTGTAAGGCAATGCGTAGTGGCTTATTCTCAGTGTTCAGGCAGTACGTCCAAAAATTAGCATCTTTTATGCTATCCCAATAGTTGACAAAACCACCTACTAAAGACATCAGTGTCCCCTTTTCCCTACATTCTGTTAGGACATGCTTTGCAGATTCCTCCATAGTTGGCAATCTTCAAATACTGCATGTTCTTTCAGAATACCTTTTTCGGGCCCTATAACAGCCAACACTGGTAGCCTGTTTGTGCAGATAAGCAATATAAATCTACGTAAACTCTGGGCAGGGCATAACAAAGGTACCTCTGGGGCTTCTTGAAGTGATAAATTATCCCCGATATTGCTTTGTATTGTTTTTAAACTAGCCATATGGTCACAGTTATTCAACCAATCCCACTTCTAGTTTTTGTGTGAATTGTTCCTCCTGCTCGTGATATTCACTCCCTGAATTGGGGCACCAATCTATCATCTCCAAAGTCGTTTGCACCATTAGCGTATCATTCTCGAGGTGTCCTGCTTCATAACCTGACCTACAAGTTTTAATAAAGTGTATTTAGGGTTGGTTCTTGATTTTCATAAAGAACAGACCAATCTGTTTTAATGCCGTAGCTGGAAGTGACATCAAGCCCAATTCTAATCGGAGCAAGTCGATGGGGACACACTGAGCCATTCTGAGCATCCTCCTCCAAAATGTACCCTCGCTCACCTTCAGCTACGTGAGATCCCGCAATGTTAATGCCTCCAGGCCGTAAAGCATGGTGGCACAGAAGCACTGTTCATACAATGTCAGGATACCCACAAGGCTGAAGGCTGAGGATTCGGCCACAAATTTACCAATAAGAGATTTTAACACAACACTACTTTTAGTTGAGATGCTTTCGGCATAGTTTCCACTGGTTGTCAATTTAAGCCCTAGGTATTTGTAGCTAGCAACATACTCGATGTCATTCTCTTTTACAACACATTTTGACTTTCCAATTTTCCTTCCAGTGAAATACATTATTTTAGTTTTCTCAAAATTAACGGATAGCCCGTGTTGATCTGCATATTTGTACAAGCCATCCAGTAATCTTCTTGCCCCCATATACGTGTGCTCAAAGATCACGAGATCATCTACACATATGAGAGGCAACAGATTGTTTCACCGGCAAGTCTAGGCAAACAATTGTCAATATCGCTCAAAATACTAGGCAAATCTGATAAATATATGTTGAACAGCAGGGGAGCCAACACGCATCCTTGTTTTACATCCTTATTGATAGTTATTGGGTCCGTAATGGTTCCCCTGCTGTGCAGCCTAACATGGGCACTGGTGTTTTTTCGTGTAAGATCTTAAGTGCACTTAATATAGATCCTGGACACCCCGAAGCCTCTATTTTTTGCCACAATCTCCGCCAGTCAATCGAGTCAAAAGCAATGCTGTATACAATCCAAGACTTTCTTTCTGGCATTAAGTATCATCTTATCCATGAGTCTTAAATTATGGATCACGCCAGAGCCAGATATGAAACCTGTTTGATATGTATGGAATCCACCCACGTTTGCCAGTTGACATAAATGGTTTTGTATGAGAAGCTGCATCAGAGAATGTTTTAGCAGAAAGTAAGCAACGATTTCCTTAAGAGACCCCCCCCCAGTCATGGTGACTCAGTCATTGGGTTTACCATTCCATTGAAGGCAGTGGGCAACTGGGTCTTGCCAACTAGGACTAACGCTGGAGCACTTGGATCTGAGGTTCCCCCATCGCCAAATACTGGGTATGAAGAATATACCTGCTCCAGGTAACTTTAACTGTTTGCATTTTTCTGCAGTGATACAGTGAATAAGGGCACCTTGCCCTTTGGAACCCACAGTGACTTATTCTTCCAATTAATTCCTTTCTTCTACAAATTCTACAAATTACCCGTCCTAGAAAAATCCTGCAGGTACTTGGAGATTTTTTCAGCCTTCCATTGGGTGGGCATTGCAGATCTGCAATGACGCTGCTCAACATTGTTGGCAGATCGATGCAACTCACTACACATCCCATCTGTGGGATGCAGTTTTGTGCCTGCATGGTCCCGATTTATTGCCTTTTTCCCCCACCCTGTGTTAATGGGGTGTATTGCCCGCCAAGAGTGCACGGACAGTTATTAATCACCAGTACATTTTCAGAGCAAATACTTTGAACGCAGGTAGACGGAACAATAACTCACAACCAGACACGCAGTTAGAGGATAATGCGCACTTATACGGCTATTTATTCATAGTTAAGCATACATAAGCAACAAGTGATAACACAGAAATAAATCACAGAAAAGATAGTGAATTAAAGAGAATACATCACCATGGGCGTAACTGAATCCCATCCTCGTTGCCGAAAATGTATTGCTCGCCAAGAGTGCATGGACAGTTCTTTATCACCAGTACATTTGCAGAGCAGAGCAAATACTTTGAACGCAGGTAGACGGAACAATAACTCGCAATCAGTATACAGCTATTTATTCATAGTTAAGCATACATAAGCAACAAGTGATAACACAGAAATAAATCACAGAAAAGATAGTGAATTAAAGAGAATATATCACCATGGGCGTAACTGAATCCCTCATCTCGCCAGAAGCGGCTGGAATACCCTGGTAACAGCCAGGCCGAGAGCACAACAGCCCACAGGAAGGTCGGTACAAGGTGCCCCCCCCCCCCTCCGTCTGAGGTCTTTGTGTTTTTCCCACCTGACCTTTCCAGAGCTCCGCAAATATGCCCTCCTCAAAAGGGGTGGCAATTTCTTGAACCTTCTGGCATTAGTGCTTGCGCATTGATGAGTGACCGTTGGTTGCCGGCCGGGCCAACCGACAGTAACCCCAAGGAGCAAAGCGCTTCCCTCTCCTAAAGCACCACGGAAAACAATTCCATAACTCATCTTCAACCTTGGCACGGGAATTACCTTCTTATCGTGTACCAGCCGGCACCTGTGAATCCTAGCTTTCCCAGCACGGTGTCTTTGGGTGAGGCCTGCATACCAGGCTCAGCAACGAATAACGTTGAAAACATGTTTTTCAGCAAAGCAAGTGCAGCTTTTCACTGAGGCATGGAATAAATATCCATTATGGCTCTGAGTGCCCCCAGAATGCACTGCGCACCAGTGCCATGTTTTAGCTCAAGCATCACATGGGGGTTTCCCACACATGTCCCTTTCCTTCACATTAACTACCCTGTTATCCCACGTCTCCCTAGATCTTTCACTGCAACCCCTTTTTGCTGTATCGTTATAATTCACTAATGCTAGTGAATTGTATTTTTGGGATATATCCAGAAAATTAAATTCTCCAGCATGGGGTCTGGCATGGATTCACATGCTCATGAATATTCCTTGTTGTCAGGCTGGGAATCCTCAGTAAAAAAGAAAATCGTTTCACTTTCACTTTTTAAACTGTATTTCTCCTCTAAACCAATCACTGTCCTCTGGGTCATACTGACCCCATCCAATGACAGTCCTCTCCCTAAGCCCTGCCTCTGGCAGCCATCTTCAGATCTTTACTGCACGCTTCAGTGTTGGGAGTCCTCGAGTTGCTCTCTGAGCTATTTTGTACTTTTTTCCACTTGTTTTGCGGAAAAGTTCTATTTTTGTTCCATCGGAAACCTTTTGCTTCTACCTACATTGGCCGGCAACAGGGATCCATTGTCGGTGAAGTTGTGCTCCCCCCAAGGCCGTTGTTCGTCAAAGATTCTGGAAGACCAACTTGGGCCTACTTAGCACCCTCCGACCATGATGGAGGAGAAAAAGGAGGGAAGGAGCCTCTTCAGACCCTGCACCCAATGCAGCCTAAGGAACGTCTTTGTGGAGGACAAGCATAAAAAGTGTCTGTACTGCTTGCACCCGGACCACAACGAGGATGGGTGTGAGATATGCCTGAGTTTCTCGAAGAAAAGAAACAAAGACGGTTGTAGGAGGCTGGCAGCATGGCTCAACTCGAGCAAGGCCCCTGACCCCTCCTCCGAGCGAGGTCATGCCTCACCCAGGGCCAGTGAGCCAGAGGAGCGGTTCATCTCCAAGAATAGGTCGAAGTGCTTTGAGGACGCCCCAACCGTGGGCTTCCAAGACAAGGCCAAGAACCGCAAGGCCGGTTCTGGTTGGTTCGCCAGGTCAGATAGACCGCAATCACTGCCGCCGTCTACCACTATAGCCAGCCTGCCAGCAGGTTCCTCCTCAAAGAGGAGGTCCACCGCCCCGGTGAAGTTATGGGAAAAATCAGAGAAATGAAGGCCAGAGGAAGAGAAAAAGGCCTCACAACCCATGCAGGCTCACCCGGCACAGCCAAAGAACCCATTGCCTGCTTTGTTGACATCCTCTGCGACATCCTCTCCTCAGGAAGGAGAGGTGGCGTTGGACCATGCCATTACGGTGGCAGTGGACATTCACCGACATGGTTTTCCGACAGATGGGAAACAGTGTTTTCTTTCTTGGACAGGGTTGGTTAAAGGCCACTAACTTTCGCGAGGATGTTCATGCAAAGGTACTGGAAATGCCTTTCGACAGCGAAAACCTGTTCGGGAAGGCGGTCGAATAATCCCTTCAAGCCATAAAGTCAGACACAGAGAGAGCGTGCTCCCTTGGCACTCTGCAGCAACATTGCTTGTTGTCTTTTTGCTCCTCCGGGGAAAAGTCGAGCAGCTCATCCAAGGGATACTCCACAGGCAACCTCCCTGATCCTCCATGCAGGAAGCCTACAGGGGGTCACTGCCAGGCCTATGCTAGCAAAGGTCAGCGTCGTTGTCGCCCACAGGGCATCAGCGCCCAAGCAAGCCTGAATCAGCCAAGACGTTGTGCCCCCACTCATGCACCCCAGTTGGAGGCCAGCTGTCCAGGTTAGTCAGTGCCAGGAAGATGATCACCACTGACAGATGGGTGCTAGACGCTCTCGATCAGGGACACACCTTGCAGTTCCAACGCAGGGGCCCTCGTATTCCACTGGTTCCTCATCAGGAGCAGCACATTCCTCAGCTCCTAGGAGTGCAAGCCATATTATGGAAAGGGGCGATAGAGCTCATTCCTCAACAGCTGCGGGGCTCTGGAGTCTATTTCAGAAACTTTCTGGTCAGAAAGAAGACCAGCGTTGGAGACCCATCCTGGACCTACGTCATCTGAACAAATACCTAAAGCCCAAGAAATTCAGGATGGTCACGTTGTAGCATATGCTCAACCAACTGGAGGAAGGGGACTTCTTGATGTTGTTGGACCTAGAGGATGCATACTTCCATGTCCCCATCCACGGGAAGCATTGCATGTTCTTACGGTTCGTGGTCCAAGGCCAGCATTACCAGTTCAAGGCCCTACCATTTGGATTAAAGTCGGCTCCAAGGGTGTTCACAAAATGCCTGGCCCGGTGTAATGCACGTGTACCCATACCTGGATGATTGGCTAGTACACCACACTCCCGGATGTTGGCCAACGAGCACACAAAGGAGGCGGTCCGACTACTGACGGAGTTGGGGTTTTCCGTAAACTATCCCAAGACTTGCTTAACGCCATTGCAGAATGCACTGCTTCTCTGCCAAACTCAACACAGTGACTAGCCTGGCATCCCCCTCACAGGAGAGAGTAGCAGCCATTCAAGGGATGGTACAGCGACGGTCATTGGTGAGGACGGCCACAGTTCGGGCCATCAAGTCATTGCTGGGCATGATGCCGTCCTGCATCAACCTCGTCTGTCTCTGCAAGTTTTAGATGCAATCCCTACAGGAATTCTTGGATGCATGTTGGATACAAGTGTCTAGGAGTTTTGCGGACAAGATCCCCGGCGGCCGATAGAGTGGTGGTGCGTGCGTGCCCACCTCGCCCAGAGGACGGGATTTCAAGTCCCGCCATACCAGGAGACGTTCACCTCGGACGCCTCTCTGGAAGGTTGGGGGAGCTCACACCGGACAACTACATGCCAGAGTCCTGTGGCTTCTGGAGGAGAAAGAACTACACATCAACATCCTACAGCTACAGGCAGTATTCTGGGCCCTCAAGTCTTTCCTACCGTCTCGGAGAGGCAAGGTGGTGAGGATCTTCACGGACAACACCACTACCATGTTCTACGTCGGGAAGCAAGGGGCACCCAATCCCCAGTACTCTCTACGGAAGCCCAGGCTCTGGTATTGGGCCATCGGTCAAGGGATGTTCCTCGTTCCGTGCCACCTTGCAGGCGTTAAGAACACCATTGCCGAGTCTCTCAGCAGGGAGGGGTGCTCCTGCCACCGTGGCTCCTGCCACGAGTGGTAACGTAGTCGGGATCATCAACCTTTTTGCCACAGTGACAAACTCGAAATGCCAGAGGTTTGCCGGCAGATTCCTCAAACCGAGGAGCAAGAAGAACGTGTCCTCCTTCCTGTGGGAAAGTCTGTTTTGAGGGGATTGGGTCCTCCGACGTATTCCATATCTATTACAGGTAATGTCCACAGCTGTGCTGCTTCGGAAAATCTTTGGCGTCTGCGTTGATGACGTCGATGTGCCGTCCCCGAGGACCTCCTCCGACGGCCGATGTCACCTGATGTGATAAGTAGGACGCACGACGCCCATAGCCTCAGTTCTGTTTGTTCCGCAAACGTGTTCGCTTCGTGAATCTCGGTACGCCTCGACTCGTTGGAGTTTGGTGTTTTCAATTCTCGGTTCGTTGAACCTGTTCGGTTTGTGAAGACCTGTTTGTGGCGATGTCTACTTCGTCTTCAACCCCGCGTCCGGGCTTTAAGAAATGCTGGGACTGTGGGTCCAAGATGTCAGTCACGGACTCGCACGACGCCTGCCTCTGGTGCCTCGGGGAGGCCCACGATACGGACGACTGTGTCGACTGCCAGTCGCTCACGGCAAAGGCCTTGCGGGAACGCAAGAAGAAGCTGTCGGAAGGCCGGGTGTCTAAGCCCCAGAGGTCGAGGTCTGCGGGGCTTTCGACGGATGACTCGAGGGGCGACTCTCCACGTCATCTTCGGAAGTCCAGTGGGTCTCCTTCCAGGAGTCGGTCTCGCCACTCCTCTGCCTCTTCGAGGCATCCCCGGAAGCGCCGGCATCGGTCGCCTTCCCCGTCCTCTTCCGAGGACTCCGCCTGTCGGTGGGTCGCTTATCCCTCCATGCAAGCGACACCGGAGGAATGGGTTTCCTTCGGGAAGCAGATGCTAGCGATTCTTGAATCGCAGGGCACCGGTCCGTCCGCGCCTCCGAGTGGGGTCGGTCGGCACCGGTCGAGAGACACCGCTCGTACGCCTTCGGGCTCGGGTGGTCGGCACGGCTCGCGGGAGAGGTCCCGCTCGGACAAGGGTAGCAGTTCTCGCCATGCCCGTTCCAGGTCCCAGTCCTCGACGCGCTCGAGACCGCGTGATCCTGTGCCGTCTTCGAAGAAGACGTCGACGCCTGTGGCACCGAGGTCGTCGACGATTTCTCTCGAGGCTCCGCCTCCGAGGGGGTCGTCGGCGCCTAGGTCGTCGAGAGACATGCTTGGAGCTCCGGCTTCGACGCCTGTGTCGACGCCGCTGATGCTGGCTTTTCTGTCGACGCCGACTCGTTCAGCGCCCTCAACGCCTTGCGAGGCGGTGGTGTCGGAGGGGCCCCGTGGCACGGGGTTTGTCCCTAGAAAGGCTCTGGCTAAGGTCAGGCACTGCTTTGGTCCCCAGAGGTCTTCCTCTCCCCGCCTGGAGTACATTTCAGAGGGTGATGAAGGCTCTGATGACGGCTTGGTTCCGGTTTCGGTTCCAGATGAGCTTATCTCGGGCCATAGCCAGTTTGATGACCTGAAGCAGTCACTGCATGATGCCAGTGGACTGGACACCTCTCCGGAGGTGGAGTTTTGTAGGCCAGAGCCTGGCACTCATGCCGATTCTTCAAATCGGCACCTTATGTCTCGGGTCACCGAGTCCTTGGGTTGGTCAGCTCCCCCAGGGGGGTTCGTTCAGGATGATCTCAGACATCCTTGATCTCGGTCCCCCCACTGACCCGGTTTTGCCATTTCATATGGCTCTGCAGAGAAGGGTGGCGGCGGCTTGGACTGCTCCGGAGAGTCTCCCGGCAGTGGGCAAGTCTTTGTCGCGAAAATACCGTCCAGCCAGTAGCGACCCCTGCTACTCGTCTAGGCACCCCACCCCAGAGAGTTTGATAGTGCAGGCGGCTACGGCCCCGGCAAAGCAGGCGTCACATCCTACCATCCCTCCGGATAGAGACGACAAACGTTTTGACGGCTGGGCGAAGAAAGTGTTTTCTTCAGGGGGTATGGCGCACACTCTGTGGAACTGTGTTCATTAGCGGCTGATCATATTCCCGAATAGGACGAACGGGATGGTTTCCTTGCTATGGTTCAGGATGGCAAGGATGCCATGTGTGAGGCCGTTCAGTCGGGTTTGGACTTGGCGGATTGCGTCAGCCGGTCCATGGCGGCGAGCACCGTAATGCGCAGTTTTGCGTGGTTGAGGAAGTCTGGGTTCGCTCCTGATGTGCAGTCCCAGCTCCTCAACATGCCCTTTGACGGTGAACACCTTTTTGGCAGCAAGGCTGACGAGAGCCTTGAGAGGTTACAGACCTCCAAAGCTTCAGCGAAGTCGTTGGGCGCTGCAGTTCGACAACCTCTGCCTTTTCGTCCTAGGGGACAGCAATGGAGGGGAGGTTCCTTTCGCTATTACTCGTCCTTCAGTAAAGCAAGAGGAGCTAGCAGTCAAAGAGGCCATAGTAAGAGTGCCAGAGGTGGAAACAAAGGTACTCGAGGTGCCAAGGTCGCTCGGGCAGTTGCCTCTTTGCCCTCAGGCAACGCCACAGCCGCTACCACTCAGTCATGAGGCCAGATCCCATGGTTCGCCGGTTGGGGGAAGGCTGGCGCAGCATCTTGTAGTGTGACAAGCCATTACTTCAGATGTGTGGGTTTTGGAGATCATAACCCACGGCTACTGTCTTCCTTTTCGGCAGAGGCCTCACGACAATCCACCAGGGAACCTCTCTTTGAAGAGTCCGGATCCGCTCCTTGCGCAGGAAATTCAAGCCCCTCTGGAGAAAGGCGCCATAGAACTGGTGCCTGTAGCGGAGAAGAACAAGGGATGGTATTCCCCTTATTTTTTTATTTCAAAGAAAGACGGGGGATTGAGACCCATCATGGACTTGCGCGGTTTGAACAAACTCCTCAGGAAGGACAAGTTCAAGATGGTGACTCTTTCTCAAGTCCTCTAGGCCCTTCAACTTCAGGACTGGTTGGTGTCTCTCGACCTCAAGGATGCTTACTTCCATGTGCCGATCCATCTCAAGCACAAGAAGTACCTGAGGTTCGCGGTTGGCGACTCGCACTTTCAGTTTCGGGTCCTGCCGTTCGGATTGACCTCCGCCCGAGGGATTTCACCAAGCTCATGGTGGTGGTGGCAGCGCATCTCAGGAAAGGGGGGATTCACGTGTACCCCTACCTGGACGATTGGTTGATCAGGGGGAGCTCTCCCGAGCAAGTCCTGGATCATCTGTCCGTCACCTGCCACTCCCTTCACAGGCTGGGCTTCTCCCTCAATTTAAAGAAGTCCCATTTGACACCAACGCAGCGGCTCCAGTACATCGGCGCAGTGCTCGACACGTCCCTGGGGCAGTGTTTTCCTCCTCAGGTGAGGGCTTTTCACATTCAGCAGATGATGAACAAGTTTCAATTTGCCCAGGATCTCCCAGCGTCCGAGTTCTTGAGACTGCTCGGCCTTATGGCATCCTGCGTTTTTCTGGTGCCAGAGGCTCGTCTGCGGATGGGATCTTTGCTGTGGGCACTCAAGCTCCAGTGGTCTGTCCTCTGGCAGGCTGTCGGACCCTGTTTAGGTGCCGCCCTCGGTAGCCGGGACCTTCTGTGGTGGGCTGTCGAAGGCAATCTGATGAAGGGGGCCCCACTTTGGCTGCCCTGGCCGGAGGTGACGATCGTGACGGACGCATCCCTCACGGGATGGGGAGCTCATGCCAACGAGTTGACGGTCAGCGGTCGTTGGTCTCCGTCGGAGTCCAGACTCCATATCAATCTGTCGGAGCTGAGGGCCGTCAGGCTAGCCCTGAAGGCTTTTCTGCTGACTGTGCGTGCAAAGAGTGTCCTGAATCTAATGGACAACACGGTGGCCATGCACTACCTCAACAAAAAGGGGGGGGGGGGGCAGGGTCACTTCCGCTGTGCAGGGAGGCGATGCAGCTCGAGTTCTGGGCCATCCAGCAGGAAGTTTCGATCTCGGCTGTTCATCTGGCCGGAGACGACAACGAGACGGCGGACGCTCTGAGCAGGCAGAGCATGATCTCTCACGAGTGGGAGCTGGCTCAGGAGATTCTCCTGGAGATCTTCGCCCTTTGGGGGACCCCTCAAGTGGATCTCTTCGTCTCCAGTGTCAACCGGAAGTGCGAAAGGTTTTGCTTGCAGGAATTTCCTCCAAAAGGAGCCTTGGGAGACGCGTTCGTGGTGGAGGGGTCATTCCCACTGCTGTACACGTTTCCTCCAGTCCCCGTCATCCCGCAAGTGCTGCAGAGGTTACGGAGGTTCGGTTCCCGGATGATCCTCCTTGCTCTGGCGTGGGCCCGGAGGACGTGGTACCCGGACCTTCTAGACTTGTCCATCTGCCCTCCACGTCATCTTCCCTACCGAAACAATCTGCTCTCACGGGAGAGGGGGTCAGGTTCTCCATCCAGAGGTCAGATCCCTCAATCTTCACGCTTGGCTTCTGAAAGGTTGAGGTATAAGGATTGGGACCTCCCTGAAGACGTGATGGAGGTGTTGCTCTCGGCCAGGCGGCTGGCAACAAAGTCTCTGTACCGTTGCCGTTGGAGAAAGTTCTGCGACTGGTGCAGAGTTGAGAATGTGGATCCTTTTGAATATGACATTCCCATGGTTCTGTCTTTTTTGCTTTCTTTGGCCCACAGGGGCTTGCAAGTGGGGACCATTAAAGGTTACCTGGCGGCGCTTTCCATATTTAAGCGCTCGTCTGAAGAGTGTTCCTATTTTAAGATTCCTTTAATTTCGCAGTTTTTGAAAGGGCTCACTAATGTGTTCCCTCCGTCACCTTTTCTGGTGCCAGGTTGGGATTTGAACCTTGTTCTTAAGTTTCTTAGGGGTGCTCCGTTTGAGCCTTTACATTCTTGCCCTTTGAGGCTGTTAACTCTGAAAACTGTGTTTTTGGTTGCGGTTACTTCCGCTCGCAGAGTGAGTGAGTTACAGGCACTTTCAGTTAAGCCACCCTTCACTGTGTTTCATAAGGACAGGGTTAGAGTTCGTCCTTCTTTTCTTCCGTAGGTGATTTCAGAATTTCATTTGAGCCAGAAGGTTGTTCTTCTGGCGTTCTATCCTCCTCCGCATCCTGGTAAGGAAGAGGAGAGGCTCCATAGGCTTGATCCTAGGAGAGCGTTGAGCTTTTATATTTCGCGCATGTCCCGGGTCAGAGTGGACGATCAACTTTTCATTGGTTACGCTGGAAAGCGTTTGGGACAAGCTGTGACGAAACAGACTTTGTCTTGTTGGATTATTTTAGCTATCTCCGAGTGTTACCGCTTGGCGAGTAAGGATCCTCCGGCTGGCTTGCGGGCCCATTCTACCAGGGGAGTGGCTGCATCTACTGTCCTGCAGAGGGGAGTTCCTGTTCGTCACATCTGTGATGCAGCCACCTGGGCTTCAGTACATACTTTTGTACGTCACTACTCCCTCGATTCCATCAGAGGGCAAGATCTGGCCGTTACGAAGGCAGTTCTCTATTCCGCAATTTGATTGGGCATGCTAAATTTTTATTCTAAATTCTTTCCCACCTCCTTGCTTGGTACTGCTTTGGGAGTCTGTCATAGATATGTAATACGTCGGAGGACCCAATCCCCTCGAAGAACAAGTTACTTTCTTATGGTCCGACGACATATTCCATATCGCTCTTTCCCTGCCTTCCCCGCTGCAGAATTTCTTTTGCGATTGCAGCTTCCGTTCCGCAAGGCCTTGTGTGTCTGACTGGCAGAAAAACTGGTGGCACACGTTCTGGGAAAAAAACTAACTGAGGCTATGGGCGTCGTGCGTCCTACTTATCACATCGGGAGACGTCGTCTGTCGGAGGAGGTCCTCGGGGATGGCGCATCGACGTCATCGACGAAGGACGCAGACGCCAAAGATTTTCCGAAGCAGCACAGCTGTGGACATTACCTGTCATACATATGGAATACGTCGTCGGACCATCCCATCGAAAGAAGGTTACCAGGTAAGAAAGTAACTTGTTCTTCTATATGCTTATCCCCCATTTGCTCTCCTGCTACGTGTGATCAACACACTCCAACCGTGTCCGTGCAGGATGATACTCCTCGCCCTGGCGTGGTCGAGGCATATTTGGTACCAGGACCTGCTCAGCCGATCAGTGGCTCCTCCCATCAAGTTGCTGGTACTTCCCGACATGCTCACCAGGGAGAATGGCGCAATCCTTCATCACGACCCAGGGTCTCTGAACCTGAAGGCATGGCTCCTATTGGATTTAGTTTCTGGGGGTGGACCAGTGAGGGAGGATCACCTGGATGGGAGGTCCTCGGGGAGTGGGACACCGATGGGTAGGATGTGGTATCACCCATTCTTTGACACCTTTTCCCCCCTCCTCTCATGTAGGACATTCTAAACTACTGCCCATACCTTTTCCAACACGGAACACTTTTGCACAACACAAAGTACAACCGACTAACACCAGAGCTGTTTACCTGACATCTCCCAATACAAGGGTCAGGCAAAGTCAGGCAATTAATCAGAATCGCACACACCTGACGGCCATTTCCCTTCCCCACAGGGATAAAAGGTGGAGCCAGAGAGCACAGTTTGAGCATGGCCGACAGCACGACGAGACGACTAATCGGGCGTGGCAGTTCAAGAGAAGGAGAAAGGCAGCGGGAATCAAGAGGGTGGCGAGGAGAGACGTGCCCCCCTTGCTCTTTTCGTCCCATACCCGCGGAACCTCATGGAAGAGAGCCTAAGACCGTGAACAATAGCACAAGTGTCTTGTAGCAGATGTCAACGGTACATGGGGCCAGCTTATGGATCGAGGGTAGCTCCCGCACCCGTGGTATCAGCCTTGACTCCAGGAAAGTAAAAAACCAAGCGGTTCATCAGAGCGGTTGAGTATAGGGGAGAATCGATAAGAACCTGGCTCTGTTAAATGAGAAGCGCAAAGTGGCAAGTTTGAACCAAGTTTAATGAACAGTGTAAAGAACTGTAAAAAGTGTTAAGGAGAGACTGGCAGCTGAGGGAAAACCGGCATGACTTGGGTGCTAAATTCAAGAGAGACTGGTCAGAGGCTAAGCCAAAACGAGGATTGCACAACAGTGATTGAAGAAGGACCACCACAAGGAAGAATATGCCGCATTATTGCAGAAACTGATGTCCCACAGACACCTGTCCCCCTGAGCCCAGTATTTATGACAATGCATGAAAAAAGGCAGAGGATAAGCGCCAAAGATGGCCAGATGCTACTCTCAGTCGGTACCTACAAGAAATCCCGCAAACTTTTCAGACCTCAAATAAAACGGTGTCAACTGGAAAGAAACCAGTCTCGTTTGCTAAGGAATAACCGAATGCACAAGACGAAGCAAAAGTAAAAATAAGTATAACTATACAAGGACAAAAATGCCCTGACAGTGCTAAGGTTCCGTCTGACAAAAGCCTCAATGAAAGGGAGCCAAACTGCGAATGGCAATGGCTGGCAGCGTTGTTGAATACCAAATCTCAACAGTAATGCCAGAAGGAGAAAGGACACCAGGTTTGTACAGTAGCTTCCTGGAATACGAGAGGCTTTGTACATCTGTTTAATTTGGCCTGGCTGGATGGATTACAGATTGTATGCTTGCAAGAAACATGGATATGTGACGCCCCACTAGTGACAGAGTTTGAACTGGTACTAAATCCAGCCATAAAATTAGAAAACGGGCATCCGATGGCTGGATTAATTACTTTAGTCAAGAGATCTTCCAGATGTCGCATTATAAACTCAACTAACCACTCGCCGTTTATCCAAGAGACCACGATTGGAACGCTTGAACAGAAGAACCACTTTACTGAAAAAGTAACAATATTGAATGTGTACTGGAATCACTGCAGAGCCGGAAAGCACGAGTACATAGATCAAGTATCAAGAATACTAGATTGCCTTCTGTAAGGATCAACTTGTACTAATAAAATTATTTGCAGAGACTTAAACATTGACTACTTTAAGACATTGCAATCGGAAAAAAAGAACTTAGCAAGAGATTTGAAGGATGAAATGGAGTCAAGAAACCTACAGATGTTAAATGGATGCACGATTGGAGACATGCCACCATCACCAACATGGCATTGGGCTGAACAGACTTCAACAATCAACTATATGTTTGTGTCTGAAGCACTGCACCCGCAAGTAAAATCTTTGAAAGTTATTAGCAAAAACAACAGCGACCACGACATGTTGGTAATGGAACTATTGACATCGCAGAAGGAATCAAACTTGAAGTGGTCTCATAAAATCTTGGTAGAAGCAAACAGAGTGAGACTAAGACTAGAAGAAGAGGAAGTTGCCCAGCTGTCAAGCTATTATTGTCAAATAAGCTCGGCAATAGAATACGACCATTTACAGACACAATTTAAATCTAAGAATGTTGGCCTAAAACATATGAACCTTGTACTTGCTCATTGCTTTGATTTAGAGATATTAGAGACGTGAGATTCGACAAACTCAAGCCTTAGACACTGAGGCACGAAAGTCGAAAAAGAAGGCTTTGAAACAAAAGTAAAAAAATTGGCTTAAGACACACAAATATTCAATGATGCAGAATGATGCCGTATCAATGCTGGTGTGCCTAAAAAACAAAAGCACTTGTGACTTTTGGAGTCTCATTAACAACACACAGGCTCCGCAAAGAGCGTTACAAACGTGCATGGTGTTCGAAACAGCCTGGATATCTCACTTTGCAGACCTATATAAAGCAAATGTGACGTCAAAAGTTTCAACCGAAAAAACTCTTACAACTTGGGCACTAACATTCTGTAAAGAAGACATTGTGACAATAATCACGAAGGCAAAAAGCTCTAGAGCCCCTGGCCCGGACGGACTCTCAAACTTTACTATTAAACAACATCCTGAGTTATGGGCGGATGTATGTGTGGCACTATTCGAAAGAATAAATTCGCAATGTCGGTCACCAAAGACCTGGAAGTCAGAACGAGCCCTAAAAACTATCGCCTAGTGGCATTACTGGACGTATTGTGCAAAATCTATGCAACTATGTTACAGCGAAAACTGGTTGAGGGGGCTGTAAAATCAAACCACGTGGACGTAAGGCAGGCAGGATTTGTCAAACAGGTGGATGATCTCTAAACCTGTAGCTGTTGAACATGATTAAAATGGAGGCGCTGAAATCAAACACGACGGTGTACCTTGCCTTCATTGATTTTTCCTATGCCTTTGACACTATTGACTGGGTACTTCTGTGGACAAAAATGCGATTGTGGAGCTGCCCGGAAGAGCTAATTGCTGCTATTAGAGAGCTGCATACTGAAACCTCCTTTAGAATTTGTTTGGATCAGACTGGCACATTGTCTGCGGCAATCAAAACATTCAAGGGAGTAAAACAAGGATGCTCCTTGGTTGCGGCTATATTCAGTGTGTTTATATCAGACATAGGAGCAACTATAGATGCAGTAAATTAATTTCCTCCGAAATTACATAAATCGAATCTAAGCTGGATCCTGTACGCAGACGATCTGATTCTGATGGACGTAACGCCAATTAGTCTGCAAAGAAAGCTTGACGCCGTTCAAGAATACGTGTCTTCGAACCACCTCTTGACTAACACAAAGAAATGTGAAATTCTTCTACTCAAAAATCTCAAATCTGGAAGATCTAACATCGCGAAAAAAGCAGCATGGACTCTGGACCAGGAACCGGTGCGCATATCACATAGCGTAAATTATCTGTACATGGTGATAAGTACAGGTATTAATTATGGCCCATGGATTGCTGAGACGAAAAAGAAATGCAGGCAACTCCTGAGTCAAGCGCTGGTTCTGAAATTGAAATTTGGAAAGTTTTCGCTCAAACCTGTGCTGAACTTTTACCGACAAAAGGTAATCCTGGTCTTAATATACAGAGCAGAAAATGCTTTGGGGTGTTCCTATGAAGTATGGTCCTACCTCGAGACATTTTTTTGGACTAAAGTACTGGGCTTACCTGAAGGTATGATGACGTCTTGTATGAGATATGAGCTATCGCTTATATCAATTCATGCCAGAATTTGTTGGAGTCTGCTATCCTTGTTTCGTAAAACATGCTGTTGCGAGAAAATCCCACAATTTGAAATCTTTCACAGTGCCTCATCCAACAAGAATAACATTGTTTCAATGTGGATTAACAGGTGTGCAAGTTTTCTGGCGGAATTTGACATCAAGCCAGAAATTCTCCACGAAAATCTTAATGCAGCAAAATTAAAAAATCTGGCATGCTGATTGGGAGCAAACCAGCACGCAGAGAATGGCATCCAAGATGATGGACGACGCGCCACCGGAAGCTCGAGCTTAGCACACAACGATATATCGAGTTGTTTCCTGACCCGAAGGCAAGAAGGCTGCTCATGATGTTTCGATTGAATGCTTTCAAAACTAAAGAGCGGCTTCGGGCGTGGACAAGTAATGTAAACGTACATCCAATGTGCAGATGCTGTGAGAAAGAAAAAGAAACTCTTAAACACTTGGTGTTATTCTGCAGCGATCTCCGACCATGAAGAACACTTCATTTGGGATCTTGGAGCATAAAACCCCCTTCCCTCTGCGCTGAAGATTGGTGGCAGTATATGTTCAATGGAACGGACTTGAAACTGCTAATGTCGCTAACACTTTTCTTAGCGGTAATTGAAAGTCGGCTGAGTTTGGACCCACCTGAAATTAAATGAAACCTACGTACAGTGTACTGAGAACGGACAGCTCATGATAAGCTAAGAAAGAGAATGGCTGTATATATATATGTATGTTTGTATTTTATTGTGAGTTATTTTAAAGTTTTGTAATACACCAATAAATTAAAATAAAAAATAAAAAATCCTTGGTCATCCTGACCAAGCCAGATCAGAAGTCATTTCCTCAGGCTCAGGGCAGGGCCAAATTCAAACCCTGCGCCTTCACTGGATTCAAGGGGATATGGGACCGCGGTACGCAGAGGCCTGACAGCTCGCTCAGCGACAACAGAAGGAAACAGCAGAGGACTTTGCACAGGTTTTTCAGCTCCCCCTGCTCTGCCCCCACCTCTGACACCAAGAAACAGTGATGTCACGGCCGGGAACACACCTCCCCAGTAGGGGGCCGACTGGCTCTTTTCCAGGGCAGATTGAAGCGTCTTTTCAAGAACCCTTGGATCCTAGCCACGGGCTTCAGTATTCCTCTTGCTTTTACTCTACCATCCTCTCCTCCTCTTCGTCAGATTGGGACCCCGGCTCTTTTACAGGAGGTCCTTTCAATCTTGGAGATGCAGGCAGTGGAACTGGTTCCTCTGTCAGACACGGGTTCCGGTTTCTATTCTAGGATTTTTACTGTACCCAAGAACATCCAGGCTGGCCTGAGGGTAGTCCTCGACCTGTAATTTCTTAATCTGTCTTTACCGCTCACCACCTTCAAGATGATTACTTCCGCACACATAGCAGAGTCTCTGTGTGCAGGGAACTGGATGTGTTCCCTGCACACAGTGCAGCACGCACGCCTCAAGATGAGGTGCCTCCAACTCCACCTGGTGACCTATTGGGAAAGGAGACAGGGTCTCAGTCGGACAGGCTCCCAATACCCCTGCTTCTCCTGCATGTTCTTCGCTGGTGGTTGATGGGAGGCAGCGTTGTCATGGGGACCCCCTTCACCCGACCGTAGTCTACCCTGGTGGTAACGACTGACTCATTTCTTTCAAGCTGGGGTCTACTTTGGAGGGTTATGCGGTTCATGGCGCATGGTCCAGTGATGAAGCCCTCCTGCATATCAATCTGCTCGAGCTCAGGGCAGTGGGCCTGACCCCAAAGGCTTTTTCTGCCCCTTATCAGGGACAGGTCGGTTCTGGTCAGGACAGACAACTCCACTCCAATGTTTTATCTGAACAAGCAGGATGGCACCCGCTCCTCCTGCTCTCCCATCTGCATGGAGGAGGTTTCAATCTGGAAATGGGCCCTGATGGAGGGTTTTTGGATTTCGGCAGTCCACCTCCCAGGGAACAGCAATGCAGAAACAGACCAGTTGAACCGCAACACCTACAAGTTGGAGTTGCACATCTACTCCATGTTGCCCCTATTCCAGCTTTGGGGGTACACGTACATGGACTTGTTTGCAACTCCTCAGAATTCCAAGTGCCCCCAGTTTGCTTCATGGGCAGGATGGGATCGGGGCTCTCTGTGAGATGCCTTCCAGATCTGTTAGCACGGCCGCAGGCGTTATGCATTCCTCCATCTCCCTAAGCTCCAACAGACCCTCTGCAAGTTCTGGGCCTCGTGGGCTGTACCCTCATCCTGATTGCCCCCCCACTGGCCTTCGAAAGCCTGGTTTTTGGATCTGCTGCAGTTGTGCTCCCAGAGGCCCGTCCACCTACCGATCCCCAGTAGGGGCTTCTTGACGCAGCAGGGTGGTGCAGTGGAACATCCACAGCCAGCCAGGCTGGCACTGGTGGCCAGTTTCTTGACCAGCTGAGGCTTCAGCATGGCCAATTTTCGAATGACAACTGGGACATCATTCAACAGGCCAGGCGGCCCTCTACTTGGTCCCAGTATAAGAGTAAATGGACTAGATTCTGCCGTTGGGCTTGTGACAAGGGCCTGGATCCTGTCACTTGTTCGCTGGACGATGTACTGCCTTTTTCAGTGCACCTGGCTCGTTCAGCTATCGGGGCGTATAAGAACTTCCCTGATCATGTGTTTTCGGTGGCCAATCCAGTGGTTAAGACCCACCTCAAGGGGTTGTCTAGGCTTACTCTTACGTCCCGTCCCCTTTCCTCCATATTGCAGGGGCGTCCCTTCCCAGGGACGGGAGACAGAACCTTTTTCACCTGAAAAAACCTTCTTCCCCTTTAAATTTAGAGGCGCGCAGGGATGCGGCCCTGGGAGAATGCGCTGCCCTGACTCCGCCCTCCAGCGCCACAGCCCAGGCCCCTTTTCTACATCGACGGGAACTGGACGAATTCACCAGCGCTTCTGGGTTTGGCTTCGACCATGTAATTCCACGTGTGGATACTTCTTCTCTTCTGTCTTTTTGTCTTTTTATCATTCAGGTACTCAGTCCTCAGGCGCCACACTCCTCCCCGGCGCATGTCGACTTCTACAAGGTTCAGCAGGTGTCCATCATGCAACGGGCTCATTCCAACTTCAGAACTCAACGCCCTCTGCGTAAGTTGCCTTGGCCCAGACCACGGCCGGCAAGCTTGTACCGCGTGCAACGCGCTTTCCTTGAGGTCTCTGAAAAACAGACTAGCCAGGTGGAGGGAGCTCTTCCAGAGATCGCCTCCAGAGGACCTGAAGGACTTCGTCATTCATCAATCCAGGCCCAAAGTAGGGCCACTCTTTTCCAGCGCACCCCGCAAGGGAGACTCCTGTTTAAGGACTCGCCCGCGTGGGCAGACCCGCTCAGGTTCTCATACCAGTTCTCATACCAGCACGAGTACCGAGGCTAAGTCAGCTACTCCCGGTGACAGTGCTGAGGAGCTGCAAGGTTCTTTTACCGGGTCTTCACCTAAGGGGCCATGCCCTAGTACCAGCAACGTGTCCGAGGGGGCGCCTATACGCAGTTCTACCGGCAGATCCGCTGAGGAACAGGGTAGGCCTCCTGATCCACACTCAAGAGTCCTGGACGAGGCTGGGCCCAGTGATGCAGGCACGATGCAGGCATGTAGAAGGCAGCATGAGGGCCGCTGTGCCAGACATTACGGACACCCGCCCGATACCGCACCAACGAAGGGAGCAGGTGGAGGAACGAGTGTCAACCAGGTATGTGGCCTACAACCTATCCTTCGTTTGCATAGGGCAGGTTCCCGCTGCGTCTGTATGTGCAGGGCACGCAGCGGCTCCAGCAGCCGCCCACTACCCCGTCAATATCACCTACCACCTCTCTGCCCTTTGGGGACAGATTTTTCTAAAGGTTTCTCGGGTTTATGAAATCTCCTCGTATGGGGGTCATCCTCGGGACTCCATCAGGGACATGCTCCCGCCAATGGCTCTGGCGCCGCAGGTCCCAGTACAGGCGCTCCTAGCCCCTGTGCAGCCTCTGCTGCCCGCTCCGGCCCTCCAGCTGATAGTGCAGGAGGGTTCTGTCAAAGTCTCCGCTGCAGCCTCCGGTTCCGGTCCCCACACCTCAGCCTTCGGCGCCCAGCACCCCTCCACCGGTACCGGACCATCCGGACCCACAGGTGTACATGGATGAGGAGGAGGACCCTGACACATCGTCGTCAGCCAAGGCCTTCTTGCAGGGCTGGCAGAGTACTTGGGCCTTCCTCAACCCAAGGTTGAGCAACCATCAGAGGGGGTCTTTGCCGAAGTGCTCACGCTGTGTCCCGCAGCGAGAACGGGGATCCCGATGCAGAAGGACGTCATCACCTTGGCCAGAAAGGGCTGGCTCAAGCCCCACTCGGTCCAGCTGTGCAATCGATGCCTGAACTCCAAGTACAGACAGAGTGGGATACACTTGTGCTATCGGCCCACCCTCAGCTGCACTCCTCAGTGATCGCTGCGGAATCACTATACTCCAAGCCTCAGTCGTCCTCGGCTTCCTCCTCCGCGGCGCTGCTAGGCAAGGAGGAGAAGATCTTGGAGGCATACGGGAAGAAGCTGTATTCCAATGCGTCCCTGAATTTCGTCAAGCCAATGTGGATGCCATGCTGGCAGCTGTTAACCAGAGGCTTTGACGGGAAATTGCGGATATCCTCCCAAAGCTTCCGGCGCATAACCAATCACGATTCAAGGCGGGACTGGCTGAGGCCAAGATGGTGGGACAAGACATCATGGAATCCACCGTTGCCCATATTGACACCTCTGGCCGGGCCATCTGCATTGCCATGGACATGAGAAGAACATCCTGGCTCTGTGCTACAAAATTCAACCTGGATGTCCAGGAACGCATCTTAGACCTGCCGTTTGAAGGGGGTGACCTCTTTCACTCACTACGAACGAGGAGCTGGATAAAAAGAAAAACAGCTCACAAACGGTGAAGGCTTTATCCATCCTTACAAAGACCACGCCCAAAATGTACACCCAGTCACAGCAGCGCTCGGACAAGGGGCGTTCATACGGAGGGTTCTGCGGCTTCCAAGAGCATAGGTCTAGGCAACCGGACCGCTCGCCTACCCAAAATCAGCGCAAGCAACAAAAGGGGGGGGAGTAAGAGTTATTTTTCCAGTCCCCCCTCCTCTGCAACAGCCTCAGAGGGAAAGAAGGCATGACACAGCCCTCTGGGTCCACGTGTCTCCGTGGGGGGCAGGCTTGCTCTCCATGCACACTTCTGGTGCCCGAATTTCGCAGACCCCTGGATCCTCTCTGTAGTATCCACGGGGTATCGCCTACCCATCCCAGCCTCTCCTCCCTCTTCCCCTCCACTACCACAGATGGGACAGCAAATCTTTTGGCGGAGATCCGGTCGCTCGTCGAGAGCCAGGCAGTGGAGGAAATCCTCCCAGCGAGGTTTGGGCTTATACTCCAGGATTTTCACCATTCAGAAAAAGAACCAGGCACGCCTGAGAGTTGTGCTGGACCTTTCCACCCTCAACCTCTACAAAAATTCAAGATGGTTACGCCAGCCGTAATAGCGGAAACATTGTGCAAGGGAGACTGGATGGGCTCCCTGGATCTGAAGGACCCGTACGTACATGTCCCGATTTGGCAGCCTCATTGTTCTTTTCTACGATTCAGGATCATGGGCTGCCATTTCCAGTACAAGGTGCTTTCCTTCGGCCTCAACTCGGCCTGCAGGGTCTTTACCAGGCTCATGAATACAGTGGCGGCCCTCCTCAGGGCCACCACATATACCCATACCTCAATGACTGGCTCCTCAGGGCTTCATCTCCGGAAGCAGTGCACCGCACTTCCAATGCTCTTATGGATACACTGCACAATCTGGGCTTTTCGCTCAATCTCAAGAAGTCGCAGCTGCAGCCCACCCAGAGTCTGACCTTCTTGGGCCTCATCTGGGACACATGCTCCGAGACAGTTTTTCCTTCAGAGGACAAGAACACGGCCATCAAGAGGGCCACTGCGCAATTCCTCAGCAAAGAAGTGACATTGGCCTGGTGGTATCATCGCCTACTGGGTCTCATGGCAGCGGTCCTACTGGCCGTCCCCCACTGTAACGCTCACCTGGTATCCACGGGGACGTCACTCAGCCTGTTCTGACCTCTTACGACCTTGAACCCTTCCCTGGAGTCTACTCGACTGGTGACTGGGCCTGAAACACAGGATTGGTAGAGTTTAACTCCCTATTGTCTCTGTGTGCTTGAACCCCTTCTTCCCCGGGGTCCAACCCTTCCCTTTGATCCACAGCTCACTTTGTTTTCTTGGAAAGTGTGCTCTGCGTCCTGCTTTAAGCGCAGGGGCGCGTTGATTGATGCAGGCTCGTTGCTGCCTAGTTACTTCATTGGCAAGAGTCCGACAGGTAAGTATAATGAGTCTTTTGAACAGTTCTCTAACTTCGTTCCTTTCCTTCCTTATATGATGGCCGGCGTCTGGGGATGGCGACGTGCTGCTGAGATGAGTAGCGCTGAAGGTGAGTGAGAGCGCGATGCGACCCTTTCGTACTTGTATTGAACCGAGTTCTTTTTCTGTGTCTTTTAGGTGCCGCAGCGTTTTCAGCGTGGATGCCGATTATGAAGAAGAAATGCGGTGAGTAAGCGTGGTATGCGGCGCCTCTAGATGTTTCCACGCTAACCTGGAGTGTCTTTTCCCTCTTGCAGATGGATGAGAAGTTCCGGAGACAGAGTTCCCTCAGAGCGGCTGGGATTCAGGTAAGCGTTTGAAGCTCGTACAGTCTTTAAAAATAAGCGACGATTTGCTAAATGCTTACTAATGCCTTTTTTCAGTTCTTTTCCCTTTTCCTTAGGAAGCGGTGTGCCGGGATGGGAATGACGCCGCCAAAGATGCCCGCAGAACAGAAGAAGCAATGAATGATGGGCAGAAGCGCCGCAAGGTAAGGCTGTTCTAACAGTGTTCTTGTTCTTGCAGGAGCTGAGCGCAGAAGAAAGATGCAGGCCTACTGGAGACCAATCCGAACACGGTGAGTGTCACGCTGCAGGTGCAGAAAACAAAGCATGTTTCTCAGCCTGGGCGTGGCTTAAATAGTCTCTGGGTATCCCAGGTGTCTCTGGGCTGAAGCACACGCAAAAGACAAAAGACTAGACTGCACATGCAGTTCTGGGAACCGAAATATGTGGGGGCATCCATCTTGTCCCCATCAATACACTACAGGTCCAATCCCCTATGTTATCCTATGGGTCTTTGGAGGGATGGAGAGGCCCTTGAGGGCCATGTAGGTGATCGTGCCTGGCTCCAGCCTGACATCTTGGAGAGCTGGGGACATGAGGGGCTGGAATCATGACACCCACACGAGACTCAGGATGAGGCGGATACAGCTGCACTTCGCAGCATCTTGGATCCAGGAGCAGGGCTCTCAGGCAGAGATGATCAACGTCCCTCCTTCTCTTTGCCCGGACCTCACATGGTGGTCCAGGGACTGCAACCTGCGGACAGGCAAACCCTTCCGGCAGCCTACCCTGCAGATCACCATCACTACGGACTCCTTGCTCGAGGGATGGGGGGCCACCCTGCGTTCATTTCAACTGGACCAGGCAGGAGCAGGAGTACCACATCAATTGGCTGGAACTGAAGGCCATCTGGCTAGCTCTCAGAGCCTTCCTTCCGGTTATCGAGCGCAAGGTCATCCTCATTCAGACAGACAACTCAACCAGCATGTTCTGTGTCAACAAGCAGGGAGATACCAGGTCCCAACACTGTTCAGGCTGGTGGTCAGCATGTCAGCATGTGGGAATGGGCCCTGGAAAACATCTACCACATGGCCGTCCACCTTCCGGGCAAATCCAACCTGGAGGTGGACAGGCTCAGCAGACTGGGAGTGGACAATTATGAGTGGCAATTGAACGACCTCGTGCTGCAGGAGATCTTCAGCAGATGGGGACACCCCCAGGTGGACCTCTTTGCCACCCGGGACAAAAGGACGTGCCAACAGTTTGCCTCCTGGCAGGGACAGGTCCCCAGCTCCCTGGGCGACGCATTTCAGTTTCAGTGGAACGGCATGACCGCATACGCCGTCCCTCCCTTCTCCAGCATAGGGTCTGGCATGGATTCACATGCTCATGAATATTCCCCGTCGTCAGGCTGGAAATCCTCGGTAAAGAAAAAATGTGTTTGTTTCGTTTCTGAACTGTCTTTCTCCTAATAACCAATCACTGGCCTCTGGGTCATACTGCCCCAGCCAAACACTGCCCTCTACCTAAGCCCCTCCTCTGGCAGCCATCTTCAGATATTTACCGCACGTTCAAGTGTTGGGAGCTCTCGTGCTATAGCTCTCGAGCTTTTACTGCGTTTTGCGATTTTTCAAAGAGTTTAATCTAATTTTTTCGGTCAATCGAGCCTCACGCTCCACCGTTTCTACTTCCGATCAACAGTGTTTCGGAATTTTCTACGCCCTTCATGGGTGAAGTTTTCGTCGAGATTTGCTTAATGGAGGATTCCGGAAGATCTTTGAGGCCTATCGTGCGTGGACATGGCCCAGGACAAAGGAAACACGACTCCCGGATCCAAGCTGTTCAGGAGCTGCGCTGGATGTGGATTGCAGAATGTCTTCAAGGAGGATGAGCATTCCAGATGTCTCTACTGCCTTCAAGACGAAACACACGTGGAGAAGGACTGTGCGTTTTGCAAGAACATGTCAGAACGAACTATGAACGATCGGCGTTTCCGGCTCACCAACTGGCTGGAAGGCAAGAGCCCAGCAGTAGGTGAGAAAAAGTCGTCGTCCAAGCGGTCTTCTAAGACCTTTTGAGGGGCCCAACAAAAGGCAAAGCACCGCGAGTCCGCGGGCACCAGGAGCGCCGATCGGTTGCCAGGAAGGGCACACTTTCACCGACGCCATCAATCACGAGCCAACGCTCTGGCTCGGGGAAGAGGGAATCAGAGAACCCGGGTAAGCTTCTGGAGAAGCCCCGGTCAATCCCGACGGAGACAGCCGAGGGGGAGCGAGGCAGTGACCCTCCCTCCCCCAAGGAGAAGACCTCAAGCGTGCCCAAAGTCGTGAAGGCCCTCTTTCACCCGGCTAAGGCCTCTTTCGAGGGAGTCGGGAGGCGACCTCGGGGCCTAGAGTTTCCCTGCCACTGTGGAGGGAATCCTCTTTTCAGCCCATCAATAAGACCCCTGTGAAACCCCGGGTGGAAAAAGAGGGGGGCGGCCCGGTGGCCATCACGGACACAGATACAGCCTCTGAAGAGGAGCTGGCTGGAGTCGCAAAGATCCTGAACAAGATCCTGAACAAGAAGTTCAAGGAGGTCCGGTCCCACGGGATGGATCCCGACGAGGCGGACGAAGAAAGCGACGGTGGTGTCGACGAGGAGCCCGTGGAGGCAGAGGATTCCACTCCCCAACCGTCGCGCCCCTCGCAGCCGGTACCTGGGCCACAAGACAACTTGGGAGCAATCTTGATGGCGATTCAGGCCTTCTGTACGGAGATAAGGACAAGGTTGCCCTTACCCCCAACGGACGATCCAGCGGAGCCTGGACCGTCGGGTAGCCCTCCAAGCAAGCGGAGGAGAATTACCCCCCCCGCCCTTCCAGCCTTCACGGCCTTCATCGCCTTCTCCTGATCCGAGGGACGACACGGGAACGGTGACGGCCACAACGGGGACAGATGATGACGGTGGTGACGACGGGATGGGCCTTCCATCACCACCTCCTTAGGCATCCCCACCCGACGAAATTTGCTCCTTCCATGCCATGATCGCCAGGGCACCCGAGCTCTTCCAGCTCTGCCCCGAGGAACAGAAGGAGGGTCTCCTCTATCAACGGCGTGAAGCCAAGAGGAAGACGGTCCTCTCGGTCCCATTACTTGACGACATCTGGGATGAGGGGCTGTCGCTCCTGAAGAACCCGTCCACGACTCCTGCCAAGAGAGACCGGTACGAGAAGAAGTACCGGCTCCTGGATTCCGCCCCCATGTGCTTTAGGGCGCAGCCGACCCCGGATTCGGTCGTCTCCGTGGCGGCCAAGAAGAAAGCGGCGGGGGCGACGGCTTCGACATCCCTGCCGGACGGCGAGGGGAAGAAACTGGACGCCATGGGGCGGCGGGTCACTTCGTCGGCGGTGACGATGATTAAAGCGGCCAATGCCCTCGTGATCGTGGCCCGCTACGACAGGGAGCTGTGGTTTAAGATCGCTCACCTGCTGGACTTCCTCCCAGTCGACAAGAGGGCTGAGGCCCTGGAGATCCTACAGGAAGGTGAGGTGGCGTCGGACCACGCCATAACGGTGGCCACGGACATTGCTGACACCGGTTTTTGCCAGATGGGCAACAATGTTTGCCTTCGCCGGCGTGGCTGGCTCAAGGCAACCGATTTCCGCCAAGACGTGCATGCCTTTCGACGGGAACAACCTGTTTGGCAAGACAGTGGACGAGTCACTGCAGGCCATCAAGGCAGACACGGAGACGGCTCAGGCCTTGGGTGTTCTGCAACAACGACGGCCGCCCTTTCGGAACTTCCGAGGCAAGCAAGGTGCCGCCAAAGGATTCGCCGTGGGTCCTCGACGTACCGCCAGGCGGCCCGCTCCTCGTCGCAGGAGGCCTACAGAGGACGCGGCAAGTCAGGAGGATCTCGTCAACAAGGAGGCCAAGGCGGCAAGGCTGCTGCCAAGCAGGACTGAACCGGCTGTAGCGTCAGGCCCCCACCTGAGCACCCCGGTGGGAGGCCGGCTGGCAAAGTTCGTCAACGTGTGGTAGTCCATCTCCACCGACCGATGGGCTGCTGGATGCCCTGGCCTGCGGGCACATTCTCGAGTTTCTAAAGAAGTGCTCGCGCATTCCACCCCTGGCCAAGAAGGAAAACCACGTCCCTCAACTGCTGCTGGAAGTAAGGGCGATGCTGAAGAAAGGAGCCATCAAACTCGTCCCAAAGAGGCTCCGGAGTGTACTCACGATACATCCTCTAAGAAAGAAGACCGGCGGCTGGCGACCTATCCTGGACCTTTGTCATCTAAACAAGTACATCAAGTCCCAGAAGTTCCGGATGGTCACCCTTCAGCATGTGCTGGGACAGCTGGAGGAAGGCGACTTCCTATCATCTCTGGACTTGGAGATTGCCTACTTGCACATCCCCATTCTAAAAGGACATTGAAAGTTCCTGAGATTCGTAGTCCAAGGGTGACACTACCATTTCAAGGCCCTTCCCTTTGGATTGAAGTCGAAGCCCAGGGTATTCACTAAGTGCCTAGCACTAGTGGCGGCACAGCTGTGCCTGCAGGGGATCCACGTCTACCCCTACCTGGACGATTGGCTCATCCGAGCAAAGACAAAAGAACTCGCCGTCGTGCACACAGCGAAGACTGTCCAACTGCTCACGGAGCAGGGATTCTCGATCAACTTCGCGAAATCCCACTCGCAAGTCGCCCTGTTCCTGGGAGCCAGGCTAGACACAGTGACGCAATTGGCTTCTCCGTCAGAGGAAAGGACGAAGGCCATCCTGGGCAAGGTGCAACGGCTGTCAACCATGGACGTTGCCAGGGTGAGGTCCATCAAGTCCCTGTTCGGCATGATGTCCTCGTGCATCTACCTCGTGCACCTGTGCAGGTTGTGCATGCATTCATAGCAAGAGTTATTGATATTGATATTTTATTTCTATCGCGCTCATACACAAGTGTTTCAGAGCGCGGCAAGGGAAGGGGAACACAGGGTATTCCATGGAGGAGTCCAGAGTCGGCCAGGCAGTGCTGCATAACCTGTTTGCCTGAAGGTGGGCCTGGTGAGGGGGTCAGAGATACTTAATGTTGAGTTGATGTAAATGCTTAATGTTGAGCCTTGCCACCTCCCGTGGTTGTGCATGTGTGTACTGCTATGTATTCTTGTATTTATGAGCATGTGAATCCATGCCAGACCCCATGCTGGAGAAGGAACAAGTTATTTACCTGTAACTGTTGTTCTCCAGCATGGGTCTGGCATGGATTCACATGCAAACCCTCCCCCCTGCCCCTCTAAGGCTCTTCTCTTGGTCCTACTGCCACTTTACGTGCTACCAAATCTGAAGATGGCTGTCAGAGGAGTGGCTTAGGTAGAGGGCAGTCATTGGCTGGGGGCAGTATGACCCAGAGACCAGTGATTGGTTATTAGGAGAAAGACAGTTCAGAAACGAAACTGATTTTCTTTCTTTACCGAGGATGCCCAGCCTGACGACGGGGAATATTCATGAGCATGTGAATCCATGCCAGAACCATGCTGGGGAACAACAGTTAGAGGTAAGTAACTTGTTCCATGCTGCTGATACACAGGGTGATGCAAGATCAAGGCGTCTCGCCACCTGAGCTTCATTCTAATAGCTCCATGGTGGCCAGCCAGGCCGTGGTTCTCGGAGCTGCTTAGCCTCTCGAAGAGACCACCCATTCGCCTTCCGACGGACCCAGCACATTTTCTGGCGCAGCAGAGGGGCAGGGTCATCCACCCCACGCCACAGAAACTAGCCCTCAGTGTTGTACCTGAGCACATCATGCTAGAACACCTTTCCCAGGCTAATCTAGAGATCATGCAGGGGGCTAGGGCTAGGAGCAAAGCTACCAGAATCCAGTATAAGAGCAAATGGACCAGGTTCTGCCACTGGGCAGACTCTAAGGATATCAACCCCCTTGCATGTATATTGAGCGACATGCTCTCCTTCTCGGGCGCACAGGTAGACACTTGCTGGCAGCCATTGGGGCCTACAGAAACTCAGAGGAAGAGATGTTCTCCTCTTCCAACCCAATTGTCAAGAAGCATTTTATGGGACTCGCCAGACTCTACCCGCCCATCAAGAGGCCACACCCTGTGTGGGACCTTAACATAGTTTTGGGGGCCCTGGCGCACAAACCATTTGGGCTAAGGGTGTCGGCGGACATCAGGCTGGTCGCCATTAAGCTGGCCATGCTAGTTGGCCTCACCTCGGCTCTCAAAGACAGTAAAATCCAGGCACTGGTCCCATCAGAGCTTTATACTATGTTCCACAAGGACAAGGTAGTCCTGCAGACACACCCAGCATTCCTACCCAAGGTGCCTTCTGCATTCCATCTGAACGAGGATATAGTGCAGCCTATGTTTTTTGCTGAGCCTAAGGACGAGGCACAGAGAGTTCTGCACTGCCTCGATGTCAGGCTGGGCATGAAATTCTACTTGGACAGGACCAAGGGCTTCCGCAAGTCTGACGCACTGTTTGTCACCTTCGGCAGATCAAGACCGGGTAACAGGCCTCCAAGGCATCATAGCCTGAGGGACGGTCTCGGCCATCAAAGTAGCAAACGAGGGACTGCATAAGCCACCACCGGCCAACGTGCATGCCCACGCGGTCAGAGCAGTCTTTCTAAATCGAACTTTTTTTTCTCTTTACTGTGAAAACTATATTTTCACTTAATACCTAATGCATGTGGCTAATCCCACCCATTCCTGCCCATCTCTGAACCTTTTAAGCTCTTTGAGCTCTTCCATGGAGGCAGCCATATTGGATGACTGCATCTAAGGAGGCTCTCAGGAAACAAGCCAAAACTAGTAGCTATCTTTGAATGATATGATAGGTTATTTATAATGGATTTTGAATGGGAAAGATACCGTCCATCTCATGCGTATGATCTTTTGTTTTTAAATAGCTAAAGTAAATAATAATGGATACTCACTATTCTATGTTATTCTGGATGCTTTTTTTTTACCATCAATTACTTGTTTGATTTTCTTTTATTGTATAAATAATCACGTTCACCAATACAAAATCTAGACCTATTACGTTTGCCCTTGCTTATTTGATAATGCATTGAAATCGGATACGTTTTTCATCTGTCAATAGTTTCATCTATTTCCGCTGAAGGACAACGTTAATCATTTTAGGAAAATGCATTCAGGCTCCCGTTAGGGGAACATGCCCCTCCCTTGCAACTAAAGCTCCCTGATCGCCAGTCCAGATTATACAAAAACCTCAGCAAAGCAATTGCTACTGTGAAAAACCTGAGGGTGTTTCACAACCTAGTCCCTGGGGTTCCCGTACTCAGGTGGCCAGGTAAAGTCATCGCTTTTGGATCCGCACCCTGGGGGGTGGACACGCGAGGGGGGGGATCACTTGGGCAGAGAGTCCTCAGGGAGTGGGGGAGAAGCCACCCAATGTTGAGACATGGTATCCCCCTTTTTCCACAATCCATCCATCCCCTGTCACATGTTTAATGGGAAACTACAACTCCAATATTCATTCCCACTTTGTCTTGACAACAATACTGCACCAAGGAAGATGAGGATCGAGGCTAGAGAGATTACCTTCCCTAACTTGCGTGGGCCCTTTCTCTATAACGTGTCCAGGCAGAGTCGGGCCCGTAGCTCTAACAATTTACACCTGCTACTTATTAGCACTCCCTGTGAAAATAAAAGGTGGTGCGCACAGGCACATTTTGAGCAAGGCTGGGCATGAGAAGGAACAGCTCTTCCAAGGCTGATGCGGACTGGACGGTTGAAGTTGGAACGCCAACGTGCTGATCTACAGTTGAGCGGATCAATAGAAGGCCAGTCAAGATTTCCATGCTTTTGGGAAGCTGTGAGTGTTTGAAAAGCAAAGCCGAGTGAGCGGAGGAAAGAAACCTTCAGATTGCCGGGTGAACAACGGAGTTGGGGAGTAGCAGAGGAGGCGTTGGTAACGGCCTTGATCTGCAGGTAAAGATTAAAGAAATTCTATTAACACGGCCAGTGAATTATCAGGTGGAACAAAAGTCTGGTTGATGTTAAAGAGAAAGTGACTGTCATTTTGCAAGTTGAAGGTTGCGTGTGTGCCGATAAAACGCAAATAAAGAGAACTATTGTAAAAAGTGAAGGATACAAAGTAGCAGAGTGGTCCTGCAATGGGGAAAACAGCACATTCAAAAGTCTCTGGGAAATGTTATGAATTGTGAAAGATATTACAGCAGAGATCAAAGGAAAGAAAGTTGAACAAATGCAAAATGAAAGATGTGAACTGTGAATATGCCAAGAAGGCAACGGTTGAAATATGTGACCTGTGAGTATGCCAAGAAGGCAAAATCATAGTATTAGAACTTTTTGGAAAAGGAATAAGAACTAAAAGTACCACAAGGCATTGGTGCTGTAAGGAATGAGAACTACAAGTGCCAAGAGGCATTGGTACTGTAAGGAATAAGAACTACCTGTACCAAGAGGCACTGGTGCTGTAAGGAAGAACAACTACCTGTACCAAGAGGCACTAGTGCTGTAAGGAATATGAACTACATGTACCAAGAGGCATTGATGCTGTAAGGAATAAGAACTAAAAGTACCAAGAGGCATTGGTGCTGTAAGGAATAAGAACTACAAGTACCGATAGGTATTGGTGTTAAATAGAAACATTTGAAAAAGGCCAAGAAGACAGATTAAAGAAAATGAGAACTAGAAGTACCAAGGAGTATTGGTGCCTCTAGATGAGTGTTGATTGTGAAATGAAGGATAGTTGAAAGAGAGGTTGAAGTGGTTATGCAGAGGTCTGTGGAAATTCCTTGCAGGTTTTCGACAGTGGAAAAAGATACCTTATGTAAAACATGGGCAAGGGAACTCCCCTCCACCCCCCTGAAGGAAAGACAGGCTCGAGCCCGGCAAAGGAAAGCCTGTGCAGAACTGTGAGAAATTGTGTGAGAAGTTTAGTAACATTTGAGTATTAATGACAAGGCTGGCAAAGCCTAATGAAAGTGATTGAACTATTGGAGATTGAAAGACTAAAATTGAACTTTTGAATTGTGCCAGTAAGCCAAAGTGTGCAAGACTGAGATAACTGTGCCATCCACCTATCTTTTGTTTTTCTTAAAAGACTCTTTAGACCCTGTGGGGTTGAACATGGGGAAAGGGGCAGGCATTGCAGCCATTCTGACATTTCGTTTCGAGACACTACTTTCCTTTTGGATTTCCTTAACACATTTGGTTGTTTTAAGGAGGAGGGCAAGGTTAGGTTTTCTTAGTATAGGTCTTTTTATTTTGACCAGACTGACGTGGACACATTTGTTATTGATTAATGGCCGCGATTACTCCCATTTTAGAGTTTGGGCCAGTTAGGAATTCTACCATCCCAAGCAAAACATTGAATAAAGGTTTTCAAAACTTGTATCAATTGTGTCTGGGTCTACTGCTCGATACCAGCCTTCTTACACTAAAAAACTCTTTACTATGATTGGCACTGAGCGTGAAAACGCACTCCGAGTTTGTAAAAAATTCACAAATAGAGAAGCTGTGGTAGCTGAAACAATAGTTGAATGGATGAAGCCCTGTTTGCTGAAAGAGAAGCTATAAGAGGCATGTAGCATGAATTCTTCTTGATGGTTTCAAAGAGATGCAGTGAATCTGAAAGCTGTTGTGATCTGTTCAGCCATCAGGTGTTCCTGTCTGCTCTGTGAAATCCTTCAGATACAAAAAATTTAATTGACAAATCTAATGTTCAGTCACTAGTGCAAATATGCAAGTTGCCCCATTCCGTTTACTTGGTACAGTCCGCCTGCTATATAATCAGACAGAATAAGCCCGGCTTGCAGTGGAGCGAATGTCGATCTTCCATTAGTCATGGAATAGCAGCCTACTAACATGATCTTGACCCATGCAGAGGAAATGGATAACGGATAACTGTGAAAGGCACCAGAAATTAAGCATTACCCAGCACATGATTATGCTGCCCGTTCTTTATTTTTTCTTTCTTCCATACTGAGTTTTTAAACTTTATTTGCTGAAGGTCATTTAATGCTTTGACGTGAAACAAGCTTGTATTGTCCCCGAAATAAACAGCCTGTTCTTTACATTTATTAAAATGTACCAATAACTGTGTAGTCCTTATTTGACATACACTCATCTCACTCATAATGACATATTGAGTGCAAATCCTCAGCAGGGCTGGACACAATGTTCAGTGCACAAACATATTCGATATTGGTCAAATAATGACAGCTGACAAACCGGAAGCAACACAGGAAACCATGTTCATTCATGATGAGATCATTGAACCCTGCCACATCAGCATTCAAATAAACTTGCACTGAGGTCACCGGCACAAGCTATACAAACTCAGGGAGATACATTTGTGAGAACGAATTTGACAGCAGGACAAACCTTTTAATATTAGCTGGTTCAAAAGGAAGAAAGGCTAGGGGTGTGGGGGAGGGGGCACATTTCAAATCTCAACTAGAAAATACCTGAACAATAGATTTGTCTATAGAACGAAAGAAGAAAATATAAAAAATGTCCAGTGCCATGTGCCAAAGTCGGTACTGCTCCGCCTTGAGTGAGTAGGTAAAGCTTAAGGACAAGTGCAGACAGCGGGGGAAGAAATGAACAAAGCTCTGAGGGCAGACGCAAGTGCTCTCTGCAGTCTAAAATCAAGGAGCCAACACAGACACTGTGAACACTGCACATGCAGTGGTGAGAACAGAATGTGCTTTAAACAGCACTGCAGAATAACGCTGCCGCTCTGACCATGCTCAGCTTCTGATGGCAGCTAGCTCTGTTGTCACTGGAACCCATCTCCCCACAGTGCAGACCGGTGAAAGCAGCAGGTACGCTACAGCCTGTCATATGCAGCAATAACGTTTGGTGTAGCATAGCTGCACATGCACACAATTTCACCAGACAAGGCGAAGTCACCTCTATTTTCAATGTCTTTCTTTTAGCTGTTTATAGGTGTGTTTTGGTTATTTGCCCACCCAGTGACTGCCCATGGCCATGCTAATTCCATTGGCCATTCCATCCCAGTTCCTGCCACTCCCCTACCTAAACATCTCCTCATGTGACTTCTTTGAGCACGCTTTAATAAAGCCTCAAGTGATTGCTAGTGTTATTCCAAAGCAGTCTTCTCAGAGTTAATGAGTCAATTGGAGCTGTAAACCTGCTACTCGTGTAAAAAAAAAAAATGTCTTAACCAGGCCAGCCTTCAGCCACTCGATTTATAAGCACTATGTGTCCTTCACAGTTAAAAACAAGTATTGGGGGGCTGTGGCTAGTCGTGGAAGCTATTGCGCCTGAGGCCGCTCTGCGAGCCCCACTATGCCCTCAAAAATGTGGCCTGCCCCCTGAAACCTATACATGGTGTGCCGGAGGAAGAGTGTCATGATGCCTACTCCCGGGGACCCAGACCAAGTCCAGCAACCCCGGAAACAGGCATCAAGTTACCCCAAGCAAGCCCAACAACCCCTGCTAGGGGCTATTTGGGTGCAGTCCTGGCGCCTATGGCGCCATGCTCATATGGAGAGTCTGTCCTGGCGCCATAGGCGCCAGGCTCATAGATTAGAACGTACCTGATGCAGACCATGCTGCAAACTTACCTGATGCAGACCATGCTGCAAGAGCTGCAAGCCAAACGAGGCTTGGAAGGGACTATTTTACCGAGGGACTATTTTTTTCGGGTTGGGCTGGGGAGGAATACTTACCTGGGACTACTTTTGGGGCTATTTAAACCACGCCCGAAGAACAGCACACGCTTCGCATTATTCTGCATCCAGCAGCGTAACGCTCACCGTGCCTGCAAGTTTGCATCCAGTCTTCTGCCACGCCCGCCTCGAGTTTGGAGCTCCTAGAAAAAGGGAGAAAGAAGGAGAAAAGGTTAGAACAAGAGCAATACCTTTGATCCTTACCTGAATTCCCGATCCATCGCGCCTTCGAGCTGGAAGAAAGAAGTTATTTTATGCGCGTCGTCTCATCTGATGCAGTGCCGCGCTGAACTCGCCGGCCTTCGCAGCATCATCACATTTCACCGCATCCTCCTGCATGTTACAGCCGCACTCCGGCACCTAAGGAGAAGACAAGAACAGCAAGGTGAGCCAAGAGAATACTGTAACGCTCACCTGATTCCCACGGAGGCGCTGATCCCGGCTGGGCTGCTATTGTTTCTTCAATTGAGAAGTGTAGAGCTCAGACGACTCTCAGGACTGGGCTTCCTCTTATCGAATGTCTGACTTGCAGGGTAAGTTTTCTGCAGGTGGAAGAAAAAGGGTTAATCACCGTTTGATGGGATTCCTTCTCCCACCAATCGCCAGTTTCTCCCACAGCCTAGCTTTCTACTTGTCTCGGCGAGCTCTCACCTTAGGCGTATAAATGCTGAGCTCTCCATCCTGCGTCTGGTGCAGGGGTGCGTGGATTCCAGTTACGTCACTGGATGAGTTCAGTGTTGAGGCTCAAGTCTTTTGCGGCCTTAGTTGTGGCACTGGTGCTGGGATGCCGAAGAGCGATGCCGCCGTTACTGCACGAGCGGATGCCTGTAAGTATACTGTAGTCTTTAGACTTTAAAAGATGGGCACCTCAATAATGTCCCTTTTCCTTTGTTTCAGGCCTTGGGATGCTGTGGGCGTAGTTTTCCGTTGCCGCTGCACGTGCCGATGCACGTAAGTATAATGTTCGTTGGCCGCTTTTAATGGCACCTCTAATAATGTCCTTTTTCTAGTTTTCAGGTGCCGGGATGCTGCGGGCTTTATATCCGTTGCCACTGCACGTGCCGATGCACGTAAGTATAATGATCGTTGGCCGCTTTTAATGGCACCTCAAATAATGTCTTTTTCCTGTTTTTCAGGTGCCGGGATGCTGAGGTTGATGCGGCCGCTACTGCCAGTGCAAAAACTGGTAAGTTAAGATGAATGCGACTGCCTTCACCCGAACCCCTTTTTAATTATGTCCTTTGCCTTTCAGGTGCAGAGAAGCTGCCGAAGAGAAGGCCGCGGTTGGCTCCGTTGCAATCACGGATGGATCAGGTAAGCGGGCGCGGCTGCGAGCGAGTTGCACTTTTCTAACCTTATGTTTATTCTTTGCAGGTTTTGCCGGCGACTGGATTCCGGGATCTGGTAAGTATTGTTCTGTGTCTTTCTTCATCCACAGGTTGCTGCGCGGAAGCTGAAGATGACTCTGGACCTGGAATGCAAGAGCCGACTCGGTGAGCGTCCTGCTGCTGCTGCAGAATAACGCGAAGCACGTGTTTTCCATCGGGCGTGGTTTAAATAGCAGAGAAGTGCTTCCAGTGTGTGTTCTTCCACCGGTTCCACCCAGGTAAGAAAAGAGTTCCTGAATGGAGGGAATAGTTCCTCCCAGCCCTGGTGGCTGGGGACTTCAACCAGACTGGTTTGTTCTGGGTAAATATGCAGCATGGTCTGCCTCAGGTAAGTCCACCCAAGCATTATTACACGGTTTATCAATATGAGCCCGGCGCCTATGGTGCCGGGACTGAAACCCTTCAGGAGCCTGGCGCCAAAGGCGCCAGGACACGGTCCAAAGGGCCCCTGTAGGGGTCTGCTGGGTCCGGAGTAGTGGAAGACGGGTCTGCTTCTGAGGGCGCTGGGCCAGTCCTGGCCCCTCGGGAGTAGCGCCCATGACAGCTACACATAGGAATACCCCCCATAGACTTACCTGATTTTACCACCGGGGGTACTATTCTTCTTCACAGGTTGGCGCAGCTTCCACTGCATCCTACCCGAACCCCGGCCCCTAAGGGGAAACAGAAGGACAGCAAGGTGAAACAAGGGATTAACAAGGGGAACCCTCCTCACCACAAAAGACTTACCTGAATTTACCACCGGAGGCATTATTCCCCGAGATTTCATACTTTCTCTCAGTCCTGAATAAGGGAGAAAGCAACAGGTTACATATGTACATTATTTTATCGCACTGTGTTGGATAATACAAATCCTTACCAGAACATTACCGGCTGCCACGAGGAACTATTCTGTAGGGTCAAGCTGCAACCTGCAAGGAATCGGACAAGAGTGAAAGACAGGCATTTGCACTCTTATGAACTACATACTTACGGCGTCTTGCCGGGAATATCGGAGTCAATATTGTCCTGGAACTCACCAATTCCTTGGAGCCAGTGAAGCAACTGGTTATCTACGCGCCCCTGCGCTCAATGCAGGATGGACAACTCATCTTTTCAAATCATCAGGTGAGACTATAAGAGGGAACATCCAAGGTGATCAGTGGGGAGAACAGCGGGGTGGGGGGATTTACGCTCAACTCCACGGGTGATTAATTCCCTTTCTCCACTTGCAGAAGAATATTCCTACGGGCCAAGCAAACGAAGCTAGGTGGGCCAGCCCAGTCCGTCATCTCGGCCCTACGCATCACATTGGTGGAGACCGCAGCAGTCCAGTCCAGATTGACACCTCTGTGGGAGCCAGGTGAGCGTAACAAAGAGGCCGAGCTCTCCTGAGCTTGCAGAAGATATGGCATTCAGGAAAGGGCAAAAACGCCAACAAAATTCGGCCCGCATGGAACTATTATGGTGGCTGCTATCCGCTCACTGATTGTGTGTTGGGGCAGTTGGAGCTGAGGGGTGCTGCAGTGCACTGGGCCTGAGGCAGAGGTGTTGCTGGACCCTCAGCGGCGAGAGCTGGGCTTGGAGCTCTCCGGGGCCACCGGGATGAGAGTGGAGCCTCCCCGTAGAGGAACGTGATCCTGCGTGGGCGGCGGGGGCACCCGAGGTGTCGTTAGTAGTGAGGAGGAGCCGGTCACTGTCTATTGAGGGCAGCAAAATCTCATTGGCGAACACGGCAGGCTCCTCAGCTGCGGTATGGGGTGAGAGGATTTCTGGCTGCAGGGAGCTGCTGCTCGACCATGCGGCAGATAACTGTGGGCAAACACCTCTGATCGCAGCGCCGAGGCAGTGGCCTCACAGCAAAGGTAGCGGAGAGGAGGCTTGCACCAAGTGAGAAAGTACTGAGTAGGGAGCAGCAGGGGCACGGACACAGCTGGGAAGTGTGAGAAACCTGAGGGTATCCCTCCCAAGTAGACCTCAGGAGTTCCTTATTCTGTTAGCCAGGGACGGGCTGGCGCTCTCACATCCCAACCGTGGGGGTGGAGGAGTGTAGGAGGATCACCTGGGTAGGGGAGCCTCCGGTCTTATTCTTGGGAAAATATCCAAGGTGAGACGCTGTATTATGCCGAAGAAAGGGACAAGGTAGACGAGCTTCCTCAAGCTTTTATAGGTTGCACCAACTCAACCTCCTTTTCATCTAAAAGATCTTCCTTATTTGAATCCCACAAACCCTCTGTATCTGATAGATACAATAGAAGCCCAACACCCACAACTCCCAGAATCATTGTTTTCCTGCTTTCCACTCAAATACTCCCCATCCTTCGTCTCCACATCCTTCTGGTTATTCTTTTTCGAAAACCCAGTCTAATAGAACAAAATACTAACGTTCCCACAATCCCCCTTGTTTATTTCAAGATGATAAATCTGATCATTCCCCTCTGTCTCTAAAATCCTATCAGTTTCACACTTCTAAGTTTATCAAACCCCCTGGTACAAACACTATAATTTCATATAATTCCTCTTCCCCCTTTCTGTCACGCAGAATATTTGGAAATTCTGGATCTCCCCTTTTCCAACACAAACACTTTTCCACTCCATAAAAGACAACGGACTAACCACCAAGCTTTGTACCTAACATGTCCTAATACAAGGGTCAGGCAAAGTCAGGCAATTGACCAGAATCACACACACCTGATGGTCCTTTCCCTTCCCCACAGGGATAAAAGGTTGAGCACGAGAGCACAGGACGTGCAAGGTGGACCGCATGGCGTGAGGGCTCCCTCTGCACGGCAGTTCAAGAGCAGGTAAAAGACAGCAAATACAGAGAGGGGGACAAGGAGAAAAGTGACCTTGCCCTTTCCGATCCAGGCCAGTGAAACCTCTGCTAATAGAAACATAAGACCGGAAACAAAGGCTGGTGTATGTTGCTGCAGATGTATACGGTACACAAGACCCTCCTCCGCTGATCACCAAGCCAGTGAGAGACGCAGGTCTTTGTGGTGCCAACCTTGACTCGAAGGAGGAGAAAGCCAAGCAGTTCATCATAATCTGTGAGTCGAGGGAAAAGACTGATGAGGTGTTGAATGATAAATAGCTAACGGCTAAATTGAACTTTAAAAAGCTAAAGAGGGGGAAAACCAGCAACACGTGGGTGCTCAGGCAGGATTACTCTGGGTCGATTACCCAATGGTAGAAAGACTACCACAACCAGAAGCCCTTGGGAAGAGGCGAGAAGAGGTCAAAGTGGTCATACAGGGGTCTTGTAAAATCCTCTGTACCATCGAAAGTCTTTGACCGACAGATGACTGTGAAGCTAAGGGAAATTAATCCTGCATGGTCAAATGAGTATATGAACAGTGTTACAAGGTTGGCAAGAGTGAACCTGGTGGAGGGATGCTGACAAAACTTGAAGTCCCTATGACCAGTGTGTTGACAGGAGTGAATCCGGCAGAGGGTTGTCTACAGTGAACTGTTTTGTGAAAGTAAAAAAAGCCATAGTGAACCCGGAAGAGGGAGGCTGACATCTGAGGGAGATCCAGGGGTGGAAAGTTACCACTCAAAAGTTGATTGCAGTGAGAGGGTGCCGCGGGGTAGGGGGCAGGCGGTCTGCAACTGCGGCCCGTGATCCCACGGGCTGGGTGAGTTCTGGGGCTCCCTTGGGCTTTCCCGCCCACCGCTGGGGACTCAGACGCGTGGGTGGGCCCGGGGGAGGGGGGGTGCCTCTGCACCTTGCATTTGGGAACAGCCTAGAGGAGTGTGTGCGAATCTTGTCCCCCCCCCACTCCCGAATTTCATCACGGCCACTGCTGCGCTTACATAGCGCGGGGGGAGGGTGCAGCAGAAGGGCCCCCAGGCACTCCAGCAGCTCTCCAGGGGTCTGAGGGACCGCTCTGATCCATCAGGGCCTGTTGTGGGGCCTAATATAGGAGAGGCTCCTCCACGTGATCACCAGGAGAACGCCCTACACCAAGGCTCTTCCTGGATCCAGGGGCCCCCCTGCCCACACAGCGTCCCTGCTTTGATCTCATTGGGCCTCTAACTCTGCCACCAGAAGTAACGGGGAGACAGTTGGACCCACACCTTCTTCCTCACTGAGCCTTCTTGCTACCCCTCAGGGGTGCAGCACCTTTCCATTCCTGGGGCACCTCAGCCCACTCCAACTCTTCTTGGCACCACCAGGCAATCACCTCGGGACCCAGACAGGCTCCGGGTGGGCAACAGTACCAGCGGACCTGACCTACGCAATCGGTTCTGGAGCCTCTCTCCCCCCAGTCCCCCCACTCTCGGTTGCCTTGCAGCCTGCTCCACACATATCCACACGATACGCTTACTGGTCCCCACGAGGCGGGACAACCCCTCACTGGGGATTGCTGCACGAAGGTCCCTGCTGTCTCCTGCAGTAGCCCCTGCCCCCCCGTGGCACCTCAACCATGATGTCCAGACAAGCCAAAACCACCAAAAACTCGGACATCGCTGTCATGCAACTCTCATCAGACAAAGGAAAGAAAATGAAACCTTTAAAACGTACGCCTCCAAAATCTGTGGATGATAGAGGAGCCCTAGCTACCAAAGAAGACCTACAATCATTCATAGTGGATACCAAAACCGAATTTAGATCCTGCATGACTGAACTCACAGCGAAGCTAGAGCACACTGATCAAAGGCTTACGGAGGCAGAGCAGAGGCTTGGGGAGGTGGAGGATCGCTCCCAGGACCATTCCACTACTCTAGGGGAGGTCCAGCGCTCCATCCGGGCACTTCAGGACAGGTGTCAAATCCTCGAATATAAGCAAGAGGACCTCGAAAATAGGGCTTGCTGCAGTAATCTTAGGATCCGAGGCATTCCATCCACAGTGCCAGACAAAGACTTGGCGGGATATGTGGGGGAGTTCTTCCAGTCCCTCATGCTGCAGCTGGATAAACATCAACTCATGGTGGACCGCACCCACAGACTTCACCCCTGCCAGGGAATGGACTCGGCCCCCAATGTCATAACGCGCATCCACTTCTACACTTCGAAAGAAGCTATCTCAGCAATTGGCCAGACTCGAGACGAGCTTACGTTCCAGGGCTCCCCGCTCCAAATTTATCAGGACCTCTCACCCTACAGAGGAGAAGAGCCCTTCGGGCACTGACTCTCTTCCTGTAGGACAAACAGATCTGCTATAGATGGCTCTTCCCAACAGCGCTGCAATTTACATATAATGGCACATCCCGGAGAATCAGCCACCTAGAAGATGCAGAAAAGATCTTACATCCCGGCGAGACAGGCTCGAGACAGGCTCGAGACAGGCTCTCGCGGAAATTGATGTCTTTGGGAGGGTCACAGGCTTTACCATCAATTTTAGAAAATCCGTTGGCCTGTCCTCGGGGGGAAATAAAAGTCCTCCGCTCCCTCATTCCCATCCAATGGGAAAAGAAGTCGATTCCTTACTTGGGAGTGCAGATCCCCGCAAACCCGAAGGATACATACAGACTGAACTTACCTCCCCTTCTTAAAGAGCTCGAAAGGGACCTGGATCGCTGGGCAGGACAGGAAATCTCCCTGATGGGACGCATTACAGCCTGCAAAATGAACCTCCTCCCCAGGTTCCTATAGTGCTGCATTACCCGACGCCATCGCCCTCCCAGCCATACGTAAATTACAAAAGAAAATGCTTCGGTTCATTTGGAGGGGTAGAAAACCAAACATCTCACAGAACACGATGATGGGAGACGCCAAATTAGGGTGATTTGGAGTCCCCAATTTACGAAACTATCAAGTGGCGGCGCAGCATGCCCGATCTCACGCCTGGATGTTGACCTCCGACCCCCCCCCCCAGATGGGTTGAAACAGAACAATCACGCCTCCCCCTCCCGCTGTGGTTCCTGCCACGCATCCAACACCTGTATCGCTGGCGATGGGAAAAGCTACTAGCCTCTACTACCCAAACCTTACGGCTATGGGACTGGGCCTTGAAACGTAAGGGAGTTTCAAGAGGACTGAGCCCGTCCAGCCCGGTCTTTCACAATCCAGCATTCTCCCCGGGCCCTCATCCCCAAAGTTTTAAAAACAGGATCGCAGGAGGCCTAACAACTCTGAGCCAACTCTTTGTAGTGGGCAAGCCCCGGACATTCGAACAATGCAAGGAGGCCTTTTGCCGCTTGGAGACGGACAGATTCCCCTGCATCCAACTCCGCCACTGGAGCTCCAACCCCCACACGCGACAGGCCGTGACACGCACTGCAACGGCTCTCAAACTCACCCTGCTGGAACCCCCGGCGTGGGGTAGAACTTCTTTATATAGACACCTGCAGCCTGACCTTCTCTCTGCAAAGGCGCCCTATATGGCACAATGGGAGGCCGATTTGGGCCGGCACATAGACGACAAAGAATGGGTGGACATATGGTTGAGAATCCATGGGTGTTTGTTTGGTTGTTGGATACATCAAGCCTCGAAAGGAAAAGACTTTTTATTGAAAAGAGACTTGGCCCTCAAGGAACCTGACAGCTGATGCGGAACTGTTGGCTTGTGCTAAGAAGGCTCGAGCGTGTGCTGTGCTCCAAGGTCCCACCTTGTCCAGTTCTGAAAACGTGGGGAAAGGAGACCCCCTGGCAATCACATCCTGACTTATTATTTGGAACATTTCTTTCTTTATTGATATCCTATCCCACACTCTTTTCTGTAATTAGTTGTAAGGATCGACACCACTAGTACTGCCTTATTTTTAATTTGATGGTCGACGCTTGCTACCATCTTAGGTTTAGGTTAGGCATTTCCACCCTGCAATAATTGTTCAATAAACAGCCTTGAACTGTGATCTGTCTTTACTGTTGCCACCATGAGTTCCTTACAGAGGCTGATGGCAGACATGCAGCTGGTGCAGTAATGTGAAATGGTCTAAGAGGCATGTAAAAGAAGAGACTGGTAAGTCGCGAGAGAGGTCCAGCTAATGCATTGACCCCTGACCCCATTTACTCACGGTGGAGTGGCTGACGGTTGAGTTTCAGCAAGACGGTGTCTTTGGACTAAGTGGATCTGGCATGTAGATAGAGCAGGCCCTTGCATGAAGGTACCATAGACGCATGCTCTTGGCAACCTCACCTGGCCCCCGGCCCACTCAGCGCTGGCGTAGTGACCTGCTTACAGTGTATTTGACTGGTGGAAATACTCTGCAATAAGTAAACGTCCCGGGAGGGTGGGAGGGAATTGGATCAGCTCGGACCCAGAGAGGCTGCTGGTCTGTCGCCGGTTCTGCACAGTGGTGTATGGTAGGGGCCAGACTGGGGATCCAGGGCCCTCTTTGGAGTTGTGCACAACTTGTCCAGGATTCCCAATATGGCAAACCAAGCAGCGAAGCAGAAGAGCCTCATGTCAGGGGACATAAAGGCACTCATGCAGGGGTCTAAGGGGTTGAAACTCCCACAGCAGTCGACGATGACCCACATGCACTCTCTCCCCCACTCCCCCCTCTCCAACCGGAGACTTATGATCCACCAACAAGGAGATCTGACCTGATGGCAATGCTAATGGAGCTTAAGAAGTATATTAAAGTTAGTGCGGCTGTCCTCACTAAAGCCATAGCGGTTCTCAATAAGAACGACCTAGTGGTGGCGAAGGAGGGTAGATGAGGTGGAAAGGGCATGATCATGATGAACTGGCTCGGCGTGTGGTTACTGTGTGAAACCAGAAGGTGTCTCACCTGCTAGTCCCCAGAGATCTGCCATCCAGGTGGCCAGGACATGGCCATCGCTTTGGGCTCCAGTACCTGGGGTGAACCAGTGCAGGAGCATCACCTGGGTGAGGGGTCTTCATGGAGTGGGACACCAGATGGTGAGACGCAGTATCCCCTTCCCTCTAACACCTTTACCCCATCCTACCAGGTAGGATATTTAGGAGCTCTACCTCCCTCCCCTTATACAACACAAACACTTTCTCACGGACATCCCGCTACGAGAGAAAACAGACTAACACCCGAACAGTATACCTGAAGTGTGCCAATACAATAGTCAGGTGAGGTCCGTCTATTACTGACCATCACACACACCTGACTTGCATTAAGCTTCTCCACACGGATAAAAGGCGGAGCACGAGAGCACACTGAGCGAGGCAAAGCACATGAGGAAACAGCGGTTTCGAGATGGCAGCTGAACTAGAGAGGAAAGACGGCAAAACAGAAAGGGATTGCAAGGAGGAAGGTTCCCTTGACCTTTTCGACAAGGAACCGTTCCTTTCCAGAAACCTTGAGAATAGAAAGCGTAAGACCAGGACACAAAGGCTGAGGAATCCTGTGTTGTGTGTCAGAGATACCCAGGGCCCTCCTGCATCCATAATCAAGGCGGGGAGAATCACCAGCTGCCGTGGTACCATCCTTGGCTCCAAGGAAAAAAGCAGCATCAGTGAAATCAACACAGCCGGTGAGTTGGGGAGACCGGGCTGTGGTGAAGACAAGGTTGCAAGCAGCAACATTGTATGGCGGCCGCTGGAATGAACATTGTTAAAACTCGTGTGATAAGAGACGCAAGTAAAGTTGAACTGCTGATGAGGGATTGAACTTTAAAAGCAAGATACAATACCTTTGACAGAGTGGTCCGGCACTGCGTGGGTGCTCAATCGAAGGTCTCTGTAAGGTATCCAGCCGAGAAGTGGCCAAAGTGAAAGTGAGCAAAGGGTTGTATCAAGAAGAGAACAAGAAATTGTGAATCGAAGTGGTCCTGCAACGGGTCAAGCTAAATCGCAAAATTTGGTCCAAGTCCAGCGGAGGGAGAGCAATTGAAGGTTTTGTGTTAAAGTGGGTCTGAGCCCAGTGGAGGGGGACCCGGGGTGAACAGTAAATAACCCGAGAACTTGTATATGTGAAATCCTAAGTAGAAAGGAACTTTAATGTTTGTTGTGTTGCATCAGGTCCTCCGAAATAAGAGACTTTGAATGGCAAGGAGACTTTGGCACAGAAGGCCCTGATGTTGAGGTTTTGAACTGCATCCTCGTGCTAGAGAAGCAGTGTGTTAAGCTCGAATGTGCCGCCTTGTCCCGTGCTGAAAGCATGGGCAAGAGAAGCCAACGGCTTGAATATCCTGACATATCATTTCTTGAACACTTTTCTTTTGCATAACATTGTTTCCCCCACTATGAATTTGGAAGTAAGGATTGGCAATAGGTTTATTAGTACAGGCCCTTTTATTTGAACAGACTCGACTAGGACTGGGTTATCTGTTCTGTCTCGGCATTGTGCACCTGGTAACCCTCTGACTTTCGGGTCCAGGTACCCGCTCACCCTGCCACTGTCCCGCACTGCCTCCTGGCAATCCATTGCATTGGGGTCTGTATCTGTAACTCAGCCCCCCTTTTTTCTGCACTTATCAGACACACCCTGTCTGTTGGCTTAAACCTAGCACTTGCAACCTGCTGGCTGTATTACCACTGTTTGTTTGTTTCTTTTTTTATAATTTATTTATTAATTATTTATTTGTATTCCTTTGCTCAGCACTTTTCCACTTCTCCCCCGTCCCATGCACTTTACCCTCTCCCATGCACTTGCGTTTTCAATGTTACTGGGCCTGGTCAGATCTTTGTTTTTGTTCTCGCTTGTTCCCCTCCCTTGCCTCGTCGCACTCTAAAATACTTTTTTTTTTTAATTTTTAAAATAATTTTATTAAATTTATGCAAACCAACAAAAAATACAACCAAACATGCAGTGCAATTCTCAACCAATACATAAAAATCAATCAGTCCTTGTCCACTGTCCCCCCCAATCCCACCCCCCATTACGAGCCTGTTTGTCCTTCACATTCTGTATCTGCTGCATGAGGCAGGGTATCACTATCCTCGGATTCCGCTGGATCCAATATTGTTCCAAATAGTTCAGCTATTAATAATTTCCATGCCATCAGGGTACCCACTTCTTCTTCCCCTTTCATGTTACTTGCCTCTTGCCATACCACATTTTCAGCCTCCGCCCATTTCTGCAATTCCTTCCACCACACCTCCACCCGTGGTCCGTGACACTTTTTCCACCCCATGGCAATCCTCCACTTTGCAAGCACATATGCCAAGTCTTTCAATTTCCCAACATGTTTAAGTTTCCGTGACCTGGGAAACCCTCCTAGCAGGCAGGCCCATGCCGTGTCTGACTTTGTCAGCTAGTTTTTGTGCCACTCCTCTCCAGAAGCACTCAATTACTGGGCATGACCAAAACATATGTGTCATATCAGCGTTCTCCACGTCACACTTAGGGCATGCCTTTCGCCCTGCATTTCTAAACTTAGATATCCTCAGAGGGGTCATATATGCTCTATGCGTTACATACAGTTGTATTTGCCTCAATCTGGCATTCCTTGATACTTTCTTATGGTATCCTAGGGCACGCTCCCACATCTCATCCTCCATTTGGGCTCCCACTTCCGCTTCCCAATCCAATCTCAAATGCGTCAATTCTTTCCCAACCTTAGTCATTACCATTTCATACAATCTAGAAATCTTGTGCCCTCCCTCCGCTATGTCATATATTGTCCCCATAATGGCGTCTGGTTCCTCCGCCAATACTGTCTCAGGCCACGTTTTCTGAATTTTCTGCACCAACCTGTGATACGTAACATATTGGCCCCCATGCAGTCCCGTCTCTTCCCTAGTCCTTCAAAATCCTTCATGGTCCCCTCTTGCCAGATATCCCCTAACGTTACCAGCCCGACTGACTCCCAGTAGGATCTGACAATCACCCTCAGTTGCTTATCTCCCCCTACCAAAGCAACCAGCGGTACCTGCAGGGAACACGGAAGCGGGTCCAGCATCATTCGGCATGCTCGGCGCCACAATTTCCACCCTAGCATCATCATCCCAGAGCGCTCCTCCATTTCTGACTCAGGCAACCAGATCATTTCCTTCAAGTAAAACGGGGTACAGTCTCACCCAAACAACCTAAATTCAGGGGTCACTTCATCGGAGAGCCATGTGGCCACATATTGTAATTGACCCGCTACATAATAAACCACAAAATTAGGCAGTTTGATCCCCCCTTTCTCATGGAAATTCTGCAACTTCCATAGCGCCACTCTGTTCCGGGTGCCATGCCACAGGAAGTCCATACACATAGCGTTCAGTTTAGCAAAAAACCTCATAGGACTCATATATGGAATATTACTGAAATAATGCAGAAGCCTAGGCAGGATCACCATTTTAAGCATCGCCCCTTGTCCCATCATTGCTAAGGGCAGCTTCTCCCAAAACTTCATAGATTTACAGACTTTTTCAATAGCCATCTCAGTATTATGTCTATGTTCCTCTTCCGCCGTATGATACACATCTATTCCAAGGTAACGGAAGGAACTAACCGTCCACGGCACTGACAACACTGGTAATCTTTCTACAGGGGTTCCCTTATAACTACCCAACGGGAATATGCTAGATTTTTGGGGATTCACCGCTATGCCGGACAGCCCTGCATACCTCTCCATGACCTCCAGAAAATACTGAAGATTTTCTTCTGGGTATCTCAAGTATAATAACAAATCGTCCGCATATAGGGATATCAGGTGTCTTTCTCCCCACCTACCTCAATACCTATCGTATCATATTGTTGCCTGAGGTATACCGCCAGGGGCTCCAGAGCCAAAATGTACAACATCGGGGACCAGGGACACCCCTGTCTAGTGCCCCTACTAAGTTGCCATCTCTGGGATATCACCGCTCCCGTTCAAACTCTGGCTAGTGGCTCACTATACAGCATCTTCGCCCACCTGATATAGCCCGGCCCCACCCCATACTCCCCCAGGGCCGCCAACAGCCACGGCCACCTAACCGAGTCGAAAGCTTTTACAGCGTCTAAAGACACAACCGCCATTTCCCCTTCATTGTTGCTCTCCCATTCTACCACCCGATGGAGTCGCCGGTGGTTATATTCCTGTTCGGGACATAGCCCGTTTGGTCTGAATGTATTAATTTACTAATTACTTTTTGCAATCTGTTTACCAGGACAGCCGTCAATATCTTGCCGTCCTGGTTCAGCATCGATAATGGCCTGTATGAGCCACAGCTATGCACTGGTTTATTAGGTTTGGGGAGCGGTATTATGATCGCTTCTCTGATCGACTCAGGCAACCGTCCCACTTCAAACGCCTCATTAAGCATTTCTAACATTGGGGGGAGTACTTCCTCTCTATATGCTTTATAAAATTCACTAGGGAACCCATCAGCTCCTGGGGTCTTACTGGTAGGCAGCTGCCTGACAACCTCCTCCAACTCCTCCAAAGTAATTGGTGCATCAAGCTCTTCTCTTTCTTCTGCACTGATCTTGGGCAATCCTATATCCTCCAAAGTTTCACGTATCTCGTCCTGGCTGCCCTCCCCCCTGTCCTCATACAGTACCCTGTAGTAATCCGCAAATTCCCTATTGACTCCCTCTTGGGTGTCTGCTACCTCTCCATCTTCTCTGGTTATTGTCCTAATCGGGGGCCTAGGGGTTTCACTCTTGTACAGCCACGCTAAGAGGCGGCCCGTTTTATCCCCACCCACATGCTGTCTCTCAACATACTTTTTATAATTCAGGTTGCAGAGCCTATCCCAGTGTTCCACGCACTGCTGCTGTAGTTTAAGCACTAGCTCCGTATCGACATTTCCCTTTCTTAATTCTCTTTCTAGTTCATCTTCTGTTCTTTGTAGGTCAGCCAGGGCCCCACCCTGCAGGCCTTTTGATTTAGCGATGGCAATCCCCTGCATCACCACCTTGAAGGCCTCCCATAGTGTGCCCGCCGAGTCAACACTGCCTGTATTCACCTCGAAATAAATGATAATCTCATCTCTGATATCCTCTCTAAAAACTGGGTCTTTGAGCGCCTCTGCACGGAGGCGCCATGTCGGAATCCGCGCCCTAGGGCGGCAATATTGCCACCCCAGGACCAGAGGCGAGTGATCCGACAGGACCCTCGCTTTATACTCTATTTGCAAAATCTCTATCACTACATCTGGCGTGGCAAAAATATAATCAAGTCTTGTGTGCAGCTGCTGCGGGGCTGAGTAGTGCGAATATTGTTTCTCCCCAGGATGTTTCGTTCTCCACACGTCGTCCAACCCAAAATCATCTAGTAGCGTCTGCAATGCTTTAGCTGCTGGGGCGGGCCTGTCAATCTTGTCATCAGATCTGTCTACCTTGGGGTTCAGTACACAATTGAAATCCCCTCCCCAAATCACCGCACTACCCACACACATACTTAGGTTGGTGCACAGAGTCCTGAAATATGCTGCCGTGTTTTGATTAGGGGCATACGTGTTTACAATGCACACCTCTTTATTCTCTACCACCCCTTTCACTATAACCATCCGCCCCTCAGTATCTACCACTTCCTGTGTCAGCTGGTACGGAACGTGCGGCGCCACCCAGACAGTACTCCCCTAGCATAGGCAGAGTACGAGGAACCCACTACAGTACCTTTCCATCTTTTCCCAACCAGCTCCAACTTTTCACGCGTTAAATGCATCTCCTGCAGCAATGCAATATCTATCTTTTGTCTTTTCAAGTATAGCATGACCTTGTTCCTCTTTAGATAACTGTTAAGTCCCCTGACATTCCACGTTACTATCTTAAGATCTCCCATAGCTCTTTAGTACCCATCTTCCTTCCTCCTAGCCAATCCCACCCGCTCACGCAATACAGATACGACCCTCTCGCTCTTCCATATAGACTCTTATGTAGACTTAAACTCCCCATAACTATGTACATACCAAACTCCCCTCCTCCCACCCCTCCACCGACCCATCCCTCCCCAAACTACTTTCGCCCAGCTCCATTCTTGGATCTCAGGCACTCCCACATCTAGCGCCCTAGTGGCCGCTTAACTAACAATACTTGGGGAGGGGCTGGGGGGGATTGCTCCAGTTCCGTTACTCCTGTTTCTACATGTATTACGCTTTATATGAATGCTAGACCACTATGAATACATTTGCACTATATTCCAGTCCGTACCGAGCTCAAGGCCCGCATATTAATCAATGTTCAACCAGTCTCATTTCCCGTATAGACAGGATCACCCACCCACTTACCCCCCTGTGTAAATGGTGCAAGCTCCTCAGGAATCACCATCTCGCCGGTCTCGGTCCACCTCCTTTTCCGGGCAACCCTGCAAATCCAACCATGCCATCACCTCCTCTGGAGTATCAAAGAAGAGGGCTTTGCCTTTATGCAACACCTTAAGCTTCGCCGGGTACAGAAGCATGTACTTAATGCCTGCTACGCGCAGCCTCCTTTTGACGGCCGCATAGTTGTATCTCTGCCGCTGCACCAGCATCGTATAATCCGGGTATGCAGTGACGTTAGTGGAAGCTCCTTCTATTGTTCCACCTTTACGAAAGAATTCTAGAATCTTTTCCCTGTCTTTATAATTCAAAATCCTCGCGATGATCGGTCTCGGTGGAGCCCCAGGTCGTGGTCTCCTCATCAAAGCACAATGCGCTCTTTCCACCGTAAACCCTTGCGATAGTTTGTCAGCCCCTATCTCCTGGAGGATCATGTTCTCCACATAGTTAGTGGGGTCCTGGCCTTCTTCCCCCTCCGGCAGGCCGGCAACCCGTATGTTATTTCTTCTTGCCCTCCTTTCCGCTTCTTCTACTCGATTTTCGAGATTGGCAACCTTCTGTTTTAGCACATGGACTTCCTTGGCATTACTCCTACTAACCACTGTGTTGGTCTGTACTGCGCTTTCCAAACCACTGGTTCTTTCAGCCAGCGCTCTTACATCTGGTCTTAACAGAGTGAGTTCAGTCCCCACCGCATCAGTTTTAGTTTCCAGGGCTGTCCGTAGGTCCGCCATAGCCAAGCCCCATTTCGTGCTCAACTCTGTTATAGCCTCCAGGATCTGATGTTTGTCTCCCTCTGGGGCTTCCTTGCTCTGCGCCAACGTAGTAGGGGTCCTCTGCGTCTTCGTGAAGACCTCCATTGTCGATTGTTTGGTCTTAGACTTCGCTGGTTTCACCGACATGATGTCACCACACGTACATGTGCGGCACCAGCTCAATGTCGTTGTCCGCTCCACAGGTTCCGCCGGTTGTTAGGGCCTTTATCTCTTGATTTTTGTGTAATTACGACCCATGCAATCGCTCTGCAAATGGATTGCGGCCTGCCACGTATTCCTACCACTGGCTTAAGCCTCCATCGTCGAGCTGCCTGAGCCCATGCGGCCTGTGCTAGGTCAAGCGTCTACTTTGGAGAGTGGTATTCAGTTCTGGCAATCAGTACCTGGCCTTTTTCCGTGCGCCACGGTGCTTCTACTAGTGGTGCGCCAACGTGCACCCCACTAGCCTCCTATGTCTCACAGGCCATTTTATGCGAGTTTACTTTGCCTCTGTATCACGCTTTAGCATCAACCCTCCTACATCCACCTCTGCACATCTGCTGGCCACCTCTTTCGGTAATGCACGTATGCGGGCTTGTCTCTGCTTATCCTCAATCACTCGGCACCAGCTGCTGTACCAACTACGCAGCGGGGCCTTATGACACGGCCATCACAGTCCGCAGTGTCTCCTCAAGCCACTTTGCACTGCCGCGATATGTTAAGTTCGTTTAGCGCAAGTCCGTTCCATGGGCGGTCCTTACCATCGGTGCCTCCGACTTCCCTCTCCCCGCGAGCGCGGCCTTCCTGCCCACAGACCGGCACTGCGTCCAACTTTCTCTGCCAGCCGTCCCGGCTATACGCAGCGAGACGTTCCCAGTGGACGCTTGCTGAGGCACCGCTCCTCCGATATGGGGTCCAAGGCCCTCCTAGCGTCCTTCAAGTACGGCCGGCACCCCTGATTTCACACGCAGCGGGGTCCAGCCGTAACATGTGTGCCCACAAGCTCTGTGTCGCTTATTCAAGCGACCTCACATCGCAAAGTCGCCAACTCCAATCCGCCTCGGGGTTGCTATATATTGACAGTTTCAGCGGGGACACTTAGTATCCGTGCGCAGTCAGGCGCCTGCAGACGCTCGTTACAGTGCCAAGCGTCAGTTTCATTTCGGATCAGCTTTCCCTTTGTGTGCCGCCATCTTGGCGACAAAGTATCTTCACGACTGTAGCCAAGAAATCTTTTTTCTCTGCGATCCGCAGGCCCAGCTCACTCTCCTTTTCAGATTCCTGTAGCATAGGTATTCCAATGCTCAATCCTGTGATTTCAAGGCACACATGCCAGTTGAAAAAGCGTAATTTAGCGAGATGTCGTCGGATCATCAGGGGCCCAGCACGGAGCACTTCCTACTCCATGGCTAGTTAGCCATGCCTTCGCACTCTAAAATACTTCTGTACGAGCGTGATACAAATAAATTAGGATTAAATAGGTGTTTTTTCAAACCCAATTGAAGTTCAATAAACACCCTTGAACTGTGATCACTTGTGTCAGTCCTACCGTTTGATTCCATGCCTTCCTTACTGTACCCTGGAGCAGGAAATTGAGTCGGTTCTTAACAAGCAGGAGGATGCCGGTAATAGATCCCGCCCGAAATAACATACGCATCCAAATCCATAGCGGATGCAGTGTTGTGGGGATACATGGCGGCCCTCTTACACCTTCTGGACTCTCCGGTGGAGAGGCATATAGTCCTGGACCAGACTCCTCGTACCAGTTGAGTAAGGATATGGCCCCAGTCGTGCTAACTAGAGTCCACCTGTTCCAAGTGAAGGAAGAAACCATGAGGGCTGTGTGAAAACGGGAACCAATAAGGTTCTGCGATGTACTGCTGACTCTACCAGAATCTGGCTCAGGCGACCCTGCTTAAGCGGAAAGGATTGCGGATAGACAAAGGCTGGCTCAAGTCCAAGGACATCCGCTACCGATGGACATTCCAAAGTTGTCTGCGATTTGAATGGCAGGGCCAGCTAAACACCATCTCAGTATATCTAAGTTCCGGGGAAGCTACAAAGTTGGGTATGGGCAGGCATGCCTGATGGTGGCGGAGATGCTAATCTATTCAGTACTTGGGTAATGGCCGATATCATTTTGCAAAGCAAAGTTTTCTGTGGGGGGAGGGCGGGTGACTTGTGTGAAATAGGTCCCATTTACCCCCAGTGAGCCTTGTGGGTGGAGACAACATCTTTATGTTTGGTCTTAAAAGTTTGGGGGATGTTGGGGAGGGAGGTTCACTGTTCTTTTACATTTCACACTTAGGTGGTGGTGTATGGAAGTCCCTGTTAAAAATGGGGGAGGGGGTTGGTGATGAGTCTCAGGGGCAGCAAAGGGTTGGAATTGGATGATAGCGAGGTACACATGTTCAGGGACTAAATTCTCTGGTCAAGGGACACTCAATCCTCAGGAGGTTGACTGAATTGCGGGCCTCTGTGGTCTGGCTAAAGAGGAGGGTAGCACTATTGATTGAGAAAGGTTTGGTGTTCCAGGAACGCTTCCTACATAGGATCCAGAAGGTCGCTACTTGGTCTTTGGGGGTGGGGGGATTTGTTGAATCAGCTGGTCACATTGATAGCTATATATGCGAGAAAATGAGAAGCAAGAGCAATGTTCAACTGATCTCCTGGATAAGGTAGTGGGATAGTGTATGGGAAAGATTTTACTCAGGGAATTTTAACTGTGGAATGGACGCCTCACTGGATACAACACAAACAACCCACCGACCCACAACAATGTTAGGCATAGACAGGCGTTGACACGCTTTCTTAGAGAGCTGCATCTCCTTGAGACCTGGCGTTTTTTCCATCCCCAAGACAGGGAGTACACACATTACTCTGCAGTGCATAAGGGTATTTCCCAGATAGACATGGTATTAGTGTCAGACACCTTCATCCCACAGGTTACAGCAAAATATATAGGGGTGCGGTACCTAACTGATCATGCCCCGGGCATTCTCCGGACTGAGCCTCCGACACCACCCCCGATGGTTTGAAGACCCTGGCGGTTGAATGAGTGGATTCTAAGAGACCTGGTCTTGAGATCCCATATGGAGACGGCCCTGTAGAATTATTTTCGGGAAAATTATACTGAGACAGTAGGCTGGCTCATGGTCTGGGATGCTAGCACGGCTGTGATGAGAGGGGAATTTATCGCTCAAATAGCAGCCTTTCTGAGGGAAAAGGAGCTCCTTCGTGGGATGTTAGAACGGGAAGTCGAGGAGGCAGAGGGTTTGCATAAATCCTGGGTATCCCAGGGAGCATGGGGGGCTCTGATGAAGGATAGGGCGAAATTGGAAGCCCATTTGGAACACTGATCGGCACAACATCTCATATGAACTAAGCAATCCTACTATTCAAGGGGAGATTAAGCCAACCAATTTCTGACAGAAAAACTAAGGAGTCTGAATCCTAGGAATTACATTACCCAACTTAAAACTCCAGAGGGCGATCTACTGAGGGGGGAAAGGGAGAAAGTGGATATTTTACAAGCATTCTAGTCTCAAATCCGGAAAGGTGAGGACATAGACACTAGGGCCCAGCAGGCATTCTTAAGGAAAATAAAACTACCCCGAATCTCTGAGGAGGACAGACGGCTCTTGGAAGCCCAGACGGTAGAGCATACTACAAAACCTTCGGGAATATTCTACTTACCCCTTTAATGAGATTGTTATATCAAATTCGGGAGTCGGGGGGGAGTGTGGGGGGGCAGGGGGTGTCCAGGGATTATGGGACCCTCCACGACTCGACTACTCTCCTCTTGAAACCGGGTAAGGATCCAACTGAATGCACCAGCTATTGTCCCATTCCTTTACTCAAAAGGGATGCAAAGCTTTATGCAAAAGTGATGGCCCAACGGTTAATGAGGGTGCTGCCAAAGATCATACATTCTGATCAGGCTGGGTTCATTATGGGAAAGCATACCCAAGATAACATTAGAAGGGCTGTCAATGTGGCGATATGGGGACGTAGGACTGACCAGAAAATGTCTGTGCTTGCGCTTGTTTGTTTATTGTTTGGTTTTTAGGTGATTATACAATAAGAAAATACTGTTTCAAACCGCCCACAGGGCAAGGGAGGGAGTAGGAGTGGGAAATGGAGAAAAATCCTTAAAAACCAAATACATAAGAGCAGTGGGGGGGGTGAACAGGACAAACCTACTATGCCTTGTGAGTATTCTGAACGTGCAAGTTCATACAGAAGCAATCTGTGTTATGAATATATATGGCCCCACCAATCCTTAACCATATTTTTGGATGAAAATAAACAACATGCTACTTCAGTCAAATATTCTTAAACTATCATTATTTGGGGGCTTTAATTATCTAATGGATCCTTTTTGGATAGCAAGTCCAGGTGTATATTTATTTAAAAACAGAAAGCCTTGCAATTATTTTTTAAGATGCATCCAGTATATTGGCCTTGTTTACTCATGGTGTTTAGCCATCCTTGATTGAGTTTACCTTTCATTCACGTTCACATAATACAATATCCCTATTTTGAGTGAATCTTTCTTCAGAGTCTTTTTTTACCCCTTAAAATTGTTCAATGCTAAAATTAGTAATAGTGATGATGGTTGGTCCATTCCTGATAAGGTTGTTTCCTTTAAACATATGCAATACATTAGATGATTCTGGACTCAAGTTTGAGAAATATTACAGCAAATGTTTAAGTTTAACAAACTTCTTTCATTTGCAAATATCTTGGCTAGTATGGCCATTGGAACATCTGTTAACACATGTTGTTTGCCCTCTTTAACCCGTTTGTGCTAGCTGCTATTCTAAGCATTACCACTAATTGGAAGAACTTTCAAAATGTTATAATTGGAGTGTTTTGGAATGGTATTTGTAATGTATATAGACTAGACAAATGCCTTGTAACATCCCCAGCTGCACTATTGAAATATAATAACAAATGGAATGCATGTATCTCTTTCTTATCTAATTTCCCCTCATTGTGATATAGTTACCATACTATATTTTTATGTTGTTGGCAATTCCAAGCTATTTTGATTATTTTTTTGTGCGCAGTCCATTTGCATCATATGATTGTTTCTTAGCATGCATTATTGTATTCATTTTGCTCTCTTCCCTCGTACATCGCTATCTGTGTTTTTTGTCTTATACCTGTGTGTTTTATTTTACTTGTGCTGTTTTTAGTGTATATCTTTAGAATTCATAATCTTGATATTTTTATTTACTTGTGTTTCTTATTATTGACTTTGATGTTAATATTTAATATAGATTTGTGCTAATTTTATTTTCTTAATATGTTATCTTTTACTGATATTTAAATGTGTATAATCTAGTCTGATTAGTTCCTCTACTTAGTCTATTTCAAATTACACACACTTCTAATTGACATATGATTCTTTTCATGAACAATTGGGATGCAAACAAATGTATTGTTTGTTTTGTTATATTAATATATTTGTCTCCAGATTTGTTATGTTATGTAGGCAATATTAACAATTCCTAATTTATTTACAGAAATAAAACGTTGGAATGTGCACAGTCAAAGTACTGAAAACCCCAAAGGTGCATGATGGAACTTCAGTTTGCTTGATTTGAATAGGAGTTGTTTAATGTTAATAGCCATGAACCAGTCAAATCTGGCGTGTAGCCGATCAGTTTCTAATCAGTTTATAATCCGTTTATTATTCGTATCCAAGTCCCTCATTTCCAGCTTTATCACATTTTTTTAAAGTCAATGTTAAAGTGTTGAGGAGATGTGTATTTTCTTAAGTTGTAAAACTACATATTTTTCTCACATTTGTTTGCAGGAGCGTCAGCGACAAGAAGCTCTATCTTACCAGTTGATCATAGAAGGTTTGTTTCTTCTCAATAATTATTGGGGGGAGCGGTAATGGAGAATGTCTTTTTATCAATGTTTTATACAGTTCTTGATATGTAGCATTTATTGTTGAACTTATTATTGAAGTTATGAACTCTGATTCACGCAGTATAATTATAGAGTGCTTCCAATCTCCCCTCCACTGGTACAGCAGTTCCTTTCTTCCTATCTTGGTCCATCCAACATATTTTGTGACATTTATGCTTTTTAAGTCCCTCATTCATTTTTTCTATTTTGCTACTAGTCTTGTCTGGAAAGCAGCTTGTAGCTATGAGATTATTCTCATAATGACTTCTATCAAAAACTCCTCCACATTTAGTCTGTACATGGCCTTCCCTGGTATTTGCAAGAAGTGAATGCAGCAAGGAAACTTAAACTGTTGACAAAAAAGAATGGCAATTCAAGGAGAGATATTAAAGCGGATCCAGTTGTTATCGTCTAACTCCACAATATCTCTCTCGTGAGCTTGTTAAGAGGACTATTATTATTAATATTATGTATTGCTTTTTACGCACAACTCGGCCAAAGGCCTCAGTGCGCATGTTGAAATCAACAAACAACAACACAGAAACAAGAAATATCAAGAGGAAATTAAAAACAAATAAGAATCTGTCCTAGACAATCAGAAACCTGAAATATAGAAATCTCTCCATCGTTGGAGTAGAAAAGATTTGTATTGCCCCCTTGAAGCTGAGGGCTCAAGATATTGTGTGAAGGGTTGGCTGTAAATTGTTCCAGAGACCCGGGGGTGCAAACATCAAAGCTTGTTCCACCAAAGCTTTTTAATTTGAAACAAGGTTGCAAGAGTTTATTGTCCCCATTAGACCACAGAGTTCTTAATGCTGGGGCATCATGTAACCAATCAACAAGATACCGTGGAGCCTTTCCTGCTCGACATTTGTGAGTTAGCATAAGGATTTTAGGAGTGAATCTTTGATGTACAGGCAGCTGATGAAGGGTCCTTCTGGCCTCCTACCAACAGACTATTGAAGTAGTCCGTTTTAGCTTTGTCCACCCCAGAAAGGTCAGGTTACTTGCAGATAGATGAGGCCTGATCTGCTTTAGCAATTTGATGGTATAGGCACATAATGTTTGCATGTTTGCTATATGCTTTTTCATTGATATATTGTAATTCAGGTATACTCCCAGAATATTAACAGACGATACAACAGGGATGATGCAGTCAGAAATCTTGAATCACATCCAGCTTGTTCAGGCGCAGACCTGACCCCACATTATGCAACTTGGTCTGTCATTAAATGCAAGGGAGTTAATGGCCATCCAGAACTGAACCAGTGAGCAGGTTTGATTTATGGTGGATTAATCATGGCCATAATTCCCTGTCAGTTCGAAAATAATCTAGCTATCATCTGCATAGTTAGTATACTTCTCCCCAGATCTATGAAGTAGTTCAAACAGTGGGCGTGCATAGAGATTGAAAAGCGTTCGGGATAGGCAGGACCCTTGTGGAACACTGCACAGTAATGGAATGGGAGGCGCCTTAAAGTCGCCAACTGCGACCCTTGAGAAACAAGGAACCAGAAATGGCCCAATACAAGCTGCAGCGGCATCCGAACAGTTATTGAATTAGGTTAGCCTGTTAAGCAGCAGGGTATGATCCATGAGTTCAACTGATTTGGAAAGATTGATTAACATCAGATCAGCATGACAATATTAATGGGACTATAATGTGTAGATGGCCCTTGTGCCAGTGTCATGCTTGCGGTTAGACAAGGGGATTGGGTGAACCTTTGGAGCAGGGTACTGCTACCTGCTCTGTGATCAAGGCCTTGGTGGAGGTAATGGTGGATTTTCTTGGCTCCCATGCCATCCCTCTCCTTATTTGTTTAACTAATCCTGCTGTGTTAAAAGCACCTTGGAGACATCATAGAAGGAAGCCACCCCATTAAAGTATCACTGGAGTTAAACCTAAGACATGGAGCTGCCACAGGGGGTTTCTTGCGAACCACATAATATAAGCTGGTAGGTCTGGTTTACTGCAAGATAAATGTTTGTGAGCATTGCCTGCTCAGTGGTTTGCAGGCCTTGTGTGCTCCATCTCTCTTGGACGCAAATATGTCAGAAATATGAACTCCTATGTGCTTATAGAACACTTGACTCTTGCGCTTACAGCCAACATCAATAACTTTAGGAATGAATTCAAGATGGTGAGTTTTATCACGTCGGCTAGAGGAACCATTGTGTAGACCACTAACAGATTTCTAATTATTAGTACCTGGTGAATTTGTAGTCCATACAGGTATCATCCAATCCCAAAGCACACTCACATTCGACCACACTTGAGCAATCAAAACATCTCAGCCCATTCCACAGCAGGAATAAAAGAGAATTATGTTTGATGGGAAGTGTGGGTATCAGGCATAGGTGCAGTTTTGATCTTGGCAATGCAATAATGAGGAAAGGAACACTGAGTCTGAGGAAGAGGTGTCGAAGAAAGAAAGAAATGTGGAGAGAGGAGGAGCAGAGTAGAGGTGGAAGAGGGAAAGTCAACTGTGATGGTGGAAGAGGGAGTGAGATGAAAGAGATAGAGAAGAGATACAGCATAGGAGGTAACAACAAGAGGATCAGTGGGAGTAGAGGAGAGCAGGAGGATTGGTGGAGGTAAGAGCAAAGAGGAAAGAGTTGGAAAATAGAAACCGGCAGAGAGGAAGAGAGAAGTGAGAGATGGTTTGAAGAGAAAGAGAACAGCAAGGTTGGGCGTGTTTAAAGATAACAATGGAGGAGGTAAAAGATGGAAAGACAGATGAGGTGATAGAGCAGCTGAGAAGCAGGTTGAAGAAGAGAAAAGAGCAGAGTAACAGAGATGAACAAATCAAGTGGTAGAAAAAGCAAAAAGCACAAAAAAAGAGAGAACCGTGGACGAGGTGCCAACAAGTAAAAGAAGGAACTGAGGTTGAGAGATGGAGAGAAACGAGAAAGAAGAGGAAGAAGAGGCGAGGGTAAGAAGACTTTGGCAAAAAAGGAAGTCATCGTACCCTCGATCATGATCATGGTAAAGCAATGATGTCAAGGCCTCAGAATAATCCTAAAGGCATGCAAGATCCACCAGCAGAGCTTCTACCTCTCACCGGAGGAGGAATGGGAGGAAGAAGTCTGATAATCCTGGGGTACAATGCTTGTGAAGGAGGCAACCATTAAAAGAACCTGAGGTACCAGGATTGAAGGTTCCATGCAATTAGCAAATCCAAGAGGTCCAAAGTGACATCCTGACAAATGAAACCCAATTAAAAATAGATACAATAAGCCAAGAAATATGTCAGGGGCATTGTAAAACCCAGAGACTGTGGGTTACTGTTTGGGGAGGGATGAAGGACTGACATTCACCGACCTCAGAAGGCAGACCCCATCCCCATGGACTAAATTACACCTATCCCCCCCACCCCACAAATCATTTTTGTACATAATAAAAAAGTGGCATATTTTAGCTTTGAGTATAGTTGCTGATCCCTCAGCATGACACCCTCTATAAAGATTGATGTTTGCTTTGAGGGGATTGGTCCATCCAGGAGGTTAGCCATTATGGGCATCTCAATTTCCCTGTAATTCAGGTATCAACCCCAGTGATTTGAAATTATTAAATTCTGGTAGCTGAAATTGTATTCATAGATTTAAAAGAAGACCTCCTGGCACCCACTTTAAGTAATTTACAAAGCTGCAACAAATCTTTCATTCCAAACCTAGAATGCTTTGAGGATTCTTTTCTCCAGAGTTGTTGTCCCTGTAGGAGAAGGGTTTGCAGCTGGATTTTGACAATAAAGCCCACTTTACCCATAGCATTCTCATGCAATATATGTGGCTAATGGAATCCTCTGACCCGGCCTTTCCCCATGAAGTACATTTCTTATCCCAGTAAGTTTATCCAAGTCCTTTTTTTTTTTAAATATTGGGTTTGTCTATCCTGCGTTATGCACTTATTTCACCATCAAATGCAATGGCATTGTTTCTGCTTTAATTTTCAGCAGACACAGCCGACCCTCCCATTCTGAGCTCTACAAGATACTAAACAGCACTCTCAGAACTTTACCATGCCAAATTAACCTGCTTACTTCGCCATCTCTTTTCCTTAAGTCTTGAGAGTTTTGGTCAAGGAACAAAATCATGGAATAGTGATCTTATTTAACAAAGCCAGCTTACCCAATCAATTCACAGGCAACCTTTCACATTGGCCAAATTACTGGCAGAGACTGGGTGAGATGGAATTCGAATTTTAGGCCTTAAACCTTTTTCATACATGATGTACCTGCCTAGATCCTCAAGCATTAAATGCTCAGTTCGCAAAGTACATCTTTTAGGGATTGCTTGTTCTTCACCCTGCGCTTTAAAAATTATAGATGTTTCTCAATTCATTCATAAGCCATCAGGTCTCCTGTAATTCAACACAACATCTATTACTTATGGCCAGGAAAGCCATGCATCACCCACGTGTAAAAGGAGCTCAATCAAACCTTTGTTCTCATACCTAGTAGGCCATTAGAATGCATTAAACAATGGATCTTCTGGCATCCTGCAGAGAATAAAGATTCAAACATAATGTTAAGTTTGAAATGTTTTACAAGATGTCCCTTCTGCGTGTTCTACAGTCAACAGATAAGCAACCTGGGAGTTTCAAGGCCAAACATTTTCACATCATCTCCTATGACAGAAAGTGTTGACAAGCGAGCAAAATGAGTAAACAAACTGCTCTGCCATAGGTTAATTTGCCAAATCACATAGGAGTTGCAACACAGGACAAAACATTGTTAGAGCCCTATTGGTTTGGTGACCTGCTACCATTACTTCTGTGCACAGTGATGGGATCAGTAGAATGCAGTCTCATCCATCTGAGGCGCCTCAGACCCAGCGCCTTCTTCCTTTGTTTGCACAGCTTTCTTTGAATTAATGCCATAATGATGAGGGAGGCCTGATCTCTTCAGCCAATGTGTTGTGTAATTGCCGAAAGTTCAATGAAGTAAGCTGACCCCTCTGAAGAAACAGTAGTCTGGATGCATCATGACTGCTTTTCCCCCTGTGGAGACTGTCAAGATCGTAATCTCCAAAGCACTGAGATGGGAATGGTTGGAGTTGCTCTTATTTGGAGTCTTCCTTTAGTTTCGGCTATCTCTTTTGTTGTGGTATGCCATGGATCTGGTGTAAGTCTTCCCATCTCACTACTTTCCACAAACATGTCTATCATCTCACCCTCCTGCAGTACTCAGACAATGCGTCCCAGATATATGTCCTGACCCCCTGTAAACAGTTACATAGCATCTGAACCACTTCCACTGAAGCTTGTGGTTTCTCAGTTTGCTCTCTGCTAAGTCTCCTGCATAATGCATTCTGCATAAAACAATTATTCCTCCTCAATACTTCTGTCAGAAGAGTAGAACTGTTGATAATACTTTGCTTTCCCCTATCATATCAAAGATCTTAGTCAGGGGGTCAGATTGATTTACCAACTCATCCTGGCAAAGCAGACTTTGTGTCCATGGTATTCATGGACAGGTAAGTAAATGACTTTGTGCTCATCTTTGCCATCACTTTTCCCTCAATATGGGCACATGGACACTTTAGCTTCAGCTGCTCATAACCTCCTTATTGAGGAGTTTACCCTTAAGCGTGTGTAGGTAGTTGTCACCTATTGACATGCGAGTAGCTTGGAGAACATTGGATAAGCTGTGGCTTGGTTGCTTTTTAGTGGATCTACCTGGCCCCGCCGGAGCTGGCCTCCAATCCCTAGCTGTAGCCATCAACGGTCATTTTTACGTTGTTTTATTTTAGAGATTTCTTTTATGAAAAATACTCCTTGAAAAATATAGGCAGGGGTGTGAAAGAGCATATAAGGTGTACGTGGGTTCGGGAATAGGTCAAAAACAATAGGGCAGAGGGAGCTTGTGGAACCCCCAAAATAAATAAAAATACATATTTGATGAGTGTTTTCATTCAAATATTTTTGATAAAAAAGCCCATCGAAAAAAAGATCATCGATGTAATAACATAGAACCATCATACAATGATGCCCTGTAGGTGGCAGTGTTTCAGAACATCTGGGTACTCGTGCATTTTATTTTTTAAAGTAGATTTATTCGCATTTTCAACTTGTTTACAACTTCCAACTCCCTTTCCCCTGACCCTTTCCCCCATAACACGACAACAAACAAACAAGTGGACATCTTGATGGCTCCCTCCAAAATTATAAGACTGATAGCTTCAAACCAGACCCAACATCTGTAGTCTCTGTGGACACATAGCTTCCCGAAAGTCATTATACAGGAATGACAGAACCAAGTCCCAGTCCGCCTGAAATTTTAGGTGATCCCCCGGAATCGTGTAGGTCACCCACTCCAATGCTACAAAAATCCAGATCTTGGCAATCCATTCCTATTCTGACAGGGCAACTCTACTCTTCCATTTTTGTGCCACCAGTAGCAGGGTTGCAATGCTAAGAATCCTGTATGCTTTTCTCTGTGATTTTGATGGCAGAATCTCAAGGATATCTTCCATCCCCAGCATGACCGCCTCAAAATCTCTGTTGCTCCGTGACCCAAAGATCTCCTTTATCGCTCTGTTAACCCTAACCCAGAAGGGCTGTATACCATAGAATTTCCTCCAAATGTGTTCTCAAGTCCCAATCTCTCCACACCCCTCCAGCACTCATTGGATACTGCAGGATAGCATGTATGTAGCTTCTCTGCGGTAAATTGCCAATGTACCATAATTCTGATCCACATTGATCGGATCTGTGAGTTTGGGTATACTCCTCCATAACCTAACCCACTGATCCCCTTCTATTGAGTGTCCCAAGGTGGCCTCCCACAGTTTCATGTACGGCCATTCCGGCTGCAAAGGACAGTCAGAGAATATTTGATAGAGTACGGCTATTATTTAGTTTTCCCCTGAATTTGTTGGCATATATTTCTCACAAGGAGTGGGCTCCCTGGTCGCTGCCTTCTTGGCAATCGTGTCCATTAGCCAATGTCACAGCTGCGAGGAACGAAATCATCACCAGCCCCAACTCAAATTGATGTTTACATTGTATGATGGTTCTAATATCCTGGCCCTCCACCATGTCTCTCAATTTACAAGACCCTGTCGCCTCCTACTGTACCAAGGCCTCCTGTTCCCGTCCTGGCTGGAATTGGGGGTTTTGAAATAAAGTAGTCAATGGGGAAGGGAAAGTCGTCAGTACCACTTGCCGAACCAGGGAATCCCATGTCTCCTACTGATGCTGTGATCTTAAGTACATGTTCCTGGTCGTATCTGATCTGTTAAACCACAGGATTTCCTCCCGGGGTTTTCCCACCACTGCTCTGTCCATCCTCTGCCATATTTTACTCTGATCTCCCGTAAACCACTCTCGAACTACCCGAACTTGGGCTACCAAGCCTCCCTTATGGGTGGGCGCCATTGGTATCTTCATTTCTACCCTCGTTTTTTTATTATTGCAGATAAATGACCCCATCTGTTTCTGAAGAGTCCTAAAAAATGTTTGCGGGACTGGTATCAGAAGAATTTGGAAATAATATAAAATCTTGGGGATGATCGCCATTTTGTTGACATTTATTCTGCCCAGCCATGATATTGACAAGGGCCCCCACTTGGCTAGAAGCTGCCTCACTGTCCCTAATAGGAGCGTTTAATTAGCCTTTCTAAATTTACCTGCCTCTACTCTCCTCCCTCTGCAACTAATCCAGAACAAGACTGCAAGACTTGTCCTTTTCCTCAAGCCCTGGGATCGTATCTCTCCATCTCTGAAATCTCTCCATTGGCTCCCAGTGGATGGAAGGATTACATTCAAAACCCTCTGCATTGTCCACAAGGCTTTCTGGGGTCTGGGTCCAAAATACCTTCAGCTATCCCTCTGCAAATACCTCCCCTATCAAGCTCTTCGCTCCTCTACCTCCAACTCCCTTAGGGTCAGTTGTATTTCAAAGAAACAAGCTGGGGGGGTAGATCTCTGTCTTCGGCTGGGGCCTTCCTCTGGAACAGCCTCCCTGCCACTCTAAAACTTGAGGAGAACCATCTCTGGTTCCAGAAGCACCTGAAGACCTTCCTCTTTGCTTCTGCCTTCAGCTCCTCCCCAACCCCCCCTGCTGATCTGTTCTCTCTCGGCAACGTGCACCTAGCCACCCTCTGTTCTCCGGGCCCAGGTACCTGCTCACCCTGCCACCCTCCTGCACTGCCTACAGGCCACCCCTTGCACTGCTGCCTTAAACCCAGCACTTGCCACTTGCACTACCATTGTTTATTGCCTTTATTAATGTATTATTATTTGTCTGTCTCTCCTTGCTACTCACTCTCCATTCTACCCCCTTCCATGCACTTTTCCCCTCCCCTTCTCCTATGCACTTGCACGTTTTCAATGTCACTGGGCCTAGTAAGATCGTTGTTTTGTTCTCCCCTGTTCCACTTCCCTTGCCTTGTTCTGCTCTGAAACACCTGTGTATGAGCGCGATAGAAATAAAATATCAATATCAATATAGGGTTAAATGACTTGCTGATGTGCACCCCTAGATATTGAATACTATAGTGTCCTCCCGGATGCAGGGGCTCCACCCCTGAATCCCCCCAACCTGAGCTTCCGTCATGTACAGGTTTAACAGTTCTGATTTATGGGCATTCATTTTCAGTCCTGCAATAGATCCAAACTCCCTGAGCTCTCCCTAGCAATCGCAAGCAACGTTGTGTCTGGGCTAGTGATCATGAGAAGCATATCGTCCGTGAAGGCCATTAGTTTGTTCTTCGTCCTGCAAAAGCTAATTCCCTTGATTTATTGTGCTGATCTTAAGCGTTCTAGCAGAGGTTCCAAATAGATGGCATATGTTAATGTTAATGGTTTTTATACCGCGCACATGTGCCACTTGCATGGTCTTCTGGCACTCTGGCAGTTCTGTGAAAAGAAATAATTAAGCAGGGGGAGGGTGAGGCCAGGGGGAAGAGCGGGAAAAGAGCAAGGGTGCTGTGATGTGCTGTTGGCAGCTTCAGTTCGGATGCAACGTTCACTGAGCCTGGGTGCGAGATTGGGATGCAGCCGTCATGTGTTGTACAAGGTTGTGTGTGGTATGTCTTGTGGTTGCGGTGTTGTGAAGTATGTGCGGTCTGCTGTGCAGAGGAGTTCTGGTTGTCTTTAGTGCAGTATGTCAGAGGTGTATGATGAGGGTTGAGTGTTGGTATTAGTTCAGCCAGATGTGAGACATGGTTAAGCAACACAGTTCGTGCAGATGTGCGAAAAGGCCAAACAGTACAAATTGCCTACATGTGAGAAATGGCTAAGCAGTACACATTGCCTAGATGTGCGAAATGGCTAAAATGGGGGCACAACAGTAAATGCAGTAGCACATAGATTTGGGACAACTGGATAGAGGCAGAAATGCCTGAAATGGGGGTAGGGGGGGCACAACAGTAAATAAAGTGACACCTAGATTCGGGACACCAGGATAGAGGCAGAAATGCCTGAAATGGGGGCACAAAAGTAAATGCAGTAACACCTAGATTTGAGATACCTCGGTAGAGGGAGAAATACCTACAATGGGGGCACAACAGTAAATGCAGAAACTAGATATGCGGAGAGCCTCTAAGATGGGGACCCAGAAATTAATTAAATGGTTCTTAATGGTTGTAGTGCAGAAGTGATAGGACATTGACTTACTATCTAGCAGACCTTGGTAAGCTATGTTAAGAGGCTGAGAGAAGGACAGTAGGGCGTTCCAGAATACTGATTGCTGTATTCCCGAGCCGGACCGCTCTTACCTTGTCTGTTGCTGCTGGTTGATGGCTGCAGGCCTAAAAGGCGAACATGGCCAAACATGGAGTGGAGCTGCTTCTTCAGGAGTTGCCCTTTGCCTCTGGCCCTTAGCCGAATGGGGATAGCAGGCAACACTTCTTAGTACTTCGGTTGACCTTAATCCCCAGGGAGAGAGATGGCGGTTAATTACCAATCACAGGGTAGGTGTGTGATAGTTGGCCCTAAGCTTCTGTAAAAATGTGGACCCGAAACCCATGATCTCCATTGTGCAGAATAGAAAGGACCATTCTACGCGGTCAAACGCCTTTTCGGCAACCAAGGCAAGCATCACTGCATGTGTCTTTTTTGTGTGGACTTTCTCTATCGGGTGACAAACTCGTAGTGTTTTGTCAAGCGTTTGCCTATGCCCAACGGGTCAAGGTCGATCAAATTGGGAAGTAACTTCAAGTCTGGCCGCCAATATTTTGGTATATAATTTCTTATATATATAGATAAGGGCAATGGAACGCTATGACCCACACTGTGTACTGTCTTTATTGGGTTTAGGAAGCAGAACCACTTTTGCCTCCCCCATAGTCTGGGTAAGTCGCCCAACTTCCCGAAGGAGTTAGAGAGGTACCAACACCGGAATCAACACTTCTTTAAATGCCTTATAAAAAGACACAGGGACCCCATCCGTCCCTGGGGTCTTATTACTTGGCAGGAATAGGATTGCTGCCCACACATTTTTCGGGTAAAATATCCGCTTCCATCTCCTCCCTCTCCCCCAGTGTAATCTTCTGCGGGGGACATTGAGAAAGATACGAGCCCTGAGCCTCTTCATTGGGAAAGTCTGACGTGCATAAGGCAGGGTAAAATTCAGTAAAGGCATTTATTATGTCACGAGAGGAAGTGCTTTCCCCTCCTCGTTCAGTTTTGCGTTTTAAGATCGACTTCAACTACAAGTAGAGTTACAAGTCAATGTAGTTGCTTGTCCCTCTGTGTTTTTTGGGCAATTCCCTTCTCAGGGTCGCCTTAAAAGCATTTCAGACTGTGTTCTTGTGTGCCAGGTGTCCTATTACTGGTAAAGAATTCCACAATTATAACAATGAACTAGAGCCATACATTTTTAGCCATACATTGTGTCTTCTTTTATTGCATCTATGTGAGAAGATCATGGTTGTGGGGATTGCTTTCTGCTCTTGGAAGCATTTTTCAGCTTGTGCAATGGGTTATTCGAGCTCCTCTGAGCCTCTAAATCTTAGCACTGCGCTTATTCCACAGCAGCTCGATTTGAATGGTGTTTGCCTTTGTGCTAACAGTAGCCCTAGCCCAAACTCCTGGAGTCTCAATCCTAATATTGCTTGTGAGACATATTTGAGCGCCGAGTCTCCGTTTTAGATTTCATCTGTGGAAATGGATCAGAAACCACACTTTTCATGGTTCCATCCACTAATGTGCGCTAGAGACTATTGAAGCTATCCTCGGTAGAAGCACCAGGGATGTTCATGTATGGTTCATCTCCAGTGTGAAGGCGACCCAAATGAAAACTGGCTGACATGTCTGCTAAATAAGGATATGTTTCCACTGTGTTTTATAAGCCAATCTTTACCATGATCATAGGCAGACTAAAGTTCCTTTAGTGAAATGCTATACCTATCCCAATAATTGTGAATATTTTCCAACTCTGATTTCTTTTAGAATCAAATTAAACTCTGGAATTGAAATCACTGGTCATAACGTTTTGGCTGTTTCCAATATCTTAATTTCCAGAAGAAGTATCACTGGCCTGCTGTCGTATTCCTGCTGACCCTGCCATTGTATTGAAGAACATTAGCACCCAGCTTCTGGTGAGCAACCAATCTTCGATCGCGGCCATTAGCTACTGGTAAATGCCTGCGTTACAAGCACATGCTTTCTTCCCCCTCGTCCACTTCAACTTCCCCTGTGTTGTCCGGCAGGGCCAGACTTAGCTTTCTGTTCTTCGCACTCTGCTGCCACAAATGCCTCTGGAGCTTATTTTCATGGGCTACAAAGAAATGAGACAGCCATCCCTCAAAGCGCCTGTTTTTCTTGATGAGAAACAACACAGGTTGTGTGCTGTGCGTGGCCTGTTAGTTTCACAAGGAAAAGGTCCTTACCATCCCAGACATCATGCATGATTGCTAATGTACATAATCAGGAGTTTAGCATACTGTATCTGGGGTAAAGGCCCACTGACCTTTTACTCAGGCAATTAACGTAAACAGTGGGCTGTTACCACCCAGGACAGCATGCCACGCTCACTCTATGGCCTAAGTAAAGAAAAATGAGAAATCAATGAGGAATGGGATAAATGGCAGCCACTCCAAGAAGTAAGCAACTGCTTTGCTGATCCTCGAGCTAAGTGGTTCTCTTCCTTACTATAATGCAATACCGGCAGGAGCTTCACTGAGCGGTTGCAATATGTCCAGCTCATCTAGTCATTGTGTTTCATAGCAGTAGAGACTGTACTGTGCGGCACTTTTCATACCACCATTTTTTGTCCTATAACATAGCAACAATCAATCACTTTTGTCAAATGGAGAATTGTAACTGTGCTTGGGGGCTCAGTTCGATGTAAATCATACAATCTGCCGTCAGGGTAGGTGAAAATGGGGAAGTGGGAGGTAAGGCTTATTGATTTATGTCAGAGGGGGCAACCTATGCCTTTCTTTTAGCAGCTATTTTGCGCATCCGGTGGTTAGAATACAAGGAATCAGCTTTTCCTCTGCCCTGCTAGGTCCTAGAATCAAAATCTTTTTATTTTTTGTATTGTGTGTGTTGGTATTTTACAAACCTTTACACACATAATATATACAACACATAAATCACAATACCTATACCATTTCAACAGTATTCACCATAAAAATTGTCACCACATACATAATTTAAGAAAAACTTCATAATAAATCCTACATATTGACAAATTACATATTAATCTTATATAAAATCATAACATATTTAATCTTGATTATGTTATCCTTTTTGAAGTTGAATTGCCAGATATAAAAAGCTGCTGTAATAATTGATTGGTTCACCAGAAAAAATGGTTCCCAGAATTGATCAGTTTCAATACTCAACAATTTATGAACAAAGGCACTATAGCAAGCTTTATAATCCAATAGGAGTATTGGGCAACTGGTAAGAATGTCTGGTTTCAACACTCGTTTTGCACAATCTACAGAGTCTGGCTGCACAGGGAATACCCTTCCATGCCCTCAATACATTTTGGGTGGCTAACCTCATGCATAGTATACAATCTCTAACCTTTTTGCTCTTACATTTTAAAAGGTAATTAACAGGGGAAGGAGAATAAAAACCTTGTTGTACATATTCTGAAAAACTAGACTTGGATGAGCTGACTCCTATCCCAAAATTGGTTTATTTTTTAAATTACTTATAGCTGCAGTTGAAATAAATGGCTATTCCATTGTAAAACCAATTTAATTATGAAAGGTTAGATGCTTGGTTGACACCGGAGCATCACTCAGCGCTAAAGGCTTCTGAAGTTCTGCATATTGTTCTCTTCGATGAAATGTTCAATGCTGTTGGTATTGGAGGTACGCCTCTTACTTAAAGAGGAACAAGGTCATGATGTATTTGAAAAGACAGAAGATTGATATTGCACTGTTGCAGGAGACTCATCTGACGCGGGAAAAGTTGGAGCTGGTGGGGAAGAAGTGGAGAGGTATTGTAGTGGGTTCTCCGTATTCTGCCTACGCTAGGGGAGTGTTGGTCTGGGTGGCACCGCACGTTCCACTCCAACTTACACAGGAGGTGGTGGATACAGAGGGGAGGATGGTTATATTCAAGGCGCTGGTGGAGAATTAAGAGGTGTGCATTGTAAATACGTATGCCCCCAATCAAAACACGGCGGCATATTTTAAGACTCTGTGTACCAACCTGGGTACGTGTGTGGGTGCGGTGGTTATTTGGGGAGGGGATTTTAATTGTGTGCATTGCAGACGCTGCTCGACGACTTCGGGCTGGCAGATGTTTGGAGACTGAAACATCCTAATGGGGAGCAGTATTCGCATTACTCAGCCCTGCAACAACTGCATACGAGACTTGATTATTTTTTTGCCACGCCAGATGTGGTGGTAGAGACCACCCAAATAGGATACAAAGCGAGGGTCCTGTCGGACCACGCGCCTCTGGTCCTGGGGTGGCAGTACTGCGTGGATACCGACGTGGCGCCTCCGGGCTGAGGCGCTCAAGGATCCGGTTTTCAGAGAGGATATCAGAGACGAGATTATACATTATTTCGAAGAGAACACTGGCAGTGTGGATTCGGCGGGCATGCTCTGGGAAGCCTTTAAGGTGGTGTTGCGGGGTGCTACCATCGCTAAATCAAAGGGCCTGCAGGGTGGGGTCCTGACGGAGTTAGGGGGAGCTGAGGATGAACTGGAAAGGGAACTCAATAGTGGAGGGGGGGATGCGGAGCTAGTACTTAAACTACAGCAGCGGTGTGCAGAACTTTGGGTAAAAGGCTCTGCAACCTTAACTATAAGAAGTATGTTGAGAGGCAGCATGCAGGTGGGGATAAAACGGGCCGCCTCTTGGCGTGGCTATACAAGAGTGAAACCCCTAGGCCCCCGATTAGGACGATAACCAGAGAGGATGGAGAGGTAGCGGACACCCAAGAAGGAGTCAATGAGGCATTCTTGGATTATTACAGGGCACTATATGAGGACAAAAGGAGGTGCAGCCGAGAGGAGATGAGGGAAACTTTAAGAGAGATTGGATTACGTAAGATTAGTGCTGAAGAAAGAGAAGCGCTGGATGCACCGATTACTTTGGAGGAATTGGAGGAGGTGGTGAGGCAGCTGCCCACCAGTAAGACCCCGGGAGCGGACGGACTTCCTAGAAAATTTTATAAAGCATATAGAGAGGAGGTACTCCCCCTCGCCCCCCATGCTAGAAATGCTTAATGAATCGTTTGAGGTGGGCCGGTTGCCGGAATCGCTTAGAGAAGCGATTATAATAACGCTCCCTAAGCCCAACAAACCAGGGCATAGCTGTGGCTCCTACAGGCCCTTGTCAATGCTGAACCAGGACGGCAAGATATTGACAGCGGTCCTGGCTAATAGATTGCGGAGAGTTATTAGTAAATTGATACATCTGGACCAAACAGGTTATGTCCCCAACAGGAATATAACCCACATAGGTTGAATGGGGGAGCAAGAGCGAGGGTGAAATGGCGGTTGTGTCCTTAGATGCAGTCAAAGCTTTCGATTCAGTCAGGTGGTCGTGGTTGCTGGAGGCCCTGAGGGAATACGGGATGGGGCTGGGCTACATTAGGTGGGCGAAGTTGCTGTACAGTGAGCAGCTAGCTAGGGTACGTACAGGAGCGGTGATATCCGAGAGGTGGCAACTTAGCAGAGGCACCAGACAAGGGTGCCCCATGTCCCCGATGTTATATATTCTGGCCCTGGAGCCCCTGGCAGTGTACCTTCAGCAACAATATGACATGATAGGCATCGAGGTAGGGGGAGAGAAACACCTAATATCCCTGTATGCTGACGATTTGCTATTATATTTGAAATATCCGGAGGAAAATCTTCAATATATTCTGGAGGTAATGGAAAGGTATGCGGAACTGTCTGGCATAGCGGTGAACCCCCAAAAATCGAGCATATTCCCATTGGGTAGCTACAGAGGAACCCTTCCGGAGCGGTTGCCAGTGTTGCCGATACCATGGGCGGTTGGTTCCTTCCACTACCTCTGAATAGATGTGTATCACCCGGTAGAGGAGGAACATTTGCATAATACCGAGGTGGCTGTGAGAAAAATCTGTATAAGCATGAAGTTTTGGGAGAAGTTGCCGTTGGCGATGATGGGACGGGGGGCGATGCTTAAAATGGTGGTCCTGCCTAGGCTCTTACATTTTTTCAGCAATATTCCGTATATGATACCTAAGAAGTTTTTTGCCAAGCTGAATAGCATGTGCAGAGACTTCCTATGGCATGGCACCCGGAATAGAGTGGCGCTATGGAAGTTGCAGAATTTCTATGAGATGGGGGGGTATTAAGCTGCCTAATTTTGAGGCCTAAAATGTAGCTGGTCAGTTGCAATATGTGGTCAAATGGCGCTCTGATGAGGTAACTCCCAAATTTAGGCTGTTTGGACAGGACTGCACTCCGTTTTACCTGAAGGAGATTATTTGGTTGCCTAGTTCAGAAATGAAGGAGCGCCCGGGAATGATGTTGCTGGGGTGGAAGATGTGGCGTAGAGTATGTCGAATGGTGGAGGACCCGTACCCGTGTTCCCACGCAGGTGCCGTTGGTTGCTTTGGCAGGGGAAGACAAGCAACTAAGGATGATAATCTGGACCTACTGGGAGTCGGTCGGGCTGGTTACATTGGGGGATGTTTGGCAAGAGGGGACCATTAGGGATTTTGAAGGACTAGGGGAAGAGGCGGGCTTGCATAGGGGCCAGTATGTCACGTACCTAAGGCTGGTGTAGAACATTCGTAAAATCTGGCCAGAGACTGTATTGGCGGAGGAACCAGACGCCACTATGGGGACAATATATGACATATCAGAAGGGGGGCATGAGATCTCTAGATTGTATGAGATTGTGTTGACCCGGGTTGGGAAGGAGTTGACGCCTTTGAGGTTGGATTGGGAAACAGAGGTGGGAGCACAGATGGAGGCTGGGATGTGGGAGCGTGCTATGGGATACCACAAGAAGGTGTCAAGAAATGCTAGATTACAACAAATACAGTTGTATATAACGCACAGAGCTTACATGACCCCGATGAGACAAGCGTGACCAAAATGCGATAAGGAAAATGCTGATATGACACACATGTTTTGTTCTTGCCCAGTGATTGAGGGTTTCTGGGGAGAAGTGGCGCAAAAACTAGCGGACAAAGGGGTCACGCTCATTATAGATACGGCCTGGGCCTGCCTGTTGGGAGGATTTCCCAGACCCCGGAAACTTAAACATGTTGGGAAATTGAAGGACTTGGCATATGTGCTCGCAAAACAAAGGATTGCCATGGGATGGAAGCAGTGTCATAAGCCACGGGTGGAGGTATGGTGGCGGGAATTGCATAAATGGGCGGAGGCTGAAACGGTGGTATGGCAGGAGGCATGTAGCATGTGTGGGGAAGAAGTGGGTACCCTGATGGCATGGAGAATATTAATAGCAGGACTGTTTGGAACAATAACGGATTCTGCAGACTCAGAAGGAGGTGATACCCTGCCACACGTAGCAGATACGGAAAGTGAAGGACAAACAAGCTCTTGAGGGGGGAGGGATTGGTGGAGCAGTGGTCTTGACTAATTGATGTTCATGTGATTGTCGCAAAAAGCACTGCCAGTTTGGTTTGTATTGTTTTTTTTTTTTTAAATTAATAAAAACCGTTTAAAAAAAAAAAAAAAGGATCCCAGGATATGCTTACGTATGTAACCCGATTCAAGCAATTGAGGGAGGAAGCTGACTGGTCTCCTGAAGCAAGTTTTACACTTTTCAGAAGGGGACTGAATGAGGAGATCAAAGATGAGTTGGCCAGAGTGGCTCGCCCAAGCTCATTCCAGGCTCTTTTGGACCTTGCCATGCAAATAGATTTTCGTATCCAGGAAAGAAAGGCAGAAAAAAGGAAATCCAAAGTAACCCCCGAAGGCATCCTTCGAGATTACCTCCAAGACTGACACAAATCCAAGGTCAGCTGCTGAACCAGAACCTATGCAGATAGGAGCCTTCTGTGGACCCATATCCCCGCAAGAAAGGATGAGAATGATTCATACGGTGTTATGCGTGTACTGTGCCTCGGATAAGCACCTAGTTAGAGAATGCCCTCTAGCCCCTCCTCGGCATTCGGGAAACACCAGCTCCCGATCCTAGATGGAGCAAGGCTTCGGGAGAGAGATGTTTGCTCCACGTCTATTCCATCCTTGCACTCTCCTGGACAAAACAGCCTAGTGATTCTACAGGCCCTTCTATCGCCATCCAAGAATAAGACCTACTTCATTTTGGCCTTGGTTGACTGCGGAGCTATGGGAGTATTCATTGATCAAGATTGGGTTGCGTGTCACCACATTCCGTATGAGACACGAAGTACCATGCAATCGGTGAAAGCGATCGATGGAAGACCCCTCATTTCAGGGCCTATAAGCCTGCAGACTAAAGAGATCCAACTTTCAATAAACCATCACCAAGAGCTGATCAGATTTGACATCATTAAGTCTGCTCATTATCCCATGGTCCTGGGTATTCCCTGGTTACAGAAGCATAATCCTCATTTCTGATTTTTGTTAATCTGCTTAGAATCACATGCTGTGCATAGTCCAACATCCAGTGGTCACTGCAGAGTATTGCATTTTGTCTTTCGTAGTCGAAAAGGGGACGTAGACAAGGCATGTCTGTAACACTATCCCTATAGTGACATGCAGTGTACCCACAATCCCTCACACGTCGAGGTCCCTCAGATTGTTTTTTTCCGCCCAGATATTGGTCGCCTATACGTGGAGCTCCTCGAGAGACATTGCAAAAACTTTACTTGAGCTTTGTTCGCCCTTAACTATTCATTTCTTCACTCCTCCTTCGTCGTCGTAGCTGCGAAGCTGTTCACCGCCGATCAAGATCTCCGACGGCGGTGCCTTCGACGGAAGAGGTTGTTCGGCGTTCGTCGAACACGTGGCCTGGCCTCGACGGCCAAATATTGTAGGGAGAGTGGGGTCGTGGGACATTATTGTTTCTCTTTGAGAATGCCTTTCCCTTTCCCCTCCTTTTCGCTCGGGGTTGTTGTCACATGCGATCTGTTCCTCAGCTATGGAGAGGACACCCTTTAGGTTTTGCTCGCGTTGTAAGGGCAGGTTTACCTGGAAAGACCAGCATAAACGGTGTAACCGTTGCTTGCCTCTCGACCAAAAAGAAGACGGCTGTGCGGCCTGTCAGCTACTGAAGCCGAAGACTTTAAAAGACGGTAGGGTCAAAAGGTGAGTGGCCTATGCCATGTCTAGGTCTGACTCATCACCCACTGCCGCCGAAAGTGACGAGGAATGTGACAACATGACCTCCGTTTCGGAAGTCGTAGACCTCTCTAAGGAGCATTCATGCTCCTCGTCGTCCGTCCCCGGCCCCGACAAGCTCGGCTCACGCCCTGCTTATGGGGATGAACACCCCGGCGACAAGGATGCACACAGAAAACACTCCCATAAACATATAACCCATGGCTCTTCCTCGTAGAAGACGAAGAAGGCGTTAGCGCCAAAGGAGACGCAGTTCCTTCCGGCGGCCTCCTCAGACCGTAAGAGTCCCCCCTCGCAACCGCATATGCGACCAGCGACTGGGCTAACCCCTGATAAGGGCACTACCACTAAATCACCAGACGATGCGCACCGCCAGAGAGCGCCCGTCGGCGTAGAGCAAGCGACGCCTGTAACGGTGACGCCGGAGGTACCCTCGACGGGCAGCTTAGTTGTCGAGAGCCTGGCAAGGATAATTTCCACCGATAGCCTAAGACAGACGGCGAAAGATCCGTCTGTTACCGCTCATAAGGCCCGGGAGACGCCGAAAAGACCAGAAGGAAGGCAGGAACATCCTGCTCCATTGAGAGGGACTCCTAGCCTACCGGAAGTCTTTTCTGAAAGCAAAGGAGACCTCTTTTCGACGTTATGGGATAGGTCGAAGCGTTTCCTAATGAAAGGCCCTCCCTTTCCTCCCCCTGACCGTTCCGTACCTCACGAAACCCTAGAGAGACTCCAGTTATGTATGGACAGGATGGAGAGGTTTATGGAGACTCAGAACCTTCCAACACCTAATAGATCAAGAGAGGGACCTCAGGAGGATCCCAGGGCCAAGTACCCCAGGCTGTTTGATCCACCCCAAGAAAATGTAGATTTATATGACCTCACTGAAGAGGACACCCACTTTCAGGAGGATGATGAATTCCTAGGCAATGAGGGGGAAGAAAACCTACAGGAGGAAGGTTTTGAAGACAACACTGATAGGGGTGATAGGGGCTTCGGAGAAGACCCAGAAGAAGGGGCCTCACAGCCCTGGAAGTCCCCGTCAGTGTTTTGAGACCCTGAAGCCATAAACCTGTCCCCTCCAAAAGACTCGCCTATTAGGAATACATCGCCTATAGATGATCAACCCACCTTGAATGCACTTCTACGTAAGGCAGCAGCGCATTTTGAGATCGAAACCGGGGAAACTTCTCCTGACTTCGACTTTGTCGAAAAAATCATTAAGGAAACCATTCCCCTCCTCGCCTCAGTAAGGAGGCAAATTATTCCTTCACTATCCACTCCTGCATTGATCAGAGGGGTCAACCCGAGGATAGAAAAATTGTTTAGTCCTTCTCCATCGGACCCTTTAACATCAGGGGCCACTCTGTACCAGACTCCTTAGTGGGGACAAATACCAGGAAGAGAGCAGGGGTGCCGCTGTCAACTAGCGAGGCGGGGGCGTGGCTTGAGTAGGACGTGCTTCCCGTGTAGCTCTGGAGGATCCGACCGATGATCCGAAAAAACTACCTTTAAAAGTGCGCCATTGGTTCCAGAATTGATCACACATGCACGGGAATGTATGCTCTGCTCATTGTGCAAAGATCGAGAATATCGTAATCGGGAGTCGGGAGGAATTGCTCAACGAACGACGGCGGCAGTTCAGTCCATTGTCACACAAGATGGCCGACAACAAAGGAAACAACGCTAGGGTAACTGAAGAGGACGAATGGAGGCGGCGGCCACCGGGAAATAACGGCAATGGCGAGGTGAAGACGGAACAAAACCCCTGGGGGCTGTGGGCCTTGGGTCGTGGAGGCTTGGGGCTGGCCCGGACGGCAGGGTCCCCAGGGCAACAGAGGTGTGAAAATGCAGGCTGCACCACGACAAGCACGAGCGGCGCTCGCTCAGCACTGATCAACAACTAGCAGTGGTGAGAGGATGTCGCGACTGCCCTGAGATCACCACGCCGGTCTGTGAAGAGCGGAAATTACGGTTGGGAAGACACTCTGACGCTAGAGAGACCCAACAGAGACTGGAATATGGTGGCGCGAGGGGCCGTGGGCAAGAATATGAACAAACAACCCACGATGGATATTTTTGCAAACACACAGCAGTCTCCTGCGGCCAGCGCAACCAAAGGCCCGGTGGCACAGGCTGAGGGCACCACGGCGGCTGATGACCATCAGATTTTAGAAGCCATCATGGAGCTTAAGGAATCTTGGGGGGGTTGCGATGATGGACCTACGCACTTCCCTGGAAGCTAAAATCGAAGCAGTGGGCATCGAAGTCTCCCTGCTGAGTCAAGAGGTCAGGGGACTGGCGGAACGCACAAGCTGCCTGGAGGGTGCGGCGAAATCTAACACGGACGCCAGCACTAACAAATGCAAAGGAGATCCATGTCCTTAAACAACAAGTGGCTAACTTGGAGTCTCGAGCAGAAGAAGCAGAGGGGAGGGCGAGGAGAAACAATATTCGCGTGGGAAACAATATTCGCGTGGTGGGCTTGCCGGAAGGCGAAGAAGGCCAGGACCCGACTGATTACATTGAGAACTCACTCCTACAAGCAATTGGGGCCGGTACACTCTCACAGGGTTTTGCGGTGGAGCGCGCACATAGGGCCCTTATGAGGAAGCCGAGACCAGGGGCCCCTCCACGAGCGATAATTGCTAAAATAGTGAACTATAAAGACAGCGAGAAAATATTGGAATATTTTCGGAAAGGCGGAACAATTGAGAGGTCCTCGAGTACTATCACGGCATACCTGGACTATACTATGCTGGTCCAAAGGCAGCGGTACAGCTATGTAACTATCAAAAGGAGGCTATGGGCTGCTGGGATAAAATATATGCTGCTGTACCCTGCGAAACTGAAGATCGTACATAAGAGCAAATTGCATTTTTTTAACACTCCGGAAGAAGCAACAACATGGCTGGATCTGCAGGGCTGCCCGGATCAAGACACGGAAGAGACACAAAATGGACGCGAAAAGTGACTCAGATACGGTATGCATACTGCTAGGGTGGTGAGCGAACATCCCGAGGGCGCCTAGGCGAAGGCTGAGAACGATGGGCCTGGCTGTGAGAGGCTGATGTTCCATTACATATTGCTGATTGTGAGAGACTTGATGGACTGGAATATAGTGGCAGTTACATATATTTAAATTGTTTGGCAATTGTTTGGCAATGTGTAGTTCACTGATGTGCTATTGGAGCGCAGGGTGGAAGTACTCTACCCCCTCGAATTATAGTTGTAGTAGGTTGGCCACTAGGGCGGCCTCACCCTGCGGAGCTTCGAGTACAGGCGAAAGCCGGAAAGAGCTAGATGCGGGGGAGCCTGAGATCCAGGGATGGAGATGGGCAACAGTTGGGTGGGGGGGGAGTGTTGGGCAAGGGATGGGAGGCTGGGGGGAGAGGGAACAGGAAGTTTGATGTGTTTTTGGTTAAAGGGGTTTTAGATTAGGATGCAAGCCTATATCATGGAATGTGCGGGGGCTTAATAGCTATTTAAAAAGGAACAAGGTTATGCTGTATCTGTGCAGGCAGAAAATAGACATTGCATTGCTGCAGGAAACCCACCTCACACGTGAGAGGATGGACATGATTGCTGGAAAATGGAAAGGGGTGTTGGTGGGCTCATCTTACTCGGCCTACGCAAGTGGAGTACTTATATGGGTAGCGCCACATGTCCCGTTTCAGCGGTTGCAAGTGGTGGCTGAGACAGACGGGAGTATGGTTATGCTGAGGGTATTGGTAGAGAACAGGGAGATAAGTATTGTTAACACGTACGCCCCGAACCAAAACACAGCGGCGTACATTAGGACACTGAGTGCGAATCTGAGCGTGTGTGTGGGTAGCGCGGTGATCTGGGGAGGGGACTTCAACTGTGTACTGAACCCAAGGGTGGATAGATCGGATGGGAAATTAGATAGACCGGCCCCTGCAGCCAGGGTGCTACAGACACTGCTTGATGACTTTGGGCTGGAAGATGCATGGAGAGTGTGGCACCCCGGGGAAAGGCAATATTCGCATTACTTGGCCCCACAGAAGTTAACAACGAGTCTGGACTATGTCTTTGCATCACCTGAGATGATAGCGGAGATGGCATACATAGAATACAGGGCCAGGGTCCTTTCGGACCACTCGCCCCTGATTCTTGCTTGGCAATATTGCCCCCCGAGGGCGAGGATCCCGACTTGGCACCTACGAGCTGAGGCGTTGAGGGACCCCTTCTTTAGAGAGGACTTGCGGGAGGAGATAGTGAACTATTTTGAAACCAACACTGGGAGTGTGGACTCGGCGGGGTCATTATGGGAGTCCTTTAAGGTTGTCATGAGGGGGGCGGCCATGGCGAAATCCAAGGGCCTGAACTGAGGGAGACAGAAGCAAAATTGGAGGAGGCCTTAAAAGCTGGTGATGATACAGCGGAGAAACTAGATTTGATACTTAAGCTACAGCAAAAATGTGCGGAATATTGGGAGAGGTTGTGTAACCTTAATTATAAAAGGTACATAGAGAGACAGCATGCGGGAGGCGATAAACCAGGGAGACATTTGGCGTGGTTATATAAGAGCGAGACCCCCAGAGCCACAATTAGAACTATAGAGAGGGAAGATGGTAGCGTAGAGGATACCCAGGAGGGAGTTAATCAAGCGTTTGTGGATTATTATAAAGGGTTATACGGGGAAGACGGGAAAGCAGCCGTGTAATGATAGAGGAAACGCTGGAGGATATGGGGCTGCTCAAGATAAGCGAGGAGGAAAGAGAGGAATTGGACTCCCCGATTACCCTGGAAGAACTGGCGGAGGTGGTGAGGCAGTTGCCTACTAGTAAGACCCCGGGGACAGATGGGCTCCCAAGCGAATTTTATAAGGTATATATAGAAGAGGTCCTCCCCCCACTGCTAGAAATGATTAACGAAGCATTCGAGATGGGCCGCTTACCGGAGTCACTGAGAGAGGCGGTCATAGTACCTCTCCCTAAACCAAATAAACCTGGGCGTAGCTGTGGTTCCTTTAGACCTGCGTCGATGCTGAACCAAGACGGCAAGATATTGACTGCAGTCCTGGCGAATAGACTGAAGAGGGTCATTAGCAAGTTAATACATCCGTATCAAACGGGCTATGTCCCCCATAGAAACATCACCAATAATCATAGGCGACTCCAGAGGATCATTGAGTTTGGCAGTGGAAGGGATGAGGAAATGGCAATCGTGTCCTTGGATGCAATCAAGGCCTTTGACTCCGTCAGGTGGCCGTGGCTGCTGGCGGCCCTGAAACACTATGGGTTACGGCCTGGTTATGTGAGGTGGGACAACATTTTGTACAGTGAACCGCTGGCTAGAATTAAGACATTATCTGTGATTTCAGAGAGGTGGCAGCTTAGCAGGGGTACTAGACAGGGATGCCCGTGGTCTCCTATGCTCTACATACTGGCCCTGGAACCTCTTGCGATCTATCTGCGGCAACAATATGACACTATAGGCATAGAGGTGAAAGGGGAGCGGCACCTGATTTCCCTATACGCAGATGACATGCTGCTGTACCTACGATTCCCAGAAGAAAATCTCCAGTACATGCTAGAAGTGATGGAGAGATCTGCGGTGTTGTCTGGTATAGCAGTGAACCCCCAGAAGTCCAGCATGTTCCCATTGGGGGGGTACACGGGAATTCCACTGGACCGATTACCTGTATTGCAAGTGCCATGGGCTGTTCGCACATTTCGGTACTTGGGGATTAATATATACCACACTGTGGAAGAGGAGCATAAGTGTAACACGGAAGTGGCCATTAGAAACATCGAGAAGTGCATGCGGTTTTGGGCGAAGCTGTCTCTGGCGATGATGGGGCGGGGAGCGATGCTAAAGATGGTGGTCCTGCCGAGGCTCCTACATTACTTCGGGAATATACCGTACCTGATCCCTAGGGGGTTTTCCACCAAACTGAATAGCATGTGTAGGGACTTTCTGTGGCACGGCACGCGGAACAGAGTGGCATTGTGGAAGCTTCAGAACTTCCATGACAAAGGGGGAATTAAGCTGCCCAACTACGGGGCGTACTATGTGGCGAGCCAGTTGCAGTATGTTGCCAAATGGCTATCTGACGAAGAGACCTCCGAACACAGGTGTTTGGGCAGGATTGTGCACCCTTTTATCTGAAAGAAGTCATGTGAGCACCCAGAGCGGACATGGGGGTGGGCACCCTAAAATGATGCTACTAGGGTGGAAGGTGTGGCGCAGGGCATGCCAAATCATGGGGGACCCATCCCCATGCTCACCGCAGATGCCATTGGTAGTATTGACAGGGGCAGACGCTCAGCTGCGACTGATACTCCGGACCCACTGGAAACCGGCCGGGGTGGCAACGATGGGGGACATCTGGCAGGAGGGCTCTAGTGTTACTTTTGAGGGGCTACGGGAAGTGGCTGGGTTGCATGAATGCCAGTACATTACGTACCATGGAATGGTACAGAGGATTAAGGGAACATGGCCTGAAACTGTGCTGGGGGAAGAATTGGATGCCACCATAGACGTGACATATGATATAGCTGAGGGGGGTCATGAGATTTCCAGACTGTATGAGATGTTGATGTCTAAAGTGGGGAAGGAGGTCACGCAGTTGAGAATGGACTGGGAAACGGAGGTTGGGGCCCAAATGGGAGATGGGATGTGGAAAAGGGCGCAGGGGTATCATAAGAAGGTGTCTAGAAACGCAAGGCTCAAACAGATACAGTTGTACATAACACACAGGGCTTACATGAGGCCTTGGAGGATATCGAGGTTCGAGAATGCAGGTCGGCAGCATGCCCCAAATGTGACGAAGAGAATGCGGGCATGGTGCATATGTTCTGGTCATGCCCGATCGTAGAGAGGTTCTGGAGGGGTGTAAAGGAGAAACTAGAAGGAAGAGGGGTCAAGATAGTAGTGGATACGGTGTGGGCCTGTCTGCTGGGGGGGTTCCCAAGACCACAGAAACTCGGGCACGTAAACAAACTAAGGGACCTGGCTTATGTGCTAGCAAAAAGGAGGATTGCCATGGGATGGAAGTCATGTCATGTGCCGAGGATAGAGGTGTGGTGGAAAGACTTGCAAAAATGGGCAGAAGCCGAAACCACGGCATGGCAAGAAGCGTGTGGGGGGGAGGAGGAGAATGAGTCCCTGATGGCCTGGAAATCACTGATAGCCGGACTGTTTGGGTCATTGGACGACCCGACTGAGCCTGGGGAGGAGGTGACCGAACCACAGGGTGTGGAAACTGAAGGTTCAATGCAATAGACTCGCAAGGGGCGTGGGGTAGAGGGAGTAGTGGTTAGGAAGTTAAAAAAAAGTGTATTGAAACTGTTGGAACATGCACTATTTGTTTGGTTTATTGTTTGTTTATTTGTAAAAATTAATAAAAAACTTTTTTTTCAAAAATTAGCGAGGCACCACCAGATAAAGAAGGTAAAAAATGATATGCCCTAGGAAAGAGGATTACAGCCTCAGCTGCCTTTTCCGCAAGAATTGCCAACAATAACTCCTTGCTGGCAAGTTACGCAGATGCACAATGGAGCAAACTACATAAGGACATTGAGGAGGTACCGGAACCCCTACGTATTCCCCTTCTAGCCACGGTGACTGAAGGGACTTTAGACAACCAAAGCATCATCAAGAATACCCTGGATGCTGCAGAAACGGCCGGGCATTCCCTAGTACAAGGAATCCTACTGAGACGCCATGTATGGCTACGTAATTCAGGCTTTAAACCTGAGACGCAAGCATCTCTTATTAACAAACCTACAGAAGATGCAAACCTCTTTGGTAAAGCGGTGGATGAGGCTTTAGACCCCGCAAAGAAAGAATTTGACACTGTTAAGACACTAGATCAAATTTCAAGGCCTTCCAACAAACGTGGTTATGGCAATAAGTGGTTTTTTCGAGGTCAACGCTAGCAGCAACAACAGCAGCAACAATATTCTGCAGGTAACTGGTCCTCTAACCAAGGCACCAGTGGACAATATAACCAAAGAGGACAACGTCGTGGCAAGGGAAGAGGTCGGGGTCCCACCCCTAGAGGTTCCCAAGCCACCAACACTAAATGACTCAAAGAGTCGGGTCCCCTCCCATGCTACGCCGGTCGGGGGCCGGTTAACATCCTTTCTTCCAGCATGGGAGGGTATAACATCAGACTGCTGGGTACTATCAACCATAGCCCGCAGCTATTGTATAGAGTTCAACAGATCCCCTACGTACAGACCCCCGAAGTGGACCAACTACTAGAAAAAGGAGCCATAGAGGTTGTGCCTCTATCCCAGGTAACGGAAGGTATTTATTCAATGTACTTCCTTTTACCCAAAAAGGACTTAACGATGCGCCATGTACTAGATTTGCGCCCAGCGAACAAATTTGTCAAACCTCAAAAGTTTCGAATGGTGACTCTACAGGAGGTAATCCCCCTGCTTTCTCAGGGAGATTACATGACAACACTGGACATGAAAGATGCATACTTTCATATTTTAATGTTGCCAGCGCACAGGAAATACCTCAGGTTCATGATAGAGAGCAAAACACTACCAGTTAAGAGTGCTACCCTTCGGCATGGCATCAGCGCCAAGAGTATTCACAGTACTGGCAGTGGCTCACCTGCTCACCTGCGCAGGTTGTCCATCCCAGTATAGCCTTACCTCGACGACTGGCTCATAACAGGGGATTCTTACGAAACATGCTTCGCAAATACCCAAAACACTGTAGACCTTTTGTTTCAACTGGGCTTCTCCATCAACGAGAAGTCCAGCTTAGACCCCAGCCAGATCAAACAATTCCTAGGGGCTCTAATTCGAACAAAGGACGGCCTTGTCTTCCCCTCCAACGAGAGGGTCCAAAACATGCTGTTTCGAATCCCTCAATATGTGGCCGGTCGAGAGGTGACGGTCCGCAAAGCAATGCGCTTACTAGGAATGATGGCGTCATGTATTTATTTGGTACCTCACGCGCGCCTGCGCATGCGCCCAATGCAAGAGAGGCTCAACAGCCAGTGGTGTCAGGCCAGCGGACAATGGGCGATCTAGTGGTGGTCTCGCAGGCCTTGGTTCTCTCGCTACGGTGGTGGTCGAAGGAAAACCTGGTAATAGGGAAACCATTTGCCACCCCTGCAGTGGAAGCCACTCTAACCACAGACGCATCCCTCACAGGATGGGGGGCTCACCTATCCCATCAGACTGCTCACGGAGTCTGGAATCTGAGCGTAGCATCCAAGCACATAAACATACTGGAGCTACTAGCTGTGCTCAAGGCACTGAAGGCCTTCCAGGCACACCTACAAGGGAAGACAGTGATGGTCCTCATGGATAGCACCACAGCCATGTACTACCTCAACAAGCAGGGGGGCACTCACTCTCCAGGACTGTCCAAGCTGTCTTAGAACATCTGGAAGTGGGCTCTCAAACACATGTTCCTACTGTCACAACATGTACCAGGGGAACTCGATCTGCTAGCAGACAAACTCAGCAGAGACTTCCCTCTGCCCTCAGAGTACAAATGGCGGTTACACGAAGACATCGTCTTGGGCGTCTTCACACAATGGGGATTCCCAGAAATAGACCTGTTTGCAACTCTGGAGAACTCACACTGCCAAGATTACGCCTCCAGGTACCCCCAGAACCAATCCAAGGGGAGCGGTCTATCGATACCATGGTCAGGGAAATTTGTTTACGTTTTTCCCCCGACTCCCCTTCTCATCAGGATAGTGCACAAGATGCACCAGGAACAAGTTACCATGATACTGGTTGCCCCTATGTGGGCCAGACAACCTTGGTTCGCTCACTTGATGGAGATGTCCCTATCCCCTCCAGTGAAACTTCCCTGCCCGTACAACATGCTGTCACAGGACAAGGGCAGGACACTACATCCATGCCCTCAGACCATGAATTTAGCAGCCCGGCTCCTGAGATCATAGAATTTGGACATTTACAACTCCCGCAGAAATGCATGGACATTCTCAGGGAGGCTAGAAAGCCTAACACTTGTCACTGTTATTCTAGCAAATGGAAAAGATTTGTCATCTGGTGTAGGGGAAGGAGCATCAACCCATTTGACTGCTCTCCCACACAAATTGTTCTGTACCTGACTCACCTACTAGACTCAGGCTTGGTGTTTAACTCTATTAAAGTCCATATAGCGGCACTTTCCGCATACACCACTTCCCAACTTAAAGTGTCATGGTGGAAAGTACCAGTTATTAAAGCCTTCATGGAAGGAGTGAAGAGGATCCACCCTCCCATAGCTAATCCCGCTCCCGGATGGGACCTAAATGTGGTACTAACCAGGCTCATAGGGTCACCCTTTGAACCCATGCACAAAGCAGCACTTAAAGACCTCACTCTTAAGACTGCTTTTCTAATAGCTATCACCTCCATTAGGAGAGTAAGTGAACTACAAGCGCTCTCTGTACTAGACCACTTTGTAACAGTTCACAAGGATAAAGTGGTTCTACGCACACATCCTAGGTTTGCGCCAAAATTTATCTCCAAATTCCATGTCAACCAATCAATAGAACTACCAACGTTCTTTCAAAATCCTTCAAACTTAGGTGAGAAGAGCCTGCATACACTGGATGTTCGCAGAGCCGTGATGTTTTATATGGAAAGAACTAGACCATTGATAAAGACTAATCAGTTCTTTGTCTCGGTGGCAGCAGGAAGAGAAGGAGATGCAGTTTCAAAATCCACTATTTCTAGATGGATTGTACAATGCATCACTCTCTGTTTCTCTCTTGCTAAGAGAGAACTACCCTTCAAGCCAAGAGCACACTCCACTCGAGGCACCGGGGCTTCCATAACTTTCATTGCAAATGTCCCTCTTGAGTCCATTTGCAAAGCGGCAACCTGGAGTTCTGTTCACACCTTTACAAAACACTACTGTCTAGATGCCCACTCTAGATCTGATTCCCAGGTGGGACAAGCAGTATTAAGACATCTTTTCTATACTGTTCCTTCTCACAACCCACCTCCAATTCCGGGTACTGCTCGCTAGTCTATGCACAGCATATGATTCTAAGCAGATTAACAAACATCAGAAGACAATGCATTACTTACCGTAAAAGCATTTCTGATGGTTGTATCTGCTTAGATTCACATGCGCCCACCCTTCCTCCCCGCTCGGATGGAAGGAACATAGACTTTGTTCTATATCTCTCTTTTCTGTACTCACTCAAGTCTAATAGGCTCTGTTAGGCAGAAACATGTGCAGTTCCCTTAGGGACCACTGCAAAAGGCTTAAGACTACAGGTGTTTGGCAGTAAACCCACTTGGTAGCAGTCTGTACCACACAGATTCACTTGGTAGCTGTGGCTGAGCAGTCAGACTTCCCTCAAGAAGAGTTAGGCAGTATATAGAGTATACACAATAGGTACAGAGATACAGTAGCACAAGCAAACACTGACCAGAGCTTTGGTGTAAAAGTATATAATTATTTAAAGACACACTTGTAAATTACACTAGCATAAAGAGAAAAGTAAATTCAGCACACAGTCACTATTATATATATGCAACCCTAATTACTTATTAGACAAGTCTTAATGAGAAACACCACTTATTTTCAGACAGAGGTGAGCGCTTAACATAAGATGGCACTCTAATAAGTTATTAAAAAGGGAGGGAAAAAGGCAGAGTTATGGAAGCACACAAATGTCAATACTTTTAAAAGAACCACAGTATGGCAGGATAGGCAGAGTTCTACTGGAGAGCAAGGAAGTCAATTGCAAGGCCCACTCTTGGAGAGAGCAAGCAGAAGGGGTCCAGGTTCCCACATTGGGGTTATGCCCAAAGAGTCTTGTAGATAGTTTGCACACAAAGAATGAAATTAAAGTCAGGAAAAGTTAGCTAGGTTGTCCCAGGCCAGCCCAGGTTAGAAAGTCGAGGCTTTACTGTCACCCCGAACGATCTGACGCAAGGGAAGCCAGGCGGGACACAGTACCTTAAGTGTGAAGGAAGCTTCAGCGGGGGCAGTTTTTCCTGGCAGCAGGTGCAAGTCGGTGTTTCGTCCAGAGGAAGAGGAGGTCTCGCCGTGGAGGAAAGATGAAGGTCGTTGCACTGCCAGGGAAGAAACCAGCCGTGGAGTTCTTCGGTTAAAAGGTATTACCCTTCTCTTCGCGGTAGTGGTAAACCGTGGTGTTCCAGTTGCCGGGGTGCTTGGCACGGGCAAGGCGGCCATGAGATGCTCCAGGAAGGTGAAAAGAAGGCAAAACTGGTTATCCCCACAAGTCAAAGGAAGAAGACTCTCCGGACTGGAGATCTCCTCTGTCGTCGGGAAAAGTGGTGAGACGGTTCAGCAGGGCTCCACCGGTGGTGTCGTCGTTGCAGGTCGGCTCAGCTTCTCCCTCCTCAGATTCTTAGGTCCTGTGGCGACTTCTGAAGTTCCAGTCCCCAAAGCCCTGCTTTTATGCAGCAAACCCCCATTCATTCAGCCTAGCCTAGCTGTCAATCAAACATGCCGGCCGGCTCACCACTTGGGCCAATCACACAAGAGTGCGACTTGAGTTGCCAGGGCAACTCAGTCCAGGGTGCCTAAAACCCCTCCCACACCCCCTGTGGTACCCAGACAGAGTGGCACCACTTTTGGAGGCTTCTGTGGAGAAGCCCGCCAAAAAGTGGAACAAAGGGCTCGACTTGGGTTGGAGTCACAGAAGAGAACACAAACGCCATTTTAGAATCGAGTTCTGGCAAAAAATACCAACCGGTGAATTAATATTAAATAAATAAACCGGCGGTATGTTCGAGGCTATAGGAATTAAATAATTAAAGTTGGTAACCTCGAACAATGGGAAAATCCCATAGAGATATATTCGCGGTTGAATATAAAAAGTAGTATCCACTGCCACCAGCCGAAACTCGATCAGGGGGGACGGAGACGTGCCCCCTCGAACAACAGACCCTGGGGCAATCGAATTGCCCCGACTAGTACGGCCACAATATGATGGTTTGTACTGGTTTCTGTTCATAATTTGGGACTAGTAAAGCCAATGGTGACTTTACATGCCCTGGGAGACCGTAGTCAGTCCCAGGGTATGGAGTCTATGTTTGGGGGTCGCTACGACACCCCTGGGTTACGGCACAGAGGGTGCTGTGTAACCCACATAAAAAACACATGAGACCCTATGGAGTAAAAGACCCCATAGCCCATAAAACACATGGAAAGACAAAGGAACACCTCAAATCATGTCTAAGAGTGGGAGTAAAAAGAGTCTCACTCTTAGCAGGAGAAAAAATAAACCCCAGAAATCCAGAAAAGCTGCTGGGGGACTCACTAGGTTTGGGAAATTAGCCTTTACAGAGAATTCTCCCTAACAGGCTCCCTCAGGGCAGAAAAAATGCAAACAGAGGGACCTCGATGCGTGAGGGATTGTGGGTACACTGCACGTCACTATAGGGATAGTGTTACAGACACGCCTTGTCGACGTCCCCTTTTCGACTACGAAAGACAAAATGCAATACTCTGCAGTGACCACTGGATGTCGGACTATGCACAGCATGTGAATCTAAGCAGATACAACCATCAGAAATGCTTTTACGGTAAGTAATGCCATCAACTGGGCAGCGGGATCCTTATTTCTTGGATCTGAGTTTTGTATGATCCGTGACTCCTTCCAAAGAACCATCAATAGATCAGCTAGTTCCACTCATGGTTTCCAACATCGTATCGATTCCAAGGGCCTATCAGAGTTATGCTGATGTGTTTTCAACTGCCATAGTCCAGGCTCTACCCACTCACAGACCTGAAGACTGCGCCATAGACACAGAACCCTCAGCAGTGATTCCCTTTGGGAGGATGTTCATTCTATCCGAACCTGAAAAGAGAGCCCTACGAGAATACTTGGATACCAACCTTGAAAATGGCACCATAAAACCATCGAAATCCCCAGCTGGAGCCTCACTGTTTTTTGTTCCCAAGAAGGACACCAAGGAACTTAGACCTTGCCTCGATTATCGTGGATTAAATCAATGCACCCTCAAGGACCGCTACCCTTTACCCTTGATCTCGGATATCCTGGAAGCGGTGAGAGGAGCTGTAATCTTCACTAAACTGGATCTGAGGGGTGCTTATCATCTGATTCGTATCAGGGAAGGAGACGAATGGAAAACAACCTTTCGAGCAGCCTTTCGAGCACCCTTTGGACACTTATAATATCTGGTAATGCCCTTTGTACTTGCTAATGCCCCTGCCGTCTTTCAATGTTTCATGGATAGGGTGTTCTCCGATATGCTGTTCATCTTCGTCATCGTCTACCTGGACGATATCCTGATCTATTCCAAGGACCTTCTAAGGCATGAGGAACATGTTAAGGCTGTTTTACAACGACTATGTGAACATAGACTCCTAGCCAAACTTGAGAAATGCCTGTTTAATGTGACCTCTGTTCATTACCTAGGATTTGTCCTTAGTCCAGAAGGAATTGGTATGGATCAGTCAAAGGTATAAGCCATATTATCCTGGCCAGCTCCCACTTCTCAATCCTTCCTGGGGCTAGCCAATTTCTACCGGAAGTTCATACCCACCTTTTCTGAGATTGTTCAGCCGATCATTGCACTCTTGAAGAAAGAAAGACACTTTTCTCTGGTCTACACCTCAAGACAAGGCATTCCAACGTTTAAAGACAGAGTTTACTCAAGCCCCCATCCTAGCCCAACCCGACATAAATCGACCATTCATAGTGGAGACGGATGCCTCTAACTATGCCATAGGAGCAGTGCTGAAGCAAGAGTTTGAGGACAAGATGGAACACCCCATCGCTTATCTTTCAAGAACTCTGACTCCCAGTGAGACACATTACTCTGTCCTGGAAAAGGAATATGTCCTGTTAGCCATACGTCAAGCCTTGACCGAATGGCGACACCTACTCCTGGGAGCGAGACATCCAGTCCAGGTCCGCACAGACCATTGGCATCTTCCAGTTCTACAATCCTTGAAGTGTAGGAACAGTCCTCAGGCCCGTTGGGCCTTCTTCTTTGCCAGTACCAGTTCCACATCGATCATGTCCCCGGATCACAGAACATAACTACGAAACAATTGAAGATCGGACCTATCCCAAGATGTTTCCCCACCCGATTTTTGTAGCTCAAGTGGTCCGTCTCCTCGAAGAAATTTGGATACAAACCCATTGCTCTGAGCTCTGGAAGGACACTTCAAGGAAGAATCAATGGGTTCTAAGAATCAAGAATGGATACTTGTTCAAGGATAATGCTGTAGTCATCCCCACACAGAAATTACAACAAAGGATAATCAACCTCTGCCACGATACCCTTCATTCCGGACATCTTGGCATCACCAACACCCTCCGTCTTATACAAAGACAATTTTGGTGGCCCCGAATGAAGATAGACGTACAACTGTACATCCAAGCCTGTTCTATTTGTAGTCAGAACAAACACGATAACAAGAGACCAGCAGGTCTCCTACTACAACCTACTCTACCAACAAGACCATGGGAATTCATCGCAACAGACTTCATTGTGGAATTGCCACCTTCCAGGGGATACACAACTATCATGTTTACCATTGACTTGTTCACTCACATGGCTCACTTTACACCCCTGTATAAACTACCGTCCTCATCAGAGCTAGCTGGAATCTTCCTGGAACACATTTTCCGCCTACATGGACTTCCTTCCAAGATCATATCAGACCGAGGACCTCAATACGTCTCTCAATTCTGGAAACATCTGTCGCATTCTGGGAATCCAACGCGCTCTCTCATCAGGTTATCATCCACAAACCAATGGAGCTACGGAACGTGTAAACCAGACCCTGGAACAATACCTTTGTTTCGCCACAAAGGTTCAGGACGACTGGTCCCTCCTAATACCCGTGGCTGAGTTCGCGTACAACAATTCCAATCATTCAGCAATCAAGACCAGCCCCTTTTACTGCAGTCAAGGATTCCATCCGTCAGTGTTACCCTCTGTTCTTCCACATCGCACACCTGTTCCTACCGTTGACTCCTGGATGGAAACACTCATCAATGTACACAAGGAAGCCAAGGAACACTTAGAGCAGGCCAGAAAACGAACTAAACAAAATGCTGATTCTAAAAAGACCAGGGCCTTCATATGCAGTTGGTGATCAAGTCTGGTTGTCCTCGAAGCTACTACCCCGACACTTACGGCCAAACAAACTGGCCCCCCGGTACTATGGTCCATTTCCCGTCAAGGAAATCATAACTGCTGTCTCATACCGACTCAAGCTACCCGACTCCTGGAAGAAGATTCACCCAGTTTTTCACACTTCTTTATTAAAACCCTACATCCGATCTTCCCGGAAATCTTGCAGACCCCCTCAGGTGGTGGTGGACGACCAAGTGGAATATGAAGTGTCCCGAATATGCGATTCCAGGTATAAACGGGGTCAGCTTCAATACCTGGTTGAATGGAAAGGATATCCTCCAAGTGAAAGAACCTGGGAACCAGCTTCTAACCTGAATACCCGTCGATTGCTCAGAAGATACCATCTCATACACCCGGGCAAACCCGGTGGAACGAGTCTTCGGAGGAGGCATGCTGTCATGATCCACAGAACACGCCCCCTTTGGACCTCATGGTCCTTGTCACAACGGGGCTTGCACTCCTTAATACTCCCAACATGGCCGTCTAACGTGCAACATCTTCCTTGTCTTTACGTCAGACGTAGCGTATTTACAAATAGGCCGCGGGCCTGCGCGTCTCAATGCTACTGCAAGTAGCGACTAGACGTGTGCTCCGTAGTTCGCTACACTGTTATCCTTGTTCGTGGACCTCCTAATTCCATTCCTATTACCCTCTTCCTTGTTTCCCGGACTCGTGTGCTGTGTGCTCACTTTCTCTGTTCCTGGATCCCGGAGTGTCTGAATCCTGGAGCTCTGAACGCACGCTGGAGCCAGAAGAGGCTCGCGCGGGCTTATACAAGACCAGGTCCGTGCGTAAGAAGACACCACCCAAGAAAGCCTGCCAGGATCGCTCCCAGGTGAGAGAAAGGGAATTCTGTGACAAGAAAACCTTTTTCAGTTCTAATTCCCCCTTCATATACAACAGTTTTTTTTCATATAGAACCATTGAGAGAGACTTTCCAAGTACTATGCATCACTTGACATCAGTGGACGTCAATTCCCACAACCACCTAAGTACTGGGACAAGGAGGATCTAGGAAATGATGCAGAGCAGAAGGAGCCTCAAGCTCAATGTGTGTTTTGAGAATTCACCTGTGCGAGGGACATTTAAAAATGGAGTGCAAATGAATGTCGGAGGCTGCTGCTCTTCAGAAGACGTCACATTTCCTTCGGAAGGCGTTTGGTAGCTGGAGGTACCAGCCGGTGTGACAGAGCCAAGGGGTTCGCCAGCAGAGAGGGACAGTAACGTTACATTAGCAGAGTGTGCCGTGGAAACACCTGGAACCACAAAAGGATTCCTAGGTGTTCCGCAGCTGAAAGAATCAGTGTTAGCCTCACCAGAACCTAAAGGCAAGAAGGTGAGCAGGAGCAGAGCCGTGAGAGAAGCCGGAGAGATGTTGGAGCAGTCCAGAGTGGGAAGCAAACGGCAAAGCTATGCCGTGTAAGTGCAAACAAGACTGAAGACACCACACAGAGCCATTGAGTCACCTCAAGCAAAGTGGGGACCAAACCCAGTATAAACATTCTAAAGCTGCAGAGACAGAAACAAGAAGATTGTTTGCGAGTCAAAAGGGCAGAGTACAAACGCAAACCCCAACAATATATAAATGCGTGGAGTGCCGATATGGGGAAAACTTAAAGCAAACGCTGGAACTACTAGAGATGGCGAATCAAGAAAGAAATATGCAATTATGGATATAACATGAAACTGTTATTTATGTATGGAAATAAGAAGTCCTGGCAGTAGAGTATACTAGGCAGTTGGAAGTGCATTAGAAGTCTTGTCGGGGGAGTATGCCATGCATGTGGAGGTATATAAGAAGTCCTGGCAGGGAGTATACTAGGCAATTGCAAACCTACAAGAAGTCCCCAGAAAGGACTGTTTGTTGCATACAAAATTTGGGAAGTAAAATAGAAACTGTTGATGAATACAAAAAGTCCTGATAAGAAAGTGTAGTAGACACAAGTTCATAAAGGGTCCTGGCAAGGAGTATACCAGGCAGTGGCAAAATTGATAGGAAGTCCAGAGAAAGGACTATGTTTGTTGAGTGAAGCACTGGCAGACCAAGAGTCATTTACGTTGGAGAAGAATGCAGGGGAACGGAGTAAACCTCTGGAACCAAGGCTTGTTACTCTTGGTGAATTTTGTGTTAAAAATAGACTGTTATTTGAAGAAGAAATTACAAGGCTAAGCAGATGTGTACCTAATAGGATTGTTGTGGGCCAAGAAAGACACAAAGAACTGTTACACCAAGGAACATTGCTATGTCATTGAAGAATCTAGGGGAAGGCAACCACCTTCTGGAACAAAGGTCATGTTACTTGGAGAACTCATGTTGGAGTTGTTCTATTTTTATTTATGGACACTTTTTGCAAAATACCAGGTTAAAGACATTTTCCTTCTCACTTCATTATTTTGTTTGTAGAGTTAGGGTCAGGATAGAACGTTCGGACATAAGGACAGTTTTTAATTTCTGACATCCTGACGGACAGTTCCTTAGTTTTTGGCTATATGTAGGGAAACTCCACTTGAAGCAGGATCAAAGTGGCACTTTCCAAACCTGTTTATGTGAATAAATGTCTTTAACAAAAAACATGACAACATTGTGTCCGGCTTTCATTTTTGACCCCACACAGCGAGTTCACATTACAGCTCGGACAAAGCGGAAGGGAAAGCCTCTGTGACCGCACGTATACATTTAAGATGCTGGTTTCGTACCTGATGAGAAGAAACTCACGTTATAGGACCAAAGACATGTCTGACCCATGGTCCAGAGAAGAACAACACAATTCTTCCAGCATTGTATGCTGATGCACATGTAGAGGAGGTACCAAATAAAACATGAACTCCAGTCACCCATTTTGAAGTACCAGGAACGTTCACACCAAAATATGTGACGTATGATGAGCAGATAAATCAGCAGAGAGCCGCAGTAGGGCTCTGCCCAGTACCTATCAGAAGAGCAACACCTATTGAAGTACCGATACCAAGAAAACCATGGACAGTAAGGTACCAGCAAATGAAACGGAATGAAGATTGCCTAAGTACAGTCCCGGAAGAAACCAAAAAGGTCTTAATGGAAGATGAATGGTGATGTCACAAGGACCCGGACTGACGTACAAATAAAAGAAATGACAAACCGAGAATGACACCCAGAGATGAAACGCCATGAATAAGGATATCGTGAACCTAAAAGGGGAGAACAATGTTGAAATACAAAGAAGCTTAAGCTGTAAACAGGATGAAGATATTCAACCAGCTAACACCTGTACATATGCTTGGAACCGCAAGAAGGCTAAGATAACAATGCGGCTTGCAATGCTAAGTAGAAGAATAGTGCGGCAAGCGCCATTATACATAATCTACCTCAAAACGAAGCACAGTATTATAAGTGTAATTCCACTTTGCAAACAAAGCAGAATCAACCCAGGTTAGTATAGGCCGAATGAGCAGAGATTCATATTCCAGCAAAACGAGAAGAGACGGCTGAATCGAAACTCGGCAGATGCAACTCGTGCCAGGAGAGCCAAGGTCATACTAATAAAAGGAACAAACAGTAGCTACATATAATTGAAACTTAAGAACAGAATATCCTGTCTCTGAAAGGTCAAGATAAGGAGATGTAGGAAGGTGGCAAGCTGAGTAAGAATCAAATGCACAAATTAAGAGAAACTAGACAAATTCACGGTGTGGGAAGCACGTGACCATCCGAGCGAGGAGAAGCACGAGTTCACACCTACGCTTGGCATCCACCCAAGCAGAGGTATCAGAACTTTTCCAGACAGAAGATGCAGTTTTGAAGCCAACCGCAGTATCATAATTGACACATAGTTGTTGAAGTGATGATTGATTGTAACCTTAATTGTAGAAAGGCTGGGTAACTAGGGGGCACCCTGCACCTGGCTGACCATTCAGCGTGCTGATAAGCAAAGTGGAAATTAATGCATGGGGTTGGTGCCAACCCAATCACAATGGACTAAATAATTTAGGGTCCTATAGTTAGTAGAACCAATGGGACGTCATACTTTTAGTGACATCTACAGTAGTCCTCTTTGAAGGAAGGGTTTAGACGCCCACCTGACAGTGTTTACCCAATCCCCTCACTCTGTTACAATATACAGATTTAGTACCTATATTAAAGTTACCTTTTCCTAACCAATAGAATTGCATATTAACTTTTGAGTGTTATACGTCAATTATGAGTTTTCAGTATAAATGCGATGAATTTTATGAAGTTCATTGGAGTTGCAGTGAGAAGGACGATTGCATCATTTCTGATTTCCATGACTCCCCGTTTTTTGTACTCGTCATTAAACGGACTCCCTTTGCCAAACCATTGAGTTGTCCTTACTGATTGGTATTGGAGTAATAAATCTGCACCCCCATCCATCTCAAGGGTGCAGCTATCTCGTCTTAAAATAATTTTGGAGCAAACCTCGGCTCCATGGGCCAGCCGGGGGTCTCTGGAGTACACACGCAAGTCCCCGCTATCAGTCTACTCAACAAGAGTTGTTTTGCCAATATAGCTACAAGAATATTAACCTATGAACATCTGTTACTTGTCTGGAAGAAGGCCCTGACATTAACAACTGAAGAATCCACTACAGTAGGTGGTTCATTCAACATCAGATAGGCCGAAACGCGTCGACATTTCATCCTGTTACATCATATTGATGAAAATGTAATTATTTCTCTGAATAGAGAATTTTGCATATAGACAGCGGTCCATTACTCACTGCTGGACAAACATGGCTATCTCAAGTATTGTTTATATTTGAAATCAAAAACTGTCTGGCAGAAATCACCTAAGCAACTGTGTCAAAATGTATGTTTTTCAATTTGGTTTAAATGAAACAAAGAAAAGATAAATAAATGTTATATATTTTTCTAAATCCAGGGTCGTGTATGTCCACATAGTGTTTTGGAATAAGTCACACATGAAATAAGAATCAAAAGAGAGTGTACAGTAAGACACAAAGCGGGAGACGGGGGTAGTTAGTGTTTAATTTTTTCATTTTTTCTTTTCATAGTACTCGTGCTCGACTACAACACGTTCCCCCATTAACAATTTTAGTATGACCTACCTTTTATTATGACCCCACACAGTACATAGAGACCTATCTTGTTTTCCCAAATTCTAAAGAAGGATCTTGACTGCGGTATTCCTACGAGGGTCCATGCTGGTTTAGTATGCCGATGATATGCCACCCCCCTCCTTCCTTGGAAGCCTGCGAGCAGGACTCCCTCTCTCTGTTGACAGTGCTTGCTGAAAGGGGTAACAAACAGTGTCGTACCGCAGCTACTCATACCTCAGCGTTTCAACCCCAAATACCTGAATGCATATTGTAATGTACTCTCCTGCCTAAATGCATTTGTGTATTTCTACTGATTCCTGTATTGTACTGTAACTAAGTTGAACAACAAGAAACAGCGCCGCAAAATGCCCTGGGGCTGCCTGTGCGCTATACAAATGCAAAAAATTAATAAATAAGGCATCTAAAGACAAGCTACAGCTGTGCTTGCCCCGAATGCGATATCTAGGCCATGAGAATTTAGCTGGGGAAAGACACCTATCCCAGGATAGTATTGTGGCGATCCATAGAGTTTCCAAGTGCCGGACGGGAAAGTAAATGAGAGGGTTCCTTGGGATGGTCATTTACTGCAGAGAGTGGATCACAGGTTATGCCAGTATAGTTAAGCCACGTCAGACCCTCACGCATGATTCAACCCCAGAACCCCTGCCATGGTGTCCAGATGCTGAAGGTGCCTTTGTCACCATAAAGCAAGCGCTCATAATGACCCCAGCTTTGGGTCTGCCTGACTATGATAAACCGTTTGTGTTGTACTGCAATGAGCGCGATGGATTTGCCGAAGGAATGTTAGCACAGCTGCATGGTGATAAGCATCGGCCCGTGTCATACCACAGTTTGGCACTAAACCCTGTAGCAACAGGACTCCTAGATTTCTTGTGAGCTGTTGCCGCAGCTGCTATTTCTGATAGAAAATACTGATTCATTGGTACAGGGTCATACTGTCAGTCTCAGTACCCCACCCAGTGCTGGTCCTGCTTCTTAGGGGATGACACAACACGTGTCCAATTCCTGACTTATCAAATATGAGAAACAGATTATTTCTGCTGCAAATGTAACATTGAATCGCTGTAGTGTCTTGAACCCTGCATCTCTGATACCAACCCTGCAGGACGGGGAACCGAATGATTGCCTACTAATGGTCGAAATGCTTATGTCACCTGAGCTGATATATTAGATGTCGAAATGCAGAACCCTGACCTGATACTCTTTGTGGACGGTTCATATCTGCGTAGCCAGGGAACAGGAGAACATCTCTCTTGTTACTCTGTATGCACACCCCACTCTGTCCTCGATGCTTATAAATGTTCCACTGCCAAGTCTACCCAGGGCGCAGAACTCTTCGCCCTCACACGAGCGTGTACCCTGGCACGGGTTAGATCGGCTATGGTTTACACTGTCTCCAAGTACGCTCATGGTGGGTACCCCTATATTGAATGTAAAATAAGTGTCAGCCCTATTGCATGCCCTATTTTTCCTACCTGCCCTGGCCATTGTTAAGTGCAAGGGACACAACCCTTCTCACTCCTTCATTGCCCAAAGAAAATGTCCTAGCAGACAATGCAGCTCGTGTTGGATGCCTTAAAGGGGCTCTTGGACTGCAACACAAACAACGGTTTGCCTCCCTTTCCAGCCTTGCCATACTCCATGACCAAGCTCCCAAAGCGGAAAAGGTGAACTGGACTTGGCGGTTGTGTAAGTTAAGCCGGCCACCTTGTTGCACCCAAGGGTCTCCTTCCATACCTGTCCCAAGAGGCCCACAGCATTGCCCACTTAGGTAAAAATGACATGATTACTACAGTGAATCGAGATTGGGTTGCCGCTGGTTTCGCGTCAGTAGCACAGGGTTGTGGGAGATCATTTTATAATAATTGGTTATTTATAACACGCTTAATACCCAGAGGTTTCTAACTGCAGACCCGGGGATCGAAACTGTGTTGCTCCAACATCGTCTTGCTTCCAAGGTGAGTGCGCCGCCCCTGAGCTATCCTCCCGAGATGCCATATGTCTAGCTCATAATAGCAAAGCTATCTTAAACGTGCAGACAGATTTCTTTTTCTTCACTTTGATTTTTATTGAACATTTGTCTATAAAACAGAACATTGCAACTTGATCAAACGCATCAAATGTCAACAATGTTTTTTTACTTGTTTTTGTCCCCCACTCCCCCTCCCTTACACTCCCACCGCACTATGGCTACCTAACCCTACCATCTGGCAGGGACATACAGATAAATTGGATTGAGTCGAAAGCTTCAAGACATATCTGGTAAAGTGGGTTCTGCGATCGTGGCTTACATGTTACATCATATGGTAGGACCTCTTGGACCTCATGGGCCTGGGGAGTGAAACACACCCAGAGACAGTCACCTCTCAAAGTTTTAGTGCCTCACAACCTTCTTTTAACAATACAGCACGCCAAGAAACTGTTCATTTTATCGTTAACAATCACTATGAGTTTTTCATAGGTAAAGATAGCCCACAATTTAGAGAGCGACTCCTTTCTGGTCGGAGCAGATGTTTGTTTCCATTTCTGGGCCAGGGTGACCCTTGCGGCTCTTAGCATGGCTTCCACGGCTCTGGGGAAGCTAGATGTCTCAGATTCAGGGGATGGGACGCCGAGCAAGAGTTCAACAAGGTGCAATTTCGGGGAGACACCAAGCATGTCCTTAATCCATCTCAGGAGTTCAGCCCAATAAATTTGAATGGATGGGCATTCCCACCACATATGGTACCATGTTCCCTGTTGGCCACATTCCCTCGGGCAGAGAGGAGTGATTCCCACAAACATTCTGGATAGTCTAGCCGGGGGATGGTGCCAAGCATGCAGAATTTTAAAGTTGTGTTCCATCGCTGCCATATGAAGAGACCCCGCCAACATTAATTTACAAACTGCACCCCAGGTTTCCTCTTCTATCTCTGCACTCACCTTATCTACCCAAAAAAATTTGAAGTTCTACCTCCCCTCAAGATCCGCCGCAACCAACACTCTGTAAATCTGGAAAGTGCTCCTTTCCTTTTGGTGGATTCAGCAATTATCCTCTCAAAGGGGGGGGGGGGGGCAAGAAAGATCCTTACACCATTTGGGGTCCGTCAAGATGCCCTTCACGCGCAGGTATTCAAAGACCAAAAGCGGGGACAAGCCCATGACATCAGCTAAAGTATCATACTCAAGAAAGGTATTCTCCCTAAACAATTGTGCGCCCCTCTCAAGCTCCATGTCCAACCACCGCTGTGCGTTACAGAGCCCTATGTTACCCAGATCAAGGGGGGTGCCCCACAACAAGCTCAGGGGTGAGGGCCAGGAGGAGATGCGAGTATTTGCCTCGTTATTTCTCCATAGTTCCCAGAGAACCGCCAATGTGGGGTGGGATCTAAAATGCATGGGGATTCCCTTGGGGGACGACCATAGGAGGTCTCTCACTTTCTTGGGGTGAGTGTGGGTGTCCTCTATGTATGTCCAATAGGTACCCATGTCGCCTCTCAAGTGTTCCATCATTACCCGGAGCTGCGCCTCTCTATAATATAATTTAAATTCTGGCATGCTGAATCCCCCATGGTCCCTAGAGAGAGTCAAGGTCGCATATTTAACTCTTGGCCGCTTCCCCTTCCAGATAAACCATTAAACCACGCCATGGAGCATTGTGAAGAATGTGTCTGGTATGGGGTTAGGGAGCGCCGTAAAAAGGTACGAGAGACGGTGGAGAATGTTTATTTTTACTGATGCCATTAGGCCAAACCAGGAAAGGGTAAGTGGACCCCAGCATAGTAGATCTGCTTTAATTTTCTCCAGGATTGAGGTCAAATAAGGATCCCAGATCTCTAGGGATATGAACACCCAGGTACAAGGAGGACTTCCACTCGATTCTCATTCCCCCAATTGCTTTCCTACCCACGATGCCCTGGTCGTCCCCTCCCATAGGCATCACACTGGACTTGGAGAGGTTTTTTTCAGGCCTGAGAATCTGCCAAAAGTGTGCATCTGCTCCAGGAGGCAAGGAAGGGATTCCGACAGGTTAGTCGGGTAGGAAAGAATATCGCCAGCGAATAACAACAATTTAAAGTCATATTTCCCGCATTGGATACCCTCAATCGCTTGGTCCAACCGAATGGCGATAACCAATGGCTCCGTAGCCAGAGCATACAATAGGGGGAGATGGGACAACCCTGCCAAGTCCCTCTAGTGAGCTGGAGGGGAGGAAGAGATGACATCATTGACCGCTACTGTTGGCGTTGGGCCGTTATATAGCATTGCAATCCAGGCTCTAAATTTCTCACCTAAACCCATTCTCTGCAAGACTTTGCCCATGTACTCCCATTTTGACCCGGTCGAAAGCCTTTTCCGATTCTATGGCTACAAGGTGGGCGTCTAGTTTACTCTGCGCGGCCTCGTGCATGAAGGCTATGGTCTTCCTTAAATTATCAGCCCCCTGTCTGCCCGGAATGAAGCCCACTTGGTCTCCATGCACCAACAAGGGCAGGGCCAACCTATTGGCCAGGAGTTTTGCCAGGATTTTCATGTCGGTATTCAGAAGTGAGATGGGCCTGTAGGAAGAGCACTGAGCAGGGTCCTTCCCTTCTTCAGGTATAACTAACATCAGGGCCGATAGCATGGACTGAGGAAGGGAGCACGTCTCCAGGGACGTATTAAACAACCTGGCCATGAAGGTGTGGGATGTATTGACTCACTCCGCTATGCTATGCGGCATCACCCTGCCAGTTATGGGCAAAGAAACAGCAACAATGGCGGCAAAACCCTTGTGCGCGCCAAAAACCTACAAATAACCTACAAAAACCGTGTGCTTCAGCACACAAAAAGAGGGATGCACAACTTGCCACCCATGATGCGTGTGAGGGGGAAATAGAGTGCACCCTGCAGAAATGTGCCAGTGGACTCCATGACCAGCAAATAGAGTGCAGAGGGAGAAGCAGCACTTTGCAAATGAAATCCCCAAAATGTGCCGACAAAGGATATTTGCTTTGTTGCTAAAAACTCCTAAATGCCTATACACAACACTTTTCAACATTCACAATCTTGCCTGGTGCTAAAATTCATGTATCTAGTGAAACATTGTGAACATAGAAAGTTCCAATGTGAACAGCAAAACATTCTTCAGACAATCTGGATTGTCTGAAAACTGACAGCATATGCCAAAATCTGGGTGCAGTACCAGGGGCTACCTGAATGACAGCTGTCAGAGGAGTACTGATGAAACTTTAAAAGGGCCTAAAACTAAAAAGTCTGCTGGATTAGCAAACATAAAAAGGAATGTTGCCAAAAAGGAATACAGATTTTAGTTGTGTTTTTCCCACAGATTTTAAGGCCAAGAAAGAAATTAAGTTAATTAGCCTGGCTGAAGCTGCAAGAACTGGAAAAGCAGGGCCTTCCTCTCAGCAGAAACTCACTGGGAGGTGCTAATTGCTGGTTAGCCCAGGACTGAACACTGGACATCCTCCAACCCAGGATATCGAAGGTGTGAAAGGTCGTAAAACTGCTGCTGCACAGGAAACTCCTGGCTGACAGAAGAAAATTCCAAAGGAGGGGGCTATCACATTCTTCAAGGAGTGACAAATAACTGACCATTTGGTGTTAATAGGATATGTAATGGACATTTTTAGAAGGAGTATAACTTATTATCAGAAGGGGTGAAAAATCTGAAAATGGCAGATTAATTAACCTAATTTTTAGCACTACCTTTGAAAACTTAGTACAACCGTGAAGCTTATTTTGAACAGGAATGGCAATACATGTGGGTTTATGGGGACTGTATGTCAGCTAGAATTGTGAAACCTTGTACACACATTCCCATGGTAAACGTGCATATTTGTGGAAATTTACAGAAATATTGGAACATGTTCTCATTTCAAAATGGACAGAATTCTGCAGAAAGTTAAAACAAAGTATCAGAGCTGTGGAATTTTGATGAGCAGATACTCCATAAAATATGCAATCTGTGTGTGTGATTTTTATAGAGGTTGCACATATGTAAATATGTATTTTGCCAAAATTAGACTGTCGTCCAGTGGCTAGGGGTGGATTCTCGATCATAAAATTATACCATAAAGATGACACTCTGTTTCTCTCCTCCTATCAAGGGAGAGAGTAGGCTCTGGCCCAATCACCTTTCACAGGGGCAAACCTAGCTAAACCGACCCACACACCCCCTTTGTGATGTCATTTTAGAGGATGAATAGAGACAGCTGACAACACATAGGAACTCACAGAACCACTCACTTTCCTGATTCTGGCGAAGCACTCTGATCCAGCTTTCTACATCCAGCTTTAAAAAGTCTTCCAGATCCAGATGCCAAATCTCTTGCCAGCTATAGAGACTATTGATTTCCAGCAAGGCCCAAATCCTCAAATGTATTCTCTCCACTAAGTAAAGCGCTGTGTGGTGTGAGAATGCCTTTTGAACCAGTATCCTAAAATCCTCTGGCTTTCCACCACTCGGCTTGCCTGAGGAGCTCGCCATCCAACTGATTCAAATACCCACAGACTAGGAGGGCAGAACCTGTGCAAATCCGGCGACCGGCCTAGCTGACCTGATCCCGTGCCTGATGTGCTGTTCTTCCTAGACGAGATCTAATCCATGACCGGAACTGACGGTTCAATTTAAAAACATATCCTGTGAGCATTAATAGGAAGAACTGTGGCCCATAGCATATTTACTTTGCCTTTTCCCTATTTCAAACCCATCCTATCTTTCCTTCAGAACCAGTATTGTTAGGAGTATCTTTGCATTGTCTTATCCCAATTTCAAACCCATCCTCTGCTATTCAGAACCAGTATTGTTAGAACCATCTTTCCGCTGACTCTTTTCTCATCTGAAGAAGTCGAGTTTCCTTAGCAGGCGGGTCACCCTAATCAAGTGACTGTAAGATCCCTGTGTGGTATTCGCTTTTTCATAGTTATCCTCTAGTGTAAGCAACCCATTTGTCATTTTTAAAAGTGCATTTCTGTTTTCCTTTCTCGCGCCTATTTTACAAAAAGACCTTTAATAAAACCTCTATAACTCCCTCAATTTTTGTGATAGAAACGAAATTTCAACTCCTACTTGTACCTAACATCCATAGCTATCAATAGAACCCAAGTGCGCTTCTCCCGTTATCGCGAATATCGCGCAATGAAATCTTGCCGCGATTTTAAAAATCTGAAAGTTTTACACCTGTAAAATAGCTCTAAACTGCTTCCAACCTGGACTTTAAGATTGCTTATGTTGTCTTTGGACTAAATCATTGCTTGTGCTTGTGTGCAACTGTTCAAAGCGGCTCCCATAAGAATTTAGAATAATGTAAGTATTTTTGACCACATTTGGTGTTTTGCCCAGTGAATTCTAAAAGACAATTGGAAAAGCCATCCTGACAGCTGACCAGTCAATTCTGTTTTTCTCTTGTGTTTGAAGGGGGAAAGTCGGACTGATATTCTGTTTGATTTGTGCTATTCTATGCTGAATACCTGCTCTCTCCTCACATCTATTTAATTGCCTATTGGGGGGGTTGAGGCGTGTTGCAGGGGGAACCTCTAACCATAGTGCTATCTGATCTGAACCAACACAAAAGTTTTCTTTTCTGTGCTGCAGAGGTTTTTGGTGCTCATGACTTGATTGATAATGTATTAAAGATATTATTCTGTGTTCTGTCACCCCACTGGTGATTGTTGTTTATCTATTAAAACATATTATGATAAAATTTTAAATACATAAATATTTACCTTTGCAAAATAGCCTGATTCCTGGTTGTGTGACTGGGGGTTGGGGGTTCCAGGAGAAGGGTGTGATATGAGTGGTATATTGTTCAGAATATTGAACATATAGACAAAAATAAATAAGGGTTTCAGTTGTGCACTACATGCTGGGCTTTGACTTGGGTGTCTGCCAGATTGAAATCATTTACAAAGGGAGCTACAGTGGAGCGCAATGCCTTATAAAATGCTACCGTAAAGCGATCGTCCCTGGGGGTGGTACTATTCCACTAATGGTGTCTATTATTTCCTGGGGTGTGATGGGCGCTTCCATAGGATCTGCCTTTCCCGGTGGGAGGCGCATGATCGGGAGAGTGTCGAAGAAGCGGTCAGCGTCATATCCGTCTCTGCTATATTCCGATGTGTATAATAAGTCATAGAACTGGCAGAATTCCTCCACTATCTGAGCGTCCTCGAGAAGCTTCAAGCCGTTGGCGAGGGACATGATGTCTACCCTGCGACTGTTCCTGAGTTCCCTCAATCTCCATGCCAGGATCTTGTCGGCCTTTTCTCCCTTTTCCATATAATTCTGTTTCAGGAAGGCCAGTTTACGTTCAGTCTGACAGACCAGGAGGGCTTTTAATTTCTCTGTTTTATTGGACCTCTGCCCATTTACCCGGGAACATTTGGGACTTCAGTTTACTCCCTCGCTGAATTTTCTCTCTAAGGCGCTTCTCCTCGTTCTCCCTCTTTCTCCTAGCACCCATTCCTATTAGCTTCCCCCTTATCGTGGCCTTAAACGCCTCCCAGACCCCCACTAAACCAAGCTCCCTGTTGTTGATTTTGAAATATTCTTTTATCACAGAGAGGATTGCCTGGGATTGCACCTCATCTTGTAACAGCAGGTCGTTGCATGACCACCTTGATTTGGCATGGGGTTTTGGGGGGACACCTACCAGGACTCTCACTAGGTCGTGGTCCGACCACGGGATAGTCTCCACCGTGGATTCGGTTACTCCCACAAGGAGGAGTCAACCAGAATATAATCTATTCTTGAAAACGTAGCATGGATCTTGGAAAAGTACATTAATATGGGGTTGCGCCGATGTTCCCTCGTATGTTTGTCAGACAGCCCCAGCCCCTCATTGATGTTTCGAAAGTGGGCAGCCACCCGTCGCACTGGTGTATCTAGGTAGGGACTCTCACTCTTTCTATCACTTTGGGGCTGCAGGACCATGTTAAAGTCTCCTCCCACAAACAGGGCACCCTCGGCAAAAGACCTTATTTTGTCTCTCATCCCTTCCCAGTACTGGTCCTGGGCCTCGTTCGGGCAATAGAGATCACTGTGACATCTCTCCCTTGACCATCAGATAGCAGCCCTTTGGGTCTTTACGCTGCGCCTTAAGTGTAAAGCAGGCTCTATTGGATAATACTACAAAGGGAAACTCCTTTCTTTTTGGCCGTGCCCGAAGCATGGAACACTTCTTGGATTGATCTGACTCTCAGTGACGGCTCCCTTACCTGTACCCAGTGGGTCTCTTGCAAGTGTAATTTTAGCCAATTGAATTCCCTCACCACTAAGGATCTTTTGTGGGGGGAGTTGAAACCCTGTAGATTTAGCAAACCCAGTGCCAGTGCTTGTAAAGAAAGAAAGGCCATATAAGAAATAACCAACCCCCCCACATACCTCCCTCCCCCTTCCTGAGTGCCGGGGCAGGCTGCAACGAAGGAATTGACGCGGGCCAGGCCACCTGCCCCTACCACCCCGGGCTTAGGCAGAAACCAAATACCACTTCTGAGCCCTCCCCAACCCCAAAAAGCTCAACATAGCTAGGGATTAACTCTACCACTCCCCGTCTGTTAGGTCGAACAAAAGACCAAAATGTCACTTCCTCTGGTGTGCCAACCAGCTCCAGAGACTAGTGCTTCAGTGGCAGGACCGCGGTTCCAACATCTGGAAGTCTATACGGCCCAAGCAGGCCATAGATCAAGGTTCTAGTGGAATACGGTAAGAGTCTGGGTCTGTCCCCGCCTTAAGATCTGATCACTTTCCTTAGCGGGTCCCGGGAGGTTTGCAGCGCAACAGATCTTTGTTTTCCTTGGGGAGCATCCTTGGTCATTAGGAGCTATTGGGGAAACAGGGGCCAACTTTCTAAACTTTCTGTTGCCACGGACAAAGCGTCTCTCCACAAAGCCTGGGATTCCGTCAGCTCCCTCCCATGTCTCTCTAGGCTGCTGGCATCTGGGGCTGTTTCTCCCAGGAGCTCCTGCGTCACACGGTGGATGTCATCTTCTGTAACAAGGGAATATTTATAAACCTCGTATTTGAAGGAGAGCGAGAAGGCGAAACCCCACCTGCAGTGGGCCCCTTTCAACTGGAGCCTCTTTGTTAGGGGGCCACATAACCTTCGCCTGGTCAGAGTAAATGCTGAAAGATCCTGATGGTTATTCGGGCATCTCCCCAATCTATAGAGCCCCTCCTTCTGGCTACCTCCAGAAACTTTGTCTTCTCGGCGAAGTAATGGAACCTTGCCAGCACTGATCTCTGCCCCCTGGTGCTTGCTCCCGCTCTATGGGCTCTGTCGATTGCGGGCTCGCTGGTGTTTCCCTTTGTGGAAGAGCTTGCTGCCCAGTGCTTTGATGGCTTTCAGGATGTCTGCCTGGGTCTCGCAGTCTTGTTCCGGAAAGCCTAGAAACCTCAGATTATTGCAGCGCTCTCGATTTTCCAGGTCATCCATCTTGAGGGCGCATTTTTCTTCTCTTCTTTCAAGTTCCGAAAGTCTCATGTCGATCTGGGTCTCCAATATATCCACAGATGTTAAATTAGCCTCCAGTCCCTGGATGCGTTCTTCCATATTGTCCACTTTTTTGTCGAGGCCATCAAGCCTTTTCCCAATGTCAGCTCTGAAGCCCCTAATTACATCCAAAAGGGCTGCCATGCCCTTGTTCACTGATTGCGCCTCCTCTGCCTCTGCTGTTGATGTAGTAGGCATACTTGGTTGGGGCACGAGCAGGGACTGGTTGCGCCGAAATTCCTGGAGGGAGTCTGACCAACTCATGGGTGGGTCCAGCTAGATGACTCTCTCAGGGTACGAGTTGGTATCTTGGCGTGAGATGTGCAGGCGTCCACCGCTTTTCCAAGGGGGGGGCTCCCCGGGCATTTCCAACAGTCAGGACTCGAGGGGGGGTGGTAGTGGAAGGGTCACCAGCAAATTCAGAGGTGCAAGGAAATCCGCAGCAGTTTCATTGTGCGTACCACCTACAGTCAAGCGGTTTTGGAGAATGCTGAAATGGTGACCTCACGCTTAAGTTGCCCAAAGTGTATCAGTGGACAGGTCTGAAATGGCCACATGCATTGCCCCTAGCATTATTTGCCAATGCGTAATAACCCCCAATGGAAGCATGGCCTGTCTACACATGAAATCTTTACAGGATGCCCCATGTGAGTAGAAACTGCTCCCCCTGCAGCTCCCCATCTCATGAATCTACACCTAGAAGATGAAATTGTTTGTAAGTATTGTTGTACATTGGTCAAAAGTGCTGGTTCTCTTAACGGGCAGGTCTGCGCTGCCCTAACAGGAACAGCAACTGAGCCCTGCCACCCTCTGAAGCCCGGAGACTGAGTCCTTGTGAAGATTCACCAGCGAAAATCTGCATTCCAGCCCAGGTGGCGAGGACCGCACCAGGTGCTGCTGACAACATATACAGCCCTGAAGTGTTCCGGATGGATGTTCTTGATACCCACTGCTGCAAGGTCCCAGCACCTGCAGAAGACACTGCCTCTGCTTCGTCCGATCTTCAGCGGCCAAGTTTCAACCCGGCCGTGACCACTGATACCTCCACCAGTGGCACAGCCTCCAAACTGCCGGTGCCATCCCATGCCGATACTGCAGGCCTACCACGAGCAGCACTGGAATCAGAGTCCTCTGCTCCCAGTGCACCACTACAACCAGGTACTGAACCAGGACTCCTCAGCTTCTCAGCTTGTTCATCCTGGTGGGGTTTCTGCAGGAGCTGCTGTTCAGGCTCCTTCATCAAGCTCCTTGCATGCCACCTCCAGCGCCACTGTGACTGCTGCTTTTAAAAACACATGTCATCAAAATGACAGATTCATCTGCTCACCCTTGGGTTCACAGTGAGAACAAGAACCATCACCTCACCTGGCAGTATGCCTGCATTTTGAATATTACTGATTATTGCACATATCCCTCATGACTTGTTTCCGAAGTTCCCCTTCATCCCTATTCCCTCCAACTGGGGGACATAAGCCTGGATTGCAAACTGGTCACCCGATCCCAAGGTCCTGGACCCTGTAGTAATTCACATTCCCAGATGGGGTTTACTGGTCCTCCAAATTTCCACACCCCAGACCCAGGTACTCGGGAGGCCAGCAGCGCTTCACCTTTTGTCTTAGGCTACTGGTCTTGTGTGTCATGTCAACAGGGGTACACTATTCATGGAAGACAGCAAGTGTCGATAATACCTTTCAACCAACTCCAGTGTAATCATCAATAATGTCTCAGTTGCCTTTGATGCTGATTTTCCCTTTACCCAATCTGGGTATGCCACTTATTTCAGGACTATTTCATCTGTGGGTACAAAGCTTATTCTGGGTTGCCCATTTATTGGGGAGGAAGTTGTTACATGGGCTATGTCTTGCCTGCCGTTCGACATACCAACACCTTCCCAACAAAGCCTGCCCAAAAGAAGCAAAGCTTGGGAGGGGTTTGTTGCTGGAATGGGTTACCTCATACCAGCCCTTAGGGTCAAGGGGAACCGTGACCACCTGACCCGATTGTGGATATTGCAAATGCCACTGCATCCTCCCTGATACTGCTGTCCGTGAGCAAATCACAATCTGCACTATGGTTCACCAGAATCATATTTCTCGTGGCGCCCTCTTAGCCTCTCAAGGAGGGGTCTGAGCACTTGTGAAGAGCGAGTACTACACTTTCAATTATGCCAGCAACATCTTGGACATTGTCACCCATATCCGTAGTACAGTGAGTCACCTCCACACCAGCTCTGAGGCCACGTGGACCTTCAATTCTTGGGTAGTGAGCATTCTGGGACCATCCATTGGCCAGACCCTACTCATAAACCTGGTTCTAATCCTGAGCTTGTCATGTCTAGTGAGTAGTTGCAAATGTCTCTGTTATTGCACCCATGCCCAATAATCAGAGATTCCCCAGCCCGCTCAAGTGTTCTACTGTCAAACTACAGAAGAAGCAATGTGTTATGACTTGCCAGAATGTGATGTTGGCTCCCCCAAAGATGTAATAAATGAGACTGAGTGAAGGTCTCATAGGAGGGAATTGTGGGAGCAAAACTAGGTTTTGGATGTATTTTTTTTAAACCTTTATTTTAATTGGCGATTTGTCGAGTACAACAGTGAGTTTGATATCATACAGACAGTGTACAGACATAGCCAGTCACAGTAACATCTTACTCTAATTTGTCTCCCACATTAGAGTTAACAAGCTTTAACCTTATAGCGCTGTTATATGTTACAACTGTTCTTGACTTAATCGCTAGATGTGATCCAAGCCAAATAAGAGCGGTTTTCCGCCCAGATATCACAGGGTCTAGCTGTAAAGGGGACGGTGCTCACATACTGATCCTTGTTTTCTTGGGCCCAGGTCAAAGAGAGTAACCATTAATTCTCTCTTGGTTTTTTTTTATTTTTCCATTTCAATAGGATGGTTCTTTTGGCAACCATACAACCCATATTCACGAATCCTCTGTCTGTTACTCTGAATATCAGCCTACATTCCAAATATTGTCCTAAGCGGGCTCCGTTCTAACGGGGAGCCCACCGTAAAGGACATATCAAGCATTTTGTCCCAGAACGCTTTTAACTGAGGACACTCCCAGAACATGTGTAAGTGATCTGCTGGTGTGTAATGGCATCTAGGGCAGCACTGCTCCGTAGGTGAAGACATCTTGGAGAGCCTTGCAGCGGTATAGTATAGCCTATGAAGAATTTTAAATTGCATGAACTTAAACCTAAAATTAAGAGAGACCCTCCTGGTGTGCATGCACATGTGCAACCATTGGACGTCAGTGAGGTCCTTACCCATTTCTTCGGACAAGCGAGCATGCGCGAGGTGGGGGGGGGGGTATCTTGTCCAGTGTCATTTTGTAGAGGGTGGAGAGTATGCGTCTGCTGTCCCCTGAGTTGGCTATGTACGCCAGTGTAGGTGTCTCGCAAGGGTACTCCGGCCATCTAGTCGACACTGCTGACCGAATTCTATAGTATTGGAACTGCTCCCCTCCAAAGACCTCCAGGTCTTTGGTGTAATGAATTTCCCATCCGGAAATAGGTCTGCTAGTGCTCTATAGCCCAATTCCTCCCACCTTCATTGAATTGCTCTGTCCTGCAATGGTCTTCGCCCGGGGAAATTCCACAGTAGAAGCTATCGAGCGAATATTGATCGTCACGCTCTCAACGTGGAGGAGACTGGGTCAAATGGGGAGTCATCTTTATGTTGTCGGTCAAAGAATACTGTCTTGAGTTCCGTGCTGCGTGCTGCTTGTGTTTCTAACTTGATATGGAGAGGTGGTTGCTTCGTAACCAGAATGAGGCGAATTATGCTTGAGAAGCTACTCAGTATAGTTCCAGGTGAGGCGCTGAAAACTCTCTGCTCTCGTATGGGAAAGTCAGCTCCACCCATTTTTTGCGGACTGCCTGGGAGAACTGCGCGAGGAGTGCATGCAACTTGACGAAGTAGGATTTCCTGGGCCATATTGGGACATTAATAAAAATGTATAGCAACTTGGGTAATAGCGTAATTTTAATTAGGGAGAGTTTGGCGGCAGTAGAGATTTCCACCTATGGATTCTGTTTTCTCACGTGAGACCCGACTGCTTTCCTAATTGTCATGCAGTAAAATAGTACGTGTTCTAGATACCAACACCCCCAGATATTTTTTGTGTGCAGGGGACTACCGCAAAGGGAAAGTACCCCAATACTCGTGGGTGCTATCTGTAAGTGGAAATATTTCGGATTTGGAAAAATTAATTGTGAAACCAGAAAATTCACTGCTTCGTTTCATGTCCAGTAGAATGGGATCAAGGTTGGTGTGTGGGTCTCTGATACATAACACATCGTCCGCATATAGGGATATTATCTCTGGAGGGCCAGCCAAACGGACGCCTCGTCGTCTATAGTGCTGTCTGATGATGTCTGCCATGGGCTCGATAGCTAGAGCTAACAAGATAGGGAAGAGGGGGCAACCCGTTCGGGTGCCTCTTCCCAGCTGAAACTGCTCGGACATGCAGGAGTTAACTTGCACTCTGGCCAATGGTCATGTATTCAATTATTTAATATACCGTATCATGGTCAGGCCTATCCCCATCTTCTCCAGTGCCACCCACAAGAATTCCCATGACACCATATCGAAGGCCTTTTGAGCGTCGATAGTTAGCGCCACAGCCCTTGCCAGGGGATCCATCCTGGCCATAACATTGAATTGTCCCCTATTATTTAGCGATGTAGATTCGGGATGGACCAGGTGTGGCATCAGAGGGAGTAGGCGATTAGCAAGGACCTTAGCAAAGATTTTGTTATCATAATTCATTAGAGATAGGGGCCTATAAGAGCTGCATTGATCGCTAGGCTTGTCTAATTTAAGGAGTACCGTGATCACAGCCTCCCAAAGTGACTCAGGAAGCAGTGAATCGCTAAGAGATTCCTCCCATACACTAAGGAGAATAGGGGCCACTATCGCCGCATTTTCTCGGTAGAACTCTGCAGTGAAGCCATCAGGGCCTGGAGCCTTCCCCTTGGGTAAATTGGCAATGACCGTCGTAATTTCTTCAAGTGTAACGGGGCTATCGAGTGTCTCCCTGGCCTGAGCATTAAGGCATGATAGCAGAATGTCCTCTAACAGTATATGTATGACCTGTTACCCTCAGGGCAGTTCTGTGGTATATAGAGTGTGGTAAAAGTCGTGGAAAAACCCCACCACTTCCATGTCTGACCACTTAGTGCTACCCTCCTCGTCCACAATGGAGTATTCCTGGGAGCGACCTCTCTCTGCCTGAACCAGCCTCCACATTGTTTCCCACGGTCTATCTCCCTCTACGTACCTCCTGGCCGCCTGTGGCTGGGAGAAGTAGCAAACTTCACTCGTAGCATGTTCCTCAAATGTTTCCAGTTCCTTGCGTATTTGCAATAACACATGGGGGTCATGGGACCGGGAATATTCTATTTCAAGTCTATTGAGGGTATTTTCAGATTTCTCTAAATCCCTTTGTATGCTTCCAAGAACTCCTGCCTCCCTGGATATCGCCATCCCCCTAATATAGACCTTAAAGGCCTGCCATCAGATATGATATGATATGATTGCTTATTTATATAGCGCCTATACACAATGTGTTTCAAAGCGCTTCAAGGCAAGTGAGGGAACAAGGGAAAGTACAATGACATTCTTACAGGCCATGAACAGTAAGGATGTGAAATTAACTATCGTACTTGGCCTGGCGACATTTCAGATAGTGCTGGAGGTGGGGTGGAGGAAAAACAAGTAAGGGTGGGGGAGGAGACAGACGAGACTGCTATCATACTCGGTCCAGGGACAATTCTGTTAGTGAGTGCATAGAAGACAGTAAGGGGAGGAGGAGATAGGAAAAGGGAGAGGAGGAGAGAACTGAGAGTAAGCAGTCAAAAAGAGTGGAGAAGCAAGAGGGGAGAGCGAATACAATTGCAGGAGTCCGTAGTAACAAATAATGTTGCAAGCCAGGATACAAGATGAAGATGGGAAGAGCATGATTCAGGGCCACCATGAGTACAAGATGCACAGGAAGTCCTGCATGAGAGTTGAGAAAGGGTGACGCACTGTGAATCAATGAAGTCCATAAAAGTCAAATCCAGCATTGGCCACAAGACGGTGATGGTGAAACAAGACTATATCAGGACAGACTCCTGCAAAAGTAGGCTGGAGGGGTGAGGGGGAGCAGGGTAGAAGAATCCAGCAAAACATGCAATACCTGTGTGCGAGAGGGGGGGCACAAGGGAACATCACGGGGGGACCAGAGGAGTTGGGGATGGCCTGTGGGGACACAGGGATTAAACACATGTCGGTGCATGCTTACCGGCTATCTGAGTAGGGGGGTCGGGCCCTGGATCCTCCTGCTCCGACCTTTCTTCGACTGCCCTTTGCTTTGGACACCCGGGAGAGAGACGCCACCTCCCAAATGCCCTGGGAGGTGGAGCCAACCGCATTGCAGGCAACAAAGGCATCTATGTCGGCCTTAATCTCAGCATGAACACTATGTCCTCTAAGGCGGCAGACTTAAACCTCCAGTTGCAGCCGGTGCGCCTGCCACAAATATGCAGCACCAATGACACAGGAGAGTGGTCCGACACGGTACAAGGCCTAATATCAGCGTCAATAACCTTCCCCATCAGCGAACATATCTATACCGGACGACATATCGTGCACCGAAGAGTAAAAGGTGTAATCCCTCGCCTGTGGGTGTGCTATACGCCATGCATCGCGTAGGTCCAGTGTCTGTATGAGGGAATGTAGTCGACGGGTGACCCTGGTTTGGGGTCTAGGTGCTGAATTTGTTCTGTCAAGCGAGCAGTCTAGGATCCAGTTCATGTTCCCCCCCTCATATAAAGGGTATTCCGCAGTACGCAGACATAAGCCTCCCGAAAAGGTCAAAGATCGCAGGGCAGTCCATGTTAAGACAATATGTGTTGGCGAGTATCAGTTCAGTACCTTCTAGTATACAGTTGATCACAACATACCTCCCTTCAGGGTCAATGTGTACCTTTTTCCCCTCAAATTTTAGGTTCTTGTGTATAAGTGTCATGACTCCTCTCGACTGCGAAGAGTAGGAGGTGAAATACCTGAAGAAGCAGCACATTCACACTGTGTCGATGTGCGTACAACATTATCTTGCGCGCTTCAGTGAAGTTGCCGAGACCACGGATATTCCAGCTCAATATTTTCAGCTGTTGTGCCATAACCCCTGTATTATCACATAATGTACCCAATGTGTCATAGTAGACCAGTATGCTATGCAGCACGGGGCTGACCTCTCTGAGTACTCAATTGCCAATTTTTTTGTAGTTTTCACCCACCAATTTTCTAGACGTGCACACCAGGCGCCTAAACACTTTACAGACCACATCTTAGTAGCTGTGCCCTGACCTCCCCCCTCCCGCTCCCCCACTTCCTCCCCCAACCATACATTACATCCACCCCACCCTCCACTCCTCCCATCTGCCCTCACGCTCCAACCTAGCTTAATTCGCACAAAGCAACTGCAGTGGACTACACTGTTGCCACTCTGCATTCAACCTTTTACTTGGGATGTACCATCCATCCTATATAGCGCAAAGAGGTGGCCGCTACATAATATGCACTACTATCAACTCATACTGAATCCGGGGTCCATAAACGTTAGATTAAGCCGTATGAACTAGGGACTATCGGGTAAGTTCTCCTCAGCTGGAACAGCAACAGGATTGTTCACGGGGATCTGTGATTTGATAAATTTCACAGCCTCACTCGGGACTGTGAAAAAGTAAAGTTTGCCTTGCAACTGCAGCTTTAGCTGCGCAGGGAACAGCATAGCATATTGAATGTTCCGCTCCCTGAACATCTTCTTTACTCCTATACATTGTTGGCGCTCATGCTGTTATGAAGTGGAAAAGTCAGGGAAAATACGTATGATTTGGGATCCCAGTCTCAGTTTTTTTCTTCTCTCGAGCTAGCCAAAGCAGGCGATCTCTGTCGTGACAGCTCAGTATTTTCGTGATTATGGGCCTAGGGAAGTCCCCAGGTTTGGGCATGGGCTCTTGAGCACGGTGGGTCCGCTCCACGGCAGAGAAAGGGGATGGTTCTGGGCACCCTAGGAGATCTTTGAGTAGGTTCTCAACTGCCAGTTCCATGCTTCCGGTAAGGGCGTCCTCTGGGACCCCCACTATACGAATATTGTTCCTTCGGGAGCGGGACTCTAGGTCATCACACTTGTTTTTGATGTATTTCATGTCTCTGGTGAGCGTAGCCACGGTATCTTGAAGCACATGCAAGTTGTCCTCAGTGACACCAATTCTGGTTTCCGCCTCAGTAATCCGAGCTCCCTCATGGGTCAGTTGGGATCTCATGGATGCCGTATTCGCGGTAATATCATCGAGCTTCTCATGCACGGCAGTGAATCCTTTTGCCATAGCCTCCATCATGCTGGTCAAATCAGGAGTGGGGGAGGGACCAGTGGCTGGTATAGGTGGTTCCAACAGAGCTTGGCTTGATTGCCCCTGTTCACCCCTGGATGTTGACCTCTCAAATGTATCCATTGCGCCAGACTTTTTCCCCCCGCCGGAGCCTTTGGTCATGAGTAACCGTGACACGTTCTGGGAATCCAGCAAACAGCTGCAGTTAACCAGTACCGCACTCACCCAGATAGGTGGAACTAAATGGAGCAGGGGGCTAGAGGCAGATAACCATACGTGGCACACCACAGTAGTGTCTTCTAACTTCTTGTCATATGGTGTAGGCGTATGCTTCCAGGGGGGTGTGTTGCACCAGGGGCAACCAACGTCTATCCCGCTCCAGCTATCAGGACACCAGAGCTTGATGTGGACAATGACCGGATGGGGCAGAGGGGCCGATGTTCCCCCTTATGCGGGCGCAAAATTGCCAGAGTAAGTTCCCCATATGCAAGGGTAAGGGGCATTCAGTAGTCTCAGCCCCCCTCCCTCTATTTGCTGGTGTTTACAGTGGTGCAGTATGCGCTGAAATTCCGAGGAGGGAGGGTCCAAGCAAGGTACACCTTCTTCATGGGCCTTCTCAGCCCTTTCGATGCCAGCCAGTATGAGGACCGGCCCGGGGACCTGACTATGGTCGTCTGGCAGCCTCCAAGACCAACGTAGTGTGGCGGGGTGGAGGGGCGTTGTTCCTCACCTCTGTTGTAGGTATGCAGGTCTTGCCTCGACCCGCTGCGGACAATACTATCGCTGCCTGTGGCCTAAGCCAGCCACTGCAAGTATGGAGTCCCCCACTCCCTCGATCCAGTCACCGTCCACGGCCCGGGCAAACCACAGCAGCTCCCGATTTCCTCACCTCGGGCGGATGTTGCTGGAGCACACCTGCAGGGCCTCAGTGCGGGGCATCTATGCCGAGGTGCGGGGAGGCGGATAGCCGGTCCTCAGCGATGCCTCAGAGCGGGGACCCAAAGCCAGAGGGAGGATGAGTCCCAGTAGGGGCGCCGGAGAGAGGATATGTCCCAGGAGGGAGCCAGCGCTCAGGCGTTGTCAGCAGTAATGAGGACAGGCACCCACAGGGTCATTCTCCGCTGCCCATGCCGAACGGGATCCAACTAGAAATAGGCAGCCTGCGCAGTACATACGCGCCACACGCATGCCAGACGCAACATGCAGCTGGTCAGATCTCTGCAACCCGGTCTGCCGGAGGCTTGTGCGTTGGACCGGAACCCGCTCCTGGGGTTTATTATCTATCTTAGGCAGTCGTAGGGCGCTGCAAGAACGGATTTCGCTGCCTCTTCACAAAGATATTAATGCTGTGATGCAGAACTCTCGAGCTAGGCAGCCATTCCTCTTGGCTGCTCAACAGCACCCACATGTTTTGAAATTTTAATTAGTTTATGTATTGTGCATTTGTAAGGTGCTTATTCATCAAGTAAATTGTGTTTCAAAGCGCCCTTGAACACTTAACTAGTTGAACACTTTGCTGCTTTAGAGTAATGTTCAGCTAGTGTTAACTGTCACGTTAAACAAGTGCCTTACTGCCATTGTTGTGTGAACTCTGTTCTAATGCGCATGTCTTAACCTAGAAGGCTTTACCGCCTGTTACCTAGTGTTGCTCACCACCCAGTTCCCGCCTCTGATGTTTTTGGCATATATAAGCGTGTTTTAGAGGGCCGCCATCCTAGGGAAGGCGCGTCAACATATGGAAGTTGTCATATAGTAAGCGGGCTCACATGCCCTGAGCCGTGTGTGAACTGTAGAAGTAGCTTGTACAGCAAGACTAGACATTTATCACTGTTTACCTTTAATTCTATTAAATGCCGTTCATCAATCCACTGGAAGAGCTACTGTCTCTAGAGTGTTACTCCAGCTTCCCAATCACTCATCACCACATCATGGCTGAGTGGTATTACTGGTTAAGAGGTCCGGTCCCTCTATGAGAGAACGTTTTAAAAAATATATATATTTTTATTGCATTTTTAACAACCACAACAAACAATAATAACACACTGAATGTTATATGGTTGCATATTTTTATCCTATCTGTACTTTAACCCCCCAACTCAGCCTGTACATAACACATCAGGGTATGTGTTTTTAATCACTCTGCTTTTACATCTGGTGCGGCCTGTGTGGCCTCCTCCTCACCATTGATGTTAACAAAGTCACAGTTAACGCTATCCATCTTTTGAATGTCCATTCCCAGCTCCGCTTTGTGTTCGGTCAGAGCCCTTCCCCATGCTCCAGTTTTTGCGGTGACCCACTTTTCCAATTCCCTCCACCAACTAGTCACGCTCGGCTCTCTAGCATCTTTCTACTTCATAGCTATATTATATTTAGCTATTATGTTCATCAATTCTTTAATTTTATTTAGTGGTTTATTTTTTACATTTCTCTTATATCTGCCCTGCATGCAAGCTTCCAGGGTCTGGATATCCAGTTCTATGCCACCTTGAGATGCCTTGTATGCCGCCTCCCTCCAGAACCCTTGCTTTATCGGGCATCCCCAAAACATGTGTACTAGTCCTGCATTTGCGATTCTGCATCTGGGGCATTGTTGTGTTTTCATACCCTTAAAAGTGACATTGATGGCAGGCGTAAGGTATGCTCTTTGTGTAATGTACAATTGTATTAGTTGTAGCCTGGCGTTGATAGACTTTTTTATGGTACAACACCACCTCCTTCCACTCTTTATCCTCAAACTTCTTCCCAAATTCCGTTTCCCCATCTCTCCTTGCATTTCAGTTCTGTTCTCGAATTCCGGTCTATCAATACTTCATAGATCCTAGAGACAAGCGTGTCCGTTCTCTGCCACCGCTAGCAATGTCTCAATGTCTTCACTCTCTATTGTCTCATTGTTGCTATTCGGCCATCTATCTCGCAATACCTTCACCACCGTGTTATATAACAGAAACTGGTCACTGTGTATACCCGTCGCTTCTTGCAACTCCGCAAATGTCATCGGCCCCTTTTCATTCCGCAGGTGCCCCACTGTACCTATACCACACTCCTCCGATCTTGTCCGCACCATCACCCTACTGCCCTGTCTACCCTCCAGAATTGCCGCCATCGGTGCCTGTGTCGAAGGGGGATCCACCAATCCCATGATCCCGCAAGCCCTTTTCCAAACTCGGATGCCCAATTCTACCAGATAAGGATAATTGGTTTGTTTCCTGGGGGGAATCCAAAGCAGGTATCTCTTTTTGATAGCCAGTTAGCACTGTTTCTGTCGTGGGATCATCGGCCATCTACTGCACCACGTACTGTAGCGGGCATGCCAAGAAGTACAGTTCAAAATGTGGTATTTTTAACCCTCCATGTTTGTGCGGTCTTTGCAATGTGCCCAGGGCCACCCTGTGTTCCCTCCCGCCACAGGAACCCCCTGCATATCTTTTCTAAATCTCGGAAGAACTGCTTTTGAATGTTATACGGGATATTCCCAAAACAATGCACGAGTCTCGGCAGCGCTACCATCTTCAGCAGCGCTGCTCGGCCCATCACAGACAGGGATAAGTTACTACAGAACGCCATGGATTTCAGCAGCCCTTTTTTGGCCCTTACTGTATTTAATTTGTGTGCCTGTGCAGGATCTCGATGGATGTTGATCCACAAGTATCTAAATGAGTTTTTTTCTCCAAGGCAAATGGAGGATCGGTAAGTCCCCCTCCGCCACCGTTGCGATCTCGGCTAGGGAATAAGCATGACTTACTTTTATTAATTTTGATTCCTGTCAGCGCACTAGAAATATCCAACACCTCAAGAATGTATGGCAAATTCCCTTCCGGATTACTCAGGTACAGCAACATGTCCCCATACATGGACACTACATGCTTCACCCCTTCTGTCTGCCCGCATCTCCATATTCCGCCTCAAATACACCGCCATAGGATCCTCTGCTATAATATACAGCATTGGGGACAATGGGCAGCCTGGCTCGTACCACTGTATAGCTGCCACTTGTCTGAGTATACACTCCCGAATCGAACTATGGCCATCGGTTTGGTATATATCGGCTGTACCCATTTCATGTACTGTGGCCCTATCCCCATCTTTGTCATTGTGAGCGTACAACCAATTCCAGTGCACCGAGTCAAATGCCTTAGTCGAATCTAGTGAAGCAACCGCACACTCTCCTTTGTGATCCTTGGTGTTGTAGATCACGTAGTCCAGTCTCCTGAGGTTCTCTGTAATGTTTCTCCCCGTGTACATACCCGGTCTGATCCAGATGGATCGGCACATGTATCACCCTGAAGAGGCTATTTGCCAAAATCGATCTCGCTTTCTTGATTCAACAGTAATAGTGGTCGATAGGATCTGAAATCTGTACTTATCTTATCCGGTTTTCGTAATGGCACTATCAGGGCTTCTCTCAAGCTGTTGGGGAGTATATGTTCCGAATATGCCTCATTATACATCTTAGACATCAGCAGCGCCAGCGTATCTCCGGAGGCCTTATAAAATTCACTGGGGAGTCCATCTGTGCCTGGGGCTTTGCCCGTGGGCAGTGTGCCTCTAGTGACTCCGCCTGAAGTGCAATTAATCGGGGCAGGGTGATGAGGTCAAGTATGTCTTGCCGGTCCCTTTCCTCACCTACTAGGGGTTCCGCGTAAAGTGCTTTGTAATATTCAAAGAAAACATAATTAATACCCGCCTGCGTGTTTATCACCTCTCGGTCCTCATTCTGGATGGAACATATAGGGGATCTGGTGTCGCTCCGCGTATACAACCAAGCTAGCATTATGCCGGGATTGTCCCCCTGGGCATGGCTCCTTTCCAGGTATTTCACATAGTCAAACTTTCCCAATCTATCTCATTGCTTTAGACATGCCTGTTTCAGTTCTATTACTACATGCTCCTTATTTACCTTCGCCTCCCTCTCTAATATCTTCAGCTTCTCTTCCATGTTGTGTAGTTCATTGATAATTACTTTTTGTGCACCCATCGATTCCGCTATCATTTCCCCTCTGATAACCACCTTGTACACCTCCCATACCGTGCCCACCTTCTGTACACGTCCCTCATTCACTGCAATGTATTAAATTGCCCTCTTACGAATGTGCTTAGCAAATGCTTTGTCTAGCAGTTAATCACTTCTCAGCTTCCATGTAGGTATGGGTGTTCTCAGGGCAGACACCCGCCATCTCACTAAGAGCGGGGAGTGGTCTGACAGGACCGTGCCTAGATATTCTGCCTCTGAGAATTCAACTCTGTTTTCCCCACCAGTGAACACATAATCTATTCTTCTGTATACCTTATGTGGGGCAGAATAATGAGAGTATTCCCCGCCTTCTCCGTGTTGTGCCCACCTCTCTGTGTTGTGCCCTCCATAGGTCTAGTAACTGAATGTGCTTCAGCAGCTAGTTTAGCACCTTGGCCGGCGGAAACGGCCGTTTGTGTTTCTCGTCCGATCTATCCTCAGTGGGGTCTAAAGTGCAATTGAAATCCCCCCTCCCCCCAAATCAGAGTCCCACTCCTGTAGGGTCCCAACCTTGCATACAATGCTCTAAGGAACACTGTGGTGTCATGGTTGTGGGCATAAGTATTAACAATACATATCTCACGGTTCTCCAACATGCCGTGTACCATTGCCATCCTGCCCTCATTATCTGTCTTCGTGGTCAACACTTTGAATGGGATAGCAGGGTCCACCCAGATGAGGACCCCTCTTGCATATGTCGAGTGAGCAAAGCCCACCACCACCCCTCCCCACGCCCTCGCCAGGTTTTTCTGCTTTTGTGCATATAAGTGTGTTTCCTATAACAGTGCTATCCCTACCTTGTTCCTCTCGATTTGCATGCTCACTCTTCTACGTTTCACATAATCATTAAGCCCCCGGATATGCCATGTCATTATTTTAACCTTGTCAGCCATTATAATACCAAGTCCGGGGTATCAATGAGGCCACCAGCCTATTGCCCTCCTCAGTAGGAATTTGATGCATCGTTTAACCATGTATGTCAGACTCCCCTTTTCCATCATCCCCCACTCCCCAAACCCATTCCAAACCAAACTTAACTTGTCCCGCTATGCGCAGCATGTTGGGGCTTCCCTGTTTCTGCTCCATCCAGCCTAGCTACTAGACCAGTATTGCTCCTGTTGCCTTTTTAACAAATCGTATTGCTTCCATATTACGTATAGATTTCGATTACTATATAGCTTAAACATGTCTGCACCCGGGGGGTGTGGCCAGCAGGCGGACGATGCGGACGTGACTTGCATCGCTCCCATGCCGCCGGCCAGATCTTGCAAGAATCCTGCTGTAATCATAAATGCTGAAAGGCCAAAACTACTTCAGCGAAGTACGAAAAACTGCTGCATCAACCAGTCCGACAACGGATCAGAATCGGTGCAGGGATCCCCGGCTACAGCGTTCGAAAGTAGCGTGCCCCGCTCCGTGTGCGACAATCAAGATGGCCGCCATGGGTGGGCTCTGAGCAGAGGATGCCGCGTTTCTACGTTCGTGCCTGCCTGAGGGAGAGAACTACAGTGGCGACGGGACGGAGGGCCGCGTGGAGTGAGCAGACCCTGAACTGGTGTGGGCGAGGGTGCTGCCGGGTCGCTGCTGCCTGCCCCCCCCCCTCCGCTACACAGCAGCAGCGAGGAGCGAAGTGGCCCTGTCGACGGGCGCTCTGAGAGCAAGGCACAGCCCTGATTTCCGGGGAGCACAAACGGCCCGGCTGTCGCTGCCTGCGCGCCGGTTCATGGGGAAGAGCGCGCTGCCACGACCCGCCCACAGAACACAGCTGCAATGCTAAAAGAGCCACCAGGACCCGCGGTGGGGTTGCGGACGCTCTGCTCAGCGTAGAGCGCCTGCCGGTCCCATACTCTGGTGACTGTACACCCGCCTGCCTGCACACGAAGGTCAAGAAAAATCGGTAAGGAGAGGGAGACACAGGGAGCGTGGTGGCGGCGGCAGAGAGGGTGAAGCTCTGCCAATCCCCCACATGAGACTGCGCCCACTGCATTAAATGTAGACCATCAACAGCCACTGCGGAACCCAGGCAGGAAAATAAAGAACGTACCCCCAGTCCCCCGCATTGGTGGCACCAGACAATAAGAGGGGGGGTGCGACTGCTTGTAACATCTCCGGTGGCTCAACAAAGCAAATAAGCAACTGTTTGGTGGGCAAAAGCACTAAAAGGATCAACTAACGCTACCCATAGCACTGCCAGATAAGCCTGAACGGCCGTCTAACTTTGCTGAAGCACGCCACATGTAGAGTCAGCACACGCGGATGCATGTCCTTCCCCTAACTGAACTGTTGTTGCCGAGAATCTACACACACCACAGCAACTGTTGCTGCTACGCCTCTGCAGTGGGGTGCACGGAAGAACCCCACACCCATTGGAGGCAAATTAGCACGTCTCCACACACGAATCGTATCCCCTAGTGTACCGTCCGTCATAAGCAACAAACCACCACAAGTGCCAGTCAATAGCCCCAAAAGAGAGGGGAGGGAGTCGGCGCGGCACCCGGGACCCAATCAGAGTGAGCACCCAAAACAAGGCATACGAAGGTGCAAATCCCCAGTAGGCAGAACCCTACGCCGCGCGGAGACCCGGTGTGTGCCATTCCCAACGCTCCAGGTTATACAGCCCTATCGGCTCTGTCTCCGCCCTCATCTCCACGTAGAACACAACTTTCTGTTGCTGTAATAACGAGTTGTTAGGCAGAAACCTGTGCAGTTCCCTCTGGGACCACTGCAAAAGATTTAAGACTACAGGTGTTGGCAGTAAACCCACTTGGTAGCAGTCCGCACCGCACAGATTCACTGTGGTAGCTGTGGCTGAGCAGTCAGACCTCCCTCAAGAAGAGTTAGGCAATATACAGAGGATACATAATAGGTACAGAGGTACAATAGTACAAGCAAACACTAACCAGAGCTAGGTGTAAAAGTATAAACTTATTTATTAAAGGTACACTCATAAATTACACTAGCACATTAGAAAAGATAAGAGAGTCAAACACAGTTACTATTACTCATATGTACATCCCTAATCGTTTGTTGGACAATTCTAAGTTAACACCACTTATTTCCAACCAGAGGTGAGCGCTTAACGTTAGATGGTACTCCAACAAGTATTACCAAAAGGGAGGGAAAAGGCAGAAATAAAGAGAGCAGTTAGGTAAAACACTTTTCACATAAGGTTAGCAAAGACAGTAAATGGTGGAACAAGGGGAATTAGTTCGGGGCCCGCGTTAGAGGGAGCCAGGCGAAAATGTGCCCAAGATCACACAATGTCACAAGTCTTTGCAGGTGAGTAGAAAACGGTTTTACTATGGTTTTGAAAAGTTTAGTTAGGGTGTCCCAGACCTACCCAGGTTCGAGAGCCGAGGGCTAAATCTACCCCGTACAATCGGTGGCAAGGGAGGCCGGGCGGAACACAGTACCTTTTAAAAGTGGAAAGATTCCTCCAGCAGTGGTAGTCGTTCCTGGTAGTGGGAGCAAGTCGCGGCGTCGTCCCGAGGAAGAGGTGATCTCGACGGGGAGGAAGGCTGCAGGTCGTTGCACTACCAGGGATGAGGCCAGCCGTGGAGTTCTCCGGTCACAAAGGATTTTTACCCCTCTTTCGCGGTTGAGGTAAAAAGTGGTATCCCGGTTGCCGGGGTGCTTGGCACAGGCAAGGCGGCCACGAGATGCTTCGGGACGGCGAAAAGAAGGCAGCAACTGGTTGTCCCCACCAGTTAAGGGAAGAAGACTCTCCGGCGGGAGATCTCCTCTGTCGTCGGGAAAAGTGGTGAGACGATTCTGCTGGGCTTCACCGGTGGTGTCGTCTTGGCAGGTCGGCTCGGCTTCTCCCTCTTCGGCTTCTTAGGTCCTGTGGCGACTTCTCAAGAACCAGTCCCAAAAACCCTGCTTTTATGCAGCAAACCCCCATTCATACAGCCTAGCTGTCACTCAAACATGCTAAGTGGTGAGCGGGGTGGCTCAGCACTTGGGCCAATCACACTAGAGTGCGACCTGAGTTGGCAAGGCAACTCGGTCCAGGGTGCCTAAACCCCCTCCCACACCCCCTGTGGTACCCAGACAGAATGGCACCACTTTGGAGGGCTTCTGTGCAGAAGCCCGCCAAAAGTGGAACAAAGGCTCGACTCGGGTTCAGGGTTACTGAAGTGAACCTAGACGCCATTTTGGCGGCGAGTTCCGGCAAAAAATCCCAACCGGTGAATTTATATTAAATAAATAAACCGGCGGTATCTTTAACATTGCACCAAAAAGTGGTGCATCAAAAACCAATGGGAAATCCCATTGCGAAATATTCCGGTGGAATATTTCCGTGGTATCCACTGCCACCAGCCAGAACTCGGCGAGGGGGGACGGGACAGTACCCCCTCGACAACAGACCCAGGGGCAATCTAATTGCCCCTACCAGTACTTCCACAGTAAGATGGTTTGTACTGGTTAAGTTCCTAAGTTAAGACTAGTAAAGTCAATGGTAACTTTACAGACCCAGGGAGACAGTAGTCAGTCCCAGGGTGTGGAGTCTATGTTTGGGGGTCTCTAAGACACCCCTGTGCTACTGCACTGAGGGTGCTGTGTAACACACATTCAAAAACCAATGATGGCCTATGGGGAAAATTACCCCCTAGCCCATAGGCACATAGCAAGTCACAGAAACACTCTCAAGTCATGTCCAAGAGTGAGGATAAAAGAGTTTCACTCTTGGCAGGAGAAAAAAATAAACCCCACAAAATCCAGCAAAGCTGCTGGGGGACTCACTAGGTTAGGAAATTCAGCCTAAACAGAGAATTCTTCCTAACACGAGTGAACAAAATGAGGAAAGATAAACCCAGGAAAACCTCCACACAAAGTAGAATAGAGCTATATGCAACTACACCAATGGCTCGCTCTCCGGAGCGGTCGTCGACAACGGAATCAGACTATCCAGTAAATGACATCTCCCTCAGGGACGTGATGAGTGCAATAGCCAGCTCCAGAACATCAATGGAGAAGAAGATGGACAGCATAGGTGCTGATGTGTCTCTGCTCCGTCATGATCTACAAAAGCTAACCTCTCGCACTGGAGAGGCCGAAGCACGCATCTCAGAGACTGAAGATAACCTACGAGGGGTCAATCGCCACATGTCTCGTATGCTAGAACGCATAAAAATCCTGCAGGCAAGGGTGGATGACAGTGAAGGAAAATCCAGACGCAACAACATCTGCATACTCGGTCTCCCCGAGAAGGCAGAAGGGGCATGTATGGAACTATTTCTTAAAGAATGGTTGGTGAACATATATAATGCAGAGTCCTTTTCCAGATTCTTCTCCATCGAGCTGGCTCACCGCATCCCGTCTGGTAAAGTCACACCGGGCGCCCCACCGCGCACAGTCATAGCAAGATTCCTAAACTATAGGGAAAGAGATACTGTGCTACAATTGGCCAGATCGAAGGGGACTGTCACATACAATGGATCTAAGATCGCCTTCTTCCAGGACTTCACCAGAGAAGTTCAGAAAGCGCGCCAATCCTTTGATCCCCTCAAAAAGAGCCTGCAATCAATGGGAACCAAATACAGACTAATTTTCCCTGCCCAACTCAAAATATTTCATAAAGGCACATCCGTGCATTTCACAGACCCTAAGGAAGCATGGAACTGGGCCGAAAAGGCATATAGAAGGCGATTGGAGCACTGAAGGAAAAACGAGAGGAGAATGCAACTGACCACATCCTGAGAGACCACCAGACATAGAGCCTCAACAACAGCAGCAAGACAGAATGCCACAACAGGGAAATGAATGAATACGGTTCAACAGTATTTACCTAATGGAACCACAGTGCGCAAAAAGTAAAAGAGCCTGCAAGTCGAACGTAACACAAATCACAAAGTACAACACGGCTGGTGGCCGACCTGGCAACCCCCCCACCCCCCTGACAAGGAAACAAACTCACAGCACCAAACGAGAGTGCTACACCGCCAAGCTCCAGACTCTACGCGCAAACTGCAAACCCAGATAGCACGGAGCGGGCTTATGCGAGTTAAAGTTTAACTGATTACAAGTTCACGGTGGGCCGACAGATACTTCAGTTGGGGTTGGAGTATAGGGAGGTGGAAGTTGAGGGCAAAGTTCTTATTCGATATTTAGCATGCAGCGGCGCTCCAAGCACAACGGACGGGATGAACAATAAGCTATTCCACTTCCTAACTAATCTGGAACATTCACGCCATATGAGGCGAACCCATAAATCTAAGATCCAGACAATTGATGACACCTGACGCTGGCCCATCCAATAGACACCTAAAGCTCATGACCTGGAATGTGAATGGGCTGGGGTTTAGCATTAAAAGAAGACTGGTATTGCAATATATTAATCGGCATTCACCGGACATAGTACTCCTAACTGAAACGCATCTTGCAGGGACGATCTGTAATCTCTTCAAGAGATCCAACTATCGCACGGCGATACACGCGGGATTCTCCATGGGGCGAGAGGGGTGCTAATATTGGTTCATAAAAGACTTCCACTAGATATCTCGCAAATGACGCAGGACAGAGCTGGACGTTATGTACAAATACAGGCTACGCTCTGGAACCAAACCCTGGCGATCATGGCAATATACTCTCCACCGTCTCTCCTAAACGCACTGCTAGCAGACATTACCCCAATCCTGGCCGCAAATACGTCTGACATGTGGATGTTAGGTGGCCACTTCAATGAAGTAATGGACAACACCCTAGATCGCACACACATGAGAGCAAGGAACCCAGCCACCACCACTAAACTGGCCATCTTTGCGTCCGCACTAGGGCTGAGAGATGCATGGCGGGATCTGCACAGGGACACACGCGAATATTCCTTCCACTCAGGAGCGCATGCTTCAATGTCAAGAATAGACTATTTCTTCCTACCAAATCAGAACATTCACAAAGTGTGTGGCGCATCCTTCCTCCCACGGGGTGTCTCTGATCACTCCCCACTGTTGCTCAAGCTTGAAACGGAAAGACCACAGCCTCCCCCCACATAGCGGCTTAACTCCTAATACCTGGGGTTCCCGGACCTACAGGAGAGGTTGGAAACAGTCACCTCTGAATACTTCGAACTCAACACAGGCTCGGTCAATGACCCTGGAACATTATGGGAAGCATACAAACCGGTCTTAAGGGGCAAAATCCTCTTGTGGACAACGGCAAAGAAAAAAGCTCACCGTGAACTGATCATAGAGGCCCAAAAGAGAAGTAACGATCAGGGAGTCAGAACATATTACTAACGACACTCCCGTGACAAACAGAACCCTGACACTAGCCCAGAAGAGGCTCAACAAGTTATCGCTGGACTGTGCCAAGAAAGCACGTGGTGCCATGAAAGCACGGATACACGAGACTGGTGAGAAAGCGGGCAAACTGCTTGCATGGTTGGAAAAACAGGATGAAGGTCACCAACAAGTGAAAGGCGTCAAGAATGCGAATGCAGAGGTGGTCTCCTCGGATGCAGCGATAGCAGAATGTTTTGCTGATTTCTACGAAGAGCTTTACTAACCCCCCCAATGTCACAGCGTCCAGTACCATACTGGATGGTGCCAATCTCCCCACACACCACAGAGCAAGCCGCTACACTAGACACAAAAATAACTGAGGATGAAATCTCAGCAGCCATTACCCAACTCCAAGCGGGAAAGACCCCAGGACCTAACGGTTTCCCACTAGACACCTAGATATATCTACCCACCTGCTTAACATTGTTGAACACTCCTTAGAAGTAGGAAGGCTCTCACCAGACCTACGCAAGGCTACAATCGTAGTGATCCCCAAAAAAGGCAAGCCCCCGGACGAATGTAGCTCGTACAGGCCCATATCCTTAATAAACAGCGAACCCAAAATACTAGCGAAAATACTAGCTAATAGACTCCAAACGGTTATCACAACAATGATCCATCCGGACCAATGCGGCTTTATGCCTCAAAGATCCACGAGGATGAACATCCGTAGGTTGCACCTAGCGCTGGAAAGAGCATCCGCCATACGACAATCACTGGCCTTACTGGCCATAGACTTTGAAAAGCATTTGACTCTGTCTGTTGGGAGGCTCTGTGGGCAATAATGAGAAAAATGCAGTTTGGTGAGTCATTCATAAAATGGGTCCAGCTTTTTTACAACACCCCGCTGGCAGAAGTGAAGGTAAATGGGTGGCCCTCTCGTAACACCCAATTTGGGAAGGGAACCAGACAGGGATGCCCGCTCTCAGCAATGCTATTCGCATTGATCATTGAACCGTTAGCAGTCATACTGAGAGACACGACAGCGTGGACGGGTTTCTGCTGGAACTCAGGTTGGCAAGATAAAGTATCTCTCTACGCAGACAATCTTCTGGTGTACCTAGGCGACCTGACAATCTCCTGTTCCATAGTCACTCGAATACTGTTAGATTACGGGGCCTTTAGCGGCCTAAGAGTGAACTGGTCCAAATCAGTGCTCTTCCCGGTGAAAGGTGTAGACTGCATTCCACCACAAGGCTCCCCATACCAAGTCGAACATAACCAGTTTCGATATTTAGGCATCCAGATCACAAACAGACTGGATAGCTATATAACCCATAACTTATATCCGTTGGTCAGAAGATTCGCGCAAGACGTGACCCACTGGGAAGCACTGCCATTAACACTACTCGGCAGAGCAGCGCTCTTCAAAATTCTTGCCCTACCTCGATTCTTGTATATCCTACAAATCGCCCCCCTACACATCCCAGCAGCAGAATTCCTTAAAATAGACAGAATCACACGCAACACGCAAACTACTATGGGCAGGGAAACATCCAGGAATAGCTCTCAAGACCCTCCAACGCTCAGTATGGGAAGGGGGAATAGGACTCCTGAATATCCAAACCTATTACTGGGCGACCCAGATGGCGACGGTAAACTATATACTACATGGTAACCCAGAACTCCCACACATACGGTCCGAAATAGCAGTAAGACACGACATGTCCCCAATTGAAAGCCTATACACCACAAAGAACCACCCCCCTGAAGGCACGATAACAGCACATACATCCCAAATCTGGAGAGAAGTACACAAACATATCGGATGGGACAACAAACTTACCCCAGTCCAACCCATCTGGAATTACTGGCAAACAGCCGGTATACTAACCATTCAGCAAATATATGCAAACAACCAAATTTTTTCATTTGCCGAGATCTCGGCCACATATAATCTTCCTACCACTGAGAGCTACCACTATGGCCAACTATATCATGCTCTCACCAAACTAAGGGCCCAACTGTTAGACATGCCGGAATGCACGCCCATCGAAAGGAACATAGTGGTAGACAGCGTGAAAACCAAGGTCACATCCACCATGTATAATGCCATCTCCTCTTTTGCCACGAAGGAATTGGCGAGCCTAAAGCTGAAATGGGAAAGAGATGTGGGCTTGATACTGCCTGAGGACTGGATCTTGAGCCTGATGTATCCTAGAGAGACTGCAATCTCGGCTAGAATTCGGCTTATACAACTGAAAATACTTCATAGGATATACTATCCCCGAGTAGCACTATACAAATGGGGTAAAATAAATGATTCCAGATGTCTACGCTGAAGGCAAGAGGAAGGAACCTTCTACCACATCCTATGGCAATGCACGAAAATACGCTTTTGGCGAAAATGTGGTCAGAGACTCTCGAGGTTCATGGGCCGAACAATGCCAATTGATCCTAAACTTCTTCTCCTAGGAATCATAGAGGAAGGGGAAATGTCTCGCTTTGAAAAGCTCCTGCTCTCAACCTCCACAGGCATTGCCAAAAGAAACATTGCGCAGCTATGGGGTTCAGAATCCACTCCCCAATATGACCAATGGTTATCGGACGTAGACGTCTGCATCCTAACGGAACGCCGAGTATATCAAGCAAGGGGCTGCCCGGGCAAGGCAGAGAAGATATGGGCTAAGTGGGAACAAACTGAGTAATATACATATTGACTGAACCAATAGATGATGTATAAACCTCCCACTATTTCAGGGAGACATATCCTGTCCTGTCATTCTTTGAATAAGACTAGCACGGAAGCGTCCAAGATATACATACTATGTCTGATCGTGCTGCCTCACTGTCTGCATGCATAGTTACAAGTTTGTGTAGTGTATGTCTTTTGTATTGTTTTGATGGAAAACCAATAAAATGTGTTATAAAAAAAAAAAATGTCTGCACCCAGTTCGATGCATCTTGTTTACGTTATGTGTTCTGTTATAGCAGGCTGTACAGGGTTCCGCTCCCCTCGCTTGGGTACGTTGGCTCTGGTCTGGCATGTCTGGTATTTGGGCACTGTCCACCCAGTCCTGTGCTTCCGTCAACGTCTCAAAGAAAGGAACTTTGCCATTGCATATCACCTTTAGCTTTGGGGGATAAAACAACATATGCTTGAGGCCTGCCTTCCTGAGCCTGGCCTTAGTCGTGATGTACTGGGCTCTTCTCTTCTGGACCTGAAACGTGTAGACTGGGTACACTGAAATCTTCGCTGACGCCCTCTGCATCTCACCTCCTGACCTGGAAAAGGCCAGGATCTTTTCATAGGCCTCGGCGAGGCACCTGGCGGTGGTCTTCTGATGGGGGAACAATGTGCTCTTTCTATCGTGAACCCGTGCATGAGTTCTTCCGCCCCTATTTCTTGGATCAACATGGTCTCAATTTACGTGGTGGCGTCAGACCCTTCTGCTCCCTCAGACAGCCCCACGATCCTGATGTTTATGCGTGCCCAACCTTCCACTTCCTCAGCCCTGCCTTCTAGTAATTTGACTTTGTGCTGGATGATGTCGATGTCCTTCTTTGTTTGGACCCTCACTTCTGTATTCTCTTTCACCTGCTCCTCCAGTTTCAAAGTGCGTTCTGCTGTAGCTCGGACGTCCTGCCACAGTGCCACCTCGATGGCCACTGTGTCGATCCTGGCCTATAGCGCTGCTTGCAGTGCCGCAGTGGCCGCCATGATCTGCTGCTGCCCCGTTTCTGCCATGTTTTCTGGTGGCGATGCTTGACCCTTATCTGTAGTCTTCTTCTCTCTTTCTGGACGATTGGGTTGTTCTTTCGTGAAAGTTTGCAGTGTGTTTTGCTTTTGTTTGGTATTACCATCCTTGGTTGTCATCATGCTCCACAGATGTTGTGGTGCCCCCTGTTCTTGCTTGTTTCAAGGAGGACCAGCGTGGTCTGTTGGAAGCCCCAGATGCAGTGCGCACTGCTGTCTCCGTCTCTCCGGAGTTTATCAGCTCACCCCGCAGGATGTAGTCGCTGCTTGCCCTTTCGCTGTGTTTGTCCGCCCTATCCCAGTGCTCCAGGGTGGGTTGCTTTATGGCTGGCCTTGGTGGGTTGCGCCGTTGCACCTGCTCCCCCTGACTTCCTGTAATGTTGCTTTCACTTATGCTCAGTGCATCGTTTCAAGATCTGCGCCCTGTCGCAGTGCTTGTCCTGAATGCGGTGGCACAAGTATTCTCCTCTGGGCCAGTACTTTTAAGGCTCTTCCTTGTCTCTTCCAATACCCGGTGGCTTAAATTTGCATGGATCTCTGTTATGGTGCCAGTGATTGGCTATAATGTCTTGCACGGGCCTTCCGTGTGCTGACTTGTGTCTATGTTGCTTGTTCTATAACCTGCTTCCTCTCATGTCCTCTCATGGTCCGCCTAAACTCCAGGGCCCCTGTAGCTCTCCTGGCTGCACGCTGCTTTGTATGTTCGGCGCATCAAAATAAAGGCCGGGGTGTACTCTCCCAGGACCCCTGCATACTATGTTCCGTCTGGGTCAGTTGTGGAGAAGAACAGTGTGCCCTCACAGGGAGTGATGTCTGCCTGGTCTTCACCGTCCGCACCGCTGTAGTGTGGCGACTCCTTAGTGGGCCTGTGGTCATCCATTCTCCCATGTATGCCAACCTCAAGGGTCTTTGACAAATCCCTGATTGTCGCTATCTAATGCGTGCAGGCTAGAAATCAGGCCATAACCCACGGACCCCCGCCTGCTGCTTGCGCCTCTTCGTTCTGTTCATCTGGGGGTATGAAGGCTCGCGGTCTCAGGGCGTAGTGTCTCTGCTAGCCCTCTGGATGCTGTCTGCAAGCTTCTCGCTGCAACCCCTCTTTGTGCCCCAGGGTCTATGGGTTACTTGTTGTGCTCTGTTTGTGTTCATTATCCATACCACTCCCCATGGCTGAGACCTGATACTTCTGATCGGTGCCCTCTGCACAAAGCCTTTGTTCTGTTTCGCTCAGGGAGTGAATGTACGTTATTACAGACTGTGCTGTCCTTTCAGGCGTGCTGCCTGCGCAACAAGTTCGGTACACCGGAGTAACCGCAGGTGGCGAGGGGGAAGCCCTATTCCTTACGGTTTCTGTTATAGCTTGAGTGCTGGCCCCCCTATGGCCCCAACTCCTTACCGCCCCCTGTCATGCTCCCTGGCTGCTGCGTGTCACAGCTCAGCTGGCGCTTCTGAACTCTTCCTCCGTGGGCTCCTCTCACAGGCACTCCGCCTCCACTGTACTGCTTCACCCTGTTGCTTGCCTTGCCTTTCCGAAGTCGGTTCACCTTCCAGCTGCTCTCAGGTGTCTGTTGGGCGCTGAACTATCCCCGCTGCCACTTTGTGTTGCTGTGCCACTGCCCTCAGCAACACGTCACAGCCTTCTGCGGCCTGCCTGACGCGTCCCAGCTTCCCAGTTTTTTCGGCTTGCAGCCTTCCTTTGTTGGTGCCCAAGTGCCTCCCACAGCAGCACTCCGGTTGCTCCATTCCGACTTCTCGCGGTTCTTCACTGTCTGATGTGGTGTATGCACCTGGGGTACTCCGTCACAGCGGGGCAGCACCACCCGCCATCTCCGTGGGTGCTGTGCAGCTCAATTCTATTCATAGTTTCCTTTGTCCTCAGCCGCCATTTTCCAGTCTCTCACGGCTCCCTTCCCACGCGGCAGTGCTCATTGTACAGAGTCTTTCTGCTCGCTGCTTCGGGCCATCCAGCTTCTCTGATATTTCTGGCAGCTGTTTCTCTTTGTTTAAATTGTTTTCCAGTAGTTTTAAGTCCTCAATGTCTGGATCTGCAGGAGCTGCCAGTGAGCATGTCTGCCTTACATGGCTGCTAGCCATGCCCCCCTCTATGAGAGAGCGTTGTGCTGGAAAAGGAAGTCGGCTACTGATGATCAGAACATTTTGTAGGCTTGCAGGTTAAAGTTCATCAAGGTAACACAAGTTTTGTACTCATATTGAACAAATACACTTGAAGTGTACAAAATAAAATTAATGGAGCCCTTTTGAAGGCCAAAAGAAGTAACAAAGCAAAACTATCCCTTGTGGCCTATAAATAGAACCATATATTGATATAAAAACAAATGCTTGCTCTTCTGTGCAGCTTTACCAGGGGGGGTGTCGGCCACAAACAGTGCTCAGTGCGTACAACTTTGACCCTTTTCCCCAGTTGGCTGCACTTTGTCAGAGGTTTCACACCACTGTCACCCCTATCCACCTCAAACATCAGGAGAGGATTGGAAAGGTTCAGTTTACCAGACACAAATCCAGCTCCTGTGCACCACCAGACTGCTATGCTTAAACACAGATAAGACTGGAATGTTGCTTCTTTGCCGTGTGAATACCACTGTTTACGTATAAACTGGCCTCGAACCGTGGGATAGACTCCCACACCCTTCTTTCGTACACAGATTTGTGCTATGTTGAAGCATGTGACTCTATGAAAGATCCAATGTTGGAAAGAACAGGTTACTTACCTGTAACTGAAGTTCTCACGCATTGCTTTCGTTCATAGATTCACTTGCGATCCACCTATTTCCCCTAAGAGGCTGCCGCGTGCAAATTCTCAAGTCACCAGACCGGGGGGGGATCGTATCTAGTGGAGCTAACGCCTATGTTCACCTCACTCGCTAAACCAAATGTAACCAAACATGAGGTGGATACACTATTTAAAAGCCTTTTCACATTCATATATATATGTGTGTGTATATATATTGTAGTGCAGCGGCCGCTGCACTATAGTTGAGTTTCAAGTTTCATAGGAAACCCGACAATTGAATTGCTAATAACATTTGACTTGCATAATGGATTTTGCTGATATTTTGCAAACAAAAGCTTGTCACAGGTCACCCCAGACTGGAAGGATTAATAAAAAAATGAATAAGGTATTCAGAAAGCAAATGAACACTATTTTCGGCTTACTCACATTCATTTCCGGATGGAAAAACAGTCAAAATGTGAGCGCAGCGCACAACAAAAGCGACTGGACGGAATTAGACCAGGTATGAAACAACTTCTGGATTCCCTGGAGGGTTCTGCGGTGATTCTGTTCAATAGTTGTTAAAATATGCCCCCTTCTCCCAAAATAAGCTATATCTCCCATGGTGCTTTGCAGGTGAGAGGCTTTTTTTAGAAATTAAAAAACCACCATTTATTTTTTGCTCGGTACGACACATAACCGGGGTTCTTACAGGAATAACTGGGGTTAACCGAAAACGAAATATGGAACAAATGCTGTTTGGAGGAGAAAAAAAGGATGAAATGGCATCAGTCTAGAGGTGGGGAGGGGAAAAGAGGACACCATTTGAAATTAGGGAGTTCACGGGGTGCCTGGGGACCAAATTCAGAGCTTGAATGTTTTCGCATTACAGGGGTTATAGAAACGGGATTGGGAATGAAAGTGTGTCACACGAATAACCATGATATTTTACACATAACTGCAGTTATTTGTAGTACATTACTATTATCAGGGTTATACTAACTGCGGATATGGGACAAAGGGTGTTAAAAACAAAGACACAGTTAAAAAATGAGAGGAATGTTACAGCTACAGTGAGGTGGGCAGTAATGGATGTGGCTACTGGGTTACTTTACGTAACTGGATAGTGCAATATGGAAAGTGGACACCGCCGAAGGCCATGGTTAGTGGGCCCCGACGAAACCTATTGGGGCAACATGTCAGGGGATCATGGCAAAAAACCGGCCCACTGGTCATGGGCAAAGGATATGGCTAGTGAGCATGAAAGAAAGGCAGTATTTTAAAAGATATTGAGAAGAATTCCAGTCACACAGCGCCTATTGTTAGATTCTGAAATGCTTTAGTCGCAACAATGTTTATTGAACTGGTTCAACCTGACACGTGTTTCGAGCATAACCATGCTCTTCTTCTGATGCTCGTTTGTATAGAGGCCTGAACCTAGGTTCAGTGTGGGGAATTCAGTCCTGCTACAGCCGACCACCACGTTCCATTCCGCAACTGCGAAGCAAAAGAGTATCAGTATTGCGCATACCCGACAGGGTCTTTCAGGTTGTCATACCTGTCTGGCATAATTAATGATCTAACAAGGTCTCTCTACAAACAAGCTTCAGAAGAAGAGCACGGTTCTGCTCGAAACACGTGTCAGGCTGAACCAGTTCAATAAACATTGTTGCAACTGAAGCATTTTAGAATCTAACAATAGACTCTGTATGACTGGAATTCTTCTTAATACATATTACTTCTGTGGTGTACACAGGCAATGTACCCACACTTACCGTAACCAGCAGCCTGCGTTACCCTTCATAAATCAATTGCAAGCGCGGTACACACTCTCGACTTTATTGCCATTTCTTTTAAGGACGTACTTGCGTTATCTACTAGAGCAGAAAATGGAGTCAACACAGACAATCAAATACCTCCCTCATCTGCAAAGGACAAATCTGAAATAATAGATGAGCATGTAACAAATCAGGCACCCAAAACTTTGACCACAAATCCACTGAAACAGATCCTGTTTGATATTTTCAATGCATTAAAACAACCGGCAAGACTGAAGCGTGCAAAGATAGCACAAATAAAAAAGACTAAAAATCAAACTATGAAAAAACACAACATCACTAATAGCTCAAGCAAGTTTTTACGAAATCTTAAAACAGTGAGCCTCTCAATAAATCAAGGCGAAGAAAAAGTATTAGAAAAGGAAAAAGGATTCCCATAGTGAAATTAAGGAAAACACAAAGCAACTTGAAAGTTGTAAAAATATATCTACTGATCTAGAAAACTCAACTGATTTAATGGAGCTATCGATATATGAAGATGAAAGAGAAGAAAAAAGCACAGAGAATACCGCACTTGGCGATCAGTCTAAATTGTGTGACAAATCTTCTCTGGAGAACGTGCAAGAAGATAAAGGAAAAACAAAGGAAACAGCCTGTGCTTTGACCACGCTGGAAGGTCAGGATAAAACAGAAGTTTGTGTATGCGTGCTGGTTCCAGCAATGAACTCTAAAAAAACGAGAAGATAAATGAAATCAGTCCAGTGTTTCGAACAATGGAGGAAAAACGAAAACATCTGGCCTGCAAAGAGTCGCATAACAGTGATCAGACCGAGAGATCCAGAAGAACAATAAGTCCATATATGCATAAGAAATTTGAGACTCAAACCAGAGCTGCTGCTGATAACCTATGCGCCTCTAAAAATAATTCCAATGGCCCAGCGTGGATCCCTGCCTGTCAAAGAACTCAAAGTGATCATTCTTATAAAAATAATAGTCGGCAGAGTGTCAAACAGGAACCTGAAAGAAAACCGCAATTCAAATACTGCCTTGGTTTAGAACGGACATTTCCAAGAAAAGACGGTCTGACGCTGAACCGTACAAATGTTTTACAACTTTTTAATTACCTTCCAGCGCTCAGGACCATTGAATCCAGAGAAATCAAATGTGTCGAATTCTTTAAAGAACCTGAAGACGACAAAATAAAGCTCCATCTTGGCTCTAGGATAGTATGTGACATCCTTCTAGACGCAACGGCAGTCCTACTCTCATTAGGATTTGACATCTTTGAAGTGAACAAGAAGCAAGATCGAAATAACATCAGAGCACAAAACTTAAACATAAATACTCCATCTCCGATGAGAGAAAAATTGAAAGCAAATCATGAAGATCAAGACAATGAGAAGATGGCAAGAACTTATACCACAACTGACAATTCAAAGTTAACTGAAACAGTTTACAACGAAGAAACAGAAACGCAATCAGAGAAAGAAAAAATCCAAATTACATTTTCATGTAATAGTAATAACCAAAGAAAGGATACTGATGCAAGACCCCTACTGCATGAGAGCGATGATGATCTAAAAAACTGGAACTGGATCCCTGTTGCACTGACAAAACACAATAGAAAAAATTTACGCCAGGCCGCCCCAGCTAAATCATCAATCAGCTGTGGATCCTGGAACATCCGAGGATATAAACATCTTTTCCAACAGGAGTGGATGAAAGGACTAGACATTATATGTCTCCAGGAAACTTGATGATTGATCCACCCATTTCTGACGTATATGACATCTGCTTCAACCCAGCCATTAAAAATGAGAAAGGAAGACCGATGGCTGGTTTAATCACGTTGGTCAAGAAAGGTCTAGGATACAAGATAATTGAATCTATAAATGTAAATTTGTATATACAAGTGATCCATATGTCCAAACAAGATGAACATTAAATGACACTAGATTCAATATATCTTATTAATATCTATTGGCAACACAAAATAATGAAACCAACGTGTTTTATTGACATGATAACACAATTGCTCGATAAAATCAATGAGCAAGTTGATTCGTCTAACATTGTACTCTGTGGTAACCTAAACATCAGGTGCATAGAAAATAATACATCAGCGTATATGAGCGACTCTACCATAGCTAAGCAATAGTGTATAGAGATGGAAGCACGAAAGATGCACATGTTAAATGGAAACATGCCAGGTGATATACCAGTTAACATGACCTGGAGAAGAGACAATCAGAAATCCATTTTAGATTACTTTTTTGTATCTGAGAGTCTGCATTGGTGAATAAAGACCTTGAAAATCCATGAAAAGCAAGAAAGTGATCACAATTTGTTGGAAATAAGTCTGACTAATATAACCTCAGAACCCCAAGCTTACTGGAAGCATGATGTCGCTACTGATTCCACAAGACTACGCTTGAGACTTGAGGATTCCGATGTCAAAAATATTACAGCGATGTATAAGCACGAAAAGGCTGTGCTGGAAAATGATCATATTCTCACTCAATTTAAGGAAAAAAACTATGGCCTTAAAAGACCAGGCTTTGTACCAAAACATACATTTGATTTAGAAATTCTAAAACAAAACGTAAAATGAGAACTCAAATACGAGCTATACAAACAACGAATACTCCTGAAGCACGAAGTAAAAAAAAAAACATATTATTCAAATGTACAAAAATTGGTTAAAGTCCCATAAGTCGATCGTGTAGCAACGTGATGCTGAAATGATGCTATCAAAGCTTGCTAAAACAAACACCCGAGACTTCTGGAGTGTCATCAACCAACATGGAACTTTGCAACAAGCCATCATGACAAATGCAGTAAAAGAAAAAGACTGGATAACACATTAAACCACTATATACAGTAAAAAAGAAAATGTAAAAGAGCAAAAATGTCCAATTGTAACATCATGGGATCTAACATTTGATCATGATGAGATTTTAACAACCATCAAAAATCTAAGGGGGTAATTCATAGAATTTGGCGCACAAGTGGTGCACGCGGTTGGCACACAGTGTGTGCGTGCGAATCTCTGCGCCAGCCACGTGCGCTAAAATCCATTTCCGCGCACAGCGTATTCATGGATTTTAGCTACCAAAACCAGCCGTGGCGCACAGTGGCGCAGCGACCTTGCAGCAGCGCCTGTTACGCCCCCAAGAGCGCCCCTCGCGCTGCGCTAACACTGTACCAGCACGGCAAGTAGGGTACGTGTATTATTGGGGTTTGCGGGAAGTTTCACACGCGATTGGCCCTGTGCGAGTGGGCTACGTGTATTACTGGGGTTCGTGTGAAGTTTCACACGCGATTTCAGCAGGGTACGTGTATTTCTGGGGTGCGCAGGAAGTTTCACACGCGATAGGCCCTGTGCGAGCGGGATACGTGTATTACTGGGGTGCACGGGAAGTTTCACACGCGATTTCAGCAGGGTACGTGCATTCAGGGGTGCGCGGGAAGTTTCACACGCGATTTCAGCAGGGTACGTGTATTTCGGGGGTGCGTGGGAAGTTTCACGCGATTTCAGCAGGGTACGTGTATTTCGGGGGTGCGCAGGAAGTTTCACATGCGATTTCAGCAGTGTACGTGTATTTCGGGGGTGCGCGGGAAGTTTCACACGCGATTTCAGCAGGGTACATGTATTTCGGGGTGCGCAGGAAGTTTCACACGCGATTTCAGCAGGGTATGTGTATTTCGGGGGGTGCGCGGGAAGTTTTCACACGCGATTTCAGCAGGGTACGTGTATTTCAGGGGTGCGCGGGAAGTTTCACACGCGATAAGCCCTGTGCGAGCGGGGTACGTGTATTACTGGGGTGCGCGTGAAGTTATACATGCGAAAGGGCAACGCCCATGCGCGATACGTCAGACGCGCTTACGCGCTAAGGGCCTTTGGTCCAATGAAATCGCGTACGTGTGCTGACCCGCTTACGCGCTAAGGGCCTTTCCTCGAATTACACGCTGACCTGCAATTTTTTCAGGTGCCAAATCACTCCGTATCAAGCTGGCCACGCATACACACACGGAAGACCACCCTCCTGCCATGAAGGCCATTTTCCTGCCTCCTAGAGCCCCGAGCACGCTCCCACCTGCCATCTGCTGCTGCTGCCTGACTGTCTGCTGCCCACGTGCCCTGCTATTTGGTGCCTGCACATCAGCCATCTGCAGGGGTCCAGTTGCTGTGTCCACCCCTGCTGGAACAGAAGACTCCCGACTGAGATACCATCGCTCCACAGTCCAGCTCCAGGACCCAGTTGCCCACCCACTCATGCCTCTGGGGTTTCCATGTCGGGCACATCTCCATCTGGCACCACTGGCAACCCCCAGCCAGAGAGACAGAGGGCCACCAGCTTCACTGCCACCCATGTTGGTGTCCTGGTGGAGCATGTCCTGGGGCATTATGATGCCCTCTTAGGAACATCACGCCCCAACAAGGAAGGACGGGAGAGGATCTGGGACGATGTAGTGGTTGCCATCAACACGGAGGGGGTGGCAACCCGCGACATCAAGCACGTCAAGAAGCACTGGGAGGACTTCAGGTCCAGGACCCTCCACAAGGCCCGGCGCCTCGCGGAGGTGGGCCGGGCACGCATGAGTAACATCCAGATGAGGGTACGAGAACGCGTAGCCCCAGCGCTCCACGCCCAGATCCTTCGGAGGCAGACCCGTCTGGAGTTGAGCGGTAAGTGGCCAAGCATTGCTGTGTGAGACAGGGCATGTTGCAGTGTGCTGGTAGTCTGATGCTTGCCTGTATGTGTGACATAGGCCATGTATGGATGTGTGTGTGCAGGGACATCATGGTCATGCATGTGAGACCAGTTATGTGTGAATCACATGGTTGGTGCATGTGTTTCAATGCAACATGGGGAGCTCTATGCGGAATGCACACATGAAAGCATGGCTGTCTCTGTTCCTGGACATGGAGGGGGGGTGAGGAATGGGTGCTGATGTCATGTACATGTATGGTGCACATGTGTGTGTGTGTGCCTGAGAAGTGTGTGACTTTGAAATGCCATGGATGCATGTGACTTTGAAGGCAACATCTTGGCTTACAGGGGCCCTTCTACATGGATGTTGATGTTGATTGCAGGCGCCAGGACTGTTTCTGCATGTGTGTTGTGTGCATTCACCCATGTGTTGTGGAATGACAGGATGGAAGTGACATTTGACAGTGCCACTCATGTGTTATTGCTTCCTGTCTAGGGTATTTTGTACTGTACCCTGATGCTTGTGTTCTATGTCTCCCTCTACGCAGCGTCAAGTGAAGAAGAGGGCGGAGACGGCGCTGTGGAGCCAAGTGGCGGGGATGCCTCCACTGGGCGGCGACGCAAGGCCCAGCCACCCTCCTAGGAATTACCATCATCCGTGAGCGAGGGGGCTGGGTGCTGCGTCTGCCACAACGGCTGTGGCGGAAGGGCTGGGTGAGCCCCCACAGGGGCTTCCAATGGCGGAAGACGGTGTGGAGACATCCAGGTTGGTGGTCTCCACAGAGGAGGAGGAGCCCGCTACTGAGCCGCACATGGGGCCTGGTGGGGGTAGTACCACTGGTGCAAGTGGTGCAGTCAGGTGGCAGCACAGGTCACCGCGGAGGGGCCTGTGCATGTCGCTGTCCCTGACCCTGTGACTGCACCACCATGCACCAGCAGGGAGGCCCCGTCCCAGGCCTGTCTGCAGGTAGGGGAGAATGCCATGTCATCTGCCTCACCACTACCTGCGGACAAGGGGTCCTGGTTGGTGCCCCGTTGCGCGTGCGTGTCATTTGTGATGACGTGCGTTCTTCCTGGGCGGAGAACGCACGCCATCACGGAGAGCAGCGTTGTGACGTGGCACTGCTGGGAGGGGCCCTGGTTGGTGGGTTCCTACATGTGTCGCGTACTCTGGCGGACCTCTCCTCCTCTATGGAGACTATGCGCCAGTCGTTCTCCACACCGTCTTCCGGCCCAGATTCCACCAGGGCCCCCGTGGACCTGGCCCGACCAACACAGCCAGCTTGGTGTTGCCCCCATCCCTGCCACAGTCAGGAGTTGGCGGCCCAGCAGGGGTGGACACCACAACTGGAGACCAGCTGATGGAGGATGTGCAGGCACCATCAGACACGGCACATGGACAACAGCAACAGGAGCAGGCTCTAGGTGGGAGCAATGATGGCTCGGGGCCATCAACATCGGAGGGGCAGGCATCGGCCAGAGGGCAGGAGGACCCAGGACTGGAGGTGTCTTCCGTGTGGCAGCGGTTAGGCCATGCTATGGATGCAGAGCGGCAGCGGGCAGAAGAGGCACGGCTCACGATGGTCAGGGCGGAGAACTCCATGCGGAGGGCCCTGAGGTGGGCCGAGTGCCTCGAGGCAATTCGGAGGGAGTTGGGTGGAGAACATGTTATCGTCCCTGCCAATCCTCAGGGGCATGGAAGAGGACCGCCTCCAGGACATTGAGCAGAAGTTCAATGATCCCCTGGCCCGGGACATCCAAAAGTGTGCCGTCGGACTAGCCCGCTGTTCTTGTAAATAGTTTTTAGAGTTAGGTTTCCTTTTCGTTTTCCTTTTATTTGTGGTCAATGGACAATGCCACACAAATTTGTCTATAGTTATATTTTTAGGTAGTTTGTTAGGTAGGTTTCATTTGTTTGGTTGGGATCATGGACAATGGATTGTATATAGTTTGATCATGTATTCATTTCTTTTTTTTTTTTTTTGCATTATGGACATGGAGCAATGGATTTATTTTTCCCGGACAATGGATTATAAATAGTTGGACTATGGATTGATTTCTCTTTCTTTTTTTATTATGAACATGAAGCAATGGAGATTTTATTTTACATTTCCTTTGGATTTGCGTTGTTGGAGGGTGACTTTGGACTATTTTTCTTTAAAAATGTTTTGGATTGGTTATCATTTTCATGATAACCATCTTTTTCACATGCTTTTCATTTCATGTTTCATATTTTGGTATGCTTTCATTTCATTTTTTATTTCATGTACATAATACATTTTCATTTTTTAGTTCCATGTGTGGGATTCGCTCATTGGGTTGATGCATGTGAAAATGTGGGTTTACACAAGCAATGCCAACCAGTGTATGTGTGTGACGGACATGTGTTGATGTACATAGTTGACTTTTGGTTTGTGTCATGAGATCAGAATTTCACTGCTGGGGGGTGGGGGTGCAGAGGGACATGAGTGGGGGCCTGCTGGCAGGTGCCCTGCAGTGCTGGGGGGTGGGGGTGCAAGGGGACATGAGTGGGGGCCTGCTGGCAGGTGCCCCTCAGTGCTGGGGGGGTGGGGGTGCAAGGGGACATGAGTTGGTGATCAGTAGTGCAAGGTGACATGTGGCTTGGCTGGGGGCATGCCCATGGTGGATGGGCTGCCTGCGGGACATGACCAGGGGTGCAGGGTAGTCCCCTGTGGTGTGGGCTGCCTGCAGGGGCCGTGGAGGGTGTAGAGGGAACACCTGGGAGGACCCACACTGCCAATTCACGTGTAGGACTCCCCGGCACCCCCGAAATACACGTACCCTGCTGAAATCGCGTGTGAGACTTCCCGCGAACCCCAGTTATACACTTACCCCGCTCGCACAGGGCCCTTTCGCGTGTAACACTTCACGCGAACCCCAGGAATACACTTACCCCGCTCGCACAGGGCCCTTTCGCGTGTGAAACTTCCCGCGAACCCCGTAATACACATACCCTGCTGAAATCACGTGTGAGACTTCCCGGGAACCCCAGTTATACACGTACCCCGCTCGCACAGGGCCCTTTCGCGTGTAACACTTCACGCGAACCCCAGGAATACACGTACCCCACTCAGTATATGCATGCTTTTTATTTGTGCACACTTTTGTAATGCGCAGGGACGCTACCGCCTGCCTTCGTGTGGCGGACGTGTTTAGGCCTGTGCGTGTCTTTGCCCGTGCGCGGGTTTTCCCTATTCGATTCCATGAATACGTGTGGTTTGCGTGCGTGTGGGCGTTCTGTGTACTTCCCAGCAGTACTTCCCCCGTTACGTCTTCTTTTTCACGCGTTATTCCTCATTCAGCGTGTTACGCCCCCTGTTCCGCCTACTTTTGTTGTGTGCGCTTTCGCTGTGCGCTTAGCGCACGCTGTTTGGAGACGTGTGCGCCAGCGTGCGGCATGCACGGATTTGGCGCACAACCAGTGGGAAAGTAGCGCAGCGCCTTCCTTGAATCGCACGAGTGCGCGTGTGCTTGCTTTCTCACGCTTGCGCCTGCTTGCGCTGGGATTTTCGGCACACGTTTGTTCCATGAATCGGCCCTTAATCGTTCAAGCGCTCCGGGCCCAGACGGGCTGAGCAATTACATCTTAAAACAGAACCCCGATGAATGGGCCAGTTTCTGTCATGTTCTTTTCAATAAAATTGCGACTTCATGCTGTACTCTGCAGTCCTGGAAAAGTGCTATTGTAGTCCCTATCTTCAAAAAGGGAGATAGAAGTAATCCGAAGGACTACTGTCCAATAGCACTTTTAGACGTCTTGGGAAAGGTCTATGCAACAATGCTAACACGTAAATTAAATCAATGGATCCACACTGTAAACCAAATGGACCCAAGACAGACAGGCTTTGTGAAAGGAGTTGGATGTGCCTTGAATTTGCTAATTGTAAACATTCTAAAAATGGAAACGATAAGAACGGGCAATAAAATATACATCGCTGTCATAGACTTTGCTCATGCTTTTGATAGCATTCCTCGAGAAAAGGTATGGGCTAAGCTATACGCTTGGAATTGCCCTATAAGTCTCCTATTAGCAATACGAGAATTGCACACTGAAACTAATATACAGATTAGACTTGACAGAGCTGGTAAATTATCGGATGCTATACCTACCCTTTGTGGAGTTAAGCAGGGGTGCCCACTGGCATCCATAATTTTTAATCTATTTCTCTCTGACATAGATGTCACTCTTGATCAGACTCAGTCATTTCCACTAAAAATAAATGGTCATCAAATAAGCCGTCTTCTCTATGCGGATGATTTAATTCTACTAGATCTTACGCCTATAGGCCTCCAAAGAAAACGAAATGCCCTAGAGAGATACGTTCAAACCAATGGACTTACCATCAACACGACAAAATCTGAAATCCTCGTGCTAGAAAACCTTAGAGGCAAAAATAAAGGCAGAGTAAGTAAATTCCGCTGGTCACTAGAAAAGACGTTCCTTCAAAGTACATCATCAACAAGATACTTAGGAATGATCATCAATTCAAGCGTTAACGACGCACCCTGGGTTGCTAGTGTTAAATCTAAATGTCAACAACTGACAAATCAAGCATGTATCATCCATAAAAAATATGGACAATATTCACTCCTCCCAGCCTTGGCGTTTTACAAACAAAAATCAGTTCCAGCACTCATATATGGAGCTGAATACGCATTTGGTGCCCCGTATCAGCTGTGGAATTCTCTTGAAAATATCTTTTGGACAAAGGTCCTACACCTACCCCAAGGAAACCCGACGGCGTGCATTAGATATGAACTTGGTCTAATATCAATTCACGCCAGAATCTGTTGGAACACGCTAAATCTCTACTCAAAAAATGACTACTACAAACACCCTTATCCAATTTGAGATTTTACAAAACATTGAAAACTCCAAGGAACAAAATGTGCTAACATCCTGGGTAGAGAGTTGCAAGATGATCTTGAAGAATCTTGACATTGACATCGAAACCCTACATACTAATCCAAATTTGGTGAATAAACGCCTATCGAGAAGTGACTGGATTGTAACAGAAGATAAAAGAAGAACTGAAAATGTACCCCATGAAAAACGAGCATACAAGGAAATTCCAAATTTTTTAAAAATTATTTCCAGAGGCTCGGCAGCGAGATTTGTATTTTAAATTTAAATTTAATCTACTTAAGACACAAGAGTGAAAAAGCTTATGGCAGAAAAATAAAAACAGGACAAAGATCTGTAGATTCTGTGGACTATGTGAGGAGACCTTAAAACATCTTACCCTGCTATGTACAGCCCTCAGAAAGGAAAGAACAAGATGTCTTGGAGACTTGATTACAAAAAGACCTTTTTTAAATGCTGATGATTGGTGGCAAATTATGTATGATGAGACAGAAAGAAAACACATTTTTGCCCTTACCTTTTTTATAGACACTTTAAAGTGAAACTAAATAACCTTGAAAAGGAAATTGTCTAAAGGGACTAAAATCTGTTGAGCAAAAATGTAACAATCTGCTGAATGGAAATTTTATGTTATGTTGATTGGATTATGATGATGTAATCACATTTTAAAGGTTTGTAATAAACTATATAAAATTTTAAAAAATAAATAAAAAAATAAATTGTCAGTATTTTAAAAGATAGAGTGGGCACAGTCGAAGGCCGTGCTCACTGACCAGGGCTGAAGGACCTGGCTAGTGGGCTGTTGGCCGCATAGTGGGTCCAAAAGAAACATTTTGGGGAAACGTGTACAGTGCACACGGTCAAAGGCCATGGCTAGTGGCCCGTAGAAAAACTATGGTACAACAAAATCCTTGAAGATTCACCGGATGTAGGAAGTCATGACCAGCTTAACTCGGTGTGTTCCTGTTGCAAAGCCCATGAGCACATACATATTATAAGAGACATGATTTGCAATGACATACAAAATGGCATTATGCAGAACATGTCATTATGAGGGACATCAACGGGAACGCGCTGAGTTAAGCTGATCTTGACTTCCCACATGAGTTCTTCAGCATTTGAATCAATAAAACAAAGAAGAGAGCCCATTCTTTGCCTATAGACATGCCTAGAAACACTTGGGTACAGGTGCGTTATAAATGCCTAATCATCATATCATAGATATTAACAGATGTAGATGATGATTCCAACATTCGACCCAAATCAACATATAATTAATTACTGGGCGGGTCTAGAAATTCTGCGAAATTTGAGAGCTGCCGCCAATGAAGTCTAGCATGTAAAGAAACTAGACCCAGCTCATGCCTGATAATGGCATTTGGCAAAGAACTGTAAAAGGCAAATACCTCTTTCCAGGCCTGTCCCTGTAGCTAGTCTAGATATTCACTGAGATCCAATAAGCACATATCTAAATCATAAAGAAGAATTTAGTAGTGGCAACAATGAACACCTAGACACCCTGGAATATAAGTAGCGGCGTGTGATATAAGTGAGCGAGATTTTGCAGATAAAGACTCCTTCCACAAAACTATAGAAGAAGAATTACCTAGGGTATAACCCAAATATCTTATTTACCAAACTCTTTCAATCTACATTGGACTTAAGGGCATGAGCTTGCAAATTATTGGCTAATGCATATTGCATAAAAAGAGTTTGTGTGGCTTGTAGCCCCAAAGCTGTCTGATCAAAAAAATATAGATCGTCAGCAAAAGCCAACCAGCCAATGCAGTCTCAGTCTGCCCAATCTCACTGGTATTATCCTATCAGTGTTCCACAGATTATCAATGTCCCTAAAATGGAGGTTAAACAAGATAGACGCAATAGTACAACCCTGCTTAACCTGTAAACATACGTATAGAACCTGTGAGGGCCCCTAGGGGAGTGATCCGAATTTTAAAGGTGGTGTTACGATGTAATGCAGCTACAAGCTGTGCAAAATTCAGAGGAACATTATATTTCAATAGTTTGTTCCACAAAACTGATCTAATTACGCAGTCACATGCAGATGACATGTCAAGGGATGCCATAAAGATTGGACCTGTTTGTCTATGCTTAACAGTATTTAGAAGATGTGCCATTATAGTCACATTTAAGGGAGTTTCCATCTTTTTCCGAAAACCGACTCGAAAGCGTGAAAGAAGGGCTGCCTGTTGAATAACTTTTTCCAACTCCCTGAGAACCAATAATGCGAAGACCTTGGAAGAATCATCAGTAAGGGCTATAGGTCTATAATTAGTCCTGGCGCTTTTGGTGCCAGGCTCATTATCAGGAATAAAGCAATACCAGTTTTGGACCTTAATCCAACATGGAGGCCTATTACACAGCTCAGTTCTTTAGAACCAAGCCACAGGGTCTAGTGTTTTGGCTGGGCCTAGAACTACTTGGCCTGGAACTACTTGGCCTGGAACTACTTGGCCTGGGCTATTTAAATCACACCCAAACAGCAGAACACGCTTCACGTTATTCTGCACTCCTGCAGCGTAACGCTCACTGTGTCCAGCTCCTGCTCATCTGCATCTCCGACGGCCCGATCCTGAAGCCCTAGATCTGGATTCCATTAATAACCTGGAAGTACAAGAACAGCACTAGCGAGCAAGAACACTTACCTGTGAAGTAATCGATCTTGAATCCATCCTGCGCTTTGCTACCTCGCCCATCTCCGGAGTTCGCTGCAACCTGCAAAGGTAAAGAAACAAGGACAGCATTCATAACAATTCTTACCTGGGCAAGCAGCGAGTCCTGGCAGCACCCTGCGCTTCTCTTACCTCCCCCATCTCCGGGTTTCACCGCAACCTGCAAGGGAGAAGGAACAAGGTCAGCATTAACAAAGCACTTACCTGGGCAAGCAGCGTTTTGATCGCTCATCACTCCGGAACATCACTGCAACCTGTACAAAGAAGGGAAGAGAACAGGTTATCAATTAACACCAATAAAGAGCGCAGCACTCCGCGCATCAATAACTCACTGTGGTCTTCGCCATCGGCGCGGCAACTCCGAGATCGCAACCATCCCTGTGAAAACAAAAAGAGACATTGTTAGGGAACAGCGTAGTGGAGCAAGACGCTGAGAAGACAGAGAAAACAGAGGGAAAGAAACAGACAGAATAAAGACGGAAAAGACATTATAACTCACCTGGAAGACAGCAAGCAGAGTCGGAGTCACAGCAGGTCTGACCGGACATAAGGGCACACGGACCAGTGAAGCAACTAGGTCCACGGAACGCCGGACAGTTCAGTGCACAAAAACCTAAGGCGCTACCCAATGTCTGGCACATAACCAAGCAGAGAGGGGTCCGGGATAGCGCATAGACCTCCATCCAGTATCGTGTGGCGCCCCCGTGGATACCAGGTGAGCGTAACAGATGGCTACTGGAAAGGCAGTTGTGTAGGTTAAGTGTTTAAGGGCAGACCTGTGAGCTTTTAGAGCACGACATTTAGTTCCCAAACTGGTGGAAGGTTAGAAATGGGAGGGTATAATCTTTGCACCCCCTCTATGAAAGCCTTGATAACAGGAAGTTTCCACCAAGAGACCTTGTTCTGTGAAGTGGTGTATGCAGACAAGTCTGCTAGGTGTACTTTGATGGAGTTATATACTAGGCCAGAGCCTAGTAGATGGAGCATGTAGTGTAGAATGTTGGCTGGTCAACTTTCAATTGGTTTTAAGGATTGTGATCTGCACCATACCACAAACCTTTTCCACTTGTTGAAGTAACAGTGTCTGGTGTTGGGTTTCCGTGCCTCCTTTAGGATATCCATACACCTTTGAGGAAGGTTTAAGTGTCCAAACTCTGACTTCAGGAGCCAGGCTGCCAAGTTCATAGGCTCAGGATGTGGATGGAGTATTGTCCCCTCGTGTTGGGACAGCATGTTGGAGGGGCACGGAAGCTTGATTGGATTGCACATTGACACTTTTGAGCAGATGTGGAAACCAAGCTTGTCTTGCCCACATTAGAGCGATCCAGATTAGAGTGACTTGTTCCTGGTGCATCTTGTGCACTATCCTGCTCAGGAGTGGTGTCAGTGGAAAAGCGTGAATACATTTCCCTGGCCGCTCATCCACAGGGCGTTCCACTTGGATTTTGGTTGGAGAAACCTGGATGCGAAGTCTGGGCATTGTGCATTTTGGCTTGTGGTGAAAAGTCTAAGGTGAGGTGAGGATAACCCCACTGGGAGAAGATTTTGTCTAGAATGTATCTGTTGATTTCCCACTTGTGTTCCTCTGGTAGAGGGTTTCTGCTCAGAGTGTCTGATAGAGCATTGCGTTCCCCTGGAACGTGTTGAGAAACTAGGCACATTCTCCATTTGAGTGCCTGAACAGACTTGAAGAGTGTGTGCCTCCATGCTTGTTTAGGTAAAACATGGCAGTGGTGTTGTCTGTGAGTACTTGCACCGGTTGACCTGTTAGATGTTGCTGAAAAGCTTGCAGAGCCTTGAGAACTGCCAGAAGTTCTGGAAGGTTGATGTGGTTTTGGGCTGTGGTGTATCTCCACTGGCCGTGAGATGTGTGGTGAAGGAAGTGGGCTCCCCATCCGGAGAGTGAGGCATCTGTAGATGGTATTGCTTGAACTGGTGGATTGCGAAAGGGTTTTCCTTTTAGCAGGTTGTCTCTGGACCACTAGCGAAGATACTGTACTAGGGTTAGCAGCACAACCACTAGATCGCCCCACTGACTGCTTCCCTGAGACCATTGTTTTGCTAACCACTCCTGCATGGGGCCCATGCGCAGACATGCCTGAGGAACTAGATGTATGCATGAGGCCATCATCCCAAGCAGGAGCATTGCTTTGTGTACAGTTAATCTGGCAACCGGCTAGGTAGTGAGGTACTTGAAACAGCATGTTTTGTACTCTCTGGTTTGAGGTGAAGACCAGCTCCTCTTTTTTTCTTTTTTTGATAGCTCCAGGGAATTGTTTTATTTGACTGAGAACGAGGCTTGTTTTTTCTTGTTGATGGAGAATCCCAATTGGAACAGAAGATTGATAGTTTTTTGGGTGTTGTATTTTCAAATTTAAGGAGACTCCCCTGTTATTAGCCAGTGGTCTATATAAGTGTACACTGGTATTGAGTCTCTGCGAAGGTGCGCCGCTAATACTTCTAGTACCTTTGTGAATACTCTTGGAGCAGAGGCTATGCCAAAGGGGAGCACCTTGAACTGGTGGTGTTCTCCCGCTATTTGGAAACGCAGATATTTTGTGTGCGCTGGGAACATTAAAATATAAACGTATGCACCTTTCATATCCAATGTTGCCATGTAATCCCTGTTTTAAGAGAGGAATTACTTAATGAATCGTCGTCATGCAAAGTTTTGAGGCTTGGCATATGTGTTTGTTGGGCGCAGGTCTAGTTCCGGGTACATAGTTAAGTCTTTCTTTGGCACACGGAAGTACGTTGAATAAATACCCTTGTTTACCTGGTCTGCTGGGGCGATCTCTATGGCGTCCTTTTCCAGCAGGGCTTTCACTTCATCCAATAATATGCGCCTTTCCTCTGCTGTCGTTTTTCTGTGTCTTGGCAGGTGGTTGTATGACCTTTTTTAGAAGTTCTATATAATATCCTCCTGCCTCAGTGGATAACACCCACTTGTCTGACGTGATCCCCTCCCATGGGTGGGTGAATTGTGAGATGCGACCTCCTACTGGAATGGCCCGAGAGGGGACTTGGAGCGGGGCGTCATTGTTTAGGAGGAGTGGAGGCTCTTTCTGAGGAGGCGCTATCCCTGCTCCTGGACCTTTTGTAGCCTCTTTGAAAATTGGAGGAGGAGGACTGTCCCTGTGAGTTGCCCCACAATGGTGATTGACTGCCTTGAAGAACAAAAGGGCGGGGACGCCAGGTGTATTTAAACTCTGGTCATATTTGGAAAGCACCGATATATACATATGTATAAGGAAACACTGGGACCCGAATTGGTATGCTTCTGTTTGGTGAAAAACCTGGTAGCAAAAACTGTCTAATAAATAATCACATCAACATTACACAGCCAAATACCAATTAGGTGGGAGGAGAAAGAATTCAATTCACATTCAATACATAATTACTGCAATAAATGTATTTGATCATAAAAAATCAATTAGTGGATTGTAAAATCTCTCATAATAAATGTCATATGTTGGATTACATAAATGAAAACCAAACAAATTAGCAAGTATAACAAAAACAAAATCAATTAAATCCTATCACAATTGAAAGTGTACATAAACCAAAAAAGAACTGCAATCACCTCAAAACAAACTCCAACTATACTACTCATACACCTTCTCCATACTACTCTCTCAATTCAATTTGAAAATACATAATAAGGAGGACCACAGTGAAAAGAAAAAATATAAACACTGAAACAAATGGTGACTACAAATATTAACAAAAACTAAGCATAATAATCCAAAAAAGCAAAAGAACAGTTAAATGCAATGGTTTGGGTGACTGGACAATCTAGTCACGTCCTAATACAAATATATCATCATAATTCTTAGTAAAAACAAGAAGATCCAACATGTTTCTTTCCAAATCCATTGTCCATCTGTTTTACAGAAATTCATCATGGGTTGAATGGCATGGAGTCTTCAGGAGAAAGCAATGCTTAATCGTTGCTGTACACTGATTTCGTCTACCTTGAATTTTCACCTGTATGTGTAACGGAAGCATACATTATTGAACTCAAATTATTTTGGCAAATTCAGTCTGCAAAACATGACTCTATTAATGGGTCAGGAGCAGAAGGTCAAAGGACCTTTACAACAAATTCACACCAGTCCAGTAGACAATTCGCTGGTCACACTGGATGAGAAGGAAATAGTTACGTTTAGTTCCGACTGAAGGCACTGTCATTAAATTAACACACAATGGAACACACACAGATTGGTGTGTATGACTACATAGTCATACACACCAATAAGTAGAACTATAAACAACATGGCTCGAAACAGCAAAAGGGGAGAGCATATAAAGAAAAAAGGTAAACACTCTCTCCAAACTGTATAATGATATTCTACGCAGACAACAGATTAGGAAGACTGATGACAAAAGGATGTGGCACAAAGATGTTTTGAAAATGTTAAGTGTCTCTATGCAGAGAGTCGTGCTATATCCTTCGCCCTGAATCTAGTCGAACACCACTATTACATAGTGGCACCATAGTGATCGTATGCAACAGGCAGATACTTAAACTGAAACCATTGTGGCATCAATCACCCGTCTCCCAGTTGTTAATTGGTTTTGTGAGGTTTCACTGATCCATATCATCATGGCAACTCACAGGGTTCCACATAGGCGTGCTCCAAACTGACATAGGGCCTCATTACACGGATGGCGGTAGGGATTTACCGGTATCGGTAAAATACCGGTACCGGTAAATCCCTACCGCCTTACTAGGAGGTCCCTTTGCGGGTTGGGGGATTTAACGCCTGCTTTTTGCAGGCGTTAAAATCCAACCCGCTAAGGGACCTCGGAGCTAATTACGGCACCGCAAAATTGCGGTGCCGTAATTAGCGCCTTCCCCATTCCCATAGAGCCCTATGGGGCAGAAATGGGAATGGGGAAGGGCAATGGCGGAAGGGGGATTTACCGCCCCTCCAACCTTGGAATGGGGCGGTAAATCCCCTTTCTGCCAAGGCGGTGCCGGTATTTTACCGGCATGAGCCATGGCGCTAATAGCGCCATGGCTCACCGCCTACCGTGTAATGAGGCCCATAGTCTCGTCGCTGTTATGAATCAAAGCACAACGGCGGGTATAAAAGCAGAGCCTCTTCCTTATTCAGTGCTTCAACGGATACTGTCTCAGAACAGTCTTAAAGCGTGACGTGTTACTCTTAAAGAGCCCGAAGCACAACTCCAATCGGCTGCTTTAAACTAATGTAAGCCGCATCTACCAATGTCGAAGCTTTGCCTTCGTTCCAGCCCTCGCGCCGTCGACGCCGAAGCCAGTGGCGCTCTCGACGCCGAAGCCTTCAGCGCCCTCGACGCCGAAGCCTTCAGCGCCCTCGACGCCTTTGGGGCTTTTTGCCTGAAATTCACAGTTGGAGATACCTGATACTGTGGATCCACCAAGGAAGGCTCCTTATAAGTCTGTGCGGCCTGTCGTGGACTCCAGACCCTCTTCTGTCTCGATGCAAGGCTTTTCCCCCTCCCTCTGGATGACATATATGAGAAGGAGGAAAGGTCAGACTTTGATATGGACTCTGTTGAGCCTGAGGTGGCTCCTGTCTTTTCTGGAGACAGTCAATTGGATGAGTTGAGGCAAACTCTTCATGATGCCATTGGTTTGGACACTTCTACGGATGTGGAATTTGGCAGGCCTGAGTCGTCCTACAGGCAGCTCATGGCTAGGGACACGGAATATCTGGGCTGGTCCAGTCCTCCTGAAGATTTTGTGCAAGATGATCTAACAGACATTTTAGATCAAGGTCCGTCCTCTGACCCGGTGTTACCTTTTCATCTGACTTTACAGAAAAGGGTGGCGGCTGCTTGGCAGTCATTGGAATTTCTTCCGCCGGTTAACAAATAGTTTACCAAAAAATACTGCCCTTCCAGTGGCGACCCCAGCTACCTTTCATCTCACCCCACTTCCGAGAGTTTGGTGGTTCAGGCGGCTACAGCCACCTCGAGGCAGGCGGCGTACCCTACCATCCCTCCTGATAGGGACGATAAACGCTTCAACGGTTGGGCGCGCAAGGTGTTGTCTGTGGGGAGTATGGCGTTGAAGTCTGCCAACTCCACTTGGGCCTTGGCAAGGTTTTCACACACTCTGTAGAATTATGTTTCTCTAGCAGCTGAGCATATTCCCAAAGGGGAAGAAAGGTACGAGTTCCTTGCTCTCATGCAAGATGGCAAGGATGACATGTGTGAATCCCTTCAGTCGGGTTTGGACACGGCTGACAGTGTTAGCCGGTCCATGGGTGCGAGCACCGTTATACGCAGATTTGCGTGGTTGTGGAAGTCGGGTTTTGCTCCAGATGTGCAAGCCCATCTTTTGAACATGCCCTTTGATGGCGCGCATTTGTTTGGCAGCAAGGCTGACGAGAGCCTTGAGAGGTTGCAGACCTCAAAAGCTGCTGCTAAGTCTTTGAGCGCAGCTGTGCGTCAACCTCCGCCTTTTCGTCCTATGGGACAGCAGTGGAGGGGAGGTTCTTTTCGTTAGTACTCCTCCTTTGGTAGAACGAGAGGATCCACCAGTCAAAGGGGTCAGTGTAAAAGTACCCGTCGTGGTCGGGGAAATGGAGGTGCCAAAGCCGCTCAGGCAGCTGCCTCTTTGCCTTCAGGCACTGCCGCAGCCGCTCCAAAACAGTCATGAGGCCATGTCCCATGGTTCGCCGGTTGGGGACAGATTGTCTAAGCTACTCGAAGAGTGGCGAGCCATTACTTTGGATGCGTGGGTGCTGGATACAATAGCCCACCGCTACTGCCTTCCCTTGCTAAAGCAGCCTCACGACAATCCACCGGGGAATCTCTCTTTGAAGCTTCCGGATCCGCTCCTTGTGCAGGAAATCTTGACCCTGCTAGAGAAAGGCGCTATAGAACTGGTGCCTGTAGCGGAGAGGAACAAGGAATATGGTATTCCCCGTATTTTTTGATTCCAAAGAAAGACGGGAGATTGAGACTCATCCTGGACTTTAGTTGGTTGAACAAACTTCTCAGGAAGGACGAGTTCAAGATAGTCACTCTTTCTCAAGTCCTCCAGGCCCTTCAACTTCAGGATTGGTTGGTGTCTCTGGACCTACAGGATGCTTACTTTCATGTGCCGGTTCATCCAACGTGTAGAAAGTAACTGAGGTTTGCGGCTGGTGACTCACACTTTCAGTTTCGGGTCCTACCATTCGTATTGACCTCCGCCCGAGGGTCTTCACCAAGCTTATGGTGGTGGTGGCAGCGTATCTCAGGCGAGGCGGGATTCACGTCTACCCCTACCTGGACGACTGGCTGATCCGTGCGCTTTCTGCCGAGCAAGCATTGGATTACCTCGGCCTCACCTGCCGCTCCCTCCACAGGCTGGGCTTCTCTCTCAATTTCAAGAAGTCGCATCTGACACCTTCCCAACAGCTCCAGTACATCGGGCTGTATTGGACACGTCCTTGGGGAAGTGCTCGCCTCCCAAGGTGAGGGCTCATCACAGTGTGCAAATGGTGGACATGTTTCAACATGCCCAGAGTCTCCCGGCTTTCGAATTCTTAAGGTTGCTCGGCCTCATGGCTTCCTGCATTTTTCTGGTGCCAGAGGCCAGGCTGAGGATGAGATCCCTGCAATGGGTCCTCAAGATGCAATGGTTGCAGTTCTCAAGCAAGATGTTGGATCCCGTTCAGATTCCACTCTCGGTCTCCCAGGATCTTCTGTGGTGGACCAATAAAGGGAACTTGATGAAGGGGCAGCCATTTTGGCAACCATGGCCGGGGGTGACTGTAGTGAGGGGTGCTTCCTTGACAGGCTGGGGCGCTCCTGCAGACGACTTGACCGCCAGCGGCCATTGGTCTCCGTCGGAGTCCAGACTCCACATCAACCTTTTAGAGCTGAGGGCCATCAGGCTAACCCTGAAGGCTTTTCTGCCGTCTGTAAAATGGAAGAGTGTCCTGATCATGACAGACAACACAGTGGCCATACATTACCTCAACAAAAAAGGGGGGGGGTAGGGTCACTCCTGTTGTGCAGAGAGGCAATGCAGCTCTGGTTCTGGGCCATCTAGCAGGGAATTTCGCTCTCGGGAGTTCATCTGGAGACGGAGGACGCTCTGAGCAGGCAGAGCACGGTCTCTCACGAGTGGGAGTTGGCTCAGGAAGTCCTTCTAGAGATCTTCGGCCTTTGGGGAACCCCACAAGTGGATCTCTTCGCCACCAGTGCCAACTGGAAGTGCAAGAGATTCTAGTGAAGGGAATTTCCTCCGAGAGGAGCCTTGGGAGACGCATTCGTAGTGGATTGGTCATTCCCACTGCAGTACGCATTTCCACCAATCCCCGTCATTCCTCAAGTGTTGCAGAGGTTACGGCGGTTCGGTTCTCAAATGATTCTCATTGCTCCGGATTGGGCCAGGAGAGCGTGGTACCCAGACTTTCTGGAAATGTCCATCTGCTGTCCACAATGTCTTCCCTACCGAGAGGATCTGCTCTCGCAAGAGGGGGGTCAGGCTTTCGGCCAGAAGGCCAGCGACAAAATCCTTGTAAGTTTTGCGACTGGTGGCGAGGACATAATGTTGATCCTTTTCAGTGTTCCATTCCTATGGTTTTGTCTTTCTTACTTTCTTTGGCCCACATGGGCCTTCAAGTAGGTACCATTAAAGGTTACCTGGCGGCGCTATGGGTTTTCCCCCCAGTACCAAGGCCTATTTTGGTATTTCGCCATTCAATGCCTTCTAACATTTTCTGTTTCTCCAGCATGGGGTCTGGCATGGATTCACATGCTCATGAATATTCCCCGTCGTCAGGCTGGGAATCCTCGGTAAAGAAAAAACCAGTATCAGTTTCGTTTCTGATCTGTCTTTCGTAGTAATAACCAATCACTGGTCTCTGCGTCATACTGACCACAGCCAATGACTGCCCTCTACCTAAGCACCGCCTCTGGCAGCCATCTTCAGATTTTTACCGCACGTTCATGTGTTGGGATCCTCGTGCTATTGCTCTCGAGCGTTAGTGCTATTTTTCGCGCTTTTTCACAAAAAACTTCGATTCTTTCGGTCAAAAGAGCCTCAAGCTCCACCGATCCTACATCCGATCAACGGGGACCCGTGTCGGATTCATCTGTGCCCCTCAAGGGTGAAGATTTCGTCGAGCTAGGCTTCGGAGGACTCCAGAAGCTTCTCAGGCCCGGTCTCGGAGATGGCCCAGGAGAAGGGAAGCTCGACGCCCGGAAAGCTGTTCAGGGTCTGCCCTGGATGCCAGCTGCAGAACGTCTTCAAGGAGGACGAACACTCTTTCTGCCTTTACTGCCTTCATGAGGACAAGACGCACGTGGAGAAGGACTGTGCGTTTTGCGGCAACATGTCGGAACGGACCATGAAGGACCGCCATCAACGTCTCGCCAACTGGCTGGAGGGTAAGAGCCCGTCTGGCGAGAAGAAGAAGAAATCCGAGCGGTCTTCTAAGACCTTTGAGGGCGCCCCGGCGACGGGGGCCCAACATAAGGCCAAGCACCGCGAGTCCGCTGGCACCGGGAGCGCCGAACGGTCGGGCTCTACGGGCGCCAGGCAGGGCGCACCCTCCCCGGCACCATCAACCACGAGCCAACGCTCTGGGTCGGGTAAGAGGAAGGCCGAGCACCCGGCGAAGCTCCTGGAGAGGCCCCGGTCAAGCTCTAAGGCAGAGGAGGAGCGTGGCAGTGCCCCCTCCCTCAAGGATAAGGCGGTGAGCGCACCTAAGGTGGTGAAGGCCTTGATCCATCCGACCAAGCCCTCTATCGAAACGGTCGCAGCGGCCCTGGCTCAGCCTGTGGTGGCTACACCAGTGGTGGCGACCTCAGGGCCCAGAATCTCCCTGCCTCCGCGGAGGGAGTCTTCCTTTGTGCCCATCGATAGGACCCCCGTGAAACCCTCCGTGGGGAAGAAGAAGGGGGGGCAGGGCGTCGTCGTAGATTCGGCCTCAACCTCAGAAGAGGAGCTGATCGAGGTCTTAAGCCACGGCCTAGGCGTGGAAGAAGGCCAGCCCGTCGGAATGGACCCCGACGCAGGTGACGACGACGACATCGTCGAGGATACCGACGGGGCCCCTGCTCGCCCGTCGGATTCCCCTCTGCCAGCGCCGCAAGACAACTCGGCGGCCATTTTGTTGGCCATACAGTCCTTATGCTCCGAGATAAGGACGAGGCTACCGTTACCGACGGAGGAACCTCTCCCGTCGGGGGATCCAGAACCGGGACCTTCTGGTGTTCCCCCTACCAAGAAAAGAAGGATCCATCCACCACCTCCTTTTCAACCGTCGCGCCCCGTCCAGCCCTCCTCCCCGTCCACCCGAGGGGATGATACGGGGACTGACACGGCAGCGACGGGTACGGACGACGAGGCATACGACGAGGATTTTCCGTCGTCGCCTCCCACCAGGGCTTCTCCGCCCGACGAGATCGGATCTTTCCACTCCATGATCTCCAGGGCTTCCGAGCTTTTCCAACTCTGCCCTGAGGAGAAGAAAAAGGAAGGCTTCCTTTATCAGCGGCGCGAGGCCAAGAGGAAGACGGTCCTCGCAGTGCCTCTGTTGGACGACATTTGGGATGAGGGCCTTTCCCTCCTCAAGAACCCTTCCACGACGCCAGCTAGAAGAGACCGGTACGAGAAAAAGTACCGGGTCCCGGACACGGCCCCCTATGCCTCCGGGCGCAGCCTACCCCGGACTCCGTCGTCTCCGCGGCAGCCAGGAAGAAAGCGGGGGGGGGGTGCGGCCTCCACATCGACTTCCCCGCCGGACGGCGAGGGAAAGAAATTGGATGCTATGGGACGTAGAGTCATCTCGTCGGCAGCGACGACGATTAAAGCGGCCAACGCCTTGGCTATCGTGGCCCGCTACGACAGGGAGCTCTGGTACAAGATAGCTCCCCTGCTGGATTTTCTGCCGGACGACAAGAGGGCGGAGGCCCTGGAGATCCTGCAGGAAGGTGAGGTGGCCTCGGACCACGCCATCACCGTGGCGACGGACATCGCCGACACTGGGTTCCGCCAGCTGGGCAACGGCGTTTGCCTTCGACGTCGTGGATGGCTCAAAGCTACGGACTTTCGGCAGGACGTCCAGACCAGAGTCCTGGACATGCCCTTCGACGGGAACAACCTGTTTGGGAAGACAGTGGACGATTCCCTTCAGGCCATCAAGGCGGATACTGAGACGGCCAGGGCCCTTGGAGTCCTGCAGCAACGACGAACGCCCTTTCGGAGCGGCGGAGGCAAGGGCGCCTCCAAAGGTTCCGGCGGCGGTTTCGCTTCCTACCGTCAAGCGGCCCGCTCGTCGTCGCAAGAGGCCTACAGAGGACGAGGCAAGTCTAGCGGACCCCGCCGTCGTCGCCAAGGAGGTCAAGGCGGCAAGGCCGCGTCCAAGCAGGATTGAACCAGCCGTGGGGTCGGGCCCCCACCGAAGCACCCCGGTGGGAGGCCGGCTGGCGGGCTTCGTCAGCGTGTGGGAGTCCATCTCCACCGACCGTTGGGTGCTGGACGCCCTGGCCCGGGGCCACGCGCTCGAGTTTCAAAGAAGGTGCCCGCGCGTCCCCCCCGTGGCCAGGAAAGAACTTCACGTCCCTCAACTTCTCCTGGAGGTAAAGGCGATGCTCAGAAAGGGCGCCATCGAACTCGTCCCAAAGAGGCTTCGGAGCTCCGGAGTCTACTCGCGATACTTCCTCGTGAAGAAGAAGACGGGAGGATGGCGCCCCATCCTAGACCTGCGACGTCTGAACAAGTTCATCAAGGCGCAGAAGTTCCGGATGGTCACCCTCCAGCACGTCCTGGGTCAGCTGGAGGAAGGAGACTTCCTACCGTCGTTGGATTTGGAGGATGCCTACTTCCACATTCCCATCCTAAAGGGGCACCGAAAATTCCTCAGATTCGTGGTCCAAGGGCGTCATTACCAGTTCAAAGCCCTTCCCTTCGGACTACGGTCGGCACCCAGGGTATTCACCAAGTGCCTCGCACCGGTGGCGGCGCAGCTGCGCCGCGAGTGGATTCACGTCTACCCCTACCTGGACGACTGGCTCATCCGCGCCAAGACGAGGGAGCTCGCCGTGGTCCACACGGCAAGGACCGTCCAACTCCTCACGGACCTGGGATTCTCCGTGAACTACGCCAAATCCCACCTGGTGCCCGCGCAAGTCGCACTGTTTCTGGGAGCGAGGCTCGACACAGTGTCCCTTCTGGCCTCCCCGTCGGAGGAGAGGACCAGGACCATCTTGGGCAAGGTGCAACGGATGTTGGTGGCCGACGCGGCCAAGGTGAGGTCCATCAAGTCCCTCCTCGGGATGATGTCTTCCTGCATCTACCTCATTCCCATGTGCAGGCTCCGGATGCGCCCGTTGCAAGAATTCCTGGATGCGCGCTGGATCCAGACGACGGGCAGCTTCGAGGAAAGGATCAAGCTCGACGAGAGTTTCCGACGAGCGATACGGTGGTGGGGCACCCGCGCGCATCTGACGGCGGGCATGGACTTCCAGACCCCAGCCCACCAGGAGACTGTGACCACGGATGCCTCCCTGGAAGGGTGGGGAGCGCACACCGAAAATCTGCACGCAAGAGGACTCTGGCTCCCGACGGAGAAGTCCCTGCATATCAACGTCCTGGAGCTCCGTGCAGTGTTTTGGGCCCTCAGGTCCTTCCTTCCGTCCCTCAAGGGCAAGGTGGTGAGGATCTTCACCGACAACACCACCACCATGTTTTACATCAGGAAACAGGGCGGAACCAGGTCCCCAGCGCTGTCCAAGGAGGCGCAGGACCTGTGGCATTGGGCCGTCGCCCAAGGGATTTTTCTGGTGCCGTTTCATCTGGCAGGGATAAAAAACACCATCGCCGACTCACTCAGCAGGGAGCTGCGCTCGTGCCACGAGTGGGAACTACGGCAGGATCTGGTGGATCGCCTCTTCCGACGGTGGGGCACACCCCAGATCGACCTGTTCGCGATGGCGACGAACACCAAGTGCCGGAGGTTCGCCAGCAGGTTTCCCCAGACGAGGAGCATGGGCGATGCTTTCTCGTTCCCCTGGGAGGGCCTGTTCCTCTACGCGTTCCCTCCCTTGCCTCTGCTAATCCGGCTCGTCAACCAGCTCAAGAGGTCACGGTGCAGGATGATCCTCGTCGCACCTGCGTGGCCGAGGCAGATATGGTTCCCGGACCTTCTGGACTTGTCAGCGTCCCCGCCGATCAAGCTGCCGGCGGACGCGGATCTCAGGGAAGGAGGCGCCATCCTCCACCACGACCCGAAGTCGCTGAACTTGCAGGCCTTTCTCCTGCAGCGCTAGAGTTTGGAGGATACGACATACCGGCCGATTGCAGAGAGGTTCTTGCAAAGGCCAGGGCGTCCTCGACTCTTAAATGCTACGGACACAAATGGAAGAGGTTCTCTGTCTGGTGCCACGCACAGAAGATTAACCCTCTACGGATTACGGCTCCCCAAGTACTGCCGTACCTGCTGACGCTGGCCAAAGCTGGTCTGGCACACGCGTCCATCAAGATTCATCTTGCTGCGATCTCCCGATACACCAGAACCACGGGGCGGACGTCCTTGTGGTCTCATCGTCTGGTGAAGGAGTTCATGAAGGGACTGTTCAGATCGTTCCCGCCGGTGAAGGCTCCGGCCCCGGCGTGGGAGCTCAACGTGGTGCTGACCAAGCTCATGGGACCTCCGTTCGAGCCTCTGCACTCGGCCCCGTTGAAGTTTCTATCGTGGAAAACAGCTTTTCTTGTGGCCATCACCTCCGCACGACGAGTGGGAGAGATCCAGGCCCTTTCCTGCAAGGCCCCGTACTTGACTTTCCACGACACGAGGGTAGTGCTCAGGACGCACCCCTCCTTCATGCCCAAGGTGCCGTCGGACTTCCATCTCAACGAACCCTTGGTGTTGCCTGTGTTCTTCCCGTCGCCTTCGTCGCCGGCTGAGAGGACTTTGCACTCGCTGGATGTGGCTAGAGCGCTGAAGTTCTACGTAGACCGCACGAAGTGTTTTCGGAAGACGTCACAACTCTTTGTGAACTTTGGACCTGTCAATCAGGGGAAGGCTCTCTCGAAGGCTTCCATTTCCAGATGGCTCTCCGGCTGTATCATGTACTGTCACCGGTTGGCAAACCGACCGCTGCCTGGCCGTCCGAGAGCCCATTCCACCAGAGCGATAGCAGCTACCACGGCGTTCCTATCTGGTGTGCCCCTGCTGGACATATGCAGGGCTGCTACGTGGAGGTCGACGCACACCTTCACGAAATTCTACTGCGTCGACCGGGATTCCAGGGAGGAGTCCAGGGTCGGCCAAGCAGTGCTGCGCAACCTGTTCGCCTGAAATGAGCCTGGTGAGGAGGTAAGATGCTTAATGTTGAGTTGATGTGATGCTTAATGTTGAGCCTTTGCCACCTCCCGTGGTTGTGCATGTGTGTACTGCTATGTATTCTTTATTCATGAGCATGTGAATCCATGCCAGACCCCATGCTGGAGAAGGAACAAGTTACTTACCTGTAACTGTTGTTCTCCAGCATGGGTCTGGCATGGATTCACATGCGAACCCTCCCGCCTACCCCTCTGCGGCTCTTCACTTGGTCATACTGCCACTTCACGTGCTTCCAAATCTGAAGATGGCTGCCAGAGGCGGTGCTTAGGTAGAGGGCAGTCATTGGCTGTGGTCAGTATGACGCAGAGACCAGTGATTGGTTATTACTACGAAAGACAGATCAGAAACGAAACTGATACTGGTTTTTTCTTTACCGAGGATTCCCAGCCTGACGACGGGGAATATTCATGAGCATGTGAATCCATGCCAGACCCATGCTGGAGAACAACAGTTACAGGTAAGTAACTTGTTCCTTCATTAACCCCTTAAGTGCCAAGGACGAGGTATCTCGTCCTTGGCAACAGGGAGGTAATCCCAAGGACGAGATAACTCGCCCTTGGCACTTAGGGGGTTAAGCGCTCGTCTGAAGAATGCTCTTACTTTAAGATTCCTTTGATTTCTCAATTTCTTAAAGAACTGACTGTGTTCCCGCCATCCCCTTTCCATGTACCGGTTTGGGATTTAAATTTGGTTTTGAAATTTCTAATGGGTTCTCCGTTTGAACCTTTGCACTCTTGTCCTTTGAGATTATTGTCCTTCAAGACAGTGTTCTTGGTTGCGGTTACTTCCGCTTGTACAGTGAGTGAATTGTAGGCACTTTCTTCTAAGCTGCCCTTTACTGTGTTCCACAAGGACAGGGTTGTACTGAGGGTACGCCCTTCCTTTCTACCTAAGATAGTTTCTGAATTTCATTTGAGCCAGAAAGTAGTTCTTCCTTCTTTCTATCCTACTCCTCATCCTGGTAAGGAAGAGGAGCGACTCCATAGGTCGGATACTAGGAGGGCTCTGAGATTTTATATTTCTAGGATGTCCAGGGTCAGAGTGGACGATCAACTCTTAGTGGGATATGCTGAACACCGATTGGGCCAGGCTGTTGCCTAACAGACCTTGTCCAGGTGGATTGTCCTCACTATTACTGAATGTTACCGATTGGCGGGTAAGGTCCCTCCTGAAGGGTTGCAAGCTTATTCCACTAGCGGCGTGGCTACTTCCATAGCCCTACAGCGGGGAGTGCCTATTAGGAATATTTGTGATATAGCCACATGGGCTTCTATCCACACCTTTGTTAAACATTATTCCCTGGATATGACCATGGTCAAGATATGGCCTTTGGTAAGGCGGTTCTTTATTCTGCCATCTGATTGGGTCCTTTAAATTAGTTTCCCTCCTCCATTTTCTGGTACTGCTTTGGGAGTCTGTCAAAGATGTGGAATACATTGGAGGACACAATCCATTCGAAGAACTAGTTCCTTACCAACTGGTTCTTTCGATTGGATGTTCCTCCAACGTATTCCACATCGCCCTCCCAGCCTGCCCCTCTGGAGAATTTCCCATGCGAATGCAGCTTACGTTTCCGCAAGGCTATGTGCAGTCAAGCAGGCATTGGATTGGTGCCACACGTAATGGGGAAAAAACATAAACTGAGGCTATGGGCGCTGTGTGTCCTATTTATAACATCTAGTGACGTTGCCCTCGACAAAGACCCTCGAGGGACATCGACCCGATGCCATCGACGCAGGACGCCCTCTGCCGAAAAAGTGCCGAAGTACACAGCTGTGGACATTACATGTTAAAGATGTGGAATACGTTGGAGGAACATCCATTCGAAAGAACGTTACCAGTTGGTAAGTAACTAGTTCTTCTTTCAAGTTGCATCCCCGTTTGAAAGCGCATCTCGGGACTGGAATAGGAGTTTTCCCTTTTAGCAAGATATGCCAAATCTTCTTAATAATTCTCACAATCTTATCTCACAATTGGCTGCCTTGACCATAACCAGAGGAGCGCTGTGGGCGCGTGGCCTGGAACCTTCTTGTGTTAACGGACCTCCTTTGGACAAAAGGCTTGTTTGATAGTTGACCAAGAGATTTGAGGGTGCCATATTCTTCCTTTTTTCTTTTTTTTTAAATGTGTTTTATTGGTTTTACACATTCAACAGTCCCTCTACCCCCTATCCTCCTGCATTCCCTATCCCGAGGAGTATCGCAAGAGTGTACAGTTCCGCTTTCTTATCCTACATTTCGATAACTGTTATATACTATCTGTAGGCCTTCCAGCGCTTGCATCATGTGCAAAATCTTGTTTCGATTGAATATTACAGTAGGCTGGGAAAAGTTCCACCCAGGACACCTCTTCAGGTCTCCCCACAATGTATTAATGTTAGGGCCTGCTGCCGCCTTCCAGGCCATGGCTATTCTGCGTGTCTCTGATATGCATATCAAGTCTTTCATTTTCGTCAAGTGAGTGGCGCGCTTATTGTTCCAGAGGAACATACGCAGTAGGCAAGCATCTGGCGGCAGCCACTCATGCATCTCGATTCCCCCTATGGCCCCTTTGTCCGCAATTGATGACCAAAATATTTTCATCACTGGACAGGTCCAGAACATGTGTAACAATACTGCCCCCTCTTCGTCACATCTGGGGCAACCCTGTCTCTCTGCTCCTTGGATCAATGAAATCCTATGTGGGGTCATGTATGTTCGATGTGTTAAGTACAATTGTGTGAGTTTAAACCTAGCGTTTCTTGAGACCTGTTTTGTATAGGGTAGTGTCCTAGTTGTAAGGATCTCATGGTGGCAACACTAAAGACAGACACAAGTGATCACAGTTCAAGTGTGTTTATTAAACTATGTATGCTGGTTGGAAAAACAATTTATCTAAACCTAAATCTAAGACGGGAGCAAGCTACGACCATCAAATAATAATAAGGTGATCCTAGTGGCGTCTTATCAAATCAAAGGCCCTATACTAAGAAAAACCTATTGCCAATCCTTACGCTAAACACAGACAAAGAGTGTGGGATGGGGTTCACAGGAAAGCAAGAAGTGTTCACAAATAGTAAGTCAGGATGCGGTAGTCAGGGTCTCCCTTCCCCAAGTTTTGAGCACGGGACAAGGTAGGACTCCGGAGCACAGCACACGCTCAAGATTTCCCAGCACGAGCTAACAGTTCCGCTCTCAACTATCAGAGCCTTCGGTGGTTGTATCTTTTCTATAAAAAGTCTCTTGCCTCTGAGGATCTGATGTGTTCCAAAAAAATTAAAAATAAACCAAATTTCCTTTCTGCTTGCTTGTTGTGTGATGTCTGTTCACCCCTGGAACCTCCTCTTCCGGGCTCAGATCCCCAGAAAGTTCCTAGCAATATCGGGACCTCTGGTATTTCAATCTCTTGCTTCCGAGGGCCTGATAGATTCAAAACAAAAGTTATTTTCTACTTGTCTTTAGAGTGATGTTTTTACCCCTGGTTCCCCCTGTTCCAGGCTCAGACCCCTCTCGAATGTCAGCCTTCCTCCATCGGGTTCACTACAGCTTTCAATGCAATCTTCTCTGTGCCATTCACAAATCTTAATGTCTTTTTAAACAGTACACTGTGGACAACCCTCTGTTGGGTTCACTATTGTCAACACACTGTGCATTGGCACATCAGACTTTGCCCCCTGTTCATCAGCATCCCTCCGTCAGGTTCACTCTTTGCAACTTTTGCAATTCACATGGTTCGTTAAACACTTCTTATGATGCAAGATTCACTTCCTTTAGTTTTACCTTCATTTGTTGGTCAAAGACTTTCGACTGTACAGAGGATTTTACTAGACCCCCGTATGACCACTTTGACCCTCTTCTCGCGCCGTTCCCAAGGCCTTCTGGTAATGGTAGTTTCAACCATAAGGTTTTCGCCCGGAGTTTCTCAAGTGAACACCTACGTTGTGTCTGACTCCTCTTTAACTGGTTTTCCACTCTTGCATCATCCAAACAGTTCTTTGCACTTCCTTCAATTAGCCGTTTTGCTACTTTTTTTCAAACACAGTTCGGTTTCTTATCGGCTCTCCCCTCGATTCTTGGCTTTTTCTTGTCTCTGGAGTCAAGGCTGGTACCATGGTGGCAAGCGTCTCCCCTCAGCTTGGTTATCAGCGGAGGAGGGCATTGTGTACCGGTGATATCTGCTGCAACAAACGCTGGCTATTGTTCGCGGTCTTACGATTCCTTCTGTGGAGTTTTCACGGGCCTGGCTGTTAGGGAGAATTCTCTGTTAAGGCTAATTTCCCAAACCTAGTGAGCCCCCCAGCAGCTTTGCTGGATTTTTGGGGTTTAATTTTTTTCTCCTGCTAAGAGTGAGACTCTTTTTCTCCCACTCTTAGACATGATTTGAGATATCCTTTGACTTTGTAATGTGTTTTATGGACTATGGGGTCTTTTACTCCATAGGGTTTCATGTGGTTTTTGGTAAGTGTTACACAGCACCCTCAGTGCAGTAACACAGGGGTTTCATAGTGACCCCCAAACATAGACTCCAAACCCTGGAACTGACTACTGTCTCCCAGGGCATGTAAAGTCACCATTGACTTTACTAATCTTAAATTGGGAACAGAACCAGTACAAACCATCATATTGTGGAAGTACTGGTAGGGGTAATTAGATTGGCCCTGGATCTGTTTTTCGAGGGGGCACTGTGCAGTCCCCCCTCGTCGAGTTTCTGGCTGGTGGCAGTGGTTACCACGCAAAATATTCCACCAGAATATTTCCCATGGGATTTTCCCATTCATTTTAAACGCACCACTTTTTTGGTGCAATGTTAAAGATACCGCTGGGTTATTTATTTAATATTTATTCCCCGGTTGGGTCTTTTTGCCAGGACTCTGTTTTAAAATGGCGTTTGTGTTCGCCTCTGTAACTCCAACCCAAGTCGAGCCCTTTGTTCCACCTTTTGGCGGGCTTCTGCACAGAAGCCTCCAAAAGTGGTGCCACTCTGTCTGGGTCTACAGGATGTGTGGGAGGGGGGTTTAGGCACCCTGGACTGAGTTGCCTCGGCAACTCAAGTTGCACTCTTGTGTGATTGGCCCAGTGGTGAGCCGCCCGGCTCACCACTTAGCATGTTTGAGTGACAGCTAGGACTGATGAATGGGGGTTTTCCGCATAAAAGTAGGGCTTTGGGGACTGGAACTTGAGAAGTCGCCACAGGACCAAAGAATCCGAAGAGGGAGAAGCTGAGCCGACCTGCAACGACGACACCACCGGTGGAGCCCTGCTGAACCGTCTCACCACTTCCCAACGACAGAGAAGATCTTCATCCCGGAGAGTCTTCTTCCTCTGAACTGGTGGGGATAACCAGTTCGCCCTCTTTTTCGCCTTCCTGGATCGTCTCGTGGTCAAATCGCCCGTGCCAAGCACCCCTGCGGCCGGATAGCCACGCTTCACCACTACCGCGAATAAAAGGGTAGTACCTTTTAACCGGGAAACTCTGCGGCTGGTTTCTTCCCTGGCAGTGCAATGACCTCCAGCTTTCCTCCACATCGAGATCTTCTCTTCCCCTGGATGAAGCACCGACTTGCACCCGCTGCCAGGAACAACTGCCCCCGCTGGAGCTTTCTCACCATTTCAGATACTGTGTCCCGCCTGGTCTCCCTTGCAACAGACTGTTCAAAGTGTCCCGTAAATCCTTGACTCTCTATCCTGGGATGACTTGGGACCTGCTAACTAACATTTCCTGAACTGATCCAACCCTTTTTGAACTATCTGCAAAGACTTTTTAAAGTAGTATTCAACTGTGTGATCTTGCTCTTGTTCTCTCTGGGACCACTGCAAAAGATTTAAGACTACAGGTGTTTGGCAGTAAACCCACTTGGTAGCAGTCTGTACCACACAGATTCACTTGGTAGCTGTGGCTGAGCAGTCAGACTTCCCTCAAGAAGAGTTAGGCAGTATACAGAGTATTCATAATAGGTCAAAAGAACACAGTAGAACAAGCAAACACTGGCCAGAGCTTGGTGTAAAAGAGATATGATTATTTATTTAAAACCACATCTAATAAAACACACAGGCACTAGTGTTAAGCAGTTCAAAAACACGGTCACTAAAAGATATACACTCCCTTAAAAGAATATTAGACAAGTCTTAAGTAAAGCCCCACTTATTTTCAGACAGCGGTGAGCGCTTAACGCAGATGGCACTCTAATAATTTGGTTTAAAAGGGAGAGAAAGGCAGAGCATAAATTGAAACAGATCCCAACACTTTCAAAAGAACACAGCAAGAGAGGAAGGCAGAGTCAAACCGTGAAGTTAGAGTTCAGAAAGCCGGATCCACTTTAAGAGGATCAGAACGAAATGTGTCCAAGGTCACACGGTTGAAAAATGCACAAAAGTCTCGAAAAGGTTCAGAAAGATTTGGACCAAAAGAAAGGGACGAGTTAGATGGTCAAGGCGGCCAGCCCAGTCCAGAAGGTTAAGGGATTATTATTACCTTGTAGCAATCTTTAGAAAGGGAGGCCTGGCGGACACAGTACCTTTAAGTGGTGAGAATCCTCCAGCGGGGGCAGTTGTTCCTGGCAGTGGATGCAAGTCGGTGCTTCGTCCGGGGGAAGAGAGGATCTCGTCGGGGAGGAAGACAGGAGTCCGTTGCACTGCCAGGGAAGAAACCAGCCGCAGAGTTCTCAGTTAAAAGGAGCGGTCCTTTTATTCACGGTCCAGTGGTACGTGGCTATCCGGTTGCCGGGGTGCTTAACACGGGCAATTCGACCACTTAGCCGGTCGGGGGTGCGAAGAGAAGAAGGTAAACTGGTTGTGCCCACCAGTCAGGGGAAGAAGCCTCTCCAGCCGGGAGATCTTCTCTGTCGTCGGGAAGTGGTGAGTCGGTCCCGCAGGGCTACACCGGTGGTATCGTTGTGGTAGGTCGGCTCAGCTTCTCCCTCGTCGGATTCTCAGGTCCTGTGGCGACTTCTGAAGTTCCAGTCCCCAAAGCCCTGCTTTTATGCAGCATACCCCCATTCACTCAGCCTAGCTGTCAATCAAACATGCTAAGTGGTGAGCCGGCCGGCTCACTACTTGGGCCAATCACACAAGAGTGCGACTTGAGTTACCAAGGTAACTCAGTCCAGGGTGCCTAAACCCCCTCCCTCGCCCCCTGTGGTATCCAGACAGAGTGGCACCACTTTTGGAGGCTTCTGTGGAGAAGCCCGCCAAAAAGTGGAACAAAGGGCTCGGCTTGGAGTCACAGAAGAGAACACAAACGCTATTTTAGAATCGAGTCCTGGCAAAAAAAACCAACCGGCGAATTAATATTAATTAAATAAACCGGCGGTATGTTCGAGGCTATGAGAATTAAATAATTAAAGTTGGTACCCTCGAACAATGGGAAAATCCCATAGAGATATATTTGCGGTCGAATATAAAAAGTAGTATCCACTGCCACCAGCCAAAACTCGATCAGGGGGGACGGAGACGTGCCACCTCGACTAACAGACCCCGGGGCAATCGTATTACCCCGACCAGTACGTCCACAATTTGTACTGGTTTCTGTTCATAATTTAGGACTAGTAAAGCCAATGGTGACTTTACATGCCCTGGGAGACAGTAGTCAGTCCCAGGGTATGGAGTCTATGGTGGGGTGTCACTATGACACCCCTGTGTCACTGCACGGAGGGCGCTGTGTAACACACATAGTAAAAACACATGAGACCCTATGGAGTAAAGGACCCCATAGCCCATAAAACACATTAACAGTCAAAGGAACACCACAAAACATGTCCAAGAGTCGGAGAAAAAGAGTCTCACTCTTGGCAGGAGAAAAAAACAAACTCCAGAAATCCAGCAAAGCTGCTGGGGGACTCACTAGGTTAGGAAATTCAGCCTAAACAGAGAATTTTCCCTAACACTAGCTCTGTCTCCCAGCTCCCTCGTACTCTTAAATTTGCAGTTTCTCGCCGTCTCAACAATTTGTACAATCTAGAGATCACATGGCCTCCTTCCGACATATCATATATAACCTCTAGTGTGGCTTCATTTTCCACCCCTTCAAACACCTCTGGCCATTTCTTCAGCATGTTCTGGACTATATGCATGTGCAGAAGGAATTGCATCATTGGGATCCCCCCTTCCTGAGTCAACTTTTCAAAGTCCATTAACTGCCCCTCTTGTGTCAGGTCTACCACCGTGGCCACCTCCTTATCTTCACAGTGTGAAGATCCCACGCCATCCGCCCACCATTGCCACAAGGGGGATATGCTGGGAGTGTGGTGTTTTTGGTGCCAATGTGTTTCCATGCCCTTTTCCATATTCTTCTGCCGAGAGTTAGTAAGTGTAGATCCCGCAACAAGCTCCCTTTCCTCACCCAGAGTATCTCTTTTAAGTGGAGCGGTCGAACCCAGGGTTATAATAGCTGTGTATCTAGCGAGGCTTCATTCCGCTTACCAGTCTACAATAAATTGAAGTTGTCCCGAGATATAATATAGCTTAAAGTCGGACACCCTAATCCTTCCCTGGGCATAATCCCCTTGTAGCGTGCTCAGCGCGATCCTGTTTCTTACCCCCTCAGGCCACCCCTCCCCAGAGAAATGCACTCATGATACTGCTTGCCTTCTGAAAGAATCTGCCAGGTACATCATATGGGATGGTCACTAAGTACCATTTTGATCAGAGCCGGTCTTCCAGCCATTGACCACGGCAGTCTTTTCCAAAATACATAGATTTGGCAATACCGTCCATGTTTTCCTTATGCGCGACTGCAAAATCATGCCAGGTGTTCACACCCAGATATCTAAATGTGTGCGGTGACCATTTCAACTCCAGTATCAGCATTTGTCGCTCCCCTTTGCCTCACAGATTGCCCATCGGGAACAGGCTCTTTGCTAATCCGTATCCCAGAAAGCCGTGGATACCCATCTAGCACTTATAGCACATAGGGGAGACTATCTTCTGGATCTCTCAAGTAAAGCAGCATGTCATCTGCGTACAGCGATGTGACATGTCTGGTATCTTGCACAGAGATGCCCACATCTGTATTTTCCACCCTCAGGAACGCCACTGGTGGTTCCAGGGCCAGGATAAACAACATGGGAGACAGTGGGCACCCTTATCGAGTGCCTCTCTTCAATTCCCAGCTCCCCTAGATCCATATTCCTGTCCGTACCCTGGCTGTAGGTCTAGTATAAATCAACCGTACCCGACGGGGGGTGCTGTTGCCCACGAGAGAAAATGGCCGCTCTTGTGTAAGCTCCAGCGAGGCCCGTATTGCCAAGATATCCGTCATTAGATTCCGGCTCTTCACGAAATCAGCTGGAGACGTGCAGTAATACCTGCAGAACTGACTGACGGAGTTTGAGAGCGAAAGCTGGAGGGACGCCGGCTCGGCCACGAATATAAAATCCCATCCGCTGCAAAGGCGACAAGCTTGTGATGCGCCACGGGCCGTGAGGAAGAGCCCGGCGCCGACCACTGTGAGCGGCGGCGTAGCTCAAAAGACCCAGCTGCACCTTGGGTGAATGCGGGCACTCCGGGGGCCATCGAGCGCCTGCAGACCCCTCAGACCAACTGCAGCCGCCACTTTAGAGGAACGACTCTACCCGTGGGCGGATCCAGACCCCGGCGAGGTAGGTGGGAGTACACGAGACACTGGGCCTCTGGGGACTGCGCTCGATGCATCGGACACTTGGCGGGCCCCTGTAAACACTTGGAGACACCAGGGTGAGGAGACGCCCGATCGAGCTGCGCCCTGGGGCTGGATCGGTGCGCCTGACTCGGCGGGTGGCTGGCGGCGATGGGGAGAGTGTAAAGGATTCTCTGCAGCCCCCCGGGAAACATTCTAGGGGCCTCCCTCCCGGGCGGCGCACCCTCCCGCCTGCGTTGGACCGAGGCCCCCTCCCAATGTATAAGCCACACAACGCCATTCAAATAAGGACATACTGAAAGTACTTAGACCGCCATATAACACTGAACAGGGCACGCAAAGAGGAAGCACGCTGCTATTTGAGAGACTTCCCTGACTGCACCCCACCATGGGGCGGGAGTCCCAGGGACCCCGGTCACCACCATTAGCAGACGGCATTAGCCTTGGCTTTGACTCGGGCTAAAGAAGGAGAAACTCGCAGCAACAGGGCGGGCAGGAGAACCGGTGGAGGGAACCAGAGCAGGCGAGATGCAACGCTTAAACATATTGGGCATACGCACCTGCCAGAGACGACTACAGGAACACATGCCCTGCCGACAACAGATCCAATCCCGGATTCAATAAGTTTAGTGAATCAATGCCTGAGTAGAGATTTCGTACAAGAGAAGGCCACAGATAATTGTGCTACAATCCACAGATATACGAGACATTTGCTGGGCCATTGCCCGCCTTGACAATAATAAAAGGATACTGCTAGACAGCGCTGCACACTGGTGCATAATCACAAGGCGTAGGCAACATTTAAAGGAGTCGGCTAGGCAGGCCTCCCGGGGCTTAGCCCATTCTGGGGGAGTGTAGGGGAGAAGACGATGCCCAAAGGTTTTGGCCCTAAAAAGGGAAAAGGAGCCACTGACAAATACACAACGGCAGTGAGAAAAGAGACAGAACAAGCAATGGCTGAGGAACCGCCCCCGCGGGAGCAACCGGCTACTCCAGTTTCCATGATAGACCCTCAAGCTGTCTTTTCGGCCATGCAACAGGGCTTCTCTTCTCTCAATGATAAGCTTGATGGAATAACAGCGAACGTTGCCACCATTAAAGCACAATTGGACAAAACAATGCCACGGATGACAGAAGCAGAGACGAGGATATCTGGCACGGAAGATGCACTGGAGACCCTGAAGAACACAGTGTCCACTATGGCAATAGAACTCGGAACAGTGAAAGCTAAATGCGAGGATTTGGAGGCCAGATCCCGGCGGAACAACATCTGCATAGTCGGAGTTCCGGAGGAAGCAATGAAAGGGTCTATGAAAAAGGCAGTAGAAGAACTGTTGCGTAACCTACTGGGAGACCCTGGATGGTCGGCAACGTTCATTGTGGAACGTGCACATAGGTCACTCGCTCCTAAGCCGAAACCTGATGCAAATCCTAGGCCTATAATAGCGCGAATGATAAACTACAGAGACAGAGACCTAATTTTGAAAACTGCCAGAGAAAAACGAGAATTAAGATGGCAATCCAACATCATACGCATTTTTCCAGATTTCACACTAGCGGTACAACAAGAAAGGAAACTGTTTACAGTGGTCAAGAAACTGCCTCGGGAGCGTCAGGTACAATACGCAATGCTTTACCCGGCGAGAATGAAAATCCATCATCAGAACAAAATATTTTTTTTTACATTTCCAGAAGAGGCGGCGACCTTCGTCGAAACTCATATCCCTGCTCCATCCACACTGCCTATGAACGAGAGTGACTCTTAAATCCTGAAGTGATACAATAGCAAGCACGTAAACAATAAAGGAAAGACTCGTGAAAATGATGGCCCCCTAGGGAGCCCACATAAGGGGAAACAATGATACACACTGCGAATCATGATTTTGGATATGACCCTGCATGTGTTACTACTAGTGAGAGCAACATGTCGAACTTGGAGTGCTGTTACAGACCGAAAAAGGCATGGGCACTTGAAGTCATCATCGTTCCCCCTGTAGCAGGTGCTTGAAATGTTGATGGGATGGGAGGGAGGGCCATAAAGAGCATAGTTGAAGTTTGGGGAACTATGAGGGAGGGGGGAGGGATCAGCTGGGGGTTGTTGGGAGTTAGTTACGGAACGGGAAAATTTAAAACAAATAGCACAAAGGTACTAAGCACTTTGGTTTCTGAGCACACACCGGAAATAAACCATCATGCATACTAGCACAACTACGCCATGGATAATGGCTGAACAAGGCACTGATAATATAAACGTTCTGAGCTGGAATGTACGAGGCCTTAGGCCGGGGAAAATACTTGCATACATTAACGGGCAGAATCCCAAAATAATTTTCCTGCAAGAAACGCACATAGGGCCTTACTATGAAGAACAACTGGTGCCGCATTGGGGGGCTCACCAATACTACACAAAGTATTCCAAAAGGGCTAGAGGGGTGGTGACTCTAATTCATAAAACCCTCCCTTTCACCTGCGTTACCTCTGAATGTGATCCCAGGGGAAGATGTGTATTGCTCCATGGCACCTTGTATGATAAGGAGATAGTCCTACTTAATGTATATGGCCCAAACATCGATGACTCAGAGTTTTATTCCACACTGTTCGAAAAACTGGCATACTATCACACGTCCTGTTTGATAATTGGGGGAGATGTCAACACAATCCTTGATATACACCTAGATCACACTTCAACACAACCAAGGGCATTGTCTAAGGCAGCACAGAAGATACTCACCCATATGACAGATCTAAAAATAAAATATCCGTGGAGAGTACCCCCCCCCTCGAAAAGGGAACATGCATATTATTCCACAGTGCATGATATGCATTCTAGAATAGACTTATGGCTGGTAGACAGTGTAGTGTTGACATGGGTTGATAGTGTCCACATTTATCCTAGGACATACTCTGACCGCTCACCAATACAGCTAACGCTTTGTATGCCGGACACCACGGTAAACAGACCACCATGGAAATTTAAACCTGCAGCCCTACAAGACCTGGTATACAGAACCGTACTGACAAAACAAATACATGAATACTTTGACATGAATGAGAACTCGGTCTCCAGTCAAGCTATATTGTGGCAGGCATTTAAAGTTTGCATACGGGGCAATTCAATATCCACAGAGAGCGGGGTCCTCAAAGACATCCGGGGTAGGCAAGCGCGCTTGGAGGCACAAATATCCTCCCTTCAATCCCAGCTAGCACACACACCACATCCTCGCAGCTGAGCTCAGAGATTAAGCTTAAACTGGATGAATACAAAGAAGTGGCGGATCAAGAGATCCGATATTTCGATAGACCAGCGGCGGCACGCAGATACGGGGAGAGTGAGCGCCCAGGGCGGTTATTGGCCAGAACGGTAAGAGGTGAAAGAGGCCCCACAACCATACCATGTATAAAATTAGCGGACGGCACAGTTACAACCGATAGCAATAAAGTTCTAATGACGTTCTATGAATTCTATAAAACACTATACTCCCCTCAGTGTTGTGTCACTGAGGAAGAGATAGATGAATATCTCTCCCAGATACCAACGACGTTGTTAGCTGACGCTACTAGAGAATCACTAGAAAGTCTGATAACTGAGGCAGAGATAGCGGAGGCTATAAAGACTCTGCCCAATTGGAAAGCCCCTGGGACTGATGGCCTCGGGGCGGAATTCTATAAGGAATTCAGTCACCTCTTGGTACCCAGGTTGCATGCCGTCTGGTTGGAAGCCGTAAACAAAGGGGAATTGCCCGAAACTACTAGGGAGGCGGTGATTACACTACTGCTCAAACCGGGGAAACCTCCAGAGGAGTGCGGCTCGTATAGACCATTGTCACTAATAAATACGGATGCAAAGATTTTTGCAAAGGTTTTAGCAACCAGATTAACTCGGCTGATGCCCCATATGGTGCATGAAGATCAAGCTGGGTTTATTACGGGCAGGTCCACAGCCACAGATATAAGGAGATGTCACAATATTCTAGCCAAAATAACCCCCGGAACTCAAGGTGTAGCGGTATCACTCGATATGCAAAAAGCATTCAATACAGTCTACTGGCCCTTTCTATTTGGAGTAATAAGAAATGACGGGTTTGGCCCCAATATTATAAAATGGATACGTGTATTATATGCGCACCCTTACGCTAGGATAAGTCAACGGCACTCTGACAGATATATTGGAACTACTCGGTGGCACCAGACAGGGATGCCCATTGTCACCCCTGTTGTTTGCTCTAGTGATAGAGCCCCTAGCTGATATACTGAAGTCACGATATAGTTCCTATGGGCTACGGCTTGAGGGCAGACTACAAACTATCACCCTCTATGCCGATGATATTTTGCTATATCTACGGAACCCTGGTCGCACATTGGGCACGATTCTCGCCGAAGTTAAAAAGTTTGGCGAATACTCTGGCCTAAGATTCAACCACAATAAGTCAGAGATTTTCCCTCTCACAAAAAAACAAGTAGCACCTCAAGACTTGCATGGTCTTAACTGGAGCCTGATGCATATACTATACCTAGGGGCATACATAGCGAGGACAGCTCAACTTTCCCGGGCCCTAAACTATAGTGCGCTAGCTGACACCCTATGTGCCAAGATGAAGCGCTGGAATGCTCTCCCAATCTCAATGATGGGAAGAATAGCCCTAATCAAAATGATTATACTACCGAAACTGTTCTACCTGTTTAACACAGTCCCGGTTTGGCCAGGTCGCGCCCTGTTTTCTAAAATGAATAGTGCGTGTGTCTCATTCGTGTGGGGAGGGCACCCCAGGCTAAGTTGGACGACATTAACTAATACATACACAAGGGGAGATCTGATGGCACCTTACTTAGAGCTATACTATCTCTCGGCACAAGCACACCACGCAGCACAATGGGCCACCACCTTCTTCAACCCTGGAACCCCCCCGCCCGATATAAGAGAGCGAGAGGCGACCGTAGCACTACACAAGATGACTGGATCGACCCCCAAACACCACAACTCCATAGACCCTACCAAGTTAACAATCACATCTTGGGCTAAACTAGCAGACATATACGGGACAGACAGGTTATATCACCCGAGTATGCCGCTCTGGGGAGACCCCCAAACACCATTCACACAGGATGGGGAAGTGGCTCTGCATTGGAGTTTCAGATGGATCGCCCAGTGGGGACAGTTGTTTCCTGAGAAGCTCTTTGTGCAATGGGAAGACATCAAAGATATTGTGGGAATACTAGCAAATATAAGATACACTACATGAGCGTAAAAACTGGGTGCAAAGGATGTGGCCCACTTTCCCTAATAACCAGAGATAAATATGTGCTCGGCTATATGTTCACAGGGGGACACACAGAAAATTACATCCTCTGCACTGTATAAAGTTATAATGAAACCCGCCCGGTTGAAAATTACACGGCTAGGAGCAGATGGGAGCGAGATCTAGGGCAACAAATAGAAGACCAAGAGTGGTCCCAGGTCTGCGAATTGACTAAACAAATATTGTGCAATGCCAGGTACAAAATAATACACTATAAAGCAGTACACCGGACCCATTACACCCCAGTAAGGCTTAAATTAATCTATCCCGCCTCGTCGGGAACATGTCCGAGGTGTAACGCTGAGGATGCAAATATATACCATATGCTCTGGGCATGCGCAAAGTTGAGAAAATACTGGACAGAGGTGTGTGCGGCTCTGGATGAAATGGCAGATCATCCAGTGGAATGGACGCCACGACTGTGCTTGTTGGGTGCGACGGGGAAAATGAACCCGACTTGGCGAAAACTGTTAAATCTTAGCTTGTTGATAGCCAAAAGAGCGATACTTATGAAGTGGAAAAATGTGAACCTGCCAACTAAGGCGGATTGGGACAGTGATATGTTATGGACAAACGATAGAGGAGCTATATATACACTCGGTGCTGCCCTCGTCCAAACCCAGAAACATTTGGGCCAGGTACAAGCAATATCTAGCAGACGAAGCAGAAATTTAAAATTCTGTAACCGAAGTAGAGTAACTTGTGTGCTACCTATTGTAAGAAAGGTTTCTTCATAACTTCGTATGTGCTTACCTTGTGCAACAATAAATAAAGTAAAAAAAAAAACAAAAAAAACGTACCCATATTAAGAAGCCTGGCCCTATGCCAAATCGTCCCAGAGTCGCATACAACCAGTCCAATCTTTTACAGCGTCCAGAGAGGCCACTGCGCACCTCTCATCCATCGGGATAGTGCAGTCTATTAGACTTAGTCCTCTCAGATTCCAGGACGTATTTCTATTGGGGACATAACCATTCTGGTTTTGGTGCATCAACGTGCCCATTACCTTCTGAAGATGACCAAGACTGCAGTGAGAATCTTACAATCTACATTCATCATAGAGAGAAGTCTCACAGCCACACTGGGAAGGGGGCTTCCCAGGTTTCTGAACTGGTGCGATGATGGATCCCTGCAGGCTCTCTGGCAGCTCTCCTCGCTCATAGTCATCTTCGTACAATTCGAGCAGTCTAGGCACCAGCTCCTATGAGTATTCTTTATAGAATTTACCGGGCAGCCTATCCGCACCTGGGGTTTTACCTGTAGGGAGGGCCCTAATAGCCTTCTGCAGTTTTTCTATCGCAAGCGGGGCATCTAGTATCCCTGCCCTTTCTGAGTCTAGACATGGTAACACAATTTGGGACAAGGCCTCCTCTCTTTCATCACATTGTCCCCCCTCCACCTGGCAATCGAGCTACTTGTAGAATTTGGCAAACACCGCATTTATTTCTGGTTGTGTTCTGCATGCTTTCCCATACTTATCTTCGATAGCACAAATCATTTCCATCTTCCCCTCTGTGCGACATAGCCACGCAAGTAACCTGCCAGGTTTGTCCCCCTATACATGTACCCATTCTGTGTATTTGGCATGATCAAACTTACCTAGCCTGCCCCAGCTTGCCATGCAGCGCTGTCGGGGGTTGGATCAGGAGCCCCTCCTGCCTACCTTCCCTCATGTACCTTTGTTCTGCCTCTTCTGTCTTTTTCTGCAGCAGCAAGATCCGCCAGTATATTTTTCCTAATGCCACTCATTGTCCCAATTGCTTCACCCCTTATCACTGTCTTGAAGGCTTCCCAATGTACACCCCGACTTTCTAGGCTGCCCTTATTCGCTTCAAAGAGACCATCTAACCTGTCTATGTGCTCCCTGAATATATCATTTTGTAATGCTTCAGCCCGTAATTTCCAAGTTGGGATTGGTGGTCTGTACCTAGTCCCCCGCCACATCGTAACCAGCGGGGCGTGGTCCGAGAGCACCCTGGGTAGATATTCAGTGTTACCGAATTCTCCAGCCATCTAAATCCCAGTAAATAAACAATCTATACACGTGTGCACGGCATGTGGGGCCGAGTAGTATGAATAACTTTGTGTCTGCCCTTGTTCAGTCCTCTATATATCTACAAGCCTTAGGTGTCTCAGCAGTTCCAACAGTATTTTGGCTTGGAGTGCCGGCTTCTTGTATTTCCCATCCGACCTGTCGATGGAGGGGTCCAGCGTGCAATTCAGGTCCCCTCTCCAGACTCAAAGTGCCTCTCTGTGTTTCGGTCAACCATGGGTATAGTGAGCTAAAAAAGGGGCTGCGTCATGGTTTGCTGCATATGTGTTAAAAATGCACACCGCACAATTCTCCAGGTACCCATGTATTGTTTCCATCCTCTGATCATTATCTCGTTTCATTTCCAGCACTCTCAACAGGACAGTTGGTGCTATCGAAATCTGGGCCCCCCTCGCACATGCCGAATAAGGTTATCCCACCATCTTCCCACCCCATTTCCTTGCCAGGGTGTCCTATTTCTCTGCAGTAAAGTGGGTTTCCTGCAGGAGCGGTAAATTAATTCTCTTCCTAAGCAGGTAAGCATACCCACTGGGGCCGCTAACGTTCCAAGTTGCTATTTTAACACCATAGCCTTTGGTTGTGGGCTTTTCTTGTTCCCAATAGGCCTTACTGTCCGTGAGTGGTTCCCCCGCCTGCCTTTCAACTTCGTACTTCTGCCCCACTCTGCAAGAATTTTTCAACATACTCCTGATGCCCCCTCTGGGATAGTGTCTTCCTAGTGGACAAAAGGACAAAAAAACCACAACCAAGATAACCTTCGGGGAGGTTCCACCCTCCTCCCCTATAACCAGAAAACACTGACCCAATTGCTCGAGGCATATTCGGGCCTAACCGCTTCCACCGCCCCCAGCCCATCACACCTCGTGGGAACGTACAGCGGCTAGTACCCCTAAGCTGGTACTCCTAATAAACTAACCGTAAGGGGGTAGGTGCTTACACCTTCTAAGTCACCAGCATCGTCAGTCATTCACCTTGATGCCATGTGAGTTTTGGGCCCTGCTTCTTGTGCATAATTGTAGCTTCAAGCTCGCTTGGCATTCATACAACTTCTTCTCTGTTTATTCCTCCATGTCGGACACATTATTCTGTCTGTCTGTCCGTTAGAGGTGCTATTCCCACCTAATTCATCCAGTCTTGTGCGTCTGTCGTTGTCTCAAAGAACTATGTCTTGCTGTCATGGATAACCCTGAGTTTAGCTGGGTAGATCAACATGTACTTCTTATTGGCTCGGCGCAGTCTTTCCTTAATAAGCCTGAATCGGGCCTTATTCCTTTGCACCAGCAAAGTGTAATCTGGAAAAATAGCCAGCTTCAAGGATACTCTGTAGATGGCCCCTCCTTCCCTGGAGAAGGCCAGTATGCATTCTCGATCTTTGTAATTCATAATTTTGGCTATTATGGGTCTAGGCGGGGTCCCAGGCGGCAGTCTCCTATTCAGGGATCAATGTGCTCGCTCCACTGTAAAGCCCTGTGAGAGCTTCCCAGCTCCGATCTCCTGCAGGAACAGGTTCTCAACAAATGATGACGGGTCCTGTCCTTCTCCTTCAGGTAGACCAAAGATCTGTATGTTATTTCTTTGCGCTCGCCCAACAGCACCTTCGGCTCTGCCTTCCAGACTTTTCACTTTTTCCGTGAGCAGTGCCACATTCAACTGTGTCGACTCTGTTCACCCTGTTCTCTTGCACTTGCGTCTCTGCGCTTTCCAATATGTCTGCAATGGAGTAGACATCCTGTTTTAAAAGGCTCACGTCTACCAAATTAGAGTCAATTGTATGCTCCAGGGAGGATTTCACTGAAGCAATCGCTGCCAGGATCGGTTCTGTCCCCAGCTGGGTCTCTGCTGGAGTAGTCAATGCCTCTTTTTTGTGTGACCCCCGTTGTGCAATGAACTGTGTCGTCCTTTCTTGTGTAGGCCTCCATCGTTGTCTGCTTGGCTCTCCCTTTATTGTGTTTTCCTGGCATGTATGCTGGTTGGGGGAGACCTTCCACTCCCACAGCCACCTCTCTGTGGCCTCTGCTGTGCCCCTAAGCAGTCTCCGAAGAGGGTATGTTCGTAATTGGCAGATTGTCTTTCTATGCTCTCAACACTAATAGCCTGTCCAGTGTACCTATCCTTGTTGCACTTCCTCCTCAGTCTTATCTGCCGCAGGGTACTTAGGTCTTCAGCTGTGGCTAGTCCCTCATCCAGAATAGTTAGAGGTATTTCCTTTAGGGACTGCATTTACAACATCACTCTCTGTGGGGTAGGAGATCACCCAAAGCGCCCCTTGGTCATGCCACAGTACAGCCAGCTCTGTTAACTATTCCCAAGTTTGGGCAGCCTGCTCTTGCAGTCTCCACTCTGAGGTCCCGGTGGTCTCCCCAGGCAGTTTCCTGGGCCTGGGGATGTGTCGTGCTGTGATATTAGCAGGTCGGCTCTGCCTGCAGTCTCCTGTTGTGAGCAGCCCGCTCTTCACGGGGGTGTTAGGGAGAATTCTCTGAAAAGGCTAATTTCCCAAACCTAGTGAGTCCCCCAGCAGCTTTGCTGGATTTTTGGGGTTTATTTTTCTCTCCTGCTAAGAGTGGGACTCTTTTTCACCCACTCTTAGGCATGATTTGAGAATGTCCTTTGACTTTGTAATGTGTTTTATGGGCTATGGGGTCCTTTACTCCATAGGGCTTCATGTGTTTTTGGTATATGTGTTGCACAGCACCCTCAGTGCAGTAACACAGGGGTATCATAGTGACCGTCAATACAAGGGGAGGTAGGACCGTGGTTGTTATCAACAGGTACTCTCTATCAAAAAGATTTACTACTTTCTTTACAAATTGTTTTCATTTTTAATAGTTACTGTATAAAAATTTCTTTAAAATATAAACAATTTTCATGTTCAATACATTCATCATAATACTCTAATGATGCAAACAAAAAATAGTAACAAAAAACTTTTATTCTAAAAAGATTGTTTCAAAACACATTCATTAATATGTAAAACAGCCTATAGGAAAAACGTCCTATTAGGTCGGAATATTAGATCAATCACAATCTCTAATTATTTTTTATCATCAGTCTAGGATAATTCCTGGACTGTAAACTCAACATTTTTCAGTCCTCTGGATGTTGATGGGACTTTCTTCAGGAGTAGTTGTTAACAATATTAGAGTGATGAGTCTTCTTTTTTGAAGTTATAATTCATTATAACAAGGAGCAACTGTTGATAAAAACCAAAAACAGAAAAGAATCAGTATATCACTAATATTCTTTAGACACTATTAGGGTGTCGGAGCAATTCAGGGTTACATTAATTACCTGAATTTCCAAGTGTAGTTGGTCCCTTTGTGGAGGAGAAATGTAGCCTTCATAAAATAGGCTATTTTATCTTCTAGGGCGAGCAAATCTTTCCCAACCTCCTATAACCAAATTAGAGAAAAAAAAGGTGACCATTAGGAGTTGCTTTAAACTCCAAAAAATCATGAATCAGACCGTGCTGATGAGAGAGATAATTATAAATTGGACATTTAAAAACAGTATCAGTTGTGCTTGGCCGGAAAACGGCTTTTCTTACCTCTATATTTCGAGGTAAGATCTCGCGAGGTAAGTGTTCTGTCAGAGATGTTATCTTGAACACTTTACAGTGTAAATCTGGTCAGTCTGCCTGGTAGTGTCCGGAAACTGTCTGTAAAATAAGTACGGAGCACCCCCGGTGGTTTAGTTTTTAGACTTAATAGCATAGTATAGACGTTAAGAGGTGTTTTACTGTCTTTAGACATAACCAACAGATCCCATCAGTATGTGGATGGCTTTATGATATCTTTATTGTTATTGTTGTGTGGCATTATCATCAAGCTGTATAGTTATGATATACACTGATAGTTACCATCAGAATGGCATAGTTGCTATTCCCCCCGTATGAGGCTCTTGAAAAACGGGTGGTTCGAAGTATATCCACTTACCTCAATTAGTTTGGCATACGCGTGTATCCTTGCGTGTGAAATTATTCTGCGAGAGCTATAAACTGCATCTAGGTTCTGCTTGCGTATGATGTATCTTATTTAGTAGCTCTACAAAGTCCCGAACACGCCGAAAAATGCAGTGTTTTGGTTGCCATCTTGAGTGGATAAGGACCGTATCTACTCGATATATTCTCTGCTGATGATTAGTCCTTTCTTAGTGTTTACCTTTGTTCTGGACAAATTGTCTCTGTGTATTACAATCGGGCATCCCCAGGTGTGCTGTACTAAAAAAGTACTTATTATTTTAATTCTAGGAAACCAGTAGTTGGAAAAGGATGAAAAATAATGAATAAATAAATAAATTGTAGTAGCGGTTATTTCAATTGTTGGAAGGTTCTGCTTGGTCTAATGCTATTAGCTAGGGCTTGGCTCTATTGTGTATACAGAATTATAATTAAACTTTTAGCCATTCAATAGATTCATTGAGACCCGTTTTATCACTTTGTGTGAGAAAGATGAGTGTCTGTTCTTTCTCAAAGAGAATTTTACTTTTAATATTATGGTTGTTACCTTGTACCATCAGCAAAACTGTCCAGTTAAAATCTTCAAAGGAGTGTTTCATTTCCAAAAAATGTTTTACTAACGGAGCATTGAGTACTTTATTTTTCAGGCAACTTTTATGTTCTTGCATTCTTACTTTTACTTTTCGATTGGTTTTCCCTATGTAATGTTTATTACAGGGACAGGTAATCATAGAGATCACATATTCGGAATTACAATTTGTCATTTGTTTTTGTTGCCATGGTCTCGCTATCCCAATATTTACTTCTTTAGTTTTTTTGGTAAGTTTACACATAGCACAGTTCCCGCATGGGTAATGACCAATTACAGGGGTAAGACCCCAGTTTTGTGTTAGATTACTCATAGCTGGAGTTTTATCTTTCAGCTTGCTGCTACTTACTCGATTTCCTATTGTTAAGGATTTTTTATAGGCAAACATAGGTGTCGGTATTTCGAAGTTGGAGTCTTTAAAGATTTTCCAATGTCGCTTTACAGTTTGGCTGATTTTTAAACTCAGATTCGAGAAAGTATTTACACAGACTAACCGATCCTCTTGCGGTCGTTTTATTTTGTCTTCTAAAAGGGCTTCTCGATTGTTATTTGCCGCTCTTTTTTCAGATTTTGTAATCATTTTTTTAGGATATCCCCTTTGTTTTAATTTAGTTTTAAATTCTTAGCTTCTGTTTCAAAAGCTTCTTTGACTGCTATTTCTCTTGAGACGTAGGAACTGGCCATAGGGCAAGTTGTCTCTCAGATGTTTCACATGATGACTTTCATAGTGTAAAAGTGAATTATTTTCAGTGGTTTTATGGAATGGTTTGACTAGTAGACGGCCTTCCTTATGGAAAATGGTTAGATCTAGAAAATCTATAGATAGTTTATTTACATTCATGGTGAATTGTAGGTGTCGATTACAGTTATTATCTGAGGAAATTCTCTGCTTCTTCGCTAGTACCTGACCATATAATGAGAACATCGTCGATGTACCTCGCCCAGAATTGGATGTTTGATGAAAATGGGTTTGGTGTGTAAATAAACTTCTTTTCAAAGTATTCTACGAAAAGATTAGCTAGGCTTGGCGCCATAGTGGCCCCCATGGCGGTTCCCTCTATTTGTTGGAAAAAAGTGCCACGTAATTCAAAGTAATTCCTAGTGAGTGCTAATTCTATACACCATAAGATGAATGAACTGGGGACTGGGTCAATCCGAGTCAATAGAATTTCTTCGATTGTTTCTAGAGTCGTTTGTTGCGGAATGTTTGTATATAAAGAGACAATGTCCAGACCTATAAGGTATGAATTCTCTGGGGTATATGGAAGGTGTTCATAATTTTTTTATCACTTCCTTAGTATCTTTGAGATAAGATTTCATGTTCATCACTTATCCTTTTAGGTAGTGATCAGCAAATTTAGAGAGTGGCTCTAGAATAGAATGAATGCCCGAGACAATTGGTTTTCCTGGCGGTTTATTGAGGGTTTTGTGGATTTTAGGTAAACAGTAAAATTTAGGTATTACTGGTTCCTGATTGTTTAGAAATTGACATTCTTGTTTGCTAATCCACCCCAGGTAATTAATGTAACCCTGAATTGCTCCCGACACCCTAATAGTGTCTGAAGAATATTAGTGATATACTGTTTCTTTTCCGTTTTGGTTTTTATCAACAGTTGCTCCTTGTTATAGTGAATTATAACTTCAAAAAAGAAGACTCTCATCACTCTAATATTGTTAACAACAACTCCTGAAGAAAGTCCCATCAACATCCAGAGGACTGAAACATGTTGAGTTTACAGTCCAGGAATTATCCTAGACTGATGATAAAAAATAATTAGAGATTGTGATTGATCTAATATTCCGACCTAATAGGATGTTTTTCCTATAGGCTGTTTTACATATTAATGAATGTTTTTTGAAATAATCTTTTTAGAATAACAATTTTTGTTACTATTTTTTGTTTGTATCATTAGAGTATTATGATGAATGTATTGAACATGAAAATCGTTTCTATTTTAAAGAAATTTTTATACAGTAACTATTAAAAATAAAAATAATTTGTAAAGAAAGTAGTAAATCTTTTTGATGGAGAGTACCTGTTGATAACAACCATGGTCCTACCTCCCCTTGTATTTAAAGTCTTTCCAGTCCCAAAATTGAGGTAGGACTCCATTCTTGATTAAGAATGGGTTTTGGGATCTCCTCTTAATGTATAGTGTCATAGTGACCCCCAAACATAGACTCCATACCCTGGGACTGACTAATGTTTCCCAGGGCATGTAAAGTCACCATTGGCTTTACTAGTCTTAAATTGTGAACAGAACCAGTACAAACCATCATATTGTGGAAGTACTGGTAGGGGTAATTTGATTGCCTCGTGGTCTGTTTTCCAAGGGGGCACTGTCCAGTCCCCCCTTGTCGAGTTTCTGGCTGGTGGCAGTGGATACCACGCAAAATATTCCACCGGAATATTTCCTATGGGATTTTCCCATTCATTTTAAACGCACCACTTTTTGGTGCAATGTTAAAGATACCGCCTGGTTATTTATTTAATATTTATTCCCCGGTTGGGTCTTTTTGCCAGGACTCGGTTTTAAAATGGCGTTTGTGTTCGCCTCTGAAACCCTAACCCAAGTCGAGCCCTTTGTTCCACTTTTGGCGGGCTTCTACACAGAAGCCTCCAAAAGTGGTGCCACTCTGTCTGGGTCTACAGGATGTGTGGGAGGGGGGGAATAGGCACCCTGGACTGAGTTGCCTTGGCAACTCAAGTCGCACTCTTGTGTGATTGGCCCAGTGGAGAGCCGCCCGGCTCACCACTTAGCATGTTTGATTGACAGCTAGGCTGATGAATGGGGGTTTTCTGCATAAAAGCAGGGCTTTGGGGACTGGAACTTCAGAAGTCGCCACAGGACCTAAAGAATCCGAAGAGGGGAGAAGCTGAGCCATCTACAACGACAACACCACCGGTGGAGCCCCGCTGTACGAAACTCAGAACTTTCCCGACAACAGAGAAGATCTTCTTCCAGGAGAGTCTTCTTCCCTTTGAGCTGGTGGGACCAACCAGTTCGCCTTTTTTTGCCTCCTGGATTGTCTCGTGGTCGAATCGCCCGTGCCAAGCACCCCGGCGGCCAGATAGCCACGCTTCACCACTACTGCGAATAAAAGGGTAGTACCTTTTAACCGGGAAACTCCGTGGCTGGTTTCGTCCCTGGCAGTGCAACGACCTCCAGCTTTCCTCCATGTTGAGATCTTCTCTTCCCCTGGACGAAGCCCCGACTTGCACCCGCTGCCATTTCAGGTACTGTGTCCCGCCTAGTCTCCCTTGCAACAGACTGTCCAAGGTGTCCCGTAAATCCTTGACTCTCTATCCTGGGGTGACCTCGGACCTGTTAACATTACCTTTCTAACTTGATCCAACCTCTTTTTGACTTTCTTGCAAAGACTTTGAGTGCATTTCCACTGTGTGATCTTGGGCACATTCCGCCTTGCTCTCTCCAAGAGTGGGCCTGGCCTATGAACTTTTTGCTCTACAGTAGACCCTGCCTTTCTTGACTTGCTGTGGTTTCTTAAGTGTTGGTACTGTGTGATTTTCCTATTCTGCCTTTTTATCTCCCTTTTTTAACAAATTATTGGAGTGCCATCTATGGTTACGCGCTCACCTCTGTTTTGCTAAATAAGTGGTGTCTTAACCTAGACTTGCCAAATAATTAATTAGGGAGGTGTATATATTTCTAGTGACTGTGTTTGAACTTGCTTGACGTATTAGTGCCAGTGTATATTTACAAGTGTGTTTTTAAATAAATAATTATATACTTTTATACCAAAGCTCTGGTCAGTGTTTGCTTGTTCTACTGTATTTTTAGCCCTATTGTGTATACTCTATATACTGCCTAACTCTTCTTGAGAGAAGTCTGACTGCTCCGCCACAGCTACCAGGTAAATCTGGGTGGTGCAGACTGCTACCAATTGGGTTTACTGCTAACACCTGTAGTCTTAAACTTTTTGCAGTGGTCCCTAAGGGATATGCACAAGTTTCTGCCTAACAGGGGGGCACATCCGGTCTTCGCTGGGGGCCTCACTGCCCTGCTCTCTAGTACTCTCCTCACTCAGCGCAGTTACAGCTAAGTGTCTTGTCCAGTGGGACACCCCAGTCTTCTTCTGCTGTCCCATAGTATTGTTTGTTTCAGGTGTCCCGATTCTTAATGGCTATCCAGTCCGGGGGATATGCCTGTCTCTGCCTGTGCACCTCACCCTGCTTCCGGTCAGCTTGCCTTCATAACATCTTGCAGGCTGCCTACCCTTGAGCACCCCCCAGGGGCTCCTCCGCCACCTTGTGTGTGTCGATTGTGCACCCTATCTTTCTGCGTTGTGCAGTCAGCACTCCTCGTTCCCTGTCCTAGCCACGCCGGCACTCCAAGCATATATGCCCTCTTCCGAGCGACTTCTGCTGATCCAGCACTGTCGTCCCGCAACCCTCAAGCATGTCGCTCCTCACTATGCCTGGTGGGGTCTCTCACTCTAGTGGTGGCCGCTATTCTGGCCGTTGTGCACCGGCATATCTCTGCCTCCACGGCGCTGCTGTAGGATCGTGTCATCCTTCCAATTTCAGCATCTTATGCTGTGGTGTGTCTTGCAAACCAAGCGCTGCTTACTTCTCGGGTCTGTAGAGTTGTAGGCAGGTACTTGCTCGTATTGATGTCGGATCACGCATGAGCTCTCAGAGTCTGCGTCTTTACAACACGGCTGCAAGCCACGCCACGTCATATTCTTTCTAAGCACTTTTTAGAGCGTCTCAACTGCCTTACCGAGCAGGGCATTAGGTTCAATGGGTATGTTGAGCAAGGTGGCTTGTGTCTCTAGTTTGAACCCTGACTGCCATAGCCAGGCATAGTGCTTGATTAATGTGTGCCCTCTACAATGGTGCAGCCTGCGTTGTCCATGGATCTAGGTTGTTTTTTAAAATGCAGCTAGACACCTGCCTGCCTTCTGATAGTTTTCAGAAGTTGAGACTTCAGGGGCTCTGGGATTGCTTCAATCTATTGTTCTAGCTCATTCCACTTATGGCAACCATAACTAGCCAGGTGGGTAGTGCTGTTGGCTATTCTAGACTGGTAGGCAGCTGAGGAAGCCACCTTTCTGCTGAAGGTGTAGATCTGAATGCTTTCCTTATCTAGCAGGGCCTCTGCAGAGGCCAGAAGAGTGCATGCCATTTTCCTTGTTGTGGTGACAACCAATGAACCAGGTTTAAGCTGACCCCTGATGTACAGAGGGTCAGTAGGGGCTGGCCTGAAAAGCTTCTTGATGCGAGGGTTTACCGCCTTTGTGAGGTTGGTGTAAGAAGAGAAGGCTGGATGTGCCTTTGGATGGATTGCAAAAGGAGGATCAACTGAGTGGCAGATTTCTTGTCGCCAGGAATATCCTTCACAAAGTCTGTGTCAACCTGGGTCTTCTGGGTGTCTATTTTGAAATGTTTTGACGGCCCTAAGAAGTAGTTCATTATATTGGAACTTGTTGAGAGGTGAGTCAGCCACTGGCTGGTCTTGATGGTCTGGTGACTGGATGACGTAGGTGTCGTCATCATCATAGTATTGGTCCTGGCCATACTGGTCCCCCTGATCTCCCTGAGATCCAGGGTCCTGAGCCCCTGAGGGGTCTATAATATAAAGGTCTTGAGAGTGGTTGTGGTACTGAGAGGTGGTTTGGGTCTGGGTGGAAGTACTGGGCTGTGAAATGCCCAGACGTGGCCTTTCAGCAGATGGTTCATCCCTAGCTACTCCCTTTTGTGTAGGACCCAGAAGATTTTTAAATTCCTCAGGGTGCCTGTGTATGAAATCCACAAAACAGGACATTCTCCTCATTTGCCTATCGAAGCTCTCTGGGGTCTGTGAGAAACTTGAAGGTGTCTCACTTACTAGTCCCCAGGGATCTGTCGTCCAGGTGGCCAGGACACGGCCATCGCTATTGGATCCAGTTCCTGGGGTGGACTAGTGGGGGAGAATCAACTGGGTGGGGCCTCTGCGGGGAGTGGAAGTGGGACAGCGAAGGTTGAGACACGGTACCCCCTTCCTTGTAACCAATGTTCCCTCTAAGCTGTGCACATGCCCAGCTTTCTTCTGGGTGCCACTCAGAAGATTTCTAGCAGCGCACACAGACAATTCTCACCTATTCAAAAAGATTTAATAAGGCACACGCCACATCAATTACCTGAAATTTAATTTCTTTTAAATTAAGCAACTAGTCTTGATATTCTGCTCATTTGCATTTCACCTCTATGCAAGGGTGACCATAAACACGTAAAATCCCTAACAGTAAAATACACACACACAAAAGGTTAAGACGAATATGAAAAATGGGCTCCTTGAACAGAAATATCTAACCAAGATATGCCTGCACACATTAACCAAATAATGTTCCCTCCCCACCCATGACTCCTAAACCTGACTCTACCACACTCTAACTTTGGGCCCTCTGTTAGACAGAAACCTGTGCAGTTCCCTTAGGGACCACTGCAAAAGGCTTAGGACTACAGGTGTTGGCAGTAAACCCAATTGGTAGCAGTCTGTACCACCCAGATTTACCTGGTAGCTGTGGCTGAGCAGCCAGACGTCTCTCAAGAAGAGTTAGACAGTATATAGAGTATACAAGATAGGTACCAAAATACAGTAGCACAAGCAAACACTGACCAGAGCTTGGGTATAAAAGTATATAATTATTTATTTAAAAACACACTTTGTAATATACACTAACACTAATATGGCAAGCAAGTTCAAACACGATCACTATTAAAATATATACATCCCTGATTACTTCTTGAACAAGTCTTAGTTAAAACACCACTTATTTTCAGACAAAGGTGAGCGCTTAACCTAAGATGGCAGGGGAAAAAGGTAGAATTAGGAAAATACACAATACCAACACTTTAAGAGAACCAGAGCATGTCAGAAAAGGCAGAGTCTGCTGAGGAGCAAGAAAGTCATAGGCCAGGCCCACTCTCGGAGCGAGAAAGGCGGAATGTGTCCAAGATCACACAGTTGAATAGTACTTTAAAAAGTCTTTGCAGATAGTTCAAAAAGGGTTGATTCAAGTCAGGAAAAGTTAGTTTGCAGGTCCCAAGTCACCTCAGGATAGAAAGTCAAGGATTTACGGGACACCTTGAACAGTCTGTTGCAAGGGAGACCAGGGGAAATGGTGATCTCGTTTTTGGAGGAAAGCTGGGGGTTGTTGCACTGCCAGGGAAGAAACCAGCCGCGGAGTTTCCCGGTTAAAAGGCACTACCCTTTTATTCGCGGTAGTGGTGAAGCGTGGCTATCCGGCCGCCGGGGTGCTTGGCACGGGCGATTCGACCACGAGACGATCCAGGAAGGCGAAAAAGAGGGCGAACCGGTTATCCTCACCAGTTCAGAGGAAGAAGACTCTCCGGGATGAAGATCTTCTCTGTCGTTGGGAAGTGGTGAGACGGTTCAGCAGGGCTCCACCGGTGGTGTCGTCGTTGCAGGTCAGCTCAGCTTCTCCCTCTTCGGATTCTTTGGTCCTGTGGCGACTTCTAAAGTTCCAGTCCCCAAAGCCCTGCTTTTATGCAGAAAACCCCCATTTATCAGTCCTAGATGTCACTCAAACATGCTAAGTGGTGAGCCAGGCGGCTCACCACTGGGCCAATCACACAAGAGTGCGACTTGAGTTGCCGAGGCAACTCAGTCCAGGGTGCCTAAACCCCCCTCCCACACATCCTGTAGACCCAGACAGAGTGGCACCACTTTTGGAGGCTTCTGTGTAGAAGCCCGCCAAAAAAGTGGAACAAAGGGCTCGACTTGGGTTGGAGTTACAGAGGCGAACACAAACGCCATTTTAAAACCGAGTCCGGGCAAAAAGCCCAACTGGGGAATAAATATTAAATAAATAACCCGGCGGTATCTTTAACATTGCACCAAAAAAAGTGGTGCGTTTAAAATGAATGGGAAAATCCCATAGGAAATATTCTGGTGGAATATTTCACGTGTTAACCACTGCCACACACTCGACGAGGGGGGGACTGCACAGTGCCCCCTCGAAAAACAGACCCAGGGGCAATCTAATTACCCCTACCAGTACTTTCACAATATAATGGTTTGTACTGGTTCTGTTCACAATTTAAGACTAGTAAAGTCAATGGTGACTTTACATGCCCTGGGAGACAGTAGTCAGTCCCAGGGTATGGAGTCTATGTTCGGGGGTCACTATGACACCCCTGTGTTACTGCACTGAGGGTGCTGTGTAACACACTTAACAAAAATACATGAAACCCAATGAAGTAAAAGACCCAATACCCCATAAAACACATTACAAAGTCAAAGGATATCTCAAATCAAAAATCCAGCAAAGCTGCTGGGGGACTCACTAGGTTTGGGAAATTAGCCTTAACAGAGAATTCTCCCTAACATCCTCCCCAGAGGTCCAACCTCTTGCCCTGGCTTTTCAACCAATACCTGGCAACTCTTGCCCACTGCATTGCCACTTTCTGCTCAAATTTCCAGTGCTATGCTGACAACACTCAACTCATTTTCAGGCTGCCCTCTGTCACCTCCTCTCCCTCTCTCATCTCCGATTGCCTAACTGCCATTCAAGATTGGTGTTCCGCCAATGATCTTTGTCTGAATGCCAGCAAGACTGAGATCCTCCTCATCGGCACACCTTCACCATCCTTTCCCCTCACTCTCTGGCCAGCCTCCCTTGTCCCTCCTCCTACCCCCACCTGCGAGGCTAAGAACCTCGGGGTCATCTTTGACTCAACCCTTTCCTTCTCCGCCCACATCTTTCAGGTCTATAAAAAGTCAGAGGTACTCTGCCTTTGCTCTCCTTTCCCCAGAAGCTCATGGTATCCCAAGCTCTGGTTCTCTCTAGCTTGGACTATTGTAACAGCCTCTTTCTAAATCTACCTGCCTCTACTCTCCGCCCTCTGCAACTAATCCAGAACAGGACTGCGAGACTTGTCCGTGGCCTCAAGCCCTGGGATCGTATCTATCCAGCTCTGAAATCTCTCCACTTGCTCCCAGTGGATACAAGGATTAAATTCAAAACCCTCTGCATTGTCCACAAGGCTTTCTGGGGCATGGGTCCAAAATACCTTCAGCTATCCCTCCGCAAATACCTCCCCTCTCGAGCACTTCGCTCCTCTACCTCCAACTCCCTCAGGGTCAGTCATTTTTCAAAGAAACGAGCTGGGGGTAGATCTGTCTTCGGCTGGGGCCTCCCTCTGGAACAGCGCTCCTGCCACTCTAAAACTTGAGGAGAACCATCTCTGGTTCCGGAAGCACCTCAATACCTTCCTCTTTTCTTCTCCCTTCGCTCCCCCTCCCCCCTGCTGATCTGTTCTTTCTTGGCTCTGTGCACCTGGCCACCCTCTATCCTTCGGGCCCAGGTACCTGCTCACCCTGCCACCCTCCCGCACTGCCTCCGGGCCACCCCTTGCACTGGGGTCTGTATCTGTACCCATACAGCCCCCCCCCCTTTTTCTTCCTGTACTTATCAGACCTACCCAGTCTGCTGCCTTAAACCAAGCACTTGCAAATTGCTGGCTGCATTACCACTGTTTGTTGCCTTTATTATTTATTTATTGTTATTTATCTGTTTCTCCTCTGCTTCGCACTTTCCACTTATCCCTCCTTACATGCACTTTTCCCCTCCCCCATGCACTTGCGCGTTCTCAATGTCACTGGGCCTAGTAAAATCGCTATTTTGTTCTCCCCTGTTCCTCTCCCTTGCCTTGTCGCGCTCTGAAACACTTGTGTACGAGCGCGATAGAAATAAAATATCAATCAATCAAAAAACATTAAGATACTACCGGACAACCTTGACTCTTTCTCTCTTGGCTCTACGAAAGGTTAGCAGACTTGTACCTACATCCACTTGTTTTGTTTGTTGTAACATGAATTACGTTTATACACCAACATTTGTCTTGCTCATTGCGCCTTACCAAAAGTGCCACCCACGCTATATAATCGAACTACCAGCTCAAACATTGGATACTGACTAAGTAAGCAGGCTACTTGGATCTGAAACCTTATACCATACTTCTTCTTCTTTTTACATATGTCACGCAAGTGCTTGGAAACAGCCCCTTGCAAGGTAACGCATTTTAAAACTCAAATATTAATTTGCCCTCTAAAGATTTTGATGAGACAAATGTGATGCTCAGTGTCTCCTATTATAGCATTACTAACATTACCCTATAAGTGTAGAGCAACATTGCAATATCATGTACTTAGCCTACAAGGTATAATGGGTATGGACTATGCCTCTGATTACACGTCCATTGTATCGGGGCACCAGCTATTCAGACATGAAATTGCTTTTCACACGATCTGCATCGTTTCCAAGAGTTCAGAGTTCCTTTGGTCATAGACCTTCACACATTATATGGTAACCCGCTTCTGTACAAAAACAATTTCACTGAGCACTTGTGTAATCTTACACAATGATGTAAGGGTGCGGTATGTTGCAAACAATCTAGTATGCACTGCAGAAGAATTGAGTACATGCAGAGTCATGACATTCTTAAAATGCACATAATTTTGAGGCATTAAATAGGCCTTGCTTGCAAAGTATTGTGGGTCTGCAAATATCCCAGTGAATGTTTACTGCTACAATCCCTCACTTTTTACAGTGCTCTATAAACTAGTATTGTAGGCTAGCACAGGGGCCGGGGAAGGCTATGGGTGGAAGAGAAGAGGTCATCATTCCTTGCGACAGATTAACAAAGCAGCACATTTCAAAAACCAAGGCAGACATTTCGACAGTACACTGAAGTAAATGTGTTGCTTGTTTGCTAAAGGATAGGAAATTGTAGTACCTCTCTAGACAACAGCACCTTCTTTTTCTTTCTATAATCAGCTGCTGAGGGCTTTTCAATATAACCATGTGTTGTGTGACTCATCTCTAGCAGCTCCCCGCATCTTATTTAACTGATCACAAAGAATTACAGCAGAGGGATCCATAGTTACAGAAGAAGGCACTCAATCATTTGTATCTGTGATAAATGGATTCTATTAAGTTAAAAGGCATATACATGTGATTTTCTTCAGTAAGGCCCTTGTTTAATTGTATCTAGGCTGTGGTGTGGAAGGGTGGGCAAAACGATACACTTTATTATGTGCCCTGTCATTTCACTTCCTATGTAGGGGCTCAAGCAGGGCTCTAATCACATTCTGCTCCCTACTTGGAGTAAAATGATTTTTCAGGGAGTAAAAAGTAAATAGCTTTGCAATAGGGATACTTTCTGCTTATTAAAAGATGTTCTTTCACCTTAAAATTCCTATTGAGATCAGGCATTAATATTATTAGAGTGCCTTCCTATGCCACTGCTCTTCTGGGGTCATTAATTTGTGATCCTCATATTCTGAGGGGCATTTATTCTGATGCAATTATCATCCTTACACACATTATTAAAAGCATGTTCTCCTGGCCCTTGAATTACCCAAAGTGGCACGTGAACTCCTATCAGCATGTTCTTTGACACATTGCTTTTAATTGCCATTAATCCATCGTCAAATAATGTATTCTGTCTGAAATTCTCGACAGCCACATCAGTTATGACAAGAGATATTTGTGTTTTGTAATACACATGAGTGATTTTTCCAGTGGCATAAAACATACATTTTTCTCTGCACAGAAGTAAGTTTGCATGGTACTGTGGCAGATGTGGAAGTCTTGGACTGGTTGATGAGTTTTATCTATAAACACATATACATTTTATTTTACCCTATGTGTTTGGAAAACGTGTTCTAAGATTGGTAAAGAATTGCAGTGACTCGGAAGATGAAATTCCTTTCCAAACCCTCTTCTTTAATGGTAGCCCACAAAGTGGCTTACCTCATTAGTCAGTTGTGCACATATAGAAAAATAATTAGAGGGAACATTGCTTGTAGCACCTTTTCCCCACCCTTCCCTGTAGGATATTTAGAAGCTCTACCTCCCGCCTTTTCCGACACGGATACTTGCTTGCACTGTAACTGACAACGGACTAACACCAGAGACGTTTACTTGACATGTTCCAACACACAGGTCAGGCAATTGACAACAACCACGCACACCTGACGGCCCTTTACCTTCCCCACAGGGATAAATGGTGGAGCACAAAAGCACACGACGTGCAAGACCGAATACACGAGGAAACAGCTACACCGAACCGGCAGTTCTAACAGAGGAGAAAGGTGGCGAGACCTGGAGGGACGACAAAGGGGGAACTGCCCTTGCCCTTTTCCACTCAGACCCGCAAAGCCTCCGAAACGGAAATCATAAGACCAGGAGTTACAGCAGGCGTCTGGAGAAACAGATGTCAATGGAGCATGGGGGCCTCCCGCATTGATAGTGCAGGAGAAGAGGCACGCTGGCTACCGTGGTACCGTCGTTGACTCCAGACGCAAGACAAGCCAACAGGTTTAACGCAGCCACTGAGTCGAAGGAACCCGATGGCAAACCAAACTGTGTTGAGCCCAAGGTTGCAAGTAGCAACATTATGTGAACTCAAGGAACTTGTGAAGAAAGAACAAACAGTTGATTTGGGAAATACAGAGGGGGAAGGGTGTGATGCAAAGGTGGCTGATACTTGTGTCACATGATCCCTGAAAGGGTGTCTCCAGAAGGAGAAAGGCTGCTATCTTGTGAGGTACTGTTTTTGAATTTAAAAGGGTGACCAGATGTGCTTTTTGATAAGCTCCCTGATTTTGGACTTGGAGCAGGGGGACGCTGAAGCGCCTTTCGACGCATGCCCTTAGGCACGTGAAAGGAGGGCTTTTTAGGCGCGGTGTCTGAAACGGCTCAGTGCCTGTTTCGAAGGCCTGTCGTGCGCCGAACACGGCTGCGATGGCCCAGAGGACAGGGATGACTTAGAGAACCTCTCCTTCAACACTGCATGGCTCTCAACGGTCGACCCTGGGAGGAGTGTTTAGTGTGGCGGGAAGTGTGTGTGCCTGAACCGCGGGGTGATGCCTGCGTCACAGGGCCGCTGGCCTGCTTATTGCACGTGGAATTCCATCAAAACTTGATCGTCTTTGGCATCGCTAAGGACGTCGATGCTGCCCTCGCTGGATTCTCCCACCAGTTCAATGGATGCCTCATCCTACATGGCGTGGGTGTTAGGTTCGGCGATCCTTCAGGGTTTTGGGATGGAAAAGTCTGCAGGACTTGTGTTGTTTCTCAGGGTGGTCCCTGGGCAGACAGCGATTGCACACCTTGTGCGTCTCTTTCTAAAGGAACTTCCTGTTGCAGGAAAGGCAATATTTAAAAGGAATATTTTGCATTGCTAATGGAAAGGGCAGTGCAGCGATAAAAGGGAAGATAAGGGGTCAGAAGAGGCATTCTCTAAAAGTTCATAAAGTATATGACCTCCCCCAACTTTCCCTACTGTGAAGGGCCAAGGCCAGTGAACGCTGCAGTCTTCGTTCGTCAAGACAGTTGAGCGATGTTGATGATGGAGCAGTATGTCGAATGCCACCGAGGCAGTTGGTAGTGCAGCGGGCAACGGGCAGTTGTTGGAAGGATAGAAAGAAAGTCTAAAATTAAACATAGTTTAATCAAAGGCTTTAGCCAGAAAGAACTCTGCCACTAGCCACTGACCATGATTGCGGAATAAAACAATCTGATGGATCTCGACGTTTGACGTACCAGGAGTACAGTAGACATATATTTCTGAGGCTTGTGGAATCTGCTTAGATCACATGCTGTGCATAGGCCGACATCTAGTGGAAGCTGCGGAGTATTAGTTTGTTTTTCGAAACTCGAAAACAGGCGTCGACATAGGGCATGCCAGTAATACTATCCCTAGTGTGACGTCCACTGTACCCATGATACCTCACGCGTGTAGGACACTCAAATTGTTTTTTTCCGCCATACTTGTCGGAAGCATTGTGCGGAGTTCCCTGGCTTAAAGCCATTTTGCAAAAAATCATATATATATTTCCATGTTCTTTCACTCCCATGTCTAGATCCGAAGATCAACGCCGGTCCGAAGAACAAACAACCGTCGAGACTGCACGACAGACTTTGGGCCTCGGAAGGCCTCTGGCCTCGGCACTGCAAGTAGGGAGAGTGGGGGGGTGGAAACATACTCACACTCGCTATTATTTCCTACATACACTAGCCCGCTGCCATAAGGTAACATATTGAGAGTACTCCATTTAACTTTTGCCCCAAGTGCAACCGCAAGTACCCTTGGGTTGACAAACACGCCACCTGTAATCTCTGTTTGCCTAGGGACCACCCCAAAGCTAACTGCAGAGCGTGTAGCCTTTTTAAGGCTAAAACAGTGAAGGACCGCTCCACTAAACGTTGGGCCCACCACGCCAGGCAGCTCGAGGCCATGGAAGCGGTGGGTGCCTTCAGTAATGGCAGCGACGCCGGCCTTTGGGACGGCGAGGGCACAGGGGCGTCGAAAGACACCCAAGCGCTAGTCCCCAACCTCGGAGGATTGTCCGGCAGGGCAGTTATGGGGACCACACCCGGCGACACGAGCGCTACCCTAACTACTACACCTAAACACACTAATCCTAACCGGGACTCGACACGACTGTCGAGTTCTCGGAAAAAGGAGGCACGTAGAGAGCGGTCCACGGAATCGGTGTCCTCTGAGCGTTCCAGGTCGAGATCACCTCACCACACAAGGCAACCGTCCACAGTTGCGAAGAGTGCCTCGCTCCCCAAAGTCACAGAGGTATGGTTGTCAGATGACGAATCCGACCGCCACTCCCAAGCTGCATGCTTAGAGTCGGCTCTGGCAGCCCGTTCGGCGTCTGCCTCCGAAAGTCGACGTGCACACTCGAAAGATTCAGAGAGTACCCTGCACACCCCCGAATCTCGACGCCAGGAAAAGGTGCAGAGAAGGTGAAAACCTCAGGAAAACACTCTTCTACTCAAGGGGAACGGGACAAACAGCAGAAAAAGTCATCACACTCTACTTCTGCACCCCAGGTACACAAGGACAAACACAAGTCTAAGGATACATCCAAGACCCCTGTCCCTGTCACTAAACCTTAAGTTATCCCTCCCACTCTAAAGGATATGGGAATACGAGAGAAAACCACAGCAAGAGGTGGTCATCCCCAGCTGCAGGGAATGGAGCTCTGAGGACATCGACAGGGTGATGAGGAGAATGTCGTTTATGGCTGATTTCTATGAAAAAAAACCTGGTTACTTTCTTTGTTATCAAAGTGCCCTGACAACTCTACTCCTTCAGGATCCAGGGACCCTCAGCCTCCTAATAAGAGACCTCGGTTTCAGACTCCAACTCAGGGCCTGATTTCAGACCCTTACTACATCCACCCTTAGCAGCAGTATGGTGAGGATCCAGACATAGAAATATTGCACGACCAAACAGGAGTCGATTATTATGGAGATGACAAGGGCCAAGGTGAGAAGGAGGAAGACGAGGCAGAAGTCTACAATATAGACTCTCCTGTTCGCAAAGAACCACAGGTTACTGACTCTCCAGTAGATAACCAGCCCCTTCTAAATGAAGTCTTAGCTAGAGCTGCAGAGCACTTCCACATAGATACTCAAGGGGCACAAGAAGAGAGGGACTTTGCAGAGGAGATCATGGGGGACAAGAAACCCATTGCCCAAGCCATTCCAATTTTGAAGTCCATCCAACGCAGAATTGATCCTTCCCTCCTCACCCCTAATCTCACCAGGGCTGTAAACCCCAGAATTGAGAAGATGTTCAGGGCCGCCCAGTCAGACCCACTTTACATAAGGGGTCAACTTAAGATATTATTTTATTGATTTGGTTGAGAATCTCAACCTTTCAATATAAAAAACATAGAACATTCAAATTCATTCAAATTCATTAACAATTCTTAATAAGCAAAATACAAACGAAAAGATAAAAAATAAAACAAAACAAATTAATGCACTTAAATAATAACTCACAATATTTCTAAACATTTTTTTAGATTTAAAATAGATATCAAAATAGGAATCAGACAGAACAAACCACTACGGAAGTACATTATCTAGGCAAGGTAATGATTATCGATTCATATAGAATGCAATTTTCCCTTTATCAGGTTTAAATGTTCATTCTCTGGTTGGAATCATCAAGTCTAAGTTCATTCAAGAAATTTATCGTTGCATAACCCATTGATTTGGAGTATACATGAAATATGTATTTCCAGAGGTCTTTAGCCTCTATGTTTTGCTTATGCCCAAAGAATGCTTTAAAATAATTAGTTCTTCTTTCCACTAACTTGGGGCATTCTGTTATAATATGTACAAGGGATTCAGTTTCAACATTACAAAAACGACATAGAGTATTTGCATTGGGATCTTTGCCCCATTTTGCTGTAACTAATCTGACATGCCATAAATTGAATCTCAGACGCAACAACCCTGTGCGATGCGAAACACTATGCGATTTCAAAAGATACGCTTCAGTAGTACCATAGGCCTTGAGCCCAAATGGGTTTTGTTTAAAGTTTTGGTATTTATTGCACACTTCCCTGGTTTCTATCCAGTCTGTTTCCCACATTTTGCGCTTGGATTTATTTGGATTTTGACACAGCAGATTAACTGATATATTTGCTTCCTGTAGGAATTTTTTTGCCTGGCTGCCCCACTTCAAAATGAATTCATCTTTAGATGCTTGTATATAATTGGCTAGATGTATAAGTAAGCCATTTTGATGGTCTTCAAGAATACATTTCTTATACAATGTACAAACTTTCCACTTGTATACAGCATAAATGGATATCAACCCTAGTTCGTGTCTTATCATGGCTGTCGGAGTAGATACTGGAAGATTTAAGTGTCCTCCAAAACAACCCTTCTTTCTTATTCCAAAAACTGTTTGGTTTAATCGGTTTGGTTTCGGCTCCATATAGTAAAATTGGCAATGCTTTTTGTTTGTAATAAGCTATTAGAGGGGCAATGGTAAATTTGCAGCATTTACCTTTGACAATTTTCGATTGTGAAATCAAATTTTTCCATTTTATATCCAAACTATATTCATATGGGGTGTCACTTGGACTATTATTGATGTTAATCCCCAAGTATGTATATTCATCAACCGCTTCAACTATTTCACCATATATCATCCAATTAAACTTTTTGTAGTGGTGCTTACCATTACCGAATTGAATCACTTGCGTTTTTTTAGTATTTATAGTCATTTTATTTGATACTGCATAATTTTCCAAAGCCCCTAGCATATTACGTAGACCCATTGGTGTTCTAGATATCAACAACAGGTCATCGGCATACAAGAGCCATTTTACCACTATAGGGCCTATTTTCGGAGAGTCAGTAACAATGTCAGCGAATAATTTGCCGATATCAAGAATAAAGAAATTAAAAATAGAGGACGCCAATATACACCCTTGTTTAAGGCCTCTTGAGCTACAAATTGGGTCTGATAGCAATCCTTCATTATTTAATCTGATTTGCAGTGTTGTGTTAGAGTGGAGATCTATAATCCATTTTAATATGTTCCAGGGACATTCGCTTTTCATCAACTTCATCACCATGAGTTCCCTTGGAATTGAGTCAAAAGCAGTTTTGAAGTCGACGAAGGCAACATACAGGGGTAATTTTAAGCTTGCTTGTTTTGCTATGATTGCATTTATGCATAATAAGTTGATCCCTGTGCCAAGTCCTCTCAGAAATCCAGTTTGCCATGGATCTCTTAGCACTTTCTTATCGAGCCAGGCATTAAACTCTCGAAGCACTAAGCGGGCAAAGATCTTACCAGGACAATCTAGAAGTGCAATCGGCCTATAAGAGGCTGGATCTGATCTTTGGCCTTTCTTATATATTGGAATGAGGATGGATTTCTTCCATGACTCCGGGAGGCGCCCCGAGCGCATCACCTCTCTAAATATCTGCATTAGTATTTTTGACCAGATCTCGGGATTGGATTTGAGCATTTTATTAGTAAGTCCATCCGGACCTGCTGCCCTCGAGCTACTAAGTTTCGATATAAACTGCAATATATCATCCTGGTCAAATATAATTTGATGGTCCCATTTTCGAACTTCCAATGCACATTGGCTATTCAGAAATGGAGATTCATATGTCTGCAAGAAATAAGCACGCCATGATTCGGCCGAGATGGAATTGACTTGAACCGAGTTCTGGTCTTTAAATGTTGCCTCATTTAGCAGACCCCAAATTTCAGGTTTTTTTTAAGTGCAATTTTTTTTAACATGTATTCACTATCTCTTTGAAAGCATAAGGCTTTCCTTCCCTTTTGCCAATTTTTATATCTTGTACGAAGTAGTTTAGACTTCTGTATCATTTCTTCAATGGGCAGCTGCTTTATCAAGCGTAGTTGGTATCTTAATTCCATTTTTTTGTTTTTCAACTCTGAGTCAAACCTATGGGTATGTTTATAACCACAACCTTGCACAGAATCCTTAACGGCTGCATATTTGAGCATAGATGATACATAGTCCCTCCCCGAATTGTGAGACAGTTGTTTACCATAGCCTATTAGAGAGGCATTCGACCATTTTAGTCGATTTCTTGCATTGTTTGCACTCATATTACCAGTTATTTTCCCCCAATTTTTGATCAAACTTTTTTTCCTTTCCCACTCCCATTCGAGGCAAAGTTGATGGTGGTCACTGTTACCACTAGGTTTAATATTCAGGGACTGGACTATGTTCATCATTGCCTTATTTACATAAATGTAATCAATAGTAGCCTTGAATACACCATTATGCCAAGTGCTCACCATGGATGGGTCACCTTGCACCGAACCATTCACCATAACCAGTTGCATATTTTCCATGCATTGACTCAATCTTATTTCCTCAGGTGTTAGTTTCTTGCGATTTTTAGGAGCCAGATGCATATTGATGTCACCCATGACCAACACATAGTCTATATGCTTTTCTAGTGCAACTCTTATACCAATTTGCTCTAAATAGGCAAAAAAGGAATCTGAAGATAGGTGGGATCTCCCCCAATAGATGTTGACTAATATGATAGTATGGGTTTCATTGCATAATTTAATGAATTGCATAAAAGGGGTACCCGAGATCAGATTTATGACTTTAAACTCTTTTGATTTTTTAATCGCAATGAGAAGGCCAGCCATGGGTCTCCCTATAGGCAACCTAATGGCAGGTTCTAGCAATATTTCATAAACATTCCAAACAGGAGCTTGTTTCAACCATGTTTCCTGTAGTACTACAATGTCATATTTGTTCAATTCAGAGCCATGCGTGTTAATAAAGTGTTTGAAGCCCCGGGTGTTCCAGCATACAAGGTTAATTTTTTCTTTCGGTATGGGTTGTTATGTTTTGGCAGATCTTTCTATCCCAAAATTTGCCTGATCCCTATTAATGGAACCATAAATTCTAGGAGCCCATTTTTTTGCCCCCATTCTTTCTCCTGTTTCCAGAAGCTCTTCTTTATAGATATTGAAGCCCATGTTCTGAAGGGTGTTTCTTGCTTCCCCTACCATATCCGCCAAAACAGTTGAGCGAAACATGATTCTAGACCTGGATAGATCTTTATCGCTGAAGAATTCCACCCTATCAATATCAGAGGATGTTAAGTTTCTTAGCTCTGGTATCTCTTTAAGTATGTTAAGAACACAGGAGCGATTAAGATCATATTGTTCATAAGGATGATCGCTACATTCCAGAATAAAACAGTGAAGATTACTTGACCCCATTAATCTAGCCTTTGGTACCTGTTCTCTCCCTGCACTTGCACTTGGCTTCCACTGGACCCCCCACCTCCCATTCCCAGGAGTTGTCGATGTTCTTTCAATATTTGTGGGGAACGTTAGAGGGGGACGGGTGTCAGACATAACTTTCCCCGTATTTTGCGGGAGCCGCCCATAATCCATTCTAGATTTTTCCATTTGTCTTTCAGCAATGTATTGTTCGATTGTCTTATTTATCTCTTCTCTCAATTGGGCATCAATCTGCCCAACTACCGCAGCTTCATTGTGTGTCAATCAAACCACTCCTGGCAGGTACCTTTTGTATGACAGGTGGAGAAATACCAACAGGATCTTGTAACACTATCTTCTCTTTTTCCATTGCCGCCTGGCTTTCAGCCACCAACTCATCTAAAGGCTCGTACCTCATTTCAAAAGAGGATTTCCCCTTATTAATCCCCAGTTGCCGGGTTACTTGGCCCTTAGTAGCATTATTCTCTTTCATTGTAGGAGTCTCCCTGGGTTTGGCATTAGTTATCTTCAAGAATCGTCTTGGCTTTGCCCGTAATTTAGAGGCTTTTTTTTGTTTTTTGGGGTATTCTTCACCTATATTGGCAGTTATCTCGCCTAGAGACTTTTTTACTAGAGAGGGAGGCATATTGAAATGGCATCCCTCATTGATTGTGATGTGTTCAATTTGCACTGTATCTGGGCCAGTTATTAATTCTCCAGTGCTCCTTTCAGCTACCTCACTCAGAGACTCGAGCTCTCTCTCTCTGCTCTCAACTTCGGAGTGAATATTACCACTAAAGGTGAAATATCTGGGTTGTAGCAACTCTTTGCTTCCACTTGCTTGCCTGCTTTCAGTTTGTGTCTCTGAATCATGTGTATTACAGTGTCTAAATATTTCGAACTGAGGATCACATTGCCTGGATTCCCTCATATTTCCTCCTTCAGTAATTTTACTCGATAGAGATGATAATAATATTGTTTGATGATTGATTTTCTGATCCATGGCTTCATACAACTTTGCCAAGGACAATAAGGCAGAATTCATCGCCAATAGGGTTGAGCTCAGGTCTTCCCGCTCGTCTGATTCTTCTGCCTGATTGTCCTCCATCCTCAGGGATTCAAGACCTGTCCAAGATTTTTTTGCTGGTCTTGGGGTGGGTAGAACAAAAGACAGGGAGCTTTGCGAGCCATCTTTATCAGACATCGTCGATAGATTAGGTGTCATTTCAAGATCATTGTTTGCAGGCATGAGTGGTTCACTGGTCTCATTTAGAACTACTGACAGGACCTGACTACTTTTATTGTGCATTCTAATTGGTGACAAATCTTCAACCTGCATAAGGTCACCCGTATTAGAATGAACAAACACCACTTCTTCCTCATTTATTAACACCTCAGACATGTTCATGGGACCAGAGGCTTCCCTGTACACTTGAGCCGTTACACACATATTGTTATAAGCTTCCCTCAGCCTTTGTTGCGCTTCCACCGTGCATGGTCTAGGAGGACTTTCATTGATTATGCCAAGTGTCCTGCCTGAGGTTACTGTATCGGCCTCGCAATGGTTAATCTCCTTTTCCATGGTCGTATCTGAGATCATCCTTTCACAATTGGCACTCACAATTGGCAGCACGTTATTTTTAATTGCAGCTACTTCCAAATTAAGACGTGTATTTAATACATGAAGGTTATCAAGTTTGTTATGGCTATATTTGTTCAAAACAATGTCATTACTCCCTACACCTGGAGTCACTCCCAGGTTATAATATTTACGAATGTCGCTTCCTTTACTTATAGCAGGGTTTCTCGGTTTGTTTACAATTACCCTCTCCCCCACATGAGGCGGAGCATATTTTTTACACTGCATTGCCGGCAAGACGGGAGCAGCATTTATCGTGCAAGGGATTCACCCTTCTCTAAATAAAGACATGTTTACATTTGGCATTCCTGTTTTCAGATTAAAAGCCATTATTTCCACCCTTCCTTTTTCTTTTCCCTTTGAGTTTTCTTGCCCCTCCCTATCGACAAATATTTATCTTGATGCAAATAGTGACTGACAAAAACGAGCAAAGAAGGTTATGGCTTTCCTTTCGTATTAAGCCACACAAATCCCAACACGGTTAAATAAATTACTACACAAAAAAAACCAAAGTAACAATACCCAAGAAAATAAAAATAAAATAAAATAAAAATAAATACAAAGGAAAAAAGAAAAAAAAAGAATCGTATGATAAAATCACATTTAAGATCGCTCACCAAACAGTGAGAATTTCATCCACTAACCCTTTAGCAGATTATGAAAACACTCAAAGACAACAAAGCAGCAAACAGCAAACAGTACTTTCTTGTACTTTCCGTGTGCGCGCCCGGGTGCGCTACACACGTTGTATTTACGTGATGAAGGGCGGGCTCACAGTTCGTGAAAAAAAAAAAGAAAGCCACGGCCCAATCAGAGGATAGTTTCAATGTTGTAGAGTCAGGCAGCTTCCGTGTAGCGGAGAAAGACGTCCGCTCGGCGATGACCCAGCTGCCTGAACAAAACGACCGTGTTCCACGCACAGTCCTCAATGCTAGTAGGCTCCAAAGTGCATTCAACGTTCGGTCCCAGCAAACAGTACTTTCTTGTACTTTACGTGTGCGTGCGCGGGTGCGCTACACACGTTGCATTTACGTGATGAAGGGCGGGCTCACAGTTCGTGAAAAAAAAAAGAAAGCCACGGCCCAATCAGAGGATAGTTTCAATGTTGTAGAGTCAGGCAGCTTCCGTGTAGCGGAGAAAGACGTCCGCTCGGCGATGACCCAGCTGCCTGAACAAAATGACTGTGTTCCACGCACAGTCCTCAATGCGAGTAGGCTCCAAAGTGCATTCAGCGTTTGGTCCCAGCAAACAGTACTTTCTTGTACTATCCGTGTGCGGTCAACTTAAGCCTGACTCGCTAGTAGTTACTAACACCAGGAAAAGGGCGGGGACACTTCTATCAGCATCTGAGGCTCCCCCAGACAAGTAGAGCAAGATAATTTATGGGTTAGGAAGGGAAGTGGCCTCCACTTCCGCTTACCAAGCAAGAATTGCCAATACCACCACTCGGCTGGCAAGCTATAATTGCCACCAGTGGGAGCAGGTAGCTGCTCTCATTGACTCCGCACCGGAACCACTAAAGGGCCAGTTAGCACAGATCGCGGCGGAGGGTAGAGCCGTGTCCGGATGCATTCTAAAGACGACCTTTGACGCCGCAGATAATGCAGGCCATCTCATAGCAGAGAGCACCTGTTACGCTCACCTGATCTCCACGGGGGCGCTGAACGGAGCTGGACGTTCTGGTGATGAGTGTTTCCTTGTGCCCTCCTCTGACTTTGTCACGAAAGCAGGTTTGCCTAAAATTTTTAAATCAAATGTTACCCAACCATAGGGACGAGGGTAACTCCCGCTTCCCGTGACTTCCTCTTGCACCCCACTGCTATGTCTCACCTTTCTTTGTATTGTGAATGGCAGGCGCTCCGTCCTGCGTCTTTATGTGAGGGTGCGTAGTAGTTCTAGGATCTAGTTACTTCACTGATCCTGCAGAGTTCCAAACAACTGTGACTCAATAAGTAAGTCTCTTTCCAATGGTATGGATTGCTTAAGAGTTCAAGTTGTTAAGTCCACTCTTGTGCCCCTTCCTACAGGTTTACCCTCGTGCTTAATATGGAGCGAGGTCCTTTTCAGGAATGGTAACTGGCTTCCAAAGGTAAGTTTTGCGCCAGCGCTATGGGAAAGTCTTTCCCCGCGGTTTTGTTCTCTGCACAACTAACCTGCTGTTCTTTGCATTCTGCAGGTGTGGAATCTTCAGAACAGAGTTTGTGTGAAGATGTATTGCGGGTCCGCAAAGAATTGCTGTCACCGGGTGAGAAGCGGCGTTGCGCAAGATTTTAAGTCTAAATGAGGCTTTCCTCACTGCGCGGCTAACCTGATGTCTTCTTTTATGTTTCGGTTACCTCTACAAAGGTAACCTGCCTGTTTTTTTTTTTTTTTTTCGGGGGGCCAGTATCTCAAAACGGGAGACACACTATCAGAAAAATACTAAAGCGAGACAGCTGGCTACCCCACTCTATGTCCAACCAGGACAGGCATGGTGATCTACAGAGCTATTGTGACAATAGCTTACACCTTTGAACTAAGTACAAGACATATCTCCTTCTTTTTGGAAGGGAACGGGACCATCCCACTCAATTAACACACACTAACAACATTACTATTCTTCAATAAGTCCACGTCAATTTATTAAGTGTTAAGACCAATTTAGAAAAATTAAAAAAAGAGAGGGAGAACAACAGCATATATGTTAATCATCAGACATCAAAAAGACAATCTTCTCAATCAATTCTTAAAAACAGTATCCTTTGTATGGGGTGCATTGCCTAAATAGAAACCACTATGTTCACTTCAGTAGTTTACAGATACAAGACTATATTATTTAACTAGTCTATTGTCAAGTGTCGACATGTTTCGGCCATTTATGGAGATGAAACACTATCGCTAGTGTCTCTACAACCCAGACTTTTTACGGCGTTCTTCAGGACAGACAATTTCTTTCCAGATGATGGGCACCTCTTTCAAATCCCCCGTAGCAGGTTAAGCACAATCTAAAAACAAACATATATAAATTTACACACAATTATAAAACAATGGTTCCATTCCAACGCAAAATATTTTCTCTTTTTCTAGATACATTATCTTTTTTACTAAATGCATCATATTCTCATAATATCTTTCATTTTCTTCACAACTTTTTTACACAATAACATTGTTTATATTCATAAATCAACTAGCCTTTACTTACATCCTGGTTGGACCTGAGCTTCACGCTAGCTTAGTCCTAGTCGTGGCAGGACCTGTTTCCTACCCCCGAATATTCACGGATCAACTCTGGTTTATTCGGAAGTTCCAGACTGTATTAGGAACCTATTTTACAAAATGAAAACTGAATTCTCATTTAGTTTGTTTTAGTACAGAACAGCACACAAACTTCACTCATGGTTTTCTAATTCTAACTCGGTTGCATGTCCCATCGGGCCACTAGGCATACACCATGATTTCTATATATAATAGCCACAGCTCGGTTAGTGTCCTATACCGAGTGATTTTATTGAGTGATTCTATCACGTTCTTTAACTACACATAGAACGCATTCCAGCACATTAGAGCTCATCAAGGTGAATAAACACCAAAGGTGAAAAGTAAACTGACTTAATTCCCCCTAGACGTGAGCCTTCACAAAACAAAGGCGTTCATTGAATCATGCTTTTCTATGCAGGGAAAATTCCACAGCACAACAAAACTCCAGAGCTCAACATCTGCACCGTCACAAACGCGTGTACAGATGCGTCCCACTAGTTTTCCTACAGAACATAGAACAAGACCGAAAAACAAAGTTTACAAAGTTTACCAGATATGTTCTTTAAAGACCTCTTCATAGTCTACAAAAACTGGAAGGTAAGTGAAGCTGCCGCCTCAGTTTTTAAATGTAGCGAAGTTAATTAGATTACTGCAACACTCTGGCGGTCGCAGCACTGCCCTTCTTTATGGACGTGCGTGATTTAGCACGCGGGTCCCCGGAATGGCAGCTGTTAAACATTCCTGAAGACAAAGATCTGCCTAGCAGACTTACCTTAATTGTTTAATAGAGTCCCAGCGTCACGAAACAAACACGTCCGAACCGTCGTGTTCGAGACGCGCTGTTAAATGCCTTCATTATTTATAGCTGGTGACTGCGTTCACGTGAGTTATTACGTGTACGTAGCCCTTCAGGGCAATTAAAGAGACAGCACACGCTACATTGTCGCTCGAGCACTCGGAAGTGTCTGTAAGATGCTGTTCCTGCACGAGGAAATTCTCTACAAGTAATAACTCACGTGAATAACTTGTGTCTCCCAAGAGACCATGTTGAAACATCTTGTCGAGCGTTCAGGCTCGTCAAGCCAAAGAAATGAAAGGACTGCTCCACAAAACGCTGGCCCCACTACGCCAGGCAGCTCGAGGCCATGGAGGTAGAAGGCGCCTTTAGCGATGGCAGCGACACCGCCTTTTCGGGCGGCGAGGTAGCTCCGGCTACCCAAGCGCAGGCACCGGACCCCGGAGGATAGGCCGACGGCCATGTTGTTGGGACTAAACAGGGCGGCGGAAGCACTAAAAAGACACACACCACTAAGCACATAAAACCAGGTCGAGACACGACACATGGGTCGTGTGATCGGCAGCCATGGAAAGGTCAGCTGTGTCCCGTCCTCTGGGCAATCTCGCTAGATATCGCCACACGACAGGGCCCAACCGTCGAAAGACAGCAAGGGTGTCGCTCATAAAACTCCCTCCGAGTGTCGATCATCTGCGGACAAGGCCTCGGCCCTACCCGCATCCGAAAATTGACACTCGGCATCAGATCAAGTAGTAGGCCCCAAAAAGTTGGTTAAACACCCCCAAGGTGGGGAGGGGGGCCCTCACAAGAAATCCTCTAAAACACCTCATAGGGACAAAAGCCCTCTTAGGGATAAAACTCCTCAGAAAGAAAAACCTAAAGAATCTAGGTCATAGACAAACCTAGAGAATTTAGGCCCATATCTCATAAAGAAAAATCTAAGATAGTACCTCTCACAGATGAGGACTTAAGAATTTCCCCTTTGGTAATCCCAAGTTCCTTAGAATGGTCTTAACAAGACATAGACAGGGTGATGAGAAGAATGACCTTTATGGCCAATTTCTACGAGAAGAACCCTGATTACTTTCCACTCCACTCCCCCCACCTCAGCTCCCTCTGGTTCACAAGCCTCTGCTCTACCTACTCAACCCACTTCTAAAAGGTCTCATACTAATGTTCCATTACAGAGTACAGTCATAGAACTCTATGACCCAGAATTAGACCACAAAGATCTCTTTTGTAGAGATAGCTGACCCTCAATTTGGTGATGATACAGCAGACCCTTATAATGTGGATGACAAGGACCAAGAGGCCAATATGTACTCTACAGACTCCCCTCTTGACCAAGACACTCCAGTTGTTGAGTCTCCTATTGATAATCAACCCCTCCTCAATGACGTGCTAGCCAAGGCGGCCGAGCACTTTCAGATTGACACTCGGTAGATACAGGAGGATAAGGACTTTGCAGAACAAATTCTTGGGGACAAGAAAACGGTTGTGCAGTTTATCCTGCTACTGAAGTTGGTGCAGCGCAGAATACAACCATCTTTAGAGGCCCCTAACCTCACATGGGCTGTAAACCCACTTGTAGAGAAATGATTTAGACCCGCACCTTCAGACCCATTATATATTAGAGGGCAGCTGAAGCCAGACTCCTTAGTAGAAAAAGAGCGGTCACACCCCTTGCTTCCTCTGAGGCCCCACCCGACAAGGAAAGCAAAAAGATTTACGCCATGGGTAGAAAGGTTGCCTCCTCCTGCGGCTTATCAGACCAGAATAGCGAACCATGCGAACCATGCAACACTTTTGGCCAGTTACAACTGCCACAAGTGGGAAGAAATGTCGGCATTACTTTTGTCTGCCACAGAGCCACTGAAGTCCCAGCTAGCACAGGTGGCTGCAGGTGGGAGGGCAGTGTCTAACTGTCTTTTTAAGACCAACATTGACCCGGCGGACAATGCCAGAAGAATCATTGCTCAGGGGAATGTTATTAAAAGGCATGCATAGTTGCGCCTGTCTGTGCTGTGCCTGTTTTAGACCAGAGACACAGGCCACCCTAATTAACATGCTTATTGAACCCAAGGTGCTCTTCAGTAAAGCCGAAGACGCCCTTAAGACAGCAAAGGACGAGTATGACACACTTAAATCTTTGGGTCAACTCACCAACAAGCCTTCCGGGCAGAGGGGTAATGGCAATTTTCGCTGTTCGGGTATAAAATTCCCAACGGGGATCCAACTACAGTCAAGGCCAGGATTCCTCCTGGGGAAATAATCAAGGCCAATCCTCCCAAGGCTATCCTAGAGGACAACGCAGAGGTCGTGGTCGGGTGAGAGGCAACCCTGCTCGAGGTGGCACACCACCTCAGAAGTAGTGGCATTCTGCTTCAGGTGCCCTCCCATGCTTCTCCAGTAGGAGGACGCATTTCCAGCTTCACCCACGCATGGTAGGGAATCACGTCAGACAGATGGGTGCTGTCCACAGTAACAGGCGGATACTGTATAGAACTTCTCCAACATCCCCATGACCACCCCCCACGACAGTACATCAATTCAGAAGAACACCAGCGTATCCTTCTCTAAGAGATGGCCACACTTCTATTAAAGGACGCCATCAAAGTCATCCCAGGCAACCAGGTAAACGGGGGTATTCATTAAACTTACTTCCTTGTGCCAAAGAAAGATCTAACAATGCACCCAGTATTAGATTTGCGACCTGCAAACAAGTATGTCAAGCCACAATAGTTCCACATGACTATGCTACAAGATGTAATCCCTCTACTAAAAAGGGGGAAATACATGGCATCACTGGATATGAAAGATATTTCAATGTTCCTAGCGCACAGAAGATTTTTGCGTTTCAAGATAGCAAACCAGCACTACTAATTCAAAGTGCTGCCCTTCGGAATAGCCTCGGCTCCAAGGGTATTCACAAAGGTACTGGCGGTGGTGGCAGCGCACCTGCGCAGGGAGGCAATCCCAGTGTACCCTTACCTGGACGACTGGCTCATTAGAGGGGAATCCCCCCTGATTTGCAGACAAAACATTCAGAGAACAATCAACCTCCTCTTTTTATTGGGCTTCTCCATCAAAGAGAAAAAGTCAAGCCTAGTGCCAAGCACTTCAAAACAGTTCCTAGGAGCTGTCTTAAACACAGAAGAGGGGTTGATCTTTCCATCAGAGGAAAGAGTAAAAAATGTGTTACTGCAAATGCCACATTATCAGGCCGGCTGCCAGATAAGGGTGCGCAAAGCTATGCGTTTAATAATAGGCATGATGGCATCTTGCATTTACCTGGATCCTCACGCGCGCCTGCGCATGCCACTCATGCAGGAGTGGTTGGCGAAACAGCGGTCTCAGGCAAGTGGTCAGTGGGACAATCTAGTGGTCGTTTCGCCAACACTTGTGCAAAATCTTTGCTGGTGGACAAGGGAAAATCTAACGAAAGGAAAACCCTTCTACGATCCAGAAATACAGGCGGTTGTCACGACGACGCCTCTCTAGCGGGGTGGGGGGCACACTACCTTCACCACAAAGCTCAGGGTCTATGGTCTCGCACTGTAGCTCAGAACCACATCAATCTGCTGGAACTTCTGGCAGTACTCAAAGCCCTTCGGGCATTCGAACCCTATTTAACAAACCTGTCGGTGTAGATCCTAACAGACAGCACTACAGCGATGTTTTATATCAACAAACTGGGGTACACGTTCTCCAAATCTATCCAAACGTGCGCAGCAAAATTGGAAATGGGCACTCAAACGGAAAATGTTCCTGTCGTCACAACATGTTCCAGGGGAACTGAACTCTCTAGCAGACTCATTGAGCAGAGATCCCCTACCAGAGGAACACGAGTGGCGTCTACACAAAGGAGTCATAGAACACCTCTTCTCTCAATCTGGTTTCCACACTATAGACTTATTCGCCACAAGCGAAAACAGTTAATGCCCAGACTTCGCGTCCAGGTTCCCCCAGCCAGACTCCAAGGGGAACGCCCTATGGATGAAATGGTCAGGGAAATTTGCTTACGCTTTTCCCCCAACACCTCTCATGAGGAAGGTGGTGAACAAGATACACAAGGAACCGATGACGCTAATCTAGTTGCTCCTATGTGGGCAAGACAACCATGGTATCCACATCTGCGCAAACTGGCAATGTACGATCCCATCGAACTCCCGTGCCAGGACAACCTACCCACCCAGCACAAGGGTCTAACAGTACACCCGCAGCCGCACTCGATGAACTTGGCAGAATGGCTCCTGAGGTCATAGAGTTTGGACATCTCAACCTGCCCCAGAGATTCATGGATATCTCGAACGAATCAAGAAAACCAAACACTAGGCACTGTTACTTTGACAAATGAAGAAGATTCGTAATTTGGTGCCAGTCTAAACAGATAAACCCCATAAAATGTACTCCATCCCACATTCTAACTTATATGCTCCATTTGCTAGATGCAGGGTTAGTATTCAACTCCCTAAAAGTCCACCTGGCGGCTTTGTCAGCCTACACAACCTCTCATAATAATGCCTCATGGTGAAAAGTACTGGTCATCAAGGCATTTTTGGAAGGAGTAAAGAGACTCCACCCTCTAATTCCTAACCCGCCACCAGGTTGCGATCTCAATGTGGTACTTGCTAAGCTCATGGGACCCCTTTTCGAGCCTATGCACAGGTCTAGTCTCAAACACCTGACTTTTAAAACTGCCTTGATAGTGGCTATCACTTCCATAGGAAGGGTTACTGAAATTCAAGCATTGTCAGTGCAGGATCCTTTCTTTGTTGTACACAAAGACACGCTGGTTTTATGTACTCACCCTAGGTTCTCCCCTAAATCCATCTCTAAATGTCATGTAAACCAGTCAATTGAGCTACCTGCTTTCTTCCAGGAACCCAAAAGCTCAGCTGAGGTAAACCTCCACACACTAGATGTGAGGAGAGCGGTCTTCTAATACGTAGACAAGTTAAAACCGCTAAGAAAAACAGATTAATTGTTTGTCTCCATAGCGCCAGGCAGAGAAGGTGACCGCATTTCTAAAAATGCCATCTCTAAGTGGATAGTCTGATATATCCAACTGTGCTATTCCCTATCGGATAAAGCACTTCCTTTTACACCCAGGGCTAAATCCACAAGAGGCACAGGGGCCACTCTGGCTTCCATTGCAAATGTCCCCTTAGACAGTATTTGCAAGGCAGCTACATGGAGCTCTGTACATACTTTCATTCAGCACTACTGCATTGACACTCATTCCAAGACAGATACACAAGTGGGACAAGCGGTTCTAAGACATTTATTGGCTCATGAACCTTCTCACATCCCACCTCCTTCTACCACTGCTCACTAATCTACGCACAGCATGTGATCTAAGCAGATTCCACAAGCCTCAGAAGGGATACATAACTCTCCGTAATCGTATTTCTGATGCTTGTATCTGCTTATATTCACATGCGACCCACCGTTCCTCCCCTCGGAGAGAAGGCGCATGGATGCTTATGAGCTTGTCTGATACGTACCTGCTTGGATACAACTGTACTCACGCTACACCTCATGCTAACTCATGTCAGAAAAATAATTTCACCCTCTTTCCAGGGAGCAGGAGATGAAATATCATTCATAGCACACTTGCGGTAAGCAGATTGCCAAATGTCCCTGGATACCGTTCTCTGCATTTTTCTTCAGTGCAATACAGCTACTTAAAGCTCAGATGGAAACTAGTAGGATTGCTTCAATTGCACCTGATTCATGGCATTTTGAACTGAAAATGCTGTGTGAAACCCTTTTCGCCATTGCACACCATGAGGAGTGCATGTTCCAAGATGGCTGCCCAGGGGTTTGATGCTCCACCAGCCAGTAACCCAACCATATGCTGCTAGGCTCGGATTGGTCACTGGTGCCTTCTTATTCACCAATCCGGTGCCGGCAGGCGAAAGCCGGCCCACCTCTCCAAGGCCCAGGAAACAAGGCTGCTTCCTGTCCTTAGCCTGTCACTAGCCTGCACGCCTCCGCCAGAAATGCTGCACAACTCGCCGCGGACCCTATCCGTAAGGTAACATTACATCGCTATGATTCTGAGACTCGCGACAGCTGATAACTATGCCCAGCTCACGCTATAATTGAAATCCGCACACCCTCCCAAGCCGTGTAGTACACTTTGTGCTATCACTACTGTCGACCTATTATCGTCGCATCAGCAAGCTCTGCAAGAACTATCCTCGCCGCAAACTTCAGGAACCCAACCTCAGCGCTGCCACTTATTACCTGCCATCCGCTCTGCTCACTGTTCCTAATCGCTTGTATTTGTGCCAACGGCCACCTACTATCGCCGCCAACTGCCATAGCGTGTGTAAACGGTCTGTGCCCCCTCAAACTACCGGCTCTTGACTCTATTACAACACTGCCCTGCCTTCCCGCATTCCTCTATGGACTCAGCGCCTCACCTAATAAACTGTATTGCAGAATTATATACACTGGCCTTGATACTAGCTCCCTCATCCAATCACTATGTATAGTTTGCCTGTGTGCATCCACCCTGCATGAATGCGCAATATATAACGTGTCATGCCCATGCAACCCAGCTTAAATACCAATCACTTACTCTAAACATATTATACTGTATTCATTTATTGTGCACCTTATATTAAGTACATTGCAAATTGCATTTCCGTGCCCTCTCAAGCTTGCTACCAATTGTTCACACACTGCATTGTGCTCACTCCCCTATGCTCATGAGGATAGACAACTTATGCATTTCACAATGTCTCCCTGGTTAATTTGATGTGACCTCTTATCTCAGCTAACTGCTAACGCTTGCAAGGGAGTGCTTATCGAATACTGTTCCCTTTTATCCTGCATTTGAATATTCGTCTTATTGTGTATTGAAGCACCAGTGCCTATGTACCGTATACCTGCCCGCATGCAAACTATAACATGCTTATGAATTTATACGCCCTATACTATTACTCGGTAGATCATTCTATGTAGTATGTAGTATGTGCCCGCAGTACAAGCTTACAGCCACCTCTCTGACTTTACCAACAGTACACCCAAACTACTCTCTTGTGTCTTGGGCATCCATCCCTGCCCCTGTTACACCTTCTCAATTCCCTACCACACCCTGCCGTCCACTAAACATGATAGGACAAAGTATTATATATGTTACTATGGTCCTACACTAATCCTTGCCACCAGTACCTCAGACCTCCTCAACGAGACTATTTTAGCTTAGGCTGACTCAGTCCCACACAGCATACAAAACATGGCTTTAAATGCCCTTCTTAAAGATTTCCATGGTTCGAGTTCAGGAGATCATCCTACTCTCCCATGTACCACGTTCAACAGAAATCTTAAATTGCGAGCTAGACTCTCTAAACTGCATGAACCACGTACCAGATCCCTACCACCAACAAATAAGAAAACAAATTATCACATCAGTATGAACGTCAACAGTACCAACCGGCCTATCCCTCCACCCAGTTACTGTGCTACTGCGATTCAGACCATGTCTTCAGATACTAAGCCTATGGGTCCTAACACCCCCATTCCCTGCCAGATCTCTGCCAAAACAGAGGACTACCCTCTCAAAGGAACCCTTCTAAATGCAAGATCACTGGTGGCCCATGCCATAGATATAGCTGACCCAATTACAGAAGGTAGTCTGGATTTCCTCGCCATAACAGAATCCTGGCTACACAATGCTGCAGGACCCTCACTCATGTTAGCTATCCCAGATGGTTACACTATCGCGAGACAAGATAGAGATGGAACTCGAGGTGCTGGAATAGCCATCATATCTAGAGAAAGTCTATTATTGAGACTACTCCCTCACCAAACCCTGCAATCATGTGAAATCCTCTCTGCCAAACTACCGCTAAACAACTCCCAATCATTGACTATGCACCTAATTTACAGACCTCTAGGCCCCCTCGGGACATTTGAGGAGGACCTGCATAATATATCGCCAACAACCTCAAACCCACCTCACAGCTGCTGTTGCTAGGTGATTTCAACTTAGGATTTAATGATCCAGCAGACAAGCATGCCTTGGCAATAGCCAACTTCCTTAAGGCACTCAGCTTGTCGCAAAAGGTAAATAAACCAACCCACATCAAGGGTAGAACCTTAGATTGGGTAGCCGACTACAATTGTACAGGCACTAGCTCCTCTATTACAACATTATCATGGACTGACCACGCTCTTGTGTCCTTCACATTATCAACTGCCAAACCTCAACATATGGCCGCACTAAAAGCGCCACCTTGTCCAACTAGAAATAAAAAGTATATCACAGTGGACAATGGGATCCCTGCTATCCTTCCCAATTCTCTGTCTGATAACCTTGCCCAGAGCACCTTGGGGCATGAATACAACAAAATCATGCTCTCGACACTGGATAAAATTGCCCCTCTCAAACTAAGATCGAGTAAAGCTAAAGCCCACCCCAATAAGTGCTTCACTCCACAATTAAAAGACCTACGCCTACTAAAAAGAAAGTGTGAAACTGCCTGGAGACTCTCCCCCTCTAGTGACAACAAAGATAAGTTAACCACTACGGCAGCACATTATAAAAAGGAAGTCTGCTAACCCAAACTAAATTCCTACAATGAAAACATTCCAATTCAAGCATGAAAGAACTATTCACCATATTAAAAGAATTAGAATCACCAATCCCTAAGCCTGATCTATGTAACAAAAATAAGCTCTGATGCTCGGAGATTCAACAGGCACTAACCAGCAAAATAAACACTCTCCAAAACAAAATAAAACTAAAGAAATACTTCCTGAACCTACCACAACCAGTTAACTCTCTCCCACCTAGCAATGTAATTAATGCCCAGAACAACAATAGATTTAGCTTTACCAAAATATCTGTCTTAGAGGTAGAAAAAATCATTTTTATCCCTCAAGCCATCCAATTGTAAAGGAGATATGTGCCCAGCACACATTATTAAAGAGGCTGCTAGGGACCTTTCTCCATTTATCTCTAAACTGATTAACGCCTCATTCTCCTCCCGCACTATGCCAGTTAGCCTTAAATAATCTTGGGTCCTCCTACTCCTAAAGAAGCAAACCTTAGATCCACTTATTGCCACCAACTGCCGCCCTATTACGACGGTACCTTTTCTACTTAAAATACTGGACAAAGTTGCGTATATTCAGATCCAAAATACCTTGAGCTTCACAAACTCTTAGGGGTTAGACAATATGGATTCCACCCTCTACATGGGACAGAAACTGCCTTAATTGATCTGAAAACTCAGATTGATGAGTTGAGAGATAAAGGAAAGACAGCATTGCTCTTACTACTTGATCTTTCAGCTGCATTTGACTTTGTGGATCATAAGGTCCTCTGTACGCACCTAGACTCAGCAGCCCATTTTTCCAAAGAGGCCATTAAATGGATATAATCATTCTGAGTGAGAGAACCATGAGAGTGTTCTCCCCATTGGCAGCGGCTGACCCCACGCCGATCCCGTGTGGGGTACTGCCGGGCTATTGTGTCTCTCCCACTCTTTACAACATATTAACCAAGCCTTTGTTCAACGATCTGGACCTTCTAGGTATCACCTACACTAACTATGCAGATGATACACAGATTCTCCTCCCGCTTTCTGGGGATCACGACAAGGACCTGGCGTTGGTGAATAGGGTTTACCTCATCATTCAGGCATGGATGGCCACCCACGGTCTATGCCTGAATGATAAAACAGTTGATAATTCTAGGTACCCCCTCTAACATCATCAAACTAGGTCAGGAATACGCATCTTTTATCATTGATGGAAATATCATCGGAGTATCCAAGGAAGATTAAACCTTGGGTTTTTACCTTGACTCTACCTTGTCCCTCGAGAAACATGGGAAATCTCTGGCCTCTACCACAGCTTAGACGTGCAAGCTTATTAGAGCTGGGAAACCTTTCCTCTCAAACGACAGCTGCATTATCCTGGCTAAAGCCTTGATTCTCTCAAGGCTAGATTATTGTAATGCTCTTTACAGTGGTGCTAACAAAGCCATTATCCAGACTTTACAAATCCTGCAAAACAACGATCGAAGAGCTGCACTAGGCATCAACAAGAGTACACATGGCCTCGACCAGACATCAGTATAAGTGGCTCTCTACTCACAACAAAATACAGTTAAAAATTGCTTCCCTGGTTCTGCCACCAGGGGGCGCACGGATGAGTCGCCTCTCCATGTGAGCTCTGTACACAGGGTCCGGAAAGTGGCAGTGAGCCCCCACTTCGAGACCCCCTCCAGAGCTGATTCTCGAACGAGAGGCGTGGGACGTTGTCCCCCCCACCTGGGAGAAAACCCGGAGAAAATCGGAGGCGGCATCGTGGTGAAATTAACATCGGCGCTCTGAGGCCTTCGGCGCGGCGTGCGAGCCGCAGATCTTCCATTGCAGGCCTGAGCATACGCGGGGAGAGCCGCCTTCTGTGACTGACCCGGCGCGGTTCCTGGAGCTCCGTGAGGAACCTGCTGTGCACTGCTGCTCTGTGTGGCTGGGAGCCCCCTCTTGGGGCTCGCCGACACCCCCACCGCGGCACGTTAAGCGGATCCCTCCTCCCCCCCTGCATCACGGGGCAGCTGTCCCCTCCACTGCCGGTCTCTGCCGGCCTGTCCTCGGCCTGGTGGCGCGGCGGGGCCCCATCCTCCCCCTTACCTACCCTCCAAGGGGGCCCTCTCCGGTGTCGCGGGAACGGCACTCGCTGCCTGAGAGGCGACACGCTTTGGCTGCATAACCAGAGAGGAGGGTTGGAGGAGTTGCCGCGCACTTTGACCGGAGGAGGAGAGACGGTTTGCGGGGAAGTGGGGCTCCGGAGTGCCCTGTGTTATCTCCTCCCCAGCGGACGTGGCTATGTTCAGACAGCCTGCACTTTGAGCGACACCGTGGATGGTGGTCCCTCGGTTTGGACTGTATCCTCTGCCATCATTTTTTCTGCAGTACGCGGTTTCGTGCCGCATCCACCTCTACCCCAGAGGATCACTGGAACTGAGGGTTGGGCCCCCAAAAGGTTGGGGTGTGTGCCTCCTCGAGTACCCCCGCATACCAAGCAGCTAACATTGCGAGGACTCTTCACGAAAATCTACGCCGCGTGCTGGCAGCACACCCCTGGGTGCTCGCGGATCTCCTCTGGCTGACGTGGGATTGGGGGCTAGGCCCCTGTCTGTTAGGGCGTGTGCCCTCCGCAAGCCCTCTGCACGTACCTCACCCTGCTTGCTGGATACGTCGACACATACTTGCTTCTCTCCCTGGAGTGATCTGCTTGAAAGCGAATGGTCAGTGGCTCCCGTGTACTGTCACTGGACTGCTGTCCCTCCATCTGGAGAGTCCATACTCGACTTCCCCTGCTGCGCCACCTTATATGCACATCTCTACAAGTAAATATTGGAACAAGATTCGTGAGGTTCTGGTGGCTTGTGTCCGCATCAGAAGTATTGTACGTCGAAGGTCCTCTGCGTTATCCCACGACTGAACGGGTGCTAACGTTACATTGATAGAAGACCGCTAGGACGTTTTTTACCCTGCTGAGTGCTTCGGGGTGCCACCCTCCATGGACCCTAAGACCAAGTTGGCGAAATATACGTTTTCACCAATTGCTAGATCCCCAGGGCCCTCTTCGATTTCTATGATGTCAACAGCAGGGTCCGAGGCTGCCGCGACCAAAGCGGACGTAGCTGATTTGCTTGCTGAAATGAGGGGCATGCGAGCAGATATTGGTAGCAGGATAGATAAGATCACACAGAGGATGGACAAAATGGACGACAGGCTCGAGCAGGTTGAGCACAACCAAACATCTCTGAATGTACTGGAAGCACAGATGGATCACCGCATTGCAGAAATATCGAACAGAGAAGACGAATTGCGTCTTAAGGTCGACGACCTCGAAAACAGGGAGCGTCGTAACAATATTCGAGTCTTTGGTGTTCCTGAGAAAGAGGGTGAAACCGAGCTGGACCTGAAGCAATGGTTACACGCTATCTTGAAACTCCTCTATAACGACGACTCGATTGATGCACCTAAAATTGACCGAATCCATAGGGCTGGAGGTAGACCGGGGGGCCCGAGATCGGTCCTGGCTCGATTTCATAACTATGCGGACAGAGCACGAGTCTTGGACAAGGCCAGAAACGCCCCACAATTGTCCTTGGAGGACTCCGTCATTTCTCTCTACCAGGACCTGTCATCCCTCACACTAGCAATGAGGAAAAAGTGCTCTCCGATCACGAAAATGTTGAAGGACAGGGGCGTCAGATACCCATTCTCCCTCACCTTCGAATGGGAAGGCTCGACATTAAGACTTGTCTCGGAGAAAGATATTGTTGACTGCATATCGGATCTGATAGGTCCGCCGGAAGGTGCCTCTTCTCATGAGGATCAAGGGAAATCTGGTGGCGAATGGAAAACCAAGGCTCCACGGCGGAGGAAGATTCCAGGTTCTAGGAAATTTAGAAAGATGAACACTTCCCAGGACATGGAACACTGACAATGTGCCTGAAGTGCTTTGGCATACCTTAGGGTAAAAGGAAAATTGATCAAATTATTCTGCCGAGGAGGTTATGGATTCATGCATAAAAGTCAACCTCCTGCTTTGCGACTTCCATAGATGGCCTGCAGGCCAAATTGTGAGAGGTCACTTTCTCCACGTGTAAGGTGTCCTTAGCTCTGTGTGTCTCAGACGCTCGGAATGTGTTATGGATTAATACTCACATTGCGTTGGCTCCTGGGGGAGGGTTGATGACTCTGTTATTGAATTATTATTAGCGTTAGGTGCACACAAAAGTTGGGGGCTCACTGATATATGTGACTTTATTATGGTAGGACCGCCTGTTTTGCTGTCTTCACTGGTGGTCCGAGTTCGGCTGGGTGATGTCAACCTGGGCGAATCGGGCGCCGAATGCGTTGGGGATGGGGAGGGGTGTGGGGGAGGGGGTGGTTGAAGAACACACATTTTGCATCAATCTTGATCCAATAGATGCGCAGATGCACCTTGGACACACTGAGGTCTATTGTACGCGCCGAACGATTTGGTCGTCGGCCTCCATGGGATTTTCTGGGATCCACTCTTATAACAATGACCCATGCATTGCGATGACCGGCAGGATATGTGCCATGGCACAGACGGAATGGCCGCCCACGACCTCTGACTATACTTACGATGGCACTTACACCCCGTAGGGACACATTACGCATTTGCACACTTAACGTCAAAGGCTTGAACTCTCCCACGAAACGATCAATGGTGGCCAGGGAATTCAGGAGATCGAATGTAGACATCTTGTTCCTTCAAGAAACGAGATATCGGAGGGGTGAGGAGAGAGCCATCCCGTCACGGGAGATTGGGCTCGCCTACTGGAGCTCGGGTATACTGAAAAAGGCAGGGGTGGGGATTCTGGTTCGCAAATGCCTTCGGATGACAGTTCTTGACATATGGACGGACACTGAGGGTAGGGCCATAACGGTTGTGGGTAATATAGGGGGCACAACAATAACTCTGGCTACGCTTTACGCACCCAATCAGGGGCAAAATCGGTTCCTTCATAAAATCTCTGAAAAGGTCTTTAATATGGCTAAGGGGCACACGGTCCTGGGTGGGGACTTTAATACATGGATGGACAGTTCTATTGACAGACAGACCAGGGCCGACGCATTAGATCCGCCCAATACTCGAACTGAGGCTGACATTAAGTCTACCCTTGATCTTTATGGCCTTGTTGATAGCTGGCGATACCTGCATCCGTTGGACAGAGGTTTTACCTTTCACTCCCTCCCCCACGACACACTCACACGCATCGACTATATTTTTCTCTCCAACAATGTTCTGCGTGTGCTGCAAGCTGCCACTATATATCCCTCTGCATGGTCAGACCATGACATGGTTGCAATTGATATATCTTGGAATGAGCTGGCACCCTGGAATACCAAATGGAGGTGTAACGAATCCCTCTGGGCTGACCCGGTCTTTAGGGGAACCTTTGAAACTGAGATCGAGCAATTCATTTCCACTAATGATACAGGGGAAGTAGGGAAGGTAGCTGTGTGGGAAGCAGCCAAGGCTACTTGGAGGGGAGTCCTTATAAGGGAAGGGGCCCGAAAGAAAAGGGAACGTGCTTTGATAGAGAGGGGCATTAGGGAGAGGCTTAACGTGGCTCAGAACCTGGCGCAGTCCTCCCCGTCTGATAGACCTAGGTATTTAACTGAAGCTAAACAACTCAGAGAAGAATTGAGGATACTTATTGCTGGCAAAACAGCCCAGACCTTACAGTGCCTTAAGCAAAAATATTATGAGAAGGGGGATAAAGCAGATGCTCTGTTAGCAGCTCGCTGTAACGCTCACCTGATTCCCGTAGAGGCGCCGGTCTTGACTGGGCGTATACCGTATCTTCAAAGGTGATGTGTAACACACGGCTGGCTCTTTGGGCAGGACCTCTGTGCACTGTATGTCTGACTCGAAGGGTAAGATGTCTTAGGTAAGTGAACGCCGTGCTCTCCCTCTGCCTCGGGGCAGGGTGCTGTAACCAGTTTCTTCACTGGATAAGGGGAGCAGGCCTCTTGTCTTCAGAGGACTGCTGTCCGTCGTTTACTGCACGAACGGTAAGTTTCGAGTAATTCTAATGTCTTTAAAAGTCTTTAGTAATGATGTCTCTTGTTTTGCAGGGTTCCGGCGATGGCGGATGACGGGCTGAAGTGAGTTGAAGATGGAGCCCGTGTGATGAATAGAAGCGCCTGGAAGCACGTAAGTAAGCGCTTGTTGCCTGCTTCACGATGCGCTCTAACTGTCTTTTTATTTTGCAGGTACAAGTTCGGAGCGGCTGCAGGGTGCCGGAATACCCACTGGGTTAGATGTGGAAAGGAGTAATGGCACGTGAGTATTAAAGTTCTCCAATGTTTTGTCTTTCAGATGCGGAATGCAGCGCCGAAGGCCTCCGGAGCGTGCGAAGAGCTGGTAAGCTTTTGTCTTTCAGATGCCGGAATGCAGTGCGAAGACCTCCGGAGCGCACGAAGAGTAGGTAAGCCTTTGTCTTTCAGATGCCGGAATGCAGCGCGAGGCGTTGGTGACAGCCGATGGACCAGGTAAGTGAAGCGCTGTCACTGAAGACCGTAATGCTAACCTGTTCTTTCTTGTCTTTATAGGTGTTGCTGAAGACTGGATTCAGGATGGTAAGCCTTTTTCCTTAGGCCCAGGATCAGATGCAGAAGACACGATGAGCGTTCTGCTGCAGAGGATGCAGAATAACGCAAAGCAAGATTCATCCATCGGGTGTGGTTTAAATAGCCTCCTGTAGTGCTTAGGTGTCTCCTTCCACAGCCACGCCTAGGTAAGAAAAGAGTTCCTGATTTCCAGAAGAGTTCCAGTGTTCTGAACCTAGGGAGTGGCTCCTGCCCCACCCAACAGGAAAAGTAGTTCCAAACAGAAGAGGATCAGAGGCTCAACTGGCAGGCAAGTAAGCAGCATGGTCTGCTGCAGGTAAGTCCACCCAAGCATTATGAGCCCGGCGCTTCCAGCGCTGGGACTGGGCATATTTATGAGCCTGGTGCCACTGGCGCCAGGACTGGGTCCAAAAGGTCCCAATTGGGACTGGTTGGCACTCGGAACCTGGGTTATGGATCTGCTTCCAAGGGAGTTGGGAAAACCCTGGCCTTTTGGAAGCAGAGATCATGACAGTACCCCCTCTCAAGGCCCCTCCCAAACCGGGCTTCTCCGGGGGTTTTGGCTTGTCAGGAAATGTTCGGTGAAATCTTTTGATTAGGCGAGGAGCGTGGACATATTCAGCAGGTTCCCAGGATCTCTCTTGGGGGCCGTAGCCTTTCCAGTCAATTAGGTAAAATAGTTTAGATTTGGAGATCTTGGAGTCCAGAATGCTTTTGACTTCAAACTCGAGTTCTCCATCAACTAGGATGGGTTTTGGAGATTTAGTTAGTCGGGTTTGAGGTTGCATGGGTTTTAATAGAGAGACGTGGAAGACCGGATGTATCTTCATGTGCGGGGGCAAGTCCAACTTGACCGCTACTGGGTTTACTATGGTAGTGATGGAATAGGGACCAAGGTATCTTGGGTTGAATGTGCGTGGCCCTTTTAGAGGTAGATATTTGGTGGATAACCAGACTTGATCCCCTATTTGATATTGAGGGGCTTCTTTCCGATGTTGATCTGCTCCTTTCTTGTATTGTTCTTTAGCCCTTTGAAGATGAGAAACAGCTTCCTTAAAAGCTTAGGTGATTGTAGAATGCAGGTAGTCTACTGCTGGTGTTTCAAGATCTTGGAGGGGATCCAACTCCGAGGTTCGAGGGTGACTGCCGTATAAAAGAAAAAACGGGGTTTTCCCAGTTCCCGAATGGACAGAGTTATTGTAGGCATATTCGGCTATCCAAAGGATGTCTTTCCAAGTTTTTTCAGTTTGTTGCAGCATGCAGCGTAAATACTGTTCCAGAGTTTGATTGGTCCTCTCGGTTTGTCCGTCGGTCTGAGGGTGGTGACTGGTCGATAGTCTCACATCAATTTGAGCCGACCGACAGCAACTTCGCCAAAAATGAGAAATAAATTGACTACCTCGATCCGAAATTAGAACCGAAGGAAAACCGTGCAGTCGGACGATGTTTTCGAGAAATTCTCGGGCCAGAGTTGCTGCTGTTGGCAAGCCTTTGAGCGGAATGAAATGCGCCATCTTGGAGAATAAGTCCACGATTACTAGAATCGTATTATATCCGGAGCATGGAGGTAGATCGGTGATGAAGTCCATAGAAAGCGTATGCCAAGGGCGAGGTGGGATGTCAATAGGGCGTAAGAGGCCTGCTGGTCTTTCCTTTTGACTCTTGTTTTGGGCGCATACTCCACAGGACATTATAAAGTCTCTGATATCTTTTTTCCAAGACGGCCACCAGAAGTAGCGCTTGATCTTTTCTGAGGTCTTGGCCATACCGGGATGTCCTTCCATTAAAGAATCGTGATAACAAGAGATTACTTTTTTCTGTAAATCTGTGCTGGGCAGGTATAATCGTTCTTGGAAATACAATAAGTTGTCCTTTACTGCAAAGTCCTTTCCCTGCAGATGCCAATTCTGTATGTCTGCTGGAGTTACAAGTTGCCTGGATTTATCCTGAACTTCCTCTATGGATTGTGTGGCGATTACACCCAGAATTCTTTGTTCGGGAATGATTGGTACAGGTTTAGGGTTGATCAAGTGTTCTTCCACTCCCATCCGAGAAAGGGCATCAGCTTTACCGTTTTTTGTACCAGGTCGATAGGTAATTATGAAGTCAAACTCGGCAAAGAATAATGCCCAACGGAGTTGTCTAGAGGATTGGGCTTTTGCGGTTTTCAAATATTGCAGGTTTCGGTGATCCGTAATCACAGTAACGGTGTGTCGGGCCCCCAGCAGATAATGCCGCCAAGCCTTAAAGGCAGACTTGATAGCCAGAAGTTCCTTGTCAGTAATCGTGTAATTGATTTCAGGAGGCGAGAATTTGCGGGATCAAAATGCCACGGGATGCAACTGATTGGTTACCGGGTCCTTTTGTGATAGAACTGCCCCCATGGCAAGGCTTGAAGCATCAGTTTCCACGATGTAGGGGAGTTCGGGGCGAGGGTGTTTTAAGATTGGTGCAGAGATAAATTTAGTCTTCAAATCCTGGAAAGCTTGTTCCGCCTCGGTAGACCATTCAAAACGTTTGTTTTTCTTTAACAAGGCAGTGATGGGCTGGACTATTCGAGAAGATTCGGGGATAAACCTGCGGTAAAAGTTAGCGAAACCTAACATGCTTTGCACACCTTTTACGGAGGATGGTGATGGCCATTTGAGAACTGCATCGACCTTCTTTGAATCCATACGCACTCCGCCAGGTGATAATATGAATCCCAAGAATTCAACTTCAGTCACGTTGAAAACACATTTTTCCAACTTAGCGAAAAGTTTGTGTTGACGCAATCTTTCGAGGACCATTTTCACGTGTTTCTGATGTTCAGATTCCGATGAAGAATAAACGAGGATGTCGTCAATGTAAACAACAACACACACATCTATGAGCTCTCTGAGGCCATCGTTCATAAAATATTGAAAGGCGGCCGGGGCATTGCAAAGTCCGAAGGGCATGACCTGATATTCAAATAGCCCATATTTGGTGCGGAAGGCCGTCTTCCATTCATCGCCCTCTTTTACTCGTACCAAGTGGTAGGCTCCTCTAAGATCCAGCTTTGTATATATGCATGCTTTTCTGACTTGGTCCAGGAGTTCAGGGATCAAAGGTAACGGATATCTATTCTTGACGGTGATCTGGTTCAGGGAGCGATAATCTATACAAGTTCTAAGGTCTCCTTCCTTTTTTGGAACGAAGAACAAAGCTGAAGAAGCAGGGGACTTGGAAGGACGAATAAACCCATTTGCCAGGTATTGATCCAGGTATTGTCGAAGGTGAAGGTTCTCAGGCTCGGTGAGGGCATAAATTCTACTACAAGGAGGAGTAGATCCAGGTATCAGGTCTATCTGGCAGTCATAAGACCTATGAGGAGGTAGAGAGTTAGCCTGGTCCTTCTGGAAAACATCTTGGTATTCTAGGTATTCGGGAGGTAACTGGGGAGTCTCTGAAGAAATTGCTGCCAGTGCAACACCAGGTGGAGGGTGACAAGTAGAGACACATTCTGGAAACTGGACCGTTCTTGCTCGCCAATCGATCAGAGGATTGTGTTTCTCTAACCAAGGTATTCCTAGAATAATCTGAAACTGAGGAGCCTTGATCACATCGAACACGATCTTCTCATGGTGTCCATCTTGACTTACTAGCGTCACTTCTTGAGTGGTATGCGTTACTGGTCCGGAAGCTATCTCTGTTCCATCCACCGTAGTAATGACGTCCTTTACAGCCTTGGGACAAAGAGTTAGATTCATCCTCAAAACCATTTCATGATCCACATAATTGCCGATGGCACCGCTGTCGACGTAAGCTTCAATTGCATGTAATCGATCCGGATTATCAGGGCTAATGAGGACCATAGGTATCACGAAATGCGAGGTCACGGAACTGGTTTTCACGCTCGGCAAGAGGACCTCTATTCTTGTCGGGCGAGGTTGTTTCCCTGCTCAGAGTTTGTAACTTTGGTAACTGCAGCTCCTACTGCCTTATTGGCAGGTTTCACCGGACAGTCTCGAAGAAAGTGCCCTGAGTTTCCGCAATAGAGGCATAATTACAACTGTTTTCTCCTTTCCCGCTCCTTTTGTGTTAGAGGACCTTTCAGGCCCCCTATTTGCATGGGTTCCCCGGAGTCTACTCCTTTGGAAGGAGTTGGCGGTTTGGAAAATACTCGAGCATCAAACTTGGAACGATCGGACTTCCTGTTCTGCAGTCTGTGATCTATTTGAACGACTAAGTCTATATAGTCCGAACAATCTTGTGGGGGATTCACTACTTGGGCTAACACATCTTTGAGCTCTCCACGTAGACCTCTATAAAACAGCGTAATCCTTTTGTCCTCAGGCCATTGAGTTTCCACTATCAGTCTGTTGAAAGACGCAATATAAGCCAAAATGTCTTGATTACCTTGTAGCAACGAAAGAAGCTCATTGTCCAAGGCCTGCCCCTGTGAATGTCTTGCGAACAGTTTTCCATAATGAGCTGAAAAGCTTGAAAATCATGGAGGACTGGATCATCTTGATTTACTACAGGGATCGACCAGTCTGCCGCATTGCCAATAAGGTACGAAAGCACGAAAGCTACTTTAGCTTGATCAGTTGGAAAGGCTGCTGGCCGGCATAAGAAATGCAACCGGCACTGATTGATAAATACTGCAAACCTCTTTGGGTCACCAGAAAATCGTTCGGGCGGAGCCAGAGGTACATTCCCAGGTAGATTGATCTGCACTGGATTCATAGAGGATGTAGAAGGAAGATTTCCCCCAGATGCGGTTAACGGGGTCTGTCCGGCTTGTGACTGTAGCAATTGTCTAGCGAGATCATCTGTTCGCTCCTTGGAAATAATCAGTTCCCTTCTTAGAGCGTTTGTTTCCTGACGGGCTGCATGCACTTCTGCCCTTAGTTCCCCAAGTAACTGGGCTAGCTGATCGGTATCCGAGGTTTCCATAGCGCCTGGACGGGAGTTTTGCGGTAGGCTTTGCGTTCTGTAACGCTCACCTGATTCCCGTAGAGGCGCCGGTCTTGACTGGGCGTATACCGTATCTTCAAAGGTGATGTGTAACACACGGCTGGCTCTTTGGGCTGGACCTCTGTGCACTGTATGTCTGACTCGAAGGGTAAGATGTCTTAGGTAAGTGAACGCCGTGCTCTCCATCTGCCTCGGGGCAGGGTGCTGTAACCAGTTTCTTCACTGGATAAGGGGAGCAGGCCTCTTGACTTCAGAGGACTGCTGTCCGTCGTTTACTGCACGAACGGTAAGTTTCGAGGAATTCTAATGTCTTTAAAAGTCTTTAGTAATGATGTCTCTTGTTTTGCAGGGTTCCGGCGATGGCGGATGACGGGCTGAAGTGAGTTGAAGATGGAGCCCGTGTGATGAATAGAAGCGCCTGGAAGCACGTAAGTAAGCGCTTGTTGCCTGCTTCACTATGCGCTCTAACTGTCTTTTTATTTTGCAGGTACAAGTTCGGAGCGGCTGCAGGGTGCCGGAATACCCACTGGGTTAGATGTGGAAAGGAGTAATGGCACGTGAGTATTAAAGTTCTCCAATGTCTTTAAACGCACCGTGTTTTGTCTTTCAGATGCGGGATGCAGCGCCGAAGGCCTCCGGAGCGTGCGAAGAGCTGGTAAGCTTTTATCTTTCAGATGCCGGAATGCAGTGCGAAGACCTCCGGAGCGCACGAAGAGTAGGTAAGCCTTTGTCTTTCAGATGCCGGAATGCAGCGCGAGGCGTTGGTGACAGCCGATGGACCAGGTAAGTGAAGCGCTGTCACTGAAGACCGTAATGCTAACCTGTTCTTTCTTGTCTTTATAGGTGTTGCTGAAGACTGGATTCAGGATGGTAAGCCTTTTTCCTTAGGCCCAGGATCAGATGCAGAAGACACGATGAGCGTTCTGCTGCAGAGGATGCAGAATAACGCAAAGCAAGATTCATCCATCGGGTGTGGTTTAAATAGCCTCCTGTAGTGCTTAGGTGTCTCCTTCCACAGCCACGCCTAGGTAAGAAAAGAGTTCCTGATTTCCAGAAGAGTTCCAGTGTTCTGAACCTAGGGAGTGGCTCCTGCCCCACCCAACAGGAAAAGTAGTTCCAAACAGAAGAGGATCAGAGGCTCAACTGGCAGGCAAGTAAGCAGCATGGTCTGCTGCAGGTAAGTCCACCCAAGCATTATGAGCCCGGCGCTTCCAGCGCTGGGACTGGGCATATTTATGAGCCTGGTGCCACTGGCGCCAGGACTGGGTCCAAAAGGTCCCAATTGGGACTGGTTGGCACTCGGAACCTGGGTTATGGATCTGCTTCCAAGGGAGTTGGGAAAATCCTGACCTTTTGGAAGCAGAGATCATGACACTCGCCTCCGTGCACAGAAGGCGGAAAGATGGGTCGATCGAATTGAGAGGACTGATGGCACTCTTATAGATACGACTGTCACGTCCCCGGAGGACATACAAGAGGCATTTGCCTACTTCTATGAAGACTTATATATGTGTGACCCCCCTCCCTATATAGGAAGCATAGACGCATATCTTGAGGGAGCGCGTCTTCCCACACTCACAGGTACGGAGGCCGAATCCCTAGATGCACCGGTCACTGAGGATGAAGTTGCGAGTGCCATTAAGAGGCTGAAAATAGGGAAAGCCCCAGGGGATGACGGATTTACGCCAGGTTTCTATAAAGCATTCTCCACCCTTCTTGCCCCTTTCCTAGCATCCTTGTTTAACCATATCTTTAATACGGGTCAGGCCCCCTGTCCTTCTCTCAGGCCCTCCTGGCTGTAATTCCTAAGGAAGGTCGAGACCCCAAATACTGTAGTTCTTATCGACCCATCTCGCTTCTTAACATCGATGCTAAGGTGTATGCTAGAGTCATTGCGGCTCGGCTCGAAACATATCTTCCTAGACTGATACACTCTGATCAAGTTGGCTTTGTTCTTGGCAGGCAGGGCGCGGATACCATGAGGAAAACACTTCACTTACTTCACGAGGCACAGGGAATGAAGGGGGACCCATCTCTTTTGTCGTTGGATGCCGAGAAGGCTTTTGACAAGGTGTCATGGGACTTTTTAGAAAGAGTGTTGGTGTCAAACGGGTTGGGACCGAAACTCTGCCGCGCCATTAAAACATTGTACACCTCCCCCACGACGTCGGTGGTGGTGAATGGAGGATACTCACGCTGGTTTCCCCTTGAAAGAGGAACGAGACAGGGTTGCCCACTGTCAGCAATATTGTTTGTGATGTCCCTCGAACCATTGGCGCAGAAACTAAGGAGTGACGGTAGAGTTAAGGGCATCACGGTGGGAGACAGGGAGTACAAAGTGGGGCTATACGCGGATGATATCTTGCTTCACCTGACTGACCCCTTAGACTCGATCCCAGCTGCGCTTAACATAATTGAGGAATACGGTGCACTGGCCGGCTTAAAAATCAACACAGGGAAGTCAGTCCTCCTCCCGATTGATAAAAGTAGGGATTCCGAGATTGTACGCTTTGCCCCGCTAGGAGTTCAAGTCAGCCTTACTACCCTCCGTTACTTGGGCATTAATGTCACCCGCGATCTTGACTCCTTATATGGAGCTAACTTCCCACCATTGTCACTCGCCCTACAGAAAGATAGCCAACGATGGTCTAAGCTCACAATCTCCTGGATGGGCCGTTTAAATGCCATAAAGATGGTCTTTCTCCCTAAAATATTATATTTGTTTCAGATGCTCCCCGTTAGGATCCCCCCGGAATACTTCATGGAAGTGAGAAAAATGTTTTTGACCTTCCTATGGCAGGGCCAGAGGCCTAGGATTCCGAGATCCTTACTCCAGCTCCGCAAAGATAACGCAGGAGTAGGCCTCCCGGACATGGAGACCTATTACAGGGCGGCGCAACTTAGGGTTCTTGTCCCACACTTTAGGCAACGTTCGGAACCCCAGTGGATAGCGCTGGATAATTATCACCTTCGTCCCTTTATTGTGTCCGAATGGTTATGGGTCCCCAGATCTCAATTGCGTGAGAGAGTCAGATCCCACCCTATCTTAGGTACATTGTGGGCAATATGGAAACCCGGCAGGAAAATGATGGGAGTCACGACATGGCCATCTCCCTTGGGTCACCTTTGGTCACCAGGGATCCGAGATGCAATCCCAGAACCGGGAAGCTATGAAACATGGTATCAAGCGGGGCAGGAAAGAGCGGGCCAATTATGGCGCAACTGAACCTTTATAACCATACAGGAGCTCCAGGAGGCGCTTGGCATAGGCACGCTTTCAGTCTTCCTGTATTTGAGACTCAAAGGGGTAATGACAAGGTCAATCTGGAAGGACCAATTGCAGAGGGATCTTACCCCATTTGAAACGATCCTTGATCTATGTACGGGCTCCAGTGGTCTGATAAGTGCTATGTAGTCGGCTCTGATCGAGGCTGATATTTCCCCCTCCTTGGTGCTTAAGAGCAGATGGGAAGCAGATACGGGCAGACAAATCTCGCAAAAACTGTGGCTAAAAATCTGCAGACGCACTGCGAAATCCTCTATATCCTGCCAGTATAAACTGCATGCCATAAAGCTATTGTATAGATGGCAGTACGACCCGATCAGGCTTGCCAAAATGTATCAGGGGGTTAGCCCATACTGTTGGAGGGGCTGTGGGATGCGGGCTGGTTATTGGCATATGTGGTGGGGGTGTGCAATGGTTCAGACTTACTGGTCGGAGGTTCTTAGCTGGATCAGGGATATGGACAATGAAGAAAGGGTGAAGCAGCCAATGTTTATCCTGTTTGGTCTGATCGAAACAGGGGACAAAGTTGTAAAGGCACCTAGGATGGTACACGGTCTGCTGATGGCTGCACGAGCCTGTCTCACTATGGTATGGAAGAGGCCCAAGCTCCCTAGTAAAACCGAATGGCTTGGGGTTGCCCAAACTCTCTATAGAATGGAATGCTTGACCGCCGCCTTACGCGGAGATCTTACCGATGTTGAAAGTGCCTGGTCTGAGTTCAGAGCCAAACATGCCTTGTAAAGACAATGTGTGCAGAATATTGTTGCGATTTGTGTCAATATTGATAATGAACGATGATTGTGGCGGTTCCTTGGGCCATGTTATGTGTCCTGGTCGGATATCATAATTGTACTCGAAGCTTTCTGCTGTTGTCTCATTGTTTAATGTTGTTTTTCAATCCCATACTTGGAGATATTAGAGAGGGGGGGAGGGGGGAGGGGGGAGCGAGATTGGGTTTTGTGGACCTTATTTGTTATATTGTTTGATTTTCAGGAATTATTGCACATGCTATATGAGGATGGTACTTGCCTTACATGCTCTTTCTAATAACTTACTGACAAATTCTGTGTGTAAGTGATCGTTGAATTCGTATAAAATCAATAAATCTTGAATTTAAAAAAAAAAATTGCTTCCCTGACACATAAAGCCTTAAATAACGCTGCCCCAAGCTATTTAACAGACAAACTGTTGAGAAGAACGTCCAACATGCCAACAAGAGCGAGTAATACGAACTATCTTGTGGTCCCGAGATTTAGACTTACCAAGATTGGCGGTAATAGCTTCCCCGTAAAGGTTGCTAAAGTTTGGAACTCTCTTCCCCACGAGCTGAGAGCAGACCAACCCTATCCTCATTTTAGAAAGAGCTACATCGCCCCCACACAACCTAACCGAAGGCTAGTCATAACTGTCAGATTGACTACACTATGCTAACACTGACTATCACTGTACATTATAGCTGAAACCTTTACTGTATATATTTGATTTATATTTTAACCAAATGCTTGTATCTACACTCTGTCTTGTATGTAATTCTACCTGTATAATTATTATGTTCTATTATCAACTATTTTGAAACCATGTAAGCCTTGCACCTTCTTAACTGCTGCGCCCTGTTATCTCTGGGTCTGGTGCGCATTATAAATAAATAAACAAACAAACAATTTAAGGGTTATACACGCATGAGGGATCATGGGTACAGTGGACGTCACACTAGGGATCGTATTACTGGCACGCCCTAGTTCGATGCCCCTTTTCGAGTTTGAAAACAACTACTGTAATACTCTGCAGCTTCCACTAGATGTCAGCCTATGCACAGCATGTGAATCTAATCAGATACAAGCATCAGAAATGCGATTATGGTGAGTAATGTATCCCATAAATACACAATGGGGCTCATTATAAGTTTCCCGGTATCTGGCGGTAAATCCACCAGGATACTGGCAAACTGATATAGTGATACCGGCACTCGGTCGGGCTGAGTCCCATTGGGTATTTTGCCAGTATTACTGGCACCGGTAATACCAATGCCGTTTATACTGGCTATTCTTCCCGGTGAAGTACCTGAATTGCCTCCAGCTTTTAGATGGAGGCAATTCAGGCACCTCACCAGCCAACTTGTATTTGGATGGTGCGGAAACGTGCTTATATACGTTAATACCAGCCTGTTAATTCCACACCAGCCAACTTGTAATGAGGCCCAATGTATTGATACAATATATGCATATGTACCAGTGATTCCCAGCCTGATGACGGGGAATAATTCAATCATGTTAATCTATGAACCAAGTAACTACTTCCTCCTTTGGTAGCAGAGGCAATCGTCTCTCAATTGTGGAATACCTCATTCTTGGTTCTCTTTTGAAAGCTGTCCTCGTTTACATTACCACTGTCTTACCTTTGATACGTTCCAGACAGTAAGAATCCCCAACTTCACCATTGTGGATAATTTTTAAGAATTTTCCATGTGGAAGGGTTGTATATCCATGTCCTTATTAGTTTACTTTTCAATGGTCAAGTTTATCTTTCTCGAGATATTATCTTTGTGTGCAGTAACCTTAGCATGTGTAGCACCCTCGTCACTAACGTGTCAATGTGAAAAAGTCCCTTGCCTGTAGAATATTGGGTGTTCTTTCGTATTTGGGTTCAGCAATCGACGTGGATCTGGAATACTCGCCAGTGTTCCAGATAAGATTTTGAACTGGGAGTTTTTTACTCCCTATTTTTCTTTTTAAAGTTGGGAGTAAAATGATATTTTAGGGAGAAAATAAGTAAGTCACATTCCCAGTGGGAGTATTTTATAAGCGAGTAAAAGCATGTTTAACTATAAATCAGAATTGTTTTGTAATATTTATTTGCACCTAGTTATTCATGCACATTAAAAGATATGTATATCTATTTGAATCAGGCATTAACAATAGTAGTTTCTTCCTGTGGCACTACTAGTCCACACGTATCACTGGAGGCGTGTTTGTGAAAGCAGGGGACAAGCTTCTGTGTGTCTGTTTCCTATTTTTTGTTGGGAGAATTATTACTCCTTATTTTTCTTTTTTAGGAGTATTTGCCAATTTGTAGGCAGTAAAAGTGTCTGTTACAATTCTTATCTGTTGGGCTGATGGCTACACAAAGCCCCTAAGTGCCCCCTGCAACCTTCTCTATGTGAGAAACCTGAGGATATCCTTACTCCTACTCCCCCTGGTTCCTCTTCTCAGGTGGCCAGGGAAAAGCCATTGCTTTTGGATCCTGACACTGGGGGATGAGAAGCAAGGGAGAATCACCTGGGTGGAGGGTCTTTGGGAATTGAGAGTGGGGTACCCACAGGCAAGACGTGGTAACCCCTATTTTCTGTTGAAGATCAACCTAATCCTCCCCCAGGCTATTGTACAACATCTCCCCTCACTTTTCCAAACCTTACCTATGATAGTACTGGGACGAAGAAGAGGCCACTAGGTGCAATACACACTAGCTCCTTTCACCTAGTACTGGGACGAGGAAGATGCCTGCAAAGTACTATGAAGGTCAGGCATGTCCCTTTAATTGTGGTCAGGCAAGTTCAATTAGGAGCTTCCACGTCCAAACTGTTTAGTGGTTGCAGGTGTACAAAAGGAGACCAAAGGCGCAACAAGGCAGAGACCGGGAAGCCTGTGTGAGGGCTGAGCGAAGGTGGTTACTTTCCTCAGTAGGTGTGAACAATCTGTAGCAGAGGAGGTGTTGTAGCCGAGGGGGCTGTGGCAGATCGAGTAAGCTGTCGGGAGTATGCCAGGAGGGAGGATTCTTGGACGGATGAAAACTATCCTGTGACTGGCCAAGAAGCTCGGACTCAGTGCATCAGAGGTCACGCAGCGGAAGGACTGAGGTGTGAAAAGGAGCCGTCTGAAGCCCTGGTGAAAAGCCAGAAGCAGCAGCAGTTCACAGAGAGGTTTAATGTGCAACTCAGCCACTTCAAAGAGTCCGCAGAGTTTTTCAGAGTCCCAAATCTCCAGTCCGCTATGCATGCGGAAGCTGAAAAGTAATGCTGCAGTATGGTTACATTTGATTATTTGAACTGACACGCGAGCTGAATCTAAGTAACAGATCATTGCGCAAGCATTTACTTCACACAGCAACTTAAAGGCAAGTTGCCTGTGAGTACTTTCAGAAGTGGGAGACCGAGTCTTTGTATCCCTTGCCAATGAAAGTGGTATTTGGCGAATTGAAGGGAGCAAGAGAAATGCTCATTATAAAAGAAGCTTATTGAATACTGAGCTGAATGAAAATTAACAGGAAAGCTAAATCACACTCGGTGAATACCGAATTCAGTGAAACTTTGTGGACAAAGTGGTTCTCTGATGAAAGTCAAATAGGAAAGTGCCCATTTGAAAATAACCTGCATGAAAAGGCACTACTGTGAAAGAGTGCGACAGGGAGATGGGAAATTGATAAAACCACCCAAAGTGAACTATATGAATGAAGACAGTATGGCAAGGTCAAAGACTGATATAATCTGTGCAACCCCTTTATGGCAAAGCCCAAAAGCTGATCACAAGAAGCCAAGAGAGTGTAAAGCTGCACACACTGTGGGGGTTGAAGAGCCAGGGGGCCTGGTTGTGTGACCTGTGAGGGGTGTACCGTGCTGTCTGACAACTGCTCTTAGACCAGGGAACCCCAAAATGCGAAAACCAAAGACATAGTGAAGTACACCAAAAAAGAACACTAAACATGAACTGTTGATACAATACAGAGGAAAAGTCAAGCTGACCTGGAGTTGTATTGAACTTTTGAAAACCAGAGACAAATCTAAATTGCTACATTGAAGTCTTGATAAAGGGAACCCGGAGTCTCTAGGGATTGCAGATGCTGTCTTGAGGACGAAGCCTCAAGACCCTTTTCTTTTTGAACTGTGTTGCCTTGAACCTGGGAAAGGGATTCCTGAGGAGTGTGTGGAACTGTATTGTTTAGAACTTTGACAAAGGTAATCTTGAGACTTTTAATGGAACTTTCTTGAATTTGGGAAGGAGAGCTGAATAGAAAGCGAGGAGCTGGACGAAGCTCAGAACTTTGTTTTAATCACTATTCCTAACAACCCTACACATTGTTTAGCTTTAGTTGTGTGGGCAAGAATAGGTTTTAGACACAGACAGACTTTTAAGTTGAACTCTTTGACTCACACTTTCCTTAGTTTCGTTCAGTTAGGGAAATCCCATCTTTGCATAGGGCAAGTCAGGCCTTCTACCATCCTGACATTTGATTTAATAAATACTTTTTTGTTTAAACCTTGAATCTGTGGTCTGTGTCTTGCTTCATGATGGCTTTACATCTACCCATCTGCTTTTCTCTAGTCTCTCCTCCACCAACATCATCACAGTGATCCCTCTTGCGGCCAAAGATTCCGGGGTTATCTGAGTTTAGTGCGTCCACTTGAGACTTAGGCTGAATCCTCCAGTCAAACAGTCACTGATTGCCTCCCTTTCCAGCATCGCCATACTCCAAGACCAAGCACCCGAAGCAGAAAAGGTGAACTGGACTCTGCGGTTGTGTAATTTAGGACAGGATTCCCTTTGGTGTTCCCCAGATGGCCACTTGGTTGCACCCAAGGGTCTCCTGCCATACCTGGCCTGAGGGGCCCACAGCATTGCCTACTCAGATAAAAATGACATGATTGCTACAGTGAATCGGGATTGGGTTGCCCCTGGTTTTGCGTCAGTAGCACAGGATTATTGTGGGAGATGTGCCACATATCTAGCTCATAATGTTGGAAAGTATTAAAAATTGCAGACAGATTTCATACTGTTCCCCGTGTGCATGATGCTTTTGTATTGTATAGTGATAGTAGATGTGTTCCCTGTTGGGTGGACACCTACCCTTGCAGGAGGCCAGATGCTGTCACAGTTGCAAAGAAATGGCTTACTGAATTCCTACCTTGATTTGGGCTTCCCTTGTTACAGTGACAGGGTAACCTTTTTACTGGTCAAATTGTTAAAGAAGTGTGCAATGTGCTAGGAATCCCAGAGCAGTTTCATTGTGTGTACCACCTACAGTCGAGCGGTTTTGTAGAACGCTGAAATGGTGACCACAAGCTTAGGTTGTCCAAAGTGGGTCAGGGGACAGGTCAGAAATTGCCACAGGCATTGTGCCTAGCGTTATTTGCCATGCGTAATAACCTCCAGCGAAAGCATGGTCTGTCCACACATGAAATCTTTACAGGATGCTCCTTGAGTAATCTTGAGTAGGAATTGCTCCCCCTGCAGCTCCACACCTCCATGAATCTACACCTAGAAGATTAAACTAGTAAGTATTGTCGCACATTGGTCAAATGTGCTGGTTCTCTTCATGCCCTGGTCTGAGCTGCTCTAACAAGACCAGTAACTGTGCCTGGAGACTGTCTCCTTGTGAAGATTCACCAGTGAAAGTTTGCACTCCAGCCCAGGTGGGGAGGACCACACCAGTTGTTGCTAACAACGTATACAGCACTGAAGTGTTCTGGGTTGACGTCCTTGCTACATGCTATCCACTGCTGCAAGGTCCCAGCACCCGCCAAAGACACATCCTCTGCTTCGTCCGATCTTCAGCAACCAAGTTCCAACCCAGCTGCGACCACCAATACCTCCGCCAGTGGCCCAGCCTCCAACCTGCCAGTGCCATCCCATGCTGATACTGCAGGTCTACCACGAGCATCACTGGAAGCAGAGTCCTCTGCTTCCAGTGCACCTGTACAACCAGGTACTGAACCAGGACCCCTAGCTTCTCAACGTATTCATACTGGTCAGGTTTTTCAAGGAGCTGCTGTTCAGGCTCCCTCACCAAGCTCCTTGCATACTACCTCCAGCGCCTGACCCCAATGGATCTCTCTACTCAGGCCTGGGAAGATATGCCCTGCGGTCCCACAGAGGGCCACTCAAGGGTCAGAAACCCAGGACAGAGTGCCAGGTGACACGACCACTTGCCGACGATGAATCCTCCTGATGTGGTAGTAGACCGGCATAAATTGGCAGCTGCTACCACTGAAATGCGAGTGCCAACCGGTTTTGGACCCTGTTGTTACCACCTCTTGGTCATTCTCTTTGTCCTGTTGACCACTGTGAGCTTGTGGCTCTGGTATTATGAGGTGTTCTAGCATCGACATTAAGTTGGGAGTGCACTGACACAGCCACACTGAACTGTTGAACTTTAGCTCAGTACCTAGGTCAGTTGGAACTCTTCTGAACATTCACGCTTGTCCTGTTGCAGAACTACCAACTGTAGTGCCCTGGACTGAAGGGATTTTTGGCGTACTACACCGTGCAGCCAGCCTTCCCCATAAGAGAAGAACTCTATTCCCCTGCCATTAACTTTGGTGTTTCAGTACGGGCCAGATAGCCCAGATTTTGACATTTGGGCTCAGTCCCTGGACACGCCATGTCTGCTTATCTGACTACTGTTATTATTGTTGTCAGCTTTTAAATGCTTCTTTTAAAAACACATCTCATCAAAATGCCGGTCCATCTGCCCACCCTTGGGTAAACAGTGAGAACACGAACCACCACCTCACCTGCCAGTATGCCTGCATTTTGAATATCACTGATTGTTGGATTTGTGCACATCTCCCTCATGACTTGTCCTCCAAGTGCCCCTTCTTTCCTATTCCCTTCATTGGGGTATTTCTGCCTGGGTCTCAAACTGGTCACCCGATCTCGAGGCCCTGGACCCTGTAGTAATTCATATTCCCAGACGCGTTTACTGGTCCTCCAAATTTCCTCACCCTGAGCCCAGGTAATCGGGAGGCCAGCAACACTTCACCTTTCTTCTTAGGCTACTGGTCTTGTGTGTTACGTCAACAGGGACACACTATTCCCGGGAGGGGAGACAGCAAGTGTTGATTACCTTTCAACCAACTCCAGTGTAGTCATCAATAATGCCCCATTTGCCTTTGATCCTGATTTTTCCTTTACCAAATCCGGGTATGCCACTTATTTCAGGACCTATTTAATTTGTTGGTACAAAGCTTATCCGTGGTTGCCCATTAATTGGGGAGGAAGTTGTTACATGGAATATGCCTTACCCGCCATTTGACATACCAGCACCCTCCCAACAAACCATGCCCAAAAGAAGCAATGCTTTGGAGAGGTTTGTTGCTGGAATGGGTTAGCATATACCAGCCCTTAGCGTCAAGGTGAACCAGGACCGCCTGATCCGATTGTGGATATTGCAAATGTCACTGCATCCTCCCTGATACTACTGTCCCGTGAGCAAATCGCCATCCACACTATGGTTCTCCAGAATCGTATGGCATTGTACACCCTCTTAGCCTCACAAGGAGGGGTGCAAGTAGTTGTGAAGATAGAGTTCTACACTTTCAGTTATGCGAGCAACATCTCAAAAATTGTCCCCCACATCCGTAGTACAGTGAGTTGCCCCCACACCAGCTCTGAGGCCACATGGACCTTCAATTCAATTGTGGTTTAAAACGTTATATAAATTCAATAAAATCCTATACAAATACAATTCCTGGGTAGTGAGCATTCTGGGACCACTGAGTGCATCCATTGGCCAGACCCTACTCATAATCCTGGTTCTAATCCTGAGCCTGTCCGGTCTAGTGAGGAGTTGCAAATGTCTCTATTATCGCACACATGCCCAATAATCAGAGGTTCCCCCAGACCACTAAAGTGTTCTCCTGTTAAACTACAGAAGAAGTAACGTGTTATGACTTGCCAGAATGTGACGTTTGGTCCCCCAAAGATTTAATGAATGAGACTGGAGACTGGAGTGAAGGTCTCATAGGAGGGAATTGTGTGGGGAAAACTGGGATTTTCAATTTTAATGAACTCCTTGAGCACTTTGCTGCTTTATAAGAAAGTTCGGCTAATGTTCACTGCCACGTTTAACAAGTACCTTACTGCCATTGTTGTGCGAACCCTATGTTCTAATGCGCATGTCTTAACCTCGAAAGCTTTACTGCCTGGCACCTAGTGGTGCTCACCTCCCTAGTTCTCGCCTCCTGATGTTTTTGGCATATAGAAGCGTGTTTTAGAGTGCTGCATTCCTAGGAAAGGTGGCTTCAGCAGATGGAAGTTGTCATATAGTAAGCGGGCTCAAATGCCCTGAGCCGTGTGTGAACTGTAGCAGTAGCTTGTACAGCAAGACTAGAAATAGATCACTGTTCCCCTTAAATGCCATTATAAGGCGTTCATCAATCCACCAAAGGTCCCTATTTAGATGCCTGCAAGCCCTCCAGCATCACCATCAAAAATTACCAAGCGCTCAGTGGTGCCCCCAATGCTTGAAACTCCTGGACCTGCATTTTGACAGATCCCCTGCAAGGACTTTGTGCAAGAGGAAGAGGCTGCCGAACCCCTGGGGGGTTTAGGGGGAAGGGAACAGGGGGTAAGGAGGATGAGTGGGGCAGTGGTGGGGCGCAGGGAATGACCAAGCAAAAATAGAACCCAAATGTAGCATTCCCCAACTAGTTGTGTAAAATCAAACTGTTTTCATAATAAAGTTACCAAAATTACAGCTCATCACCACCTGTTCCCACATTCTAATTCACAGGCATTATTTCCCCCAAAAACATACAGACATGAATTATAATGCCCCAATCCGTTGAACACGAGTAATGGCTGTTCTTTTATGTAAAAGCTTCCAAAGGTCACTGTCTCCAGAGTGTTACCCAAAATGTTACTCCAGCTTCCCTCTCATCAGCTCGACATGGCTGAGTGGTATCACTGGTTAAGAGGTCCGAGAGAAAGTTGAGCTGGAAAAGGAAAAGTCGGCTACAGATGATTTTGTGTGCTTGCAGGTTAAAGTCCACCAAGGTAACACATGTATTGTACTATGTATAGAAGGCATGGTATCAACAGTAAGACAGACACAAGTGACCAAAATTCAAGGGTGTTTATTGAACTTCAAAAGGGGTTTGAAAAATGCCCATCTAATCGTACAGATGTACAGATAGGAGCAAGCTACGTCCATCAAATAATATCACAGTCCTAGTGGTGCCTTGTCAAAATAAAAGGGCCCATACTAATAAACCTATTGCCAATCCTTACCTCTAAATACAAATAGTGTGGGAAACAATGTTATGCAAAAAGAAAGAAGTGTTCAAGAAATTATGTCAGGATGTTCAGGCCGTTTGATACTAGTTTCCTCATGGTTTCAGCACGGGACAAGGCGGTACACTCGGGCTTAGCACAGTCTCTGGTTTCTTTAGCATGAGGGTTCAGTTCAAACATTAGCATCAGTGTGTTCTGTGCCCAAGTCTCTTTGCCTTTCAAAGTCTGTTCTTTCAGAGGGCCTGATGCGACAAACAAACGAGTTCCTTTCCTCTTGGGTTTTCATACGTACTCAATTTCTCAGCTGCTTCACTATCCACCTCAGATCCCCTTCAGTACAATGTTTGTTAGATTTTCACGTATCCAATTTCTCGGGTGATTCACCCAGGATCCTCCTCAGCCGGGCTCAAATCGGTTTCAACACAATGTTCAATCAGTCTCTCTCTGCCACGCTCGGACCAACTTTCTCTACTTTGTCATTTCAATCAGTCTTCCTCCGCTAGGCTCAGACCGACTATCGCTTTTGTCATCAATTTGCTTGCTAATATCAACATCGAAGACTTTCGATTGTACTTAACCCGTCGCAGGACCACCTTGATGCACTGTTATTTTGCCAATCTTCCATCTTTCCTAACTCTCAGTTGGATACCCTACAGAGACTTTCGAATGAGCACCCACGCAGTGTCGGACCACTCTGTCAAGGGCATCATCTCCTGTTTTCAAAGTTCAATCCCTCATCTGTTTTACTCCCGTTGATTATCAAATGCGTTTGATACACTGTTTGCCTCAGCGTTCACCATACAGTGTTGCCACTTGCAACCTTGGCTTCAACACAAACCGGTCTGGTATCAGTCTCCCCGACTGACCGGCTGTGTTGATTTCTCTGGCACTTCTTTGTTGTAGGAGCCGAGGACAGTACCATGCAGCAAGCAATTCTCCCTGCCCTGATTATCGATGCGGGAGAGCCCCGGGTACTTCCGACACACAATACAGGATTCTTCAGCCTTGTTTCCTGGTCTTATGCTTTCTGTCCTCGAGGGTTCGTCAAAGTAACGGTTCCTCGTCGAAAAGGCCAAGGGCACTTCCCTCCTTGCTATCGCCTTCTATTTTGCCGTCTTTCTCCTCATGTAAAACTGCCATCTTGGAACTGCTACTTCCTTGTGTGCTCTGCCTTGCTCAGAGTGTGCTCTCATGCTCTGCCTTTTATCCATGTGAGGGAGTGTAATGGAAGTCAGGTGTGTGTTATGATCAGTAATTGCCTGACAATTGTATTGGGACATGTCAGGTATACGGCTTGGGTGTTAGTTCGTTTTCTCTCATAGCAAGCTGTGCGTTAGAAAGTGTTTGTGTTGTGAAAGGGGGGGTTGAGTTCCTAAATATCCTACTAGGATGGGGTAAAGGTGTTATAGGGAAGGGGATACTGCGTCTCGCCATCCGGGGTCCCAATCCCACTCCCCAAAGACCCCTCACCCAGGTGATCCTCCCACACTGGTCCACCCCCTGGAACTGGATCCAAAAGCAATGGCCGTGTCCTGGTCACCTGGATGACAGATTCCCAGGGGTGAAACAAAGCAAAATGAACTGTTTCTGCCTATAATAGAATTATATATTGATATGAAAACAAATGCTTGCTCTTCTGCACAGCTTTACCTGGTGGGTATCGGCCACAAACAGTGCTCAGTGCACAACAGTTTGACCCTTTTCCACAGTTGGCTGCACTTTGGCAGACATTTCACACCACTGTCACCCCTATCCACCTCAAACATCAGGAGGGGTTGGAAAGGTGCAGCTTACTGGACCCAAATTCAGCTTCTGTGCACCACCAAACTGATATGCTTAAACACTGACAAGACTGACAAGATTGGAATTCTGCTTTTGTGCCATGCAAATACCACTGTTACCTATAAGCTGGCCTTGAACCGTTGAATAGACTCCCACCCCCTTCTTTCCTACACAGACGATTTGTACTTTATTGAAGCATGTGACTATGAAAGATCCAATGTTGGAAAGAATAAGCTACTTACCTGTAACTGAAGTTCTGCAGCATTGCTATTGTTCATGGATTCACTTTCGATCCACCTATTTCCCCTAAGAGGCTGCAGCAAGAAAATTGTCAGGTCACCAGACCGGGGATTCGTATCTAAAGATGGCTGCTGTTGGTGGAGCTAAAGCCTATGTCCACCTCACTTGCTAAACCAAATGTAACCAAACATTAGGTGGATACGCTATTAAGTTAATATCGTTCTCACATTCATATTTATATAGATTATAGTGCAGCAGTAAGTTCCATAGGAAACCCGACAATTGAATTGTTAGGTACATTTGACTTGCACAATGGATTTGGCTGATATTTTGCAAACAAAAAGCTTGTCACAATACCCGACCCTCCCCCCAGACAGGAGCTATTCATTAGAAAATGAAAAAGGCATTCAGAATGCAAAAAAACAGTGTTTTCGGCCGACTGCCATTCATTTCCTGATATAGAAAAAGTCATAATTTCTGGACAAAGCACAGCAAAAACCACAGGACGGAATTGGAACAGGTATAAACAACTTCTCGATTTCCTGTAGGGTTCTGGGGTTATTCCGTCCAGTAGTTGTTAAAATATTTGACGGAGAAGGAGGTGCTCCCTTCTCCCAAAATTAAAGCTAGATCTTCCAAGGTGCAGCTTATTTTAGAAATAAAAAAAACACAATTTTTTTCTTTTTTTTTGCTCAATGCAGGAGATAACTGGGCTTGTTACGGGAATAACCAGGCTTAGCCAAAAACGAAAAGTGGAAGAAATGCCATTTGCTGGAGGAAAAAGGATGAAATGGCATCAGGCTAGAGGTAGGGAGGGGGGGGAGAGGACACCATGTGAAATTGGGGAGTTGGCAGGGGTGCCTATGGACCACCAAGTTCAGAGCTCAAATGTTTTCGCATAACCAGGGTTATAGTAGAAAACAGGATCCGGAAATAAAGTGTGTGACATGAATAATCAGTTATATTACAGATAACCCCAGTTATTTGTAGTAAATTAATATAATCTGGGTTATACGAACTGCAGTTATGGGAAAAAGCTTTTTTAAAAATAAAGAGAGAGTTAAGAAATGAGATTAATACAAAAACACAAATGGAATGTTACAGTGAGGTGGGGGTAATGGATGTGGCCGAAGAACATGGCTACTGGATTACTTTAAGGAACCGAATGGTGCAATATGGAAAAGTAGACGCGGCCTAAGTCTGTGGCCGCTGGCCATGGCCGAAGGCCATGGTTAGTGGGCCAGAAAAAAACCTATTTGGGCAGCATGTCAAAAAGGCCGGGCAACATATCATGGGCGAATTATATGGCTAGTCAGTGGGAAAGAAAGGTAGAATTTTAAAATATACAGTGGGCACGGTCGAAGGCCATGCTCATGGACCAGGGCTGTAGGCTCTGGCTAGTGGTCCTTTAGCCACCTAGTGCGTCCAATAGAAACATTTTGGGTTAACATGTACTGTGCACATGGCCAAAGACCTTGGCCAGAGGCCCGTAAAAAAAAAAAAACAATGGTATAACAAAATCCTTGAAAATCCAGTGGATGTGGGAAGTCATGACCAGCTTAACTGCCCATGAGCACATACATAGTACACATATAAGAGACGTTATTTGCAATGACATACAAAATGGCATCATGGGGGACATCAACAGGAATGCGCCGAGTTAAGCTGGTCATGACTTCCCACATGAATTTCAAGGGTTTTGTTGCATTAATTCTGCACAACATTACTGCAAACATGGTCCTCAGTAACTTGCACCATGCGTTGTGAAGTACTTAGCTCTCTTAGAGGTGCAGTGTGGATCCTGTCCACCTTCATAGTGATTGAATAATTATTGTCTGATGAGGGATTTATACTTGTGCAGGTTACACATAGCATGTCATCACTTTAAAGAAGAGAACATTGCATATATGTCAAAATGCTTTGAGTGTATATGGATAATATGGGATAGAATTCCCACTCAAGCACCGTCCTGTATGCAATGTATGATATATAATAACTGTACATGCCCAGATGCTTTTTCAATGATGTCCGTGCACTTTGCAGATTCAATATATCACTGCTTTATATATGGTAGACAGTTTAAGATGACGGACACGATTTTTGTATCCATTGGTAGCTGGTGCTGATTGTATTGTGAGACTAAACAAGAACGATGGACTATGACCTGAGGACCAATGGTTGCTTTACTTTCTGCCGCGTCTCCTTTCCATATCACTTCTGTCACTTGTATATCTTAATGTGTTTCACCACGGGTTGCATAATGTGAACAAGCCACAGGACCATTCCGAAAAGCGTTGTCGTGATAATCTTTATCTGGACTCCGAAAACGTATGTGGATTTCAGCCTATTGGGAGTGCGACTTGACTGATATCACTGGTTGGAAGAAGATATATATATTTCAGATACTTGTGAATCTGCTTAGATCACATGCTATGCATAGGCCGACATCTAGTCGAAGCTGCAGAGTATTACAGTTGTTGTTTTCGATAATCGAAAAGGGAAGTCGACCGGGCATACCAGTAATACTATCCCTAGTGTGATGTCCACTGTACCCATGGTCCTTCTCGCGTCAATGTCCCTCAGATAGTTTTTTTTCCCCCATCATCGAAGGTTCCTATATCGGCTAACGCCGTTTATTGAAAAATGATTAGCGTTAGTTACTCTTTCTATCCTTTTAATCACTGACTTTCGACAACATCTCGACAGCGGTGGAAAGGACGAACGTCGAACAAAGACCTTGCTTCGACGCACCTCTTCGGCCTTGGAAGGCCGCACCGGGCTTCGGCCCTAACTGTAAGGAGAGTGGGGGGTGGACATTTCTTAGGGCTCTAAGAGAATGCATATTCCCCTTTACCCTCTCTATTCTCGCATTGCTACCCTTCCTTTAAATTATGGGTCACACCATTTAAATTCTGCCCAAGTTGCAATTAAAAGTTTCAGTGGAAAGACGAGCACTGTGTGTGTAATCTTTGCCTTGCACGAGACCGCAACAAGGGCCATTGTCGCGCTTGTCAGCTCTTCAAACCGAAAACACACAAGGACCGAAAGACCAAACGTTGGGCCCACCACGGCATGCAGGCCGAGGCCGCCTTGGGCATTGAGGGGGCATCCAGCGACTGCAGCAACGCCGTCTTTTCGGACGGCGAAGGCGAAACAATCGATTCCCATGTGCTACGCCCTGACCACAATAGACAGGCCTGCGACGCTATTATGGGGACGACACCTGGCAGCAGTAGCACACATAGTGCAACTCAAACCAGACACACACCCCGTGGCCAAAAGTAAACAACACCATCTTTGACGTGGCCAGACACTGCTCCAAAGGGATGGTCCACAAGTTCCCTGTCTTCTGGGCACTCAAGATCTAGATTGCCACATGACAGACCCCCAAAGTCGCGCTGTACAAACTTTAACTACTATACGTAGCTCTGCCCAATGGTCAAGTGAGGACATTGATAGGGTATTGCGCAGAATGACTTTCATGGCAGATTTCTTTGAACAGAATCCACAGGCCATACACAGCCTACAGACTTCGCCAGCCACTGATGCAGCATCCACCTCTCAACCCACAGCAAAGAGGCAACGCCCAGACACCCTCTTACTCAGTCCCCATCTGGAACCAGTGCAATATGATCAGTATGATACTAATTCAGACACTGACCAGCAGGAGACCCAAGGGGGGGCGGGATCACTATTACAACGAGGATGATGAGTAGGACGTTTACGCTATGGCCTCTCCCGACCATCTTGATGCGCCAGTTGCAGATTCACCAGTGGACAATCAACCCCAGTTAAATGATATGCTTTTAAAAGCAGATGAGCATTTTCAAATCCAAACCCAAGAGACTCAGTTGGATAGAGATTTTGTGGAGGATATCTGAGAGGATGAGAAAGCTGTGACCCAGTTTATACCCCTCCTCTAATCTATACAAAGGAAAATACAGCCATCACTGGAGACGCCAAGCCAAACAAGGGCTGTAAACCCACGTATTGAAAAGTTGTTCCGCCCTGCACCTACAGATTCACTGTAAATAAGGGGACAACTTAAGCCAGACTCGTTAGTAGTGACCACTACACGTAAGAGGGCAGGAAAACCGCTTGCGTCCTCTGAAGCCCCCCTAGATGAGGAAAGCAACAAGCTTTACACTCTTGGGAGAAAGGTGGCCACCTCAGCGGCCTTTCAAACATGGATTGCAAACACCACCACATTATTGGTGAGTTATAACTGCCATAAGTCGGATGAGGTTGCAACTCTAATGGCATCAGCACCTGAACGCCTCAAGTCACAACTGTCCCTCGCAGTAGCAGAGGGAAAGGCGGTATCAAGCTGCAACCTGAAAAACAATCTGGCTGCTGCAGATAACGCGGGCAGAATCATCGCAGAGGGAACAAAATGGAAACGCCATGCATGGCTTGGCCAGCCCAGTTTCTAACTGGTAACGCAGGCAACTCTATTAAACATGCCATAGAAGTAAATGTCCGATTTGGAAAAGCCATTGAGGATGCTTTAAAAGCGCAAAAGAAAAGTATGACACTCTCATATCTCTAGGCCAACTAACTAACAAGGCCAAAGAGGCAGAAGCAATTTTCGTTGCTTCCGAGGCCAGAACTCACAAACTGGTTCCACTTCTGGCTGGGGAAACAATCAGAGACAGGCTTCAGGTCCCCTCGCATGCCTCTCCATTCGGAGGGTGGATAGCACACTTCACCCACGCATCGGAGGGAATCACCTCAGACAAATGAGTCCTATCAACTGTAGCAGGCGGTTTTTGCGTGGAACTACTTCAGCGAGCCTCAAACCATCCCCCGCGTCAAAAAACAACTACGAAGGAGGAGCAATGCATCCTCCTGGAGGAGGTTGCAACGCTGCTGCTGAAGGACGCCATCGAAATCGCCCCAGCGAACCAGGTAAACAAGGGTAAGGGTATCTATTCAACTTACTTCCTTGTGCCAAAAAAATAAAGATCTAGCAATGCACCCAGTATTAGACCTACGCCCTGCAAACACCTATGTCAAGCCACAAACATTCTGCATGACAACGCTACAAGAAGCAATCCCACTGCTAAATCGGGGGACTACATGGCAACATTGGATATGAAAGATGCCCATTTTCATATTTCAATGTTCCCAGCGCACAGAAGATTCTTGCGTTTCAAAATAGCAAACCAACACTATCAATTCAAGGTGCTACCCTTCGGCATAGCATCCAATCTAAGGGTGTTCACCAAGGTACTGGCGGTGGTGGCAGCGCACAGGTGCAGGGAGGCAATCCCAGTGTACCCCTACCTGGACGACTGGCTGATTACGGGGGCGTCTCCCCTAATTTGCAGGCAAAATACTCAAAGAACCATAAACTTTCTTTTCCAATTGGGCTTCTCAAAAGAAATCAAGCTTTGTACCAAACAAAACCAAACGTTTCCTAGAGGCTGTCATTAACACAGAAGAAGAGCGAGTCTTTCCATCAAAGGAAAGAGTCCAAAACATGTTACTGCAAATACATCAATATCAAGCCGGTCACCAGATAAGCGTACGCAAAGCTGTGCATTTGCTAGGCATGATGGCATCTTGCATTTACCTGGTCCCACACGCACATTTGCGAATGCGCCCCATGCAGGATTGGTTGGCAAAACAGTCAGTTCATGCAAACGGTCAGTGGAACGATCTAGTGGTTGTTTCGCCAACACTAGTACAAGACCTTCGGTGGTGGACGAAGGAGAATCTGTTAAAGGGAAAACCCTTCCACAATCCAGCGGTGCAAGCTGTGGTAACAGACGCGTCACTCTTCGGGTGTGGGGGCACATCACCTTCATCACACAGCACATGGTCTGTGCACTCCCATCACAGCACAGAACCAGATCAACCTGCTGGAGCTTCTAGCAGTATTCAAAGTGCTTCAGGCATTCGAAGCACAGCTGACCAATCAGTCGGTACAAATCCTAACCAACAGCACCACTGCAATATTCTACATCAACAAGCAGGGGGACACACATTCTCCAAATCTGTCCAAGCTAGCACGAGAATATGGAACTGGGAACTCAGACTGGGGATGTTCCTATCTTCCCAACATGTTCCAGGGGAATTCAACACCCTGGCAGACTCGCTAAGCAGAGATCCCCTACAAGAGGAACATGAGTGGCAACTAGACACAAATGTCGTCGACCACATCTTCTCACAATGGGGTTACCCCAAGCTAGACTTGTTTGCTACAAGAGAAAACAAGCAATGCCCAGACATCACGTGCACGTTTCCCCAGCCAGACTCCAAGAGGAATGACCTATGGATGAGCTGGTCAGGCAAATTTGCTTACGCTTTTCCCCCAACTCCTCTAATGAGCAGTGTGGTGAACAAGATTCACAGAGAACAAATGATGCTCATCCTAGTTGCTCCCATGCAGGCAAGACCACCATGGTATCCACATCTGTGCAAACTGGCGATATGCAATCCCATCAAACTCCTGTGCCACATCAATCTGCTGACCCAACACGAGGGATTACACCCTCAACCTCACTCTATGAACCTGACAGCATGGCTCCGGAGGTCGTAGAATTTGGACATCTAAATCTTCCACAGAGGTGTATGGATATCCACAAGGAGGCACGTAACCCAAACACCAGACACTGTTATTTCGACAAGTGGAGGAGATTTGTGATTTGGTCTAAACAAACACCGTAGAATGTACCCCATCCGACATTCTAAACTATATTCTCCACTTATTACACTCGGGGTTAGCATTCAGTTCTATAAAGGTCCACCTGGCAGCTTTATCAGCTTACACCACCTCTCAGAGTAAAGTATTGTGGTGGAAAGTTCCCGTCATTAAAGCATTCACGGAGGGAGTAAAGAGACTCCATCCTCCAATTTCAAACCCACCGCCAGGCTGGGATCTCATGGGACCTCCCTTTGAGCCTGTGCATAAGTCAAGTCTAAAAGACAGACATATAAAACTGCCTTCTTAGTGGCTATTACATCCATAAGAAGGGTTAGTGAGTGTCGAGCATTGTCAGTGCAGGACCCATTCTTTGTCATACACAAGGATAAATTGGTTTTATGAACACACCTAAGGTAATTTCCAAATTTGGCGTGAACTAATCCATTGAGCTACTGGCCTTCTTCCAGAACCCTACGAGCTCAGCTGAGATAAAACTCCATACACTAGATGTAAGGAGGGTGGTCCTTTACTATGTAAACAAAACAAGACCAGACCGCTCCGAAAAACAGACAAACTGTTTGTCTCCGTAGCACCAGGCAGAGAAGGAGACAGCATTTCCAAAAATGCCATCTCCAGATGAACAGGCAGATGCATACCGCTCTGTTACTCATTATCAAGCAAAACACTGCCTTTCACACCAAGAGCTCACTCAACAAGGGGTACAGGAGCTACTTTGGCTTTCATCGCAAATGTCCCACTGGACACCATTAGCAAAGCAGCTACCTAGCGCTCAGTACACACTTTCACTCAGCAGTACTGCATTGACACTCATTCTAAAGCAGATACACAGGTGGGGCAAGCGGTTCTAAAACATCTATTTGCCGCTGGACCTTCTTACAACCCACCACCTTCTCCAAACACTGCTCGCTAATCTATGCATAGCATGTGATCTAAGCAGATTCCACAAGCCTCAGAAGGGATACATTACTCACTGTAATCGTATTCCTGATGCTTGTATCAGCTTAGATTCACATGCGTCTACCCTTCCTCCCCTTGGAAAGAAGGTGCATAGATGTTCATATGAGTTTTATCTGATCAGATCTGCTTTAATACATCTGTACTCGCTCTACACTTCATGCAACCTCATGTCATAAACAAAACAATCTGAGGGACCTTGCCGCGTGAAGGGACCATGGGTACAATGAAATGAAATTATATTTTATTTATATTGTGCTCGTACACAAGTGTTTCAGAGTGGACGTCACACTAGGGATAGTATTACTGGCACGCCCTGTCGATGTCCCTTTTCGAGTTTCGAAAACAACAACTGTAATACTGTGCAGCTTCCACTAGATGTTGACCTATGCATAGCATGTGAATCTAAGCAGATACAAGCATCAGAAATACGATTACGGTGAGTAATGTATCATAACTGAAATACTGATACCGGCACTCGGTCCGATTAAGTCCCATTGGGGATTTTGCCTGTATTTCTGACACCGGTAATACCGATTCTGGTAATATGCTGATTTTTCCCGGTAAGGTACTCTGGAATTGCCTCCAGCTCTTAGCTAGAGGTAATTCAGGCACCTCACCGCCCAATTTGTGGTTGGCTGGTGCGGAAACGTGCCAGTATACGTTAATACCGGCCTGTTAATTCTGCACCAGCCAATTTATAATGAGGCCCAATATATTGATATAATATATATGTATGTACCAGTGATTCCCAGCCTGATGACAGGGAAAAATTCAATCATGTTAATCTATTAAAGATTCCGAAACTGCTAAGTAACTACTTCTTCCCTCTCTAGCAGGGGCACTCATCTCTCAATTGTGGAATATCTCATTCTTGGTTGACTTTTGAAAGTTGCCCTTGTTTGCATTACCCCACTGTCTTGCATAGACCTTTGGTATGTTCCAGACAGCAAGAGGCCCCAACTTCACCATTCTAGATAATTTGAAAGAATTTTACTTTTCAATGGTGTTAGGCAGAAACCTGTGCAGTTCCCTTAGGGACCGCTGCAAAAAGTTTAGGACTACAGGAGTTAGCAGTAAACCCAATTGGTAGCAGTCTGCACCACCCAGATTTACCTGGTAGCTGTGGCTGAGCAGTCAGACTTCTCTCAAGAAGAGTTAGGCAGTATACAGAGCCTACACAATAGGGCAGGTAAACACAGTAGAACAAGCAAACACTGACCAGAGCTTTGGTGTAAAATATATATAATTATTTATTTAAAAACACATCTATGAAAACACACTGGCACTAATATCAAGCAAGTACAAAAACACGGTCACTAAAGTATATACACTCCCTTAAAAGAATATTAGACAAGTCTTAAGTAAAGCACCACTTGTTTTCAGACAGCGGTGAGCGCTTAACGCAGATGGCACTATAATAATTCGGTTTAAAAGGGAGAGAAAGGCAGAGCATAAATTGAAACAGATCCCAACACTTTCAAAAGAACACAACAAGAGTGGAAGGCAGAATCAAAACCGTGAAGTTAGAGTTCAGAAAGCCGGATCTACTTTAAGAGGATCAGGACGAAATGTGTCCAAGGTCACACGGTTGAAAAGTGCACAAAAGTCTCGAAAAGGTTCAGAAAGAAGTTGGACCAAAAGAAAGGGACCAGTTAGATGGTCAAGAGGCCAGCCCAGTCTAGAAGGTTAAGGATTTACTGTCACCTTGTAGCATTCTGTAGAAAGGGAGGCCAGGCAGACACAGTACCTTGAAATGGTGAGAACACTCCAGCGGGGCAGTTGTTCCTGGCAGCGGTTGCGAGTCGGTGCTTTGTCCGGCAGGAGAGAAGGTCTCGTCGGGGAGGAAAGCAGGAGGTCGTTGTGCTGCCAGGGAAGAAACCAGCCGCGGAGTTTCTCGATTCAAAGGAGCGGTCCTATCTTTCGCGGTTCAGTGGTAAGTGGCTATCCGGTTGCCGGAGTGCTTGGCACGGGCAATTCGACCACCAGACGTCCTGGTAGGCGAAAAAGAAAGCAAACTGGTTGTCCCCACCAGCTCAAGGGGAAGAGACTCTCCGGCAAGAAGATCTCCTCTGTCGTCGGGAAGTGGTGAGACGGTTCAGCAGGGCTCCACGTTGGTGTCGTCGTTTGCAGTTCGGCTCAGCTTCTCCATCTTCGGATTCTCAGGTCCTCTGGCGACTTCTGAAGTTCCAGTCCCAAAAGCCCTGCTTTTATGCAAGAAACCCCCATTCATTCAGCCTATCTGTCAATTAAACATGCTAAGTGGTGAGCCGGCCGGTTCACCACTTGGGCCAATCACACAGGAGTGTGACTGGAGTTGCCACGGCAACTCAGTCCAGGGTGCCTAAACCCCCTCCCACACCCCCTGTGGTACCCAGACAGAGTGGCACCACTTTTGGAGGCTTCTGTGGAGAAGCCCGCCAAAAAGTGGAACAAAGGGCTCGACTTGGGTGGGAGTCACAGAAGAGAACGCAAATGCCATTTTAGAATCGAGTTCTGGCAAAAAATACCAACCGGTGAATTAATATTAAATAAATAACCCGGCGGTATGTTCGAGGCTATAGGAATTAAATAATTAAAGTTGGTAGCCTCGAACAATGGGAAAATCCCATAGAGATATATTGGCGGTCGAATATAAAAAGTAGTATCCACTGCCACCAGCCAAAACTCGATCAGGGGGGACGGAGACGTGCCCCCTCGAATATCGTTTCGTTTGTACTGGTTTCTGTTCATAATTTGGGACTAGTAAAGCCAATGGTGACTTAACATGCCCTGGGAGACAGTAGTCAGTCCCAGGGTATGGAGTCTATGGTGGGGTGTCACTACGACACCCCTGTGTCACTGCACTGAGTGTGCTGTGTAACACACATAGTAAAAACACATGAGACCCTATGGAGTAAAAGACCCCATAGCCCATAAAACACATTAACAGTCAGAGGAACCCCTCAAATCATGTCCAAGAGTGTGAGGAAAAGAGTCTCACTCTTGGCAGGAGAAAAAAACAAACTCCAGAAATCCAGCAAAGCTGCTGGGGGACTCACTACGTTAGGAAATTCATCCTAAACAGAGAATTCTCCCTAACAAATGGTCAAGGTAATCTTTCTCGAGATATTGTCTGTGTGCAGTAGCCTTTGCATGTTTAGCACTCTCGTCACTAACGTGTCACTGTGAAAATGTCCCTTGCCTGTAAAAGATTGGGTGTTCTTTTGTTTTTGGGTTCAGCAATCGGTGTGGATCTGGAATACCCGCACAAGACCCTACGTGCCCCCTGCAACCTTCTCTACCTATCTGCTTTTGTGTAGTATCTGGTCCAGAATCTTTCCCGAACTCCTCCCATAACCTTATCACAGAGTCTTCCCTCTTGCGCACAAAGATTCAGGGGTTTTCTGAGTTTAGTGTGTATGCTTGAGACGTATGCTGAATCCTTTTTGCTATGATGAGAAACTGCATTGTCCATCATCCCTGAGAGTCATATATAGTTTTTAGTACTTTGCTTGGAATTTCTTTTATTTGACATCTTTATTGGGTTTTTGATAAACTGGGCATAAAATACCACCCCAGGTAGCCAAATTCAAAGTTTGAGAGCATTAAGCTATTACAACCCCATACTTGTGCCCACTCCTAACTTGTATTTGACAACCTTTGAGTAAATCCTTTGGAAAAAGTATGGCAAAAAGGGGAAAACAAAAAAGAACATTCGATAAAAAGAACTTCAGTACATTTCCAACAAAACATTTCTGCCATGCTATCATATTTATCTGGTTCATTCACTCACATAAACACGAAGTCCCACCCCCACAACCAAAACATTTGTTTTTATTAAATAAAATATAAAAAAACATGTTACTGGCCTTCTTTTTAAACACAAACCTTTGTCAATTATAATCACCTCAACATAAAAGGATTTTAAAAATGTTGTGGATTATAGAAGAAAATGGACAGCCCATCAAGTACATTTCACAAATGTTTTATATTCTCTTCAAGTTCTCGTCTTTCTAATACACACGGGCGGGGGAGAGACACTCTAGGGTCTCATAACAATCTTATAGCATACACCTGGGGTACAGTTTTCATTATGACAGTCATTTAAGTTGGTTATTTTGTTTGTCCTTTTATTCTCTTTTTGCAGATGAGCAGTTTTGGTCAGATGAAGAGCCGTTGCCAGAGTTGCCTCTTTTTCCAGACAGTAAGGAAATGGAGAAACAAGAGAGCATTGCCATTTCTGCTACTGACAGCGTTGGGTCAGAAAGAATGCAAGATTATGTTCATCGGCAAGATGTTTCTGAAGACCTGCCCTTCATGGATCACTGGAACACTTCAGTCCAAAAGGTTTCACTAAGAAAAATCATATCTGAAGAAGTTGCCTTCCAAGAGCATCATGATTTGGTATGGGTTGAAGACAATTTCATATATATTTATATATATATATATGGTTTTATAAATGTTGTACAAAACACATTCATTCTTCTTCCTGTTCCATACCAACATGAAGCTAAATATATTTGGTAGTTTTTTTATTTGGGTAAGAGCGCTAACTTAGAACAGTAAGTAATTCCTGGTTGGCACATGTTTTGTTATATTTTAGATTTGTTGATCACTTTTTTACAATGTGATGGGTTTTTAGGCAACTTCAGTGTTTATTACAGGACTGCAACAAACCCGTTTCTAAGTACACAATTGCTGTTTACATTTTATTCAATCTATTCCTTTGTGCAGTGTCCAATTGTTCTATAATGTCTAGATGCATAATTCATGTAAGTTACTAACCAGTATGAAGACTTGACTTTTTTTTTTTGAAAATCGATTTTATTAGGTTTCCTTTGTGCATTACGTGATTACATTATTACATTGCATTTATTAATGTAGGTTAACATATAGAAAAAACCAAACGCAACACACCCCTTACCCCTCCCTCCTTTTCCCTCCCCCCACCCCCCTTCAGTTCGAGCGTTCATAGCATAGGTAGTTACTTGGGCAACGGGCTCTCTTAGTGATAGAGGCGTCAGTGCATTGTGCGTGTGGCACGTCAAAGTCATGCTGATCAAACGGGTTCGGTTCACAACCGGGTCCCTGGGCCATGGTCCCGTGTCCTTGGGGAGGAGGGGGATCCCTCAGCTCAACCACCAGGTCCTAGACCACTCGGCCGTACTTGTCAAAAAAGGGGAGCCAGATTTCCTTGATGTTGGACTTGGACTCATCAAGCAGGTGTGTGAGGAACTCCATGTCGTAGATGGCTCTTACTTTGGTCACCCAGGTTTTTTCCCCTGGCATTTTCGGGTGTTTCCATTTCTGTGCCAGGCAGCATCTAGCTGCTACCAGCATCACCTGGAGCATGTGGTCTTGAGTGCTATCCCGGTCCTCCCCGTTGCTAATCCCGAAAAGGAGGAGCAAAGGACAGGAAGTCCGTTCGATCCCATCCACCCATTTAATCCAGGCCCGCACCTTGTCCCAGTATTTCTGGACCACTGGGCATCCCCACCACATGTGGATATAGTCACCTCTTTCTGTCTTGCATTTCCAACAGTGTGGGTCATATCCTGGCCGCATTCTAGCTATCCTTTGCGGGGGGTAGTGCCATCTGTGTAGTATCTTGAGGGCCTGATGGCGATATTGGAGGGAGGATGTGGACCGATTAGCCCGTCTACACATCTCTGTCCATCTCTCGTCATCGATTTCCTCGCCTAGGTCCCTGCCCCATTGCGTGCGTGCCGGTGGTGGGTCTCGGGGGATAGAGAATAGAAAGAGCTTGTATAGGCGAGAGATTATCCCCTTGGAACCCTTTGCGGTCAAAACTAGCTTTTCAAAGTCTGTGAGTTCCCTCCTGAGGGTATCGCCCCAAGATGGCTCGGTGAGGACACCCTTGAGCTGAAGATAACGAAACGGGGAAAGCGTGCCTATTCCCAGGGCTTCCTCGAGGTCCTTCAGGGGGAGGAAGGAGCCCCCCACCCACAATTGGCCGGCCCTACCAAGGCCCGCCTCGAACCACGTCTGGGAAGCTGCTGGTTCTGCTATTTTGGCCAGGAAAGGGGGGGCCCATATACAGCTCAAGGGGGAGGGCCATGTCGTGAGCCATCTGTAGTAACCTCCCTCTCTCCATAGAGACCACAACACTTTCAGGATCGGGTGGTTCAAGACGGTTCTGGGGTTCGTAATCCTTGGGACCCAGAGCCATTCCTCTAGTGTGACGGGCACCAGGGGCCTATTATCCATGGCTACCCACTGTTTTTTCGTTCCCGGTGTGAAGTGATCAACCAGGATCCTCAACTGGGATGCCCTATAGTACGTCTCGAGGTCGGGGTAGCCCACCCCCCCATCCTCCTTGGTCCTAGTCAATACCTCATACGAAATCCTGTGTTTTTTGCCCTGCCAGAGGAATCTAAGGAGGATTCGTTTTGTTTCATCAAAAAAGGCCTTAGGGACCTGCACCGGGAGCATTTGGAAGAGAAACAGAAATTTTGGGAGAATCACCATTTTTATGAGATTAAGGCGTGCCATCCATGAGAGACCCGTTCCCGCCCACCTTTCTATGTCTCTCCTGATACAGGTCTTCAAGGTTACGTGTGATTTGGACTCCCAAGTAACGGAACCCCTCATCGTTCCGCTTGAAGGGGAGGCCCTCCACAAAGGCCACCTCTGTGTCCGGCAGGTTCCCACCCATAAATGCCACCGATTTGTCCAGGTTGACTTTGTACCCCGATAGTTCTCCATACCTTGTGAGGCCCTGCAGTAGCCGAGGGATTGTATGGGACGGTCTGGTAACGTAGAGCAGGGCGTCGTCCGCAAAGAGGCAGATTTTGCAGTGCATATCCCCCATCTGCACACCACTGATGGCCATGTCATTGCGGATCGAGATTGCCCACGGTTCCATCACCAATGCGTAGATTAACAGGGACAGGGGGCATCCCTGCCTCGTACCACGTTCAAGGGGGAATTCTCTAGATTCAATCCCATTTGCCACTACTCTGGCCGAAGGGGAGGAGTAGAGCGCGGATATCCATCCCAACCACCTTGGCCCCATCCCCACCGACATGAGAACCTCCCTCATGAAAGCCCAACTGACCCTGTCAAAGGCCTTCTCCGCGTCGAGAGCCAGTAGGAGTGTGCCTTCGTTTCTGGCCTCGGTTGTGGCTAGTATATGAAGTGTTTTCCTTAGATTATCGGAACCCTGTCTATTAAGGACGAATCCCGCCTGGTCTGGATGTATCAGGCGTGGGAGGGAATTTTCCAGTCTGGAGGCCAGGATCCTAGCAAAAATCTTGGCGTCTACGTTGAGAAGTGAGATGGGTCTGTAGGACCCACAGACCGCCCGGTCCTTACCAGGTTTGGGTATGACAGTGATGAGGGCCTGTAAGAAAGTCGGTGGGAGTGTGTCGTTGCCCCTAATTTGATTAAACAATTTAGTCAGGGGCTTCACTAGTGTGGATTGAGTCTGTTTATAAAAATCCGCTGTGTAGCCGTCAAGGCCTGGAGCCTTTCCGGCCTTCAGTCTCTTAATGGCTCCCTCCACCTCCTCCTCTAGGATTTCCCCCTCGAGGGCCTCTAAGTCTTGGTCGGTCAGTTTGGGGAGGGGATGTTCTGCCAGGTAGGAGGCAATATCCTCCTGTGATTCACCCACTTGCCTGGAATAGAGTTTGCTGTAGTAATCAGCAAAACATTCCGTCACTTCCTGCCGGTTCCCATGAATTCTGCCTTCCTCGTCGGCTAGCTGGGTAATCCCTCTTTCCGCTCTACACCCCCTCGACCTCTGTGCCAGTAGAGTGCCTACCCTGTCGCCCTGTTCATAGTATCTCTGTCTGGTATATCGCATCCTCTTAACCACCTCACCTATGAGAACCGTGTGGAGCTCCTGTCTTTTGCCCTGCATCTCGTCCAATAGTGCCCTCCGGTCCACCCCCGGGACGCCCAGTCTGGCCCGCAGGATCTGTAATTCCGCTCGGAGTCTGCGCTCGATCAGGCTCCTTTCCCTTTTACGCCTCGAGCCCTCCGCTATGAGGAGACCTCTGAAGGTGGCTTTCCCCGCTTCCCATACCGTGGACATGTCCGTCTCCCCGGTGTCGTTTATCTCGAAGTAGGCCAGCATTTCTTGTTTCATGAAATCACGGAATACTGGATCCCTAAGGAGCGTGTCGTTACACCGCCATCGAGCCGATCTCGGGGCGATGGGCAGGGACCAGTTAGCTACAAGTAGTTTGTGGTCCGACCACGTTATGGTCTCGACCTTTGGTTGGGTTACCGCCCCATCCCCCTCCTCTGAGGCCAGCAGAAGGTCAATTCTGGTGTAGGTGCAGTGTGGGGGGGAAAAGAATGTGTAACCACCCTGGGCCGGGTACGCCTTGCGCCAAACGTCTACCCAGTAGTGATCCCTCAGGAGGTTTTGCAACGCCAGGTTGTCCCTAGTGATCCCCTTGGGTGTCCCACCTCTAGCGGACCACCAATCCAGTTGGGGGTCGGCTATGAGATTAAAATCCCCACCGAGAATCATGGCCCCCTCAGCCCATTCGTCCATGACGCCAAAGATCCGTGTGAGGAACTCTACTTGACCCGAGTTGGGTGCGTATATAGTGGCAAAAGTGACTCGTTGCCCCTCGCAAAGCCCCTTAACGCCTAGGAATCGACCCCCAAATCCTCTCTTGGTTTCCACCCCCGTGAGTTGGAGAGCCCTTCCCAGGAGAATGCCCACCCCCTCCTTCTTGGAGGTCGGATGTGAAGCCCAGTAATTGCTGCCGATATCTTTCCCCTTGATTCTGGACTCTCTCCCACGCTTGTAATGTGTTTCCTGTAGGAATAGGACTGTCAGGTGTTGTTTACGGAACATATTACCCGTGAGGGACCTTTTATTTTGAGAGTTTAGACCCTTGACATTCAACGTGCCCACCTTCCCTTCAATCATTGTCATCATTCCGGGCGTGCATTTTGAACCCCTCGTGGTGATTGAATTTTAGAGCCCATTGCCAAGCATATTCCTGTGGTTTGAACTGAATTTCCCCCTGAACCCCTCTAACTACCCCGTTGTCCCTCCTACCCCCTTCCCCCTTATTCCAAACCCCCCTCCCTGTGCCCTCCCTCCCCCCACCCCTCCCTTGAAACATAAGGCGTCCGTCCACTTTCCCCAACATATGTTGGGGTTGGTCAACGAACCACCAAGGACTCTAACCCCAGCCCCGGGGTTTTCGTGTGTTTGGAGAGTCCCAGATCGCAAACTTGATTCAGGTCGGCCCCTTCAGGCCTTCGGTAGACATGGCCGAGATGGAATTCTGGGACCCGGAGCCTCCCCCCCGGCCACCAACCCATAACCCGAACCTCAGACATGGGGCAACACAAATAAACAGTTAACTTTTTAACCAAAACGCTCTGCCGTCCCATAGTCCAGCGGGCTAAACACAGCGCCGCCGCGGCGTCCATTCAAGGCAGTTCGTGGGCCCAGGGCCTCCATCGCCCGCACCCCAAATCATCTCTCACCTCGTGATTTTCTCCACCTCCAACCAAACGCTATTATCATGAATTTGGGTGGTCTTCCAGGTTCGTCGACGGGTGTCTGGTTTTCCGAAACTTTCGGGCCCCCTTGACCTTAGATTTCCCGCTGTGATTTCCTAGTCTGTCGGGGGCCTTGGGGGGGTCCCGTGATCCTCCCTCCTGGGCGCCCGAGTGGCCCGCCTGGTCGCTCACCAGATCCTCCGTGGCTCTCCGTATGTCTTCCTCCGACACCAGGTGGTGTTTCTCACCTAGCCACTCAAACTCCAGGTAGAAGGGGTGCCCCCACCGATATCGAACCCCTTTTCCCTGCAACCATCTTGTAAGTGTGCCACATTTCCTCCTCATTGACAGGGTTAGGGCCGATAGATCTTGAAAGATGGATACCTTCGAGTCGCCGTACTGTATGATGCCAAGATGTCTCGCCTTCTCCAGGATTCTGACCTTGTCCCTGTAGTAGTGCAGCCGAACCAGGACCGAGCGTGGGCCTCTGCCTCCCCCTCCTGCTCGGTGCACCCTGTCGAAGTTGATCGTCCCCACGCCCTCTGTTCCCAGGGCGATCCTCACGATGTCGTGCACTTTGCCTTCGAGACCTTGTGTGGACTCGCCCTCGGATTCCACCAGGCCAAAGATTCGAAGGTTGTTCCTCCTCTCCCTGTTCTCCATGTCATCAACCTTAAGCCGAAGCTCTTCTTCTCGCCTTTCCATGTCTCGGAATCTCATGTCCGTTTGGGTTTCGAGGAGTGTTACTGAGAGTTGATTATTTTCGACACCCTCCACGCGGTCTTCTAGGTTGGTGACTTTGGTGGTGAGGTCGGCCAGTTTGGCCCCCATGTCTGTCCTCATCCCCCGTATCTCCTCCAGAATCGTTTGGATGTTGTTCTGGATAGCCCCCAGGTCTGGGGGAGGGGGAGTGGGGCTACCGGTGGCCATGGCACTTTCTTTGGCAACAAACTGGTATTTCTGCAGGTTCTGCATGGAGGGTTTGTGCCGGCCACTTATCAGCGGGCGCCGCCTTTTCGTCGGCTGGGGAGCCGGGAAGGGGTGGTTGAGCTGGTCCCGGCAAGTCAACTGGGGGCCTCCAAGGTCTTACAGCGCTGTCGGTGTGTTCCACGCAGTCCTTGGTGCCCTTATTCCGGCCCCGTCGTTGCTCCACGGGTGAGTGGGTGGCCCTCAACAGATCGAGTTCTGAGGCCGTGGAGGGGGCTGGTGGACTTGGGCCTACTTGTGACCGGGTGTGTCTCGTTAGGCGTGGGGCCCCTGAGCACCGCGGGCCGTCTCGGCGAGTGTTGTGATGGTGGGGGGGCGTGCTCCCGCGTCGGCCCCCTTGCAGTACCGTAGCTCCCAAGACCGGCGGATGGTCCTCTCCAGGTCGGGCCGGGCTTCGGGTGTCAGAAGCGCTGGGCGCAGGGGGCCGCCCCGGCGTGTGCTCCCTGAGCGGGCGGACGATTTTCCTCGGATCGGGGCCCTGGGTCAAGCGGTGGGCCGTGGAAGATGTCCAGGGGAGGAAGCGCCGTGGGCCCTCCCTTTCGGGCCTATTCGTGGGCGGCGCGACTCGCGCTGCTTCCTGCGTTGTACCGCGCCAGGTCGTGGGGGAGGGGCAGCCGATGCCGCCTCGGTCCGTATAACTCCGCACAGGAGCGTCGGATCGGGACCAGAGTTGGGTCCAGGTGGGGGCTACAGGCTCCAACGTCTTTTGGTGGGGGTCGCGTAGCGCATGGGACCCTCGTTCCGCCGGTAAATCGCAGTTCACCCGGGGCTGGGTGCGGAGCTCGACGTTCAGGCGTCCATCCTGCCCGCGCCCCCTGGTGGCCTCCCCCGACTTGACTTTTTTGAGTTGACTCTTGTGTAACATAAGTGAATTTGTTGTGTTTGAGGTTTCTGGAAATGAGGGCTACATATGTCTTAGTAGCATGATGTATGACATTAAGCAATACACATTTAGAATATTCTATTAATTCTAGCACATCCTAGTTAACAGCTGATGCTTGCAAATTTAAAAACATTGGAAGCAGGCTCCTCCACATTAAATAAAGTGCTAATGAGACACCCAAGCAATTGGTGCTTTGTCATAGATAAAAGTAGGCTGAGGGGGGATCAGAAAACTGGGGAGGAAACATGGGAGTCGTAGGTTTCAGACCCCTGCCCTTTATAAAGTTTGTAAATGTGTTATATATCCGGAGATAGTGTTGTGGTGGAATGATAACAAATTTGACACAGAAGTAGGCATTTAACCCTTAAGTGTTCGAGCCTGCATCAGAGGGTTCAATTGTGTGGTAGGTTACCGCTCCCCAAGTTAGTGGCCTTGAGCTGAGGCGAGGACATCTAACGAAAGCGTAGAGCCCTCGCTGTTAGATCTTGTCCAGGGGAGAAAGGGCCGCCTCACCCAGTGCCTTCTATGACACAGCTTGTACATGTCTCCTTGCCCAGTGTATACACATTATAAAGGGAAGCCTGAATTGCAACCTTTGCAGTTGATCAGAGCCTCCATTCCAAATTTGTTGATTTGCTAGTGATCTGGAACCTGTGAGAACAAAGGAGAAGCATAGAATGCAGGTTTCTATTGTGGTTAAAGTCTGGATTCTCGCTTCGGCTTCTATCACCCCAAAGGCATTACCATACCAGTAATGCCACCTCTCCCCCCTTCGAGGGTTCTACTGCTATCATTATCCCAGCACGTTGTACCGGGTACTAATAGTGTTTTTTATCGAGTTGCAAAACGGTGTGAAAACCATTTCTCAGTTCGAGGGGGGGGGGGAATAATTGTCCATCATTGGATCGGGGAGAAGGGAGGACTAAACATAGTCCCTTCGCCTTTTCCATGGTGGCCATCAAAAAGATATCAAAAAAGGTAAACGAAGAAAATGGGCGCCATGTATCGATTGAAGGGACTACACGTAGTTCCTTCTCCCTTTCCATGGCGACCAAACAAACAATTGAAAGGAACTTAGAGGGACGCAACGCTCGGACAACCAGTAGCGGGTAGTTCTTTGTTGCGCTGTTAGGCACCCGGCGAGGGCCAATCAGATCGTTTTGTAACCATCTGATTGTCCCTCACCAGGTACTAATATCTAAAGAGCAACACTTGTTCTAATGGAGCTTTATAAACGCCAGCATCTGAGGGCCCTAATGTGCGCAATGGGTCCTGAGCAATGAGTACAAGGCCTGAGCGCAGTGATTGCATTTAAAAATGGTTTCAGACTCCTAACGCCCACTAGACCCCTAAGACAAATTAGGGCAAAGAAGCTATCTGTGTGCTATTCCCTGAGACACTTTTGAAAGTATAGATCAAAATGTACATACCAAAAGCAGAGTGCCCATTACCCCATGAAGTAGATGACATTAGTTACATCCACCCTCTATTCCCGATTTAATTTCATATGAAAGTGCAACACAGGTTTTTTTGTTTAAATGTGTTTGTTTATAGGACAGCACACAGGTGATCACATAAGTTAACAATTAAATGCAACACCAAGCCTCGGCATAAGAAAGCAACCTTTCCCCATCCCTCCCCGGTTACCCCATATGTTAGCTTGACTCGCAGTCCGTCTGGGCCAGACTGTGTGCCAGTAGTTCGTTATCCGAGTGCAGGGCATTCGCGATAAGGCGCGGTTGATGCGTCAGTGCCGGGTCATAATCCAACAGAGGTGTCCAAATGTTAGCAAAGGGGTGGAGGGTGCCCACCCTGGCAGCAGTAATCTTCTCGGTAATCAGAATGTCCCAAAGCTTAATCCACCAGAGCGCCATTAGGGGGCCTTTAGCTGACTTCCAAGTACGGGCTACAGTAATTTTTGCCGGCAGCAAAAGTTAGGTTATGAGGACAGCCTTTCTGCCCGTTCTCGGGTAGGAGCCCGAGACCGGGACCCCGAGAAAAATGTTTTCGGGAGCCAGAGGGATGACCACTTGTGTAATGTCTTTTATCATGGCAAGGCATTGGGACCAGAATTCTCTAACCTTAGGGCAAGACCACCACATATGGAAATAGGAGCCTGGAGATCCGCAGAGACGCCAACATTGGGGAGCTAGAGCCTGATGAAAGTGGTGTAGGCAGAGTGGGGGGTAGTACCATCGTAGGAGCAGTTTGTGTGCCCAGTCCCAGTTGGTAATGCAGGGGGAGGACACCCGGGTTCTCCAAATATCTACGCAAGTCTGATCCTCTATGGTGTGTCCCAGGTCTGCCTCCCATTGAGACATATAAGAGGACATAAGAGGGCTTGGCGACAAAGGGGTCATCTTGCAGTAATTTATAGAGGGCGGAGATCTTCCCCCGGGCTGGCAGGTCATTCGCGGGGAGTTCTAGCGGAGTGGGGGCTCGCGCAGCCTCTGTTCGAGTCAGGGGATGGGAACACCAATGCCGTAGTTGAGAATAGGTGAACCTGGCTGTTTCCGCTAACCGGAACATCTCCTTGCATTGCTCAAATTAGCGTGGGTGACCCTCCACATAGAGTTGCCCTAGCGATTCGAGACCTCCTGCCACCCAATTCCGAAAGTTCGATGGGCAAGAGCCTGGCGAGAAGGCTGGGTTGTGAAAGATTGGAGAGAATGGACCCAGGCCCCCCGGGGTGCCCCTTTGTTTGTGGGCCCAGTCCCAGGCTTTCACCAGGTGTTTAGTAGAGGCCAGAATGGTTGGCCACGTTCAAGCAGAGAAGTGGGGACGAATGGGAGAAAGCGAAGAGTGAGAGGGAGTCGAGATTGTTCAATCTCCACCCACTTCGGACGCCCCGAGGCAATCCCCCAGGCCTGAAAGTGGGCTAGTTGGGCTGCTATCTGATATCTACGGAGGTCAGGGAGCCCCAGTCCACCCAATTTGGAACTGCCCATCATAGTTCTCTGGGGAATTTCCGTCTTTCTGCCCCTCCATATAAAGCGAATCATCTTTCTTTGCAGACGCTGAAAGGGGTAGGAGCGGGAGCGTGATGGGAAAAGAAGACCAAGCGTAGAGAAACCGTGGGAGGAGATTCATCTTGCAAGCCGTAATGCGGCCTAGCAGCGAAATCTCTTGCGAGAGACAGCGATTAAGGTCTTTTTCCAGCTCATCGAAGAGGGGGGGGAAATTTGCCTGATGGACGTCTGCCGGACGGGCCGGAATCTGCACCCAAGGTAAGGGATCCATTTGACACTCCATTGTATTGGGCAATACTTCTCTAGGGATTCTCTTTCCCCTGGGCCTTTAACGCGAGCGTCCCCCAAAAGGCAGTTAAACTCAACAGTGGGAGTCAATAATGGGGACACCCCAGCAGGGAATGAGACCAAGACCAAGTGCGGGTGAGATATAAAAGGCTTTATCTAAATCTATATAGGGACTCTGCAAACTCTGAGAGCGCTCTGCCTGACAATAGCAAAGACAGTCATTTTTATTACAAAAACACGTCATGGATGAGGCAAGCTATAGGGGGCACATAATCATGGGGAGGATGGCGAAGACTAGCTACTATGTACAATGTTGGTGCAGCGATCCATGATTGGCGGAGATCCACGTGGTGGCATTGTGGAGTGCTTGGGTCAGCTGGGCTCATCGGGGGTGGAGTATCATGTCACGAGCTGTCTATGTGGATACATTGCTGCTGCACTAACATTTTGCCCTTGTGGTCACGCATACACATTCATCACTAAACTCTATGTCAATTTAACATATAAATTCTACAACCTATTTGATCTAATACCATAAAAGAGACATGGAGATACAGTATACAGCTCTGAGCTTTCTTAATACATCATCATAAAACCGCTGTTAACAGAGGACCCAGTGTCATGAGTCCAGGTGTCGTACCAGGGGGCACGGGTTAGGGTACCTTTATCATTCTACTTTGTTAGATGTAGTGAGAGGCCGTTTTACGGTATGTTAGTACAATAGTGAATAACCACCTCCATTGTCAGTCGAGGTTAGAGTGAACTGAAATACCATCGGGTCAGAAGGGCACATAGCTGGCACCTCAAAAGACGGCGGGCAGTGGGGCTGCACTGCTCATAATTCTTCTTGACCAGGGCATGGCGTTACACGGTGGTGTTATGGTGGCATCAGGTGTCAGGGGGCCATGGGGGAAGGTGAATACTTAGCGTGAGCTCAACAGGAATGCAGGGAGGTGTATCTGTATTATTCTAACGTCAGTAAACCAGGGACCTTCAGGCCCCAGCCGGGCCTTGGAGGGAGGAGGGTGGGAGTTGTATCTGCGGCTCGCTAGGAATGGGTGCTGGCCTTGTAGCTTTTTCACGGGCCTACATTTATCGAGGAACATGTACACCATTATAAAGACAGGGAGCTGAGACATGTCAGCACAATTGTATGTCCATATCTGTACATGCATCTATAGCTCTACCAATGTTTGCGTGTGCTTAGGAGCATTATTTGAGTTATACTTCTTCATGATTCATGAGTACTGAGCACAATAAAAAAGGCTTTTGTTAACATCACATCATTCATAGTTTTTCATTGTGTTGCGGGGGTACATGGGGAAAGCTAGCATAAAATGTGAAGTAGAACCCAGTTGGTGTATATGTTAACATCAGGAGCAGGTTACAACTATATACTTATGATCAGACTGATGTACATGATGAAGAATGAAAACAATTACTTCAACCGACATTCTATTTGACAACCGGTGGAGCTTATTACTTTAAGTGGCTCGTATATGTTACAATACTCTAAAATCATATCATGCATGGGAATTTTATACATTGCTTTTTTAAACAGGGCGCATTAGCAATGGTCATTGATCAGTAATGACAGATTCGAATATACATTTACTTGACAACTTTACATGTAGGTGTTCTGGGATGGGCACGGGTCGTTCCATTCTAATATGAACATCCATTTTAATGTGAACAATCAACATTATGGGTTATGAGCCTCCTCGCAAACGGCATAGCAACATGGACAGAACTGGGTGGTACACGAGTTTGACATTCATATCTGATGCTTCAAACGGGGAACAGGGCTGGGGGTTAAGTACAACATATATCATAGGTGTGGGGGTCTGCGGGAGGTCAAGGCATGTTGGATAGGGACAGCTTTGTTTTTTCCCAGATCTCAACTTATGGTCCGGTCACCGCCAGGGCAGTGATGTACTGCGGAAGGTAAATGATACAGTGTTTGTTCTGTTTCTTGTTCATGCCTAGTTGCCCGTGAGAACAGGCCTTCAGTGGAGTCGCAGTGGGGAGGAGGCTGGGGGAAGTGCGGGCTCGCTGTGCGCGGTCAAGTGGGGGAGAGCTGCAGCTCTGCAGGCTGCTTGTTCCACGGAGGCCTAAGTTGGTGTACTTAAAATGGAGTCTACGTGTATTACAAAATGGAGTCTATACCCTGCTACAAAGTGAGCCGTGCAGCCTCATGTGTCGGTCCGCAGCCATCCTGCATCCCAGGCCCGGCAAATGGGTGCCTGCGGACGAGTCATAAGCCTCACGTAGGAGAGGAATGTAGGAGCAGGGGTTCCTAAAGACCTTTCCTCCCATACAGCCTAGCCCCACCGCCAAGGCCACTGACTTCTCAAAGTTGATGGCAAAACCGCCACCCTCCCGAACCTCTAAATTTTCGACGAAGGCCGACTTCATGTAAGCCACGATTTCAGTAATGGTCAACAGCACATCGTCAGCGTAAAGTTGCGTTTAGAGGGGCCTACTAGTGGGCCTTTAATCCGGGGATTCAGCCGGATGCATTGGGCCAAAGTATCCATGGCCAGGGCAAACAGCAGGGGGGATAAGGGGCATCCTTGTCGCATTCCACAAGTAAGAGGGATCGGGTCAGATAGGTGGCCGTGGACTCTCAGGAGAGTTTTGGGGGACTGGTAATTTGCTAGGTCCAGCTTTTGGAATGTTGGGCCGAAATGAAAAGCTTCAAGGGAGAGGCGCAGGAAAGTCCAGTCCACTCTATAAAAGACTTTGGTTGCGTATTGGGCCAGCAGGGCAAGTTGTTGAGATTCTTGGTTAGCGACATCTGTTAAATTCAGGGCTCTGCGGATGTTGTCTTTTGTTGACCGGTTGTTAGGGAGAATTCTCTGTTTAGGCTGAATTTCCTAACCTAGTGAATCCCCCAGCAGCTTTGCTGGATTTTTGGGGTTTATTTTCTTCTCCTGCCAACAGTGGGACTCTTTTTACCCTCACTCTTGGACATGATTTGAGTGTATTCCTGTGACTTGTAATGTGCTTATGGGCTTTGGGGTATTTTTCCCCATAGGCTATCATTGGTTTTTGTATGTGTGTTACACAGCACCCTCAGTGCAGTAACACAGGGGTGTTATAGTGACCCCCAAACATAGACTCCATACCCTGGGACTGACTACTGTCTCCCTGGGCATGTAAAGTCACCATTGACTTTACTAGTCTTAAATTGTGAACAGAACCAGTACAAACCATCATACTGTGGAAGTACTGGTAGGGGCAATCTCCTGGGTCTGTTTGTCGAGGGGGTACTGTCCCGTCCCCCCTCGCCGAGTTTCTGGCTGGTGGCAGTGGATACCACGGGAATATTCCACCAGAATATTTCCAATTGGGATTTCCCATTGATTTTAATGCACCACTTTCTGGTGCAATGTCAAAGATACCGCCGGTTTATTTATTTAATATTAATTCACCGGTTGGGATTTTTTGCCAGAACTCGCTGCCAAAATGGCGTCTGGGTTCACTTCAGTAACCCTGAACCCGAGTCGAGCCTTTGTTCCACTTTTGGCGGGCTTCTGCACAGAAGCCCTCCAAAGTGGTGCCACTGTGTCTGGGTCTATAGGATGTGTGGGAGGGGGATTTAGGCACCCTGGACTGAGTTGCCTTGGCAACTCAAGTCGCACTCTTGTGTGATTGGCCCAGTGGTGAGCCCCCCGGCTCACCACTTAGCATGTTTGAGTGACAGCTAGGACTAGTGAATGGGGGTTTTGCTGCATAAAAGCAGGGCTTTGGGGACTGGAACTTCAGAAGTCGCCACAGGACCTAAGAAGCCGAAGAGGGAGAAGCTGAGCCGACCTGCCACGACAACACCACCGGTGGAGCCCGGCGGAACCGTCTCACCACTTCCCAACGACAGAGGAGATCTCCAGTCCGGAGAGTCTTCTTCCCTTGACTGGTGGGGACAACCAGTTTTTGCCTTCTTTTCGCCTCCCTGGAGCATCTCGTGGCCGCCGTGCCTGTGCCAAGCACCCCGGCAACCAGAATACCACTTTTTACCTCTACCGCGAAAGAGGGGTAACATCCTTTTAACCGGAAAACTCCACGGCTGGTTTCTTCCCTGGTAGTGCAGTGACCTTCAGCCTTCCTCCACGTCGAGATCTGCTCTTCCTCTGGACGACGCTGTGACTTGCACCCACTACCAGGAACCACTGCCACCGCTGGAGGATCCTTTCCATTTTGAAGGTACTGTGTTCCGCCCGGCTTCCCTTGCCACCGATTGTACGGGGTAGATTTAGCCCTCAGCTCTCGAACCTGGGTTAGCCTGGGACACCCTAACTAAACTTTTCTAAGCTTAACAGAACTTTTCTACTCACCTGTAAAGATTTTTTGAGACTTCGTGACATTGTGTGATCTTAGGCATATTTGGCCTGGCTCTCCCTAAAGTGGGCCTGGCACTGAACTTCCTTGCTCCTCAATAGACTGCCTTCTCTAATACTTACTGTGGTTCCCTGAAAAGTGTTTTGCTGTATTGCTTTCTTAATTCTGCCTTTTCCCTCCCTTTTTAAACAATTTGTTGGAGTGCCATCTAATGTTAAGCGCTCACCTCTGTCTGGAAATAAGTGGTGTTAACTAAGACTTGTCCAACAAATAACTAGGGATGTACATATAGTAATTAGAACTGTGTTTTAAATTTACTTACCTTTTTCTGTGCTAGTGTAATTTTACAAGTGTTTTAAATAAATAATCGTATACTTTTACACAAGCTCTGGTCAGTGTTTGCTTGTGCTACTGTGCCTCTGTACCTATTTTGTATGCTCTGTCTACTGCCTAACTCTTCTTGAGGGAAGTCTGACTGCTCAGCCACAGCTACCAAGTGAATCTGTTTGGTACAGACTGCTACCAAGTGGGTTTACTGCCAAACACCTGTAGTCTTAAATCTTTTGCAGTGGTCCCAGAGGGAACTGCACAGGTTTCTGCCTAACACCGGTGGGTTATGAAACCTGTCTGGTCCGGGTCTATAATGTCAGGGTGGGCGAGTGGCAGACGATTTGCCAGGATCTTAGAGTAAATATTGGCATCAAGGGAGATGGGCCGATATGAGCTATTGTTCCTGGGGTCTTTTACGTGCTTGAGAATGAGGACCGTGGTTGACTCCAGCATAGAGGAGGTAGTACTTCCCGTGGTGGCAAAGGAGTTAGAGAAGAGTCAAGGGGGCCACCAGCTGGGGGCGAAAGATTTTATAGATTCGGGTGGAATATCCATCTGGACCCGGGGCTCTGGGCTTAAAGCCCTTAATGACCGCATTAACTTCATCACCTGTGATAGCGACCTCAAGCTTTTCCCTTGCCGCAGCCTTGAGGTATGGAAGGGCAGCACCCTGCACGTAGTCCCGTTGTTCTGTTTGATCTTTTGCAAATGCTGTCATTATCTCTGAAAGGTGGGCCACCGCCAGCCGCAACTTATCTCGTTCTGCAAAATGGACCGTGCCATGGGGGTCGCGGATGCCCAAGATGGTGTTTCTTTTCTTGACCTTGGCGAGTTTGTCCACCAACAGTTTATTTGCTTTGTTGCTTTTGGCGTAATACCACTGTTTGGTTTTGGTAAGCTAGTGCGCCGTGGCCTCGGCATAGTGCGCCTCCAGTCTCTCCCGAGTCACCTGCAACACCCGATAGGATTTCGGGGACCAACCCTTCCGCTTATCGGTGGCCTCAGCTTCAAGAATCTGATTCTCCAGGGCCGTGCGGGCTACACGTCTACGTTTGTGAAAAGCTGCATCTTGAGCAATCAATTCCCCTCTCAGCACCGCCTTCATGGCATCCCAAGTATTGGCTGGGGACGTGTCCTCATTCCGGTTTTTCCGTGAATTTTTTTTTATCGCTCTAGCAATGGAGTCCCTTACCGCCATGCCGTTTAAGATGACGTCATACAAGTTCCATCGGCGGCGGGGAGGAGGATCAGGATCATGTGCTCTCAGGGTCAGCGAGACTGGAACGTGATCAGTGAGGACCGTGGGGCCAATGGTGATGTCTGTAAAAGCTAGGACTTGGGGGGGGGGGGGGGTTGGGGGGTTTCGGGGGGGGTCGGGGCTGGGGGCGCAGCAGCAAGTCAATCCGGTAGAAGGTTCGATGAACGTACAAATGAAATGTAAAGTCTTTCACATCGGGATAGATTAACCTCCAGGTGTCCACAACCTCTAGGGTCCGAAAGAGGTGAAGCAGGCTCTTTGCCAACTTTAAGTCTCTGGCAGATGGGGGATGTTATCTGTCCATAAGCGGGTCAGGGACTCCGTTGAAGTCCCCTCCAATGATGACTTGCCCCTCTATGAATGGAAGGAGAGCCTCTTCTAAGTCTCGGTAGAACCCCTCCTGGTTATCATTGGGAGCCTAAGCTGAGATGAGGGAGTAGAGTTGGCCGAAGATGAGACATTTGACTGCGATGAAGCGGCCCTCCGGGCAACATAGTGATTCCAGGATTTGCGGTCTGAGGTCTTTCGCAAAAAGGATTGCTGTGCCCCACGTCTTAGTGCCGTTAGAGGCCAGGAGTTGCAAGGGAAAGAGTCTACTACGAAGGCGGGAGAAGTCTGCTGGAATCAAGTGAGTCTCTTGCAAAAAGGCCACTGAAGCCTCCCCGTCCTGTAGCCGTTGAAGGGTGGATTTCCTTTTCATGGGAGAATTTAAGCCTCTGGAATTTAAGGTGACACATTTTAGTTTCTGGTGTAGGGTCAGGGCCTTTCGGGGTCGGTGTAGGTCCCCGGGGTAGGGTTTGTGGGAGCCAAAGTCAGCCATAGTCGAGAGGTGCATTCTTAAAAGGATCATCCTATGGCCTGGGTTTTTTAGGTTGCCTCCAATGTGAGGAAGGGTCTTCCAACATTGACCTCCAACGGGGGGCCAGAACCTGAACTTGGGGGACCGATTTTTTCTCATCGGGTATCCCCATAGCCAACAGGGCTATAGCCAACCAGGAGGGTTGAATTTCACTCCAAGGGAAATACGGTGACATGCACCTTAGAGTTGGGCATGGTCTGCACGGGGCCCACAGCAGCGATTAATGATTCATGTTCCAGAGCTGTGTTTCTCAGGGATGCTCCCGGACATTACTTAATTTGTCGATGTCTTTGCACTATTGACCCGGGTGCCCGCATCGGTTTGGGGGAAGTTCTGCCCGGTCCGGTTTCTGCAGGGTCGGGGGAGAGTTTTTTCACCCGCAGGAGAACCGGGGCATAGGATAGTAGTTGCGTCGTCGAGGTGGCTAATCGTTCGGGGGGTACCATTGTGATAAAATTGCAGAGCTGTTGGAAATAGCCACCGATAGTGAATCTGATGGGAAAAAGCGTGAGCGGTCGAAGGGCCCTACACTTCTTCACCGTCAGGAGAGTGAGATCCTGATAAATTTGAAGCGGGGAGCCTTGGAACGTTAGTTCGTCCGTGAACAGCCTATTGCAGAGATGGCTTCCTTGATGGTATAGAAGTGGACTCTCGTAATCACGTCCAGGGGGGAAGTCCGAATTCGTTCCTTATTGTGGGCGCAGTCTATGGGTGCGATCTAATAGAAGCTGAGACTTGTCCAAGTGCGGCAACAGCGACTGAAAGAAGTCACCCACATACTCCGCCAGATCCTTATCGGGGACTGAAGAGAGGACCCCTCGAATTTGCAAGTTATTGCGGTGGGCTCTGTTTTCGAGATCCTCTTGCTTGAACTTGAGGATCTCGGTTTTGTGCCTCAAGGCCTGAATCATGCACTGCACCTCCACGAGGGTAGTAGCGTGCTCCTGGGCTAGGTCCTCGGTCTCCTCCAACCTGTGCTTTGTCTGCTGAGAGGAGCATGGTGGAAATGTCCAGTCTTGGGAGGTTTGAGCTGTTTAGCCATAACAACAGGACTCTATTCCGGGGACGCTTGTGCGAGCCCGGGCGCAAACAGTGGAGTTGGAGGATTGCTGTTGGAGGCGGCAGGGCCAGATCAGTGGTTTCCGTCCAGCACTATGTAGGGAGGCAGGCCCCCAGGCGTGAGAAAACTGTTCTTGGGGAGCTAGATCGTGGGTGAAGCGAAAGCTTGAGTGATTGGTAGAATGGCCGGGAGTACAGAGAATAGGGCATAGAGAAGGAGGGAATTGAGGCTAGGACTTGAGTTATTGAGGGTAGATCTGGTCGCACTTTATTGTTTATTGTTGCGGTCTGTGGTAAGTCTGTGGTTTTAGGCTCTCAATACAAACGTCTGTTGGTTGCTGGCAATCCAGGAGAGGCCACTTTGCACCACTCGCTAGCAAAGGATGAGAGGGTCTAGGCCTCCTCCAGAGGGCAACAGCGGGACTTGATTCTCCAGGCAGAGGACAGGGGAGTGGGCCGGGGGGCCCCAGGAAGCAGTAGGGTCAGGCAGGTATCGCCAAGAGCCGGCTGCAAGAGGAGGAAGAGCCTGCCGGTGAAAGGCCGTTTCCGTTGGCTGTGGACACCAAGGTAGCCTTGGCTAGCATGCGAGGAGTAGGAGCAGAGTCCGGGCTAGGGCTCAAGTGTCATCGAGGTGAATCTTGGGCACTATGTCACTTCATGTTGGCGAACACGGTCTCAAGGTCCCAATGCACTCCCAGAAGAGCAGCTTTCCCCTGCTGGCTGTTGAGAATGGGGGAACGGAGAACACCTCTGACAGGGAGCAGCAGGGGTTTAGACTTTACACGGCGGATAGATGATTGGGCAGGTGCGCCCCAGGAAACGGGCACCACAGTCGCGGTTGAGAGCAAGCTGAAGGAGAGGAGGGCTGGTGGCAGAAGACTGTCCGGTTACGGGGGGAAGTCATGGTGCTGTTTACTTGGCTTTCCGCCGGCTGAGGGCACCCTAAGGCAGCTGGGCCACTGAGGAGGAGGAGAGGCCAGGGGATCCCGGGCAAACAGGGGCCCCGGCTGCAGGTGGGCGGTGTCCTGCTTCACGCCCGAGGGCTGGCGCTGCAGGTTCCCGCACCCGAGCAACAAAGGTCGGTGCTGGTTGCAGTGGAGATCTCCGCTCCCACCTCAGGCCCTGAAGGAGGGGGTGGGTGGGCCAGTTAGGGGCGATGCCAAGAGCAGCAAAGTTCTGTATTTCAATTTTGGGCCCAGTGGGGGCCAACTCTGTACGTGGAGGCCGCTCGAGCCAGATGGTGCGGGCCGTACACGGCCCAGAGCCGCCTGCAGCAGGGCTTCTCCCTCGCCGCCGCAAGGCTCAGGCAGGGACTCTGCTGTGCGCAGGGCGGAGAGGCTGAGGCAGACAGAGCAAGAGCCCCATGTGAAAGTACCCGTAGGAGTACCTGGGGCCAGCTGGAATGCAGACACATCTCTGATTGGGCTGGCTCCGAGAGGCAGGCTCCCCTCATCCAGCGGTCGCCAGCATTGGTCTTGGATGTGGGTCCTGGGTAGGCGTGTCAGCTGTGTCTTCCAAGGGAGTGCGCCATCTTGGTTTAGGAGAGGCGGGCTGAGGTGCAGGGTCCGTCTTCTGGCCACGCCCCCGCAACACAGGTTTTAATAGTTTTATGAGCCCTAGTTACATGTTAGTGCAGCAGTTCACATACGTCACCCTACAAGTACGTACAGCATTCCCATGAAAGTCACTGTGCAGGTGGGTTCAACAGCTCAGACTTACTCCTTTACCAGCAGAGGTACATGGAGGGAGTCATCTGCATACATACACCAAAGTCTTCTACACTGCCTTATTGAAGCTTCACTGATGGTGGCTATTCCTGAGCCTGGCTTTCTAAGACAAGTAACTTTCTGTTATATTTATTATAAGAAGGTGGCACTGTTCTGTAGCATCCGATAAGTATTTCATTGCTAAGTCAGATTTCAAAACAACCTTTGTACAGGTATCCAAATATAGAATTGATGAGCATGAGCTAAGCAGCAGGGCATTGCCTAGTAAGCAAGAGCTACCTCTTGGGAGCCAGGAGCTAGTACATAGCATGCTGCAAACTATAACGTTTTCTCCTTTGCATGACCAATTATTCTTTCCTTGATGTGCCGTAATGCTCCGGTATGCATATTCCCAAACACACACAATTAAGTTGTTGTAGGTATGTTTGTATGGCATTAGTTCAACTGGGGAGACAAAAGAAGCTCCTGGTAACTGTTGTGGTCAAGCTCACCAAGCTCTTACATTCTAGAAGCAGCTACTAGCAATTTCCATTTTTTATTGTATAATGCATTGCTGTGCAGGATGTTGTATTAGATCATGTGGGCATTGTAGCTCTCCTTAATGCATTGGGGTGGAGTGCCCTATAGCTTCATACATATTCTGCCCTATGGTCACATCTGACTCAGTTCCTCAGCTGTATCCATAAATCATCAGACTGCATTTGTGAATGATCTGCCCGAGGGCCTTCCTGCTTCTTTTTGGCGTTATGCCCTGTGTGGTGGCCAGCTAAACCTTTGTGGTGGCGTTCTAATTATAGATGTAGCCATAGAGTCTGTGTGGATTTGTTGGAGGGGTATGTAGCTTTGCATACCTATGTTATTGGTCTGAATTGTCTGAAGCTACGATACGCAACCAAACATTTACGTGAGGGATTTTCTTAGTGACTCTTTGGTCTAAGTTGTGTAATATTTTTTTGTTCAATAAGTTACATAAAGATTTCCACTTCTTTTTTGGGAAGCCTGTTTAGCTCAGTGAGTAGATCTTGATGGTCTTAATCTCTTGGTCACGAGTTAAAGCCCTACATCCAGAAGAATCTCAATACTGCAATACCTTCAAATTGTGATCCTAGTCATGTTATGGGTCAATGTCCTGTCTCCTTTAAACATCCCCAGACAGTCTTCTGTTGACCAATGTAACGCCTTTCTTCATGTTCCTTGCCAAACTGCGTTTGTCATGTATGATTCTTTCCCTGTCCAGATTTCGGAGGCTCGCAGAGTTTGTGATTGTTCGGTGCCTCATTGTACCAGTCACAGTAAGCCTTGTCTTATTCAAGATTTGTTTCTATTGGATGTTCGCAGTAATGAGGTTGCAATTTCATATGAAAGTTCACTTTAATGATTTCATACTTTTAAATGTGTTATGTCTTTCAAGACTTTGATCACTAAGGCGTTGTGGCAATAATTCTCTCACCGGTGTTCCACCCAGTATACATCGATTCTTCCTATATCTCCCGGATGAATTCATTCTTTTTCTGTTCTTGAATGTTTAAGAATGTTATATTTTTCTGTGAATTAGTATTTCATTCAGCATAGAATTGAGAATGTTTAGCAATGCCAAAGGTGCAAATTGTCCTTCAGGGATATGATAGGAGATTCTCTAAATGTTTGATGCTGCTACACTTGTGCTTTGCCTCAGACCCTGATCTGGTTCTCTTTATAGGTGTTGGGTCATAGGTGATTCTAATGCGCCATGTGTCATAGATAAAACTAATAGTCTGGCGTGCAGGATTAGAAAATGGCTTTGGCAAAAATATGAATTATTTTAGCTACATGCTTTCTTCTCCTTGCTCACTGGCTGGCAATTTGTTAGAACCACTTGCATGTCTCTTTCTAACACATGTTTTACTTTTTATTCTAGTTAGCCTTTGTGGCAGTCTTTCTGTAAAGTGTACCACCTGTTTTGTTTTGTGTGAATGAACTGCTTTTTAGGTGACATTTATGATAGTTTTCTTCACAGGGGTTCTTCCTCCTGTTTGTAAACTGGCCAGCATATTATCTTCTGTTGCTTGTGAAAGTGCCATTTGAACTCAGTGGTTTGTAGACAGTAGTTAGCTTATTGAGTGTTTGTTTTTATTTGTGTAAAGAAGACTGCGGTTTGACCAGTTGTGGAGAAAATCATTGTCTGGCACAGCTAGGGCATGCTGAGTCACAAAATATCTGGCCAGAGACTTTGAAAAAGTGTTAGTGTTAGCGCACAGTAGGTTAGATATTGGGTTAAAATATAAACTAGGCAGAAAGGAAAAACATGAGTTCTTTATTTGCATGCTGTTTGGTTGTTCATTGCTTAAGTAACACCCCAGTCACCCTCATCTCACAGCTGCCTTCTTCAACTGCCTCCCACTCTAGAACTCCCCTCTATCTTCTCCCCAAACAATATGAAATCACTTTCCACTGATGGCATACACTCAAGGCCCCACAGTTAACAACAATATAACACACCTTCCACCTTCCCACTTGAAACCAAAAAATACATTTAACAAAAGGTTCTCCCACCAGCGGGATTTCTCTCGCCTCTATGATGCACCATATTTCCCCCTGCTAACCTTCCTTTGCTCCAAATGCATCCATCCTCCATCTCCACAGCATTGTCAAACACTCTTCTGATATTCTGTGGTCCCCAAAACCTTAGCTCACATTTAGGCACCGCCCTGGCTTTTTCAGACCACTCGGGCACCCTCACTCCCCTTTTTTTGTTTTTTTGGTCATTCATGTTTTTATTGAGAATCAAAAAAAGACCATGCAGGTCAGTACAGCAAAAGTTAACAATATTAAATACAGAAAGAAAAAGGGCGATTGGCCTTTGACCCTTACTCATTTACAAAAACATTTGTTAGTGAATGTTTACACAACACCAGCCAATCAATTCTTGGTTTAAAAACTCAGTGAGCATTCAATTGAACAAAAACAAGAACAGAAATACTAATGCAGATAATTACAGCACTAGATACAATGTTACTTTCACAGCAATGTAAAGAAAGACATATCTTGGGGTTTATGGCGCACAGCTAGGAAGTCCTTCCGGCTAACAAAAGAAATTAAAGGGTTCAATTCAACCAATAATATGGAAATCTCACCCCTAAAAGTGGCCTCAATTTTGCTCATAGCTGCCACAAACCATATTTTAGCCCACCATTCTCGTATATCGGTGGTACGTCAGACTTTCCAATTACAGGCTACTATAACCCTAGCTGAGACCAGATGGTTGTAGTCCACCCATATCTTCATTCACTAGCAACACTGCTTGTGGGTCAGTAGGCAAATCCATTCCCATGATCTCTTTAATCTTAGAAAGCACCGCTTTCCAATAGGTCTGGATAAGATTGCACATCTACCAGATGTGATACTTTGTGCAGGGGGCCTCATTACATCTCCAGCAGAGGAGTGATAATTCTGGATTCAGCTTATGGAGCCGCTCAAAAATACCATCTATACTGTAATGTGTAGCTGTTCTCCTTTAATTGAACACACCTAGGGGATTTCAGAGATCTTGAACAAATATTTTGCCATGTCAGCTCATCTATCGGGGATCCCAAATCTGCTTCCCACCGGGCCATAAAGGGATGGGGAGGTTTAAAGCGGCTTGCATTTAGAATCTTATATAGCAAGGACACTTTCAAGGGTGGGGGATCCCCTAGAAACAAGTCTTCATACTGGGTAGTATCCCTCTTAGAATGTTTTCCACTTTAGCATTTGTGACCCATTGCCGCAGTTGGATGTAACCATATTTGTCTGCATCCCCAACCATAGACATTTGTATACATTTGTCAAAAGTTAACGGTTGCTCATCCTCAAATAACTGGCCCCCTCTCAGCAATTCACCCTCCTTCCAATGAGCGACTCGCCTCGTCTGCCGAACTGGGGGAAACTCTTGAGAAAGCCAAATGCGCATGAGCGGGAAGGGACCATGGTTACAGCATATTTACGCACCTCTCTATCATAATAATATAGTGTCGTTTTGGTGGATGATAGCCAGCAGCAGTTTCCTTTCCTCATGCTGGGGGAGTGCCAACACCAATCATGTAGTGGGACTCCAATCAGTCATCGCTCAGTGTCTACCCAGTGTTGTGGGGTGAGAGCTGCATTTTGACTATCCAGAAGAGGGGTGATCTGTACTGCATATAAATAAATTTCCAAATCTGGTACACCTAAGCCACTCCATTCTTTAGCCGCCATCAGTGTATGTCTGGGAACCCTGGGACATTGCTTGGGCCAAATTAAGTTAAAGACCTGGGTTTGGAAATCCTGTATCACCACCGACTTGGGTATTAGAAGAGGGAGTCCTGATGAAGGTGTGGCCAATGGCACCCAACATGGCCGTTTGACCTGGTGGCTTCACAAACCCTGGGGAGCAACAGCCCGAGCACGGCAGTCCAGGAAGCTCGATTTAGGCTCCCACTGGAGGCATGAGAAGCAGAGCACCCGGGGCACGGATCGTGTGATTCTGGTGCAGGTCTGCTGCTGCTGACCGAGATGCGGCAGGGGCAGGCCGCCGTGGAAAACACTGCTGTGAGGCCACAGGGCACGAGTTGGCCTGGAGCTTCGTAAAAGCAGGCGCTGGAGACCTAGGACGTCATCGTAGTGTAGCAAGAAGGAAGGCGGAACCATCGCAGGCTGTGGTCCGGCAGTGTGGAGGTGCTGACGCCTGATACAGACGCAGGCTTTCGGAGTAAAGCAAAGTGGAGGCTGGAGCGGACCCGACAAGACCACAGTAGGCTTCCGGTGGGAAGGAGCGAGGAGATGCGACGGGGGATGCTAGGGAGAGCACCGGAGGTATGCAATAATTGGGAGCCGGTGAAGCAGGCAGAGGGCTGAAAACGGAAGCATGCAGCAGTACGGTAGGGGCGCAAGAGAACAACTGGCTCTGGAGGCACGCAGGCAAGGGCAACCTGGTGCATTGCTCATCGTGCTTTGAGCCCCCGGCAGTGGTAACATTCTACGTGCTCCCACTTGGATTGGCATTTGTGAGGAGCACCTTTGAGGGGGACAAGATGAGTAGAAGGCCTGCGCCTGAAGTAAGCAGCTTTGGAGTTTGGCTACAGGTGGGGGCGACATGACTAGGGTTTTACAGGAATGCTGGTACATGTAAAACAGGGGTTGTGGCCATTAGCACCCCTCCAAGTGGAGAATAGGGCCGGGGAGCGGGTGCGTGGACCAGGTGGAGACTCACTGTGAGGGAAGCTGTGGGCCTAGCTGAGGTGGCCTGTGGTGGTCTGAAAGACCTTGGAATCCCCTGGAGAGGAAACATTAGCAGGAGAGTGACCTGGGGCTTATCTCTGAGAGTGCTGGAAACGGATGCTGAGATGCAAACCTGGTCTGTGAAACAAGACTTTTAGCTCCTTGTGGTCCCCAACACATCAACATCTTACAACGATGGAGCAAAGGGCCACAAGAGACGAGTGGTCTTCAACATCAGCGGTCGAAGAAATGAGGCCGCAGAGTCATCACTGGTACTGACTAAGGGAGATCTGAAGGAGTGTCTACAGACATTAAAGGAGGAGATCACTCCATCGATTCGGGCAAACATCCAGTCGGACACAGAAGAGTTTTGGGTGTCCATAGCGGATCTGGCCAAGGACACAAAGCAGCTGAATAGCAGACTAGAATATACCGAAACATCAGTGCAGTCCCTTCATGAGGATGTGTTTCATCTACAGGGCATACTCTCAAATGCCAAGCAAGATATGTCGATGTTGGTATTGTGAGAAACTTGAAGGTGTCTCTCTAGCTAGTACCCGGGGATCTGTCATCCAGGTGGCCAGGACATGGCCATTGTTATTGGATCCAGTTCCTGGGGGGGTCCTGTGGGAGTGGGGCACTGATGGGCGAGACACCTTTTCCCCATTTTACCACATAGGATATTCCAAAACACTGCCCCCGCCTTTCCCGACACAAACCTTTTTGCACAACACTGAAGACAACAGACTAACACCAGAGCCGTTTACCTGACATTTCCCAATACAAGGGTCAGGCAAAGTCAGGCAATTGACCATAAACACACACACCTGATGGCCCTTTCCCTTCCCACACGGATAAAAGGTGGCGCACAAGACGAGCAAGGAAGACGGCACAACGTGAGAGCTAACTCAGCACAGCATTTCAAGAGGAGGAGAAAGACTACTCAGACCGAGAGGGTGACAAGGAGAGAAGCGACCTTGCCCTTTCTGACCAAGGCCTGTGAAACCTCTGCAGAGGGAATCATAAGTCTGCCGCCAACAATAGCCAGCAGTGTGGAGGTGCACTAGATGTCTACAGTACACGAGAACCTCCTCCGCTCATAATCAATCCTGAGGAGGGATGCGGGTCTCTGCGGTACCAACCTTGACTCGAAGAAGAAAGCCAAGCGGTTCATCACAGCCGCTAAGTCGAGGGAAGAGCCGATTAAAAAAAAGAACTGTTTTGAATGATAAATAGCCAACGGCTAATTTGAACTTATGAGAAGGTTAAAGATACAATTGACAAGAGTGGGAAAGCCAGCAGCAGAGGAGTCCGGCACCATGTGGGTGTTATCACAGGAAGCTCTGGGTGATGATTACCATGGTAGAAACTACCATATCCAGAAGCACTTGGGAAGAGGTGAAAGAAGGCCAGAGTGGTCATACAGGGGTCTTGTAAAAATCCTCTGTACCGTCGAAAGTCTTTGACCGACAGAGGATTGCAAAGGTAAGGGAAATAAATCCAGCATGGTGAAAATTTGTATATGAACAGTGTGTTGACGGGAATGAACCCGAAGGAGGGATGTCTACAGTGAATTGTATGAAAAGACATTGACTCGTGAATGCAAGAAAAGCCATTGTGGAGGAGGGAGGCTAGCGTTTGAAAAGGAGTCTGTTGTGATTAGTCTTCCCTGGACTCAGACCTGAATGCATGAAATGCTGGAGTGATTGATGTAGAATCCAGAGTGAGAGAATGTTGTGTTGTGAGTGGGTTCTATGTAGGTCAGTTGGAAGAATGTGACTACTGGGCGAGGATGCTGGTGGATTATCTCCCTGTCTTATACTTACCTGACTTAATGTACTTGATCTAATGTACATGAAACTAAGTAAAGATGTTATATGTTCCCTACAAGATGTCAAGAGTATTCATTGGCCAGGTACCCGCTACAACATTGGCGACTAGGATGCTGGTTGTGCTGGGGGAACAGCATCAATGAAAGGGACATCCACCACCCCCCAATCAAACAGAAGATCTTCTGTCAGGTAGGAGCGCTGCGGGGCTACTATGTGGCCAGAGGGATCCAGCGTTGGATGTAAAGGGGCAGGGCCAAGGGCCAGTGAGTCTGCCAGTGGGCAGACAGAGTAATTGCCAGGGCCAAGCGCTAGCAAGTTTGCCAAGCGACAGTGAGTTTCCTAAGGAACAGAGAGAAAGACATTGTGGGGATAGGAGCCTGTTACAGAGCATTGAAGGGGCCTGGGGCCCATTGACTTTGCAGGTGAGAGATAATGCATTAGTGTATGCTGCTGCACCAGGGCTGCGTGTCACTTAGCATCCAGGGAGCCGTTGCAGCTGTTGAGATTTGAAAGGCTCAGAAGTGCTATTGGGTACAGAAGAGTGTGCTCCGAATTATAATAGTGGAGCGGGGAGGAAACATAAGGCTGAGAGAGCAGCTGAGATCAGCTGAGTGACCTCTGGCAGAGTACTTGCAGTCCTTACCTATTGGTGGTGAGGCAGATGAGTTGGACTGGGAAGCTGCATTCATCGCGCTGTGTGAGGCAGTTGGAAAACTGTGGTGCCAGTCAGAGCTATGGAGAAGGGCGAAGAGTGCCGATGCTTGCAGAGGAGGCTCCGTTCTGGTGGGACTGTTGTGTGCCAGTGGGCAAGCTTGCAGCTGAGTGGGACTAGATTATTGGTTCTACGGAGTGATTGCATCTGCATGAGGAGGTCCGCTGTGGTCATATGGGGTCTGTTAGAGCTGGAGCTCTGTTCGGCGTCATGGATCATCTATACTGGTGACGTCACACAGGCACACTGAGGTGATGGTGATTCTGCTGCCACAGAACAATGAGGCCGTGTGTTGAGGAAAGTACCCTACAACGTTGCAACGCAATCTACACTGTGATGACAGGAAGAGGGTGCAGCATGTGGCGTTCGATTTGACGCTGCTTGCGTATGTGGAAAAACGAAGAAGTGAAGCGGATGACAAGATGATGATGGATCTGCAGAGCGTATCAGCGTGCAATCTTGGGCCGCGGAGCACTGCTACGTGTTTGCTGGCAAGTATGAGAAATGCCGATGAGGAAAGGCGGCTTCTGTGGGAATTGTTAAGGAAGGCGACTGCGCGGCAACTATCATCAAGTAGAGATCACCTGCCCCATGTGGGTTTGAGAAGGGTCAGAGGACAAGAGGGGGAACGTGTCCCTGGAGGTACTGTCTGGCTGGTTGTGGCAACTGCGGCCAGTGAGTTCTGTTAATTGTCAGTCTGCCATTATGGCGGGGCTCAAATTGAAGCCGGGCTTGCAGAAATGGAAGAAGGTGGCTATTCTGTGTTCATATTTTGGGCATGGATATTACTGTTAAGAAATGAGAAATAGAATGTTGTCATGCGAGGCCTGTGGGGATTGCGATACCTGTTGGAGTGTGTGTCTGAGCTATGTGCGGGCTGGATGGTTGTCGTGGCCTCTGTTAGGGAAATTTAGAACTGTGAGAGTATTGAGTTATGCACAGTGTGTGGTTTTGCTGTTAAACTGTTTTTCTTTCACAGCTGGACTTTGAGAATAATACTAGATAGAATATGTATTAGCTAAGCATGTGTAGGGCATTGAGTAATTGACTTTGTTTTAAACTTACCACGTTAACGTTTATTTTCACAGGTTGGACTTTATTAGAAAACGAGAATAGTCTTAAATTATAAAATGTAGAGTTTAATGCATTAGTGTGATGAAATGTAGGAAATGTTTAGTGAAGATAAATGTGTTCCTTATGTCTAATTGTATGATGCAGATGTGTGTGGTGTTGCAGGGCTCCCAGAATTTGAGGTGTTGTTGTGTGGAATGCAGTTGTTGCACAGAGGCGTCTTGTGGGGTGGTGACACTGGAGCACTTGGGGTGTCTTTGTTGCATTGGCTACTCAGGTGTTTGGAATACCCTGCTGTGTTGAATGTGACACATGTGGGATGTGCAGACAGCGAGTTGTGAGTGAATGGTTTGTGGGTTGTGAGTGAGCCGAGTGTATGCTGATTGTGTGGTGCACTGCTTGTTGAGCAGATGTGTAGTGGGGCTGGTAGCCTGGTGTTGTCGAAGAGTTATGAAGAGGTATCCTTTCTTGCGTTGTTGGTGTCACTCCCTTACTCAGTAGAAAAAGGGAGAGGCATTGTATGGTGCAGAAATTGTCCCACTTGGTGAGAACGGTCACGGGTCTGTGTGAGTGCGTTGTTTCGAGGTCCAGTAAAAGAGTTGAGAGATGTACGTGTGTTGGAACTGTGTTTTTGCAAGGTGTATGTCTCTTGCTTTGTGGGCGTAGTCTTGTTGTTGTTGAGGGGGGAGATATGTTGTGATTAGTCTTCCCTGGACCCTGCCCTAAATACATGAAATGATTGATGTAGAATGCAGAGTGAGAGAATATTGTGCTGCGAGTGGGTTCTATGTATGTCCGTTGGAAGAATGTGACTACTGAGAGAGGATGCCGGTGGATGATCTCCCTGTCTTATACTTACCTGACTTAATGTACTTGATCTAATGTACATGGAACTAAGTAAAGAAGTTATGTTCCCTACAAGCTGTCAGAGTATTCATTGGCCAGGGACCCGCTAAAACAGAGTCAGAAACCGGAAGAGGGAGATCCAGGGATGGAAAGCCACCACACAGTTCACTGACAAAGGAACTGTTCGAATGATTTTCTGAATACAATTTGTGAGGGGTCTGCGCCCGGAAGAAGGGCACCCAGGGGTGAAGCCGTCACCCAAAGTATATGTGGAACAGAACTTTGTGTTTGTTTGTTGAATGCATCAGGCCTTGAAGGCAAGAGACTTTTTATTGGAAAGAGACTTGCCCATCGAAGAACCTGATAGCTGGTACGGAACTGTCGACTTGTGCTGGGAAGGCTAAGTGCGTGCCATGCTCAGGAGATCATATATACGGAGGGTGAGTCCTGTCCTCATCACAATTATAATGCAATCAATTCTTGCAGTACTCATTCAAAACCTTTACTGGAAAACTAGCCTGACACTTAACACATTTGTCTTGCTAGGCAAAGAACCATTCAGCCACTGAGCGTTCACCACACCTACCTTTTTTATTTGGCTATGAAGTGTGGAATACCTGTGTTTTAAAGTCAAACAAAAAGAGTCATTTTGGTGGTGTGCTCAAAGAGTCAGTGAGATCACATTATGAGAAGTGCATATAGTTAACAACAACATAATTATTTGTAGGTACGATGTGTAATCTGGTATCTACACAGATAAATCCTGACGGATATTACTTCATACTAGTCAGAACAACATGATTGCAAATTCAGTGAGTGTTATTAACAAAGCATAACCATTCCAACTGTAATTCAAATGCAACCTATTATACAAAGTCAGTATAAGATTCTGTGCCAAGAGATGTGCACAGAACACACATAAATATTTTTGGGACACCTGATACCTTTACCATGGGAGTACTCCAATAGTCTTGGGTACCAAGAGAGCTTGGTACAGATACATTTTTTGGTTAGCTGTTGTGTGCCAGAGAAATCCAAATGTTTTTTGGTCCACTGGATGTGGAACAGAAACCTAAGGATGAAATGTATCGAGGCCTGGCGTTTGGAAGAATGACCAAGGAACTGGTCGACGTCTAGCTATGACTGAAGCAGGTTCAGGTGGTCTAAGTTCATATAGGACCCTGTGGGCGTCGGAAGAACTGCGGGGGACCACTGACGTTTTGGCTTGATAAGGTGTGGGCCTTCTTCATGGACCAAGTGTTGGTAGGTCTATCTTAAGTACAAGTTAGAGAAGATTCTCAAGAATTTAAGGAACCCAAATGTCAGACACGTGTGGAAATCTGTGCCTGCAGACCAGTCCACTCTCTTTAAGGTGGTAAGTTGGGCGGTCAAGGGAGACCTTGTACTCCTAAGCGAGATGGCTTGGGAGCTGGGTTCACAGCAGGGGTGGATCCTAATGTACTCAATCGCTGTGCTGTATTAGGCTGTAAATGCTGCTTGGGAGGTGTGTGTGGAGCTCTGTTCTGTGCCTGTGATTCAGTCAGGAGTTGCTCGGTAGTGAAGGAGGACCGAGCTGTGTATGCTCAGGTGATCCACCTTGTCTCGTGCTCAAAACGTGGGTAAGGGAGACCCTTGGCAATCACATCCTGACTATTATTTTGTGAACACTTCTTTCTTTATTAAGAACATTATCCCACACGTCTTTTAGTATTTAGAGTAAGGAATTGGCAATAGTTATTTTTTTAGCATAGGCCTTTTGTATTTTGACATAACGCCACAAGTACTGCCTTCTTTTTCATTTTTTTTTAAAAAAATGTATTTATTGATTGTGGTACACAACATTGCAGCAGCACGATATGCCATATATATCTACAACAGAGATATTCAGTTCAGGTTCATAACATAGTATATGGTATTTACAGATCTGACGCATTTCTGGGTCCTGTTGGGCTGCTACTGGCCGAACCCAATTCACAAAGATACGCTCTGAACGGGGCCCAAATGTCGTTTGGTTTACTTGTAGTGGGAAGTGACATCACATATTGTTCCTCGCTTTCGTTCACATACATTAGCTCTTTAAGGAAGTGGTTTACGTGTGGCGCCTGTGTACTCTTCCACTTCTGCAGAATGCATTTTTTGGCCACTGCACATGTAATGTTGAAGAGCCTTCTGGTCACCTCAGAACTCTTGCCTATATCCCCGAATAGGTATTTCTGTGGCGTAAGGTCCGCCGGGATCAGTGTGACCTCTTCCAGGATTTCCGCTACCTCCCCCCAGAATCTGTATATATGTGGGCAACTCCAATACATGTGAAATGAGTCCGCTTGTTCAGTCCCGCACTTTTGGCACCTACCCGGGCAATTTTGTGTAAATTTCGCAATTTTTTGGGGGGTGTAATGTAACTTGTTCAAAACCTTAAATTGAATCAACCGGAGGCCTGCGTTCATGGTCAGTTTACAGTATCTCTCCCATGATTCGTCTGTTATGGTGATACCCAAGTCTGTTTCCCAGGAGGCTTTTATTGTGTTTACCAACTGAGTGTTAGCCTGTATAGCCGTGTATAGTCCAGAGACGCTAGTTCCTGACCGTGTGGACAAGGCCATGAGACATTGGTGCGGTGAGGGCTCGTCTGGGAACAGTGGCCATCTAGCCTTGAAGGCCATTCTCATTCTGTGATATTGTAGAATCTTCAATTGGTCCCTGCCCATCCCTATTTTGAACTCTTCCAGTGTTATAAATCTACCGTTGGGGAAAATGTCTTTGATTTTAAATTCTCCCTCCAGGTCCCATGTCTTCTGTACATCTAGATCATATGAGGGTGCTATTCCAAGGAAGTTCCAGAACGGGGCCTCCGAATAATATGGTGTTTCCAATCCGAGCCTACGGTAGATTTTGAACCATGCATGTACTGTTGCCCTGACTGGATCGAATGGGCATTCATCTTTGTGTTTGTCTTTAAAGATGACAGACCTCAAGTCGGTTGGGCGCGCTGCGTGTTTCTCTAAACATGTGTGTGGTGAAGTGTGCTGGTCATCGTACCAATGTCTAACAAACTGGGCCTGTGCCACCAGGCAATATAATTCGAAGTCTGGGGCAGCGATGCCACCCTTATTGTAGGGCTCCACCATTTTCCCCCATTTCATTCTGGCCGCCCCCTCCCCCCCCGCACTAGACAAACTCAACAACCATGGATCTGAGGGTGTCGAACTGTTTACCAGGCCACAACGGGATATTAGTAAATATATATAATAGCTTTGGTAAAATAACCATTTTCAATATAGCCACCCGGCCGGCGAGCAAAATGGGGAGCTTAGCCCACAGGCGGAGTTTGGTGGAAATCGTATTTAATAGTGAGTCATGGTTATCAGCGTACAGGGATGTCCTATCTCCCGACACAACAATACCCAGGTATCTTATTTTAGTAGGAGATCACTGTAAACCTTGTGTGTTGCTCAGGCACCTAGTGGCAGGGGTTAGGGGAAAGATTTCGGATTTGGAACAGTTGGTTCTATATCCTGAGTATTCTGCAAACTCGTGTATGGTTTCCATTGCTGGCCCCAGGTGTACGTCCGGCTCTCGGATGTACAATAGAGTGTCATCTGCGTATAATGATATTGACTGGGTCAGGCCAGACATCTTTATACATCTCTGTCCTTGGTGTTCCCTAATAGCTGCAGCGACCGGTTCCATCGTAAGGGCAAACAGTATGGGAGAGAACGGGCAACCCTGTCTTGTACCCCTTCCCATTCCAAACCATTCAGATATGGTGCGGTTTGTGAGTACCCTGGCACCGGGTTGGTATAAAATAGCCTTACGCAGTTTTGAAAGTAGGGGCCTAGTCCAAATTTCTTGAGCACCATAAACAGGGACATCCATGACACCGAATCAAACGCTTTTTCAGCGTCCAAGGATACGGCCACTGCCTGAGCTTCGGGTTTGATCTGGGCCATGACCCCGAACAGCCTTTGTAGATGTGCCGTTGACCTAGTGGTATGGGTGTACCAGCGTGGACATGTTGGGTAGGAGTCTCGTGGCAAGGATTTTAGCAAATATTTTTGCATCGCTATTTATTAAGGATAGGGGCCGGTAAGAGGACATCTCGTTCAGTGGACGCCTTGGCTTCAGGAGCACCGTTATTATGGCTTCTCTCATAGATGTAGGAAGAGTTCCCAACTCCATGGCCTCCTCTCACACAGACAGCAATATCGGGGGCCAACTCTAGGTGGAGCTCTTTATATAACTCGGCTCCCAGTCCGTCCGAGCTGGGTGCTTTCCCATTGACTAGCGATTTTATTGCTTCCTTTATCTCGTCAATTGTTAGGGGCTGTTCTAACAGTAGTTTATTCTCCATAGATAATGTCGGGAGTGTAATTTTGTCCAAATAATCCCTGGTGGCAGTAGTTGATTTCAGGTCATGGTTAGCATATAATTCTGAGTAAAAATGGGTAAATTCTCTATTTATGCCTTCCTCACTCGTGGTGACTGTGCCGTCCCCCCCTATTATGCTGGAAATCGGTATATGTTGTCTCTCGGCCTTCAACAGGTTGGCCAGGGTTCGACCTGCCCTGTTCCCTTCGCCATAACGGCGTACTCTGATCGGAGTTGCCATATATAGTAGTTCCCTAGTGGCTAGTTTATTGAACTCTTGTACGTTACTGTTGATATCTGCCAGGGTGCTGTCCTCATGTTTGGTTGTATATCTCGTTTCTAGCTCCCTCAATCGTTTTTCTACTTCCGCCAGCTCCACCTTGACAGACCGCAACAGCCCCGTGGATTTGGAGATCAGGATCCCCCTAACCCATATCTTAAAGGTCTCCCACAGGGTAGCATATTTATCGACTGAGCCCTTGTTGGTTTCCAAGAAGAATTCTACCTCTGTATGCATCGCATCTGCTACTTCTGGGTCCTTAAGGATGTCAGGTGGCATCCTCCATCTCCTGACCGGAGGTTTCATATTTCCTAGTGTCATATCTAAAAGGATGGGGGAGTGGTCTGACAGGGTGCGGGGAAATATTTCACAATTATCAATTTGGTTCATAAGAGATGCGGATACCAGCCAGAAATCTATGCGAGACTCAGTGTCATGCACTGAGGAGTAGAACGAGTACTGTCTGGTATGCGGGTGTAGTGTTCTCCAGGCATCCACCATTGTTAGTTGCGATAGGATGTGTTGTAAAATAACGGATGTTCTCATGGGGTTTCTGTGTTTAGAGGTGGAGCGGTCTAAAATAATATCCAAAATAGTATTAAAGTCCCCTCCCCACAATATTTGCTCGCCCCCAGAGAGGCACATCTCATGAACCACATTTGTATAGAAATCAGGGTCATCCACTTTTGGTCCATAGGTATTTACCAATATTAGTTCTTCCCCAGCAATGCTGCCCCACACTATGACATAGCGACCCAGAGAGTCTATTTTACTTTTCACAAATCGGAAACCAACGGAGGAGTGGATTAGGGTGAGTACTCCTCTTGCCTATGAAGAGTATTCAGTGTAGAATCTGTGCTGCCCCCACCCTCTCAAGAGCTCAGCGTTGACTCTCTGGAGTGCATGTGTTTCTTGTAACATGATCACCTGGGGGTGGTGTCTGGTGACATATGCTCCCACCCTGTTCAACTTAGCGCGATTGTTCAGCCCCCGGACATTCCATGTGAGAAGTTTTAGTTTCAGCCCTTGAGCTGTCGCACTACTGTGTGCCATGTCTGAAAATGTTCAGTCTGTCTCTTGTTTTGCAGACCTTTGGAGGGGTTTCATGTGCTGTGGCGCAACCACAATTTTTAACTTGTAGGACCCCTCCAACTGGATCCCAGGACTTCATACCCCCCACCCTCATTCCCACATAGCTCAACAGAGCGAAACATTGTGTAACATTTTGGTCCCCTACCCACATCATCTCCCCCAACTTGACGATGCTGCCCTCCAATTTTCATTTCCTTAACCTGGTAGAACTTTCCTGAGGGTCGCCTGTTGTATCCACCTGGCTAGCCCCCGGTGGAGGCTCACGGCTAGATTAAACATAAGTCTTTGTTCAGGCCGTCCATGCTAATGTAGCTTTATTCTTGTGGCGGTAGGCAAGTGGCATGCTTTTTCAAACTGTAGGGTCTCGTCTCTCATCCTCCGGATGCGGTCTCGCATTTTGGTCGATCACTCGATGTCCGGGAGGCAGCGGGATAGAGGCTTCCACATACGCCATAGCTTCTGTGGGGTTTTCAAAGAAGTGAGCTCTTCCCCCATGTTGTATTCTCATTTTCGCCGTGAAGATGAGAGCATATGGTACGTTGCGCATTCGCAGTTGTTTTTTTAACCATTTCATAGGACCTTCTTTTTGTTTGTACATTGGCCGAGAAGTCCGGGTATATATTGATTATGTTTTACTCATAATGTAAGGTTCCCTTCTCTCGGGATAATCGAAGTATGGTATCTCTGTCCCTGTAGTTAAGGAGACGTGCGATTATGGTGCAGGGGGAGCCCCTGGCTTCGGAGGTGGTGCTAGGGTACTGTGGGCTCTCTAAATTAGAAAGTGTTCCGAGAAGGAGTCAGCTCCTAGGATGTCTTAACAGATTTTCCACCTGTCTCTCCAGGGGTCCCTTACCAAAGGTTTCTGAGACTCCGACAATTCTGATGTTATTTCCCCGAGATCTCGATTCGAGGTCTTCACACTTGTTTTGGGTTTTATGCAGTTCCGTTTTGAGTTGGGCTATGTCACGGCTATGTTGTGAGATTGCATCCTCGTTTGTGCATATCCTGTTCTCCGCTTCCGATATGCGTGCACTTTCTTTCTCGACTCGTGCTTTCAGGGATCCGATTGTCACCACTATATCGTCCAACTTTACATTCACCGCCATGAAACCATTATGCATCAGTGTTGCCAGGCGATCTAGTGGATCTCCCTCCTGTCTATCTGGTGCCTGTGGCACCCCCCAGGCGAACCGTGCGGTTGCGAACTGGTGAAGGTATCCATTGGGCCGGTCTTTTTCCCTACTGTGCCCCTCTTCTCGCTGCGGCCCATGTGTCGTAGCTTACAGTTTAAGGGTGGACTGCGTTCTCCTACGTATCGCCACCAACGTCATGTCGTACAGGTGAAGCCGGGGGGGTATGTCCCTTTACGCCCGTCCCCGCTCCGGATATTTGCACGTGCACTGGGAGTAAGACTGCCACTTCATTAGCAATCTGATCCCCCCCCAGGTTTATCCCCAGGTCTGTTTGGATTAGTGTCTCATCAAGGTGCCTAGTAGCATTCGTAAGATAGATGGGGTCTTGCCTGCGAGGGCTGCTTGTTTGTGCCCGTTATATTCAGGACGTGCTAGGATTGCGAGGAGTTGTTTCGAACTTGAGGGCTTATATTAACCCAGTAGTTGACACCGCGGGAGGTGATCCGGGTCTAGCTTGTTGTGCCTCCGGGGGATCTCTGCTACAGTTTATTCTGTAAGGCACCTCACCCGCAGTGACTCCCGCCGTGGGTCGTTCGTCAGCTGTTATCTTCTACTGGTGTGTTTTTTAAAATGTTTTATTTATTTATTATTTTTTATTCTTTAATTGTCCCCTTGTGATGGTGGTAGGGGCACCCCCCCTGTCCCGCGTCACTTACTTGCCGTGGGGGGGTGGGCGTCCAGTCCCCCCGTCACCTGCAGCTCCAGCCACCCCTCGCCGCGGAGCCATGCACGGCCGCTGCGTGGAGGAGCAGATACGGGTCAGGTCCCCTGCTGCAGCCGCAGCACCTCCAGCCGCACGCACGGCAGGAGCGGCGTGCAGCCCCCGGCTGCTTTCTCTCCCTCCCTCCTTCCGCCTGCGCCTCCCGTCGCAGGTCTCGAGGGCGGCTGGCGGGAGAGGCAGCGGGCAGGGTGGCCACTCGGCTTCCCCTCAGGTCTTGGGACGCCACGGGCAACGTGGCGCCCCTGTCCCCAGCAAGGCTTGGATCAGCTGTTCTCGGGGAGCCGCCGAGCGGCCGCGAAGAGCCCTCCCAGCCACTTAACGCTTTGGTGGCGATATCTCGCCTGTCCAACCACAGATTCAGAGTTTTTTGTGGGGATGTGCCTGCAGACCTCCGACACCTGATTTTTTTCTTTTTTGTACTTCAGGAACGGCGATGAAAGGATTTATTGGAGAAAAAGGGTTGCTTTGAGCCGGAGCTCTCCCCCTAGGCAGCCATATTAGATGTGCGCAACAGCGCCCCCCGCCTTCTTTTTCATTTGATTGTTGCTGCTTGCTCCCATCTTAGATTTAGATTTAGGTTTAGGTTAGGCGTTTTTCCACTCTGCATTTATAGTTCAATAAATACTCTTGAACTGTGATCACTTGTGTCTGTCTTTACTGTTGCCACCATGAGTTCCTTACAGTGTCGACCACTAAAGACTTTGAAAACAGACATCAGCAGGAGAATCTGAGAATCACAGAGGCCAAGGGTGGGCTGGAAGGAACAGACCTAAGGAAATGAGTGCAACAAGTGTTTTGCTCAGCATTTCCAGAAGTTGCAAAGTGGGGATTGTACTGGACAAGAGTCCACAGAGTGGTCCCACTGAGGAGGGGGACGAAGACCCAGCCAAGGGCTATCATCATGAAATGTCACTCCTACACGACAAATGAGGAGATCCTTTGGGCCTCAAGAGTTATTGGGCCCATTGTTTTTCAAGGACAATCGCTCTTAAAATTCTAAGCTATAGCAGCACTGACTCTGTCCCCTTAGGCGCGAGACTGGCTTTCCTGACGTCATTCCATTCCCCCCTCCCCTCCGGCAGCCTATGCTGGTGTCGGCGGCCATTTTGTGTAGCGCGGGTGAGCAGGCAGTGTTTGGGTATACAGCTATCGCCGTTTCCCGGTGTGTCTGCACAGGAACCCGTGTCTTAAACTTGGTTTTAATTGGTTGCCCACAGGATTGACTTGGGTGTCCACCACTACTTGTTAAGGAAGCATCTATTGGTTTTACAGATAAGTGAAGTGTGTACACACGTTACTGGGTCCTCTGGTCATCAATACCTTCCAGTATACAGATACTACCCAATCCGGTAACACTGCATGTGGCTCCAGACCTTTGTTCGATCGCCCAATTTGAGGGGCTATAATTCTTACACATCTGACTTTTGGTCCTGAGGAAGGCGTTTTCTGTCCAGATCATTACGCCGAAACGTATTTCAACTACATCTGCCTGACCTTCTTTGGCTGTTTGAGTTGACCACTGGACTTACATCAGCTATGCCAGTTTGCATATACGTAGACCTGAGCAGTACTGTAAGAAACAGTAGTCCAATGTGAATACACAAGTCAAGTTGAAACCAGTCATCTATTCCCAAAAAAACCCCACAAGGAACAAAAATTGGCTCCTGTTTTCCTTTGTCTGGGATTCCTTGGCAAACACATATGTGGATTTCCAGAACCAAAATAGGGTGAAAACGAAGCATTGTCAAACCAAAATAGGGTGAAAACTAAGTAATGTTATAATATCCCTCTGCCATAGGAATAGAATTTATTTTCTGTGTTATTTATAGTTCTTGTCCAAATGAAAAAATGTTTGTATGTTCTTTTTGTTTCACTTGCACTTAACTTTTATTGCTCTCCATGGTGCATGATTATTTCAAATGCTGTCATTTTGATCGAAAAATTATATTTTTGTGTAAAATGTCACTGAGGCTCTTGCACCAAAAGTTGTTTTATGTTTTCTATTAAAATAATGAGAATTATAGCCAAGTCTTTGGTCAATATTTAAGCGTTAAATTCCTAGCAATGACCCTCTGAAAACAGCTATGATATGACCACATGCTAAGCAGAGGTAAAATACAAAGAGCCAGAGTCAATTAGGACACTCTTTGGAACTAGAAAGCAATATGCCCAATTGAGAGTGATCCTGCAAGGGAACCTTATGCTAGACCTGTTTACTAGTCTGTGGCATCTTTCTTGTATGCTACAGTGTTGTACACTAGTTGTTTGCTTTTTGAGGTTAGAAAAAGTGAGGTGAGTATCAGTAATAGGTATACTACATCACCTGTATTTTTTACACCCTGTGGGGTCACTATTTGTTGATACTTGTTGAATAGCAGCACTGACTGCAGAAATGGCAAGCCTTCCGTCGGATCACTGAGAAGTTGCAAAAAGTGCGTTATAGGTGGACATTCCCTTTTGGCCTGGTGGTCAGCTGGAGGGGCAAGGGAACAAGGTATACATCCCCAGAGGAAGCAGAACATATTTGGGGGGGGGGGGTACAGAGGCCTCATGAGTCGGGGGATTCGGGGAGCAGGCCATGATCGATAGTACCAGGTTGGAGGAAGCCTAATGGGCGAGGGGCCCCGGGACTGAATCAGAGCTGCAGCAGCAACCGGAGGCTTGAGGTGGGGAAGTTGAGGGAATGTTATAGGGGGGGTTGTTATGTTGTTGGGGAGGGTTAATGTTGTTCATCCTTGTAGGTTCCCTTTTGGAGTCCCGGGTAGGGAGAAGGGCAAGGTTACATAGTTGCAGAGTCCTGGGAGGGCCCGCTATGGGGTGGGGGATGGTCCGGCTATAGTGATGGGGAGCCAGTTGGAAGTAAAAATTGCCGTTCATGGCACTATCCTATAAGGTGCAGGGTATTTACTCCCTGCAGAAGAGGTGGAAGTTACTTTCTGAGTTTAGGAGGGAACAGGTAGATGTCGTATGCCTTGAGGAGACACATTTAGTAAGGATGGATAATTGGAGGCTGAAATCAAGCATTTCCTGCACCAATTATTTGCATCAGCCGAGAAGAAGAGCAAAGGAGTGAGCATCCAGATTGGGAGGAATGTTACCTTTAGCAGGGTCAAATCTAAGGTACGCAAGGAAGGAAGCTATGCGTTTGTGGAGGGAAGGTTCAATGGGTCCTTATTGTCTATTGCTTCAGTGTATGGCCCAACTGCGGACAGAATGAGTTCTGTGCAGCGTTCCTAAGAGAGTTTGGGGCATTCTCAACAGAACATATGAGCCTCGCAGGGGACCTTAATATGACCTTTGATCCCAACTGGGATGTGTCTAGAGGGATGTATGCAAGAACTACGCAGCCATCAGGTGACTTGTTGAGTGTGTTGGCAGAGGTGGGCTGACAGACTCCTGGCGACATGCAAATCCGGGTATGACGGCATTGTCATTTTCTTCACATGTGAATAAAATGTACTTGCAAATAGATTAGATCATGGTTGGTGAAAAGATCTGGGGTTTTCACCTACTCAGTTCATTCTCCGGTGAGTCTGTTAGAGACTGCAGGAAGTCAGGCATATATCCTGCAAACTGAACACAGCACTCATACAGAACCCGGTGGTGTGCGGGGAAATAGAGGAGGACATTAAGTACTATTTTCAGGATAACTTACCGAGGGGAAATGTGGGAAGTAATTCAATGGGAGGTCTTTAAGGCATTTATCCGGGGGGTGTTCATTTCGAAGGGGGCTGGTCTGAATCGCATCAGCAAGATAGAATTAGGGCAACTGATAGCTCAACTGAAAGACTTGAAGGGGAAATATCAGACTACAGGTGCCTGTAAAGTATACCATGCACTGCAGTTTGTTCACACCAAGTTTAATAACAACGAAGGCAACAGAGCAGAATATTCCTTGATGAGAATTGGACAACGGTATTATGAATACGATAATAAGGCTGGGAAACTCATAGCATGGAAGCTCAAGACGAGGATAGCACAGACTTGAATTGGGGGCTACGAGGTCGCGGAGGCGAGACAGTGAGGGTTGAAGCGTAAGGCTTTTAACACGTACAACAATGGATTGCATTCCTCGGATGCACCATCGCAGGATGGGATTGAGTCATTTTTAGAAAACTGTACTTTACCTGTTGCTTCGAAGGCCCAATGGCAGATGCTAAATGGGGAGATCACGGAGGAAGAAGTTAGGCGAGCAATCACGCCATTCAAGGTTAGCAAATCCCCAGTGCTGGACAGATTCCTCCCTGTGTTCTATAAATATGTTCAGGGAAATTATTAGATCCACTCTGTGCCCTCTTCAATGAAATGTAGGAGGGGATGGCGCCAGGGTCGTTCGAGGATGCAAGGGTCTCGTTAATATATCAAGAGGGGAAGGATCCTGAGTGCTGTGCTTCTTATCGTCCAATTGCAGTCTTGATAGAAACTTGTATGTAAAGATATTAGCAGGGCGACTGGACAGGGTTCTGCCAGACCTGGTGGAGATTGACTAGTGTGGGTAAGTAGCTGGTAGACGGGCAGCTGATAATACCCAGAGAATAATTGATTGGATAGATAGATATATAGATAGATCTAGCGCACAGGAGGAAATCCCAAGCTATGATGTTGGCCTTGGATGCTGAAAAGGCATTTGCCCGCATAAAGTTTGGTCCTTTCTTCTCTCTGTGGTTAGCAGATTTAAGCTAGCTGAGGACTTTATACGAGGGATGCCTGCCCTATATAATGAGGGCCTTACACCAGAGTATCAGTAAATGGGCATATCTGGGATGGATTTAGGCTTCATAGGGCGGGGGAGGCAAGACAGGGTTGCCACTGCTCTATGCCCTATCAGTAGATAATTTTGCAGTCAAGGTGAGGGCACACCAGGGGATTTGGGGGATCAACTATGGGAGGACATTAAACAAAATCGCTCTATACGCGGACGATGTCCTGATGGCGATCTCAAAGTTGGAATCATCCCTTCCATGTGTAATGCAGCATCTCAAAGAATATCAGGCGGTGTCAGACTTTAAGATAAATCTACACATATGTTAGGCCTTGAACCTAAATATGGTGTCACAAAGGGTGGAGGGTCGGAAGTGGATATCTCCTTTTTGGTGGGCTTTGCAGAGTATTGGGTATCTAGGGATTCAACCGACGGCAAAGTTCTCTGACCTATACGAGGCAAACTACCCCACGGTTTTATGCTCTATTCGTTCAGTGGTGGGGAAATGGGAGCTTGCAGGCTTTATCATTTTTGGGTAGAGTGGCCGCTATAAAAATGAACGTATTATCCAGGTTACAATACCCGTTTCAGGTGTTACCTGTAGTCCCCAAGCAGATACTAGAGAAGCTGCAGCATGAGGTATCATATTTATATGGCAAAATAGAGCAGTCAGGGTGGCTGCGTCGACTATATACCGAGATGGAGAGTGGGGTGGTCTGGCGGTACCTCATCTCTGGAGATATTACCAAGCAACCCAGAGGAGGGTGTTGCATGATTGGGTGGACCCAGGTTTACCGAAGGGGTGAAGAATGGGGTTGAATACTTAACCAGGTCCAGCTACCCATATTTACTATAACCCAGAGTGTGCCCCAGCCTATAGATATAACATGTTTAGAGAGTGGAAAGATGGGGGTTGCAAATTTGTTTTGCATATGTTCGAGAAGGGGCAAATTAGATCATTTGACTACTGTAAAGCGACATTTGGGGTAGGGGAGAGGCAACAGTGTAGATATGTGCAATTTAGACAGTGGGCTCTGCAGAACGGAAACAAAGAGACAACAGTGAGACAGAAAACGCCCTTTGAGAAACTAATTTTTACCCATAGCAGCTCAGCAGGGCTCATTTCTCAGCTATATAAATGTCTGAACATTAGGTTGAATGGGGGTCTTCCCCCTTATGTGGGTTCATGGAATAGGGATCTGGGTTAGGATCTGGGGAGGGGTAAAAAGAGCTATGATTTGCTCTCAATATGCAGAACAAAATTATAAATCGCTTGCTAGATCTTACCCCTGATAAGGAGGCACACATGGGAAAGGAGACAGCAGGACTGTGTTGGAGAGGGTGTGCAGGGAGCAGGCATGTGCCTACATATCTGGTGGAGCTGCCCCAAACTCAAGTCCTATTGGAAAGAGGTTTTACAGGTGTTGTAGAGGTTGACTGGATGGGCGGTGCTGCACACCCCAGCGGTTTGCTTACTGTGATGGCCGGATAGACAGGGGAGGCAAGCGGGGTGTAGTTCGGTAGAGATCTTTACGTTAATGTTAATAATTGCAAGGAACACCATTGCGGCTTTTTGGAGATCGCCCCCTGTGCCTGATGACTGGTTAACGAGGCTGCTGAGAAGATGTCATTCTCACTATGAAACAAGGTGCCTTCATTTTTTGAGTTGGGAAATAGGGAGGCTTTCTACAGTTTGTCAAGAGTACAAACAGGGACTATACTTGTCCCACACGACTAAGAGCTCAGAGTCTTCTGGAGTCTGCATAAAAGTGCCCTAGAGAGACTTGTGGGAGCACTGAAGAAGGGAGGGGGGTGGGAGGGGAAAGGGAGCATAGTGGATGATTGGGAGTGTTGGTAATGGGAGGGAAGGAAGGGTGTGTTTCCTTTCTTTTCTGTTACAGTGTGCATACAATTCCATTACGGCAGCCAGTTTGTATTTTGTTGAACAATGATATTTTGGTTTGGAAATATGCTGAAACATAATAACAAGAATTGAATTTAAAACAAAAAGAGGTAGTATCATAAAAATATGATTTTTGGCAACATGGTCATTTTGAATGCCGCTGCCCTCCTGAGCAATGAAATGTGGGCTTGCCCTGATCTCTCCAGACCTGATTTAAGAGTGGAGATTAACCCCAGAACATTGGCACCGTACAACTGATCATAGCTGGGTGTGAGATGGATCCATAAATATTTCAAGTGGAGGGAGTTCCATTGAAAAGCATACACATTCTTTAACTCGCGTTCCGTGGCCGGGCACTCCGAAACATTCAATATGGTTGATTTAGTAAAATGAATCTTAAACCTTGAGGACTAGTGGAATAAATCCAGTAAGAAACAATGTGTAATAGCGTGGACTGCGAGTCTTGCACGAAAAATAGGAGATTGTCAGCATAAAATGCAACCTTATGTTGAGTTCCCGCTATGTCTATTCCCTCATGATCTTGGAGGCCCTAATCCTGCATGCCAACGGCTCCATGGACAGAGCAAAAAAGAGAGGAGATAGTGGGCACTCCTAGCAGGTCCCCCTAGACAGCGAAAGTGTACAATTCATCTTAATTTTAGTGCTCGGTCAAAATTGGCAAGGACTCTCTTAATAAAGATGGGGCCAAAATTAAATACCTTCAGTACTTCTAAGAGATGAGTCCAATCCATTCTGTCAAATGCTTTTTCAGCATCGACTGGCTCGGCCGTATTGCCCATTCGATCATATCTGTGGCCCTTCGGACATTATCCTGAACCTGACACCCCAGAATGAACACTGCTTGGTCTTTGTGAAAAACCCCAGGGAGAATGCCTGCAAGCTAATTGCTAAAATCTTGGAATAGATGCGGGTATCATTGTTAAGGACCACAATTGGTCTTTACGAGGAGCATTCTGTGGCATCCTGGTCCAGTTTACCTATCAGAGTCAGTAAGAATTCCCTCATTGTATGCGTAACTGATCCAGTTGTAGCAAAGCAGTTAAATAATTTAAACAAGTGCGGGACCAGAACCCCACAGCATTTCTTCTAAAAGAGGGCTGAGAAGCCATCTGCAACCTAGGATGTTCAGCGCTACAAATTCCCAAGGCATTCTGGGCAACTCAATAGGACTGCACATAATTCGTTATCGGCGTCTCGACACACCACACATTCCTTCACTAAATACTCAATATCAGTGTCCAGCCTGATCCACCAATACTCTCCCCTCACTGTTCCTTTTGTCTTGGTCATCCCTAAATGGCCCCCATTTCCCACGTCCAATATCATCCTTCTTGTCCCTTGCTGTGGAACCAGGAGTCCCGCTTACACAAATGCTCACCTTCCAGATTCCACTCATCTCTGACTTTGTGGTAGTAATACTCCACAAGACCAAGAAATGACAAAACAACTTTCTTGTCTTTGGGAGGTCCCACTCTCACAATGACAGAGACCAACTCTGCTCTTGGTTCCAGTCCCCGCTGTAAGGAACTCATGGTGGTAACAGTAAAGACAGACACAAGTGATCAGTTCTAGGGTGTTTTTTTCTTAAACTGTATAAATGGGTGAGAAAAACACCTAATCTAAACATAAATCTAAGATTGGAGCAAGCTACAACCATCAAATAATAATAAGATAGTCCTAGTGGCGTCTTGTCAAATAAAAAAGGGCCTATACTAAAAAATCTATTGCCAAACCTTACTGCTAAGTTACAAAAATAGTGTGGGATAATGTTCACCAGAAAAAAAAGCAGTGTTCCCAGAATAAGTCAAGATGGTATAACTGGGGTGTCCTTTCCCCACGTTTAGCACGTGACAAGGCAGGACTCTCAAGCACGGCACACTCCTGGGCTTCTCCATTACAAGCTTACAGTTTGTTTCCAAAATAGCAGGGCCTTCTGTGGCCAAGTCTCTTTTACACAAAGTCTCTTGCCTCACAGGACCTGATGTAAAAAAAAAAAAAAGTTCCTTTCAGTATCTTCCCATCGTGTGATTTCCCTTCACCCATGGATCCCTCCTCAACCGAGCTCCGATCCTTTGGAACGTTGGCCTCCCTCAGCTGGGTTCACTACGGCCTTTCACTCCCAATATTATCACCTGTATATTCAAGAGTCTCAATGTCTTTTTTAAAAACTGTTCACTGTGGATATCCCTCAGCAGGGTTCACACTTGCCAGTTTAGCACAGTTCACGTAGTTGTAACTCTTGCAGGATTCACTTCCCTTAGCTTTGGTGTCAGTCCGTTGTCTTTCATAGCATGCAAAAGTGTTTGTGTTGGAAAAGGGGCGGGGGGGCGGGTAGAGCTTCTAAATATCCTACATGGTAGGATGGGAAAAACCTCCCTTCTTTATCCTCCCTTGTTCCATGGGTCTGAAACTCCAGCCTCCCCCCAATGAGGATACCCACCCCCCTCTTCTTAAGCTAATATGCTGAAAAAAATTATAGCAGAACTTGTTTTAAGTCTACCCAGATCACATCTACGTAAGTCTGTATCCTGGAGGAACCCAATGTCTACGTCTGCCCTCTTTAACCTGTGCATCAGTGTACTGCGCTCCCTAGGGGAGTTAAGCCCCCTTACATTATAGTTTATCCAGTGGAACCCCATCGTATTATTATAACGTACGCCCTCCTTATAACATATCTCCCAATTCCTTCAGATGCTGGGTAACCCCAGGCTAACAAAAGTATCTCCTGAGTCACCCTTGCCATTGCTGGCGTGTTTCTTTTATAATAATGCATCATCCCCACAAACCAAACCCCAACATTTCAAACTACTAACAGAGAACTTGGTAAATTCCTCCACTCACCAGTGTGTAGAGGTGGAAACATCCTTCAGAGTCTCTCTCCCCCTGGAAGATTCCACCCACCTCCCGTCCCCCGGGCTGGACACCCGCCAATATCTCCCCAGCTCGGGTCCATGAGCTCCCTTTATTGCCCCCATCATTCTGAGCCCAGTCCCCAGCAAGGGGGTGATCCCTGACTATTCTGTTGAAGGTCCTCATAAGGCACCCTGGCTCCTGATCCCTGCTCTGCTCCCCCGGGCCTCTAACCTGGGCTTGCCTCCATCTTCTCTCTTCCTCATCCTCCTCCCTGGGCTGCTCAAGTGAAATCCCCAGGATCTTTGCGACCTCCTTTAACGTGGTGCATCTCCTCTGCCGAAGGGGAATGTCCATCTGTAAGGGATCTGTTCCTGTTTAAGCTTTCCCGTCACCAGTCTAAATGAGTCGTTTCTGTAGGGTAAGAGCAGCCAGCACCTGAAAAAACAAGAGCTTATGCTTGCCGTAAACAATATCTCCCAGGGACCTGGAGGCTTTCAGGATTTCTTTTTTTACTGTGTAGGCATGACATTTCATAATAATATCCCTAGGTTGGGTACGGGGGACCCTGCCGCAGCTGACCCAACCGGTGCACTCTGTCCAACTGGATGGGGTCCGTTGATACTGCTGGAAAGGTGTCCAAAAGAAACCTTTCCACCCATGACTTCAAATTGGATCACTCAGCCCCCTCCTCCAGCCCCCAAATTCGTAGGTTCTCGTGTCAGTGTCTGTTCTTTAAATCCTCTATGGTTTAGAGTAACTCCTCCATTCCCTGCTTAGCTCCCCTTGCAAGTGAGACACATCCTTGTGCAGGGAATGAATGGAATCCTCAGTGTCCCCCATAATGGTATTTATCTGCTTCATGTCTTTGGCTAGGACATCCAGGGATTTGTGTAGACCTTCTGTTGCCGTACCCAATTTCTTTCCTTACTGAGATCACCTTCTCTTCCAGCGCCGCCATGCATTCCAACAGGTCTGCTTTTGTGAGCGCCCCCGCAGCTCCTCCTCCCGCTTTCGCCGCTGACATGTCTCCCTCTCGGTGCCGGGGGAGCCCCTGCGATGCCTCAGCCTGCCCCACGATGACCCACAGGGCCATCACTGATCTCTGCTTCTTCAAAGCTTTACGTGGCAGCCAAAGTGGTGAGCGAGCCCCCACCAGATTGCTATCCTCCTGGGCCCTTTCTGCTCCCTGGGACCTCAGCCGTGTTACCTTCTCACCCCTTCACCCAGCACACACAATCTCCGGCCCAAGTGTGTCCTCTACCCAAGTGATGGACTCCAGATATGGTGGGGTGTGCCTCCCACGCACCCCCATAAAGCGCCTCACAGGATTCACAGCTCACTCCAGGCAGGCCAAGGGCTACTGGATGTCTTGGGCAGGGTTCCAAGCCCCTGGGTACGCTGGCCGCCTTATCTGGAGGAGGACCAAATGAGTCATATCCGATTACTCCCTGGGGTTGTCTGCAAGCTGAATATGGGTTCTCCAGAGGACTTTGCTCTCCGTGGCTCTACCTCACTTATTTGAAAGAGCTGGGACTCATGGACAGGCCGGTGCCAACGTTGAGCACGGCGCATGATGTCGCACACACCAATCTCACCAAGTCTCTAAGTGTGTGCTGCTCTCTGTCCCTCCAGCTATCCGCACACTCTTCATCTCACCAGGCTGTAGAGGTCTTGAACATCACTGGGTCCGCCAACCGCACCACACGGTCTCCCACACTCGCTCTCCAGACTCAGCAGCAGTCCCTCAGCCTCATACGGCAGCCCCCAGGGCGGGGGGCAGGATCACAAGGGTGTCGCCGCTGTCCGCACAGTTTCGCGGTCACCACCCGTTCTATCAACAATACTCCCCCGGGATTTGTGCCAGCCTCTGCCCCGCTGCCGTCTCCCTATCCGCTCCTGCAGGATCAGTGCTCGTAGGGGCGGCTGTCCAACTTGTGCCCATCAGCTCAGTGCTCAATGTGCTCGGGGGTCATCGGGAACCGTTTAGAATGTAGCAGCCTGCAAGGGCCTGTCAGCTCGCCGGTGCTCAGCGCCCAGGGTCTGACGTAGCTCATTTAGCAAGCAGCCATCTTGGTTGCTGCTAAACCGAAGTGGATCTTGCAATCTTGATTGACCATAGAGAGAGGCCTGTAGGAGCTATAATCCAGTGGATGTTTATTTGGCTTTAGCACAGGAATTATAATTGATTCCTGCAGGCTGCTGGGTAAAAGTCCTATCTTATAGGCCTCCTGTAGAGTGTGAAGGAGTTGATGCACCAGTACTTCTGCATATTACTTGTAGAATTATCCTGATTGGCCCTCAGCCCCAGGGGTCTTCCCGGACGACAATGTACACATAGCAGAGAGTGGGTTGTCTAGCAGCTCCCTCTTTTCTGCTCGAGACAAGGTAATGCTATATGAGACAGAGCCAGGTGAGTATATCTAGAGAACACTGTATTCATCTCTACTTGACTATACCGAGTGACCCCCTAATCAACCCTTATGGCACTGATCATTTCCCTCTTATCTTCCCTACTGCACAACCACGCTATCAGCCGACCAGGTTTATCGCCGCCTGCATGCAGCCTCTCTATATACTTGGCAAAGTCAACCTATCCAATGCCATCAGATACTTTTGTCTCAACTCAATCAGATCACCCTACTCTATGAAGGCATCATGAAGCAAGACACAGACAACAGATTCAGAATTCAAAACAAAACACTATATTAACTTAAATGTCAGGATGGAAAAAGGCCTAACTTGCCCTATGCTAAGGTGGGATTTCCCTACCTTAATGAAACTAAGGAAAGTCTGACTCAAAGAGTTCAACTTAAGGTCTGTCTGTGTCCTAAACAGATCTTTTCACTCACAACTAAAGCTAACAAACGTGTAGGGATGTGAGCAACCAAAAGAAACCGTCTTCAGCATAAGGTTCTGAGCTTCTTCCAGCTCTTGGCTTCCTTTCAGTTCCCTTCCCCAAGTATAAAACATTTCCAACAAAAGTCTCAAAATGACCTTTCTTAGGTTCACAATACAGTTTTAATCAATACTCTGGGTTCCCTTCCCCAAGTTCCAAGTAACACAGTTCTCCAGCATTGGATCTTTCATGGATTCACATGCTTAGAATATTCCCCGTCGTCAGGCTGGGAATCCTCGGTAAGTTATATAGACATTTTCCATAGGAAAAATTCCGACACTTTTGTGTCCTATCTACGTCGTTTTGGGCCGTGCACGCTGGCACCACTAGGATGTAGAGGTATATATAGCCCCGCCCCCGTGGCTCCCTCAGATTTCGGCCCCCAAAGTAGTATGGGGGGATCTCTGGTTTGCATGCTCAGGGGAGGCAGGCGGGCGCATGTGAATCCATGAAAGATACCAAGGCTGGAGAAATGGAGTTACAGGTAAGAAACTATTCCCTTCTCCAGCATTGGAACTTTCATGGATTCACATGCGTAGAATAGATTGTGTAGCTGTATCCCCCAACATTGGAGGCGTGTATGCAAACCAACATCACAATAATCACAATGCATATTTACCATGGCAACACATTACATTATAGAATGTTAACAGTGAAAGACACGACACTTTAAAGCATAGTTGCCGAAGGGTGTAACCCCCACTCGGGGCTTGCCTTATTGGAACAGGTGACGTAGTACTGCACGCCCCATCTGTGTATCTTCAGCATGTTGCTGTGCGAGACAGTAATTCCGGGTAAACGTGTGTGGTACCGACCAGGAAGCCGCCTGGCAGATATCCCCCGGCGGAATTCCAGACCACAACGCCGTCGCCGACGATGTAGATCTCGTCGAATGGGCCCTTGGACGCTTTTCTAGCAGTTTTCCGGCCTTGGAATGACAATAAGAAATGGCCGAAGACACCCATCTGGATAGTCCTTGTTTGGAGATCGCCTTACCCTTAGCCGCAGGACCATAAGCTACGAAAAGTTGTCTCGTGTCTCTGAAGCTTTGAGTGCGATGGAGATAAAATTTTCAAGCTCTTTTCACGTCCAATTTATGGAGAGTCTTCTCCGCCACCGAAGACGGTGTTGGAAAAAATGTAGGCAACACTATAGAAGCGTGTTTATGGAACATGGAAGGCACTTTAGGTATGAAATGCGGGTTAGTGGCCAGCACAACTTTATTGCTGAAAAACCTCAAATACGGAGGGTCGATCACTAAAGCTTGTATTTCTGACAGACGTCGAGCTGAAGTAATGGCCACCAGGAAAGCCAATTTCCAAGACAAAAATTTTAATGATGTCGACGAAATTTGTTCAAAAGGGGGTTTCATCAGGGCTGCCAGAACCAGGTTTAGACTCCAGATCGGAGGAAACTTCTTCGTGGGAGGAAAGGTTCGAAACAACCCTTTAAGGAAGTGTTTAACTAGGCGGTCACTGAACAATAGAGTTGAATGTCTCTTCCGAGTAAATCTTGAGATGGCAGCCAGATGCACCTTTATGGATGAAACCGACAAACCGTTTTTAGCCAGGAACAACAAGTATGGTAGGTGCTGTTCCGGTGTGATCGTCAGCGGGACCGAACCTGGTTGACCTGCGCACCATATGCAGAACCTTTTCCATTTGTATGAATATGAAGCGTTCGTGGAAGGTGCCCTTGCAGCTTGCAAAATGCGACGACAATCCGCTGGAATCGTTAACGCGCCAAATTCGGAGAAATCAGGAGCCAGGCCGTCAGACTGAGGCTGTCCGGGTCGTGATGCCAAACGACCCCTTTCTCCTGAGACAGAAGGTTGGGGATCTTCTGGAACCTCATTGGTTCTGCCGCTGAAAGGTGAAGTAGATCGGAGAACCACACTTGTCTGGCCCAATACAGGGCCACCAGGATCACCCGACATGGATATCTGTTGATCCATTGCAGAGTCCGACGGATGAGAGGAAATGGGGGGAAGGCATACAGAAACTTGCCCGTCCACGGGAAGGAGAATGCGTCCCCTAGCGAGTCTTGTTGTGGCCACCTGCTCAAGTATTGTGAGCATTTCTTGTTGTCTTTCGTCGCAAAGAGATTGAGGGCCGGATGACCCCATTTCGCAAAGACACGGTGCAGTTGTTGGTTGTTCAGTTCCCATTTGTGTAGACGATTCATCTCCCTGCTGAGAGCGTCTGCTTGCACATTTTTTACTCCTGGTAAGTGGAACGCCAACCGATGTATGTCGTGTTGGAGGGCCCAATGCCAGATCTCCTGGGCTTCCGTCGACAGGATCCGGGAGCGAGTTCCTCCCTGCTTTCGTAGATAAAACATTGTTGTCGTGTTGTCTGTCATGATTCTCACCACTGAGCCCTTTATCTGTGGTAGAAAGGATTTCAGGGCCCAACGCACCGCCCTCAACTCTAGCAGATTGATGTGAAGGGCGGATTCTCCCGATGACAAACGACCCTGAACCTGTAGGGACTCCAGATGAGCTCCCCACCCAGTTAGAGAAGCATCCGTCACCACTGTCGTCTGGAACGCAGGTTCCAGCAGGGGCATTCCCTTCATCAGATGTATGGAAATTCTCCACCATTGAAGAGCCTGCACGAGCTGGCCGTTGATGGTCAACTTGTCCGACCAGCGCCCTTGACTCTGTGCCCATCAATCCGCAAAGAATTCCTGAAGAGGCCTCATGAAGAGGCGACAATTGTCGATCAAGGGTATGCAGGACGACATGGTCACCAGCAATGACATGTACCTTCGCACTGACACTCTGGTGTCGACCTTCCATTCCGATGCCTTTTGTTGCAGTTTGTGAATCCTTTCGAGGGATGGCGTCACCAGCCCCGAATGTGTGTGGAACTCTGCCCCCAAAAAGACCAAGGTCCTTGATGGCTTTAATGAGGACTTGTCGAAGTTCACTGCGAAGCCCAAACGTTGTAGGAGGGACATGGTGGCATCTAGGCTTTCTTGTGCCCTTTCCGGAGACAATCCCCTCACTAGCCAGTCGTCCAAATAAGGGTACACATGGTGACCTTCCTTTCTTAACCAGGCTGCTATTGGAGCCATACATTTGGTGAACGTCCTGGGGACGATTTTAGTCCGAACGGGAGGACCTTGAACTGATAGTGGGTTCGTCCGACAACGAACCGCAGAAATCTTTTGTGTCGTCGACGCATCGGGATATGGAAGTATGCGTCCTGAAGGTCTAGCGACAACAAATAATCTCCGGGTTGTATCGATCGGATCACCTCCTGGAGCGTAAGCATTTTGAATTTTAAATTCTTGAGCAGTTTGTTGAGTGCTCGTAGATCCAGAATGGGACGCCATTTTCCATTTGGTTTCTTGATGACAAAGTAACGGGAGTACACTCCCTGTCCTTTTTCTGCCACCGGGACCAGTTCTATAGCCCCTTTCTGCAGCATAAGCGCCACCTCCTGCAGTAGTATTTGAAGGTGGGGCTGAGCCGAGAACACCGGTGGAATGTGTGGTGGCTTGTCCTTGAACTGTAGAGTGTGGCCCAGATGAATCTTGTCCAAAACCTATTGGTCTGTTATGCGCTCCCACTCGTCGATGTGACGAGACACTCGGCTCCCCAGGACGTCCTGAAACATGTAATTGTTGGTTCGTGGCTTGTTTATCTTTCGTCGACGAAGGGTAGGCACCCCGCCGTCTGGAGGTTTGGTAATCTCTGCCTCTACGAGAAGACTGGGCCGCACGTCTGTAGCCTTGGGACGAGTAGGAGGGTCTGTTGAAACCTCGGTCTCCAGATGACCCAAACCGGGAGTTACCAGAAGCCCCTCTGAAAGGACGAAAGGAACGGAAATTCCTACCACTCTGGAGGGCTCCGCGTGACCGCGCCGTGTCAGATTCCTCTTTCATGCCCTTCAAGGCCTCATCAACTTTTTCACCGAACAGTTGTTCCCCTTCACACGGCATATCCAAGACTTTATTTTGCACCTCCGGTCTGAACGTAGTGCACTTGAGCCAGGCTTGTCTTCTTAGTACTACGCCATTATTGATTTGCTTAAATCCGGACTCGGCTAGGTCGACAGCAATGTTTATAGCATGGTTGGAGGCCTCTTCTCCTTCCCGTACTAGCAACATGGTGGACTTTTTATGTTCTTCGGGCAAATGTTCCAAGATAGGAGCCAGCCGGTGCCACATTTCCCTGTCATACCTAGACATAATCGCCAAGGAGTTGGCTGCTTTAACTGTAGTCGCGCCGACCGACAGCACCTTCTTGCCAAAAGCGTGTTGCCTCCTGGCTTCGTTGTCCGGCGGGGTTGTGCATTTATGTTGAGACCTGGCCTTTCTAGCCGCCGCCGCAGATACCACCGATTCCGGCGAAGGTTGAGACGTCAAGCACTTGGGAGTCGATTCCGGAGCCTTGAATTTCTTCTCCAAACGACCTTTTACTGCCGGTTCCAAGAAAGGATGACGCATGGTCTTCAGGCCCTCTTGCCAGATATGGTCTAAATTAGGGATGGCGAATATGGATTTCCTTCTCTTGCCCATATGATCAAAAAGAAAACAATCCTTTTTCTCTTCTTCAGGGACTAGGCCAAACTCAGCACACGCCTTACTCATCATGGCATGGAACGCCCCCACGTCGTCAAGTGGTGATGGCTGTGCCGGACTTCTCGGAACTTCCATTTCCGCTTCAGAGTCCCATGTTGGGGAGGGGGATAGTGAGATGTCTGAACCCGACCCTTCGCGGTCTGAATCAGAGTCCGGTAGTTATCCCTCTTCTTGTGGGCGAGGGCGATCCTCCGCAACTTGGGAAGCGGCAGTAATACTGGTCGTCGAGCGAGGAGCCAGGCCCTGCTCGTCGACGAGTGGCGTTGACTGTAGCAGTGCCGGGGTACTGGGCTGAGGTATCCGTGTGTCCAAACGCTCTAACAGCTTCTGTAGCGTATTTAGCACCTCCAAGGACAGAACTGCCTGGGGGTTCAGTAATGACGAGGTCATAGGAATGGTACCCCCACTCAAGAGCGTCACCGCACTGGTTGGTTGCAACCCCAGATCGGTAGGGTGCGCGACCGGGCCACGTTCCTCGTCAGCCGACGAGATGGAAAAAGCCGCCTCTGGTTGCAACAGGGCCTCCGGCGGAACGGGGTTGAAAACCTCCGGTTGCCATCCCATAGACGGAACCACCGTCGACAACGATATGTTTCCTACAGCCGCAGCCTGAACCGTGGGAGGAGCCGCCGATGACGCAGGCGTCGACGAGCGGGCTGTCGACAAAGCAAGTGGCGCAGGGCCTTGAGGTGTTCCTGCCGCTTTCGAGGCCGACTTGCTGGCCGAGGCCTCTCAACTCAAGGTAGACTTATGATGGTCTCCTGAGGAGGATTTAGATGGTTCTTTTCTCTCCTTTTTAGACGAGGAGGAAGACGACAACGCCTTTTGTGAAGAGGGGGCCTTCAAATGTTTCTCCGAATGCTTCTCTGAGGGTCTTTTTTCAGCAGAACGCGCCATTCTTCGTCGGGGGTTCTGACTTACTACTCGAGGCCATGGAGCCCACCTCCGATGCCGGGTACGCACCCGCCCCGTCATTGAGCCAATCGACAAGGCATCTTTTTCGGTCTTTGAAGGTCTTCTGGGAGAAGCCCTGACAGATTTCACATGTGTCCGCTGTGTGGTGAGGATGAAGACAGTAAATGCAGTCCATATGACCATCCCCTTTGTACACCTTCTGAAGACCGCATGTAGCACACGGACGAAACAACGCCTTCCCAGACATTTTTTCGAGAAGAAAAAACAGCCGCAGAAGTAGAAAGTACAACCTAACCAAATAGCAGATACGCGAGGTAATCCCACTACTTTGGAAGACGGTTGAAATCTGAGGGAGCCGCGGGGGCGGGGCTATATATACCTCTACGTCCTAGTGGCGCCGGCGTGCGCGGCCTAAAACGACGTAGATAGGGCACGAAAGTGTCGGAATTTTTCCTATGGAAAATGTCTATATAACTTACCGAGGATTCCCAGCCTGACGACGGGGAATATTCTAAGCATGCGAATCCATGAAAGATACCAATGCTGGAGAAATGGAGTTACAGGTAAGAAACTATTCCCTTCCAACACAGAGGAACCTTGAGGCTCCGTCCTCAAGTCAGTAAATGTTTTAAGTCCTAGGGTTCCCTTCTCCAAGACTTAGGCCCTCATTGCAAGCATGGCAGTCTGGAAACAACGTGCCGCTAACAATGACCGTCACAGTTTCCGGCCTGTCAAAGTTGCCACAAACATCAATTGCTGTGCGACCGTACCCGGCAGCACCGTCAACGGAAATCTCGGCAAACCCAAGGGCGTGCCGGAACCACCAACACAATGGTAGCAAGGCAGCTTTACTACTGCTGTCTACACGGAACCGCTGGCAACAAAATGCTGGTGTCACTGTGAAAACTGTGCTGCAAACACCAGCAGCGCAGGGCAGGCGTTAAGCAGGCTCAGGTGTGCATTAACAGCCCACAAATGCCCCTAATCAGCCCAGCTGCACACCATGAGATCTGTGACTGCTGAAAAGGACCACACACACACCTCACAAACACAGCAACACACCCATGCTGCCACTTGTGGCTGCAGCCATGCACTTGGAGGTGCTCCATGCAAGAGTGAATATTCATACACAGGACTCTGAAGACCGTCAACAGGCTGACAGGCAACAGCGGAGAAGGAGACAAATGGCCATGGCAAGGAACAATGGCCAGGAAGCTGTGCCACGTAGGCAACCATCAAGATCCCGCACAAGGCCCACACCCTGGACCTTGACTGACAGCCAAATACATACTCTGTACCACCTGGAAAGAGAGACCATCCTCACATTAGTCAACCTCATTCCTGATGACTTCCATAGTGCCACCGGAATTCGCGCTGCCATACCCCCACTGTTGAAGGTGGTGTCTGTGCTGCATTTCCTGCCAACTGGCACATTCCATCACACAGTGGGCGAGTTACATGGTATATCCACAGCCTGCGTTTTCAAAAGTGCTGGTTCAGGTCCTTGATGCCCTCCGTCATGTGTCACAGCATAATCCCCTGCCCATGACGCAAGCCCAGGTATATGATCATATTCCATGACCCTGCCGGCATGCCCAATGTGCTTGGGGCACTTGACTGCATGCACGTAGAGCTAGTGGCAAGGCATGCCACAGAGGAAGTGCACCGTAACTGGAAGATGAATGTGCAAATGTTGTATGTGATGCGGATATGATAATCACACATTGTTGTGCCAGGTTTCCCGGATCGACACATGACTACATGGTCCTGCGCAACAGCACTTTGCCCGGCTGCATGTTGCGTTATGCTGGACAGCGGGCCTGGCTACTGGGTGAGGAGTGAAAACATCTACATTAACCACATTGCATTTGAAGTGGTTGGGGGGGAATGAACACTGTCAGTAGTGCATGTCTCACAGGCACCATGCAAATGCAGTGACCCACCCGCATGTAGGTGTGTCTGGCCATGACAGGCATGTATCACATGGGTTTGTTGAGGGACACAACAGCACAAACTGGGCACGGATGGAGAGGCACATGCTGCACTACAGGTATCACAATACATCACTACCAAGGCACGAAGCACAGCAAGCCTGCACCATGCCCCACCCACAAGCACATACCCCACCTTGGTGTACCAATCCCACACACATCCTGACAAGCCGTACCTTTCACCAGGACATGCAAGGTGTCACACGTCCAAATGGAACATTGATGAACTGCATTCTCTATGCACTGATGTGTCCATCACTATGTACCTTTCCATGAAGGTGACTCCGGATACCCATTACTCCCATGGCTGTTGACCCCTGTCAGGCATCCACAGGACCACCATGACATTGCCTACAACCACGGACACATATGTAAGAGGACGACAATTGAGCAGACCTTCGGCCTGTTGAAGGCACGCTTCCATTGCCTGCACCGCTCAGGAGGGGAATTGATGTATAGTCCTGTCAGAGTAGGCAAAATCGTCATAGCCTGTGCCATGTTACACAACATGTGCATCAGGCACAACATTCTCCCGCCCCCCAGACATGGACATGCCCCCCCCAGCAGACGAGGGAGATGAGAGTGAAGAGGGAGCACCTGCACACATGCGACAACACTGTGACAGGGACGACACGGACAGGCGGGCAGCCCACCAGGAACTGATTACAATTATTTTTGAGCACACAGCACCTGCACAAAAAACTGTGCACCAATAAAAACACATGAGCACAAATGAAATGTCTATTTGTGATTTTTAAAGCAACACCTTGTGTATTAAGCGTGACCTACAAAAATAAAATGTGTGGCCCAAAAACCCAAATCCCACCCCACACCAAACCACCACCCTACCCACGCAAACTCCCACCAACCCCCCCTTAACACCCAACTACCTATGCAATGCCCACTCCCTCACAAACACTCCCCGAATGGACGTCAAAGGCACACCATCACCATCACACCCTGTAGCGTCACTCCTCCTGGTACAACCCTGCTCAGTTTCTTGCTTTCTTTGTGGCTGCCTTGCCCCTCGGGTGGTCCCAACACGCGCCTGGACTGGACACTTGGGCTGCTCTGCTGTGAGCTTGCGGGCGTCATGCTTGTTGAGGGTGTGCGTGTGTTGCCAAATGCACAGTGTTCCAGGGCCACCTACAGGGATAGTCAGTGACTCAGACATGGCCAAAATGACCTCATTACCCTCGCTGACCCTTTGAGCGAGCAGAGCCGTAGCAGAGGTTGCCTGTCCCAGGGCAAGTGCACCCCGCCGCCCGGTGATCTGCACACACTCCCATATCAGTTGTGCCTCTGCACGCAGCAAAGCGCCCTCCTGCCGCATCAAACGTGCTTTCTCCAGATGCTGATGCACAAGGCTGCCATGTGCTCATGGAGTTCCTCCATGCACCAGAGATGGACATTCATGTCCCTGATGCTGGGGAAGGGCGGGCGTGGTGGGCTGTATATATCTGATGGGCTGAAGCATGGCCATTGGTATGGGGTGTGCTCCGAGGTGTCCTCCGTCGAGTCCCCAGCATCCTGTGCTGCATCCTCATCACTGGACACTGGTATTATACTGGAGGCTGGTCTGCCGGGGGGACCTCTTGCTGCCACTCTTGTGGCAGATGTAGCCGTGACATTAGCTGCAGGCTGTTCCACCACAGTTGCAGCAAGAGCAGTGTCAATGGCTGCTGGCAGTGCCTACCTGGTAGCAGCAGGAGTAGCATCTTGGGCAGGCAGCCTGCTCAATGGGCCTGTAACCTGCATTGTGGTGGTGCTGTCCCTGGTGCTGGTGCTGCGTGGAGTAACAACGTCTGGTACCACTTGATGTGCCTGGCCCAGCACCATCACTGTCAGATGATGTGCCTGAGGGTTGAAGAAAGGCATGACGTTAGACACCATGTGGCTTCCCGTTGCCTTCCAACAAGCATGTAGGACTTCGTGTGGCATGGTGTGGGACATAGCATGGTGCATTCATGCATGTGTTGTAGGGCGCCTGAAGCAAGTTGCTGGATGTCAGGTCATGCAACACAGCTGTAGTTGGCCTTCTGTTGTGGTGATGTTGCATTTGCAGGGGACAGTGCCATGCAGTTGTGGCTGCAACGGGGGAACTGGGATGTGAAGGAGGGTGTGTCCAATGGTCGCGGGATGAACATAACCAGGTGCATGTTGATGTGTGACATAGGGGCAGGTCCAGGTGGTGCTTGTGGGGTTTGTGATAAGTTTGGCAGGCATGTGGATGGTCCATGGCAAACAAGCGGATCTCCAGGAAGGAACAGTGCAGAGCTGCAGACTGGAGTAAGCAGAGGAGGAGTTTGAGTGATTTACATATGCTGTATCAAGAATTCACCTGAATTATTGCAGCAATCATTTTTCTGCGACCCGCGTTACCAGTATTTGAAAGAGATCAAAACAAGTTCTGTCATAGATTACATGGCAGAGTTACAGTAATTGGCCAAAGACACTGAGGAGTCGGGCCCCCCGATAACAAAAAAGATGGCTATACACAGATGCTTATTTGTGGTCCATGTCGATGCCATTGTATGGAAGGGTGGCCATGTGCAGGGGCTGGTGAGGGATGCCATTGTTGGATTGTCATGGATGGGGTGGCACGGCAGCCACACATGCTGTACGTGGTACCAGACAGCCTTGCGTGTGTGTCTGGGGGACATGCAATTTCATTTGCCAAGGTGCATATGCTGTTTTCACAGGAGTTTTCATGTGCAGTACCATGTCCAGGGGCCAGGGTGAATGCTGTCAACAGCATTCAGCTGCCAACTTGGTCCTTCCTCTCCTCTACTCTACCTGTGGTGTTCCCCAGGGGTCTAATCTCTCTCCTTGGCTGTTCAACCAATACTTGGCACTTCTTGCCCACCGCATTGCCGCTCTCTGCCCCAACTTGCAGTGCTATGCGTCTGACATTCAGCTCATTTTCAGGCTCCCTTCCGCCACCTCTTCTCCTTCTCTCATCTCTGACTGTCTGTCCCCTATCCAGGAGTGGTGTGCCACCAATGATATTTGCCTTAGTGCCATTAAAACTGAGATTCTCCTCATCGGCACACCTGCTCCCTCCTTTCTTGTCGATCTCTGGCCGGTCTCTCTTGGCCCTCTTCGTGCTCCCACCTGTGAGGCAAACAACCTCAGGGTCATCTTCAACTCCACACTCTCCTTCTCTCCTCGCATCTCCGATGTCTCTAAGAAGTCACACTATCAGCTGCACCTCCTCAGAGGTATTCTTCCTTTCCTCTCCTTCTGTTAGGGAGACTTCTCTGTAAAAGCTAATTTCCCGAACCTAATGAGTCCCCCAGCAGCTTTGTTGTATTTTTGCGGTTTATTTTTTTCTCCTGCTAATAGTGAGACTCTTTTTCTCCCACTCTTAGGCATGATTTGAGAATGTCTTTTGACTGTGTAATGCAGTAACACAGGGGTGTCATAGTGACCCCCAAACATAGACTCCATACCCTGGGACTGACTACTGTCTCCCAGGGCATGTAAAGTCACCATTGACTTTACTAGTCTTAAATTGTGAACAGAACCAGTACAAACCATCATATTGTGGAAGTACTGGTAGGGGCAATTCGATTGCCCCTGGGTCTGTTTTCCAAGGGGGCACTGTTCAGTCCCCCCTTGTCGAGTTTCTGGCTGGTGGCAGTGGTTACCACGCAAAATATTCCCCCGGAATATTTCCTATGGGATTTTCCCATTCATTTTAAACGCACCACTTTTTTGGTGCAATATTAAAGATACCGCCGGGTTATTTATTTAATATTTATTCCCCGGTTGGGTCTTTTGCCAGGACTCGGTTTTAAAATGGCATTTGTGTTCGCCTCTGTAACTCCAACCCAAGTCGAGCCCTTTGTTCCACTTTTGGCGGGCTTCTGCACAGAAGACTCCAAAAGTGGTGCCACTCTGTCTGGGTCTACACGATGTGTGGGAGGGGGGAATAGGCACCCTGGACTGAGTTGGCTTGGCAACTCAAGTCGCACTCTTTTGTGATTGACCCAGTGGTGAGCCGCCCGGCTCACCACTTAGCATGTTTGATTGACAGCTAGGCTGATGAATGGGGGTTTTGCTGCATAAAAGCAGGGCTTTGGGGACTGGAACTTCAGAAGTCGCCACAGGACCTAAAGAATCCGAAGAGGGGAGAAGCTGAGCCATCTACGACGACAACACCACCGGTGGAGCCCTGTTGTACGAAACTCGCCACTTTCTCGACGACAGAGAAGATCTTCTTCCAGGAGAGTCTTCTTCCCTTTGAGCTGGTGGGACCAACCAGTTCACCTTTTTCACCTTCCTGGATCGTCTCGTGGTCGTATCGCCCGTGCCAAGCACCCCGGCGGCCGGATAGCCACGCTTCACCACTACCGCGAATAAAAGGGTAGTACCTTTTAACCGGGAAACTCCGCGGCCGGTTTCTTCCCTGGCAGTGCAACGACCTCCAGCTTTCCTCCACGTCGAGATCTTCTCTTCCCCTGGACGAAGCACCGACTTGCATCTGCTGCGAGGAACAACTGCCCCCGCTGGAGCTTTCTCACCATTTCAGGTACTGTGTCCCGTCTGGTCTCCCTTGCAACAGACCGTCCAAGGTGTCCCGTAAATCCTTGACTCTCTATCCTGGGGTGACCTCGGACCTGTTAACATTACCTTTCTAACTTGATCCAACCTCTTTTTGACTTTCCTGCAAAGACTTTTAGTGCATTTCCACTGTGTGATCTTGGGCACATTCTGCCTTGCTCTCTCCAAGAGTGGGCCTGGCCTATGGACTTTAAGCTCTACAGTAGACCATGCCTTTCTTGACTTGCTGTGGTTCTTTAAAAGTGTTGGTATTGTGTGTTTTTCCTATTTCTGCCTTTTCTCTCCCTTTTAAAATAATTATTGAAGTGCCATCTATGGTTACGCGCTATCCTCTGTGTTGCTAAATAAGTGGTGTATTAACCTAGACTTGTCAATTAATTAGGGAGGCGTATATATTTCCAGTGACTGTGTTTGAACTTGCTTGACATATTAGTGCCAGTGTTGTATTTTTACAAGTGTGTTTTTAAATAAATAATTATATACTTTTATACCAAAGCTCTGGTCAGTGTTTGCTTGTGCTACTGTATTTTTGGCCCTATTGTGTATACTCTATACTGCCTAACTCTTCTTGAGGGAGGTCTGACTGCTCAGCCACAGCTACCAGGTAAATCTGGGTGGTGCAGATTGCTACCAATTGGGTTTACTGCTAACACCTGTAGTCCTAAGCCTTTTGCAGTGGTCCCTAAGGGAACTGCACAGGTTTCTGCCTAACACCTTCCCCCAGAAGCTCACTGTCTCCAGAGCTCTGGTTCCCTCTAGGCTGGACTACTGCAACAGCCGCTTTCTAAATCTGCCTGCTTCTACTCTCCGCCCTCTGCAACTCATCCAGAACAGGACTGCAAGACTTATCCTTGGCCTCAAGTACAGGGATCGTATCTCTGCAGGACTGAAATCTCTGCACTGGCTCCCAGTGAGTGCAAGGATTAAGTTCAAAACCCTCTGCGTTGTCCACAAGGCCTTCTGGGGCCTCAATACCTTCAACTCTCTCTTCCTAAATATCTTCCTTCTTGAGATCTTCGATTATCCACCTCCAACTCCCTCAGGGTGAGTCGCTTCTCCAAGCAAGAAGTTGGTGGTAGATCTTTCTCCGGCTGGGGCCTCCCTCTGGAACTGCCTCCCTGAAACTTGAGAAGAACCATCCCTGGTTCCGGAAACACCTCAAGACCTTCCTCTTTGCTTCTATTTTCTCTCCCCCTCTCCCCTGCTGAACTCCTGACTCAAAATACACTGGTCACCTTGCTACCCTCTGATCTCGGGCCCAAGTCCCCTCCCTGCCAGTTGCACACCTGCACTGCCTTCCGGGCAACCCCTGCACTCGGGGGCAGTTTTTGTATCCCTACAGTCCCCTAAGAGTTCTTGACACTTCTGCATTTACCCCTGCACTTGCCACAAGCCTCCCACACCTTTACCTATTGTTTTAATGTTTTTATTGATTTATTTTCTACTGTTGATGCACTGCCCCCACCCTTCTCCCCACGCCCCTACACAATCTCAATGTCACCTGGCCTAGTAAAATTGCTGTCTTTGTCTTCCCTCTGTTCCCCTCCCTTGCCTCGTCTCGCCTTGAAACACTTGTGTATAGGCACTTTATAATTGTCATATTACATCATATCATATAACAGTGCCCTGGGTGTGCTTTCGGGTGTGTGGGAGTGTGTCAACAGGGTTTGGGTGTGTTGCAGTGCACAGATGACACAGTGAGGTGGCTTCTTGTGTGGGTGGGATTGGGGTAGGCATAGGAACCAGGTTTATGTGACTTGATTGGCACAGGATTGGACATGTTTGGGAGGGGATGGAGTGCTGGTGCAGGATGGGAGTTGGTAGGTGGGGGTTGTGACATTACAAAGTGACTGTGGAACAGTGGTGATGGTAGTCTAGGGCAGGGGGGGGGGGAGTATTGTGTGGGCTGACCAGACAATTGAGTCATTCTGTGTCCCAGCACAGATGGGGAATGCTGTTTTGCACTGGGTAGGGCCACATTGCACTTGGCCATGTGAGTATGGCAGCTGGGCGTCCCGGCTTGGCCAGGCAGGGTACGTCATAGCGCCTTTGGTGCGTGAATGGCTATGAGTATTGCTCGTTGTCCTGGCACGCAGGGGGAAGACTTGTGTATGGGTTTGTGTCCATGGCGTCGGGGACTGTGCAGGTACTGGTGTCCAGTGGGCATATGTGTGTGTGGAGGATTGTGGTCTTGGTTAATGTGTCCCTGGGCAACAGCCATATGACGTCATTCAATATATGGGTTTGGTGAGGTGTTGGGCAATGCGATGGGGATGGTCGACTTGTGTGGTGTCCATTTGCATGGGACGCAGTACACGCCTGGTGATCCTGGGTATGAGGCTGCTGGTGTCATGGTGGCATCATACCAGCACCCTTTCCAGGCCACCACGCTACCAGTGTGCGTTGCAGAGTCTGTTGCTCCCGGCTGCTCTGGCCTTCTGGGGGCCACCGGCCCTGCCTGCAGACATGGTATTAATAGTGGCACCGGCACCGTTGCTGTCGGTGCCAGTGCTTCCGTGTCCCCATCCCTTTGTTTTCTATGTGTCTCCACAGGAATGGGGACTTGGAATTTCTGGTGCCTGACATCCTGGGCCACAGGGACTGCTACTGTCCCGATGGCACTGTGGTTTCAGGCAATGGAACTGTGGTGTGTGTTAGGCGCCCACACACCAGTGGCAAGATGGGGTTGCTGCCTAACTGTCAACTGTGTTTAATATGTCGTGCCAATTTCTACTCGCCGCCTTAGCCAGGTGTCCCTGCTCCGGCCTCTGCTGCTCCGATGCCTTCTATCTTCTCTATGTGCATGCTGCTGCACTTCTCCTCCCACAGCACGAGTTGTATCAGTGAGGATGTTCCCCCACCAGTGGCCATGCATTGCCTGTGGTGGGCTGACAGCAGGTTCCTAACCCTCGGGCTGAGGTCCTCCCAGTATACCTTTGTTTTAGTTGTTTCTTTAAAGTTCCATTAACTTTTGAATTCAGGATACAATGGTTTTACTTGAATTCAATGTTTCATTCATTTTAGAATTCAGCACACAGTGGTTTTACTTGAATTTAAAGTTCTGTTCACGTGTGAACCCAATATGTAACAGTTCTGATTTGTAGTTTTTATTCAGTTTGGTATTCAATAGACATGGGTTGTACTAATAACTCAATTTCAATTCAACCTGCTATTTAATATGCCTTCAGTTTGCTTAAAATGAAGTGCCCAGCACTCTGAGACTTTCAAAGACAAACATGTTTCCTTTAACACGCGACCGACTTCAATGCAAAGTATTCCTCCACAATAGAAATGTTCAAATGCTTGTGCAACAGCTTTCTCAATTGTTAGAAACTCACTGGTCGCATTCACAGATTTCCCATCAGCACAGATCACAAGAGCTTCTGCTTTTGATGTCAGGGGTCCAACTCTTGCCCCTCAGGCCCTCCTGTGTCGACCTCTTAGCACAGGGGAATTAGCACCTCAAACACAAGGGAAAGGGACAGTCTCCACACGGCTCCATTCTCAATGAACAGTCCGCTCCTCAGAGCCCCAGCTCCCACGCCACACTTCCATACGCCGTCTCTCTCTGCAGTCTGCAGCGTCTCAGGGTGCTTCAAAGGATGGACCGACCTAGCACGTTTGCCCAGCTACTCGCCTCTCCTCGGATAGGGTTCCCTGCTGATTGCACCGGCCTCCCTGCTGCTACTCCTGTCACTCTCTTCCCTGCTGTGCTGGTCTCCTTTTATACACCTTCAGCCACTTAACAGGCTGTAGGTGTGGATGTCCAATTAGCCCTGCTTGTCCACAGTCAAAAGGACACGCCTGACCCTCATAACTCTTAGCATGCATTCTCCTCTTCCCAGTACCAGAGTGGTGAAAGAGTGTAGCCTTTATTGCTCTTGGTTGCGTCGTCTTCGTCCCAGTACCGTCAGGTGTTACATGTGGGGAAATAAGGGGATCTGACTTAGAACAGCCCATAAAGGTCGGGGAAAGGTTAGGTTGATTGTCAGTGGGAAAAGGGGGATAATATGGCTCACCTGGTTGCACCCTGCTCTCAATCCCCACGGACTCTCTACCCAGGTGATCCTCCCTCACTTCTCCACCAACAGGGTCGGGATCCAAGAGCGATGGCCTTTCACCTGAGAAGAGAATCCAGGGGGTTCAGGAGTGATGATACCCTCAAGTTTATCCCTCCCAGTTCCTGCATCCCTGCATCCCTGCATTCCAACAATTCACTGTCTGTCTTAATGCTCGTGAAGGAGTCCAGTAGCTCCCTCCGAAGCCCCCCTCTTACCTATTGCTTCCCAACGCACCACCACCACCACCACCTTAAAGGCTTCCCATAGGGTTGGTTCCCATCCCAGCCATGCTACCGGTGTTGGTGTCAAAGAAAGTCTCTATCGTATCCCCCAGATGCTCCCTGAATGCACTGTTCATCAGAGCCTCTGCCCTTAACCTCCAGATGGTAATCCGAGGTCTGTCCAGTCTCACCAGACATGCAACCATCAGCAGGTCAAGGTCAAAGAGAAATCTAGCTTGATACCCAGAATCATCAAATTCCCCAAGCACTTTGCGTCCCGTGAAAATGTAATCAATGCAGGTATGTACCCCATGTGGGGCAGAGAAGTGTGAATAGGAGCGGTCTGTCTTGTGAGTCTCCCTACATACGTCAGTCAACCCAAAACCCCTCAGCAATCCGTTCAGGGCCTTTGTTGGGGGGGAGGGCCTCCGAAATGTATTATCCGGCCTATCCACTGGGGGGGTCCAAGCTACAACTAAAGTCGCCTCCCCATTTTCACCCGCCACCCCTATACGGGGACAATCGCAAGTAAAGTAAAGCAAAGCAAAGCAGGACGTGGCAGTGTGATTGGGGCATACACATTTATGATTCATACTTCTCTGCCCTCAAGAAGCCCAAGAACAATAGTACCATCCTGCCTACATCATCTGCCCTATTTTCCAGGAGTCTAAAAGGGATGGTCGGTGTAATCCGCACATGAATGCCCCTGGCAAACGCAGAGAAGGGGGAGCCATGCAGTTTCCCTCCACATTTCCTAGGAAGCTTGGTCTGGCTATCCCTCGTGAAATGTCTCCTCAAGCAGGGCTATCCCAACCCCCTTCCTGCGCAAATATGCAACTACCCAAACTCTTTTGATATATCCATTCAAGCCACGGACATTGCATGTGGCCACCTGCACCTTGCTAGCCATGCCCACATTCTCTGGTCTCACTCCATCCCATCGACCCTCCCCAACACCCTTACATCCACACCTTCGTCCCCCTCGACAACTCCCAGACCAGCGCCACCATCTGCATCCAATCAATCGCAGTACATAGACCCAGGTGCAATCGAGACTCCTCACACAAGCAAAAAAAGTTACAAAACCAACTCCCCCCACGAACACCCTCATCCTCCCCCAACCAAACAATGCAGACCTAATAGCTACACACATATTCAGGCCAAACTGCTGCCTGCGCACATCTTGTCTCAAAAGACTGAAATCAATGGTAACCGTCTCAATCTTGTGTTCCAGGGAAGCCTGCAATGTTGCAATTGCTGCCAATATCCGGTCCTCTCCCTGCTGGCTCTTGGATGCTGAAGCAGGCTCTGCACCCGTATGCAGCAGTAACTGGGCTACGCCACCTACCACTTTCTGGGTGAAGGCCTACATGACCGTCTGCTTGGCCTTGCCTTGGCTGTGCTCGTCTGACATCTGCAGGCAGTTATGAGCACTCACAATGCTAACAAGAGCCTAATTCAGCAGGAGCCTAGCACTTGTATCTCCTCGCATCTGCACCACCAAGATTAATTAATTAATAATGAACATAGATGTAAACAACAGGTTGATAAATGATAGTGTCAATGAGTTTAAGTTTCTTCAATGGATTGAGCACCTGCAACAGCAATGCATGTGTGTATAAGTGCATGAGAGATCTGCCGGGCAAGGGATCCAGGCACACTGAGATCACTTGGCTGCATGAGCCCTTAGTGCTGTGCTGAAATCTAGCTAACCTGCTGCTCACAAGCTCAGCAAGATTGCAATGGGTGCTGTACTCACTGAGCTGAGATCTCAGTGATAACCGGGTTCTTACACATACTGCTTTATCTACAATGTCTCAAAGCACTGTAATAACATGTCCTACTATTACTCAACTTAGTGATACACATTTTATCACCATTGGAATTATAAAAGGTTGAGATGGCCATCATGATTTGTAATCGTGATTCAGGTTTAAACTGATCACTGCCGTAGATGCCCTAATTCACTCAGTTGTTTTATCAGCTTATCATTTTTAAGGTCACTGTATCTATTGAACAGCATACGCATGATCCTTTCCTGATTTAACAGCAAAAACTGGGCTACAGGTTAGGTAGGATGCATGTTTTACAGTTAGCATGGATGCAAGCCGACTAGATGGACCTGTTCATCAGTACTCTTCAAACATACGTGGCTAGCTATGAACATATATATTCATAATGTAAAAGTAAGTACAGACAATCAAATCTTAACAGGTAACATGATGCAATATGAATATATTATGGAATAGCTTCCACATGTGGAGGAATGGTATTGATTACTGCTGCACACTTTGAGCCCACACCTTCTACCCCAACTGAACTTACTGTGACAATACGGTAAACAGTGGAAAACTGTCAACGTTTGGCCTGGAGGGGTAAGTACCATTTGGTCTTTTGTTCCGTGGTCCGCATCCAAGGCCCATCTTGTGGTCCTGGTTGCTGCACGGATTGAATTCAAATCCCTCTGCATCATCCACAAGGCTGTCTGGGGCCGGGGACCACGCTATCTGGAACTTACTATTACTAAATATTCTCCCTCTGGACTTCTACGTTCCTCTGGTAACAACTCTGTGTGGGTGTGTGAAGCATTTTGCTGAACAGAGGGCCGGAGGCCGATCTCTTGCTTCAGCAGGCTCCCTCTTGTGGAACAGCATCTCCCTTCCTCTTCGTCTTGAGCCAGACCTCCTCAAATTCAGGAAGCTCCTCCAGACTTTCATTTTCACTTCCTCCTTCGCTTCTTCCCTCCTCTGCTAACCTCACAGTTGGTACGATTGATGACTAGGGCCCTTGCGTCCTCGGGACCCTGCACCCCACACCCAATCACCTCAGCTTCTGCCTACGCACAGCACTTACCTCGGCACCCACTGGCCTACGCCTACTGTAGGCCTGCACTTACCCACTTATTGCAGCTCGACACTTGCAATACTTGCAAAATACATCTGCTGCTCACCCACGAGCACAGACATTACAACACTTACCCAACTCCCTCCTCCCCTCGTCTCTCTTTGCACTTCCACGTTCTGAATACTCACAAGGCCTAGAAGGTACGTCTTTCTTCCCCAGTGTATATATTGTTTTCTATCCCATGTACCCTACCTGTTGCCATGTGGGCGCTTCGAAACACGATTTACTTGTTGTATAAGCGCCTAATAAATGCACAATAAATAAATTCAAATTTATATGGTGATTTTGCCAGGATCACACCGTTTTGGCCACATGGAGAAGATGAGATTCTATATCTCCACCTTTTCCCCATCCTGCCAAGTAAGATATTTAGAAACTCTACCCCCACCCCCTTTTCCCACACAAACACTTTCTCACACCGTGAGCAACAACGGACTAAGACCAGAGCGTTTACCTGACATGTCCCAACACAAGGGTCGGGCAGAGTCAGGCAATTGCCAACAACGCACACCAGACTGCCCTTTCCCTTCCCAATAGGGATACAAGGCAGAACATGAAAGAATACTGAGCAAGGCTGAACGCATGAGGAAGCAGCCATTCCAGGACGGCATTTCAAGCGGAGGATAAAGGCGACAAAACCTGAAAGGATGAAAAGGAGGGAGTTGCCCTTGCCCTTTTCAGCCCAGGCACGCAAAGCCTCCGACAAACAAATGACAAAACTGGGAATCGCAGCTGCTGAATTGGTGGGACGGATGCCAGCGGTACAAGGAACCCTCCCCCACTGATAGTCAGGGCAGAAAGACGCGGTTGGCATCGTGGTACCATCCTTGACTCCGTGGAACAATAGTTTCCTATTTAAGGAAACACGCGTCCCCTGCACACTATCAACAAGAGGCTAAAAGCCTGTGTAGAAGTTTTAATAGGTACAGTCAGTAACCTAGTAGTTTTCACAGTTTTTAGATACATTTCATTGCTTTGTTTAGCTCACAAAGTTATTCTTAAATCATCCAATTATTTCTTGACAACTTTTCTGTTTATCCAACAAACAGTAGTTTATTCATTTTATAACAACAAATCATAAATCACAATTTAATGTGGCCCAACGCGTTTCGAGTATCAATTTTCATTCTTCATCAGGGGCAATGTGTTCTGTATTCTTAACATTAAATACAATTGCTTTAGAAAAAAGTAATAAATTAAATTATCTAATAATATGTATTCATGTTTATACTTTTGAACCAAAACAAGGTACTTCATTAGTAAGATAGGAGTGCAAAAAATGGCATCATCGCATGTTTTCAACCAATAACATTAGTTTAAGAGATTTAGTCTTGTAACAAAGGATGAACTTATTCACCAAATGCTTGGGAGCCTATTGAGTTTGTAGACAAAACCATCAATAGATTGGGAGTGTGATTAGTAACCTATTAAGAAAAAAAGTGGGGAATGGTGTAACACGATCCTGTTCCTGTGCTATTTAGACATGTAAGAACTACAATGGTGACAAATGCCAAGCACCCGTGGTGATTTATGAAGTGTAGAATAAAACCTAGACTCACTTCACGATGTCATGTAGGACACTACCAGTAGTCTTTTAAAGGCATCAGTGTGAACTGGTTGTAGTATTCTAAAAAAGAGAAATAGCATGGCTATATTATAAAGAAAAGGTCAAGCCGCCTAAGAAAATGTAGCCTTAAAGGATACTTACAGTACAAGAAGGTGACTGCTAGTAAGAGGTAGAGTATGGGCATTCTCCATCCGTACCCGAATGCCGGATGAGAGTGGTATGTATATTTATAGTCGCGAGTGACGTCACCCGCGCATGCGCGTGATGACGTCACGTCGCAAGCTCCAATTCTTATTGGAATTAAGTGTAAACATGGTCGCATATAAAATGATTACAAGTGTATACTTTGATTTTTAGAATGTACACCCATTCATGGGTCAGATTCATCTAGATACACAGTTTTATTTGTGTTCTGATACCACTTTTTGAAAAATGCATGGGAATCTCTTTTGTATTTAAGACTTTTTATTACTTGCTCACCAAATTATCATTATTTTGTTAAATATTTATTCTATCTCACTAACAACACTTAGTTAGGTTGTAGACATACATTGCCCACTCTCCCACCACTAGTCCCCAAGATCTCCAGGAGGAGATTAGGTTTTATTCTACACTTCATAAATCACCACGGGTGCTTGGCATTTGTCACCATTGTAGTTCTTACATGTCTAAATAGCATAGGAACAGGATCGTGTTACACCATTCCCCACTTTTTTTCTTAATAGGTTACTAATCACACTCCCAATCTATTGATGGTTTTGTCTACAAACTCAATAGGCTCCCAAGCATTTGGTGAATAAGTTCATCCTTTGTTACAAGACTAAATCTCTTAAACTAATGTTATTGGTTGAAAACATGCGATGATGCCATTTTTTGCACTCCTATCTTACTAATGAAGTACCTTGTTTTGGTTCAAAAGTATAAACATGAATACATATTATTAGATAATTAATTTAATTTATTACTTTTTTCTACAGAAATTGTATTTAATGTTAAGAATACAGAACACATTGCCCCTGATGAAGAGTGAAAATTGATACTCGAAACGCGTTGGGCCACATTAAATTGTGATTTATGATTTGTTATAAAATGAATAAACTACTGTTTGTTGGATAAACAGAAAAGTTGTCAAGAAATAATTGGATGATTTAAGAATAACTTTGTGAGCTAAACAAAGCAATGAAATTTATCTAAAAACTGTGAAAACTACTAGGTTACTGACTGTACCTATTAAAACTTCTACACAGGCTTTTAGCCTCTTGTTGATAGTGTGCAGGGGACGCGGGTTTCCTTAAATAGGAAACTATTGTTCCATGTATGTATTCCAGCCCAGATACCAAGGCTGAGCGCCTCTCCCCTGCATCTCAAATTACATATTATTCCTGACTTAACTACTTTGAATCATTACTATATACACTCAAAATATAGGTGTGCATGGTGATTATCAAACTTCTTACCATCCTTGACTCCAGCAGCAAAAGAAACGCTGACGAGTTCAGTACAGCCGGTGAGTCGGAAGAACCTGATAGGGTACCGGACTGTGTTGAACTCAAGGATGCAGTGGCCACATTAAGAAAATAGACAGAGGTCTTTATTGTGAACAAACTTGTTACCAGAAATAGAGGGGTCTGGCGCCACGTGGGCACTCATTCGAAGGTCTCTAGTTGGTAACCCTCTCCTGAACAAAGAGAATGTGAAACTACAAAAGTATCGGAAATAGGTATACCAAGAGGCCATAGGGAAGGCCGGCGTGAAGTGTCAAGGTGGTCATACAAGGGTCAAACTAAAATCCCTTGTACAATCCAAAGTCCTTGATATGTTACAGACGTTTTTGACGATTGTAAGACTGTGAGCCCGATTGATAGAACTTGTGAAACGGGCGTTTGCGCCCAGCACAGGGGGAACGCTGTGCAAACAATGATTTTTGCGAAGCCAACACTTGCCCCAAGGAAACAGATTGACCCGGCGAGATGTGATCACCCTTCGGAAGTTTCTGTTTAAAATTGGCAAGTACTTTGGAAGGTCTGAGCCTGGATGAGGGGGACCTGAAGCGAACATTGTGAGCTTGTTTAAAAGACATCAAGACTTTTTAAATATTATGAATGAGTGGATTGTTATTGAAAGGCGATAGTGAACCCGACTGAGGGACGTCAAAGAAAAGCATACGAAAATTAATCCCAATCTGTGAAGAAGCTAGGTAAACTACATTGTGACGACAAGTATGAACCTGACTGAGGGAGGCTGACGGCTGAGAAAAGGATCGTAGCCCGGCTGAGGGGGATCCAAGGGTGAAGGGTAATCACTCAACGTGAAGAACGATTGAAGTAACATTTCTTTTGTGGTTTTGGCTTATCGGGGCCTCTGAGGCAAGAGACTTTGTATGAAAAGAGACTTGGGCACAGAAGGCCCTGATATAGAGAAAAGGAACTGTAGGCTCGTGCCAGAGAAGCCCAGGAGTGTGCTGTGCTCACGAGTCCCGCCTTGTCCCATGCTAAAAACTTGGGGAAGTGAGACCCCGGGCATAACATCCTGTCTTTTCATTTTGTGAACACCTTTTTCTTTTCTTGTAAACATTATCCCACACTATTTTTGTATCAGAGTGGTAAGGATTGACAATAGGTTTTTTAGTATAGGCCCTTTTTATTTGACCATACTCCACTAGGACTGTATTATAATTATTTGATGATTGTAACTTGCGCCCATCTTAGATTTAGGATTAGATTAGGCGTTTAGCTCACCCACTTCACAGTTTAATCAACACCCTTGAACTGTGATCACTTGTGTCTGTCTTGCTTTGATACCATAACTTCCTTACAAATCCCTCTGACATTGCAAATACTTACACAAATTAGAACATTTACCATAGCAGGTCTCCATTGACAAACTCAAAAACTCAAGGCCCGGCATGCCAGAAAGGAGCAGGACTTGGAACACGTTCTATTTTGCCGATTGTTAGCCCTGACAGATGGGGAAGACAAGGAATGCATGGTCTGGGGAACTAGTAGGGGTGTCCAATTGAGGAAGAAGGGGGGAGGATACAAGAGTACACAGGAAACAGGAAGGTTTGTGGTGGAGGAGGACCAAGAGACAAGGAGGAGAAAGGACAGTGTAGAGGATCGTTGCAGTGATTTAACGAAAATGTGAGGTATTGACTCCTGGCAGAAAATGGTACTGTGGTGTAAGCATGTAAGGTGTGAGTGACATTGGTAATAGGAGAGTAGGGAATACAAGAAAAAGTGACTGAGGAAGTGAAAGAATTGTGACTGAGCAGAAGGTGGGGATTCGTAGAAGTGTGGAGTAGTAGTAGTGTGGAAGAGGGGTTAGTGACAATGTGGGGGAGTGAGTTGTGATATGGAGGGGGCTAGTAATGGTGTTGGGAGCAGAAACTAGTAGCGGGGTAGGATGTGAAAGTGGTAGGAAAAAAGGAGAGAGAGATACTATCAGAGGGCAGCTAGAGAGACAAAGGGAGGTAGGAAGGGAACAGAGGGAGAATAGCGTAGAAGGGAGAGAGGGTGTTATAATATCAAAAGGAACAGAACATTGCGGAAGACCAGGCGAGTCTTCAAACCAATTGAATAGCACAATTAAACCGGGGTGTTACCTTAATTGTATCTAGAGGAAGTCTAGATAGATGAGACATTTTCATTTAGGCCATCACTAGTAGGTAGATGGCTTTTAGGGGTTAGCGATCTCTAGTACCAGCCTGGGGTTGAGCTATGTCCGAGTTAGGGTAGGACTGCCCTTTCCTTGGTTAGAGAAAGGCAACAGGCAATAGGCTCTTTTTCTGATTTCAAAAGAAAAACCCATGAACTACTTCTGGGATTTGGTGTATTCTTGAGGCCATCTGTGATATTGTTTAATCTGAGGACAGGATACAGCATATCTTTCAGTCATTTGTTGTGTTTTGGAGATTATGGCCCCCCTGAAAAATTTCCCTCACCCACCAAGTGTTGTAATAGTCCATCATCAATTGTAACATTTTTGTGAGAAACTATGGCTCACTAGTGAGGTTGCCTTGTGTGGTCAAAGAGACCATTCAGCTTTGTGTCCTCTATATTTTGTCATACGTGAAGAACTACCGGACTCTATTAAGCCATGTGTGAGTGGGAATGTTTGTATATTACACACTTAACAAAAACACCTACAGTTGCTTAAGGTTTTAGCAGCACAGTGATATAAAGTGACTGTCACAACCTGGGAATAAAACAGTATCAACCTACAATGAAGTCTGTTCATGTGTTCTGGTCCGGGGTTTGATGGTAATGTCAGCTTTTATTTACAGTGTCTGTGTTGTTGGTCTGGAAGAAGACTCGTCAAAAGACTGATTCATTCCCATACAGTCGAAACTAGCTTTTTGGAAGGTTGTTTGGAAGAACGATATGGTCTACTTTTGTATTCTATTGTTGAGCTAGTAGACCATAAAGTAACTATACAGTATATTCATTGTTCAAATACTATGATGATACACATTGATTGTTTGCGTTTGCATTGTTAGGCTTTGAGTGCTTGATTTATTTAATACCACTATATTTAGTTTACCAACCTCTAGAATTTACTAAATAATGAGTTGGGGTTTTTATGTCTTTGAATTTCTTGGTGATGTCGAGTCCTACACATCTGTCCAATATCCTTTGATTTGATTTGTTTGATGATTTAAAATGTGTTTGAAAGGTTGTGTGAGATGGACAGAGTGGCTGTGTGAACATGATGAATTGTGGTTTCTAAGTTACTAATGTTATATACACTGTTTGTTGAGTTTAAGCATCACATCTCAAAAATATGTTTTACCAATACATTCATACTTATTCTTGTACTAGATCCCTGTTCATAACCGTCAGGTTAAAAGTTTGAAAAATTGTCTATTTATTAAACTGCACTGATGTTCAATTATTGTCATGTGACACCCACCCCACCTCTTTCTTGTTCAGGAAGTGATTTCATAGCATAAAATGTGGTAACGTGTGTAAACTGGAATTTGATTCCAGCTTTCCTAGTCAATTTTTCACAGTTTGGTAGCAAAGTACATCTCAAATTCCAACTTTTGTTTAAAACCACTATTTAACACTCTCTGCAAAGCTGTCTTGCAAGGAATGATGTATTACATAACACTGCATTAAAACTGGTTTTACAAAACACCAACAGAAGGGGGGCACTCGAGAGCCCGAGCAAGATGGCCACGGATCCTTGAAGCTCTGTGCGGGCCCGCCGTGGCAATATGTAAATATCACTCTCCAACCCCCGGGGCACGGCGGAAAATGCATCCGCAAGAAGCAGAATTGCACCAGCATAGCTCCTGAAAAGTCTCAGCTGCCTACATGGTCGCCAAGATGCTGTCTGACGATACGATCGAGTGGGGCCTCTAGCAAACGCGGCCCTGGCACTAAGGGCAGCCCAAGACCACTCCCGCTTACGTACATGGGCCAGCTGGGGATGACGGGCTGAGGATCTGCATCAAGGCACCTCCATCGCTCCGGTGCATCACCAGACCCTGAGCGGAAGAACTTGAACAATGGCCCCAAACTATGATCTACGCGGGGCGCCCGGCACAGGGAGATTGGAGCCGAGGAACGCCCCGCCAGGCAGACTCTTTGCCGGCCATTAGACCCACAGCCGGACCTACCTCAGTCGAATCAGCAAGTCACCTCCCCACCCACAGGGGCAGCCGTGGGTGCAGTGCCACAGACCTGCAGCGGCACAGAATAAGCCAAGCGTTGCACTGATGAGGTGAGGAGCGGCACTGCAGGGCTGATACTAAGTGGTAGGAGACTGCGGGCGGACTCAAGCCCAGGTGAGGAAAACCCTGTCCCAGACTAGAGGGAGGCATATTACGCACCGAAGGCCGGCGAACGCCAGACCAGGCAATGGCCCAAGGCACACCAGTGCCCACATCGTGGAGGAGCCACAGTTCGGGACATCTCACCCATCCAGCGCCAGACCCAGAAAGGAAATGGGAGACACTCCGACATCAGACCACCCACGTACATGGTGAACCGCTGGTTGGGGGCACAAGGGGTGGTGCTCTGGCGAGACATAGGCGGCCATCAAATGCACCAAAAAAATGGTGGTGCATGAGCCCACTGGCAATGAGGAAGACAGGCGCCTGAAGGCCGTCCAGAACTACTACTCCTCAGGGCCGCCTAGGGGTTCCCCTCAAAACCGTTGCAGCCCATCGACCTTCCCACAGCCCATACAGCGCACATCCCTTACAGCGGCCCAGTTAATAATCATGCGAGCCGGTCCCATCCCCTATTGCGGCGCCGGGGTCACTCCTGCGGCGAAGTGCACACCTATCCAGAAGACGAGAGCAGCAGTTGTCCCGACCAGGCCGCAGGATCCACCCTGCCACCGGGGACATTCCCTGGCACCATCACACATCCAAGCTCCCGGCCCAAGAGGCAGACACGGAGAGACCTCAATCACAATCACAAAGATACCCTGCTCAGAGCGCATAACTTCAGAGACTATCTCCCCTATCGCTTGCCCAGCTCCAACTCGGCAACCTGACCTGCAAACAACACCCACCGACATGTTTACCATCTGCCTGCAATTTCCCAAGGGAGACTATATCACCCCTGAAACGTACAGGCACGGAACCTGGGACCGTGAGACCGGAAATACTGGTGTCCAGGGTGTGGCTGGGACAGCAAGTACAGGGGTTGCTCCCCGTCCAAACACCCCTGAAGCAGTGCCAGAGCTATCCCTGCGTCAGAGAACGCACACAGCAGAATGGAAAGGGCGGCAGCTGCCCCGACCAGGCCGCTGGGACCCCACCTTCAGCCGGGAGCATAACCCTACATCGCCATGCTTTTGGGCTCCTGGGCCGCACACTGGCTCATAACCGCTGGGGTGGTCTCCCGTAACGCATGGCCGGCTCCTATTGGGCAACTGGCCCTACGAACAACACCCACTACCACTCTCAACCTCTGTCGGCACTACCCCAAGAGGGATTGTAACACCCCAGGATCTCCTAGACCTAAACCATCGGGACAGAAGCTCCAAGGGGACCAGCACCTAGTTCACATGCGGGACAAAAGAGCCAGGGGCCGAACCCCATCCGATCACTACTAGTGCTGCAGCATCGCTAGATCTACATCCACTGTGGTGTGGGTCACGCATACCACCGAAGAGAGGTGACGCCTGGGGGGGCTATGCTAAAAGAGACTATAGATAAACAGTCAGGTTTCTCAGAAGACACAGGCGCCATAGCAACCACACATAGACGCTCCGCCAGATGCAAGTCGACCATGGACGTCCCGTCGCAACTCCAAGCTATCTTAGCTGAAATGAAGCTCATTGGTCAGTGTACCCAGGAGACTAATACCACTGTCCAAGGTATAAAACGTGACCTTCAGGACGTCCAGGCGAGGCTCACCATTCAGGCTGAAAGAACGACTGATAATGAGCAACCTATCCTCTCCCTCAAAGACAACCAGGGTTCGATGGCCTCCGAGCTGGATGGAGTCATCAAGGAGTTCCAGCGCCTCAGTGCAAAGATGGAGGACCAAGAAAATAGGTCCAGACGAAATAATCTCAGGATGATTGTCCTCCCGGAGAACGCAGAAGGACCGGACTGGTAATCTTTCATGTACAACTTCCTGCAAGACGTTCTCCACATTGAGAACACCAGGGAACTAACAATAGAAAGAATCCATTGCGCACCTATCCCGAAACCGGTAGCTGGTGAATGCCCAAGGCCAGTAACGCTGAGACTCTTGCATTTCCAACACAAGATGGCGATCTTGAAGGCGTATAGAGCAGTGGGCCAGGTGAAGATCGAAGGGGTTCCCATCAGGCTCTTCAACGACTACTCAGCAGAGGTGTCTCGCCGGAGGAGGGGGAATCACCCCCCCGTTAAAGGCACTAAGTGGCCCGAGAGTTGAGACACTATCTGAAATTTCCAGCGGTCTGGTGCGTCCAAATAGACCTCCAATGGCACTTGTACGATGACCTGGAGGATGCCTGGCGATTCCTGCGACGCCAAACCCTAGTCACCACGGACTACACACGGGAAACCGATCTAAGGTCACAGGCATCGGAACCGACATTATCTGAATTTTGTTTACCACGGAACAGAGGCAAGCGTCAAAAAACAGGACGAGGCATAAGGGGTCCTGATCGGAGTCGGAGGGAGCCTACAATGTGAATCCTTGCATAAGGGGCACCTGGGGCTTTGCGCCTACAGGCCGTGAACCCGTAGCCTCACAGGGCCTTCAACTGCAAAACCGACCTAACATACCTGCCTTGACACCAGGAGCAAGGTAACTGCTTCAAACCCCCTCTTAAGACTGCTGCCACTTTCACAAACTCACGGGGGAGAGCAACGCAAACTATCGGCAACGGAACTGGCTGCAGGCCCGCACGGCTGAGCCATGGCTACAGCACCCAAGCCACAACACACCTGTGGGCCACCCCAACAGACACCATGGACATCATGGCTGCACCAGAAGAATGCCAAAACAAGAATCCCCCGCCCCAACTCCTGCAAGTACCATGGCCGCACCTCCAATATGCACACAACAATGCATATGACTGAAATTGAACCAACATCGATGTATGTTCACCCATCACTGATGCCCTGCCTCTCCATCCCCCACATTCGGATTCAGACAGCAATGCAGACCACACCTCATCTCAGAAAAAACACCTGCACGCATGGGCAGAAGTAATGATGACGCCACCAGGCCTTCGACGTCTAGGGCCGGGCCAAGCAAATCCAGCACTCCAAAACCACAGACCAGTGGCCAACAGGGCTCACAGGCCGGAGACCAGGATGAGCATCCAGCTGCGACAGATAGTCAGGAGCCCAAGGCCGGAGAAATCGGTGCCATCAAGGCACACATGCAAAAAGACACACGGCCAAAAAGGTCAGAGCAAAGGGAACACTGGCCACCCAGCAGACACCTCATGTTGATGAGGATGCATGCACAGCGGCCAATGATGTTGAGGGGCCGCACTCAACGGCGACAAGTGAAATGGGCGGCACATACGCACAGCAAAGCGTGGAGGAGGACAAGGGGCTGGATGACGCAGTCACAGCAGGACCTTGCATGTGGGAGGACGTACAGCACACACCAAGCATGCAGGACATCCCACAGTACTCTCTTGGACAGGGATCTGATGGACACATTACTGGGGAGGAGATGTCCGAACAAGTGCTTAGCCCTGTGAGGAGTAACACACCCGTGCAACCATCAGGTGGGACATCCATACGGGACCTTGAGGGACCGCTGAGCTGCATGGAGGGGCGCCAGCAGGCCATGCATGACATGGTAGAACAATACTTGGCTGAGGGGGAAGCCACACAGTGGGCAAATCGGGAGAACACCCAGGCAATAACCCGTGCCGTATACCGTGGGGCCAGGTGGGTGTGTGAGGGCATGGCAGCCATGATGCAGGCTGTGAGCCAGTTGGCTACCAACATGGCATGGCCCAACAACGTCCTGGCCCGGCCGAACCACAAGACCCACCATCGACCAGCTCAACACCGGCGAGCTCGACACAGACGAGCCCTGTGCGCAGGTCCCTGCGCAGTATGCACCGGCAGGATGTACAACCCCCTCCATCTAAAAGGGGGTGTCAATAGCCTGGAACACCTGGACATGCCAGAAGGGAGTCCAGTGGAACTTGCATTGGGTGGAGGGGGCGTGGGTGTGTGGGGGTTTTGGGGTATGGTGGTGGAGGACGTGGGTGGGGGTTTTTGCGGTGTGGGTGGTGGGGGTAGTATGTACTGTATCGAGGGTGGAGGGCAATGTTGAATCATGTACATAGTTTAATTTCATCAAAACACCTGTTGTGCTAATAAAAAAAAAAGACATGACTGGACATTGCTTCTTGAGTGTGTGTCAATTCATTGTTCAACATTGCCTAGTGCCCCCCAATCCCAGTGCCCAGTGTCCAAGGTTCCCAGCGCCTTCTGTAACCCAGTACATCAAAAATATTGTGCAATCAAAGATTGGCGTACAGCACATCCCTCACGCATATCGTGACGTGGCCGATGTGCAGCATCTTCGTCATAATCCTCCTCCTCATCCGGTGGTATTTGGTCCATGTCAGGGGGCAGGGGTATGTTGCGCCAGATGCACATGTTGTGCAGCATGGCACATGCCAATACAATCTTGCCCTTCTTCTCAGGCCTGTAAATGAGTGCCCCGCCAGACCTGCTGGGGCAGCGAAACCGTGCCTTCAACAGACCAAAAGTCTGCTCAATCATCACACGAGTGTGTGCATGTGCACAATTGTAGTCCTCTTCGTGCCTGTTAAGTGGATGCCTGACAGGGGTGAGGAGCCACGGCCTCAGGAGATACCCAGCATCACCTGCATGGGAGCAAAAGTAAGTTTGTATGTGAGTATTTTTGGCATTCCCTGTGTGCACTGGCTGTACATTGTTCATGTTCAAATGCAAAAGATTTTCACTGCCAGATTTTGCCATTTCATCTGAGCAATTACTAGGTCGGTGTATGTACTACTTGTCGATCCATGGTGGGGATGGGGGGGGGGGCATGGGTAATGTACACAACTTAAGGACCTTGACATCCGATACAGATGAAGTCAGAAGGTCCATGATGTACTCACATGTGATGGGTGTGTGGCAGAGGAAGAATCAGACTGCATGTTGAGCACTGTATGATGCATTTGCCAGATGTCCAACATAATACACGTAGGTTTGCCTATCATGCTTTCAACTATGTGATGACGCCATGCACATGTCCCTCAACACCTTCACCCATGTGACCATGGCCCGATGGAATTGGTGGTATGGTCCACCAGTGTAGGGAAAACGTTCCTTTGATGACGCAGGGTGTCAACTGGCATGGTGCAACTGAGGTACTGTGTATTGTTCATGCTCCACTGGCACATATGTTGGTGATGTTGACTACTTAATGGAATTTGTTTTCTGCATGCATGTGACATAGGATTAATTGGTGTCCCTTCAACTGAACGGAATTGCGTAGTGGTCTGCGGTGTTTGTCGGGCAGGGGCAGTGACAGGGGATTCCCTGGGAGGCAATGTTTTTTGCGCAGTCACGGCTGCATGACCTGTGATGTGTTTTGCTGCGCTCATGTGAATTCTGATTTCTGACTGCAGGTTGGTGCATTGTGGTACCTGTGGCTACGGTCTGATGATGTACCATGTGGATGTACAGGGGTGGGCGCTGTGTGTGTAGCTACCATTTACACATTGCTGTGCGGCCATGGCACATCTGCATTCATTGTCAGTCTCATGCATTCTGTTGAATTCACTTGGGTCACAGTGGTGTTTGCCATCGAGGGCGGTGTCCCCACCCAGCAACATCCCCCATGGCCCAGACAGCAGACAGGTTGCATATGCTTGTGGTTCTCCCCCTCTCCCCCCCAACAACTCCCATGGCCCAGACAGCAGAAATGCTTGTACCCCCCCAATAACATCCCCTATGGCCCTGTGGTCAGACTTACCAGCAGCCAGGCACGTTGTGCAGCGTGTCGTTCCATGTAGCGGGGAAGCTGGGATTTCCGCAGCACCATTGCATCATGTGTGGATCCCGGGTATCTAGCACAGCAATGCGTAATTATCATGCTTGCATCACACACCATCTGGACTTGAGGGAGTGGTATAGCTTCCGGTTAGGGCAGACCACTTCCACGGCATGCCGGACTACCAGCTCCACATGGGTGCATTCGAGGGCACCAATGACGTTTGGCGTGCCTGCCAGTGCATAGAAAGCTATTTTGGTGGCATTCACCTCCTCTGCAGTCCGTGGTAGGTGTTAGGGAGAATTCTCTGTTTAGGCTGAATTTCCTAACCTAGTGAGTCCCCCAGCAGCTTTGCTGGATTTTTGGGGTTTATTTTTTTCTCCTGCCAAGAGTGAGACTCTTTTACCCTCACTCTTGGACATGACTTGAGAGTGTTTCTGTGACTTGCTATGTGCTTATGGGCTAGGGGGTATTTTTTCCCCATAGGCTATCATTGGTTCTTGGATGTGTGTTACACAGCACCCTCCGTGCCGTAACACAGGGGTGTCATAGTGACCCCCAAACATAGACTCCACACCCTGGGACTGACTACTGTCTCCCTGGGTCTGTAAAGTCACCATTGACTTTACTAGTCTTAACTTAGGAACTTAACCAGTACAAACCATCTTACTGTGGAAGTACTGGTAGGGGCAATTAGATTGCCCCTGGGTCTGTTGTCGAGGGGGTACTGTCCCGTCCCCCCTCGCCGAGTTCTGGCTGGTGGCAGTGGATACACGGAAATATTCCACCGGAATATTTCCCAATGGGATTTCCCATTGTTTTTAATGCACCACTTTTTGGTGCAATGTTAAAGATACCGCCGGTTTATTTATTTAATATAAATTCACCGGTTGGGATTTTTTGCCAGAACTCGCCGCCAAAATGGCGTCTAGGTTCACTTCAGTAACCCTGAACCCGAGTCGAGCCTTTGTTCCACTTTTGGCGGGCTTCTGCACAGAAGCCCTCCAAATTGGTGCCATTCTGTCTGGGTACCACAGGGGGTGTGGGAGGGGGTTTAGGCACCCTGTACTGAGTTGCCTTGCCAACTCATGTCGTACTCTGGTGTGATTGGCCCAAGTGGTGAGCCACCCCGCTCACCACTTAGCATGTTTGAGTGACAGCTAGGCTGTATGAATGGGGGTTTGCTGCATAAAAGCAGGGTTTTTGGGACTGGTTCTTCAGAAGTCGCCACAGGACCTAAGAAGCCGAAGAGGGAGAAGCCGAGCCGACCTGCCAAGACGACACCACCGGTGGAGCCCTGCAGAACCGTCTCACCACTTTTTCCCGACGACAGAGGAGATCTCCCGCCGGAGAGTCTTCTTCCCTTGACTGGTGGGGACAACCATTTTCTGCCTTCTTTTCGCCGTCCCGAAGCATCTCGTGGCCGCCTTGCCTGTGCCAAGCACCCCGGCAACCGGGATACCACTTTTTACCTCAACCGCGAAAGAGGGGTAAAATCCTTTGTAACCGGAAAACTCCACGGCTGGTCTCTTCCCTGGTATTGCAACGACCTGCAGCTTTCCTCCACGTCGAGATCACCTCTTCCTCTGGACGACGCCGCGACTTGCACCCACTACCAGGAACAACTACCACCGCTGGAGGATCCTTTCCACTTTTAAAGGTACTGTGTTCCGCCCGGCTTCCCTTGCCACCGATTGTACGGGGTAGATTTAGCCCTCGGCTCTCGAACCTGGGTAAGCCTGGGACACCCTAACTAAACTTTTCTAAACTTAGAAAAACCTTTTCTACTCACCTGCAAAGACTTGTGACATTGTGTGATCTTGGGCATATTTTCGCCTGGCTCTCCCTAAAGCGGGCCTCAAACCAATCCTCCTTGTTCCACAATTGACTGTCTTTCTAACCTTATGTGAAAAGTGTTTTACTTTGCTGTTTTCATTACTCCTGCCTTTTCCCTCCCTTTTTTACTAACTTGTTGGAGTGCCATCTAACGTTAAGCACTCACCTCTGTTTGGAAATAAATGGTGTTAACTTAGACTTGTCCAACAAATGACTAGGGATGTACATATAAGTAATAGTGACTGTGTTTTGACTTACTTACCTTTTTCTGTGCTAGTGTAATTTATGAGTGTGCCTTTAAAATAAATAAGTATATACTTTTACACCTAGCTCTGGTCAGTGTTTGCTTGTACTACTGTGCCTCTGTACCTATCCTGTGTCCTCTATATACTGCCTAACTCTTCTTGAGGGAAGTCTGACTGCTAAGCCACAGCTACCACAGTGAATCTGTGTGGTACAGACTGCTACCAAGTGGGTTTACTGCCAACACCTGTAGACTTAAATCTTTTGCAGTGGTCCCGGAGGGAACTGCACAGGTTTCTGCCTAACAGTAGGGATATGTGGGACCTTGTGTGCTTCAGGGGTGCATCCAGCACCTGGTTCAGCACACAGAAGAAACATGGTTGTGAGATGCCATGCAGCTGACTCACTGTGTGCTGGTAGGTGCCTGTGGCCAGGAAGTGGAGCACAGAGACTACCTTAGGCAGTGGGGGAATGGCGGTGCAGATGTTGATCAGGCTGACCAGGTCATCTTGGGTGAGGTCCACTATGGTGGTGATGGTGTCCCTGTCCAGGCGGTACAGGGTGTGGATCTGTGCAAGGGTTTAGTCTAATGGACTGGCCCTTGTGTGTGGGATTGGTGGCTGCCTGCGGGGTACCACTGCCTGCATTGGTGGTATGTGCGTGCCCAGTCTCACCCTCCTTTTCCTCCTGTGCCTCCTCTGCATTGCATGGTTTACTGCCTGCTCAAGGAGTAGCAGTGAAGGCATGTCCTCCAGCTCCTGTATAGCAACTGTGGTGGTATCATTTTGGACTTGGAAGGGGTGTGGTGTGTGGGTGTGCTCCTTTTGTGCTGGGCCAGACTCCATTGCCTCCACCTGTGCTGATTGTGTGCACCTGTGGCAGGTCTGGACACAGCAGATTGCTGTTAGCGGCTGCCCGGCTGTTACCACCATCGTGGTAACCCTTCTTACCGCCATCTATATGCCGGTAAGTGCTTGTCCATGCAACTCGTAATGTGCCCCTACTTTGCGGAATGCCGTTGTTACTGGCACGGCTGCTGCATGCCCGCGCGCATTCCGGGTTGGTGCTACCCAGTCACAATGGGTCCCTGGTGATGCCGGTAGCACCGGCAGCGCGGGTCGCAATACACTGGTCCAGTAAAAGATGACGGTATTCCCTTACCGGTATCATTGTTACCGGACCGCCAACCTTGTAATGAGACCCATTGTCTTGCATGTACAATTCTCCAGTTCTCTTAACATACAGGACCCGGCCCCTTGTCTCTCTTCTGGTTTCTTTGGGGTTCTTTCTCACCCAGTGTGTCTGTTTCGTTTCTCTGCTCGGTGCCACTGCGATGTGGAAGATGATTCTGCACTTCCTCCCAACCACAGCCTCTAGGGATTCCCAGTGTCTTCCCGGTCCTCCTCTGCGTACCTTCGAACTTGGTCCGTGAGGGTTCCGGTCCTCTGCAACACCAGCAAGCTTCTCTGGCTTCCCCTTGTGGTGTGCTCTCGGTGGCTCCCCCACACTGGTTTTTCCACGCACGTTGGGTCTTACCTGGATCACTCGGTTGGCTCCCTTCCTGCCACCGGACATCAGGTTTCTCAGCCTTCAGGTGAGTTTAGGCTCCCCTTTGCCATTTTCGGATGCTAGCTTCCTTCTCCATGTGTCTGAGTCTGCAGTGTGTTCTCTCTGCGTGGCTTCGCTTCCCAGCTCGATGCTCCTCTGGGGCAGGACAGATTGACGAAAGTCCTTTGTTGAATATTGGATCGCTAGTATGTTTGACTTGGTTCCGCGTAGGGTTCTTCATTGCCCTGATCATCTTCGTGTCAGTACTTGTGGAGCCATTTACTTCATATTTTTCTCACTCTTCCTCATAGTATTGTCTGATAGACAGGGCTACTATGCATGAAGAAACTAATAGAAGAAAGAGGTGACGGAAGGTGGTGTGAATAAGAATGGTGGTTGACCTCCCGAGTTCTCCCTTGATGTTCTCCCCTTCTGACACAGAGGAGGTCCCCTCCCATGGGGTCCTCCCACTGAGTACCACCCCCAGGGGGACTATCGGGTAGCAGCCTCACCTCCCTGACCCCATGGAAAGGGACCACCTCCCAGGGAGAAGTGACAACACCAAGAGATTTGTCACATAACACACCATGACTAAATCATCTACAATCCTCTTACTCAGTCCTGGGAGGGATGTATCAGGTTGTGGTCCCAATTGCCCAGCAGCCCTCTTGAATATAGACTTGGCAGTATATGGAAAGGTTTTGGCTACAAGGTTGAAGCAAATCCTCCCCTTCAAAATTGATTTGGATCAGTCTGGAATTATCATTGATAGGTTATTGCATCATAATACTAATAGAGCCCTAGACATATTCGTAATCAGAACCTGCAATGTCCTACTAGCTATTGATGCTACGAAGTGTTTGATACAGTAGATTGGGGTTTTATCAAGGACATACTCTTGGACTTTAGTTTTGCACCCAATTTTCTTTCTTGAGTCCTTGCAACCTTCCCCACTCCCTTTACCAGAATAACAATTAGCAAACATTACACACGTCCATTTTTTGTTTCCAGGGGAAATCAACAGGGATGTTCCTTTTCACCTTCACTTTTTGAACTTTCTATGGAACCCTTAATGGGGAGAATCAGAGAAAACCCAGCATTTCAAGTCCTCGCATATGGAACATTTACACATAAAATTGACTTATACATTGATGAAGTGTAATTATTTCTTAAACATACAGAGACATTCCTTCCGCCAGCCATTGAAGCTTTAGATGATTTTGGTACAGTGCCTGGATTTTTTATAAATCTTTCCAAATCACAAGGCCTTTACGTTTCAGAACCAGTTAATTGATAGGCACTGTTGAAAGCAAATTCTCCTTGAATGGTCACATACATCTTTAGATTATCTGGAGATTAGCCTAACCCCACATATCAAAGCCTTATTTAAGGACAATATCACCACCTTTATTCAGATACTTATCACAAGATGTAATTAGGTGGAATACCCTAGAAGTTTCTTGGATGGGTAGAATTTAAACACTTGTAATGAAGATAATCTGCAGATTGTGTTTTTGCTTTCCTTAACATTAAGATACTCCTAAAGTGTTATCAGAATCTTCAAAATAAATTCCTTCAGTTTATATGGAATAAAAAAGCTCCATGATTTTGCTTGAAATCCTGCTCCGATCTGAAGCTTTTGGTGGGTTTGGGAGTTCCTAATATTTGTAGATATGTATTAGCCTCTCAAACTTCACACGTCTACCAATGGATAAAACATTATGTATGATGGCCGAACATCAATCAAGAAGCTACTGCTTTCCCTTTATCTTGCTTGCCCTTCCTGAGGAAAATGATCTGCTCCCTTGGGGTAAATTGCTGGAAATCACTGTGATGTATTCTTCAGATCCCTCACTCTACCCCAGGTCTCATTCCAGGTAGCCAGGGAAAGGCAGACGCTTCCTAATCCTGACCTTCGGGGTGGTGTACTGCGGGAGCATCACCTGGCAGGAGAGAAGACACAGGGTGCTGAAGGGATCCCATGGGAAGAGGCGCTGTATTCTCCTGGGAGTAACCTTTCTTGCATACCACAACATATGATGGCCTATTGATATTATAATTCACCTGAACCCCATGTTCAATTTAGAACTATGGGCCAAGTAGTAACAACATCTTTATTAACCCAACCTAAGTAGGAACCCGTTGTACCTTGTATTAATAAAGATCCCCTTGCTCCCAAAGGTGCAGAGAAAGGGAACCTGTAAATGGTGGCATAAATAAACTGCCATCCCCTTATGTGATAAAACCTGATGAAGTATATGTATAAATACATAAACAAAATGGTTCTAAAGTTAAAAGTAGTAAATTACCAGTTAGAACTGATTTTGGTACCTGGGACTCCAAACCCCATAATCCCAAGAGTACTGGGACGAAGACAAGGGCTGAAAAGATATTCAGGCCTGAAGGTTAGGCAACTATGCTTAACAGCTCCCACCTGAGGGAGCTGAGAGGCTTTAAAAGCTCCCTCAGATACAAGCCATTAGTCGTGGTCATAGTTGGAGGAGCGGTACCAGTTGTAGCAGCAGCAAAAGTAGCTGGGGCAGGAGAAAGTTGCAGAAGAAAGCATGTTGCTGGCAGAATGCACAGAAGTGGTAGAAAAGAAAGGACGACAAGATTTTCCATCAGCTTATTCCTGTTACTTATGCTGAGTTGGTCCTTTTCACCCAAAGTTTGTATTGCAGAGGTTGCGCAGCAGAAAGCTCAAGGTTCGAACGCTTTTCCCCATGTGAACCTGACTGGCGAGCGTTTGCAGCAAGAAGCGTGCAGCAGACTGTGCCTGGAGGCTGGCGTGCTCCAGGGGGTCGTGGTGAGCCGGACTCTGTGTCTGTGTGGAGGGACTGAAGGCAGCTTGAGGAGAGTGTACCCGGTCGACAAAGCACACATAGCAGAAGCCCTGCAGCCTGTGACTGTTAAGAAAGATTTCATGATTGTATGTAATTTCCCCTCCATGTGGCAACCCCCAAACGTTTTGCTGTTGTTTTACACCCTGATCTAGACTTTGCCAGAGAAGCGCAGCCTTCCACCGCACTCCTCTGGGCTTTCGCTCAATTCTTATGGGGAAACTGACATGCCCTTAAGACAGTCAGTACTGGGAGACTTCGTTTCCCTTGGTCCTTTCCTAATGTTGCAGCTTTTGTGCAACATGAAACAAGAGTGCACCGTAACTTACATTGCGGCGCTCTTGGGTCTCTAGTCCTTCCAAAGGCCCTAGAAACTCTCGCTGGACTTATTAAGAACTGTGCAAGTGTGTCACGGACGGGACTGGTGGCAGCTATCGTTTCTCTTGTGTTTTGAACCCTTTTTCGCCATGTTATCCGCACTTACTGCGTTTGGCACAAATGAGTGGCCTGGCTCCAAAATGGCCATGCCACGAGGTTCTTTGTCCTGTCCGCTGACCGTCTTGCCCCTTCACATTCCCCCAGGTCGAGCCGACCCGGGGCAGTCCTTATTTGGTCATGCACTTTCCCGCGAAACCCCAAAGCATTTGCGGGCTTCTGCATGCCTTGTGTGTGCCTCCAGGATGTGGGCTGGGATGTCTGTTCCCAAAACAAATCCTGGGTGCCAGAGAGTCTAGAGAGTCTAGAGGGTCCTGAATGCCTGGGACCTCCGTGATAGGTGCATGTATGGTGTGAGTGTTTTTGAGCAGATCTCCCATTGGGTCCTCTCGTTTTGGCGTGAAGGGAACTTTGGATAAGAGGAAGCTGAAAACACCACTACCATGTCGATCTCCTGAGTTCACACCGAACAAGGGATAAGGAGACAAGTATCCTGCAACAAGAAGCTGAGTCGAGGAACCGCTGGTGACCCGCTCAAGGTTTGGCACCCTGAACTGCTGTCGTCCTGCGAGACCCCTCTGCATCTGATCGTCCTAGAAGGTCTGCGAAGGCGCTTTGACCCATTGGAATAGTGGGATCAACTTTTCCCGGCACCTTCATCAAACCCTGCAAGTAAGCCTTTTCGGAAGTGTCCCTGGGCCAACCAGTGGGCTGACCAGCTTACGCAGGACGCTTTGCTCTGTCACCGCCGCCGTTTCGGGGAAGCCCTCGAAACCTGGTTTACTGCTTGCTCTGCGTCCACGGCACCCTCACACCGAATTTCGTACACTTGGTATTCCCAGGTCTGAAGTGAGATGAGGGCGCCCGGACCAGAGTAAATGCGGTTGCCGTGTTGCCCTGCTGTGGTAACAACCTGTGCACGTCCGCTGCATTTGGGACACCCTCGACCCTGCATCCTGCTACGCAGAATCTACACGGTGTCGAGACATCCTGATCATCGCAACTGAACCTGCCAGCAACGTGAACTGAACTGGAGAAGTCTGGGTCTGCCTGAGTCGGGGACCGGTGAGTAGTCCATACCCCAACCGGTGGCCCCTCGCGCAGGAGCCTGTTTCTTTTCTACCGCTGTTGCGAAATAGCGACTCTATCCCGCACTCTCACCCTGCCTCTGCCCACAAGTGGAGGCCCTGCTTGAGTAGTGGGGACTTGTTCTGCATCGCTTCATTCACCTTCCTGAACTGCCTGATATCCTCGAAGAGGCCCTCTTTTGTCCATTGGCACCAGCGCGTGCAGGTACTTTTGAGCATAAGGCTCCTCTCTTCATTGGGCTCGGACTTCCTCCTAGTTAGGTGTATTTCAGATGTCGAACTGTGTCTAATGATTACTTGTACTGCCTGTTTTCCTGCCCATCTAGGTGTTTACATATTACGTGCTCCTAACTCCTTAGACCCCTCGGTCTTGTATATATATTGTATTGATTGTGATGTGTTGGTATACTTTAGTATTATTGTGATTCTTTGCTATGGTCGATGTGACAAAGGCCTTGTAATAAATATGTCTATATTTTTAATATAACACCTGTCTGGAGTAATTTGTAAGTGTCCTTGCTTTGTGTGCTCATTGAGGTCTTTCCATCACCCTCACCCCTCTTGAGACTTAGGGCCTCATTACACGGATGGCGGTGGACCAAGGTGCTATTAGCACCTTGGTCCATGCCGGTAAAATACCGGCACCGCCTTGGTGGAAAGGGGAATTACCACCCTATTCTAAGGTTGGCGGGGCGGTAATTCCCCTTTCCCCCATTGCCCTTCCCCATTCCCATTTTTACCCCATAGGGCTCTATGGGAATGGGGAAGGCGCTAATTACGGTGCCGCAAATTGCGGTACTATAATTAGCTCCCTGGTCCCTTTGCGGGTTGGTTTTTAACGCCTGCAAAAAGCAGGCGTTAAATTCACCAACCCGCAAAGGGACCCCGTAGTAAGGCGGTAAGGGTTTACCGGTACCGGTAAAATACGGTACTGGTAAACCCTTACCGCCTACCGTGTAATGAGGCCCTTAGTCTTGACCGCCGCCATTGCTACCCTGATTGGTCTGGCTTGTCCAGAGGTTACCCTGTTCCAAGAAACTAGGCTGGCCTTCTGAACCTCTGCCCCTCCAGGTCCGAGTTCAGAAATCCATCTTAACAGTGACAGCCGCCGAGCAGCCAGTCAGTGTTTCGTGCGTTCTCAAACCTTCAGGCATTGCAGGCGGGCAACTGTCACCAGTTGCTTTTCACTCAGGAGCAATGTTCCCCTTAAACTGTGCGCATGTGCGCTTTCCCAGCTTCCTTCTGGGTGCTGCTCAAAAGATTTTTGGCTGCACACACAGACAATTCTCACCTATCCAAAAAGATTTAGGGCCTCATTACCCGGTAGGCGGTGAATTAGCGCCATGGCTCATGCCGGTAAAATACCGGCACCGCCTTTGCGGAAAGGGGATTTACCGCCCCATTCCAAGGTTGGAGGGGCGGTAAATCCCCTTTCCGCCATTGCCCTTCCCCATTCCCATTTCTGCCCCATAGGGCTCTATGGGAATGGGGAAGGCGCTAATTACGGCACCGAAATTTTGCGGTGCCGTAATTAGCTCCGCGGTCCCTTAGCGGGTTGGATTTTAACGCCTGCAAAAAGCAGGCGTTAAATCCCCCAACCCGCAAAGGGACCTCGTAGTAAGGCGGTAGGGATTTACCGGTACCGGTATTTTACCGGTACCGGTAAATCCCTAACGCCATCCATGTAATGAGGCCCTTAATAAGGCACAAGTCACAGCACTTACCTGAAATGTTTTTTTCTCTTAAAATACGCAACCAGTCTTGATATTTTGCTAATTTGCATTACACTTCTATGCACCTAAAATCTGTAAGAGCAAAATGGATACTACCGGACAACCTTGACTCTTCCTCTCTTGGTTCTGCAAAAGGTTAGAAGACATATACCTACATGAGGGAGTGAAACTGAATGAGTCTGACCAGAGTGTGTCAAGCAATCAAGTGCAACAATGGTAGCACTCGTGTATAGATGAATACGCTACATTATCAATTCTAAAAGCCGCTTTAAAAACAGTCACCTGTACCTAAAAGTGATTCTAACACAAAGACAAAGCCTAAATAAAGCCACATTGACATTGTATTGTGTGAAACCAAGTGTTAAATCTCAATATTGTGAACCAAAGAGAACAAACAAGCATTACCTTAAGCCCAGAGTTGAACAAGCATTGCCCTCAGTAAAAAGAAGTTAAAGTAAAGGTTTCTATGGAACTAACTATTGCTACCAGAGGACAAGGGGCTAATACAACATCTCTAAAGGTAGAGCTTGTAAAGGACGGACTATGATGTAAAGGAAACGGCAATTAATCATGAACTCACATTTCCAAAACTAATAGAGGTTAAATTGAAAGTATTTGGTTGGTGGCTTGACAAAAGACAAGAGTGGTTGAAAAGCGGTCCTAGAAGGAAGTTGGTGTTAGGACGAGAAAGAGGCATTTCTTTTCTAGCAGAGTTAAAAGGGCATTTATATGAATCTTTTCTTTGTTACCAAAGATGTGAATAATTGTTGAAAGCTGTTTTAAGTGAAGAAGTGTTAAACTTTAGAAGTGTCAGTGGAACTGAAACTTCAGAAACAGTACAGTTGGAAACACTGTTAAGCAGAGAAGTGAAATTGCATGGTGTATGCTTCATTGAGTTAGGTCTGGTAGGAGAGTGGACCAGACAGAAGTGGAAGAGTTGGGTCTGGCAGGAGAGTGGACCAGACAGAAGAGGAAGTAAAGGGCTAGGTGTGAAGTACCCCGGTAGAAATTGAAAATGTTTTGAAGTCTTTCCCAAACAGAAGAGGTAGTTGTGTTTCATTGTGCTAAGAGGGAAGCACTTTGAAGGAAATAATTGGTGCTTACGCTGCTAAGAAAGAGGAACACTGTGGCATCTCCCAACCAGAAGAAGTTGTGTTTCATGGTACTGAATGGGGAAGCACTGTGAAAGGAATCATTGGTGCTTACAGTGCTAAGTGAAGAACACTGTGGCATTTCCCAAATGGAAGCAAATGGAAGACGTTATTTTGTTTCATGGTGCTGAAAGAGAAGCACTATGAAGAGAAGTTAATTGCAACCTGTTTGTGTTTTGTGAATCAGATAAGTTTCAACAAAGATCATCCTGACCAATAATCCCTTTGGCACTGTGGTGTGAACTATATTTTGTGGAGAAGAATAATCTTTTCTTTGTTGAACTGTAGAGTGTTGGAACTTTTCTTTAATACGCAGAGGAGAGGTGCGGCTGTATTCCAAGAGAAGGTGTATTTGAATAGGTGTCTGGAGGATCAGTAAAATAATGTAAAATTTGCTTTAATAACAGACCGGGGGCTTGATCTCCCTCTTCCAACGCTTGTTCGGAGTGGGTCAAGAGCAGATTGGGTGATCAAGCTCCAGCGGCTGAAGACATGTAGGATTTGCTGGGGATATCTACCTACTCACTGAATGAAAGTGCTAATAATGAGCAGGCAGAGAGGGCTGCTCCTGTACTCTCGAATCATGGGCCGGAAAACTGCCTAACTTGCAAAGGACATTAGTGCCTCAGCTGCCGCCCCAACACACAGCATTGGGCCTGCCTGCAGGTGTGGGTGATAGTCCTATGACTTTAGAGCAAAAAAGGAAAGCGTTGGAAAATAAGCAGGCTTTTGGTCCTTCTCTTGTGGCTCCTCTGAAAACTGGAGTGAATGTTATTGTCACCTTTTGATTTGATATTGAACCGCTCCAGTGTGTTAGCCCTGTTTGATATTATTCCCTGCCCGTGTGCTATTGTTGGTGTGCATGTTAGTCTGACTCGAGTGTACCTTCTAGTATTTTTGACACTCTTGCTGAGGGAACGCCACATTGCTGAACAAGTACTATTGTTCCTCTTGCTCCAATGTGACCTGATTAGTTCACAAGCTTTGGTATTAGAGGACTTTAAGTCGTTCTATCGAACTACATTTCCCATCGGGCAAAGACTTCTTAATTTCATCTGCAGCACGTTAGCGCTGGTGTGCTTGCAGGCTGGTTTTCGCTGGTGCGCGCCTAGGTTGTGCGGGTGCTTCCTTATCGCCCTTGCTCGCGTCTTCCCTGAATTCTCTTCATACAGCATTATGTCAGCTGCCTTTGCACATCTAGACAATATGCGTAATTTTAGAAATACTAACCCTACCTTGAATGTCATCGGACAACGCACCAACGGGCTGTGATTGCCTGGCACTACATGGTCATGGAATGTACAACTCAGACGGTCAATTCTGACAAAAATACCTTCCAGCAGAAAGACACTGTCCATGCCAGTGAGCTTTGTGAGGCACACAATTTAGAGATCTTAGAAGGGGCTGGGGACTCCTCATTACAGAAACAAAATAAGATGGAATTCCGACAGAGTAAGCTTGAAACTAATCAGGATGAAAATCCTTTTAAGCATGCTCCTTCGGTTACTGAACAGACTATTGCAATAAATAGTCCTAGAACCTACACTAGTACTAACATCTATATTATGGATACCCTGCACCTAGCACCATGTACTTAATAATTATCAGATGCATTATACTACACCTGACAGCACTGTTAATGGTTCTATTCAGGAATCTTATCTTAATATATCCTTGCTTAATACCCTCTCCCTCGTTCAACTTGGATTCAAGATTGCAGACCATCCTGTTACTTTCAAACCAGACATGCTTGCTTTAAGAGAAACAAGGCTCCATGAGGCAGCCCAGATGGCAGCCTCGCAGGCAATCCTACCCGGCTACAAGGTGTTTAGGTCAGACCGCTTCCGGCAGAGAGGCTGTGGGGTCTCTCTTATTGCCAAGGAACACTTGGATTACTATCCACTTAATATGATAAATCTTGAGGGCTGTGAAATCTTGTTCGTAAAAATGAAGGGTACTCGGAATTCATCAATGGGTGTTCTTGCTCTGTATCAACCTCCCAATCATATGCCACATTTCATAGAACACCAGCTCGCCCTCCTCAATTAAGTCACTAAGCCCCAATCACCAGTGCGTGTGCTAGGTGACTTCAATCTCTGGGCAGAAGATAAGCAGGACATTTAAGCAACTTCACTACTTACAGCCCTTGGAGCCATTGGCTCCATTCAACTAGTGAAGGAGCAAACACATAACGATGGCTAAACATTAGATTGGGTATTGACCCATAATATCCCTATTGCTTCCATTACCTCTTGGGAGGATAGCTCAGAGGCAATGCGCTTGCCTTGGAAGCAAGATGACGTGGAGCAGCATGGGTTCGATCCCCAGCTACGCGCTTAGAAACCTCTGGGTATTAAGTGCGTTATAAATAACAAATTACAATTACAATGACCAAACTGTTGTCAATGATCATGACCATGCAATGGTCAATTTATCAATGCTACTACCAATAAAACCACCTGGGCTTTACAAACTACCCAGAATATAGAAAAAGAGTAGGAATTTCAGGCATGCCACAGCATCTACCTTTTCGGCAACTGTAACGGCTAAGCTAGACTCACTTGACTCCCATGATGATCCTACCGAGACCTGGTATCACATTTGCTAGATGCTATTTCAAATACTATTGACTTCCTGGCACCTGAAAAAATGTAAATGATCAAACTACAGCCAGCCAAGAACTCCTGGTTCGGTGATGACTTCATTCAGTTCAGAAAACAGAAAAGAAACTTGCCCCCATACTCTGACTGCTTATAAGGAATCTGTTCAAAGATTCAAACGTGTTTTTATTGAGTCCAAATCCATGTACTTTAACACTAGAATTAATAACGCCAGGTCGAGCTCTAACAAACTCTTCAGAATTCTGAAAGAGATTGAGGGCAACGGTCCATCATCCCTTTTAGCAGCCAGAAATATAGCCTGGTGTCAGGAAGTACAGAATGAGTTTGTAAGTAAATTCGGCTGCCATCAACAGGCAATTATATGTTGGTTGCACTTCATCAAGGGTTCCACCTCGACACAGGATCATTGCACATCCCAGTTGACCCTACTGTTAGTCCCACCCTTCCGGTTTCTGAATTTAGATAATGCACCGAAGCAGAAATGTTCAGGAAAGTATCTTACCTGAAACCAATCTCCTGTGTCTGCCCATTCAACATCTTTAAAGGGTCCCTGTATGTGCTAGTTCCTTGGATCACAAATATTGTGAATGCTTCCGTTAGGAACGGTATAGTTCCCTCTTTTCCTAAGGAAGCTTGGATCACCCCACTGTTAAAGAAACGTAGCTGAGACCCCTCTTTGCCAAAAAATTACTACCCAATCACAAATGTTCATACCTCCTCAAAATCCATGATCAGATTGCATACCCGCAGCTCCAGGAATTCGTAGAAACCAACAACATCTTAGGTACCTGACAATCGGGATTTAAATAGAAACATGGTATAGGAACCGCCCTATTGGCTCTTAAGTCTAACATCACTAGTATTGTGAAGAAGGGCCATGCTGCATTGTTAATGTTACTGGACTTCTCAGCGGCCTTCGATCGGGTGGACCACAAACTTCAGATAAATAGGCTTCAGGGTATGCACACTTCTCAGAGATGGCTGCCCAGTGAATTGAATCCTTCTTGTGCCCTAGAACTAGAGTAGTGACCGTGAACGCCCAAGGGTCCCCGATTATGCCGCAAGGCTCATGTTTGTAGCCAACTCTATTCAATATATTCATCAGGCCCTATCTCGACCTCTTGGATAATCTGGGTGTACAGTATACTAATTCTGCTGATGTGACACCCAGATTCTCCTTGAATTGTCAGGTAATCACTCGCAAGACTCGCAGGCCCCGAACAGTGTCTATACCGCCATTCAAGCATGGATGGCTGTCAACTCTCTCGCCCTCAGTGATAAGAAAACAGCTGCTCATCAATGCCTGAGGTCTTCGTTTGAAACAATTTGACCCCCTCTACAAGCATTTTTCGATTATGGCTGTGAGATACATGTAGTTTGACAGGTCAAGACATTGGGAGTCATACTGGATGCCGAGCGGTCCATGAAACCCCACGTCTCTCACCTCTGTTTCTCTTGTGGATACATTACAAAGCTCTTGCATCAAATAAGGCATTACTTGTACTTTGGAAACCGATCTGATTATCTGGTTGTCTGTTATATTTGTTATTTGTGTGCCCTGAAGCCCGTCGACATGTGACATGTAATAATACATAAATAATAATAATATTGAATCTATAGATATCGCACAGGTTGAATTTATTAATGACATGAAGTTTGACTATGTTTTCTTACAAATTGAGTCGATGATTGTAATGAAAATGTTACTTGAAGCTGCCCCCCTTCTTTTTCCATTGAGATATGATCTAACAGAAGTAAACCGAGGGGAGGTTCTAGGCCGTAGCAGCAGATATGTAGATGTTAATGAAGGTTTGTGCAAGAGGCTTAGTTCTCCCCCTTGCTCCCCCCTTCAAGGTTATTGCGCTGGGGCTGCCCGTTTGTTTTAGTGGAGATATTGCAGGTTTTGCATTCGGATATCTCTGTGTTTCAGATTAAATCTTGAAGGTAATCTGTCTGCACAAATTGTTACATTTAAGGACCTAAAACAAGGCTATATTCTAGCTCCCATGTTATTCAACTTATTTATATCCGATATTGGAGCAACCGTAGAGGAAGTAAGATCTAGCCCTCCGCGGATTAATGGGGTTGCCTTAAATTGGCTGTTAAATGCGGATGATCTGGTGCTTCCTGACCATACTCCAATAGGCATACAGCGCCAGCTTGATCAGTTACATCAGTATGCATATTCGAATGACCTCACAGTAAATGTGGCAAAATCAAGGGTTTTGGTAATGAAGTAGTCAAGGAAAAGGGAGAAACCTGCTGGCAGATGGTATTTGAACAATGAGCCGCTCGAAAGGGTTACTACTTTCCCGTAACTGGGGTTTTAAATTCCAGGAGGCTGACCACAGCTGTTCAGAATTTCGATGTAAAAACATAAAACTACTCTACTTGCCTCCCAGGCATCTGCTTTACACTACAGATTTGGTAGATGCCTCCTGGTTCCGTTAATTAGATTCTTTAAGGTGAAAGTTGTGCCCTCGTTAACGTATGGAGCGGAAACCTCTTTCGACTTTACCCCTGTATTGTGGAAGAAACTGGAGGGACTGTTTTGGAGGAGAGTCTTGCGCTTACACAACGCGGTACCTGCTCAAATTATTCGTTATGAGTTGCCTTTACTGTCATTTGTCAGTGACAGTGCAGTGGAAAATTGTTACATTCTTCAGGAAATGTTTAGTTGCAGATTTTTTTACTATGTTTCATGTTGTGAAAGATGATTTAGCAAATAATAAAGGTAAGCTTTGTCTCGCTATGAGGTGGAGTTGCTTAGATCTCATCAGAGCATCGGATGCCTCTCTCGACCTACTGATTGACAATCCACTGGCAGTGAAATGTAAAATGTGGCAGAAAGACTGGATTGACACTGTCATAGAGTGTAAAAAGTTTAAGATGTTCTCTTATTTGACCAATGAGACTCGGAGCCTGATTCTGAGCTCTGTGTAAAATAAGTAAAGTGCCATTCCTTGATCGCAAGACACTTTACTTGTTTCCTCCATGTTCTGTGCCTATATTTACAAAGGCACAGACTATGGAGCAAAAATGAAAAGTGTCTTTTTTACTCATGGAATGACACTTTTCTCATTTTACACAGAGCTCAGAATCAGGCCCTAAATCTGTTAATATGTTACCCAAAAAATTGCCTCACGCATGGTGGAGATGGCGGTTTTTAAGATTTTGAATGAATCTGTATCCGACAAGGGAAGTTCTTGTTGTGTGTGCTAAAAACACTTTACTCCCGACTGTGACGATTCACTAGATTTGTCACTTCTCCCCGAGAAAGAGCTCTTTCTCATGAGGCCAGGGAGGTGAGGCCGCTACCCGATAGTCCCCCTGGGGTTGGTATAATGCGGGAGGATCTCTTTGGGAGGGACTCCCCCTCTGGGAATAAGGATGACTTTACACACCCCCACATACTCCAAGTCTCCTTTCTCTGCTAACCTCTTTGTAGACAGTAGACCTGTGCTGTTATAAGTCAGAGCACCTCAAGGTTCTTGAAAGATGAAGAAAACAGGAACCTAGGTAATCCAAGTACTGGGACGAATTGGCCCCGCGGAGCAATGAAGATGAAACCTGTGAAAGAGACACAGCACTTATACAATGGGACCAGACAATGCTGGCAACATTGTATACAAACTGACAATGGACTAAACGCTTCGTCTCAGGCAGCTGTGGGAGCCGGCAGGTGTGCTGCGCACCAAATGCGGGAGATACAAACCTGCATTGCTGATCCGGAGAAAGAGAGCTCCAAGGACACTGGAAGTCTGGTGATCGGAAGGTCTGCAGGAGCAGAGGTGTGCACAGCAGTGTCGAGAGGAGGAAGGAGCGCAGACAGCAGCCGGGAACACTGTCACACAGCCGCAGGGGAAACAAGATGCCGGAGAAGCTGAACTGAACGCCCACCATTCCAGCAACCCGTGGTGATGTGCCGAAAACCCCAACACGGTAAAGGGTGGCAGAGGGGACCAGGAGGGGCTGCGGGGCAGTTTACAAAGAGGGCGCGTGCAGTTCTCTCTAGGCCCCTTTGCAATCATAAAGCTTGGTTGACACATTCCCTTTTACCAGAGACCTTTTCTTAGTTCAAGGGCATTTTAATTGTGGTAATTGTTTTTTTTGCTTTGGGTGAATATTATCAGTATGTGCGTTCTAACGGTGGTTTCGGTTGTTCGGATTCCTCTGTGTTATTATTTTTCTTAGTAATTGACTTTAATTGTGGGCCAGTTGCTGTGGGGGAAGAGCAAATGTTGATAAAATCAATACTGGCCAGCCATCAAAATCTTTGCTTTTGCAGGTGAGGTTGGAGCAACAACAATCCTAACTTAGAGGATATTCTGGTATATAAATATTAAAACTACCATGAAGTAGGTATTTTTATTTTTATTTATGCCCTGTTTTATCTTTACAAACTCTGCACATTCCAGCCAAGCAGTGTGTTGTAATCATGGGCCATTTTAAAGTGACAGTATTGCAATCCAAAATAATCAAGTGTTTCTTGCTTAAGATGTAAAGTTACACTTTGTACAGCCCATTATATTATGGTTATTTTGTTATAAATCTAATGCTATAGGACATTTTCTGTCGTAACAGTTGGCAATAAAAAAGAATCAGTAATGTAGAAGTTCAAACTCTGCCTCCATTGTAGCTCCTTTCTTCACGTTGTGTGTTCAAACCTCTACACTGCCAATGCTCTGGTCACACAGGATGTTCAAGCATATATAAACTGAAGGTCAGCATGGTATGCAATCTGGATTGACTCAGTGGAAAGGTACAGTTAGTTTGCTTTTATGCCTAACTGCAATGTGGGTAAAAGAAAATAATTTGTACAAGGCTACTTGCCCATACACAACATATCGCAACATGGCACAGGGTGCATCGCATATCAGTTGATATTTGAAATCTTAATAACCAGTACTGTATGCTACATTTAACAATATCAAACAGATGGAGACTTTAAAAAGGATAGAAATTTAGAATAAGTGGTTGTGGCATTTGGGAGTGATAATGCCTATGTAGCAAGGTATTTTGTTTTACTGGGTTCAAGTGGGTTCTGAAGATCAGAGCTGCTGTGGAGAAGAAGCACCTCCCCTTTTTAATCTGCACAGATGTGACATTTGTTTCCGTAATGGGGGAACTGTCCCTATTCCTATTACTTCAAATGTTTTATCTCGCCCCCTTTCCCTTTTTTCACTCTATTTTATATTATTGCCAAAATACCTGTCACTTTAAATCCATTGCTTGAGTGCTGATAAATGTCTCGGCACTTAAATGACATATCACAGAGTGCAACTTGATGGGATTGCACTGCACACTGGTTAAGAGGCATTGAGCTCACCATCTCAAATCCATCAAGCCATGTGAAACTGGTGTGGTGTTTACAATATGGTGCTATGTATCAGAGACATAACGGGAGTCGACCTACCATGGTCCCCAAAAGTCATTCTGCTGGGGGCAGTAGCAGAAGGGAAATATGCAGCCTCAGGGAACAGAGCGGCCCTCATACCCCATCTACTGACTGCAGCTAGAATGACAGTGGCCCAACGGTGGAAGATAGTGGACGGTCCTACAGCGCCATGGTGGTGGGTGAAAGTGTGGGGAGTTATGGCAATGGAGAACATCTGCACCACAAAATCAGGGACATATCTGAAATTCTTGGCCATATGGGAACCCCTTCAGGATTACGTGGGAGAGAGGGAGACTCAATACTTTAAACCCCGGATCCTCAGAAATATCCACATCAAATAAAGACAGCAGAGACTATGGCTGAGGGGTTGGCTCATGGAACTGTTCTGGTTACAAGCCAAGTTTTTTGTTTGGTACAATAATGGGTGGGGGGGGCGGGTAAGGTGGGAGGGGATAGAAAAGTAAGAAGACAATACTGGATTTGACGCTAAGGTTCAAGCGTAATGAATATGGGGTTCATGAAGGTAACAATGTTCATAATGCATATTGTAATTAATGACCAATTATTGTCTTAGTAAAAATAAAAATAAAGTTGGTTAAAAAACAATATGGTGCTATGTTGACATTTTGTTTTTATGTTTGATGGAGGGGTGCTGTGACGTAAGCGATGTAACTATCCATCGGACCATGGTGATGCGAAATACATCAACTCTATGCAATAGTAAAGGGAGCAGCCTGCCAAATGGTGTGATAGACTGCAGCACACTACAGAGCTGTGTGCCTCATCTTGTTTGTCCCGTCGCAGTGCACCAGGGCAATGAGGTCCTGTATGCAGCCCCTGTGCTTACCAATAACAATCAAGTCCGAGCCAACAGACTTGTTAGTGGAGTTGCGCTGGAACTGCCTTTAAACACTACTTCTACAGTGCCTGGCAAGTTCTCCCTCTGACAAACATCACGTTTGAGGTGGACTTCATACAGTAATTGAAAACAAATAAAATCAATGTTTGGTACATATAGGTGAGCACACAGCTACTAAGTCTGAATATGTTTTTCCATTTTTATTGGATTATTAAAAATACCTACTGAAGAAGCTGCTTAGTGTGGAGAATCCTGGGGATCCCCCAATGAAACCCTGTGTAAAATCTGCTCACATGTCGCCAGGAGAGGGCAGACGCTTCCCGATTCCAATCCTGTTGGTGGTGTACTGCTGGAGGATCAGCTGGGTGGAGACGGGGCCCATGGTAGAGGGGAACGTTTGCAGGATGAGACACAGTATCTTTCCCTAGAGGGGGGCACTTGTGTTACTGGGTTAAAGGAGGAATTGGCATATTGTGAATGCAAAGGATCTCAACCTCCTACTAAAGAAGGGGAGATAAACCCCCAAGGTACAACACAACAAAGTGGTATTGTAAGGAAACCAGTCTTTTGCCTCCCTAAAAATATATGCCAGCCCGAGACCAAAGGTATATTAAAAGAGATGATGAAACTGTAGCCATTCTTATTCCAACTATCTCTAAGAAGCCTAAATCTTACTGTTCCTCTTCTAAAAATGTTAAGAGAAGTGAAACTGTTGCAAAAACCATCAAAGCAGTAGAAAGATCTAAGTTTATGGAAAAAAAGGACTACATGTCCCAGAATGCATCAGGGACAGTGACGAAGAAGAGGGCTAAAGAGGCATGCAGAGTTGGAGAACAGGCAGGCAAGCATACAATTCGAGGGGGATTGGGTCCTCCGACGTATTCCATATCTATGACAGGTAATGTCCACAGCTGTGCTGCTTCGGAAAATCTTTGGCATCTGCGTCCTGCGTCGATGCGCCGTCCCCTAGGACCTCCTCCGACGGCCGACGTCACCCGATGTGATAAGTAGGACGCACGACGCCCATAGCCTCAATTCCGTTTTTTCCGCGAACGTGTTCGCTTCGTGAATCTCGGTACGCCTCGACTCGTTGGAGTTACTGTTTTCTTTCTCGGTTCGTTGAACCTGTTCGGTTTGTTTGTGGCGATGTCTTTTTCATCTTTGACCCCGCGTCCGGGCTTCAAGAACTGCGGGGACTGTGGGTCCAAGATGTCGGTCACGGACTCGCACGACGCCTGCCTCTGGTGCCTCGGGGAGGCCCACGATACGGACGACTGTGTCGACTGCCAGTCGCTCACTGCGAAGGCCTTGCAAGAACACAAGAAGAAACTGTCGGTAGGTCGGGTGTCTAAGCCCCGGAAGTCGAGGTCTGCGGGGCTTTCGACCGATGACTCGAGGGGTGACTCTCCGCGTCGTCGTCGGAAGTCCGGTGGGTCTCCTTCCAGGAGTCGGTCTCGCCACTCCTCCGCCTCTTCTAGGCATTCAAGGAAGCGTCGGCATAGGTTGCCTTCCCCGTCCTCTTCCGAGGACTCCGCCCGTCGGCGGGTCGCTCATCCCTCCATGCAAGCGACACCGGAGGAATGGGCTTCCCTCGGGAAGCAGATGCTAGTGATTCTGGAATCGCAGGGCACCGGTCTGTCTGCGTCTCCGAGTGGGGTCGGTCGGCACCGGTCGAGAGCCACCGCCCGTACGCCTTCGTGCTCGGGTGGTCGGCACGGCTCGCGGGGGCGGTCCCGCTCGGACAAGGGTAGCCGTTCTCGCCATGCCCGTTCCAGGTCCCGGTCCTCGACACGCTCGAGACCGCGTGATCCTGTGCCGTCTTCGAAGAAGACGTCGACGCCTGTGGCGCCGAGGTCGTCGACGATTACTCTCGAGGTTCCGTCTTCGAGGGGGTCGTCGGCGCCCAGGCTGTTGAGAGACACGCTCGGAGCTCCGGCTTCGAGGACTGTGTCGACGCCGCCGATGCTGGAGGCGTTGCAGCTGATGTTGACGCCGATTCGCTCGACGTCGACGCCTTTTCTGTCGACGCCGGCGCTGACTCGCTCGGCGCCCTCGACGCCTTTTCTGTCGACACCGGCGCCCTCGACGCCTTTTGGGGCGGTGGTGTCGGAGGGGCCCCATGACACGGGGTTTGCCCCTAGAAAGGCCATGGCTAAGGTCCGGCACTGCTTTGGTCCGCAGAGGTCTTCCTCTCCCCGCCTGGAGTACATTTCAGAGGGTGATGAAGGCTCTGATGGCGGTATGGTTCCGGTTACGGTTCCGGATGAACTTATCTCGGGCCATAGTCAGTTTGATGACCTGAGGCAGTCACTGCATGATGCCAGTGGATTGGACACCTCTCCGGAGGTGGAGTTTTGTCGGCCGAGCCTGGCACTCATGCCGATTCGTCATATCGGCGCCTTATGTCTCGGGTTACCGAGTACTTGGGTTGGTCGGCTCTCCCAGGGGAGTTCATTCAGGATGATCGCATGGACATCCTTGATCTCGGTCCACCCACTGACCCGGTTTTGCCTTTTCATATGGCTTTGCAGAGAAGGGTGGCGGTGGCTTGGACTGCTCCGGAGAGTCTCCCGGCAGTGGGCAAGTCTTTGTCGTGAAAATACCGTCCAGCCAGAAGCGACCCCTGCTACTTGTCTAGGCACCCCACCCCGGAGAGTTTGGTAGTGCAGGCGGCTACGGCCCCGGCAAAGCAGGCGTTGTATCCTACCATCCCTCCAGATAGGGACGACAAACGTTTTGACGGCTGGGCGAAGAAAGTGTTTTCTTCTGGGGGTATGGCGCTTCAGGCGGCCAACTCCATATGTGCCTTGTCTCGTTTCACGCACACTCTGTGGAACTGTGTTGCATTAGCGGCTGATCATATTCCCGAAGGGGACGAACGGGATGGTTTCCTTGCTATGGTTCAGGATAGCAAGGATGCCATGTGTGAGGCTGTTCAGTCGGGTTTGGACTTGGCGGATTGTGTCAGCCGGTCCATGGCGGCGAGCACCGTAATGCGCAGTCTTGCGTGGTTGAGGAAGTCTGGGTTCGCTCCTGATGTGCAGTCCCGGCTCCTCAACATGCCCTTTGACGGTGAACACCTTTTTGGCAGCAAGGCTGACGAGAGCCTTGAGAGGTTGCAGACCTCCAAAGCTTCAGCGAAGTCGTTGGGCGCTGCAGTTCGACAACCTCTGCCTTTTCGTCCTAGGGGACAGCAATGGAGGGGAGGTTCCTTTCGCTATTACTCATCCTTCAGTAAAGCAAGAGGAGCTAGCAGTCAAAGAGGCCATCGTAAGAGTGCCAGAGGTGGAAACAAAGGTACTCGAGGTGCCAAGGCCGCTCGGGCAGTTGCCGCTACCACTCAGTCATGAGGCCAGGTCCCATGGTTCGCCGGTTGGGGGAAGGCTGGCGCAGCATCTTGTAGAGTGGCAAGCCATTACTTCAGATGTGTGGGTTCTGGAGATCATAACCCACGGCTACTGTCTTCCTTTTCTGCAGAGGCCTCACGACAATCCACCAGGGAACCTCTCTTTGAAGAGTCCGGATCCGCTCCTTGCGCAGGAAATTCAAGCCCTGCTGGAGAAAGGCGCCATAGAACTGGTGCCTGTAGCGGAGAAGAACAAGGGATGGTATTCCCCTTATTTTTTGATTTCAAAGAAAGATCGGGGATTGAGACCCATCATGGACTTGCGCGGTTTGAACAAACTCCTCAGGAAGGACAAGTTCAAGATGTTGACTCTTTCTCATGTCCTCCAGGCCCTTCAACTTCAGGACTGGTTGGTGTCTCTCGACCTCAAGGATGCTTACTTCCATGTGCCGATCCATCCCAAGCACAAGAAGTACCTGAGGTTCGCGGTTGGCGACTCGCACTTTCAGTTTCGGGTCCTGCCGTTCGGATTGACCTCAGCCCCAAGGGTTTTCACCAAGTAAAGGGAGGATTCACGTCTACCCCTACCTGGACGATTGGTTGATCAGGGGGAGCTCTCCCGAGCAAGTCCTGGATCATCTGTCCGTCACCTGCCACTCCCTTCACAGGCTGGGCTTCTCCCTCAATTTAAAGAAGTCCCATTTGACACCAACGCAGCGGCTCCAGTACATCGGAGCAGTGCTCGACACGTCCCTGGGGCAGTATTTTCTTCCTCAGGTGAAGGCTCTTCACATTCAGCAGATGGTGCACAAGTTCCAGTTTGCCCAGACTCTACCAGCATCCGAGTTCTTGAGACTGCTCGGCCTCATGACATCCTGCATTCTTCTGGTGCCAGAGGCTCGTCTGCGGATGAGATCTTTGCAGTGGGTGCTCAAGCGCCAGTGGTCTCAGTCCTCCGGCAGGCTGTCGGACCCTGTTCAGGTGCCGCCCTCGGTAGCCCGGGACCTTCTGTGGTGGGCCGTCGAGGGCAATCTGATGAAGGGTGCCCCATTTTGGCTGCCCTGGCCGGAGGTGACGATCGTGACGGACGCATCCCTCACGGGATGGGGAGCTCATGCCAACGAGCTGAGAGTCAGCGGTCGTTGGTCTCTGTCGGAGTCCAGACTCCTTATCAATCTGTTGGAGCTGAGTGCCGTCAGGCTAGCCCTGAAGGCTTTTCTGCCGACTGTGCGCGGGAAGAGTGTCCTGATTCTGACGGACAACACGGTGGCCATGCACTACCTCAACAAAAAGGGGGGGCAGGGTCACTTCCTCTGTGCAGGGAGGCGATGCAGCTCGAGTTCTGGGCCATCCAGCAGGAAGTTTCGATCTCGGCAGTTCATCTGGCCGGAGGCGACAACGAGACGGCGGACGCTCTGAGCAGGCAGAGCACGATCTCTCACGAGTGGGAGCTGGCTCAGGAGATTCTCCTGGAGATCTTCGCCCTTTGGGGGACCCCTCAGGTGGATCTCTTCGCCTCCAGTGTCAACTGGAAGTGCGAAAGGTTTTGCTCGCGGGAATTTCCTCCAAAAGGAGCCTTAGGAGACACGTTCGTGGTGGAGTGGTCATTCCCACTGCTGTACGCGTTTCCTCCAGTCTCCGTCATCCCGCAAGTGTTGCGGAGGTTACGGAGGTTCGGTTCCCGGATGATCCTCATTGCTATGGCATGGGCCCGGAGGACGTGGTACCCGGACCTTCTAGACTTGTCCATCTGCCCTCCACGTCGTCTTCCCTACCGAGACGATCTGCTCTCACGGGAGGGGGGTCAGGTTCTCCATCCAGAGGTCAGATCCCTCAATCTTCACGCTTGGCTTCTGAAAGGTTGAGGTATAAGGATTGGGACCTCCCTGAAGACGTGATGGAGGTGTTGCTCTCGGCCAGGCGGCCGGCAACTAAGTCTCTGTACCGTTGCCGTTGGAGAAAGTTCTGCGACTGGTGCAGAGTTCAGAATGTGAATCCTTTTGAATGCGACATTCCCATGGTTTTGTCTTTTTTGCTTTCTTTGGCCCACAGGGGCTTGCAAGTGGGGACCATTAAAGGTTACCTGGCGGCGCTGTCCATATTTAAGCGCTCGTCTGAAGAGTGTTCCTATTTTAAGATTCCTTTAATTTCGCAGTTTTTGAAAGGGCTCACTAATGTGTTCCCTCCGTCACCTTTTTTGGTGCCAGGTTGGGATTTGAACCTTGTTCTTAAGTTTCTTATGGGTGCTCCGTTTGAGCCTTTACATTCTTTCCCTTTGAGGCTGTTAACTCTGAAAACTGTGTTTTTAGTTGCGGTTACTTCCGCTTGCAGAGTGAGTGAGTTACAGGCACTTTCAGTTAAGCCACCCTTCACTGTATTTCACAAGGACAGGGTTGTCCTTAGAGTTCGTCCTCCTTTTCTTCCGAAGGTGGTTTCGGAATTTCATTTGAGCCAGAAGGTTGTTCTTCCGGCGTTCTATCCTCCTCCACATCCTGGTAAGGAAGAGGAGAGGCTCCATAGGCTTGATCCTAGGAGAGCGTTGAGCTTTTATATCTCGCGCGTGTCCCGGGTCAGAGTGGATGATCAACTTTTCATTGGTTACGCTGGAAAGCGTTTGGGACAAGCTGTGACGAAACAGACTTTGTCTCGTTGGATTATTTTAGCTATCTCCGAGTGTTACCGCTTGGCGGGTAAGGACCCTCCGGCTGGCTTGAGGCCCATTCTACCAGAGGAGTGGCTGCGTCTACTGCCCTGCAGAGGGGAGTTCCTATTCGTCACATCTGTGATGCAGCCACCTGGGCTTCAGTACATACTTTTGTACGTCACTATTCCCACTATTTCCATCAGGGGGCAAGATCTGGCCTTTGGCAAGGCAGTTCTCTATTCCGCACTTTGATTGGGCATGCTAAATTTGTATTCTAAATTCTTTCCCACCTCCTTGCTTGGTACTGCTTTGGGAGTCTGTCATAGATATGGAATATGTCGGAGGACCCAATCCCCTCGAAGAACAAGTTACTTTCTTACCTGGTAACATTCTTTCGATGGGATGGTCCGACGACGTATTCCATATCGCTCCCTCCCTGCCTTCCCCGCTGCAGAATTTCTTTTGCGATTGCAGCTTGCGTTCCGCAAGGCCTCGTGTGTCTGACTGGCAGAAAACTTGTGGCACACGTTCTGGGAAAAAACTATAACTGAGGCTATGGGCGTCGTGCGTCCTACTTATCACATCGGGTGACGTCGGCCGTCGGAGGAGGTCCTCGGGGACGGCGCATCAACGTCATCGACGCAGGACGCAGACACCAAAGATTTTCCGAAGCAGCACAGCTGTGGACATTACCTGTCATAGATATGGAATACGTCGTCGGACCATCCCATCGAAAGAACGTTACCAGGTAAGAAAGTAACTTGTTCCTCTATGGCAAGGTCAGGCAATTAAGACTGAGGGTCTGCACCCAAAGCCAATTAATACACCTGAGGGGAATAAAACGCTTCTGCAGGAGGGCGTCATAGAGGGAAGCTGAAACAAGAGTTGGAAGGTCGGCAGCAGCAGTAGGTGAAGCAATAGAATTGGAGGCGGGCAGTTCACAAGGAAGTGCAACCACAGAAAGGAGACTGGAGCAGAGAACAAGCAGATTTCACCTGCCGGCTCTGAGTTGGTCCTGTGCTCACAAACCCTGTCTGGCTGTGGCTGCATTGGAAGAGACTGGAGAAAGCAGGCAGTCTTTCCAGGTGCACCTGATTTTTGTAAATGTAGAGCTGAAGTCCTGTCTTTTACCAGCGGCCTGTGTGCAGAAGCAAGCCGAGGGAAGGAGGAGAGAGGGAGACCCTTTCTTGATGAGGCCCAATCCGAAACACTTGTGCTGAGGAAGGGTGTGGATCCTGTTAGTGCCTGTAGTAGCAGTATCAGAGGAAAAGAAGTTGGGACATTGAGGCAAACCGCAGCCAGATTAATATTGGAGTCGGTGAATGAAAGATCGAACGCCAAAGCAGCAGAAATTCCTTGCCGGTAACTGTAACCAGCTGAACTTCATTTGCACTGAAGGTAAAGCGAGTGAAAGTCTTCATAGTTGTGGGAAGATCGTTCCAACAAAAGGGAAATGTGTCACGCGCTTATTGAGATGTAAACAAAGTGCTTGCGTGTGTGAAAAGTCTTTATTTACCATTCTTACCTTTAAATCCTTGACCGGCGAAGTCGCGTGTTTGCTAATAACACAGAGAGCGGCAGTGGTAAGCATTAGCAGACAAGGAAACATCACTTCAGAGAGGCAGCGTATGCAAGATTCTGTTCCCCGATTGTTGTTACAGGCAAAAGCTGCCTTTGTAAAAGGGGAAAGCAAGTAGCAAGTCGCATTTCACCATCAAGAAGTCATCACGCGTCCCTAAAATCAATTGTGAAGTGACTATTAACTCTTGTAACATCGTACTTTTAAATATTATAGAAGTTGATAAAGTTGTTAAATGTAGAAGCAGAACAAGCTTTGCCCAAGCCAATAGACAAAACCTTACCAAGAGGGAACCAGCTGAAACAAGAACTAAAGCTTGCTATCTTGATGTTTTTGAAGCTAGTACTAACCTAGGATCCTCTGATACAAGGGTGACCAAATCTTTTGAAACTGTGAGAGTGGCTTTACAACTGTGGGCTAAGTCATGGAGATGCAGAGAAGCATATGACTGTGGGGAAGGGAGGAAACAACTACATATCAGTTAAACGGACGTTGTGGCAGTCAGAAACTGAAGCAGATTTCGAGGTGCTGCAAGACTTAGAAGAAGGGCAAAGAGGCTTCCCTTTCTGGTAGAAGTAGAAAGAAGAGTGCATTTCCAACCTGTAGAGGTCGAAGAGTCTTGCGTACGTTGCCTAATAACATTTCCTCTATATCAAATTACAGCAGCAGAAGTTGAATTGTGGTTGTCGAAATGTTTGTCAGAACTGTAATATGCTGAAGAAGTTAAAGTAGAAGTAGTCTGTGAGACGGAGAAGCCTACTCTCACAGTAATCCTAAGAGAAGGAAATTGTCATAGAGAGAGTAATTACTTTAGAAGAAGCATCCTGACAAATTACAGACAAGACACCGCAAGAAGTAAGTTATTAAGTGGAAGTGGCACTTGGTTTTGAACTTTATCCAGGATTACAATTGGTGCTGTTTTCTGTATGGAACTTTCAAAAGGGAGCTTTTCATCCAGGGAAGAAGAAACTGTTACATTTGGATTTTTGTTTAAGTGACTTTTTTATTTTCTTTGTAACTTTTCTAGAATTTATTGGAGACTTTGTTGTCATTGGGGGGAAAAGTGACTTTGGACATTTATGAGGGAGCAGAAGCTCCCCAGAACCAGCAGAAGTCAAGCAAGACCTTCATTCGAAGGGATTGTGTCCTCTGACGAATTTTTTATCTTAGATATCTCCTTCCAGCTCTGCTGGCCTCGGAAAGTTTTTCTCTAGAGGGCGCTGCGCGTCGACATCCGCCGACTCGATGTCCCTCGACAGCCGCCGTATCGATATCGACGTCATCCTGCCTATAAAGGCCGCGCGCAGCGTCCGTTGCTCAGTTCTGTTTTTCCGCGCTTACTCAGTGCCTCGGAATACCGTTGCTCAGTTTCGTAGACAATTTATCCTATTTACCTCGAGATATTCGATCCGTACTCGATGGCTTCCTCGTCGGAACCGACGACCCCTCGGTCCGGCTTCAAAAAATGCCGAGATTGTGGGAAAAAGATGTTGCTGACTGACCCTCAGAGTTTGTCTGTGGTGTTTGGGAGCTGAACACCATTGTTCGGAGTGCGAGGACTGTATGTCCATGACAGCTAAGGCCCTGAAGGAGCGTAGGGGGAAGCTGGAGAAAGGTAAGACTTCAAAAGCTTCTTCTTCCTCAACAAAGTCGAGACATTCGTCTCCTCGTCACCATTCGTGCTCCAGGTCTCGGAGTGGGTCCCATCACTCCTCGAGATCGAAGCACTCGAAGAGGAGATGTCGAAGATCCCCTTCTCCGTCCTCCTCTTCCTCTGTTTCTCCTAAGAGAATCCCTTGCCCCACGAAACATAGTTCCTGGGCTGAATGGGAGGAATTCTGCAAAAATATGATGAGCGTCTTCGAGAAAGCGGCCTCGACACCCTCGAAGACTGCTGAGAGAGATGCTCTGGTCGAAAGACCCGAAGGTCAAAAACGCCGCGAGTCGCAGTACCCGGCGAAGGAAGCTTCTCGAGCGCGTCATGAACCCTCGAGTAAAGCTATGACCTCGAAACCTTCTTCGAAGGTTCCGTCGACGCCGAGGTCAGTGTCTTCGACGCCGTTGTCGAAGGGACCTTCGACACACGGGTCTGTCGACTCGACGCCATCTTCGACACCGGCGTCGACGCCAAGGAAAGTCACGGTTACGACGCACCCAGTGACTATTCCCAGGTCCTCGATGACGATGGCGTTGAGATTGTCGACTTCCTCGAGCAGAATCCCAGTTCTTTCGAGGACCTCGAGGCCTCTGCCTTTGTTTTCGACGCCACGCCCGAAGCCTTCAACGTCGACGGCATCGACGTTTTCGAGGCCGATTATGACAAGTTTGGCACCCTCTGCCTTGGAGATGGGTTTTACACCCTTTGTGAGTTCAGAACAATTGAGAACTATGTCCTCAATTGTGGAAGAGGGAGAACTATCTGAACAGGAAGACACATTTGAGTTGCAGGGACCTGCAACCCCAGTTAGAGAGGAGTTATCCTCAGAAGAACGCAGGTTAAAGGATCTTCATGATTCTTTACATGAGGAAAGTGGGTTAGACACTTCCCCTGAGGTGGAGTTTGCTAGGCCAGATCCCGGGGAGCATGCTGAAACCCCCTATAGAGCCTTCATGGCCAGGATCACAGAATTTATGGGGTGGTCAACACCTTCACAGGCTTTCCAACAAGATGACCTCACAGATATTCTTGACAAAGGTCCACAGGAGGATCCTGTAGTGCCCTTTCATAAAGCTCTTTAGAGGACGATTATGACGAACTGGGAAACCCCAGATGTCGTCCTGGCAGTAAATAAAAAGCTGTCTACAAAATACAGGGTATCTTCTGCAGACCTGGAGTTTTTGTCAAAACACCCATCCCCAGAAAGTCTGGTGGTACAGGCAGCATCTTCTACTGACGTCAAGACTGCTTACCCTACCGTCCCACAGGACAGGGACGATAAGAAATATGATGCTATGGCAAAGAAAGTTTTTTCGGCATGTAGCATGGCGTTAAAATCTGTTAATGCTACTTGCACCCTTGCTAGATTCAGCCATACACTTTGGGAGTGTGCTTCTACAGCGGCTGACTGCATCCCGGAGGGAGAAGAAAGGGAGGCGTTCCTAAATATCATACAGGACGGTAAAGACGCTATGTGCGAATCCCTCCAGACGGGCATTGATTCGGCTGACAGTATCAGCAGAGCAATGGCGGCAAGTACAACAACCAGGAGATTTGCTTGGTTGAGAAAGTCTGGTTTTACCCCAGATGTGCAAGCCAGGCTCTTGAACATGCCATTCGATGGCTCTTCTTTGTTTGGGAAAAAGGCGGATGACAGTTTAGAAAAACTGCAGACATCAAAAGCAGCAGCAAAATCCCTAGGCGCTGCAATCCGTCAGACACCTTTTCGTCCCACAGGAACCTCTGCGAGAGGCAAGTCCTTTCGCTTCTACTCCGCATTCGAAAGAGGTAGAGGACGACCGGCCCAAAGGGGACAAAGAAGAACTACCCGAGGTGGACGGGATAGATATTCAAAAGCCGCAGCAACAGCAGGTGCCTCTTTACCATCGGCATCTGCATCAGCCGCCCCAAAACCACTCTGAGGACTTCCCTCACAGGACACCTATAGGAGGCAGGTTAACTCAACATCTGGCGGAATGGCAGGCTATCACGTCAGATGCTTGGGCATTGGAAACAGTTGCCCAAGGTTACTGCCTGCCTCTCCTACGCATACCTCAGAGTCATCCACTGGGGATCAGCTCTCAGAAAGCTCCAGATCCGCTCCTCTTGCAGGAAATTTTAGACCTGCTAGAGAAAGGTGCCATAGAACTGGTACCTGTAGCGGAGAGGAACAAGGGCTGGTACTCGCCTTACTTTCCCTTCAGTTCCAGGACTGGTTGCTATCTCTGGACCTCCAGGACGCTTATTTCCATGTGCCTATCCATCTCAAACACAGGAAATACCTGAGGTTCGCAATTGGCAACTCTCATTATCAATTTCGGGTACTGCCATTTGGGCTGACCTCCGCCCCGAGGGTCTTCACCAAGTTAATGTCGGTAGTGGCGGCAAGTCTAAGGAGGGAAGGGATTCACGTCTACCCCTACCTGGACGATTGGTTGATCAGGGCTGTATCTTCGGAACAAGCTCAGATCCAGCTAAATCACGTTTGCCACTCCCTTGACAGACTGGGCTTCTCCCTCAATTTAAAGAAGTCACAAATGATACCATCACAGAGACTCCAGTTCATCGGAGCGATCCTGGACACTTCCCTGGGAAAAGCCTCGCCACCAGAGGTGAGGGCTCAAGAAATTCTACAGATGGTTACCAAGTTCCAAAATGCCCAACGTCTCCCAGCCTTTGACTTTTTGAGGTTGCTAGGCCTCATGGCATCCTGCAGTTCCCTAGTGCCAGAGGCTCGCCTGAGAATGAGATCTCTCCAGTGGGCACAATTCTCAGGAAGTATGACAGATCTTCTTCAGGTTCCCGACAGGGTGGCTCGAGACCTTCAGTGGTGGGCCTGTCAGGAGAACATTCTGAAAGGAGAGCAGTTTTGGCAACCTTGGCTGGAGATAACAGTAGTCACGGATGCCTCACTCACGGGGTGGGGAGCCCACGACAACGACTTGACCATCAGCGGTCGTTGGTCTCCATCGGAGTCCAGACTACACATCAACCTGTTAGAGCTGAGGGCCATCAGACTTGCGCTGAAGGCTTTTCTGCCATCTGTACAAGGAAAGAATGTCCTGATAATGACGGACAACACAGTGGCCATGCATTACCTCAACAAAAAAGGAGGCGTAAGATCACTACCTCTGTGCAGAGAGGCGATGCAGCTCTGGTTTTGGGCAATCCAAGAAGGAATCTCTCTATCGGCAGTTCACCTAGCCGGAGAGAAGAACTTGACAGCGGACGCTCTGAGCAGGCAGAGCACGGTCTCCCACGAGTGGGAACTAGCTCAGGAAGTCCTTCAAGAGATCTTTGCCCTTTGGGGAACCCCTCAGGTGGATCTGTTCGCCACCGGTGTCAACAGGAAGTGCGACCTGTTCTGCTCAAGGGAATTTCCCCCGAGAGGAGCTCGGGGAGACGCGTTAATAGTGGACTGGGAGTTTCCACTTCTGTACGCGTTCCCACCGGTCCCTGTCATTCCTCAAATGATCAGGAGGTTGAGAAGATTCCGGAAAACCATAATCCTAATTGCCCCGGATTGGGCCAGGAGAACGTGGTACCCGGACCTTCTAGACTTGTCCATCTGCCCTCCAATTCGACTTCCACTCAGAGAGAACCTACTCTCACAGAAGGGAGGTCAGGTTCTCCATCCAGACATCAAAACCCTCAACCTTCACGCTTGGCTTCTGAAAGGCTGAGGTACAAGGATTGGGACCTCCCTGATGATGTTATGGAGGTGTTGCTTTCGGCAAGGAGGCCAGCAACAAAGTCTTTATACCGCTGCCGTTGGAACAGATTTTGCAGCTGGTGTAGAGAAAAGAATATCGACCCTTTTTCATGTGGTACACCAATGGTTTTGTCCTTCCTACTCTATTTGGCGAATTCAGGCCTTCAAGTTGGCACCATTAAGGGCTATCTCGCAGCGCTATCCATCTTTAAGCGCACTGCGGAAGAACCATCCTATTTCAAGTTACCCTTGGTAATACAGTTTCTAAAGGGATTAACCAACGTTTATCCCCCAAGACCATTCCAGGTTACCCTATGGGATTTAAACTTAGTCTTAACTTTCCTGATGGGCACACCTTTCGAACCACTCCATTCTTGTTAGTTAGGATTCCTTACCCTTAAAACTGTTTAAGGGTAAGGAATCATCTGCTAGAAGGGTGAGCGAGTTACAAGCTCTTTCTTGTAAACCCCCTCATACAATCTTTCACAAAGACAAAGTTGTCCTGCAAGTGAAGCCTAATTTCCTCCCAAAGGTGGTTTCTGAATTTCATATCACTCAGAAGATTACCCTGCCATCTTTTTATCCTCCTCCTCCTCATCCGGGGAAAGAGGAAGAGCGGTTACACAGGCTGGACCCTAGAAGGGCTTTAAGTTTTTACATCAGTAGACTGGCCAGGATAAGACAAGCAGACCAGCTGTTTGTAGGCTACACAGGTCACAAGCTGGGGTTACCGATAACTAAGCAGACCATTTCCAGATGGATCATTCTAGCCATTTTGGAATGTTATAAACTGGCAGGAAAAGAGCCCCCTCAAAACGTTAGGGCTCATTCGACCAGAGGTATTGCAGCTTCATCGGCCCTCAAAAGAGGAGTGCCGGTTAAAGACATTTGTGCGGCCGCCACATGGTCGTCCGTCCATACCTTTACACGATTTTACAACTTGGATTCCTCCTCCAGTCAAGAGACTAGGTTTGGAAGGGCAGTATTGCACTCTATTCATCAATAGAAGGCAGCATGAAGTCAGTACTCCCACCTCCAATAATAGAATACTGCTATGGAAGCCTATCTAAGATAAGGAATACGTCGGAGGTCACAATCCCGTCGAAGAACAAGTTACTTCTTACCTTGTAACGTTCTTTCGATGGGATGTTCCTCCGACGTATTCCTTATCGACCCTCCCATCCATCCCCGCAGTTCTACTTCCCTTGTTCTTACAGCTTACGCTCCTTCAGGGTGATTAGTCTAGTCCAGACAGAGATACTGTGGGCTACAAAACGGAACTGAGCAACAGACGCTGCGCGCGGCCTTTATAGGCAGGATGACGTCGATGTCGATACGGCGGCTGTCGAGGGACATCGACTCGGCGGACGTCGACGCGCAGCGCCCTCTAGAGAAAAAATTTCCGAGGCCAGCAGAGCTGGAAGGAGATATCTAAGATAAGGAATACGTCGGAGGAACATCCCATCGAAAGAACGTTACAAGGTAAGAAGTAACTTGTTCTTCTTTGGAAATCTTTTATTTTTGTTATTGTTACTTAATTTTGAGTGTTTTGATTGTTTAGTGTGAGGGTTCGTTTTTTGTATGCTAGGAGGTTTTCCCTTAGATCTTAGAATAGGCATGGAATCCCCTGGTAGAGTAGGTTTAGTAAGGATTTTTATATTGTTTCTTTTGCAAATAAAATGTCAAACTTTGAAGAACCTAACTTCAGTTGTGAGTCTCACATTACTGACCCCTCACACTAGTCAGCACTGAAACACGTGTTGAGCAATATATTAAGGTGGTTAAAGTGAATTAGGTTGTTCCGTAACACTTCATGAACCTTCAAAATACAAAGTAAAATTGATGAATTTAAGAACCTTTCTCCTAGCATTCATGCGTATAATTTTTGAACAATAGAACTATCACCACATCACACAAAAAAATGTTTTATGGCTGTAAATGTTCTTTGTTTTTCCCTCTCTAAATTATGTATGTTTTTCACCAAGATGCTTCTGAAAGCAAAACAATCAAACAAGTAGTCACTCTGTGTTAACAGCACTTGCTTTACTGTCATTATACTATATACGTTTGTCGTATTTTTTAATGGCAGTTGGCAAAGCAGAATACAGACGTCCACAGACCAGCATGACACAGAACAACCCAATTCTTTGAACGAGTTACAACAACCACCTCATCCCTGGTTTACATAGCTTTTATACCGTCACATAACATGATCTTTTATGGGAGGGATGTACCATGCAACTTTTGATCGTTACAGAATACAAATTATCAGGAAATCGACACCCGTTCTACATGGTTCTCATAATCCAGTTTACAAACATTAACTACATTCACATGCCTGGGTGAGAGCACTTTGCAATATGGAGCAGACATATTCAGATACATTTTCTAGCAAGTCAGCACATTCTAGTATAACTACGGTTCTCACAGGGCTCAGGCACTGCCTGGTCTGCCTAATGTTGCCAATTTCACTTGCTGAAGTCTACATTTCGCTTGTTGAGCCAAAGAAGAGATACATAAGAAGTGGACAATCCATGAAGCAGGCTGCTTCTCGCAGCATACCTGGTGTACATTTGGTTAGGACATGTGGACAACGACACATAGTTAGGCTGGCTTGAGGCAGTGCATCATAATTCAATATGGAACATGCAAGCAAATCTACGCTTTGCATGTAAGGCATATAAGGCGGTAAATAGCTAGCAGCATATGTATATTTTCCACCACACTTTAATATTCAATATACAAGCAAGTTAGAAAATATTGTATAGCCTTTGCTACCTTATGTTGCAAGTATTTACCTTTCACCTATGTGTACTATTTCTATGACATTTACATCATGACTGCTTTAGGAAGGTTTGATAGCTCAAATGAGGTACGTTTAGCAATGTACCCCGCCATGTAAAGGGGTGGGGATGGTTGAATAGTTGATCAATTTCATTTATAAAAATGACTCGAGCAGTAGTTACATTTCTTGGAGTATTAACTATTATGTTAAAGATGGTGGTTTCTATATTGGAGGTGATCAAAAGCAATTGTTCTTACTTTTCATGTTTTTGTATTGATTTGCATTTTGTTTTGTTTCAATAATGTAGAAGCAAGTTTCCCCTCATCACAGAAAAGATGGCGCTGCCATTGTGAAGGAGAAGCAGCTCCAACAAATGTTTCCACACATTGATCAAAAGCTGCTTTTGGAAATGTTTCAAGACAATAAGTAAGTAACCTCTTGTGTTTATCTCATACTTTTTGAATATTAAGATGTATTTGTTACTAGGACTGCATTTTCTGTATGTACCCCCACCACTTCTTGCTTTGATTACTAAATGCAAATGACATGCCTTATGGATAACTGTCTAGCTGAAGTCTGGTTCTCCTTCCTGACTCTTACTCTGCCCCATGATCCTTCAATTAAGCATGTGTCACTCCATCTCATCTGCCAACTGGGCATGACGATGTGACTCACCGGTGACTCTGACATTGATGTTGTATTCTCCTGGTCTCCTACACGTAATAACCTTTTGCTCTCTGTCGCCCTGGAGCTGCATAATCCTCCTAATGTACTAACCTCATCTCCTCTCTGTTCCCTAGCCGAAGGTCTTCCTATTGCCTCCAGGACATGCTCCTCACTGCTCCGTATCCTCTTCTCGCTTAGCCAACAATTTTGTCTGGTACACCTCTTATAAAATCTTCATAATTGGTGATGTTCTGATAGCTCCCCTCCCCAGCTTCTTGTCACCATCACCTCCTTTCTCCAATCCGTTCATTATTCTCTCCAATCACCCCTACCAAGCTGCCCTCATCCTCCTAGCTGCCGAACTGTTTTTTGCCCCAATGGACCCCTCTATCGCATAGATAATCAGGATCAAGTGCTCCTTACTCCCACATCTCTTTAACCTCACTCTTGCCTCCATGTTCTTTCCAAGTTTTAAAATAGCTACTATCCTACCCATCATAGAACTAACCTCTAGTGACCTCCGTAAACCTACTATCGCCCTTTTACTCTCCCAAAGTGCAAAATAATCCTAGATCATGTTTCTTTTAACCATATTATTAGTTACCTAAAGAATATTAGACTTCATGTACTCCTCCACTCTAGGGTTTGCTGAATTCACTCCACGCAAATGACACTCGCTCACATTACTAACTTCCTTGCGGTGGCCTACCACACTCCTCTATTCTCATCACCCTTGATTTTTTTGCTGCTTTTGACGCTGTCACTCACCCGCCTCTCCTACTTACCCTCAAACATTGGCATTGGTACCTATACTCTGCCATCAACTGGATCATCAACTTAGCAGACCTGTCCTCCTCCATACCAAGGAACATTGGCACCGCCACCGTCATCCATTCTCAGTGGTATCCAGTGATAATGTCGTCTCGGAAAAGGTTTCCAGGAGGCAACATTTCGCCAAATTTGCACTCCCATGAAAATCAAGCATTTTCCCCAAATATTTTAGGACTGGGGTTAGAATAGAAAATTGTACCTGTCTTGGAATATGTGGGGGAAGGCTTTTTAGGGGTGCATGGAAAAAAGTTGCCTACCTGGCGACTTTTTCCCAGGGGACATGATCACATGGAACCCTCCCAGTGGTGTCTTTGCCCACTTATTTTCATGCCCTATACCTCCTATCTTTGTAAACTGATCTCTTGCTTATCGCACTTATTCACCACAACATCTAAATCATTTCCCCCTTCACTCCTGAACTACTCTGCGGATATACCTGTCAACTGTGGTTTGAAGCTCTCTAGGTTCATGATGTACATAGGTGCTTATTGCTTACCTTGTCCTATTATTATGGGTATTTATTGAGCGCAGGCCTAACTGTACATCAGAGGGCTATAGGATTGCATGTTAGGTGGTGAAGTTATAAAAGACCTGTATTACTTCACAGTTAAACAACAGGAGCACTAATTAGGGGCCAGGTGGGGGCATCTGGGGTCAGCTGGGGGTGGGGTTAAGGGTATTAAAGTGCATGAAAATGGCGATCCTTGAAGAGGAGGGTCTTGAGCTCCTTTCTGAATTGCATGCGGAAGGGTGCAAGCCTAATGTTGATGTGGAAGAGTTTGCACAGCCTGTGGGCATGGATGGATCAAGAAAGCTTGTTTTTTCAACTCTGTGGTGCTTCCCCCTCCTCACTGCATAGCAGACACTGGGGTTAGAAGCAGATATGACAGAGGAAGTTGAAGCGGTGCTCTTGCAGTTACCCCCACACCCTATTGTTCACTCTGTCCATTGAGCCACTCGTGGTCAAACTTTGGACAGCTCCGGAGTGGGGGAGATTTCAGTGGCCAGGGGCATAGAGTGGACCGGGTCTCGCTCTATGGGGACGACCTCCTGATTTATATGTGCATCCCTGTGGCCTCCTAGCCTGCGACTGGAATTGTAACAGAGTACCAAGGATTTAGTGGCCTTAAAGTAAGGGAGGAACAGAGGTTGCAGATCCTGGCTGATTCGGTATGGGAGGGACAGCTCATCTCATTTGGGTCGTTGCAGGACGAGTTTGGGTTGGCGGGAAGTGAACAGTACAGAGACATGCATTTGGCTCACACCATAGGATTTCAGTTCCTTGCCTTGGAGGAGGTTCCGAAATGCTCACCCCCTAGAAGCTAATCTATGCCCTGACAGCATTGTCACTAAAGTCACCTCGACGCTGTATCATCTATTGATGGTGTTTGGGGCCCAGGAGCTGACCTAGCTTAAGGCCAGGTGGGAGAGGGATGTTGGATAATTGGACCCTGAGGAATAGGTGGAGGCACTTATATTCCCACGGGTGGTCAGATTTGCTGCCAGACTCTGCCTTATCCAATACAAAATATTGCACGGTTTGTATTATTTGCGGACGGTGCTGGCTCAATTGGGCGTGGTGGATAGGGATGCCTGCCTGAGATGTGGGAGGAAGGGGGGCCCTTTTTTCCATCTAATATGGGAATGTGAACAAATTCGAATCTTCTTGGGGAAGCGTATTCATAGCTTATCCTCGCTCCTGGTGTCTCCGGTTCCGTGTGACCCGAAGCTTGTGTTACTTGGGTGTAAGAATAATGCCACCACGCTTTCTGCACCAGTTAACTTCTATAGGTTTATTAGAGTATGGTCATGGGAAGTGTCCAGTTGCGACACGTGTTTTGGTCGGTGGCCTTCCTCAAAGCTGGACCATTAATGAACATTCAATGTCATTCAATCAAGGTTTAATGGTTATTTCTCGTTGTGTTTATCTTAGTCAATATACTGGTGTGCAATCACCATACCTGGTACATGGAGTTCTGTTCTCCTCGATGACGTTCGGCAAAGGCGCACCGAGGAGAACACTGGACACTACCCATGACCATACTCTTAATAAACCTAAAAAAGTTAACTGGCGCAGAAAGCGTGGTGGCGTTGTTCTCAATGAGAGTATAGTGGGTTAACACTTATGCCTGCACGCGCTGTGTTAAGTTGAACCAACTCGGACTTATAATCTCAACTAATTATACGGACTGTGTCGCGCTAAGTTCCTCTCTAACCTCCCCACAAGAGTTTTCGCTTGTATTACTTGGGATTTGGGGCAACGTGGGGTTCACCAAGTATGGAAAGGTGTTTTGGGCGCTAACACTGGGGCTGACGAAGAGGCTAATTGCTGCAATGTGGGGATCAGTGGATCGTCCACGACTCAGTCGCTGATCCGCTAAATATATGTGTGCCATAGGAGCAGCGAGCATACAACGCTAGGGGATGTCCCCAGAAATTTCTGAAGGTGTGGGGTTGGTGGGAGTGGGGGGGTTGAAAGATGTGGTTATCCTTTGTAGTTACCCTTTATTTTGTATGATTATTTTGTATGATGATCTTATCACATATGGTCTCTTCCCAGCCGCAGCACTTTGAATTTATGGACATACCTTTGATGATGTTTAACCAGGCATTGGCATTTGTTTGTGTTATGCATTTGTTTTCAAAATGAAAAAAAAGTATATAAAAAAAAGAAAGCCTGTGTTTTATATTTGTTGCATTTGTGCAGCTCTAATCTGATCAGGTCCTTGCTTCTTGTGAAGCGCCCTGGGATGTGTATTTGATTTTAGGAGAAAAAATGTGTTTTCTCTCCTTTTCTGTGTACTACACATGAGGTATTGGCATATATCGATCTTGTTACGCAGTAGCTAGAGAGGGTCAGCAGTTTAGAATTAACATTACGGACTGATGAAGTAGACCAAGTTTGGTCTCCGGCCACCCTCATGTTCTTATAATACCTCTGTGACTGATCTATAACAAACAAGATTTGTTCTTTTGGTTTTGTATATATGTATTAATTTGCATTACCAATTTGTTAACATCAGTACACAAAAAAGTATGTGTTTTATCTGCAAATAATATTTTCATACACATAATATGTTTAGAGATTTGTTTCTAATATGTGTATCATTATAGGACTTTAAGGCCTAAATAAATCTTTTTTTTATTGAGTGTGCCATCTTTTGGATTCAGTCTAAATTTATTTAGATAAGCCGAGGACTCATCGGGGCTAGGCTATATTGAATTACAAAATTGGAGTGGTTCATCCAGGGCACTCCCCTTTGTGTATCTCTTGTAGAGCGCTGGCTGTCAGAAATTGTCACCTTATCTGCTAGATACAAGGAAGCATGCAAGGCAGACAGCTTTTTTAAATGATGCAGCTGAGTGTCTCTTTATTCTTTTACTTCTTAAATCATAATAGTCCCTGACTCTCGCAATTCAGCTATGATTACTCCGCCCCTGCACTATAGATTTTCATCCCGGTTTGGGTTTGTGTCTCTCTCCCCGCCTTGGAGTATTGCTCCCCTCACACCACTGTGGGGTATTGTTGCTCACACCGTGCCATGGGGTTTGGCTTCTCGCACTCTGCTTTGCGCTTCTGTTGCTTCCACCCCACCCTGGGGGGGTCTTGATACTCTCAACCCATCTTGGGTTATTGTATTCTTGTCTCTCACCCAGCCTTGGGGTATCTTGTTTTGTACCTCGCCTTGGGGTCTCTTGTCTTACACCCCGCCTTACACGGCGCATTGGTGTATGTCTAGACCTCTCCGCCCTCCTCCTGTCTCTCTTGGACCACTGCATACCTGGTTTGTCATAGCAACATCCCTTGGAAGTGGTGGTCTCCTCGGCTGGTACGGAACGTTGGTTTGGCTTCTCTCTCGGTTTTTTGCATCGGTTCGTCATCTTCCGACTGATGCTGCAGGGTTCGTTGGCAACCCTGCACTGTGGCACTGGTCAACCATTTTTGGGGTGGTCTGGATTATTCTCCTTCAGTCAAGCCTCCTCAGCTCCAGACAGTCTCAGAGAGAGCAGCGTTCCGTGGCCTTCTCAGCTCCTCCGTCTAACAAGCCTTCTGCGTCAGGCTGCTTCCTATCCCCGCCTTCCAGTAGGAGGTCTCATCTTGCGGCTGGCCCTACTGGGTTTCCTCCTATCTCGCTGACTCTGCAGGATTTTCACTTCTTCCCATCGGCTTTGTGGGATTTCTTCTCTCTCCCTTGGTGTCGCACGTACGGCCTTTTTAAGATTCAGGCTGAAATAAGATTGGCCACTCTGTTGATTCGGCGGTTCATGTGATGATGGTATTCTCAAAAGGTCAGAAAGCACACCAGTCATTTCTAAAGGGCCATGCACACAATTATTCTGGTCAATCCCCAACAACCACATGGGACTCTTCACCTTGCTGGGGATTCCTTGTCCACTAAGGGAGGAAGTTACCCCCCAGTGGGATCCTGCTTGCCCTTTTCCCTAAGGGGCATTAAGCTTAGCAGACTCACCTGCCTAATTCTAAAGTGGATGGCTCCCTCTTGGGTAGAAGAGACACATTCCCTGGATTTTGCACACATCCTACTGGAACTCCCCGCACCCTGATTTTGTTTTCCAAAAACATTCTATTCAATTGGACACTAATAACCATTGAAAAAAAGTACAATCACCCAATGATATCAGCTCATCAAACTTTGAACTTGGTACATTACAATTCCCCCAAAGAACACTCCAAAAAAAAAGCAATCCCTTGTTGACTGTTAGGGAGAATTATCTGTAAAGGCTAATTTCCCAAACCTAGTGAGTCCCCCAGCAGCTTTGCTGGATTTTTGGGGTTTATTTTTTTCTCCTGCTAAGAGTGAGACTCTTTTCCTCCCACTCTTAGACATGATTTGAGGTGTTCCTTTGACTTTGTATGTGTTCTATGGGCTATGGGGTCCTTTACCCCATAGGGTTTCATGTGTTTTTGATATGTGGGTTACACAGCAAACTCCGTGCAGTAACCCAGGGGTGTCACAGCGACCCCCAAACATAGACTCCATACCCTGGGACTGACTACTGTCTCCCAGGGCATGTAAAGTCACCATTGGCTCCCAAATTATGAACAGAAACCAGTACAAACCATCATATTGTGGACGTACTGGTTGGGGCAATTCGATTGCCCCGGGGTCTGTTGTTCGAGGGGGCACGTCTCTGTCCCCCCTGATCGAGTTTTGGCTGGTGGGAGTGGATACTAATTTTTATATTCGACCGCAAATATATCTCTATGTGATTTTCCCATTGTTCGAGGCTACCAACTTTAACTATTTAATTCCTATAGCCTCGAACATACCGCCGGTTTATTTATTTAATATTAATTCACCGGCTGGTATTTTTTGCCAGAACTCGATTCTAAAATGGCGTTTGTGTTCTCTTCTGTGACTCCCACCCAAGTCGAGCCCTTTGTTCCACTTTTTGGCGGGATTCTCCACAGAAGCCTCCAAAAGTGGTGCCACTCTGTCTGGGTACCACAGGGGGTGCGGGAGGGGGTTTAGGCACCCTGGACTGAGTTGCCTTGGCAACTCAAGTCGCACTTTTATGTGATTGGCCCAAGTGGTGAGCCAGTCGGCTCACCACTTAGCATGTTTGATTGACAGCTAGGCTGAATGAATGGGGGTTTGCTGCATAAAAGCAGGGCTTTTGGGACTGGAACTTCCCAAGTCGCCACAGGACCTGAAAATCCGAAGAGGGAGAAGCTGAGCCGACCTGCAACGACGACACCACCGGTGGAGCCCTGCTGAACCGTCTCACCACTTCCCGACGACAGAGGGGATCTTCTTTCCGGAGAGTCTCTTCCCCTTGAGCTGGTGGGGACAACCAGTTCGCTTTCCTTTTCGCCTACCAGGACGTCTAGTGGTCGAATTGCCCGTGCCAAGCACCCCGGCAACCGGATAGCCACTTACCACTGAACCGCAAATAAAAGGACCGCTCCTTTGAATCGAGAACTCCGCTGCTGGTTTCTTGCCTGGCAGTACAACGACCTTCTGCTTTCCTCCCCGACGAGATCTTCTCTTCCGCCGGACGAAGCACCGACTTGCAACCGCTGCCAGGAACAACTGCCCCCGCTGGAGCGTTCTCACCATTTCAAGGTACTGTGTCCGCCTGGCCTCCCTTTCTATAGATTGCGACAAGGTGACAGTAAATCCTTAACCTTCTAAACTGGGCTGGCCTCTTGAACATCTAACTGGTCCCTTTCTTTTGGTCCAACTTCTATCTGAACCTTCTCGAGACTTTTGTGCACTTTCCAACCGTGTGGCCTTGGACACATTTCGTTCTGATCCTCTTAAAGTGGATCCGGCTTTCTGAACTCTAACTTCACGGTTTTATTCTGCCTTCCTGTCTTACTGTGTTCTTCTGAAAGTGTTGGGATCTGTTTCAATTTATGCTCTGCCTTTCTCTCCCTTTTAAACCGAATTATTAGAGTGCCATCTGCGTTAAGTGCTCACCGCTGTCTGAAAATAAGTGGTGCTTTGCTTAAGACTTGTCTAATACTCTTTTAAGGGAGTGTATATACCTTTAGTAACTGTGCTTTTGAACTTGCTTGAGATTAGTGCCAGTGTGTTTTTATAGATGTGTTTTTAAATAAATAATTATATATCTTTTACACCAAAGCTCTGGTCAGTGTTTGCTTGTTTTACTGTGTTTAGCTGCCCTATAGTGTATGCTCTGTATACTGCCTAACTCTTCTTGAGAGAAGTCTGACTGCTCAGCCACAGCTACCAGGTAAATCTGGGTGGTGCAGACTGCTACCAATTGGGTTTACTGCTAACTCCTGTGGTCTTAAACTTTTTGCAGTGGTCCCTAAGGGAACTGCACAGGTTTCTGCCTAACATTGACATTTCCCCAGATTACATAGTCTCTTGATGCTGGTGCACGATTCAGTCCAATGAGTTCATAGACCCTCACAAATCCTAGAAGTCTTTCGTAAAGATCCTAAGCATTTCACCATACCCATTTCCTTACTGACATATCTGACAATGGTGACCATTGCTTTGTAAACTTTTGATTGCCATCCTTTAGGGTTGTAATGGTTTATATGGTTTATATTTTCCCATGGACAGAATGTATTAGTCTTAACCACCACAAATCATAACTGATGGACATTTTCGTTTTTTCCAGAGTGCCTTTAATGGTTTGTTTTGCTGCTAAAAAGAGTAGCGGTTCTAGTTTTTCATCATGCCCAGTTTCTCTCCACTTCCAACGTGGTATCCAGGATTTCAATCAGGAGGCACACACCTTGGTCTCGGCCTAGTTTGCAGCGCACAACTAAAATGCTTATCTTTTTATTTTGATTCAATATTGAGATGGTAAACCACTCATATCACACACACTTTTCAAATACCCCAGGTCACAATGGACCAGAAACCAGGCTGGTTGGTAAAATACAATATGTATTTATTTATTTGAAAATTAAAAGAAATCATGCACTTTTGGGGTGATAATAACAATGGGAAGGTGAGCAATTCACTGCGTTTAACTTACTAGTGGAATATATACACATCACAGCAGAAAAGGAGCACTTTTGGTTTAGGTCAGATAGCACTTAAGTTAGAATTTCCCCCTGCAACGTTCCCTCAACCCACAAATAATCAATTCTGAGTGGATAAACAGACACAGCAGGTAATCAGGAATGACAAATAGGAAACAGAATTCAAATCTGACCTTCCCTCCCCAAATAAGAGAGAAAAACAGATTTTAAACCCCTTGCACTGTTATAAAATGACACTCGGAAATGGACAAATAAATAATGAATGTGAGTGGCAGGGTTGAAACAGATTTGTAGCAAAATGACACGTTGGAAACTTTGCAAACTTTGCAATTCCCGCCTGAAATTACCCAAAGGTTTTTTTGGTTGGGGTGTAACTATAGTTCTCCACCATGGGGTCTGGCATGGATTCTCATGCTCATGAATATTCCCCGTCATCAGGCTGGGAATCCTCAGTAAGGAAAAAATTAGTTTCAGTTTAGTTTCAGAACTGTTTTTCTACAAGTAACCAATCACTGGTCTCTGGGTCATACTGCCCCCAGCCAATGACTTCCCTCTACCTAAGCCCCTCCTCTGGCAGCCATCTTCAGATTTTTACCGCAAGTTCAAGTGTTGGGAGTCCTTGTGCTATAGCTCTTGAGCTTTTACTGCGTTTTGCCTTTTAACTAAGAATTCTCTCTTATTTTTCGGTGAATTCGAGCCTCAAGCTCCACCGATTCTTCTTCCGATCAATGGGGACCCGTTTCGTAATTTTACCACGCCCCCCAAGGGTGAATTTTTGTCGAATTTCTCTTCTTGGAGGATTCCGGAAGGGGGGCACGGTAGCCATAACGGACACAGATACCACCTCCGAAGATGAGTTGGCTGGCATCAAGAAGATCCTGGACAAGAAGTTCGAGGAAGTCCGGTTCTACGGAAGGGATCCCGATGAGGCAGACATAGAGAGCAACGGTGGAGCCAACGAGGAGCTGCAGGCCGTGGAGGAGACGGGGCAATCCCACGCCCCAGCCGTCGCTCCCGTCGCAACCGATACCTATGCCACATGACAACATAGGAGCGATCTTGATGGCCATCCAGACGCTGTGTACGGAAATAAGGTCAAGGTTGCCCTTACCCCCAGCGGATGATCCAGTGGCGCCTGGACCGTCGGGGAGCCCACCGAACAAGTGGAGGCGAATCCATCTTCCCCCTCCTTTCCAGCCTTCACCTCCTTCCCCCTCCACCGAGGGATGAGACGGGAACCGAGACGGCGACGACGGGGACGGACGACGACGACTGTGGTGACGACAGGATGCATCTCCCATCACCCCCTGCCCGGGCCTCCCCTCCAAACGAAATTGGCTCCTTTCATGCCATGATCGCCAGGGCATCAGAGCTTTTCTAGCTTTGTCTCGAAGAGCAGAAGAAGGAGGGTTTCCTCTACCAACGGCAGGAGGCCAAGAGGAAGACAGTCCTCTCAGTCCCGTTACTGGACGACATCTGGGACGAGGGACTGTTGCTGCTCAAGAACCCGTCCACGGCTCCTGCGAGGAGGAACCGGTATGAGAAGTAGTACTGGGTCCCAGATTCCGCCCCGATGTGCCTCAGAGCTCAGCCATCCCCGGGTTCAGTGGTCTCTGCGGCGGCCAAGAAGAAATCGGCAGGGGCGATGGCATCCACTTCCACTTCCCCGTCGGACAGCGAGGGGAAGAAGCTGGACGCCATTGGGACGACAAGTCATCTCGTCGGCGGCGACGACCATCAAAGCGGCCAACGCCTTTGCGATCGTGGCACGCTATGACAGGGAGCTGTGGTTCAAGATCGCCCCCCTCCTGGATTTCCTGCCAGACGACAAGAGGGCGGAGGCCCTTGAAATCCTACAGGAAGGCGAGGTGGCGTCAGGACCACAGCATCACGGTAGCCACGGACATCGCTGACACCTGTTTTCGCCAGATGGGCAACAGCGTTTGCCTCCGCCGGCGCGGGTGGCTCAAGGCCCCTGACTTACGTCAGGACGTTCAGACCAGGGTACTGGACATGCCCGTTCGACAGGAACAACCTGATCGGCAAGGCAGTAGACGAGTCACTGCAGGCCATCAAGACAGAGACTGAGACGGCCCGGGCCTTGGGTTCTCTCCATCAACGACCTCTTGGACCTCCAGAGGCAAGTCTCAAGGTGCCGCCAAAGGATTTGGTGGTGGTTCCGCATCATACAACCAAGCTGCCCGCTCAACGTCGCAGGGGGCCTACAAAGGCCGCAGCAAGGCCAGAGGACATCGGCGTCGTCGGCAAGGTGGCAAGGCCTTGGCGAAGCAAGATTGAACCGGCCATGACATCGGGCCCCCACCAAGCACCCCGGTGGGAGGCCGGCTGGCAAAATTAGTCAGCGTGTGGGAGTCCATCGCCACCGACCGTTGGGTGCTCGATGCTCTGGCCCACGGGCACACTCTGGAATTCCAAAGAAAGTGTCCCCCTCTACCACCTGTGGCCAGGAAGGAAAACCACGTGCCACAGCTACTTCTGGAGGTACGAGCAATGCTGAAAAAGGGCGCGATAGAACTCGTCCCGAAGAGGCTCCGGGGCTCCGGAGTATACTCCTGGTACTTCCACGTGGACCCATCCTGGATTTCGCTGCCTCAACAAATACATCAAGTCCCAGAAGTTCTGGATGGTCACCCTTCAGCACGTGCTGGGACAGCTGGAGGAGGGCTACTTCCTTGTGTCGCTGGACTTGGAGGATGCCTACTTCCACATCCCAATACACAAAGGACATCGAAAGTTCCTACGATTCATAGTCCAAGGGCGATACTACCAGTTCATGCCCTACCCTTCGTTTTGAAGTCGGCGCCGAGGGTCTTCACCAAGTGCCTGGCACCGGTGGTGGCACGGCTGTGCCTGCAGGGGATCCACGTATACCCCTATCTGGACGATTGGCTCATCCCAGCAAAGTCAAGCGAACTCGCCGTCGATCAGACAGCGAAGACCGTCCGCCTGCTCACGGATCTGGGATTCTCAATCAACTTCGGGAAATCCCACTTGGTACCGTTGCAAGACACCCTGTTCCCGGGAGCCATACTCGACACAGTGGCGTGATCGGCTTCGCCGTTGGAGGAAAGGATGAAGGCCATCCTGAGCAAGGTACAATGGCTGTTGACCATGGACATGGCCAGGGTGAGGTCCATCAAGTCCCTACTCGCCATGATGTCATAGTGCATCAACCTTGTGCGCCTATGCAGGTTGCGGATGCGACCACTGCAGGAGTTTGACGCTCGTTGGAGGCAAGCAGTGGGCAGCTTCGAAGACAAGGTCTCCCTCAACGAGACGTTCTGCCAAGCGATCCGGTGGTGGGCCAACTGCGCGCATCTAGCGGTGGGTATGGACTTCCAGACCCCGACGCACCAGGAAATGGTGACGACGGACGCCTCCTTGGAAGGATGGGGAGCACACACCGGAGATCTCCACGCAAGAGGCCTTTGGCTCCCGGAGGAGAGGAGAGGTCACTACACATCAACGTCCTGGAGCTCCAAGCCGTCTTCTGGGCCCTCAGGTCGTTCCTCCCGTCCCTCTAGGGCAAGGTGGTGAGGGTCTTCAACGACAACACCACCACGATGCTCTACATCCGGAAGCAAGGAGGCACCAGATCCCCAGCCCTGTCCAAGGAAGCGCAGGATCTGTGGCACTGGGCCGTTGCCCACGGGATGTTCCTGGTACCCTTCCACCTGGCAGGAGTAAAGAACACAGTCGCCGACAAACTCAGCAGGGACCTGCGCTCGTACTACGAGTGGGAACTCCGGCAGGATCAAGTGGATCTGCTTTTCCAATGATGGGGCAATCCCCAGATAGATCTCTATTCGCGACGGCGACGAACACCAAGTGCTGGAGGTTCGCCAGCAGGTTTCCCCAGCCGGGGAGCATGGGCAATGCATTCTCCTTCCCCTGGGACGGCCTGTTCCTGTATGCGTTTCCGTTGCTTCTGCGACTCATCAGTCAACTCAGATGGTCCTGATGCATGATGATCCTCGTCGCACCGGCGTGGCCGAGGCAGATATGGTTCCCGGACCTTCTGGACTTGTCAGCGTCCCCCACCAGTCAAACTGTTGATGGATGCAGATCTTCTCGCCATGGAAGGAGGCGCCATCCTACATCACGACCCAGGATCGCTGAACCTGCAGGCCTGGCTCCTGCAGCACTAGAGTTCGGAGGCTACGATATCCCGGCGGACTGCAATGAGGTCCTTGCAAAGGGCAGGGCGTCCTTGACTCTTAAGTGGTATGGGCATAAATGGAAGAGGTTCTCTGTCTCATGCCGTGCACCGAAGATCAACTCTCTATGGATTACGGCTCCTCAAGTGCTGCCGTACTTGCTGTCGCTGGCCAAGGCGGGGCTGGCACATGCCTCTATCAAGATCCATCTGGCGGCTATCTCCCGCTACACCAGAACTCTGGGGCGGTCGTCGCTGTGGTCCCACCACCTGGTGAAGGAGTTCATGAAAAGACTGTTCCACTCGTTCCTGCCGGTGAAGGCTACGGCCCTGGCGTGGGAGCTCAACCTGGTGCTGACCAGGCTCATGGGCCCACCATTCGAGCCTCTGCATTCGGCACCGTTGAAGTTCCTATCGTGGAAAACAGCGTTTCTTGTGGCCATCACCTCCGCATGACGAGTGGGAGAGATCCAGGCCCTCTCCTGTAAACCTCCATATCTGACATTCCACGAGACGAAGGTGGTGCTGAGGACGTACCTCTCCTACATGCCCAAGGTGCCGTCGGACTTCCATCTCAACGAGCCCTTGGTGTTACCTATTTTCTTCCCGTCGCCTTCGTCGCTGGCCAAGAGGACTTTGCACTCGCTGGATATGGCTAGAGCGCTGAACTTCTGCGTGGACCGCACAAAGAGTTTTCGGAAGACATCACAGCTGTTTGTGAGCTTTAGACCTGTGAACCAAGGGAAGGCCCTCTCGAAGGCTTCCTGTTAGGGAGAATTCTCTGTTTAGGCTGAATTTCCCTACCTAGTGAGTCCCCCAGCGGCTTTGCTGGATTTCTGGGGTTTCTTTTTTTTTCTCCTGCCAAGAGTGAGACTCTTTTACCCTCACTCTTGGACATGTTGAAGTGTGTTTTCTTGGTTAAACCTTGTGTTGAATGGGCTATGGGGTCTTTTACTCCATAGGGCCTCATGTGTTTTTGTGATGTGGGTTACACAGCACCCTCTGTGCCGTGACCCAGGGGTGTCCTAGGGACTCCCCAACATAGACTCCATACCCTGGGACTGACTACTGTCTCCCAGGGCATGTAAAGTCACCAAAGACTTTGCTAGTCTTGAATCCTGAACAGAACCAGTACAAACCATCATATTGTGGACGTACTGGCTGGGGCAATTCGATTGCCCCAGGGTCTGTTAGTCGAGGGGGCACGTCTCCGTCCCCCCTGATCGAGTTTTGGCTGGTGGCAGTGGAAACTACTTTTTATATTCGACCGCGAATATTTCCCTATGGGATTTCCCATTGTTTTAGGCTAACACATTTAATTATTTATTTACGGTAGCCTTAAACATACCGCCGGTTTATATATTTATTATTATAACTCCGGTTGGGACTTTTTGCCAAAACTTGATTCTAAAATGGCGTTGGCGTTCGCCTCTGTAACTCTGACCCAAAGTGGAGCCCTTTGTCCCACTTTTGGCGGGCTTCTCCACAGAAGCCCTCCAAAGTGGTGCCACTCTGTCTGGGGTACTTAGGGGGGGTGGAGGGGGATTTAGGCACCCTGGACTGAGTTACCTTGGTAACTCCAGTCGCACTCCGTCCTGATTGGCCCCAGTGGTGAGCCGGCCGGCTCACCACTTAGCATGTTTGAGTGACAGCTAGGCTGGGTGAATGGGGGTTTGCTGCATAAAAGCAGGGCTTTGGGGACTGGAACTTCAGAAGTCGCCACAGGACCAAGAATCCGACGAGGGAAGAGCTGAGCCGACCTGCTTCGACGACACCACCCGGTGGAGCCCTGCTGAACCGTCTCACCACTTTTCCCGACGACCGAGGAGAACTCTTAACGGAGTGGCTCCTTCCCTTGACTGGTGGGGACAACCAGTTTTCGCCTTCTTTTCGCTTCTCGAGGTATCTCGTGGCCGCCTTGCCAGTGCCAAGCACCCCGGCAACCGGAACCCCACCACTTTTACCCCAACCACGAAAGTCGGTACAAACCTTTAACCGGAGGACTCCGCGGCTGGTTTCTTCCCGGGCAGTGCAACGACCTTCTTCTTCTGCTCTTCAGCGAGAACTTCTTCTCCCCTGACCGACGTCGAGCCTTGCTGCCACTGCCTGGAACAACTGCCACCGCTGGAGGATCCTTTCCGCTTAAGGTACCGTGTTCCGCCTGTTCCCCCGTACAGTCGGTAGCTTCCCTTGCTACCGACTGTACGGGGTAGATTTAGCCCCCGGCTTTCGACCCTGGGAGGGCCTGGGACACCCTGGCTAAACTTTCTAAACCACTCTAAACTCTTTCTAACTCTTTGCAAGACTTTGAATCCCTAATAACAGTGTGATCTTGGGCACATTTTCGCTCCGGCTACTCTAAGAGTGGGCCCTGCCTAGTGACTTTTGCTCACCTGTGACTTTGTGCTTCTTGGAGCCTATTGCAAGTGTTCTGGACCTTAGAGTGGTGTGTTTAACCCATAGCTGTTTCTTTTTATCCCTTTCTTGAACCTACTAGAGTGTCATCTAACGTTAAGCGCTCACCTCTGTTTTAATTATGTGGTGTTAACTTAGAGTTGTCTAGATAGGAGTAAGGGTTGAAACTGCTTTCATTATAACTGTGTTTGAAGTGTTTTTACTATACTTTGCTAGAGTGTTTTCAACTTATGTGTTCTTAAAAAAAATAAATAACTATATACTTTTGAAACCAAGCTCTGGTCAGTGTTTGCTTGTGCTATTGTGTCTGAGTACATCTGGTGTATACTTTACATACTGCCTAACTCTTCTTGAGGGAAGTCTGACTGCTCAGCCACAGCTACCAGGTAAATCTGGGTGGTGCAGACTGCTACCAAGTGGGTTTACTGCTATACCTGTAGTCTTAAATCTTTTGCAGTGTTCCCCAAGGGAACTGCACAGGTTTCTGCCTAACACTGGTGTACAGCGGTGGGATTTGTATTGAGTATACATTTTATTGTACTTTAGATACCTTAGTGCAACTAACCACAAAGCTTAGCACTGTAAAAGTAATCCTCTAACATGTCAGTTATAGAAAGCTATAGTCAAGAGTCCCTTGCAGCCAAAACTGCTGATTGTTTAAGAGTGCTCTGTAAACATAAGGATCTCCTGACTAAGGGCAAGAAAATGGAGCTGATTGAAAGATTGTTAGCTAACCAAAGTCTGGGTGATGGTTCAGAGGAACCTACCACTCCAGCAACTGTAGATGACAGTATTGAAGTTAACATGGAGCAAAATGTTGATGATTCTGAGGAAGAGTCAGAAGAGGAGGGTGAGGCTGTTGTAACTGTCCCCCCTAGGCCTCTGCCTGCTCTACCTGCTGTACCTACTGGACCTTTACCAGGTCCCACATTTAGTCCTCAGTACTTTGAACTGGAGAAAATGAAAATAGAATTGGAGTATAAGAAACTTAATGCTCAAACTGACAAAGAACTAAGGCTAAGGGAAATGGAGCTCAAGTATGACTTAGAAATGAAGAAATTATCTGTTGAGAATGTTTCTCTCTCTGGCTCCTCTAGAAGTTCCAGTCCTAAAAGACCCCGGATGCCTAAAGAATTGGTTGGTATGTATGAGCCTAAGTTGGATGTGTTGGATTGGTTGTCTCTGTTTGAATATAATCATGGGCTCCAGAACATCACAGGAAATGACTTACTCACCTGGTTGTTCTCTAGGCTTCCCCCTGTTGCAACTGATGTGGTAATGGAGATGGGGGAGGAGGATAGGAAGGACTATGAATGTGTGAAACTAGCTTTGATAGCTAGGTTTGGGAAGACCCCTTCCCAGTATCTTAAGAGGTTTAGGAGCCTCAAAAAGCATGATGGTACCCCTTGGGCTACCTGGGTGAGTGAATGTTTGAAAAACTTAGAGGGATGGATTAAGGGTTACAAGGTGAACACTTATGAAGGTATGAAGAATTTGTTTATGTTGGAGACTATTTATGATGCCTGCTCTCCTGAGCTCAGACAACACTTGGCTGATTCCAGGGAATTAGATTCCCGGAAACTAGCTAAGGCTGCTGACTTGTGGGTTGCCAACAGGGCCACTCACAAGGATTCCGGGGTAACTCAGAAGAAGGATGGGGAGAAACAGCCTAAAAAGGACTCCAAAGAGAATTCTAATACTACAAATTCCAAAGAGGGCCCCAAACAAAACTATAAGGGTAAGCCACAAGGGAAACCAAATCAGGCTAGTGTACCTCCTGGTCCCAGACCAGAAGGCGGTCAGAACAAGCCTCCATTCCAGCGAGCCTTTGGCTCATGCTTTGTTTGTAAGGCTACTGACCATGTGAAAGGAGATCCCAGATGTAAGGGTAAACCTTCAGGGGTCCAGCTTGCCTCCTTAGCCTTCGCTCCAGAAGAGGAAGTACATATGGCAAGTGGAAACTTTCTATTACTAGCTGATGAACCCACTGGAGTCTCGGCTAGTGTTTCTTTAGTCTCTCTGGGGTTGTGGGAACAACAGAATTTAGATGTCTATAACTCTATCCCAGATAATACTAAAGAGTATTATAAGGACAGTGTCCAGGTGAATGGTCAGGAGACTCCTGCCATTAGGGACACTGGAGCCAGCATAACTGTGGTGGATGAATCATTTTTCAAGGCCGAGGATGTTGCTAAGGCACCCAAATGCCTCACCAAGTTAGCTGGTGGGCCTGTGCAGATGTGTCCCCAGTTACCAGTTCTCATCCAATGTAATGATATGGCTGTAAAAATACCTGTCAGTGTACAATGTGAAGTGCCAGGTAGGGTTCTGTTGGGTAATGACCTCAAAGCTCTTGGAGTTGTATCTCATACCCCCAGACCCCCTAGCAAAAGGTTACAGGAACTCACAAAACCTGCAAGAGAGAAAACCCTGAGAGGGTTATCTCAGGAGATGATGACAGAAATCACTCCTCTCCCACTGGAGCAACTTACTGCAGTAACTACCAGATCAGGAGCAAAGGGGCAACCCAAGACTCCTAGGAAAAAGCCAGCAGCAAGCACTCCAGTGCTTCCAACAAGGACTTCCCCTAGGTTGTCCAAAGTTACACCTGTAACTCCACCTCCAGCTGAGGCTGAGAGGGAGGTACCACCCTGTGTGGTTGAGCTAGACTCTGAGGAAGAGCTAGAAGGAGGCCCCAACCTTATTGGAGATTTGGACCCTGAGGACCATCCTGAGCTGCAGTCTTTACTGGCAGAAGGTGGGCCTAGCAGGGCAGCTTTTCGTAAGGGGCAAAGAGAATGTCCAACTCTGGAAGGTCTCCGCCACCAGGCAGCTTCTCAAGCTGATGGGCAAGAGCCTGGGAAGTATAGGTTGCACTGGGAAGATGGCCTCTTCTACAGTGAACCCACTGAGTCTGAACCTGGAGACTACAAACGCCTTGTAGTCCCCCAAGAGAACAGACAACAGTTCTTAGAACTAGCCCATGAGATACCTTTGGCTGGTCACTTGAGTTTCAAGAAGACCAAGGAAAGGCTCTCACTCTACTTTTATTGGCCAAAGATGGGGGCTGAAGTAGATAGATATTGTAAGAGCTGCCATACCTGCCAGACTTCTGGTAAGGTTGGTTCCAAGAATGTGGCACCTTTAGTGCCTCTCCCAGTTGTGGGAGTCCCATTTGAGAGGGTAGGGATTGACATTGTTGGTCCCCTTGATCCCCCAACCTCCTCAGGCAACAGGTTTATCCTTGTTGTAGTAGACCATGCTACTAGGTACCCTGAGGCAATTCCTATGAGGACTGTTACAGCCCCGGCTGTGGCTAAGGCCCTCCTTGGTATTTTTACCAGGGTGGGGTTTCCTAAGGAGGTAATCTCTGACAGGGGGTCAAACTTTATGTCCCACTACATGAAAGCCATGTGGAAAACCTGTGGAGTTACCTACAAGTTCTCAACCGCATACCACCCTCAGACAAACGGGTTGGTTGAAAGGTTTAACAGAACCATGAAGAGCATGATAGGTGCTTTGGAAGAACCCCTTAAGAAAAAGTGGGACCTTCTACTGCCATGCCTTCTCTTTGCTTATAGAGAAGTCCCTCAGGAGGGAGTAGGTTATTCTCCCTTTGAGCTTCTCTATGGCCATCCAGTCAGAGGTCCATTGGCCCTGATTAAGGAGGGATTGGAAGGTGCTCCTCCCCTCAAGCCAGTCAGAGTGACTGACTATGTGATCGGTCTCCGGAGGAGAATGGCACACATGATGGCAGAAGCAAGTGACAACTTGAAAGCTGGTCAAGCTCTGGTCAAACATTGGCACGACCAGAAGGCTAACATGGTTGAGTTTACTCAAGACCAGCTAGTTCTAGTTATGCTCCCAACAAGGCAGAGGGCCTTGCAAGACAAATGGATGGGACCCTTCAAGATTGTGGGAAAACTTGGAGAGGTCAACTATCTGGTGGATCTGGGCAGACCCAGGGAAGCTCCTAGAGTCTTCCACACCAACCGACTAAAAGCATACATCTCCAGACCTGATGTAGGAGCCTTGCTTCTAGCTTCAGCTGCAGAGGAAGAAGAGAGTGAATCTCTCCCTGATCTCCTCAGAGGTGTGCCTTTAGATGAAAAATTTGAAGGAGTCAACCTCTCTTCAGACCTGACACCTGAGCAACGAGAGGAGTGCAAATCTATGTTAAATCAGTTTGCCTCCCTGTTCTCACTGTCACCAGGCTTGACCCCTTGGGGCCAGCATGAGATACTCACTGGTGTCTGTCTGCCAGTCAAAAAGCAGAGGATACAGAATGTCAGAACATATCAGAGCCCACATCAAAGGAGAGGTCAAGAAGATGCTTGATCTCGGGGTAATAGAGCCCTCTACTAGTCCATGGTCTAGCCCAGTTGTGTTAGTACCAAAGGCAGGATCCAAAGACTTGAGATTCTGTGTGGACTATAGAGCTCTAAATGCAGTCACCAAGACTGATGCCCACCCTTTGCCCAGGACAGATGAGTTGGTGGATAAACTTGGTGCAGCCAAGTACCTCAGCACATTTGACCTGACGTCAGGCTATTGGCAAATAGCCCTGACAGACCATGCCAAGGAGAAAACTGCATTTTCAACCCCAGTTGGCTTGTACCAGTTTAAGGTCATGCCTTTTGGACTAAAAAATGCACCTGCCACATTCCAAAGGATGGTGAACCAAGTTCTGGCTGGGATGGAAGATTTCTGCATGGCATACTTGGATGACATTGCAGTCTTCAGCCACTCCTGGGAAGAACATGTGAACCACCTAGGACATGTGTTGCAGGCTCTGGAACAGGCCCATTTGACAATCAAAGCCAGTAAGTGCCAGATTGGTCAAAGTAAAGTGGTCTACCTTGGACATGAGGTAGGAGGTGGAGAAATAAGGCCTTTGCCCAGCAAGATTGAAGCTGTGCAAAATTGGACAACACCAACTACTCAAACCCAAGTGAGAGCTTTTCTAGGCCTCACTGGATATTACAGGAATTTCATTGAGAACTATGGGACCATAGCTTCTCCACTGAATGTAATCTCCTCTCCCAAATTCCCTAAAAAGGTAAAATGGAATGAGGAGTGCAATCAGGCCTTTGAAAAACTGAAGAGAGCTCTTTGCCAAGCTCCAGTATTGAGAGCTCCTGACTACCACCAACCTTTCATTGTACAAACTGATGCTTCCAATGTAGGTATAGGTGCAGTTCTAAGCCAACTGGATGAGAAGTGTAGGGAGCACCCCGTTTGCTTCATCAGTAGGAAACTGAAGGATCCTGAGACAAGGTGGGCAACTATCGAAAGAGAATGCTTTGCTATTGTGTGGGCACTGAAGAAGTTTAGGCCATACTTGTATGGTTCTACTTTTGTTATTCAGACTGACCACCAACCCTTGAGATGGTTAATGCAAATGAAAGGGGAAAATCCAAAACTATTGAGATGGTCAATCTGCCTGCAAGGGTTTGATTTCACCATTGAGCACAGGTCAGGGTGTCACCATCAAAATGCTGATGGACTCTCTAGGATGTATATCATCGACTAGAGGTATGAGGTTCATCCAGGAGTGGATTAAATCCTCCTGTCCCTTAGTCTGGGGGGGGCGAGTGTTAGGGAGAATTCTCTGTTTAGGCTGAATTTCCCTACCTAGTGAGTCCCCCAGCGGCTTTGCTGGATTTCTGGGGTTTCTTTTTTTTTCTCCTGCCAAGAGTGAGACTCTTTTACCCTCACTCTTGGACATGTTGAAGTGTGTTTTCTTGGTTAAACCTTGTGTTGAATGGGCTATGGGGTCTTTTACTCCATAGGGCCTCATGTGTTTTTGTGATGTGGGTTACACAGCACCCTCTGTGCCGTGACCCAGGGGTGTCCTAGGGACTCCCCAACATAGACTCCATACCCTGGGACTGACTACTGTCTCCCAGGGCATGTAAAGTCACCAAAGACTTTGCTAGTCTTGAATCCTGAACAGAACCAGTACAAACCATCATATTGTGGACGTACTGGCTGGGGCAATTCGATTGCCCCAGGGTCTGTTAGTCGAGGGGGCACGTCTCCGTCCCCCCTGATCGAGTTTTGGCTGGTGGCAGTGGAAACTACTTTTTATATTCGACCGCGAATATTTCCCTATGGGATTTCCCATTGTTTTAGGCTAACACATTTAATTATTTATTTACGGTAGCCTTAAACATACCGCCGGTTTATATATTTATTATTATAACTCCGGTTGGGACTTTTTGCCAAAACTTGATTCTAAAATGGCGTTGGCGTTCGCCTCTGTAACTCTGACCCAAAGTGGAGCCCTTTGTCCCACTTTTGGCGGGCTTCTCCACAGAAGCCCTCCAAAGTGGTGCCACTCTGTCTGGGGTACTTAGGGGGGGTGGAGGGGGATTTAGGCACCCTGGACTGAGTTACCTTGGTAACTCCAGTCGCACTCCGTCCTGATTGGCCCCAGTGGTGAGCCGGCCGGCTCACCACTTAGCATGTTTGAGTGACAGCTAGGCTGGGTGAATGGGGGTTTGCTGCATAAAAGCAGGGCTTTGGGGACTGGAACTTCAGAAGTCGCCACAGGACCAAGAATCCGACGAGGGAAGAGCTGAGCCGACCTGCTTCGACGACACCACCCGGTGGAGCCCTGCTGAACCGTCTCACCACTTTTCCCGACGACCGAGGAGAACTCTTAACGGAGTGGCTCCTTCCCTTGACTGGTGGGGACAACCAGTTTTCGCCTTCTTTTCGCTTCTCGAGGTATCTCGTGGCCGCCTTGCCAGTGCCAAGCACCCCGGCAACCGGAACCCCACCACTTTTACCCCAACCACGAAAGTCGGTACAAACCTTTAACCGGAGGACTCCGCGGCTGGTTTCTTCCCGGGCAGTGCAACGACCTTCTTCTTCTGCTCTTCAGCGAGAACTTCTTCTCCCCTGACCGACGTCGAGCCTTGCTGCCACTGCCTGGAACAACTGCCACCGCTGGAGGATCCTTTCCGCTTAAGGTACCGTGTTCCGCCTGGCTTCCCTTGCTACCGACTGTACGGGGTAGATTTAGCCCCCGGCTTTCGACCCTGGGAGGGCCTGGGACACCCTGGCTAAACTTTCTAAACCACTCTAAACTCTTTCTAACTCTTTGCAAGACTTTGAATCCCTATTAACAGTGTGATCTTGGGCACATTTTCGCTCCGGCTACTCTAAGAGTGGGCCCTGCCTAGTGACTTTTGCTCACCTGTGACTTTGTGCTTCTTGGAGCCTATTGCAAGTGTTCTGGACCTTAGAGTGGTGTGTTTAACCCATAGCTGTTTCTTTTTATCCCTTTCTTGAACCTACTAGAGTGTCATCTAACGTTAAGCGCTCACCTCTGTTTTAATTATGTGGTGTTAACTTAGAGTTGTCTAGATAGGAGTAAGGGTTGAAACTGCTTTCATTATAACTGTGTTTGAAGTGTTTTTCCTATACTTTGCTAGAGTGTTTTCAACTTATGTGTTCTTAAAAAAAATAAATAACTATATACTTTTGAAACCAAGCTCTGGTCAGTGTTTGCTTGTGCTATTGTGTCTGAGTACATCTGGTGTATACTTTACATACTGCCTAACTCTTCTTGAGGGAAGTCTGACTGCTCAGCCACAGCTACCAGGTAAATCTGGGTGGTGCAGACTGCTACCAAGTGGGTTTACTGCTATACCTGTAGTCTTAAATCTTTTGCAGTGTTCCCCAAGGGAACTGCACAGGTTTCTGCCTAACACTTCCATTTCCAGATGGCTCTCCGGCTGCATCATGTACTGTCACCGTTTGGCAAACCGACCATTGCCCAGCCGTCGGAGAGCCCATTCGACCAGAGTGATCGCTGCTACTACGGCGTTCCTGTCTGGTGTGCCCCTGCTGGACTTCTGCAGGGCTGCTACGTGGAGGTCGACACACACCTTCACGAGATTCTACTGCGTCGACCGGGATTCCAGAGGCTTAGGTAGAGGGCAGTCATTGGCTGGGGGCAGTATGACCCATAGGCCAGTGATTGGTTACTAGTAGAAAGACAGTTCAGAAACTAAACTAAAACTGATTTTTTCTTTACCGAGGAGTCCCAGCCTGACGATGGGGAATATATCATGATGCCCGCTCCCGGGGAGCCGGTTCAAGCCCTGCGTCCCCGAAAGCGGACATCCAGTCCCCAAGGAAGGACCCAGCAACCCCATATAGGGGCCCTTTGGACAGTGTCCTGGCGCCTATGGCGCCAGGCTCATAAAAGACATCAGTCCTGGCGCCATAGGCGCCAGGCTCATTATGGAAGTGCTTGGGTGCACTTACCTGATGCAGACCATGCTGCAGGATCCCGGCCTCCTTGAGGCCTGAAAGGAACTACTTTACCTGTGGGACTAATTTACCATCCGGGCGTGGTCGGGGAAGGATACATACCTGATTGGAGGAAGGATACATACCTGGAACTTCTTCCAAGGCTATTTAAACCCTTTCCGAACAGCCACACATGCTTCGCGTTGTTCTGCATCTAGCAGCTGGATGCTCACCGTGTCTGCTCCTGCATCCTGACTTCTGCCACGCCTGCCAGCATCCTGGATCACCTGCAAAGGAAGAGAAGAAGAGAACAGAAGAAGGAAAAGTCCTTACCTGCTAAATCCGCATCCCGGAGACATCTCGCCGACAATCCTGAAAAGGAAGACTTTTATTTAAAAGCTCATCGCGTCGATCGCTGCAGCGCCGCATTCCACTCACCTTTACAGGGCGCCTCCATGTTCAGCAGCGATCATCCGGATTCACAGTCACACCCCAGCGCCTAGGGAGAAAAAGACCAGAACAAAAGGTGAGAGAGAGAAGGGAATAAGGAAAGCTAAATCTCCATGTTAAGATTTACCTGCTGATTCATTCCCTCTTCATTTCGGGTCCGCGCCGCATCCTGGCATTTCCGGACCCCGGCCCCTATGGGGAAAAAGAGACATCAGCGTTAATGAGCGAATGAAAAGACATTACCAAAAAACGCTCATTAAAGACTTACCTGATTTCTACAAGGATTTCACCTCTCATCTCGGGTCGGTGCCTGTTCCCCGGCATTCTGTACCCCGGCCCCTATGGGGAAAAGACACTAGCATTAGTACATTAATGCATGGACACAAGGGGAACCTCTTATCAAAAAACTTACCTGGAAGCCAAGCAAGTTTTGTTCTCACCAATCCGAAAATCCAGTGAAGTAACTGGATACCAACGCGCCCCTGCATCAGAAGCAGGATGGAGAGCTCGTCCTTCCAGACCCTAAGGTGAGACGCTACGAGGAATCACAGAAGGGTTTCGAGGAGGGTGAGAGGGGAAAGTGGGAGGCTGATTGCATTACCCCGCAGACAGTTAATCCCCTATTTTCGCCTACAGAAGGATACTTCTGCGAGCCAGACAAGCCAGATTTGGGGGCCCGGTCCAGTCCGTCTTCCGAACCCTGCGCATCACCTTAGAAGAGGTCACAGCAGCGCGAACCAGGCCAGCGCCTCCGTGGGAGTCAGGTGAGCGTTACAGAATATTCATGAGCATGTGAATCCATGCCAGACCCATGCTGGAGAACAACAGTTACAGGTAAGTAACTTGTTCCATCACAGGTACAATATAGAAGTGAAAGTAAGTCTCTAGCTGGCAAATTGAAAGATATGGAAGGTATAGTGAGGTACGTTTTTAGGAAAATAGAGCAGTGAACAGAGGAATTGGTTTTAAAATTGAAAGGCAAATCTTACGTAAACATTAGATTTAATGGCTCAGAAAAGAGGAACGCTGTCATGATCTCTGCTTCCAAAAGGTCAGGGTTTTCCCAACTCCCTTGGAAGCAGATCCATAACCCAGGTTCCGAGTGCCAACCAGTCCCAATTGGGACCTTTTGGACCCAGTCCTGGCGCCAGTGGCACCAGGCTCATAAATATGCCCAGTCCCAGCGCTGGAAGCGCCGGGCTCATAATGCTTGGGTGGACTTACCTGCAGCAGACCATGCTGCTTACTTGCCTGCCAGTTGAGCCTCTGATCCTCTTCTGTTTGGAACTACTTTTCCTGTTGGGTGGGGCAGGAGCCACTCCCTAGATTCAGAACACTGGAACTCTTCTGGAAAGCAGGAACTCTTTTCTTACTAGGCGTGGCTGTGGAAGGAGACACCTAAGCACTACAGGAGGCTATTTAAACCACACCCGATGGATGAATCTTGCTTTGCGTTATTCTGCATCCTCTGCAGCAGAACGCTCATCGTGTCTTCTGCATCTGATCCTGGGCCTAAGGAAAAAGGCTTACCATCCTGAATCCAGTCTTCAGCAACACCTATAAAGACAAGAAAGAACAGGTTAGCATTACGGTCTTCAGTGACAGCTCTTCACTTACCTGGTCCATCGGCTGTCACCAACGCCTCGCGGTGCATTCCGGCATCTGAAGGACAAAGGCTTACCTACTCTTCGTGCGCTCCGGAGGTCTTCACACTGCATTCCGGCATCTGAAAGACAAAAGCTTACCAACTCTTCGCACGCTCCGGAGGCCTTCGGCGCTGCATCCCGCATCTGAAAGACAAAACAAGGTGCGTTTAAAGACATTGGGGAACTTTAATACTCACGTGCCATTACTCCTTTCCACATCTAACCCAGTGGGTATTCCGGCACCCGGCAGCCGCTCCGAACTTGTACCTGCAAAATAAAAAGACAGTTAGAGCGCATCGTGAAGCAGGCAACAAGCGCTTACTTACGTGCTTCCAGGCGCTTCTATTCATCACACGGGCTCCATCTTCAACTCACTTCAGCCCGTCATCCGCCATCGCTGGAACCCTGCAAAACAAGAAACATCATTACTAAAGACTTTAAAGACATTAGTTACTCGAAACTTACCGTTCGTGCAGTAAACGTCGGACAGCAGTCCTCTGAAGTCAAGAGGCCTGCTCCCCTTATCCAGTGAAGAAACTGGTTACAGCACCCTGCCCCGAGGCAGATGGAGAGCACGGCTTTCACTTACCTAAGGTGAGAGCGTTAACCTTTGGGGTTCTACAGGAGAAGAGAAAGGGAAGAAGAGAGAGACATTCAATAACCCAGTTCCTTAATCCCATATTTTCTATCTGCAGACATCTCACCCTTCAAGTCAGACATACAGTGCACAGAGGTCCAGCCCAAAGAGCCAGCCGTGTGTTGCACATCACCTTTGAAGATACGGTATACGCCCAGTCAAGACCGGCGCCTCTACGGGAATCAGGTGAGCGTTACAAACGCCACCCGTGGATATAAAGGTTATGCTGCAGCTGTAACCCTTCACGCAGTGTACCCCTTTTCTTAAGGGAAAATTAATTTATTCAAACACAATATCGCTAATGACTTAGGATCTATGCAAGACAGAAATGAAGATAAACGTGGCGCTAACACTAGAAATCAAGGACAGGGTTGCAAGAATGATTGTGACAGTTTGAACAAGATATCAGGATAAGGATAGTTTGACTTGGAGAGTGGGATAAGAACAAAGACAAGATAGACCATGGGTTTAGATGGGGTGGCAATTGATACTCAGTCCACTTTTTCGTTTTTGAATTTTGTACAGTCAACGGTTTTGGTTACTACACGGCAGGCCGTCTGGCACACAGCTGGGCAGTTCTGGTCACCGGGTAGCACTTCTGGACTGGCAATTCTGGTCACTGGATACTACAGGTCAACTGGATGGCACAGGTACCTCTGGATGCAGTTAGTGGTATCAGGATGCTCCCCAAAAACACCACAGCTTTCCCCTTTGGTTATTTTGGAATGTTAGTGGTTTTCAGAATTGAGGCCTTGCTGGTACAGGATCAGCAATTCTTGGGTTTTGCAGTGGGCCCAGGAGTAGGGTCAGCAATGCTTGGCCTTGTAGTTGGGATCTGGATGGATGGATGGAACAGGAACAGGACGCCGGCCCAGGAAAATTAGGCAGAGTGTCTGTCAAGAGTCTTGTCAGGGACTCTTATTTATAATGCCTAGTGACGTCATCCACGTATATGACTGGGGCAGGCTTAACTAAACACGCATCTAACAATAGGATTGGGCAAGGGTGATAGCCAGCGCCTCGCTCTCAGTTAGTTGGATTTCAGAAAAATGATGTCAGATTTATGAGTTTTACAATGTCCAAAAACCTCCCACAGTTACTTTAACTAAAATCCTATTTTGTCACAAACATACATTTATACAATTGCAATCTCTATGCAAATTATATACACAGGTTACATATTTTATGCAGCAAATTGCAGTCCAATCCTCCAGTCCTTGAGACCTTGTTTCGCCCTTCTACCAATTGTTTGCACTTTTCATTGGGATTTATATTACTCAAAATTCTATACCTTTATACATGATGTGAATGATCATCAGGGATGTATGTATAAAAATGTACATTTGCAACATTGATGTTTTTCTTGTAATCTGCCATATTTTCCCATTTCTGTCAAAAATTCTACTAAGTCTTAAATGAAAGCCCAAAAATTCACTTGTAGACTGAGAAAATTCTACATTTTTACAAAGTCTTGCTGCTGAGATAAAGGTCTTTAAGGTTTATTTATTAAATAGTCTTTGGAAACAAAAGCCTGTCCATTGTCACTAGATCATTTTCTTCCTTCCTTCAACTGCAACCAACTGTCATTTCCTTCAAAGCAAGGTGGGGGTTTCTCATCTTGATTGGAGGTTTTATTGCCCCTTCACACTTCCAACTCCCTTGCCCTAGGAGTCCCATTGTCAGTGGGTTTCTCTAGACTAGATTATTTCCCACCCTGTAATTATCAGTTGGTTGTTAGTCTCTGCTGAGAGTTTATTGTGTGACTCCCTTCCTCAGGGGGAAGTTTCAGGGCTGCCAACTGGATTAACTGTTTTTTGAGAGCTTGCAAATTCATCCCATGTGTTTTTAAAACCTTTATTTTCTTATTTTGGGTCCTGAATTAAAACACACCTGTGAAAGAAAATAGCCTATGTGTGTATTATCACCAACAACATAATCTCTTCACATTGCTAGGTAATGCAAGCTTTCATTCAACAATTTATTTTTAAACAGGCCATTGTTTTCCTTCAGTCTTGCAAAAGCCCATTTCCACATGTGTTGAAAACTGCTAGCATTTCTTTCTTTAAATTTGGTTTGGCAGCTCCATCAGATTCCCAAACTGCAGCCATAGTCATTTTCTTGAAATCAGGAGTTTTGTCTGAAGCACAGATGTGTTGAAACTGACCTGACTCAGCGAGTTAGATTCTCTTTGAACTGCTGAACTTTGAGTACTTTTGTAAAGAAACGAACACGTGTTTCTGTGCGAGTAAAAGTAAAGTTCCTGGTTGATTTCTCTCAGGAGTTGGTTTGACTGGGCCTGTCATTCAGGAATTATGTCTGGTTTTGCTGAGGCACAGTGAAATATCTTGGTCATGGCAGAGCATTTTTAATCACAGTAGTTTAAGACAGAATAGATGGAATTGGCGTCAAAACAGCATTTTTAAAGGGTGGAAAAGTTTCGTTTGGAAGGGGAGTTTTGGGTTTTCAGCAAAGCTTTATTCTCTTTATATGTTTCAGACCACACTGGCACGCTCCTTCAGTGTGTCCCCTTGTTCCATCCTGCCTCAAGTGTGCTTGGCAGGATGGTGCAGCCATCTTTTTATTGCTGCCAAAACGCTGTTTCGAGGTCCTGGTGCACACAGGAGCCAGCGCAGCTAGGTATTCATGGGACAAAGCAGTATCAGTCAGGTATGAGTCCTTCTTCGATCAGAGAGTGGTGTGTCATGCTCCTCTTGCTGCCTCTGGCTGGAATGGAGAACGACACCCCCAGCTTTCTCTTGGATCTTCCTTCAAGGTTGTTGAGCGACAACCCCGGATTTCCTTGGGTTTCTTCATTCCAGGTCTCCGAGGAGGTCCTCCTTGGTAGTGACGGTGCAACCAGTACAAATCTATGAAAGAGAACACAAACCGGTTACCACCCTTTCCCACTAACTGCCCACCAATCGGGTTGACAGCAGTGGGATACGCAGGCATTCAATGATAACAATTGATCATGAAGAAAAATACTCCCTCTTAGACAATTATACCAAAACTCTATCTGTTCCCTTCTGGTTTTTATTTTTCTTAATCTCATGTTTCAGATGTCTCCTCTATTTGATTCTCTCTTAGCTCCTGAATTTGCTGCAAAGTGTGCCTAGGTTGACAACTCTTTAGCTGATTAATGTGGACCCAATTCTCTTCTCTCAATTCGCCTTTGGGGACGCAGATTCTGTAGGCTAGGCCTGGGATGGTGACCTCTTCTACATTTTTTAACTTCAATTTCCTATGGTAGCACTAGGGCTGACCGGAAGGCTTTCTTTAGGACTGCCAGGGCCCTGAGATTTACTCCCCAGTTGGGACCGGGCTAGGCAATAACTGGGATCCAAATTAATCTCCAGTCGGTTGAGGATGGACTGCCCATGTAAAAGGCATCTCGCACGACCCAACAATTGTGTTCTATACTTTTATCACCTCTAGAAATTTTTATCCTACCACTGCTAAGCTGAAGATGTTTGGAACCGGGAATTTCCAGGGCCCATACCCATTGATAAACTGACTCAACAGCGGGCAGGTTCTGGTCTTTTGGGAGTTTCCTGAATAATACTTCGCTGATGAAGCTTTCTTTGCTATTCAAGTCAACTCGGGTGAAAACAGACTCCGTCCCGTCATTTAACTGAATCGGGAAGAAGAGTTGTTCGCTCTTCTTCTGAATGCCAGCGACACCTTGTGCTGGTTTGCTATAAATTTTGGCTATTGAATTGGGGTTTTCAGATTGTGAATTGGTATAGAACTTCAAAGTAATTCCTTCCAGTGTGGAATGCCACTTGAGACTGGAAGGAAGGTTGATTTTCAGGAATGAGAGGAGTTCCCATCACCAGTTTGTTGCCCACAGCAATTATTGTAACATTGGGTATTTAATTATTTTGAAACTTAATTTGATCTGGTTTTTGTTCAACCATGTGGCATGTGCCATTTAGATTAACATGGTTGACAATTTGTTTCAATTTTATTGGCCTGTTAGTCTGAGTCCAGAGGACCTTGTTCACACAGTCTATTAGGGGGGACAAACTACGCAGGATGTCATTCCCCAGTAGACAGGGTGTGCCCTCTGGAGTCACGACTATGACAGGGTGTTTCACCTTATGTCACCCAATTTTTATCTCCAAATCCGCAGTCCCCTCGACAGGAATTTCATTCTCATCGAAGTTCTGGAGTTGTCCAGGAAGAGGGGTGTGAGAGATCTGGTATCTCTCCCCCCTTCCTGAATTCAGCTGCTCGAAGGCCCTTTTTGACAGAAGAATGGCTTGGGATCCAGTGCCCACCAGTGCCGAAAATGCACATTGCCCTTGCACTTTGACCGGGGCATAAAATCTACCCTTCTCCTCAAGGGGGCAAAGATAATCTGCATTTTGGGCAAGCTGGGTGGTCAATTTCCTTATTTTTGACTCCGACACAGGGGTAGTTTGGGGATCTGAAACAAGGCATAAATTAGTTTTCCAAAATTGATTAGCAGAGTTTGATAATTAAAATGTTCCTGATTAGCAAACCAACTCATTTGATTAGCAATGATGTATTAATATTTTTCAGGCTACCGGAAGATACTTTTATCATACAAATAAAAATGAACAATGCAGCAGTTTCGTTTACCACCGAAGTAAAACAGGAGAAGGAGAAGAGGGCGGAAGGGAAAAGGCAGCAGTACCGTCTTGTTGAGCTGTGGTTTTAATCAGCAACCGGAAGGCGGCAGGGGGCGCAGCCCCTTGGTGGGGTTGAAGACAGAGCCCCACCTTGCATCTGAAAGACACACTGGTGTGTCAGAGCTCTTCTCCTTCTCCTCCCCCCGGACCCAAGCTTCAGGTTGGCTTGTTTTTGTTGTTGTTTGTAATGAGAGGCTTTCTCTCTTTTAGCTATACAGATCCCCCATCTGTATACAGCATACTGTTACCACTTGCAGGTACAGGTTACTTCGTGAGTTTCTAACACCTACCCCATTTTTGTGTTTACCACTTATAGGGAGATACAATCCTCTTTTGACCCAGATGAAGGCACCCACCCTGGAAGCCGAAACGTCCTAGGGTCCAATACCACTACGGTTGACCCAACATACATCTCTGGGAATTTTTTGTTTCCTGACGTAGACCGACTGAGGATTGGTCACTCACAGATCAAAAAATCAGTGTACAACTATATAGGACTCATAATTGACATTGCAAGGAAAACTGCTCCTTACCTATATGCAAATGTACACTATCTACTAATACTCACTACTCTGTCCTGCTTTGATCTTGTTGCAGAATTCCCCAAATGGGGAAAAAAATGTTTTTGTTTAATTTCTTCTGTAATTGATGCAAATGTACCTCTGCAGTTTTTGGTAAAGAATGTTACCACTCAAGTGATGATGCTATGCAGATTTTGGGTCAAAAGTTTATTACCATAATTTAGTTATTTCGCCTTTTGGTTACTTTATTCCTTTGCTTACAGAACAGGTCTGAGACTATTACTGCCTATACATTTTGCTTTTCCATTCTATCAGGGCACTATATTTTGGTTTTTGTTGTCTTGATAAAGAAAGTGGAGTGCAATAATAATAATAAAAACTGCACTCTTAATTAAAAAAAAGTGGTTTCTCTTAATTACATAGAGCACACCCATATAATACAATTTAGATTGTCTTGTCCACCCCCCAGGGGGTTCTAGATTACATCACTAGGATGAATTATTGGTGAGCTTTTGCATACAACACCAATCTTAATAGAATCAACTACATACAGAAGTTATAGTATGTCACAATTTTGCTAGGCGGCTACCCCTCCCTGTGACACCTGCTTATAGTAACACATTATGTTAAAACCTCAAATTGAAAATATCTTGATGAAAGAACCATGGAAATGACATTTTATGTTATTTGACATTTATTGGAGTTTGGCATGGGACATTGAACCAGCTTTAAGACGTGTTTACCTATATGAATAAGATACCTTCTAGAATTACATTTACTTGTCAACACAGACTAATGAAAATTAAATTTCTGGGTGTAGACATATTTTGGACATATGGGAAATTGGGGAGTAAAGTATACTCTAAATCAACTGCTAGTAACAGTTTACTACTAGCAAATAACTTTGATTGGCACATAACTATAAAAAGTATTACCTTTAGTGCATTTTTGAGACACAAAAGCATTATCTCAAATCAATCAGAATATTTGCAAAAAAGTATGGAATTCAAACAGAAATATTTAGTATGGAATTATGATGAGGCAGGATTGACAACTACAGCGCAGAAAATAGAACTAATCTCAAGGACATCGGTATTTGATCTGAAGGTGCCCAAAAAAGCCAGTATATGAAAAGGATTGTTAAGAAAAAATGGAGGTTACATTTAGTAAATTATTTCTTGAGCCACCTATATTTGCACACAGGAAGAACAATTCTTAAAGAAATGATTTAGTACTGGCAGATAGTGTGCTCCATAAAGAGGAAGTCTTATACGAGGAAACACAATTAATCATCCTTACACTGGAAAACCAATTAGCTTAATCATTTACTTCTCCAGCATTGGATCCTTCATAGATTTACATGCTATTTGAGTATTCCCTGTTGTCAGGCTGGGATTCTTTTGTAACATTTAAGCAGTATTCATTCGAATTTGGAAAGCTGCTGTCACTGTAGTGTTCTCTTGCCCCATAGCCAATACATAGCGTCTGCCTTCGCTCCACCCCTGGAAGCCATCTTCAGATTTGTTACTGCTTGTTCAAGTATTATGAGTCCTCTACTTCATTTGATGTGCTACCTAACATTTTCCAATACATTTTGACTACTTTTGACATTTTTGGAAAGCCTCAGATAAGTATCTTCTTATTGTGGTTGTTTGGGACTCCCTGTACACAGGTGCTTCCCTGCTGGACTAATATCTGCCCCACTGGATTGAGACCTATTAAGGGTGGTTCCCCACCCCCATATGGCTGATTCTAAGGCTAAGAAGAAAATCCTTTTCAAGCCATGTTCCAGCTGCCATTTAAAGAATATTGAAGTTGAGGACCAACATGCTGAATGCCTCTTATTGCCTGTATCTAGACTACAAAGTTGATTTGTGTTCCATCAGCCACTCCTTCTCAAACAAAACCCTGAAGGTCTTACACAGAAGGAGGTAGTAGCTTGGCTGGATGATGGGACTGTGGCATCAGACTCTGCTTCTGTTCGAAGTCCTGCTTCACTCTGCCACAATAGACCCTATGAGCGTGCTCCCTCTTCTAAGAGGTCGATGTCCCACAATCAGGCTTCTCTTGGAAAAAGGTTGAAGAAGGGGCATGCCACCCATGTTCAGACTGCCCCAGAAAAAGCAGTTGATGCACACAAGTCCTCACATAAACAGCCTGTGTCAAAAAAGTCAGCAGCAGCGGCTTTGCTAATGGGTTCTTCAACGACACCTTCAGCGTCCACCTCTCTTTCTTTGTCCATGAAGCATTCATTGGCAAAACCCTTCCAACCAACGGTCCCGTCGACACCCTCTTAGGCAACGACAAATAAATCTAGCTAGACTTAGTCAACCACTCCGACAGTTTCTTTGTCAGCCATTCCATCGACTACAACCCTGCCAATAACTAAGACCTTGTCCACAGCAATGATAACTTTGCCAAGAACAAAAACTGTCGACAGCAGCAGCTATCACATCAGTGATAAATCTTCAACTGTTTCCATGTCTTCTATGGGTACTGATGCCTGTTCATGGATTTGCACTACTGTTTCAAGCTCTACAACATGACAAAATCAACTATTGTTAACCCTTGCTCCATACGTCCCCACTGCTATTCCTGGTCCTTACCAGGTACCTTCGGAGGATGTTTTAAAGGGCCAGGAAGGTGTTTTTTCAGACAAGGAAAATGAGAAAGACCTGTCGTCATTGCCATCAGCCAAACGCCTTCCTGTAGCCTCCACATTCACCTCATTCACCTGCTGTCCCTCAGCCAATTCAACCTACTCCCAGTCAACTGGAAGCCCAAAATCTGTAAATGGCAATTTTTTCTATGTTGCAGACACTGGTGTCGAAATTGCAGCACAGTATCCCAGTTGTTCCGGCCATTCCGCCTCCACAACATCTACCTGCTGATCTGCCACCTGTTCCGCCTGGACACCACAGCTGCGTCCCTCCATTGGCCGCTCTCTTCTCCCTGCAGAACTCTTGGAGACTGAATCTGAAGATGATGCTTCTCAGCGCGGGGCTTCCACTCATACCACCACCACGGATGAATTCGATGATCTGGTTCTAGTAGATGGTAAACCTGACGATCCTCTTGTCAGGGATTCTCCTCCTGACCAAAATGGGACATTTCATACTATTATGTCCAGGGCCACAAAAAATGTTTGATTTACTTCCTGAATAACAGAGAAAAGAGGGTTTCCTGTATAAGCGCAAGGAACATGCACAGAAAACAAACTGTTGTTTACATTTAATTGTATGACATTTTAGAGCATTGTCTCTTAACCATGTAAAATCCTTTAAGGGCTCCTCTGTAAAAGGACAGGTGTGGGGTGTTGGAGTAAGGAGTCGGACGGAGGGGTGGCCTATTTCAATACTTTATTTTAGAAATAAAGAAAATAACTTTCATCTCCCTATCTCTAAAGGGTTATTCCTACCAAAACACATATCAAATTGAGTGATCTGAGGGCATCCTCGCCTCTTTCCCCAAAATATACTCCTCCCCAGGTGGCCAGGGAAAGGCTGTTGCTTTCGGATCCTGACCCTGGGGGTGGATATGCGAGGGAGGATCACTTGGGAGGAGACTTAGGGAGTTGGGACCTTGAGTGGGACATGGTATCCCCCATTTCCCTTTCATCAGGAATCGAGCACCCCCCCTGGCTTTTATGGGAGATTTTCAATCCCTTTCCTATTGCATTAGAGAACAATTCCCCAATGTACATGACACTGGTACTGGGATGAGGAAGTCGGATGCCGATGTAAAACTGTGAATGGCCTGTACATGAAGTCAGAGGGGCAGTATAAACGCCCCACTCACGTGAGGCTAATGGAGGAAGTCAGGAGATTGAGATCGCCTGTAGAGTGCTTGAATACGGGGGAGCTGAGGCGTTGCAGAGTCGCTGCAGCGGACACAATGTGTGGCTGGCATTGTCGGAAGGTCGCCGGGTCAGGCTGCCGACCTCCTGGATTCAAGAGGACTGCCTCTCTGGTAGACTGTGGTGTCGGAGACCCTGGAGGAGGGGTTTGCTGAGCCGGGAACAGAAGCAGCCACAAAGGACTGACCGAAGCAGAGAAGGGCACACAAAGACGGCATACCCAGTGACTCAAGTGAGGCTGAGTGACTCTGGGACGCTGTGGTGCGAGTCGCATGGTGAAGAAAGGTTGGAGTGCTCGCGAGCGACTGCGGAAGCAATGTGATTGCCTGAAACACATGTTAAATGACCATGATACGGTGAAGATTAATGAAAGGAATGGTTAGTGAATACCGAACTGTACTGAATTTGGGAAACCGCGCAAGGGCCAGAAAAGCAGTAAACCTGAAATTGAATACAAGGTGCAAATTCCCAGCAGGAGAGTGAACTGGGAGGTTGCAGTTACTTTGTTTTGAAATGAATGAGCAGCGCTATTGAATACCGAACCAAAGGAAAGCAATAATGAGTGAATGCCACATGAGTGGAAAACGGAGAAAAGCGTTCCCTGTGTGTTAAACCTGAAGGTGTCTCACCCGCTAGTCCCCGGGGGATCTGTCATCCAGGTGGCCAGGATACAGCCATCGCTAGTGGATCCAGTTCCTGGGAGTGGACCAGTGCGGAGGATCACCTGGATGGGGAGTCCTTGGGGAGTGGAAGTGAGACACCGACTGGTGAGACGCCGTACCCCCTTCCCTATAACACCTTTTCCCCATTCTACTCCATAGCATTTTCAGAAGTTCTACTCCCCCCAGTCCCCTCTCCAACACAAACACTTTCCTACACCGTGACAGACAACGGACTAACACCAGAGCAGTTTACCTGACATGTCCCAACACAAGGGTCAGGCAGAGTCAGGCAATTGACAATAACTACGCACAACGGACGGCCCTTTCCCTTCCACACAGGGATAAAAGGCAGAGCACGAGAGCACACTTTGAGCAAGGCCGAACGCACGAGGAAACAGCTACACCGGACCGGCAGCTTAAATGGAGGAGAAAGGCAACGAGACCTGAAAGGATGACGCACGCGGGCACTGCCCTTGTCCTTTTCAACTCAGACCTGCAAAGCCTCCGAAAGGGAAATCATAAGGCCGGTAAATCCAGCTGGCGTGTGGTGTGACGGGTGTCGACGGCACACGGGGCCCTCCCGCGCTGATAGCCAAAGCTGGGAGAAGCGCTTGCTGCCGTGGTGCTATCCTTGACTCCCGAGACAAGAAACTCCAACAGTTCAGCACACCCAGTGAGCCGGAGAAGACGGATAGTTAAAATTGAACTGTGCTGGGCCCAAGGTTGCAGACGGCAACCTTGTTGAACCAAGAACTTGTGTAATTGTACTTTAAAGAAACCCTAATAAAAGGTTCAGAAGCAGAGTGGTCAGGCGTCGTGGGGCGCTCATTCGAAGGACTCTGACTGAAACCTTTTTGGGTTAGGTTGTGTTGTTTTGTTGAAATTACGAGAACCAAGAGGCTTTAGGAGAGGCCAGTGTGAAGTGTCAAAGTAGTCCTACGAAGGTCAAGCAAAACCCCCCGTACACTCGAAAGTCTTTCACACATTGGAGAAAACTGATTGAACTGTGAAACTGGCAAATATGAACCCGATAGAGGGATGCCTGCGAATTGTGGGTAAACGGTGATATACCCGTGAACATTGTGATGACAAGTGTGAACCCGGCAGAGGGTTGTCCACAATGGATAGTTGTTTCAAAGGACGTTGAGACTGTTGAATGATATGTTTTTGAGTGAAAGGCCGTAGTGAACCCGATTAAGGGAGGCTAACGTTGCAAGAAGGATCAGAGCCCGGCTGAGGAGGATCCAAGGGGCGAAGAGCAATCGCCCAACGTAAAAGATTACAAAAGAAACTTTTTTTGTTTGTTTATGGTACAGCAGGCCTTCTAAGGCAAGAGACTTATCATGAAAGAGACTTGGCCCAGAAGGTCCTGGCATCGTTGAAATGAACTGTAACCTCGTGCTGCCGAGGCCCAGGAGTGTGCTGTTCTCAAAGGTCATGCCTTGTCCTGTGCTAAAAACGTGGGCAAGGGAGGTCCCAGCCATACCATCCTGACTTATCATTTGGTGAACACTTCTTTCTTTTCTTGTGAACATTATCCCACACTATTTTGTAACGTAGTTGTAAGGATTGGCAAACGCTTTATTTTTTTAGTATAGGTCCCACTAGGACTTCCTTATTATTATTTAATGGTCGTAGCTTGCTCCGATCTTAGTTTTAGGTTTAGATTAGGCATTTTTCTTACCCATTATACAGTTTAATAAACACCCTTGAACTGGGATCACTTTTGTCTGTTACTGTTGCCACCATGAGTTCCTTACACTTGATACAAAGGAACTGTGAATCATAGAAACCTAAGAAAGCAAGCATTGTTGCTGAAAATAAAGAATTGTGAGTTGTACAAGTTGAGAAAAAGCAAGCATTGGCTACAGCCACACGGAAAAGAAGAACTGTCCAAGTTGCAAATTCAGATTGTGGCAACACTAGGAAAAAGCTTGATAATCCAGCAAGTGAACGGTGGCAAATTAGGTGTTAAAAAGGACTGCAAGAATACAAGTCCAATACCACAGTTGGGCTGAAACAATGGTGGTGTAACTGTGGAAAAGAAGCCAATTGGGTGTGAATCGGTTGCATGACTTGTAATGGGTGAACCGTATGTTCAGACAACTGCGCCTAGACCGACTACACCCCACTAAGGAGAGGTGTGAGAAACCGGAGGGTATTCTGCCAAGCAAACCTCGAGAATCCCTTATTCAGGTGGCCACGGGAGGATTGACAATCTCAAATCCCAACCCTGAAGGCGGTCGAACAAGAGGGGATCACTTGGATGAGGGAGCCCGGGGTTGTGCTTGGGGAAATAACCCATGTGGGACGAGGTATTATACCAAGGAAGAAGGAGAAGAGGACGGGATACCTGAGACCTCTGTAGATTGTACCACATCTACCTCCTTTCCTCTCAACAAATCTCTTGCCCACATCCAACGACCTCTCCGTATATGGAAAATCCCCCAAGAACCTGAACCCGTTGCATTCGAAAACTATCTCTCCCATAATCCCTGTTTCTATGCGTCCTACCTGAATACTCTGTCATTCTCCTCCCCGTCCCTCTGATTATTATTTCCCAAAATCCCAGTTTGTTTTGACCAATTACCCCCTTCCTTGTAACACCTTTTCCCCATTCTACCCTGTAGGATATTTAGAAGCTCCAACCCCAGGCCCCCGTACCCGGCATGAACACTTTCCTACACCGTAACAGACAACGGACAAACACCAGCACTGTTTACCTGACACGTCCCAACACAAGGGTCAGGCAGAGTCAGGCAATTGATAATAATCACACACACCTGATGGCCCTTTACCTTCCACACAGGGATAAAAGGCAGAGCACAAGAGCACACTACGAGCAAAGCCAAACGCACAAGGAAACAGCTCACCGAACCGGCAGTTCAAGCGGAGGAGAAAGGCAGTGGGGCCGGGAGGGACGACGAAGGGGGAACTGCCCTTGCCGTTTTTCGCCTCAGACCCGTGAAGCCTCCGAAAAGGGAATTACAAGACCGGGAAGAACAGCTGACATGTGGATTAAATGTCAATGGTGCACGGGGGGCCACCCACCTTGATAACAGGGGCAGGGAGGCACACTGGCTACCGTGGTACCGTCCTTGACACCAGAAGCAAGCCAAGCCAGCCCGACACAATCAGTGAGTCGGAGGAAGCTGATATCAAACTGAATCGTATTGAGCCCAATGTTGCAAGTGGCAACATTAGATGAACACAAGAACTTGAGAACAAAGAACTTGTGTGTGTTTGAACTTTTGGGGGAAGCCCAGAGACGGGTCAGCTGCACAGTGGTGAGGCGCTGCAGGAGTGCTCATTCGAAGAACTCTCACTGGCCCTTCCAAGTTGAAACTACAAGTACCAAAAGGCCCAAGAAAGGATGGCGTGAGGTGTCGGAGTGGTCCTACAAGGGTCACGACAAATACCTTGTACACTCCAAAGTCTCTGACCCATTGCCAAGAGAAAGGTAAATGAGAGTGAATCCTGCATTGTGACAACGTAAAGTAAACTGTATATTTGGCAAACGTTAACCCGGTTTGAGGGATGCCTGTGAGGGGGGGTGAAGAGTAATACACCCGTCATCACAAGAGTGAACCCGGCCGAGGGTGGTCCACAGTGGGAAGTTGCAAGCTGCATTTGAGAGGCTGTAGTGAACCCGACAGACGGAGGCCCAAGTTGCAAGAAGGATCCGAGCCCGGCAGAGGGAGATCCAAGGGGCGAAGAACAATCGCCCAAGGTACAAGATTAGAGAAGGAACTTTTGTTTGTTTTTGATCCAGCAGAACTTCTTAGGCAAGATATTTGTAGAAAAGAGACTTGACCCCAGAAGGTTTTGGTATTGTTTAAACAATTTGTGAACGTTGTTTTGGAGAGGCCCAGGAGTGTGCTGTGCTCAGAAGTCACGCCTTGTCCCTTGCTAAAACGTGGGGAAGGGAGACCCAGCCATACCATCCTGACTTACCATTATGTGAACACTTCTTTCCTTTTCTGGTGAACATTATCCCACACTTTTTTTGCAAACTTAGTGGTAAGGATTGGCAGTAGTTTTTTTAGTATAGGCCCTTTTTATTTGAGAAGACGCCACTAGGACTGCTTTATTATTTGATGGCCATAACAATCATCTTAGATTTAGGTTTAGATTAGGCATTTATCTCACCCATTATAAAGTTCAATAAACATCCTTGAACTGTTTACACTTGTGTCTGTCTTTACTGTTGCCACCATGAGTTCCTTACAGAAGCCACTTGACACATTTATAAGTTTTATAGTTGAATATCCAGATAAGCTGGCCTGTTATGAACTACAAGAGTTGAACGTAATGATATTGAAGAAAAAATGCCAAGAAGCCTGACAGCTGGGACGAGTCCAGATGAATTGCATTGTTTTGACAACAGTGAGAGACGTGGGGAAGGGAACCCCTTTGAATCAAAAGTGAACTATTTCGAATCCTGAGGAAGGGAGAACCCTTTTCCAACCAAGAGCTGGAAGAAGTTCTGAACTTTTGTTTGAACACTTTTTCATTTGATGTGGACACCCCTACACAATTTGAACAAATAGATATGAGGGCGAGTATAGGTTTTGGACACAGACGGACATTTACTTTGGACTTCCTGACACAGTCTATCCTTAGTTTTAGTTAGATAGGGAAACCCCACCTTAGCATATAGGGCAAGATAGGCCTTATCCCAACCCTTTTCTGATTTTAAATAAAGGTTTGTAGCCCAAACTTTCCTCAGTTGTCTGTGTCTACTTCCTGATGCCTTCACAGTGCTCATCGTCAAGATGTTTGTCCCGATGAAAAGTGTCTGTCCTCGGTCCAAAAAACGACTCTAACACTACTGCTAAGATACAAAAGGGTTCAGCATCCAAATGAAACTAGTACCACGAGAATGACTTCCTTCTTCTTGTGAACTGAATCAATCTTTATCTCTTTTCCAACTATCTTTTGCTCTTGCTTCTGATTCAACAAAGGGAGTATGGTCAGGAGAAATGACTCCCTTCTTCTGGCCCACCTTGTACAGGCTTGAGGGCTGTCTTGGGATAGTTTATTTGGCAATAGTCCTCAAAAGTCTCTTTACTGCTTCTCAATGGCTTCTGAAAGCTTGATTTACAATTCCCTCAATTCTCCCCTGTCTTATGGCATTATGAAGATTATCTCCAGACATCTCTTGTTGTCTAATACTCTAACTAATCCTACTTGAATTATCACTGTGATGAGGAATATTACTCCCAAGGCTTTCTTGACTCGTGGGGTACCCCAAACACCTACCAGGTCTCCCACCATTGCTGTTACCTGCAACATGTCGGGACTGCGTCACTGGTTCTTCCTGGGGCAATGGTCTTGCTCGCATTGCTTCAGCGTTTCCTGCTTCCTTCACTCCGCTCCCCGCTTCATTCTTGTGGCTCTGCCGAGACTTGGGCCACACTTCTCTGGCGCGGTTGCAGATTCCACCTCCCCGAGGTCACACCACTGCTTGCTTCTCTCTCCTTCCAATGGTCAGGAGCTTGGCTTCCACCACGCTGCTCGGCTGACCGTCCGTGGATGTCCTGACCCCCGGGGATCAGCGTTCATCCAGCTTGTTTTCACCGGTTTGTACTCCCTGGGCTGGACTGGCTTCACACTGGCTGCTCGCTCTATTTCGCATTCCTTTCTTGTTGTTTATTTCCTTTACCTGGATCCTCCCCAATGTAACATCACGGTCCTTCTTTACTGTTGTTGAACTAATCTTTATGCAACCTTGGGGCCAACTCTTATCAGTACCATGGTAAAGTAACCTATCATTACTCTGCAGATTTATTTGGCTCTTCTTTGTTTGGATTATATTACTTTGTGGATCAAAGACTGAAGAGACATTACCATAAAAGACAGTAGTCATATCAGAGATTTCTAACAAGTACATTGTCCCAAGGGAAAAAGAGGTTATGGAGTTCCTTCACGTAACAGGAGTCCTTATCTCCAGGAGGGGAGTCTCTCCCTGTGAGGTGTCGATTTCTGCCACCCCTAGAGGGACTATTGGGTAGTGGCCCCGCCTCCCTAACCTCACATGGAAGGGCTCCCACATGGGATAAGTCACGAGATCCTGTGAATCGTAACACAGGTTAGAGAAAAAACACAGACGCCAGACAGTGTCTGCGAACCCAGCCCAACCCAGATTCTGTGGTCTCTTCGGCAGCTTTCAAATGCTCTGCCAACCCGTTTTCCTATTGTGCTGTGCCACCGAACAAGGAAGGGAGACAACCAACTAGACACTTTTTCGAAAGGGCATGCTCTACAACAGCCACTACCATGCGTGCTGCTAACTCCATGGCAGTTTTGTACATCTACGATAGGGAATTGTGGTACAATCTGGGTCCTATCGTATTTCTTGACCGGCCGACAGGGAAAAGGCTTTCAAGCAGCTTTGTGAGGGAGAGGCTGCTTCCATTCACGCCATATCCGTGGCGGTGGACATCGCTCACTTGTGGACCAGTGTGGTTCTGTGCCATTGGGGATGGCTAAAAGTAACCAACTTCCGGCCAGAGATTCAAGCAAAAATTGTGGACTTTCCTTTTCACTGGCGAAGATCTCTTCGAAAAGAAGTCGATGATACCCTTCAGGTCATCAGGACTGACACTGACACTGCTTGATCTTTGGGTACACTACAACAGTGCCGACAGTCCTTTCTTCTGGAAAGTCCCGTTATTCCAGAACGTTCCGAAACTACAGGACATCCTATTGAGCGCAGTCATATCAATCAAATACATATACCACTGAGACAACTACAGAGGAAAGTCTCAGTTATACAGGGGCACTCATCGGTGCTGTGGTTCCTCCCGGGCAAGAGGACAAACAGGTAAGTAGGCCTATCCTTCCACTTCCACATCCTGGTGGGAAGGTGTTTTTCCTGTTTTCTTGACCATGTGGAAAACATCACCACAGATTAGGGGGCGTACTAGCCTTGCTTCCACACGGATACACCCAGGAATTTGTACGACATCAGCAAAAGCAGCGAAAAATCTTTCGATGCTTCGACACGCCCTCCTTTCCAAGGGAGCAATAGTGCATTCCTCGTGCCAGTTGGAACCAAGGCATCTACTCAAGTTATTTTCCTGTAAAGAAAACATCAGACAAAGTTTCCGACAAAATTAATTTGATCCCAGACTTTCAGGATCACCACTTTTAAAGAAACCACAGCTAGATCCAGCTTTGGCCTCTAATTATCTGCCAATCTCACTCCTACCATCTGTCATGGAGGCCATTGGTACTCCACAGCTCTCACTCTTTTGGAGTCTGGTGGCCTGCTACACCCTTGTCAATCCGACTTCCGTCCCATGATCTCGGTACTGGATGATTTGGCGTGTCTACAGGAATGTGGAGAGGTTAGTGTTTTAATTTTGCTCGACCTCTCTGATTCCTTTGATACCATTGACCAAGGTATCCCTTGAACTCAGAGTGGGAGCACACTTTGAGGAACACATTCAAGGGAGACCTTGTCCTGGCCCTAGAAGAAGGCGATCATTCCATCAAGCCGAAATGTCTCGGGATGCCGCACTTCTTGTGCCCTTGAAGTCCCCATAAAGAACACTAGCTTTGATTCATAATCTAGACATCGACCTACCACTAGGTCACCCTTCTGCCTGGCATTGTTAGACCTCTTATTAGGTCTACACTTAGGAGTGTGACAACTCACACAGCCTAGGGACTATTGAAGTGGATGCCATTCTGCAGCACCACTGGGGTTTTGTCTCATCTCCAAGCCCATTTTAGCCCCATTGTTTTAGACTGGGTTTGCTTTGTACAATTGCTGTATGTCTATTAATGAAGTAATTTCTGAACATGCAAAATTAATATATGTACAGTGTTTAGCTACTGATTACCCTTTGATGTATACAAACTTATTTCTTTTGACATTTGCTTTGTCTGTTATCACGGTTTCATTTGCACATTGTTTTTCATGAAAGAATCACTTTGTATCAGTTTGTGGACTAGTTTAAGATGCTTATATCAAAAATAGAGTTTAAAAAATATTTGCAGCTAAATAATAAAAGCTGCACTAACACTAATTAGTCATAATGTGTTTTTCTGTTATGCTTAGGTTCTCACTGAGACAAAATGTACTTGTGTCTTAGTGATATACGATAAAAGAATCAATATTTGCATTAAAATTGTTGCAGAACGCCCCCTTGTTTAAAAGAAAAGAAGGGTATAATGAAGGCAGGAATCTCGGGGGCTCCCCTTGCTTGGTTTACATCTTTTCTGGCAGAGCGTACACAGACAGTCTCATTATTCCCTTTTCTATCCTCAGAGTCCTGTCCTGTGGGGTCCCTCAGGGTTCGTCATTGTCCCTGCTGCTTTTAAATTTGTACCTGAACTCTCTGGCTGACCTGTTTCAGGGGTTTGGGGTAAAGTTTTGTACTTATCCTGACGACACTCCGCTTCTTTTTCAGCTAGATTCCCCTAAAAGTGATCAAACGTCCCAACTGAGGAACTGCTTGATAGCAGTAGGGGATTGGATGGAAAAGAACTGGCTGGAATTGAATGGGGCAAAAACAGAGGTCATGGTGACAGGCGACATTAAATCTTGGGCATCCTGGACTTGGGCATGCTATACGTTTTTGTTGTTGACAATGTTTTCCCACGCTATCAGGAAATAGTGTGTTAATTTAAATGTTTCTTAGTGAAACTGATATAAAAAATACTTCATCTGTTTAAATTTTGTCTCGTCTCAGTGTTGTGGTGCCTTGCTGGAGACGAGCTAATAGACAGAGACTCAAAACACCTTGATTAATAAATATATGATGTACTGAGTAAATGCTGATTGCATCGTAAGAATACTTACATTTCTGACTCTCGTGACCTAAAACCTCTCCGATTGGGAGTGGGACGAGACTCACAAGATTCTACACAATAACATTGGGGACTGTGTCCCATTAAGAGTGCAGCATAGGGCTACCAGCTGGCAACGGCTGGTGTGTGTCTAGTGCTTCTTTTTTCTGAATCCCGAGTGGCCTCGAGATTCTCCCTGCTGCACCAGAAATTCAGGAAACATCTCTGAGAATTATGATTATACCTCAACTTAATGGCCTAAATATGTATTATTGACACAGTTGTGCCTTCCACCTCTGCATTTTGTTCTCTTTTCACTACGGTGGCCACAATTAGGAAGTGCACACATATTAACCGGATTTCATGAATATACAATCATCAAATTAGTTAATTTTTCATCGTATAACAACACAAACACAGGACCATGTCCTTTGCTAAAATTAATGCTACCACCAACAACAGAGCAGAGTCACTGGGCTTTAGCGAGGAAGAGGCCAAGAGGATTCTAGGCCTCATTAAGTCGACAGGTGATGAACTGATCCCTCAGATAAACCGGAAGCGCTCATCAAGCAACTTGAGTGGAAGATACGTAGAGAAATAAACTTGAAGTTACACGCAACTACATTAGCACATTATTACAAAGCACAAAGAATCCCGAGAGGTTTGAGGGTGAATCTAGAGCCGACCCTATGTAAGGAAAATCCAACCTTTGTGAAGAAATGGAGACAAATTCTTAATAAGTGTTCATTGGATCTTATTCTACTGACGATCGAAGAACTCTCTTACAGTTTGACAACCCTTGACGAGGAGATTGATACCATCAAGGGAACTCTCAGTAAAAGCTTTTTTGCAGACCAGCTTAAACAAGTGTTGGATGAAACTAATGAAAAACTAGCTAGATACAAACAAGAACTTGAGACCAAGAAGATACGTAAGTTCAGAGGCGATACCCAGGATTATAAACTCGACATCGTCTACACCGGGCAGGAGTACTACGGCCAGAAGATTCCTAGACCTTTTCAACCATGCACCCCGAAAACAGGGCCTCCAAACGCAGACACCACCTCGTCAGAAACATCTAGCGCAGAACTGGAGGTAATCTCTGACACAGGAAGACCAACATCCTCAGCCACAGGAGCTGAGGACAACGCTCCAAGGACGGCTGTTCCTTTTTTAGAAAAAGGCCAACTAGACGGGGACAAGGGAAGAAAAAAATCAGAGAGGAAGAAACAAACCGGGATAAAGATATAGTAGTGAATATCCCATCATATCAGTTGTCACGCATGGAATCAAGAGTTCTACACAAAGGTCTCTCGTTTGTACCACAATATAACACTAATCTCCTGAGAGAAAGGATTGATTTCTTTAAATTAATGAGGAAATTAAAATTGAAGGTCTTCTTCAATGAGCATGTAGAAGACATAGACACTAGCGAACCCTCAGAATTTCTGGAACTTGCACCTAAGAGCGTCTTCAATCCACCTATCAACAACCACGTCCTGACGGTTTTTGAGAGAACAGTGTTAGACCAATTCAAAAATATTTCCTTTAGAACTAAAGAAAGAAGCAACTTCTCGAAGATTGAACGACAAACTTTGAAAAGGTTACTTGACAACAGAGAGATTATCTTCAAACCCGCTGACAAGGGAGGAGCCCTTGTCCTTATGGATAAGATCAAATATATTGAAGAGATTGAACGTCAACTAGCGGATCGAGAGACTTATCACGAAGTGGATTTCAATCCAACTGAACTAGTTAGGAACCTGATAAAGGAGGTTCTGGACGAGGCCGAAATGAGGGAAGTCATTTCAGAAAAAACACGCAAATTCTTGGAGACAACACACCCCATAACTCCGGTGATATACATCCTACCCAAGATTCACAAGAGACTCATAGACCCTCCAGGGAGACCCATCATAGCGGCAACCGACAGTATTCTGGAACCTCTGGCCAAATACTTGGACAAGATCCTACAACCCCTCATACAGGAGACCCCGACCTACATCAAAGACACCACTCACTTCCTGAAAAAACTCAGAGATCGTGTTTGTGGAAAGAAGAGATACTTTGTTTACTATGGATGTGACATCACTGTACACTAATATCGTACATGAAGCGGGGCTAGAAGCCGTGGAATGGTTATTGTTAAACTCTACCAACTGTCAGGGTGACAAGATATTTGTGTTGACACTGCTTAAATTGGTTCTAATGAATAACTTCTTTAGATTCCAAGACAGGTTCTTTCTGCAAGTTTCAGGAACTAGCATGGGAGCCGCAATGGCCCCAGCGTATGCGAACACCTACATGTATCACCTGGAAACAAAACGCGTCTTAACATCAGCGAGGTGGCTACGTCATCTAACCATTTTTGTGAGATATATTGACGACGTGTTCAGTATCCGGTCAGGACCGGAAGAAGAGCTACAGGAGTTCTTTGGCATGATGAATGAAATGCACCCGAGGATTAAGTTTACAACTGTCACAAGCAAAACTACGATCAATTTCTTGGATGTAGAAGTGTATGTGAAGGAGGCAAACCTGGAGACACGGATCTTCACCAAAACCACCGACAGAAACAGCCTGCTATTGGCGACGAGTTTCCATCCTCATAGGACAATTGACAGTGTCCCACTTAGTCAATTCTTACGATATCGCAGAAACATCTCAGAAGACACCGAGTTTGTGAGACAGTCGGCATCCCTACGTCACAAGTTTATGGAAAGAGGATACAACCCCACTACCTTAACCCAGGTCGAGGAGAAAGTTGCTACCATAGAGAGAGAAACCCTATTGAAACCTAAAGAGCGGAATAAGGATGACTCTATGGTCTATGTTACCACATACTCAGCCGAAAGTAAAAAAATCAGGAACATCATCCAAAGAAATTGGCCAATGCTGCAAATGGACCCCTCAACACAACCACTCTTTCAACAATTACCAATCTTTGCTTACAGGAACAGCAATGCGCTAAGAAACAGTTTGGTCAGAGCGGACTTATCACTGCCACTTGAGGCTCAGACAAGACACAAAGGTACTCTACCTTGTCACAACTGTCAGCATTGTAGCAATATCCTTCCAGATAACACAATCTCACACCCCTACACAGGGAAGCTCATAAAATTGAAACATTCTTGTACCTGTGATTCTTCAAATGTGGTGTATGCCCTCAAATGCCCCTGTGGGTTCTATTATGTTGGGATTACCATGAGAAAAGCAAAGCTGCGTTGGACCGAGCATAAGTCCAACATTAGGACAAAAAGTCTCAGATCCCCAGGATCAATGCACTTTTTAGAAGCAAGACATAGCATTGCTCAACTTAAGTGTATGATCTTAGAACAAGTAAAGATGGGACCGAGAGGGGGTGATGTTCACAAGAGATTGCTCCAGAGGGAGATTGCCTGGATTGACCTTCTGGATTGCTTGAGCCCAAGAGGAATGAACTGTGAATTTGACCTCATGTGTTTTCTTTAATGTTTTCTTTTGTGGTGTTAATTGTTTGTGCTATGTTGATTGCAGGCTGTCATTATGAAAGTCATGGTAATGTTTCTCTCAAAAAACAATGTGTCTTAAAAATGTGCATCATAATACCTAGTACAGAGTACTAATAGCTAGATCAGAAACATGAGTCCGGGTCAGGCATTGAATTAATTTGATATCTATGAGTTTGGGGTCTGTTGAAAGTAAATCGATTTGTTTAATGGTGATGTGTACTTTGAGTTTCCAGATTGTGAATGGCGAAGACACCGGGAGTTCAATGTTTAGTTTATAGCTTGTGAGCTATGCAACAGAAGGTTAGCGGCAATTGTTCCGCAGGTTTGACACTGTGTACAGGTCAAGGTGCTTCACATTTAGCGTCCTCATTGAGGCCATTGTACAAGATGTTTGGTTCAGATTGATGTGTATATCTCTTTGTTCGTGGTGACCCATGGGAGGGCAGGTGTAACGGGCTTTCTGTATCACACCATGCTCACCTGAAGGCCTCCATCACTACCCTGCGGGAAGTTGGGGCCTGGGGCAGTATACTACTGCCGGGTGCCCCTCTTCCCGCCTTTGTATCACCAGACTCTCCACTTATGGATCCTAAGTGATAGTGACAAATGGAGGCGCCTCGCGGCTGGTTACGGCTTAGATGTCCCCCCTCCCGCCATGAAGGCTCAGAGGCGTGTGCCCCCACCATTCATGACTCTTGAATACCTTCACATCACTCCATGGTGTGTGTTCACACCATTAGTTACCACAACACTCAGTTTAATCACTATCCTCTCTAAGATTGTTACCTGTAGCACAGGCTAATACGATATCGTTTGCCGATTCGTATTGGCGAATAAGAGCACGTCTCTATGTTTGAGACTAGTAACAAAGTGCATGCACATAACTTATAGATTGAATTAAATAATCTCTCTTCCCATTTTTCGACATCCAATTAATTTTTAACTCAACCTGAGCATTAATCTGGTGTAGTGATGACCAGATGCCTGTGGGAGGAGCACGCCACAAGACTTTTGGTTACGGGTGGCCAGTCCCACACCAAGATGGAAGTCAGGAGCGGACACGCGCATGCGCGCCGACTCCACGACGACCATGTAAACAGAGCATTTTCGAGCAGCGCGTCTTGGTGACCGGCTGCTCGATCGTTCTCAGAGTTTCGTGGTCGTGAGAAAGTGAGTATCTTTGCTGAGATACCCTGTGTCTTGTACGCACGGTGACGGGCACGGAACAGAGGGTGGACCCTGACATTTAGAGAGCATTGGTTTACGTCCCTAAACACGATAGCTCGTGCCAGCGTGCACGTTATGTGAATGGATTTTTCTAGATACCTGCACGATTGGCGTATCCAGCTGCAATTACGAACATTAATTAGTGGTCATATTAACTCACAATGGCAGTACTTCATTTATACCCTTACATCCTTTATGACAAACAGTATCTACTGCCAATAAATATATTCACACGGCATTAATGGCACACATCTGTTCTGTTTTTGCCTTCAACCATTGCGCACTGGAAGTCATAGCCTATCACCATTCTTTCACCCGGGGAGAGATAGTTATCTTCCGTCCGGGTGAGTATGCCAAAAACGTATTTACATCATGTTACAAGTTGACTCATGCTACAGAACAAATCTTGATTTTGCACGTTTGCACATTTATTACACAGGTTGATACCGGTTTTTGACCATACACACATGAATTAAGGTCAGGACTACACCTTCTCTTAAGAGTTACTGGTGAAATCCCTTTATTTTCCCATAAGGCTAACTAGTATATCCCTCCTTGTTGTAGGAGTTTATGGACACTCATGAAACTGTAACATACCCCGCCCTGAAGAAGGATTGTTTAATCCGAAATGCGCTGGCACACATGATTGACAGGAGTGTGTTTAGAAAACTCTGAGCGGAAAGAATCGTACTGCTCAGAAGGACAATCAAACCAATGTTACTCAGCAACATATGAATTCCTTGTTTAATTGAAGATGTTACAATGTATATAATTTTCTGAGTATACTTCTGTACTTGTGGGGACGGTTTTTCAGCCCCATCTACTGCTAATATTTCTATATGCTATACGTTTTTGTTGTTGACAATGTTTTCCCACACTATCAGAAAATAGTGTGTTGTTAATTTAACTGTTTCTTAGTGAAACTGATATAAAAAATACTTCATCTGTTTAAATTTTGTCTCGTCTCAGTGTTGTGGTACCTTGCTGGAGACGAGCTAATAGACAGAGACTCAAAACACCTTAATAAATATATTATGTACTGAGTAAATGCTGATTGCATCGTAAGAATACTTACATTTCTAACTCTCGTGACCTAAAACCTCTCCGATTGGGAGTGGGACGAGACTCACGAGATTCTACACAATAACATTGGGGATTGTGTCCCATTAAGAGTGCAGCATAGGGCTACCAGCTGGCAACGGCTGGTGTGCGTCTAGAACTGAAAGAAGACTCTACAGCGAGACATCAATAGTTATCACGGTCCACATAGAGAGCCTGCCCTGACAGCGCTAAGGTGAGCCATACTAATCTAAGTCTGCACCGATCAGCTAGCATCGACTTACTAAAACAAATGTTACAAGAGCGATTATATCTCTTCCCAGATTTATCATATTGCCCTATGCCAGTGACTTGTTCTACAACAGAAAAGCCATGATTCACCAACTCTGGTCCACACATTGCTCATACCTTTGAGTACTGCTTCCTCACTTAAGGTAAGCATTTAACGTTAACACTACACGTGCTATGGGAGAAAAGGCCGGTTTGAACCGACAGTAGTTTAATTATTATATGCAAATTATTCTTGCAGATCCCAGTGGATTCCATTAAGTAGCCACTACGGACCTAGAGGACTAAAGCCTGAATTCACAACAGGAAGATTCCTCTATAATAAACACTCGTTGCTGACCAGACTAGGTAATTAAGTAACCTAGCCTAGTCTGATAAATTAATTTTATCTTAAAGTATTCACAGCATCTAAAGCTTATATCTTTAAACACTTTCTTGTTATCAACAGCTACAGCAAGAACAGTTAAGTTCACTATCGAACACAAGCAACCGCAACTATCAACTTAAGAGAAGTGCAATAACAGAAAATTCTGATAGATTTGTTCACGTTGATGTTGTCACTGTTGTGTGTTTTTTTAGAATATGACACTGCTCCTGAAGAAAGTTCTATGAATAACTATAAGAACTGAAACATGTCAAGTTTTACCATCTAGCATTAACACTAGTATGATGCTCTAACAACCCTAATAGAGGTCCCGTGTTAAGTGTGAGACCAGTACTGCTTCCCACACTTACCACAGAACCATACCTCTATCATTAAGATGGAAGCCAATTATTGTTCTGGCAATAATTATAGTGTCCCAACAAAGTTGTTTGTCTTTTAAACAATATACAATTGTTTTATGCTAAGTACAAGGGATTACCTTATTACTTTTTTAAGCCACAATGTTTTTCCATTAATATAAAATTAAAATTTGATTGAATTATATGTTGTACAGTCTTAATTTAATGAAGTTCGACTGTAAGCTGTTGATATACTGACCGACACGGCTGCCTCGCCATGCTGCAGCACCTCTGACACACAGGGTCAGCGTCTTGGCGCTCCTCCGGTCCTTCCAGGCTTCTCTTGCCGCAGCCTTCACGTTCCAACCAGAAACCCCAGATCTTCTTTGTCAGAACCACAACTTTTATACCCTATATGAGGGTCAAATGGAGTCAGGTGCGAATGGTTGGTATTAGTGGTAAAGCCTAATGGTGAAATGTTGTAGGCCCCTCTCTGTCTCCTAATGTTCTCCTTATGGATAATCATTACGGCTCTTGATCGCCTCTTCTTCGTCCCAGTACATGTTAGACATGTGGAGGAGTAGATGGAATGGGATCGGAAATACCCCATAAAAGCTGAGGCAGAGGGTTTTGATGGGAAAAGGGGGAACACCACGTCTCGCCCTTGTGTATTCTCCTCACAATCCCCAGTGACCCTCCACTTGGGTGATACTCCCTCGCTAGTCCACCCCCAGGGTCAGGATCCAAAAGCGATGGCCCTTCCCTGGCCACCTCAATGTTGGAACCCGAAGGAGCAGTGGGAGAATACTGTCATGTTTCTCACACAGGCCTACACTATCAGTTCAAGGTCGTACCCTTCAACCTCAAATCTGTCCAAAGGGTATTCACAGTGTTTTCTGTTGACTAGGTGTCCACATGTACCCATACATTGATGGTTGATCAGCGCTCCTTCTTTTCCAGTGGCCCAGGAACACACCAGAGCAATGATCTGCTGTTTATCCTTGCTGGGATCCTCCATCAATTTCAACAAGTCCTGTTTTTCAAGCAGATGCTATTCCTGGGAGCACAGCTGACCATGGTTTCTTGCACTGTTACCCTTTCGGCTGGCAGGGTCAAAGCCATTCTTGCAAAAACCCACTTGCTCTCATGGAAACAAGCCATGTCAGTCTCTTCTAGGTATGTCCTCCTGCACCCCCCTGATACAACTGTCTTCTTCTGATTAGGCCTCCTGGACACCCATTGGAAGCAAGTCTCAGGCAACTGGAAATATAGGGTGTCACTCGCACACCCTTTATGTGCCCATCAATCACACCCAGGGAGTGCCTTTCCAGCTGACAGTCCACTAGATCACGGTCGAAACCGATGCCTCCATGGAGGACTGGGGAGCCCATATTGGCAGTTCACACTAGGAACCATTGGCCGCAAGATGAAAGTGTTATACATCAGTGTTATGAGCAGAGAGCTGTGTTCTTGGCCCTGAAGTCCTTTTGCCTCCGTCTCCACAGAAAGGTGTTTCAGGTGTCCATGGACAACACAACCACCATATTTTACATACGAAAACAGGGAAGCCCAGTCCCTCTGGAGATGGTCCCTGTGGGATAATACTGCCCCCCATTAATCTGCCAGGCATCCGCAATTCAGTGGGTGACACAATCAGCAGGGAACTACGCTCATGCCACAAGTGGGAACACCTCCATCATCACGTTCCACACATCTTCCGGATATGGTCTGTTCTGAAGATGGATGTCTTTGCTATCAAAGACAACGCAAAATGCAGTTAATTCGCCAGCAGGTTCCCTGGAAGTCTGACGCCTTCATGTTTCTTTCAACGAGCACATTTCTCTTTGCGTTTCTTCCGTTTCCGCTCATCTCTAGGGTACTGCATTCTTTCAGACGGGAGCAGTGCAAACCGATTTTGTTGGCTCCAGCCTGACCAAGACAATTCTGTTTTTCAGAACGCCTAAGCCTCTCGTCAGCACCTCCCATCCGACTGCCTGCATTCTTGAATCTCCTCTCCCGGGACAAGGGGACGTTCCTGCGCCGTGCTCCGGCCTCACTCAATCTGACAGCCTGGCTCCCGATCCCCTAGAATTTGGCCATGTCACCATGACAAAAGACTGGAGGGACATTCTTGCTAAGGAGTGTGTGCATTCTACCATCTCTTGCTATAATCGCGATTTGGTGTGCTATCAATAACATTGATCCCTTCCATTATCATCCTCAGGACATTCCACCATACCTTCTGTCCTTGGTTGTCAGTGGTTTTGCACATTCCTTTATTAATGTCCATCTGGCTGCAAATTCTAAATTTACTTGCACCTCTACCACACCTTTTTTATAGTCGCATCAACTTGTTAAGGAATTCCTGAAGTGTTTCTTCTGTGTTTTCCTGCCAGTGTGGGCATGCACTGAGTTCTGCTTGGGAGCTGAAAGTTCTTTCCAAGTTAATAGGACCTCCCTGGGAGCCCATGCAGAAGGCAAGCATCACATTTCTTTTCTCGAATGTTGCTTTCTTGGTCGCCATCACATCTGCCAAGAGTGTCGGGGAGATGGAAGCTTTATCCTGCAAGCCACATTACTTTTTATTCCACAAATCCAAGGTCCTGTTATAGGCGAATCCCATTTTCATACCCAAAGTGCCCTTTGTCATTTCATCTTAATGAATATTTAGTCCTACCTGTCTTCTTTGACTCTCCTTCTCCAGCAGAATGCTCGCTGCATTCTTTAGATATCATGCATGCTTATGTATCATGTTGCTGTATCAGGCAGTTCTGCACATTTTCTCAATTGTTTGTGGCTTTTGGCCCCACGTCTGTGGGCTAAGGGCTATCTAACTCCTCCTTCTGCCATTGGATAACTGCTTTCTTTTCCCTTTGTCACTGCATCACTAACAAGCTGTTTCCTGGATGTCCTCATGCGCACTCCACAAGGGCAATTTCTTCCACTGCTACCTTCCTCTACAGTGTCCTGCTGTTGGATATTTGAGATCGACAGCTGATTCCGCAGAGGAGTCCAGAGTTGTACAAGCAGTGCTTTGCCATCTGTTCACATAAGGTTAGCCTTTCCCCAAGGTAAGATTGTTCCTCCTCCCATCTTTAAATTGTATGTGTCTGAGTATACAGTTTTATAATCTATTCAAACAGCATGTGAATCTATGAAAGATCCAATGTTGGAGAAGGTATACGTCACTTACCTGTAACTCCTTTGGCTCATTTTGGCACAGTCGTGTGCGCTGTGCTAATCTGAAGGTGGCCTTTAGGCATTGAGCTAAGGGAGGCACTGCCTATTGGCTATGGGGCATGATGACCCAAAACAACTCTAAGAGAACACTGAAGTGACTGTAGCTTTTCAAATTAAAACTGCTTTTACCAAGGATTCCCAGCGTGACAACAGTGAATAGTGAAATATTATATGAATCTACAAAAGATACCAATGCTGTAGAAGGTAAGTAACATATTCCTTACGTGTGATTCAATGAATGACATGTCATTTATGGTATACAATGCCCTGGTGGCATCTTCGTCGTAGGCATGACCACAAGGAAGGCAAAAACATGGTGGACAGACCATAAGTCCTATATAATGACTGGAAATGAAAGGTCTTCAGTTGCTTTACATTACTTTTGAAAAATCATCCTATAACGCAGATACCATTTTCAACTTTGAACAAGTTAAATTACCAAGGAAAGGCAGTAATTTGAATTTATTGTTATCAAGAAGAGAGGTTTTCTGGATCAAGAGTGTAGATTCTTTGGAGTCGAGAGGACTGAATGCAAAATGGTATCCATCTTGTTACTTATAGCTCATGTGGTAAGTCAGACTAGGAGGCGGACAAGAGGTTATTGTTGCAGCGTGACCTTTTAATCAAATTAGCCTATTCTATCCCTACCTGTAAGGTGTGTCTTTTTAAAAAAAAAAAAAATTTTTTTATTGTTTTTCATAACAAGGTCGAAACAACCACAAAACAAGAAAGCAAAAAACAAACGAAAAGGACAGTAAAAGCAATACAGAACAGCATCCCCCGTCAAAGCTCTGCCAAGTATTAATGTCACTGGCCACCATCGTGTCTCCCCCCAGGCCTGCTCTCAAGCCAGTCATACGATGACTACCAGCACCCAGCCCTCAGGGCCCACATTCTTCCCATTTCCCCCATATTTTGGATGCTTTAGTTGGGCATCCTCTCATACTGTAGATCCGTCGTTCCATCATGGCGCACAAGTCTATATCCAGTACCCACCGCTCCAGGCTTGGGGGGTCCAGGACTCCCCACTTTTGTGCAATGTTACGTTTCATTAGGGCCGCCGCGGTATTCAAAAGCAGTTTCTCCCATTTATTGGAATTGGATTCATCAGGTACCCCAAGGACCAGGGCCCGTGGGTCTACTTCGATAGAGCGATTGAGTACCCTAGACAGTTCTGTGCAGCAAGCGTTCCAAAAGACTTGGATCTGGGGGCATGACCAAAGGATATGAAAGAACGTTCCTTCTTCCTCTCCACACCAGAGACAGTTCGGGTTTGTTGCCCTCCTCCAGCCATACAGGGTGTTCCTAGGGTAGTACACCCTGTGCAGGATATTAAGCTGCACAAGCCTCAACCTGGACGAGATGGCCACCTCCCGCGGATGCATTAAAACCTGTACCCAGTCCTCTGGAGCTATTTCACCCACATCCCTTTCCCATTTGGTCTTTAGTCGCAGTAATTCGGGGGTGGCAAAGGATGTGATGGCGTTATTAAAGGATGGACGTGCATTTGGCGGGGATGTAGGCTGGGGGGTATATTACGTTCTATGGGTGTGTAGTCGGGGACTACCTCCTCCAGAGGTATGTGGGTTTGCAGAGCCTGAATGAATTGCATAAGGTGGTACCATTCAGTATTTGGCAGTTGGAATTTGTCCTGTAAGTCTTCGAACGAGATTAATTTCCCGTCCCTCAGGATGTCTTCTACACTCAAGATTCCCGCTCTCACCCAGCGTGGCCACGGTTCGAACTTCTATATTTCTTTCAGGTTGCTGTTATACCATAGGGGTTGTGCCGAGGTAATCTTGTTTGCCTACCCCACAAACGGGTGTACCTGCATCCAGACGGCGGTGGTGTGCGACCCAATCGTCGGAAGAGAGGGCCGCTGTGGGGATTGGTATAATAGATGTATTGGATCTGTACATGGCATGGCGTCCACCTCAGCCTTGATGTGAGGCAGTGGCCGGTCACCGTGAAGCAGGTCATTGACCACTACGAGTTGTGAAGCCCAGTAGTAGGTTTGGAGACGGGGTACTCCTATCCCTCCCTCCCAGATAGATCTCTGCAAAGTGCTCAAAGCTATATGTGACAGGCCTCCCCCCCAGATGAGTTCCCTAAGGAGGGTATCTGTCCGGTTGAATTCGGGGGTGGGGATCGTAAGTGGGGCGTTCTGCAGGACATAGAGATATCGTGGGAGTGCCATCATTTTAAAGAGTGCCGCTCTGCCCATGAGAGTCATGGGGAGAAGCTTCCAGTGACGGATGCCGGCGGCAAATCGGTCAGTGATCGGCTGGAGATTGTGCTTTGTGTAGGCAGTAAGATCACTTGTTATCCAGATTCCCAAGTATTTAAAGCCCTGCCTTTCCAGCTGATACGGGCAGTCCGGCGGGATGGCCTGTTCCCCCCCCCCCCTTCAACGGGGAAGAGTACGGATTTCTTCCAGTTAATTTTCAACCCGCTAAACTCCCCGTAGTCCACGAGCATCTGGGTTACCAGGGGGCAGTTCCGAGTCGGTTCAGCCAGATACAGCAGAAGGTCGTCAGCGTAAAGGGATATTCGATCTTGGTGTCCCTCAGGCCATCTGAATCCCGTCCATGCCCCACTCTGACTGAGCCAGAGAGCCAACGGTTCAATTGCAAGGGCAAAGAGGAGGGGGAAAGGGGACACCCCTGTCGTGTACCCTTGCCCAGGGGGAAGGATCGGGAAGTCCACCCGTTCACTCTGACCTCTGCCTGTATGTTCGTGTATAGCAGTTTTACCCAGCCCAGAAAGCCCTCTCCAAACCCCATGCGTACCATAATTTACCAAAGGCTGTCCCACCGTATTGAATCAAATGCCTTTTCAAAATCAATTGCTAAGAGGGCCAGTGGAGTATCAAGGATAGGAGCCCGTTCCATCGCCAGGTGGAGTCGGCGCAGATTCATTCGGATTGACTTATGAGGCATGAAGCCACACTGATCTGGGTGTATCAGGGTGTCCGCCACCAGTTGGAGCCGGTTGGCTAAGAGCTTGGCTAAGACTTTGGCTTCGCCATTAATTAACGAGATCGGCCTATAAGAGGCACATATCTCCGGGGGTTTGTCCGGTTTAGGAATGACTACAATGGTAGCCTTACAAAGGTCCTGTGGGAGGGAACCCTGGTCTCGGGTGTTCAACAGCATCTGGTGCAGGGGAGGTGCTATGTTGTTACTTCCTAACTTCTGCCAGATTTCGATCGGGAACCCGTTAGGCCCCGGGGATTTCCCCGATTGCAGTTGCGCTAGGGCCTCTGCTACTTCGGCCTCCGTGAGCTCTGAGTCAAGTACCTTCTTCTGTTGCTCTGACAGGGTAGGGATTGCTATGTTGTCAAGAAGGGTTGGGTCAAGTGGCAGAGTCGGAGCCTGATACAATTCCACTTAGAATTGGGCAAAGGCCTCTGCTATGTCAGTGTCTGACTGGCATCTCTCTCCCCTTGGGGTGAGGATCTCCCGGACACATTGCTGTCCTTTGTCTCGCCTCTCTAGCCAGGCCAGCAGTTTCACAGCTTTGTCCCCAACCTCGTATATCCTTGCTCTGAATTCCCAGTGGGCTTGTTTGGCGTTGACTTAGCATAAGGTTCCGGAGGCGTTCGGTGGCCCGTGTGAGGGAAGTGTGGGTCTGGGGGGTCGGGTCAAGGATATGGTCATTCTCCCGGTGGGTCACCTCTTTCTCCGCCTCGCCTATCTTCTGAAGCCTTTCCCTTTTCCTATTCGCTGTCCAGGAGATTATTTCACCTCGCAGAACGGTTTTATAGGCCTCCCATACCACAACTGGGTCGCTTTCGCCAGTATCGTTAATCTCAAAATATTCCGGCGAGATTTCTGTGAGGCGATCCACCAATTCCGGACAACCCAGATAATAGTTGTTCAGCCGCCACATCCTGGGGGGGATCGTACCCTGCAGCTGCGTCTCCACCACCAGAGGCGAGTGGTCAGAGATTCCCCTGGGAAGTAAATCTGCCGAGATTACTCTAAAAAGCTCAGTGTGCAGAACAAATAGGTAGTCGAGCCTAGAAAGGGAGCCATGGGCGCCCGAGTGGAATGAAAACCCTCTGGTTCCCCGGTGCAATTCCCGCCACACATCACAGAGACCCAAGGCGGATGCAAAGTTGGATAGTCCCGTGGGGGCATCCGGGTTACGGTGTCTCAGGTGGGATCGGTCCATGGTGTTACACATCACATCATTAAAGTCTCCACCCAGAAACCACTTATCGGGTTGATACTTGCCCAACAGGGTGGTCAGTTCCACCAGAAGCTCCTGCCCCAGACCCGGTGGGGAGTAGACCGAGACAAACCCAAAGCCCCCCCCCCCCCCCGAGTGTGCCAGGGACCAGCACATAACGACCCCTATGGTCCCTCTCCACTTCTTGCGAGGCAAATGGGACGCGCTTATGTATAAGAACAAGGGTGCCCCTGGATCCCATGGTGTACCCCGAGTGAAAGGCGGCCCTATAGTTGGTCCGCAGGAAGAAGTTACAGTGTGAACCTGCAAGGTGTGTCTCGGTAAGCAGGGCCACATCGGGCGAGTACCCTTTGAGCAGTTGTTTAACTAAGCGTTGCTTAATCGCGGACCCCATCCCATTCACGTTCCAGGTGAGGACCTTAAGGGATTTGGGACTTGTAGTCACCGGCAGTTGAGATTGGTCAGGTGCCATCTAGCAAGAGCATAAGAAGGGTTGGCAAGTGAAATATGGGGGTAGAATCCCGCTGTGTGCCGGTGTAGTGTAAAATCAACAGTGACTGGTGACTGAAATGCTGTTCGAGCGTGCCACAGTCCCAACTGCCAGGAACCCCGTCACTCCCTGCAACCTACAGGAGTAAAGTGGCCCTGGGGTAACTAAAAAATCTTCCCAACTGTTCCCACCCTCCCCCTCCCCATACTCCACCCCAACTCGAAGTACCTGTCGCCTTAACCTTGCTGACATTCAAAAACAGTTTGGTGCCAGCACTAACAGTCCCCACTGTAGTTCAACAAAAAACAAGAGTTTGGAGGGGGGTGGCACCCAGACGCAAGGGTATCAGTCCCCTGCTTACCGCCCTGTGGATATGTAAAACGCTGTGTGTGGGTCACCGAGGGCCTACCGCGGTGTCGTCCATAAAGTGACCGCTTGCCGGCTGTAGGGTGAATCCACATCAGGGATCAGGGCGGGCTCCATCATCCCAATCTCTCGGTCGGTGTTGGTTGGTCTGGTATTCGACGCTGCTCCGGTGGTGGTCCAGGGTTTCTGTCTTTAGGGCCTCGGGATGGCGACCAGTCTCCTTCGATGCAAAAGCAAGCCATACTTAACACCAGGCGTTTGCAATTGTTTTTTAAGCTTTCCAAAGGATTGCCTCGCCTCCTGTACCTCCCTCGTGTAGTCGGGGGGGGGGGAGAGAAAGACCAGCCTTGACCCGTTGAAGGTAATCGTGCGTGGAGGAGCACCAGGCAGCGGTCGTCCCGTAGGCATACAGTGTGCTCTTTCTATAGAGAGACATTTTGAGAAGGGATTGCAGGTCGAACAGGTCTGTTAGTAATTGTTCCATGCATGGTCCCTCTTCCTTTTTGGGGATGCCAAGTATGCGCACGTTATTCCGTCTGGATCTTCCTTCGCCCTCTTCCACCCTTGCCTCCAGAGACTTGAGCTTAGTCGAGACCCTCTGGAGCTGTTGTTGCGTGGTATGTAAGCCATCTTCTGTATTTGAGATGCGATGTTCTGCTTCTCCAGTGCGTGCGGACAGTTTCTGTAAATCAAGCCTGAGGAGGGACACATCCAGGCTTGTTCGGTCTAGCTTCTGCTCCATAGATGAGCGAGAGTCGTCTATGGCCGCCATGACATCTTTAAGGGAGAGCGTATGCGTGGGAGCAGAGTCTCCAGAGGGCTGCGGTTGTGAGTCGGCGGGCTGCGATGGGGGGGACAGTGTATTGCTCAATCCTGTTTTGCAAGGTGGGTTTCTTCGTTTTTTCTTTGCCCATGGTTGCCACTCTGACGCACCCAAAAGACCACCGGGTACCGTGGGTCGCGGTTGTGGTGAGCCGTGTAGCGGAGGAGAGCCACGGCGGGTGTGCCGGTTCCCAGCCCTCGTCACTCCCCGCAGCCCAGGCAGCTCTGATCCGGTTCCAAACAGAAGGGTCCGAGGGCAGTCTCCGCACCAGTCGCCGGGCTGCACCTCACAGCCGGGACAGGCTCGCGGCTCCGGATCTCCTCCAGCCAGGTCTCCCAGCCCAGATCCTTGGCGCGAAGATCAGTTGGCGGCCATCTTGTGCCGAAGGCACCGCTCGCGTCCCAGATTTCGACACGCCAGGATTCAGGGCTGCCGGCACCTTGAGCCGTCAAACTTCCTGTGTGTACGCCGCAGAGCCTCAGCTTTCAGAAGGTCTCTTTGTTATACTGCTGGCGATCGTAAAAGAGGCTGTAAACGCAGTATGTATAGAGCGGTGGCGGGAGCCGAGGAGTCTCACGTCCGCCTTGCCCCGCAGTTGGCCACGCCCCCCTGTAAGGTGTGTCTTGTCCCTATATAACAAAAGCAACAAAGAATAAATAATGCTTGTCAGTAAGTCATACAAACCTAGGTTAGTCCTCTGTCCCAGGAGCCTAATCGAACCTGAGCGCTGGCCCTCCCACTAATAAAACAAACAAACAAAGTGGACCAGAATAGCGTTGTAACTCCTCTCTTCCTCAAGGCTTTAATAGTGGTTGGCTTCTGATTCCCACCCAATTGTCCTATACATTTCCAGGTCTTGTGCCTCACTGTATAGTTCAAAGTTCTGGCAAGTCTCTCTTTTTCCTGTACAACAGTCTATAATTTTACCAACTAAATGATTAGTCCTCCACTCTGGAGTATGTTTCCTTTCACTCAGTCCCAGGTTTGTATGTCCTTTGCACCTCCTTGGGATAGTTTGGCTTTCGCCCTGCCCCGGGCGGGTTGCTCACTCCGCAGAAGGGAGTATGCTATCTCTCAACCCTTCTTGGGGTCATTTGGCCTTCACCTGGGCAAGGTTTCTCGGGTTGCTCACTCCGCAGTGGGGTAAGCTATCTCTCACCCCATCTTGGGGTTGATTGGTCTTCACCCAGTCAAGGGTTCTCGGGTTGCTCACCCCGCCATGGGGTATGATATCTCTCACCCTTTCTTGGGGTGTTTGGCCTTCACCCAGCCATGGGATCTCTGCTTGCTCACCCCGCAGAGGGGTATGGTATGTCCACCACTACTGTGGGTCGTTTGGCCTTCAGTGATCTGAGGGTTCTTAGGTTGCTCACCCCGTAATGTTATATGGTTGGGTCTTTAGGCCCATAAACAGCCGTGTACCTTCTGTGTCGTGGTGGCATTCCATGGAGGAGGCGGTCTCTTTGGCTATTGCGTGACCGGCGTCCGTCTCTTCCTGCTCTCCCTGCATCAGTCCCTCGTGTTGCATTTCTCTCTGTCCCTCGCCTCACTGGTTTGGTGGTGCAGTGTACTGCTTCTCAGTTCGCTACGTTGAGGTGACTGGCTCCAGACTAGTTTGGTGCTAGCACTGTTCTGCTGGCTCTTCGGTTCCTCCGCACCCAATGCCTTCTGTGTCGGTCTGCTGCATGACTCCGCCCTCCAGAAGGGCATCCCTTCTCGCTCTGTAGAACTTCCTCTTCCCATTCTTTCTCCTCTGATGTTGCTCTTCATCTTTTTAAAATGTTTTTAAATAGCTTTATTTACATCCAACAGAGGGGCAAAAATGTGCTGGTTATTCTACTGATGCATTGGGGGGGTCAGTTACCATCGAAAACAGATTTTATATGCTGATTCTTTTATTGAGGTACATCTGGACGACCTCTGCGTCCTCTCCCATATCTGTCCCCATTCCTCCTCTGATATCGTGACCCCTAATTAATTCTCCCCCCATTACATATTTGGCAATCCCCTTTTGAGGTGTCATCCAGCAATTTCTACAACATTGAAATACCTTTGTACTCGCCACCTTCCTGCATAGTAATCTCTATACCCTCTTGTAGTCTGGAACCAGCTGACTTTCCCCACTGATTTGTTATCCAATGCTTTAATTGTGTATATAGAAAGCGCAGTTTTCCGCAACTTTGAACTGGAGCTTACACTCTTTTTATTTGTATTTTTATTTTATTTTTTTTAACTTCTTTTTATTAACATTTTACAACACTGGTACATTTGCCAACAACAGCAACCCCCCCACCCACTCAAACAGTGGTCCTTCTTCAATTACACAATGATTGTGTACGTAGTGGTCCATCAGAATATCACACTTGTTATGCATTTTAGTCGTCAGTATAATTTATAGACATTTCAACATGCTGGTAATGGGTCCGCATCATGTTTCACATGTATCTTTGGGGAATTGTACCACACCGGTTAAATCGGTGGTCCGGTTTCCGCAACTTGCGGGTGATAATGAAATGTCCACTACTAACTCCCTCAAATGCGTTATCAGGTGGTGTATATAGGGGCCCCATATATTGCTGGGTCTGGTTTGGCGATAAGATAGTTTACTATATTCTGTGTCCATCTCATTGCAATACAGTATATCAGCCTGCCATTGCTTTAATGTTGGAGTTTGCATTCTCCCCCACGCCATCGCTACTTGCCTCTTGGCCAGAAGCAGGAGCAGCCCAATCATTTAGTTTAACCAAGTAGCGCCATTAATCGGTTTGGTACTACTGTCTCTCCCACAATCTCCCAGAGTACATCGAACACCCGCCCCCAGAAATCAGTGACCTGTGGGCAGCCCCACACCAGGTGCAGGAAATTGGCTGGTGTCATGGCATCTATCACAGCTATCTGGAACATTGGGGAAGAAGCAGTGCTCCCATGCTGGTGTGTGATAAAATTGGTGCAGGCACTTTGTATCTGGCTTTGAGGTCTATTTTCCTCGTTTCCTCATAGCAATATCTCCATGTTTCCCCTAGAATATCCTGACCTAGTGAGCCCGCCCAGCTCTCCCTATGGGAAGTGCCTGCCCCTTGTCTGGTGTCCATGCATACAGCATATAAGAATGAGACCATTCTTCTTGTGCATCCCCCCCCAGAGCATTTTGTCACGTATGGGAACCACGTCAGGTTGTCTGGGGAAATTCAGGAACATCTGCCTCAAATTGTTTTGCATTCGAAAAAACAGAAACCGGTCTAGGGCCGAGATCTGCCACCTCCCCCGCAGTTCCACCAGTGTTATGAATTGCCCGTTGGGGAACAAGTCTCGAAAGCAGATCAAGTGCAGATGTTTTGTCAGGGTGACATAGCCCCTCTCGCTTGTGATAGCGTTCCCAGGGATGTTTATGATCAGTAAGTCAGGGGTATATTTGGTTTCACCTATGAGTTTCGGCTCAATGAGGACCCATGCCCTACAGGACAGTTCTGCCATATTGTCCTCTCTGGTTGTTCTATCAGGCGCCGTCAGGATAATGAATCGTAAGAGAAATGGCGATGCCGTCGCTCTTTCTACCTCCACATGTTCTTTGTCGCCCGGTGTCTATACCAATGTAAAAGATACCCCACCTGAGCTACGTTGTAGTAAGTCTCAAAATCTGGTAGTGCCATCCCTCCCACGTGTAGCGGCTAGCACCAGTTTGTCCCACGTGACACTAGCTTGTTTTCCAGCCCAAATAAAGTGTGTCACGGATTTTAGGTCCTTAAAGTAGCCCCTGGGTAATGGTAGTAGAACATTAAGGTATACATAGAGGAGTCTATGCAGTAATATCATTTCAGCTAGAGAGACCCTGCCATAGAGATTGAGGGGTAAATTCATCCATCTGCTCATTGCATTTTGGGCCTGTTCTAACACTCTCTTATAGTTCTCATACAAGCCCTTCGGGCTGCGGGCTAGTTAACCCCTAGTTATCGAGTGTAGTCAGCCTGCCACTGGAACCCCCACCCATCTTCGTACTGCTCCATGCTATCTGTCATTGGGAAGAGGACTGATTTTGTCGGGTTAATCCTGAGCCCAGAGAAATCCACAAACGCCACTATATCCTGCATCATCGGGTCAAGATTGTGTTGGGGGTCAGACACACAGAGTATGAAGTCGTCCGCGTAAAGAGATATTATATCCTGTGTCTGCACAGTTGTATCCCCCTATGCAGGTGTTTCTTCCTGACTGCCCGGGCCAATGGTTCTGTTGCCAAGGCGAACAGCAGCAGCGACAAGGGCACCCCTGTCTGGTGCCTCTCTCCAGCCTTAAGTCTGGCTATGGGTGTTGTGTAGAACAGCGACACTAGTGAGATAAACAGCTCCCCCACTCCCATCCTACGCAATACTGCAGATAGGAATGGCCATTCTACGGAGTCAAATGCCCTTGTCGCATCTAGGAGTGCTGGAACTATGGGTTCATCTTGCGGCACCGCCGACAGCAAGGCGAACATCCTTCGAAAACCATGGGAATTTGAGCGACCCGGCACAAACCCTGACTGATCTGTTTGGACCATTCTCTGCATCATTGGTGCCCGCCTAGTTTCGCTAGAATTTTATTGTCTACGCTAATGAGAGATATGGTCCAGTAGGAGGAGCACTCATTCGGTGGCTTGTCCGGTTAATAGCAACACCACCACTGCGTGCCTTAGAGACTAGGGCAGTTGGCCATCCTTCAAGCTGTGGTGGAACATCTGCAGCAGATAGGGGACTAGTTTCTCGCATATTGCTTATAGAACTCTGCTGTGAACCCAGGGGATTTCCCAGATGGGAGTGAACGGATAGCTCGAAGCACCTCCTCTAATGATAACCAACGTCCCAGTAGTTCCCTTTCGAAGGGATTGTGTCCTCCGACGTATTCCTTATCTTTGATAGATCATCTCCCAGCTTGCTGGCCTCGGAATTTTTTTTTTCAGTAGAGGGCGCAGCGCGTCGACGTCCCTCGAGCCGATGTCCCTCGACGGCCTCTGTATCGGCGCCGACGTCATCACGCGTATAAATAGACTCACGCAGCGTCCGTTGTTCAGTTCCGTTTTTCCGCGCTTCGTGGGGCCTCGGAATATTGTTGCTCAGTTCTTCAGTCAAATATACTTCATTGTTTCTCGTGAATACCGACTCGTACTCAATGGCTTCCTCACCCGAACCGACGACTCCACGGTCCGGCTTCAAAAAATGTCGAGACTGTGGAAAGAAAATGTCGTTGACGGATCCTCACAGGATCTGTTTGTGGTGCCTGGGAATTGAGCACCATTGTTAGGAGTGCGAGGACTGCATGTCCATGACGGCGAAAGCATTGAAGGAGCGTAAGGGGTAGCTCGAGAGAGGTAAGGCAGTTAAAACTTCTTTGAAAGTTTCCTCGGCAGAGTCGAGACATTCATCTCCTCGCCATCACAAAAGACATTCTCGTTCTAGGTCTCGAAGCAGTTCCCATCACTCTTCTATATCTAAGCATTAAAAAAAGAGACGTCGAAGATCCCCTTCCTCGTCTTCTTCTTCCGTTTCCCCAAAAAGGGTTTCCTGCCCCACAAAACACAGCTCTCAAGCTGAGTGGGAGGAATTTAGGAAAAAGATGCTTAGCGTCTTCGAGAAAGCGGCCTCGACCCCCTCTAAGACTGCTGAGGGGGATACCCTGGGTGAAAGACCCGAAAAATCTAAACGCTGCGAGTCTCAGCACCCGGCGAAAGAAGCCACTCGAGAGCGTCCCGAAACCTCGAGTAAAGGCAAGGTTGCGTCTTCGACGCCGTCGTCGAAGATCCCTTCGATGCATAGATCGGCGTCTTCGACGCCATTATCGAAGGGTTCTTCGATGCACAGGTCAGTCTAGTCGACGCCGTCTTCGACGCCGACGTCGACCCCGAGAAAGGACAAACCCACGGCCACCTCACAGCCAGTGGCCATACCCAGAGCCTCGATCACGAGAATGTCGTCGACAACCTTGAGTAGAATTCCGATACTCTCGAGTTCATCGAGGCCTCTACCACCTTTCTCGACGCCTTTTTCGATGGCTTCGAAGCCTTTAACGTCCGCGTCAACGGTTTCTCAGCCAATCAGGACGAATTTGGCCCCTTCTGCTCTGGAAATGGGATTTATACCATTTTCAAGACCTGATCACTCTAGAGTCTTATCATCTATTTATGAAGAAGGGGAGGATTTGGATCAGTAAAGACCTTTTGAGTTGCAGGGATCTGCAACTCCTGTACCAGAGGAATTTACCTCTGAGGAAGGTAGGTTCAAAGACCTCCAAGAATCCTTACAGGAAGCAAGTGGGTTGGACACTTCCCCAGAAGTGGAATTTGCCAGACCAGACCCAGGGGAACATGCTGAAACCCCTTATAGAACCTTGATGGCAAGCATAATAGAGTTTATGGGGTGGTCCACACCCTCACCTGCTTTTCAGAAAGACAACCTCACAGACATCTTGGTCAAAGGTCCACAGGAGGATCCTGTGGTGCCATTTCATACGGCATTACAAAGGAGAATATTGGCAAACTGGGAAACACCTGAGGTAATCCCGGCGGTTAACAAAAAATTATCAGCAAAATATAGGGTGTCTTCTGCTGACCCTGAATATTTATCCAAACACCCAACTCCGGAGAGTCTGGTTGTTCAGGCAGCTACTTCATCAGGTAGTAAAATGGCTTACCCTACTGTTCCACAGGACAGGGATGATAAGAGATATGACTCTATGGCCAAAAAAGTATTTTCTGCATGAAGCATGGCGTTGAAATCCATCAATGCTACTTGTATGCACGCAAGGTTCAGTCACACACTTTGGGAGTGTGCTTCATCAGCGGCTGACTGCCTACCGGAGGGAGAAGAAAGGGAAGCGTTCCTAAACCTCATCAAGGATGGTAAAGACGCTATGTGTGAATCCCTTGAGAACTGGCATTGATTCTGCTGACAGCATCAGCAGGGCCATGGCGGCAAGTACAACAACCCAGAGATTTGCTTGGTTGCGAAAGTCTGGGTTTGCTCCAGATGTGCAAAGCAGACTCTTGAATATGCCCTTTGACAGCTCTTCTTTGTTTGGTAAGAAGGCGGATGACAGTTTAGAAAAACTACAAACATCAAAGGCAGCAGCAAAATCCCTAGGAGCTGCAATCCGTCAGACACCATATCGCCCCTCAGGAACCTCTTGGAGAGGTAAATCCTTTCGCTTCTATTCCGCATTCGGAAGAGGCAGAGGACAGCCGGCCCGAGGTGGACGGGTAAAAATACAAAAGCCGCAGCAGCAACAGGTGCCTCTTTACCCTCGGCATCTGCATCAGCCGCCTCCAAACCGCTCTGAGGACTCTCCTCACAAGACACCAGTAGGGGGCAGGTTAACTCAACATCTGACAGAATGGCAGGCTATTACGTCAGATGCTTGGGCATTGGAGACAGTTGCCCAAGGTTACTGCCTGCCTTTTCTACTCATCCCTCAGAGTCATCCACCGGGGAACAGCTCTCAGAAAGTTCCAGATCCGCTCCTCTTGCAGGAAATTGTAGACCTGCTAGAGAAAGGTGCCATAGAACCGGTAGCTGTAGCGGAGAGGAACAAGGGCTGGTACACCCCCCTACTTTGTCATCCTGAAGAAAGACGGAGGACTGAGACCTATCTTGGACTTACGAGAATTGAACAAGTTCCTCAGGAAGGACAAGTTCAAGATGGTAACACTCTCAGATCCTTCAAGCCCTCCAGCTCCAGGACTGGCTGGTATCTCTGGACCTCCAGGATGCTTATTTCCATGTGCCAATCCATCTCAAACACAGGAAATACCTGAGGTTCGCAATTGGCGGCTCTCATTATCAATTTCGAGTTCTGCCATTTGGGCTGACCTCCGCCCCGAGGGTCTTCACCAAGCTAATGGCGGTAGTGGCTGCAAGTCTAAGGAGGGAAGGGATTCACGTCTACCCCTACCTGGACGATTGGCTGATCAGAGCTGTATCTCCGGAACAAGCTCAGACTCAGCTAGATTATGTCTGCCACTTCCTTCACAAACTGGGCTTCTCCCTCAATTTAAAGAAGTCACAGATGATACCATCACAGAGACTCCAGTTCATTGGAGCGGTTCTGGACACTTCCCTGGGAAAAGCCTTGTCACCAGAGGTGAGGGCTCAAGATATTGTGCAGATGGTCACCAAGTTTCAAAATGCCCAACGTCTCCCAGCATTCGACTTTTTGAGGTTGCTAGTCCTCATGGCATCCTGCATCTTCCTTGTGCCAGAGGCTCGCCTGAGAATGAGATCTCTTCAGTGGGCACTTAGAACTCAGTGGTCGCAATTCTCAGGGAGAATGACAGACCTCCTTCAGGTTCCGGACAAGGTGGCTCGAGACCTTCAGTGGTGGGCCTGCCAGAGAAACATCTTGAAGGGAGAACTGTTTTGGCAACCATGGCCGGAGATAACAGTAGTCACAGATGCCTCACTCACGGGGTGGGGAGCCCATACCAACGACTTGACCATAAGTGGTCGTTGGTCTCCATCGGTGTCCAGACTACATATCAACCTGTTAGAGCTGAGAGCAATCAGACTAGCGCTGAAAGCTTTTCTGCCATCTGTACAGGGGAAGAATGTCCTGATAATGACGGACAACACAGTGGCCATGCACTACCTCAACAAAAGAGGAGGCGTAGAATCACTGCCACTGTGCAGATGGGCAATGCAGCTCTGGTTTTGGGCAATTCAAGAAGGAATCTCTCTATCAGCAGTTCACCTAGCCGGAGAGAAGAACTTGACGGCGGATGCTCTGAGCAGGCAGGGCACAGTCTCCCACGAGTGGGAACTAGCTCAGGAAGTCCTTCAGGAGATCTTCGCCCTTTGGGGAACCCCTCAAGTGGATCTGTTCGCCACCAGTACCAACGGGAAGTGCGATCTGTTTTGCTCAAGGGAATTTCCCCGAGAGGAGCTCTAAGGGACGCGTTCATAGTGGACTGGGAGTTTCCTCTCCTGTATGCGTTTCCACCAGTCCCTGTCATTCCTCAAATGATCAGGAGGTTGAGAAGATTCCGGAGGACCATGATCCCAATTGCCCCAGACTGGGCCAGGAGAACGTGGTACCCGGACCTTCTGGACATGGCCATCTGCCCTCCAATTCGTCTTCCACTCAAGGAGAATCTTCTCTCACAGAAGGGAGGTCAGGTTCTCCATCCAGACATCAGAACCCTCAACCTTCATGCCTGGCTTCTGAAAGGTTGAGATACAAGGATTGGGACCTCCCTGATGACGTCATGGAGGTGTTGCTTTCGGCCAGAAGGCCAGCAACAAAGTCTTTATACCGCTGCCATTGGAACACATTTTGCAGCTGGTGTAGAGAAGAGAATATTGACCCCTTTTCATGTGGTACACCAACAGTGTTATCCTTTCTACTCTACTTGGCAAATTCAGGCCTTCAAGTTGGCACTATCAAGGGCTATCTCGCAGCGCAATCGATCTTCAAGCGCACTGCAGAGCAGCCTTCGTATTTCAAATTACCCTTAGTAATACAATTTCTAAAGGAATTAACTAATGTCTACCCTCCAAGACCTTTCCAGGTTCCTTTATGGGACTTAAATTTAGTCTTAAATTTCCTGATGGGTACTCCTTTCGAACCACTCCACTCTTGTTCGCTAAGATTTCTCACCCTTAAAACTGTCTTATTAGTGGCTTTAACATCTGCTAGAAGGGTGAGCGAATTACAAGCTCTATCTTGTAAACCCCCTCATACAATTTTTCATAAAGACAAAGTTGTCCTACAGGTGAAGCCTAATTTCCTCCCAAAGGTGGTTTCTGAATTCCACATCACTCAGAAAATTACCTTACCTTCATTCTATCCGCCTCCCCATCCGGGGAAAGAGGAAGAAAGGCTACATAGGCTGGACCCAAGGCGGGCTTTAAGCTTTTACATCAGCTGACTTGCTAGGATAGTTACTCGGGGCACAAATTGGGACTACCGATAACCAAACAAACCATTTCCAGATGGATTATTTTGGCCATTCTGGAATGTTACAAACTAGCAGGGAAAGAGCCTCCTCAAATCTTAGGGCTCATTCAACCAGGGGTATCGCAGTCTCCTCGGCCCTCCAAAGAGGGGGTTCCAGTTCGACACATTTGTGCGGCTGCCACATGGTCGTCCGCACATACCTTCACAAGATTTTACAACCTGGATTCCTCCTCTAGTCAAGAGACTAGGTTTGGCAAAGCCGTATTACATTCTGTTCATTCCTAAAAGGAAACATGGTGTTTTTACTCCCACCTCCAATTACACACCACTGCTATGGGAGTCTATCAAAGATAAGGAATACGTTGGAGGACACAATCCCTTCGAAGAACAAGTTACTTCTTACCTTGTAACGTTCTTTCGATGGGATGTTCCTCCGACGTATTCCTTATCACCCCTCCCATCCATCCCAGCAGTAATACTTCCCTTGTGGTTTCAGCTTACGCTCCTTCAAGGTCAATAACCAATTCATGTAAAACAACTGTTAACGTCAAAACGGAACTGAGCAATGGACGCTGCGCAAGTCTATTTATACGAGTGATGACGTTGGCGCTGATACAGAGGCCGTCGAGGGACATCGGCTCGATGGACGTCGACGTGCAGCGCCCTCTACTGAAAAAATTATTTCCGAGTCCAGCAAGCTGGGAGATGATCTATCAAAGATAAGGAATACGTCGGAGGAACATCCCAGTGAAAGAACGTTACAAGGTAAGAAGTAACTTGTTCTTCTGTGTCTGCACACCAATACAAAGCTACGTGTTCCAGATAATCCTCCACCTCACCCCGAGAGGCCCGAACCTCAGATGAATATAGCTGCCTTTTAAAACCTACACAATTCCTCAACTATCTCTAGGTCTGCACATTTTTCCTCTCCCTGTGTCTGTTATAGACATTACTCAGTCCTGATTATCCATTTTAGCAACTCTGGCCAGCAGCCATCCTGGTCTCTGTCCCTCCCTGTACTGTCTCACTGTGGATTTCCCTCGGATGAATTTAACTTCTCTATGGCTAGTTCACTGAACAGCTGTATTTGCTTCCTGATCTGTTCCGATGGTGTTGGTGTGGATGTTCTCATTTGTATCTCCCGTATGTGTGCTCCTTTATCTATTAGTTCTTTCCTAATTTGTTTCAGTATCCCAGCTTCTTTCGATATGCATTCTCCCCTGATCACGCATTTGAAGCTCTCCCATAGGGTCACCGCTGAGTCCACCAATCCCTCATTGACCTAAAAAACGTGTCTATTGCTCTGGAAAGGGTTTCCAGGAATACCACATCTGTCATCCCTTTGCTTTTAAATACCCAAGGTGCTCTTCCCATTCCCCTGCTCTTCAGTTCAATGGTCAGTAGCATTGGGGCGTGGTCAGACAGCGTTCACACCAGGATAGATACCTCAGTCTCCTCCCCCATCAGCCTGTCGGAGATCAGAAAGTAGTCTAGTAGAAATGCTGAGCTGTGCACCGAAGAATAGTATGTGTACCCCAATGTCCCTTGATTTCTGACGCTCCAAATATCTGCGATCTCCCACATCGAGCACATATCCCTGAGTTTCCCAGACATCTTGGGCGTCTGGTGGTTTGTGCCACCTGTGCGATCTTGACCCTGTTCCATGACCGCGTTTTAAGTCCACAGCCCAGATTATTTCCCCATCCGTGATTGTCCCTTGTTGGCAATCTAACCACCCCAGTGATTCCATCATGTCTTGGTTTGGGCCATAGTAATTCATCAAAGTATATAGTCAGCCTTGTATGGTTCCCTGCACCACCAGATATCTCCCTTCCTGATCTTTGACCACATTAGTTAGGCGGAACCCCACTGATTTATGAATGAGAAGGCACACCCCTCTAGAATATAATGAATACGAAGAGCAGTATCGAAGGCATCCCCAGCTTTTCCCAAATTTTGATTGTGTCCGGTGTCATGTGTGTCTCCTGTAGGAACGCTATTCCCACTTGAAGTCTTTGCAAGTCTAGCAATACCCTGCGCCCCTTTGATGGACAGTTCAGACCCTCACATTCCATGTGATCTTCCTAAGTGACACGGCCATTGCCCAATCCTAATAACATTTTCACTACATTTTGTCTCTTTAACAGTGTGTCTTGTATCTTGGTGCTACGTACTTTTGGGTCTCTCCAATGAGTCTCTGCAGAAGTCCCAACTGTTGCCTTCTCCCAACCCCCACCAGCAACACAAACTCACCAGTTCCCCTCCCACCCCTTCCGCCCAAACAACACTCATATACTTATGCTCGTGGGGCTCTTCAGAACCCAGTTGCCCCAGTAACCTAGTACATGGGTGACGTTTCAGCTGCTATAATGTATCGGCTGTCTTTCCGACCTCCTGTTGCAGATCTTGTAAATCCTCTGGGCCATTTCACGTTCAGTCATTGTTGCCTCTGTCACGTGGGACCCTTGGCAGAGATTCTAGGAAGGAACTCACCTCCTCCGGGGTGTTAGTAAATTGCACTCTGCCATTGTGTTCGATCCTCAGCTTCTATGGAAACAGAATCACATACTTAATACATTTCTTATCCGAAAAGTCTGGGAACAGACGGATCTGTGTGCCTTGAAATCTCAGGGTGCCTTGTTCTCTGGCCTTCTGGAGTGCTGTATCTCTGTCGCCTTAGTTCAACAGTCGGGCTATCAGTGGGCGGGCAGGCACTCCTGGTATAGGTTTCCTACCACTGGGTATGCCGTGGGCTCTCGCCACGATAAATACAGCCGAGAAGTCTTCCTCGCCAAGAAACTCCTTCAACAAGTTCTCCACCATTACCTCCATGTTGCATTGGTCCACCGCCTCTGGTACTCCTACTATCCTTAGGTTGTTTCGTCGGGATCGGGATTCCAGGTCATCATGTTTATCCAGCAATTCTTTCATTGTGCGCCTGAGCTCTGCTAAGTCTCTTACTGCTGTATTAGTTCTGTCCTCAACCACGGATATTCTGCCCTTGGCTTCATCCAGCCGCTCCCCATGCTTGTCCAAGCATACCCGCATGTGGTCAACCTTGCAGGTTAATGTATCCATTTTTCCGTCAAGTGATTGGATGCTAACTTGCACCTGCCCCAACAGTCTTAATATCACAGAGTACATCGCCAGGGTCTGGTACAAGAATCTGTGAGGTCCTCTCCCGGGGTCCCTCATCACCCTGGGTGGTCTGGAGTTTGTGGAGGCTTCAAAATGTAGTTAGGATTGCTGCTTGTTTGATTTTTGTGTTTTCGATATGATACTGCTGTTGGTCGGGTGACGCGGCAGGATAGGGTACTGACCACTCAGCACCAAGTTGTTCAGCGGTTGGTATGGGTGTTACCTCCCAGTCGTGTGTTATTTGGGTGGGGGTGTGGTCCCCTCAGTGTCCTGCTGTGGTAACACTGAATGGAGCTGTCAAAGTGTTCAAAGTACTGAGAGTATCAGCAGGAGTCCTTTTCAAGGCAATGGTGGGTGCCAGTGATGTTAAGCTGTATCTTTGGTTTATACCCCTCCCATGCAGCAACACCCTTCCTATTGGTCTGGAGGATGTTGGTGGGTAATCCCGCAGCCTCAATCAGTTCCTCCGTCCAGTGGTCAGCACAAGGATTTGGGAGGAGGCTAGCACCTTGTACAGGGGCCAAAACAGCTTCCCTGCTGGTGTTGCAGAGCGTGTTAGGTCCTGGGGGGGATTTCCCCTGGACCACCACATGTTCCTTTCACGATACTGATGTTCCTCCAGAGCTTTCAAGTTACCAGTGCACCCTGGCTGTGCATTGTGGGCCGCTATCCTGAAATGTATGTGCCCCCGAGGCTTGGTGGACCAGTATGGGCTCCGTTCTATCCACAAATCTTGGTATGCACTAAAAGGTCTTCCACGGTGTGCCCTACGTCCCGTTCTCAGCCTGGGACCATGACGGCTGGGTCGCTTCTATCGCCGCTGCCTCCAGTCTGTTTCGGCCTCTTGGGCCCAAAGAAGGGGGGGGGGTGTCGCTCTCCCCACTCTTTATCCTCCTCACAGATTCCACCGTGGGGATCTTCCCTTTGTGGGTGCAATCCTGTGGTCACACAGGGTGTTGCGCAGCAGTTCCCCCTCTTCTTGGCTGTCCCTCACGGAGCCGCTGAATAGCCTATCAGCCCTCTCCTGGTCCCATTCAGCTCCTCCCTCTTCTCGCTCCTGTGTTATCGCTGGTTACGGTAGGCTTTGTAAGCACAACCTGGTGTTAGATATGGTGGATTAGTTCTCCGCACCCCCGGGGGCTCACCTCAGATGTTTTGCAGAGCTGTGGGTGCTCCTCCTCCACCGCTTCTCTGGCTTGCGCGGCACATCTGATCCTTCAGTGCTGGCCTGCCATCCCTCAGTGCGGGTTCTCCTTCGTGTTTCTGATCCTTGTCCTATGATCACCTCGAAAGCCCAGATTTTCCCAGAGTGTGCTCAGGGTGTTTATGTTGCCGCAGGGTGTTTAGTAGGGTCGGCCAGCTCAGTTAAAGCAGGCTTCTACCCGGATCTATGCTGCGTTCAGCGGGAGCTTGCAGGCTTGCGGCCATCTTGTCGGGGCTCTTTAGCACCCCCCCAAACCACCTGAGCTTACATTATTCAAATGAGAGTGGGCTACTGTGAAGGTTCAATAATGTGAGGCTCATAACTGAGTTTAGTTTTCTCAAGGTTTGACATTTTATTTGCAACAGAAATAATAAATAAACTATAACTAAAACTACTCTACCAGGGAATTCCCTACCTATTCTATGTTCTAAGGGAAAATCTCCTTGCATACACAAAACTATCCCTCACATTAAACAACAAAACATTCAAAGTAGGACATAAACAACGTAAATAAAAGGTTACCATATAAGTAAGGTCTTGGATGACTTCTACTTGTTCTGGGAAGATTCCGCTCCCCCACAAATGTCCAAAGTCACTTTCTCCCAAGAAAAACCCAAGTCTTAAATCAGTTCTTGAAAACTTCCAAAGAAACAAAAAGTCACTCAAACAAGAATCCACAGGTAACTGTTTCTTCTTCGTTGGATGAAAAACTCCCTTTTCAAAGTTCCACAAAGAAGACCGTACCAATGGTAATCCTGGATGTTCAAAACAAAAATCCCCTTTCAACTTTTTTAAAAAAAAACTTTATTTAACAGTTGTGGTACATAACAGTGCAGCAACACGACAATTCAAACTTGCGTAAATCATGTATAGTCGATACAGCTTTTCAACATAACATGTGGTATTTACAGAACAGAAATATTATTAGGCCTTGCCGGGCTACTGTTAGCTGAGTCCATTTCACTTAGGTATACGCTGAACGGGGCCCAGATATCTTTTGGTTTACATGGGCTTGGTAGCGTCATCACATAATACTCCTCACATTCATTTACGTACATAAGTTCCTTGAGAAAGTGATTCACCTGTGGTGCCTGTGCACTTTTCCATTTTTCCAGGATACACTTTTTGGCTATCGCACACGCGATTTTAAAGAGCCTTCCGGTCACCTGAGATCTCTTTCCTATATCCCCAAATAGGTATTTTAATGGTGTGAGATTTGCCGGTATCTGCGTTACCTCTTCTAGAATTGTAGCCACTTCCCCCCAGAATACCTTTGTGTGGGCAGCTCCGAAACATGTGGAATGAGTCAGCCTGGTTGGCCCCGCATTTCTGACATCTGCCTTGGTCGTTTCGTGTAAATTTTGCAATTTTCTGAGGTGTGTAGTGTAGCTTATGCAATACTTTAAATTGGATCAGCCGGAGACCTGCATTCATGGATACCCTCTTAGTGAGCTCACAGTATCTCTCCCAGGACCCATCGGTGATGGTGGCACCCAGGTCCGATTCCCAGGAAGTCCTCATCATGTTCACCGTTGGAGTATTGGCTTGTATAGTTTTGTAAAGTCCCGAAACACTGGTTCCCGATCGAGTAGACAGGGCCAGCAGGCACGGGTGCGGTGGGGGCTCATCAGGGAACAGGGGCCATCTGGCCTTAAATGCCATTCTCATTCTATAGTATTGCAAAACCATCAATTGATCTCTACCCATCCCCGTTTTGAATTCCTCCACTGTTATAAATTTACCATTAAGGAATATGCCCTTGATTTTGAATTGCCTCTCTGGATCCCACATTTTTTGCACATCTGTATCCTACGTGGGTGCTATACCTGGGAAGTTCCAGAACGGGGCCTCTGCGTGGTATGGTGTCTCCAACCCAATCCTGCGAAAAATCTTGGACCATGCATGTACTGTTGTGCTGACTGGGTCAAATGGGCATTCGTCCTTATGTTTGTTTTTAAATATGATGGACCTCAGGTCGGTTGGGTGTACTGCATTGTTCTAAGCAAATATGGGGCAAGGCGTCTTGCTCATCATACCAGTGTTTAACAAACTGGGCCTGTGCCACCAGGTAGTATAATTCAAAATCTGGCGCTGCTATTCCCCCTTTGTTATAGGGTTCGACCATTTTTTCCCACTTCATCCTGACCGCCCCTCCGCTCCAGACGAACTCCACTGCCATGGACCTGAGTTTATCAAAGAATTGCCTACCAGGCCAAATCGGGACATTAGTAAATATGTACAACAACCTGGGGAGTATGACCATTTTCAGTACGGCTACCCGGCCAATAAGAGAGATGGGAAGTTTGGCCCAAAAACGAAGTTTAGCGGCCATTGTGTCTAAAAGGGAATCATGGTTATTCAAGAGTAGGGAGGCTTTGTTTCCCGATACCATCACACCCAGGTATCTTATCCCGTCAGGGGACCATTTTAAACTGTGTGTATTTATTGGACATCTGGTGGCCGGGGTTAAGGGAAAAATCTCCTAGTTGGAGCGGTTGGTTTTGTATCCTGAATATTCTGCAAATTCTTGCACTGTTTCCAACACTGGCCCCAGGTGTGTGTCTGGTTCTCGGCCATATAATAGGGCATCATCTGCATATAGGGAAATGGATTGGGTCAAGCCCGACATCCATATGCCCCTCTGATTTTGGTGTTCTCTAATTGATGCTGCAACCGGTTCTACAGTGAGAGCGAATAATATCTGGGAAAACGGGCAGCCCTGTCTCGTGCCCCTTCCCAGCTCGAACCATTCAGACATGGTGCGATTAGTCAATACCCTAGGCCCGGGATTAGTATATAGTAGCTTAACGCTTTGTAGGAAGTATGGACCTAGTCCAAATTTCTCGAGCACCCTGAACAGGTAGCTCCACAACACTGAATCAAACGCCTTTTCTGCATCCAGCGACACGGCCACTGCCTGGGCCTCCGGCTTAATCTGAGCCATGATACCGAACAACCTGCGGAGATTCAGAGCCGTGGACCTGGTAGGAATAAACCCGCACTGGTCTGGATGCACCAGCTGAGGCATGTAGGGTAGGAGTCTCGTAGCCAAGATCTTAGCAAAAATGTTGGCGTCGCAATTTATGAGGGATAAGGGCCAGTATGAGGACATCTCGTTTGACGGACGTCTGGGTTTAAGGAGCACCGTTATTATAGCCTCTCTCATGGACGACGGGAGCGTGCCCGATTCCAGGGCCTCTTCCCACACAGACAGGAGCACCGGGGCCAGCGCTTCACTAAGTTCCTTGTATAGTTCAGCCCCCAGACCGTCCGAGCCAGGTGCTTTCCCGTTAGCTAGTGATTTTATCGCTTCCTTTATTTCATCGATCGTTATGGCCAGCTCAAACACCAGTTTATGTTCTGTTGACAATCTCGGGAGCGTGATATTATCCAGTATTCTCCAACCTCAAGTGGTGTTTTCAAATCATGGTTGGCATACAGGTCTGTATAGAATTGGGTGAATTCTTTATTTATACCTTCCTCATTTGTTGTTACCGTACCATCCCCCACCATTATACTAGAAATTCTGGTATAGTGTATTTCGGCCTTCAACAAGTTGGCTAGAGTGTGACCTGCTCTGTTCCCCTCGCCATATCTGCGCGCTCTAACTGGGGTTGCCATGTACAGCAGCTCTCTAGTGGCCAGTCTTTTGAATTCCTGTAAGTTATTATTAATGTCTGCCAGGACACTATCCTCATGTGTGGTCGTATATCGCATTTCTAGTTCGCCCAGCCATTGTTCTATTTCCGGCAATTCCACCCTCACCGCCCTCAATAGCCCTGTGGACTTGGAGATCAGCACCCCCCTCATCCAAACCTTAAACGTCTCCCATAGGGTTGCATTTCTATTTACTGAGTCCTTGTTTGTTTCAAGGAAGAGTTCCACCTCTACATGTATTGCCTCTGCAATCGTGGGATCCCTCAGAATATCAGGTGGCATACGCCATCTCCTGGCCGGGGGTTTTACATTTTCCAGTGTCATGTCTAAAAGGATAGGGGAATGGTCGGATAGAGTACGGGGGAGCATCTCACTACTGTCAATCTGATTCATAGGGGACGCAGACACCAGCCAGTAATCTATGCGGGACTCTGTGTCGTGCACTGAGGAATAGAAGGAGTACTGCCTTTTTATGGGGGTGAAGAGTTCTCCAAGCGTCCACTAGCGTGAGTTGCGATAGGATTTGGTGCAGGACAGTAGTTGTTTTGGTGGGGTTTCTGTGTCTGGAGGTGGAGCAGTCCAGCGTGCCATTCAGAATGGTGTTAAAGTCCCCCCCCCCCAGACCACGTGTTCGCCACCAGTGAAGCCCAGCTCTTGTATTACATTTGTGTAGAAGTCCGGATCATCTATGTTTGGGCCATATGTGTTCACCAGTACTAATTCTTCCCCTGTTATGTTCCCCCACACTATCACATATCGACCTAGTGGGTCTATCTTACTCTTTTCATGTTGAAACCCAACTGAGGGGTGGATAAGTGTGAGCACTCCTCTCGCCTGTGAAGAGTATTCAGTATAGTATCTTTGTGGGCCCCATCCTTTCAAAAGCTCAGTGTTAACTTTCTGAAGCGCATGCGTTTCTTGGAGCATTACTATCTGGGGGTGGTGTCGACTGACATAGGTGCCCACCTTTTTTTAACTTGGTCCGGTTGTTCAGACCACGTATATTCCATGTAAGAAGCTTTAGCCTCGACCCTCGGGTCGTCACATTGGGATTAGCCATGTCTGTATGACCACATCACTCCCCATATCTCACTGTTACTCATAAAAGTTTCTTGTACTGCACTGTCACCACATTTTTTAAAAACTTGTAGGACTCTTCCAACTGAGTCCCAACATTCCAACACCCCCCGGTCAGACCCCCATTGCTCAACGGAGCTAAACATCATGCAATATTTTAATCCCCCGCCCACATCATCTACCCCGACTTGACAATGCTGCCCCGCAAAAAACATTCCCTTAAACAGGTGGAGCTTTCCTGAGGGTCACTAGTTGCAGCCATCTGGCGCGCTCTAGACTGAGGCTCACAGCCCGGAAACCAACAGTCTTTGTTCAGTTCGTCTCTGTTGCATAACTTCCAATGTTTTTTTTTTTTTTCCTTCTTCCTCGGGCGGTAGGCAGTCAATCGCCAACCCCACTTTTTACTCTGCTGGGTCTCGCCTCTCATCTCTTGGTTGTGGTCTCGCATTTTGGTTCGCCACTCGGTCTCCTGGGGGTAATGGGATGGAAGTCTCCACATACGACATGGCATCTGTGGGATTCTCGAAGAAGTGAGCCCTTCCCCCGTGTTGTATTCTCATTTTCGCCGGAAAGATGAGGGCATGGGGCACATTTCGCATGCGTAACTATCTTTTCACCCCTTCATAGGATCTCCTTTGCATTTGTACGTTGGTTGTACGTTGGTTGAGAAGTCTGGATATATGTGGATTTTGTTTTCTTCGTGATATAAAGTTCCTTTTTCTCTCGACAGCCGGAGTATAGTGTCCCTGTCCCTATAATTAAGGAGGCGTGCAATTATAGTACGAGGGGGAGCCCCTGGTTTTGGGTGCGGTGCTAGGGTGCGGTGGGCTCTTTCAATCGAAGGAGTCGGCACCTAGGATGTCTTTTAACAGGGACTCCACTTGTCTCTCCATGGGACCTTTGCCAAAACTTTCCGATACCCCAACAATCCGGATGTTGTTTCTCCGGGATCTCGATTCAAGGTCCTCGCACTTGTTTTGAGTTTTGTGTAGTTCTGTTTGGAGGTGGGCTATTTGTCGACTGTGTTGTGATATCGTGTCTTCGCTTGCACTTATCCTGTTTTCCACCTCCGTAATACGTGCGCTTTCCTTTTCCACACGTGCCTTCAGGGATCCGATCGTCGCCACTGTCATCCAGTTTTACGTTCACAGCCATGAATCCGTTCTGCACCAGCGTTGCTAGGCGTTCCATTGGGTCAGTCTCCTGCCCATCAGGTATCGGTGGTTCACCCCCAGCCGCCCCCTGCAGTTGTGAGTTGGTGAAGGTGTCCATTGGGCCAATCTTTTTCCCACCTGTCCCTTTCCTCTCGGTGCGGCCCATGTGTTACGGCTTCCAGAGAAGGATGGACTGTGTCCTCCCACGTATTGTTGCCCAGCGCCCCGCTATGTGGCCCAGGTATGGAGAGGGGGTGTTCCTTTATATATCCGACCTTACCATATGGTGCACTGCCACGTATTGTTGCCCAGAGCCCCGCTATGTGGCCCAGGTGTGGAGAGGGGGTGTTCCTTTATATATCCGACCTTACCATATGGTGCACTACCAATGTACAGGAATGAATTTCGCAATTCTGCTCTGGCTGGAGCCACCCCGACCACCACTCCGGATCATATGTTGGAGGGCCGGTGCGCCCGCGCGGTCCGGGGCCCGAGGTCGCGGTTGATTATTGCACACTTAAGGATGTATGTCTCTTCACCTCCACATAAGTATGTCTTGGTGGGCCTCTACGATGAGCTGGTGTCACCCAGGGTGTTGTAGGGATGCGGGCTGCCGCCCCCGTTCAAGGACCAGTGTTTTTTGCCCCCGTGCCCGTGGGGGCGAAGCTTAGCATGCCCAGTTCGTAGTTAGGGTGCACAATGCAGGGCCCCCCTCTGTTGCGGCTATCCTCGCTGGGTCGAGCGCCACCTCAATCCGCCTCGCGCCCCTCCAGCACAGGGCTCCCCTCATGGCCCAAAGTCACTTAATTGATGGATGAGGGGGGCGGGCTCTGGCCCCACTCGCCCCCGGGGCCAGCCCGCATCCTTGCAGCTGTCCCTTGCACTTAATTCCTGTTCCAACAAATATTCGAAAACCCAAAGCTTGTAGCTCTTGTATAGGCATTAAATAAGCACTTGTAACGCATTTCCGTTATATATGCCCAGGTACTAGCCACCACACACAATACCTGTTGAATTTGACACTTTTGAAAAACTGGTCTCGAGGACTTTGACGGAAGGTCTAAGCAAAGAAAATTACCACCAAGACAATCTAAGTAAAGAAGAAGAAAGGGCAGAGTTAACAGCATTGAACAAGCACAAATCCATCACCATAAAACCAGCAGATAAGGGAGGCGGCATTGCTATTATGGACACACTGAACTATTACAGTGAATGCCTCCGTTGTCTTTCAGATGTAGAAGCCTATAAAAAGCTAGACCAAGACCCTACCGAAAGGCTACAGGAAGAAATCGGTAGTTTGACCAAACATGCAGAGGACCAGGGGTTGATTTGTGAAAGTGAACGACAATTTCTGAATAAAATACATCCAAGGATACCCGCATTTTATATCCTACCTAAGATTCACAAAAACGCTACCAAGCCACCGGGAAGACTGTAAAGTCTGGAGGAGGTGTCTGTACTCCTGCTGTCTGTAGGGCAGAGGAGAGGCACAGAGGACCCCAGCCAAGATTTTCTATAAGGTAGCTATGGTCGAGCAATCAAGGTCTAGCTTCTCAGGAGGCGATGCGGGCTGGTTCTTAAGTACAGTGTAGTCCCCAGGCATCCACAACAGAATGTCCACACACTGTATTAGTTAAAACACAGTCTTTATATAAATAAGGTTCAAGGTTGTATACACTATCACGATAATACACTTTGTGCTCCGACAATTCTAAAATGGTAAATGTATACAGTTCTAGGTGGTATCACGATTACTCTGATTGCATTAAAATGCATCAACTGTACTCGGTTCAAATAGCATACAAATCAATACAGTAAAACAATATCCACCATAGATTTGGGTGGAAGATAAGTTGGTTAGACAATTGGCAGAATACTGAGCCCCTACCACTAAGCACAGTTCTGTATGAGGATCCCCACACCTGGGCAACCTGTAAATGAAGATGCACTACAAGCCCAGTCCATATATTGCCTACTAGAGTCTTATCTTCTTCTATAGTTCTGCAACCCAAATATACCTTGAGTTCTTCGTCTGGGAATCGACAGGCCATTCTTGAGTGTGCTCCCTTTCAAGCGGGAGCCACGGGTTGTCGAAGTTCCGAGATGAAGAAAGGATGAACGTTGTCATTGAGGTAGCAGCTTCGGTCCTTGTGGTGCTCGTTGACGAGTAATCAAACACGTCCTGCAACGGGGGAGGTGTGCGGTGCACCTCGACGACGATGGTTTGTTGCCGCAAAGAGTTAGTGAAGAAATTTGGCCCAGCAAGAGCGTTGAGTTGTCGTCTGGCGTCAGCGAATGGGACATGACCACGACTGGCTTCAGTAGCTTTGTCGGCGTCTCTGAGGTCTTCCCACCGCCGGATTCTCCTCGATCGTCGGCGGCTGTTAGGGAGAATTCTCTGTTTAGGCTGAATTTCCCTACCTAGTGAGTCCCCCAGCAGCTTTGCTGGATTTCTGGGGTTTAATTTTTTTTCTCCTGCCAAGAGTGAGACTCTTTTTCCCTCACTCTTGGACATGTTGAAGTGTGTTTTCTTGGTTAAACCTTGTGTTGAATGGGCTATGGGGTCTCTTACTCCATAGGGCCTCATGTATTTTTGTGATGTGGGTCACACAGCACCCTCTGTGCCGTGACCCAGGGGTGTCCTAGGGACTCCCCAACATAGACTCCATACCCTGGGACTGACTACTGTCTCCCAGGGCATGTAAAGTCACCAAAGACTTTGCTAGTCTTGAATCCTGAACAGAACCAGTACAAACCATCATATTGTGGACGTACTGGCTGGGGCAATTCGATTGCCCCAGGGTCTGTTAGTCGAGGGGGCACGTCTCCGTCCCCCCTGATCGAGTTTTGGCTGGTGGCAGTGGAAACTACTTTTTATATTCGACCGCGAATATTTCCCTATGGGATTTCCCATTGTTTTAGGCTAACACATTTAATTATTTATTTACGGTAGCCTTAAACATACCGCCGGTTTATATATTTATTTTTATAACTCCGGTTGGGACTTTTTGCCAAAACTTGATTCTAAAATGGCGTTGGTGTTCGCCTCTGTAACTCTGACCCAAAGTGGAGCCCTTTGTTCCACTTTTGGCGGGCTTCTCCACAGAAGCCCTCCAAAGTGGTGCCACTCTGTCTGGGGTACTTAGGAGGGGTGGAGGGGGATTTAGGCACCCTGGACTGAGTTACCTTGGTAACTCAAGTCGCACTCCGTCCTGATTGGCCCAAGTGGTGAGCCGCCCGGCTCACCACTTAGCATGGTTGAGTGACAGCTAGGCTGGGTGAATGGGGGTTTGCTGCATAAAAGCAGGGCTTTGGGGACTGGGACTTCAGAAGTCGCCACAGGACCAAGAATCCGACGAGGGAAGAGCTGAGCCGACCTGCTTCGACGACACCACCCGGTGGAGCCCTGCTGAACCGTCTCACCACTTTTTCCCGACGACCGAGGAGAACTCTTAACGGAGTGGCTCCTTCCCTTGACTGGTGGGGACAACCAGTTTTCGCCTTCTTTCCGTTCTTTGAGGTATCTCGTGGCCGCCTTGCCTGTGCCAAGCACCCCGGCAACCGGAATACCACACTTTACCCCCATACCGCGAAAGTCGGCACCAACCCTTTAACCGGAGGACTCCGCGGCTGGTTTCTTCCCGGGCAGTGCAACGACCCTCTTCTTCTGCTCTTCAGCGAGAACTTCTTCTCCCCTGACCGACGTCGAGCCCTGCTGCCACTGCCTGGAACAACTGCCACCGCTGGAGGATCCTTTCCGCTTAAGGTACTGTGTTCTGCCTGGCTTCCCTTGCTACCGACTGTACGGGGTAGATTTAGTCCCCGGCTTTCGAACCTGGGAGTGCCTGGGACACTTTGGCTAAACTTTCTGAGCCACTCTAACCTCTTTTTGACTCTTTGCAAGACTTTGAATCTCTAACTAACAGTGTGATCTTGGGCACATTTTCGCTCCGGCTACTCTAAGAGTGGGCCCTGCCTAGTGACTTTTGCTCACCTGTGACTTTATTCTTCTTTAAGCCTATTGCAAGTGCTCTGGACCTTAGAGTGGTGTGTCTAACCCATTTCTGCTTTTTCTCCCCCTTTCTTGGAAACTACTAGAGTGTCATCTAACGTTAAGCACTCACCTCTGTTTTAATTAAGTGGTGTTTACTTAGAGTTGTCTAGATAGGAGAAAGGATTGAATCTACTTTCATTATAACTGTGTTGAAGTGCTTTTACTATATTTTTGCTAGAGTGTTTTTAACTTATGTGTATTTTAAATAAATAACTATATACTTTTGAAACCAAGCTCTGGTCAGTGTTTGCTTGTGCTATTGTGTTTTGGTACATATTGTGTATACTTTACATACTGCCTAACTCTTCTTGAGAGAAGTCTGACTGCTCAGCCACAGCTACCAGGTAAATCTGGGTGGTACAGACTGCTACCAAAGGGGTTTACTGCTCTACCTGTAGTCTTAAATCTTTTGCAGTGTTCCCCAAGGGAACTGCACAGGTTTCTGCCTAACACTGGTGTACAGCGGTGGGATTTGTATTGAGTATACATTTTATTGTGCTTTAGATACCTTAGTGCAACTAACCACAAAGCTTAGCACTGAAAAAGTAAAACCTCTAACATGTCAGTTATAGAAAGCTATAGTCAAGAGTCCCTTGCAGCCAAAACTGCTGATTGTTTAAGAGTGCTCTGTAAACATAAGGATCTCCTGACTAAGGGCAAGAAAATGGAGCTGATTGAAAGATTGTTAGCTAACCAAAGTCTGGGTGATGGTTCAGAGGAACCTACCACTCCAGCAACTGTAGATGACAGTGTTGAAGTTAACATGGAGCAAAATGTTGATGTTTCTGAGGAAGAGTCAGAAGAGGAGGGTGAGGCTGTTGTAACTGTCCCCCCTAGGCCTCTGCCTGCTCTACCTGCTGTGCCTACTGGACCTTTACCAGGTCCCACATTTAGTCCTCAGTACTTTGAACTGGAGAAAATGAAGCTAGAATTGGAGTATAAGAAACTTAATGCTCAAACTGACAAAGAACTAAGGCTAAGGGAAATGGAGCTCAAGTATGACTTAGAAATGAAGAAATTATCTGTTGAGAATGTTTCTCTCTCTGGCTCCTCTAGAAGTTCCAGTCCTAAAAGACCCCGGATGCCTAAAGAATTGGTTGGTATGTATGAGCCTAAGTTGGATGTGTTGGATTGGTTGTCTCTGTTTGAATATAATCATGGGCTCCAGAACATCACAGGAAATGACTTACTCACCTGGTTGTTCTCTAGGCTTCCCCCTGTTGCAACTGATGTGGTAATGGAGATGGGGGAGGAGGATAGGAAGGACTATGAATGTGTGAAACTAGCTTTGATAGCTAGGTTTGGGAAGACCCCTTCCCAGTATCTTAAGAGGTTTAGGAACCTCAAAAAGCATGATGGTACCCCTTGGGCTACCTGGGTGAGTGAATGTTTGAAAAACTTAGAGGGATGGATTAAGGGTTACAAGGTGAACACTTATGAAGGTATGAAGAATTTGTTTATGTTGGAGACTATTTATGATGCCTGCTCTCCTGAGCTCAGACAACACTTGGCTGATTCCAAGGAATTAGATTCCCGGAAACTGGCTAGGGCTGCTGACTTGTGGGTTGCCAACAGGGCCACTCACAAGGATTCTGGGGTAACTCAGAAGAAGGATGGGGAGAAACAGCCAAAAAAAGACTCCAAAGAGAATTCTAATAATTCCTATCCCAAAGAGGGCCCCAAACCACAAAATAACCAGGGTAAGCCACATGGGAAACCTAGTCAGGCTACTGTACCTTCTGGCCACAAGCCAGAAGGAGGTCAGAACAAGCCACCCTTCCAGAGAGCATTTGGACAATGCTATGTCTGTCAGGGTACTGACCATATCAAAGGAGATCCCAAGTGCAAGGGTAAACCTGCAGGGATCAGCACAGTCTCCTTAGCCTTCACTCCTGAGGATGAAGTACAGATGGCTAGTGCCCACTTTGAACTCTTTGCTGAAGAACCCTTGGGTCTTCAAGCAACTGTAAACTTAGAGCCTATGGGTCTGGTTAGTCCCCAGAATAGGGTTGTGTATAACTCCCTACCTGTTAACTCTAAGGTGTATTATGTGGACAGTGTTCTTGTCAATGGCCAGGATACTCCTGCCAGGAGAGACACTGGGGCCAGCAGAACAGTAGTGGATGAAAGCTTCTTTCAACCTGAGGATGTGGCCAAAGCACCCAAAGGTCCCACTAAGATGTCTGGAGGCCCTGTCCAAATGGTTCCTATCCTACCAGCCCTCATTCAGTGTAACAACATGACAGTGAGGATCCCTGTCAGTGTTCAGACTGAGGTACCTGGGAAGGTCCTGTTAGGGAATGACCTAAGAACTCTAGGAGTAGTGTCACATACCCCCAGGCCTCCCAGTATGGAGAAGCAGAACTTAACCAAATTGGCTAGACAGGCTACCTTGAAGGACCCTTCTAAGCCTGTGGGACCCTCTACTGAGAACCCCACTACAAGCCCTGGTGTTAGTAAGTTGACCTCTAACCCAGGCACATTTCAGGATAGTATGCTAGGAACATGGGCGCCCCAACCAAGCTCCATCATTGTTCCCCTAGTCTCAGAGTCTCTGACTCCCCCTGCTTCTGAGGAAGAGGTGGATAGACCAACTAGGCCCCTATCTGGACCTGAGAGAACTGGTAATTCTCAGTGCTGGTGGAAAACCAGAAAAGAAAAGTCTAAGGCCAAAAACCTTCAGACTGTTGGACCTTCTACTGAAGACCCCAACTCAAATCCTAATATTAGGGGGGAAACTCCTAAAATAGGTAAGGGTAGATCTAAGAGGAAGGGGAAGCAGGTACATTGCCTAACCCCAACCCCTCCAACCAAGAGGCCTAAGACCCAACCTGCTCCCACAAGAGAGGTGGTGAGGAACCTTGGAGGCCCCTCTAGATCTAAGGGAATCCTTTATAAGGACCCCTTCAAAAAGCCTAACCTAGGTTCAGAAGTTGTACCAACTTCTGAGGGACTGGTCAACCAGATCCCCTATAACAAAAAGACTGATGTTCCTCAAAGGGTCTGTAGGTCCGTTAGCTTGCAGAAGAAAACCTTTGAGCTCTCCATTGAACATAGGTCAGGGTGTCACCATCAAAATGCTGATGGACTCTCTAGGATGTATATCATCGACTAGAGGTATGAGGTTCATCCAGGAGTGGATTAAATCCTCCTGTCCCTTAGTCTGGGGGGGGCGAGTGTTAGGGAGAATTCTCTGTTTAGGCTGAATTTCCCTACCTAGTGAGTCCCCCAGCAGCTTTGCTGGATTTCTGGGGTTTAATTTTTTTCTCCTGCCAAGAGTGAGACTCTTTTTCCCTCACTCTTGGACATGTTGAAGTGTGTTTTCTTGGTTAAACCTTGTGTTGAATGGGCTATGGGGTCTCTTACTCCATAGGGCCTCATGTATTTTTGTGATGTGGGTCACACAGCACCCTCTGTGCCGTGACCCAGGGGTGTCCTAGGGACTCCCCAACATAGACTCCATACCCTGGGACTGACTACTGTCTCCCAGGGCATGTAAAGTCACCAAAGACTTTGCTAGTCTTGAATCCTGAACAGAACCAGTACAAACCATCATATTGTGGACGTACTGGCTGGGGCAATTCGATTGCCCCAGGGTCTGTTAGTCGAGGGGGCACGTCTCCGTCCCCCCTGATCGAGTTTTGGCTGGTGGCAGTGGAAACTACTTTTTATATTCGACCGCGAATATTTCCCTATGGGATTTCCCATTGTTTTAGGCTAACACATTTAATTATTTATTTACGGTAGCCTTAAACATACCGCCGGTTTATATATTTATTTTTATAACTCCGGTTGGGACTTTTTGCCAAAACTTGATTCTAAAATGGCGTTGGTGTTCGCCTCTGTAACTCTGACCCAAAGTGGAGCCCTTTGTTCCACTTTTGGCGGGCTTCTCCACAGAAGCCCTCCAAAGTGGTGCCACTCTGTCTGGGGTACTTAGGAGGGGTGGAGGGGGATTTAGGCACCCTGGACTGAGTTACCTTGGTAACTCAAGTCGCACTCCGTCCTGATTGGCCCAAGTGGTGAGCCGCCCGGCTCACCACTTAGCATGGTTGAGTGACAGCTAGGCTGGGTGAATGGGGGTTTGCTGCATAAAAGCAGGGCTTTGGGGACTGGGACTTCAGAAGTCGCCACAGGACCAAGAATCCGACGAGGGAAGAGCTGAGCCGACCTGCTTCGACGACACCACCCGGTGGAGCCCTGCTGAACCGTCTCACCACTTTTTCCCGACGACCGAGGAGAACTCTTAACGGAGTGGCTCCTTCCCTTGACTGGTGGGGACAACCAGTTTTCGCCTTCTTTCCGTTCTTTGAGGTATCTCGTGGCCGCCTTGCCTGTGCCAAGCACCCCGGCAACCGGAATACCACACTTTACCCCCATACCGCGAAAGTCGGCACCAACCCTTTAACCGGAGGACTCCGCGGCTGGTTTCTTCCCGGGCAGTGCAACGACCCTCTTCTTCTGCTCTTCAGCGAGAACTTCTTCTCCCCTGACCGACGTCGAGCCCTGCTGCCACTGCCTGGAACAACTGCCACCGCTGGAGGATCCTTTCCGCTTAAGGTACTGTGTTCTGCCTGGCTTCCCTTGCTACCGACTGTACGGGGTAGATTTAGTCCCCGGCTTTCGAACCTGGGAGTGCCTGGGACACTTTGGCTAAACTTTCTGAGCCACTCTAACCTCTTTTTGACTCTTTGCAAGACTTTGAATCTCTAACTAACAGTGTGATCTTGGGCACATTTTCGCTCCGGCTACTCTAAGAGTGGGCCCTGCCTAGTGACTTTTGCTCACCTGTGACTTTATTCTTCTTTAAGCCTATTGCAAGTGCTCTGGACCTTAGAGTGGTGTGTCTAACCCATTTCTGCTTTTTCTCCCCCTTTCTTGGAAACTACTAGAGTGTCATCTAACGTTAAGCACTCACCTCTGTTTTAATTAAGTGGTGTTTACTTAGAGTTGTCTAGATAGGAGAAAGGATTGAATCTACTTTCATTATAACTGTGTTGAAGTGCTTTTACTATATTTTTGCTAGAGTGTTTTTAACTTATGTGTATTTTAAATAAATAACTATATACTTTTGAAACCAAGCTCTGGTCAGTGTTTGCTTGTGCTATTGTGTTTTGGTACATATTGTGTATACTTTACATACTGCCTAACTCTTCTTGAGAGAAGTCTGACTGCTCAGCCACAGCTACCAGGTAAATCTGGGTGGTACAGACTGCTACCAAAGGGGTTTACTGCTCTACCTGTAGTCTTAAATCTTTTGCAGTGTTCCCCAAGGGAACTGCACAGGTTTCTGCCTAACAGCGGCCTTGACCTTCTTTGGCAGGACGAAAGCAGTCGACGATGATGAACGAGGGAGTCCTTGAATCAAATGTTCTCAGGCAAAGGGAGCACTGCGGCTCCGGTCGGCAACGGCGGTCGTCGACAGTGGACAGCTGTCAAATGCTTCGCTTCGTTTTCCTCAGCGGTCCCCTTCTCCGGTCGGCAGCCATTCGTAGATCTGTCTACCAGCTAGCTTTGGCAAAAATCAGCTGGTGCACGATGGTCCCTTGTAGCTCGGGGAGAGGTCTTCTTGCCAGGCCCTCTCTTGGATCAGTTCTTGAAGACACAGCAGCTTTCAGATAACACGGAAGGGAACAGTGGTTCACCTTCTTCTTCTGGCTCGGCTTCGAGAGTAAGCATCAAGTATCAACTTAAGCTTCTGAACGATTTCTAGCAGTGAGAGGCCCACAGATATACTGTTGATCTCCCATTCATTCTGCTGGGTCACACGCTGGCAACCAATCATTCAAAAAGGCATTCAGGCAGTCAGTCAGCCAATCAGGCGCACAGTGAATTCAGGCAATTCTTCTCCATCCAGACACTCCCAACACAGAATGTGGATTCGGACAAGTACTTTGCCATTCAGCACTACACATTGCATTCATACCAGTTTCGGGCAGGGCTGTCTCAGTCATTGTGTCAAACACCAGATACTAGACACCCATAACACACTCCATTCACCCAGGTCCCACCCGACGGGCGTACCCACAACATACAGTAGTTGAGAAGGCTCCGGCCAGTCTGGTCAGCACTTCCCCCACACTACCATATATGGAACTTCCACCCAACAGCCAGTCAAGGGGAAGGGGCAGAGTCAGGGCTTCCCAGGACTTTGGGAAAACCAAGGTAACAGGCGATGGATGGCAAGAGTATATTAAAAAAAAGGGGGGGATGCTGTTACGCGTGGGGTTGGTACACCTAGGTTAAATTATTTAGAAAATACCTTGTAGACCACAAGTATCAAAAAAAGTGTATATATTTGTTTAAACAGCAAACAGTGCAAAAAGTGTTCAACACATTAACATAACAACAAAAGAAAAGCCCAACAAATACAGGCACAATAACTTGTAACAATATCTACATACACATATGCATTTTAATGAAAAAATTATTAAGAAACAGCAAGAAAATGAAAGAAAGACCGGAGATGAAGAAGTGATTATTCAAGAGAAAAATGTGTTAAAATAACAAGAATTCAAAAATTCTTAAACATAAGGGCACAAAAAAACAGTGAACCATAAGCAACCTAACCTGGCCACTTTACAGATCTATAACCTGTGGTACCTATAATTTATGCCTGTTAGCTTGAAGGCAGTTTTTGTCATGACCCTTGCCCCTGGCCCGCACTTGCAAGTCAGCCTTCCAATAAGGGCCAGGTCAAAGGTCTTAAAACCTCAACCAAGACTCTCTTGGAGTCAGTCTTTGGCGCCAGGCTCATAGCCATCATGAAGACCAACATTAGCCAACATGGAGGCACACACATAGCTCAGTTACAAGGAACTGAGCTATGCGGCCTAGTCTTTTGGGTGTGGCAGGCCTGGGACTACTTTACCTTGACTACTTTACCTGAGACTATTTAAACCACACCCAAACAGCAGAACATGCTTTGCGTTATTCTGCTGTGGGCAGCGTAACGCTCACCGTGTCCAGTTCTTTGATGCCAGCTTACCTGAAACCAAGGACCTGCAGAGAGAGAAAGAACACTACGAAACTTACCTGGAACAGTATCCTGTCTTCAATCCATCGCCGACTTCAGTTCCACTCACCTGAAGGTACAAACTCCATCATCTGGCACCGCATGCATCCTGAAATACCATAACCTGGAAAGAGGAGAAAGAAAGACAGCATTAGTAAGCGTTTACTCACGAATGAAGAAAGCCACACAATTCTTACCTGGGTAGTCCTCTCCTGGTTAGTATCATTGTTGGAACATTACGGCGATCGGCGGGGAACATCTCACCCTGCAAGGAGAGAAAAGACACAGGTTTGCAATATAAAAGGCGAAACAGCGCCACGCATCGCGCATTACTCACCGGACAGCATCGCGCACACCGCGCTTTCGCTTACCAGCCCATGCTCATCTTCAAACTGCATGACAACACCAAAATACCTTTTCATACCTAAGAGGAAAGAAGCAAGACATTATTATTCGAACTAAGAGGAACATAAGAACTACATATAAAGACTGTAAAGCAGCAAATCTACAGAGTCGCAGCAGGCCTGGATTCCCAAAGGGGGGGCTTGCACCAGTGAAGTAACTTGGTCGCTGCTCGCCGCCCACATCTACGCCCCCCTGCCACGAGGAGCAGGACGGAGAATCCACCTTTTACAATATTTTGGTGAGGAGAGGGCCCAAGGGGGAGGAAGGAGTTGAGGCCAAGGGCGGTGGGAAAACATAAAGACAATCTGGTATTGAATCCAGCTCTCCTATATTGCAGACCCATCTTTAACCAGAGGCCTTACCAAGGGACCGGGAGAGGGTTAGAGAGTGCAAATCATCCAACCAGGGCTGGGTTGCGTCCCCATGGATACCAGGTGAGCGTAACAGTTTTTTCTGAGGCTTGTGGAATCTGCTTAGATCACATGCTGTGCATAGGCCGACATCTAGTGGAAGCTGCAGAGTATTACAGTTTGTTTTTTGTAGTTTGAAAATGGGCGTCGACACATGGCGCTATCCCTAGTGTGACGTCCACTGTACCCATGATCCCTCACGCGTCTAGGACCCTCAGATTGTTTTTATTTTCCGCCATACTGGTCGGAAGCATCCCGTGGAGTTCCCTGGCCTTAGCCATAATTTTGCTAAATATTGTAATATTTCACCATTTTCTCCACCCCAATGTCGAGTCACCGACCTTCGACGCCGGCGGAGAAGAAAAACAACCGTCGAGAGCTGCACGACGAAATTGGCCCTCGGCCCTGCAAGTAGGGAGAGGGGGGGTTGGTACATACTCTACACTCTATATATATATATAGGCGTTTCTTATATATTCCTACACACACTAGCCCGCTGCCACAGGGTGCGTATGGAGGGTACCCCTTTCCAATTCTGCCCCAAGTGCAACCGCAAGTACCCTTGGGTTGACAGACACGCCACGTGTAACCTCTGCTTGCCGAGGGACCACCCCGAGGCCAACTGCAGAGCGTGTAGTCGGTTTAAACCGAAAACCCTTAAGGACCGTTTGACCAAACGTTGGGCCCACCACGCCAGGCAACAAGAGAGGAGGGCGCCTTCAGTGATGGCAGCGACGCCGTGCTTTCGGACGGCGAGGGCACTGTGGCATCGAAAGAAACCCAAGCGCAAGTCCATGACCTCGGAAGGTTGCCCGGCAGAGCAGCTATGGGGAAAACCCCCAGCAACACGAGCGCTACCCACAGCACTTCCACCAAGCACGCGAAGTCCCACCGAGACTCGACGCGCACGTCGAGTTCTCGGAAAGAGGCACACAGAGAACGGTCCGTCCTCGGTGCGTTCTCGATCTAGATCGCGGCATGACTCCAGGCAGCCATCCACTGTTGCCAAAAGTGCCTCGCTCCCTAAGGTAACGGAGGTTCGATCGTCGGAAGACGAAGCCGACCTCTATCCCCAGGCCCCACTCCAGGAGTCGGCGTCAGCAGACCACCTGGCGGCTGTTCCCGAGTCCCGACCTCCACACTGTAGAGATAGGGACACTACCCCTGAACCTCGACGCCAGATGTCGAAAAACTCTGAAGGGGCGAAAACACCGGGGAAACATTCTTCCACCCACGGGGAGGGGGGAAAACAACAAAAGAAGCATTCTCAACCTTCTTCTACACCACAGAAGCAGTCAGACAGATCTTCTACTCCACAAAAACAGACAGACAAGTCTCAGCCTTCTGCCATTTTACCCAAGACCTCTGCACAAGGCCATAGGTCCAGTCAAGATCAAACGGTAAAACTCTCCCAGGAAAGGGTTATTCCCAGCTCTAAGGAATGGTCTAGTGACGACATAGACAGAGTTATGTCTAGGATGTCAGCCTTGGCAGACTTCTATGCCAAGAATCCTGAGCACTTCCTCTCCTATACCCCTGACGGGGCTACACCCTCAGGCTCTAGGGACCTGATACCCCCAAGTAAGAAGTCCCAGGTTGAAACACCAACACAAGGTCGGTCTTCAGACCCTTTCTGTATACAGCCCTACTCTCAATATAATGAGGTTCCACTTTTTATTGAGGATCCAGATTTGGGCACGTTGGGAGACCAAACTGGGACAGGCTACTATGGGGATGACGAGGACCAAGAGGAGGACGGCCCAGAAACATACAGGGTAGACTCCCCAGTAGACAAAGAGCCCCCGGTTACTGACTCCCCTGTCGACAACCAACCTCTCTTGAATGAAGTTTTGTCCAGAGCGGCAGAACACTCCCACATTGACACCCAGGGAGCACAGGAAGAGAGGGACTTTGCCGAAGAATTAGTGGGAGAAAGGAGAGCTGTTGCCCAGGCCATCCCTAGCCTCAAATCTCTACAAAGGGGAATAGACCCTTCCCTTGTAAATCCTAACCTCACCAGGGCGATAAACCCCAGGAACAAAAAACTATTCAGGGAATCTGAAACTGGACTCCCTGGTAGTGACAAACACTCGAAAGAGGGCAGGAACGCCCCTATCATCGTCTGAAGCTCCTCCCGACAAAGAGTTTTATGGTTTGGGTAGGAAAGTAGCCTCCACTTCCGCCTACCAGGCAAGGATTGCCAACTCCACCACCCTACTGACGAGTTACAACTGCCACGAGTGGGAAGAAGTCGCGGCACTCATCGACTCCGCCCCAGAACCCTTAAAAAGCCAGTTGGCAAGGGTTGCGTCGGAGGGAAGAGCCGTGTCCGGTTGCATCTTAAAAGCATCCTTTGATGCTGCGGATAACGCCGGCAGATTGATAGCAGAGAGCACTGTTATCAAAAGACATGCATGGTTAAGGCAATCTGGGTTCAAACCCGAGACCCAAGCATCGTTAATAGACAAACGGTGTAGCCTGATTTATTGTTTGGCAGTATAGGATGCGCTAAAAAATGCCATGGATGAGTATGAGACTCTTAAATCCCTGGACCAAATAACCAACAAACCCCCTGAATCAAAGGGGGAATGGCAATTTTCATCGCCCACACGGCCAAAATTCCCAGAGGCTCCAACTATTCCCAGGGGCAGGGTACACCATGGAACAACAACAACCAGCAGTCTACCCAGGGTTATGGCAGGGGTAACTAAAGAGGTCGTGGTAAGGGTAGAGGCAGCCCCAGTAGAGGCGGCGGCATGCCTCCCCAAAAACAGTGACGTTCCGTTCAGGGTCCCTTCTCACGCATCACCAGTAGGGGGACGCATTTCCAACTTCACCCAAGCTTGGGAAGGGATCACATCAGACAGATGGGTGCTGTCCACAGTGTCTGCAGGATACTGCATAGAACTGCTAGAGCGTCCCCGAAACCACCCTCCACAACAAAAAGTACACTCATTAGACCACCAGAAGATCCTCCTCGAAGAGATCGCCAATCAAGGACGCAATAGAACTCGTCCCGGGACACCAGGTAAACAAGGGTATTTATTCAACTTACTTCCTTGTGCCAAAAAAAGATTTGACAATGCGCCCAGCATTGGACTTACGGCCTGAAAACAAGTATGTCAAGCCCCAAAAGTTTCACATGACTACTCCAAGAGGTAATCCCCCTCCTAAAAAAGGGGGAATAATTACATGGCAACATTGGACATGAAAGATGCCTATTTTCATATTTCCATGTTCCCAGCGCACAGAAGATACTTGCGCTTCAAGGTGGACAGTCAGCACTACCAGTTCAAGGTACTGCCCTTCGGGATAGACTCTGCTCCAAGGGTATTCACCAAGGTACTGGCGGTGGCGGCGGCACACCTACGCAGGGAGGCAATACCAGTGTTCTCTTACCTGGACGACTGGCTCATCACGGGCGAGTCTCCAGTAATTTGCAGAACAAACATTCAAAGATCGATCGACCTCCTCTTCGAATTAGGTTTCTCCATAAACGAGAAAAAGTCAAGTCTGGTGCCCAGCACCTCCAAACAGTTCCTAGGAGCTGTCCTAAACACACAAGAAGGGTTGGCCTTTCCATCAGATGAAAGAATTTGGATTATATTGCTGCAAATTCCGCAATATCAGGCCGGTCGCCAGATAATGGTACGCAAAGCAATGCGCTTGCTGGGCATTATGGCGTCATGTATTTACCTGGTCCCCCACACGCGCCTGCGCATGCGTCCCATGCAGGAATGGTTGGCGAAACAGTAGTCTCAGGCAAGTGGTCAGTGGGACGATCTAGTGGTCGTTTCGCCAACACTTGTACAAAGCCTTCACTACTGGACAAGAGAAAATCTGTCCAAGGGGAAACCCTTTTACGATCCCGAGATACAGGCGGTAGTCACAGCGGACGCATGCCTGTGAGGGTGGGCAGCAAACCATCTCCACCACATAGCTCAGGGTCTCTGGTCTCACTCGGTGGCCAAGAATCATATCAACCTGCTAGAGCTTCTGGCAGTGTTCAGAGCGCTCCAAGCGTTCGAGCCCTACCTGTTGAACCTGTCAGTACAGATCCGGACTGACAGCACTACAGCCATGTTTTACCTGAACAAGCAAGGGCGGACTCGTTCACCAAATCTGTCTAAGCTTGCCCAGAAAATTTGGATATGGGCACTCAGACGGAACATCTTCCTGTCATCTCAACATGTTCCAGGGGATCTCAATTCTCTGGTGGACGCCTTGAGCAGACATCCCCTCGCAGAGGAACACAAATGGTATCTACACAGAGAAATCGTAGAAGATATCTTCTCTCATTGGGGTTTCCCCACTATAGACCTATTCGCCACAAGCGAAAACAGACAGTGCCCAGGATTCGCATCCAGGTTCCCCCAGCCAGGCTCCCAGTGTAACGCCCTGTGGATGAACTGGTCAGGGATGTTTGCGTACGCTTTTCCACCAACTCCTCTAATCAGGAAGGTGGTCAACAAGATAAACAGAGAATAGATGCTGCTCGTCCTAGTTGCTCCCATGTGGGCGAGACAACCGTGGTTCCCACCCTTACGCAGACTAGCAGTGTGCGAACCCATCAAACTCCCGGGCTGTCCCAGCACCAAGGTCAGAAAGTGCATCCTCACCCCAACTCAATGAACCTGACAGCATGGCTCCTGAGGTCATAGAGTTTGGACATCTCAATTTACTGCAGAGATGTATGGACATCCGGAGAGAATCTAGGAAGCCAAACACGAGGCACTGCTACTTTGACAAATGGAAAAGATTTGTTATCTGGTGCCAGAATAAGCAAATCAACCCAGTTGATTGCACTCCTTCCACAATTGTCACATACATGCTCCACCTGCTGGACGCAGGGTTGGTTTTTAATTCACTGAAGGTACACCTGGCAGCTCTGTCAGCATACACCACCTCCCATAACAAGGTTTCGTGGTGGAAAGTACCAGTGGTTAAATCCTTCATGGAAGGAGTAAAGAGACTTCACCCTCCAGTTTCTAACCCACCACCAGGATGGGACCTTAATGTGGTGCTATCTAAACTCATGGGACCCCCCCATTCGAGCCTATGCATAAAAGCAGTCTCTAACACCTGACTTATAAGACGGCCTTCTTAGCAGCTATTACATCTATAAGAAGGGTCAGCGAAATTCAGGCTCTGTCAGTGCAGGATCCTTACTTTACGGTTCATAAAGATAAACTGGTTTTACGTACACACTCTAGGTTCTCACCAAAGTTTATTTCTAAATTCCACGTGAACAAGTCCATCGAGCTTCCGGCTTTTTTCCAAGACCCTCAAAGCTCGGCTGAGGTGAAACTACACACCCTGGATATGCGTAGGGCAGTCCTATACTATGTAAACAAAACCAGGCTGCTAAGGAAAACAGAGCAACTGTTTGTCTCCGTAGCTACAGGCAAAGAGGGAGATCGCATCTCTAAAGGTGCCATCTCTAAGTGGATTGTTGACTGTATGCAGCTTTGTTACTCCCTTTCTGAAAAAACTTTGCCTTTCATGCCAAGAGCCCTCTCTACTAGAGGCACTGGAGCCACTCTGGCTTTCATTGCAAATGTACCCCTTGACATTTACAAAGCAGCTACTTGAAGCTCTATTCACACCTTTACTCAGCACTACTGCATTGACACCCATTCTAAGACAGATACTCAAGTGGGACAAGCGGTTCTAAGACATGTATTTGCTCATGACCCTTCTCACATCTCACCTCCTTCTTATAACACTGCTCGCTAATCTATGCACAGCATGTGATCTAAGCAGATTCCACAAGCCTCAGAAGGGATACATTACTCACTGTAATCGTATTTCTGATGCTTGTATCTGCTTAGATTCACATGCGACCCACCCTTTCTCCCCTCTGAGAGAAGGCACATGGATGCTTGTAGTCTTATCTATCTATCTATCTGCTTGGATTATCTGTACTCACGTTATTCCTCATGCTACCTCATGTCAGAAAAAATACAATCTGAGGGTCCTAGACGTGTGGGGGATCATGGGTACAGTGGACGTCACACTAGGGATAGTATTACTGGCACGTCCTGTGTCGACGCCCATTTTCGAACTTCTAAAAACAAACTGTAATACTCCACAGCTTCCACTAGATGACGGCCTATGCACAGCATGTGAATCTAAGCAGATACAAGCATTAGAAATACGATTACGGTGAGTAATGTATCCCATACCTAACCAGTGCTATTGGTTCAAAAAATTAGTTTAAAGAAAAAGAAGGGATCAAGTCCTGGATGTCCCAGGATGAAAACTCTTATCCAGGATAGGATCTGCCAGCACAATGGCGGGAGCCAAAGATACAGGAGAAAATGTCTTCAGCTGCTGGAACCGTTGTAGTCCGTGATCCAGACTTGCAGCTTTATCTATCAAGACCTTCAGTCACCTCTTGAAAAAGTGCTTTTCGGCGGGATAGCAATTTGAACTGGAATTTCGAAAAGATGGTCCGCCTTCATCAGGGCAATAGGTAAAGGACCCTGTGGTTCAAAAAAATTAAAAGAAGGAAGAAGAAACAAAGGAAAGAGGGGAAGGGAAGAGGGGTGGAAGGGGGGTAAGGAAAGGGAGGGTAAGGGAGGACAAAGAAAAAAGGAGGGAGGGATGTTATGAAGATGTCAAATTAATTACATAAGGAGGTATTTCGGCGTGGAAGAAATGTAAAACACTCAAGTAAAGTAAATAGATTAGACTGAAATAATAACAACAACTCCAGGACATATGTATATTCCCATGCACAGTGGTATCACTGGGGGAAAGAAATCATAGTTCTGAGTTTCCCTTGTCCCCCTTCACATGGATCCGAAGCTACGTAAACTAGGTCCTCCCCCTCACGTAGGAACATTATCCAAAGCATTGTGCAGTGGGGGGAGAAAGATATAATAACAATAGGAAAACGGAGCAAGTAAACACGTTACCTAGTCATAAACGTGGCCAGAGCGAGAACTAGGAACGTGTGCCTGGCTGAGGTCCAGATCTGATGTTCCTGAAGGGGAAAATACTGCAGATCTGTGCAAAGGCACAGTGTGCTAATGGCTGGTGCTTCGGCAATTGTATCCGTGCTGGTGCTGATCAGCAGCCTATGGAGTCTGCCCTCGCTTGAGGTGCGGCGCATCTGTGAAAGACATGTATGTGTTGAGCATAATAGACGTTACTCTTAAAACTGCGTTATTAATATTGATCCCTGGCCCTATCATGTAGGCTACTGTACACCAAGAAAAAAGGGGGGGTGTCTATTCGTCACACACTCCATTCACCCAGGTCCCACCCCACGGGCGTACCCACAACATACGGTCGTTGGGAAGGCTCCGGCCAGTCTCGTCGGCACTTCCCCCACACTACCATATATGGAACTTCCACCCAACAGCCAGTCAAGGGGAAGGGACAGACTCAGGGCTTCCCAGGACTTCGGGAAAACCAAGGTAACAGGCGATGGACAGCAAGAGGCCACGGTGGCCATCTTGTCCATCAGGAATCCACTGATTCCAATGACAGGGCCTGGGCATCCCAAAATGGAGGATGTGCAGGGCACCTGTCAATTCAGCACGGAGCTGCCACCAGACGTACCCTGCTCTGTGAGTCACACACAGGTGCCTAAAAACATACACTAGGAGTACAGGGTCGTACTCCGACCCATGGGTGCCATAAGGGTATCCCAAGGGTCTGTTCACCAAACCAAATACAGGAAGAGCCGCACCGCCATGAGTCCCACATGAACTCCTGCGCAGAAAACAAGTCAGAACATACATGATAAAGGACAAGGATTCAGAGGCCCTGTCCCTTTGATGCATTTCCAGCATCACGAATACCTATTGTGTCAGCCTGCGATTCCTTGCTGGAACCTCTCTCTCTTTACACTGACTTCTTTCTGAAACCATTCGTGGGACTAATGGACTCCTACATAAAAGATACAACTGACATAATACAGATCCTAGACAAAGTGAAACTATCACACAATTGCATCCTAGCCACCATGGACGTTGAAGCCTTGTATACCTACATCCCCCAAAAAGAAGGCTTGGAAGCCCTGAGGATCTTTCTAGACAAAGGAACAGACACCACAACCACTCCTACCAACTTTGTTCTGGAATGTGTAAGGTTGGTGATGTCCAAACATGTCTTCCTTTTTCAAGAACAGCTTTATAAACAGACTAAGGGAGTCAGCACGGGGGCGAATTTTTCCCCCGACGTTGCCAACCTAGACATGGCACAATATGAAGCAAACCATATCACCTCCAGCACTAATCCACATAAGGGCAACATTGCTCTTTGGCTTCAATATATAGACGATGTCCTGCTGATATGGACGGGGACAAAAGAAGATTTTACAATCTTCCATCAATGGCTCAACAAACAGAACGGACACATCCGCTTCACCATCCAAAGGGACTAGCATGCAGTGGAATTCGTAGACCTTCACATTTATAGCTCAGGAGACCTCCTCAAAACCCACCGATAGAAACAGCCTGTTACATTTCACCAGCTATCACCCTCAAGGACTAAAATAAAACTTGCCCTACGGGCAATTCCTGAGGATCAGAAGAAATTGCTCCGACAAACAGAAATATGAGCAACACGCTAACGATCTACAATCCAGGCTTCTAAGTAGGGGATACCCCAAGAAATCAATCAGGAATGGGCGAAAAAGAGCAGCAAACACGGACCGAGAGGTGTGCCTGACCTCGAAGACGAAAGCATCCCTGAGCCGTATTGTTTGTGTGACAACATATAGTCCACTCAGTAACATAACCAAGAGGGCAATTAACAAAAGCTGGCACCTGATTAAGAACAGTGCTACTTTGGACAAAAAAATCAGTCTTCGCCTTCAAAAAGAACAAAAATCTAAGAGACACCTTGGTACATACTTATACTGAACCCACAAAGGAACCAAATACCCTGTGGAATTTACCTCAGGTCGCAGGCCATTATAAATGTGGACACTGCGTTGCCTGTGCTTTTACGGATACCACCAAAACGTTCATTCACACCAATTTCCGTTGGGAATTAAAGACCCATAGAAACTGCAATAGTAGATTTGTGATTTACGTTATGAAGTGCCCGTGCAACCTCCTGTAAATCAGAAAAACCATCAGATTCAATAAGCAAAGAATTTGTGAGCACAGGTCGTGTATCAAAAATAAAGTGCCAGACAAGCCGCTTGATGAGCATTACAATGAGATGGGACATTCTAACGAGGACATCAGATGGTGAATACTCCAACAGCTCACCCCGCAAAGAAGAGGGGGAGACATCAACAAGGCTTTGACACTATAAGAACAACGCTGGGTGCACAGACTAAACACTGTGAAAAATGGTCTAAACATCACTGTAGAATGGAAGCACTTCCAGCCCACTTGATTTCTCAGACCACATACGACATTCATCCATCAGAATATAGAAGAGTCCAGTCTCGTTCCATAGACTACTCTGGAAGGAACTTGGATTGGGGTTACAAGTCACTCATGGTTAGACCTCAGGGGTCTGGAAACCCCCTCTACTAAATACGGTAATTGGCTGCACCCCGTACACGGCCCGAGTGGCGAGCCCACTTACAGCAGAGATAACAAGGGCGTACCATTCATCCTTGCATTTATGTATGGCTGCGTTGTATATTGGGTCCACATTTACATGAGGCAGCTTTTTCAACACCAATCTCAATTCCCATTATGCATATGGACACTTTGTATACATTAGCTGGTTTGCACGCTAATACACGTGGTGCCTTAACCGCAATCATGTCCAAGCGTTCATCTATGTGGTTCAACTAGAATTCCGTTGCCGATTAGCTGCACCAACAATGTCCATTAATCCTTCCTGCTTTTTTAAAATCATGCATTTACAACATCTTGTTCTACACGATCCAGTACGCAGCTCCAGCCGCTGTCACTGACGTATCAATCCACGCAACTAGCTATCATTGGATGTTGTCATGATGACCATTTGTTGCCAGAAGTCAGCTATTCCAATATGGCCGCTCGATGTAGATAAACAGAGGTTACCTAGGCAACGCTGCATTACTCCGCCTAATCCATGCGCTGGCATTTTTCTCCTCGCGTCGGACTGAGCAGTGTCTCCCAGCACCGCACTTACATTGAGTGCTGCAGCCCCGAATGGTAAGAGAGTCAAAAAGTGCACAGTTAGACGTACACATCCTCGATCCCATTGTTCTCACTCGATTCCTTTCCCAACAAGGTTAATCACACAGTCACGCTCACTACAATGAGTAGCATGATTTGTCCAGCCGAATGGAGCGATTTTAGTAGCACTCCTCCAAAGTCACTGCACGATATATAGACTTTCTCTTGTAAGTGCGCACGTCCTTGCAGCTCTGGACTAACACGAATTGAATTACGATTAATTGAATTTTCATTTTTCAGTGCATAATCCATGCACAACCCATGCGGATAATACTGAATTTTGCAGTAGGTTCATCTGGCAATAATCTGAATTAAATTAAATTTTGTCTGAATTCTAGATTAAAACTAAATGTTATGTTTCTAATTTACAGATTGAAAAAGGATCCTTTAATACTGGAGTAGTTTATAACATTGAGGAGTAACTTAACCTGAGTAGAGTAAGCTCAAGATCCCCTTTAAGCTAAATGGGGGTGGGGGGTTTGTTGTATATTGTGTACAGTTTTAGATACTTGAGTAATCGGCATGTCCAATCCAAGAGCACCTGAAATATTGGAATAGAATTATTTAGTTTACAGTAAAATTGTGAGTTGTAAAAAGAGTGTGCACCCTATTTCATTGAGATTTGGTTAATGCTCCACAAAAAGACCACACTTTGTAAACCTATCTGAGATATAGACCACCATGTCATCTCTGTATGAATTTACTTTGTACTCTTTTCTAATGTTTTATCCCAGCGACTGGTTGGTTCGGTGTCAAGCGGGTCTTTTGGAGCTCTGCTGCAATATTGAATGGGAGTAGTGAAAATGTGCAACATTTTCCTAGCCCCGTGCCTAGCATGATAAACTCGCCTAGGTGCAGGAGCCATGAGCACTGTGCCTTAGTATTCTGTCGTTGCTTACTCTGGGAGACCTCTGTAGAGTGGGGGTTGTAATCTACCTACATATGCAGCAAAACTGCAGACTGATCTGTGGTGTAGCATTTCTGAAGAATGCTGTATGGGCATACAAAGATAACATAGTGCATTGTCCCATGTATCTCGCAGCCCTCTTACTACTATCACTTTTGTATTGGCACCTTGCAGATGGGACTGAAGTGCCATCCTGTTGCCAAAATGAATAAAGTGACTCTGCATTATCAATACAACAATTGTTGTTGCTTTTGTAAGTGTATAGATTATTTTCTGGAATTTAACAATTGCCTGCTGTTGTCCACCCACTTGATCATATGACAGGTTTACTATGGGCCACAATACAAGTCTGTCGATAACCATGCCAGTGCTACCAGTGGGTTGCCGCAGGACTCGCTCAATTTTACCGGCGCCTGACTTCCCAGTGCCACAGGGAGATTACAAATCCGGGGGCCCGGGAAGTTAGGTGCCGGTAAAATGTTAGTCGCTTTGCCTTAGAGTCCCGTAGGACTCTATGGGAGTGGGAACTCGGAAGCGCTGCCACCGTTGCTAACAGTGCCGCCGCTTCTGTGAACGGTTTGCCTACCGTGGTCGCTGCGCTTGGCATGGTCAGACATTTCGGGTGCAGCGGCCACATCAGGCAAACTCGTAGTTGTTTTTTTCCAGACCGACAAACTTGTAATGATGCCCTACGTTATGTTAGGAATTCTGTAAAGTGCTGTAATAACTGAAAGACATCTAAGCACTGTGAAGGACTGGATTGGACAAACATACCTGTTCAGAAATGCCAGTCCTTCTAATGTTGCCTAAATGTATTTGTATTTTATCGCAATTTATAAAGCATTTGAGCCAAAACGGTGTACATATCTGTAACTAAACGTGGTACAAAAAGGATCTGAATTGATTATAATGGGTATAAAAACGGTTTTAGAGAAGAAAGTACTAAGTGGCGGTGAGAGAAGTCAGAAGATGATCTTTAAGAAAAGAACAGAAAATATGAAGAGAGGGAGAGGGCTGAATATCCAGAGAAAAGGCGTTTCACAGCTGAGGGACAAGAAGAGAAAATTTACGAAAGCAAGAAGCAGCACAAGGAGGCTTAGTGAGAATATGAAAATGCTGGGAATGAAGAGAACATGGGGGAGAGTATAGTGAGATAGTGAAGCAAGGTCGGAAGGGGCAAGGTCATGCTAGCACTTAAGTGGAAAAGAAGTCCAGAATCATAAGGAAGAAGAGATATGGAAAAAAGAAAAGGAGTAATAGATGAGCGAGGGGAAAGTGACAATAGGAGATGAATAATAGAATTGAATACCGAGTGGAGTGAGATGAGAGGATAATAGTCCAATGAAAACAGCAGAACAATAGTGCAAACGAGCAAGGTTGAAGAAGCAATAAGGCGTTTTTTGGAGCATGAAAAGACAGGAAAGGGGGAATTTAAAGAATATTCAAGAGAAGGAAGCAACAGGTGCGAACAGTTAGGGATATATGGGTGGAAAAAGAAAGAGAAGAATCAAACATGCTGAGATTGCTTGCAGATAAAGAGCACGTGAGGACAGATTGTGGGGGGACCAGAAGGAAGGGGGAAAGGCGTACAGGAAAGATGGGTGTAAAGTAGAGAATCTCACTTTTTAAGGATTGAGATGAAGAAAATGGGAACGCATCCAATCCTGTACAGCAGAGAGGCATCATGAATCCAAGGCATGAAGATAGAAAATGTAGATAAGGAGAAAAAGATCTGAGCATAGTCGGTATAAAAGTGTGAAGAAAGCTAAGTATAGAGGTATGTTGTATATCAAGTAATGTAGTTCTGAGATACAAAAGGAGTTCATTCTAAAGAGAGAGATTGCCATAAAATGCTCAGGTACTCGCATGAATTTCCAGGTATTGTGTCTCTGGGGCATGAAGTGAAAAGATGCTTTCAGGGCTGCAATGTACATCTACACTTTATACTTCCTCGCTCCTTGCTTTGGGAGTGTACGTTCCGCAGCATTACTTGCCATGTGCATAATTTTGCAATAGTCTGTTTTGTATTTGAAATTAGACTCCCAGATCAGAGTGTTTGGAATGTAGAACCAGTCACCTACAAGACTGTTTTGAGTATGTATTGTTATAGATTCATTTATCTGCAAGCAATAGCTTTGTTTAATTGATTTCTGTTTACAAATCTTTACAGCTTCTCTTTTGAGCAGACAGAAAGGTTTTTCACATCTATGCTTGAGGCCGATCCAGTCCAAAACATTGTAGCCCAAAAGATTGTTCAACAACACAAGCAAGCTCAGCCCTACAGATCAGATAAAAAGGTATTGTTACATCTATGGAACAAATACTTTGCATTTACTGCATCTGCTTGAAAGCTTTGAGCGTGTATAATTGTTTTTTTTTTTTATAAAAGCCATCTTAAGAGAATTTGAGTGTGTTTACAGGTACTGTTTTAGTTTTCCTCAAATACATGAAAATAATTCACAAATATGTGTGTGTGTGTTTTGAGAATCCTGACAGTGTTCTCACAAGTAGTCCCTGGGGATCCATTGCTCAGGTGGCCAGAGAAGGGCCATCACTCATGATCCCTACACTGGGGCCGGACCTGGCCAGGGGGTCCTCAGGGACTGTGGTTAGGGCGTTACGAAGGTGAGATATGATATCCCCCCCCCCTTCCTTGCCAAGCCATCCGACCCACCATCGTTGATGGTATATTGTCACCCAAGTCCAGTCCTACCCCTTTCCCTTCCCTCACAAAAATGGAAGATAGAATATCCTGGACGGCTAGGAAGAACAAACCCTTTCACAACTCTTTACCCTAACATTGTCTCTCCTTCCTCAAAAACCAGAGAATATGCTGGAAAATCGCCCTTTTCCTCCTAGTTATCCCACCCTAATAAACAAAGGGGTCTAACATCTACTTGTACAGGGACACAATATTCCCCCTTCCCAGTTGTACCTCATCACACTCTCCCTCAGTCTTTCGGGGTTCCAGAGTAAAGATATTTAAAGAGAAATAGAAGTAAGAAAAGGAGGAAACCAGTGCAAGTGTGCAGGGAAGAGTGAAAGAAGTGTGCAAGAGGCACAAAAAGAAAAAGGACAGGTGCAAGTGGGCACCGCAGAAAGAGGGAAGTGTGCAAGAGACACAACACAGAGAATGTAAAGCAAAGGAAAGCACAAGTGTGCATGACAAAGTGAAAGGAACACAATAGAGAGATGGGTGTAGGAAGCGCCTGAAGATTAAAGGTTAGAAGGAAAACAAGTACAAGAAATGAAGAGAGGGGCTAAGGAACAGAGTGGTCGCGCTTAGGAAGAGCCTGGCATTTTCGAAAGTTTCTGATTCTATCCCATGAAAGGATGCTATATGAAAGAAACTGTATAAAGGTACATCCTGACAAACTGAAATTGTGTGTGAATCTAGAGGGCCCTGAGCTTGGAGAAGGGAAGCCTGAGAAGCATTAAAGGAACTGTTTTATCTTGTTTTATTTGAAACTTGGAAGAGTTGAAGCTTGGGGAAGGCAACCATAAGAGGCCTACAAGAGCATCTCTGTTTGTTGAAGTTCATCAAGAGGGGCCTAGGATTGGGGAAGGGAACACTGAGAGGCCTACAAGAGACATTGTTGAACTGTGTGAAGAGAGGCATAATCTTGGGGAACGGAACCCTGAGAGGCCTAGCAAAAACTGTGTCTTTGTGTTTGGAACTGAAAGGACCGAAACATGGGCAAGGGATCCCCAAGACAATTTGAACCTTATTGATTTGGTGTAAGAGAAGGTTCTGAGAGCTATCTTTTTTATTGAAGTTGCACTATTTTGAACTGGCAGAACTACACCCATTGGTAAGACTACCTGCAACCAGCTGTGGTTTACAACTCTTTTTATTTGAAGCACTATTTTTAGTTAAGACTTTCTATCATATTGTCACGATTTATTAAACGGCACAAGCAAGTCAGGGATCTCCTTCCCTACAATGAATGTGGCGCACAATAAAAACGCTTTTATTTCTACAATACAGATTCTTTCTTGAGAAAGCCTCCAACCCGTCTCGCACCCAACCTCCACACACATCCGTGTCACAATGGACTAGGAACCAGGCCGGTGTGTACTAACAAGAGATTTATTCATTTATTATTTAATGTCAAATGAGAATAAACAGCTTACATCAGCCAACAATGTTGTGGCAACACAAAAACAGAATATCCTTTTTGATGAAGCCAGACACTGGGATAACTCAAAATATACAGTGGCAAGAATTTCCTTTCGACTTCTTTCAGCACTACAATCAAAGAACAGTAAGAAAACACACCAAGAAAATGAATGCACACAAAATGATGCTCGAGTGCCAGCAACTCTGACCTCCCCCCCAAACATCCACTAGACTTGTCAGTTTTAGATGGAAGGCAGTGGCAAGGAGTGGGAACACAAGGTAAAAATCGGATTTGGGATCTAGTTCACAGAAATAATACGGGGAGCAAGCAAATAATAGGAAAATTAGTTTTTTAGAGCACAATGGAAGAATGGAGGTTTAATTATTCATCACAACTGCGATGGGAAAGAATAGGAAGACAGGGAATTCGTTTTGCTTAAACTTAGAAAAACAGGCATGGCTTTTAGAGAATACTAGTCAGCACACAAGGGGAAAATCGGTTTTAGGATATTCAACACATGGGCAATGGGAAAGAAAAGGCAAATGGAAATTCGTTTTTACCTCAAATTGGGGAAAGAGAAACAGAATGGGAAAATCGATTTTGGGGATGTTGAGCACAATTTCAATGGGAAAGAAAATGCAAATGGGAATTTGTTTTTACTGATGCTTAAAATAACCGTCAAGCTCTGGAAAATGGGGTAGCTCACAAGAGGAAAATCTGTTTTGGATTAGGATGACAGATTCAATGGAAAACGACAGCTGGAGATGGAAATTCGTTTAGCAGGGCACAATTTAAACAGAGGGACAAATTCATTTCTCAGATCACCATAGGATTAATTATTTTGGGCACCATTTTATAACTATACCAGTTCACAATACACTGGAAAAAGATGGTTGGTTTCGAATTCCAACAATATAAATCTTGTGAAATAAATGGGGAAATTATGCTTAGAAAAATACACTAAGGATTTACACAGACAAATGGGAATTCTTCAATGGGGCGGTGACTGAAATACACAGGCAAATAGGGGAGGGGATTTTTAATGGAAAACTCTCATAAGGCAATGCTGGAAGAATATAGGGCTTGTGCAATCTATGGCTTGGGGTATTTCTACTTACAGGTGAAGCCTGGACTGGACATCCGGGAGCGTCAGAACACCACTGCTGGGACAGCATAAGGGGTCAGTCAAGGATTCCCTCTTTCCTCCAAGGGGTCCCAAGTCAGTTAATGAGTCTCCTGGCTCCTCTGCAAGATTAGGCTTCACTCTTAGGGCTCGGCTGTTCCTCCAGATTTTGGCAATAGATCAGCTCAGGGGTTAGTGGAAAGAGTCCTGATCTGAGGTGGGGTTACTTAGTTATAAGGTCAAATGACATCACTAATGTGTCATAGTTCCTGCAGAAGGGATTGGTGGAGCGTCACTATTCTACTCCCATCTGTGTGCTGATAGGTCCAGAAAATGTGGGAGTGCTTAGGGACACCAGGGGAGGAGACCACTCCATCATCTTACTTGGACAGGGGGGGGGCTTGGTCTGGTTCGGGGACATAGAAATCTCACTGCATGACAAATGCCCCTAATCTTCACATTTTGACATATATGAATGCATTTTTTAAACCTATATTTTACTGCGACTAAAATGAGCCAGGTTTCGAATGGATTGTGTCCTCCCACGTATTCCTCATCTTAGATATATTCTTACCTTCAGCTTGCTGCTTCGGAAAAACATGTCTTCTCTCCACCAGAGGGCGCTCCTCTCAAGGCTGCGACATTGATGTCCCTCGACGGCATCCGTCGAGCACCGACGTCATCCACTGTATAAGGGCCTCGAGTGCGCCCATTGGCTTCATTTTCGTTTTTCCGTTAGCTTCGCTTTGGATCGTTTCAAACGGCGCTTCAGTCTTTCGTGAAAAGAAAAACAATGTCGTCTTCATCAAACCCTTCCACACCGAAGGCGGGATTTAAAAAATGTCTAAAATGTGGAAAGAAAATGTCTTTGACTGATCCACACAAAAATTGTCTTTGGTGCCTCGGTTCCGATCACTGAATTGAAGACTGTGGTTCGTGCCAGTCGCTAACCCATAAGGCCTTAAAAGAATGCAGAGGTAAACTGGCGATGGGGGAGGGTTCATCGAAGCCTACTTCGAAGGGGAAAGACTCTGCCGAGTCTTCAAAAAAAATCATAAAAAACATAGGTCTAGGAGTAGATCGAGAAAGTCTTCTTCGTCATCCAAAAAGACAAAGAAAAGACGACATTGATCTCCCTCTTCTTCCTCGACGTCTTCGGAGGAGGTGATAGCATGCCCTTCGAAGCATGACTCCCTGAGTAAATGGGAAGCCTTTCGAGTTTCCATGCAAAAGATTTTTGAGAACGCGGGCCAGACCCCCTCAAAAAAGGCTAAAGAAGACCATGCCTCTACTCAAAAAAAACTTGACAAAGGAAGGTCCAAACAGAGGACCTTGCTCACACAGTCAATGAGGGGTGACAACCTCCGGAGGACGTCATTCCCTGGGAGACAAGGTGTGCTCTCTGGAGTTACGACTATTCTCCAGCATGGGGTCTGGCATGGATTCACATGCTCATGAATATTCCCCGTCGTCAGGCTCAGAATCCTCGGTAAGGAAAAAATCACTTTCAGTTTCCATTTCTGAACTGTCTTTCTTCTAATAACCAATCACTGATCTCTGAGTTATACTGCTCCCAGCCAATGACTGCCCTCTACCTAAGCCCCTTCTCTGGCAGCCATCTTCAGATTTTTACCGCATGTTCAAGTGTTGGGAGTCCTTGTGCTTAGCTCTCGAGCTTTTACTGCGTATTGGGTTTTTTCAAACAGTTTACTCTTATATTTTCGGTCAAATCGAGCCTCAAGCTCCACCGATTCATCTTCCGATTAACGGGGACCTATTCGGAAATTTCTACGCCCCTCCAGGGCGAACTTTCAACGATTTTCACTTCTTGGAGGATTCCGGAAGATCTTTGAGGCCACCCTGTGTGGACATGGCCCAAGACAAAGGAGACTCGACGCCTGTTGGATCCAAGCTGTTTAGGATCTGCCCAGGATGTGGACTACAGAACGTCTTCAAGGAGGATGAGCACTCCCGGTGTCCCTACTGCCTACACGCTGACAATTTGCACGTGGAGGAGGACTGTGCGTTCTGCAAGAACATATCCGTCCGGACCATGAAGGACCGGACAGCAGGTGAGAAGAAGTCTGAGCGGTCTAATAAGACCTTTGAGGGGGCTCCCGCGACGGGGGTCCAACATAAGGCAAAGCACCACGAGTCCGCAGGCACCAGGAGCGCCGTTGGTACGGGCTCCTTTGCTGCCGGGCCGGGCACAGCATTGCCTACGCCGTCAACCACGAGCCAACTCACCGGCTCGACGAAAAGGAAGTCGAACAACCCGGGTAAGCTTCGGGAGAAGCCCCGGCCGGCCCCAACGGAGAAAGCCAGGGGGAGCGACGCGGTGAGCCTCCCCCTACTGTGAAGGCCTCAGACACGCCTAAGGTCGTGAAGGCCCAGAATCACCCGGCTAAAGCCTCGATTGAGGGAGTCGTGGCGTCCCTGGCGAGGCCTGCAGAGGCGACCCCAGTGGAGACGACCTCCAGGCCTAAAGTTTCCCTGCCATCCCGGAGGGAATCGTCTTTTCAGCCCATCGATAAGACCCCTGTGAAACTCCAGGCTGAGAAGGTGGGGGGCGCAGTAGTCCTAGCAGACTCAGATACCTCAGAGGATGAGCTGTCTGGCCTCCAGTCAGTCCTTGACAGGAGGTTCGTTGAGGTCAGGGCCTACAGGAAGGATCCCGACGAGGCGGACGTGGAGAGCGACGGTGGAGCCGACGAAGAACTGCAGGTCGACGAGGAACCGGAGGACATCATGCCTCTCCCGTCATAACCAATGCCACCGCTGACAGACAGGTCGCAGGACATCTTGCTGGCACTGCACACCCTGTGCACAGAGGTGAGGACAAGGATTCCCTTGCCTCTGGCGGATGATCCAGCGCCACCTGGACCGTCGGGTTGTCCTCCAGTCAAGCGGAGGTGAGTCCATCCGCCCGCACCCTTCCATCCTTCACCTCCATCCCCTCCGCCAAGGGATGAGACGGACATGACGACGGGGATGGACGCCGGCGGTGACGACAGAACAGATCTCCCATCGCCCCCTCCCCGGGCTTCCCCTCCCGACGAAATTGGCTTGTTTCACGCCATGATCGCCAGGGCCTCTTGAGCTTTTCCAGCTATGCCCCAAAGAGCAGAATGAGGGATTCCTTTATCAAAGACGAGAGGACTGTCGCTTCTGAAGAACCCGTCCACGGGTCCCAGACTCCGCTCCCATGTGACTAAGGGCGCAGCCGTCCCCAGACTCAGTGGTCTCTGCGGCGGCCAAGAAGAAATCGGCAGGAGCAATGGCATCGACTTCCCTCCCGGACGAGGGGAAGAAGCTGGACGCCATGGGACGTCGGGTCATCTCGTCGGCAGCGACGACCATTAAGGCGGCCAACGCTCTCTATCGTGGCCCGCTACGATAGGGAGCTGTGGTTTAAAACAGCGACGACCATTAAGGCGGCCAACGCTCTCTATCGTGGCCCGCTACGATAGGGAGCTGTGGTTTAAAATAGCCCCTCTCCTGGACTTCCTTCCAGACGACAAGAGGGCATAAGCCCTTGAAATCCTGCAAGAGGGCGAGGTGGCTCTGGACCATGCCATCACGGTAGCCACGGACATCGCCGACATCTGGTTTGGCCAGATGGGCAACAGCGTTTGCCTCTGCCGACGCAGTTGGCTCAGGGCCCCCGACTTCCGTCAGGACGTACGGACCAGGGTACTGGACATGCCCTTCGACGGGAACAAACTGTTCAGCAAGGCAGTAGACGAGTCACTGCAGGCCATCAAGGCAGACACCAAGACGGCCCGTGCCTTGGGCACGCTCCATCAGCGACGGCTGTCCTTTCGGACCTCCCTAGTCAAGTCTCGAGGTGCCTCCAAAGGATTTGGCGGCAGCTCTTCGTCATACCATCAGGCGGCCTGTTCTTCGTTGCAGGAAGCCTACAGAGGCCGCACCAAGTCCGGTGGACATAGTCATCGTCGCCAAGGGGCCCAAGGTGCAAGGCCTCTGCGAAGCAGGACTGAACCGGCCGTGACGTCGGGCCCCCACCCAAGCACCCCAGTTGGAGGCCCGCTGGCGAACTTCATCGGCGTGTGGAAATCCATCTCCACCGACCGTTGGGTGCTGGATGCCCTGGCCCACGGACACACTCTGGAGTTCCAAAGGAAGTGTCCCCACTTTCCACCGGTGGCCAGGAAAGAAAACCACATTCCACAGCTACTTCTGGAGGTACGAGCGATGCTGAAAAAGGGCGCGATAGAGCTCGTCCCGAAGAGGCTCCGGGGCTCCGGAATATACTCGCGGTACTTCCTCGTCCGAAAGAAGACCAGTGGCTGGCGTCCCATCTTAGACCTCTGCCGCCTCAACAAATACATAAAATCCCAAAAATTCCGGATGGTCACCCTTCAGCATGTGCTGGGACAGCTGGAAGAAGGGGACTTCCTGTTGTCACTGGACCTGGAGGATGCATACTTCCACATCTCCATACACAAAGGACAATCGAAAGTTTCTGCGCTTTGTGGTCCAAAAGCGGCACTATCAGTTCAAGGCACTGCCCTTCGGTTTGAAGTCGGCACCAAGGGTCTTTACCAAGTGCCTGGCACTGGTGGCAGCGCGGCTGCGCCTGCAGGGGATCCACATCTACCCCTATCTGGATGATTGGCTCATCCGAGTGAAGTCAAGGGAACTCGCCGTCGACCACACAGAGAGACAGTCCGCCTGCTCACAGAACTGGGGTTCTCGATAAATTATGCAAAGTCCTGCTTGGTGCCATCGCAGGACGCCCTGTTCCTGGGAGCCAGGCCCAACACAGTGGCGCAGCTGGCATCACTGTCAGAGGAGAGGCTAAAAGCCATCCCTGCTCGGCATGATGTCATTATGCATCTACCTCGTGCGACTGTGCAGGTTGCGGATGCGGCCGCTGCAGGAGTTCCTCGACGCCCGTTGGATACAGGTGGCGGGAAGCTTCGAAGACCAGATCACCCTCTACGAGACTTTCCGTCAAGCGATCCGGTGGTAGGTCACCCACGCGCATCTCGCGGCGGGCATGGACTTCCAGACTCCAACGCATCAGGAGACGGTGACGATAGACACCACCCTGGAGGGAGGGGGGCGCGCACACCAGAGATCTCCACGCAAGAGGCCTTTGGCTCTCGGAGGAGAGGTCGCTGCACATCAACGTCCTGGAGCTCCGGGCCATGTTCTGGGCCTACATTGGAAGCAGGGGGCACCAGATCCCCGGCTCTCTCCAAGGAAGCACAGAATCTGTGGCACTGGGCCGTCGCCCAGGGGATTGTCCTGGTACCTTTCCACCTGGCAGGGGTCAAGAACACTGTTGCCGACTCACTCAGCAGGAAGCTGCGCTCTTGCAACGAGTGGGAGCTTCGGCAAGATCAAGTAGATCTCCCATTCCGACGATGGGGCAATCCCCAGTTCAATATTTGTATTTGTATTTGGTTTATTTATAAAGCGCAACCAGGCCCAGGGGCATACGGGCGCTTAAGTTTTTTGATCATGTTACATAAGAGTACAGTTACATTAGCAAGCAGTAGGCAACAGTTACAATAGTTGCGGTTGCAAATAAATACATACATTGGTATTACAGGTACAAGCATACATGTTGCAATTAAGGCGGTGGGCCGAAGGTGAGACAGATAGTAATATTATTTACAATATGTACAGTGGGTAGGCAGTAAATCTAAGCTCTAGGATGTTAAGCTGTCAATGCGTCCAGGTCATGAAGCCAACGTTTGATGTTGCGTTTAAAAAGGTTGAAGGAGGTTACAGACCTGATTGGAACAGGTAGTGTGTTCCATAGCTTTGAGGCTTGTACAGGGAAACTAACTCCTCCCGAGTTATGGAGTTTGAATCTTGGTATAAACAAAGTGTTAACTTGAGCTGTTCTAAGTGGTCTTGAAGATGTGTGTGGGGTAAGTTGGTTAGAGATGTAGGATGGTGCGAGGTTAGTCCTTGCTTTGTGGGTAAGGGCAAGAACTTTGAGGGATATTCTGTGCTCTATTGGGAGCCAATGCAGATTACGTCTAGTCTCAGAGATATGCGACTTTTTAGGGATGTTGAGGGCTGCCTTAATGGCGTTATTTTGAGTTACTTGTAGTTTGTGAATATTTTTGTGGCTAGTCCCTAAGTAGAGGGCATTAAAATAATCTACTTTGGACAAGACTAACGTTCTAGCAAGAGTAATGCAGTTGGGAGTGGAGATAAACGGTCTACATGCGGTAATAAGTTTACATGTGTAGGCGGCTGAAGACGCTACTGCATTGGTTTGTTTGGTGAAGGATAATGTGGCATCGAGGTAGATACCAAGGGTTTTAGTATTATTAGAGACAGGGATGGGGTTACCATCAATAGTGAACGATTTGAAAGCAGTATTTAGTTTTTTTAGTTTAGCGTGAGTACCGAGGATAATCAACTCAGTTTTTTCGTCATTGAGACAAAGTCCATGGTGTGCCATCCACGTTTGTATTACTGCGTATATTTCATTGAGGGTTTTGCTATCAGTTTCATAGTCGCCAGAGATAGGAATGAGTATCTGAGTGTCATCCGCATAATTAGTATACGTGACACCTAGATAGTCAAGGATATCGAAAAGGGGCTTCGTAAATACATTATAGAGCGTTGGGGACACGCAAGAGCCTTGCGGGACACCGCACGGGACTGTTGAGGGTTCAGCTGAGTCCGTAGGAGAAAAGACCCTCATGGTTCTGTTAGCCAAGAAGGAGCTGATCCAGGCAGTGGCTGCGTCGGAAAAGTGAGCTATAGATTTCAGGTGGTGGCAAAGCGTTTGGTGGTTGACCAAGTCAAAAGCTGCTGACAGATCAAGCAATAATAGCAGTGCTAGTTTGCCATTGTCTTTTAAAATTTGAATCTGAGTAGTGAGATATTTTAGGGCAGTTTCCGTGCCATGTCTAGGTCAGAAGCTGGATTGCCTTAATCCCAGAAGATTGTTTCTAGATAAGCCTGTATTTGCAGGTAGGCTGCTCTATCTAGTATCTTTAGTAAGAAGGGTACAGTTGTTATCGGCCTATATAGTTAGACGGGTTGGCTGGGTCAAGAGTGGGTTTTTTGATTAGTGGGATGACCCAGGCGTCTTTTAAATTATCAGGCACTACTCCCATTTTGAAGGAGGCGTTGATAAGGTTAGTAATGAATGGTGCCAGTTCATGAGCTGCTGCTTTGATAATCGGAGCAGGACAAGCGTCGCCTTGGCAATTCGATGGTTTAAGTTTCCTAATGATGTTTTCTACTTCCCAAATTGAGAGGGGTGAGAAACTAAATGGTTTACAGGTTGGCTCAAAGGTAGGTGACTTGTTAAGAAGTTGTTTGTGATCAGGGTCAGCGAGTAACAGGTCTTTTTTCGCATTGATTTTAGATTGTAAACGGGCTATTTTATCTAGAAGTGCCTTCTGGATGTTGCTGCACCAAAGTGCATCTGTGACACATTTATCAATAGGGGCAATCGGGGATTCTAATTCTTTTAGAATCTTAAAAAGTTCTTGTGTTAGATTCCGCTTGTTCGATACTTTTGTTTTAGGTGTCTTTTTTAGCAAGTATAATAGCTTGTTTATAGCTAGAAGTTGCTAGAATTAGTTCATTTTTATTATTTACTGAAGGGCACTTTTTCCAATGTGCTTCTGCAGTTCTCTTAATTTTACGTAGTTCTCTAAGATGCGGCGTGAACCATGTATTCATTCAGGTGACGTTGTGGTTTAGGTTTCCGCAATTTTAGGGGGGGAGATGGTATTCAAGGCTTTCAGTATTGCCTGATTGTAAATGTCTACTAAGACTGTGGGGTCGGATGTGGCCACGTTGTCAAGAAGGGGAAGTAATAGCGGTAGGAGTTTATCTGGTGTAATGTCTTTCTTATTTCTAGTGCGGGTGGCTGGAGCGATGATAGGAGCAGGGTGTTGTGTGTTGGCTTTGATGGAAAAGTTTTTTTTTATGATGATCCGACCAAATACATGGATCATTGGATAGAAGATCGATCGAGCAGTTAAGGTTGGTGAGCCAGTCCAATGTTCTTCCTTTGATATGTGTGGGCTCATGAATAATATGGGTATGACCCAAGTCTGATAGGGCGTTAGCTAGATCACGGGCATTATTATTCGTGGGGTCATTAAAACCAAGGTTGAAGTCCCCTAGTAGGATAGTTTGTGAATTAGGTTTAGTGTCGGTGGATATAAGGGATACAATATCCTCTATGAATGAGGAAATGGGTCCTGGTGGTCGGTAGGTAAGGTGCACTGTTGCTGTGTGGTTAGGTGATAGTGGCAGTTTGATGGACAGGGATTCAGAAGAGGGAATTTGAGCGTCCTGATTGACTCTAATGTCGTAGGTGTTTCTGAAGATGAGGGCAAGTCCGCCTCCCTTCACTTGGTTGGTGTTTCTATCGCATCTTATGATAGCATAGTCATTTGGTATAGCAAGGGCCAGAGATGGTCCAGAGGCTGCATTAAGCCAGGTTTCCGTAACTGCCAGGAGATCAAGCTTTTCATTAGTTATGAAGTCAGCGATGTTCAGTGCGTGGGCGGATAGGGACCTAGCATTCACCAAGGCTGCTTTGATGAATATGTCTTTTGCAGGAGTTTTTTGCGATGGTAGAGATGGGCCATGTATGGTGATGGGGGCTAGCTTGCTGTCTAAATCAGTGGCCAGATTAGCTAGAGTATTGTTACTGCACCGAAGTTTGTTGCTCTTGTGGGCGTGTGGTTGGGGGTTTTTGAATCGCAGTTGTGCTCCTAGTCTGGAGTTTCTAATTGAGATGCTTGGGTGGTAAGAGCATGGTAAGGTTGGGGCGTAGTTGTTAGTGATGTTGTTACAGAATAGGGATGAGCTATTATAAAGCTTCAAGTATGGATGTTGTTTTAGTGGAGTGGTTCTAGAATTGTTTCTGAGGTTTCTATTAGTAATAGCACAAGGTTGATTGGGAGTTGGCCTGGTAGCAAAGTGGCGTATCCAGAGTGCTGGATCATCCAAGTAAGGGTTGGCGGTGTCCATAGTAGTAGTCCACAAGGTGTGGGTAATAGTTAACTTAGGTGTGCTAGTGTGTGTGTGTTGGTTAGTATGTAGGTAGGGCTGGCCTGTCCAACATCTAGTGTGAATGTACATTAGGTGGAGAAGTGTGGTCAGGCACCAATGCATAGTGGAAGTAAGCTAAGCCAGTGGGCAGGGATGGAGGACTCAGAGTGTGTAGTGAGTACTATGTCTGAATGCAATGGATAGCATCAGGTGATGGCATAAGGCTAGTGGACGTATTTTTGGCAGGTGTGATGGCTAACCTGAATTCATTTAAATACAAGAGGTGACACGAACGTGGCCGTATGTAATATGTAACATCAGGTGACAACAGTTGGCTACCAATACATAGAACGGCACATGAGTTATGTTAGATGTAAGTTGGCATAGAGTGTGAGTGCGGCTAAGCATACAGGCAGCGAGCATATAGGCAATGAGGGCAAAGTATTGCAGTAATTAATCTTAGCGCATGGAGACGGTTCAGGCAGTTACTGGCGCTTAGTGGATTAATCTACGAATGCAGTCAAGTAGATGAAGTGGAGCATGGGTGCCGTGAGTGCTGGGCGAGCAGAGGAGTCGCAAGAACAAAGTCACATGCTTCTATGTCGCCAATGTAATCAACAGTTATGTGCACAGCCAGCCAGCAAGAGCAGTGAGGGTGTGCATGTAATGGAGACAATAGTGAGGATAGGGTCTGGTGGGATACATATAATTGTTCCGCATAAGTATTTACCAATTTATCAGTCATCGCTATCATTGGGACGGCGGCAGAGCTGATGCGGGAGGTTAGCCAGAGGTTGGTGCTCAGGCGGTGAGCAGTATCAGGTTGCCCAGAAGCTAGGAAGGCGCAGACGTGCAGGGCAATTGGGCGTTGGTAGATGCGCATAGATTGGAGTGAGGGGGAGCGGGCAATTACAGTAGGGTGGATCATCAAGCACAGATACAACGTGCAGTGAGGCGCTGGTGCACAATAATGGCAATATGAAACTCACGGCGACATAGACTTATCAAGAGTCATTTGCAGTTCGTTTACTCACGGGCCCCCTGAGCGAGGCTGAGTTCACCGTTGTAATGGGTCAGGAATCCGGCAGGGGGTCTGGGCGAACGGCGAGGAAGGCTGGGACAGGCAAGACAGGAATTGGCCTTATTGTCCTGGGCCTTGATGGGAGTGGGCCGGCTTCGTCTACCGGCTGGCGATAGGCTCTAGAAGATGGCTCAATGGCCAATCAGAGCGTAGAACAGTCAGCTATGCCCAGTTAGGCACTGGGGCTCGTCGAGGTATGGCGGGCGGCCATCTTGGAGGTGCAAAAACCTTGTGTTGCTAATGGTGGCAGTGGCAATCGAGCAGCTTTTGGCATCAATATTACAGCATACAGGCTGTGTGGGTATTCTTGCAGCCTGGCAAATCGGTAGGTGCAATTAGCAGCAGTGAAAACCGATTCTTGCACGGGGAGAGGTGCTTACCAGAATTCGAGGGCAATTCAGGTTGACTCCAACAAGGGGGACCACTGCTCCTGCAGGGTCCGGGGGATCTCCTGCTCCTCTGGTGTTGAAGGGGATCTGGAAGGGGATATGTTCGCGACGGCGATGAACACCAAGTGCCGGAGGTTCGCCAGCAGGTTTCCCCAGCAGGGGAGCTTGGGGGATGCATTCTCCTTCCCTTGGGACGGCCTGTTCCTCTATGCGTTCCATCCGTTGCCATTGCTTCTGCGACTCGTCAGTCAACTCAGACGGTCCTGGTGCAGGATAATCCTCGTTGCACCGGCGTGGCCGAGACAGATATGGTTCCCGGACTTTCTGGACATGTCAGCGTCCCCTCGGGTCAAGCTTCCGACGGACGCGGATCTTCTCGCCAGGGAAGGAGGCGCGATCCTGCATCACGCCCCAGGATTGCTGAACCTGCAGGCCTGGCTCCTGCAGCACTAGAGTTCGGAGGTTACGATATCCCGGCGGACTGCAAGGAGGTACTTGCCAAGGCCAGGGCTTCCTCGACTCTTAAGTGCTATGGACATAAATGGAAGAGGTTCTCTGTCTGGTGCTGTGCACAGAAGCTCAACCCTCTACGGATTACGCCCCATCAAGTGCTACCGATCTTGCTGTCGCTGGCCAAGGCGGGGCTGGCGCACGCCTCCATCAAAATTCATCTAGCGGCTATCTCCCGCTACACCAGAACTCCGGGGCGGTCGTTGCTGTGTTCTCGTCGCCTGGTGAAGGAGTTCATGAAAGGACTGTTCCGCTCGTTCCCACCGGTGAAGGCTCCGGCCCCGGCATGGGAGCTCAACATGGTGCTGACCAGGCTGATGGGCCCGCCATTCGAGCCTTTGCATTCGGCTCTGCTGAAATTCCTATCGTGGAAGACGGCGATTCTTGTGGCCATCACCTCTGCACGACGAGTGGGAGAGGTCCAGGCCCTCTCCTGTAAGCCGCTGTACCTGACATTCCACGAGACGAGGGTAGTGCTGAGGACACACCCCTCCTTCATGCCCAAGGTTCTGTCGGACTGCCATCTCAACGAGCCCTTGGTGTTGCCTGTTTTTTTCCCGTTGCCTTTGTCGTCGGCTGAGAGGACTTTGCACTCGCTGGATGTGGCTAGAGCGCTGAAGTTCTACGTAGACCGCACAAAGAGTTTTCGGAGGACATCACAGCTGTTTGTGAACTTTGGCCCTTTGACCATCAAAAGGCCCTCTCCAAGGCTTCCATTTCCAGATGGCTCTCAGGCTGCATCATGCACTGTCACCGGTTGGCAAACCGACTGTTGCCCGGCCGTCCGAGAGCCCATTCGACCAGAGCGATCGCTGCTACCACAGCGTTGCTGTCTGGTGTGCTGGACATCTGCAGGGCTGCTACGTGGAGGTCGATGCACACCTTCACGAAATTCTACTGCGTCGACCAGGATTGCAGGGAGGAGTCCAGAGTCGGCCAAGCAGTGCTGCGCAACCTGTTCGCTTGAAGGTGAGCCTGGTGAGGAGGTAACAGATGCTTAATGTTGAGTTGTTAAATTGCTTAATGTTGAACCTTGCCACCTCCCGTGGTTGTGCATGTGTGTACTGCTATGTAGTATTCATGAGCATGTGAATCCATGCCAGACCCCATGCTGGAGAAGGACAACATTACTTAACTGTAACTGTTGTTCTTCAGCATGGGTCTGGCATGGAAACATATGCGAACCCTCCCGCCTACCCTTCTGCGGCTCTTCTCTTGGTCCTACTGCCACTTTACGTGCTACCACATCTGAAGATGGCAGCAAGAGGGAGGGGCTTAGGGAGAGGGCAGTCATTGGCTGGGGGCAGTATGACCCAGAGATCAGTGATTGGTTATTAGTAGAAAGACAGTTCAGAAACAAAACTGAAACTGATTTTTTCTTTACCGAGGATTCCCAGCCTGACGACAGGGAATATTCATGAGCATGTGAGTCCATGGCAGACCCATGCTGGAGAACAACAATTACAGGTAAGTAACTTGTTCCTTATCGGGTGTTTCACCCTATGTTGCCCAATTTTAATCTCTAGATCTGCAGTCCCCTCAACGGAAATGTCATTAGCGTCGAGGTTTTAGAGTTGTCCAGGGAGAGGTTTGAGGGGAATTTCGTGACCCTCCCTCTTCCTGAATTCATCTGGTCAAATGCCTTTTTGGACAGAAGGGTGGCTTGTGATCCTGTATCCAACAGCACTGAAAATGCACCTTGGCCGTGTACCTTGACGGAGGCATACAATCTGCCTTCTTTTTTCTCAACGGGGCAAAGGAAATGTGTATTTTGGGCCAGCTTGGCAATTAATTTCTTTATTTTGAACTCCGATGTGTGTGATCTTGGGCAGGTTTCTGTGTGGGAGTCCAGGAATCTGTAAAGAGAATTTGTCACCCAGATGTCTGTGGGATTGTGGAATCCCCTTTCTCCCCTGATTCTCTGCTGTCCCCCTTTTCCTGAAGACAGTCACTTGAACCAGTTTGGGGGTAGGATCCCTCATTGATTTCAGAGTCTCCAGGGTAACATGTTTGGGGTTCAGGAATTGATGGTTCTGGGTCAATCCCCATACTTACCCAGTCTCAGTTAGGGTCTTTTGGGACCCATTTTTCCTTGGGAGCAATCCCCCCATCCCTGAAAGGGAAATTTTTCTTCCCTGAATCCTCCAGGGATTTTTCCTCTTCAAACTAGATGACACAGACTTCCTTCACGAAACGGGTTTTCTTTGTCTCTTGGTTTTCTCCTACTTACCCTATGTTCCCTAGGTTGCAGCTTCTTGGGGTAGGAGATTTAGGTTCAGGTTCAGAGGTTTCTAGGTTTTTCACAGGTGAGAAAGGAAGTTTCCTCTAGGGCTTTGCATCTCCCTTTCCACTGGGCCTCCTCCTCTGGAACCTGTTGGTTATCAGGGTTTTCTCCCCGTCATTGCTCCGGGGCACCAGACCCTGGGTTTGAGCTGTTCTGGGCAGCCATGTTCATTTGAGGGCCCTGCTGATCCCTCAACATGCGACTCCCATCTTAATCACACTTTTGACCTGGCGCTCCAGTTGCAACATCCTCTCTGGTTGGTATGGGGGTCTAGAGTCATACCTTTGCTGCTCTCGTGAAGGGTAGCTGTCCCTTCTCCCAGAGTAGCTCAGGTATTGAGGTTTCCCATAGCCCTCAGTCCTTTGACTCTCTTCTCCCTGATTTGGGGGTCTAGATTGCTGAAAGAGGCCAGAGAGAGGAGGATTGTTCTTTAAATTGGGGTTTGGAGGGTACCTGGGAAATAAACTTAAATTAGAGGGTGGAATTATTCTTCCCTCCTGAGGGAAGTTTCCTGGGGCTGTACTTACCTTATTAGACCCCCTCCCCACTTGTACCGGCGGAGTCCATACATACACCAAGTTGGGTCTGTTACCCTTGTATCTCGGGCTAATATAGGTGGCAGAGTCAGGTGACACATTGGTTGGACTACCACCCAATTGTGATGGATCAGGGGTCTCCTCTGCCTCTCATTTGGCTTATTAGAGGGAGGAGTATTTTTAGGCCTCCCATTTCTAAGTCCAAAATGGGAGTATTCTTGACCTCGCCATTTTAGCAGCAGCAGGGTTGTTTGATGGTTTGGGATTTTTGGGATTATTTTTATTTTCAACTGGCTTTTGGACCTCATAGATCTGGGTAGCCTGTTCTATTACCCAATCCAGGGTCCTTTGCTCATGGAAGTCCCTAACCAGTTGGGTCATCATATACTTAGGGAGGGCATGAAAATAAGTATTATTAAACTCCCTGCTATTAGAGCGCACCCGTCTAGTGGTCTGGGCAAATGCCTGCTTCAATTCTTGCACAAACTCTCCAGGTGCCTGATCCTCTCTGCACTGCAGGTTGTAGACTGCCTTGCAGGCCTCATGAGGTTTCCTGTGCACAGAGAAGTGTTTCAAGATGGCCGCCTTGTAGGTAGACCATCGTTGATGATCTTGATCCTCCAGCCTAGCAAGGAAGCTGGAGTATTACTGGGAGAATGCCCACTTGACAAACTCCATGGAATTGTGATAATTATTTATGCAAATGACGTCATCGTCTGGTCATACAGCCAGTGGTCGAAGTGAGCAGGAGCGGTCGGGAGTGGTGCTTCTCTACTTTTTTAAATTACCCTTTACAGCTCCTATAATTTTATTTTAAAAAGAAACCATTCCAGAATGGTTTCGTTTTAAAATAAAAGTGTAGGAAGAAGTTGAAACTTGCACTGAACGTTCCCTTAAACAGCAGGGACACGTGTTTGGAGGTGTGTATTGTGTGTGGGAGGGGACGTGATGATGGGGTTTGTGGGGAGTGGGTGCAGGCCAGCAGGGAACATAGATCCACTACTTCTTTTCGTACACTTCGCCACTGCATACAGCTCCAGATGCTTCCATGCTGAGTATTTTGCATTTTTGTGATAGGGAGTCATGAAGCTTCTGATGGCTTTGATCTGACGAATTGGGTCTTTTATGAGAGCTCTCTTTTGTGTGGCAGCCTTCTTTTTCCGCTGCACCTGAGTCCATTTGCCCTCCGATTCAGAGCTGCTACTATTTGTGATCCACTCCCTGTCCTCTAGGTGCTCCCTGATTCTTTGAGACTGGGAAACGCTCCCAGAATGATGGGGTATGGTCTCTTCTCCCTTCTGGCGCTGTTGGCTCTCTGGGTCACTTTATTGGGCTCCCTCTTTCGCATGGGTGGTGCGGGGGGAGTACTCATCTTCCTCCTCCCTTCTTCCGGGCGTAGCAGAGAACTCACCCCCCACCCCTCCAATTACCCTGGCTGGGTGAAGGTTTTCAAGATGCTCTTTTGAGGCCTGGACTCTGATCCCTCTCTGTATGCAAAGCTGACCAAGTGTTCCCTTTGTAGTTTGTTTCTGCCAGTCTAACTCCCTAATCCTCTCATCATAGGAGCCCTCCTGGTCAGAAGTGTCTGCTAGTGTATTTTTTATTTTTAAATCTGCATATAGATGAATATCCATCAATATCTACTAGGGACTGGCCTTCCGGCTCAGTTGCACTATGCCTGATTGAGTCCAGCTGCCTCATGATTCCCTGTTCTTGTAAACTGGTAGGTATGAAGTTAGCAGCGCCCTGCCCATATAATGGGGTGAGTTGGCTTGAGGCCCCTGGTAAAGGGGACATCACACCGTGATCAGGGGTTGCCCTTCCATACCCTAACTGTTCGGGGTTCCTCAAGACCTTATTATATCTAGCCATTTCCTTCTCCAATCTCTCTGATTTATCTTTCTCAGCCCCTATCTCTTGGTGGTATATAGAGGCCTGAGCTTTTAGCTCTGCTACCAGGGCTTGAATAGCTTCTATAACCTTGTGTTGTGCCACTATTTGGCCACTGAGTCCCTTATTCTTTTCAGCAAGAGACTCATTTTCCCTCGGTGCGGCCTCTATTACCTGTGTGTACTCGGACCTCTTCTTTTGCAGGAGACTAATCTCCTCACTTTGTGCACTTTTGGTCTCTGTCTCCTGCTGTAAATCCAGTTCTGCTTGTCTCACATGTCCCTTTAATTGTTTATGCTCTACCCTCATGTCAGTCAGTTCCTGAAAACATGACTCCAGGTCTGTCTTCAACTGGCACACTTCCTGACACTGCATTTTTTTCCTGACACAATTTGCTATTCTTTTCGCTGAGGTGATCTCTCTGTCGTTTCATAGCGCTCAAATTCTGGCGCTCCTGATCAAATTCCATCTGGGAATTGACCTCCTTAATAATCAACTGGCTATTTGCATCTTTCTGTTGCCTAACATGCATCTGAAATGCATAAAAGTCCTCTAAGCAGGCCCTATTGGGCACCACTTGTGGACTCAATTTTAGTTGATTCTCTCTCAGGTTCTCAACACCTTCTTGACATTCCTCTCTCAATGCAGAAAATTGGGATTCTCACTCTAAATTTGTTTGTTGGTGTGCCGGCAGCTCATCCTTCAGCTGCTGACGTTTTCTAATTTTAATTCAGCATTTTGACTCTGTTGCACTTTCTCCTTGGCTTGCCTTAACTCTCTCTGTGCTTGATCCAAAAGCTCAGATTGATTTTGCACAGAGGCTACACTCTCCTGGTATCTTTCTTCCATGATCGTCATATGGAAATACATATATTCTGTGAGGTGAGCCATTTTAATTTGCTCATCTCTGGTGGTCTGCGTCATACAAAATTCTGTCAGGGCTTGATGTAACAGGCCATTATCCTGCCACACATCCATATTTATAGAGGTAACCTCTTGCATCATTCTAGATTGCCATGCTTCATGTTCCTGTTCTAGCCATTCACCTTTAATGAACAATTTGGATAGAAGGTGCTTTCTGGCCATGTTAATTTCTACGGTGCTCATTATGAAATGTGTTCTGCACCTAATGGGTTCTCAATGCAAGGGCAAAATCTCCACCCTGCTCCTGCTTAGTTTGTATTCATAATATTTTATTTACACCTACATCCCGGAAACCCAGGGTACAAGTTTGGATGGCGCCTTTACAATGCAACCCAGCTTTCTATCCACTAAATGTAAGAATACCTTCAATAGACTAGTCTACTCTGTTGCACTGTCACGAGCTAAAACACCTTTCTCTATCACGGTATGAGCCCCTAATTTGTCACGGTTTATTACATGGCTACAATACAGATTCTTTCTTGAGAAGGCCTCCAACCAGTCTCGCACCCAACCTCCACACACACCTCGTTTCATAATAGACTAGGAACCAGGCCGGTGTGTATTAACAAGATATTTATTAATGTATTATTTAATGTCAAATGAGAATAAACAGCTTACATCAGCCAACAATGTTGTGGCAACACAAAAATAAAATATCCTTTTTGATGAAGCCGGACACTGAGATAACTCAAAATATAGGGCAACAAGAATTTCCTTTGACTTCTTTTACCAATAGATTCAGAGAACAATTCAAAACACACCAAGAAAATGAATGCAAACAAACAGGAATGTGCATGCGCACAAAATGATGCTCGAGTCCCAGCAACTCCCGCCCCCCCCCCCCCAAACATCGACTAGGCTTGTCAGTTTTAGATGGAAGGCAGTGGCAAGGAGTGGGAACACAAGGTAAAAATCGGATTTGGTTTTGGTTTCACAGAAACCATATGGGGAGCAAGCAAAGAATGGGAAAGTTCATTTTTAGAGCACAATGCAAGAATGGGGTTTTTAATTATTTATCACAACTGCGATGTGAAAGAATAGGAAGACGGAGAATTTGTTTTGCTTACACTTAGAAAGACAGGCTGGGCTTTTAGAGAATACTAGTCAGCACACAAGGGGAAAACCGGTTTTAGGATATTCAACACATGGGCAATGGGAAAGAAAAGGCAAATGGAAATTACTTTTTTTAACCTCACAATGGGGAAAGAGTAACAGAATGGTAACATCGATTTTAGGGATGTTGAGCACAGTTTCAATGGGAAAGAAAATGCAAATAGGAATTTGTTTTTTCTGATGCTTAAAATGACAGGCAAGCTCGGGAAAATGGGGTAGCTCACAAGAAGAAAATCGGGGTTCGGTTAGGATGACAGATGCAATGAGAAACTACAGCTGCAGATGGAAATTAGTTTAGCAGGGCACAATTTAAACACATGTACAAATTCGTTTCTCAGATCACATGAGATTCATTCTTTTGGGAAACACTTTATAACTATACTAGTTCACAGTACTCTGGAAAAAGATGTTTTCTTTCGATTTCCAACAATACAAATCCTGTGAAATAAATGAGGAAATTAATTGATTTGCTTAGAAAAATTCACTAATGATTTACACAGGTGAATGGGGATTCTTCAATGGAGTGGTGACTCAAATACACAGGCAAACAGGGGAGGGGATTTTCAATGGGAAACACTTTTTTTTCAACGTAACTTTTTATTGGCATTTATAGATAACAAAAGCTTCATTATTCTTTATGACAAGCTGTCGAGGTACAAAATAACAAAACTCAACTTCAGTTCAGGTGAACGAAAACAAGGGGGGGACTACTCTGGGGTGGACTGGGGAAGGGGGTCGCAGCAGTCTCGGGTTAGTGTTACAGGGCGCAAGTTCAGTGATAGTGGTGGGCTAGACAGATGCTCTCACTGTGTGGGGGCACTTGGTCTCTCAGTCCATGTTCATCAGCCAGCAGAGGGATGGTGGATGCCTGGCCACTCCAGGGAACTTCTGCACGAAGTCTAAGAATGGTATCCAGATGCTGTAAAACTTGTTTCTGTTGCCAAGGCGGATGGCAGTGATTTTCTCAGCTGCGGCTATATCCCAACACTTTACCCACCACACGGGGATCACTGGGCCCTCAGGAAGTTTCCACAGCCTGGCGATTGAGATTTTGGCTGCAGTAAGTAGGTGCGAGCAGAGGTCCGCCAGGTGGCGGGTCATCGGGAATTGGCCCTCTCCCATGTCCCCCAGCAGGCCGATTCCCGGGTCCCATGGGATCGTTAGGCCTGTGATGAGTCTGATCTGTTCCATGACTTCTCTCCAAAACCTTTCTGCCTTTGGGCACGACCAAAGGAGATGGAACAACATTCCTGTGTCCATGCAGCCTCTCCAGCAGAGTGGCGATATGGTGGGGTTACATTTGTGTAGAATTGCCGGTGTTATGTACCACCTATAGCAGACCTTAATGGCCTCCTCTTTATTCGTCACACATTTGGAGGTCTTGTGGGTTCTCGTCCAAATGCGATTCCAGCTGGCCATGTCTAGTTATCTGCCTAGATCTCTCTCCCACCGTTTCATGTAGGGCTCCTTAGATTCGGGGTCTGCCCTGTCCAGTAGCCTATACAGGGTCGAGATCTTCCCCCTGGGCGGGGTTGCAGTTAGTGTGCGCTCCAGCGCTGCAAGTTCTCTATGCCCGTGCGTCGTCATAGTCGTGCGACAGCCAATGTCGGAGTTGGACGTAACAGAACCTTTCGTTCTCCAGCGCCTGGAATTTCCTCTTGCATTCCTCGAAGGTGAGTAAGGTGTCCCCTTCATAGAAATCTGCCACATGCTTCAGGCCGCCAGCCTTCCACTTGGGGGGCCTTCCCAGACCGGGGAGAGCAAGCCCACCATGCTCCTGCTGTTCCATTTCCTGGCTGCCTGCTTCCAACTGTTCACTGTGTTCCTAGTGGCTGTGAGGGGTCCGGCGTTTGGGGGATGCTTAGGCCATGTGATATGTGGGAGGGATTCCAATGGGTATTGACTCCAGTCGTCCTCCAGCTTCAACCAACGGGGTTTGTCTGCACCCGGTTGCCACATGAATGCCGCCCATAGCTGGGCGGCTAAGCAGTACCTCTCCGCTTCGGGACTCCCAGGCCTCCAAGACCGGTACTTCTGAGCAGGACCTTCCTGGTTACCCAGGGTTTCTGTTCTGGGAAACTCTCTTAAGGCAATGCTGAAAGAATATAGGGCTTATGCAATCTATGACTTTGGGTTTTTCTACTTACAGGAGAGGCCTGGACTGGACATCAGGGAACGTCAGAGCACCACTGTTGGGACAGCATAAGGGATCAGTCAAGGATTCCCTCTTTCCTCCAATGGGTCCCAAGTCAGCTACTGAGGCTCCTGGCTCCTCTGCGAAATTAGGCTTCACTGCTAGTGCCAGGATGTTCCTCCAGATTTCGGCAATAGGTCAGCTCAGGGGTTAGTGGAAACAGTCCTGATCTGAGGCTGGGTTACTTAGTTATAGGGAAAATGACATCACACATGTCATAGTTCCCTCAGATGGGATTGGTGGAGCGCCTCTAGTCTACTCCCATCTGTGTGCTGATAGGTCCAGAAAAAGTGGGAGTGCTTTGGGACACCAGGGGTTGAGACCACTCCATCATCTTACTTCAAAAGGGGGGGCTTGGTCTGGTTCGGGGACATAGAAATCTGACTGCATGGCAAATGCCCCTACTCTCCATATTTTGACGGATATGAATGCATTTTTTAAACCTATATTTTTACTGGAAGTCAAATAAACCTTGTCAGATGTCTGTGTGTCATTCCTGTGCTAAGATACAGTTTTTCTTCATTTACTCCAGAATATTAGTGAAAAATATGGCCCTTGGTGGGCGCTATATGAATCATATTTTGCATGTTTTAATCAACTTTTCATCTCTCTCATATTCATGAGTAGGGCCACATTACGCTTTCCTAAATAACTTGGGTTGTGTAGGTCCCACATAAATCGTTTTTGGGATGACTAGAAGTGGTTAGCTAGAGAGAGGATGGCCCGTTGTTGCCAAAGGGGTAACTTTCTTGCACTACTCTAAGGGCTAAGCCCTATTTCTCATCAGGCTATGACAATTTCAAATTTTCAACACAATTTTCAGTAAGAACAATGTCAGCTCCTACATTTTGATTTATAACATTCACATTTTCTGCAAGGGCACAAAAGTATGCTAATACAGAGAGAATTCGAGTTACTCAAAGAGTTATGAGTGTATATGTTTAATAACAGAAAACCGGGGCCTAAAGATAGTGTCCCGAGTAATTTAGTTAACAATTAAATAAAAGAATAATTAAAAAAACCAACACATTTTTCTTAGTGAACAAGAACCAATTTCTGAATCAATGGAAGACAAGTATCCACATCACATCAAACAATCAATGTCCGTTGGAGTGATGTATCACATTGATATGGCCAACACGTACATATACCTATGTGGACAAGACCGCTGGTGTTCAATAACATATAACCAAGTGCATGCAGAGTTTCATTAACAATTGTGTTAATAGAAAAAGTGACATACGTATCGATAATAAAGCTGGTAACCTAGTTGAAAGGTCATGTGTACTCACCCTCCTGGGAGAGAATGGGCCTCATTACGAGTCTGGCGGTAACCGAGCCAGAAAAACCGTCAGGTTACTGCCGGACTCGTATTACCATTCCGACGCCGTGATTCCAGGAATCACCGGGGCATTACAACCCCGGTGACCCGGTGGTTCCGGAGGTGGAATTTGGTAAATCCCCATTCCCATGGAGTCCAATAGGACTCCATGGGAATGGGGAAGTTGAAACACTGGCACCATGATGTAATGGTACCGGTGTTTCCACGTCCACCTGCAGGCGGGTGGTGGTAAACCCACCAGGTCAGACCTGGAGGGAGTGACGCCTCCCGCCTGCAGAACTCGAGATCAGCCAATCCGGAAACAACGGTGGCGGCCAGTTTACTGCCATTGTTATTTACGGACCGGCTGACTCGTAATGAGGCCCAATGTCTTTAAGCCAAGGGTATATGAGGTGAGTTGGATGGTAGTCCAGAGGGACAGCGTATCGCTCTGTGGAAAAGAAATAAAATGGTTCTATCCAGGGGACATATTAGGTTTCTGTTAAATACATTGTATGCAGGTCTTCAGTTCTACATTAGACTGCAATGTATTGGAATACATTCACAGTCGGTATAGCGCCCAGTTTACGGCGGTGTACTTGGAACCCTATTTTCACTGTTGTTAATCGCAGGTATGCATTTACGGCAGATGTAACCTTAAGGCTAAAACGCCGATCTCTAGAGCATGTACATATTTACACTTAATACGACTCAGCGATTGAAGTCAGGGAAAGGGTAGCCTGTGTAATAAGGCTTCACATATCGTAAATGTACATAGAAACATAAAGTGTTTACCTGTGCGGGCGACTCGTGTCAGTATGAACGCTCCCGTCTAGATCTTACACTGCCAGCGTGGCAAGTGTATATCGGTTGTCAAGGTGATATTGCGCATGTGCATTTCTAAGTTGAAGAGGACCTCCATCTTGGTGTGGGCAGTACGTGTCTCTGCAATGTACCCGTTGTCATAGTTACGGTTCATTTGTAAAGAGGAACATGCGAAAAATGCGTATCATCTCTCCCGTACTGATCATGAATGAGCTTGCATGTTAAACTTCTATGATGCCAGTCGGACCGGCAAGCTGGTTGTCCTGGTTCTTAATTTTTGATAAGTATCGATATATAACACAAGTTACCCGTGCGTGTCTGTCCATTCTGGTAAATGTATACTTCGCTGGAAGAAGCTTCTTTCTATGCAGTGGTCAGCTAATTTATAAACCACCTTTCATGGATAGTCCCTTGAAAGGCAGTCTCCTCCCAAGTGGGGTGCAATGTATGGGAGGATTGGAAAGATAGAGTCACAACCTCAAGTGCAATCAGGGTGGAGCTCAGGGATCGTATCCCCAGGCTCACCCCGTGCACCAGGGTCGTGTCGTTTGATAAACGGCCTCGTACTCATAGTTGTACATTGCAGATGGTGTATGTATATATTATGGTTGACCCATGGATTGTGTTTGATGATGGGTGTAGAGGAAGTAGAGATATTGGAAGTAAGACATGGCAGACTATGTTGCCTAGCAAATTCCATGTCCAGAGTGTTTACAATTATTTCAATTTGACCTGTGGCAGTATTGATGCCGTGTTCTATAGGATGTATATTCACAGTTGACTTCTTCCCAAGTGCAGTAGCACAAGTCTATATGATTAAAACAAGGTCACAACTTGCAGGTAATACACCAACTCCCAATCTAATTCCCATTTGCTGGAGTATCCCGCAGGTTGAATTTGTTGGATCAAACAAAGCACATTAGATCAAACTCACAGTTTATACTTTTGGGGCTTAATGAATCTAATCTGTTAATCCAGGCTATCTCACGTTGTAATAATTTCTTCTGTAAGTAACCCCCCCACCCCCTGGTAGCTTCTCTAATTTGTTCCAAAATCACACACTTTAACTATGCTATTGTGTGTCTGTATTCCGTAAAAGTGTGCTGCCACAGGTGATTTTTTGTTCTGCGTTCTATTGAGGTGATAGTCGATTGTTTGTAACCTCTCTCCACAAATTTCTCTTCCAGTGTTTTGGATTGGCGTCTGAATTCCTCTGTATCCGAATTGTTTCTCCTTTATCTAAGGAACTGACTAAGCAGTACACTGTCCAAAGTGCGTTGCGGGTGATAACTAGTTGCTAATAGCAGACTGTTCCTGACTGTAGGTTTGGTGTAAATTCTGGTATTTAGACGGCCCATCTCCCAATACATTTTTACATCCAGCAAATGGATGGTAGTGTCATTGGTTTGGGTAGTAAATTTTATTTGTGTGTTCATGTTCATCATATGGAATATTCCTCCAATACATCTGTTGGACCTGTCCAGATACCGAAGATGTCGTCGATATAATGGACGAACATGGATAAGTCTCTAAGCCATTGAGGGGAATTGAGAACATGTTCTGTCTCGACGTACAGCATGAAGGCACTTGCGTAGCAGGGTACCATAGCTGTTCCCATGCTGCTGCCCGATATTTGTAAGAAGAATCTGTCCTTGAATTTGAAGAAATTGTTGGTAAGGACCAACTTCAGAACTGTAAGGACAAATAGTCTATCTCTAAGGCATGAATATGATTGTAGTAGCAACCATTCCACGGCCTCCAGGCCAATCTCATGTAAAATGTTTGTATATAGTGAAGTGACATCCATTGTAAATAGGATGTCATGACCTTTAATGAAGCGAATGTCTTTCAGTTGTGCCAAGAAGTGCATAGTGTCCTTGACATAAGTTGGGCTGATCTGTATCAAAGGTTGTAAGACTTTGTCAAGATCGCCAGGGGTTCTAGGATACTTTCTGTTGCGGCTATGATGGGTCGACCTGGCAGTTATGTATTTTTGGCAGTATGTAAAAGACAGGCATGATTGGATTGTCCTTTGTTAGAAATCTGTGTATTTTTTCACTGATGACACCTCTCTATTCAGCTTCATCCAATACCTCTTTGATGAGGTTCCATAATTTCTCAGTAGGATCAAAGTTGATCTCCCTGTAGGTCTCCTCATCGCTGAGCTGTCTGTTTTACTTCCTCCGGGTAGTCATTTTTGTCAATCAGGACTAGAGCGCCCCCTTTATCTGCTAGTTTGAATATAGTTTACCGGTTATCCAGTAGTCTCATCAAAACTAAACTTTCCACTTTTGAGAAATTGTTATGCTTTTTCTGGTTGAATGGGATTTTCGCCAATTCCTCCAGAACTTTCTTTTCAAAAGCAGCAAGTATATGATTTTGTGTGGGAGGATTAAAGACATTTTTAGGTGATAATTACATATAGTCTGCGGTAGGTGCCATGCTAGGTTGTTCCTCTAAGGAGTTGAAAAAGACTTTCAATTTCATCTTTCATAACAGTTTAAAGAAATCGATCTTCTCTTTTAGAAGTGTACTAGAGTATTGTGGGACAAAAGATAGCCCCTTCTGGAGAACTTTAAGTTCGAGTTGAGACAAGGGGTACGACAAGATGGTTTGTTTTGGCGCAGTCTTCTTCCTGGTGCGTTTTTTCTTTTCCCTCTTCTTGTGGGTCCTTTTCTTAAAAAAAACACTCTTCGAGGGGATTGGGTCCTCCGACGTATTCCATATCTATGACAGTAATCACCACAGCTGTGCTGCTTCGGAAAATCTTCAGCGTCTGAGTCCGGCGTCGATGACGTCGATACGCTGCTCTCGAGGACCCCCTCCGACGGCCGACGTCACTGGATGTTATAAATAGGATGCACGACGCCCGTATCCTCAGTTCCGTTTTTTCCGCGCACGTGTTCGCTTCGGGAATCTCGGCGCGCCTCGACTCTTTGGAGTTTCTGTTGTTTCTCGGTTCTTCGAACCTGTTTGGTGTTTGTGAAGTACTTTCTTCGTGAAGATGTCTACCTCGTCTTCCACACCGCGTCTGGGCTTTAAGAAGTGCGGGGACTGTGGGTCCAAGATGTCGGTGGCGGACTCGCACGACGCCTGCCTCTGGTGCCTAGGGGAGGCCCATGACACGGATGACTGTGTCGACTGCCAGTCGCTCATGTCTAAAGCCTTGCGGGAGCGCAAGAAGAAGTTATCGGTAGGTAAGGTGTCCAAGCCCCGGAAGTCGAGGTCTGCGGGGCTTTCGACGGACGACTCGAGGGGCGACTCTCCGCGTCGTCGTCGGAAGTCCAGTGGGTCTCGGTCCCGGAGTCGGTCTCGCCACTCCTCTGCCTCTTCGAAGCACTCCCGGAAGCGCCGTCATCGGTCGCCTTCCCTGTCCTCGTCCAAGGACTCCGCCCGTCGGTGGGTCGCTTACCCCACCAAGCATGCGACGCCGGAGGAATGGGCTTCTATCGGGAAGAAAATGTTGGCGATTCTCGAATCGCAGGGCACTGGTCCGTCCGAGCCTCCGAGTGGGGTCGGTCGTGATTGCTAGGCAGAAACCTGTGCAGTTCCCTTAGGGACCACTGCAAAAAGTGTAAGACCACAGGTGTTGGCAGTAAACCCAATTGGTAGCAGTCTGTACCACCCAGATTTACCTGGTAGCTGCGGCTGAGCAGCCAGACTTCTCTCAAGAAGAGTTAGGCAGTATATAGAGTATACACATTAGGGCTAAAAATACAGTAGCACAAGCAAACACTGACCAGAGCTTGGGTATAAAAGTATATAATTATTTATTTAAAAACACACTTATAAAAATACACTGGCACTAATATGGCAAGCAAGTTCAAACACAGTCACTAGAAATATATACACCTCCCTAATTAATTATTTGACAAGTCTAGGTTAATACACCACTTATTTAGCAAAACGAAGGTGAGCGTGTAACCATAGATGGCACTCCAATAATTGTTTAAAAAGGGAGCGAAAAGACAGAATAGGGAAATCACACAGTACCAACACTTTTAAGAACCCACAGCAAGTCAAGAAAGGCAGGGTCTACTGTAGAGCAAAAACTTTATAGGCCAGGCCCACTCTTGGAGAGAGCAAGGCGGAATGTGTGCAAGATCACACAGTGGAAATGCACTCAAAGTCTTTGCAGAAAAGTTAAGAGGTTGGATCAAGTTAGAAAGATAATGTTAACAGGTCCGAGATCACCCCAGGATAGAGTCAAGGATTTACGGGACACCTTGGACAGTCTGTTGCAAGGGAGACCAGGCAGGACACAGTACCTGAAATGGTGAGAAAGCTCCAGCGGGGGCAGTTGTTCCTGGCAGCGGGTGCAAGTCGGTGCTTCGTCCAGGGGAAGAGAAGATCTCGAAGTGGAGGAAAGCTGGAGGATGTTGCACTGCCAGGGAAGAAACCAGCCGCGGAGTTTCCTGGTTAAAAGGTACTACCCTTTTATTCGCGGTAGTGGTGAAGCGTGGCTGTCTGGCCGCCGGGGTGCTTGGCACGGGCGATTCGACCACGAGACGATCCAGGAAGGCGAAAAAGGCAAACTGGTTGGTCCCACAAGCTCAAAGGGAAGAAGACTCTCCTGGAAGAAGATCTTCTCTGTCGTCGGGAAAGTGGTGAGTTTCGTACAGCAGTTCCAGTCCCCAAAGCCCTGCTTTTATGCAGAAACCCCCATTCATCAGCCTAGCTGTCAATCAAACATGCTAAGTGGTGAGCCGGGCGGCTCACCACTGGACCAATCACACAAGAGTGCGACTTGAGTTGCCAAGGCAACTCAGTCCAGGGTGCCTAATCCCCCCCTCCCATACATCCTGTAGACCCAGACAGAGTGGCACCACTTTTGGAGGCTTCTGTGCAGAAGCCCGCCAAAAGTGGAACAAAGGGCTCGACTTGGGTTAGGGTTTCAGAGGCGAACACAAACACCATTTTAAAACCGAGTCCTGGCAAAAAGACCCAACCGGGAAATAAATATTAAATAAATAACCCAGCGGTATCTTTAACATTGCACCAAAAAGTGTTGCGTTTAAAATGAATGGGAAAATCCCATAGGAAATATTCCGGTGGAATATTTCGCGTGGTATCCACTGCCACCAGCCAGAAACTCGATAAGTGGGGACTGGACAGTGCCCCCTTGGAAAACAGACGAAGGGGCAATCAAATTACCCCTACCAGTACTTCCACAATATGATGGTTTGTACTGGTTCTGTTCACAATTAAGTCAATGGTGACTTTACATGCCCTGGGAGACAGTAGTCAGTCCCAGGGTATGGAGTCTATGTTTGGGGGTCACTATGACACCCCTGTGTTACTGCACTGAGGGTGCTGTCTAATACACATACCAAAAACACATGAAGTCCTATGGAGTAAAAGACCCCATAGCCCATAAAACACATTACAAAGTCAAAGGACATTCTCAAATCATGCCTAAGAGTGGGAGAAAAAGAGTCTCACTCTTAGCAGGAGAAAAAAATAAACCCCAAAAATCCAGCAAAGCTGCTGGGGGACTCACTAGGTTTGGGAAATTAGCCTTTACAGAGAATTCTCCCTAACGGTGATCAGCCGAGAGACACCGCTCGCACGCCTTCGGGATCGGGTGGTCGTCACGATTCGCGGGAGAGGTCCCGCTCGGACAACGGGAATCGTTCTCGTCATGCCCGGTCCAGGTCTTCGACGTACTCGAGACCGTGTGAACCTGTGGTGTCTTCACGGAAGACGTCGACGCCGGTGGCGCCGAGGTCATCGACGGACTCTTTCGAAGGCTTGCCTTCGAAGAAGTCGTCATCACCATCGGCGTCCCGGCCTTCGAGGGACACGCTCTGGGCCCCGGCCTCGAGGACTGTGCCGGCGCCGTCGATGCTGTCGACGCCGCGCTCGGCATCAACGCCGATTCACTCGGCGCCTTTCGAGTCTGTGTCGACGGGGGTACCCCGTGGCTCGGTGGAAGCCCCTAGAAAGACTCTGGCCAAGGTCAAGCATGGCTTTGGTTCACATTCTGTGCCTTCTTACCCCCATCTGGAGTTTATTTCAGAGGTGGATGAGGGCTCTGATGATGGCATGGTGCCTGACACGGTGCCTGACACGGTGCCTGACGAGATTCTCTCGGCCCATAGCCAATTTCAGGACCTTAGGCAGTCCCTGCATGATGCTAGTGGGCTGGACACCTCTCCGGAGGTGGAGTTTGGTAGGCCTGAGCCTGGCACTCATGCGGAATCCGCGTACCGGCGCCTTATGTCACGGGTCACCGAGTACTTTGGATGGTCTGCTCCACCGGGGGAGTTTGTTCAGGATGACCTTACAGATATCCTCGACATTGGTCCACCAACTCACCCGGTACTGCCGTTTCATATGGCTCTACAGAGGAGGGTGGTGGCGGCTTGGACTGCTCCGGAGAGTCTCCCAGAAGTGAGCAAGTCTTTGCCGCAAAAATACCGCCCAGCCATTAGCGACCCCTGCTACTTGTCCAAGCACCCTACTCAGGAGAGTTTGGTGGTGCAGGCGGCTACGGCCCCGGCAAAGCAGGCGTCGTACCATACCATCCCCCCTGATACGGACGACTAGCGTTCTGACTGCTGGGCGAAGAAAGTGTTTTCTGCAGGGCGTATGGCGCTTCAGGTGACCAGCTCCATATGTGCCTTGTCACTTTTCACGCACACTCTGTGTAACTGTCTTTCCTTTGCCGCTGAACATATTCCCGAAGGGGACGAACGGGATGGTTTCCTTGCCATGGTTCAGGATGGCAAGGATGCCATGTGTGAGGCCGTTGAGTCGGGTTTGGACATGGCAGATTGCGTCAGCCAGTCCATGGCGGCGAGCACCGTGATACGCAGGTTTGCGTGGTTGCGGAAGTCGGGGTTTGCTCCTGATGTGCAGGCCTGGCTCCTCAACATGCCCTTTGACGGGGAAAATCTTTTTGGCAGCAAGGCTGACGAGAGCCTTGAGAGGTTGCAGACCTCAAAGGCTGCATCAAAGTCGTTGGGCGCTGCAGTTCGACAACCTCCGCCTTTTCGTCCTAGGGGACAGCAATGGAGGGGAGGTTCCTTTCGTTATTACACATCCTTTGGTAAAGCGAGAGGAGCTGCCAGTCAAAGGGGCCACCGTTGGAGTGCCAGAGGTGGAAAACAAGGTACTCGAGGTGCCAAGGCCGCTCGGGCTGTTGCCTCTTTGCCATTAGGCAACGCTGCAGCCGCTTCAGCACAGTCATGAGGCATGTCCCATGGTTCGCCGGTTGGGGGAAGGCTGGCACAGCATCTTGCAGAGTGGCGCGCCATTACTTCAGATGTGTGGGTTCTGGAGATCATAACCCACGGCTACGTTCTTCCTTTCCGGCAGAGGCCTCAAGACAATCCACCGGGGAATCTCTCTTTGAAGAGTCTGGATCCACTCCTTGCGCAGGAAATTGAATCCCTGCTGGAGAAAGGCACCATAAAACTGGTGCCTGTAGCGGAGAGGAACCAGGGATGGTATTCCCCTTATTTTTTGATTTCCAAGAAAGACTGGGGATTGAGACCCATCATGGACTTGCGCGGTTTGAACAAACTCCTCAGGAAGGACAAGTTCAAGATGCTTACTCTCTCTCAAGTCCTCCAGGCCCTTCAACTTCAGGACTGGTTGGTGTCTCTCGACCTCAAGGACGCTTATTTTCATGTGCCGATACATCCAAAGCACAAGAAGTACCTGAGGTTCGCCGTTGGCGACTCGCACTTTCAGTTTCGGGTCCTGCCGTTCGGATTGACCTCCGCCCCGAGGGTCTTCACCAAGCTCATGGTAGTGGTGGCAGCGCACCTCAGGAAAAGGGGGGATTCACGTCTACCCCTACCTGGACGATTGGTTGATCAGGGTGCGCTTTGCAGAGCAAGTCCTGGATCATCTGTCGGTCACCTGCCACTCCCTCCACAAGCTGGGCTTCTCCCTCAACTTAAAGAAGTCCCATTTGACACCAACTCAGAGGCTCCAGTACATCGGAGCAGTGCTCGACACGTCCCTGGGGCAGTGTTTTCCTCCCAGGTGAGGGCTCATCACATTCAGCAGATGGTGCACAAGTTTCAACTTGCCCAGAGTCTCCCAGCGTTCGAGTTCTTGAGACTGCTATGCCTCATGGCATCCTGCATTCTTCTGGTGCCAGAAGCCAGGTTGCGGATGAGATCTTTGCAATGGGTACTCAAGCTCCAGTGGTCTGTCCTCCGGCAGGATGTCGGACCCTGTTCAGGTGCCATCCTCGGTCGCCCAGGACCTTCTGTAGTGGGCCGACGAGGGCAATCTCATGAGGGGGGCTCCATTTTTGCTGCCCTGGCCGGAGATGACGATCGTGACGGGCGCATCCCTCAAGGGATGGGGAGCTCATGCCAACGAGTTGACAGTCAGCGGTCGTTGGTCTCCGTCGGAGTGCAGACTCCATATCTATCTGTTGGAGCTGAGGGCTGTCAGGCTAGCCCTGAAGGCTTTTCTGCCGACTGTGCGAGGAAAGAATGCCCTGATCCTGACGGACAACACGGTGGCCATGCACTCCCTCAACAAAAAGGTGGGGGCAGGGTCACTTCCTCTGTGCAGGGAGGCGATGCAGCTCTGGTTCTGGGCAATCCAGCAGGAAGTTTCGATCTTGGCAGTTCATCTGGCAGGAGACGAAAATGAGACGGCGGACGTTCTGAGCAGGCAGAGCGCGATCTCTCACAAGTGGGAGTTGGCTCAGGAGATTCTCCTGGAGATCTTCGCCCTTTGGGGGACCCCTCAAGTGGATCTTTTCACCTCCAGTGTCAACCGGAAGTGCAAGAGGGTCTGCTCGCGGAAATTGCCTCCAAACAGAGCCTTAGGAGATGCGTTCGTGGTGGAGTGGTCATTCCCACTGCTGTACGTATTCCCTCCAGGCCCCGTCATCCCGCAAGTACTGCAGAGGTTACGGAGGTTCGGTTCCAGGATGATCCTCATTGCTCCGGCGTGGGCCCGGAGGACGTGGTACCCGGACCTTCTCGACTTGTCCATCTGCCCTCCACTTCGTCTTCCCTACCGAGACGATCTGCTCTCACGGGAGGGGGGTCAGGTTCTCCATCCAGAGGTCAGATCCCTCAACCTTCACGCTTGGTTTCTGAAAGGTTGAGGTATAAGGATTGCGACTTCCCTGAAGACGTGATGGAGATGTTGCTCTCGGCAAGACGGCCCGCAACTAAGTCCCTGTACCGTTGCCATTGGCGTAAGTTCTGCGACTGGTGCAGGGTTAAGAATGTGGATCCTTTTGCATGTGACATTCCCATGGTTCTGTCTTTTTTGCTTTCTTTGGCCCACAGGGGCCTTCAAGTGGGTACCATTAAAGGTTACCTGGCGGCGCTCTCCATATTTAAGCGCTCGTCTGAAGAGTGTTCCTATTTTAAAATTCCTTTAATTTCTCAGTTTTTGAAAGGGCTCACTAATGTGTTCCCTCCGTCACCTTTCCAGGTGCCCGGTTGGGATTTGAACCTTGTTCTCAAGTTTCTGATGGGTGCTCAGTTTGAGCCTTTGCATTCATGCCCTTTGAGACTGTTAACTCTTAAAACTGTGTTTTTGGTTGCGGTCACTTCCGCTCGCAGAGTGAGTGAGTTACAGGCACTTTCAGTTAAGCCACCCTTCATTGTGTTTCATAAGGACAGGGTTGTCCTTGGAGTTCGTCCTTCTTTTCTTCCGAAGGTGGTGTTGGAATTTCATTTAGGCCAGAAGGTTGTTCTTCCGGCATTTTATCCTCCTCCGCATCCTGGTAAGGAAGAGGAGAGGCTGCATAGGCTTGATCCTAGGAGAGCGTTAAGCTTTTATATTTCACGCATGTCCTGGGTCAGAGTGGACGATCAGCTCTTCATTGGTTACGCTGGAAAGCGTTTGGGACAAGCTGTGACAAAACAGATTTTGTCTCGCTGGATTATTTTGGCTATCTGAGTGTTACCGCTTGGCGGGTAAGGACCCACTGGTCGGCTTACGGGCCCATTCTGCCATGGGTATGGCTGCCTCTACTGCCCTGCAGAGGGGTGTTCCTATTCGTAACATCTGTGATGCAGCCACCTGGGCTTCGGTACATACTTTTGTACGTCACTACTCCCTCGATTCCATCAGGGGGCAGGATCTGGCCTTTGGCAAGGCGGTCCTTTACTCCGCAATTTGATTGGGCATGCTAAATTTCTGTTTTCTAAATTCATTTCCCACCTCCCTGCATTGGTACTGCTTTGGGAGTCTGTCATAGATATGGAATACGTCGGAGGACACAATCCCCTTGAAGAACAAGTTACTCTTACCTGGTAACCTTTTTTTTCGATGGGATGGTCCGACGACGTATTCCATATCGCTCCCTCCCTACCTTCCCCACTAAAGATTTTCTGCGATTGCAGCTTACGTTTCCGCAAGGCTTTGTGTGTCAGACTGGCAGTGGACTGGTGGCACACGTTCTGGGAAAAAACTACAACTGAGGCTATGGGTGTCGTGCATCCTACTTATAACATCCAGTGACGTCGGCCGTCGGAGGAGGTCCTCGAGGGTGGCGTATTGACGTCATCGACGCAGGGCACAGACGCTGTAGATTTTCCGAAGCAGCACAGCTGTGGTCATTACTGTCATAGATATGGAATATGTCATCGGACCATCCCAATCGAAAGAACGTTACCAGGTAAGAGAGTAACTTGTCCGTCTCACTTTCTACTGCCTTTTATCGAGAGGATGTTTGTTCCTCTTCTGGCACGGGGGGGGGGGTGGGTTTTGTCCAACTCGGTGCTAGATGCGTCTGAAGATGACAGTTTTGTTTTAGAATTCTTTTTTTGGTTGTGTACGTGGTTGGAATGTTTTTGTTGTTCGTTGTCCGTAGTAGTCCTGCCAGGAGTATACAATATCTAATTGGTAGTACTGTGTGTCACGTCTGAATTTCTTGATTTTTTTTTTTTTTTACTTCAAGTTCCTGTTTAGGTCCCACAAAAATCATTTTGGGATGACCAGAAGTGGTTAGCTGACACCTTTTCAGAACCCCTACCCTGACTATTGTGCGACAAATAAAACCAATTTTACACGATGAAAACCATTTCTCCCATTTTACACAATGGACAGTCAACTCCCTCCTTGACCCTGGTCCCCACTCTTGCAAGTCCATGTTCCTGGCTGTGACATCAAGAGGGGCTCTGTGTTGAGATTAGCTTGCACATTCCAAGGGCTAATAACCAGCAAGGCATGTTTTATTGCAGCCTGGGTGACCTGGGTCATAAATGCTGGAGAGCAGACCTACACTTATCTTGTCCATACCGTGAATTACATCTCTAAACATCCTATCCCATGTATATTTAAGGGAATGGTTCGGTCAAAAAATGTTATTGCTCCTACGGGTCGGCCATGTGTTTTTAAGCCTAAGTCGCTCGATTTTAGAAAAATTTCCTATGGACCTTACCCGAGTTTTCGTCCATTAAACGCACGCGAAAACAGGCACCAGGGAGCTGCCATTTTGTGATAATCCTATCACTCGCCGCATTGCTCTGGCTGACCTGCTTTTGCGGCACTAAATCATATCCCCTGCCCCTGAGCCTGACATTATCAAAACATTTATATTCCCCGCCTCTCTCCGTGACGTTTCTGTGCTGCGTAGGCAAACCCGCCCAGTCATCTTCTACGCGACTTCACACAGAACCCAGAAACCAACACAGATCAGCTCACAACACAGAGCGCCACAATTCGGAATATGAAACTGTACTTTAAAATCAAACAGCAACACAGTAAATTTGGTGAAGTACATTTATTTGACATTAAATGTTTACAAGGACGATCCCACAAACGTTTTCAAAGCTCTTCATTCATTAATTTATTCATGCATCCATTCATTAATTCTTCATTCCGGTATAAAAGCGTCAAAAGAGTTACTTACATTATATTTTCAATTTCCATTGTGTCTTTGCGTAATGCAGTCCGTAAATCCCACTGTGCTCTTGACAACGATTTTTCGTATACTGAACTAACATGAAACTCGGTCTAGTTTAAGAATTTTCTGCCTTATCGTCTCTTACGTTATTGCACCCCTCAACACCCCTTCAAATGAAGTTCTTTCGGCATGGTCCCTGTCTCTCAAGGTCAAAAAACAATAGAACCTTATACTGCCAGTGCGAGTTGTGGGCCTCTTCAGGGCGCAAGCTGAAAATCAAAGCCGCTGACCTTCACTAGAAATGAGCATACATTCTTTCTTTGCAACATCCCGTAGTAAAGCCATCTGTGAGAACTTGAAGTTTCGAATCCATCTATGTCCTGCGCCTCAATGTGCAAATGCGAACTGGCTTCTCTCCCATCTGCAACGGCTCGCTTGGCGCGTTCTAAGGCCCCCAATTTGGTCCTCGTCTGCGAGCTTTGAAGCCCCAAAGAACCAAAACTATTGAGACTTTACATTTTTTGGGGAAGGTCAGGGAAAGTATAAAGTACCCGAGGAGTTGAGTTGAAAGTGAGATTTATTGTTTGTTTGTTTTATTATTTGCAATACGCAAGCCTCCCCTCGGTTAACAGTGCCCAGCATTTATAAGAGATTGCGAAAATTAGTTAGATCAACAAAAATATATACATACACATATAGACAAGGTCAGCAATATGAGATGAATAGAGACAGAATTCAAAAATGACACCCAGGTAGTTCGGCACCCAGGATGGTGAAGGTAGGGGTTAGGGTTAGCGTACTTTGTATGCACACTGTACAATAAAATGTATTTACCCAAAGACAATCGTATTACAATTATTTAAACCGGGATTTGTACTTCACAACCAGCTCTCCTTTGGTGGACATGGCACAGTGGCAATGTTGGGTGGCAATATATCAGTGCTCTGCACAGAAACGTTCAAAATTCCATATCTGTGCTTCTCTAATACAGCAACAATAAGGCTTTTGACAAAGTCGAACTCCATTTCCTCATAGACTGGTTTGATCACCATTTGCTTACTTCTTTTTGAAAAGGCCTTAGTGTAGTGAAGCATCCTTACATTACCCTTAGTCCTAGATTGTTCACGGCCGAGATTCTCGTTATGGGCCAAGACGGCAAGTAGAGTCCTATGTCTCATGCCCTGTATGCTGAAATGCAAGCGCTTTGGCCTGTACTTTAGGCACATATTGTGGAACACCTCCAAACCTCCTGTGTGACAGAATTCTGTCAGTCCCCTCAAATCTCTTGATAGAGTTTTATCGAAAACAATCTTCTCAATGGCTTTGTGTGTCGGTGAAGATGGATTCAACCACTTCTTCTTCCGTGCCTCCACTGGGGATAAAGAGCCATGTTCACATTGGTGGAAATGTAGGTTTTCTGACCAGCGGTGCACGTTGGTACAGTGGTGCATCAGTGACCGCCATTTTTCAAGTAGTATTTCCACTGACCCTTCACAAGTTTTGCAGCTCCACCAAAGATGGTTGCTGACAGACTGGGACCACTCTGAAATACTTTCCAAACCTTTTTTTTTCCCTGCAGCCGAGATTTTCTTATTGATTGATTTAGCAAGATGCCATATGTCAATAGAAGTTTAATATGTGGGAACTGCTCTCATTGTCTTGGCAATTGAAATGTGTCTGTCCGTGGCTATGAGGTCGATGTGCATTCCACTCGATTGCAGATATTCCACTGATTTTATAAATCCTAGTTTCTCCATGGCCACTGTGGATGTACATTGTGTTACCTGCACGACCACCAAAAACTCACAATTTTCTTACTATCCATGTCCTGAAAGTGGTAGGTGCAGTACTTGGCAGAAAATCCAGGGCTGTCGCACTGTCCATCGCCGGCTAGCCTGAATCGTTTGCCTTCGAATGTACTTGCTAGAGACAATTGTTCAATTTTCCAAGCATCACTAATGGCCGGAAACAGATAATCATGTTGGTATTTGTAGTACTGCGTTTTTTAAATGAAATGGAGTCACACAAACTGAAAGAAAGACTTTAACTTTCTAAAACTGGAGCCACTAAAAAGTGATGCAGCTGCACACAGTAGATTGCCTGCTGGCAGTTTCCCCAGCATCGGTTGTGCAGACCATGAGAACGTATGATGTAATCTACAGGCGGCATGTATTGTGACGTTACTGCCTTGTTTTTGACGAGTCACATGAATCAATGGCTTCCCACATACTTTCCCTCTGACGGAATGCCCACATTTCAGCATACTTATAATATCCATCAAACAACTGTCGAATACTATGTATTTGTCCTCTTTCATTAGACTGTCATCCTGCGTCAAAGTTGTTTCGGCCTGTGACGTTGAGAACATATCACCACATTTGAAAGAAATATCGCTGCCATCAAGTTCTGATGCGTCAGTGAATGCTGCTGCTGGTTCATTCTCTGTCATTTCAACATCTGGTACTTCAACATTGATGGGAGAACACAACAATGTCGACAGCTTTTTTGGTGGCAATTTTTTGGCGGGTGTAGATTGTGTAAATTGATCTGCGACTACTTCAGAGCTATCTTCAATACATCCAGTATCATGTTGTTGCGGTGGTGCGGTCGTACTGTAGCAATGGTCCAATACAACTTTGCTGGATTCTCCGGACACATTCATTTCATTTTCTGTACATTGGACATGAGCATCCCGAGTCTCAACATGCCGTGTCTGAATTAATAGTTCCTCCATAGCCTCCATAGTGTAAATGGTCTGGCAAACAACATCTCTCATTCGCTTCACTGTCTGTGTATGTATAGTTTGTAGACCCACGGGAAACTAGGACAGATTGGAAAAGGGATGTTCAGTTTAAACACAAGATAAAGTATAGTACAATTGACTTTAAAAAAACATAAAATAGTCCCCAGCACAAAAAGATTTCTAAAGTTATGAACTGTTTGTAACTAACCTTATTTTTGTTTCTTTTCTTTGCAACTTTTTTGACTTGACCTTCAACATCTGCACGCTGTTGCTCCGATACGTATCCGCATGTCTCCCCTTCCTCTTGCGCTGCTATGACTATATTTTCTGTATCCGCATAGACAGCACGGAATGAGGCTCCATCGACTCCCTGAAACATAGTATTTTCATTACTGTGTATCAAAATATTGTTAGCATAAAAAGCACGTGAGTACGAACACATATGTACATCTCAATAGCCAAACACGATTTAAACATTGTGTGGAACAATCAAACGACAAGTATTCGAGCTCTGATGACCTAGTTCGATGGAGCTGTCAGTATCCATACCTCTGGCTCTGCATGGACTGCCACGAATGATTGTATTGAAGAGGAGGCATCAGCAACTCCCTGAAACACAGTACTTGCGTTAGTATGGTTTTCAATATAGTAAACATAACACACACTTGGGGTCGACGGCACAGGCACATATAAAGAGATAACCACAAATGTTGCATTGTCTAAAAGAATCAAGGAATATTTAAAAATGATCAGATTTAATCGACTTATTTCTCCCATTTCTTGACATCTGCATCATCTAAATGGGATCTTGTGATTGTAGTGGAAGCTCCATCATCTCCCTGAAACACAGTACTTGCGTTAATAGGGAAGAAAGTATAGCAAATGGAATCACGTTATATGATCACGCTCGATGGAGCTGTCAGTATCCATACCTCATGCTGCTGAAGAATATCTAAGGCTGTTGTCAATGTGGTGCGCACTTCCGAAAGCTGTTGCGCCGATTCGTATCCGCATGGTCCCGCTTCCACTGGAATTACTTGAATGTCAGGCTCCGCATCAAGTGCGTTGGTTGACGTTTCAGCAACTGCCTGAAACATAGTATTTGCATTAGTAAGGATTACAATATTGAAAACTCAACACACGCTTGGGGTCAACCGCACAGGTACATATCAATGGCTAACCACAAATGAAACGTGGTGTAGAACAATCAAACGACAAGTCTTCCAGTCCTGATGATCACGGTCAGTTGAGCTGTCAGTATCCATACCTCGGGCTGCTGAAGAACATCTAGGGCCGTTGTCAATGTGGTGGACGCTTCAGCATCTCCCTGAAAGACAGTACTTGCATTAGTATGGATAACACTAATTATAACTGAAAACAAACACCAGGGGACGACAACTAAGGTGTATATCAATTGGAAAGCACTAACCAAACTATTGGTAATATAATCACACGATACATACAAACTATTACTTGACATGCATAAAACAAGTCTGTAGCGGAATAGCCAAGTATGATTACCTGATACGCGCTAGAAGTGGTTGATAACTGCGAGCACGTGACGGAAGTAGAATGTTCTTGCTTCAGATTCAAGGGATAGTCAAGAAGTTGTAAAGGTAAATTGTTTGATAATGAAATGCCAATATTTAAAATTACCATGTAAGGAGACAGAATACTTGAGTAATGCGCAATATAGCACAGTTCCCTGTGCCCATATATAGATTTCGTTTTGTGGGTTATGAAATCTAAAAATAATATATTGATAAATGTCATTATTCAAAAAGCTATACACTCATATCAATGTCGAAAGTATTACAAATTGGAAACAACACCTAAAATATCGATGAATCCATTCGGCTACCTACACACTACCGCAAGGCCTAAAGCTAAAAACGGACACTTGACTCACCAGTGGCGGATTGTGGACGAATAGAGTGGGAATAGCGTTGCGAGCAATTTTCGTGTCGATCGCCGTTTATTCTTCTTTGTTACCCAAGATGTGGTGTACATATTCGAGGGAAAGTGCCGGCTGCAGATGCGGTATCGATCACCCCTCTTGTCCTCAAAGACTTGTTGGACTCTACTTTCCAGCTCATCCAGTGGATATCCGCAATGTCTGACCCATGCTCTTATTCGATCAACAGTTTTCGGGAACACATGCATTGTAGTGCCTTCAGATTTAGCATGGGTCTTCGAAGGGCAACCGCTAATCGAACAGGCAGGCATTGTTGAAAATTCTGAAAAGTAAATATCAAGATTATTATAAAACCTTGATGAATAAAAATGTCATAAAAAAGTAAATGAACCATACCATGCTCAATGCAAGGTTTGTTTTGGTCGCCGGAACTATACCAGTTCATCATGTGCGGCTTAGTATTTGCATAAGTTACAGAAATGTTTTAAATTATGTGACTAAACTCTGAACATGTGACTCGTCCCTTGGACGTTCTGTCTTGCATGAAAAGGAAACATGCTTACATTATAGACTGGACCCCCGAAGGATGCAATTCGATGACAATTGACACAGATGAAAATAAATAGATCTATTGATAGCATAACAATTGAAACTCAATTCAATAGCAATGAGACCAATGACCATAGCTCTATTGGGTACTGTAATAGCAAATAGATTGAAATGTAAAAATGACCGAAATATGACTAGGATACATGGCCTTACCTTGACCAACAAACAGTTGGATTCAGCAGGCCGAGCAGTATGTTGCAGGAGAACAGATAGATGGACACAGGTAGCACACTGACGAGTTTGCTCGAAGCGGTCACAGATAGCACGGCGACGAGCAGATTAGCATAGATCTCAGTGCTTCTCACGTAGAAGGTTCAGGAGTTGACTTGCAAAGCCAAAGATGTTCTCATGAGACATATCAAGTGGTTTATAAAGTATTAGAAACAGGGGTGTGTTTGTGAATGAATGCCGTGTGTATGTCGTGGTATTATGTTTATTGCAGGGGGGCGGCCTGCCTGGAGACACGGGGTCTGAGGAGGCCATGTGAGCGATGGCCCCTGGGCGTGGGATATCTTTTGAAGTGTACATGCTGTTTGGCACCTTGGCCGTTTGCGCCCGTCACAGCCCCCCATGCCAGCGCTCATCCCCGGGTGCGAACCGCCTTTGATAGAGGGGGTGGGGTGGATGGGCCTGGGGCGTGCAGATAAGGCACAGGAAGACTGCTGAATGGAGACACACTTATGTGGATTGCAGGGGGGCGGCCTGCCTCAGGGGAGGCCTGCCGGGAGACACGGGGTCTGAGGAGGCCATGTGAGCGATGGCCCCTGGGCGTGGGATACCTTTTGAAGTGTACATGCTGTTTGGCACCTTGGCCGTTTGCGCCCGTCACAGCCACCCATGCCAGCGCTCATCCCCGGGTGCGAACCGCCTTTTGGCGTGCAGGCAAGTGTGTGGGAGCGAGGGGCCATCAGGCCCCTCTCATCCTTTACTTCTCAATAGAAACTCGTACTAAGTGCCTCCAGTAGTGGGTTTGCCCCTTGCCCTTATGTGATGTTAACTTTGGATGACATTTGCGTAGATGGGAACACTGAGCAGGACACGGGGCATCCATTTTTGTACCCCTTTTCCACTCCATTTTAGTGACCAGGCCTCACTGCGCTAGTACAGCGCGCAGAGCACATGGCCCACAACCTCGTTCCCACTCTGACTGGAAAACTCCAGAGGTATTTGCAACAGCTAATAAATGTAACACATCACTCTCTGAGATCACGGTCCTGCATCTGAAGCGGCCTGAACCAAGCACATGGCTCGTTCATCTCCACAAACGTGTCCTTGCCCACGCACCCTCGCCAGTGGAAACTTACTGCCATTATGACCTTGTGTCCCTGCAAGGTATTCTCTTCATGTGCCAGACCACTGACCACGCCATGATGCCCACCTAGCAGATCCCCAACTAACATTAGACCCCTACTGCAGTATATCGTTACCTATCAATAACAAATGCCACATACCGGAGATTCTTGTGAGCACAGACCGACACTTCAAACAGTGTATTATAGTGGTCAAGACCCTTGACCTAAGGCCTGTATAATCCAATGTTAATTGATAGTATAGATATATGTGTGACTTTTATAGAGACATAACCGACTGAAAGACTTTGAACAAGCGTTATTTAGTGCATGCATTATTGATAATATATTATGTTAGCTTAGATAGTGACCACCCCACTTCACAGCGACCTGAACTTCACCCATTCCGAGCACAGGTGTCTGACGTCCATCCTTGAATGAAGAGGCACTTGATTGATTTAAAAAATCGAAACAACCGTTGTTAAAATATATGTGATGTTTTATTTTGTAGCTTATTTTGAGGACACAAAAATACAAAACTTAACACATTGTACAGTTCAGGTTGCAGCACAGCGAGAGAAAATCCCCTGTACTGACCGCTGTCACTCGGGAACGTTTCTCTTATGGCACGAACGGCACAGGCGGGTATCACTCTTCGAACACGGTGCCCAAGCCTCCCGTGAAGCCACCATGTAAAGGAACGATAGGCCACCAGCCTGTACCACCTGTGAAAAGGAATGAAACAAACTGTTTTTAAATGACCAAGATAAGTTTAATAAACGTTTGTTGTCGATGACAATTCTTGTAACTAATGGCATTCTGCTCGGACAAATGCTATCTATGTATATGTAATTTTGGATATAGTAGAAGACCATGAAATGGGAGTGGCATGACAAGTAGAGTATACTTACTCGTTACTCGGATTACGAGGACGAACAGTTGCGCAAAGTTCGTGCACAAGCACCATCATTATCCTCAACACGGACCGTGTGAGGCAGGCTGCCCTGAAGTCTGGCAGCTCGGTGATGCGTTGCGGTCATGGCTCACCTTCCGAAATGTAGGCCACGCATCCCGAGTTTTCACAGCAGCAGCAGTTCTCGTCCTCGGTTGGCATTAGCTCGCACCAATTGCATGTGCACCCGGTGGAAACACCGTCCATGCGACTAGGTCCAGGCTCTTCAGCTGTTGAATCGTCCTCCCGACTGCCGTCCGAAGACCCATCGTTTTCGCGTGTTTCCCTTTCCAGTAGTTCCTCCTCTTAATACTCGGGCTCGTACATGTAGGGCATTATTGTATCCATTGTGTGTTAAACAAACTAAAATAATTGATAGCGGTGGTACTGGTATCTGTTCACACGGGCTACAAGCAACAAAGGTAGCTGACGAGAGCACAGAAACGAGTCACAGAATACTCAAAGTAACAGAGAGAGAGCGATGGAATCGAAAATCTGCTGCTGTGTGTTTTGAAACGGTCTGTTAATACTTATTGAGGAAAGAGGCGTCCTGCCATTTCCATGGCGACACGTCATTAGCTGAAGCGCAGCGATTGTTGACACGAGACGTGCTTTGGCGTTGTGAAATGGGCAGTACGCATCTGCTGATGACAGGCTCAGGGGCGGGGGATATGATGTAGTGCCGCAAAAGCAGGTCAGCCAGGGCAATGGGGGAAATGATAGGATTATCACAAAATGGCAGCTCCCTGGTGCCTGTTTTTGCGTGCGTTTAATGGACGAAAACTCGGGTAAGGTCCATAGGAAATGTTTCTAAAATCGAGCGACTTAGGCTTAAAAACACATGGCCGACCCGTAAGGGCAATAAAACATTTTGACCGAACCATTCCTTTAAGTTCCTTTAAATTCCAGGCTCTAGGATTCTAGGATTCCACGACAACCTAGCAAGGAATTCAGTTTCACATTTGAGGAAATCACAAGCAAATAAAAATGCACGGCCTTCCCCCACTTTAGCCAAAATTGCCTTTTAACTCACATTTCACTTTAAAAGGAACTCTGGAAAGGCACACAATTTTAACATGTAAAAGTGTCACTGCAAAGTTGATCCCTGCATACGGTGGTTAGATGAGGGCATCATAATTACATTTTTAGAGGCTTTGGTGCACCTCTGGCTTTGCAGATTGTCACTTTAGAGGCAAAAACGAATGTCATTCAGTTGCTTTCCCCCATGAAAGGCCTCCATTTTAGACCCAGTTCAGCATCTCCTTAATGATTCTGTACACTGTTATTTCCTCTGTGATGGGCTCATGATAGACAGAAACCAAGTTTATATTTGAAAGTCTTGCACACATTTTGATGAGCATATTTTTTAGTTTAAATTGAAAAAACTGAATTACTCATTTTTTTAATGTTCATGACAGAGAGCGATCTGCTTCACTGCAACTGATGCACACAATGCTGACATCCAATTGAGGGTTCTGTGGACTGCTGTTTCTGAGAATGTTACTTCAGCCTCCAAATAATTTGTCAAATCTTGCGACATGTCTTTCCCTTATGCAAGGCAGGTTGGCATCTTTGAGTATCTTGATGTTTTGATGCCCAATTTAATTCCTTTTTACCTTGCTTCCATAAGCCTCATGTCCCAAATTATTTCAGCGCAGGCCTTTTACTTAGGGGCATGTCCCCCACTGACTCTGGCCTTTTATTTATGGCATCCATGGGCTATTTCACCCCGCAATATTTTGCCAAAGAGTGAGGGCAAGCATAGGTTTAGACACAGACGTATTTTGGTTTTGGACTTTCAGACATCGACAGCCCTTAGAAACATCAGTTGAGGTGACAATCCCTTTAGAGTTAGATCCAGTTAGGTATTACACAAACCCTGTAACTTTATTAAATAAATGTTTTGAAACAGTTATCTATGAGTCTGTGTGTCTCTTGATACCATGTCTATCTCACAGTGTGTGTGTGTGTATATATATATATATTTCTGAGGCTTGTGGAATCTGCTTAGATCACATGCTGTGCATAGGCCGACATCTAGTGGAAGCTGCGGAGTATTACAGTTTGTTTTTCGAAAGTCGAAAATGGGCGTCGACACAGGCGTGCCAGTAATACTATCCCTAGTGTGACGTCCACTGTACCCAAGATCCCTCACGCGTGTAGGATCCTCAGATTGTTTTTTTCCGCCATACTGGTCGGAAGCATCTTGCGGAGTTCCCTGGCCTTAGCCATACTTTTGCTGTTATTATAATTTTAATTCTTATTCATTCCCTTCCCCACCCCAACGTCGACCCTCAACCTCGACGACGGCTGGAGAAGTCATCGACCGTCGACTGCTGCACGACGGATCTGGGCCTCGGTAGGCCGCTGGCCTCGGCCCGGGCCTAGTAGGCCGCTGGCCTCGGCCCTTACAAGTAGGGAGAGTGGGGGGTGGTACATACTCTTCACTCTTGATATATAGTTACATTTATATATATTCCTACACTTAGCAGCCCGCTGCCTTAAGGTGCGTATGGAGGGTACCCCTTTTCAATTCTGCCCCAAGTGCAATCGCAAATACCCTTGGGTCGACAGGCACGCCACGTGCAATCTCTGCTTGCCGAGGGATCACCCCGAAGCGAACTGCAGAGCGTGTAGTAGGTTTAAACCTAAGACACTTAAGGACCGTTCGACAAAGCGTTGGGCCCACCACGCCAGGCAGGAGGCCATGGCAGCGGAGGGCGCCTTCAGCGATGGCAGCGACGCCGTACTTTCGGACGGCGAGGGCATTACGGCGTCGAAAGACAGCCGACGAGCGCAGGTCCCCGACCTCGGAAGGTCGTCCGGCAAGGCGGCTATGGGGAAGACCCCCGGCGACGCAAGCGCTACACACCTAACACACACTAAACACACTAAGACCAACCGGACCTCGACGACGTCGACTTCCCGGAAAGAGGCACAAAAAGAACGGTCCGACTCGGTGTCCTCTGGGCGCTCTCGATCGAGATCGCCTCACGACGCAAGGCAATCATCCACTCTTGCCAAGAGTGCCTCGCTACACACACTAACGGAAGTTCGATCGTCGGGAGACGAAGACGACTTCCACCCCCAGGCCGCGCTCCAAGATACCGAGACCGCGGTTAACACCAGTGAGGCCCCACGCCCGAAGCACACAGATACCTTTCCAGACCCTCGACGCCAGGCGTCGAAAGTCTCTGGGGCCCCCAAGGGACAGGGAAAACATTTTTCCACGTACGGAGAAGGGGGGAAACAGCGGAAAGCACAGCCTTCCACCCCTGTAAAGCCTAAGCAGACAAGCAAACACAAGTCTACCCTTGAAAATAAATCACCTGCTAAAGTAATACCCTGTTCCAGGGAATGGTCCAGTGAAGACATAGACAGGGTTATGTCTAGGATGTCTTCCTTGGCTGATTTTTATGATAAGAACCCAGAACACTTTCTTTCATATAACCCTCAAGGGGCCACACCCTCAGGCTCCTCCGATCCTATCCCGCTAAGTAAGAAGCCCCGGGTCGAAAGACCTGAACCCTTCGAGGTTCAGCCTTACTCCACTCCATATTCTACTCCACTCCCCAGTTATCAGGGACAAGTTTTCCCTGAAGAGGACCAGGAGTTTGCAATTATGGAAGAACAAACCGGGACAGATTACTATGCAGAGGATGAGGACCTGGAGGAGGGAGAAGATGAGCAGGAAATTTACAGAGTAGATTCCCCAGTACAAAGCGAAGCCCCAGTTACTGACTCTCCAGTTGATAACCAGCCCCTCCTTAACGAGGTTCTCGCTCGAGCAGCGGAACACTTCCACATCGACACCCACGGTGTACAGGAGGAAAGGGACTTCGCGGAGGAGTTTGTAGGAGAGAGAAGACCGGTCGCTCAGACCATCCCTATCCTCAAATCCATCCAACGAAGAATAGATCCTTCCCTGGTGAATCCTAACCTCACCAGAGCTGTCAACCCCAGAATTGAAAAGATTTTCCGGGCAGCCCAGTCTGACCCTCTGTATATAAAGGGACATCTTAAACCAGATTCCCTAGTGGTGACCAACACTAGAAAGAGGGCTGGCACGCCCTTATCTTCATCAGAAGCTCCTCCCGACAAGGAGAGCAAAAAACTTTACGGGTTTGGCAGAAAGGTAGCCTCAACGTCCGCCTACCAAGCAAGGATTGCGAATTCCACCACCCTGTTGGCTAGTTACAATTGCCATCAATGGGAAGAAGTCGCGGCGCTCATTGCCTCTGCTCCAGAACCGTTAAAGGGCCAGCTGGCTCGGATCTCGGCAGAGGGGAGAGCCGTGTCTGGTTGCATTTTAAAAGCAACTTTCGACGCCGCTGACAACGCAGGGAGATTGATAGCAGAAGGTACTGTTATCAAGAGACATGCGTGGTTACGGCAGTCGGGATTCAAGACAGAAACCCAGGCTTCTTTAATAGACAAGCCAGTGGAACCCGACCTATTGTTTGGGAAAGCGGTCGAAGACGCACTTAAAAATGCCAAAGATGAATATGAGACTCTCAAATCCCTTGGCCAGCTTACCAACAAACCCCCTAACCAGAGGGGGAACAATAATTTTCGTCGCCCACGCGGCCAAAATTCACAAAGAGGCAACTATGCCCAGGGACAAGGTACACAATGGAATAACAACCAGCAGTCTACCCAGAGTTACGGCAGGGGTAACAAGAGAGGTCGTGGAAGAGGCAGAGGCAGCCCCAACAAGGGCGGTGGCACGCCTCCACCAAAACAGTGACGCTCAGTTCAGGGTCCCTTGCCACGCAACCCCAGTAGGGGGACGCATTTCCACCTTCACCCAGGCTTGGGAAGGGATCACCTCAGACAGATGGGTGCTGTCAACAGTATCCGCAGGATATTGTATAGAACTACTGCAGCGTCCCCGGAATCATCCTCCACGACAAAGAGTGCACTCCCTAGAGCATCAAAGGATCCTTCTCGAGGAGATCGCCATTCTGCTAGAAAAGGACGCGATAGAACTCGTCCCAGGACACCAGGTAAACAAGGGTATCTATTCAACTTACTTCCTTGTGCCAAAGAAAGATTTGACAATGCGCCCAGTATTGGACTTACGGCCTGCCAACAAATATGTCAAGCCCCAAAAATTCCGTATGACCACGCTACAAGAGGTAATCCCCCTCCTAAAAAAGGGGGATTACATGGCAACCTTGGATATGAAAGATGCTTATTTTCATATTTCCATGCTCCCAGCGCACAAAAAGTACTTGCGCTTCAAGGTGGACAGTCGCCACTACCAATTCAAGGTACTGCCCTTCGGGATAGCTTCAGCACCAAGGGTATTCACCAAGGTACTGGCGGTGGCGGCTGCACACCTACGCAGGGAAGCAATCCCGGTGTACCCTTATCTGGACGACTGGCTCATAACGGGGGAAACCCCAGGAATTTGCAGGTCAAACATTCAGAGGACTATCGACCTCCTCCACGAATTAGGCTTCTCCATCAACGAGAAAAAGTCAAGTCTGGTGCCAAGCACCTCAAAACAGTTTCTAGGAGCTATCCTAGATACTCAGAAAGGATTGACCTTCCCTTCGGAAGAGAGAATTCGGAATATACTTCTGCAAATTCCGCATTATCAGTCAGGTCAACAGATAACAGTACGCAAAGCTATGCGGTTACTGGGCATGATGGCGTCATGCATTTACCTGGTCCCCCACGCGCGTCTGCGCATGCGTCCCATGCAGGAATGGTTGGCGAAACAGTGGTCTCAGGCAAGTGGTCATTGGGACGATCTAGTGGTCGTTTCGCCAACACTCGTACAGAGCCTACACTGGTGGACAAGAGAGAATCTCGCAAAGGGGAAACCCTTTTACGATCCCGAAGTACAAGCCGTGGTGACTACAGATGCATGCCTGACTGGGTGGGGAGCTCACCATCTCCACCACACAGCTCAGGGTCTCTGGTCTCACTCAGTAGCCAAGAACCACATCAATCTGCTAGAGCTTCTGGCAGTATTCCGAGCGCTAAGGGCGTTCGAGCCCCATCTACTGAACTTGTCGGTGCAGATCAGGACGGACAGCACGACAGCCATGTTCTATCTGAACAAGCAAGGGGGGACTCGTTCGCCAAATCTGTCCAAGCTTGCCCAGAAAATATGGATATGGGCACTCAGACGGAACATCTTCCTGTCATCGCAACATGTTCCAGGGGAGCTCAATTCCCTAGCGGATGCTCTAAGCAGAAACTCCCTCCCAGAAGAACACGAATGGGTCCTTCACAGAGACGTAGTAGAAGATCTCTTCTCTCAGTGGGGTTTCCCCACTATAGACCTATTCGCCACAAGCGAAAACAAACAATGCCCAGGATTTGCATCCAGGTTCCCCCAGCCGGACTCCCAAGGGAATGCCCTGTGGATGAACTGGTCAGGGATGTTTGCGTACGCTTTTCCACCAACTCCTCTCATCAGGAAGGTGGTGTACAAGATGAACAAGGAATCTATGACGCTCATCCTAGTTGCTCCCATGTGGGCGAGACAACCATGGTTTCCACACCTACGCAGGATGGCGGTGTGCGAACCCATCAGACTCCCAGCCTGGTACAACCTACTGTCCCAGCAACAGGGTCAAACAGTGCATCAGGAACCCAACTCTATGAACCTAGCAGCATGGCTCCTGAAGTCATAGAGTTTGGACATCTCAAATTACCACAGAGGTGTATGGACATTCTAAAGGAGTCCAGGAAACCAAATACAAGGCACTGTTACTTTGATAAGTGGAAAAGATTCGTTATCTGGTGCCAGAATAAACAAATCAACCCGGTTGATTGCACTCCTTCCAACGTTGTGACATACATGCTCCACCTGCTGGATGCAGGGTTGGTTTTTAACTCGCTGAAAGTACACCTGGCAGCCCTCTCGGCTTACACCACATCCCATAACAAGGTCTCGTGGTGGAAAGTACCAGTGGTTAAAGCCTTCATGGAAGGAGTAAAGAGACTTCACCCTCCTATTTCGAACCCACCGCCAGGATGGGACCTCAACGTGGTGCTAGCTAAGCTCATGGGACCCCCATTCGAACCCATGCATAAAAGTAGTCTCAAACACCTGACTTATAAAACGGCCTTCTTAGTAGCCATTACCTCCATAAGAAGGGTCAGTGAAATTCAGGCTCTGTCAGTGCAGGATCCTTTCTTTACTATCCACAAGGACAAACTGGTTTTACGCACACACCCTAGGTTCTCACCTAAATTCATATCCAAGTTCCATGTAAACCAGTCCATCGAGCTTCCGGCTTTCTTCCAGAACCCGCAAAGCTCGGCTGAGGTGAAACTACACACCCTAGATGTGCGTAGGGCGGTCCTATACTATGTAAATAAAACCAGACCGCTAAGGAAAACAGATCAACTGTTTGTCTCCGTAGCTACAGGCAGAGAGGGGGATCGCGTCTCTAAGGGCGCTATCTCGAAGTGGATTATCAACTGTATACAGCTGTGTTACTCTCTTTCTGACAAGACTCTGCCTTTTACGCCAAGGGCCCACTCTACTAGAGGCATTGGTGCCACTCTGGCTTTCATTGCAAATGTTCCCCTCGACACCATTTGCAAAGCGGCTACTTGGAGCTCTATTCACACTTTTACTCAGCATTACTGCATTGACACTCATTCCAAGACAGATACACAAGTGGGACAAGCGGTTCTAAGACACCTGTTTGCTCATGACCCTTCTCACATCCCACCTCCTTCTTCTGGTACTGCTCGCTAATCTATGCACAGCATGTGATCTAAGCAGATTCCACAAGCCTCAGAAGGGATACATTACTCACCGTAATCGTATTTCTGATGCTTGTATCTGCTTAGATTCACATGCGACCCACCCTTCCTCCCCTCCGAGAGAAGGCGCATGATTGCTTGTAGTCTTACCTTTTCTGTCTATCTGCTTGGATTATCTGTACTCACGCTACTCCTCATGCTTCCTCATGTCAGAAAAAATACAATCTGAGGATCCTACACGCGTGAGGGATCTTGGGTACAGTGGACGTCACACTAGGGATAGTATTACTGGCACGCCTGTGTCGACGCCCATTTTCGACTTTCGAAAAACAAACTGTAATACTCCGCAGCTTCCACTAGATGTCGGCCTATGCACAGCATGTGAATCTAAGCAGATACAAGCATCAGAAATACGATTACGGTGAGTAATGTATCCCATATATATGTCTGTATATTTCTGAGGCTTGTGGAATCTGCTTAGATCACATGCTGGGCATAGGCCGACATCTAGTGGAAGCTGCAGAGTATTACAGTTGATGTTTTCGAAACTCGAAAAGGGACGTCGACAGGGCGTGCCAGTAACACTGTCCCTAGTGTGACGTCCACTGTACCCATGATCCCTCACGCGTCGAGGTCCCTCAGATTGTTTTTTTCTACCATGCTAGACGGACGCGTATAGCAGAGTTCCTTTCAGCGATAAGCCATTGACTTTATACAATTACTATAGTTTCCCTTTCTCTCCTTTCATCGACTGCTGAAACACCACGCCGGTGAAGAAAGAAAAGGCCGCCCCGGGCCTCGGCCCAGTCAGTAGGGAGAGAGGGGGAAGGCCATTTTAGAATGCATATTCTCCCCTTCCTACACTTGGTTTGCCCCGCTGCTATTTCCATAACCCATAATTATGGAGAATACACCATTTAAATTTTGCCCTAAGTGTAATCGTAAATTCCCCTGAGTGAACAAACACTTAGTTTGCAATTTGTGTCTCCCAAGAGACCACGTCAAAATGTCTTGTCGAGCGTGCACGCTCTTCAAGCCTAAGACGTTAAGACCGCTCCACGAAACGCTGAGCCCATACGCCAGGCAACTCAAGGCCATGGAAGTAGAGGGAGCCTTTAGCGATGGCAGCGACATCGTACTTTCAGACGGCAAGGGCATTGGAGTAACTTCGGCTATTCAAGCGCAGACCCCCAACCCCGTAGGACAGGCCGGCCGTCATGTTGTGGGGACTACACCCGGCGGCGGTAGCACTACAAAAGCACACACCACCAAACACATAAACCCCAGTCGACATTCGACAGATGAGTTGAATACTCGACAACGTTCGACACCCCGTAAAAGGTCCACCGAGTCCCAGTCCTCTGGGCAATCTCGTTCAAGATCGCCACACAACAGGGTTCAACTGTCTAAAGACGGCAAGGGTGTTGCACGAAAAACTCCTTCCAAAGACCGATCGTCCGTGGACAAAGCCTCGGCTTCCACACCCGAATTTCGACATTCATCGTCTGATAAAACGGCAGGCCCCAAGAAGTCTGTTAAACACTCATCTGGGCCCCAGGGTGGGGAAAAACATCATAAAAAGTCCTTTAAAACCCCGCATAGGGACAAGAGTCCTACTATGGAAAAGTTATCACAAAAGGGAATATTGTCCAAGCCCATAGAGAAACCTAAGGACTCTAGGCCAACGATTATACCTCCCACTGATGAGGATATGGGTATTTCCACTCAACCCATTGTAATCCTAAATTCAAAGGAGTGGTCTTTGCAAGATATCGATAGGGTTATGCGAATAATTACCTTTATGGCAAATTTTTATGAAAAGAACCCAGATTACTTTCAAAGTTTTCACTCCACTCCTCCCACCTCAGCCCCTTCCAGCTCTCAAGCCTCTGCCTTACCCTCTGAACCCCCCGCTAAGAGGTCTCGCTCTAATGTCCCTGTACAAAGCAAGGTTATATGACCCTGAAATAGATCCAGAAGACCAAGAGGATCTCTCATTTGTGGGAACATCTGACTGTCAATTTATTAACAAGGATACGGATGAACTTTATTATGGGGATGATGAAGACCCAGATGCAGATCAGGAGGTGAAAATGTACTCCATAGATTCTCCTATTAATCAGGATCCCCCAGTGGTAGATTCCCCTGTCGACAATCAACCCCTCCTCAATGAAGTCTTAGCCAAAGCGGTGGAACACTTCCGAATTGACACACCGGAGGTTCAGGAAGATAGAGAATTAGCTGAACAAATATTGGGGGACAAAAAGACAGTAGGTCAGTTTATCCCACTGCTAAAATCGGTACAAAGCAGAATACATCCTTCCTTAGAAGCACCCAATCTCACATGGGCCGTTAACCCGCGTGTGGAAAAACTATTCAGGCCTGCACCTTCAGACCCCTTATACATAAGAGGCCTATTGAAACCAGACTCATTGGTTGTCACCACGACAAGAAAAAGAGCAATCACACCCCTCGCTTCCTCTGAGGCACCACCGGATAAGAAGATATATGCAACGGGCAGAAAGGTTGTCTCTTCTGAAGCCTACGTGTTACGCTCACCTGGTCTCTGGACTTGGCTCCCCTGGATCGGTTCTCTCCCCCAGCTGCTGCAATGGTGACTGCTCCGTTGCTGATACTGCCTTTGAGGGAATATGAGAGGCAATGAGAATGGTGTGGTGGTATCGCAATTCCCCCCGAACCCTTCGTTCCAAAACGAGATGAACAAGCGTTTGCCCATGTACCCTCACCTGATTTCTTGTAAGGATGAGCTCTCGTCCTGCTTTTCATTAGAAGGGGCGCCTTGGATGGACCTAGTTGCTTCACTGGTCCGTGGATGTGACGGGCCAGACCGGCTGCAACTGACCACTTGGAAGGTAAGAGTCTTTTTTTTAACAATGATTATTGTCCGTGTTCTAATGCAATGTCGTTTTTGCCATGATTATAGTTCGTAATTCTTGCAATGTCTTTTCTCTCCCCTATAGGTGTGAAGAGGACTGCACAGAGTTGCAGTGTTTAGAGCGAGCCCCAATGAAGCCCAAGAGAATGGCGAAGCTCCCAAGTAGGTGGTAAATTGGCTTTCAGGGTAGAACGCAAGACTCAGGTGTTGCGTGGCCAAGTGTAAGTTATTTATGCAGTTTCTAACCTTGTGTGCTTTTCGTTTGCAAGAATGGCCTGGCGATGTCTAGCGGGAAGCGGCTGTCCAAAGGCCTGTCCGCAGTTGCAGGATGGAAGACTCAGTGAAAAGGATGGATGGAAGAAGCTCCCGTGTAGCTGGATGTCTGGAACAGGTAAGGATGCGCTCCAACTCTGATGACTATGGAAGCAGGTAAGATGCGATGCGCTGCAGGCGATGGTGTAGCTTGGGCCAGGTAATGCGCTTTCAGCGATGGTGCAGCCGGACCCAGGTAAGATGCACTTTCAGCGATGGTGTAGCTGGAGCCAGGTAATGCTCTTTCAGCGATGGTGTACCCGGACCCAGGTAACATGCGCTTTCAGCAATGGTGTTGCTGTAGCCAGGTAAGATGCGCTTTCAGCGATGGTGTAGCTGGAGCCGGGTAAGACGCGCTTCGAGGTGATGAGCTGGAAAACAGGTACGGACTCTGCAGGCGGCGGTAAGCGTTATGCTGCAGAAAGCAGACTAACGCGAAGCGCCAGGATGCGGGCGGGTTGGCCTTAAATAGGCTGGCCCCAGCCCCTCCCTTTGGCCCCACCTTGTGGCTCCACCTTGCCACTCCCAGAGGTTCTTGCACGTGCTTCCCAATGTTCTCCTATGGCCACGCCCGGCCTGGATGCACGTGCCTTAGGAATAAAGTGTTCCAAGCACACTTTTGCATGAGTCTGGTGCCGGAGGCGCCAGGACTGGGTCCATTTGGACCCTGTAGGTGGTAGAAACATGGGCCCTTGTCCAGTGGCCATGACACTACCAGACGAGAATAGCCAAGAAAGCTACACTTTTGGCAAGTTATAACTGCCATAAGTGGGAGGAGGTTTCTGCGTTACTTTCGTCCGCCCTGGAACCACTTAAATCACAACTAGCTCAGGTGGCAGCAGATGGATGGGCCGTATCTACTTGTCTCCTCAAGTCAAATTTCGATGCAGCTGACAATGCCGGGAGAGTCATTTCAGAGGGGACTATTATAAAGAGGCATGCATGGCTTTGCAACACAAGCCACTCTAATAAATATGCCAGTGGAACCTAATGGGCTCGTCGGCAAGGCTGTAGAAGACGCACTTAAAACAGCAAAGGATGAGTATGACACTCTAAAATCTTAAGGTCAGCTCACAAACAAGCCTACGGGTCAAAGAGGTAACAGTCATTTTTGCCGTTTTCGGGGCCCAAATTCACAGAGGATCCGTCTACAATCAAGGCCAAGGTTCCTATGGCAACAATCAAGGACAAGCCTTCCAAGGCTATCCACAAGGACAATGCAGAAGTCGTGGTAATCGGGGCAGAGGCCCAGCTCGAGGTGGCACCCCACCTCAGAGCAAGTGACATTCCGCTCCAGGTACCCTCCCATGCATCTCCAGTAGGAGCACGCATTTCCAACTTCACCCACGCATGGGAGGTTATCACCTCGGACAGATGGGTGCTGTCCACGGTAGCAGGGGGCTACTGCATAGAACTACTTTAACGTCCTCACGACCACCCCCCATGACAAAAAGTCCACTCAGAGGAACATCAGCAGGTCCTTCTAGAAGAAATAACAGCGCTTCTATTAAAGGACGCCATAGAAGTGGTCCCAACCAACCAGGTAAACAGGGGTATTTATTCAACTTACTTCCTTGTGCTAAAGAAAGATCTAACAATGCGCCCTGTATTAGATTTGCGCCCTGCAAACAAGTATGTCAAGCCACAAAAGTTCTGCATGACTACGCTAAAAGAGGTAATCCCCCTACTAAAAAAAGGGGCTTACATGGCAACACTGGATATGAAAGATGCCCATTTTCATATTTCAATGTTCCCAGTGCACAGAAAATTCTTCCGTTTCAAGATAACGAACAAGCACTACCAATTCAAGGTGCTGCCCTTTGGAATAGGCTCGGCTCCAAGGGTATTCACAAAGGTACTGGCGGTAGTGGCAGCGCACCTGTGCAGGGGAGCAATACCAGAGTACCCTTACTTGGACGACTGGCTCATAACAGGGGAATCACCTCAGATTTGCAGACAAAACTTCCAAACAACAATCCACCTCCTCTTTCAATGGGTATTCTCAATCAACAGGGACAAATCAAGCGTAGTGCCAAGCATTTCCAAACAGTTCCTAGGAGCTATCCTAAACACAGAGGAAGGATTGGTCTTTCCCTCAGAGGAAAGAGTAAAAAATGTGTTACTGCAAATACCACATTATCAGGCCGGCCGCCAGATGAGTGTGCACAAAGCAATGCGTTTAATTGCCATGATGGCATCTTGCATATGCCTGGTTCCTCACGCAAGACTGCGCATGCGTCCCATACAGGAGTGGTTGGCGAAACAATGGTCCCAGGCAAGCGGTCAGTGGGATGATCAAGTGGTCGTTTTGCCAACACTTGTACAAAATCTTTGCTGGTTGATGAGAGAAAACCTGACGAGAGAGAAGCCTTCTACGACCCACAGATACAGGCAGTGGTCACAAAGGGCACCACACTGGCAGGATGGGGGGCTCACTACCTTCACCACACAGCTCAGGGTCTGTGGTCTCACACTGCAGCTCAGAACCACATCAATGTGCTGGAACTTCTGGCAGGATTGAAAGCCCTTCAGGCATTCGAACCCCATTTAACAAACCTGTTGGGTGCAGATCCTAGCAGACAGCACCACAGTGATGTTTTATATCAACAAACAGGGGGGTATGCGTTCTCCAAATCTATCCAGACTTGCACAGAAAATCTGGAAATAGGCACTCAGACGGAAAATGTTCCTGTCATCACAACATGTTCCAACATCTAGCAGACTCATTGAGCAGAGATCCCCTACCAGAGGGATACGAGTGGTGTCTACACGAAGAAGTCGTAGAACACCTCTTCTCTCAATGGGGAAAATCGTCAATGCCCAGACTTCGCGTCCAGGTTCCCCCAGCCAGGCTCCAAGGGGAACACCCTATGGATGAACTGGTCAGGGAAGTATGCTTACGCTTTTCCACCCTGAATCCTCTCATGAGGAAGGTGGTGAACAAGTTACACAAGGAACCGATGACGGTCATCATAGTTGCTCCTATGTGGGCAAGACAACCATGGTATCCACATCTCCGCAAACTGGCGATGTGCTATCCCATCAAACTCCCGTGCCAGTACAACCTACTCACCCAGCATGAGGGACTAACAGTACACCCACAGCCACACTCAATGAACTTGGCAGCATGGCTCCTGAAGTCATAGAGTTCGGACATCTCAATCTACCACAGAGATTCATGGATATCTTAAAAGAATCAAGAAAACCAAACAATAGGCACTGTTACTATGATAAATGGAAACGATTCGTAAGTTGGGGCCAGACTAAGCAAATCAACCCCATTGATTGTAACATTCTAACCTATATGCTCCACTTACTAGATGCAGGGTTAGTGTTCAACTCCCTAAAAGTCCACCTGGCAGCCTTGTCAGCCTACACCACTTCCCATAATAAGGTCTCATGGTGGAAGCTACCGGTCATCCAAGCATTTATGGAAGGGGTAAAGAGACTCCAACATCCAATCTCTAACCCACTGCCAGGTTGGGACCTTAATGTGGTCCTCGCTAAGCTCATGGGACCCCCATTCGAGCCTATGCACAAGTCTAGTCTCAAACACCTGACTTATAAAACTGCCTTCTTAGTAGCCATCACTTCCATAAGAAGGGCCAGTGAAATCCAAGCTCGGTCAGTGCAGGATCCTTTCTTTACTATACATAAGGACAAACTGGTTTTACATACTCGCCCTAGGTTCTCACCTAAATTCATCTCCCAATTTCATGTAAACCAGTCTATTGAGCTACCAGCTTTCTTCCAGGAACCCAAAAGCTCTGCTGATGTAAAACTCCACACACTAGATGTGAGGAGAGCGGTCCTCTACTACGTAGACAAGACCAGACTGCTAAGAAAGACAGATCAACTGTTTGTCTCCATAGCGCCAGGCAGAGAAGGTGATCACATCTCTAAGAATGCCATCTTTAGGTGGATAGTCTGATGTAGCCAACTGTGTTATTCCCTAACAGATAAGACGCTGCCTTTTACGCAAGGGCCCACTCCACGAGAGGTACTGGAGCCACTCTGGCTTTCATTGCAAATGTCCCCTTAGACAGTATTTGCAAAGCAGCCACATGGAGCTCAATACATACTTTCACTCAGCACCACTGCATTGACACTCATTCCAAGACAGATACACAAGTGGGACAAGCGGTTCTAAGACATTTATTCGCTCATGAACCTTCTCACATCTTACCTCCTTCTTCCACTGCTTGCTAATCTATGCACAGCATGTGATCTAAGCAGATTCCACAAGCCTCAGAAGGGATACATTACTCACCGTAATCGTATTTCTGATGCTTGTATCTGCTTAGATGCACATGCTACCCACCCTTCCTCCCCTTGGAGAGAAGGCACATGGATGCTTATGAGCTTGTCTGATACGTATCTGCTTTGATACAACTGTACTCGGCTACACCTCATGCTACCTCATGTCAGAAAAATAACAATCTGAGGGACCTCGACGCGTGAGCGATTATGGGTACAGTGGACGTCACACTAGGGATAGTATTACTGGCACGCCCTGTCGACGTCTTTTTCCGAGTTTCGAAAACAACAACTGTAATACTCTGCAGCTTCATTTAGATGTCGGCCTATGCCCAGCATGTGATCTAAGCAGATACAAGCATCAGAAATACGCTTACGGTTGTACTGGCCAGAATTGACCAGGACTCAAACGCCATTGCTGTGACCCTTGATGCTCAAAAGGCATTTGACACGGTCTTGTGGAAATGTATGTGGCTGGTCTTGGAGATAATGGGGATTGGTCCCAACATGATTGGATACATTAAGCTACTGTATACTGCCCCATTGGTCGGGTACGGGTCAATTCCCTAACATCCATGCTATTTACCCAATTTAGGGGCACCCGCCAAGGCTGCCCATTCGACGGGATTGGGTCCTCCGACGTATTCCATATCAATGACATGTAATCACCAGAGCTGTGCTGCTTTGGAAAATCTTCGGCGTCTGCGTCCTGCGTCGATGACGTTGATACGCCGCCCTCGAAGACCTCCTCCGACGCCCGACGTCACTTGATGTTATAAGTCGGACGCACGACGCCCGTAGCCTCAGTTCCGTTTTTTCCGCGAACGTGTTCGTTTCGGAGATCTTTGCGCGCCTCAACTCTTTGGAGTTCTTGTTCTTTCTCGGTTCTTCGAACCTGTTTCGTATTTGTGAAGTCTTTCTTCATGAAGATATCCACCTCGTCTTCCACACCGCTTCCGGGCTTTAAGAAGTGTGGGGACTGTGGGTCCAAGATGTCGGTTACAGATGTTCCTCTTACCGGTATGACTCTACAACCAGTCTCGGAATACCCGCTCCGCTGGTCCCCCGGAGGTATTAGATACTTGGGGGTCCAGATATCCCTGTCCAGATCCACCCTGCTAGCGGATAATTCTACAGCTGCGGCACAACTAGCTGAGTAAAAAATGGCTAGATGGCGCTCTCTCCTGCTGTCACTTGCTGGGAAACTCTCCCTTATTAAAATGATTCTGGTCCCCAAACTGCTTTATGTCTTCAGTAACGTTCCAATTTGGCCTGGGAAACAATACTTCACGAAACTACACACCACAAGTGCGCAATTCCTATGGCACTCGGGTGCAGTCCGTAAGTAATGGTCGGTCATGGGGCTTCCATACGAGAAGGGGGGATTCACAGCATTGACGTTGTATTGGATAGCTGCACAGGCCCATTATGCCACGTACTGGTACCCATGCACACTGATTCGTCCGCACGTCAAGTTAGAAACTCTAGCTGCAGACAAGATTAATATTATGACCTTGATATTCTATTGCGATTATGCACCTGATTCTCCACTTGACCCACTGGCGGCTACCCTACTGGCTTGGGGCCGACTACTAAGCACGACGACTGAAACATACCCCTACTATAAATGGCTCCCCGTTTGGGGCTTCCCGGGCTGGAACCCACACACGATGCAGCCTTGGTGCGGCACTGGGGGACCCTGGGTTACCAAGCACTCACTTATTTTTTTCCCGACGGGAAGTTCATTGATCCACAATCATGGAGGCAGGGTCACTCTGGGTCTGCACTCAAGATGTTACAATACTATAGGCTCTGTGCTGCTTTCTGTGCCAGGTGGCCCACCTTTCCTGAGGAACCCCCTGATAATCCTGAGGTCGCCTACATAGCTAATTCAAGTGGCACCTGTGGTGTCGTCTCCTCTCTATATAAATTACTGCTGGCTGCGACCCCAACCCAACCCTCTAAAGCGCCCGTTAAGTCCCGCTTTGACGCGGACCCTGTTTCAGCGCTTTCCTGTGGATTTGTGAATTTATTTACTGCATCAACTACAAGCCCCAGCAGGTGAAGAGAGAAAAGAAAGAACTATTAACTTGTGCAGGAATACGAGCTATACTATCTACGAAACAGATTTTAATATATTTCTCTCTTGTTTAGGCTTCACTGCATTAAGGGCTGGGCGGAGCTATATAAGCTCAAGGGCGCGCGCACCGCGCGCGCGCGCACCCGTGTAAAGCCCCGTTAAGTCCCGCTTTGCCGCTTCGCTGCGGCAACGCGGTTAGCGCGGGAGAATTAAGTTTAATATTCTGTAAACTTTGTGGTGTTCAAGTAGAGGTACTACAGTGAAGTAAGAAAGCTTTTTAACATGTATACTCTTCGAACTGGCATGCCATGCACAGAACGAGTGCGTGCCTTATTGGAGTCAACTTCAAAAGACAGTCCAGCGTTCACTCCAAAAACGGTGCGTCCTTCTGTAAAAAGTGCGCCTTGGGATAGGCGAGTAAAGAAGAAAAGATCACGACTTGATTTCGTCGTGGGTGATTTGAGAGACTTTGGATTTGCTCTCGGACGCTCGCCACGCCCTTTGGCACGAATGACTGAAGTTAATAACCTAAGTGTATCAAATGTAGAGGCGCTGCCGCTTTGTAACGAACAGGGGGTTGTTCCTGTTCAGCAACCCGTTTTGAGCCCACAGTTGGCACAGGTCACCAATGGTGGTAATGAGATGACAGAGCAGCCATGTAATATATCTTTGTCTGATTCCATGATGTTGCAGAATGCTCGGTCTGGGGTTGTCAATTTAAAGCCCCTGACTAAGGAAAATTATGATGTTGATGACGATGTAGTTGAAGATGATGCAATTATAGAGCTGGAGTCATCGGACTCTTGTTTTATGGCCAAGGAGGACGATTTTGATCTGTCTAAGTCTCCAGCATTGTTTAAAACTGGAAATATTTCCGAATCTGAAAGCTCCATTTCATTTATTCCGCCGACCCCCAGGAGACCAAATAGAAACAGTTCAGTTGTTAATCTGGGCCTCGCGACAAAAAAAGTAACTCCTATGACTTTGGAAACTATGAATACGGCCATGATGTCCCTTGCCAAATTATTTGAAGCATTAGACTCAAAGGTTAATTTCATTCAAGATAATGTTGAAAACATTATGAGATTGCAGAAAAAGTCTAGTTTGTCCTTGGCCCAAAAACATGAGTCTGATGCCGAACAGGCAGCTCTCTTCTCAAAACAACTGGGTCTGTTGTTGTCAATATGTAAAAATATAGATGTCCAATTAGATGGAAAACTAAGTTTACCTATAGCTGGAAAAAAACATACAAAGTTATAAGACTACTGTGCCTTTTGTCGAGGGTATTATAAGAGAAACAATAGCAGAGAAGACTGACATTGCACCTTTGGTATTGCAGATGGGCCCAATAACAGCAACAGTTAAACCCACTGTTGAGGGTGAGAGGGGGGAAAATCCTATGAAGATGACAGTAATGGCTCTCTCATCCGACCAGTTAGTGTCAAGTGAAGAGGAGGCAGGAGTCCCTATTGCTGACAAATTAAAAATAAACAACGCGAAGCCGCTAAAAGGGGCTTACACGATATTTGCTAAAAATTCCAAAGGGTTGATTAACCAATCGAAGGCAAATGTAAAGAAATCAAAAAATCAAAAGTCCAGGATAATGGCTTCGAGTGGGCAAGCAAAACAATTTTTTAAATCGTTGTCTAAACCAGATAGGTGCTCAATGTTAGCCTCTAATGCGATCACAAAAAAATATCAGAACTTATCACAAGAAAGACAAAGAATGATGAACAAGGGTATGAACCTCCACCATGTGATTCCTTCTCATGCTCCTCTAGATGAGTTGGTGCAAATTGCGGAGAAGCTAGAGAGTGGATCTAGAAATGTGACAGCACAGACTCAAGTTTTATCTGCTTTAAAGAAGAAGCAAGTGAAGGATGACCAAGTATCTAATTCAATAGTTAACACTCAGGATCTTAGGAAAGCAGTAGATGAATATATGAGGCAATTTCATCCGAAGCCGTTTCTGACTCAGCCCCTAACTCGGATTTCTACTACAATCATGAAAAAGCCTGAACTAGAGTATGATAAGAACACAAATGCTGGGAGGGCCTTCTCTAATCAAGAAGTAAAGTCTTCCAGGAATGATTCATCAGTAACAGAATTAACATCAGATGTTCAAGTCAATCTGCAAAATAATATCTTAAGCATAATCAAAGACTGTCTGGTTGCTCTGACTTCAGAACAAAAAACTCTTAAATCATCCCTGAAAGCAGTGATTAGTAGTCAATCTGATGTGGTTAAAGCTTCTGATGAAAGGCACTCTCAAGAGTGTTTCATTTAAATCCCCAGTAGAGGAGACAAAATGCAGCGCGCATATAGAAACACCCAATAAGCAGAGAGGTCCGGATTCAAGAGTAACATCTAAGAGTAAAAAACCCTCCCAGTTGTTCTCCTTGTTTCTTAGTTGTCGGGGGGGTTCCTTCCCAACGTACACCATGAACAGAGGGAGTATCATGCAAATATTTTCAGATATTCCTATTCTGGAGGATATCTCCTCTAGTGATGTGGTACAAGTAGAGTTCCCCGATGATAATGATCCAACAGTGTCCTGTCTGTGGATAAAATCTCGCATCATTTTTAACATCATTTGGTCTGCTAGATCTGACCTTTTTGACTTGGGCTTTAATTTAATACCAACCACAAAAGAAACCCTAATGGTTGAGGTTGCTTCCAAATCTGCTAGTCAGGGAACTGATAGTGACTGCATTTCAGTTAAAGGATGCAATTGTGGGAAAACGTAACTAAGAACAGATGATCTCGATGCTCGATCTCAGAAATTGGTAGTTATGAGCTGGAATACTAGGGGACACAAACATCTGTTAAACAGCGATAATTGCTGTTTGAAAGAATGTGATCTAGTTCTTATGCAGGAAACTTGGCTAACGGTCCCACTATCGTGGGACAACTATTATGTCCACTTAGTACCAGCCGTTAAGGGACAAAAAGGTAGACCTATGTCTGGTTTGGCAATTATCTCCAATGTGTCCACGACAAGTATTATTTCAGATGGGCCCAATCCAAATTCTTATTTGCAAGGCTCAATAATAATGTTTCAAAAATTGAAATTCTTAGTTATAAATATTTATTGGAACCCAATTGCAATTCTAACCTCTACTTTTTTTAATGAACTGAATGCACTAATGGAAGACACCTTAACCATCACAGATATTGCACATGTAATATTAGCTGGGGATTTAAATATACACCTCCTGGCATCAACTAAGAAAAGAAACATGGATCGAGTCTCATATTGGAAGGCATTTATCAATACGTGGGATCTAATTATGCTAAATGGAGCAGTAGAGACTGACAATCCTCCATCTCATACTTGGACCTGTGGAGCCCAAAATGCTATAATTGATTATATGTATGTTGATAGAGGATTGTTTGAGAACATTTCCGAGTTTAAGGTTATTCCAACCACAGCGAGTGATCACTGGATGCTGAGGGCTGAGTTTTCAATTCAGGCTAAGGATGAACCACGATCCTGTCAGCATCAACTGAGTAATCTAGTTATAAATCCACAACGGAACAGATTACAATGGTCAGGTGACGCACTGCACGCATTTGCGTGCAGTGTAACAGATGACCACCAACGACTGTTGAGAGGTATGGACTCAGCTGATTATCATGAAAAGATGCATCTTTTTGCTTCCGTCTCAACTCCAGGTACTAAAAAAAGTAATAGGTGTCACACCCATATATTTGATCAAGGCATCAGAGAGAGAAAGGCGCAGTATCGAAAACAGAAAAGACAAATAGCCTATTTACCGGTACATTATCGAGAGCTTGCCTTACGCAAATTGAAGACTAATTACAAGAATTGGGTCCGATGTCATAAGGCAGTTATGTTTCAGCATGATGGTGAAAAGTGGTTACAGGTGGCTAAAACTAAAAATACATCGCAAATTTGGAAGTTAATAAATAATGGAGCAGTTGGCTCCCAATTAACAGCTCAACTCAATGGTGTGTCGGAAAAAAGGTGGGTTACTTATTTTTCTGGCATCTATGATCTTCCAAACAATAATATCTCACAACTAAATTTGGAATCTATTAACCCATCTTTTCAGATTAATTTTGATCGAGAAGATGTGTTATTCTACATAAATAAAGCTAGTGCATCAAGAGCTCCAGGGCCAGACGGTTTGTCAAATTTTCTTCTAAAACAAAATCCGGAATTATGGGCATCCATTCTTTACGAAGTTTTCCAAGCTTTGCAAATTAAACAAGCAGTTCCTTCATCATGGTGCAAGGCCATTACGGTGCCTGTCTATAAGAAGGGTGATCGAGCGGATCCTGCAAGTTATCGTCCGATCTCTCTTCTTGACACCCCTGGTAAGATCTTCAGTAGAATTGTCTTGAGAGATCTTAACATCTGGGCGTCAGAAGAGAATCGGCGAGATCCATTTCAAACGGGATTTGTTGCAGGACTTGGAACCAGCATTAACATAACGACTCTTAATGCAATTAAAGAGTTGTGTGCTACAAGAAATCAACCAATTTATCTGGCGTATGTTGATTTTCGAGTAGCCTTTGATTCTGTAGACCGGAGCCTGCTAATTGAAAAATTGTTGAAATTTAGTTGTCCATCCTCGCTTGTAAGCTTAATATATTTACTTCACACTAACACCTCAATGAAGGTTAAAATGAATTTGGAAGGGCTGTTATCTGAAGAGATTCTCACCAAGCGCGGCCTGAAACAAGGCTGCATTCTTGCCTCCACACTGTTCAATTTGTTTATACTTGACCTGGGTAGCGAATTTAGTAATGTATTGAATGATGCTCCTAAACTTGGGAACCAGAGAATTGCATGGCTTCTGTATGCAGATGATTTAGTTCTTATCTCGCAGACGCCGAGTGGCCTGCAGAACATGCTTGATAAACTGAGTCAGTATGTTACAAAGAATAATTTAACGCTAAACCTGGAGAAAACACAAGTAATGGAATTGGGGAGATATAAGTCAAGAGTAAGGAAACAGTATTGTTGGTTTTTGAATAAGCAAAAGTTGAATGTAGTTAATGAATATAAATACCTAGGTGTTATTTTCAGTAACTCTCCTACAAACATGCCTCAAAGAGACAGTATAAAGGGTAAACTGTCAACCTTGATATCACAAGCGAGGATTTTACAACATAAGTATGGCAAGTTCTCGTGCAAGCACATTCTTATCTTTTATCAGCAAAAGGTAATTCCTATTGTTACTTATGGGTCCGAGGCATGGTTACCCTTGAAGGCCTGTTATTGGAACAAATTAGAGGCAAGGTTTTGGAAGAAAATCTTGAATCTTCCGAACTCTATTGAATTGGGAATTCTTTCAGTGAACATACAAGCATCTTGGAAGAGATGCTGCTTATTTCGGAAATGCGTTCTTGGCCTATCTAGTAATAGTGTACTTAAGATTCTGGCAGACTATTTACTACGATCTGACCACTTATTTCCATCAAATTGGAGAGAGGCTGTGATGTTAGATTTGACGGAAGCGAACATCTCTCTAGATCTTTTATTATCCAATCCTACTAAAGCCAAAACTAAACTATACCAATTGGATTGGAACTTAACTGAACAGAACTGTCTGAAATTAAAGGACTTTGACAGAGCTCTGTAAAATTTCGTCATACGGCTGATTATTTATTAAAATGTCCCTCTCATACTCTCAGAAATCAAATATTAAGGTTTCGCCTAAATTTATGGCCAACAAATCAAATCCTGTTAAGGAGGGGTATTATTAAGCCAGATTCCTCATTATGTCGTTTCTGCAATGATGGAACAGCTAAAGAAAATCTGAAACATTTATTAATAGAATGTGTTGCTTTAAAAATGCAGAGAAAAGACATTATTAGCAAATTAACAAGGCACCATTGTATAAGACGCTCCAATGATGAACTATGGTATGAGCTATTTGCGACATCAAAGATCACAGTAAGAATAGCCACTATCCAATTCTTAAACAAGATACTGTGCTCACTGTAATTTAGTGAGTAACTTGATGTCTGGTGAACGGGAGAATGAATGTAAACTATGGCTTTCTTACTACTTTTTAATACTTTGATACCTACCCGTATACAGCGTGTTCATATTTGTTTTGATGTGTTGCCTTTGATTTTGATTTGGATGAGTAATTATATTAATCATAAGTTGATATAGTATGATGTTTTTATCTGTTTTATTTAATATATTTAAGTCAAGTTGCTTAATTTTATTTTATTGCTAAAAAATTCTTTTCTTTGTATATGTTTTGTAAAAATAATTTTGTTTTGAAAGGTTAATCTAATTAGCCAACCAAAATAAATTAAAAAGAAAAACGCCCGTTGAATGGGCTGATGAACTGGGCCTTGAGATTCCCGACCACCTGTGGGAAAAGATGTGTTCGCATACCAATAGAGTATCCCTTAACTTCTGCTACCGTGTCATACATTTTACACTGCTTTATAGGCTGTACTACACTCCCCGTAATATCTCTAGATTTGCTCGTACTGGTACACGTATCTGTGCACGCTGCAAGGTGGAAGGTGCAGACCATTTACACATGTTTTGGACATGCCAAACACTGGGGGATTTTTGGGATTGGATTTTGAAAGCCCTCACTGATATCACTGGCACATCGATTGGCCCTAGCCCGTTGGGAATCCTATTTGGAGTTTGGAGAACTGATAATTCCAGACGGATGGCTACATTTCTAAATATAAGTTGCATGGTTGCCAAGAAATGCGTGCTTCAGTGCTGGAAAAGTCCTTCCCCTCCAACTTTCCAGAAATGGCTTAGTACACTCACCTGGTCCCGGACCTGTGAGGAAGAATACCTGACAATGCTCCCAGAATACCCTTGCCCCACGAACAAATGGGCCGCCTTTAACAGGTATCTTAATAATGAAGCTGAAAGTGTGTCTGACGATGACTCACCTAGGGTCTCGCAGAGATGCACCCGAGTGTCATAATGTCTTATGATTTACTGTTTTCTCATTCTGTCGAGATGTTACCTGTTTCTATGTATACTGTGTACCAGTGGTGTATCTATTGCATAATATGCTCTGACATGCATGTCCTCGCTCTCCTCTACCTCTCCTTCTACCTCCCTTGGCCCCCTACCCGCTGCCTCTCCTCCTTTGTCCTCTTTCTCCCTGACTACACCCGACAAGGTTTCTAGACAAGTACTATCTATGAAAGTGTCGTCCAAGCAGGTGCTCTCCTGCTCCTCTAGAACCATCAAGGACCACATTGACACCCTTGCTCCAGCCTTGGCCGATTTCTGCAATCACTCTTTATATTTGTTTTTATTTATTTAATAATATCCATACAGCCCCACAGTTGCTTTGCATATGACATATGTGAAACATAAATTACGTTAAAATTGATCATGTCCTGCTCTTTAGGATATCACTATGTACATTCATTTAAAACAAATTTGCCTAAAGCTTCTTCAGTGCCACTATAAGTTTTGACCCCCAAACTTCAATTTCATATAATATGCAAGGTAGGATCTTAGCTGTATATAACAGAGAATGGTCTTGACAGAACAACCACCGTGGGTCCCAATAAAGTGACTCAAAGCATGGGCCATTTTCATGCACTTTGTCTTATTTTCCTCTGTGGTCCATCTTAGTTTATCAATATTGACACCCAGGTATTTATAGCAGTCTACTATTTCGAATGGATTGTGTCCTCCCACGTATTCCTCAACTTTGATATATAATATTCAGCTTCAGCTGCTTCAGAATGTCTTTTTTCGGCAGAGGGCTCTGTGCATCGATGCAGTCGACTCGATGTCCCTCGAGGGCCTACGTCTCCAGGATGATGTAATCAAAGACATATATAGCACGCACAGCGCCCGTTGGATCCAGTTCCGTTTTTCAGAGTAATCTTACACTTCGAGAACTAAGGCACGCTTCAGTATTTCCTTTGCGAAATATACAAACATTTCTTTATCTTCGACACCGACTGGCCTGAAGAGCGGGTTTAAAAAGTGTCAAGACTGTGATGCCAAGATGTTGCTTACCGTGCCGCATTGAGTATGCTTGTGGTGTCCCGGTGTGGAGCACATGACCTCGGCCTGTTAAAAATGTCAATCGATTACCGGAAAAGCTCTGAAGGAGCGTAAGGGGAAATTGGCAGTATGTAGATTCCCTAAGAAATCCCCATTGACTACCCCATCGAACAAACCTTCTTCTGAGGATATGAGAGGTGACTCTCCTCGAAGAAAGAAGGCAAAAAGGTCCACGTCAATGAGTGGCTCCCACCACTCGTCGACGGAGTCGAAGAAGAGGCAGCATAAGTCGCCTACTTCAATGTCCTAGTCCGACTCCTGAGAGGGCTATATCCTGTCCCACTAAGGCATCCACTCCTGCCGAATGGGAAGCATTCAGGCTAGAAATGCTGAAAATATTTGAAAACCAGAATCCCTTGACAAGCTGTGCTCCTACTGTGCCTTCTAAAGCCATTAAGGAAAGGGCTTGAGACAATCCCTCAGGGTTGGACTGGGACAAGAAATAGGCCCGGTCACCCAAAAAAAGTGGCCCACCTCTCGCCTCAAAAAAGTGGCCCACCCATTGCCTCATGACCCTTGACCTCTGATGACATTACGGGAAGTGATGTCATTTGACTCCACCCCAAAGAAACACACCCTTTCACCCCTTGACAAAAAAAGTGGCATCAAATGGCATTGTGGCCCTAAGTAAACTAAGTTACTGTGAATTCAAGTAGACGTCCAAGGCAAAATTATGTTATTGTATAGCACTTACGCACTCATTTATCGACCTAAGTTAGATGAAAGGCTTTTTGAAAAAAAGAAAAAAACATTTTTTTAAAAAGACATTTTTTGTTCCAATTTATTTTTATCCAAACTGGCCCAGTCATGGCCAGAAACTGGCCCCCACTACCCAGGGACGATTTCAGCCTGGCCACGGGCCGAAAGGCCAAGGAGCCAATCCGACCCTGCAAACCCTGCATGCCTTCGAGCCCAGGACGAAGGCCAGATCCACATCAAGAGCCGTCAAGGCCTTGACACAATGAGAAATAATCGAAGGATCCTTCGAGTCATAAGTCGAAAGACAAGTGGAGGTCGATTTAATCGATGCCAGCTGTGCCGGCGGGCCCATCGACACCAGTGACGCATCGAACCCTTCAGTGCCATTGATGTCAAAAACATCTTTCTCGAAGACATCGACGACTACTCTGGCATCAGGCTTGTAATTTTCAAAGCCTTCAACGTCTTTACCTGAAAAAACCTCCACTCCTTCACCAAGAAAGGATTACTTTAAATCTCTGACCTCTGTTTATGAGGACAATGAGCCATCTGATAATGATGCGCCTTTTGGTTTACAGTATCGAACACCAAATGTCCCTGATAGCTTTATTTCAGAGGAGTCCAGACTGAAAGATCTAAATGAAAATTTGCAGACAGTAAGTGGAGTAGACACTTCACCGGATTTAGAGTTTAGAAAGCCTGAGTCAGATAAACATACAGATGCTACTTACAGGCAGTTGAGGGAAGTGGATTACCTTGGATGGGGGCAGACCTGCCCTCCCTTTCGAACAAGATGACCTTACAGACATCCTTGATAAAGGTCCTCAAAAGGATCCCATCTTGCCTTTTCACATTGCTCTTCAGAAGAGAGTAAGTGCCAATTGGGAAGCAGCAGAGTCAAGTCCGTCAGTAAATAAGAATTTGACAAGAAAATACCGTCCAAGTAATGACCCCAGCTATTTATCAAAACACCCTTCTCCAGAAAGTCTCGTGGGACAGGCGGTACCCACTACATCGAAATAGGCAGCCTATGCGACCATCCCACTGGATAGGCATGATAAAAGGGTAAATGCCTGGTCAAGAAAGGTATTTTCCCCTCGGAGCATGGCTCTGCCATCAACCAACTCCATATTTACCTTGGCAAAGTTTCATGCACTCTATGGGACTGCATTCCTATGGCGGCTGAGCATATTCACGAAGGGGAGGAAAGAGACGGTTTCTTAGCCATTGTTAAGGATGGCAAGGAAGCCATGTGCGAGTGTCTCTCCAGTCGGGTCTGGATTCTGTTGACTCCATGGCAGCAAGCACCGTATTTGGCATATTTGCGTGGTTAAGGAAGTCTGGATTTGTACTGGATGTGCAATCTGGACTCCTTAACATGCCTTTTGACGGGTCTCACCTTTTTGGCAGAAAGGCTGATGAAAGCCTTGAGAAGCTGCAGACCTCGAAGGCGGCAGCCAAATCTTTGGGTGCTGCTATTAGGCAGCTCAGCCGTTTCACCACAGTGGACCTTCTTGGAGGCGTAGATCCTTTTGCTACTATTCCTCCGTTGGAAGAGCGAGAGGAATGGCTGGTCAAAGAGGCCAAAGAAGATTCCCTTCTGGTGGATGAGGGAGAGGGGCAAAGCCCGCTCAAGTATATAGAGATAATATACATTTGCAGAGTACCAATGCCCTAAAGTGGGATGATATCTCACAGGTGTTAGCATGTTCCTTCCAATTCTCACCAAATGAGTCCTTCAGACTTACTTTATGCTACAGACCTCTGGGCCCTGCTACTACGTTCCTTAATGCCATGGATACTTACTTGGGGGTGGAGGTAAGCAATCAGCCAAACATTGCGATTGTTGGGGATCTCACTGTCTGGTGTAATGAGCCAGAAAATGTGGATTGCTCACATTTTAGTAGCATTCTGGACTAGCATAATCTTCCCCCAAAACAATCCACTCATGTAAATAGGCATTGTTTGGATCCAATAATTTCTAGAGGTTGTAGGCTAAATAATGTGGCTATCAAGCAAGTTAGCTGGTCTGACCATTTTATGGTTGTCTAATTGGGAATTGACACTGACTTTACATGGAAGTATCACACCTCCTATTATAGACTACCGACGACAAAAGAAAGATCTGGATAGAATTTCAGACATCAATTTGATGTTACATATCCCAGAACACTATCATATGTCAGAAGGTGAGGCAGACTATACGTGCCTGATGTAACGGTCACAAGCAAACTGATTTTCTTGCACCTTTACAAAAAAGTAAAAAAAAACTACCATGAGAGGGAACCAATGGTTTAGTGAGATTGCAAAAAAACATCAAAGAAATTATCGGAAGGCCGAAAATAGATGGTGGTTGACTCAGTCTAACGAAGATCGCATAATAGCCAAATTAGCAATAAAATTCTATGAAGAGGCGATCAGACAGGCAAAGGCACTAAGCCTACAAAATCAGATTAATTTAGCCCAAAACAGACCAAAATAACTATTTAAGGTCATTGGAAAGTTAGTGAATCATGACTGCATCAACACTAGCGTGCACTCAACTTTAACGATGGGCAACGATTTTAATATTTTTTTTTTGATAAGGTGGAAAACAGATCAGAGTAAATATTGATAGTCCACTGGCGAATCTGACCCCATAATGCCGATCCACGAGGAGGGGGGTATATCCCCAAATACAGAGTTTAATTTCACTCTAGTGGATAAAGAGACCATGAAAAGCCTAATTGGTGCACTAAAACCAACAAATCCTAGCTATGATCCTATCCCAGGATACCTAGCACAGAAATATACAGAAGTCTTGAGTGGACCAATGCAAAGCTTTGTTAATGCATCGCTGGCTCAGGGATGTGTGCCACAGGATTCAAAGAAATCATACTTGACACTGCTATTACTAAAAACTAGTTTGTATCCCCATGTATTGGCTAATTACCACCCTATTGCTGGGCTGGTGTGACCTACTAAGATTCTAGAAAAGGTTGTGACCATACAACTCCAAAAACATCTGGAAGAGAACAATATTCTTGATGCATTCCAGTCCGGCTTTAGGCCGGGGCGTGGACTGGAGACGGCACGGATCAAAGTATGGGATGACATACTTGAGAATGTAGATAGTGGCAATGTTAGCATGCTTATTGTGTTAGACCTGTCGGCAGCGTTCAACATGGTTGATCCGAAAATGATGGATAATAAACTTCAGCTTAACCCTAATAAGACCAAGATTATCTTTTTCAGATCTAAGAAGAATCTAGGAACCACTATTCAGATGGTCCCATACCCTCCGATATTTGGTAATATCGTAAAGTACAGAGACTCTGTTAAGAATCTTGGGTGTTTTTGGCAGTCGTATATGGGGTACAACCGGGAAGTGAACCAAATGGTTAAATCAGTATATTTTCAACTGAAAATGCTGAAACCACTCTTCCATCTTATTTCAGATGGTGATCGAACAATGGTCGATGGGCTCACTTGTTAATGCCAGGCTGGACTATTGCAATGCCCTTTTGATAGGATGTCCTAAATATCAGTTGCAACGCCTTGCAGTGGTACAGATTGCAGCAGTATGCCTAGTGTTGTCACTACCTTCGAAAAAATCAGTTTCTGAATTTAGGAAGAAACTACACTGGCTTCCGGTCCATCAACAGATCCAGTTTAAGTTATTGTGCCTGGTGTTTAAGTGTATACACAACCTCGCACCTTCTTACCTAGCTGCCAAGATTCAAACTTATACCCTCAATAGATCTTTGCAATTTATGGCTTCAAATCAACTGGTGGTTCCCACCTCTAGATTTGTCCATTGGGGGATAGAAGGTATTGGGTGGCCGGCACTCGTGTATGGAATGGCCTAACGAAACACTTAAGGAAGATAGAATCTTTGACAGTTTTTAGAAAACAAGTTAAAACAAATCTCTGAGTAATATCATGTTAGTGGTGACTGATGCTTTATTATTTCATATAAGATATGCGCCTAGATGTGGCTTGCCGCTTGGTTCCCCGAGGGGATTTGCGCTATACAAATTCAAAAATTAAATCAAATCATGTAGGGGCATCTTTACCAACAGCCACTGCTTCAGGTGCCTCAAGACCTCTCTGAGGTCTTGAGTCACGACACCCCAGTGGGAGGCAGACTGTCTCAGTATCTGAAAGGATGGTGAGACATTACTTGGGATGCTTCGGCATTAGAAACCATAGCCCAAGGTTACTGCCTTCCCTTCATTCAGAGACCTCAGAACCATCCACTGGGGAGCACTTCTTTGAGAGTTCAAGATCCGCTCCTTGTGCAGGAAATGTTGACCCTGATAGAGAAAGGTGCTATAGGGCCAGTACCTGTAGCAGAGAGGAACAAAGGATGGTACTCTCCATATTTCCTAATCCTCAAGAAGGACGGAGGACTGCGACCCATCTTGGACTCGAGATACTTGAACAAGTTCCTCAGGAAGGACAAGTTCATGATGGTCACACTTTTTCAGATCCTTCTGGCCCTCCAACTCCAGGATTTGATGGTGTCATTGGACCTTCAGGATGCTTATTTTCATGTGCCAATCCATCTCAAGCACAGGACGAACCTGAGGTTCGCCGTTGGCGGTTCTCCTTATCCGTTTTGAGTTCTGCCATTCGGGCTGACCTCCGTCCCGTGGGTTTTCACCAAACTGATGGTGGTAGTGGCAGCGAGTCCCAGGAGAGGGATTCACGTCTGCCCCTACCTGGATGATTGACTGATCAGGGCGCGTTCTCCCGAGCAAGTCCTGGATCATCACAACATCACCTGCCACTCTCTTCACAGACTGGGCTTCTCCCTCAATTACAAGAAGTCCCATATGACAACATTTCAAAAGCTCCAGTTCATCAGGGCTGTACTGGGTACATCCTTGGGAAAGAGTTAGCCACCCGAGGTGAGGGTTCAAGACATTCTGCAGATGGTGTCCAAGTTTCAGAGTGACCAGCGTTTCCTTCGACTTATTTGAGGTTGCTCGGCATCATGGCATCCTGCATTTTTCTGGTGCCAGAGGCTCACAGAGAATGAGATCCCTTCAATGGGCTCTCAGGACACAGTGGTCTCAATTCTCAGGCAACATGTCAGACCTACTTCAGGTTCCAAGCAGGGTCGCACTGGATCTCATGTGGTGGGCCTTTGAGGACAACATTCTGAAGGGAGAACCCTTTTGGCAACCATGGGCGCCTCCTTTACGGGGTGGGGAGCCCACGCCCACGATCTGATAATCAGTCCAAACTACCTCAATCTTTTAGAGCTGAGAGAAATCACACTTGTGCTGAAGGCTTTTCTGCTCTCTGTCCTGGTAATGACGACAACACAGTGGCCATGTACTGCATCAACAAGAGAGAAGGTGTAGGGTCACTACCACTGTGCAGAGAAGCAATGCAGCGCTGGTTCTGGGCAATTCAAAAAGGAATCTCCCTGTCGGCCGTTCACCTAGCCGGAGAGGAGAACACGGCGGCGGACGCTCTGAGCAGGCAGAGCAGTCTCCCCACAAGAGGGAACTAGCTCAGGAAGTGCTTCAAGAGATCTTCACCCTTTGGGAACCCCTCAAGTGGACCTGTTCATGATCAGTCTCAACAGGAAGTGAGAACTGTACAGCTCCAGGGAATTTCCGCCACGAGGAGCTCTAGGGTATGCGTTTGTGGTGGACTGGGAGTTTCCACTCCTGTAAGAGTTTCCTCCAGTCCCTGTTATTCCTCACGTGATCAGGAGGTTGAGAAAGATCAGGAAACACATGATCCTAATTTCCCTGGATTGGGCCAGGAGGACATGGTCCTCAGGCCTTCTGAACATGTCCATCTACCCTCCATTACGTCTTCCACAAAGAGAGGTCCTTCGAGGAGATTATGTCCTCCGACGTATTCCACATCTATGACAGATATTTTTTCGGCATAGGCATCCTGCATCAACGACACCGACACGCTGTCCTCGAGGGCCTCCGCCGAGGGTCAACGTCACCGGATGTTATATATAAGACGCACGGCGCCCGTAGCCTCAGTTCCGTTTTTTCCGCAAATGTGTTCGCTTCGGAATCTCGGCACGCTCGGTTCTTCTACTTCGATTTGTGAAGATGTCTTCCTCTTCTTCTACCCCGAAGTCGGGCTTCAAAATGTGTCGGGACTGCGGTTCCAAAATGTCCATTACGGACCCGCACAACGTCTGTCTCTGGTGCCTGGGTGAAAGCCACGCCACCAAAGATTGCGATGACTGCCAGTCCCTGACGTCGAAGGCCTTGCGGGAGCGGAAGAAGAAATTATCGGTAGGTAGGGTTTCTAAACCCAAGTCGAAATCTGCTGGGCTTTCGACTGACGACTCAAGGGCGACTCTCCGCGTCGGCGCAAGTCCAGGAGGTCTCGGTCTCGGAGTGGTTCCCGCCATTCCACTGCCTCTTGGCATTATCTGAAGCACCGAAACTGGCCGCCTTCCCCGTCCTCGTCAGAGGACTCCGCCAGACGGTGGGTAGCTTGTCCCACCAAGCATTCCTCGCCGGTGGAATGGGACGCATTCCGCCAGGAGATGATGGCGATTTTCGAATCGCAGGGCACCGTTCTGTCCGCGCCTTCGAGAGAAGCCGGCAAGGAATGAGCTAGAGCCACCGCTCGCACACCTTCGGGCTCGGGCAGTTGGTGCAATCATCGGGAGCCGTCGAGGTCCCGATCAGACAAAGTTGATCACCATAGCCGTGCCAGGTCCAGGTCCATGTCCGTGACGCCGTCGAGACCGTCGGAGCCTGTAAGGCCTTCTAAGAAGGCATCGACGCAGTCGGCGCCATGTTCGTCGAGGGACTCTCTCGAGGCTCCGGCTCAGAGGAAGTCATCGGCACCGAGGCCGTCGAAGGACACGCTCGGGGCTCCGGCCTCGAAGCCGTTGTCGAAGTCGTCGGCGCCTCGGTCGAGGTTGACGCCAATTCCATCGGCGCCCTCGACGCCTTTTGAGGAGGATTTACCGGAGGTGTCCTGGAGGGCTGTAGAAACTCAGAGGAAGGCCCTGAGTAAGTCAGTGAGGCCTGTCTTTGAGCCCTTCTCTGGTAATCCCCCCAGGCTTGATTTATTCCAGCCTTTTGACTACATTTCATAGGTGGAAGATGGGTCGGATGAGGATTGGGTTGTGCCTCCTGAGCTTCCTGATGACCTGTTGTCTGGTCACAGCCAAATGGAAGACCTACGTCAGCCCTTACATGATGCCAGTGGTCTGGACACCTCTCCGGAGGTTGAGTTTGGCAGGCCTGAGCCTGGTACACATGCCGAGTCCTCATACAGGTGTCTCATGTCGAGGGTGACTGAGTACTTGGGGTGGTCTGCTCCACCTGTGGGTTTTCACAGGCTGACAGATATATTGGACCAAGGTCCACCCACTGACCCGGTGTTGCCATTTCATATGGCCTTACAAAGAAGGGTGGCGGCGGCTTGGACTGCTCCGGAGAGTCTCCCGGCAGTGAATAAGTTGCTTCCGAAAAAATACCGTCCAGCCAGTGGTGACCCCTGCTACTTGTCTACGCACCCCACTCCGGAGAGTTTGGTGGTGCAGACGGCTACGGCCCCAGCGAAGCAGGCTGCGTACCGTACCATCCCTCCTGATAGGGACGACAAGCGCTTTGATGGTTGGGCGAAGAATGTATTTTCCTCTGGGGGTATGGCTTTAAAGGCAGCCAACTCCGTTTGCGCCTTGGCAAGATTCACTCACACTCTGTGGAATTGTGCATCTTTGGCGGCTGAACATATTCCCGACGGGGAGGAACGGGATGGTTTTCTAGCCCTGGTTCAAGAGGGCAAGGATGCCATGTGTGAATCCTTTCAGTCGGATCTGGACGTGGCAGACTGTGTCAGCCGCTCATGGCGGCAAGCACCGTGATGCGCAGGTTTGCACGGTTGCGGATGTCGCGGTTTGCCTCTGATGTACACTCCCGTCTTCTCAACATGCCCTTTGATGGTGTCCTTCTTTTTGGCAGCAAGGCTGACGAGAGCCTTGAGAGGTTGCAGACCTCCAAAGCTGCAGCAAAGTCCTTGAGCGCTGCATTATGTCAGCCTCCACCTTTTCGTCCTAGGAGACCGCAATGGAGGGGAGGTTCCTTTCGATACCACTCTTCCTTTGCTAGATCGAGAGGAGCTGCCAGTCAAAGGGGCCAACGTAGGAGTACCAGAGGTGGAAAACAAGGTACTCGAGGTGCCAAAGCCGCTCGGGCAGTTGCCTCCTTGCCCTCAGGCACTGCCGCAGCCGCTTCCACTCAGTCATGAGGCCATGGTCCATGATTCGCCGGTTGGGGGAAGGCTGGCGCAGCATCTTGTAGAATGGTGTGCCATTACTTCAGATGTGTTGGTTCTGGAGATCATAGGCCGCAGCTACTGTCTTCCTTTCCGGCAGAGGCCTCAAGACAATCCACCGGGGAAGCTCTCTTTGAAGCGTCCGGATCTGCTCCTTGCGCAGGAAATCCTATCCCTGCTGGAGAAAGTGGCCATAGAACTGGTACCTGTAGAGGAGAGGAACAAGGGATGGTATTCCCCTTATTTTTTGATCCCAAAAAAGACGGAGGATTGAAACCCATCATGGACTTGCATGGTTTGAACAAGCTCCTCAGGAAGGACAAGTTCAAGATGGTTACTCTTTCTCGAGTTATCCAGGCCCTTCAACTTCAGGATTGGTTGGCGTCTCTCGACCTCAAGGATGCTTACTTTCATGTGCCGATTCATCCCAAGCACAGGAAGTACCTGAGGTTCTCGGTTGGCGACTCGCATTTTCAGTTTCGGGTCCTGCCGTTCGGATTCACCAAGCTGATGGTGGTGGTGGCAGCGCATCTCAGGAAAGGGGGGATTCACGTCTACCCCTATCTGAACGATTGGTTGATCAGGGCTCGCTCTCCCGAGCAAGTCCTTGATCATCTGTACGTCACCTGCCACTCCCTTCACAAGCTGGGCTTCTCCCTCACCTTACAGAAGTCTTGTGTGACACCTACCCAGTGGCCCAAGTACATCAGAGCAGTGCTCGACACATCCCTGGGGCAGTGTTCGCTTCCCCAGGTGAGGGCTCATCACATTCTGCAGATGGTGGACAAGTTTCAACGTGCCCAGAGTCTCCCGGCGTTAGAGTTCTTGAGATTGCTCGGCCTCATGGCATCCTGCATTTTACTGGTGCCAGAGGCCAGGCTGCGGATGAGATCTCTGCAGTGGGAGCTCAAGATGCAGTGGTCACAGTTCTCCGGCAGGATGTCGGATCCTATTCAGATTCTGCCCTCGGTCGCCCAGGCCCTTCTGTGGTGGGCCGTCGAAGGAAATCTGTTGAAAGGGGCTCTGTTTTGGCAACCGTGGCCGGAGGTGACGATCGTGACGGACGCATCCCTCACAGGGTGGGGAGCTCATGCCAACGAGTTGACGGCCAGCGGCCGTTGGTCTCCATCGGAGTCCAGACTCCACATCAATCTGTTGGAGCTGGGGGCTGTCAGGCTAGCCCTGAACCTGAAGGCTTTTCTGCCGTCTGTGCGGGGGAAGAATGTCCTGATTATGACGGATAATACAGTGGCCATGCACTACTTCAACAAAAAGGGGGGGGCAGGGTCACTCCCACTGTGCAGGGAGGCAATGCAGCTCTGGTTCTGGGCCATCCAGCAGGAAATTTCGATCTCAGCAGTTCATCTGGCCGGAGACTAAAACGCTGCGGCGGACGCTCTGAGCAGGCAGAGCACAGTCTTTCACGAGTGGGAGCTGGCTCAGGAAGTTCTGTTGGAGATCTTCGCCCTTTGGGGAGCCCCCAAGTGGAGTTCTTCGCCACCAGTGTCAACCGGAAGTGCGAGAGATTCTGCTCGTGGGAATTTCCTCCAAGAGGAGTCTTGGGGGACGCATTCATAGTGGAGTGGTCCTTCCCACTGCTGTACGCGTTCCCTCCAGTACCCGTCATTCCGTAGGTGTTGCAGAAGTTACGGAGGTTCGGTTCCCGGATGATTCTCATTGCTCCGGCATGGGCCAGGAGAGCGTGGTACCCGGACCTTCTAGACATGTCCATCTGCCCTCCACGCCGTCTTCCCTACCGAGACGATCTGCTCTCACGGGGGGGGGGGGTCGAGTTCTCCATCCAGAGGTCAAGTCTCTCAGCCTTCATGCTTGGTATCTGAAAGGTTGAGGTATAAGGATTGGGACCTCCCCGATGACGTAATGGAGGTGTTGCTTCCGGCCAAAAGGCCCGCAACAAAATCCCTGTACCGTTGCCATTGGAGAAAGTTCTGCGACTGGTGCAGGGTAAAGAATGTGGATCCTTTCCAATGTTCCATTCCTTTGGTTCTGTCTTTTTTGCTTTCATTAGCCCACAAGAGCCTGCAAGTGGGTACCATTAAGGGTTACCTGGCGGCGCTGTCAATATTTAAGCGCCCGTGTGAGGAGTGTTCTTATTTTAAGATTCCTTTGATTTCTCAGTTTCTTAAAAGGATAACTAATGTGTTTCCACTATCGCCTTTCCAGGTGCCGGGATGGGATTTGAATTTGGTTCTAAAGTTCTTAATGTGAGCTCTGTTTGAGCCCTTGCATTCTTGCCCGCTAAAACAGTTGGCTTTTAGTATTTTTAGTTGCGGTTACTTGCAACTCACTCACGCAGAGTGAGTGAGTTGCAGGCACTTTCCGCCAAGCCACCTTTCACGGTGTTCCATAAGGACAGGGTTGTCCTTAGGAGTCGTCCTTCTTTTCTTCCGAAGGTTGTGTCGGAATTTCATTTGAGCCAGATGGTAATTCTTCTGGTGTTTTATCCTCCTCTGCATCCTGGCAAGGAAGAGGAGAGGCTCCATAGGTTGGATCCTAGGAGAGCTTTAAGTTTCTATCTCTCACGGATGTCCCGGGTCAGAGTGGACGATCAGCTCTTTGTTGGATACGCTGCAAGGTGTTTAGGTCAAGCTGTTTCCAAGCAGACCTTGTCCAGATGGATCATTATGACGATCTCTGAATGTTACCGTTTGGCGGGCAAGGACCCTCCAGTTGGCTTACGGGCTCATTCTACTAGGGGTGTGGCTGCCTCCACTGCTCTGCAGAGGGGTGTTCCCATTCGTAATATTTGTGAAGGAGCCACATGGGCCTCTGTCCATACTTTAGTGAGACACTATTCCCTGGACTCCATCCATGGGCTAGAGTTGGCCTTTGGTAAGGCAGTCCTCTAATCAGCAATTTGATTGGGCATTCTGAAATTCTAAATTCTTTGTCCCACCTCCAGACGTTGGTACTGCTTTGGGAGTCTGTCATAGATGTGGAATACGTCGGAGGACACAATCCCCTCGAAGAACAAGTTACTTTCTGACCTGGTAACCTTTTTTCGATGGGATGTTCCTCCCACGTATTCCACATCGAGCCCTCCCAGCCTGCCCCTCTACAGAATTTCTTATGCGATTGCAGCTTATGTTTCCACAAGGCTTTTTGCAGTCATACTGGCAGGAGATTGGTGCCACACGTTCTGGGGGAAAAAACTACAACTGAGGCTACGGGCGCCGTGCGTCCTATATATAACATCTGGTGACGTCGACCCTCGACGGAGGCCCTCGAGAACAGTGTGTCGACGTCATCGATACAGGACGCCTACAACAAAAAATTTGCGAGGCAGCACAGCTGTGGTCATTACTGTCATAGATGTGGAATGCGTCGGAGGAACATCCCATCGAAAGAACGTTACCAGGTAAGAAAGTAACTTGTTCTTCTCTCGCGAGAGGAGGGTCGGGTTCTCCATCCATAGGTGAAGACACTCAGCCTTCACGCATGGTTTCTGAGAGGCTGAGATACAAGGATTGGGACCTCCCAGATGATGTAATGGAGATTTTGCTTTTGGCCAATAGGCCAGAGGCGAAATCCTTGTCCCGTTGCCGTTGAAACAAATTCTGATGCTAGTGCAGGGGCTAGAATGTAGACCCTTTACTATGCAAAACACTGGAGGTGTTATCTTTTCTAACTCTACCTAACCAATATGGGGCTTCAAGTTGGGACCATTAAAGGTTATTTGGCGGTGCTATCCATCTTCAAGCACTCGTCTGAGAAAACTTCATATTTTAAGATACCTTTGGTGATAGAATTTCTGAAGGGACTCACTAATGTGTTCCCTCCATCTCCTTTTCAGGTTCCTGTTTGGGACCTCAGTCTGGTGTTAAAATGTCTTGTGTGCTCCATTTGAACTTCTCCATTCATGTCCCTTAAGGTTACTTGCTTTCAAGACCATCTTGTTGGTAGCACTAACTTCAGCCCGTAGAGTGAATGAGTTGCAGGCACTATCCTCTAAACCACCGTTTACTTTGTTTCACAAGGACAAGGTCGTCCTGAGGGTTAAGCCTTGATTTCTATTTAGGACAAAAGATTGTTACCCACTTTCTATCCTCCACCTCATCCTGGCAAGGAGGAGGAGAGGTTGCACAGACTCGATCCATTTAGGGCTCTGAGCTTCTACATTTCAAGGTTGTCGGAACTTCGTCTGGATGACCAACTATTTATAGGTTATACAGGTCATAGACTGGGTCAAGTTGTGACAAAGGGAAGCTTGTCCAGATGGATTATTCTAGCAATTTCAGAATGCTACAGGCTGGCAGGCAAGGATCCTCCAGAAGGCTTGAAGGCCCATTCCACTAGGGCCATGGCTACTTCCTCTGCTTTGCAAAGAGGTGTTCCTATTAAAAATATTTGTGAGGCAGCTACGTGGTCCACAATACACACTTGCACCTACTGCCTTGATTGTACCCTAAGTCAAAATGGACGTGGAGGTGCTAGCAGAGGTGATCGCAGTCTCTGCAGTCAAATCTGTGCTTGCAGTGTTTGGATTATCAAAGTCTCTTTACCATTTTAGCAGACCTGGCTGCAGGAGGAGCTTATCTTTAAAAGCTCATTTGCAATGCGGGGGCGGCATGCAGCGGTGCTCACAGAGGTGATCGCAGTCTCTGCATTCAAATCTGTACTTGCTGCGTTTGTATTATACCTGTAACCTGATGTTCAAAGCGCACATATACCCCTGGGTCAAGAGCGCTATACAAATAAATAAACAAACAAAGTCTCTACCATTTTCGCAGACCTGGCAGCAGGAGAAGCTTGTCTTTAAAAGCTCATTTGCAACGGGGAGCGGCACGTAGAGGTGCTTGCAGAGGTGATAGCAGTCTCTGCAGTTTACAGCAGGCGACCAGCAGACCAGCTGATGACTGGTAGGTGACGGCATACATTTTGTCAGCTGGACCTAATGCACTCTGCTAATTCTGCATTGTTTACTCCCATAGCAGTTAACGAGCTGGCGACTGCGGGCTCAGAACCTTTGAGCCCCTTGTAATTGCTAAAGTAGGGAGTGTGATTGAGATCTTGATGTTGAGGCTTTAGGAGTGCTGTGAAACCAGGAGCCAAGGAGCTGAGCATATTGGAACCCCTTGGTGGACTGGAAAGGGCCAGTGGTGTCTGAGCGTGAAGGACTTGTGTTTGTGGAATCGGCGACAAATCATTCTTCTGGTAGGGTGCTATGTATCAAAAAAGAAAAAATAATGCTTGCTTTTCTTTTTTTTTTTCTTCCTTTGGACATTTCTGTTACTTTTAAATAGACAGCATATAGCACAAGGTGCAACAAATAATCAATAAGAACGCTGTGAGTGATTGCCTATAATTAAGCTGCCATTTAACCCTAATGCACCTGTAGCAGCAACTTAGTAGTTTTCTTCATGTTCTGACTCTATAGTGCAGCACACAAGCAGCGCAGGATACATGCTAGCTGTTCACATTAACACGGCTGATTTATTGCATCCTTAATTGGGATTACAAAGGCACATGCATGTAACCATATAAAGACACGTGGAGCTAACGGAATCCTTTTCTCTCTTCTACCAAGCCATAAAGTTGATAAAATCACTAAAACCAGTGCATTGAGTGAAAAGAGAAAAAAGAGTTAAAGCAGACCAGCTAAATATTCCCTTCTATTTAACCAAAAGAAGGGACACATACATAATCAATAACGCAACATGCTACCCTCAGATATCAAAACACTACCAGCAGCCACTTAGCAAATGTGGGCTGTGTGTAGTATAATTAATAACTTATACAAGAATTTTCTAAAATGTCATATTTTAATTAATTTGCTTGTTCACAGCACACGTATCAAAAAACATTAAAAAAACACATATACACCACACATAAGTATACAATTATAAAAGCAATTATTCCACCTCACAGAATCAAGTTCACAAATGCTTGAAACAAACACAGTAGCAACTTAATTTCTCTTGCTTTCTATTGCGTCAACCTAGCCCAGTTTATGTTTTAAGTAACTGGACATTCTTCAGGGGCAGAAGTTTATCTTGTGCTTTCTGTAGGTCTTTATTCTTTCCTCTATATTCCCTGCTCCTATATCTGAGGGTACATACAAACACAAACACATTACTACATGGGCGTTTTCGGTTTATTTACTAAACCTAGCCATCCCTAATCCCCAATAGGGTGCAACAAGTATACAATTAATAATATACCTGTGCCAGGCAACTTGTAGCGATAAATGTCTTCAAGTTGATTAACAGTTCCAATTCTTGTTATTCACCTTTATAGTGGCATGGAGAGTTCACTTATACCTGACCAAAACCTAGAACCAATTTGAAAAACCTAACTTTAATATACACCATGATAAAAAATTACCACACTCCTCCATCTATTCAAACAGAGATTAATGCAAAGGCATGAATTTTAATCCTCACCCTTGGTCAAGGAGACAGGTTGCCTCTATCTTGAGAAAGATTTCTATTTCTATCTTGAAACAAGATAGGGAAGTAGTTCTTCAAATGTACACCTCCACCAATGCGGGTCACTCGTTAGATTTCACCCCATCCATGGATCTGGCAAACACAAAAAGGCTCTATGAATTTTTAAGTTAGAATGGGTGATCTACCTACACACTCTCAAATTCACCATGGCCCCTACCTCAATACATGCTGACTGTATGGTTTTGACTGGACCTAGGAATCACACTATTCAAGTCGAATTCCAAGAAAATTATACCCAACCAAAGCAGGGCACTTATTCTGATCAGGCTATACCAGCAGGGCAGGAAGTAACCGTACAAGCTCAGGTGCATGTTGCAGTAAACACCAACACACAGTGCCTGAGTGGTATGAGTCAAGCTGCGATAGTCAAGCTAGATCAGTTACTTCAAGAGTTCACCCTCACAGCATCAAACATTAAGAAGAAAATCATGGAAAGCTTTCTGAAACAAAGGCATTGGAGTGAGGATGATCTGGACATAGGAGCATTAGAAGATCGAACTACATCGGCAGGGACACTGGAACTGGACGGAAGGATAGGTGATGCCAGCAGGGAACAAGGATTTCCTCGGGACTTAAATCTATCCCCAATAACTACAAATGAAACCCAAAACTCTGTGCAGGAATTGAACTCTGGGGAACAACACTCATTGGATCCAACAGCCCCAATGCATAAGGTGGATGAAACAATAAATCAAGTGACACCAGGAAGAATTATCCAGGTCACAGATCCTAATGAGGTTACACTAGTAGCTCTTAATTTTGTGTTGAACTCACTATTAAATGTGTTTGAAATGCTGAAGAGTGAGGTACAAGTCCATTCAGCGATGCTGCTAGAAATAACCAAAGAAGTGGAGCATTGTGATTCCTTGATGGTGGGTTTAAAAAAATGTTTTGATTACTACAGTTGTTCCCTCCTAATAACTTATCAGAAGAAGTCGCTAAACAAACAGCGGATGTGTCTGAGATAAAGGAAGTCCTTCAAGAATAAGTCAGGGGAGACGGAATCTAAGGGGTTAATCTTGGAACTGCTCAATCATACCATTGGTAAAAAAGAGATAAAAGTGGAAGGTGAGCTGGGGTCCATGGTTGTTGGGCCACTGGAAAATGTGTTGATACGCTACTATCGGAATCATTACTCTAGGATTTCTGGAGATTGGCTCAGGCTGTTGAAACTGAGTCAAATGAACTCATGGTACCAGCTTCAGATTTACCTCAAAATGACCTACTAGCAGAAAACCTAAATGAAGACCCGTGGATAGACACCACGAATCAGAATTATTGGGCAACAAGAAAGGCAAAATGAAAGAAACAAAAATAAGTTTTGAATCCAAACCCCCTGCAGAACGAGAAGGGAAAAAAAAATCAAAGAATCAGAAAACAAATAAAAATAAAGAACACAGGCAAAATTAGCTTTATCGAAGCATTAAGTGATTCAAGGAATGCAGATATAAGTACACTGGAGAATAGTCAAGACAAATCCAGTCAGTCCGAGGCAAAAAATCAGTCGAACGCTGTCATGGAGACTAAAAATAAGCATACTAGCCCAAAAAAGAAATCCAAGAAAGATAAGAGCTTGGATCTACAAGTGACTAGTGCGACTATTGGTATCCAGACAGATGACGTACTGGAAAAAAAGAAAAGTGCCAAGCACATCTCAAGTGAAGTAAAGATAATAAAGGCCAACGGAAGTGGATATTCAGAGGATAGCACTTCAAAATCAAAGTTGGTGGAAAATCAAATTAAATGGACCCCCATGTTTATCCCAAGGAGAAAACAGATTCCAACATGATTGCAGTGTGAAGTGGGGATAAAACAGCATTCACAACCACTGAAATTCGCTCTAATCTTCCTTTCAGGAAAATTAAGATCCTGGGGAAGAGTGCACATAGAATGTTAAAGTGGCATTACCCTGAAATCGGGGTCTGTAAAGTCAAGTAGGAAGCGGATCCAACAAGCCTGACACTATTTCACAAACTGGTCATGTAAAAACAAGTGATGGAACTGAGACTGCTGAGGAAAATAAGGGTAGGAGAATGATGAACGGCTCTGCAACAAGGCAGGAGCTAACATTAAACATAGAAGAAACTGCTCCATATGCAGTAGCAAGACTATGGTTAAAGTGTACAAAACTAAATCCGAATTGAAAATCTTTGAATCCAGGAGCAATATTGGCATACTTGAAAAAAGTGCCAGACCTTTATTTATTTTCATCTAAAGACATAGAGTTTGTAAAGTTTCCTTGTGCCGATACTGTACAGCTGGCGGAAGTGGGCTTGAAATCAAAGGTGGGGGCAAAGTCAATTTTGGCAGCATCCACATCACCTGATTCGGGGGGGGCCTCACTTAAAGAAACAGCCCAATACGCAATCTTGGGTAATAGGATCCCCAGAAATAGCGATAGCAAATGGTGGTCTGGTCGACCACAGTGAAATAAATGAGCAAGCATGATCCATGCTTCCTGAAATCCTAACACAGGTCTTCCAGAAACTGGGAGTGGGAAAGGATTGCCTTTAGTTAGAGGAAGTGGCGATTTGTGAGTTGGAACACGCTGGGTTCTAGTTACTTCAAAGTATCAACAATGAAGGAAGCCATTTTTGGAAAAAAATTACTTGTGTTCTTCAAGGAGACATGGCTAGTTAATCCGTCCATATAGAAGGTTTTAAAATATTGCATCAACAAGCCTTGTTTCATGGGAAGGCCAGGCCCTCAGGGGGTCATTTTATAGCCAGCAGGTCTAAAATAATAGTGGAATCTGAACTAATAGCTCATAACCAGTAGGGAATCCTGGCGGCCAAGAAATCTCTAAATTCTAATAAGGGTATAACACATTTTATTGCAGTAAATCTCTACTGGAACCCCGCCTGTACAAGCTTCAAAATCTATTTGGAATCTCTGTCCGATCTCTTCACCAGAGTGAACCTGGATTACCCAGGGACCCCAATACTTGTAGCAGGTGATATTTATACGCAATTCATCGCTACAACGATAAAGGGTGATGCGCAAAAAACGAAATGGGTCACCCCCACGAGTAAAAGATGGGTGGCTTTCTTTGCAGAATGGAACAGGACAATGGCAAATGGCTGTTTTAATGGGGATGTCGCACCTGCAATCACATGGCGTTGCGGGAACTCTGTCTATTTTAGATTATATTTTTCTATCCCCGGAAGCATTAGAAATGTGCGAACACTTTGAGATTAAAGATGGAGGCTCAAGTGACCATAGAAGACTAGAAGCTGAAATGACCTGGCAATTAACCAAAAAAACTGAATATTTCAACCAATGTCTAATTGTTAACAATAGTAAAAATAGTGGGTGAAATTTAGGAAAAATTGTATTTATCTAAATGACAAACTGCAAAGGGTTTGTCAGGGCATGTCAGCCCCGGATTTTAAGCAAAATTGTGGTCCACTTCTTTTCCAGGACTTTCTGTGTTTTGTAGAAAATCCAGCAAGCTTAAGCCAACAGAAGATGAAGAGACAAGAAGATGAAGTGAAAACACCCCTCGCAACTTGTCGGCAGTGATGAATGCGATTGAGAATACACAAACATGTGCACAAACAACAGAAAGGGATTGGATTAACCAGCTGTCCAGCCAATATCAAAAACCATCTGGGGGACACAGTTTCATGATCCCTGATATTTCTTGGACCTTAGATTTCTCTGAAAGTGATATTGTAGATCTAATTAAAGACATCATCCTCTCGGCAGCTGGCCATAATGGTTTAACTTACCAGGTGTTGAAGGATAAAAAAAAACTTTGGTCAGGGCTGCTAACACAGCTATTAAGTGAAATCTTGAAGAGCAGAGTTTATCCTGCCTCCTGGAAGATGTCAATAATCATCCCCATATATAAGAGAGGGGATCGAACGGTTCCAACAAACCTCTGACCGATCTCCCTCCCCTTCCCTCCTCCGAGGGAAATTCTGTAAAGCAGCCCAGCCAGCGCTCCAGTATAGTTGGTGGTGATGTCCCTGACCTTGGGCGGCTGTCTCCCATGTGGGTTGACCACCCCCAAGTGCAGTGGCAGACCCAGGGAGCCCAGGCAGGGTCCCCCTCCCTTCCCAGAGGTAAATTCTGTAATGCATCCCAGCCAGACCTCCAGGATGGTCGGGGGTGATGTCCCTGGCCTTGGGCACCCGTCTCCCATGTTGGTCGACAATCCCCAAGCCCAGCAGCGGTTCCAGGAAGCCCTGGCAGGGTCCCCGACCTTTTCCTATGGGAGAAGCTGTAACGCAGCCCAGCCAGAGCTCCAGGCTGGGCTTGGGGATGGTCGACCCACATGGCACATGGGTGGCGGGTGCCCAAGGCCTGGGACATCACCCCGACCGTCCTTGAAATCTGGCTGGGTTTGCGTTACACCTTCTCCCTCTGGGAAAGGACGGGGAGCCCGCTGAGGCTCCCTGAAACCGCCGCTGGACTTGTGGATAGTCAAACCATATGAGGGACAACCACCCAAGGCCAGGGACATCACACCGACCATTCTGGATCTCGGGCTAGGCAGCATTACAGAATTTCCCTCGGGGAATGGAAGGGACCCTCGTAGGGATCACTGGGACTGCCGTTGGACTTGTGGGCGGTCGCCACTTTTTCTTTTCCGCCCAGGTAGGTGCACCCACACATGTGAGGTATTTTCATCTTGACACCTGTGGGAATGTGAGAAGGTAGGACATGTGTTGTTGACGGCGTGTTTCGGTGGCTGGGCAGAAGGAAATGTCTGAAAATGGTGGATTTTTTGCCAAATTTCAGACTTTGCCAGGGATTGTGGGTAATAAAGAATGGGATGATTTGCGCAAGTCAGATCTCTGTTGATTGCCACGGGTGTCTTCTTTTCTGAAATGCATGGGGTCCTGGGAAACGGGTTTCCTTGATGGCTGGGACACCCCAGGCCCAAATCTGTAGGTTGGCTCCCCAAACCCTTTGGGGGTTACCAGAGGTTTAGCCTTTTTCCTTTGTGCCCAGGTAGGTGCACCCACACATGTGTGGTACCATTTTTGTCGGGACACCTGTGGGAAAGCTGGAAGGTAGGACATGACATGTGTTTTTGACGGCGTGTTTCGTTGCGTGGGCAGAAGGAAATGTCTGAAAATGGTGGATTATTTGCCAAATTTCAGACTTTGCTGGGGATTGTGGGTAATAAAGTATGGGACAACTCGCACAAGTCAGACCTCTGTGGATTCTCACAGGTGTCTTCTTTTCAGAAATGCATGGGGTTCCCTGTTTTCCTTGGTGGTTTCGACACCCTAGGCCCAAATCTGTAGGTTGTCCACAAGAGCAAATTCCCGCAAAATTTGCTCGACCGAAACACTTGGGGTTACCAGTGGCTTAGCCTTTTCCCTTTGAGCCCAGGTAGCTTCACCCACACATGAGGTATCGTCTTCGTCGGGACACCTGTGGGAACTTGGGAAGGGTAGGACCTGTGTTGTTGGCAGCGTGTTTCGGTGGGTGGGCAGAGGGAAAGGTCAAACAATTGGGGGGTTTTTGCCAACATTTCAGACTTGGCCAGGGATTGTGGGTAATACATTCTGGGGTGATTCGTGCAAGTCAGCCCTCTGTGGATTCCCACGGGTGTCTTCTTTTAGGAAATACATGGGGTTCCCTGTTTTCCTTGGTGGCTTCGATACCCTAGGCCCAAATCTGTAGGTTGTCCAAAAGAGCAAAATCCCGCAGAATCTGCTCTGCCGAAAGACTTGGGGTTACCAGTGGTTTAGCCTTTTCCCTTTGTGCCCAGGTAGGTGCACCCACACATGAGGTATCGTCTTCGTCGGGACACCTGTGGGAACTTGGGAAGGGTAGGACCTGTGTTGTTGGCAGCGTGTTTCGGTGGGTGGGCAGAGGGAAATGTCTGAAAATTGGGGGAGGGGGTTTGCCAAATTTCAGACTTTGCCAGGGATTGTGGGTAATAAATTCTGGGGCGATTCGCGCTAGTCAGACCTCTGTGGATTCCCACGGGTGTCTTCATTTCGAAATGCATGGGGTTCCCTGTTTTCCTTGGTGGCTTCGACAACCTATGCCCACATCTGTAGGTTGTCCACAAGAGCAAAATCTGCTATGCCGAAAGAGTTGGGGTTATTAGTGGTTTATCCTTTTCCCTTTGCGCCCAGGTAGGTGCACCCACACATGCGAGATACCGTTTTCGTTGGGACACCTGAGGGAACAGCAGAAGGTAGGACATTTGTTGTGTTTGCGTGGTTTTCATACCATTTTCGAATATTAGCTGCTGCACTTTGGCACACAACCCTTTCCTTTCCCAAATGTGATCTACATTTAGTCGCTACTTTAGGCACTATACACTTTTTTTACCTATACAAGTCACCTACCCAACAAAAGGTCTGCCTGTGCTCTTTCAAAAAATGTATGCGTGCCATTCCTCACCACATTTGTTTTCCTTACTTACACATGCTAAGTACGTCTGTTCAGGCCGTAAGCATAAAAAACCTATGTACGATGGCTCAGTTTTTGGCTTGTGGTTTTGCTTGTTTTGTGAAACATTATGAAAAATGTGGGATTTCCTAACTGGAAGAGTCGGGGGGGGGGGGGAATGTAGCGGGGCATTGCTTTTCTCAGAATTCACAGAAGCCATTGCCTTACCGGGCCAATCATGTCCACCAGATACCTTTTTCATGTCGTTTTCCCAATTATTCCCCAAACTATGGAATTTTTCCCTACATAGTTGTTGCCTGACCTGCGCAAATCACCCCTTCCTAAACTTGTCTGTAATTACTATGAATATATGAAAACTCGTTTTTTATAAATTGAAAAAAGTAGATTAATTTCTGCTAAATTTCACTAAAAAATAAAAAAATAAAAATAAACTTGGAATGTTGTCTACTTTTCAGAAATGTATGCCTTTCTGGCTTCCCATTCAGCTTTCCTACCCTCCTCTTCCATTCCGACCACACATGTCCTATTGGGAAAAAAGGCCAAAATCGCCTACCTCTCAAAAAACGTCTGGTAACCATATCAAAATGTTTTTTTTGTTTCCACTCAACCTGTTCTTGAAAGCCTGAAAAATAGCGAATACGGCACAGCAAACCATTAGTTCCTAGATCCTACAAGGAATAAACCACAGGATTCTTTGTACATCATTTTATTGGCATTTTCTGAAAGAACCCAACATATTCTTCCTTTTTGGCTAATTTCTCTCACCGTTACGACCGCCTACATGTGGGGAAAAAAGGGGCCAAATTTGACTAAGATATCTCATGCAACAAAAAAGTTACAAGGGATTGAATGGCGACATACTGAAATCACCAAAAAAGGCCTTTGCATTGGGGCTGGGGGAGAACCCTTGCTAGTTAAGGGGTTAAGAACACATGTCATTAAAAAGAGGCTCAGCCGGTTCGTGGACAAGAAGTACGGAAGACTCCATGAATGGCACTTCTGTCTCGCGTCTCATTGTTGGGCTGCAGGTTGATGCCATGTGACCACGGTACTGCAGCCCAGCATGTGTAACCTGGGAGACCCCAAGACACTGTCTTGCTGTGTGACTACGCCGCAGTTGCTAGCCCGGGAGCCCCCTGCAATTGATGTCCTTCTGTGTGAACATGGCAATCAGGGTGATCCCTGCAACTGTCTGTGCCATGTCCCCACAGCACTATCTGCACCTGCCCCCCAGCACTGATCTGGCCTACTGGTCCAGCCCACAACCCAAAAAACTTGATAGAGCGAGAGAGACTGACTCCTATGTAATGAGCAGTTTAAATATCAGCATTTATTATGTACTTATCAGAAGTGTGGTTCATTGGGGTACTGTACAGTCAATCACCCAATGGAAGCTGTCACTCATTAATGGCACGGCCAAACCAGAACCGGGTTGGGTCACAAACGCTTCTCTGGTGTATGTAATTGGCCCATACAGTTGGGTCACATTGTTTTTTTTATCCGATTTGCCTTTTCAGTCAAAGTGCACATGAGGCATAGTCGGAGGGGGCCACAAGGGCGCGCCTCTCAGAATCCAGGTCCGTTAGTGCATCTAGGGGGGCACCATGGGGTTACCAGGGCCTATTGTTTCATGCGATCAACAATAATCCTCCCACTTCCCCCAGACCTTCTGGAATTTCCTGCGGCATCCCCTAGCCTTATAGATGCGTCTTTCCAGGGATGCACATCTATCTACTTCGTTAGTCCACCTGTTCATGCTCAGTCTATCCGGTGAGCCCCAAGTTGCAGCGGTTTGTCTCTTCCCCACACCCAGTGCTACTTCAAGAAAAGTTTTCTCATGACTAGTAAAGTCTGTCTCGCCCCATATCCCCAGCAGTATCAGTTTTGGGTCATGTGGAACTGGTGACCCCAAGGCATTTGAGATTTTGTCAATATATTTCTTCCAGAAACTCTGGATTGTGTCACAACCCCATACCATGTGTAAGAAAGTGGCATCATTTCTTTTGCAACGCAGGCATTCCCCATTGTCCACCTACGCCCAGTGGAGCATCGCTGTACGAGAATAGTACACTCGATGTAGTTTTTTGAGTTGAATGAGCCTCAGCTTAGCATCAATACCAATCCCCCGTGCCAACATTGGTGCCTCCACCCATTCCTCAGTTTCCAGTGGGCCCAGGTCCCTTTCCCATTTCTCTCTTAGTCTAAGCAGTTCCTGTGTTCCGAAGGAATTGAGGACCTTATAAAGCGTTTAGGTGACTTTGGTCGTGATGCGCTCAGGAAAGACATTGGCCTCGAGGGGAGAGCATTTGGGGATATCACTCAGATTGGAAAATTGGGTGTTTATGGCATTTGTTAGTTGCATATGTCTGAAGTAGTCACCTGATTGGATCCCAAATTCCCCTTGCAGAGCCTCGAAATCTAGAAGGTATCCATCCCGTACCACATCTGCAAGTGTGCAGATGCCCTGTCTCTCCCAGATTGTGAAGTGCCCCATTTTCTGAATCTCAGGGAGGTTTCTATTATGCCACAATGGTTAGTTGAGTGTTGGTTTGTTTTTCAACCCAATATGTTGGTGAGCCTCTTCCCAGGCCTGACGGATGTGTAGTGTCATCTTATACATCCCCAACATGTTTTTGTTTACATCGTATAGTATCTTAGTAGTGGTGATCGGGCCTAGTTTGCTCATCTCAGCCCCAATGTGCAGGAGTGTGGGGTCTCCATGTATCGAGTCGTTCACCACCCCTATCTGTGTCACCCAGTAGTAGGTGCGGAGGTACGGCAGACCTATCCCTCCCTCCCACACTGAGCGTTGCAAGGTTTTAAGGGCGATGCAGGGTTGCATTTCGCCACATAGCTGCCCATCGGAGGATGCCATCTATAGCAGCAAAGGTGGTTTGGGGGATGTGGAATGGGGCATTCTGGAGGACATACAGGAAGCGTGGGAGTGCTAAAACATCTTGTACAGGGCCGCCTGCCCATTAATGTCAGGGGGAGGGTTTGCCAGTGGGACACGTCAGCCGTGAATCTATCCACCACAGGCTGTAGGTTTAGCTGGAGAAAGTCCTCCAGGACCGGACTAATGTGTATGCCAAGATAGGTGAAGCCTAGAATCGAGGTCTTGCAAGGCCATTGTTCAGGGATTGAAGCATCTCCTTCTTGGAGTGGGAAGAAGATTATTTGTAGTTTGTTAACTTGGAGCCCACCAAATGTTTGATATTCTGAAAGAATATGCGACACCACCGGGATCGACACTGTGGGGTTACTGAGATATATGCAAAGGTTGTCCACATACAGTGAAATACGGTCTTCTCTCCCCCAGGGCCAGGAGAATCCAGTCCAGTTCCCATCAGTTCTAAATCTTATTGCCAGCGGCTCTATAGCAAGGAGAAATAGCAATGGGGATAAGGGTCATCCCTGCCTGGTCCCACGCCCCAACGTAAACACCCTGGAGAATTTGTCGTTCACCCTTACAAATGCCTCTGGAGAATCGTAGAGCAATTTCAACCAGGCCATGAATCCTGGCCCAAAACCCACCCGACCCATGATGTCCCACAGGGCGTCCCACCCCACAGAATTGAACGCCTTCTTGAAGTCCACAGCCAGAAGTGCTAGTGGGTCCGAGATGGCGGAGGCCTGCTCTATGGCAAGATGTATCCTACGCAAGTTCATCCGGGTAGATTTATCGGGCATGAACCTGCACTGGTCCGGGTTGACCAGGGATTCTATCAGTCCTAGCTAATAGAGAGTAGTCTATTAGCTAGGACATGTGCGACTATCTTAGCCTCCCCGTTTATTAAAGATATGAGCTGGTATGATGCACAAAGCTCCGGGGCTTCCCGGGTTTGGGAATCACAACTATGCATGTTCTCCTAAGGTCCTGGGGGAGGCGTCCCTGATCTCTGCTTCTTAGGAACATGCAATGTATGTGTCCAGTTATCGCTCTCCCGAGCCTCTTCCAGGTTTCGATCGGGAATCCATTGGGCCCGGGGGATTTCCCTGACAGGAGCTGTGACAGTGCAGTCGATATTTCCTCTTCCGTGATCCCAGAGGTCAGCAGAAGTGTTGCGGGGATCCAGCAGAGTTAGAAGGCTGGCAATGTCCCTTTGCTGGATAGCTGGGGGTTTACTGCCTTGAGTCAGATTCTTGTGTACGTCGTGGGGGTGAAAGTTTCTCCACGCTCCGCTGCGCATCACTGGCGGTTGTGCTTGCTAAAGCAGGGCACCACTGAGACACAGCAGGCTGGTGGTGACTCTCTCGGGTGTCCGACTCCGCTGCCCAGCCGTACAGATCAGCAGTACTGGTTGCTGGGTATGTGAGCTCAGTCCTTTACTTTGAGCTTTTTAGTCGCTGCTCCCCCAGTCGCAGTCCGCTGCCCGCTGCCATTTTGGCCAGAGCTCCCGCTTCTTTGTATTTTTTGGCTTCGCACTGGGTTTTCTCAGGCAGGATTGGAGATGGTGGAGGCACATTTCGCCCAACGACTGTGTGTTAGTAGCTCTCCGCTGATGTGTTTCTGATATATTCCGCCACGGATAGCAGGATTTTAATGCATGATAATGTCGGCGGCTGCAGGAGCGCTTAAGGACTCGCGTCCTCATTGTTCGCCTTATGGCCACGCCCCTTTGTATTCGATCTTTGAGCAGTAGTTATGGGACATCCTGAAAGTATATGTCCTTCATACATTCCTGGAGACATCCAAAAGCAGGATAGCTCAGGGAGCAACATGTGCAATGTTACACACCGTACGCAACCATGCAGTATGCAAAGGAATTTCACCTGACCCTAATTATCATAGTATTTTGCATTCCCTGAACCACGTTTTTTTTACCTCTGCTGAGAGTACAGTCTCTACCTGGCACCATCCCATCCATGTTTAATGGCATTGCTCAACAGCCTGGGAAATTGGTAAAATGCTCAGCTGTACCCATCCATTCAGGTTTTGAGTGCAATGGGACCTGCTCTTACTGCCTAGAGCAATCTACAAGGAGGCAGAGGTGCACCTAGGCTGGAATTTGGGAAACAGGAGGTCTAACCCTTCAAATGTTGGGAGAGGTGCCAACTTCAGAGACTGTGGGGAAGGGGCAAACTTACTTGTATGGGGTGATCTAACTTCTTCACACATTGTAATAAGACTATTCTAGTGCAGCTTCAATGTTCCAATTTACAATGTGACAAGCAATTAACGCTCTCCTTCATGTCTGAAACCACACACTTAAGAACTGCTGTGAGAATGAGCTGTGTCCTGCCCCCTACCCTTCTAATCACTCCCCTGACATGCAAGTACAAATCCCCATCAATTTCCTAAAAACATATGCATACGAATGGAGGTGCTAACAATGAAACGCTTTACATTAGTAATTGCTGAGCTTTTGTTAACTGTGCAGCCACTGGCACTGTTTATCGTCTGTGCCCTGCCTGTCGAAGGCTCTGTAGGTCAGGCAGGTAATGTCAACATAACCCAGCATTTCGGGAGGGTTGGGGGAGGGACTGAATCTCAACCTGCCCACTTGCACTATGCGCCACCTAGCTACAGCTCATAATTTCCTCACCAAAGCAGCAGCAGCGATAGAAATTATTTGTATAAAAGAATTATTATTTTAAGTTGTCCTTGGAAAAATGCCAGAAGGTGTACTGACATTTTATACTGCCTAGACAGGATGTATAACGACTGTGGAATATATCCCCTAACTTCTGAGAGCTGACAGGTGGATGCTTTCCTCAGGACCTTGGTACTGTCATAGGGTATACACAAGCTCTATGAACGAACAGGCTGGCTATAAAACAAGAATCCTGTTGCCCCGTGCCCACATAAATGCACTTTTAGCTCGGACTGCCTTGGAAAGAGATTCCATATCAACACCTTCTGTGTCCAGGGTCAGCTGGCGATGCATATGAGCATTACAGACTGCCTACGCACTAGTGCCTTGGAAATATATTACTGAAAAAGTGCCACAATGTCTTGCAACATGGCCCTGGCAGGTTGTGACCCCAGTCATCGATTTGAAAACCGAACAGAAGAGACCATGACAGCATTCTCTCTCGGTTCTCCTGCCAGTCATCAACGTTTCACTGGGCTACTGGTTTACTGATGACCATCCCCAGGGGTACGCAAGTTAATTGTGACAGGGAAAGAAGTGCAGACTGGGCAGTGCAATTACCCCCAATACGATCATCATCCCTTCTTCCAGAATGGCTTCACGCTTCAGCAAGACATTATACAAAACCCCTTGATAGGTGCCAGCCTGTTTATACCAACAAAACTATTGTTAGTATTTCAGGGAGGCAGACCTCTGTGAAATGCACTTTAAAAAACACAATTTCCCTCGTTTTCAGGGACGAGGAGGCATACCACACAGCAGACTTTGCTTTGACTCGGGGAGAGACAGTATGGAGCCCTAAACAAAGGGCCATTTGTACTGCATCTTCTCTCCGGCCCAGAGGGGGCTCAGCCCCAAATTCATTCTCCTGGCAGGTGCCCGGGCCCCGGAGCACTCGCTTAGTCGATGCCCCTGCATGCCAGTCAGCAGAGCCGTTGCTAGGGTAGGGCTAAGGGGGTTATAGCCGTGTGTCTCTTGGTTGCAGCCCCAGATAAAAGCTCAGGGGGTACAATCAAAAGGCCTGCTAGCCCCGGGTCCCGACAGTCCCAACATTAGTGTAGCCCCAGATCTTTTCCAGACGTAGCAACACCCCTGCCAATCAGTAACTGTTTAGATTATACAAACAAACAACTGTCAACAACACAAAAGCACAGACAAATATATAAAATGAATCATGAACACTTGAAGCATCGTCCACATTGATGGTTCATCATGTATCCTTTCTCCCATAAAAGGAGTCGAGGCCTACCGAGAGATTTCCCGGTATCCCGCCTAGCCAATCCAGCATTGGGCGTGATCTGTAATTAGCGTGGGTTCTAACAACTTCTATGTATATACCTCTAGTTCTGGTGACTAAAGTGGAACAGACAAAAATAGGTCTATTCTAGAGAAGGATTTGTGGACTGTCGAATAAAATGTAAGTTCCTGCACACCCTGATGATGGAACCTCCAGGATTCAATAACATCCAACTCTCTCAACTTTTTCGTTATGCTTTCAAATTCCAAAGGGCTGCCAGTGAGGCCGGGGAGGTTTTGTAAATCAAGGACTGACACAGTTGAAATCCTTCCCTATAATCAGCTCTCCCTCCCTAAACAGTTTAATAATTGGAATCAGACATGCAAATAATTTTTCTTGATTGTCATTCGGGCAGTAAAATGCCATCATGGTCCAGGGAAAACCCTGCAGTGAACCTTTTAATGCTAGATATCTCCCCTCAGGGTATGCTAAAACCTCCTTGCCCCAGAAATGAGAATCCTGTGCCAACAGGATAGCGACACCTTTCCTCTTAACTCCTGCACTGCTAAAGTAACTCTGTGGAAACTCTCATTGGGACAGAAAGTGGATCTCTTGGAGGAAAGCACTATCCCATTTTGGGGACTTCAGTTGCCTCAATCCAATTTATGCTTAATTACGGGAATTGAGGCCACAAACGTTCCATGAACCCACCCGCAGCTCTGGTTTCAATCTGAGAATTATTTGTACCTGTGAGCAACGCCTACAACCCAAAGAGACTTGTATATGCTGCCATATCGAGGATCCTGGTGATCAGAACAATAACATGAAATTAACTATGTCAAAAGAGACAACTGTTAACATGAAACCCCTGCAAATACGATCAAGCAACTTACCAAGTGGCTCTATCATGGAAGTGATTCTGAAGCGCCAAAGCCGAACCAACTCCCCCCAAACATTCTAACTTTCGATCTCTTTCCCCCACAAGAAACCAACCCTCCCTCCCCTTCCCACCCCACAACCTCAATGAGCTGAGCCGCCTGAACTTCAAGCGTTCATCACGATTATCAACATCAGAGGTAAATGTACACTCTGTCTGTTCAGCCTTCGGGTGTCTTTCCATACAGAGGGATCAGCCCGTGCAGTTGAACGTAGAAACACTCCATACCAAGACCCCCACCCGGAGAAGCTAGGAGTCTACTCATCAATGTGACGGCTTAGCCACTTTGCTTATGCCCTTGTTTGGAGGGCCTCACGGCTTATGATGCTTCTTCCCCGGGTCATGAAACTGGCCTAGATGACTGTTGTTACCATCCTCTTTGTCCGTCTCTTCTGCTTCCATCATTGCCGATACCTTCTCTTCCCTTGAGATGGAGTATTTCTTTCATTTTAGTTCTAAGAGCAGTTTGCATGGGAAGCCCCACCTGCATGGGATCTTCCGATCTCGTAACCACAAAGTGACCAGGTTCCGCTTTTTACGTCAGTGGAGAGTTGCCTGGGATAGATCTTGATACAACTGAAGTCTAGAGTCTCTGATCCGAACCTCATTTTGTTTTCGGGCTTCTTGCATCACCTGTTCTTTCTGGCGATAAAAGTGTACCCTTGTAAGGAAATCCGAGAGCAGGTTATTCTTATTCCGGACAGCTGTGTAGACCATGTGTGTGCGATCTAAAATAATGTCCTCGCTGTCTGGTATCTTTAGTATGGAGCGAACCAGACTCTCCACATAGGAGTTTAGCTCTTGGGACTCCTCTGATGCAAATATGTTTTTGGCTGGAGCGGTGTTCTTCATCTTCTTGCTCTAGTTGTTGCTCAAGGATCTCCATCCTTTCTGAGAGGAGAGCCTGCTCATGGGCTAGCTCCCCCGCTGCAATCTCTATTTCAACAGGTCTGGACACCACATCCTTTACGTGAGACTGGAGGCCCGCAATTGTACTCGCTAGCTTATCTGCACTACCTTGGATTTTGTGTTTTGGTTCAAGCAGCATGAACTTGGTATCCGCTTTTGTTGCTGGTGCGTCCGGCAATTCTTCAATTGAGGGAGGGGGTCCTGAGGCATGCACCTGGGCACTGATCTGTAGGGAGGCCTTCTTGGAAGAAGATTACTGCGTCATCAGCATTTGCTTTATGGCAGCTGTGGAGTCCACCTTCCATACGCCCACTCCTGAAGCCATGGCGTGCTGGTATTCCCATTAAGATGCATCTTGCCACTATCCCCTTCAAAGAGCAGCGGATTACAGCCTTCGGGTAGTCACCAGCTTATGGGTACCTTAGAACAGCGGGAACCACACCAGCCAGCATCCTCAAGCGTACAGGGCCAGGTGATATTATATGAAGTTATTTATAACGCGCCTGTTCACAAGTGCTTCTAGGTGTGCACACTTATAGAAGCAGGGTGTGCTACGCTTTCCAAGTGGGCCCCCAGCAGATCTGACTTCAGGTCCTCGCAGCTTCTCAATGTCTCCAGAATCGGGGTACTAGCGTGACTTCTGAGCAAAAAGCCAAGCGCTCCTCTTCCCCGGCTCAATCCTTAAGTGGCAGCAGTTTCCCACTTTCTTGGGGCTCTCTCCATGCTGACCATGATCATTACAGTGCCTGGGAGTCATCGGCTGCCCCCGCCATCTACTCCTCTCCTTCAGGTGATGGTCATTGCACACATTAACACTAGGTTTCTCTGGAGGGACCACGTTCTCTTTGCCCATTTGGGCGGCGTCAGTGTGACTCAATATTTCTGTCCCTGGGTGGCACTCACCTGCGATTGCCGGCACTGTGTCTCCACAGCAGCAGCTACCTTCTCCCAGTGCCACCGCTGCTTGCTCTCTCATGCCACATGGAAAGTGGTTCCCTCGCAGCACCTAGGCAGCCATCTCGCCAGGCTCCTCCTCTGCCTGCTCTGGCACCCTCGGGAGGACTGAGAGCTTCAGGGGCCGCCGCTCCTCACTGGAGCCAGTCTCAGCTCTTCGATGTGTACGGCAAGCGGCCGCCATCGTGACTGTGTGGCTTCCAAGACACTTCATCAGGGCAGCGACCCCAGACTTCGTGCCAAGCCCAGGTCAGTCGAGTAGAGTTGGGAGGAGGGAGTCAGCTTTCGTACCCCTTCTTACAGGGAACATGAAGAGGGTAAACCCTTATTTTGGGGCTTGTTCCAGCCTCAGCTCATTAGAGCTCATAGGTCTGGCATCCGTGCAGTCTTTCGCTCGGCCACACCTCCCTGGGCGATATACTTTTTAAAGTGTCTGTCTTCCTGTTTTTGCAATAATCTGCTGATGGAACCAAATTATTAAGAAAACAGTAAGGGGTGGCATTGCCTGGTGCCAGGCGAGAAGGATGCGAGGTTGTGAGCTCGGTTGAAGGCCTTGACTAAATCCTGAATTAAATCCAGCAAATAACATCAAACAGGTCGGCGAGTGGTTGCAGACTTGAGCACAACATCATGGAACCATCTGGGGAGCAGCAACGGGCTGTGGAGAGGGCGGCGGTGAAGAAGTGGTGTAGTGGAAGCTGCGGCCGCCATTGTAAGTGCAGGCTGCAGATGGCACAAAAAGCCGAAAAAGGAGGTTGGCTTTAAGACGACTGTGTGGGAAAATGCGACAAAGGGACCCGGCGGGCCGCAGAGAGGATGTCCTGGGCCAGAGAAGTGCGCTGTGGCAGCCTGCAGAAGCTATGGTGGAGTGCCACTCCGAGACTGAGGATGACCAGAGGAGCAGCAGAAAGGGTGCTGACCCAGGGTAGAGTGGACGACCAGTGAGGACAGAAGGCACGGGATCCGGGCAACTTTGTGGATCTCTCTGGAAGAGCGGTGGTGAGTTACATGGAGCTTCGTGGAGAGTTGGGCGGACTGAGGCACTGCCGGCACGCGACGAGTATGAGGGCCAGAGTCCTAGGGCACAGAGAGGAGCAACAAGTGGTGTGAAGAGGGTGAGAGGGGTGTGTTACCCACAGCAGTGACCTGAGTACAGGACACGAAAGGTAGCCCACAGAGAATGCGGTTGGGTTGACCGAGAAGGGAGAAGCCCGAAGCAATATCGGTAGCAGCAAGGTGAGTGCAGAAAGGGCAGCACAGGACCAGTGGAGTGAGGAGCAGTGGGCCTGTAGTGAAAAGGGTCAAGGGAAAAGGTCTGGGAAAAGGTAGCAAAGGCACTGAGGAGGCCCATATAGATAACATCACATTGCAGCAGAAGATGGGCTCAAAGATCCAGCCTGAGAATAGTCACCCGGGAGACAAGACAGTAAGCAGGGAAGACGGCGAGAAGGAGGTGACGGAAACAGTGGGGTGGTAGAGAGTTATCAAGTTCCAGAGATATACCAAGGACTGAGCTGCATAACCAGAGTAATCCCCCCTGGGGGTAAAGGTCTTTGAAAATGGTGAAAGGCCAACAACAGAAGTTGGACGACTTTTTGGGTAATAAGGGGAAACGGGCTAAACCAAACGGTAAAGAGATGAAGGATCCACCCAGGGTCACGCCGGAGGGAGACACGATGACCCTAGGTGATGTGATGGCAGCCATTAAAGAGGTGAGATCCTCGCTGGAAAGCAAGGGTACAGGTAGTGGAATGGAAGTGGAAGTGTACCTGGTAAGAGCGAACCTCAAGAAAGTGAGTGAAAGAGTTACTGAAGTGGAACAGTGGGTAGGAACTGCTGAAGACAATATTATGGTGTTGGAAAATAACTTGATGGGATTGGCAGTGGCAATGAGGACCCTCGAGGAGAGTGTAGAGGATGCCGAAGGTCATTCCAGGCTATGTAATATAATGATTTTGTGGGTGGCTGACGGGGAAGAGGGTCATAGTACTGAACTATGTGTGGGAAAACGCCTCGTGTAGAGACGCTCGCCATCAAAGGGCTATTCAAGTTGTTTTCAATAGTAAAAGCCCACAGGGTGCCAGGCAGGAAGCCTCCGGTGAGAGCACGACCCAGGGCAATAATAGCTAAATTCTTTAATTTTAGATCCGGGCTGCAGTGCTCCAGGAAGCCAGATGACGAGCATCATATGTGGTGGGCATTTCTAAGCGCCTTTTGTTTCCTGACTTTACACAAGAAGTGCAGCAGCAAAGGATTTATTTATTTATTTGGATTTGTATAGCGCACATCTGCCCAGGGGCATCGTGGCGCTGAAAGCATTCTTACTTGTTACAGGCAAACATGGTATAGATATGGATACAGTGCTGAACATATATGCATGATTATATACAGTTGTGCTTATTTACATACAGTTGTGAAAAAACAGTTAGGAAGGTGGGGTGGAGTTAGTTAAACAGCGTGGTTTTGAGTAGTCTGCGGAAGACATGGTAAGAGTTTTCGTTCCTAAGCGCTGTGGGGAGTGCGTTCCAGTTTTTGGGTGCTAGGTGTTGGAAGCTAGACCCCCCAGTTTGCTTCTTTTGAATGTGGGTACGTAGGTCTGGTTGGTCATGTGTGACCTTGTGGGTCTAGTGGATGTGTTAAGGGTGATTCTTTCAGAAAGATAGGGCGGAGCCTTGGCTGAAAGGCATCTGTGGGTGATGGCAATGGATTTGAATAGTATCCGTTCTTTTATTGGTAGCCAGTGGGCTTTTTTCCTGGCTTGGGAGATGTGCTCCCTTTTAGGGATGCTTAGGGCTGCTCTTAGAGCATTGTTTTGTGTGACTTGCATTTTTTTTAGGTTTTGTGCAGACGTGCCCAGGAAGAGAGCATTGCAATAGTCCAATTTGGTACCTACTGTGGCTCTAGCTACGGCCAAGCACTTTTTGGTGGATAGGAAGGGTTTAACGGCATTGATTATCTTCGTGGTGAGTGCGGCAGAGGAGGCTATGGCATTGACTTGCCGTGTCATGGAGAGAGTGGAGTCAAGGTATACTCCTAGCGTTTTTACTGCAGTGGAGACTGTGATGGTGGAATTATCTATGTTAAAGGATTTGTACTGCGGTGGGAGTTTGTTTAGTGTTTCTTTGGTGCCAACTAGTAGGATCTCTGTTTTGTCCCCGTTTAGGCAGAGGCCGTTGGCTGCCATCCAGGTTTGGATGGCTGTATAGATCTTGGTTAATGCTGCTGCGTCTTGTTCATAGACCCCTGCGAGAGGGAGCAGGACTTGCGTGTCGTCAGCATAATTGGTGTATGCTATGTGACGACGGTCCAAGTCATTGAACAGTGGGAGGGTGAAGAGGTTGTATAGGGTGGGTGCAGTGCATGAGCCTTGTGGGACGCCACAGTGGATGGTGGTGGGGGTAGCGCTTGCAGAGTCTGAAAAGACTTTCATAAGTCGGCCCTCGAGGAATGATTTGACCCAAGAGATGGCTTCTGGCGAGAAGTGGGCTTCATTTTTGAGTTGCGTGCCTAAAATATTGTGATTGACCAGGTCAAAGGCGGCAGATAAGTCTAGCAGGAGCAAGAGTGCAGGTTTGCCTTTGTCCATGATGTCATTTAGTTGGATTTTGAGGTCTAATAGGGCTGATTCGGTCCCATGCCCCGGGCGGAATCCCGATTGCCTTTTTCCTAAAATGCGGTTTTCTTCCAGGTATTCCTGTATTTGTGTGTAGGCAACTTTGTCGAGGATCTTGAGCAGGAAGGGAACGGTTGTGATGGGTCTATAGTTGTTGGCGTTTTCGGGATCTAGAGTGGGTATTTTGAGATCAGGGCGCACCCAGGCTTCTTTTAGGCTGGTTGGGACTGAGTTTGAGTTGAAGGACGCATTGCTGAAGGTTTTAAAAAATGGTGCTAGTGTTTCTACGCAGTATTTAACTAGTTTAGCGGGGCAGGCGTCGCCTTTACAATTAGAAGGTTTGATTCTGTTGACGATGTCGACTACCTCTTTTTCTGAGACTTCTCTAAATTTGAAAGGAGTAAAGAGCTTAGTCTTTGTGTTCTCAGTCACAGTTTCCGTATTGGATGCCGATAGGTTGTGCTGAATGAGATTTTTGTGGTGGTCTATGATTTTTGCTTGGAGGAGTTCAATTTTGTTTGAGGCCGGACTGTATGGTGTTACACCAAGCTTGGTCCTTAACAATCTCTTGAGACTTAGTAGCCGGTGTGGATAGTTCCTTGAAGATGGCGAAAAGCTCTTTGGATTCAGAGGAGGCGTTGGAGATTCTTTCATTGTAGGACGCGGATTTGGCTGCTATGATACTTTTTTTGTATTGGGTGGCCAGTGATTTGTAGGAGGATAGCGAGGATGCGTTGGGCGCACTTTGCGATAGGTTTAGGGCTTTGCGTTTTTTGGTTCGTAATTCTTTTAGTTCTGCTGAGAACCAAGTATTTGAGTGTTTGGTATTTTTTGATTTTTTTTCTTTTGTAGAGGGGCGATGATATCTATGGCAGTGCTAATGGTGGATTTGTAGATATCCGCCAGCGCAGCTGGGTCTGATGTGGCAGGGAGGTTAGAAGTGAGGGTGTCTAGGTAAGGTAGGATATTTTCTTTGGTGATGTTCTTGGCGCTTCTGGCCAGGGATGGAGGTGCTGGCTTGAGTTTTTTTCCCGAGTTGTTAGGAATAGGGATGAGGAAGTGAATGAGAAAGTGGTCGGACTATGGGGTAGGTGTGATGGAGCTGATGTCGATGCTACAGTTGTGGTCAGCTATCCAGTCAAGAGTACGTCCTTTGTTGTGGGTAGGCTGGAGTACTTTATGTTCAAAGCCCAGTTCCTGGAGAACTTGTGCTAGTGTAGTGGAGGGTCTATCTTTCTGGTCGTGGAGTCCCAGGTTAAGGTCTCCTAAAAGGATAGTTTTGGTTGTAGTTTTAAGGTTTTCCCCTAGTAGATGTGAGAGGTTGTCCTGAAAGTCCAGTATTGGGCCTGGTGGGCGGTATACTAGATTGAGGGTGATGGTGGTATTGGGAGAAAGTGCGATCTTGGCAGATAGCGAATCTAAGTTCTCCCCTAATTTGGAGGAAAGTTGTCTTATTTCTAGGTGATCTTTGACTATGAGGGCTACCCCCCCAGCTGTGGATAGTGTTCTGTCCTGTCTAAGGATGGAGTATCCTGATGGGATGGCTAGGGAGATGGTCGGGCCGCCGGCATTGTGTAGCCAGGTTTCGGTGATGGCGAGAATGTCAAGGTCGAGGTTGGTTAGAAGGTCATGAATTTCAGTAGCGTGGGCAGGGAGGGATCTGGCATTAATTAATGCACATTGTAAATCTGGGCATGGCAGTGGAGGTGGGGTGGTATTCTGCCCTTTGGCTGCCTTCTTGGTAGTGGCCAGTTTGTGGTGTTCTGAAGTTGGTTTGTTTACAGTTTTGTCTGGTTGGGTTTGCGGTGAGGATCTGGAGCGGAGGCCTAGTATTTGATTTCTAGAGTTAGTAGCTCTGGGGTGCGTCGAGGGCGTGCTAGGTTTGTGATCTGTGGGTTTGGTGAAGAAGGATGGAAGGAAGGGTGTGGGGGGGATGAGTGTTGACGGTGGGGGTGTGATGTTGGGCATGATGGGTGAGTGCAGGGCAGCGATCAGCTATCAATCAACATTGGCTAGGTGTTTGCAACACAGTGGCTAGGTATAGGCAACACAATGGCTAAGAGTGGGCAACACAGTGGCTAGATATAGGCAACACAATGGCTAGGTATAGGCAACACAATGGCTAAGAGTGGTCAACACAGTGGCTAGGTATAGGCAACACAATGGCTAGGTATAGGCAACACAATGGCTAAGAGTGGGCAACACAGTGGCTAGGTATAGGCAACACAGTGGCTAGGTATAGGCAACACAGTGGCTAGGTATAGGCAACACAGTGGCTAGGTATAGGAAACACAATGGCTAAGAGTGGGCAACACAGTGGCTAGGTATAGGCAACACAATGGCTAAGAGTGGGCAACACAATGGCCAGGTATAGGCAACACAATGGCTAGATATAGGCAACACAATGGCTAAGAGTGGGCAACACAGTGGCTAGATATAGGCAGCCGGGCTACCCATACAGTTATTAATCATGCTCACTCTGAGAGTGATCAGCATGTGCATGGCATAGTGGTGTGCTTACAGTAGCACGTGCTATGTAGCCGGCGATAGTCTGAATAGTTAAATATTAGGGGCAGGAATGCAGAGTCAGCGGTTGGGATCTCAACAGTGTTACCTTTGAGTTGGGTAGCGTTGGTCGGTGTAGTTCAGGCAGGGGTCCTGGCATGCGGCATGACGGCTGGTGACAGGCTGAGGACAGGTCCTGGCCTTGTCTCCTCGGGCCTTGCTGACGTGGGCCGGCTTCCACCTGCCGGCTCACGGGATAGGCTGCAGATAAAGGATGTCCTATGCAACGGCTAAGGCAGATGCAACTGAAATATATGATGTTCTACCCAGCAAAATTAAAGATCTTGGATCGGGACAAATCATTTTTTTTTATAAACCGGAAGAAGTATGGGACTAGATCGAAAGGTGAGGACATCCCGGATGGGACCAAAGGCAGAGAAGCAGCATTTCACATTGGAAAGGGGGAGTGCCTGATCCGTCGGAGGGTCGGATATGGGAGCAGGATCAATGGACAGGGTTCTTGTAAACTCTAATGGTAACTTGTCCAAGAGTAGGGCAAGGCTGTACCAGGAGACGGGGAACTGATGGGACGGGCAAGTGAAAAGCGACAGGGTACTGTGATGGATACCTGGCACCAGCAAAGAGGGTGATGTTGGGGCTACCTGTGGTAGGGGAGAATATTAGCTATGGGGCTAGGGGAGGGCTGCTCTCTTGCTAGATACGGTTGAGGCGCTGGGAGAACAAAGAAATATGGGGAATTGGGTGGTAAAAGCTTGGTGGGTGCGGGTGGGATCCTTCCAGTGGGGTGGGGTGGGGTATGGGGAACAGTATTCTTTGCCCTCACTGGGAGCAGGAAATCTGATTGAGAGATAGGGGATAGGGGGTCAGCTGTGCCCTTCGGTTGACAGCGACAGTTCACTCGTTTGTTTTATTGATTCTCTGTTGCACTGTTGAAGTTGAGGGATTAAGGCTTTCCTTCTTTGGGGAGGCTACAGATGCTTCTCAGGGTAGGAAGTTTGGGGTCGAGGAGTGGGGATTAGAAGGGTGGCGCATCTGGCATGGGAAGGGAGCGGCAGTGGAGATGGACAACAGTTGCATTATTGAGGATTCCCAAAGGTCTGAGAGGGTCATATTGTAGTACAAGGAGGATAGAATGGGGGAGGTAAGAAGGAAATGTCTGACCTGGAATGTGAATGGTTTGGGGGACAAGATTCAAAGGGGGCGGTCTTTCAGTTTTTGCGACGTCAAGGCCCTGAGGTGGTATTGCTACAGGAGAAACAAATACAGGGGAATAATTGGCAATTCCTTGGGAGGACCTTGTTCTCTGGAGTATTTAATTTGGGATACACATATTAAAAAAGATGGTCTGATGGGAAACTAAACGGGTGGTGTTGGATGAACAGGGTAGATACTTATGTGTTAGTGGCAAAATGAATAGGGAAAGGGTCACTTTGGTCAATGTATACGCCCTCCTCCCAGGCAAAGAGACATTGATGAGGAAGGTGATTTTGGGAGAGGATACCGAGGTGATAGTGGGTGGGGGTTGATTTTAATGACACAATGCAGAATTTGAAGGATTGCCATACCAAGGTGGCAATGCGGCCAGGGTGGAACACGCAGTTGCAGTAATGGGCAGGAACATTGAGTTTAAGGGATGTGTGGAGGGATAAACATCCGAGGGAGAGGGAGCATTTGTTTCACTCTGAGGTTCATGGCTCGCTATCACGTATTGACTACTTCTTTAGTACCGGGGCCAGGGTATGTAGGGTACGGGAGGTGGAATATTTCCTGAGGGGTTTGTCTGATCACTCCCCGCTGTTGATGAAATAGGGACTGCAAAGGGAGAACCCGCAGGGAGTCGGGTCGCTGGAAACATACCATTTTTTGTTACCTGATTTGGGTGCTACTCTGGCAGAGGCGACTGACAACTATTTGAAGGAAAATGAGGGATCAGTGACTAGCATGGCGACTTTATGGGACGCATGCAAGGTGGTTATATGAGGGAAGGCAATGACAAAAGTCAGGAGGGAGGAGAGGGAAAGTAACTGAAGCGGAGACCGAGGTAAGAGAGCTGGAGCCAGAGGCAAAGAGGGTGGCTTGATGGATGAGAGCAGGCTGTTGAGTAGGGCTCTGGGAAAGCTAAGGACTCTGTCTCTGGACGAGGCAAATCATTCAAGCTCATTGGCCAGAAGTAAAGTGTATGAACAGGGGGATACAAGTGGCAATAAATTGGCATGGATGAAGATGCAAAAAGGAGCAGGAGAGATGGTTAACCGCAGTTCGAGAAGAGCAAGGGGTGCTTAGTGGGAAGGGGCAGGAGGTGGCAGATGTTTTTGTGGCGTTCTATGCTACTTTATATGCGAGACCGTCCTCGCAGGAAAGCGAGGAGACAGTGGCATACTTGGAAGGGCTCCCGTTGCAGAGGATCTCAGTGGCTCAGAGAGAGGCTCTAGAGGAAGAGTTGACAAGTCGAAATAGAACAAAGCATAGCCCAGTTATAGTCAGGGAAGACTCTTGGCCCAAATGGGCTACCCATGGAATTAGGGAAGATACTGGGAGAAAGGGTGTGCCGTCATATGCTCGCCATGTTCCGGGAGAGTAGGGGTGCAGGAAGGCTACCCCCAGATTTGCAGGAATTTGTGATCGTGGTCATCCAGACCGATCTTCCTTCTCAATGGCGAGACGAAGATACTGGCAAATATGTTGCTGGGTGTGCCCCCCCCAGTTGATCCACAGGAACCAAAAAGCCTTCATGCTGGGAAGAGCAACGTGGCTTAATTTGAGGAGGTTGTTTTAGTGTCATGACATCTACAGGACATAGGCAGGGTCAGAGGGAGGCTATACTGTCCCTAGACTCCTATAAGGCATTTCGCTCTGTGGACTGGACTTTCTTATGGGCCATTTTAGAAAGGATGTGCTTCGGCCAGACATTCATTGAATGGGTTAAGCTGCTCTACTGCTCCCCAATAACAAGGGTGAGACATAGTGGAAGGCTCTCTTCCACATTTGACCTGTAGTGGGGCACAAAGCAGGGCTATCCACTCTCCCTGTTTCTATTTACATTGCTAATTGAGCCTTTAGCAGAAGCGGTGGGAAATGATGATGTGGTGTTCAGGGGATAGCTGAATCAGGGATTATAAGGATAGGATTTTGTTTTTCACAGATGTTCTCCTGTACGTAAGCAATCCCAGACATGAGGGAAATATTTCAGGGCTACTGTGCACGCAGTGGGCTGCAGGTTAATTGGGCAAATCACCATACCTTGTGCTCAAAAGAGATGTGGAGCACTATGAATCTTGGGAGAATTGATGCCTTCTACACAGCCGTTCAGGTATTTAAGAATTATGATTACGGGAAAGGGTGTGAAATGTTTCAAGATGAACTGGAAGCCAGTAGTGACCGACTTCCTCCAGGAGGTGGAGAGATGGCAGGATCTCTCCTTAACCCTCCTGGGTAGAGTGGAATTGTTTAAAATGGTACAATTTCCAAATGTCTGTATGTTCATCAGGCTTCGTCGTATGAGGTGCCGGCAGGGGAGTTTGATAGGGTGATACCGCTCTTATGGCTTCTGAAAGAAGGTTGATGGGATGAAGCATTGGTAAAGAAGTGTATAGCAGTTAAGTGCGGGGGAGAAGAGGGGCCATCAGTGGAGACGTGGGAAGATAGGATGCACAGGTGCATGTGCCCTGAGAAATTGCGCTACAAAAATAGGGGATGCCTGCAAAAAAATGAAAAAGTGTCGGGGAAATGGATGGAAAAGGCAGCAGGTGAGGTATATGAAGGGAATAATTGGGGAATTGGGATTGAAGTAGTAACAATGCGATGTTAAGGGGGGAGGTCATAAGGAATTGTTACAAGGGGAAAAGGGTCATGGGAAACGTTTGTTTAAGGTTTGTTGGATGTTAGGGGGGTTGGCATGGGAGAAGTGGGCAAGGTTAAGAAGGATCAAAGGGGAAGAAGTAATAGCAGGGTTGGTGGGAAATAGCTAAGTGTAATATTTCTACGAAGGAGCTTCTAGAGCCCCTGGTTGTATTGATGTGTTATATGTATGGACATTTTGAAATATCAATAAAAGCTGTATTAAAAAAGAAAGCAGTAAGGAAAGATGAGTGAAAACGGTATAAAAATAACCTAGCTAGGAGCCATTGGTCTCTTCAGGAATCTGTGGTAAAATGCACAGTCTTTGGGGTTTGGTGCCCCTTTGCTTCCTGGGTCACAACTCGGTCTGTGCTAAACCACCCACCTCATGTCCTTTTCTCTCCCTCCCCAAGTTCCAAGGATATAACTCTCAGCTTGGTTCTGGACTTCTCAAGTTCAGGGCTATAGCAACCTTTATGCTTCTTGGCATCCCATTCATTATTCTCCTTACCTTAGGATATTGCTGTGACACACATCTACCAGCAAGTATTTCTTCTTCCCTTCTCTTAGCGTATTACCATGGCACACTCCTACTTCCCCATTTCTTTGGGCTTTTATCAGACTGTGTAATTCACACCCACAAGCTATTACTGGCCATCCAGGGCTAAGGTCTTCTCATCTTTGTTTTTGACTCATGCAGGGGTCAGAAATAAAGCCGCCACAGGCTACTTTCTTTCTCCCCTAGAACTGGTCTCTGCCAGTGTCTGAAATATAGTTCCCCAGCAGGTGCTAAGGTTTCTCTTTGATACACCCAATCTGGTTCTCCTCCAGCAGGCTCTCTGCCCCCAGGTTAGTCTCTCTCTCTCGCATGGTCTGGTTCTTGTCCTGAGTCTGACTTTCTTCTAAGGTCTGTTTCATCCTCTGGATTGATCTCCCTCATGGTCTGGTTCTCTCCCTGGTTATGGTTCTCTCCCATGGTCTGTTTTTCTCCTGAGTTGTTATTTCTCTGTTCTCTCACTTCAAAGCTTTGCGTGTCCTCATTATATTGGGGTCTTGGTGCCCTGTCCTGTGTAGTTTCTCTATGCGCCTGATGCTGCTGAGTGAGTCGGCTATCCTGGACTTCTAACTGGTTCTGGTCTCCGTCTGGGGGAAAGGAAGTGTGAAAAACCAGAGGGTGTTTCACCACCTAGTCCCGGGTGGCCAGGGAAAGGCCATCACTTTTGGATCCCAACACTGGGTGTGGCCAAGTGAGTGAAGGTCACCTGGGTAGGGTGTCCTTGGGGAGTGGGGGAGAAGCATCCGATGGTGAGACATGGTATCCCCCCTTTCCACATCCCATCTAACCCCTATTGCTGCTTATTTAATAGAAAACAACAACTCCCATAATTCCTCCCCACTTTACATTGACAACATTACTGAGCCGAGGAAGATGAGGAATGATGCTAGAAAGATTACCTCTACTGACTCGCAATGGATCTGTTCCTGTAATGAAGCCAGGCAGAGTCGGGCATGTAATCCTAACTATACACACCTGCCACTTGTTAACACTCCGTGTCAGGATAAAAGGTTGCGCGCACAGGCACACTTTGAGTGAGGCTGGGTACGAGCAGGAACAGCTCTTTTGGGCCTGATGCTAACCAGGCTATGGAAGTTGGAAGGCCAAGGGGCTGATCGGTAGATACAGAGAGTGAGAGAGAGCCAGGCGAGAATTCCACACTTTTGGGAATGCTGTAAGCGTTCCAAGATTGTAACCGAGTGAGAGGAGGAGAGAAACCTTCAAGGTACTTGAAAGCGGCCACAACCTCCCAGGTGAACGGCAGAGTTTCGGAGGAGCAGAAGAGGCATTAGTAACCACCTTGATTGCTGCTTGAAGAGCATTGATTAAAGAAGACCAATTAACACGACAAGATGCTGTTCCCATCTTCATCTTGTATCCTGGCTTGCAACATTATGTGTTACTACTGACTTCTGCAATTGTATTCTCTCTCCACTCTTGCTTCTCCACTCTTTTTGACTGCTTACTCTCTTTTCTCTCCTCCTTTCCCTTCTCCCTTTTCCTATCTCCTCCCCTTACTTTCTTCTATGCTTTTACTCTATCAGAATTGTCCCTGGACCTAATATGATAGCAACCTCTTCTGTTTCCTCCATCCTCCCATTACTGTTTTTTTTCCTCCCCACCACCTCTTCAGCACTATCTGAAATGTCATCAGGCCTAGTATGATAGTCGCTTGTTTTGTTCCTCCCCTCCCTTTCGGCACCCCTCTCCCTCACCTTTTGTTTTTCTCCGGCTCTACCAGAAATGTCGTCAGGCCTAGTACGGTAGTCGCCTGTCTGTTTCCATTTCCTTCCCACTCTCCCCCTCCCTTCCTTATCTATCTCTTAGCTCTTGCACTATCTGAAATGTCGTCAGGCTGAGTACGATAGTTAATTTCACATCCTTACTGTTCATGGTCTGTAAGAATGTGGTTGTATTTTCCCTTGTTCCCTCCCTTGCCTTGAAGCGCTTTGAAACACATTGTGTATAGGCTCTATATAAATAAACGATCATATATCAGTTATTGAAAGCAACAAAAGCCTGGTTTGCGTTAAAAGCCAAAATTAACTCTAACTCAAAAGTTGAAGGTTGCGCGTGTGCTGATTAAACGCGTAATGGAAAGGACAATTGCTTAATTGTAAAAGGAAAGGATACAAAGTAAAAGAGTGGTCCTGCGTCGCAAAGTCGCACATTCGAAGGTCTCTGTGAAATGTTTTGAGTTGAAATGTATTCCAATGGGCATTAAAGGCAAGAAGTAACTGCGATCAAGAAAGTAAGTTGAATAAATGAAAAGCAAAGTATATGTACTCAAACTGTGCCAAGAGGGCAAAGTATTTGAACTTTGATAAGAAACTACAAGTACCAAGAGGCATTGGTGTATGTCAAGATGAGGAAGATTGTGAATTGTGGAATTGTTGAAAGAGAGGTCGATGAGGTCATGCAGAGGACTACGCAAAAACCTTGCCGTTTCTAAAGTCTTCCACAGTGAAAAGACACCTGAGACACAATGTGGTGAAGGCAACCCCCACGAGGAGAATAGACAGGTTTGAGCCCGGCAGAGGGAAGCCTTTGCAGAACTGCGTGATAAAAATGAAAAGGTAAATAGACAGGCTTGAGCCCGGCAGAGGGAAGCCTGTGTTGAACTGTGGGAAAGTAAAAGTAGAACTGTGTATTTATGACAATGCAAATGAAGCCTAAGGAAGTGATTGAACTACCAGAAGCTTGAAGCCCAAGCCTGAACTGTTGAATTGTACCAGTAAGCCGAAGTGTGCAGGATTGATGGAACTGTGCCATCTACCTATCCTTTTTAAGAAACTCTGAAGACCCCGTGGAGCTGAACGTGGGGAAAGGAGTTGTTACTCAAGCCAATCTGACATTTCTTTTGAGACACTATTTTCCTTTTGTATTCCCTTAACACATTAGTCATTGTTAGAAGCAGGACAAGGTTTGTTTTTTCTTTTTTTAGTATAGGCCTTTTTAATTTGACTTGGACTTGTTTTGTTATTTATTTAATGGCCGAGGCTACTCCCATTTTAGAGTTAGGGCCAGTTAGGAATTCTACCAACCCAACCAAAATACCAAAGAGAGGTTTTTGAAACTTCTATCTACTGTCTACTACTTGATACCATGCCTTCCCTGCAGAAGCAAGAGTTCAGTCATGAGGTGGTGAGTTGAGGGAACAGTGGTCTCTTGTGGTTTCTGCAGTTGGAATGCGGTTTTGAGGAATGGAACTCAGGGAGAAGGGCATTAAAATGTCTAGCGTACAGTTGGAATTCATGCTGTGCACATTTAGTGCTTATTTGGTGAGCAGCCTGTTTCTTGCTGATTTGGTGCCTTTTTTTTGCAGGAAAAAGGGTTTTAACCTAGGGGAATTTAGAATGTATTATGCCTGAATGCTCCCTTTTCCTTTGAGCATTTTGAGGTAGTTTTTCCATTGGGGTTTTAATGCCATAGCCTTTTTTTGCAGGAAAAAGGGTTTTAACCTAGGGGAATTTAGAATGTATTATGCCTGAATGCTCCCTTTTCCTTTGAGCATTTTGAGGTAGTTTTTCCATTGGGGTTTTAATGCCATAGCCGTGTTGTATTTACACAAGCCCTATTTCTGAATGCAGAGGAAGGTGTTTTACACTATACTGACTGGTATTTGGTGAGGCTAGTCCTCAGGGGATCTCTCTCTCTCAGGTGGCCAGGGCGTGGCTATCGCCTTTGGATCCAGACCCTGGGGGTGGACCAGTGCGAGTGGATCACCTGTGTGAGAGGTCTTCGGGGAGTGGGGGTGAAACAGCCAATGGTGAGACACGGTATTCCCCTGATTTATGTTCATCCACCCCTTTCGATTTTTAGGATTTTATGAAGGCTCAAATTCCCCCTCCCCTTTTTACATAAACACTGGGCAGAGGAAGAGGGTGACTAAGAGTAACCAGACTAACACTCTCACATCATACTGGACATGTTCCGTTAATCGGGTCAGGCAAAGTCAGGCACTTTACACTAAGTGCATACACCTGATACCAGTTAGCTCTTCTCACACGAATAAAAGGCAACACCTAAAGACACACTCTGAGCAAAGTGGAACACAAGTACGAGCAGAACTACCAGGACAAAGGCACAGCTACTAGAGCAGTACAACAGACAAAGGGACGAGAGCAGCGGGCAGAAAACCCCAAGCGTTCCATACTGGAGGTCTTTGCCTCCAGACCGCGAAAGACACGTGGAGTAGGCCAGATCCCACAAGTGAAGATTGCATTGTGGGAGGATCACCTGAGTGAGGGGTCTTCGGGAGTGGTAGTCTGACATCGGATGGTGAGACGCAGTATGCCCTTCCCTGTTACACAATTAACCCCATCCTACCAGTTAGTATATTTAGGAACTCTACCCCTGCACTCCTTTTACAACATGAATGTTCTCACGGACAGCCCGCCATGAGAGAATACAGACTAACACCCGAGCAGCATACCTGACATGTCCCGATACAATGGTCCGGTGAGGTCAGGCAATTACTGACCATTATTGACCATCACTCACACCTGACTTCCATTATGCTTCCCCACACTGATACAAGGCGGAGCACGAGAGCATACTCTGAGCGAGGCAAAGCACACGAGGAAACAGAAGTTTCGAAACGGCAGCTGAACAAGAGAGGAAACGCAGCAAAACATAAGGGGATTGCAAGGAGGGAAGTTCCCTTGACCTTTTCGTCAAAGAACCGTTACTTTTTCAGAGATCTCGAGAATAGAAAATGTAAGAGAAGGAAACCAGGCTGAAGAATCCTGCATTGTGTGTCGGAGATACCCAGGGCCCTCCTGCGTCAATAATCAAGGCGGGGAGAAGTTCTGCCGCCTGGGTACCGTCCTTGGCTCCAAGAACAAAGCAGCGTCAGTGAATCAACACAGCCAGTGAGCTGGGGAAACCGATACAAAACCGGTGTGTGTTGAAGCCAAGGTTGCAAGCAGCAACATTGTATGGCGAGCGCTGGAGCAAACATTGTTAAAACGTGTGTGATAAGAGACACAAGTAAAGTTGAACTGCTGATGAGTGATTGAACTTTAAAGCAAAATCCTGCGCACAGTCGAAAGTCTTCGATTTTGATCAAGTAGAGAAATTTGGTCCGAGTCCGGCAGAGGGAGACCAATTGAGGGTTTTGTGTCAAAATGGGTCTGAGCCCTGCAGAGGGGGATCCGGGGTCAACAGTAAATCAACTGAGAAGTTGTAAATGTGAGATATTTGGTCCGAGCCCGGCGAAGGGAAACTAATTGAAGATTTTGTGTCAAAGTGGGTCTGAGGAAAGGGAAGCAATGGCTTGAATATCCTGACATATCATTTCTTGAACACTTTTCTTTTGTATAACATTGTTTCCCACACTATTAGTATTTAGAAGTAAGGATTGGCAATAGGTTTATTAGTATAGGACCTTTTATTTTGACAGACTCGACTAGGACTGCGTTATTATTATTTGATGGTCATAGCTTGCTCCCATCTTTAGATTTAGGATTAGCTAGGCATTTTTTAAACCCAATTGAAGTTCAATATACACCCTTGAACCTTTGAACTGCGATCACTTGTGTCCGTCTTAATGTTTGATACCATGCCTTCCTTACAAAAGCAAAAGTGTATTAAGCAAGAGTAAACGTGAACTGTGAGTTGAAGTGGTCCTGCGGTGGTCTGTAAGAGCCACACAAATTCAAAAGTCTTCGACATCTGACAGGGGTCAACCCTGATTGAGGGAGACCGGAAGTACAATACGCTTGGGGAAGGGAGCCCCCTGGGAAGTTTCTATTGAACTGTGACATGAGAGGTCTGAGCCCGATAGAGGTGGACCTTTGTGAACTTTACATTAGAATATAATTTTGAAAGTCAAGAAAAGAGACTTTAACAAGGAAGGCCAGGCAGGCCTCAATCCATGGTTTGGAACTGCTGTTAGAAACTGAGCCAGAGTGTGTCGTCCTGCCTACAAGGACAGCCTTACTCTGTGAGGTTGAACGTGAGGAGGAGAGCTGGTTCAACTACCTTTATTTTTATGAACACTGATTTTTCCTTTGCATACATTTCTCCTTTTTACACTTTTTGTATAAGAGATGGGCCAAGCATTAGGTTTTTGTTAGCATAGGCCATTTTGATTTGACGGATTCCACTAGCACTGTTTTGTTTATCGAGACTACACCCATCTTAGTTATAGGGCAACATAGGAGTTTCTCTGACCCCCAACATTTGCAATACAGTTTTTACAAATTGTATCCATTGTGTTAGCGTCATACTTGTGATACCAGACCGTGACCCTGAGAGGAGTAATCTTCGGAGGCCAGCACCAGGCAGCAAAGCACTTCCACTTGTGACCGTAGCACTTCAAAGTTGATGATGCCCTGACCCTGGCGAGGACCTCCCAGGAATCCGCAGGCATCTCATATTCTCCAAACTCTAGGGCTGCAGGAGCCAGGGCCTCACTTTCAGTGATCCTGGGTCATGATGAAGGATTGCACCTCCTTCTCTGGTGAGAAGATCCAGAGGCGACGCTGACAGGCTGAGAAAGTCTAGATACCAAATCTGCCTCGGCCACGCTGGGGTGATGAGTATCTTCTTGCATGGACACTGTCTGAGAGTGTTGATGACTGCGTACCGAAACAACCCTTCCCACAAGGAGAACGGGTCCCCAAGGCTCCTCGGCTGGTGGAATGTGCTGGCAACTTCCGGCACTTGGAGTTCGCCGCCGTCGCAAACAGATTATCTGGGGCCTGCCCCATTTGATGAATAGGCGGTCCACCTGATCCTGATGAAGCTCCCACTCGTGGCAGTTCCCTGCTGAGGGAGTCTGCAATGGTGTTCTTGACAGGTGGAGAGGGACGAGGAACATCCCCTGTTCGACGGCACAGTGCCACAAGTCGCGCACTTCTTTGGAGAGCGTCGGGGATAGAGTGCCCCCCTGCTTCCTGATGTGGAACATGGTGGTGGTGTTGTCCCTGAAGACCCTCACCACCTTGCCTTTCAGAGACTGTAGGAATGACTTTAGGGCCCAGAGCACTTCCCGTACCTCCAAGATGTTGATATGAAGATCCTTCTCCGGCAGCCACAGGCCTCTGGTCTGCAGACGTCTGGTGTGCGCTCTCCATTCTTCCTGGGAGGCGTCTGTGGTGACCGTCCCCTGTTATGGGGGTGATCTGAAATTCTGTGCCTTGTGCAATGTTGTAGCAGACGCCCCACCATCCCATCGCCCAACTGAACTCGTTGAGAGAGATCTTTTCCTTGAAGCTTCTGGACATCTGTATCCAGCGGGCATCTAGGAATTCCAGAAGGGGTCGCATTTGCAACCTGAAGAGCCGGATAAGGTAGATGCAGGACTACATCATACCCATTAAAGAATTGATGGCCCGCACTGTGGCTGTCTTTGTTGACGACAGTCTTTGCACCTTTCCTTGAATGGCTGCTACCCTCTACTCTGAGGATGACGCCAGGCAAGACACTGTATTGAGTTTGGCGCCTAAGAGCAGCTTGTTCTGTGATGGCATTGAGCAGGACTTTGGATGGTTGATGGAGAATCCCAGCTCTGTGAGGAGCTGGACGGTCAGCTCCGTGTGTCCGTCGGCCAGCTCCTGTGAGCAGGTGCGAATCAGCCATTCATCCAGTTAAGGGTATACATGTATGATGGGCCACCACTGGTGCCATGCGTTTTGTGAACACTCTGGGGGCTGACTTCAAGCCGAAAGGTAGAACTTTGAACTGTTAGTGCTGTCCTTACTCCACGAAACGTGGAAACTTCTGATGTTTCTTGTGAATGGGGATGTGGAAGTAGGTGTCCTCCAGGTCCAACGACATCAAGAAGTCTCCTTTTTCCAGTTGGCCGAGCACATTTTGCAACGTAACCTTCCTGAACTTTTCGGACTTTAGCTATTTGTTCAGATGTTGTAGGTCCAGGATGGTCCTCCAAGCCCCTGCCTTCTTTCTGACCAGAAAGTATCTGGAATAGAATGTGGGGCCCCTGAGCCGCTGGGGAACCAGCTCTATTGCCCCTTTTTTTGCAGCATGGCCCGTACATCTTCCAGGAGCTGAGGGATGTGCTACTCCTGACTGCTAACCGGAGGGATCCGCGGACACCTGCATTGAAACTCCAGGGTGTGTCCTTGGGCCAGAATGTCCAGCACCCATCTGTTGGTGCTGATCTTTTTCCACTTGCTGACTAACTTCATCAGCCGGCCTCCCACCCGGGTGCATGAGTGGGGGCTCGACGTCCCGGTCAGTTCAGGCTTGCTTCAGCGCTGATGTCCTGTCCTGCGGGCAACGCTGTCCTCTACTACCGTAGACCTGGGAACGCCCCCTCTGTAGGGTTCCTGACTTGTGGATCTGGAAGGCTGATGGTACGATGTGGAGAAACCTTTGGAAGATATGCTCGACTTTCCCCTGGAGGAGCGGAAAGAAGAGCAGTACTGCTGAAGAGTGCCCAGGGAACGGGCCGTCTTTGAATCTGCCTTGATGGCCTGGAGGGACTCATCGACGACTTTCCCAAATAGATTCTCTCCGTCGAATGTCCAGCACCTTCGCTTGGACCTCCTGACGGAAATTTGTGGCCTTCATCCAGCCTTGGCAATGAAAGTAGACACAGTTGCCCATTTGCCGGAACCCTGTGTCAGTGACGTCTAATGCCATTGTGATGGCGTGATCAGACGCTACCTCCCCTTCCTGGAAGAGAGTGATTGCCTCCATCTTCTTGTCGTCGGAGAGGAACTCCAGAATAGGCCCCAGCTTGTACCACAACTCCCTTTCATACTTGGCTATGATCGCCAATGCGTTGGCCACCTTGATAGTGGACGCTGCAGTGTAAAATCACCTTCTTTCCCATGGTGTCCATCCTCTTCCCTTCTTTGTCCGGAGGGACCTAAGATGACAAAGACGGTTTTCCCTACCGTTTCCTCACAGCCACCGATATCACTGAATCCGGCGATGGCTGTGACCTTAGGCACCTGGGTGCAGAGTCAGGCACCCGATATTTCTTGTACAGCCTATCCCGTTTGGCTGGATCCGTTCAAGGGTTCTTCATGATGGTCAGGCTCTCTTCCCAAACATCATCCAGAAGGAACACTGCCATGATGGTCTTCCTCTTGGCCTTGCGCCTCTGGTACAAGAAGCTCTCCTTCTTGGTTTCCTTGGGCACTAGCTGGAATAGCTCAGAGGTTCTGGAGATCATGGAGTGGAACGATCCCACCTCATCCAGTGGGGACACCCTTTGTGGAGCATCCAAATGAAGAGATTTGCTGTCCACTGTGACAATATCCTCATCATCGTGGCCATATCCGTGGCCGTGTCTTGGTCTGCTGGGGGAGAAGGGACCCGACGTGGTGGCGGAGGTTAAAAAGGGGTCGTCATCCTCTTCAAGGTGTGCTGAGTCGATGGAATATCCAAGGGAATGTCCCTTGGCTGAGGTGGTGGAACTGGAAAACTAGGCCCTGCGCCGTTGTCACCATCATCCTCTTCAACGTCCTCATGGACCGTGTGTAAGGACTCCTGTTCCTTGACGTCCATGGCTTTGGCAAAAGCATAGGAGGGCTGTATCAGGGCCTCTCGCCCCACCACTTTTTTCTGCCCTGAGGGTCTTGAACCGGGGCCTGAGCTGGTTTCCCCCCTTCTGGCATGCCGCAGACTTTGTCAAAGTCACTGCGGTGGTGTTGCGTCTTGGGGGTAGGGACACCTTCTGAGTTGCAGGGCCTATCTTCGCAGGATCAGTGCCATATGCTGTCGTGACAGTAGCAGTCATCGCCTCTGTCGCTGATGAGGTCTAAGCCTGTGCCGGTTGAGCCTGCTTAGGCTGTTCGGCCTTCTTCTCCTCCGTCCTCGGCTTCTCAGATTTCTAACGTAGTTTATCCAGGGTAGATGACTTCCTAATCGAGGAGTAGTTTGATTGCCGGCTGGCAATGGAGGTGGAAGGTGATGTTGATCACGCTGTATCCACCTTGGGACCCACTTCTGCTGCGAACCTGGTGGACTCACTTGTAGCTCTTGGCTTTATCTTGGGCCCCCACGGATGAGGCGTCCTCAAAGGACTTAGAAGACCGCTACTCGGAACGGCCGGTCCTGAGTGAGGCATGACCCTGCTTGGAGCACAGATCTGAGGACTATGCGTTTAGCTACGCCGCCATTGCCTGTCCTTCGTCATCTTCTTGGAGAACCCAAGGCATATCTTGCACACCACCTCCTTGTGGTCTGGGTGCAGGCAGTAGAGGCATTGCAGTTGCTTGTCTTCCACAAACACATTCCGTAGCCGGCATTTGATGCAGGGCCTGAAGAGGGACCTTCCCTACTTCTCCTCTGTCATGGTCGGAGGGCGCGAAGTGGACCCTATGGCCTTCTAGAATCTTTGCCCTTGAGGGATACGGAACTTCACCGACAACGGGTCCCCACTGTCGGCAGGAGAAGTAAAGAGCACACAGGCCTCTTTGAAACAAAAATAGACCACTCTCCTTCAAAAACGTACAAATAGCTTAGAGAGCAAACTCGAGGACTCCCAACACTGAAGCGTGCAGTAAAAATCTGTAGATGGCTGCCAGAGGAGGGGCTTAGGGAGAGGACTGCCATTGGATGGGGGTTAGTATGACCCAGAGGACAGTGTTTGGTTTAGAGGAGAAATACAGTTTTTAAGTAGTGAATGTGAAACTTTTTCTTTTTATTTTACCGAGGATTCCCAGCTTGATTGACGGGGAATATTCATGAGCATGTGAATCCATGCCAGACCCATGCTGGAGAACAGTAGTTACAGGTAAGTAACTTAAACCTTCTCTACACTATCGAGTGTCCCAGCTGGATGTTGGAAAGGGTGGAGCGACTCTGTGGAGTCCTCTGTATAATGCCTCACCACATAGCTTGTGTGCATCCCAGGCACCCTTTGCATTCCCATAGGTGGCCTAGGTAATGTTACTTCAATACAAACAGCGTATGCAGGTCCACTTTCATACCATACAGGGGATATCATTTGCAGTGTCTTGGTGCCAGTTGTGCTGTGACAGAGCCTGCACAAAGGTATGCGGTTCCATTTAGAAGAAAAGTCCCGGATCCAATCTGTGCTTTGGGAATGTTTCCAAATATATATGTAATCTGTATAGCAATACAATTTCCAAAGGTAAGTGACTTGTTCTTAGTTTCCTCATGAACATAACCAAGTAATCTTTGCTATTGAATCGATAGATTTCTATAGATAAGTTTCATTGTTTTTTTTAATCAAACATTTTTATTGATTTTCCACATACATTATAAACGGTACAATTACTGATAAACTCTGTGTGCCCCCCAAATGCCCTTGCAATTTGGCCTTCAGTAAACCAGACTTGAACTCTGAGTCGCTGGCAGTGTTGCGCAGTGCTCCATTGGCGTTTTGCTGTTTTGTACTATTCTCACAGGTGTGTGTACCAGGTTGGGCAATGGCACAGTCAGTGAAAGTCTTCCCATTTTTGCCATATTTTACTTGCTTTGTCAGGGCAACCTCTTGCAGTGTACACCCGGTGTTCCATTGCGGCGCATATGTCCACATCTGTAACCCACTGGTGGAAATTGGGATTAACTTCCGAGCCCCATAGCTGTGCAATGTTCCTTCTAAGTACTGCCGTGGCATCTTGACAAATCACTCTCGTCCTCCACCCCCAGCAATAGCTGCTTCGGTTCTCTTGATATTGTTTTGCCCAAGACCCTAACTAGTTCGTCGCAACATGCCTGGCAGTATTGTTGTATGCGATTGCATTCCCATAAAATGTGAAAAAAGGTGCCTTACTCATGCTTGCAGCGCAGACACTGAGGGCCACTCTTAGGTAGTAATTTCGGTGTAGAATCTTAAACTGGACGAGCCGGAGTCTGGATGAGATTGCAACCTCTCTGGGGTACATCAGTGCGCCGAACCAGTCTTCTGGTTGTATAGCTCCTATGTCCTGTTCCCATTTGGCCTTGAGGCTAGCTAGTTCCTTTGTGGCAAAGGAGGTGATCGCATTGTATATGGTTGAAATGACTTTGTTTGATCTGCTCTGGAATTAAGTTGCATTCCATCGGGGTGTAATCAGGCATATTGTTCATGTCCGGGAGATGAGTTCGTAGTGCATGCTTTATTTGAGTGTAGTGGTATTGTTCTGTTGGTGGGAGAGAGAATTCGGACTGTAGAGTTTTGAATGCGACCATCTTGCCCTCCTGTATGATGTCTTTGATCCTCGTTATCCTGTGAGTCACCCAGGTCGGCCATCTAGGAAGCTTGTTAATTTCTGGGAGACATCTGTTATTCCACAATGGTTGCTCTGGTGTTAGTTTCTTGTCCCAGTGCCTGTACTTGTGTATGTCTGCCCAGATTCGTGTCAGGTGCGCTAACATGGTTGGGGGAGCTGCCCTGTTCAGGTTGCAATGTAGGAGTTCGATGGGAGGTGGTCCCTTGCTGGTGTTTTTTACTCTGATGTGTGGGAGTGTAGCGTCTCCATGTAGCATGTCATTCACGACTGCTATCTGGCTGGCCCAGTAGTATGTCTGTAGTCTGGGCAGTCCAATACCTCCCTCCCAGATGGCCCTTTGGAGTGTGGCAAGTGCTATACACGGGTGGCCACCGCACCACAACAGTTTCCGGAGGGCACAGTCTATTTTCTGGAACTCATGTATTGGGATATATAGCGGGGCATGGCAATCATTTTGAAGAGAGCCTCTCTGCCCAGTAGGGTCAGCAGTAGCGAGACCCAGTGACGCGTGTCCTCTACAAATCTCGTTGTGATGGGATGCAAGTTTGCGGATATGTAGTCTGTGAGGTTATTTGTGATCTGTATGCCTAGATACTTGAATTGCGTTTTTTCAACTCGGTATGGACAGTTTACAGGGGTTATGTTGTTTGCCCTCCCTATCGGGAATAATATATATTGGGCCCAGTTGACGTGTAGTCCACTGAAGGCCCCATATCCCTCTAATATGTGTGTGATTGCGGGACATGCGTTGATCAGGTCCTTCAGGTAGAGTAATAGGTCGTCTGCGTACAGTGAGACTCTGTCCTCCCATGAATCCGACCATCGGAAGCCCTCCCAGAGTTCTGACTCCCTCAGCAGCGTTGCGAGGGGTTCTATCGCTATAGCAAAAATCACGGCTGATGGGGGACAGCCTTGCCTCGTGCCCCTCCCCAGGGTGAAGGGTTCTGATCGCAAGCCGTTGACTCTAGTTCTCGCCCTTGGACACTTGTACAGGAGTTTTACCCATGTCATGAACTGGTGACCAAATCCCATACAGTACATTATTTCCCATATGGCCTCCCAGTCGAAGGCCTTTTCGAAGTCGATGGCGAGCAATGCCAACGGGCCCTGGAGTCTGTCAGCTCTTTCCAAGGCTGAGTGTAATCTGTATAGATTCATTCGGGTTGACCTCTGCGGCATGAAACCACATTGGTACGGGTGGATCAGGGATGAGATGACCAATTGCAGTCGGTCGGCTAATACCTTCGCGAGGATTTTTGTTTCGCCATTTAAGAGGGAGATGGGTCTATATGACCCGCAGTTTTCAGGGGCTTTGTCCGCCTTGGGTAGCACTATTATGGTGGCTTTTCTGAGGTCTGGTGGTAGGGATCCCAGGTCTTGCGCGTTGATACATCCGCAGTAGGTGTGGGGCAATCTCATTTGCCCCTATCTTCTGCCATAGTTCTGTTGGGAAGCCGTTCGGGCCGGGTGATTTCCCAGATTGGAGCCCCAACATGTCTGCTATTACTTCCTCTTCCATGATCTCCTTGTCCAGAAGGGACTACTGCTCTGTGGTGAGAGTGGGGAGGGTGATTTGATCCATTATTGCTATGTCTATGGGGGAGGAGGGTGCCCTGTATAAGTTAGCATAGTACGTGGCGAAGCCCTCCGCTATGTCTCTGTCCGCTCTGTCACCATTATTGAGTCGTCTAACCTGGTTGTTCCCTTCGTCCCTGCGTTCTAACCATGCCAGCCTTTTGCCGGCTTTATCCCCGATCTCATGTACTCTGGCGCGTATAGCTCCGTGCGCTTGCCTGGCATTGTCTAGGGCTTTGGAGGTGTTTCTGCACCAGAGCCTCTTCTGTGTGTTTGACCTGTTGTTCGGCTTCGTGTAGCGAGGCAAGATGCTCCTTCTTGTGCGCAGTTGTCCACGAGATGATGTCGCCCCTTAGCACTGTTTTATAGGCTTCCCAAAGGGTTCCCGGGTCGGTTACGGTCCCTGTATTTAGTTCAAAGTATGTTTTGGTGGTGTCTTGGATCTTTTCTACCAGTTCTGGAAATCCCAGGTAATAATTATTTAAATGCCAGCATGGGGGCGGGGGGGAGGTTTGGTCTAGAGGTGCTGATTTCTAATACCAGAGGGGAGTGGTCAGATATTCCTCTGGGAAGTAGATATGCCTTGCATATTTTATGTGTATCTACGGCTGGGGATGAAGAAGTAGTCTAGCCTCGAGAGTGAGGCATGGGCCCCAGAGTGGAAGGAGTATTCCCTACGGTCCTGGTGCACTGTGCGCCAAGTGTCCTGGACACCTAGGGCGCTTATGAATGTGGCCAGTTTTGTATATGTGGTGGGGTTTCTACCTCGTAGATGTGTTCGGTCCATTTCTACGTTCATGACCTTGTTGAAGTTGCCTCCCATCACTGTGACTTCCGATGTGTCTCGCGTGATCAAGGGGAGATGTCAGTAAGTAGCGTGGGCAGCAGGGTAGGTGGCACATAGACTGCTAGCAGTGAAATAGATTGCTCCCATAGTGTCCCTGTTATGTATATGTATATGCCCCTCTTTTCCTGGGTGACTGTGGAGAGGGAGTTTTTTGTTAATGAATATTAGTATGCCGCGGGAGCCCATGGTGAAGCCAGCGTGGATTGCCGTTCGGTAGTTTGTGCGTTTGAAGAAAGAGCAGTTTGTACCTGCTAGGTGTGTTTCAGTCAAGAATGCTATGTCTGGCGTGTGCCTGTTCAGAAATTGTACAACTAAGCGGCGCTTGATCCCGTTGCTTAGCCCATTCACAGACCAAGTCAGGAACCGAAGGTTCCTAGTGGTGGCGTTACATGCGGCCATGCTACAGAGGGGCAGAGGTATTGGGGGATGCAGTGTTTATACTGGGGTGCCAATCTGTTCTACACGCTGCATTAGGCCATTGGTTCTGCCTATATCTGGTGTTCCTGCTGAGTATACATTGTTCGGGTGTTGTCATTTCCCTTGTGAAATCGCGTGTGTGCCTTGATTGATTGATCTCTGAGATGCCTATTTGGGTCATTTTTTGTACCCGTTGCTTTGTGACATGCTTTCTCTCCCTCTGTCCCTCCCTGTACTCCGCCCCCCCCCCCACCCAACTAGAAGCACCTGTAGCCTGAACTGAGCGCCAACTGGGCACGTAACTTGAAATCCTAAAATTCTTGAAGGTAGCGGGGAGCTTACGCCAACCGCGAGGGATTTACCGTCTTCCAATGGTGGCCGCCAGTGCGTGGTGCCCTTAATTCAGCGCTGTTCTTAACAGCGAGGTCCTTGTGGTAGTCCACATCCGGCCCCTTCTCCATCTGGGCTATCTTGTGACAATGCAGGGTGGTCGTGATCCTGTGTATATTGTTGTGGCGGAGAGACCGCCTTGCCCAGCGTTTGCCTCGGAGGTCCTCTTGGTGGTCTTTGGTATTCCGGCGTGTTCAGTATTTGGGTTTCCAACCAATCCCAGGCTTCTTTTGGCAAGTGGAACAGATGGGTGGTTCCTTCATGGTGCACTTAGCGCTGGGAAGAACTGAGGGTAATTCATCGAAAGGCCTTACAGTTTCTTCTTGACTGAGTCGTATGATTGACGAGCCTTCTGGACTTCCCTGGTGTAGTCCGGATAGAATCCGACCCAATGGCCGTTATGTGATGGGGCCAGTGGGGCAGGCCATCTGGAGGATTGTGTCTCTATCCCGGAAGTTCATGATTTTTGCGATTATTGTTCGTGGCTGTGCGCCAGGGATGGGCCGTCCGGTTGGAACTCTGTGGGCCCGTTCAATGGAAAAGAACTGAGAGAATTCTTTTGGTGCAAATACGTCGGCCAGCCAGTCTTCCAGGAAGAGCTTGACGCTGGGGCCCTCTTCTCTTTCTAGAATACTGAGAATCCGAATATTGTTCCTCCTCTTTCGCCCTTCGCTGTCCTCCGCTCTGTTTTCCAGTTACTTTTACCTTCTGGGTTATGTTGGAAAGCTGTTTGCTCATCCGTCCTATGGTGTCTTCTGAGTTGGAGATCCTCTGTTCTGTTTCTCCCACCCTCGAGGACAGGTTGTGGAGGTCCTGTCATAGAAAGGACACCCTTGTGGTTAGGCTGCCTATTTTCCCTTCTAGGGACGTCCGTGACTCCTTGATGGCACTCATGACATCTGTCAGCGAGATGTTGAGTTCATCCTCTCCTGTCCCCTCCTTTTCGGAGATTGTGGTTGGGGGGCCCTGGAGGGGCCCAACCGTATAGGGGTCCATCTTACATGGGAGGGTCTTTCTTTTGGCTTTGTCTTTTCCCATTGCGTTGTCCGGAGCAATGCGTGGTGTGACGTTGGTCGCTTGTGGTTCTTGGCCGTGTAGACCTTTCTGTGGCAGTGGTTGTTCCTTAGGGTTGACCTGATGCACTGTGTCTGAGTGGATCCTGTTTGTCTCCTGGAGCGACGCGGCGTCGGGGACTGTGTGTCTCCTGTTTTTCTGGTGCCGGCCCGTAATGTGGCGGAGGTGCCACCAGGTCCTATGGTAGCCTAGGTTCCAGCAGGGTTTCCCCCAGCTGCTCAGGGGTAGGGTACTCACCCTGAGTCTGCCAGTTGTGCAGAGTTAGGCATTATGCATAGTGAGTGTGTCGTCGATATCACCTGAGGCTGCCCACTGGTGTATCCGCATTTGGGTTGTAATCACAACAGTGTGGACAGAGCTTCAGGGGGGTGCCTGTGGTGCCGGTGCCAGGTGGGCTTTCTCTGCGGCTGTCGATCCACCGGCCTCCCAGCACAAGCGGGTCCAGTGGGTTTGTGGTTTCCTAGCTGATACCCTGGATATGTTGAACAAGGTTCAGACAGTCATTAGTTCATGCAGTAGGCTTCACGCCCCCTCCCGGATGTCTCAATGCCAGGGCAGGGCAGAGACCCCCTGTGTCCATGTTTTACACCCCCTAGTGATAAGCGGGTGCAGGTCCGTTCACTTGACCAACCTTGTGGTTGTGTCCACTTCCCTGGCAGAGATGCTGGCCCTCAGGGCATATATGTTACCCCTGGAGCCTTGTCTGTGCCCCCTTGTTGCCTGCTTCGTGTACTGCGCTTGTGCAGTAATCTCACTTACTTATAGGGGTGTCCGTGTTGGTGACCATGGACATACAACAGTTTATGCGGGCTTAACTGCAGTGGTGGCACCTGTGGCGACGTTGTCACCGTCTCTTGTGGGTATGGATGAGCGGGGCCCACAATTGTAGCCGTAGGACTCTTACTGCATTTGAATGCGCTTCGGCACAGTGTGCCAAGGCAGTGTGTGTGTGTTGCGCGAGTCCGAAAAACAAGGCGTCTCCTGCTTTGGTAGGGCGGGGGCCCAGGAGACCGGTGTCATAGCGTGGAGTGCCTCTTAATGGGTGAGCGAGTAGGATTGGGAGAGGAGACAGGATATCCCACTGGTCCATCACAGCTTGTTCCCGAAGTGGCTCACCCCTGTCTGTCCCTGAGAGATTTCTTTGCACTGGGGCGTAGCAGCGCCAGAATATGCAGCTCCTGTTTCTTCTTTTACTTCGGCGGGGCGTCAGCGTACAGATTCCAAGTGTGTTGGGACGGGGCCCTGGGTTGCAGGGGAGGACAAGTTTCATTGTTGGATGAATAGGTAAATGTATAAATGGGCTGATATATGGCTTGACATATGATTGATGACTATAGAAATGATCACCTAAAAAAGCAGCTATCTACAGCTAAGAAGTGTTTCTTGTTAAAACATTCTCCTGCTACAGAAAATGAAGATAAAAGTGGATGAAGATATTCTGTGCAGAAAACAATTTCAAGACTTGGAAGACCCAGAGTATGCAGATTTTAGGACAGAAGCTTTCCTTCACCGCAGCAAACAGCAAGAATGTTTCCGGAAAGCAGCTGAGGCTTACAGGAGAGGAATGAAGGAGGTTGCCACATTTTATGCGCAACAGGTAAAAGAACAGTGTTGCATAACATGCGATTAATAAAATTGTTTAATGTTTGAAGAGAACCCACATCACTAAATCTATGCAAATATAAAAATCTTGAAGCAGTATTACTGTTGCTCTTGTGGTTAGGCAGGTTCACACGATTTTTTATGTACAATTTGGCAGCAGCAATTAACCCTCACATTGTGTCATAGTGGCTAGAATTGCAAAATACCTTGCCGTTCTCTGCTAGTATTTCTAATCCACTGTCATTCAAAAACATGGTGCCTCATCTGGAATTTTCAGTTATTTTTTTTTTTTTACCATGAATTCTGTTTTTCTTCCTGTAGCTGGTGTAGTTGCAATCAGCTTTTCGTTGTTTTTCCTTTTGGGTTTGCAGTTCTCTTGCACTTTATAATTCATTTGAAAGTGGCTTAGATTTCAGCAGATATTTTTACCTGCACACATTCTCTCAGTTTTATGATATCTCGAATATATTTCTTTGTCAGACATGTATTCTAGTGTAGGAATATTTTCGTTCATTTTGCTGTCATTTGACAGTCTGTTTACGAGAATCATTTGGTGTAGTGTGTGCAAGTAAAGGCGGTGTATTGGAAAGGTTATGCTTACATACATGTATTACCATAAACCAGTCTTCCTCATAAAAAGGTCTCCTACAATTGCTCACTTGTTTTTCTCCACTTGTCTCATTCCTCTGGTTCCAACCATATTCATTTCAGCTCCTTCCGTCTTCACACTCCCCCTCTGCAAATGTAAGCCTAACATTACAGCACCCTTGCCTACTTGTATAACAAATAATACATGAATAATAAATATTAATTACATCAAACGTTTACCTGAAACACTCCATTGTGTACTCTGTCAGGTACTGTGGTGAGTTTTTACCTCTGCTGCACAACCTCATAGGTATGATTATTTAACATTCACCCTGGTTACTTTCGGCCGAATGGATATTCCCTTCAGAGATGGTCTCTCCAGATTTCTCACTGATATCCCCAATACCTGGTCACTCACATCACCTGACATCCACTATCTGCATTGCATCTTACCTCCTGTACTCGTTCCTCAGTATCTAATGCAGAATTCAAGTTCATCTCCACCCATGTGTTGCTTGTGTTCTCATCCTCTACACTTTGTCACTTTGCATTCCCTGGCGTATAGTCCTGCTGAAATTGTTATCTAATTAATTGGCTACCCATTTTGCTATACATGGAGTTGCCATAGGCAGTTACTAAGTGGATCAATGGCTTGTTATCTGTCCTTAGGCTATCAGGAAATACCTAATGGTGGATCGTGAAAACATTGGATGACCTGTAATGCATTACCATTGAGTCCTTTTTTCTGCCTGACAGATTTTTGAATAAACAGTCCCAGTGTCCACAAAGTGATTGGCAAGTTTCTGTGGTCTGCAGTGCCTGCTGGTCGTGTTGGAGTGCTTTTCCATGGGCTACAGATTTTGCTGCATGACTCCAAGCGGCTCTTCCTCTAACTTTAAAATCTTGCAGCGTCTGTGTTAGGCAGAAACCTGTGCAGTTCCCTTAGGGACCACTGCAAAAAGCTTAAGACTACAGGTGTTAGCAGTAAACCCAATTGGTAGCAGTCTGCACCACCAGATTTACCTGGTAGCTGTGGCTGAGCAGTCAGACCTCTCTCAAGAAGAGTTGGGCAGTATATAGAGTATACACATTAGGTACAAAAATACAGTAGCACAAGCAAACACTGACCATAGCTTTGGTATAAAAGTATATAATTATTTATTTAAAAACACACTTGTAAAAATACACTGGCACTAATATGTCAAGCAAGTTCAAACAGTCACTAGAAATATATACACCTCCTTGATTCATTATTCGACAAGTCTTAGGAAAAGAACACCACTTATTATCAGCACAGAGGTGGCCGCTTAACCAAGATGGCACTCCAATAATTATTTAAAAAGGGAGAGACAAGGCAGAAATAGGAAAACACACAATACCAACACTTTTTAAAGAACCACAGCAAGTCAAGAAAGGCAGGGTCTACTGTAGAGCAAAAGGTTCATAGGCCAGGCCCACTCTTGGAGGGTGCAAGCCGGAATGTGCCCAAGATCACACAGTTGAAGTACACTTTAAAAGTCTTTGCCGATAATTCAAAAAGGAGTTAGATCAGTTCAGAAAAGTTAGTTAACAGGTCCGAGGTCACCCCAGGATGGAGAGTCAAGGATTTACGGGACACCTTGAACAGTCTGTTGCAAGGGAGACCAGGCGGGACACAGTACCTGAAATGGTGAGAAAGCTCCAGCGGGGGCAGTTGTTCCTGGCAGCGGGTACAATTCAGTGCTTGGTCCAGGGGAAGAGAAGATCTCGACGTGGAGGAAAGCTGGAGGTTGTTGCACTGCCAGGGAAGAAACCAGCCGCAGGGTTTCCCGGTTAAAAGGTACTACCCTTTTAAGTGCGGTAGTGGTGAAGCGTGGCTATCCGGCCGCCGGGGTGCTTGGCACGGGCGATTCGACGACGAGACGATCCAGGAAGGCGGAAAAGGGCAAACTGGTTAACCCCACCAGCTCAAAGGAAGAAGACTCTCCAGGAAGAAGATCTTCTCTGTCGTTGGGAAGTGGCGAGTTCGGTTCAGCAGGGCTCCACCGGTGGTGTCGTCGTTGCAGGTCAGCTCAGCTTCTCCCTCTTCGGATTCTTTAGTTCCTGTGGCGACTTCTGACGTTCCAGTCCCCAAAGCCCTGCTTTTATGCAGAAAACCCCCATTCATCAGCCTAGCTGTCATTCAAACATGCTAAGTGGTGAGCCGTGCGGCTCACCACTGGGCCAATCACACAAGAGTGCGACTTGAGTTGCTAAGGCAACTCATTCCATGGTGCCTATTCCCCCCTCCCACACACCCTGTAGACCCAGACAGAGTGACACCACTTTTGGAGGCTTCTGTGCAGAAGCCCGTCAAAAGTGGAACAAAGGGCTCGACTTGGGTTAGGGTTTCAGAGGCAAACAGAAACGCCATTTTAAATCAGAGTCCTGGCAAAAAGACCCAACCGGGGAATAAATATTAAATAAATAACCTGGCGGTATCTTTAACATTGCACCAAAAAGTGGTGCGTTTAAAATGAATGGAAAAATCCCATAGGAAATATTCTGGTGGAATATTTTGCGTGGTATCCACTGCCACCAGCCAGAAACTCGACAAGGGGGGACTGGACAGTGCCCACTTGGAAAACAGACCCAGGGGCAATCAAATCACCCCTACCAGTACTTCCACAATATGATGGTTTGTACTGGTTCTGTTCACAATTTAAGACTAGTAAAGCCAATGGTGACTTTACATGCCCTGGGAGACAGTAGTCAGTCCCAGGTTACGGAGTCTATGTTTGGGGGTTACTATGACACCCCTGTGTTACTGCACTGAGGGTGCTGTGTAATACACATACCAAAAAGACATGAAGCCCTATGGAGAAAAAGACCCCATAGCCCATAAAATGCATTACATAGTCAAAGGACATTCTCAAATCATGCCCAAGAGTGGGAGAAAAAGAGTCTCACTCTTAGCAGGAGAAAAAATTAAACCCCAAAAATCCAGCAAAGCTGCTGGGGGACTCACTAGGTTTGGGAAATTAGCCTTTACAGAGAATTCTCCCTAACAGTCTGCGAAGCGCACCGCAGAGTGATTGCAAGTGTTTGACAGTCTGCAGTTTCTGCCATTCGTTTTGGAGTGTTTTTTCCTGGGCTACAGCTGTTGCTGCGTGACTCCAAGAGGCTCCTCCTCTAACTGTTTAAAACCTTCCTGCATCCGCGAAGCAGACCTGGAAGTGATTGCCAAGTGTTTGACAGTCTGCGGACGGTCAGCGGTTGGATCAGTGTCCTTGGGCAAGCAGGAATACTTAGAATGTATGGTGAGTGGAGCTAACCGTGAGTAATTATTGTTCAAGTCAAAACGTGATGCTTATGTGCTGAGGTTTTGGTACAATAAAATCAAGAGCCAGTTATTGTATCTCACGGTGAATGAATAGACACAAAGAAACTGCTGGGAAAGTACCCGGTGGATTAATACGTCCTCTCGCATTCTACGAGAGCACTTGGACAAAACGCTGTGAAAGGCGAACATTGTTAAAGGCTATATGCCTGTATTGGGTACAGCGTGGTGACGGCTCTTTGTTCCTACTAGAAGCTGAATCCTGCGTTGCATGCGCAGCCATCATCTTTAAGCAAAATTGGCTTGGCGAACATGTGAGGTAAGACCAAAAGATAAACTTTAAGAAGTACCGATCAAATGCCTTTAGACAAAGAGATGGTACAAAACTTACAGGCAGAAAGAAAGAAGTCTAAACTTTGAAAACAGGGAAAGATTACCACATTCTTTCCCCAGGCGCAATCAAAAACTTAGTCCGGCATTATTAACAGCCCAATCGATCCCTGACTCACTGATAGCTGGAATAGGAACTGACCACAAGTGCATGCATTGACATATCTGGTCCTGTAATTCAAGATGTTGAAAGATGTGCAAACACATCTTTAATGGACGTATTTATGAGCTTAGAAGAGGAAATGAATGCTTTGGAGGTACTGTCCTCTAGGTTGACTGTCTCCCCTAAATTATTTGAAACCCATGAAGGATGGCAGAATAGTGTCAACTTCAATCAGGCAGAAATCACAATGCATGAGGAAATCAGTGTGGGAGATTGATCCTCACTCACGCTTCAAGGGGATGACACGTTCAATCTTGAGGCTAGTGATTGTGGAAACAGTCCTTTGGTTGCTTTAAATCTAGTTCTGCAATCTTTATTTGACTGTATGACACAGTGGTATTGGAAGTGAGAGAGAATTTAAGTATTTTGAAAAAACTGAGGGTGAGACTTTTTATTGGTGACCAAGCTAACAATCAAGATAGGGTAGATACTACAGGCCAAATAGCAAGTGGTGTAACAAGTGTAAGTAAAAGATCCAACAGTGAGGAGATGAGTACAAACCTGGTGGAACAAGAGCATTGTGACTCATGGGACAGGATTTAAAAAAGAAAAGAAAATCAACATCAGTGACAATATAAAGAAAACTATGAATGTTAAAGGTCATGCAAAGTTTAAGAACAAGGGGTCAAGAAAGTTTCTTTGAAAAATCTTAAGTGCTACCACTAGGAGAGAACAACGGGACTCGAATAGGAAAGAAAGTGATAACCCCACTCAGGAAATTATAATAATTAATGACATGCAAAACCCTACAGAGATCAGTTTGAGAACTACTGAGGAGGACCATGGCCTTAAGAATTACAAAATAGGGTTGTTGATCAAATTAATTCATGCACACTTTTGGAGGAGAATCATTTGAGGAAAATGAAGGGTAATAAAAAGAAAGGTATTAGAAGATTCTTCAGGTCTTGTGTTCAGGAGAACGATAAAGTTAGTGAAGGAGAAGCTTCTCATAATGAAGTAGACAGCACTCTAATACTAGAACGGGTTAGTAATCAGACAACTGAGAATGATGTGCGCACGTTGAGAAATGATGATGGAGAAAATGACGGGGTGGCAATAGGTAGAGAAGACGTTGGGTCATCCGGAAATAATACATCTGTTCCATGTTATATATGGGGGGAAGAAAGATGATAATCCTAAGAGGTGTTCAACAGGTGTGAGTCATGAAACACCTCTACCCATAATAGTTGAATCAGTGTTTGAGGGGGAGGATGACATTCTACTTAACAGGACAAGAATAATGTCCTTACTTGCTACTGTCCCTTATCTAATGAATATTTTCTCCTCTGACATACGCTTTGTCCATCTATTTCATGATTGGTGTGTTGGAAAATGTGCTGTTCACTTTTATTCTAAATTTATAAAGAACCTTGTGTCTGATACACAGGAAGACATCTTGAAAAGGGGTTTTGAAAGTTATCGCACTCAACAAATGGAGGATAAGTGTGAACAAGGTTCCAATTTATCCAAGGCAGATAACAGCAAAAAGAATATAATATGCTCAGTTAATAACGAAGAGCGGAGGCAGGTCTGCTTTGACCAGGAGCCATCCAGTTGGACATTGTTGGCAACTACTCGCTCCAAGTCCACTGGCTCAAGACCAGGTTTTGGAAAAAAGGGAATGTAAAGTCCTCAACTGGAATTCTCGTGGGCATAACAGCTTCCTTAACTCTAACATGATAACGTATTAAATCAATACAATATTGTTAAATCCAGGAGAATTGGTTAAATGTGATTCCTGTCATAGATGGGTACATAATTGATATAGGAACGCAAAAATGGGAAGAAGGGTATACCATTTGGGGGGATTCTTGCAGCAATCAAAAAGAATCCCAGTCAAGTCATTAATAAAATCGGCATGTTATCGAAAGCAGTGTTTGTGACATCAGTGGTCAATAAGTTAGACGGTAAGGAAGCCAGTCTATTGATAATAAATATCTCCTTCCACACTGTTCGGGTTGACATGGATGAAGCGATTCATGAAAAGGAGAACATGCTGATAGACTGGGTAAGAACAGTTCTAGTACTATACACCTGGTTGTGTCCCCCGATTGATTCTGCGTTTGAAGAATTGAATGAGGAAATTAGTTAAAGGCTTGTAATAAGTGAGACTCGGGGGGGGGGGGGGGGGGGGGGAATGGGGTGTGGGCCGGGGGGGGGGTGCGGGGGGAAGACAGAGATATGGGGAGGCTTGGGCATGATTCTTAACCTGATGGGTGTTCTGCCAATTAAATTCAATTTTTAAGAAAAGGCCCAACCTGGAACCCACTTGGTATGTTATTTTGTCAAGTTCGGTTATTGATTATATCTTCCTGGCCACTGTTTAACAAAATGACTAAGACATATTGAGGTGGTACAAATGAGGGTTAGGGATCATGCTATGCTAACAGCATCTTTTCTTATCTCAGCAAGTGGTTTGGAGTGACAACAATCGAGCTGTAAGAATCTGGTGACAAATGAATCAGGGAACAGGGTTCTCCAGTTCAGTGAAAACATCGAGAAATTTGGCGGTTGATAAAATGGTGGGATACCCCAACAGAAGATGAAAAGATCTATCATTCCTCACTCTTGGAATTTCACAATACAAGGATTGTTTCGCAAGAAAGTTGGAAGCAACAGGTTTTTGCAGACAATAGAGGCCATCATTTTGACATAGTTAATAATTTAAAGAAGCGTGAGATGAGATCTAATATTAGGAGTCTAATTGAATCAGCTCTCCTAGAGTGGCCGGATAAAAAAGAAGACGCATAAGAATTGTTTGAGGAGTTTCACAACTTCAAAATATATCTTTTTTAAAAAGTATTTTTATTGGCATTTTCACAAGTTCTGAGCGCCGGTCAACGATGAGATCTTACTGCATGACGACATCAATCCAAAGCCAACACCCATAGTCGTTGAGGACACTCGGCCGCTCTATAGTCATTGCGAAGAAACAATAAGAGTAAGTCCCAGTCTGCCTTAAATCACTGCTGGTTCCCCTAAATGGAGTATGTCATCCACTCCAAAGCGACAACGTTCCATACCTTGACCATCCATTCGTGTTCTGTGGGGACAGTTTTGCTTTTCCACTTCTGTGCTGCTAATAGCGAGGCAGCTATGCTGAGAATTTTGTACGCTTTCCTCTGGGCCTTAGTCGGGGAAACTCTCGAGGATGTCCTCCATTCCCAACATGACCTCCCCAAGGTTCCAACGAACTTTTGACCCAAAGATCCCTGCCATTCCCTCTGTAACCAACTCCCAAAAGGGTTGAATACTCCTACATGTTGACTATGTGTGCTCCCAGGTTCTGCTCTCATCACTCCCTCTCCAGCATCTGTCTGGGACTGCCAGGTAGCATTTATGTTACTTTTCAGGGGTGAGATACGACTGCACCATGGTTTTAATACATATTTCCCTAACCTGCAGTGCCCTGGTAATCTTGGGTATGTTCCTCCATAGGCAGGCCCACTGGGTCCCTTCAACTAAATGTCCCAGAGTGGCCTCACACCTTTTCATGTAGGGCCAATCTGGTGCCGTCAGCGGTCTGAAAATATTTAAAGGGAGCCAATATCATGTGTATATCACTGAGTTGCTTGTCACACATTTTTCGAACAGGGTGAGCTCTCAAGTTGCAGCTTTCAAGATCTCTGGGTTCGTGAGACAATGCCTCCACTGGGAGTACCTACATCTCTCCTCCTCCCCAGCCTAAAGTCATGTTGGCATTATAGAGAAGTCCTAATGTCTTGGCCCACCACCATGTCCGCAAGCTTGCGACACCCCGCTGCCTCCCACGTTGCAAAGGCCCTCATCTCCTGTCCTGGCCCAAATTGAGGGTTTTGAAAAGATTGGGTCAAAGGAGACGGGAAGGTTGTCAAGCCTGCTACCCAATCCAGGGAATCCCACACCTCTCCCACCATTGCCGTAATCCTGCATTCATACATTTTTCTAGGCCTGTCCACCCTGGGGCACCAAAGCACTTTCTCCAGGGATGCTCTGTCTATCCTCCACCAAACTTTTCTCCGGTTCCCCGTAAACCACTCGCCGATAACGTAGACCTGGCCCTCTAGGTAGTAGAGGCGGAAATTGAGCACCCCCAAAACTCCCCTATGGGTGGGTGCCATTAGCGCCTTCATGGTAACTCTTGGCCGTTTGTTATTCCAGATACATTTAATCATCTCCTTATGAGGAGCCTTCGAGTGTCTGTGGGACCGGTATAGGGAGGTAACACAGAATCTTAGGGGGATTCACCATCTTCAGAGTGTTAACCCTCCCCAGCCATGATTTCGACAGGGATCCCCAGTCCAACAACAGTTGCCACACCTTCTCTAGCAGGGTAGGGTAGTTGGCCTGATATAATGCTTCCAGGGATTTGGTAATCTGGACCCCCAGGTACTGTATGCTTCTTTCCGCCCATAGGTAGGGTCTCACCTCCCTCAATCCTCCTTCAAGGTCAGGTTAAGCATCTCAGATGTATGTCTATTGATCTTCAGACCTGCTACAGCGCCAAATTAGCTGAGCTCTCTGGCAATTGCCAGCAGCGTTGACTCCAGTTCTGTGACCGCGAGCAGTACGTCACCTGTAAAAGCGATCAATTTGTGATCCTCCCTCCAAAGCTAATTCCCCTAACGTCTGGTGCCATTCTCAAACGTGCCAGCAGGGTTTCCAAGTGAACTGCGTAAAGAAGCAGGGAGAGCGGGCACCCCTGTTTTGTGTCTCGTGAGTCCTCTATCCCCTGGGAAAGCTGATCTTTGATCGCTAGTCGAATGTTGGGCGACTGGTAATTGGCCATCACCATCTGTAAAAATCTAGGCCCAAAGCCCATGATCTCGAGGGTATGAAACAGAAAAGACCCTGCTACGTGGTTGAAAGCCTTTTCTCCGCCCAAGGCCAGTATCGCAGCAGAGGGTGTTGGTTATATGGGCTTTCTCAATTAGATGACAGACTTGCTGCGTGTTGTTGCATGTTTAACTTTGCATAATAAATCCTGACTGATTCGGGTCGATCAATTTAGGCAGCAGTTTCTGCATTCGAGACGCCATTATCTTTGTGTATATTCTCACGTCTATTTTTATCAGCGCAATGGGCTGATATGACCCACATTGCGTGGTGTCCTTATTGGGTTTAGGGAGCAAGACCACCTTTGCCTCCTCCTTGGACGGGGCAATGTGCCCAGATGCCCCGAAGGAGTTTAAGAGAAACTAATATCGGAACCAGCTCTTCATTGAATGCTTTATAAAAATTCCCAGGAAAACCATCACGTAGGGGGAAATATCAATTTCTAGCTCTTCCCTTTCGCCAGGGTAATGTTCTGCAGGGGGCATCTGGCCAGGTATTCCCTCTGAGCCTACCCAGCGGGTGAATCAGATGTGTATAGGACTGAGTAGAATTCCCTAAAGGAGTGTATGATGTCTCCAGTATTAGAGCTTTCTCCTTTATGACTCGTTTTAATCTTTACAATAGTCTTTGACGCTTCTTTTTTCTTCACCTGTCTCTCCAACAGGCGATCTGCCTTGTTCACCTTGACATAGTATTTTTGCTGCAGTTATAACCAAAATCGCTAGGCCCTCTTGGTGTAAAACGCCTCTAACTGTCCCTTAATCTGACTGCTTTCTGTACTAACCGTGCCTCCCGCGTCTGTATCCTTTCGTCCCCGTCAATTGGCTGAGTTGAGTTTCCAATTCCACCTGCAGGTGGCTTATCTGCTTATCTCTCTGTGTCTTCTGCACAATTAACTCCCCCCTCATGATGGCCTTAAATACATCACACACTGTATGTTCCGTTATACCCTGCGTCTTACTAAGGAGAAAGAACTCCCCATTCTTATCCTGCCTGTCCTCGCATATCACCTGATCTTTGAGGAGGTATTCTGGGAACCTCAACTTGCAGAGCCCCGGCCCGCCCCTCTCCTGAGGAACTGCGAGAATGATCCTTGAGAAGGACCAATGGACATTGGAGTTAAAAGTGTACCCCTTGCATTCCCCTTGCGTCTCCCTTCAGGAATCCACTAAAGCCAACTTTGCCATACGCTCTTTTAGCGACTTGGAGGTGGCCACCTGGTTGTGAAAAATTCTTGCGCTCCTATCCCTCACCGGATCCAATGTCAGATTGAAGTCACCCGTGAGACTGATCTTCCCCTTAGTAAACCACTCGACTTTGGCCAAAACGGACCTCAGAAACCCATCCTGTACCGTGTTAGGTGCATAGATCGACACCAGAGTGTATGTGCAGCCCTCCCACCTAACATTAGCCATGATAACCTGCCCTTGCAGTCTCCCTCCGTAGCCGTGATAGACAAGCCTGCAAGTCTTGGATAGCTATAAGGAACTCTCCTCTCTTCCCCTGGACATTGGCACACATTTCCTGTTTCTGTCACACTAGCTCTATCCTGCGTGTACAGGGACCATTTGATCCTTCTTGTGTTGACGTCCTCAGATTATTTTTCCTCATTGGTTGGCCGCAACTTTGAGATGGAGAGAGACGACTATGTCATGCCACCAACTGATGACCCCCTCGTCTCCCCGTCACATCCTCTTCAACAAAGGACTACTATTAATACACAGACCTGTTAAAAAGATCTGCAGAAAATGTTGGGATGAAGGCACAGAAGCTAGATGTAGTCACTGACGTCATGTCAGAGGAAAAGAAACAGTGTCCCACAGTATCCCTTTGCTAAGTTCAATAAAGAAATGCATTGCTTCCTCACTCTGAATGCTCATTGGCATAGCCTGTACTCCTGCTGGAGTCTGCTCCGAATGCTAAATAGAGTGGCTTACGAAAGGCGGCTGACCAGCGTGGTCATGCTTGGCTCGTTGGGTCCACTGGAACATGCAGAGGGTGATTCCTGGGTTCCAGGATTCGCGAGGGGTGGTGGGGGGTACACTGCCCGCTGGATAATTGTTCATGGTTATGCTGCTGAGCAATTACATTATGACACAGTGAATACAGAAGATGCGTGGGAGCCCATTTCAACATGATGGTTTGGGCCCCCCGTTGCTTAGAGTGGAAAGCATTCTAAGGGGAGCGTACCTTATAATGGAGACAAAGATGTGGTTAAAAGCCACCAATTATCACGAGACGGCGAGCAAGCAGGGAGCTAAAACGCTGAATGCTCGCTGTGTAGCAGGGACTCCTTCTTTGTAAGCAAGTGGCTGACCTGGAGGAACCAGTGTTTAAAGGCAATTAGGTGATAACACTTCTGTTTTCCCCAATGAAAGTTATGGCTGACGAGCTCTAGCAAACGCAGCTTGTGAGGCGAGCGCTGCAAAGCGCACACTCTAAGCCCCGGAATGTAGGTACTATATAAAGGAATACGTTACTGTGTTATTAGACTTCTGACTGGCAATAGGGGGGAAGTTGCTTGGAGCCTTCCTGAGGGTCGAGGCACCTTTCATTTGAAGGGTTGAAAGGCCCTGATGCCGTTCCTGGGTGAATATGACACAGCTAACGGAGATGTCTCTTAAGCTCTGTGTACATAGATGTTTCTTAAGCTCTGTGCACAGTGGTAACCCTGCAGAGCTATGTCAACCTTTGCGTGAACCTGCCAACCAAGGTATTGATGCAACCTGGCTCTGAATTTCACACACTGATTTCTGTAGATGACATAAAAGCCCCTTGGTGGGAAGGCCTGGCAAATATTTGCCACTGCATCGCAGAGGCAAGCCAAAAGGAAGTGGACAAACCTCGAGAGGCGCATCCACTGCCTTAAAGCAACAACTCAGTCCCCTCCCATGTCACCCCAGATGGAGTAAGGATGATAACTTTCACCACGCATGGGAGGGGATCCCATCGGACAAGTGGCTCGAGGTTACTGCATCGAGCTAGTAAATTAAAATCGTGCAACCTACGACGGGACGGTAGCATGCTGCATAAACATTGGTAACTCCTAAAAATTGAAGTTGAGGCACAACTCCTAAAATATGCCAAAAAAGACAGTTCCCTATCATTGTTAAAGCTGTCCATTTATTACCTTTATTTCCTAGTAGCTAAAAGACAAAACAAAAAGGCCAGTCTTAGACCTACAGTAAACAAGTAAGTCAAACCACGGAATTTCAGAATCCCACTCCTAAAAAAGGGTGTTTATGTGGCAACATTGGGCGTGAAAGATGTATACTTTAACATTTCATTGTTGCCAGGCCGCCATATGTTTCTGCATTTCAAAATTGGAAAACTTAATTTTCAATTCAAAGCACTTCCTTTAGGCATTGTATCGGCACATCATGTATTAGCCAAGGTTCTCTCAGTGGTGGCAGCTCTCCTACGCCTACAAAACATTCCCGTCTACCATTATCTGGCCAACTTGCTCATAACGGGAGAATCTGAGGCAAATTGCCTGTGCAACACACAGAGAACGGTAGACCGATACAAGCTGGGTTTCGCCATCAGTGAGACCAAATCAATTCTAAACCCGTCGGAAACAAAACTATTCCTCAGGGCCGTTTTATATTCAAACATGGCAAAGGCTTATCACTCACAGGCAAGGATACAAGCAATATGGATACAGATTCTTTGTTATGTTAGGAGTATTTCTAAAGCACAGGCCATCACCAGCTGGGGCATCATGGCGCTAGGGGGCACAGACTGAGGGTGACTGCAGAAGACAGAAGAGGAGAAAGAATTATACGATGAACAAGCAAGTTATGGTCGCGCGCAAGAAGTCCAGATGATTGCTGATGGAGCGGAGGGAGAGAGGTAGACCATTCCACAATAGAGATGCAGCAACAGAAAAGCAGCGCACGCCCCATATGAGAGCACTTAAAGTGTCAGAGAGCAATACAGCAGATAGCAGCAGAGCAGAGAGGGCGGGAGGTTGTGTACTGCCTAAATTTGAGAGTCAGGTGTACTCTGGGCCTATCTTGTTGAAGGCCTGATGGTCCAGGCAGAGTATCTTAAACATAAGCCATTTGACCACTGGAAGCCAGTGCAGAGAGCTGAGGATGGCGGAGGTGGAAGAGATGTGAGGGGCCTCTTTGGGCCGCCGACTTTTGAAAGATTTGAAGGCGTTGGAGGAGGTACGCAGGTTGGGCCAGGTAAAGGGAATGGCAGGATTCAGTGGAACCGGAAACAAGAGACAAAACAATCAGATGGCGGGAGGGAGATGGAGGGAGATGGGCGGGACACCGACAGCCAGAACCTCCATCTTATCTCCATTAAGACAGAGCCAGTTGCTGCCCATCCAAGCATGGATGGCCAGCAGACATAAGCGACAGTGTGCAGTGGTGGAGGGAAGGGCCAGATCGAGATGAACCAAGATTTGTGGATCGTCCGTGTAGGAGTAACCCCCGAAAACCAAGAGAGTGAATGAGTTGCATCAGAGGGTCAATATATGTATATTGAAGAGGAGAGAGATCAGGACCAAGTGAGGGGAAGAGAAGGAGAGATGAAAGGAGGCAGATACTGTTGGGGGGGGAGTGACTCAAGAGGAAGGACCATTACCAGTGTAGAACCTGGCCCGAGATTCTCCCTGCAGAGTGTCTGTTTATTGTAATGGTTTGATCATTGGTGTTGAATGCCGTTGAAAGCTCTATAAGGATCAGGGCACCGATGCCCCCCTGATCTATGGTCTGATCCAGATTGTCAAGCGCAGACACCAGAACAGACTGTGCCTCTGCCAGGCTTGAACCTGGACTGAGCAGGATATAGAGCCGCAGAGTCCTCCAGGAAAGAACAGAGGAGGGGAAGTGACAAGGGCTTTGACTACCTTCATGGGGAAAGACAGTAAAGAGATAGGGCAAAGGTTAGAGGAGAGTGAGGGATCCAGGTTAGGTTTCTTTAGGAGGGGGAGCACCAGTGCATGTTTAAGGAAATCAGAGATGTGGCCAGAGAGGAAAGATAAATCGCTAAGGTCACTGGCTTAGCAATACAGGGAACAATCTCTTTAAGGGTGCTGAGCGGAATGGGGTCTGCCGGGGAAATGGATTTGAGGCTTGGGGTGGACGAAATGATGTCAGCCTCCAGGAAGGTTGGAAACTCAGACCAGGCACAAGCCGAAGATGTGAGGGGCAGGAGGTCTGTCTCGGCGAGCGGAGGGACCCGGAGTCTGTGATTTATTTCATGATGATTGTGATTTTGTCCAGAAAAAAGGTAGAGACAGCAGTGCAGAGCCTGTAGGAGGTAGTCACCCTGTTAACAGTGGTGTGCGAGGGCAGAGACTGAACCACTTGAAAAAGCTCCTTCGGAGAGTTGACCGCGGCTTGAACGTGCAATGGGTTCTGATTGGCCGCTGTGGCCCTACGAAAAGCTAATTGGGCGAGAGGACAATAAGCAATGCACCATTTGTGCTACGCCTGCCAGTATGCCAGCCGGAGGTCAGAAAACCCACTGGAAAACCTTGGCTCGGTGGGCTGCCCCCAAGGCTTAGAAGGTTTCATCAGAGCAAGAGGTCGGCGGAGAAACTGTTTACAAGTCATAGGGGGGGGAAGTACACAGTGAGGGAAGCAGAGATACAATTGGAGCAGGGAGCTGACAATGGGGAGAGTGGGCAATTTGGCCGCAAGGGATCCTAAAGCAACCTGTGTAGAAAATAGGAGGGAGCAGAGCGCCCAGTCTCAGGTTAGGTGGGGAGTGGATGCTGTGTGCTCCTTAGGTGTTGCGTAGGACCCATTCCTTGAAGAGGAGGGTCATGAGCTTCTTCCTGAAATGTAGTAGAAAACAGGTGATACTCATGTTGACAGGGAGGAGGTTCCAAATTCAGCAGATGTAGACGGAGAAAGCCTATATTTGGGTTCTTTCCTTCACACACCGGCAGAGTTCAAGTCTGAGCATGCCTTTTCTTCTGGTGCATCGTAGACATCTGAAGACCTGATCTTTTTAGCAAGGACACATCTTAGGGGTGCTTGCGTGGTTGCTGGAAGGCCTGCCTGAGGGGCATTGCCACCATACAGGTGGGAGAGGACCATGGCCTGGACAGCAGATCTGAAGCTATTTGCTGAGATGAAGGGCTTGATTTTCTTTAGGAGATTTGTAAGGCTTCAACTTAGAGTTCAGTCCACACCTTCCCACAACATTATTGGATAGATACACAAGCAATAGCGTGTTCACAGGTGAAATAAGCCGTCTTAAAGCAGTTATTTGCAGCTGTACCGTAGCTCACCTCCCGCAAACTTCTGGCACTGCTTTCTAGTCTATGCAAAGCATATGAATCCAAGTAGATTCACAAGCCTCATCAGACAAACATTATTTGCCCAGTAATCATCTTTCTGTGGCTTGTATATGCTTAGAATCACATACCCCCCACCCCCTTGAAGGGTTCCATGTTAATTTGGCAACATAAATTCCTTCGTGGTCATCAAAATGTATTTTTTAATTTGGCGTGTCCCACCTTCTGATTCCCCCCTTTGCCCTCATTACCACTCCTACCCCAAAGCCCTCCTCACCCCCTTTTTACCCCTTAACCCACAATCACTTCGAAGTTAATTGCTTCAAAGTCATTTTTATGGTTGAAAGAACTGGACAGTATCAGTTCAGCAACATTCTCTGAGTACATGCATGCGTCTTTTATATCAGAAAATGTACATTCTGAGGACATTGATGTGTGAAGGAACATGGGTCCCTGTACAAGTAGAATAAGGGGTAGTGTGACGGGAACTCACCTGTCGATGCCCCGTATTTATAATTAGAAAAAATATATAACACGTTGCGCCAAACACTAAATGATAGCTGATGCAAAGCATGTGATTCTAAGCAGATATAAGCCCCAAAAATATGATTACAGGGTGATTCAATATGTCTACATGCAATGTAATATATTGCATTTCTTTCATGGAGAAAACACCAGATTGTCCAGAGATAATACAAAATATGCCATCAACATCTATTACTCAGGCGTTAAAAGCAAAAAAACAAGAACAGTATAAAAAGAAAATCACATTTGTACACATGCACTGTTTTAAACATCAACATTTTCAAAACCTTTTTTAAAAAACGTTTTCTCTTTTATTTAATTGAAGCTGGAAATCACAAACATCACCTGAATTACAAACAATGGTAAGAAAAACTATAAGGAACAGCATGACAAATATCACAGAAGCAAAAGGAAACGTCACAAAGATGAAAGAAAACAAAAGGAAATATTTGGCTGTGAAACACCAAAGAACTAAACTATGGCACCAATTTAACACCTGAAGAAAAACCGGCCTATCAAACCACAGTAATGCCTTTCGCAGCGCAATATCAACTCAAGAAACAAACAATAGGGGCAGCTTCACTCACCCGCAAATGGGGAGCAAAATAATAACATCTTCCACAGCCAAAGAAAATACCATCTGTGGAAAACACACCACCGTTCTCAGCCTAAGAGGCACCATCACTTTAAGAAGCACTTGATGGTAACTAATATACAAAAAATAATATATGCACTAAAAAAAACGTAAACCTGCATTTTTTTAACAGTATTTCTAAATTACAACATGTTGCTTAATGTTAGTAACAAAGGAAACAATGCAACACAACGTGTTAGTAAATTATATACCATTGTATAACATACCTATTACTATATACAATTGCTGAATGTTACTACTGTAAAGGAATAACCTGTTAGTACTATTACAAACAATGCAACGTGTTGGTAAACTATATGCTATTTTTAAAACTTTACTATTAAAAACGATAGCTTAAAACATAAATATGTATACAGATATATACCCCTTTTATTACATCCAACATTTACATATCTTTTGTAGATTCTACTGTTCATGTGTTTTAAATAAATCTCACAAGCCCTCAATTGACAAGCCAACAAAAACAATTTGTTGATGAGTCTTGTTGCCACTGTGGTATTTGCCCATCCTGTTGGTTTAAATGTATTGACCAACATTAACAAATTAAAATAGATTAAATAAATCCCAAATCGGGAATACCAACATACATTGTAGCATACAATAACCAAGAGAAAAACAACAAAAATATCTGCATACAAACAACACCAGCTGTTTCCATAGGTCCAATAGACACTAATAAGGATAACATAAAATTATTCATGTATGGGATACTACCATTTGAAAAATTGCGCTTTTGGATTTGGGAATAGTTTGAAAGCTCACAACTAGAGGATGTTTAAAAGGGAGCATAAGTAATTTTATGTAAGGTGTACATTAAACAAAGGGATCTTAAAAAGTACAACTTTGGAAATTCCTCAGTATTTTCCCACATGAAAAATGAACACGACTGCATCCATTTAGAAAATGTACATGCATATAAAGAGCCCCAAAACAACAGCAATTGTATGTTCCACCCCATGGCAAAAACATTCCCAAAAAAGGACACATCAAGAGGCAGCTAGAGAAAATTCAGCTGAAAACATTACATTACAATAAATTCCCTACAACATATTGTGCTATTGCACATTTGAAATTTCTAACATTACCAACAATTAAATTGAATATGACAGTACTGTCTTAGGTGCATTAAGTTTGGCACAATGATTGCAGTGTGCAGGTTAATGCAGCAGCAAGACTGCAGAAATGTTAATATGATGTCACACATAAAAGTTTCTACACATTAATGTATGTACAAACGTTTCGAGTGTATATGGCAAATATGCGTTCATTTATCATTGTGTATGCGCGTGAGTACAATGTGCAATTTCGTAGAGGTGAGCATTCGTGAAATAAAGCAGTTAGAGCTGCGGAGTCCTCTTTTTTAGGGGGCTGTGTGGCAAAGGACTAATATGAATCTATAATGCAACAAGAATAACACAGCATTTTTCGTGAGCGGGTCTCTCTTCACAGTCTTCAGCGGGAATTGGTTTCAAAATCTTTGAAAAGAAATCACAGTTGGGACCAGTGAATCCTGTCCGCATTTGTTCTAAAATCAAGGCCACACACGCCAAATAAACCACGAAAAGGAAATTTACCAATGAACTATTTCTGAAATCCCAATTTGGGAGATCTATATAAATCAAGTCCTGAAGACGGGTCCGACGCATGCCTGATAGCATCAAATAACTAGCTACTGAGCCTGTTTAACCATCTTTTGCCAGGACCCAGAAACACACTCTTTGGTGTCGACAAAGTCAAGGACAGAAAAATTAACAAAGTCAATGATAGTGAATTGCATCAAGGTTTCATTTAATAATAGGATGTCACCTTATTTGTTTACTAACCTCACTACATCACCAGTATCCGACGAATGTGTTCAGTTAAAACCAACTGGTCAAGACAATTGCTTTTCAGTATAGGTTCTCTTATGGAATGTTATGTGCATTTTTTTCTCTCCTGTTTTTAATTTTTCTAAGTGTTTGGTATCCATGAATTAAAATATGTATTTCTCTATGTTTTCTGTCGCAAATAATTGATCGACATGAAAGGTAGCACGTTGTGCAACTAGACACACCTGGCACGTGTGTAGGCGGGTAGCTGTTTTTGTGGTATTCTTGTTGCATTAGAGGTGAGCATTCGTACATGGGTAGATGTAATGCAGTACTGATTGTTATTTTTTAATATTGAATGATTCTGAAAAAATATACATACTATAAATATTTAATGGGAACATAAACAACATGAAACCGTGAAAGCTCTGTTACACATGCATGCGTCACGTCTTACACCCTACGTCACTTTTTAGGCGTAAAACAGAAAGAGATTAAAAGTAAACTAACTGAATCTCCATTCAGTCAGGTATACATTCCTATGTTCTCTGTATTGTCTAATGTAACAAGGGAACATAAGGTGAGTTTGCAGAGATCAAAATAAGGATTTGATTAACAGGGGATAAAAGTAGCACCTGAGTATCTGGCATCACTCAGTAAGCACGAGCTACCTCAGGGAAAGGATATAAATGTATGGCTCCAGATGGCCTGTGGAGCCAAATGTAGATCCTGGTAGCTGTTGGTGTCAAGCCAGTCAGGTAAATAGCTTCTTGCAATTTTTAACCCCGGTTTGTATATATGTATATTAATGTGACTTTTTTTTCTCCATAACATTTTATTGGCATTTTTAAAGAGCATTACATTGAACATGACAGCAGTTATAGTGTAGCATTCAATAATCTGTTAAAGCAGCAGTGACTGTCGGGGAGACCGGTGTGCAGGGGCCAAAATGCTGGGAGACGCATCATTGTCCATGGTCCATCTTGTCCTTGGATGCCAGGTGGGATATACTGGTTGCGGCATAAAGGGGGGCTATGGCTTAGGGTTGTGGTTTAGTAGAGCGGGCTGCCCTGGAGCCATCTGGTCAATGGTGGCCTCCTGGTGAGGGCTGGGAATTTGGCTGCATAGTCCATAAACGGGTCCCATATGTTTAAGGTTCTATTTAGGAAGCCCGTACGGATCGGCGTGATTTTTCCAGCGACCGCTATGTCCCAACATTTCGCCCACCAAAGGGCCACTGAGGGCCCTTTTTTATCCCTCCACACCCGGGCCATTGCTATTTTTCCTGCTAGAAGTAGATGCGTACACAGCCTGGGGATGTCGCCTGAGACTGGGAATTCACCCCCACCTGTGTCGCCCAGGAGAATGACTCCGGGATCCCACAGGATGGAGAGGCCCGTGATTTCTTTGATATGATTGATTATCTCTCTCCAGTACACTTCAGCTTTCGGGCATGTCCATATCATGTGGAATAGTGAGCCAGGATCTGGGCATCCTCGCCAGCAAGTTCCGGGTATGGATGGATTGGCCTTGTTAATTTGCGCCGGAGTTACATAGTACCTGTAGCAGAGTTTATAGCCCCCTTCTCTGTCTGTGATACATTGCGAGCTTTTATGTAGTCTGGCCCAAATTCTTCCCCATTCTTCGACTGCAATTTCCTTTCCCAGATCCTTTTCCCATTGAAGCATATACCTTTCTTTTTTATAGGGGTCTGCTCTGTTGAGGAGTCGATAAAGGGTCGAGATCCTGCCTCTACTTGTGGGGGTTGCTAAAGAAAGTTCCAGTGCTGTTAATTCTCTGGCGCACTTTTCCCTGGTTGCTCTGTGGGACAGCCAATGACGGATTTGGGCATAGTGGAATCTTTCCCGTTCCCCCACCCCGAATTTTACTTTGCACTTTTCGAACGAGATGGGCGCCCCTGTTTCTAGGAAGTCGCTAGTCGTCCGTAGGCCTCCCTCTATCCAGGGTTGAAAGTTGTGCGTCGACAGGCCTGGGGAGAATTCTGGGTTATTCCAAATGGGAGTTAGGGGGCCCATGGGGCCACGGATGCCCCATTTACGAGCTGCTTCTTTCCAGCAACGGACTGTTGTCATCGTCGCTAGTAGGGGTCCACTATTTGCCTGCGGTTTCATTGTTGGCAGGTGTGGGAGGACTGAGGGAGGCACCGGACACCAAGCTTCTTCGAGTTGTGTCCATTTCGGCTTGTCTGTCTCTTGGACCCATGCGAAAGCTTGAGATAACTGCGCAGCTAGAGTGTACCTTGTTAGGTCTGGTACTCCCAGGCCTCCCTGTGGTATGCCCCTTAACATTATTCGTTTGGCTATGCAAAGTCCCCCCCCCCCCCCCCTTATACGAACTTTTGGATTTGTTTTTGTAAGGCTGCTAAGGCTGGACCCGGTATATGGACGGGGAGTGCTGTGCAATGGTACAGCCATCTGGGGATTAGGTTCATTTTGATAGCAGTGATTCTACCGAACAAAGATATTTCCTGGGGCTTCCATCTTTTGAGATCGTTTTGGAGATCTCTGATCAATTGTGGGAAGTTAACTCGAATACAGGCGCGATGGGTCCTTGGGGATGTGTACCCCGAGATAACCAATTGGGCCCGTAGACCATGGGATTGGCATTAGTGGTCTAAGAGTGTCTTTTTCCCGTTCAGAGTGATTAACCGCCAAGGTTGTGGATTTGGATAGGTTTACCGAGAACCCTGACAGGGCCCCGAATTCTAAAATTTCCTCCCATAAAGCTTTCAAGGACGTTGCCAGGTTAGTCACTGTTATCAGGACATCGTCTGCATATAGCGCTACTTTATAATCATGGCCCCCCACCGTTAGCACACTTAGGCTGGCGTTTTGTCTAATTCTTGCGGCAAAGGGCTCCATAGACAGAGCAAAGATTAAGAGGGTAATTCATAGAATTTCGCACAAAAGTGGGGCATGCGGCTGGCGCACAGTGTGCGCGTGCGAATGTCTGCGCCAGCCGCGTGAGCTAAAATCGATATCCGCGCACAGCGTATTCATGGATTTCATCCTCCAAAACCAGCCGTGGCGCAGAGTGGCGCAGCGACGCCAGTTACACCCCCAAAAACGCCCTCGCGCAAGGAAAAGCCATCAAAATTCACAATTCATCGCAAAGGGCTGCGCTAACCCTGGACCAGTATACAGGGCTGCCAAACAGCAAACGGCGAGCGGGGAACGTGTATTACTGGGGTGCGTGGGAAGTTCAACACGCGATTACAGCAGGGTACGTGTATTACAGGGGTGCGCAGGAAGTTCCACACGCGATTCCAGAAGGGTACGTGTGTTTCTGGGGTGCAGGGAAGTTCAACACCCGATTCCAGAAGGGTACGTGTATTACTGGGTTGCGGGGAACTTTTATTTTTACACGCGATTTCAGCAGGGCACGTGTATTACAAGGATGCGCGGGAAGTTACACACGCGATTTCAGCAGGGTACCTGTATTACTGGGGTGCGGGGAATTGTTACACACGTTTACAGCAGGGTACCAGTATTACTGGGGTTTGGGGTACTTTTACACGCGATTTCAGCAGGGTAGGTGTCTCACTGTTGTGCGCGGGAAGTCCCCAACACGATTTCAGCAGGGTACGTGCATTTCTAGGGTGTGGGGAAGTTTGACACGCGATTTCAGCAGGGCACGTGTATTACAGGGGTGCGCGGGAAGTCACACATGCGATTTCAGCAGGGTACCTGTATTTCTGGGGTGCGGGGAAGTTTCACACGCGATAGGCCCTGTGTGAGTGGGGTATGTGTATTTCGGGGGTGCAGGGGAGTCCTACACGTGAATTGGCAGTGTGGGTCCTCCCAGGTGTTCCCTCTACACCCCCCACGGCCCCTGCAGGCAGACCACACCACAGGGGACTACCCTGCACCCCTGGTCATGTCCCGCAGGCAGCCCATCCACCATGGGCATGCCCCCCCCAGCCAAGCCACATGTCACCTTGCACCAGTGATCACCAACGCATTACCCCCTTGGACTCCCACCACACAGCAGTGCAGGGCACCTGCCAGCAGGCACACACTCATCTCCCCCAGCACCCACACCCCCCAGCAGTGTGGGGCACCTGCCAGCAGGCCCCCACTCATGTCCCACCCATGTCCCCTTGCACCCCCACCCCCCAGCCGTGCAGGGCACCTGCCAGCAGGGCCCCACTCATGTCCCCTTGCACACCCACCCCCCTGCAGTGCAGGGCACCTGCCAGCAGGCCCCCACTCATTTCCCACTCATGTCCCCCTTCTTCACTTGACGCTGCGTAGAGGGAGACATAGAACACAAGCATCAGGGTACAGTACAAAATACCCTAGACAGGAAGCAATAACTCATGAGTGGCACTGTAAAATGTCACTTCCATCCTGTCATTCCACAACACATGGGTGAATGCACGCAACACACATGCAGAAACAGTCCGTGCGCCTGCAATCAACATCAACATCCATGTAGAAGGGCCCCTGTAAACCACGATGTTGCCTCAAAGTCACATGCATCCATGGCGTTTCAAACTCACACACACACTTCTCAGGCACACACATGTGCACCATACATGTACATGACATCAGCACCCATTCCTCACCCCCCCATGTCCAGGAACAGAGACAGCCATGCATTAATGTGTGCATTCCACATAGAGCTCCCCATGTTGCTTCAAAACACATGCACCAACCATGTGGCTCACACATAACTGGTCTCATATGCATGACCATGATGTCCCTGCACACACACATATCCATACATGGCCTATGTCACACATACAGGCAAGCATCAGACTACCAGCACACTGCAACATGCACTCTCACACAGCAATGCTTGGCCACTTGCTGCTCAACTCCAGACGGGTCTGCCTCTGAAGGATCTGGGCGTGGAGCGCTGGGCCTACGCGTTCCAGGACCCTCATCTGGATGGCACTCAGGCGTGCCCGACCCCCTCCGCGAGGTGCCGGGCCGTGTGGAGGGTCCTGGACCTGAAGTCCTCCCAGCGCTTCTTGACGTGCTTGATGTCACGGGTTGCCACCCCCTCCGCGTTGATGGCAACCACTACGTCATCCCAGATCCTCTCTCGTCCTTCCTTGTTGGCGCGTGATGTTCCGAAGAGGGCATCATAATGCCCCAGGACATGCTCCACCAGGACACCAACTTTGGTGGCAGTGTAGCTGGTGGCCCTCTGCCTCTCTGGCTGGGGGTTGCCAGTGGTGCCAGATGGTGTAGTGCCCAACATGGCAACCCCAGAGGCAGGAGTGGGTGGGCAACTGGGTCCTGGGGCTGGGCTGTGGAGCGATGGAATCCCAGTCGGGAGTCTTCTGTTCCAGCAGGGGACCCCTGCAGATGGCTGACGTGCAGGCACCAAATAGCAGGGCACGTGGGCAGCAGGCAGACAGGCAGCAGCAGATGGCTGGTGGGAGCTTGCTCAGGGCTCTGGGGGGCAGTAATTCGGCCTTCTGGGCAGGAGCGTGGTCTTCCGTGTGTGTGTACGCGTGGCCAGAGTAATATGGAGTGATTTAGCACAGGAAATTCTTGCACGTCAGCGTGTAATTCGAGGAAAGGCCCTTAGCGCGTAAGCGCGTCAGCACACGTACACGATATCATTGGACCAAAGGCCCTTAGCGCGTGGGCCCGTCTGTGACGTATTGTGCATGGGCGTTGCCCTTTCGCGTGTAAAACTTGCTGCGCACTCCTGAAATTCACGTACTTCCTCGACCAGGGCCCTTTCGTGTGTGAAACTGCACGCGAACACCGTAATACACGTACCCTGCTGAAATCGCGGGTGAAACTTCACTCGAACACCAGGAATACACGTACCCCGCTCGCACAGGGCCAATATTCCTGTGGTCGCGTGGAGTTTCACACGCGATAGGCCCTGTGCGAGTGGGGTACGTGTATTTCAGGGGTTCGCGTGAAGTTTCACCCGCGATAGGCCATGTGTGAGTGGCGTACGTGCATTACTGGTGTTCGCGGGACGTTTCACCCGCGATAGGCCCTGTGCGAGTGGGGTACGTGTATTTCAGGGGTTTGCGGGAAGTTTCACACACGATAGGCCATGTGCGAGTGGGGTATGTGCATTACTGGTGTTCGCGGGAAGTTTCACCCGCGATAGGCCCTGTGTGAGTGGGGTACGTGTCTTTCAGGGGTACGCGCAAAGTTTCATCCGCGATAGGCCCTGTGCGAGTGGGGTAAGTGTGTTTCAGGGGTTCTTGGTTAGTTTCACACGCGATTTAGCTGTCAGAGCAGGGTACGTGAATTTCGGGGGTGCACGGGGAGTCCTACACGTGAATTGGTAGTGTGGGTCCTCCCAGGTGTTCCCTCTACACCCTCCATGGCCCCTGCAGGCAGACCACACCACAGGGGACTACCACGCACCCCTGGTCATGTCCCACAGGCAGCCCATCCACCATGGCCATGCACCCCAGACAAGCCACCTGTCCGCTTGCACCACTGATCAACAACTCATGTCCCCCTGCACCCCCACCCCCCAGCATTGTGGGGCACCTGCCAGCAGGCCCCCACTCATGTCCCCTTGCACCCCCACCCCCCAGCATTGAGGGGCACCTGCCAGCAGGCCCCCACTCATGTCCCACTCATGTCCCCTTGCACCCCCACCCCCCAGCATTGTGGGGCACCTGCCAGCAGGCCCCCACTCATTTCCCACTCATGTCCTCTTGCACCCCCACCCCCCAGCATTGTGGGGCACCTGCCAGCAGGCCCCCACTCATGTCCCCTTGCACCCCCACCCCCCAGCATTGTGGGTCACCTGCCAGCAGGCCCCCACTCATGTCCCCCAGCCAACACGTTATCACAATCTAGATCCCTGGCCCTCATGGCCAGCCTCCACATGCCAAAGACCCACCCAAGTATTGCATCCACCCACATAGAAATGCCAATTTCATGATACAACCCCAATGGCAAGTATGTAAATGACACATGTCCGTCACACACACACAATGGGTGCAAGTGAATGTCAAAACCCATATCATGACACGCATGAAACCAATGAGATAATTCCACACATCAAAGTATGAACCAAAAAATGTATTAGAAGCAACATGAATGGAACAAAAAACAAACAAACGACAAAGGGAATTATAAACGAAAAGCTGCATGTCCGTAAAATAATGAAAAACAAAAAATTATAATCCAAAGGGAAGGTGTCCAAAGTCACAGTTCAATAAATGAAATCCAAGGGAAAAACAAAAGTGAAAACCATTGCTCCATGGGGAAATAAAATAATAAAAAAGATGAATCCAATAGTGAACTATATACAGAAGAACAATCCAGGGTCCATGATCCCAACCGATGAAATGAAACCTATCAAAAATACTACCTAATGAAAAACTATATACATAAAGGTGGTGCATTGTCCAAGCGCAACCAAAATAAAGAAAAAACCAAAGGAAACCTAACACTATCTAACTATTTACAAGGGCAGCGGGCAAGTCCAATGGCTCACTTGTTGATGTTCCGGGCCAGGGCATCATCGAACTCCTGCTCGATGTCCCGGAGGCGGTCCTCTTCCATGGCCCCGAGGGTTCGCAGGGACGATGACATCCGGAACTCCAGGTCCCTGCGAATGGCTTCGAGGCACTCGGCCTGCCTCAGGGCCCTACGCATGGAGTTCTCCGCCCTGACCATAGTGAGCCGTGCCTCTTCCGCCCGCTGCCGCTCCACATCTATCGCATGGCCCAACCGCTGCCACACGGAAGACACTTCCCGTCCAGGGTCCTCCTGCCCTCCGGCCGATGCCTGCCCCTCTGATGATGAAGGCCCCGAGACATCATGGTTCCCACCTTGTTGCTGCTGCTGCTGTGCCGCTGCCTGTGCCCTGGCTCCTGCTGCCTGCACATCCTCCTCCAGCTGGGGTGAGTTGTTGAGGTGCCCACCCCTGCTGGACGTCCGACTCCCGACTGTGGCAGGGATGTGTCCTCCACCAGCCTGGCCTCAGGGTCAGAGGCAGCTCCACAGTGCACCCAGGTGACACATGGGTGGCAAGATGGCACGGAGGATGACTGGCGCATAGGGGGTTCAGTTGAGGAGGGGGTTGGAACAAGGTCCACAAAACGGAGGAATCCGGCCATGGTGAGCTGTCCCAGTGGCTCAACGCGGTCAAGGAGCCATTTGAGAAGACGTGCAGTCTCCTCATGAAAAGACTGCAGGTCAGCTTGCATGGCACGTTGACGCAACGCCACCCCACCCAGGACAGGCTCAACCCGGTGCCGGATAGCCACATCCGCAGGGAGAGGAAGGCCAGTTGGTGTAAGCCAATCCCCTCCCTGAGAACAGGTCTGGACGTAGGTATCCCTGCTGGTGCAAGATGATGCAGTGACAGGATCGGGGACAGGATTACACACAGGCACCTCTCCGCGGCGGCCTGTGCTGCCTCCTGTCCCTGCCCCTGCACTGCACCACTAGCACCAGTGGAATCCCCACCTCCAGACCCCGTCTCTGTCCCTTGCACGGCCTCCTCCTCCTCCACCAAACCCCCCACCAACCTGGATGACTCCGTGCCATCTTCCTCCGTCGGGCCCTGTGGGGTCTCAGCTGCCCCTTCGACTGCCGAGGAGTCCAACTCCAACCTCTGCCTCTTGGACTTCCCCTCGGCAGCTGCAACCTGGGACGTGGCACGTGACTCCTCACTCCCCAACGAGATGACAACCTGGGAGGGGAGCCGGGCCTTGCATCTCTGGCTGACGGTGCGATCCCTGCCGCTGTGCTCCACAGCACCTTCTCCGCCCTCTTCATCAGTTGACGCTGCAGACAGGGAGAGATAGGAGACAGGCATCAGGGCACTGTACAATGGACTCATACACACATGACAGTTGTACATGAGTGGCATTGTCAAACTTCAGACATGGCATCACAATCCCCAACACACATGTCATTGCAACTCACACACATGAGCTATTCCACAGCCATATTGCAACAGCCAGCACCATCCATACACATACAAACAGCATGAGCAGCCAAAGGTGAGCCAGACATCACATGAAACACAGGGAGTGCACTAGACATGCACACACGCCACCACAATTACATGCATGTGTACACCTCCGCCAACTGTCGCAGTGATGGGATGGGCATCCATGTCACATCTGGCAATCAGTCTTCTACATATCAGTCTCACATGCATCCATATTGCATCACTGTTTCACCCATGTCAAATACACACACATGCACACGGTGCAGATATATGCAGCTGAACCAACATCCATGTGTGACACCACAACCATGCCAACTTACATACACAGTAATCCAAACATGTGTGCTCACACATCTGCATTTGGCCTGCATGCTTACCCACACATACACCATCCATGTGTCTCACACATGAAAGGACTTGCATGTGTCAGCCTCACAGCCCTGTACATACACATCCATACATGGCCCTACAAAACCACATGTACAACCTGCACACTACTGGCACACCACCACACGCACAGCTTCAAATCAGTATACATGTACACTTACCGCTCGACTCCAGATGGGTCTGCCTCTCAAGGACCTGGACATGGAGCGCTGGGCGTATGCGTTCCAGGACCCTCATCTGATGTTCCGACAGGTGGCCCCGGCGCCCCTTAGCATCCGCTGCCTTCAAGAGGCGCCGGGCCTTGTTGAGGGTCCTGGACCTGAAGTCCTCCCAGCGCTTCTTGACATGTTGGAAGTCGCGGACTGCCACCCCCTCCGCGTTGATGGCAGTCACGATGTCCGTCCAGATCCGAGTCCGTCGTCCTTCCTTGTCGGTGGCCGACCTTCCGAAGAGGGCATCACACTGCCCCAGGACTTGCTCCACCAGGACACCAACTTCGGTGGCAGTGAAGCTGGTTGCCCTCTGCCTCCCTGGCTGGGGGTTGTCAGTGGTGCCAGATGGTGTAGTGCCCGACATGGCAACCCCTGAGGCAGGTGTGGGTGGGCAACTGGGTCCTGGGGCTGGGCTGTCGAGCGATGTAATAGCAGTCCGGAGTCTTCTGTTCTAGCAGGGGTGGTCACAGCAACAGCACCCCGGGCTGACGTGCAGGCAGCAAATGGCAGGGCACGTGGGCAGCAGGCAATCAGGCAGCAGCAGATGGCAGGTGGGAGCGTGCTCGGGGCTCTGGGGGGCAGTAATTTGGCCTTCTGGGCAGGAGCGTGGTCTTCCGTGTGTGAACGCGTGGCCAGCTTGATACAGAGTGATTTGGCACGTGAAAATCTAGCACGTCAGCGTGTATTTCGAGGAAAGGCCCTTAGCGCGTAAGCACGCGTACGCGATTTCATTGGACCAAAGGCCCTTAGCGCGTAAGCGCGTCTGTGATGTGCACGCGCGGGCGTTTCCATGAACACGGGTGCATGTTACACGTCCAAGAACTGCACATCCGAGTGTCAGCTCGTGTAATTGGAGGTTAGGGCCTTAGCACGTATACGCGGAAGTAACGTTGGACGTGTGGGCCGGTTCAAAAGGCACGTGTAGGACGTCATTTCCTTGTACGTGCTTTTCGTGGAGAGCGAGTGGGTGAATTCTGTACTTGTCGGTTCACACGCGATTTACTTCGATTTACTTCAAAGCGTTTCTAGTTTGTACTCCCTGTTACCTCTGACAGCTTTTTTCTGATTTTCTGTTGGGCCTGTTTCCTCAAACAGCGTTCACTTCTTCTTTTGTCCTGTCTCCTCAGACAGTGTACAATTTTTCTTTTGGCAGGGGTATTTTTCACGCTCATTTTCCAGGCAGACGGTGAGTCGCGCACGTATTTACCAACTGTGCTTGCCCCGTGTGTCGCGTACCCCTTCAGAGGTCATTGTAGGCTGCGTGTAACACGCGTACGTTCATTTTTGTGTTTCTGGGTGCCACAGCGTAGTGCAGGTTCATTTTTCCACGCATGTGGTCTACGAGGGGTTGCGTGCATGTTATATTCTGTTTTTGGGGTGCCTGTGCGTTGCGTGACCCGTCATCTTTCCCCTGGGGTCACATACAGCCTTGCTAGAGCACTAGGGTACGAATTCCATCTAGTACCCTACCCCTTTGACACCCAATTGCCCAGGACAATAGTTTACTGCAGCTCCCATACGCACAACAACATCAGTGCCATGGTTGGGAGGCAGCCAAGCGGTAAGGGTGGCAACGGTGGCCGAGCCTCAAGAGGTGGCCGTGGTGGGCGCGGTAAGGGGCCTGGGCAGGATTTGCAGGGTACCCCAACCCCCCCATGTGTGGAGGACCAGCCAGGGACACCCATGCCCCCCCCATAGTTGAGGGAAACGTGGCTGACACCATCTCTGATCAGCCCTTGTTGGACCGGCCCATTGTGGCACCTGACCTGGCAGAGGGTGACTCCCAGGCTGACTTCCAGGTCGCCAAGTCTAGGCCACGTGTGGCGGTGCAAGTTGGTGTCCCCAGGCCACGTGGATCAGGGGCAGCTATGTCATCTGCTGCCCCGAGTAGGCAGGGTGGGGAGGCTGCTGGGGCAGCTGCAGCTCCATCCACCCCAGCTTTGACTCTCCCAGCCAGGGCAGTGTTGGTCCCAGTCCATCTTGCTAATGTTCCCCCTGACTACGTAACACTTCAGCCAATGCCTGCACCAAGTCCCATGCTCAGTGTGCATTCCCACACTCCAACTACCCAGTCCACCGGTGCTCCTGCCCCTAGTGGCTAGAGCGGCGTAGCCACTCTAGGCCACTCAGGATCCCCACCACCTTCCAAAAAAAAGAGGAAGAGTGCTCGTCCACTACAGGCTGATACCCCAGACACGGCTACGCAGTCCGGCACGCAAAGGAAGCCTAGCTTCAATGAAGCTGAACGTGATGCACTTGTGCAGTATGTGTCCGCACACGACAGCGAAATGTTGATAACTGCAGGGTGCAAGACCACACCTGCTCAACGTCAGGCACACTGGCAGACCGTCACAGACATCATAAGTGCCCTTGGATCAGTGAGGCGCACAGCTGGTGAGTGCTACAAGCGCTGGAATGACCTTAAGCGCAGGGCAAAGAAAAGGCTGGCCTCAAGTCATGCCGCTACTCTGGTGACTGGAGGTGGGTCTCCACAAGAGGTCATTGAACTCACTGTACATGAGTCTGTTGCTGGGACCTACATCACAGAGGAACAGATCCAAGGTGTGGGAGATCTGCCAGATTACGAGGCATTGTCCGGCGAGTGCACATGCATGCATGCATGTGTGTGTGTGATCCATGTGTATGTTGTGTGTGTGAGGGGTTCTGATTGAGTGCCAGGTGAAGGTGTGTGTGCCTGAGTGGTTTGGGTCACCCATGTGCTTCATCCATAACATTCTGCGCCCCTGGATTTGGGTATTACAGTATCCCTTCTGCCCACAGTAGACATTTTGTGCAACATCACGACAGTTGCCCTTGAAATGGCATCTTGCAACAACATTGTTCCGTATTTCTCATTGTTCATTCAGGCTGATTGTTTCGATCCCCCCACTTTCACTACGCATATCTCAGCCCTATTGTTAAACGATATGTGACATGCCTATGGTACATGCCATCTGTGTGATGGCATGTGTCATGTATGTGGATTGGACATGCCACTCACAGGCCAATGTGTGATGGCTCTGCTAGCCAGCATGCAGCTAATGTGTTGCTCTTCCATCTTGGTGTCATCAGGGTCTGACATTTTCCTCCCCTTCAAACTCAGTGACAGTGCATGCATGGGAGGGTTATAGTCATGTGGGACATGTGTCAATCAAGTACTGGTTCTGTACCTCGTGAGGCCTAATTGTGTGCCATGGTGCTAATGCCTGTTTCCATTTTTCGTCTTTCATGGTCCTGCAGGGGATGACGTACTCTCCACCTTTCCTTTGGATTTATATGAATTAGTACTATAACAAAGGATTAGACACATAACAAATTTTTGCATTTTAATAACTTGCAATCAGCTTTGACTGTTTCAGCCAGGACCACCCCTCTTGTGTTTTCTTGCTTATGACAGCCCTTAGTCCTGTGCGTAGTTTGGGCTTTCCCTCCCGTATATTCTCTTTAGATATAGCTGCCTGCTATAATAGGGACCTGTAACTTGTATTTTCTCTTCCATATTTACTTATGGCTTGATGTGAAATAATGAATATTTTGTATAATGCAATTTCATGCAATGGTTGTATCATTTACAGGTCTATATGACCTATGTTTGTTTAATAATGAACATTTGACTGAGGAGAAAAAATAATAAAGACTCCCAGTCGTATATCAATTAAGTGTTTTGTGGTATACACTCTTTCTCCCTGGTACCTCTCCACCTTTCCTTTGGATTTATATGAATTAGTACTATAACAAAGGATTAGACACATAACAAATTTTTGCATTTTAATAACTTGCAATCAGCTTTGACTGTTTCAGCCAGGACCACCCCTCTTGTGTTTTCTTGCTTATGACAGCCCTTAGTCCTGTGCGTAGTTTGGGCTTTCCCTCCCGTATATTCTCTTTAGATATAGCTGCCTGCTATAATAGGGACCTGTAACTTGTATTTTCTCTTCCATATTTACTTATGGCTTGATGTGAAATAATGAATATTTTGTATAATGCAATTTCATGCAATGGTTGTATCATTTACAGGTCTATATGACCTATGTTTGTTTAATAATGAACATTTGACTGAGGAGAAAAAATAATAAAGACTCCCAGTCGTATATCAATTAAGTGTTTTGTGGTATACACTCTTTCTCCCTGGTACCTCTCCACCTTTCCTTTGGATTTATATGAATTAGTACTATAACAAAGGATTAGACACATAACAAATTTTTGCATTTTAATAACTTGCAATCAGCTTTGACTGTTTCAGCCAGGACCACCCCTCTTGTGTTTTCTTGATACCCCAGACACGGCTACGCAGTCCGGCACGCAAAGGAAGCCTAGCTTCAATGAAGCTGAACGTGATGCACTTGTGCAGTATGTGTCCGCACACGACAGCGAAATGTTGATAACTGCAGGGTGCAAGACCACACCTGCTCATCGTCAGGCACACTGGCAGACCATCACAGACATCATAAGTGCCCTTGGATCAGTGAGGCGCACAGCTGGTGAGTGCTACAAGCGCTGGAATGACCTTAAGCGCAGGGCAAAGAAAAGGCTGGCCTCAAGTCATGCCGCTACTCTGGTGACTGGAGGTGGGTCTCCACAAGAGGTCATTGAACTCATTGTACATGAGTCTGTTGCTGGGACCTACGTCACAGAGGAACAGATCCAAGGTGTGGGAGATCTGCCAGATTACGAGGCATTGTCCGGCGAGTGCACATGCATGCATGCATGCATGTGTGTGTGTGATCCATGTGTATGTTGTGTGTGTGAGGGGTTCTGATTGAGTGCCAGGTGAAGGTGTGTGTGCCTGAGTGGTTTGGGTCACCCATGTGCTTCATCCATAACATTCTGCGCCCCTGGATTTGGGTATTACAGTATCCCTTCTGCCCACAGTAGACATTTTGTGCAACATCACGACAGTTGCCCTTGAAATGGCATCTTGCAACAACATTGTTCCGTATTTCTCATTGTTCATTCAGGCTGATTGTTTCGATCCCCCCACTTTCACTACGCATATCTCAGCCCTATTGTTAAATGATATGTGACATGCCTATGGTACATGCCATCTGTGTGATGGCATGTGTCATGTATGTGGATTGGACATGCCACTCACAGGCCAATGTGTGATGGCTCTGCTAGCCAGCATGCAGCTAATGTGTTGCTCTTCCATCTTGGTGTCATCAGGGTCTGACATTTTCCTCCCCTTCAAACTCAGTGACAGTGCATGCATGGGAGGGTTATAGTCATGTGGGACATGTCAATCAAGTACTGGTTCTGTACCTCGTGAGGCCTAATTGTGTGCCATGGTGCTAATGCCTGTTTCCATTTTTCGTCTTTCATGGTCCTGCAGGGGATGACGTACTTGATGCTGTTGAGGTTGAGGAGATGGTGCAGACCCAGGAGGGATCTCAGGCACGACCGGGCACCAGTGGGGGACGGGGTGTGGTGGTGGGTGAGAACCCACTCTTGCTGCAGACCGTTCTCTCCAGGGGTGTCTCTGGGTGCACCTCACCAGACCTCTTTTCGGGTGTTGATTCGGATGATGAGACCTATGTGGCTTCGCCGGTAGGTGTTTCTGGGAGGGATTCTGTTCTGTCCGACCCACCTGCACCAGGGGTACAGCCCACTATGGGGATGTCAGTGTTGGTAGGTCCGCCTTTGGTGGTTACGGATGCAGGGCCACACTCCGCAACATCTGATCCTGTTCCTGGGCCAGCAGATCAGAGGGGGAATGCAGTCCTGTAGCCTCAGGCAGTGCCGACACAGCAAGGCACAGTTTGCCTTGCCCCAGACAGGTGTGGTGCCCGCCAACGCGCGGTGGTCGTACGCCACCAGGCAATACCTCATGGGAGAGAGCCATATACGGTATGGCAAACCAACAGGCAGCAGCATCTGAGATGATGGCTCAAGCTATGGAGAGGGTGGCCACTTCCATTGTCCCCCCAGAGAGGCAGATGGAGCAACTACAGCAGGCAACAGACTCCATTTGCCAATCACTCAGGGACAGATGGGCAGCCCTGGACACTCTGCGGGAAGCCATTTCTTTAGAGTCCCAGGGCCAGAGGGAAGCCCTGAGGGTAGAAGTCCGTCACCTCAGGCAGACTCTTGTGGAGCTTGAGGCCTCCACTGTCACGAGGACAGAACAGCTGCTGGAGCGTGTCACACGTACGCTCTCAGCAGAGATGCAGGCAACTCGGGAGGAGGTCCGGGCATCACGTCAGGCGGTGCATGGGGATCTCCGTACAATAATCCTCCAGAACGAGACCTTCCACACCCGCATGCTTGCTGCCATGGAGAACCAGACTAGGGTTTTGCGTGGGCTGCCTCCCATAGCACCACCACCTCCTATGGCGGCAGCAGCACAGGGTGATGAGAGCAACCACAGCGATTCAGAATCTCTCACGATAGCGTAGCCGTGCAGGCCATGAGCCCGTGGAGGTGTTTTTTTCTCGCAACATCCACACAGGTGGCTGTTGGTGGTGTGCACCTTGTCCTCGGACCTCCTGGGTGGCCTCACCCACCCCCTGGCCCCCACATGGCCATTTTTGATTTTGGTTTTTGATTTTTGAGTTTTTGTTACAGTGTGTTGCCTTGTGTGGCTTCCGTGGGCATCCACTGTATTCCGGCTGGGCACATGCAGGCTTGTCCTGAGTTTGGGTTAGATGCTTGGGTTCGTGAGACACACACCCCTCCTGCTTCCCGTTACCATGGGCTTGCAAAGGGTGTGCCCAAGTGACAGTAAGTTACACAGTGACGTTGGACTCCCATGACATGTGCGGGCAGTCTGTAGTCAATACTGTGTATACATTCCTAGTGCATTTTGTTGTAGTATTGTACACTGCATGGTGTATTGATGTGTGCTTGTGCATCCATGTCTCCCTCCTAATTTGCAGGTTCATTCCACATGTCTTCACAAGGCCGTCTACTTTGGAGATGGAGTTCATGTTTTAAGCAGTTCACTTCCAGATTTGCGTGGCACCAACACTGTACAGTTGGGGGTGGTCGATGTGCTAGCATCACCAGGTTGTAAGTCTACGTATCCTTTAACTTAGTACTGTCATGTTATGCTATGTTTGGGGTGGCTAGCTGCATTGTATTGTAGTAAGTCTTTGGTCATGTGTGTTGTCAGTTCTACATTAATGGGAGCATATTGTGTGTGGCCATTTTCCATTCGGGACACTGTACTTTGTGACACTTGTGTCATGTTTTGGGGATTCCTTTGTTTGCTCTCACATAGCATGACATGCCATGGTGTGTTGGGGGGCGATGTTGGGGAGGTGTTGGGTGACATGGCACTGTTGTCATGTTGTTTCTTGCAAGGGGGTAATGATTTTAGCAGCATAGGAGTGTGTCTTTTGATGACACAGCATTGGTGGTGTTTGTGTAGGTAGGGATGCACACAATGGAAGACTACCAGGTGAACAATCTCAGGCTGGTATGGTTGTGACAGTTGACTGTCAGTTGACTCATCATCATTGATAGTCAGCTGGTATATGCCAGGGCTGTGTGCACTCCACAGGAGTGTGATTTTAGGTGAAGTAATTAGCCACCAGATGCGTACGGGCTGCCTCACCCCGTGCCCTTTCCCCTCCCATGCGCAGCGGGCGTGCATGTGGTTGGGGATGTGGGGGCACCACCATGTCCACCGGCAGGCCCCTGCGTGTTGCAACGTTGTGCAGGACACATGCTGCCACTATGATCCTGCACACTACTGGGGGAGCGTATAACAGCTGCCCGCCAGAACGGTCAAGGGAGCAAAAGCGTGGCTTGAGCACTCCGAATGTGCGCTCCACTATGCCCCGGGTTGCAACATGGGCTGTGTTGTATCTTACCTCGGATGGCGTGGTGGGGTTCCGAATTGGCATTATCATGTGGGTGCTCAGAGGGCAGGCACTGTCCCCTGGGGAGGTGGTGATGGGTATCATTAGTGGGGTTGTGACATTACTCAGTATCTGACATGCATGCATGTGCTGTGGCATTTATACTCACCAATCAGCCATGTATCGCCATGCCGACCAGCTTCTAGGTTCCGTTCTGTAAATGAAACCGTTGTGGGTGGACCCTGGATAGTTGGTATATACTGAGGTGATGATTCCCTTGGCATCACATACTACCTGCACGTTGATGGAATGCCAGTGCTTGCGGTATCTATAGATGTGCTCAGATGCCTTGGGGGGACGTAGAGCCACATGGGTGCAGTCAATGGCACCTAGCACTTTGGGGAAGTGTGCCACCCTGTAAAAATCCTCGACGACAGCCTGCCTTTCTGCAGGTGTTCTGGGCAGGTATATGTGCCTGCGTACTGATGGGCGTGCAGTCATGATGGCCAAGACCTGGTGTAGGCAGCGTGACTGCGTGGCCTGTGACACCCCCCCCACTATGGCACTTGTCCGCTGAAATGATCCAGTGGCCAAGAAGTGCAGTACATTAAGGACCTTCACCAGGGGGCTGAGTGCTTGGGAGCAGAGGGTGGGTGATGTGAGGTCATCCTCCCAATCACTGACCAGGTCGAGTATTATGTGAGGTGGAAACCGGTACCTCCCATACACGTGGTCATCAGGCATCCCAAAAAGGCTGGTTCTGGGTGTAAAAATTCTGGCCCTGGCTATCCTCCTCCTCCTGCGGTATCCCATGGCCACTGCTGCTAGGAACGGTATATTCATCCTGGCGTCTGAGCTTGTTTGTTGTTTGCGTGCACTTTTATGCTGCGGGTCGACGTACGCCTGCTTCCTGCTTGTGTACGTGTTTCCGGATTAGCGCAACTTTTTTTGCGTGTGGGCGTTCTGCGCATTTGCCTCCTGTACTTCCACGCCCACCACAGTGATACACGTACCCCGCTCGCCCAGGGCCAATCACGTTTGAAACTTCCCGCAAGCCCCTGAAGTACACGTACCCCGCTAGCCCAGGCCCAATCGCGTGTGAAACTTCCCACGAGCCCCCGAAATACACGCTATTTTTGACACAGCGGGTGTCCGTGTTTGTTGCGTACCCCTTTGCACGTCATTTGTCCTAGAGGGCCACAGTATGGGACATTCATCGGAGCTGTATATACGGCTTTTTGTTAGCGCACATTTTTTTAATGCGCAGGGACGCTACCGCCTGCCTTCATGTGGCGGACATGTGTTGATGTACATAGTTGACTTTTGGTTTGTGTTGTGGGATCGCCATTTCACTGCTGGGGGGTGAAGGTGCAGGGGGACATGAGTGGGTGCCTGCTGGCAGGTGCCCCGCACTGCTGGGGGGTGGGTGTGCAAGGTGACATGAGTGGGGGCCTGCTGGCAGGTGCCCCGCACTGCTGGGGGGTGGGGGTGGAAGGGGACATGAGTGGGGTCCTGCTGGCAGGTGCCCCGCACTGGTGGGGGTTGGGGGTGCAGGGGGACATGAGTGGGACATGAGTGGGGGCCTGCTGGCAGGTGCACCGCACTGCTGGGGGGTGGGGGTGCAAGGGGACATGAGTGGGACATGAGTGGGGGCCTGCTGGCAGGTGCCCCGCACTGCTGGAGGGTGGGGGTGCAGGGGGTCATGCGTTGGTGATCAGTAGTAGTAGTAGTGTTGCAAGCTGACATGTGGCTTGCCTGGGGGGCATGCCCATGGTGGATGGGCTGCCTGCGGAACATGTCCCCTGTGGTGGGGGCTGCCTGCAGGGGCCGTGGAGGGTGTAGAGGGAACACCTGGGAGGACCCACACTGCCAATTCACATGTAGGACTTCCCTGCACGCCAGATATACACGTACCCCACTCGCACAGGGCCTGTCGCGTGTGATAATTCCCGCGCACCCCCGAAATACATCTTCCCCGCTCGACCAAGGCCAATTGCGTGTGAAACTTCCCGCGCACCCCAGATTTACACGTACCCAGCCCAATCGCATGTGAAACTTCACACGAACCCCAGGAATACACGCACCCCACTCGCACAGGGCCTATCGCGTTTGAAACTTCCCGCAAACCCCTGGAATACACGTATCCCGCTCCCCCAGGCACAATCGCGTGTGGAACTTCACGCGCACCCCTGAAATACACGTATCCCGCTCCCCCAGGCACGATCGCGTGTGGAACTTCACCCGCACCCCTGAAATACACGTACCCCGCTCCCCCATGCCCGATCGCGTGTGAAACTTCACGCGCACACACGAAATACACGCACAAACTAATTTTTCACACAGCGGGTGTCGCTGTTTGTCACGTACCCCTTTGCACGTCATTTGTCCTAGGGGGCCACAGTATGGGACATTCATCAGAGCTGTTTATTTGTGCTTTTTGTTAGTGCACATTTTGGCGCACATTTTTTTCCAGCGCAGGGATGCTACCACCTGCCTTCGTGTGGCGGACGGGTTTGGGTCAGTGCGCGTCTTTGCCCGTGCGCTGGTTTGCCCTATTCGATTCCATGAATACTTGTTGTAGGCGAGCATGTGGGCGTTCCGCGCACTTGCCTCCTGTACTTTCTCTGTGACGCCCACGTTTTCACAAGTTGTTCCCCATTCCGAGTGTTCCGCCCCGTGTTCCGCCTACTTTTGTTATGTGCGCCGCGCTATGTGCACTTTCGCTGTGGCCTTAGCGCACATCCCTGATTTTACTCGCGCATGGACTTCCATGAATAGATGTGCGATGGTTTCCCTGCGATATTCGCACTTGCACTGTGATTTTCGCTCTTTCACTGCGAATCGCACGTTTTCGCACGCTTGCGCCGAAATGTTCGGCGCACATTAATTCCATGAATCGGCCTGTCAAGGTGAGAGTGGGCATCCCTGCTTAGTGCCCCTGGTTATGTGGATTTTGCTAGATCTGGCCCCATTGACTCGCAGCTGCGTGGTGGGAGATTGGTAGTTGGCCATTACCCAAGTGATGAAATTTGGTCCAAAACCCAGGTGCTCCAGGACTGCTCGAATGTACCCCCAGTCTACCAGATCAAAGGCTTTGTGTGCGTCTAGCGATATAGCGGCCATGCCTACCTTTAGTTTGTGGGCGCATTCGATGATATTTATCATCCTTCTGATGTTATCGTGAGTTCCCTTCCCAGGGACGAATCCTGTCTGGTCTTGATCAGTTAGGATTGGTAAAGTTGGACCCAGTCTGCTAGCCAGTACTTTGGCAAAGATCTTCCCATCGTTGTTTAGGAGTGAGATAGGCCGATAAGAAGCTGCTAGTTCGGGTCCGTGCCAGGTTTGTGTAACAGTACAGTAAGTGATTCTGCCATTGGTCCGGTTACTGATTTTGAGTCAATGAAGGAGTTAAATAGGGCTGTCATTTGAGGAGCTAGGATTCTAGCGAACTTTTTATAGAAATTTGCAGATAGGCCGTCAGGGCCCGGCGTGGCGGGCTTGAGGGACTTGATTGCGTCTATGATTTCTTCGGTGGAGATGGGTAGTTCTGGGGGTTCGAGCTGGGATGTGTCTCGGGGGGGGGGGGGGGGGGGTAAATGTGCTCAAATATTCTGGCAGATTGTCCAGTGCTGTGGAGTTCTCGGCCATGATTGATTTATGGTGGGTCATTAGCTCTTCAATTTTTTCTGCCTCCGAGTAGTGCATTTTTCCATCTTCCCCTATTGTATTGTTTCAACTCTGGAGTTTTTTAAATTTTTGCACAAGCACTTTATTCGCCCTGTTCCCTTCGGTATAATAAAATTGCTTAGTAAATGCTAGGGCTTTCGCTGTGCGATCGGCAAAATGCATTTCCAGTGCTGTTTTGGCTTTTTTCAGGGCTTTCTGTTTTCCTGGAGCTGCGTAATTTCAGTTCATCCTCTAGGTGTTTTACTTTTCCTTCCAGTTTAGCTGCCATAATGTTCGCAACCCTTCTCTGTTCCGTTCCAGCGCTAATCAGTGTGCCTCTAACGACTGTTTTCATGGTATCCCAGATGATGTTGATAGGCGAGCTCTCTGTTGTATTTTCTTTGAAATAGTAGGAGCGTTTCTTCAGTTTCCGATCGGATGCATACGTCTAATAGCAGTGCGTCATTAAGTTTCCAGTGCCTTTGCGCCAGTCGTTTACTGCCTGAAATGGCTAATTTAGCTGATACTGGGGCATGATCCGATATCATGCAGTTGTGGATTTCTGCATTGTTAAGGCAGGGGAATAGGACTCCAGACATTAGTATGAGATCTATTCTTGAAAAGCCTCTATGCACACAGGAGTAGTGCGTGCAGTCCCTTGTAGTGCCGTTGGATAGTCTCCATGCATCCACGGATTCTGTTTCTCTGAGCAGTTTGGCTATTGTTAGTGCCTGTGCAAAGTCCGAGTTCGTGGGAGGTAAAGTCTTATCCATTTGAGGATTTGGCATGCAGTTAAAATCTCCACTCATGATTAGATGACCTTCACAAAAGGCCGGTCGGAATTAAGTTTGTGATGAAGTTGGCTTGGGAGGTGTTGGGGCCATAAATTGAGACTATGGTGATGGGAATTTCTTTGAATAGGCCCTTTAGAAGTAGAAAGCGGCCCTCCGGGTCTCTTTTTATGGTGATTTTCGATAGTGGGACTCTGTCGCTTAGTAGAATTGCTACTTCCCTTTTTTTCTGTCCAGAGGAGGCAAAGTATGCCCTGTTTTTATACCTGCTGAATCTCACCCGTTTTCATCTTCCTGTAGTAGGTGAGTTTCTTGGAGAAGAACGATGTCTCCCGATAATTGCCCCAATCTGTGTTCAACTGACTTCCGCTTTCTTGGCGAGTTCAGGCCTTGGACGTTCCATGAGAGTATTACTATCTCACTAGCATCAGCCATTGCTAGTTGCTGCCGCATTAGATATGTTTCGATCCCTGACCTCACCACGGGTTCGAGAAACTGCTGGAGGAGATCGATTGCTGCATTGTTCTGGTGAAGGCTTAGTTGCTGTTATGTCCTGTTGCTGTGATGAGTGAAGAGCCGGACCCCACGGAGTACAGCGCACCCATCTGTGGGCTAAGTGCCCTGTTAGCCTATTTCCCCCCTCCCCCCAGCCCCCTCCCCCAACTTGAACTGGTAGTAGAACTATTGTCATGCTGCCACTGGGGAACTGGTGGCATCAAAGCGCCAGTGTTGGCCAACTGGGCCGCTGAACTGAAAGATGTTGGCGCTCAAACATTGCTCCCGCACTGATAGTGAACTTGTAAGGGAATGTTTCTGAGGGCTTTATTGATGCATGAACCTCGATTCGTTGTGAGCGATGGGATACTCCTTCTCAGTAAACAGGATACCTGCAAGGGGTGCTGGCCCAGATCTAGAGTGCCAGGACTCCACCAAGAAAAAATGCTGGTTTGGTCATCCCGGGTTGTTGTTTTTCTTGGGGGGACCCCGCAGCCTGCGTCTTCTGCCAGCTTTTGACCAGGCACCTGTGGGAGATTTATCCCCCGGGGGGCGGATTGGTTCTTCTGATTCCGACTCCTCATCCGACTTTCTGAGACCCATGAATTTCTCTGCTTCTTTCGGAGTGTAAATTTGTCTCATGGTACCTTCCCATTTGAATTTAACTGAGGTTGGGAATCTTTTTTTCTCGCAACCATTCCGTTAGCGGGCACATAATTTTTCGCTTCTGGAGGGTGGAGGCAGCCAAGTCCTGGTAGAGTGAAATCATGGATCCACGAAAGGTGATCTGGCGCATTTGCCTCGCCTCGCTCATGATTTCCTCCTTCATACGGAAAAAGTGGATTCTAGCTAGGACGTCTGTGGGGAACGCAGATTCTCGCCTCAGGGATGTTCTGTGGACTCGGTCCAGCTCCAGAGGTGCGGTGTCCGGAAGTGTGATGATGAATCTGAACAGGTCAGAGACATAGCCTTCCAGTTCTGCATCTGGAATTGTTGGCGGGATCCCTCGTAAACGAATGTTATTCCTTCGAGAGCGGTTTTCCGCATCCTCCTGTTTCGCCTCCAGAAGTTTGCATCTTGTCTCCAGAGCTGTAATTCTGTCCCTGTCCTGCTCGCCTTCAAATCGCTGGTCACAGACCTCAGATTTAATCTCGGCTGTCCGGCATTCCACTTCTCCCACCTGATTATCCAGAGAATCGATTTTCTTTGTGACCTCTCCTGTGCTGTTTTGAATTTCCTTGGTCAGGGCCGAAAGTAGGTCTTGTAGGTCAACCTTAGTGACCAATTGGGATGGGCCGTGGGTTGGTACGGAAGCCGTAGACATGGGGATGCCGGAGGAGTCTTCCGGCGGGTCCCCCTTCCTGGATTTTTCATTTGCAGTATTAGATAATAGGGAAACAGTGTCCGCTTGTTTAGCCGTCTTGCTGTTTTTTGACATTTTGGTGATGTTGGATCGTAGGGATAAGGCTATCTTCGTGAGATTTTGAATAATCAGTCCCCTGGAGAGATTTCAGGTTTCCGCTTTGGGCAATTCGCCCACCAGGCACGTTCCAGGGAGCTCTGTTAATGAACTTTGATGAATTGTCAGCAGTTCTTTGCTGAGTATGGCGAGATTCGGCGGTTTGACTGCTGGATCTTAGTGACTTAAGTAGTTGCGCTAGAGTGCCGGGGCGAGGAGCTTTGAGGGAGTTCCCGGGGCCCAAGTTGTTCGCAGAGAGAGCGGCTGCTTTGGATGGGGGATCCTCCTGTTCCTCCCCTCTCCTCACCTTAGGATGCTTGATCTGGTGCGGACTTCAGAGGACGAGGGGGCTGCACATGAGCCCTCGAGGCCCCGGCTGCTTAGGTCCGGTATGTTGCCAGCGGGTCGTTGGGGTCAGCAGACTGCTGGGCTGTAGGGCTGAGCGGGATCCGGCTGCTCCTCCGCCCACGGCTGGAATGGCTAGGAGGCTGGAGGCTGGGTCGCTAACTCTGGAGCGAATGCAAGGGGAGAGAAGCTGCGAGCACCCGTGCGGCGGCGCCCCCCTTTCACAGCTCTTCCTTGAAGGGGGCCGGTCCCGGCTCGGGCGAGACTCGGGAAGCGGGGTATGAGCTAATCCCTGTGCAGTGTGTCGGGCATCCGATTCGGGGCCGAGAGGGGCTCCGGTGGGAGTGGCGTCGTTCTCCGCTGTCACTCCTCCTACGCCGCTTTGGATCCCGGGGCTGCTCGCTGCAGATGGGCTTGGTTGTAGTCGCGTACTACAGGGGGAGATGCTGGAATAGCCAGTGCGGGGTGAAGAGCTTCAAGCTTTAGGCGGCCTCGTTTGCTGTAGTGCGCCTGCCCCTCCCCCTTATGGAGGTACTCCTCTGCTGGTGCCCCGCGGCTGCCATCTTAACTCAGTGCAGGACTCGGGCAGAAAGAACGCCGAAACTCTGCAATTCGGCCACAGAGCGGGAATCCGCTCGTCTGGCAGCAGAAGGGTGGCTTCATGCATGAGGCGTTCCGTTTTCGCCTTATAACGGGGTCTGGAGGCGGCAGAGTCGGTGATGGCGCGATGATCCACACAGGAGCTCCTAAGGAACCATGCCACTCGTGGCGGCTCCAAGCCACGCCCCCTTAATGTGACTTTTAAGTATATGTATATTAATGTGAGTCTGTGTTTGCATTTATTTTTATAATATTAGTAAAGTTAAGTTGTGAAAGGTTTTACTTGATGTTGCGCAAGTGCCAAAACTGCAGGCGTGAAATGTTTTTGTATATTATTTGGGAATAAATAATTACTGCAAATTAGTCTTTTGTGTATTGATTGTTGTTTTTTGGCAGGTGTGTGGTGTTTTTGTGGAGCATGGCTTTGTTTTTTTCGTGATTTCAGGGTATTATAACTTGTGCGTATTGTTGGTTGCGTGTTAAAGCTAACCAAGTGGCTATATGTTTTACAGTTTCATGAACATGTGTTATTAAAATGTTGTATCCTGTTTTTTACAATGGGTTTATTTTCATGTATTAATTGCAAAAGTTGTTTTTGTTTTGCGATATGTAGTATAAGAACCTAAGTGATGTAGGCTAATACTTCTTTTTTTTTTTTAAATGTGATGTGCAGACAATCAATATTGATTATTAGAGATTCATGGACAGTTTGGTTGGAAAACTTAGTAAAACAAGTGCTGCTGATGTTACCATTCTTTAATGTTACATTCAATTGGCATGGGCATTGTGGAGGAAAGAAGAAAGATATTATCCATTATTTGAAAGGCCTCCTGCCTCACAAGTAGAGATATTCCTGACATTTTCCACATGTTGTTGGCAACAGCCCCAGATATATAAAAGGGACTGAAGCGAACCGACAAATGAAGTCAGTTTTATTAAAGTTATGTTTTCATGGTTGGATGTACATAAAATAACGTGTGATATCATACAGCAACTGTATTGGAACAACCAAGCATTGGTTCGCTGGGGCCTTGCGGGCAAATTAACTTTGACATTTAATGTAGAGAAAGGTGTCAGGCAGGGTTGTGTGCTTGCCACAGACCCTGATTTGAATGTTTATGAATGAGAATATGGATGTATTCACAATATCGTGTTTTGATCCCACCAGGCCAAGACAATATACCAGCACTATTCTTTGCTGATGCGGTTTTGCTACCGACTCCCCATGGTGCTCCGTCCTAAGCATATAAAGACCACTAGATTAGAAGTCTGTATTGAGGAGAAGAAACGTGTACAAGTCATGATCTATGACGATCTACTCAAAGCACAGGCTAGAGTCTAGCTATAGCGGAACACACATTCCTCAAAAAAGTACTCCAACACCCCCCAAGTATCCTGAATATCTTAGTCCAATTGGAAACCGGCAGTGGATCGATTGCTGACGAAATTTCCCTTAAACCTGTGCTATATTGGATAAGTGTATGGATGGACCTCTCCGGATCTCCTCAAATGTAAGGAACTGCTTAAAGCCATCATGGCGCAGGAGGCTGGTCGGGCCCTGCCTTGGCTACAGCATATTCTTACAGTGTCACTGTCACCTAACAAGGCCCATATATGGCACAACCCTTCCGACGTAAGTTCAGAAACTAAGAGGCTGGTAAATAATGCTTATGCAATTGTGAGCAGAATTAAAGCAGAAACTTTATGCATGCAATTGTCAGTAGGATTTTCCTACTGGTCTTGTAAAAGGGACATGGGATATGAAAGCTACCTAGATTTTTCCAACCTGCATTTGCACGTTTCCCAGTCTTTTATGAGTTCAGTGCACTATACCCATCTAAATTACATTTTTCTGGCACCAACCACATTTCTTTCAACTTTTACTCCATAGGTTAAATGTAGCAGAATAAATGCTTTGACTGTAATTTGAAGGGCTCTCAGTTAATACACTTTATGCAGTTATAACTTTGACTGCTAGACTAGTAGTTATAAAATGTACTTCTGACACTGATATAATGTTAACATTGAGGTCGCAAACACACTCTCAACTTAAGGTAGTAACAGAAAACAGAGATTCTAGTTGCTCTAATGCTTTGAGCAAAGTTTCATGATGTTCAGATTGTCGTTGTAGTGGCAGTAGAGGTCACCATATGACCTAAATGGTGGAAGAGATGTGAGAGGTTAGTGGCAAGCATCCTGCGCAAACATGACAAGTTTTTGCTACTACCATTCCACTCATACGATCTGTAGAATGCTTAAAACACAACTCCAAATGAGGGGCGAGTAAATGTAACCATGCTGTTGGTTTTTACACGGTCGATATTCATGACCCTGCCAAACACCTTGCCCAAGAAGTATGGATAATTCATCAGTTACAGTCTACTATAAGATTGGTAGGTGATTGGCTCATGGGTGTCCACACATTTGCTTTTACCCATGCCTCTTCCACTATAATCGACTCACAAGGTAAGCCTTTCTAGTACCGTTTTTACTCCGACTTTTTTCATAAGGTATTCTACTATCCCTTGACCTATTGGCTCAAAAGCCCACTGATGAATCATCAAACTTCCATGTTGGTAGACAGTGTCTATTTTAAAAGGTTTAAATGGTAGATTACAATGTTGAAATAGGTATGAGGGACTCGGTGTCCAGTCTAACCGTTGTGTTTTGACTCATTGACAAACACAGAGGAGTGTTTGGGGACAACCGTATGGCTCAATTTTTGGATATCTACTATTGCATGTGATAACTGACAGCTTTCATTGAGGCTGCCGTGTGAATTTGCCCACCTCATATTTTTGTTATACGTCATGTTCTATATTTTCAAATACTGTGCAGGAATTGGAATACTTCCAATCACATATGTGAAACATTGCTAGTTGTCATGACAAGTAACGACAAGGATGATACCCACTAGTCTATCTATTATTAACCATGAACCTCTTCACTAACTTTATTACCTTCTATAGTCACTTCCAAAAGTGAAATATCAAATAAATTTATTTTCATTATACGTACATTGAAAGCCTGTGATATTTGAACAGACCATAATTCTTGATTACAGGGAGACGACATAGTCTATTCTAAACATTGCACTGCAATAGCACCACTTTTAGAATGTTTGTGTGCATTGAGTCTTCAAATATGTTTCTTAGACTGTATGTTCCCATTGCCAAGACTGTCAAAGTGAGCTCTTTCACAAACTGAATTGCATTTATTTTTTTAAAGACAGTCTTGGCGACCCAGTCCTTTTTTTCTTTTTGTGAAGGCCAACCTGTAATGCAATTCATCCACAACACCAGGCTGTTGCTGTCCCACGTTTTCATTCTCAGCAAGTACAGCAGGCCGTGTAGGTACCGTCATGCTACCCATGCTGAAATGCAACCTTTCTAGCCTCTATTTGAGCCACAAATCGTTGAGGCCCTTCAACTATCTGTCTTCACAATGGCTGTGTGTGGAGGCAACCCGGGCACCAGGCAAGTTTTCCTTCTCTTCCTCACTCAGAGTTGGTTTTGTTTGTGCGTGTTAATGCGTGTTTGCCTCCCATTAATATTTGTCAGCAGCATGGTGTATAAGTGATTGCCACTTTCCTACCATTACATCATCACAATTTCTAGAACTCCACCACACATGAGCTCTTATGGACTGTGTCAATTTCAGAAGTTCTTCGCAGCCCTTTTTTCCTTGCAGCATTTATTATCTTGACAACAGACTTTGACACATGTCAAATGTCGAACCTTGCTTTCATAACCTTGGTAATGCCTACATGTCTCTGCAGCTATTACTTTGATTTGTAATCCTCTGGATTGAAGAAGTTCAATGGATTTCACAAAACTATGCTTCTCATGGCATCAGAGGATGTACATTCAGTCACCTGGATCACCACAGAGCATAAATCTTTTTTAGTGTCTAATTCCTGGTGTTAAGTGAAAAAATCCAGGACTGTCACATTGTCCATCACCTGCAAGTCAACAAGAGCATTGTCCAGTGCAACCTGCGCTTGATTCCACAAAACATGTATTGCAGGGAATACGTAATTGCACTGGTATATATAGTAGAAGGTTTTCGAAAGGAACTCAGGTGGAAAATGTACAAAATCTTTAGATTTCTGTGAATGTGTGATTTGCTTTTTCTTGGTCACGTGGACAGACCTCGAACTTACGTTCCCTGGACCCTTGCAAAATCAGTTATTGGACTCAGGTAGGCAAAGCATTACATATAATACACTGGTTATAATGATAATATAAAGGGCTCATTATAAGCCCTTTATTCACTCATAACATACATGAAGAAAGAAAAACACATAGTCAGTTATACATAAACATAGAAAAAGAGCATCACCGTTAGGATAGTTTCAGAAGACACCTTCATCTCTGCCACCACAACACTGCTTAGTCCCATAGCAGGTAGGCAAAGAGATCACTCATGCTAACGGGGTCTGGAGCGGAGCGTCCTCCCTCTGAATGAGACTGCATCACCTGGGGTCCAAGTTATAGCTGCTTTTCCAAGAGGAAAGCCTCTGCTCTTTATGGAGCTATTCCTCGTCCCTCATAGGTTACCAGACTGCCCTCGGCCAAAGAGCAGACAATAAGCATGAGGAGGAAAGAGTTGAAAATTCCAGCTTGAAGTGGAAAAAACCCATCTTCTCTCCTTGCCTTCGTTCCCAGTACCCCTTCTCACTGCACCTGCAGAATGCTCTGACTCCCTTTCTGGCTTGTCCTTCGGCAGACAATACAACAGCTATTCTCCACAGTTAGCTCATCTGACATCAATATGTGACCTTGTCTCCTTGACCTAGGCTTTCATAGCTTAATTGCTGTTTCATTGCAGTAATGGAAGTGAATGTCCAAGATGCCGCGCATCAGTGCCATGTTTTCTTTGCTCATTCTCGCACACGCACTACAATGTGGAGCCACTAAATAAAAGTGAGCAGGAAGTAAGTAAATTGTCTGCCGGAAAATCCCCAAGCATTGGTTGAGCAGCCTAAGAAAAGCAGCAGTGTTTGCTCGTCCTCACAACTTCCTTGGATGGTCCGTTTTGTTCCAACTACCTATCTTTTAATATACATCAAACTTTTGGCACAAATGTTCCTCCTGGTCAATGTGTTGCATTTCTGAGATTGCCCCAGTAGTGTCAATACGGGATAAATAGTGTGCTGTGGTTCACTTGTCAAAATTGGGAAAACAACCTCAGAATCTTGCACTAAGCCCTTTGTGTTATTTGTGCCATTTGATCTGCACAGAATGACATTGCCCCTTCTATTGATGCCAGCATGGGGACTTCGTAACGGAGCAAAAACTCAAGTGACCAACACCCACGTGAGTATACTCTTGCAAGTGATAACATGGGAACATGTATGTATGATATGATGATGTGAATGATATTATGGTGATGTGAATGATGTACGAGGTCAATGGAATAGATGGAATAGCACTTTTGGTGATGTATTATGGAATAGGACTTTTGGTGATGTATTATGGAATAGGACTTTTGGTGATGTATTATGGAATAGGACTTTCAGTGATGTGTTAAGGAGTAGATTGGATAGGAGGCGGGTTTTGTGTTGAAATTGTCACATATTTTTGTTTTTTTACTTTTTATAATGGGAAAAGGGAACCTCAACTTATAAGGACTGGGAAGTAAGGGATCATCAGCCATAATAGGTTACGAAGGTAGTACCACGCATTATTCTTTTATGACAATAAAAGCAATGGGATCCTCAGCATATTAAAAAATGCTGGGAAGGTGGTATTACAAAGGATATAAGGAAAAACATTAGTGGCTCGGCAGAAGGAATGGGCCTGGATTTTAGTGAATTATTTTTTATATTTACTCTTGCTGTCTTTTGTGGTAAAAAAGGAAGGAAGGTGGATGAGTCGCGGTGTGTATGTGCATATGTGTGAATTCAAAGTGGGAAAGTGCGAAATCAAAGTGGAGAAAGTATAAGGGGGTGGGGAAAAAAAGTGGGTTGATCTGTATTTTTGTGTACAAAGCTGAAGCATGCATAGCAGTAGGGTTTAAGTGAAGCATTGGGGATGAGCGCAGCATTATGGGGGAAGAAACCCCAATAAAACACATGCATAGATAGGGTTCTTCCACTGTATTGAGAATAATTGTATTAATAAAAATGGCTAAAGGTTTTCTAAATGGAAACCATATAAACCACAAAAAACAAAAACAATAAAATGGTGACAGAATAAATAATTGATAGTAGAAACAAAGGAAGGGGGATGTCCTGCTCCTGGCCAGAGGAGGGCTCCCAGAACAGAAACATGCTAGAATAGATGTCCATCTTTTTAGCAGCAAAATATAAAGGGAAGAAATCCCAAAAAAGAAATGAGACTCTAGATCTCTGGCAAGTATCTCAGGACATGGAAGATCAGGAAGGTGAAAAAGAGATCCAATGTAAGGGGATATACCCTGTAACGCCTAACCCTGCAGTAGGGTATGCAAACCCAGTCGATAAGCCTCCAGTGGTAGAGAGAGTGTCAACAGGATTAGTAACTAGGGGGGGGGGCTCAAGAGCTTTTGAGCCTCCATATAGCCCATCAACAAGCACTTAAATGCCTGTAGCATCGGTGTACCCAGAGGGTCCAGGCATAGACATAGGCAAAGAGTTAAGAGCATTGTGGGAAAGGTTGCTCAGGTTACAAGAACCTGAAGAAGTATCACCAGAAATAAGGGTTCCGGTACAGAAAATAGATTGGAAGTCAGGAGATTTTTTGTTTAGATTCAACCGTGGGGCAATAAGAAATGTTTGTGTTGAGAAAGATGATGGGCAGAGGGTATGCAAGGTCCTGGAATAACAAGTAGAACAAGCATGGGAAAATGGAGGGGAAGATCAAGGTGGTAGAAATAATGAAGAGGCAGGGCAAGAAGGAGGTCCAAGGGAGAGGAGGGAGGTGGCGAGAAACCTGTCCCTGCCACAAGAGGCAGTGAGGATATAGACCAGATTTAATGGTGGTATGCCTCTTATACATAAAGGAGTAGGGATAACGCAGTATGTGCCATGGTCTCAAATGGACAAAAATAATTTGATTAAAGCTCTCCCCCAGCTTATAGCCGGAGCTTGTAAATGGATCTATGAATTTGAAAATAAAACAGCAGGGGTAGCCTTAGCACTAGGAGATTTTAAGAGTTTACTGGTCACCATAGTTGGGGACCAGGCTAGGGACACATGGGCAAGGGCTGGGATAAGTCTTGCAGATAATGAACATGCTGGAGCAGCCTTTGATGAGGTAACTGCAAGGGTATGGGCTGCCCTACGAAGGATGTACCCAGATACGCCTTTGGAGGCTTTGGGAGGATAAGGCCTTGGGAGGAGGAGTGGGAACATCACAGTACTGGTATTGCAGGAAATGGGGGCATTTTGCAAGGGAATGCAGGAACAGACCTGGGATGGGATTTAATTATCGGCCATCACCTCCAGGGCAGGGATTCCAAGGGCCTCAAGGAATGGGACAACAGCAATTTGAGTGAGGGCACACAAGGGCAACAACTACAGCAGGGTGAGGGAACACAGTTTAACAAGATGGCAGGGGAACAGGCGCTCCATTCCAAGGAATTGCAATGGCGGGGGCGGCCCTTTTCATTCCCCGGAACAAATACATATTCTGCTTAGGTCAGCAAACAGAGCACTTGCATGTCCAATCCTATTGACAACCGCACACCCTGAAGAGGAGCCATTGGTGGAGGAGGAAATAGGAAACAAGCAATTTATATTTATGGTAGATTCAGGTGCAACTAAATCACGCATTATGGAGGGCAACTTTCCATTATCAGGTAAAACTCTTTACACGCAGGGACTCTCTGAGGCTATTTCTACGCTTCCACACACTGAGGAGCTGGATATAAAAATGGGAGGGAAGGTAGTACGAGCCCCCTTGTTATATTCAGAGAGTTCCCCAGTGAACTTGTTGGGTAGGGATCTGCTCAGTAAACTAAATATAACTATATAATTTGCAGATCAAGGGGTAGTGTGTTCCAGTCCAGGGATCTGTGTAGCTCGAGCAATGGTAATAAGCAATGCAATGGCGAGGGAGTCAGTAGTCCTTGGGGTTTCTCTGGTCCCAGATATATTTTTTCTAGGGTACTAAAGGTATTAGTTAAAGCAGTGCCTCCAATTGCGACAAACGGTTGGCAAGTGCCTACGGATTTTATTTTCCAACCCATGGTGCCACCCGAAATGGTGGCAGGGACAATATTTGTCATTAGATTTACAAGTACTAGTAGTGTCAGACAAAAGTGTAGTCCTGATTGGAACAGACCATGTTGAGTGCGAGTGGCGCACAATATTATGTATAGACCCGACAGTACAATTGAAGACAATTCAAAGACAATTGAAGACAATGGCCCTCATTCCGAGTTAGGACTACACCATGGAGTAAATAGCTCCATGGTTGTCAACCATGGAGCTATTTACTCCATGGAATACCGGCATGGTGAATGGAGTAACTACCGGTCCATTCCAAGGTTGGATAATTCCCCATTCACCATAGCCCTTCCCCATCCCCATTTCTGCCCCCATAGGGCTCAATGGGAATGGGGAAGGAGGTAATTACGGCACCGTAAATTACGGTGCCGTAATTTACTCCAAGGTCACTTTGCGGGTCCCGTAATTTACTCCTGCTAAAAGCAGGAGGTAAAGAGGGACCCGCAAAGGGAACTCGGAATACGGAGGTAAGGGATTACCGCCTTCGGTGCCCTTACAGGCGCCGGTAATCCCTTACCTCCAACCTCGGAATGACCCCCAATGACTGATGAGGAGTTATTTGAGGACAGTGATCAAAAAAGGGGAGATTATTTTGGGAATCTGCATCCCCTGTGATATCATGGTGCAGTATAGGAAGGTTCAGTGCCCCCTGATGGCAGTGGTGACCCAGTCGGCTTTATTTTTTTGAGGAGGACATGTGATATGTGCCAGCACAAGTAGGGACTATTAATTCACATGATGTCGGGTTACTGAGAGATGTGACCCCAGTACAGATTACATTGAAGTCAGGTGCTTAGGACAATCATCCAGTATGTGGATGATCGGTTGGTATGTAGTGAAAATGAACATCAGTGCAGGCGGGATTCTGGTGCATTATTGTAATTGCTGGTTCACAAAAGGGTACAATGCAGATAAAAAGAAGCTGCAATACTGCCAACAGGAGGGACTATATATGGAACAACTCATTTTTGGTAAACCGGTAAAAATATTACCAGATAGGGCGGCGGCAGTACCCGCCACCCCTAAGCCCAGTACTGTGAAGGAAATGTAGCAGTTTTTTTGGGTTTATGTAATTATTGTAGGGCATGGATCCTAGACTATGCAGTCTACACAGGGCCACTGTTAGAAAGTCTCAGGGAAGGACAGAGGACTTAAAAGTACATTTGAATGGACTTACAAAATGCCTAGACAATTTGAGGACTTAAGCTATTTGCACGACCCCTGTTTTAGCAACTCCAGATTATATACAGGAGTTTTATTTATTTTCCCACTCTGATGAATGGCTCATGCATTGACGGAAGGAGACATATTATATGTTTAATGGGTCATAAATAATTGACCAGGAGACGGGACAGAGGCACACAGGGGCGGTAGTGGTGCACCGTAAAGAGGGGGAGAAATAGTGACCACCCCTGTAGAAAGTGAGACCACAGTTTCATACACAGCATTGCCCATATTCCAACTGTACCATTATCCATTATTACTTGGATAACTGATCAGCCCCAGTTTTATGAGGTTGTGTTTGGTACTCCTCTCGCCGTCCGTATGAAGGAGATAGATATTGGGTGCATCTCTCATATGTCCGAAGAGCACCTGTGACAAGGCAAAGTTTAGTAAGGGCATAGCCAAAGAAGTGGCATTTTTGTGGATCCATGCCAGGGTGGCGTGCAGTGGCACACACCTGACCTTTTTTCTTATTTTCTTCCTTTTTTCCTTTTTTATAGTTTTTTAAAAATCGTTTTTCATTTTTGTTTTGTTTTTCAATTTTTTGAAAGTCCAGAACCCAGTCGGCGATGGTGGAATAAGGGTCTGTCTCCCTCCCTCTCCCTTCTCTCCTCCCTCTCTTTCTCTCTCTCTTCCTCTCTCTCTCCTTCTCTCTTTAACTTTCCCTCTCTCTCTCTCTTGCCTTCTCTCTCTCTCTCTCTTTCTCTCTCTTTGGCTGACTGACCTCTCTGTTATGTAGGGATAACATCAAAAGAGTAATTTGTTCTAGGAACTATGTATTATAAAAAGTACTATGTTGTTTTGTATGGCACTGGTTGTGTTTATTTGGGGTGGATGAAGGTATGTCTGTTTTATGGGGTGGCCATATAAAGGGGTGGTGGACAGTTGGAAAAAATGGTAATATGTCTATGAAAAAGGAAATACAAAATGGCTCACTTTTTGCCGGCCACCCCTACAAGTTTCCTTAGACTAATGAAACAGGAAGTATGAATGACGTATGATTTATATAAGGGGTTGGCGTTGACACTGTTTCTGACATCCAGCATTTAGAAACATTGAATAGCTGGTACTATGCGCATTGTAGGAAGGAATATAATCAATGAAAGCTGTTACGTGTGTGCACTTATCCCACACACATCATGGGCTCCTAAGGTTTTAGTTCCACATCTATGCCTGGTACATCTTGCACTATAGGGGATAAAGGGCACATTCCAGGCACACAGCATGCAGTTGAGGAGCATTGATCTATACCCAGCGTTATGCAATGGCAACACGAAATACCGCCAGTGTCTATAAGTACCATATTTTTCCTTGGGAGGCTACTGACAAATGGCAGGACACCACAGTGACGTGCCAGGCAGATGGACAGATCGAGTACATACCTGTTCTGCTTCGGTTGTGTCCTTTGGTGCTGACATAAGAGTCAGCATAAAGTTAGACAGCTTCAGAACAAGAAAATATCACAGAAGCAAACAAAAGACACATTGACAGATTGAATAGGCATGCTGCTATGCATTCTAGTAGGCCGATAGAAATAGTATGATCGTGTACTAGTGAGATAGTTTCTTCCACCATGCCTACAAATCCAAATAACTCCCGAAAGCAAAAGCCAAATAAAACAAAATGCATACCTGCTCACCGTTGGCCATGTCTGATAAATCTGATGATAGCGCTGACATCACGGTTTCATCCTTTTGAAATGGAATGAAGATGGACAAGACCAGATGACAGATTGCTTACACGAGCAATCATGAATGGCCAATAACTTGTAATTGGACAATATAATATCATGGCATCATTTGCCCATTGATGCACTGGGCCACACAGCAGAAAACAATTGCACCAATTAATATTGCAGTAGTCTTTGTAATACAAACGGGATGTGTAAATAAAATGAATATTTTCCCCAAAAGGTAATAACAAGTATATTTGACATTGTAGCTCCCAGTTATACATGCATAAATATCCATCCATAAGACCCAAAACAATACAGTTGCTTGCAAGTATGCTGTGAAAGATAAAAACTTCCTGTTCGACTTCTCAATCATAGACATTATATGTGACAAGAGAAAAATTAACATTTTTCAACTGAGGCAATAATATTTTAAACTATGTACACACAATCAGACGTTTTGGTTGACATCACTCAACTTCAAAGCAATAAAAAAAATGAATAGTCACAGACCAGCAACCTAGTAGGACAGACGTGTGTAGATAAAGTAATCGGTGGGTTGCACTAATAGTCACGTGCCAGCCAACCTAGTCAGACATACATGTGTGTAGAAAAAATAATCGGTGGGTGGCAAGTCACAGATGACTGTTGTCTTGGATTATAAATAGATACAAATAAGATCAGCTATGACTGCCAGATAATATTAGCATAAAACAAAACACACACTGTATAGGGTAAAGAGAATAAAATAATCGGTAAAAGAATAGGATTGATCAATTGTCAGCCTGACAAACGTGCCATTGTGACTTAGTATACTTGACCGCCATGCAACTTGTCGGTCGGTTATGTGAAAGTACTAGACATCTCTGTTTGCCTCCGTAGACCGTATATGCAATGATTCAAGAGACAGAGTGAATGATAGGACAACAATATATCCAACATACTCACAATTAAAAGTTAAATGTGTGTTATCATTTGAAAAAACTTTTTACGTACCGACAGCATGCACAATGCAAGACACAGTGTAATATCTGAGGACCCAGCAAAGTATTGTTTGTTTCTGTGATAGATCTTGATAAGCCTGCTGGTTCTATGATATGAAAGAGGCCCAAATAAAAACTCAAAGTAGAAATTAGATGGCTAAACACATTTAATCTTGACTAGCTAATATAGATACTGGCATTGGTAACCTGAAATGTGGGAAATCTAACTCGCTAATCTTATTTGATTTATAAAACATAACAGCTGGCACCATAACAGATACTATTTGTTCAATCTGTTTGATTGAAGATGCAAATTAATTTCTGGATGGATTGCATGCAAGTTACAAGAAATAAAATTAGACATTAGGTCAAAAAGAATGTGAAACCTCTAGAATATTTTCGAAATCGGAGAAGAATATTAGATTGACCGACTTGTCCATGTGAATGCATGTCAACTCTAACACAGCCCTTCCATGGTCTGATCACAACTGCCTTCAATTCTGCATCCCCATATCCTTATACTCCAAACCACTAATACCCGCACCGGCCAAGCTAGCCAGAAGTGCCAAAAAACGTACAGCAGACAATATACGTCCTTTTATCAACAACCCCTGCCTAGCACCTCCTTTCTCCTCTGACCCCAACATTCTAGCAGAGATCTTCAAAGACACCCTCACCCATGCCATCAACGCCGCAGCTCCTCTTGAAAACAAAAAAGAAAAAAAATTGTTTCACTCCAACTCATGGTTCACGGAGGACTTATTAAATCTACGCCAATGCAAGCGGCAAGCTTTCAAAATATGGCAGGCCAATCCCTGTGATGCCACCAAAGTAGACTATCTTTGTATTTCTAAAAAATACAAAAGTGCCATATTTAAGGCGAAGTCAGAAACCTACAATAAACGCATCATGGAAGCCAACTCCCACTCAAAAGAGCTTTTTACCATCTTTAAAGAGCTCACCGTCCCCCCAATCTGTACAGATGAGATTGTTAAGGATGAAGCCTGGTGCAATAGCATCCAAACAGCGATGTTAAATAAAATAGACCTTCTTCAAAACAAAATAGCAGAACACTTCAAGGCTCTGCACCCCCAACAGACCCTCTCCGTCAATACCTCTAAAGACAAGCACACCTCCAAATTTAATTTCTCTCCAATCACCGAATCAGATGCTCTCCACATCCTCAAACAGCTCTAACCATCTCAATGCAAAGGCGATATATGCCCCCCCAACATCATTAAAGAGTGTGCGGCACCCCTCACACCGATCATCACAGCATTCATTAACGCCTCATTCAAGACGGGCAAAGTCCCTGACAGCCTTAAAGAGGCGTGGGTGCGCCCGCTCTTAAAGAAACCAACCCTGGACCCTGCCCAACCTAACAACTACCGGCCCATTACAACGGTTCCTTTTCTTCTAAAAATCTTAGATAAAGCTGCACACATGCAGATACAGTCCTACCTGGAAAACAACTCTATCTTAGGTAAAAGGCAGTCCGGATTCCGCAAAGGTCATGGCACTGAAACCGCTTTACTAGATCTGAAGAACCAAATTACCCTAATTCTAGATAAAGGCAAGCCAGCCCTTCTGCTGCTCCTAGACCTCTCGGCGGCATTTGATTTAGTCGATCATGCCATCCTCACGAACCATCTCACTCAGGCCGCACATTTTTCCGAACAAGCCACAAACTGGGTCACCTCCTTCCTCGAAGGAAGAGTAATGAAAGTGTTTTCCAATATAGCCAACGCAGAGCCTACCACCATCAGGTATGGAGTCCCTCAGGGCTCATGTACGGCTCCTACCCTCTATAATCTTTTTACCAAACCTCTCTTCGATAAACTGGACGCACTTGGGATCACATACACCAACTACGCTGACGATACCCAAGTGCTCCTCCCGCTCACAGGACTCTACCATCAAGACGCAGCCACCCTCCAGAATATATACGCCACCATCAAAGCATGGATGGCCACGAACGGCCTATGTCTTAACGGAGATAAGACCGAAATTCTCATCCTTGGTCAAAAATCCACTCTCACGAACCTCGACCCACTCTACACCAACTTCTGCATAGACAATTGTGTCATCCCAGTTCTACCATCTGTTAAAACACTAGGAGTCCATATTGACGCCTCACTCTCCATGGACAAGCAAGTCAACTCCATTGTTTCTGCCTCCGCCCTGAGCACTAAGCTCATTAATGCCATCAAACCTTTCCTAACCAAAGATAACTGCCTTTCTATTGCCAGAGCCACCATTGGAGCCAAACTAGATTATTGTAATGCGCTATTGGCTGGCACCTCCAACTCCAATCTCAATAAACTCCAAACAACACAGAATAATGCACTAAGAGCAGCTCTCAATATACCAAAAAGGGACCACATCGTGCAGGCCAGAAAGGCAGCACACTGGCTACCTGTCAAAGAGCGCATTACATTCAAAATACTTACCACCGCACACAAATGTATCAACCTGTCTGCACCCTCATACCTGTCTGATACGCTAGCCAGATCTCACTCCACCAGACCAACTAGGCAATGCCACACCAACCAACTTAGGGTCCCACGCATCAAACGAGCTAGAGCAGGTGGAATAAGTTTCCCCTACATTGCCCCTAAGCTATGGAACGCACTGCCTAGCACGCTCAGAGCAGAAACCTCTCTCACTGCCTTTCGAAAAAAATTGAAAACCACCTTGTTTAACTAATTCCTCTTCCTTTGTGTCGTTTACTCTTTTCTCCTCCTTTCCTGTAGCTAATACTCTTCTCTTGCAACTAAGTAATGACTTCACTGTATGTACAACACGTCATTTTCATATCTGTAACAAGCGCCACGATGCCCTTCGGGCTGCCTGTGCACTCAACAAATGCGAATAAATAAATAAATAAATAAATCATGCGGAAAGATAGTAGAAACACAGTTGCTAGTAAGCTCTGAATGTGTCTGGGATGGCTCGTGATTGTAAATTCAGAAGGCTCATATATCTTTGTGGCAAAATGCTTGCTATACAGGCAATAATCTCACTGATGAGGCCGAAACATGTCTGGAGTTGTTTGTGGTCTCATGCAGAAGAGATTTGATCAAGACGTTCCATCCAACCCTGATTTCCTTATGGTCTTTCCCCTTTCTAAAGCTTCCAGCCACCACCTCCTTTGCTGTGACAAACCAACAAAAGGCTCATCTGCAGCATTTTGTGTGCCTAGGTTATCTCTTATTGGGTACAAATCTGTCCAGTAGGCAGAAAAAACCTTTTTTCGCTTTCTTAGTATTTTTTGAACCGCTTAATATATTTTCCCCACAATTCCTAGTTCGGTGTTGCCCCTGGCAGGCCTTTAACTTAGAGAATGTAATCCAAATTTGGCCAGCGAGTCAACATTTATTAGTAATAGAATTTTGCAAAGAAAACCAATGAAAATAGGTATGTATGTGACTAGAGCTTCCCTTTTTAAAGCCTCTGAGCAAGGTTATCCTGAAGGGAATGAAGCCATATGCATGCTGTTACAGCTTTGTCATATATTCAAGCATGTGAATTTATGAAAGATCCATTGCTGCAGATGTATTAGTAACTTACTTGTAACTGCAATTCTACAGCGTTAGTATCTTTCATAGATGGATATGTGACCCACCCGCCTGCCCTACGAGTCTGCAGCTTCCAAATTCTCAAGTAATACCACTTAGTTTGTCAACCAAAAGATGGATGCTCTGAGTGGAGCTAAGGCCTTTCTCAACTCATTGGCTGAGGTGGATAGAATATAAGCTAATAGAATGTTCCTATGGATCTATGTACGCAGTGTATTGCTATGCCATATTTGTATGATATGGCATTTATAACGCGCCTATACACAAGTGTTTCAAGGCGCGACAAGACAAGGGAGGGGATCAAAGGGAGGACAGACAACGATCCTGCTAGGCCAGGTGTCATTCAGATCACGAAAGTGCATGGGAAGGGGCTGGGACAGTGCAGTACAAGGAAATGGATAATAACAATAAGTAACGGCCAACAAGTGGCAAGTGCAAGGGTAAGTGCAGACATCAGGTGTCAAGGGCTGGTAGGGGAACTGTAGGGATACAGAAACAGTCCCCAAGTGCGGGGGTTGCCACGCGGGAAGTGCAGGAGTGTGACGCTGGCAGGGGAGGGACCTGGGCCCGAGATCAGAGGGTGTCCACTTAGCCAGTGCGGTTCCGGTTACAGCCAGGAGGTCAGCAGAGGAGAGGAGGAGAAAAGGCAGAAGCAAAGAGAAAGGTTTTGAGGTGCTTACGGAACCAGAGATGGTTCTCCTCAAGTTTAAGGGAGGCTGTTCCATAGGGAGGCGCCAGCTGAAGAAAGAGATCTACCACCAACTCGTTGCTTGGAGAAGCGACTGACCCTGAGGGAGTTGGAGGCGGATTAGCGAAGAGCTTGAGAAGGAAAATATTTAGGAAGAGAGAGTTGAAGGTATTGAGGCCCCAAACCCCAGAAGGCCTTGTGGACGATGCAGAGGGTTTTGAACTTAATCCTCGCAGCCACTGGGAGCCAGTGCAGAGATTTCAGTCCTGGGGAGATATGATCCCTGAGCTTGAGGCCAAGGATAAGTCTCGCAGTCCTATTCTGGATGAGTTGCAGAGGGCGGAGAGTAGAAACAGGCAGATTTAGAAAGTGGCTGTTGCAATAGTCCAGCCTAGAGAGAACCAGAGCTCTGGAGCCAGTGTGCTTCTGGGGGAAGGAGAGGAAAGGAAGAATACCTCCGAGGAGGTGCAGCTGGTAGTGTGACTTCTTGGAGACATCAGAGATGTGAGGAGAGAAGGAGAGTGTGGAGTCGAAGATGAGCCCAAGGTTTTTAGCCTTGCAGGTGGGAGCAGGAATAGGGCCAAGAGAGGCCGGCCAGAGAGCTACAGGAAAGGAAGGAGCGGGTGTGCCGATGAGGAGAATCTCAGTCTTAGTGGCATTAAGGTAGAGGTCATTGGCGGCCCACCACTCCTGAATAGCAGACAGTCAGAGATGAGAGGAGGAGGCCGAGGGTTGCCTGAAAATGAGCTGGGTGTCATCCGCATAGCACTGAAAGTTGGGGCAGAGAGCAGCGATGCGGTGGGCAAGGAGTGCCAGGTATTGGTTGAACAGCCAGGGAGAGAGGTTAGACCCCTGGGGGACACCACAGGTAGAGAAAAAGATAGTGGAGAGGAAGGAGCCCAAGTTGGACATGGGAGGGTCGGTCAGAGAGGAAAGAAGTCAGCCATGCCAGAGCCTGACCAGTGTTACCCGAGTTATCATGGAGACGGTTGAGCAGGATGGCATGGTTGACAGTGTCAAAGGCAGAAGAGAGATCAAGCAGAATGAGGACGCAAGGAGTATTAGAGTCAAGATTGGAGAGCAGGTCTTCACGGATGTACAGGAGAGCAGTTTCTGTGCTTCTGGCAGCTCTGAAGCCAGACTGAAGGTTATGAAGACAACCAACAGATTCAGTGTGGAGATTAAGCTGGGAGATGGCCAGTTTCTCCAGAAGCTTGCCCATGAAGGGAGTGATGGAGATTGGGCGATCGCTAGCCGGGCAGGAAGGGTCGGCTGAGGGTTTAAGAAGAGGGTGCACAAGGGAGTGCTTCAGGGGGGATGGGAAGACTCCAGTGGCGAAGGAATGATTGCAGAAATCAGCCAGGGCGGGAGCCAGGGAGTCGATGTGGTCGATAGTTTTGGGGGAACAGGGGTGAACCTGTTTCGACAAGACTTTCATAGATCGGACTTGTCTAGAAACCTCATCTGTGGAGAACAGGGGAAAGGCAGGCAAGGAGGGAGGAGAAGTGGCAGCAGAAGGGCCAGAGGAAGAGCAGGGAGTAACAGGGATTCCCACTGTGGCGACTGGGGATAATATAAGCATGCACATCTATGAAAGATACCAGTGCGAGAGAGCTGTAGTTACTGGTTTGTAACTAATTCTTCTTACAGGTCTAAATCCCTACTAAACACTGATGTGAACGCTTTGGTGCAGACCTGTGCAGGAATTACAGGAAGATGTTAACCCCATCTAGTTGCGAAAACAGTTCAGTTTTTCACAGACATATCAAAGGCATTTGATCACCTTGAGACCCTTCCTTGTTAAATCCTTAAGATAGTTTGGGGCAATGCGTTTGACAATGGGTAAAGGAACTTTTTGGCAGACCAATGTCTAGGTTAATGATTCAACGAATAACATGGGTGGTTTTGGTACTCTACAAAGGAATGAAGCAAGTCCTTCCTCTGTCCCCTCTATTATTTGTCCTATTTGGCCCGGTGCCACAAGCCAAAGGGTTTATATTATATAGGAATTTGGGTGTCCATTTGTAAGGGGAGCAGTTAAAAATGTCTCCCCAGACAATTTACTTTATGTAACCAAGCCCTTGGAGTCAATGGACGAGCTAAGCAATTTATAGAGAAGTAGTGGGTTTGAACTTTAATAACTCAAATTCATTTATCTTTTTGATCAGTAGTGAGGTAGGTACCAACATTGTAGACTTGACTTGGATAAGGTATGATGAGCAAGAATGATAAAATTAAATACGGGTTGGATTCTTGATGGCATTAATCCGACTTAAATTGATGGTGTAAATAATTAGGATCATAGCTGGGATATATGCCTGCCACTAAAATGAATTAAAAAGAGGTTGCCTATCCTCTCCTTTATAATCTTGAACAAGTTCTTCAAAATGCTCAGTGGACCAATCACCAATTTGATTTAGGAGAAAGAGCCATGTATCTCCTGTAGAGCATTGGTTCCCACAAAATAAGAGGGTGTTTTTGCAGCCCAAGATATAGTGGCGGCTGGTGAATTTTGTAAATATTTGCCACAATTATGCGAGATGCCAAGCACAGTAACGGAGCCTGAACCATCTAAGGAGTGTCAGAGGGGTGCTCTCCTTGGGGAAATAATGGGTTAAAATGATGCATTATACAGCTGACTTTTTTCATAGGTTAACTCTAATCCGAAAATCCAATATTTGCTAGTCACCAACAGGCACAGGAACATTTCCCAAAACATTTTCCTGATGCCTTTCCCCACAATATATGCCAGTATAAAAAAACATTTACACATTGGGTGTATATATTTCCATGCTGGCTGCACCAATATATGTCAGTATTCCCATATAAGTACTCATGTTCGCTTGGTGCATAATGGAAGTAATTATACTATAAAACATTTTTTTCAAGCTGGCTCTGCTAATATGTGAAAAGATCCCTGCATAACAACATACTCCTGTTGGCTTTGCCATTACAAAATGTCATACCACAATTAGAAAACATTTCCAAACTGGCTGCCCCAATGTAGGCCAATCTAGAATCGACATTATTGTGTTTACTTAATTATAGAGGCCCAGTAATAAATGCCAGGCCACAGTAAGATATACGAATGGGTGCACCAAAATGCCAGTCTAGCCATGTAATAACACGTATCATGCTTGCTTTATCATAGATGGACAGTAAAAAATGCTGCACCCTCCTACCCACTCCCATCACCCTGTAAGTGCTGATCTCAGATGCTATGGTTCACTGTCACCCTCAGTCGCTCACTTTCACTTTTCCCCCTGATCTTACTATTTCCTTACTTTCTCCCTTCCTGCTTCGTCTGGTCTTCACTCGCCCTATTTCTAATGGATTGTGTCCTACCACGGAGTCCTCATCTTTGATATACGAATATCCTGTTTGCAGCTTCAGAAAGAGTTGCGGTCCCTCAGCGGCTTCCATCCCCGTGCTTGGATGCAACGTCGACACTGGTATAAATAGCACACAGCATGCCTGTTGCCTCAGTTCTGTTTTTCCGCATGCACAACACGCTTCGAACGGTTCGATCACCTCAGCAATTTGTCTACTGCGCATTTATGGTTTTCAAGTATGTCTACCCCTAAAACTGTGTTTAGGATGTGTGCTGACTGTGATTCAAAGATGTCGATCACAGATCCTCACAGGATATGCCTCTGGTGCCTTGAAGTGGATCAGAAAGTGGAGGATTGCCGGCTTTGCCAATCTTTGACCTTCAAGTTCTTGAAGGAGAGGAAGACCAAACTCAACGTAGGTCAGTCGGTGTCTAAATCCCCTTCATTCACTCCCTCGAAGTGGAGATAGTCTGATGAGATATGTTTGGGGGACTGATCTCGAGACCGAAGAAGCACTTCAAGCGCTTCAGATCCAGGAGAGATTTGCGGCATTCTTCGTAGTCTTCTACACGACACAAATGGAAGAAGAGGCGCCATTGCTCCTCATTCTCATTAGACTCCTCACCCAACAGGAAGAAGGTAAGCTTTCAAAATAAATCTGCCTCTAAAGCAGATTGGAAGGCATTCCATCTGCAAATGATGGGAGTGTTCTCGAAGGCAACCTTGCCCAGTCCTTCCAGTGAACCAAAGAAAGCTTCCACCCCTGTCGCTCCTCGTAAGGTTGACATGGTGTCATCTAAGACCACTTCTCGACCCGGGAAAAGTCAAAGCCAATGCCCCTTTCTTCCACTCCATCGAAGGATTCGACATCCAAGACATCAATGTCTTTCTGGGACCCAATGACGGCTTTTAAGCCTTTGTCGAAAAAGTACTTTAAGTCTATGGTATTCATTTATGAATAATAATAATAAGAAGAAGAAGAGGAGGAGGATGACAATCCTTTCTTTGGGATTAGGAAGGGCACACCTAATCTACTGTATGAGCTCATCTCTGAAGACTCCAGGGTACAGGATTTGGTTGAATGTTTAAAGATGCCAGTGATCTTGACACCTCACCAGAGATGGAATATGCCACTCCTGATTCAGCTGGCCATGCTAGCAGTTCTTACAGGTTTGTCATGAGTAAAATTACAGATTACTTGGGCTGGGGTCGTCCTGCCAAGGACATTGAGCAGGATGTTTTAACAGACATCCTTGACAAATAACCTCCCAAGGAGCCTGTTTTGCCATTTCATTCAGCCTTAAGGATCAATATCCTGGAGAACTGGCAGAAACCAGACACTACACCAGCTGTCTGTAACAATATGATCCGAAAATATTGACCATCGTCTATTGACCCAGAGTTCTTGTCTGAACATCCTACTCCAGAGAGTTTAGTAGTGGAAGCAGCTACGTCCACTTCGAAGGCAGCTGCCTACCCTACAATCCCTCCTGGCAGTGATGACAAGTAATGTGATGTTCTGGGTAAGAGAGTTTTCTCAGCTGGCAGTGTAACTTTGCAAGGCCATTAATGCTTCTTGGTGAAGTACACACACGCCTTATGGGGTGTTATAGCTCAAGCAGCTGAGAACATCCCCAAATGGGAAATGAGAGAGGGCTTTTTAAATATTATTCAGGATGGCAAAGAAGCAGCGTGCAAATCATTGCAATCAGGATTAGATGCATCTGATTGTGTGGACTGTTCTATTGCAGCTAGCACGGCCACAAGAAGGTTTGTGTGGCTGCAGAAGTCATGGTTTGCCCTGGAGGTACAATCCAGGCTATTAAACATGCCTTTTGATGGATCTCACCTTTTTGGCCCTAAGGACGATGAGTCTTGAGAAGTTGCAACTCTCAAAGGTGGCTTTTTTTACTCTTCCGTCAGTAGGACCCAGGCCAGTTTGCCCAGGATAGTCAGAGAAGACTCCCTCATTGTGCACTAGGTTGTGGAAATGGAACCGTCCAAGTATTCTCTGTCTCTTTACCTTCTGCCGCAGCCATTACTCCAAAACCTCTTGAAGTCCTTGACTCACACATCTGTAGTGGGGGGCAGATTGACTCAGCATCTTGAAGAATGTTTGAGCATTACTTCGGATGCTTGGGCACTGCAAACAGTAGCCCAGGGTTACTGCCTTCCATTTAAACAGACCTCCAGATTGTCCCTGAGCAAATTATCTCTTGGGGAAACAGACCTGTGCTTTCTGCAGGAGATTCTCTCATTGTGGAAGTATCTGCCATGGAAAGGATACCTGTAGCAGAGCAATACCATGGCTGATACTCCAGACAGAGACAGAGAAATGCGACCCATCTTGGAGCTTGGATGCTTGAACAAGTTCCTCAGCAAGGACAGGTTCAAGATGGTCAATCTTTTTCAGATCCTTCAACTTTAAGATTGGATGGTGTCACTCTGTCTGCCTTTCGGACTCCGCTCCGTCCCAACGGTCTTCACCAAGTTGATTTGCGGTGGTGGCAGCAAATCTAAGGAGGGGAGGGATTCACATCTTTCACTATCTAGACGATTGGCTGATCAGCGCTCATTCTCCTGAGCAGGCTCTTGAATATCTGTACAGCACCTACCATTCTCTCCACAGACTGGGCTTCTCCCTCAACCTCCAGAAATCTGTGGTGGCACCTTCCCAAAAGCTGTAATTCATTGGAGCAGTACTGGATTGTTCGTTAGGAGTGGGGAGGGAGAAATTCCCCTTCCCCCACGCCTCCGTTGAGGGAAAAACACACTTTGCAGATTGTGAAATAGTTTCAAAATGCCTAGCATCTACCAGCATTTAATTATCTAAGGTTGCTTGGCCTCATGTCATCCTGCATTTGCCTGGTTCCAGAGGTCGATCTGCGGATGAGGTCTCTCTAATGTACCCTCAGATCCCAATGGTCTCAGTTCTCCGGCTGGATGATGGACCTTCTTCAGGTCCTGAGCAAGATCACGCAGGATCTGCTGTGGTGGGCCTGCAAGGAGAATGTGTTGAAATGGGAACCTTTTTGGCAACCATGGGATGGGGAGCCCACTTGAATGATCTAACGACCAGCAGTCGTCATTCTCTATCGGAGTCCAAACTGCACACAAACCTTTTAGAGCCAAGGGCAATTAAATGAGCGCTGATGGGCTTTTTGCTTTCTGTATGGGGGAAGAATGTCCTGATAATGACAGACAACACAGGTGTAGAGTCACTACCACTGTGCATAGAGGCAATCCAGCTCTGGTTTTGAGCATTTCTAGAAGGAATTTATCTGTTGGCTGTTGAGAAGATAACACAACCGCAGATGCTCTGAGTAGTCTCTCACGAGTGGGAGCTAGCTCAGGAAGTCGTCCTAGAAATCTTCGCCCTTTAGGGAAACCCTCCAGTAGATTTGTTTGCGTCCTGGATCAACAGAAAGCGCAACCTGTTCTGCTCTCTGGAATTTCTTCCGAGAGGAGGTCTGGGGGATGCGTTCGTAGTGGACTGGGAATTTCTACTCATGTACGCGTTTCAACCAGTCTCGGTCATATATCATGTCATCAGGAGGTTGAGGAAGTTCCAGAAGGCTAATGATCCTGATTGCTCAGGATTCTGCCTGGAGGAAATGGTACCTGGAACTTCTGAACATGTCCATCTGTCCTCCAATTCATTCTTCCCCAGAGAGCAGATCTGCTCTCCCAAGTGGGAGGCCATCTTCTCAATCCAGAAATCAGGACTCTGAGATTGGGACCTTCCGAAAGATATTATGGAGGTGGTGCTTTCTGCTAAGGGGCTAGCAACAAAAGCATTATATCCCTGCCATTGTACCAGTTTTTGCAGCTGGTGTTGAGCTAAAGATATTGATCCTTTCATTTGTGACACTACCAATGTTTTATCTTTTCTGTTACCTCTGGCCCACCAGGGGCTTCGGATGTCTACTGCTAAAGTTTTCCTGGCTGCGCTGTCTATATTCAAGCGCAGGCCAAATAAGGCTCTTATTTTAAGGTTCCCATTGTTATTCAGTTCCTCAAAGGACTTAAGAATAGCTTTCCTCCAGTTTCATTTATAGTTCAGGCTTGGGACTTAATTTAATTTTGAGTTTCTTAATAAGAGCCCCATTTGAGCCTCTCCGTTCTTGTCCGCTTAGGCTATTAATTATAAAAATTATTTTTTTAGTAGCCATCATCTCTGTTCGCAGGGTGAGTATGCTTCATGCTTTGTCATGTAAGCCTGCCTTCACCATTTTCTCTGAGAAGGTTGTTCTGAGGGTACACCATTCCTTTCTCCCTAAGGTGGTGTTGGAATTTCACCTATCTCAGAAAATGGTTGTACTGGCTTTTTACCCACCACCTCATCCTTTAAATGACGAGAGGTTACACGGACTAGATCCTAGGAGAGCGTTAAGCTTTTACATAAGCAGACTAGATAACATCATACAAGACAACCAACTTTCTATTGGTTATACTGGACATAAATTAGGACAGGCTGTCACTAAGTAGACCTTGTCACAGTGGATCCTTTTGTGTACCACAGAATGCGATTCATTGGCTGGTAAGGTTGTTCTGCAGAATCGAAGAGCACATTCTACCAGGGGGGGGGGTAGTAACCACTTTAGCCCTACATAGAGTTGTACCGGTGCAGGATATTTGTAATGTTGCAACCTAGTCTTCATTACACACCTTTTCAAAGCACTACGGTCTGTATTCCTTGTTGGGTTAGGACACAAAACTTGGAAAAGCTGTTCTTCAAAGCATAAACCAATAGCATAACAATTCTTTGGCCCCGCCTCCATTTACAAACTGCTATGGGAGTCTATCAAAGATGAGGAATCCATGGGAGGACACAATCCATTAGAAGAACAAATCACTTACTCCTGGTAATGTTCTTTCTACCGGATGTTCCTCCCACAGATTCCTCATCACCCTCCCAGCCTGCCCCTCTGACGATAGGTGAATTTTGCTGTGTTAGACCTTCCTCTGTTTCAAGGCCTAGGATTTTTTTGAATCCTCAATTCGGATGAGCAAGAACGGGAGGACAAAAACTTGAACTGAGGCAACGGGCACAGTGCGTGCTATTTATACCAGCATCAACATTGTGTCCAAGTGTGGGTATGGAAGCTACCGAAGGACCTCGACTCGACTACACACACCGCCCTCTGCTGTTGAAAAATTCCGGAGGCTGCAAGCCACATATCGGTATATCGAAGGTGAGGAATCCGTGGGAGGAACATCCAGTAGAAAGAACATTACCAGGGGTAAGTAATTTGTTCCTCTCTCCCTCACCTTTCTCCACCCCCTCCTTCTTACCTGTCACTACACCACTCTCCCCACCTCTCATTCACCCCTATCTTCACCTCTCACTACACCCCTCCTCTCACTACACCCCTCTCCTCACCTAATACTACAACTCTCTTCTCTATCCATGTGTGAGAAACCTGAAGTGTCTCCCTAGCTAGTCCCTGGGGATCTGTCATGCAGGTGGCCAGGACACGACCATCGCTGTTGTATCCCGTTCCTGGGGGTGGACCAGTGAGGGGGAATCACCTGGATGGGGGGGGTCCTTGGGGAGTGGGACACCAACGGGTGAGACGCGGTATCCCCCTTATTTGAACCCCTTTTCCACATCCGACCATGTAGGAAATTCCAAATTATGCCCCCCCCCTTTTCTGACACGTACACTATCGCACAATACGAAAGACAACGGACTAACACCAGAGCTGTTTACCTGACATGTCCCAATACAAGGGTCAGGCAAAGTCAGGCAATTGACCACAACCACACACACCTGACAGCCCTTTCCCTTCCACAAAGCGATAAAAAGGGAAGCACAAGAGCGCAGGACGAGCAAGGCAGACCGCACGACGTGAGGGATAAATCAGCATGGCAGTTCAAGAGGAGACGAAATACGGAGAATACCGAAACGGTGACTAGGAGAGACGGGACCTTGCCCTTTCAGATCCAGGCCTTTGAAACCTCCCCAATCTGAAACATAAGACCACAAACAAAGGCCAGCGTATGTTGCAGTAGATAGAAAAAGAAGAAGAAGAAGAAGGTCAGGCGCGCACTCTGGTTCCAAGTCATTTAATCCTGATGTAAGTAATAACAGGGCTGAATCCCAACACAGTTCAGAAAATAATAACAGGGCTGAATCCCAGATGCAAATAGTCCCAACAATGTTCAAAAATTACCAGGGTTAAATCCCAACTGCTACAGTTCCAAAGCACAATAGTTAGTTCTACTCCTCCAAGTACTTTCAAGTCTCAAACTCTCATCAGGGAGGCTGTGTTCCTTTTCAGGTGTTGCTAATTACTTTTTTCAATTTCATTCAATTTCAGTCTCTAAGGATTCTGGTTATTGTAGTGATGGCACAAGTGTTTCATTCAGGAGACCAGGAACCAACTCCCCTCCAAACACAAATCTTACCCACAATTGGGGGAGGGGGGAAAACCATGAATATAGCTCTCCAAAGTGGGGGGATAATAGCCCCGGTGCTGCTGCCTCTGGAGCCCGGGTCTCCTGTAACATTAAGTAGAAAAAGGTGGTCAGGCGCGCACTCTGGTTCCAGTAGATGTCTACAGTACACAAGACCCCCTCCGCTGATAACCAAGCCGGGAGAGAAGCTTGTCTCTGTGGGACCAACCTTGACTTGAAGGAGAAGAAAGCCAAGCGGTTCATCACAGCCGGTGAGTCGAGGGGAGAGTCAATAAGAAACCGAACTGTAGTGAACGAAAAGTAGCAAGAGCCGATTTGAACTTTGAAAGGATCTATTGAGAAAAGCGGGGGGAAAACCTGTAAAAGAGGCGACCAGCGCCACGTGGGTGCTCACGCAGGAAACTCTGGGCGATTACCCGATGATAAGAGACTACCATAACCAGAAGCGACGAAGAGAGGTCAAAGTGGCCATACAGAGGTCTTGTAAAATCGTCTGTACCGTCAAAATTCTTTGACCGACTGATGATTGGGAAAGAAAGTGAAATGAATCCCGCATGGTGAAAACTAGTTCATTAACTATTTGTTGAAAGTTGGCAGGAGTGAACCCGGCATTGGGATGCTAACGAGACGGGTGAAGTCTAAAGTCCCACAGTGAACTGTTTGTGGAAAAGTTGGCGAGAGTGAAACCGGCAGAGGGAGGCCGACAATCGGGGGCAAAGCCTGAAGAATTGTTTGAAAAGACATTAAGACTCATGAAAGTAAGAAACGCTGGAAGACCAGGGGAAGTGAATGGTCCCCCTGGTCAAGTGGGTCCGAGCCCGGTCGGATTGTTTGTTGTTGAAGACATTAGACCCTCGAAGGCAAGACACTTTTTTTTTATTGAAAAGAGAGTTATCCATCGAAGAACTTGATAGCTGGAACGGAACTGTTAGCTCATGCCGAGAAAGCTCAAGCGTGTGCTGTGCTCCAAGGACCCACCTTGTAGCGTGCTGAAAACGTGGGGAAAGGAGACTCCTGATCACATCCTGACTTATTATTTGTGAACACTTCTTTCGAGGGGATTGGGTCCTCCGACGTATTCCATATCTATGACATGTAATCACCACAGCTGTGCTGCTTCGGAAACTTTTTCGGCGTCTGCGTCCTGCGTCGATGACGTCGATGCGCCGCCGTCGAGGACCTCCTCCGACGTCCGACGTCATCCGATGTGATAAGTAGGACGCACGACGCCAGTAGCCTCAGTTCCGTTTTTTCCGCGAACGTGTTGCTTCGTGTTTCTCGGTTCTAGCCTCGACTCATTAGAGTTCTGTTCGTTCCGGTTCTTCGAACCTGTTCGTTTGTGAATTGTTCCTTCGACGATGTCTTCCACTTCGTCTTCAACCCCGCGTCCGGGCTTCAAGAAGTGCGGGGAGTGTGGGTCCAAGATGTCGGTGACTGACTCGCACGATGCCTGCCTCTGGTGCCTCGGGGAGGCCCACGACACGGATGACTGTGTCGACTGCCTGTCGCTCACGTCCAAGGCCTTACGCGAACGTAAGAAGAAATTGTCGGTAGGTCGGGTGTCCAAGCCCCGGAAGTCGAAGTCGGCGGGGCTTTCGACGGATGATTCGAGGGGTGACTCTCCGCGTCATCGTCGGAAGTCTCGTCGGTCTTCTTCTAGGAGTCGGTCTCGCCACTCCTCAGCCTCTTCGAGGCATTCTCGGAAGCGCCGACACCGGTCGCCTTCCAGGTCCTCTTCAGAGGACTCTGCCCGGCACGTCGGTTACCCCACCAGCCGTGCGACGCCGGAGGAATGGGCTTCCTTCGGGAAGAAGATGTTGGCGATTCTTGAGTCGCAGGGTACTCAACCGTCCGCGCCCCCGAGTGGGGTCGGCCGTGAGAGGTCGAGAGCCACCGCTCGCAAGAGTGGTCGGCGCGAGTCACGGGAGAGGTCCCGTTCGGACAAGGGGGCTCGTTCTCGCCGTACCCGTTCCAGGTCCCGGTCCTCGACGCGATCGAGACCGTGTGCACCTGTGATGTCTTCGAGGAAGACATCGACGTCTGAGGCGTCGAGGGCGTCGACAGGCTTTCTCGAGGCTCCGGCTCCGAGGAAGTCGTCGAAGCCGTCGACGGTCAGGTCGTCGAGGGACACGCTCGGAGCTCCGGCTTCGAGGGCTGTGTCGACGCCGCCGATACTGGAGGCGCTGCATCTGACGTCGACGCCGATTTCCTCGACGTCGACGCCGATTTCCTCGACGTCGACGCCGATCCTCTCGGCGCCGTTGCCGGTTTTCTCGACGTCGGCGCCGATTCGCTCGACGCCATCGACGCCTTTCGTGTCGGAGGTGCCCCGTGTCTCGGGTGTTCCCCCTAGGAAGGCTCTGGTTAAGAGCAGGCACTCTCGGGTGCCTTTCCACCACTTGGATTATATTTCGGAGGCGGATGAGGATTCGGATGGCCTGGTTCCTAGTCAGGTGCCGGATGACATTGTCTCGGGCCATAGTCAATTTGACGATTTGAGGCAGTCGCTGCATGATGCCAGTGGACTGGACACCTCTCCGGAGGTGGAATTTGGTCGGCCTGAGCCTGGCTCCCATGCCGATTCCTCATACCGGCGCCTTATGGCTAGGGTGTCTGAGTATCTGGGATGGTCTGCTCCCCCAGGTGAGTTTGTGCAGGATGATCTGACGGACATCCTTGATGTTGGTCCCCCAACTGACCCGGTACTGCCGTTCCATATGGCTTTACAGCGTAGGGTGGCGGCGGCTTGGACTGCTCCGGAGAGTCTCCCGGCAGTGGGCAGATCCTTGTCGCGAAAATACCGTCCAGCCGGTGGCGACCCCTGCTACTTGACCAGGCACCCCACTCCGGAAAGTTTGGTGGTGCAGGCGGCCACGGCCCCGGCAAAGCAGGCGTCGTACCCTACCATCCCTCCTGATAGGGACGACAAACGTTTTGATGGCTGGGCGAAGAAGGTGTTTTCTTCTGGTGGTATGGCGCTTCAGGCGGCCAACTCCGTTTGTGCCTTGTCGCGTTTCACGCACACTCTGTGGAACTGTGTTGCGTTAGCGGCTGAACATATTCCCGAAGGGGTCGAACGGGATGGTTTCCTTGCTATGGTCCAGGATGGTAAGGATGCCATGTGTGAGTCCGTTCAGTCGGGTTTGGACTTGGCTGAATGCGTCAGTAGGTCCATGGCGGCGAGCACCGTGATACGCAGGTTTGCGTGGTTGCGGAAGTCGGGGTTTGCTCCTGATGTGCAGTCCCGGCTCCTCAACATGCCCTTTGATGGTGAACATCTTTTTGGCAGCAAGGCTGACGAGAGCCTTGAGAGGTTGCAGACCTCAAAAGCTGCAGCGAAGTCGTTGGGCGCTGCAGTTCGCCAACCTCCGCTTTTTCGTCCTAGGGGACAGCAGTGGAGGGGTGGCTCCTTTCGCTATTACTCGTCCTTTGGTAGAGCGAGAGGAGCTGGCAGTCAAAGGGGCCAACGCAGGGGTACCAGAGGTGGACGACAGGGTACCCGTGGTGCCAAGGCCGCTCGGGCAGTTGCCTCTTTGCCCTCAGGTAACGCCGCAGCCGCTCCTACTCAGTCATGAGGCCATGTACCATGGTTCGCCGGTTGGGGGAAGGCTGGCGCAGCATCTTGTAGAGTGGCGTGCCATTACTTCAGATGTGTGGGTTCTGGAGATCATTTCCCACGGCTACTGTCTTCCCTTTCGGCACAGGCCTCGCGACAATCCACCGGGGAACCTCTCTTTGAAGAGTCCGGATCCGCTCCTTGCGCAGGAAATTCAAGCCCTGCTGGAGAAAGGCGCCATAGAACTGGTGCCTGTAGCGGAGAGGAACAAGGGATGGTATTCCCCTTATTTTTTGATTTCGAAGAAAGACGGGGGTTTGAGACCCATCATGGACTTGCGCGGTTTGAACAAACTCCTCAGGAAGGACAAGTTCAAGATGGTTACTCTCTCTCAAGTCCTCCAGGCCCTTCAGCTTCAGGACTGGTTGGTGTCACTCGACCTCAAGGATGCTTACTTCCATGTGCCGATCCATCCCAAGCACAAGAAGTACCTGAGGTTCGCGGTTGGCGACTCGCACTTTCAGTTTCGGGTCCTGCCGTTCGGTTTGACCTCCGCCCCGAGGGTTTTCACCAAGCTCATGGTGGTGGTGGCAGCGCATCTCAGGCAAGGGGGGATTCACGTCTACCCCTACCTGGACGATTGGTTGATCAGGGGGAGCTCTCCCGAGCAAGTCCTGGATCATCTGTCCGTCGCCTGCCACTCCCTTCACAGGCTGGGCTTCTCCCTCAATTTAAAGAAGTCCCATTTGACGCCAACACAGAGGCTCCAGTACATCGGAGCAGTGCTCGACACTTCCCTGGGGCAGTGTTTTCCTCCCCAGGTGAGGGCTCTTCACATTCAGCAGATGGTGCACAAGTTTCAGCATGCCCAGACGCTCCCGGCGTTCGAGTTCTTGAGGTTGCTCGGCCTCATGGCATCCTGCATTCTTCTGGTGCCAGAGGCTCGCCTGCGGATGAGATCTTTGCAGTGGGCACTCAAGACGCAATGGTCGCAGTCCTCCGGCAGGATGTCGGACCCGGTTCAGGTGCCGCCCTCGGTCGCCCGGGACCTTCTGTGGTGGGCTGTCGAAGGCAACTTGATGAAGGGGGCTCCGTTTTGGCTACCCTGGCCGGAGGTGTCGATCGTGACGGATGCATCCCTCACGGGATGGGGAGCTCATGCCAACGGGCTGACAGTCAGCGGTCGTTGGTCTCCGTCGGAGTCCAGACTCCATATCAATCTGTTGGAGCTGAGGGCCGTCAGGCTAGCCCTGAAGGCTTTTCTGCCGACTGTGCGAGGAAAGGCTGTCCTGATCATGACGGACAACACTGTGGCCATGCACTACCTCAACAAAAAGGGGGGGGCAGGGTCACTTCCTCTGTGCAGGGAGGCGATGCAGCTCGAGTTCTGGGCCATCCGGCAGGAAGTTTCGATCTCGGCAGTTCATCTGGCCGGAGACGAAAACGTGACGGCGGACGCTCTGAGCAGGCAGAGCGCGATCTCTCACGAGTGGGAGTTGGCTCAGGAGATTCTCCTGGAGATCTTCGCCCTTTGGGGGACCCCTCAAGTGGATCTCTTCGCCTCCAGTGTCAACCGGAAGTGCGAGAGGTTTTGCTCGCGGGAATTTCCTCCGAAAGGAGCCTTAGGCGACGCGTTTGTGGTGGAGTGGTCATTCCCGCTGCTGTACGCGTTTCCTCCAGTCCCCGTCATCCCGCAAGTGCTGCGGAGGTTGCGGAAGTTCGGTTCCCGGATGATCCTCATTGCTCCGGCGTGGGCTCGGAGGACGTGGTACCCGGACCTTCTCGACTTGTCCATCTGCCCTCCACGTCGTCTTCCCTACCGAGACGATCTGCTCTCACGGGAGGGGGGTCAGGTTCTCCATCCAGAGGTCGGATCCCTCAACCTTCACGCTTGGCTTCTGAAAGGTTGAGGTATAAGGATTGGGACCTCCCTGAAGACGTGATGGAGGTGTTGCTTTCGGCCCGAAGGCCCGCAACTAAGTCTCTGTACCGTTGCCGTTGGCGTAAGTTCTGCGACTGGTGCAGAGTTCAGAATGTGGATCCTTTTGCATGTGACATCCCCATGGTTCTGTCCTTTTTGCTTTCTTTGGCCCACAGGGGCTTGCAAGTGGGTACCATTAAAGGTTACCTGGCGGCGCTGTCCATCTTTAAGCGCTCATCTGAAGAATGTTCTTACTTTAAAATCCCTTTAATTTCACAGTTTCTGAAAGGGCTCACTAATGTGTTCCCTCCGTCGCCTTTCCTGGTGCCCGGTTGGGATTTAAACCTTGTTCTTAGGTTTCTTATGGGTGCTCCGTTTGAGCCTTTACATTCTTGCCCTTTGAGACTGTTGACTTTGAAAACTGCGTTTCTAGTTGCGGTTACTTCCGCTCGCAGAGTGAGTGAGTTACAGGCACTTTCTGTTAAGCCACCCTTCACTGTATTTCACAAGGACAGGGTTGTCCTTCGAGTTCGTCCTTCTTTTCTTCCAAAGGTAGTGACGGAATTTCATTTGGCCCAGAAGATTGTTCTTCCGGCTTTCTATCCTCCTCCGCATCCTGGTAAGGAAGAGGAGAGGCTCCATAGGCTTGATCCTAGGAGAGCTTTGAGCTTTTATGTTTCTCGCATGTCCCGGGTCAGAGTGGACGATCAACTCTTTATTGGTTACGCTGGTAAGCGCTTGGGGCAAGCTGTGACGAAACAGACTTTGTCACGCTGGATTATTTTGGCCATCTCGGAGTGTTACCGCTTGGCGGGTAAGGACCCACCGGCTGGCTTGCGGGCCCATTCTACCAGGGGCGTGGCTGCATCTACTGCCCTGCAGAGGGGTGTTCCTATTCGCAACATCTGTGATGCTGCCACCTGGGCTTCAGTACATACATTTGTACGGCATTATTCCCTCGATTCCATCAGAGGGCAGGATCTGGCCTTTGGCAAGGCGGTCCTTTGCTCTGCTATTTGATTGGCTATTCTAAATTTTGTTTCTAAATTCTTTCCCTCCTCCTTGATTTGGTACTGCTTTGGGAGTCTGTCATAGATATGGAATACGTCGGAGGACCCAATCCCCTCGAAGAACAAGTTACTTTCTTACCTGGTAACGTTCTTTCGATGGGATGGTCCGACGACGTATTCCATATCGCTCCCACCCTGCCTTCCCCGCTGCAGAATTTCTGTTGCGATTGCAGCTTACGTTCCGCAAGGCTTTGTGTCGGACTGGCAGTTGACTAATGTCACACGTTCTGGGGGAAAAAACTACAACTGAGGCTACTGGCGTCGTGCGTCCTACTTATCACATCGGATGACGTCGGACGTCGGAGGAGGTCCTCGACGGCGGCGCATCGACGTCATCGACGCAGGACGCAGACGCCGAAAAAGTTTCCGAAGCAGCACAGCTGTGGTGATTACATGTCATAGATATGGAATACGTCGTCGGACCATCCCATCGAAAGAACGTTACCAGGTAAGAAAGTAACTTGTTCTTCTTTATTGAACCCTTATCCCACACTCTTCGTGTAATTAGTTGTAAGGAACTGGCAATAGGTTTTTCTTGGTATAGGTCCTTTTATTTTGACATGATATCACAAGGACTGCCTTATTTTTCATTTGTTGGTCGAAGATTGCTCCCATCTTTGAGGATTAGGTGTTTTTCCACCCTGCATTTACAGTTTAATAAACGACCTTGAACTGTGATCACTTGTGTCTGTCTTTACTGTTGCCACCATGAGTTCCTTACACATGCCTAACCACACTCCTGCCTTCTATCTCTTAGCACTATCTTCACCCCTCGGGTATAACAAAACAGACACAGAATCAAGGAAAGAGGTTACTAACTCTTAGTGTCATTGGAATAGAATGGTTTTGAACTATTCCCTGAAAGGCCAGTACGATTGCTCGGTAGGTAGGTGGAGAGGTAAGTTGTTCCAAAGATGTGCAGCGACGGCTGGGAAGCTGAAACTCCCAGCTCGAGTGCCTTTAAATCGAGGGTTGCAGGGAATCTTCTGTTGACCTACCATTCACCTGGAAACTATCTGGGGTTGGCATGTCAGATGCTTGGTGTTTCATTTCTCCAGCATGGGGTCTGGCATGGATTCACATGCTCATGAATATTCCCCGTCGTCAGGCTGCGCATCCTCGGTAAAGAAATAATCAGTATCTGTTTCGTTTCTGATCTGTCCTTCTTAGTAGTAGTAGTAACCAATCACTGATTTATCGGTCATACTGCCCCCAGCCAATGCTGCCCTCTCCCTAAGCCCCGCCTCTGGCAGCCATCCTCAGATTTTTACCGCACGCTCAAGTGTTGGGAGTCCTCGTGTTTAGCTCTCAAGTTTTTTGCTGCGTTTTCACGCTTTTTCAGGAGATTTTCTCATTTTTTCAGTTTAATCGAGCCTCAAGCTGCACCGTTTCTACTTCCGATAACGGGGACCCGTTTCGGAATTCTTCTACGCCCCTCAAGGGTGAAGCTTTCATCGAGTTTACACTTCTTGGAGGATTCCGGAAGATCTGCGGCCTACCTCAACGGACATGGCCCAGGACAAGGGAAGCTCGACGCCCAGATCCAAGCTGTTCAGGTGCTGCCCTGGATGCGGATTATAGAACGTTTTCAAGGAGGACAAGCATTCGCAATGTCTCTACTGCCTTCATGAGGACAAGACGCACGTGGAGAAAGACTGTGCGTTCTGCAAGAACCTTTCGGAACGGACCAAACAAGATCGTCGTTCCCACCTCTGGAGAAGGGCACAACAGGTGAGAAGGCGAAGAAGAAGTCTGAGCGGGCATCTAAGTCCTGTGAGGGCGCCCCGGTGACGGGGGCCCAACAGAAGGCCAAGCACCGCAAGTCTGCGGGCTCCAGGAGCGCCGAAAGGTCGGGCTCTTCGGCTGCCAAGCAGGGCGCTACTTCCCCGGCATGTTCGACCACGAGCCAGCGCTCTGGTTCGGGGAAGAGGAAGTCCGAGAACCCGGGTAGGCCACTGGAGCGGACCCGGTCGATCTCGAAGGGGGAGCGAGGCGCTGACCTCAAGGCGAAGGCCCTGGACGCACCTAAGGTGGTGAGGGCCTTGATCCACCCGGCAAAGGCCTCTACCGAAGTGGTCGCTGCGACCTTGGCGAAGCCGGCTGACACTACGCCTGTGGAAACGCCCTATGGGCCCAGAGTATCCCTGCCTCCGCGGAGGGAATCCTCTTTCCAGCCCACAGTTAAGACCCCTGTGAAGTCCCCGGCGGAAAAAGGGGGGGGGGCGGTGGCCATTACAGACTTGGAATCAGCCTCTGAGGAGGAACTGGTGGAAACCGAGAAGGGCCTCAACGAAAGGTCCATAGGCCTCAACGAGAGGTTCATAGGCCTCAACGAGAGGTTCGAGAAGGTTCGATCCAGGGGACGATCCCTGCTGACGTGATCGAAGATAGCGATGATGACGATGAACAGGGCCCAGTGGAGCGGCCATCCCGTCTGTCGCAGCCATTGCCCGAGCCCCAGGATAGCTCGGCGGCCATTTTGTTGGCAATCCAATCCTTATGCACCGAGATAAGGACGAGGTTACCACAGACTCCGACGGAGGATCCAGAACCAGGCCCGTCGGGCAGTCCTCCGAACAAGCGGAGGAGAGTCCACCCCACTCCGCCCTTTGCGCTGGCGAGACCGGTGGACCCCTCACCCCCCTCGCCAGACCCTGGAGAGGATACAGCGACGGATACAGCGACGGGGACGGACGATGACGGCGACGATGACACAGCGGACATCCCGTCGTCACCCCCCCCGTGGGCGTCTCCAGCCGACGAAATTGGCTCTTTCCACGCCATGATAACCAGGGCATCCGAGCTCTTCCAGCTCTGCCCGAAGAACAGAAAAAGGAGCGGTTTCTGTACCAACGACGAGAGGCCAAGAGGAAGACAGTCCTCGCGGTGCCTTTACTCGACGACATCTGGGACGAGGGGCTTGCTGTCCTCAAGAACCCTTCCACGACACCAGCCAAGAGGGACAGGTACGAGAAGAAGTACAGAGTTCCCGAAGCCACCCCCTTGTGCCTCAGGGCCCAGCCCACGCCGGACTCTGTCGTCTCGGCAGCGACTAAGGAATAGGCAGCGGGTGTGGCGGCTTCAACTTCCACTTCCCCGCCAGACAGCTAAGGCAAGAAGTTGGATTCTATGGGACGACAGGTCATCTAGTCGGCGGCGACGACGATTAAGGCGGCCAATGCCTTAGCGATCGTGGCCCGCTACGACAGGGAGCTCTGGTTCAAGATAGCGGAGGCCCTAGAAATTCTGCAGGAAGGCGAGGTGGCGTCGGATCACGCCATAACGGTGGCAACGGACATTGCCGATACCGGATTTCGCCAACTGGTAACAGAGTTTGCCTCCGACGACGAGGATGACTCAAGGCGACAGACTTTCGCCAGGACGTCCAGACCAGAGTGTTGGACATGCCGTTCGACGGCAACAACCTCTTTGGTAAGGCGGTGGATGAGTCTCTACAGGCCATCAAGACCGACTCGGAGACGGCCCGGGCCTTAGGGGTGCTTCAACAGCGACGGCCCTTTCGGAGCTCCGGAGGCAGACAGGGTGCCTCCAAAGGTTCCAGCGGTGGCTCCTCCACATACCGCCAGGCGGCCCGCTCCTCTTCCCAGGAGGCCTACAGAGGTCGCGGCAAGCAAGGGGGATCCCGCCGTCGTCGCCAAGGAGGCCAAGGCGGCATGGCCGCCTCCAAGCAAGACTGACCCGGCCGTGTTGCCGGGCCCCCACCGAAGCACCCCGGTGGGAGGCCGGCTGACGAAGTTCGTCAGCGTGTGGGAGTCCATCTCCACGACCGTTGTGTGTTGGACACCCTGGCCAACGGGCACTCACTGGAATTCCAAAAGAAGTGCCCTCGCATTCCTCTCGTGGCCAGGAAGGAAAATCACGTACCTCAACTGCTGTTGGAGGTAAGGGCGATGCTCAAGAAAGGTGCCATCGAGCTCGTCCCCAGAAGGCTCTGGGGCTCCGGAGTGTACTCAAGGTACTTCCTCGTAAGGAAGAAGACAGGCGGTTGGCGCCCCATCCTGGAACTGCGTCGCTTAAACAAGTACATCAAGGCGCAGAAATTCAGGATGGTCACCCTCCAGCATGTGCTGGGACAGCTGGAGGAAGGCGACTTCCTGTCGTCTTTGGACCTGGAGGATGCTTACTTGCACATCCCTATTCTAAAAAGGCACAGGAAGTTCCTCAGGTTCGTAGTTCAGGGATGCCACTACCAATTCAGAGCCCTACCTTTCGGATTAAAGTCGGCACCCAGGGTTTTCACCAAGTGCCTGGCTCCAGTGGCGGCACGGCTGCGCCTGCAGGGGATCCACGTTTACCCCTACCTGGACGACTGGCTAATCCGGGCAAGGACAAGGGAACTCGCCGTCGAACACACGGCGAGGACCGTCCGGTTGCTCACGGAGATGGGGTTCGCAATCAACTACCCCAAATCCCACCTAGTTCCATCGCAGATAGCACTGTTTCTGGGAGCACTGTTTCTGGGAGCAAAGCTCGATACAGTGGGGCAATTGGCCTCCCCTTCAGAGGAGCGGACCAAGACCATCCTGGGCAAGGTGCGGCACCTGCTAGCCACGGACGTGGCCAGGGTGAGGTCCATCAAGTCCCTCCTCGGGATGATGTCCTCATGCATTTATCTTGTACCCCTCTGCAGACTTCGGATGCGTCCGCTACAGGAGTTCCTCGACGCCCGCTGGTTTCAGGCGATGGGCTGTTTTGAGGACAGGATCCCTCTCGACGAGGAGTTCCGTCGGGCGATCTTATGGTGGGGCATCCGTGCTCACCTGACGATAGGCAGGGAATTTCAAATCCCGGCGTTTCAGGAGACAGTGACGACAGACGCCTCTCTGGAGGGTTGGGCGGCCCACACCGGAGGCCTCCAAGCAAGAGCCCTTTGGCTCCCAGAGGAGAGGTCTCTCCACATCAACATTCTGGAGCTCCGAGCAGTGTCCTGGGCTCTCAAGTTGTTCCTTCCGTCCCTCAAGGGCAAAGTGGTGAGGATCTTCATCGACAACACCACCACGATGTTCTACATATGGAAGCAAGGGGGCACCAGATCCCCAGCCCTATCCAAGGAGGCCCAGGATCTGTGGCACTGGGCCGTCGCCCAGGGGATGTTTCTGGTACCCTTCCACCTGGCAGGAATAAAAAACACCATCGCCAACTCACTCAGCAGGGAGCTGCGCTCGTGCCACGAGTGGAAACTGCGCCAGGATCAAGTGAATCGACTCTTCCAACGATGGGGCAAACCCCAGATCGACCTGTTTGCGACGGGGACAAACTCCAAGTGCCAGAGGTTTGCCAGCAGGTTCCCACAGCCGAGGGGCATGGGTGATGCTTTCTCGTTCCCTTGGGACGGCCTGTTCCTGTACGCGCTCCCTCCATTGCCGTTGCTGCTCCGCCTCATCAACCAGCTCAAGAAGTCCAGGTGCAGGATGATCCTCGTCGCACCGGCGTGGCCGAGGCAGATTTGGTTCCCGGACCTTCTGGACTTGTCAACGTCCCCGCCAGTCAGGCTGCCGGCGGACGAGGATCTTCTCTCCAAAGAAGGAGTTGCCATTCTCCATCACGACCCACAGTCGCTGAACTTGCAGGCCTGGCTCCTGCAGCACTAGAGTTTGGAGGGTACGATATCCCGGCTGATTGCAGAGAGGTTCTTGCAAAGGCCAGGGCGTCCTCTATTTTCAAGTATTACGGTCATAAATGGAAGAGGTTCTCTGTCTGGTGCCGTGCACAGAAGATTAACCCTCTGCGGATTACGGCCCCTCAAGTGCTGCCGTACCTACTGTCGCTGGCCAAAGCTGGACTGGCTCACGCCTCCATAAAAATACATCTGGCTGCCATCTCCCGATATACCAGGGCTACGGGACGGGCGTCCTTGTGGTCTCATCGCCTGGTGAAGGAATTTATGAAGGGACTATTCCGATCATTCCTGCCGGTGAAGGCTCCTGCCCCGGCGTGGGAGCTTAATGTGGTGCTGACCAGGCTCATGGGAGCCCCATTCGAGCCTATGCATTCGGCGCCTTTGAAGTTCCTGTCATGGAAGACAGCGTTCCTCGTGGCCATCACCTCTGCACGACGAGTGGGAGAGATTCAGGCCCTATCTTGCAAGCCTCCATACTTGACTTTTCATGACACGAGGGTGGTGCTGAGGACGCACTCCTCCTTCATGCCCAAGGTGCCATCGGACTTCCACCTCAACGAGCCCTTGGTGCTACAAGTTTTCTTCCTGTCGCCTTCGATGCCGGCTGAGAGGACTTTGCACTCGCTGAATGTAGCTAGAGCGCTGAAGTTCTACGTGGACCGCACAAAGAGTTTTCGGAAGACGTCACAACTGTTTGTGAACTTTGGGTCTGTGAATCAAGGGAAGGCTCTGTCGAAGACTTCCATTTCCAGATGGCTCTCCGGCTGCATCATGCATTGTCACCGGTTGGCAAACCGACCGCTGCCCGGCCGTCCGAGAGCCCATTCGACCAGAGCGATCGATGCTACCACGGCGTTCTGTCTGGTGTGCCCCTGCTGGACATCTGCAGGGCTGCTACGTGGAGGTCGACGCACACCTTCACAAGATTCTACTGCGTCGATCGGGACTCCAGGGAGGAGTCCAGGGTCGGCCAAGCAGTGCTGCGCAACCTGTTCGCTTAAGGTGAGCCTGGTGAGGAGGTAAGAGATGCTTAATGTTGAGTTGTTGTATTGCTTAATGTTGAGCCTGTTGCCACCCCCCGTGGTTGTGCATGTGTATACTGCTATGTATTCTTTTATTCATGATCATGTGAATCCATGCCAGACCCCATGCTGGAGAAGGAACAAGTTACTTACCTGTAACTGTTGTTCTCCAGCATGCGTCTGGCATGGATTCACATGCGAACCCTCCCGCCTACCCCTCTGCGGCTCTTCACTTGGTCATACTGCCACTTGGCGTGCTACCAAATCTGAGGATGGCTGCCAGAGGCGGGGCTTAGGGAGAGGGCAGTCATTGGCTGGGGGCAGCATGACCCAGAGATCAGTGATTGGTTACTACTAAGAAAGACAGATCAGAAACAAAACTGATACTGATTTTTTCTTTACCGAGGATTCCCAGCCTGACGACGGGGAATATTCATGAGCATGTCAATCCATGCCAGACCCATGCTGGAGAACAACAGTTACAGGTAAGTAACTTGTTCCTTATTTTTGACAGGGACATTGCCAGTCCATTTTCTGGCTGTTGTTGATTCAGTTTTCATGGCTCTTTTTTTTTTGTTTTGGTTGCATCCATATGCCTCCTGGGAGTTGTTGTTCTGAAACAAAGAAAAGCGAACACCGGCCAGAAAGAATGCCAGAAGGCATTAACAAACAACTGTACCATTGATGACATTTGTGGCACATGCAGGGTTTGAGACGGCCCCCAACTGCCTCTCTCCACATCTGGAACACGGCTGGCTCTGGCTTTTGTCCTGGTGATCCTCCTGCTCCAGTTTGGCAGGGTCCCTACCCCCCTAACAGGGCCATGAATCTGACTATGTCACACAGTGCTATCAGATTTTAAGATCAGGATGGCTGAAGCCATTTTCAAACAACTATGAAGTTCCTGATTCAGGAACCTCTTATAGGTTCTCCTGGAATGCTGACATTATAGTGGTTATATTTCCAGTAGGGTTTGGGGAACACAGGAGACTAATTGTATGAGTTCTATAGTGAATAAGGATAGTGGTTTTTATTTCCTGCTTCTACTTTTTTGCACCTTAACTTGCTATATGGATCTTGCTTTAAACTGAAGGTTATTTGTGTGCATTTGTTGCACATAGTGTCCCGAATTGAGGGGAGCTATTTAGCTCCTCCTTGTTGCCTAGTGGAGCCTGGTTAGCTTGACACCAACCGCTACTAGGAGTGACTTTTGGCTCCCCAGACCAACTGATGGCGAACAAACACAACTGTATGAATTAAACTCTGTTTATTTGAGACAACATATAAATAAACTATAGGACACATTTATACTGCATTTAATGCATGTTTGGTCATAAATACTGTTTGCATCTTATGTGGGAGTTAGTTTTGCAGAACGCTATGCACTCGCTCCTATTCACTGGTTAATGCTGGATACCCAGGAGCTGGTTTTAGCTCCTGCTTATCCAGTCTCCATCTCAGTCCCTGACATAGTAAAGTTAAATATGTTCTACTATTGTATGGACTTATTTCAGTTCTACTATTTATGAAGATTACATTCTAGTACTCTCATGTATTATTTCATTATCAATTCAATGTATGAATTGCATTATGTTTGGCATATCAATGGTAACGTAATCAATTGGGCTACTACTATTAGATTGTCTGCCAGTGTTCAACAATTCAGTTGACCTTTAACAGTTTTTGACTGGCGATGCGCCAATTCCACCCATTCCTGGCCATCAAATCTGAGTGGCATCTTGGGTAAACTTTATGCCAACTTTTTGCATTTTGGGTCTTTTCCCCCTTCACCACATGAGGCATTTTATAGGTTAGCGCACAGCAGAGAGGTCAAAGCCATTTGCATTCTAAGCACCTCAATGTGAAAAGTAGGTCTGGATTTCCTTTCCCTCCCCACCATTACTTTTCTACTCTCCACAGGTTTGCCGTCATAGGGCTAGGCATCCAAAACACATGCCAGAATTAATACTGTCCCAAAATACACAGGCCCATAGTACTAAGAGTCCCAGAATTCAGGCTGGTCATTCAGAGCAGAAGTTCAGGTATGCTCTAAAATACACTTGGTCTCGTCATGTAGATATGGCCAAAACTGACTGAACTGGTGCACAGGCCTATATTCTATATGTCCCACTCTGCCTTAAAAAACGTTACGGCACCAAAACTACTGTTGTCGCACCAATACCCTAATATTGCAGATAACCATATTGAATTACTGATCACAGAATGCACTGCGCCTCAGTTTATAAAAATCCTTCTGCAGGACTGTGTCCCATAGATGAGCCTTCCTACCTCAATAAAGATGCTTTAACCGTATAAACAACTGGAGCATGCTAGACGTTTGTGTCGTTCTAAGTGAAAAGATCTTTTTGTAAAGATCTTTTCACTAAAAGATTGATTTAGATAGACTGCTCCGTACGGTCACGGAGCAGTCTTTCTAAATAAAACTGTCACAACCCAGCTGCACATGAGAGCGCACATGGGGCTAATAGGCTCTGCGGGACCCAGAAGTGGAGGGCAAGGAGAATGGGTGTGTGTATATGAGCGCGCATGTGTGTTGATGTGTGTGTTGTGTGTCTGGCTGTGTATTGGTTTGGGGGGGGAGTCTTATGGGGATAGTTTTGGGGGAGCGAGGGGGATGAGAGATGGGGGTTTGGGCAACAAAACACCCAGAGATATCCTGCGGGAGACGGTGGTAAGTGGTGAGGGGTGGGGATCAGGAGGTGAAATCCCTGAATATTTTTTAAGAAACAACAACAAAAAACTCATTCGAAATGGTCGACAAGGATTTTGTCTGTGCCGGTTGAGCCTGCTGGGGCTGCGCAGCCTTTTTCTCTTCCTCCGGCCTAAGCTGGTCTGATTTGTCCCGTAATTTGGCTGGACTGGACGACTTCCTCTTTGAGGAGGAGCTTGATGGTAGGATGGCTACGGAGTCGAACGCGATAGTGATCACGGCCTATCCAACCTGGGACCCGCATCAGCGGCGAATCCGGTGTAATCAGACTTTCAGTTCTTGGCTTTATCTAGGACCCCCACGGGTGGGGCAACCTCAAAGGACTTTGATCTCTTCCCAGAGGGAGACCGCTCTTTGGACCGGCCGGTCCTGGCTAAGGCATGACCCTGTTTGGAGCTCGGGGCAGAGGCCTTGTTTGAATTTATCATCCTGACCTGTGACTTATATCAATATTCATATTTAAGCCTAAACTTCAAGTCCAATTTAATTTCTATTGGGATGTACCTAAATAAGAAATTCAAACTTTCTAGTAGATTGCAATTATACAAGATCACCTTTAGGAACAACAGAAGTAGCGACTAGCTACCTCTGTGACATAGTATCAGTGCTGTCAATATGTATTTATTTATTTATTCACATTTGTTGAGCTCACAACAGCCCCGAGGCATCGTGGCGCTTATTACAGTGGGTGAAACATATCTTAGTTACAAAAAACAGAAACAGCCAATATAATATGTACAAGTAGTATAGAGCAGAAGGGGAAGCAAGAGGAGGGGAGCAGTTAGTTGAAGAGAGCATTTTTGAGGTTTTTCTGGAAGGCGTGGAGAGAGGTTTCAGCTCTGAGTGCAGGTGGGAGTGCTTTCCATAGCTTTGGGGCAATATACGGGAATCCTAACCCTCCTGCCTTGGCCCTGTTACGCGGTACAATGAGTTGGTTGGAGTAGCATGTTCTGGTGGGCCTAGATGAAAGTGATCTGGATAGGGTGTCTGAGAGGTAGGATGGTGCTGTGTAATTAATGCATTTGTGAGTGGTCGACAGAACTTTGAACGTGATGCGGTCTTGGACTGGGAGCCAATGAGACGTCTTTCTTGCTTGTGTGATGTGGTCTCTTTTCGGTATACTTGGGGCTGCTCTGAGACTGTTATTTTGGGTGGTTTGGAGCCTGTTTAAATTTTTTTTAGAGGTGCCGGCTAGGAGCGCATTGCAGTAATCAAGCTTGGCCCTATAGTAGCTCTGGCAATGGAGAGACAGTTGTCCTTTGTTAGGAAAGGTTTTATAGTGTTAATGAGCTTAGTACTCAAGACGGAGGCAGAGACGATAGCACTGACTTGTTTGTTCATGGACAGCGTGGCATCGATGTGTACCCCTAAGGGTTTTACAGAAGATAAGACCGGGATGATGCAGTTGTCGATTTGGAAGTTGGCATAGAGGGCGTCTAAGTTAGCTAAAGTGGATTTTTGGCCAAGCATGAGAATTTCAGTCTCGTCTCCGTTGAGACAAAGGCCATTTGTGGCCATCCATGCTTGGATGGTGGAGTAAATTTGCCTTAGGACTGTAGCGTCTTGGTGATAAATTCTTGTCAGCGGAAGGAGCACTTGAGTATCATCCGCATAGTTAGTGTATGTGATCCCAAGTACATCCAGTTTATCAAAAAGGGGCTTTGTGAAGAGATTGTATAGCGTAGGGGCAGTGCAGGATCCCTGAGGCACACCACAGTGAATGATGGTGGGTTCTGCATTTGCTATATTTAAGAAGACTTTCATAGCTCTGCCTTCTAAGAAGGAGGTAATCCAGTAAGTTGCTTGGTTGGAGATGTGTGTGGCGTGTGAGAGGTGTTTGGTGAGGGTTTTATGTTCAACCAGATCAAATGCCGCTGTGAGGTCTAAGAGGAGTAAGAGGGTAGGTTTGCCTTTGTCCAGAATATGGGTGATTTGTTTTTTTAGGTCTATTAATGCGGTTTCAGTTACGTGCCTTTTGCAAAAGCCAGACTGTCTTTTGCCTAGAATGGAGTTAGTTTCAAGGTGGAGTTGTATTTGGCTGTGGGCGGCTTTGTCTAAAATTTTCAGCAGGAAAGGGACGGTCGTTATGGGCCAGTAGTTGTTAGGATTTGTGGGATAAAGCGTGTTTGTTTTTAAGAGGGGTTGCACCCAAGCCTCTTTAAGGCCGTTAGAGACTATGCCTGTTTTAAAAGATGAGTTAATGAAGGCGGTTAGGAGTGGAGCAAGTGGCTCGGCACACTCCTTTATGATCTTAGGGGGGCACACATCACCCTTGCATTGCAATGGTTTGAGATGTTTAAGGAAGTCTATGACTTCTGTTTCTGAGATTTCCTGAAATGAAAATTTGGGAAAGTCAATAGTTTTCTTGTCAATATCTTGTTGTAACATTGTAAGATACTCAAAGATGGCGCACATAACATACGCGGGTGAAGATCAATGTCCTGGCGGGGGTATACGCATGCGCAAACGGATACGGAAGAGAAAATAAACAAACTACTCAGAACGGGCGGCAGATGCCACCGCCTGTACCAAAGGAAATAGAATGCCTGTAACCTGATGCAAGCTGGTAAGAGCATGTCAGAAGCTCTGACTCGAACAAGGAGGGGCTGCCTATATGAATAGTTCTTCTTTTTTTCGCTACGTGCGAAAAATGCCCCCAAGGTGTCAGAAGATGCAACTCTTTATTTTGACACTGCATAATATATTATATTACTTTACAAACAAGAAAAATATAATATTGCCCACCCCCTGAATATTCATTAAATTTTTCTTGAACTTCTTATGGTTCAACAAAGCAACGAAAACGATAAAAGGCGTCCGAAAAGAAGCAATTCTAATTTCCTTGTCCTATGAGGACCTAGAGTAAGAACTAATTTTACCTTACCTAGTTTCATAAACAACTAGACATAGATTCTGAATATAAGAACTTATTCTGTGTCTTCCCTCACCCCATACCCTGTTTCCTTTCCACTACAGGTGGGGTACAACTATATTGAAATAAGCAAAGCTGCATTGTAAATGGGTGCAACACAGAATAATGTGCTGCAATGAATGGCCCTGAAGAAAGTGGTTTTATGAAATGAGTCCACTGAAACCGATAGGCCGAACCTGACCTTGAAAAAGGAAATTGACCAAAGGAATTGTGCAAGGTCTTTATTTCTATCCTTTCCATATTTCGAAAGGAGGGTAACATACCCCAAAACTCTATGAACGGAGCCTGAAGATATGAAGACTCTGACATAGTACTGGGGGCAGAAAAACAAGAGATTTCGGTCTTTGAAGGACTGTGTGTTCTCATACAAATACACACAAATACACACAGGACTTATGAAGTTTTTCTTTTTATGTCTTTTACTTCTGTTAAACAAAGAATAAGAATAAAATTGACAAATTCATTTGTGTTGGCATTAGACACATGATCTGGGCTTTATTTGACATGTGCCTTTTAAGTGAAAATAATTGTGTAGAAATTAGTGAGTATTAAGATAGGGCAAGCTTCTTATACTATCCCCTCACCCTAGATAAGCGGGCCACCAGCGTGATCTAGGGGTAGTAATACACAAGGGTTTAGTGTATTCTGTTGGAGGGCAAGATAAACAGGAATCACATATTTACTAATGATTGAAAACGAAGCAATGATAAATGATGTACCCGCGTATTGTTGTGTGATAATATGTATCGGGAAGTCCTCAGGTGAGAAAACCTAAAATCCAATACGTGAATTCTTGTTTGAATTGAGCTATGCTGCCAACCTGCTATGCCTGTCTTTCTTTGTCTTCTTCAAGAAGCCCAGGCATATCTCTCACCCTTCATCGTTTTGGTCCGGGTGCAGGCAGTAAAGACATTGTAGATGCTTAGCCCGCATTTGGTGCAGGGCCTGAAGAGGGTCTTTCCCTCCTTCGTCATGGTCGGAGGGCGTGAAGTAGGCCCACAATGACCTTCTAGAAACTTCGATGAATCTTCGCCCTTGAGGGGCGCAAACTTCATCAGCAAGGGGTTACCATTGCAGGCCGATGTGGAGGGAGCACAACGGTTCTGGTGGAAACAGAAATTGAACTTTCCAATGAAAAAACATGGAAAAAGACATACAAATAGCTTAGAGAGCATCTCAAAGACTCCCAACACTGAAGCCTGCAGTACAAATCTGAAGATAGCTGCCAAAGGCGGGGCTTATGGAGAGGACTGTCATTGGATGGGGGCAGTATGACCCAGAGGACAGTGATTGGTTTAGGGGAGAAATACAGTTTTAAAATGAAAGTGAAACGTTTTTTTCTTTTACCAAGGATTCCCAGTCTGACGACAGGGAATATTTATGAGCATGTGAATCCATGCCAGACCCATGCTCGAAAACAATAGTTAACAGTTATGTAACTTAAACTTTGTAAAGCTCTCAAGCGAAAAAGACCTTTACAATGCCGGTTTTACGATCAAAAGAAAATCTGTCCTTGTAAATCGGTCTTTTTCACTTGAGAGCTTTAAAATGAGATAATTTCACATAGAACCGTTTGTATATGTTAGATATACATTAAGCAACCCACTCCTGCCCTATGAAAAATAAAATGAAAATAAAGAAAGTAGATCACTGATGGCACAGCTCCCATAGCTGCTTCCCTTTCCCAGTCGAGTGTTCAACCCTCTGGATCACTACGCCTCTGGTTATTTGTGAGGGGTCAGAAATGAGAGGCAGACACAAAGTGGTAATGTTTTCAACATCAGACATCTTTATTAAAAGGAAAGGGTTGGATAAAGGCCCATCTGTCCCTATCCTAAAGAGAGTTTCCCTATCTAGGAAACTAAAACTAAAGATCTGTCTTCTTTGACAATGTTGTTTGGAGAAAAATCTCCTTGTCTATGCCTTTGTTTAACTAAAACCCCAACTGTTCCAACTAGAAGCTAGAGTAAAAGTGGCTTTGCTGAGTACACGTTGCCGCTCTGGCAGGGACAGTTATTGAACTGACTGCCAAGCTTTCCGCGCCGTACATGTTTTGGAGGTTTTAAGTTAATTTGATGTGTAGAAATGGTGATTTATGGATGTGTACCTCAAGATGGTTTTCAATAAATATTGTGCTACGCTATTAATTGAGTGTAATAGATTTTATAGTGTTAGGGCTCCTTTTGAGTTGAAGAGGTGCTATAAGGGTCTGGAACTCAAAGGCATGGAATAGATATATGGGATTGTAAATGAGAAGAGTAGATTAGTTGGTTTTAAAACATCTAACCAAATTAAGGTGGAGTAAACTTTTTAGAAAGATGTGCTTTCTTTAAGATTAGAATTTGGTTGGCATTTGGGACATGTCCACAAGGATGTAGGTTTATTCTGGGGTTAAAGGATGCCGGTGCCGTTAACCCCTTACCGCTGCATTACGAGGTCCCTTAGCGGGAGCCGCTAAAGGACCAGGGAGCTAACAACAGGCCCGTTGTTAACGGGCCCGTTGTTACCTCCCTCCACATTCCCATTGAGCCCTATGGGGGCTCGAATGGGAATGGCAATGGGTTCCCTGAATGGGGAAATACCGGGTCCTCCAAGGTTGGAATGACCCGGTAAGTCCCCATTCAGGGAACCCATACCCAAACTCGTAATGAAGTCCAATGTCTGTTTGGGATAAAAACCTTTTCAGAGAGCCAAGTAGAGAAAGTAAAATAAATGCGAATAGTATGCTTGAGATGGCGTAATGTGAGTTATACAGAAAAAGTATGAAGAGAATGGGGAGAAAAGTGAAGGTTTATGATTTTAAGATTAGATAATTTCTATTAGGTAGCTTAAAGATCCTGTTTGATTAAGAGGGAGGGGCTGGTGTTTTATTTCTACCTTGCTGTGGAAGGAATATTCCAGAGGTTTGGGTTGAACAAATCGAAGGGTTTAGTGTGCGTTTTCTTTTTTGTTATGTTTATTTTGTTGTGTTGGTAAGTTTCATCACATGGACTGCAATTGATAATAATTACATGGCAACCACGCAAAAGAGGAGTTTGAGGATAATTTCTTGGAATGTGAATGGGGCAAATTGTGTGAATAAGAAGAAAATTATACTGAAAAAGCTTGATGAGTTAAAGGCTGATATAGCCCTTTTACAAGAAACTCATTTGTTAGAGGTGGAAGCGGAGAAATGGAAGAGGGAATGGGTTGGCAATGAGGTTTGTTCTGCTTTTACGTCTAGTTCAAGGGGGGTTTGCAACTTAATCTGCCTATTTCCAAAATGAGTTATAAAAAAGACAAGGAGGGTAGAATTGTTTGCGTCAACCTGACGATACAAAATGTTGATTATTGCTTCTGTAATATGTATGCTCCTAAAGGTGGGGATGGTGCATTTTTCCTGAAACTCACACAAATGCTACAAAAGATTAATAGAAGGAACTGCATAGTGGGGGGGTGATTTTAATACTTTACTAGACCCTCTGTTGGATAAGAGTGGGGGGAACATCCACAATGACAGTACTTCTAAAAGAGAAGCCTTGAATAAACTAATGAAAGAGGGGAATCCGAGTCTGAGACAGTACACCTATTTCTCGGCAAGACATAAATGTTACTCTCGAATTGATCTGTTCTTGACATCAGGATTGTGCACTGAACATTTCAGCGGAACAGATATAAAGAGCATTACAATCTCAGATAATGCTCCAATCTTGTTGGATCTAAAACTGTCCTACCCAGTGCCTAAAACTAGTATTTGGAGCATGAATGTGACTCTTTTTGAAGACAATGGCATAGTAGATGAGATAGTGAGAGAAGCCAAGTTCTTTGTGGAGGAGAACTGGACTGGGGAAGTGAAAGTCTAAGTTGTCTGGGAGGCATTCAAAGCATACTTAAGAGGAATGTTAATAGGACTATCGAGTGAAAAGAAGAAGACTAAGAGTTTAGAAATTAAAAAACTGAATGAAGAAATTGGGACCCTTGAACGACAAAATGTGCAATGGTACTCGGAGACTACACTTGGCGTGTTAAAAAGAAAGAAAGAAAAGTTAGAGGATTTGCTTTCAACAAGAGTGGAGAGTCTTTTATTCAAAACAAGATGCAAATACTATGAAAAAGGTGAGAAATGCAACAGGCTCCTGGCACATCGCCTGCGGGTGTTGGAAAGTGAAAAGATGATCTGCGCAATTGAAGAGGAAGATGGAACTGTATCATGTGATCCTATTCAAATTAATAAAATTTTCAGGGAATGTTAGTCAAAGCTGTATTCCTCTGAAAACAAGGCAACAAAGGAAGAGCTAATGACTTATGTAAAAGATTGTAATTCCAAAATAATTGACTCACAAACCAGGGAAGAACTTGAGAAAGAACTAAGCATAGAGGAACTTAGAAAAGCTGAAAGTATGCTAAACTCCAGGTCAAGATGACCTCCCTAGCGAATTATATAAAATTCTCCCAGATGAAGCGTACAACCTAATGTTGGCAATGCTACAAGAGTCTCTTAAGGAAGGGCAATTACCAAAGACTACAAGATATGCTTCAATCACGACCATCTGAAGGAAGAGAAATTGCCAGTGTTAACGAGCAGTTATAGACCAATCAGCATGATTAATACGGACAATAAAATCTTTGCTAAAGCACTGGCGTTGATAATGGAACATACTCTAGCAACAATCATAGACCAGAGTCAGGCGGGTTTTGTAAAGGGAAGACATGCTTCCGACAACATGCGAAATTTGTTGTTAACTGTATATAAGAATCTTAAGGAAGAGGTGGTGGTGGTGGTGTTGTTGGATGCAGAGAAAGCTTTTGACAGAATAGAGTGGGAGTACCTCATGACTGCCCTGGATGGATTTGGATTTGGTAATAACTATATAAACTGGATAAGGCTATTACACACCACGCCAACAGCTTGGGTGAAGATGAATGGATATGTTTCAGACAAGTTTACTCTTGAGAGGGGTACGAGACACGGCTGCCTGCTCTCACCAATCTTGTTTGCGATTGCGATGGAGCATCTTGCAGTAAGGATTAGAGAAGATGTTGAGGTCAAAGGTGTGCATTTTGCAGAGGCCTGCTAGAAAGTTTAGCTATACTCTGAAATATATGCTGTTGATCTTGCAAAATATCAAATCTGTACCAGCGTTGATACAACAGATTGAATCTTTCCATAGAGTTTTGGGATACAAAATCAACTGACTGAAATCCGAGGCAATGCCAACATCAAGCTCCTGTTCAATAATCGGTATGAATAGCTACGGTTTTCGATGATGTCCAAACAAAATGCGATATTTAGGCATTTGGTTGACAGAGGATGATGGAGATCAACCTTGCCTGTATTACGCAACACCTAGAATCAGATGTAATAATGTGTGATTAACATCTCTAAATCTAGGTGAAAGAAGTCACCAGATTAAGATACTGAATAGGGTTTTTTGGACTCCTGAAAGGCTTCATACACGGGGTCTTGTTGATTCAGAAGCGTGTTGAAGAGGCAAACATTCTAAAGCTACATTTGAGCATATGATCTGGGAATGCTATGACCTGAGATCATTCTAGTGAAAAGTGTCTTTGAAAATGAATGAGGTTCTCATACTTGATGTGGAATCTGACTGTGAGTGTAATTTTGGGAGAGGATGATTTGGTGGCTGATCTCTCATATCCACAAAGGTGCTGGTTTTACAGGGCTTCTAATTCTGCCAAAAAAGTAATTTTGAGAAAAGGGAAAAAAGCAGAAAGACCAAAGTTTTCAGAATGGGTTTCAGACCTAAGACAGATAGCCAGGATGGAGAAAACTATTCTATACAGAAGCAGTTTATTTGATCTTATTTGGGGTAGAGTCCTGGATCTCTTTACTTAAGAGACTTCATTAATCATCTAAAAGATTGTCTTTTTGTTGTTAAATGACTGTGATGTATATGTTATATATATTTTTGTCTGTATTTGTGTATTGCTGATACTTTGAAATGACTCTATATGTAGTAAACTAATAAAAATGTAAATAAAAAACTAAAGATCTGTGTTTTGTCGTCGAAATTATATACATTGTCCTTGTGTCCAAACAGTTAATCTGACCCTCACGCTAAATTGAACTAAGAGTGTAAGAAAAGTGTCTCTGATGTATATAAATTCAACAAAATAATCCTTGGATCCAAAGGGGGTGGGGAGGGTGTCCCTTCCTCTGGATGTCTCAGGTAGGGTGGCAAAAGTGTTCCTTTCAGATAATGGCTCCTTAAAGATGACAAAAAGATGACAAAAGTGTCTCTTTCAAGCATCCATTTCCTAAGGATAACACAAATGTCTCTTTCAAGCAACCACTTCTTAAGGATGGCAAAAGTGTATTTGACCAAATAATAGTTCCTTAGGGATGTTGAAAGTAGTTTAAGATGATGAAAGTGTCTCTTTTAAAACAATCGCTTCTTACGGAGAACCTCCTGGTATACTCCCCTGCCAGAAAGACTTTCGTAAGTTTATCAGATTCCCTAGTAAACTCCCACAATGTCCCTTTATTTAACTTTAACTGGCCTGGTACTAGGTTTGCCTTGACTTCCCTTCATCTGATTTCTATAGATCCCCTGGTATACTCTCCTGCCAGGTATCTGTTCACAATTTCTGTAATATCTGAGTAATTTAGATGAATTACCAGGTACACTCACCTGCCAGGAATCCCCTTCTGGGGTCTGCGGATGCCCTGGTTTATTCTCTTGCTAAGTATCTTCTACCCAAATGCTTACTGCCTGATGTGCTTCTTTCACCAGAGGGTCTCTTTTATGTTCCCACTGTTTTTCAGTATACCACATTTGCGTTCCTTCAATGTATATACTTCCTTAGCTTAAGGTATTACTTGTCTCAACTTTCCCCATGTGGACATTTCATATATGGAGACTTGTTCAAGTTCCACCTTTTCACCTCTTCAATAGTATTCACCTGCTTTTGGCAACGCTTGCTCCAGCTTTTTCCATATTGATGTTTCATATATGGAGACTTGTTCAAGTTTTGTCTGTTAATTCCTTCATTAACATTCAGTGGCTTGTGGCAATACTTGCTCCAACCTTCCCCAGATTGACATCTCGTACATGAGTACTTGAGCAAACACTGTCTGTTTTCTGCTTACTCAATATTCAAAATGAGTTATTAAGGCTTCACATGCCGGTCAAAATGCCCCCAACATCTTTGGGCAGACTCACCGGTGTCTGGCTCTGCCTCTGACCTGTGGCACTTTTCTGCAGTGATTCTTTCCCCTTGGGATGGCGTCTTCGTCTGTGCAGACCTCCTCTCACCTCTTCCGATGACTCTGCGCTCGCCTGCTGCTGCCCAATCCTTGTTCTTTGCTGCCAGTTCACCAGCGGTCCCCTTATAGTGCCTGCAGATTCCTCCATGGCCCAGCACCTCTCCGGTGAGCACTGCCCGCAAGCAGCAGCTTGGGAACACCTGCTTCCACCAGCACAATCCGTTCTCACGCCTCTGCCTTCTCCCGTGGCACTGCTTCCTTCTGCCTCCATTCAACTTCTTTCTCTTTGGTAAATGCGGACACCTGTTCAGTTTAGTGTTTCTTCTGATCCATATTAACTCCTTCCTACTCGTCCCAGTCATTGGGGTTTTATGGGACTTGGAGTCCATAAGTTGTATAGGGCTTCTAAGATGATTTTGTTTGGGATTTCTGGTAAGCATAAAACCATCAGAAACAGGAGGTGTTGTGTGGGTTATGTACCTATGAGGTGAAAATTGTATTCTGTCTAGAATGTCTGGTAGGAAGGAATTTTAGAGTTTTTCAACTGGAGGGATTTATATAATAACATGCCATCATGAACCTAGGAATTACAGGGCCTTCTTAGTTTAGGAGGGAAGAATACTGCGTTCTCCTGATGGGGTCACCACATCTCCCCGACCGCCATCTCCCCCCATGTGATGTTCCCTCATAATACCACCCTCATGATCAGGATCAGATAGCAGCTGCCATCCCCTGGCCATATAGGAGAAGATCTCTGGCTCGGGATTAGTGATGACTCCATGAGATTCATCACATTATGAAGCACTTACAAGCGAATACGATCCTCAAAATAGCACAGTATTTCACTGTGCACTGGGTTGGCATTCAGTGTCTACACTGCAGGACAGTAGATCATGCATACTATGGCTAAACCATGTGCCTGTGCATAGTGGTTTGCTACCAGTGCCATACCATGGTGAGAAACAAGAGGTGCAATTTTTCTTTTAAGGGTATTGATTAGGGAAAAAGAAATGTGTGAGCGGTGGCTCACTGGGTAGAAGATTATTGTATTGTGGCTAAGAGCACATCACATGTCAATCAAGATTTCAAATAACAAGTACTGTATATTTTTCTGCTTTTTTTAATTTGAAGGGACATCTCCATGGAAAGAAGATGAAGGAAGCGAACCACTTGGCAGCTTTGCAGATCTTTAATCGGGTGAATGAGTCTTTACTGCCAGAAAATGTGTTGGACCTGCATGGGCTTCATGTTGACGAAGCTATTAAAAACATGTCTCAAATATTACACGAGAAAGCTGAAGGTAGGAACTGTTGGACATAAAATATTTGCAACAATTTCACTATTGGAATTTGCAGTACTATCCAATGTGTAAGATGAATCAGTTATTTGAAAGTTAGATAGGAGAGAAGCAGTATGAAAGGGAATGCATGCTGACCAGACAAAAGGAGACAACCTTTTTTAATAATCTCTTTAAAAAGAAACCATATTCATATTGAATGTTATACAATTATGGGAGATCACACACAACTTGTGCATGAAATCTATTGGAATAAGCCTTATTCTTGTTTGTACATGCGATTGATGTATAAGAGAGTGCACAAAATCTTGCCTCAAATGAGGTAGTACTGCCCTTATAAAGATAATCCATAGCCAGACCTTCACTGAAGAATGTATTGGTTGAAAAAAAACGAGTGGCTAGAAAGGTTAATTTGTTCCATAAATTATATTTCATATATGTGATCAAACATACGCAATCATTCACTGCTGTTTCAGAGTAAACAATAGAACGTCTAAACATCATTGGCAACATTATTTATTTTAATTTTGACTTGGTGCTTCCTTTTCTGGTTCTTGAAATGCTTCTGTTTATTACATTGCACCCCCAGGTGTTGTCAAAATGTGCCTGACATTCTGACATTGAGTATTTGTGCTAACAAGCAGGTCCCTAACTTGGACGACTACCATTGTTTTTCTGCTGTATTATTTTTAAAAAATATACATTTATGGATTTTCTTAACCATGAATAAAACAACAGAAGTTTTACATGGAACGTGGCAGCATTCTCAACATGACTATACAGGGCATGGGCCCTAACGATATCTTCAATTCCTAAATCAACATATTCCCCATATTCTCAATGCATTTTTAATATTGACTTCTGTTTGTAATCTGTACAGCATCTCATCCTCATCAAGACTCATTACCACAAATGTTCAAACAACTCATACTGACACTAGGACCTAAATTAGGTCATTTATACTTGAAGCAAATTTCCCATAAACTCTCTACAGTGTTATCTTCATGGTGGCTCATTGTCACGTGAGGCGATGATGTGAATTAATTTAATTATTTCCCCCAGTCCATTCAGATGTTTTCTTCTTCTTTAATTTTGTATTACTATATGGACTTCTTCCTTGGCCAGTACCCATCGCTGAATATGCTTTAACCATTGGGTGATCAATGGACCTTTGGATCATTTCCAAGAGATCGCCATCCTTCGCTTGGCAAAAAGGATTCGCTTGGCAAAAAGGATTCGCAAAGAGGCAATTTGTTCCTTGTGTTTTTGTTTTTGTCTCCTGCTAGAATCCCTAATAGACAAGAGGACGGGTCACATAAAAAGGCACCACAGTGTATTGGTTCTAATTATTACGCCATGCCAGAATATTTGGATCAATGTGCAGTTCCATAACATGTGCCAGAAATCCACATATCCCTGATGGCATCAGGATCATTCATGAGACAAAGCCGGGTAGAATGTATGTAATTTCACTGATGTCAGGAATACTCTTTGTAGGATATTAAATTGAATTAACTCAAATTAAATGTAGCATTTCTAGAGACTTTCTGTGCTTGCAAACATATTTTCAACCATTCTCAGTCTTCTAGCAGAACACCCAAATTATTCTTCCACTTCTTGCTTATGTTAAGAACCAGGGTTATCTTTCCATTAATTGACTTTTTATATATTCGAGAGATGATGCCTTCTTCCGAGACCAAAGTGTTAGGGAGAATTCTCTCTTTAGGCTGAATTTCCTAACCTAGTGAGTCCCCCAGCAGCTTTGCTGGATTTCTGGAGTTTGTTTTTTTCCTCCTGCCAAGAGTGAGACTCTTTTTCTCCCACTCTTGGACATGATTTATGGTATTCCTTTGACTGGTAATGTGTTTTATGGGCTATGGGGTCCTTTACTCCATAGGGTCTCATGTGTTTTTCCTATGTGTGTTACACAGCACCCTCCGTGCAGTAACACAGGGGTGTCATAGTGACACCCCACCATAGACTCCATACCCTGGGACTGACTACTGTCTCCCAGGGCATGTAAAGTCACCATTGGCTTTACTAGTCCCAAATTATTAACAGAAACCAGTACAAACTATCATATTGTGGACGTACTGGTCGGGGCAATTCGATTGCCCCGGGGTCTGTTAGTCGAGGGGGCACGTCTCCGTCTCCCCTGATCGAGTTTTGGCTGGTGGCAGTGGAAACTACTTTTTATATTCGACCGCGAATATTTTCCTAGGGGATTTTCCCATTGTTCGAGGCTACCAACTTTAATTATTTAATTCTCATAGCCTTGAACATACCGCCGGTTTATTTAATTAATATTAATTCTCCGGTTGGTATTTTTTGCCAAGACTCGATTCTAAAATGGCGTTTGTGTTCTCTTCTGTGACTCCAACCCAAGTCGAACCCTTTGTTCCACTTTTTGGCGGGCTTCTCCACAGAAGCCTCCAAAAGTAGTGCCACTCTGTCTGGGTACCACAGGGGGTGTGGGAAGGGGTTTAGGCACCCTGGACTGAGTTACCTTGGTAACTCAAGTCGCACTCTTGTGTGATTGGCCCAAGTGGTGAGCCGGCCGGCTCACCACTTAGCATGTTTGATTGACAGCTAGGCTGAGTGAATGGGGTTTTCTGCATAAAAGCAGGGCTTTGGGGACTGGAACTTCAGAAGTCGCCACAGGACCTGAGAATCTGACGAGGGAGAAGCTGAGCCGACCTACCACGACGACACCACCGGTGGAGCCCTGCAGAACCGACTCACCACTTACCGACGACGGAGAAGATCTCCCGGCTGGAGAGGCTTCTTCCCCTGACTGGTGGGCACAACCAGTTTTCCTTTCTTTCTTCGCACCCCACTCCAGTTTGTGGTCGAACTGCCCGTGCCAAGCACCCCGGCAGCGGATAGCCACTCACCACTGAACCGCGAATCACCGGACCGCTCCTTGTACCTGAGAAACTCTGCGGCTGGTTTCTTCCCTGGCAGTGCAACGGACTCCTGTCTTCCTCTACGACGAGATCCTCTCTTCCCCTGGACGAAGCACCGACTTGCACCCGCTGCCAGGAACAACTGCCCCCGCTGGAGCGTTCTCACCACATTAAGGTACCGTGTCTGCCAGGCCTCCCTTTCTAAAGATTGCTACAAGGTAATAATGACCCCTTAACCTTCTGGACTAGCCGCCTTGACCCTCTAACTGGTCCCTTTCTTTGGTCCAACTCCTTTTTGAACCTTTTCAAGACTTTTGTGCACTGCAACCGTGTGACCTTAGACACATTTCGTTTGATCCTCTTAAAGCGGATCCGGCCTCTTGAACTCTAACTTCACGGTTTCACTTTGCCTTCCTCTTTTGTTATGTTCTGGTAAAAGTGTTGGGATCTGTTTCAACTTGTTCTCTGCTTTTCTCACCCTTTTAAACCGAATTATTAGAGTGCCATCTACGTTAAGCGCTCACCGCTGTCTGAAAATAAGTGGGGCTTTACTTAAGACTTGTCTAATATTCTTTTAAGGGAGTGTATATCTTTTAGTGACCGTATTTTTGAATTGCTTACTATTAGTGCCTGTGTGTTTTTCTAGATGTGGTTTTAAATAAATAATTATATCTCTTTTACACCAAGCCCTGGTCAGTGTTTACTTGTTCTACTGTGTTCTCTTGACCTATTGTGAATACTCTGTATACTGCCTAACTCTTCTTGAGGGAATCCATGGAATCCCAGGTCAATTCAAAGCCTTTCCCTTGCTTTGGGAGATCTATTAACAGTCTACTAACTTTACCAACTTGCGTATTGTTTCAGCTCGCCACATACTATAATTGAGCAGCAGAAAGTATAACTCGCAACCCAAGAGACCCAAGTCCTCTTATTGATGGGGTCTACATAGTGTTGGCAGAGCCTTTCTGCAATGGCCTTCTGCCCCTAAACTCTCCATTATTTTAGTGTCCAATGTTTTGAAGAATATTTGCTTGATCATGTATGGTATGTTTGCAAATAGTTATAATAGCCTGGGGAGGATAAGCATTTTAAATAATGCAATCTTACCCATCAATGAAAGGGTGATATTTTCCATAGTGTTCCCCATTCCAGTTAATAATTTCCCAGTATTATTAATGAATGTCTCTTCAAGAGTATGAAACACGTGCATTCCTAAATACCTGAAGGATTCATATTCCCATTGTAACCCCCCAGATTGGAGTGTCCCTTTGAATTTCTCCCTGAGGCCTGCTAATGAAAAATGCTGGATTTGTCTTTATTGATTTTGAATCCAGATATTACACTAAAATTATCCAGTATTTCTAGCATCCATGTTATGTTATGTTATACAGTAGGTTTCTCACATATATCAACATGTCATCAGCATAGAGTGTGCTTACATGAGTGTGCCCTTTAATTTCTATTCCTACTTCTAAAAAATGGTTTATGAAGATCCCAGTTAGGATTTTCACCACCATGGTGAAAAGGATCAGGGACACCATTCAGCCTTGTTTGGTACCTCCAATCAGATCCATATGGGAGATTTTAATGTACCTATTATCACCCTAGCTGGAGATACTCTATATAACAAGCAGACCCATTTTATCATACTTGCTCCAATAACATATCCCTTTAGTAACACACATAACCATTCCCAGTCCAAAGAATGAAAAGCCTTGACCACATTAAGGGATAGCACTGCCATTCCTTCTCTAGAATGTTGTATTATGGCCACTACGTGATGCAATCTGCAGAGGTTCATAGAGCTATTCCTACCACTAATGAAACCACATTGATCTGGATGTTTTAATTCATGTGGTGTTCTTAAGCTTGCAGCTTTTAATTTTCCTAGGATTTTAGCGTCTACATTTATTAGGGAAATCGGGCGGTATGAATCACAATATTTAGGAACTTTATTAGATTTGTATAGTACGATTATTAATGGCTATCATTACTCAGGAAGGATCCCAATATCTAGGCCGCCATGTTTGTAGACAGATTTGAGTTTAGACACTAAAATACTAGCAAATGTTTTGTCAAATTCAGACGGTAGGATATTGCATCTTGGTGTCTTCACTTTCCCAGGGGAATTGATAGTCCCTAAAATGTAATCTACCCCAATGGAATTTTCCGGCATAGCTTTGGTCGTTTTAGACAATTTCAGTACTTATCCCCGATTGAATATGTTAGAAGTTTCTGATTCATCCTATATGCCTCTGCTGGTATACAAGGTTTTATAATATTCATGAAATATTTTCTTTATTTAATTTTGATACTAAAAATCCATGGTATTTGTAAATCCGTTTGATTGATGTTTGTGGTGTTTCTCATTTTAGAAGCCAAGCCAGATTGTTTTGTTAGTTAACAGTACCAGCTATACGAATTTGCATAATATTTGAAGATAGAATTACTCACCCAAGGATATCTTGGCACGGAGGAGAGACTAAGAATATTGAGGAGAGAATGTTAGTGAGTGGGTGACAAAGAGACCATTTTGTAGACCATTCCTAAAGGCTAGTGGATAGTCCAGGTCATGCATGTGGGATAGAGGAATTTTAAAATCTCTGATCTGTACCCAGTAAGCACAGACACTTTTTGTTGCACGGCTGGTTTTGGGTGGAACCAATAGCCTTTGGCTACTGGATCTTGGTGACGTGTTTGATGTGTTTTTTTTTTTATTTATCGAATATGACGCTGGAGCCTCTATCTTGATATGCATGGAAGGTGGTGCACATGACCTTGCATGTAATTCACTGTAGGGTGTGGGGCCAATGGATGGGCCTGATTGCTGGGGAGCTGTAATCCTTGCATTATATTCAAAAGTTAACGTGGGCGGCTGCATTTTTGATGAGTTGGAATATTTGGATTTGTGCTTCTATAGTAGTCGAAATGGGTTAAGAGGAAAGCATTGGCATGGGATATTTTGTGCACTTCAAGTGCTGAAGCATGTCAAGCCAGTTTCCTGTTTTCAGTGTTTCTTTTTCCAATTTTGGTGTTGTTCTTCAGGGGTTTTCAAACTTATTTTCTTAACCTGGGTTATCAGTGTTTACCCATTATTTCCCTAAAACAAATCCCGGATGACTGTGTTTTCCTGTCCAGACAAACATGTATCCTTTATTGCTGTGTGTATATTATGCATATTTATTTTGAAATACAAAAACAGATGTTTTTGATGCAGGCCTTGCTATTTCTTTGCATTCTTGGATTTGTAGACCCAAATTTATAATGTGAAAGGAACACTACACATACAATAATGCAAAGAATACAAAAACGGATGTGATGGGCTCCAGTCTAGTGTGTGTGTGACAGAGGGCAAGTTAAGAGTCTGGATTCATTTGGCAGTGGACCTGAAGACATGCACTACCCAAAGATGATATAAATCCTGGTGTTCAAGAGAGGAAAGGGAAGGTGCATGTGGGACAGAAGTGGGGTTATCTATATTATCTGTATATTTATTTTCAAAGCTGCAAGCAGCACAAAGATCCGAGCAACCTTCTTTTTTTAAAAACACATGGGGCCTCATTCCGAGTATGGCGGTAAGGGATAGCGGCCACCGCTAACGAGAGCGGTGGCGGTAATCCCTTACCGCCATACTCCGAGTTCCCTTAGCGCCATGGTGCTTTTAACACCTGCTTTTAGCAGGCGTTAAATACCATGGCGCTAAGGGACCTTGATGTTAATTACGCCACCGTAATTTACGGTGGCGTAATTGACGCCTTCCCCACTCCCATTATGCCCTATGGGGCAAGAATGGGAATGGGGAAGGGTAAATGGGGATTGGGGAATTACCGCCCCGCCAACCTTGGAATGGGGCGGTAATTCCGCCAACCACCAAGGCGCTGCCGGTCCGGGTACGGCGTCAACCAAGGCGTTAATAGCGCCATTGGTTAGCGCCGTACTCGGAATGAGGCCCATGGTTAACTAATATTCTGATCACGCAGATTACAATTGAGCACTTGGTCAAATTATAAAGTTTGCATATTTACTAAGTGGGTAGTTAAATAAGTTCTGGAACCATATAAAGAGCTGGATATTTAATTTGATGTGAATTAGGTATTATAATTATTCAAATCATAGACCGAACCCTGCTATTCTTTAACTAACCCGTACAATGATATTTTGCTGAAAACGTTGCAATGGTGGAATAGAAATTACATTTCTTTGGCCCATTTCCCCAAAAGAACTTGAAAGGACTAGTGTTTGATGTTGGATCTTTGGAGTGAAAGGCACCATTTGATCAAGTTGTCGATTTTGATCGCCTCCGACAAGTCGCTAACTGATTTTGGTAAACTCTGTGGCTTTGGGAATCCAATAACCAACTCCAAATAGCTACTTTTATTTTGTTGAAAATTCAGTTTTATTAGAGTTTTTAAGGTCGCAACATTAAAACAACAACAATAAACCATTGAAATGCATACAAAATCAATCACAACCTTCCCCCCTCACCCCACCCTCCCTACCCCCTCCCTCTCCCTCACCATGGATCTTTCGATAACAATAATGTCAGCAGGTTCCAACACGGAACTTTGTGACACGTTATATTGCAAAAGGTAGTCCACATATAAACGCTCAAAACGCAAGGCCCCACAGCTGAAAATTAGGTCCTCCGTCCCATCCGGCCCCCTCAGTCACCAGGAAGGCGTGTCCCGAGGGCAGAGTTAAGACCCAGCAGTCTGTTTTACGGTGTTCATGTCCCTCAGGTTGCTCTCCAATATTTGTCAAGGAAGGGAAGCCATAGGCCCTCAATATTAATCTTAGATTCATCGATCAGGTGGGTCAAGAATTTCATGTCATATATGGCCCGTAGTTTTGAGACCCACTCTCTTTCCCCGGGAGGTCGGGGTGACTTCCACTTTTGGGCCCAACAGGATCTGGCGGCGACTAGCATGACCTGTACCATGTGATCGTGCTTCACCTTCGGACCTCCCTCCACCTCAATGCCAAACAACATTAGCCAGGAGGATAGGGTTCTTTCAATCCCATCAACCTCTTTTATCCAAGACAGCACCTCACTCCAATAGGTTTGTACCACATGACACTTCCACCACATATGCACATAGTCCCCCTTTTCAGTGTGACACTTCCAACAGTGAGGGTCATAGCCCCTTCTCATCCTGACTATCCTCTGTGGAGGGTAATGACATCTATGTATCAATTTCAAGGCCTGGTGGCGGTATTGGGGCGCGGCTGTGGAGCGGTTGCCCCGTCTACAGATCTTGGTCCATCTCCTGTCGGTGATGGGGGTATCCAGGTCTTTTTCCCATTGTATCTGAGCAGACGGGGGATCCCGCGGGGCAGAGAACAGTAAGAGACCATAAAGCCTTGATATCACACCTTTTGTCCCCTTATATGTGATTAGAAATTTCTCAAAATCTGTTAAGTCTCGCCTGAGAGTACAGGAACTTTGGGAGGATAACCATTTTAATGGAATTGAGGCGTGCCATCCAGGAACGGCTAGACTTCGTCCACCGTTCTAAGTCTCGCTTAATTGCCAACCACAGGGGGGGTTAATTTACATTGAAAAGGTCTGCCATGTCTGGTGGTATCTGGATTCCTAGGTGGCAGAGTCCCTATGCTTGTTTACAGAACGGGGGGTCCTCAATGTATTGCCTCTCTACCTCCTCAAGTTGAACCGCTATAAATGCGACTGACTTTCCCAACCTTATAGCCCGCGAGGGTCCCATATCGTTCCAGGCTTCAGTACCTCAGGGACTGATTGGGATGGGTTGGAGAAATATAGCAACACGTCATCGGCAAATAGGCTTATCTTACAATTGATGTCCCCTATCTTAATGCCTTGGATTTTGTCGTTCCCCCTAATCGCTATGGCCCAGGGTTCCATTACCAGTGCGTATATAAGGGGAGACAATGGACACCCCTGCCGCGTGCCTCTTTCCAATGGAAGGGCTTCTGATTCAACACCATTTACCACCACTCTTACTGAAGGGTTAGAATAAAGGGCGGCCGCGCAAACTAATGAAGACAAAGGCACATATGCACTACTATCCCTAGATGCCATAAAGGCGTTTGACTCCATCTACTGGGAGTGGCTTGTGGCTGTACTCGGGGAATTTGGCTTCGGACCTGGGTTCATTAGATGGGTTCAGATACTATACAACAGACCAAGAGCAAGAGTGAAATCTGGGAAACACGTGTCGGAAGCCTGGGACATACAAAGAGGGACCAGACAAGGCTGCCCGCTATCCCCAATGCTGTACATACTGGGACTGGAACCCATAGCCATCCATTTCCGGAAGCAGTTCTTTGACGCAGGCATAAGGCTAGGAGGGGTAGACCACATCATTTCGCTATATGCGGACGACGTCCTCATATATGTCAGAAACCCACACCTTAACTTTCCCACCATGCTGGAAGTCCCAGATAATTACTCCAGTGTGTCCGGGATCCAATTCAGCAAGTCAAAATCCTGTCTGTTCCCCCTAGCGGCCCTGAAACATGAGGACACAGAGGCACTCCCGGAGGTGGGGATAGGATGGCAGACCACCACATTCCGATACCTAGGAGTCCAGATATTGCATACCTTTACACTGATGCACGAACACAATACAAAGGCAGCACTCCCAGCTCAGCGCAGGTCCATGAACTTTTGGGCAAGGCTCCCTCTGTCGATGATAGGGAGGACCTCAATAGTTAAAATGATTGTATTGCCACGGTTCTTATATGGGTTCCAAAATATACACCACTATATCAACAAACCCTTTTTCCGACTGCTTGAGACACTGATAAAAGAGTTTAAATGGGGGAAGAACAGACACAGGATAGCGCTGTCGACATTAACTCTACCATACTCTCAGGGCGGCATTCAGCTACCAAATCTGGAAAAATACTATTTAGCAGCTCAACTCAGTTTTATATCTAAATGGTTCTCAGACGAACCCACAGATGAAACACCCCTACTACAGACCACGATCCTCCCGCTTCACTTGAAAGAACTGGTCTGGGTACCCTCAAAAATGCTGGGAGAAACACCATTCATAGTCACCTTGGGGAGGGAAATCTGGCGCAGAGCAAGAACACTCACTCACACAAAGAATGCTTATGCACCAGAAGTACCATTGGTCGCAGATCTATACATAACGGCCACTGACCTGAAACAAATCAGGTTATGGGAAAAGGAAGGGGTCTACACCTGGGGTGATCTTTATGAGGAGGGCACCTTTAGGGAGTTTACCACGCTACAGGACAGGGCGGGCATTCATGCGGGCCAGTTCCTCTGGTACCAGAGGGTCCGCGCCACAGCAAGAGGCAAATGGGAAACATGGCCCGATGAACCGGACACGGAACCGCTATTAACACTACTATACAAGATGGGGGAGGGCAGTAGACCAATATCCCAAATATCCAGGCACCTGAATGATATACCTAACCCCCGAAGCATGGAAATGAAAGGTAAATGGGAAACTGATATAGGCAGAGAAATGACAGAGGGGGAGTGGAACAGAGCGCTCGTATTCCCCAAAGAGGTGTCAAGGAACCACAGATTCCGACAAATACAGATGAATGTGCTGCATCGAACCTACCTAACCCCGAAACGAATAGCCAAATTTAGCAAACAAGCGCAATCTAACTGCACCTGGCGCATGAGGGAGGAAGCAGATGTAATTCACATGATGTGGGAATGCACCAAGGCAAAGACACTGTGGGAGAAGGTGAAACAAACATGTGAGAACACTGGCATGAGCAATTACAAATGGACACCCGAGGAGTGCTTACTGGGAACTTACCCCAGACTAGCCAAACTAAAGCACACAGTCAGACTTATGGACATAACGTCATATTGGAGCGTTGGAGCGTTGGTTGCTGGCTGAGACTAAGGCCTGGGCTGGAAAGTGTGGCCAGATCCACCGATGAGTCCAGCAGAGCCCTTGAGGCATGGAAAGAACTTACTAGACATATGTTCCACTCCTCAGACGACAAACCCCCATGAGCCAATGATCTGAAATGGATACACATGCGAGATCAGCAAAGCAACTGAAAGGAACTAATCGGAGGCACCGCGGGACCGAGGAAGACACCCCCCCACACCCCCCCTGAGCAACCCGATTGCCCCCCCTCCCCTCAAACCCCCCTTCCCCCGGGACGAGAGACACTGCAACACACGAACACTGCAAGGAGACAGTTACTGTTGTTTGTTATAATGTTAAAGTAAAATTGAAATGCACGATAATTGAACATGCGTAAGGCACATTGAAAGCCATGTAACTGAAATTGTTAAAAATGCCAATAAACAAATTTATAAATAAAAAGAATAAAGGGCGGCCATCCATCCTCGCCACTTGGGCCCCATCCCCAGGGACGACAAAACCCCCTCTAAAGGCCCAGGTCGCCCTATCGAACGACTTCTCTGCATCTAGGGATAGGAGAACAGCGCCCTCCATTCTGACCCCTTTTGAGCTTAACCCTTGTATGGTTTACGCATACTGTCGGCCCCCTGCCTATTTAACACAAAACCGACTTGATCTGGGTGGATCAGTCGGGGGATACATTTTTCTAGGCGCGTCGCCAAGATCCTGGGGAAGATCTTCGCATCTGTGTTCAAGACCGAGATTGGCCTATAAGAGCCACATTCCGCCGGGTCCTTACCAGGCATGGGTATAACCGTGATCATGGCCTGCAAGAATGTCAGTGGAATGGTGTCCGGGGTCTTAATTTGGTTGAACAGCTTAGTTAGCGGTTGTATGAGCACCGATTGATATTGTTTAGAAAAGTCAGCTGTATATCCGTCCCCCCTGGAGTCTTACCCACCTTTAACTGTTTAATAGCCCCCTCCATCTCTTCCTCCGATATTTCCCTTTCAAGTGCCTTTCTTTCTGTTTCTGTGAGCTTGGGGAGAGGGTGGTCCTCAAGGGATCTTTGGATCTCCTCCTGGGATTCCCCATCTTTCTTAGTATACAATACCTTATAAAACTCCGCAAATGACACAGCCACCGGTTTGGTTTTTGTTTGAATGTTACCCACACCATCTCTGATACCCTCCACCCGTCTGTCGGCTCTGTTTCCCCTCAGCCTGTTTGCCAATAGGGTCCCGACCTTGTCTCCCTTCTCGCAATATCTCTGTTTTGTGTATCTCATTTTTTTGACCACCTCTCCGATAAGGACTGTGTGTAGGGCTTATCTTTTTTCCCTCATTTCACCCAGAAGGTTTTCATGGTCTACATTGCCCTTGATGAGATGTGCCCTCATCACCCTTAGGTCTTCGCAGAGTTTGGAGTCTATGAGTCCCCTCTCCCGCTTCCTCCTCGAGCCCTCTGCGATAAGGAGACCCCGGAAGGTCGCCTTTGCAGCCTCCCAAACTGTGGCCATTGGGAGCCCCACCCTGTGTCGTTCGTTACGAAGAAGGCTTCTATTTCTTTCCGTAGGAATTCTTTGAACACCTGGTCTGTCGAGAGGGTGACATTACAGCGCCATCTATATGACTTCGGGGCGCCCTGTAGTCGTCAGTCCATAACGAGAAGTTCATGGTCCGACCAGGTCACCGACGGGATTTCCAATCTCCCCCCCCCCTTCCCCTGACACCAATAGTAGGTCAATTCTGGTATATGTTTGGTGTGGGGGAGATAAGAACGTGTATCCGCCAGGCGTTTGCCAGCATTTTTGCCATACATCCACCCAATAGTATTCTTGCAAGAGGTCCCTCGGGGCAAGGTTGTCCTTAGTGGGTGCTTTTGGCCCTACCCTTTTAGCGGACCACCAGTCTAGCCGGGGGTCTGTGATGAGGTGAAAATCTCCCCTCAGAATCATCGCGCCCTCTGCCCATTCGTCCATAACTTTAGTGCCCTATGGATGAACCTGATTTGGCCAACGTTGGGTGCGTACAGAGTGGCAAGTGTAACACGTACACCCTGGGATAATCCCTTGATCCCCAGAAATCTTCCCCCGAAGCCCCTTTTCGTCTCAACATCAGTGAGATGCATTGATTTTCCGAGCAGAATGCCTACTCCCTCTTTCTTAGAGGATTTGTGCGAGGCCCAAAAGTCCCTTCCTATCTCCTTTCCCTTTATCGTCGATTCCGCACCTCTCCTATAGTGTGTTTCTTGCAAGAAGAGGACTGATAGTTTTTGTTTTCGGAAAATATTGCTTGTGAGAGAACGCTTGTTCTGAGTGTTTAGGCCCTTCACATTGGGCGTGCCAATCCGGCCTTCAACCATGATCATCACTACCCTTGCCCTGAGAAATTGCAGTGTGATCCCCCTGTAACTTTTCTTTACTTGACCCGTAGTTCCATTGCTTGGTGTCCCGCTTACCCTCATCCCTCCCCCTCCCTAACCCTTGTCCCCTGTTTCCCTTACCCATTTTGTAAGGTAAGGCGTTTGTCTCGATCACCCAAAAAACCTCGGGGGTTAGACGACGAACCACCAGGGTTACTACCCTGGCCCTGGGAGAATTAGTGATGTGGAACATTCCCTCCCCACCACTATTCAAAAGCTATTCTCAATTAAGGTTAAGGTCAGGATCCTAGAGGAGGCTCCCTTCCAATGTTTCCCTCCTTATGCCCACAGCATGCAATACACCACACCCACTGTAGATGTTCCAGAACCTGGGGTTCGGTGCGAGTCGGAGAGAATTTCCCCAAAATTGGAAGTCTGGTATGAGTGCACCTCGAATCACAACACTCCCCGAGCCTCTCACCCGGCAGGCTCCAAACCTCGTGTCACATCAATTAAACAGAAACCTCGTCAACAGTGGCAACACCCACAGGCAACATGGGATTCCCCCAACTTGGGGAACCCCCCGGAGGTTGTGTAAACAACTGCGTTATAGAGAATAACATTGTGGCTTTTTCATTATGATCATGAGGGCTCACCGCGGCCCGCAGTTGGATGTCTAGTTTTCTGGAACTTCCGAGTGCCCTTCACCTTGTGCTTCTCTTGAGTCAAATCGGGGCCCTGTGGAGCCCAGGTAGGGTCCCAGTCAGTCCCGCTCCAATCTCTGGATGACCCTTGGGGGGTCCCCAACTAACTCATCCGTGGCTCTTTGGATGTCATCTTCAGTCACAAGGTGGTGGCGCTCACCTTGCCATTCGACTGCCAAATAGAACGGGTGTCCCCAGCGATATCGGACCCCCTTCTCCTGTAGCCACCTGGTGATTGCCGCACAGTTTTTCCTCATCTGCAGCGTGATGGCGGAGAGGTCCTGGTAGATCGCCACCCTGGAATTACTGTATTGTATGTCTCCGAGTCCTCGCCCTTTCGAGTATCCTTGCTTTATCTCTGTAATAGTGGAATCTTGCGAGGACCGAGCGCGGACCCCTTCCACCTCCACCGGCCCAATGGACCCTATCGATCAGGACCGTCTCCCCAGAGTCAGTTCCCAGGACAATCCTGACGATATCCTGCACCTTGCCCTCTCTGCTCGTCTGGGTCTCCCTCTCCACCTCTGCCAGGCCGAAGATCCGCAGGTTGCTTCTCCGTTCGCGGTTCTCCATATCGTCCACCTTGAGACGGAGTTCCCCCTCTCGGTGCTGTATCTCTCTAAACCTTGCCTCCATTTGCGTCTCCCTGAGGACAGTAGGGACCTGGTTGTTTTCAACCCCCTCCATTCGGTCCTCCAGGGTAGAGACTTTGGAAGTGAGGTCGGCCAGCTTAGCTCCCATGTCTGTTCTCATCCCCCTAATTTCATCGAGGATTGTCTGGATGTTGTTTTGCATGGTGTTCATGTCGGCGGCCTGGGTGGGGGAGGGTCCGGTCTCCATCGCTGGGTCTCCAGGTTTAAATTGGTATTTCGCTAGAGTTTCTTTCCAACTCATGGGCTGTTTCTCCCCCGAAATCTCTGTAGTTATTCAATGCCCCCAGTGGTTTCTCCCTGGATCCGGAGCTCACCCCCCTGCCTCCACCTCAATTTGCGCGATACACTATATGGTTGGCAAGTCCTTGTAGTTTATTTCACTGGTTGAGGATTCCAACTGACACCAGGGCCCAACTCTACAGCCACCGGTGTATTTTGCTCCTTCACTCTTCCTGGGTCAGCCCCTCTGTGATGTCCTGATGCCTTCTATGTCGGTATGTTTGGGGCTCCAGGCGATTAGCTAGTTGCGCCTCCGGGTTTGGTGCTGTGGGTCCCCTCCTACTTTAGCAGCCCCATGTCTGTGCTTCCCACATGTGGCAAGAGGGGGACAGCGACCCGGGGGGATGATCCGCGTCACCCGTCCTACTATCTGGTAGTACTCAGGATTAGGCCACCGTGGGCGCAAAGGGCCTGTTGTGGGACCACTGGGGTATTAACTCGGTTCCAGCTGTCTGCGCCAGCGCCAATGTCCGGGGCTATCTCCAAGGAGCTGGGGCAAGGTGGTGGAGCGAGGGTCCCCCTCACTGGAGTGTCCTGTGTAATCCTTAACTGGGGGGGTAGGCCCATGCAAGCTCTGCCTCCCGCAGATGCTCACCCCAGACAGTTCTCCCCGCGAAGTGTTGGCAGGCCGAGGAGGGGCCCAGGTGCGCTCCCGCGTTTCCCGGGCCTAGGAGGAGTTAGCCCGGGGGAGCTGCGGCGGCAGATGGGGGATCCCAGCCGTGGCTCCACCAGCCGCACTCCCCCGGTGTCAGGCGATGTTGGGCCCCAGCCGGGTGTAGGAGAGAGGAGGAGGGGCCAGGGCGCGCTCCCGCGACAGCCCAGGCAGGCCAAGGACCCCGCCGATGGAGGTGAGGGAAGCGAGGCAAACTCTATGGGAGCCCCCTTTGCTAGCAGGGGCCCTGGTGTGCCACCGGTCACACGGCATGTCGGGCTGGTCTTTCCTCTTGTGCCGTGTTGGGTGTGGAGGGTGGACCCCCTCCACAGAAGATCCTGCGGCCACGGTGCCCGTGGAGCTCCGGTTCCCCCCACTGGATGTCCCGGCCGGAGCGCAGGCGGCCCGGCCGGCGCGCGGGCTACAGCACACAGCTCTCCCCTTGCTGGGCGCGAGGCAGCTCCGAACTCCTCTGCTCGCGTGTGTTGCTGGGCCGGGTGGGGGAGGGGAAGGCGCCAGGCTCCTCCAATGGATATCTCCGGATCGGGAGCGGCCCCAAGCACCAGCCGGGTGTCCCTGGGTTCCCTGTGGCTTCACAAAGCTGATTTTCTACGATTGGAGGGGGGAGCGTTCCTTTTTCTCCTATAACTCTGCGTGTCTCCCGGGGCCATATGGGGAGCTTATGGACCAGGCAGCCATCTTGCCTGCACCCCCTGGTGGCCTCCAAATAGCTACCTTTAACAAGTACATGGCCCATGAAGCATATAATTAAGGGGAAAATTTCAAATGACTTATTTCAGTTAAGATCATATTCAGTATGAGAATGTCAGAACATGTCCTCCAGTAGACAGTGCTGACCATCTAGTGGAAATGTCTTTCAGTTAAAATTCCTAAAAGGTAACATATTTCCAGGTGGCAGAAATCTGATTATATTGGATTTGACTGAAATCCAAAAAGCCTAATGTACCCATGATCCTTGACATTAGATCATTATACTGCCCAGCACCGATGAGAATAAACAAATGAAATCCCAATCCATAAAGCTGATAATAAATTGTTCAACTGGCAACCTGATAACAAGAAAAGAGACGATAGAAAATGTTAATGAAAGTGGGGGAAAACCTTATCTGAAAATTATATTTAACAAGGCATGTAAGCTGTGTTGTCATAACTACCAGAGATTAATTCACAGGAAAACAGCATACCTTCAAGATGGTATCAAGGGTGCACCTAACAAAACATTATCTGCAATGACTTCTGAAAATATCTCTGCTACCAATACAACGATGGCCAGCGAGTTATCAGACTTCTTTATCAATAAGATCCAGAATATACAGTTGTTCATTACACACCTTAACAAGCCATTAATCTCCAACTTTCATTCTGTGACACCAATATAGTCCTTCAACTAATTTAAAGCAATTTCACAATTGGAGATCATACAAAGTCTGTCGGATATGAAAGTTTCTTCTCCACAAGGAGTCTCCATGCTTGTTAGATTTATGAAAGAATGCCTCGGTATCCTGACCCTGGGGTTAACAGCGCTGTGCAATGCTTCTCTGGTGTTTTCATCACTGCCTTTGTAAATAGAAAAAAAGGCAGTATGACCAGTGTGTTTCTAAATGCCAGCGTTTACACAATGACACAGGCTCACTATCATCCAACCACAACCTTACCTCTAAGAGGAGTCCTAGAAATAGTGTCCCTCCAGCTAATTCAGAAATATACCAAGACATTCTTTTATAGATTCTTATCACCACGATGAATGGGATCAATGTTATCCAAGATACAAGAACATCTTCTCCTGGCAAGAATGCCAACCAGCTGGCTGCTCTCATTCTCTTAGACCATCAGCATGCTGTGATATTGTTGATCACAACCCTGTTAATTTACTTCCTCCACCATGAGCTAAGAATTGGAGATACTGTTGGGAAATTGTTTAAGTCCTTTGTCCTAAACATAATCTGGCAGGTTAAATCCAGCCATTTGCTCTGTAACATTACTTTGCCACCATGTGGAGTTTAACTGAGATAATTGATCTCCCCATGAAGCCCCTAGCTGATATCTGCCACAAAGCGAACATGGATCAAACATGTGACAAACACGAAAGATCTTTCCCACCACATCTTTATTAGGATTTTCCCACAGGGATAAAACAAACTAATCTCTTGAAGGCAATAATATGTAATACATGGAATCTTGATCAAGATGGTGATTCACTAAGTTGTACTCAATTACCCATGGTGAGCTTTAGAGTAGCTTAGCACATCAGTGTCTCTGGGTGAGGTCCTGATCAACAGTCCTCCAGTTCTTAGCAAGCTTGGGGCCTTTGCTCTCCCAGTGGCTTGACAAGACAGTCAATTTGTAGGTACAGGTAAACTGACAACAAATGTAAAGAATGTAAAGTCAAATGTCTTGTCAAATTCTCTTTGTGCATTCTCTGGGCTCTTTGTCGCTTATATTCTCTGGGTGAAGTATCTGCTTTAAATGTCCTGCTTTCTTAGCTGTGTCGTTTGGTGGCTTAAGTATGGTGGACAGACTTGCTTCTGGATTCCCAGATCCAAAGTGGTAATCACTCACTGGATTTGGTCCATAGACAAACAAGACACCACCAGGGCATTTCCACTGACTTATTACTAGGCGTCCCACCACTTTCCTTTCTCATGGTCCTGGCTCTACAGCGCCCCAGCCCACTCTCTATGCTCCTCGATGTCCCGCCAAGTTCTTGTACCTATAGGACCACCCCTTATTCCCTTTTTCTCCTCTGCCCGTCCCAGGCTTCCCCTTGTCAGTATCAGATTTCGCCTCTCCACACCACCACTTAAGCTTTTAAGAGTTCTAACATGCACTTCTCTCCTCTACTGTCACGTCCACCTCTCTTCTTCTCTTCGCCTCCTGGCATTCCTGCTTCCCTCACCCTCCTCCTCCTTTCTCTAACTCCTAATGTTCCCCCTCTCCTCTTTTCTCATCTTCACCCTTTTTCCAACACCTAATCCTCCTCTTCTTATGTAATCACTCTCTCTCTCTTTCAAACTTTGAATTTTCCTCCTCTCCTCTTTCCAACTCCTAATGTTCCTCTTCTCCTCTCCCCAGCTGGTGGCCTCCTGCTTTCCCTCTGTCTGCTCTCTCCTCCATCCTTCCTAGAATACAATGTTTCTCCAAAAGTCCACACTGGCATGCTTCAACTTTCCACTTTTATATTCCTGAAGGGTTGATAACTGGCAAAACTATCGAGGGTAGTGTTTTCACATGTGGGAATCTTAGTGTTGTGCTTTTGAGTTGAATGAGCAGGAGTGTGACTCAATGGATGTCCTTGTTGCCAGGCTAAGGCCAGAGAAACGAATTATGGAGGTCTCCAGCTTGGATTTACTCTCTCGGTTTCACCGTCCATAACAAGTCACTCACGTTCGCTCTCAACTGCTCTTCTGCTACTCTCTCCTCTGTATTCGTGGGATATGCAGGATGCCCTCTCCAACACCAGGCTCCTGCTAGGTTACAGTGTGAGGGGGCACTTGTCCACTCAGCCTGATTCACTGACCTACGGTGTCTTCATACGGCAATCCCCTGCTTCCTGTTTGTCTTATGGTGTGTGTAGCCAGTGTATCAGACTCCTTCAGCAACCCCTCCATCCACCTCCAGGGTCAGGGTGGGGACTTTGTCACAAATCATTTGCTCTTCCATTGCAGCTCTATGCAGATCATGTACAGATTATGATGGAGGAAAGAACAGTAATCCTCTAAGATGATAATTCATCAAAAGAATAAAAGAACGGCACACAGACCATTGCTTCAGCCTTAATGGAGCTAAGCTGAATTGACATTCTTCACATCGAATATACATACCCTTTGACTATCCTTGTTCCTCGAGGATCTATGCACCTCAACAAGCCATGCAAAAACAATATGCTTTAATCTTCAACTCAGTTCTCAAGATTCATTACACAGATCAACATGGTTTCCAAAAAACAAAAGCTTTAAACTCCACTTGCTGAATAAAATCTAACCTTCATAAGATTACCAATATGCAGGGGCCTAGTAAAAAGGCTGGTCCTCTCACAACATGACTATTGTAACAGCATCTACATTAACACTCGAAAGACATTTATCAAGTATCTCCAATTCTTACAGAACCGTGCAACTCAAATCATCTAAGAGATAAAGAAATAGGAGAACTCCTCTCCAGCTGTCAAGTCATTGGCTGGGGGTGGAACAAAGAGACTACTTTTGTGCTGAGCATCACCCTTGGGGAGCGCCTGATCTTACATACTTTTCACAGAGGACCAAACCTTAATCCTATGTCGGAATCTCAGATCAGCAAACAAGGATGTAATCTGCATCCCTAAGTCTAGGAAAAACATTCTGGTGGGTAAATGCTGACAGTAGCGGGATGGGCACAACTATGGAACAGCTCCCCGTGTAAAATCTGAGGCATCAGCGAAACCACATAAAGTCGAAAAGGCACTAGAATACTTTCTATTGTCTCAAAACCATTGTGCCTCTAGAACTCCCCCATTCCGTGTGTGGTCATTAAGACTGACTTGTAATAAGAGACTTATCACTAGTACTAATATGGTTCCCACGCATTACAGGCGCTCTTCAGCTCACTGTGCTCTCAATTGACCATGTAAATATGAAGTACCTTACAATAACCCACTAAATAAATTAGAATTTCTTGAATAGTTTCCATTCTGGTTGAGTTCCAAATGTGAAATTTAAGCAGTTGCAAAAGCGGCCTTCGGGAGGATAGCTCAGGGGCAACGTGCACGCCTTGGAAGCAAGATGACACAGATCAACACAGGTTCGATCCCCGGGTCCGCGCTTCGAAACCTCTAGGTATTAAGCGCGTTATAAATAATAGATTACAATTGCAATTATGGGTGATTTCAGTGCACTCGTTTGCCATTGTATCTCTCATTTGCCATTCACTATTTGTGGTGCCAAGTGACATGTCCCGTGCTCCAGATAGGATTTTGGAATGAGAGTATTTACTCCCAATTTTTTGAATTAGAGAGTAAATCAAATTTCAAGAGCGTAAACATTATTTTCCTCCTTCGCAAGAGAGTAAAAAGTGTCTGACAACTATCCAATTTGTGTGTAAAATTAAAGCTTTGTTCGAAAACATAAGTGACAAAACAGCTGTATTTCAAAGTGGTTCTAAATAATGTATTGCTCCTGTGGAAAACGATTTCCCTACACAAGAACCTTGTAGATGCATACTACCCAGCTTCATCTTGATGATACTTGTGCACAAATTCTTTCAAGAATTACTACAGATGCCAGCTAGTTACATCGGGTGATTCATAAATCAAGTCCCTCACTCTACCAGCATCACTTCTCTGCCTCACAGGCCTACTGTTGCTGCCTGGCACTACCTGCTTGACAGCAATGTTTTTGCTCCATCTCTCCTTCCCTTTGCTACTTTGTTTCCCCAGTCTCTCACTTTCTGATGCTCTCCCTCTCACCCTTAAGTGTTCCGATGCCACATTTTGCGGTCTGTTTTTCCGTCACTCTGCCTCTCCCATCTCTGCATTCTATTGTTGTTTTTTCCCCTCCTAGGTCTTGCTGTATCGGTTGATATAACAATAACTCCTCCTCCTCTCTCATGTCATTACTCTGGCTATATCTGTTTTTTCATTTTCTTGGTTGTGGTTTCTACTCCTTTTGATTATCTTTCTTGCACTGTATCTTATGTTATTGGCCTGCCCTTCTCTAGTCTTGCTTTTCTATTTCCATCCTTCCCCTTCTGCTGTTGATCTGTGTTTTATTTTACTGTCTCCAAATGTCTCATTTGCTCTGCTTCTATCCTTCACTCCTATTTTGTGTTTGCCCTATTATTGACTCTGTTTCCCTTCTCACTTTCTTTGTTGCCCTATCATGTAGCTCATTGTTCTCTTGCTGTTGCTCGAATTCCTGTTTTGGATTGTCTAGTATGTTCTCTATCCCATCCCCCACCCCCTCCTCGCCACACCTTTGTTCCTCTATATTGCTTAGGTTCAGAGTTGCTCTTCTCTCCTGTATTTCTGTTTGTCTTTTAACATAGCACCAATACATATCCAAAAAGCTGAACATGCCTTTTCTATTTAAAAATCTAGTGCAGCTTTACTACTGGGTGCTCCTTTTTAGATGTGTGCAAACCTTATGGCCATTGGGCTGGTAATTGTAGAGTTAGAGGTTTGTCCGACCAGATGCAGCTTGTCCGACCAGATGGAGCACTATCTTGAATGCAGATACTTTACCAACACTGTATGCCATTACAAGTACAAGAGCCCATATGAGATGTGTGTTCTGAGCCATTAAAGGTGGTATAGCAGCGTCAATGAAGTGTGTATTCTAAGCCATTACAAGTATAGCAGACCTGAAGAGTTGTGTGTTCTAAGCCATCACAGGTATAGCAGCCCTGATGAGATGTGTGTTCTGAGCCATTACAAGTACCGCAGTCTTCATGGGATGTGATTCTTCTGAGCCATTACAAGTACAGCAGCCCAAATGAGATGTCTGTTCTGAGCCTTCACAGGTATAGCAGCCCTGATGAGGTATGTGTTCTGAGCCAATACAAGTATAGCAGCCCTGAAGAGGTTTGTGTTAGAATGGATTGTGTCCTCCAACGTATTCCACATCTTTGACATGTAATGTCCACAGCTGTGCACTTCGGAAACTTTTTCAGCAGAGGGCATCCTGTGTCGATTACGTCAGGTCGATGTCCCTCCAAGGGCTCCGTCGAGGGCGCCGTCACCGGATGTTATAAATAGGACGCACGGCATCCGTAGCCTCAGTTCTGTTTTTTCCGCGAACGTGTTGCTTCGTGAGACTCAGCACGCCTCGTGTGTTTTTATCCTTACGATATCTTTTTCTTCGACCCCCCCTACCGGGACTGCAAGTCGAAAATGTCGATCACCGACCCGCATCACATTTGTTTGTGGTGCCTGGGCGAGTCGCACGACACCGACGACTGCTCAAATTGCCAGTCGCTGACTGCCAAGGCCTAGCTGGAACGGAAGGGGAAGCTTCAGGTAGGTAGTGGCTCTAAGCCTAATCTAAATACAAGGGGGTTTCCACCAACGACTCGAGGGGCGACTCTCTGCGCCGGAAGGAGTCCCGGGATCTCAGTCCCGGAGTGCTTCCCGCCATTTGTCTTTCTCGTCCCGGCACTCTAGGAAGCGCCGTTACCGGTTGCCTTCCCAGTCCTCCTCGAAGGTTGGTGCCTCGAGGAAGGTAGCGTGCCCGACGAAGTCCTCGACTCCGGAGGAATGGGCTGCGTTTAAAGAACAAATGTTAGTGATTTTTCATTCGCAGGGCACAGGTCCAGTCGCACCTTCTAACGAAGCCGGCCAGGATCGGTCTCGTTCCGTGGCTCGCACGCCTTCGGGCTCTGGTCCACATCGCGACTCGCATCGGGAGCCTTCGAGGTCCCGTACGGACAAGGATCCGAAAAGTCGCAAGAGACATGCTTCTAGATCTCAGTCCTCGTCCCCAGCGGGAACGCAGCCACCTACTGAGGGCTCGATGCCGGTGTGGACTCGGTCGACGCTGTGTCCGTCCGACTCGGACATCGATGCTTTGCCATCGTATCAGCCCACGGTGCTGTCGGCACCTGTGTTGACGCCGAAGCCTGCAGCATTCACGACGTTGAGGTTGTCGACGCTTTCAAAGTCGAAGCCTTCGGTGCTCTCAATGCCTTTGGGTATTTTTGCCTGCAATCTGCCTTTGGAGTACCCCGATGTGGTGGATCCTCCTAGGAAGGCTACGGCAAAGTCTGTGAGGCCTGTTTTGGACTCCAGGTCCTCTTCTGTCACCAGACCTGGGTTTCAACTCCCTCTGACTGACATTTATGAAGAGGAAAGGTCCGAGTTTGAGGACCCTGGTGAACTTGATGAAGCTCCACTTTTTCTGGAGACAGTCAGTTGGAGGAGTTGAGGCAGACCCTCCTTGATGCCAGTGGGTTGGACACTTCCCCGGAAGTGGAATTTGGTAGGCCTGAGCTTGGGGCTCATGCAGAGTCTTCATACAGGAGGCTCATGGCGAGGGTCTCGGAGTATCTGGGCTGGTCCAGTCCTCCTGAAGTCTTTGTGCATGATGATCTAACAGACATCTTAGATCAAGGTCTGTCCTCTGACCCGCTTTTTCCATTTCATCTTACCTTACAGAAAAGGGTGGCAGCTGCTTGGCAGTCCCTGGAATCTCTTCCGGCTGTTAATAAATCTTTGACAAAGAAATACTGCCCTTCCGCTAGCGACCCCAGCTATTTATCTACTCACCACACTCCCGAGAGTTTGGTGTTTGAGGCGGCTACGGCCAACTCGAGGCAGGCTGCGTACCCTACCCTCCCTCTCAATAGGGACGACAAGCGCTTCGACGGTTGGGCTCGGAAGGTATTTTCTGCTGGGAGCACGGCATTGAAATCTGCCAACTCCACTTGGCAAGGTTTTCACACACTCTGTGTAACTGTTTCTTTAGCGGCTGAGCATATTCCCGAGGGGGAAGAAAGGGATGGGTTCCTTGCTCTCATGCAGGACGGCAAGGATGCCATGTGCGAATCCCTTCAATCCGTTTTGGATTCACGGCCGACAGTGTTAGCTGATCCATGGCTGCGAGCCCCGTTATACGCAGATTTGCGTGGTTGCGGAAGTCAGGTTTTGCTCTGGATGTGCAGGCCCGTCTTCTCTACATGCCCTTTGATGGCGCACATTTGTTTGGCAGCGAGGCTAACGAGAGCCTTGAGAGGTTGCAGACCTGGAAAGCTGCGGTTAAATCTTTAAGCGCAGCTGTGCGTCAACCTCCGCCTTTTCGACATAGGGGACAGCAATGGAGGGGAGGTTCTTTTCGTTAATGCTCCTCCTTTGGTAGAACGAGAGGGGCCGCCAGTCAAAGGGGCCAGCGAAAAAGTACCCGTGGTGGTTGGGGAAATCGTGGTGCTAGAGCTGCTCAGGCAGCTGCCTCTTTGCCTTCAGGCACTGCCGCAGCCGCTTCCAAACAGTCATGAGGACATGTCGCCGGTTGGGAGCAGACTGTCTCAGCATCTCGAAGAATGGCGTGCCATTACTTCAGATGCGTGGGTGCTGGATACCATTGCCCATGGCTACTGCTTTCCGTTCCTTCAGCGGCCTAACGACAATCCACCGGGGAAACACTCATGGAAGCTTCTGGATCCGCTCCTTGCGCAGGAAATCCTTACCCTGCTGGAGAAAGGTGCTATAGAACTGGTGCCTGTAGCGGAGAGGAACAAGGGATGGCATTCACCCTATTTTTTGATCCCGAAAAAAGACGGGGGAGTGAGACCCATCATGGACTTGCGTTGGTTGAACAAACTTCTCAGGAAGGACACGTTCAAGATGGTTACTCTTTCTCATGTCCTCCAGGCCCTTCAACTTCAGGATTGGTTGGTGTCTCTGGACCTACAGGATGCTTACTTTCATGTGCCGATTCATCCCAAGCACAGAAAGTACCTGAGGTTTGCGGCTGGGAGTTGGCTCAGGAAGTCCTTCAGGAGATGTTCGCCCTTTGGGGAACCCCGCAAGTGGATCTCTTCGCCACCAGTGTCAACCGGAAGTGCGAGAGATTCTGCTCAAGGGAATTTCCTCCAAGAGGAGCCTTAGGGGACGCGTTCGTAGTGGATTGGTCATTCCCACTGCTGTAAGCGTTTCCTCCAGTCCCTGTCATTCCTCAAGTGTTGCACAGGTTACGGAGGTTTGGTTCTCACATGATTCTCATTGCTCCGGATTAGGCCAGGAGAGCGTGGTACCCAGACCTTCTAGAAATGTCCATCTGCCCTCCATGCCGTCTTCCCTACCGAGAGGATCAGGAGGGTCAGGTTCTCCATCCAGAGGTCAAGACTCTCAACCTTCACGCTTGGTATCTGAAAGTTTGAGGTATAAGGATTGGGACCTCCCGGATGACGTGATGGAGGTGTTGCTTTCGGCCAGGGGGCCTGCAACAAAATCCCTGTGCCGTTGGTGTAAGTGCTGCGACTGGTTCAGAGGTCACAATGTTGATCCTTTTCAGTGCTCCATTCCTATGGTTTTGTCTTTCTTACTTTCTTTGGCCCACAGGGGCCTTCAAGTGGGTACCATTAAGGCTTATCTGGTGGCGCTGTCTATCTTTAAGCGCTCGTCTGAAGAATGTTCTTACTTTAAGATTCCTTTGATTTCTCAGTTTCTTAAAGGACTGACTAATGTGTTCCCGCCGTCTCCCTTCCAGGTGCCAGTTTAGGATTTGATTTGGTTTTGAAATTTCTCATGGGTGCTCCATTTGAACCTTTGCACTCTTGTCCTTTGAGATTACTGTCCTTCAAGAGAGTGAATTGCAGGCACTTTCATCTAAGCTGCCCTTTACTGTGTTTCATAAGGACAGGGTTGTACTGCGGATCTTCCCTCTTTTCTACCTAAGGTAGTATCTGAATATTGTTTGAGTCAAAAGGTGGTTCTTCCATCTTTCTACCCTCCTCCTATAACTATCCCTCCCCAGCCAGGATGGCCAGGAGATGCCTGCCTCACATGTGGGTCGACCGTCCACCTGCCCAGTGGCGGTCCCGGGGCACCCCAGTGAGGTCCATGTCTCTTTTTGGAGGCCAAAGCTCTGTTGCTAGAAATCCCGGACAGCCCAGTGTGCTGCCCAATCTCTTGGTCACCTGCCTTGCCCGTGGGTTCTCCACCCCACCACCCACCAGATGCCCATTCTCTGAGCCTTGGAGTTGGCAATAGGAATGGATGGAAGCACCAGATGACTGTGCTGCTCTGGCGGTCCAAATGGGAGCCAATTTAAAATTGTTCTCCAGTTGGGTCTATAATGACAATTTCCCCCAGACCTCCCCCTCGCTCAACCGGGGTACACAGATTCCAAGAAAGCTTATCCCCCCCCCTTCCCGGATTACTGTAGACAAAGTGTAGTGTATAGGTCCTGTCTGTGCTTCACTTGCTTGCTCTCCCACCCGTTTCTAAACCTCTTTAACCCCACCAACCTGGCTAAGGTCTGTTCCCCCACCTCACCCCCCAGATGGTACAGCAGAGGCGGCCTGCTGGGCGGGAGGCCTGCATTAAGCCTTTGGAGCTCTTCCGAGAGGCCTACGTTTCGCAGGCCAACCTCCTGTTTGTTGCCTCCCGGGGTGGGGGTAGCACTGCAGGCCTGACGCTACTCTGCCAGGGCTCCAGTGGACCTTCCCATCTAGGCCCATCGGAATTCATGGCACTACCAGATGGTCACTCTCCGAGCCCGGCCATCTGGTAGCTGGCCATATGAATTAATGGATGCACCAGATGGATGTGCTGCTCTGGAAGTCCGAATGGGCACCAATGTGACATTTTTTTCCAGTTAGGTCTATAAGGAGGCTGGACACTTTTGCAAATTACAAGAAAGCTTAGTCACCCTCCCCTGATTACTGTAGGCAGTGTATATGGGTCCTGTGTGCGCTCAACCTGGTTCTCGCTACTCCACCCCCGGGCTTTGTGGAGAAAACACTGCACCTCACGAGACGGCTAAGGACTGCTACCCACGAGATGTCCCAGCCGAGCGTTTATCTGCTGGGGCGCCCTGCCGGCCCAGGAAAAAAGCCTTTGTTGCTCTTCCGAGAGGCCTACCTTTCCGGGCAGCAAGGCACCTAGCCGACAAGAGAACCGCAACTTACTTGCACGCCGAAGGCAGGGCTGCCTGCCCGTGTGTGTCCTCGTACTTTACGGGATCGATTTGGCACACTTGGTTCCATGCAGGGTTGGACTGCATGGCTGGCCTCGCCTGTTGTTACAAGCAATTGGCTTCCACCCGCCTTGGGACCGCTTTAACTTGAGGGTATGCCCCCTTACATGGGTGGCTCTCCCTTCCGAGCAGAGCAAAGGCTGAGCAACCTGGCAGCTCCAGGGGTCGGGTGGTGCTAGCCCTGGCTGCCACGTTGCCCCTTCTCCACCGGACACGTTTCTCCAGCAGTTTGGAACGACCGTTCCACAGGTGGTGGCAGGCGGCAAAACCCCTCCCATTTTAAGTTGTACCTGGGTCCGGGCCTCTTAAGCCCACCCCTGCCCCCCGATGTCGTGGTGCAGGGGCCACCGATGCCCATGTGGCTGACCTGTCCACTCATCCCCAAGCATCGGGGAACACTCTGACGGTCGTGTCCCGCAGACCACCGTCAGTGTGAAGGCTGGCATGAGACAGGCACATGGCTTCTCCGTTGCCGCCCTCCAGCAGGTGCGGCTACCTGGTTGATTCTGCCAGTAGCATATGCTTATGTCAAAGATTAATCCATGCACATGCAAGTACATCTGGCCAGTACAGTGAAACTGCAAATGGCTCATTAAATCAGTTCCAAAGGAAATGGTTCCTTTGATCGCACCCTCTGTTAATTGGATAACTAACGGGGGTATGTGCATTTATCAGACCAAGACCAATTTGGGCTCACCCGAGCTCTTTGGGGACACTAGATAACGTTGGGCTGATCGCACGTACTGTGACAGCGACGATACATTCAGATGTCTACCCTATCAACTTTCGTGTGTACTTTAGTACCTACCATAGTGACCATGGGTAACGAGGAATCGGGGTTTGATTCCGGAGAGGGAGCTTGATAAACAGCTACTACAACCAAGCAGTAGGCGCTCATATTACCCACTCTCGGGGTTGTAGTGATGAGAAACAAGTGAGGCTCTAGAATTGTAATGAGTACACTTTAAATACTTTAATGAGGATCCATTAGAGGGCAAGTCTGGTGCTAGCAGCCGCAGTAATTCCAACTCCAATCGCATATTTTAAAGTTGCTGCAGTTAAAACTTGCAGTTGGATCTTGCGGTCGAGCTGGTGGTCTGCCATGAGGTGAGCTACCACCTGTCACAACCCTTGCCTCTTGGTGCACCCTGGATGCTCTTGACTGAGTGTCCTGGGGGTCCGAAGCATTTATTTTGAAAAATAAGAGTCCTTAAATTAGGGCGGTCGCATGAACTACCGCAGCTAGGAATAATTTAATGGGACGCCAATTCTATTTTGTTTGTTTTCGATACTGTGGCTATGATTAAGAGGGGCAGCAGGGGGCATTCGTATTGCGCCGCTAAAGGTGAAATTCTTGGACCAGCCAAGACGAACCAAGCAAAAGCTTTAGCCTTGAATATTTTCATTAATCAAGAACAAAAGTCAGAGGTTCAAAGACGATCAGATATTGACGTAGTTTCCGACCATAAATGATGCTGACTAGCGATCCGGCGGCATTCTTCATATTGCCCAAAAAAAACATAATCCCCTTTTCACACTGGACATCACTACTTCATGGACACACTACTGTATTCTCCACTGTTTAAACGGTCCCACGAGTCATATATGCAATTCTGACAGTGTGCATAGTTCTAGTCAACCTAACAAACAAATCCAGTTGGCAACATGTTCAGAAATGGGTGCCTTAACTACATCACCCACATTCAAACAGCTTGGTTGGGAGCAATACAGAAGGACATCTATCTATGACCAATCACAAGCATCTTCATGAAGAATCCTGGCCTCCATCATTAAACAATTGACGGGCCCAGCGTTCATCGCCCTCTTCAGCATCATTAATGCTTTCCTCACAGAAGGGTCATTCCTGGGCACCCAAAACTGGTCTCATAAAACCTAATTTGAAAAAAACAACCCTAGACCCAGTCGACCTGGCCACCTACTGGCCCATTACGAACCTCTTGTTTATTGGCAACATCTTGGAAAAAGTAGTCACTACACAACTACTCGCCAGAATCAACTCTACCTCCTAAATCACTATCAGTCAGCTTTCCACCCCAAGTTAAGCACTGAGACAGCCACCATCCAGGTGGGTGATGGTGCCCTCCAAATCATGGATAAAAGCGACACATGCCTCCTCGTCCTCCTTGAGGTCTCGGCTGCATTCCACACCATCGACCACAGCATCCTTTTCTCCCTTGTTTCCGACAGGATGGGATTCTCTGGCACTGTCCTGAATTGGTTTATCTCCTACCTCTTGGGCAGACACCAGGCCGTCCCGATCAACATGTTGTGTTCTAACTGACTCCAAGTGTCCTGCAGAGTTCCCTAAGGCTCCATCCTTTCACCAATCATTGTTAAACTTTACATTGAGCCTCTGGGCACTCTCCTCAAAGATCTCAATATTGCCATCCACCAATTCGTGGACGATACTCAGTTGTACATGAGTAAACAGCACACAGGGCATCATTTGTCTCTGCGATTACCTGTGCATCATCCTGTCCTACCTCAAACTAAACACATCCAAGACTGATCTCCTCCTCATCGGTCCGCCCACTAAAAAACAACCTGTTCAACAATAGCTCAATGACATGCACCTGGAAGGATTTGATCCACAACTCTCAGACTCAGCTAAAGCCTTAGGCTTCACCGTTGGCACCAGCCTGTCCTTCCAGAAACACATAACCAAGAAGGTCCAAACGGCCTGGCTCTGAATCTCCACCCTTCAAAAATCAAACCCTTTCTCCCTCCGTAGGCCTTCTGGACAGTAGTGCAGGACCTTGTGATCTTGCACATCGATGTGAGAAATGCTCTTCTGAAAGGACTCCCAGCTGCTCACTTGGTTCGCCTGAAAGCAGTCCCCCAAGCTGCAGCCTGTTTTATTATGGGTGCACGGTGTACTTCTGGTTACTTCCGTTTTGAAAGACGGCCGCCCATGCGCACCAGACAGTGTCGCAGAGCTTAATTGACGGTACGCGATCTGGTTCCATGTACAGCCATTTGTACTACACTAGTAAGTACTTCTTCCATACAAACTAAGCGGGCTGTTTTATCGACATCAACTCATGCCAGCAAGCTTATGTCACTGTTATATAGGTGGCTGTTAATTTGACACCCAATTTGTTTTTGTCTTTAGGTGGTGGAACAAACGATCTCCACCAACCCAGACGGCTTACATTAATATCTCGCTGTACGAGACAGGCAGCCGCTCCCCCCCCGACCCCTTTGGCCGCTCTACCTTGAATGACACGCAATGTCTTTCGTGTCTAAGACAGACATTAGCTGTATGTTCTATCAACTTTTAGACGACAGATAGGCCTTCCATTCGAACCCTGTGATTGATAGAGGAGTCTTAACTTATGTACTATCCTGTAGTGCTTGTCCTCGAGTAGCGAGCCATAGACGAGTTGTGCTTTGCATATTTTTGGCTTGTTGTGGCTGTTAGTCTAAAGTTTACAAGCTCTTTTCTCATCTTATAGATCGTATGGAAATGCAGCTTGAGTGCATCATGCATTGAGTTGATAAGCAATAGGTCAGACTGCTATAGCTAATTTAGGATTGTCTCTAATGCAAATGGGAATGACTTTTTGAACATTTTACTTCAAATAACTTGTGAGGTGAGTAACCTTTGACAGAAATAACCCACAACATGTCTGTCTGCAATTTTTTGGCATTCTTTATTAAACTTTTCTCTATAATTCAAATTCCAGATACTGACGCCACCAACGTACAAGACAGCATGTTTAATTTATGCGTGTCATTTGAAGCATATGGCCATTAATGCAAGGTCAGTTAAATATATGCACCCTCCTTGGTTCTCGCAACTAGCCCAACAACATATTGGTCGATTGACTTCTTTCAGACTCCCTTGATGTGGTGTATTCTTCTTCATAGGGCACATATCTTTCTTTGGTTTCACTAACCTCTTCGCACTGGGAAATGAGGGGCACTGCTTTCTAATTGATATAGGTGCTCCGTGATATTTGAGATCAATTCTATGATCACATACTTTGACAAGGTCATCTAATCTGGTTGTTGTAGGCAACGCTCACAGTGGATTTTTTCCCTCTTTTCCTTCTTTTTCCCTCTTCCCCTCTTTGGTTGTGCTAGCAGCTGATGGAATGCACAAATTGTTTAGCGCATATTCCATTCCAGCACTTTGTATATTGTTTTCCTGATGAAGACGTCGACTAAATCATTCCTATATGTCGAAACCGGGTGAAAAAAGTTGGAGATGTGATTATATAGACTATACTGAGTTGATCCACTCCACCAGTTTATTACATGCTTCATAACTGTTGCAATTTTTACATTGAATGCACTTTATAATATGATTTGTTGTCTCTTTTGCGACTATTAGAAAGTTATAGTACACATTGAATTTATCTTGGTATAAGTTTTAGTGGTATGGGTTTATATGGTAGGGGTTGAATGTGGACGAATGAGTGAATGACTCACTGTAAGTTGTGCAATTGTTGATGTTTTTTAAAGTTGATGCCTTCTGGCAATACATATGAAATTTAAAGTGTTCATTAATACATGATTGATTCATTTTCTATACATTTTGTATCATGCTAAATACTCTAAGTAATTATTGAGGCCCCTAACATTCCATGTAATTATTTTAAGGTCCCCCATGGCCTGTTAGAGTTCCCGTTCTCCTCCCACCAGTGCGGACCAACACTCCTCCTTGTATCTGTCTACATAGGCTCGTACCCCAACTCAAACTACCCTTAACTACAAACACCCCAAACACCCTTTCCCCTCTCCCTCCCACCACCCCTCCCTTCCCCAACTTCACCCCCCCCCCCCAAACAGTTGCCCAGCTCCATCCCTGCATCTCAGGCACCCCCACATCTAGCCCTTTCTGGCAATAGCCTGTACTCGAAGCTCAGCAGGGTGAGGTAGCCCTAATGACTATCCTTCTACTTCTACTTCTATTGGGGGGTTAGGCGCCTGTGTTCTGCCGCTCCCATTTGCCACAATCCAGACACACACTAGTATCTAATTTACCCATACAATCAAGGTTCTATATTCCAGTCCAATGCCATTTGTTAGGATCAAGGACATCCGAATCTGGTGTCCGCGCTACTCATCTCTACCCATCCTGTAATGTTTCTATCAAGCCTATGCTTGGATATCCCCTAGTGTAATATACTAGTATGCATGAATTGTTCCAGTCACTTATCTTATTCTCCTTGAGTCTGTGCAGCATCCTGTTCCGGGCAACCCTGCTGGTCTAGCCATGCGGTAGCCTCCTCTGGGGTATCAAAAAAAACATTTGACTCTTGTGTAGTATTTTCAATCTTGTAGGGTACAGAAGCATATATTTGATGCCAGCCGCGCGCAACCGTCTCTTCAACGCTACATAGCTATATCTCTGCCTCTGGAGTAGCATTGTGTAATCTGGATAGGCAGTGATGGTAGCCGAGGCCCTGTCTATCGTTCCCCCTTTCCTGAAATACTCCAAGATCTTCTCACAGTCTTTATAGTTCAAAATCTTGGCGATTATTGCGCAGGGAGGTACTCCGGGCTTTGGTTTCCTCGTGAGGACTCTATGTGCACGTTCCACCGTGAAACCTTTGGAGAGTTTGTCAGCGCCTATTTCCTGCAGCATCATGTTCTCCACATAGTCTGTAGGATCCTGCCCTTCCTCACCTTCCGGCAGGCCAACCACTTAAATGTTGTTCCTCCTCGCTCTCCCTTCCGCCTCCTCCGCACGGTTCTCCAGGTTAGCCACTTGCTGTTTTAATATATGGACTTCTTTTGCATTGTCAGTGCTGGTGGTAGTGTTAGTTTTGACCGTACTTTCCAGGGTACTTGTTCGGTCCGCCAGCGCCCTGACATCCTGTTGTAGCAAGTTGACATCTATCCCCACCGCATCGATCTTAGCCTCTAGGGAGGTCCTTAAGTCTGCCATTGCTATCCCCCAGGAGTCCTTTAGTTCTGTTATGGCGGCCAGTATCTGGTGATTTTCAGTCCCAAGTGGGCTTCCCATGGATCCACCTGCGCCCTCTGTCGCCAATGCGGCTGGAGACTGCTGCGCCGTGGCAAACGCCTCCATCTTAGGTTGCTTGCTCTTGCCTTTGATCACTCGTCCAGTCATCTTGTTATTCAGGGCTAGTGTTCCTCACTGCTCTATCCGTAGCACAGCTCTATTCCACTGTGACTTTTGCAGGGCACTGCCGGCTTCGTTTATTAGATCGGGGTGCTCTCATTAGTACCTGCGCACTGAGCGATGCGCTCAAGTGGGTTGCGTCCTCCCATGTAATTCCACACCTTGCGCCTATCAGATTGCGCTTTTGGGGTACAAACTCTGTTTTGCAGGTTATCCACCTTCCCCCGGCACCACGGGGCTCATGTGGCACGGCTACCCTGCTGTCGCACCTCGATTGATGCAGGAAGCCCCCTCTTTTCCCTTGTCTCGTACAAAATCTGCAATCCACCTACAGTAGGCTCTTCAGTGGGCACCTCTCATGCCCGATGGCTGTTGTAATTGCTGCCTGACCCCAGGCTTCAGGTCTCTTCTATGGCAACACCAAGGGCAGCTGCACTTCGTTCTCACAGTGCTTCGTTACGAGTGCCTCCCCTCCAGCTGGCTTGCCATGAGGAGGAAAGCATGTACCAGTGACACCGATCTGCTTTTCGTTTCCTTTAAGTGCCTTTTTATTATTATTATTATTCGGGGCAGCGGGCTGCCGTTCCTCGTTCCGTAGGCACTGTTATGTGCAATGCATCAAGCGACGATGGTGGCCCCTCCCCCATGCGTCGCACCAAAAGGACAAAGGAAATGTATTCGGCTGCGCAGCTCCTATTGTGCGCAGCCCGATGCTCAGCTCCACTGGACTCGATAGGTCTTGGCACTGTAGCGGGTGTTGGTACCCGCTTCCCAGGCGCCCGACACCTGTTCTTCGGGCCTCTGCTCTTTAAGTGATTACACGGCAGCTGTCTGCTGCCTCGGCTTTCAGCCGCACCTCTGCCTTTCACACGCGGCACATGCACTGCGCCCACGTTCGCAGGCAGCAGGGTGCCACTCACCTGTATTCCCACGCTGTTGGAGGCGGCCGCATGTGTCTTGATTCACGACGCATGCTCTTCGTTCTTATGGATCGCGTCCGCGGCTGCTCGCCCATTGTTGTCCACCATTTTAGGAACAATATGTCAGGGTCGCCGACCGTTCCATCTCTCGTTACTATGTTGTTGCTCACACGATCAGCTCCATATTTCCAGAAGTGGCAGAGACTCTGTTCACACGCCTGTGCTTCAATTATTGAGGTAGGATGGTCGTTTTCAGCATGTGTAGACACGGATCAATGTCGGATCTTGGAGCAGCTCCCATCAGGCACGTCCTGCTACATGGCCAGTTAACCACGCCCCCCTGTATCATGCTAAATACGTTTATTGTATTTATTAGTGTATGTAGTTGTTAAACTTTTACATAAATTCAATAGAAAAAAAATGAACACATTTAAACAATCATATATAGTTATACATAACTATCATACATCCTTATACTCTGTGCAACAAATTAATAGAAGAAATGCAGGTAGAATGATATAGAGTAGCATAGGGATATCACCAGATAAGTATAAATAAATATTGATACAGAAACTTAAGTGTGTGATCCTATTACCTACATTATATAAACAGTCATAAGAAAAGCCTAAAATTATATGATCATGTCCCCACTCCATCTTTCCTATTTAAAGCATACTACATATCACAGATAAACATCATGTTTATATGCATCATATACACCATGAGCGTCGTTGCAAAGACACAGTCACCACATAGCTAATGATCTACCATTCATACTTAATACACAGATATATTATTATTAGCTCCACCATATGAAAGGTACTTACACCTTGAAGGATATCTTTATGCAGCCAAGTAGCAATTAATAGATGTTAGGTCAGTCAACAGTTTCACCTCATCCTCAAATTTACATAGCTGCTCATTGGCCTTCTTCCAAATCTGTGTTATTGCAATAATAAGACTTTTATTAAATCCCACAAGACATCTAAACCAGAAGCTTTCGCTCTTAATATATTTCTGCTCATATTCTAACTTAGCAAAGTATTTATCATATAGCCTACCCATCTTTGAGCAGCAGGTAAGCACATGTCTTGCAGATTCAGCTCATGTTATCCTCATGACATAATCTGCATATTCTCTTATCAGCAGGGATATTCAACCACGCCTCTAATGTCTAAAACAGTAAGTCGTTTAAATCTGATATTCATAAAAATTGGACACGTGGCTTGTGATGGTATCAGTTTGAGATAAATTTGAGTTTTTTTGAATTCACAAGGCATTCTAGCATATGTACTCAATTATTTCATGCTAGCTACTTTCTCATTACTGATAACCCAGTCCCACTTCTCCATAGATTTTATTTATTTTTTTAAAATTTGGCTTTATTGGTTTTAACAAAATAAACAAACAAGATGGAATACCTGTTACATTTAACACCATCGTAATCATGCGATTGTATGAGAAAGACAATAAACATTATATCAAAGTATATTCGCGACGTAAATCGGATTGTTTATGTCAGGGTATGTCCATCACAACTTTAGGACCCCAACCTTCCCCCCACCCCCCTCCCTTCCTTGAATGAGCACTCATCTGTTGAATGGTATAAAAACGTAAGGACTTCAAAAGTGTTTTGTTCACATTTCCATTGTCTAGTTGGTCAGGAGCCAAGTTCTCTTCCCATGATTTCTGTCGGGGATTGCGTTTTCATTATGGCTCAGCCGGTTCTTCTGATTGGGACTCAGAATCTGTTGCAAGATGTTTGTTTTTAAAGTCCATCCATAGAGCTTCGCATTGTGAGGCCTTGCCATGCAGAGAGGCGGTTATTGTCTCCATTAGGTAGATGTTTGAGGCGAGATTGATCCATTCATCTTTGCCGGGCACCATTGTAGACTTCCATTTAATCACCAGGAGAGCCCTGGCTGCTAACAGTAGGTGGGGGGTCAAGCCCTTCACTGTGGTCCATTCATCTTCGTCTTTTTCCAGGCCAGAGTATCAAGCAGGGGTCAGCGTCTCTTTGAACCCCTTCTATCTCTTTAATCCACCCCAAGACCTCATTCCAGAATACCTTTATGTGCGGGCAGCCCCACCACATGTGCCAATAGTTGGCTATTTCCCCGCATTTTCTCCAGCATGTTGGGCTCATTGTTTGGGACATTTTGGAGAGTCTAGAGGGGTCGTATTGCCATCTATGTAGGGGTTTAATGGCATGAAGCTTGTATTGACTGGATATAGATGTTTTGGAGGCCGCTCTACACATTGTTTCCCATAGGTCAGGATGTATCTCTTCTCCAAAGTCTTTTTTCCATCTTGCTCGTAGGGCTTCCGTTGATCTGTCACCTGCCGCTATTAATTCCTGATACATCACAGATATGAGGCCTTTCCTTTCTGATTTAGAGTCCAGAAGTTTCTCAAATGGGGTGAGGTCTCAGTTCAGTTTGTCTCTCCATTTTGCCTGCGTTAAGACCCCTTTCAGTTGGATGTACTGAAATGTGGAGAGGGTGCCTTTGCCCAAAGCCTCTGTCAGGTCTGCTAGCGTAATGAACACATCTTTCTTCTGGAGCTGTCCTACTCTCTCCAGACCCGCCTCATACCACGCCTGGAACCTACCCACGTTAGGTATATGGTTGTTTATGCCGGGTGACCATAGGTTACTGAGTGGGGATGGCCAGGTGGTGATTCTGCGCATTTCCTTGCCTGTGCGCCATATGCTGCAAATAGTGCTCAAGATGGAGTGGCCTCGGATTTTTCGTTGTACCCTTTTGTGTGGGGTCCAAAGCCATTCCGATACTGTGGCTTTGGAGAAATAGCGATTGTCCATTTGGACCCATTGGAGGTTTTTCTGATCTCTAAGGTGTGGAATCAGGACGTGCAGTTGGGCGGCTTTGTAATAGGTCCACAGATCGGGGACCCAAACCCCTCCCTTGTCTTTGGGGAGCGTTAGCGTATTGTATGGAATTCTTGCTTTCTTCCCCTGCCATATGAATCTTACATGACCTTTTTGGCTTCAGTAAAGAATTCTTTTGGTATCTCCACCGGGAGCATTTGGAAGGGATATAGAAAACGGGAGAGGCATACCATCTTAACTACATTGACTCGGCCGAGCCATGAGATCGTGAGTTTTTCCCATTTTTTAAGATCGGTTGCGAATCGCTGGAGGAGTAGTGGAAAGTTGGCTTCAAAGAGGTCGCTCAGGTTTTTAGTAATTTGTATGCCCAGGTATTGTCATGTAGCATGTTTGAACTTAGGGCCCAGTGGGCGAAACCTGGCGTCGTTTGCCTCTACAGTTCCCTGCAGGGGGAACAAAATGGACTTAGTCTTGTTTACTTTAAAGCCGGAGAACTGGCCATATTCGTCCATTAGTTTAAGGGCTTGAGAGACAGAATCTAAGGGGTAGGTTACGTGAAGGAGGATATCGTCTGCGTAGAGCGCTACCTTGTATTCTTTTGGTCCTAGCTTCATCTCCTCTATCAAGGGGTCCGCTCTCATCTGTTGTGCCAGAGGTTCCAGCGAGAGTGCAAACAGGATTGCAGAGAGGGGGCCTCCCTGTCTAGTCCCACGTTCCAGCTCAAATCATCTGGAATATTCTCCGTTAACAAATATCGCTGCCTTTGGGGAAGTGTATATTGCTCGTATTCCCTTTCTAATTCTGGGGCCTATTCCATCCTTCTGCAGGACCGCTCCCAGAAAGTCCCATTCAACCCTATCAAAGGCCTTCTCGGCATCTATTGACAATAGAACAGTGTCGTTGGGAAGGTCCTGGGCCGCGTGAATGAGGTATAATGTCTTACGCATGGAGTCAGCTCCCTGTCTCCCCAGTATAAACCCGACCTGGTCTGGGTGGATTAGGCGGGGCATTAATGTTTCCGATCTGGCCGCTAGTACCCTAGCGTAGATTTTGGCATCAAGATTGAGGAGGGAAATACGGCGATACGATCCACAGCACTTAGGGTCTCTCCCCTCTTTAGGGATCACTGTTATCAGTGCTTTTTTAAAGGAGGCTGGTGCTACGCCTGTCTCCATTATTTCCTTAAATAGTTGCGTTAAGAAGGGTGTCAGTTGCTTGGCAAAAGTTTTATAAAACCCAGCAGTGTAACCATCCTCCCCTGGGGATTTGCCCAGCGTCAACCTTTTAATCGCCTCTTTGCTCTCCTGTTGAATAATTGGGGAGTCAAGGAGCTCGGTTTCTACAAGCGTTATGGTAGGCATAGCGATCAGGGACAAGTACGAGTTTATTTCTAACTGGCCAGAAACTATTTCAGAGGTATATAGGTTCTCATAGAAATTGGCAAAGAATTCGGGGATGGTACAGGGGGTTTGGGCAGAAGGGGCAGGGTCCTGAAGTATTTTGTTTACTTTGCGCTCCGCTCTTTGTTCTCTGAGCCTAGCCGCTAGTAGGGCGTTGGCCTTGTCCCCTTTTTCATAACATTTCTGTTTTAGAAACTGCAGTTTGCGTACTACTTGGCCAAGCTCCAACAAACGTAGTTCTTCCCTTTTTTGTTGGGCTATTCTCATTTTGTCTAGGTCTACCTCTGGGTCTTTCCTTACCTCCGCCTCCAATTGACATAGTTCAGTCCGTAACCTTTGCTCTATGATCTTCTGCTCTCTTATCAGGATACCTCTCCATGTGGCCTTCCCCGCTTCCCAAATTATCTGTTTGGAGACCTCCCCATCGTTGTTCATTCTAAAGTATTCATCGATTTCTGCCTCCATGGTAGTTTTGAAAACCAGATCTTTCCAAAGAGTCTTGTTACACAGCCACTTCCCTCCGCTAAGAGGTAGATCCGCCCAGTTGATATCAACTAGAACCATGTCATGTCATGGTCGGACCAAGTTATCGGGACGATGTCTGAATGGTGTGTAGTGGTGGTAAGGTCACTTGTGAGGTATATGTAATCGATATGCGTGAATGTATGGTGAGGGTTTGAGTAGAAGGTATAACCACTACCCACACGTCCTTCATGTTATAGAGATCCAGCAATCCGGCCAATGCAGTGCCGTCGCTCCTGTATTGGTGTCTCGTTTCGGGTCTACCCGGTTTCCAGTCTTTATTTGGGTCCACCCATTGATTAAAATCCCCTCCCAGGATGACATGCCCTGTGGCTTCTAACATTATCTTAGGGATCATCTTTTCAAAGAATGCGACCTGTCCAGTATTAGGTGCATATAGAGTGGCAATAGTTACCTATACTTTTGCTATTTTCCCAGTTATGAGGAGAGTACGGCCCCCAACGTCAGACCATGTTTTGTCCAATTCAAATTTGAGTCCTTTCCTGATTAGAATTCCAACACCACCTCTCCTGAGCGGCCCCAAACCCCAGAACTCCAGACCTCCCCTCTTCCCCAGAATTCTTCGTTCTTCGCCTTTAGCATATTTGGTCTCCTGCAAGAGGAGTATGTCAATATTAGTTCTGCGAAATTCGCTATGGACTAAGCATCTTTTGGTCGGTGAGTTCAAGCCTTTCACATTAATAGTCCCGACCCTGACTGAGACCCTTGCCCCATGGTGATCAGGAGATGTCATTGTTAGGTATCTTTGGAGGGTCGCTCACTTCAGGTGGCCAGACCAATATTTGATTTCAGTCTTTCGCTGTCAATGGTGTTGCAAGTTCGTTCAGACGTTAGTGCTACTGTTTTTGAGATTCACATTTCCCTTCCCTTAACCCCCCCTCCCTGAGTCGATGGTGTTCAAGCGAACCCAAGAACTGAAAGTGTGCCATTCTCAGCACCTTGATGGCATCCGATTCGGACTTGGTGGAAATGTTCAGTTCAGTACCGGACCACCAGCAGAGACCGTCATCTCACGGTCCCATTCGAATATAGAATCGTAACATTTAAATGAGCCCCCCCTCTGCCATCCCCCCCAACATCATATGCTGCAACTATAACCATGAAAAGAAAACAAAGGTGTAACGTTACGTGCGTCCTCTGGCCCTTTCTTCAGATGTTTATTTCCCCCCTACTTCAGAAAGGAGTTTTACCGCCGGGAGCCACAGTCCTGCCAGTGGTCCTATTGCCCTGCAGCTGTGGATGTCTATTCGCAGACTTTTCAGACGCAGGTTTCAATCAGTTGGCTTGCGAGGTTTATGCGGATCCCATTCATTTTCCCTTGTCAGGCGTATTGTTTGGTCGTCTATATTTCCTTGATCCTTTCACTCGTCTTCTCTTAGGGCCTTGGAGCTCCCATTACATTCCCACTTGTGCAGGCTCGCCTCCCTCGCCCCCTCCCGGGGCCGCACCCAGAATGTCTGCCATGCAATCCTTGATCTCCTGTTCGGACCGGAGGGTTATCTTCGTGCTAATGTGCTTAAATGTGAGGGAGAAGGGATATCCCCACCTGTATCTTGTGCCCCGTTCCTTGAGCCACTTGGTCAGGGGGCTGCAAAGGCACCTCACCACTAGCGTGAGGGAGGATAGATCCTGGAGGATAGTGATTCGAGCACCTCCTAGCGTGAGCGAGTCTCCAGATCTGGCCTTGGCTAAGATCCTGCTCCTGTCCTGGTATCTGTGGAATCTTGCAAGGACAGAGCGTGGTCCACCAGGGGGTCCGCCTGCCCTATGGATCCGCTCCGTTTTGGGCTCGTCTATCTCCTCATCTGCCATTAGGATTTTTATGATGATGTGTATTGTTGCTTTGAGTGAGTCCTCCGTTTCTCCGTCGGACTCTGGAATTCCAAAAAATCGGAGGTTGTTCCTTCTTTCTCTGTTTCCCAAATCGTCCATTTTTAGACGCATCTCCTCCTCCCTCCTTTCAATGTTGCGAATTCTCGTGTCCATTTGGGTTTCAAGGGTGTCAATCGAGGCTTGGTTGTTCTCCACACCTTCCAGTCTCTCTTCAATGTTGTCCATTCTCTGTGTGATCCTGTCGATCTTCCCGCCTAGATTGGCACCCATATTTTTTATTTCGCTTAGCAGTGCAGCGATGTCCCCCTTGGTGGCGGCTGCCCCGTTTCCACGGTATCCGTTGACATTGTGTCTTTATATTCGAGGGCCGAAGAGGATGGGGAGTAGGCATATCTGGCTAGCCTGCTTTTTACGTTAATAGAATAATTATTGGGTCAGAGGAGGCACACGCCCCTGGGTCGGGGGCCTTACCCTCTTTGGCGCTACTTGGTCCGGGGGTATCAAGACAGACCCTGGTGCAAGGATCGATGCGCAGTCCGTTGCTGGGATGGTGGGATGTTTTGAGGGATCTATGGGTGATCTGCGGTGTTGGAGGCCCTGGCCTCTGGGGGGGTCCACCTGATGAGGGTGCCTCTCGTGGGGAGGGACCTGCCGGGTCACAGTCTTATTCACTGGCTGTGTGTAATGTGCCGTATTTCTGGTCTATGTCACTTTTGAGTTATTTTGGATGACCCTGGGTCTGTGGCACCACAACCGGCCGGAACTGTTGGACCACTGGATTAGGGTGGGGTACGGTGCTCCGGGGCATCTATGGGAGGCTTATGTATAAGATCTTTTGTGGTTCTTCACTTTCCGCTTCAATGGTGCAGCGGCACACACTTGATTCCAACTAGGAGGGGGTCTTGGGCGTCTTTAGAATCAGGGTCCTGATCTCATTCCATAAAACCCACTTCCTGCGTGGAGCGTGAGGCGGTTGTATTGCACTGGGCTGCTTTGTTAGCCCTGCATTGGCAGTCCCGTTGGGAGAGGGTCGCATGGAGATCCGCCACTTTTTTTTACATTTTTTGTATTAAAGTTCGGGCTCCAGGCCCATGTACCTTGCCTTTGCCGGGGGGGGGCCCTCTGCCACCTGCTTGCTGGAGCCGAGGCGTCCACACAGCACGGCCCCAGGTGCTGCTTCAGTGCAGCGAGTGCGGTGTGGCAGGGGCCCTGAGACCCACCTTGTGTGTTGGGGGAAGCGCCTTGAGGGCCTCGGCAGGGTCCGGGGGCAGGGCTCTCCAACAAGGGCCTCCAGGCAGGGGGGGACGGGTCCTCCGTTCCGCCGCTGGCTAACTCTGCATTCTGCTAACTAGCAGCCAAGGGGGGGGCGGGTGGGCTTTGGGAGGCAGGACGCCACACTCTTCTTCGGGGTACCTCAAGTGCAGTACGGGGAACCTCGGAGACCCGCCACGTAGGTCTCGTGCTCCCTGGGCTCTATCTCTCCTCACCGGGGGGAAACTTCAGATGCAGTTTTCTCCCACTTTCCTTGTCCGATTTTTGTCTGGTTTTCTTGTGTGCAGGCGGGGGGTCTTTAAACACTCAATCCACCGCAGTGCTCTACGGGGGGGCGTAATGTGGGGGCTCAGTTCACATTATGGACCTGCGAGGGCAGAGCTCACACGGGGAGCTTGCTCATCCGTGCGCCCCCTGGTGGCCGTCCCCTCCATAGATTTTTAAAGAGATTTCATGACTGCTCCTTCACAATATTCCCATTTAGGAGACTAACCTATTTTATCAAACAGTATACAGTTTCTTTTGTGGAAGCCATTTGGAGTTGTATTACTTCCCCCCACTAATCCTTCTAGTAGAAGATATAACAAAGCATCAGGACGGACATATTTAATCCTGATATAGAGCATGGCTCTATTTAGTTCTATGCGAGAGGACAGGGAGATCTGTCCCAATTCAAGACGGATTGCTTGTACAGGGGTATACATAGTTAACCCCAGTATTCTCCTCCAGATCATCCCTTCAGTAATATCAGCCCAGGCTGTCCAGTCAGAATACGAAGCCTCCAAGGAGAATAAGAATATTGCAGCGAGCTTCTGCTTGTATACATTTATAATGCCCATAAGGCTATAACCTGCCGTTTTCTTAGAGAAGGTCATCACCGCCATTAAGGTGGACAAAACTTTAGTTGTTTTACTTTGTTTAACCATGAGGTTGGTTTTATTATTTCCTACCCAGACCTCATGCCCAAGATATTTATATGTATTGACTCTATTAATGATACCCAGTTGGCAGGGGATACCTGTTTTTTACAACATTTACGCCCCACTCCCATAAACTGGGTTTTAGACGGGTTTAACTTTAGGCCATTATTTGGTGCATATTCGCAGACCGCTCTCGCGCTATTACAAATACCTATGTAGGTGTTGTCAAAAATGATGACATCGTCAGCATAACATATCCAACCAATCTTGGCTGTACCTATTTTCGGGAAGGCATTCATTTTGTCTTTTAAGGCAGCTCTGAAATCAGCCATAAAAAGATTAAAGAATTGTAGGTGCCAGGGCACAACCTTGACACACCCCCCTATTGATGGGTATCAAATCAAACATAGTACCTTCATTATCAAGCCTAACCTTACTTTCATTATAGATCATCATACTAAGATAGAGTAGATGTTTAGGCATACCCAGTGATTCAAGTTTGTTCCAGAGTCTCCTCCGATCAATGGTGTCAAAAACAGAGGAGAAATCCACAAATAGCATATATAGTGGAAGTTGATCAGTACTCCTAGCCTGTTCTATCAGAGTATTGACAATGAAGATATTATCTATTGTAGAACAGCCTTTACGAAAGCCTGTTTGTGCCACATCTAATATATCCTCATCATTAATCCATTTGTTGATATCTCTGAGAATTAAGGTACAGAAGATCTTACTGGGGACATTAGCAAGGGCTAGCAAGCGATTATTATCAGGAAGTTTGCGAGTTCCACTTTCAGGCACAGGAATAATATTAGACCTTTTCCATGATGCTGGCATACTGCTAGTATCAACTATTTTTTGAAAAATTATAGTCAGCAGCTGGGCCCAGATTTCAGGATTAGCTTTTATTATACTATTACATAGCCCACGAGGGCCGGGGGTTCTAGATGCTTTCAGATTCTTTATGATCAATATAATATCCTCCGTGCATATAATCATATATATTTTACCAATTTGCTTACTTCTCCCCTAAATTTCGCAGCGAGAAAATCAACCCAACTAGAGCTACTAATAGGTATTATAAGCTCTTGTTTGCCAGCATTAGTGATCCTTTTAAAGCTAGTCCAGAATTTTTTACTATTTCCTTCAATTAGTAATCTGACCATATGTTGCCAATTGATATTTTCTTCCAAAGCTAGATGTCTCCTAATATCATTTCAATATTTATTTCTGATCCTTATTTTAGCTTCATAGAGTAAATGAGGGGCACGATACTCACAATGACATATGCGCAGTTCTCTGTGCATCTTAATTTTCATGCTATGTAGCAATTTATCAAATATTCTATGATTATCATGTCCCTCCTTCCAAGGTGTCAGCTTATTACCCATGAGCATTAGACCAGACATACAACTAGATATCCAGCTCACAATTTTATCAGCTGAGCTAGTCCAATAGTGCTCAGGATGCAGATCCTCACTCCAAATGCCCGCTTTGTTCAAGTTTACATCAGTCCATCCTGACCTGTTTCCTCCACAGGAAACGTTATGTTATCCAATAGCTCTCTTTCAATATTAAGCATAATGGTACATCTAAGAATCGCATGATCACTAAAGGAATTCATCATTACCTCAAAATCAGTTAACTTATCAAATAGACCATCACTGATACATATACAAGGTAGATGTATGAGAACCATTTGTCCAGGTGAAATTAATCTTGGATTTATCAAATATGGTCCCATTAGCTACCTGTAATTCCATATCGCTACAGAAGATTTTCCATCTCTGCGCTTTCAGCGTATTCACACTACTAGATACACTAACATTGGAATTCAAGTCTCTACATAATATAACATTCATGATCTCATATGAAGTGTATTTATCAATTAAATATTCATATACAGATAGCTAGTTAAGTCATCACCCGGCGGATCATATATGTTAATCAGTAACACTCCATTATCACTTTTTGGGTAAATCTCAACCACTAATACATTAGGATTAATGACAGTCTGAATACATTCCAGGGAATTAAGAGTATTGGACACCAGTATACTAAGGCTCATAAGGTCTACCCTGTTCTCCTCTTCCAGCAGGATTGTGATACGCAACATATCCATCAAAATCAATAGGCTGCATAACCCAGGTCTCCTGGAAAAAGACAATTTGGGCCTTGTTAAAAAGATGACGGGAACTTGATTTTGATAGGCGATGGGAATGCCCCCTAATATTCCAAGATATTATATTCAAACCTACTAATCTATCATTGTTAATGGGTGGTAGAAAGGAGCACAACCATTCCCAATGTGATTTTACGATAGCATCATTCCCCATAGGCATTTTCTTCCAGTCTTGCTGTTTGCTATATGCAGTTTTCTTCAGACTTTCAGATAGTAGCTCAACCTCAGGCATGGGGGGTACAGTCTGATATTTACTCATTTTTTTTTGGTTTCTCTTTTAGAAGATCCAATACGCCTTGTGGTAAGATTACCTGTTTTTTATGCCCTCTTCTTAGCTTTCCTTGCCGCCCTCTTTCTACCTCTATTTGAGATAGGCTTATTTACCAACGGAACACTCATCATCAATCACTTCCACCTCTTTTTTAGCCTCCTGCTTAGAATCCATTAACCTTTTATTTCTCCTTCTTCTCTCCCTTTTGGAGAGATGACCACTCACATTGCTCTCATTTTCACTCCCAGCCGAAATTTCTACCAAAGTAGATTCCAAATTTCCATTACACACATTTACAATTGGTTTCGTTATAATATTGTCTTTTCGCATGTTAATCCCCAGGATCAACAATATTATTAACTTTAGTCATAGTATTTAGTAAGTCAGCATTATTCCTAACCTGCGCAACCATACTGTAGCATAGCCTGAGCAAAAACTTTAATGCAAAGCTAGTCGCAGTTGTATGCACCTCTAGATATTTTAGTTTACTAATATTACAATTGACACAATCATGGCATGTATTTGGCAGACTATTATCTTGAGTCTCTATATTGGCTTCCAGGGGCCCATCTGCTAATCCAGTCAAACGGGGTGAGCAAGAAAGTCCATCAGTCAATGGTATTTGGGTTATAAGTTGTACATTGGTAGTAATGCTTGGGTCAATAACATCATTATCACAGGAGACCGCATCACTCCCCAGTGCTTTCTGTTTTTCAAGATAAGTAATTTGGCCTTCCAAACTATAGCACAGATTCAAGAGTTATTGTTGTCGAATTCTGCTGATGTACAGGTCACATTATTTGAGAGAGCTTCATTTAATTCGGGTTCCGCGTGGATCATGGCTATTGCTGTTTGTTCCCCAAAGAAATCAGTAATCTTTTTTTCTTTAGAAGTAATTGTCTGTGTGCTGATTTCCACCGTGTCCATGTCACTTATAGCACTTTTAGCTCTTTTACCACCCTTAGGTTTGCTCCTAAATTTCATATTTAAGCAGAGATAAATTAGGAAATGGCAAACGGGCAGGTTCAGAGATAATCAGCAGTCACCAGCTGGTTATTTCTTAACAACAATGAAAGTTTACGTTGTCTCCAAGAGAGAGAGAGCTCTTCAATCACCAACTCTTATAATAGCCCCTTTCTCAGCGGGTAGCTCCGAGCTGGCTCAAAGATAGATAACCCGCAGTGACCAACTCAGAAACTACCAGCCGTTCAAGTAATAAGGTGCAACTTTGCTGGCTCAAAGATAGTAATCCGCAGACACCAGCCTAAATAAGACGCACCTTTCGAGAGATGAGGTGCACCAAAGAAGAGCAGCAGCAAGGCAGTTCTGCTAAATAGCAATATAACATGCGATAGCGTTGGTATGCTAGAAGTGTTTATATTTCCAAAGCATGCAACAATACATTTTTAAACATAACTTGTAATAAATCTGTTTCCTTCAACAGATGGAATGGCCAGACATTCAGTATTCTTACCTCCTTTAAGAATATTACAAAGTGAGGAGATTCAAATAGAGCAGCCAGCATTCGGCGCCCAGCACCCTGCTCCCGAACACACGCTGTCAGCACGCAGCGCTCCGCGCATGCGTGGTGTGTAAATAGGAATTCTCCACAAATTCACTGCAGTAGAAAGCGGACTTTGTCGCTGCAATGGAAATAAATGCAGATAAGAAGAGCTTTCAAGATCCAGCCGTCTGCCTCGTTAGCCGAACACACACTGGCAGCACACCGCTCAATACATTTTGATACCTAATTTTGATACCTAATTTTCAAACAACGTCCTCTGGACAATTTTTCAACATATCCTGGTTCAGTAATACCCTGGTCTAGAGAGTTGGGTCTTCCTGCGCCTTTCAGCATAATTGACTCCGCTAGGAGAGACACAGTACTCATCTTCCTCCAAAGATGAAAGTCAAATATTTCCTAAATACCTTATGGCATGTTATGGATGCACAAGTCCCTCTCATACAACTACTCAAAGAACCTAGAAAGAATAATGTTGGTGCCTTAGGGGTTCAAGAACTAAAAGGGATTCCCTTGAATTATGTTAATTCCACATTAAATAGAAATCCTCACTGCAATGAGGAATCACAAACTCCTGTCATAACCTCTCCTGTCTGTAATAGTTCTCAATACCTAAAACAGTCTAAATTAACTAAAGGTAAAACTGAACAAACTAATACCACACCATTTCACATGGACTTCATTAACCATAATGCGCATGGTACTGGGACGAGGAAGACGGGTCCAGAGGCAATGAGGATTCAAAGTGCTGTTTGTCAAAAGGTGCGGTCTAGTTGTTATAGACCAAGGCACCTGAGTGGGACATTAAAATCCCATAATGAGGCCCAGCTAGAGAGAGGGCAGGACAATGATGAAGGCGATACTGAAGGCTTTGCAGAAGACGTAGCTGCTGAAGCAGAAGTCATCTGTGTTGCAGGAGCAACCCTGGAAAGAAGAACACCAGTGGAAGCCATCGTGAAGGGTGAAGGCGAGCAGAAGTGCAGAGTACGCGCAGCAAGAAGTGGCGGGCAAGAAGAGGCCCAGCTGATGATGAGACGTGCTCCCAGTTCAGCATACGGAGTGTCGGTGAGAATGAAGCTGCAGAGGATCAACAGAGCTGCCAGAGCTCTTGGAGACCAATGCGCAACTCAACAAAAGTACACGGAAGCAGGAGAGACTGCAGACGGGAAACCGAAGACCTGCTGCAACACCTGACAGCGAGACAGAGTTGGCTAGATGTCAATGCTGACCCCAGGGCGCTCTGCATACGAAAGCCATTGAAGTGTAATGATTTTGAATACCGAACAGTTAATGAAATAAAGCAGAAGCTACAGAATTTTGAACACAGAATAATTAATGAAAGAAAGCAGAAACATCATAATTGTTAATGCCGAACAATTAAAGAAGCAGAGCAGAAGTGGCAAGAACTTCGGTTACCTCATAGGGCACTGCAATTGGGCATAGCTTATAACCAGCATTGCCAACAGCCAAGAAGTTGTGCAAAAACTACAATAAACCAACAAAGGCATAAATCCACTTTTAGGAGACACACTTTGAGGAAAGCTTATATCCCACATTGCCAACCGCCAAGAAACTGTGAAACCATGCAGGGGCAACACCAGTGCAACCCTCCCTTTTTGGGATTTCAACTGGAGAAAACTTGTAACCAAAGCTACCAACAGTCACAAGGTTGTCAAGAAGCATTTAAGAGACACTTAGGAAATGACTCTTCTATATTAAAGTATTAGTTTTGGGAAAACTGGAACACATACTTACAAAGAATCAAGAAATCCTAAGAAACGGTGGTTATTTGCAGCCCTCCTTCTGAGAGAGAGTGGTGTGGAGAATCTTGAAATCAATATTGCCATCAACGTTGAAAGTAAATTTAGGAGTTTTCTTCCTGGCATGTGAGTATACCAGGAAACGGATTGTAGTAGTTGTCCTGGCTGGCCAGTATACCACGAAACAAGAAGATGGTTTGATTAAATAAATCTGTGGTAAAAAGATATGGTGGAAAGACCTTTGTAGAATCAAACAACAATTAGCCTTATCATTTGTTTGGCTTACTATGCTATCCTGACAAAAGTAGTTTATTTGAAGAAGGTGTGCCAAGAGAAGTTGTTGTGCTATCCTGATAAAAGTGGTTCATTTGAAGAAGGTGTGATCAGCTAGTACTGGTTGAACATTTTGAAAATATCAATTGCTTTAGTTTGATCATATGTTAAGGAAGAAAGCCATTTACCTTTCAAAGAAGGATATTGTGGAAAACATCAGTTGTTTTCAATTCTGAACAAACGTATGAGGAAGACAGTTGCTGTGCCCCAGGGAAAGACACAGTGATTGGAAGATACTTTTTGTGTTACCTTAAACAGAACTTTGTTAAAATGGATCTAAGACCAAAATGAAAAATCATAAACCTCCGCGCTCAAAGGACCAACTGACATAGTCCCTACCCCTTCTAAGCTTATTAGTCACCAAAAATCAGACCAAACAAAGTTTGTTGCTGCCAAAGGTATCCTCTACAAAGCAGTCAAGAGTAACACACCAGCGTACCTGGCAGCTAAGCTCCACATATCTGGTGGTACACACTCCTTGCGCAGCAAATCGACCAACCGGCTTGAATCGCTACTCATACGCAAAGAGAGGACCCACAAACAATCCTTCTCTTGTCATGCATGCACCCTGTGGAACTCCATCTCTGTGTCGGCTCAAATGCCCCCACAAATCTCCAATTTCACAAATCTCTCAAAACATGTCTTTTTCAACAAATGACCAAGGACTAATTCCAATGGACACATATACCGATGCACAGACCTCAACTCACAGTATTGTGCTACTGTTAAAAGATGCCAGCCCAAATATTGGCTACCAATCCTCTGTACAGCACTCTGCTGCTCTCGAGCTAGGTCAGCGGTATAAACAATAAATCATTTAAAAAGAAAAACTGACATGCACAATCACTTAGCAGGCTTTAGGAAGATCAGTCAGTGAACCAGATCATCCTGCACGCCACATGCTGCCATATCAGCTGATGGGGGCAGTGTGCGCAAATATGACGTGAAGAGGGAACCAAAATAGCTGACTATTCCTCCTCCTGTATGTTGCACCATGTAAATTCCTGGAGCCACGTGTCAAGAGAAATTCTGGGCCCACCCAAACAGATTAGGAGAACCCGTTTCCTTGCTTTAAGTAGGGCTGGTGCAAAAACTTGGCGAGGTCTTTAGGATGCTTAGAGATTTTGCCTAATAAGCACCACAACAGGGATAAAGTAATAGGGAGACCTTTAATCTCTGTTAATTTGCCAACTACCTGGTCCCAGAGTGCAAAGATCACTGGACAGTCCAAAACCATGAAAAGGGTGGCCTGTGGATTACAGCCGGGAGAGTCCAAATCTTCATTAAAAGCACTGAGACAGGTCGGCGTGAGGTAGGCTGTGTGTAGGAACTTGACTTGGAGCCATCTAGGCCGAGAGTTGTGATAGAAGAAGGGGAGTTCTACACTTGGTAGCAGATGTGCTAAGCCAATAGGATACAAGAATTTGGACACTCACAATATCTCTTGAACTAAATTGTGACTTTAGATAAGAGGAACTTTAGGGGAAAGGAGCAGAACCCTAGCAATTGGAAACATGCATTTTTGGAATATTATTTTACATCATTTTTTACTACCAGAGAAACTGGTAACCTTTCTGTTTAAAAACACAGTGAACACGTATTACTTTGAGAAGAGACATCCTTAAACAGTTATCATAGGCTATTAGTGTTAGGGACAGAAGTAGGTTTTGGGGACATGACAGTGACAGACTTTTTAGTGTCGGACCTCCGGACAAAACCATTAGTTTCTTTTGAGGTAGGGAAATTCCTCTTAGCTTTATGGCTAGGGATGCATTTTCCAACCTCATTGTTATGAATAAAAATCTGTATCCAAAAATATACCAACATTGTGTCTGAGCCTTGCTTCTGCACCCATACAGTTGGTAAAATGACTCTCTATCCATAAAGCTAAGAATGCCATCTATCCCTAACGCTAAGAGGAGTTTCGCTGTCTCAAAGAAAATTGGTGAAATTGTCAGGATGTCCAAAACCAAAAAGTCTGTCACTGTTGTGCCTCAAAAGCCTACCTCTGTCCCTAATACTAATAAGTTAAATCAACTGTGCAAGAATGATCTCTTTCAAAGTACAGGGTTCATGGTAGTTCCAATGAGCAGAAAAGTTCCCAGACTCTCAGGTAATCAAAAGTGATCAAAAATAAACAATGCTCAAAAATATAACACTCCAAGGCTAGGGTCGTCCTCCTTTCCCTTAGACTTGTTCTTATTCTATTTTCCTTCCTTTTGGGCTCCTGAGCCCTGCAGTTTCTCAGGCAAATGTCACTGGATAATTCACAAGAATATGCTTCTCAAATTCACAGTCCTTTATCCCACCAACTTGGCACACTTCCCCACCAAGAGTAGGATTCTCTTTCTCTCACAGGTTCCCAAACCCTTTTATTCTCGACTTCTCATATGGTTGCGGGTCCCAGACCGGCAAATCGTTATCGTATCTGCTTGAATCACTCTCCTAGCAAACATATGATTCCTGTTGCTCTATCTTGGTTATTCTTGGGACCCCAGACCATTTTATACTTTGAATTGAATATGGGTGCAGGTCCCATACTCACAATGTCCTCTCATGGTCCCAGACCCCAGGCCTTCTGTCATGGCCACAGGCCCCAGAACACAAAAACCACACCATCTAGTGATGGGGCAATGGGTCACTTGACTCACCTATGTCCCTTTGGAACCCATAAGCACAGGGGCCCTGGCTGGACTCAGTCCTGGCGCCAGGCTCATATAGAGATGTGAGCAGGAACACTTTATTTCAGTGCAGGAGTGCTTTTATTTTACAAGAACTTTCCAGGAGCTGAAAGCCTTTATTCCAGAGAAATTCCTCATGTGCTGACTCATCGGGTGTGGCAGGGTGTAGCAGGCAGGCTGAACCTGGTGGGCGTGGCTTCAGAAGCTCAGCTATATAAGCTGCTCCATCCTTAAGGCCGGTGCTTCGCGTTACTTTGGACTCGCGTGCAACGTGACGCTCACCGCCGCTTGGACCAGTTTACTTACCTTTGAAACCAGGCATTCTCCTGCATACTCACCTCCTAGAAACCGGTGCTTCATTGCTTCTTCTGCAGACTCATCTCCTGACATCCAGTGATATTGATCCCGACGCCGCAGCACTGCACTCTGCATGCATGAACTCAGACCCTGTAAAGAAGAAGGACAAGGTTAGAACATCTGTCCTAGGGCCGTGCCACATTTGAACCCCGCGCACCCCCTAGTTAACAATTTACCAGCTACTGTCCCGCTGCAGCTTCGTTCCTCATTCCCTCCGGCTGCTCCCTCGAGCTCCGCAGCTTCTGCTGGGCCGTCAACATCACCTGCAAGGGAAGAAACCAAAAGAGCAAACATCAAAAGTGGAACGGACAGCAATACAAGACAACAAACTTTACAATACAATAAAAACAGATGAGGAAAGATAAAGGCAAACAGGAACACTTACCTGAAGTATAGTGGCTTAGTCTCAGCAGGACTGGACTACCATGTGCAAGGGACCAGTGAAGGAACTCTGTCCAGATCATACAAGCGCCCCTGCCAGAAGCAGCAGGACGCAGTGCTTGCCAAAACTAATCAACAGGAGCAGTCCTGAGCAGCATCACCTATTACCACCAGTCACCACATAAGCGCAGAGGGCGAAGTCGGACCTGAGCAACATCACCCCCGGGAGGGCTGCAACCGTGCCCCAATGCCTACGCAGAGATCTGGTGAGCGTAACAGAACGCAAAGCCTCTTCGAATCTCTGCCTGGGTGTTATGGGAACTTCTGAAACGGACCAGTTGGCCCGATTACTGGCAGAGTTACAGGCTGAAGTTCATGCCTCAAGACAGGAAACCAATGCCCTAAGGAGGGATCTAATTGTGAACCGGGAGTGGAGAGATGAACTAGCAAGGCAAATACTCCAGGCACAAGCAGGCCAGGTCCCACTGCCGGGGTATGCCCCTGCTGCTGTGCCTCCACAGCCCACGCCAGTACGGGTGGTTCTTCCAGGGGGGGTCCCTTGGCCCCACCAGAACGCTTCACAGGCGATCCGAATAAGTATGCCATCTTTATGAATCAGTGTCGCCTACATTTCTTGTGCACACCTGGGGCATTACCCAACGATCAAGCGAGAGTGGCATTTGTACTCTAATATTTGGGAGGTAGTGCAGCGGACTGGTCAATACCCTTGGTAAACCAGGATGATCCTTTGCTTCAATACTTCAGAGGTTTCCAGCGTGAAATGGAGAAACTATTGGCACGCCATACTCAAGGGCGGCCTTTGGACAATGAACTGTTATCACTATGGCATGGTAATCAAGACTTACTAACATATATCACTTCCTTCAATCTTCTGATAGCACAAACTAACTGGCCAGAGGAGAAAAGACCTACGCTCTTTTAACAAGGCTTGCGAGGGGAACTTAGGGACGTATTAGTCCAAGTAGTAAATCCCCCGGAAAGATGTGCTGAATACATCGACCTGACAGTGCAGCTCGATCACAGATTTCAGGATAGGAAGATGGATCGGACCAAGGCCGAGGGGCAGTCGGTCTACGTGCGACCCCGTGAGAATCAAACCAAATCACACGATCAGTCTGAGCCAATGCTAATCGGAGGCTTGCAGAACCCACTCACCAAGGCAGAAAGGGAGAAAAGGAGACCGCAGCAGCTTTGTTTGAACTGTGGTAAGGCAGGTCACTATCTCAGAGAATGCCCGGTGAAATCACCCAGGAAAGCAGTTAGAGCAACTGACAAGGGTGAAGAAGAAGAACAGGACTCGGGGAAACTCCAACGCCCGACAAGCGTAGGGATCCTCTTGTTGAGCGGTGAAAAGGAACCTATACAGACCTCACATCTAGTTATCCCAGCGCTCCTGGTAAACCACAACCAACCGTTGAAAATACATGCCTTGGAGGCATACATTAACAGTGGGTCTGTGGGAAATTACATGGACCAAGATCTGGCTACCAAGATAGGCCTTCCTCTCCGACAGAAGCAGGTTTCGGAAAACGTCACAGCAGTTGATGGATCTCCGCTATCATCCGGCCCAGTGACGCATTACACTGAGAAGGTCACGCTTCTGTGTCAGGATGGTCACTAAGAGGACATCACCTTTGATCTCATCGGCGCTCCTCAGTTCCAGATGATATTGGGAATGCCTGGCTTTAGACCCACAATCCCAGGATTGGCTGCGTAAACGAGTTCTGACCTTTCCCCAAGACTGCACCGACACCTGTTATAGCAAGGGATTCTCATTAAAAGGTCTTACCAACCCAGGTTCGTCGGAGAAAGAAACCATACTGGGCCTCACCAGTTCACTACCACATGAATACCTGGATTACCAAGATGTCTTTCAAAAAGAGCAAGCAAACCCCCTACCTCCGCACAGACCGTATCACTGCCAAATTGATCTGGTACCTGGAGCTCAAGTTCCCTGCAGCCAGATTTACGCCCTAACAGAACAGGAAAACCAGCATCTAAAAACCTACCTCGATCAGTATCTGGCAAATGACTTAATTTGTCTGTCCAAGTCCCCTGCATCCTCGCCCCTCTTTTTTGTTCCTAAAAGGAGGGAGACCTGAGAACTTGCATTGACTACAGAGCACTTAACCAGATCACGGTAAAAAACTGGTAACCGTTACCGCTTATCCCCGACCTCTTGCATCAAGTCAAAAACGCTCAGATATATACAAAACTAGACTTACAAGGGGCTTACCATCTAGTAAGAGTCGAGAGGAAGACGGCTTTTCGCATGAAATATGGTCTTTATGAATAACAGGTTATGCCCTTTGGACTATGTAATGCCCCGGCGGCGTTCCAATTTTTCATGAATGACGTGCTCCACGAACTCTTGGATGTCTGCACTCTTGTCTATATTGATGACATTCATATTTATTCGACCACCAAGGAGGACCACGTCAACCATGTCCGGGCAGTTTTGGAAAAACTGCGGCAACACCGGCTATATGCCAAATTGGAGAAATGCTTCTTTCATGTGACAGAGGTAGATTTCCTCAGCTTTATTGTCGCACCACGGGGCATACACATGGACCCGCACAAGGGACGCTATCCTTATCTGGCCCTCACCGACAACCATAACGGGAGTACAGAGTGTACTCGGGTTCGCCAACTTTTCTCGCTGGTTCATTCCCGGGTTCTCCCAGATCGTCCACCCAATCGCCTCTTTACTACAGAAAAATGAACAATTTAATTGGTCCGCAGAGGCAGAGAAAGCCTTACAGGAGCTAAAACAAGCATTTACCACAGCATCAATTCTACCGCATCCTCGACCAGAACTACAATACGCGGTCGAAACTGATGCTTCCAACATAGCAATGGGAGCAGTCCTGTCACAACGAGACCCCGAAACTGGTCCGTTGCATCCCGTGGCATTCTGGTCTCGCAAGTTTTCAGCCACTGAATTGAATTATGCAATCACTGATATAGAACTGCTAGCAATTAAGGCAGCGTTCAAAGCCTGGAGACGTTATCTTGTTGGAGCTAGACATACAGTCACCGTTGTCACGGATCATCGCAATCTACAATAACTGGACACCGTTAAAGCGCAATCATCACGCCAACACTGCTGGGCTCTATTCTTTGCAGAATACGACTTTGTCATCACCTATAGACCCGGAGTATGCAATGGAAAAGCGGACGCCCTGTCTCGCATGAGTGAGGGAGAAAAGGCATTCACTACACCAGACCCCATGGGCATCATCCCTGAAAGACGAATCCCATGCATGACTGTCGCCACCACCACTCTAGACAACTTAAAATCTGACCTGCAACACTTGATGAGTCCACCAGCGTAACAGGAATGGCTAGGGAATGGAGACCGGTATACGATCGTGGACAACCTACCATACTACCAAGGAAGATTGTACATCCCGGATAAGAAATTACAGAATGAAATCATCGCAAACTTTCATGATTCATTATTAGAAGGGCATCCGGGAATAGCCAAAACCCAAGCTAAAATAATGAAAAATTACTCGTGGCCAACTTGGTGAAAGGACATTGTCCAGCTCATCGCAACCTGTGGCACCTGTGCACAACACAAGTCCCAAAAACAAAGTCTCACCAGTCTGCTACGTCCTTTAGAAGTACCCCCATCACCTTGACATACGCTATTAATGGATTTTTATTACAGACCTTCCCTCCTGTAACGGATACAATACCATCTTAGTCGTCGTAGATCTGTTTTCCAAAATGGCCCACTTTATTCCCCTGAAAGGTCTCCCAACTGCTTCTACTCTGACTACCATGTTTTTGGAACAGATCGTCCGTCTACACGGGTACCCATCAATATTGATATTAGACCGAGGAACTCAGTTTGCATTCTGGAAAAGGTGTTGTAAAATTGCCAAAATCGATCTCCGCTTATCTATAAGCCATCACCCCCAAACCGACGGCCAGACCGAACGGACTAACCAGACCCTCGAGCAATACATAATGTGTATGCTGCAACAAACCGAGGATACCTGGAAGGACATACTTTGGTTAGCAGAATATGCATATAACAACTCCACTCACACCAGTACGTGACAAAGCCCATTCTACATAGTGTACGGTCGACATCCACAGACATCCGTTTTGGACCCACTCGGTTCATTAGAAATATCCGCTGTAACGACCTTACACAAAACCATCACCCAGGTTTTTAAGGAAGCATCAGAGCATCTTGCCTGAGCCAAAGAGAAACAGAAGCAGTTTGCAGATTGGCACCGAAGAGAAGCTCCCAACTACCAAGTCGGAGACCAGATTTGGTTAGCATCCAAAAACATTCCCCTGAAAGGACCACGGGCGTTCTGTCCCAGATATCTGGGACCCTACACTATCAAGGCTGTGATCAACCCTGCGGCAATGAAATTAGAATTACCGACCCACATGCGGATCCACCTGGTGTTTCATGTCTCCCTCCTAAAACCATTGAGACCAGGTACGAGGATCGATACTCCACCGGATCCCGAAATAGTTGAAGGAGAACCAGAATACGAAGTTAAATGGATCCTAGACTCTAAGATGGTCCCGTCCAAGTTATACTACCTTATAGAATGGAAAGGTTATGGGCCCCAAGATCGGACCTGGGAACACAGTGAGCATGTCCACGCTCCACAATTAATCAGGCAGTTCCACCGCAATAACCCCACTAAACCAGGGCCAGGGGAAACCACCCATGAGAAGGGCCTTGAGGGGGAGTGCTGTCATGGCCACAGGCCCCAGAACACAAAAACTACACCATCTAGTGATGGGGGCAATGGGTCACTTGCCTCACTTATGTCACTTTGGGACCCATAAACACAGTGCCAGGCTCATATAGAGTTGTGAGCAGGAACACTTTATTTCTGTGCAGGAGTGCTTTTACTTTATTTCAGTGCAGGAGTACTTTTATTTTACAAGAACTTTCCAGGAGCTGAAAACCTTTATTCCAGAGAACATCCTCATGTGCCGACTCGTCGGGTGTGGCTCCCTAGGCCTGGTCTTCATGTGCTGACTCATCGGATGTGGCAGGGTGTGGCAGGCAGGCTGAACCTGGTGGGCATGGCTTCACAAGCTCAGCTATATAAACTGCTCCATCCTTAAGGCTGGTGCTTCACGTTACTGTGCACTCGCGTGCATCGTGACGCTTACCGCCGCTTGGACCAGTTTACTCACTGTTGAAACTAGGCGTTCTCCTGCATACTCACCTCAAGGAAACCGGTGCTTCATTGTTTCATCTGCAGACTCATCTCCTGACATCCAGTGATCTTGATCCCAAAGCTGCAGCACCGCACTCCACATCCACAAACTCAGACCCTGTGAAGAAGAAGAAAGACAAGGTTACAAAATCCGTCCTAGGGCCGCACCACATTTGAACCCTGCGCGCCCCCTAGTTAACGACTTACCAGCTACTGTACCGCTGCAGCTTTGTTCCCCATTCCCTCCGGCTGCCGCCTTGAGCTCTGAAGTGGAACGGACAGCATTATAATACAACAAAAACAGACAAGGAAAGACAAAGGCAAACAGGAACACTTAACTAAAGTATAGTGGCTTAGTCTCAGCAGGACTCGAATACCACGTGCAAGGGACCAGTGTAGGAATTCGGTCCAGATCATACAAGCGCCCCTGCCAGAAGCAGCAGGACGGAGTGCTTGCCAAAACTAATCAACAGGAGCAGTCCCGAGCAGCATCAACTATTACCACCAGTCACCACATAAGCGCAGAGGGCGAAGTCGGACCCGAGCGACCTCATCCCCGGGAGGGCTGCAACCGTGTCCCAACGCCTCCGCAGAGACCAGGTGAGCGTAACACCTTATTCTCGCTTCTGCTTTCACCACCTTGCTTCTCTGGACCTCTAGCACCTCTCGGGTATCCTGCATACCTGTTTGTCTCTTTTGTGCATGTAGCAGCATTTCCCGAGCTGCTGTGCTGCTTCACGAGGCTCCGGTAGCTTTTGGGTAACCGGCAGAATCTGCAGCGGATCTGCAGATGTCTGATTATTCCCAGCTGTGCGTCCTCTCTCTCTGGCATTTTTCCACAGCCTGGGGTGCCTATAGGTTAAACTCAGCAGCAGCCCAAGCAATCCTTTAGTCCTGGACCACGTTCGGGTTCTTCTTATCCTCCGTTCACAGCTTCCCTTTCAGCTCGACTCTGCTGGGCTGGTGCATGGCTCCCTCAGTTCCTCCTCTGAGGGCAGCTCTTGCTTAGTGTCTCAGCTGAGCTGTCTTTGGACTCCTGTACTGGGTTGTTGAATTGCTCTGGGCCAATCATATACTGAGAGAAGCTAGACCGGTCATTCTTCTTCTCTAGAGTGATCCTCGGACTCCCGGTCCTCTTCTTCACAGTATTTGTTTTAAAACCCTGCCTAGCATAATCTGTATTCTTTGGTGTTTTAGTCTTCTCAAGTATATTAGGTAGACCGACTTTACAACGAACACATTGGCTCTATCTAAAGAGGTGGAAGGAGGATTTGGTATTCGAAAAGGGGTTGGGTGTATTGAAGCGGGGGCATACCATGTTCTCATAGAATGGTTGTCCCCAATCCCATAAGGGCCTTTCTTCTACATGCGATCCTCCCTTGGTGCACCACCCCAAGGGGACTAGTGTTCTGTAGATGCACCGCCCTGGCCCCATGGGAAAGGTTTCCTCCTAGAGAGACCTCTAGGGAAGTGTGCTAAATTGGTGGAGTAAAGATCTGTGAATTTGAGATGCACATTCTGTGAATTACCCAGTGACATTTGCCCGAGAAATCGCAGGGCTCAGGCACTCAAAAGGAAGGAAAGTAGAACAAGAACAAGTCTAGAGAAAAGGAGCATGACCCTTGCTTGGAATGTTATATTTGTGAACATTCTTTATTTTCATCACCTTTGATTACCCGATAGACAGGCACTTTTCTGTTGGTTGGAGCTACTGTGTACCCTTTACTTTCAGAAGAGATCATCCTTGCACAGTTGATTTAAGTTATTAGTTTTAGGGACAGAGGTAGGATTTTGAGACACAGCAGTGACAGACTTTTTGTTTTCGGACATCCTGGCAATTTCACTAGTTTTCTTTAAGGCAGGGAAACCCCACTTAGCTTCTGGAATCGAGAGGCATTTTTCCAACCCTTTCTTGATCAATAAAATGTTGTACCCAAAGGTATGCTTCCATTGTGTCTGAGCCTTACTTCTGTACCCTTATATATGGTGTCAGAGGTGGGATCATACCTGGTTGCTACAAACTGGTGGACCCTTACTTTTACTAAACTTGGTGAGCATACTAATAATCCCTCACCAATTCCTTTACAACAAATCCTCAAACACCTAATTTCCTTCTTTTTCCAAATAGGTTTTACTAATGAAATTCTTACTAACTGGCAAACCCATATGAATAGTAAGTTGGATCTCCTGAACTCTAGCCCCATGATTGATATACCCAGAAAAGGATTGCCTAACATCATTTATTCCGGCAGTATGTAATCAACCTCAAAATCTGTGACCAATGAACCACACTTCAGCGGGTCAAGATCAGAAGATCCGGGTCGGGTTGGAAGTTATGTACTCCATACCCATCTTAGTCCATGGATGGGTGTCTCCTTTCAGCCGTTAACCTCCCATGCCTTTCTTCTGGTAAGGAAAACCGTGGAGGGGAACAGCTATAATCTTTTTTTGTCCACAAGACTATATGGTTCCCGCTAAAGAAAAGATTATCATCTCTTTAGACATACATGTAAACCTCACTACTAGCTTGGTGGCCTATATTATGCCTCTCGGGCAAACTAGCCAGAAGAGAAAGAACAAGCTACTATCCCTCGTGTCCAGTAGAGAAGAAATACAATTTGTCCTCCGAAACTTCTCATCGTTCCCAGTTAAAATCTGTGGGAAACCTGACATATTAGAATATATGGGAATTGCCCTCCAACAAGACCCATGAAGGGAAAAAAGGAGGATCATGTTGAGAATCTGGAGAGAATAGAATGCCCCAATTTGTTTTTCAAACCTTCGAAGGAGAAGATTGATTATGGTCAGACCAAGCAAGGGATGACATCCTCACATTTGTCACATAGCCCATAAAGGCATGTTTGGAGCATATGGCTTGCTTGACCCCAGAAACGTGTGCATTTTGTTCCACACTAACAAAGTGCACCTCATTGGATCAAATCCGCATTCCTCCTTCACAGATCAGATATTAGCAGTCAAGCGTACCACACCAGCATACCTGGATGCTACCTCCACATAACTGATGGCACACGCTCCTTGTGCAGCAAATTGACCAACCGGCTTGAATCACAACTCATCCGCAAAGAGAGAACCCACAAATAATCTTTCTCTTGTCACGCACCCATCCTGTGGAACTCGATCCCAGTGTCGACTCGAATGCCCTCACAATTGTCCAATTTCGCAAATCTCTCAAAACATGGCTTTTTCAACAAATGACCAAGGACTAATTCCAATGGACACACTTACCGATGCACAGACCTCAACTCACAGTACTGTGCTCCTGTTAAAAGATGACAGCCCAAATGCTGTCTACCCACATTCTGTACAGCACTCCGCTGCTCTCAGGCTAGGTCTGCACTTAAAACTGTAAATTAATAAATACATTAAAAAAACCTGCCATATACAATCACTTAACAGCCTTTAGGAAGATTAGTCAGCACAGCAGATCATCCGGCATGCCTGATGCTATCATTTAAACTGACAGGTCAATGTTCGCAAATATGACCTGAAGGGGGGACCAGATATCTGTGGGTGCAGCCGAATAGGGAGCTTAGCCGACTATTCCTCTTCCTGTATGTTGCACCATGTAAATTCCTGGAACCACGTGTCAAGAGAAAATCAGGACCCACCCAACAAGGTTAGAAGAACTTGTTTCCTAGGTTTAAGTAGGATTGGGCTAAAAAAACGTAGAGAGATCTTTAGGATGCTTAGAGATTTTGCATAACAAGCACCCCAACGGGGATAAAGTAAAGGGGAGCCCTGCAATCTGTTAATTTTCCAACTACCTGTTCCCAGAAGGCAAAAAGCACTGGGCAGTCCCAATACATGGAAAGGGTGGCTAAGGGGTGATTACAGCAGCGAGAGTCCAAATCATCATTAAAAGTACATTTGTTGGAGGCCACCTGGGGACGTAAAGAGTATGGTCCACTGAGTGCTTCACTCTCCCGTGACGGTCCCTAAAAGTGGCCTAGACCCCACTTTTCACCCCCCCGCGTGCAAGTGACCCCAGGACGCTGAAGCAGCTCGGGCCCCCCGCACCTCCGGTCCAACATCGGTGCAAATCCGTGGAGGAAGTATGGAGCTGGGCCCGCGACGTCTGTTGTTGGAATGTGAAAGTGAAAGTCAGCTGCCTCGACTGAGGGATGCAACGTGGGATCGTTGGAGGCCCTCCCGGACCCAGCATCAGCGGAAAGGCGGTGTTTCGAGGTAAGTGTTGCCCCCCCTAAACACACTCCGAGGATCCGTAGGGCCCTCCAACTTGGACACCCCATAAGAGCACATGGCGAGGGTGCACGGCCAACTTCAGCTCTGATTTAGGGCCATCACCCGGGCCCAACTGATTTCCTCGGGTGAGGACAGAGAAGAGAAGTGATAGAGAAATAAGGAGCAGTACTTTCACCAGTGCGGGGAGGAGGTGTGGGCCCCCTACCCAGTGGCATGTACCCGCCCCCCCCCTGGAAATGAGGATGCCGATTTGAAGGGGAGCGAGGAAAGGGAGAGCTGCCAGCCTCCCTTTCACAAGCAGTCCGGGGGGGCGCGGTGAGCCGGACTGAGGCACCTGGCCACCAGAGCAATCGCCAGTAGGGAGGCCCCTGAGGGCGTTGCAGCACCAGGAGGGCCCACAGAAGGCAGCACACAGTTTGTACCCTCCCTCATCACCGCAGAGAGAGAATGGGCAGTAGTCACAACAGTGGGGTCAGGCAGTATGGGCCCCCTACCAAGGGGTGTGTGCCCGCCTTCCGCCTCCCTGACCTCCCTCAGACAGAAGGAATCTCCAGCCCTGAGGATTCGGGAGAGAAAGGCGGTCCCAGCTCAGGTTGGACCCTGTTTTGTGGCGGGAACAGCCCCATCGCCAGTTGAAGAATTGCAGGTGCGGGGCTACTTAGAGGGTGGTGTTGTCCCCTGGCTGTGTCAAAACGGTCCGGACTCCTCCTTGTGATAAAGGAAGCCATCCTGCCTGCCTGCGCCCTAGGAGACACGAAGGACAAGGCACAACACTGATAATACCGAGAGACTCACGCTACCCACACCAGGAGGCAGGTGTCATGGCCACAGAACAAGGACCACAAGCTCCATCACATTAAGGGTCCAGTTGGACCGAGTCCTGGCGCCTTTGGTGCAAGGCTCATGAGAAAGTCCTCCCCTGCAGGGCCTCCAGGCGCATCCAGGTCGGGCATGGCCATAGGAATACATTGGGCTGCACGTGCATCTTCTGGTAGTGGCAAGGTGGGACCAGGTTTATAGTCATATAATCAAATGTCAAAATGTGGAAAGTCATAATCTCGAAAAAAAAAAGTTGAAAACAAAAAAGTAGAATTTTTTTTTTTTTATTACGTTTTTTATTTGAAATGGGGGGGTTCCCTCCCAACCCCCCTTTTTTGAATTTTTGTTTTGTTTTACCCATTTTTTTTATTCCCGGACACCAAAAAAAATATAAATAAAAAAATAAAAAATGCGACTTTTTCTTTCTCCAACATTATTGTTTTCGAGATTATGACTTTCGACATTATTGATTGGATATTTTGACTGCACACCGTGGGACCACAAGGCAGAGGAAAGGGGTGTGGCTAGGGTCAGGCTATTTAAGCATGCCCCACCCGCGTGCAAGCGCTTGGCGTTAGTCTGCTTATGGCAGCGTAACGCTCACCGCCGCCTGAAGCGCTTCTTACCCGATTCCAGTAATACCAATGCCTGCAGCACATCGTACCTGATTCCAGAAGTCACCGCAGTCGGAGCAAGCGCCTCCTTACCTGTTCCGGGTTTCCAACACTTATCTTAGCCAGCATCCTCGCGGATCCCGCCATCCATCACCCACCGGCAGATCTTCGGATAGCTGCTTCCCGTCTGACTTCGCCAGGCCATCCCTGCAGGAGAAAACAACAACTAAGGTTAGAAACAACATAAACACATTACGCTAAGGTCGCGCGCAACACAATCCTCGCGCTTAACCTTAGAACCAAACTTACCATTTATTTGGGACATCGTAAACTCCTCAGATCTCCATTGGGGCTCGCTTTGAACACTGCTACTCCGCTGGGCCTCATCACCTATTGGGGAGAAGGAAAGACATTACAAGAGATACGGACAATAATCACGGAAAAAAGACATTGCAAAGAATAAGGACAATAATCATTGTTGAAGAACACTTACCTTTGAAGTGGATCAACCACAGCCGATCTGGGCGCCACGTGCAGGGACCAGTGAAGAAACTAGGTCTATCTAAGGCGCCCCTGCAGCTGTGAAGCAAGACGGAGAGCTCACCCTCATAAATAAACAGGTGAGGCTATATGGGTAAACACATGCTCACCACACTCTGGGAAGAAGGGTTCGAGGGAAACCACAGCCATATCACAGCATTCTCACGGCCTCTTGTATTCTCGCAGGGGCAGTATCAACAACCAGCGCAGTCCACCACACAGGAGCAGGGGAAGGATCCTGACCCAGGGGAGCCAGTTCCAGGGAGGGCTGCAACCGTGCCCCAACGTCCCTGCAGAGACTAGGTGAGCGTAACAGCGGGAAAGAGCCGTAAAGGCCCCACTAACATAAAGGGGAATCTGGGCAGGACCGTGGTCGGACCTCCACTCATAGACCCGGACTCTCATGGCTATTCTTATTGCACATGGGCAGGAGGTCGAAACTAGCCAGTTTTGAATACGTACCAAGGAAGTCGGGACCCCCCACAGGGCGATATGTCTTCCGGGAGAGATGAGACCGCGGCAACCAAAAAAGACGTTGCAACACTCGAATCGACAAAATGGAGGAGAGATTGGAGGAGGTGGAGCACAATCAATCTTCCCTGGACACCCTAGAGACTGAAATGGATGTTCACATGTCTGAAATGGAGAGAAGAGAAGCAGAGGTTATGTTGAAGTTGGATGACCTCGAAAACTGTGAAAGACGTAATAACCTGAGAATTTTCAGAATTCCAGAGAGAGAGGGGGAGTCTGAGCTGGACCAAAGGAGAACCTTACATGAAGTCACGAAACTCATCTTCAAGGACGACTCCATTGACAAAGCAAAAATCGAGAGGATGGTCATCAAAAGGGCCAAAGTCAGTCTTGGTCCGCTTTCCCGGTACAGATGGGGGTTTCCGTCCTCCATCACGTTTGAGGTTGACGGATATAAACACAAACGATCTACTGTGGAAGAAATTCACAGGGTCATGAGGGAGCTCGTGGGGGAAGCCTTAGAGGCCGTGGCTCCCCGAGATCCTATAGAAAAGGGGTCAGGTAACAGGAGTGTCAACGGCCCTAGAAGACAGAGAATGCCTGCATCCCAGAAGTTTAGAAAGCTGAACGCATCTCTCACAGCAGAGACCTGAAATGACTTTGGTGTAGTATGTGGCAGTGAACAGCCCGGCTGTGTCCCACACAAGTTGAGGGGACTGAAGGTGGGGGGAACGGATGGGGTCTGCTGTAAACTCATTATTGTAATTTTTTGCAGAAGTATAGCATTACGGGGTGGACGCTCAGAACGACCAGGAGTTAAAAAGGTATGTGATTTTCTTGAGGGGGTATAGAAGTATTGGGGGCTCTGGAGTAAGTGCTTTGCTCTGATGGGTTCCGTCTGAACAGGTCCAACTGGTTGTCCGGTCTCGACCTGGTGAAGTTAACTGGGGAGAGCCAGGCACCTATGGGGAATTGGGAGGACGGGGTTAGGGCTGGAGGGGGAGGAAGGAGGGAAGGGGGACCTTGGTACAGGTTTTCTTCTTTTGGGCTACCCTTCTTTACAGATATTCAAACAGGCACGGGGAGGGTCACCAGGTGGGAAGGAGGATCCTCCAGTAGTGGGGTTGCATGATGTCAGTCACAACTGGTGGGCTGCGTGTTGACCGCCTGACAATCGGCACCCTCAATGTTAAAAGGCTGAACTCCCCGACGAAACGGTCACTGGTGCCAAGGGAATTCCAGAGAGCTGGATTAGATATCCTGTTCCTACAGGGTACTAGGTTCATTAAGGGAGAGGAATGGAGGATCCCGTCAGGAGTGGTAGGCCAAGAATACTGGGGATCTGGTCCTCTAAGGAAAACGGGGTGGGTATCATAATAAGCAGAGCACTTAAGGTGGAGGCCTCTAAGATCTGGTTTGACGTAGAGGGTGGGGCCCTCCTGGTCTCGGGGACCATTAAGAAGGTGCGCTTCACACACTTCACGATCTACCCCCCCCTAACACCAGGGAGAACTAAGATTCCTGAAGTCCATCCCATCCATCCCATCAAAAATAATGCTTGAGAGCGCAGGACACCTTATTTTGGGAGGGGACTTCCATATTTGGGCTGATCGTTCCCCAACGAACAAGATACGCCAAGGCCTGGATACAGGGAGATCAAGGATACAATGAAAGTGTATGGGTGGAGGGACATTTGGCAGCAGTTCCACCAACAGGAAAGGGGGTACACCTTCTACTCGGCCCCCCATGGTACCTTTACAAAGATTGACTACATGTATATTTCGAGGGACCTATGGGAGGACACACTGGGCTCAGAGATTCACCCTATCGCCTGGCCGGACCACAACATGGTATTGGTCAATCTGGGATGTGGGGGAATGTGCCCCAAGGGTTCGAGGTGGAGGTGCAATGAGTCCCTGTGGAGAGACCCTGTGTTTCTCACGGAAATGACTAAAGAAATTGAGGAATAATTTCACACCAACCACACAGGAGAGGTGAAGAAAAGAATAGTTTGGGAAGCAGGGAAGGCCACTTGGAGGGGGATTCTTATTAGGGTGGGAGCTAGGAAAAAGCGAGAGCAAGCACTAATTGAAGATAGGCTGTGGAAGGAGATAACACTACTCGATAGGCGGCCGCATGAGTCATCAGAGTTGCGTGAAGAGAGTATTTTGGAGGCTAGGGGGAAAAGAGAGGAACTGAGGCTCCTGGAGGAAGGGAAAATAACCTGCAACCTGTAAATTCTGAAGCAGAAATTCCACGAGAAAGGGGACAAGGCGGATGCACTCCTGGCAGCTAGACTAAGAGGGCAGCGGGCTGAAAGATGGGTTACTGAAATTGAAGGGAAGGATAAAGTACACAGGTCCTCCTCAGAAGGGATTTGGGAGACCTTTGCTTCCTTTTATGAGAAACTGTATGAGTCCAAATCGGGGGGGGGGGAGGGAGGGTGACGCAGATGCATACTTAGTAGACAGATATCTCCCAAGACTGTCAGATGTCAAAGCCGGTATACTAGAGGCCCCTATAACGGAAGAGGAAATCAGGAAGGCTGTGGGGAGGTTGCCGCTGGGAAAGGCCCCAGGGTGGGATGGTTTCTCTTCTGGGTTTTATAAATCGTTCCTCCCTGTACTACTCCCATTTATGGTGGAACTATTCAATGATATTTTGTTACACTGGTAGGGCTCTGGAGTTCTTCGCCCTAGCGCTTATTTCGGTAATACACAAGAAAGGGAAGAACCCCTGGGTGTGTGGTTTCATAACGTCCCATCTCCCTCCTAAACATAGATGCCAAAATCTACACCCGGGTATTAGCGGCCAGGTTAGAGGGGTACATGCCAAGACTGATTCATCCAGACCAGATTGCTTTCTTTAAGGGACGTCAAGGAGCCGACACAATGAGGAAAACTTTACACCTAATGCATGAAGCCCAGGGGCTCTCGGGGAACCCCTCTCCCCCCTTGGTAGATGCTGAGAAGGCATTCGATAGGGTGGAGCGGGGGTTCCTCAGAACAGTGGTCACTAAATGCAGTATTGGAGAAAGATTTCTCTGGGGAGTTATGGCAGTGTATTCCTCCCCCAAGGCATGTGTAACAGTAATGGGGGTACTCACGGTGGTTTGGTTTGGAAAGGGGTACCAGGCAAGGCTGCCCCCTCTCACCAATGCTGTTCGCCCTCTCTGTTGAAACTCTTGCGCAGAAGATTAGATTGGACCCCGAGTAGAGGAATTCCCGGTGGGAGACGAGACCTATAAGGTTGCCCTTTACGCGGATGACATACTCGTACACATAAGGAACCTCCTGTTCTCCGTACCAGCCGTGATCTAACTGATTGAACAATACGGCTCCATGGCGGGATTCAAAATTAACAGGGCGAAATCGGTCCTCTTCCCTTTGGATAGGAGGAAGGGCGGGGAAGTGAGGCCATTTGGATCCCTCGGCTTACAGGTCAACCTACATAGGGGATTTATTTGGGGCAAACTCGTTCCCCACTCCCCATCGTCCCCCCTCCCCCTGATGGCCAAAATTAAGACTGACCTGGAAAAATGGAGCAAATTAACAATATCATGGCTGGGGCGCCTAAATGCTGTTAAAATGGTGGTTCTCCCGAGGATCCTTTATCTGTTCCAGATGCTACCCATTCGGATACCAGACTCATTCTTTAGGGAAATAAGGGGGTGCCCTATCTAGGTTTCTCTGGCAGGGGAAGAGAGAAGTACTAGTCCTGCCCAAAGAAAGAGGGAGTCGGCCTACCGTACATTAAACTTTACTACAAAGCAGCCCAGTTTAGGGTCCTTATACCTCATTTTAGGGCCCAAAAGGATCTTCCGTGGGTCTCATTGGATAACCTTCAGTTGTGCCTGCCCGCAGTCGGGAATGGCTATGGGTGCCGAGAGGTAAGCTCCCTCGCAGAATTCGGGAACACCCGTTTGTGGGAACTATTTGGGACATTTGGTGACAAGGCGCAGACATGAAAGGGGTCACAACGTGACCCTTACCATTAGGTCATCTCTGGGTACTGGGTGTCAGGGTGGCTATTCAGAAATGGTTTGAGGTGAGATTGGAGAGGATTAGCCATCTTTGGAGGGAGGGTAGCTTCATCAATATAACAAAAGCTAGAGACCAAGTAGCAATATTAGGTCACACAGCCGCTCTCTTTTGGGCCCAATCTGGGTACGTAGTTATTCAAAGTTCAAAGCAATATGATCAGGTATCAAAAATGTATAATGCTTAATCAAAAAAATAGATGAGTCTGTTTCATGGTTGAGTATCCAAAATGATTGTTTATCCAAAAGAAATTCAAAACAAAAAATGTCACTAATGAATTCTTAGTGAGGGAGCAATTGCCACAATCCATACATAATTCAGACTGAAATATGCCAATGCATTTCGGAAATCATTTCCTTCTTCAGGGCAAGTCTAGTAATCAGAGTGGATATGTACAAAACACACACATTAACATCATAATAAGCACATTTGTTGTAATACCAATCAGCAGTGTTTTCAATAGTTGGTGGATAGGAAAGACAAAATAAGAATACCCTATAAGTGATATGAAATGTAAATCAATAGCAACATAAGGCAATGAAGTTTAGTTTTACCTTATTGGTGTGGCAAATGGTGTAGAACAAAGCGTACGTGCCCACAGAGGGATGGGCCAACAGCAATGTCGTGGATAGCAGGGGTTAATATAAAATCCAATTATGTTCGTAACAAATCGAATCTAGTAATCAAAAAAGAGGATCAGATCAGATGCCTTGTCATTACTGGCATACGCTTGTATTTAATAAGGTAAAAGCGATGAAATATACCTTTAAGCGCGTGGAGCGTGCAGATCCTCCTGTGTGTGGCTTCACTGCAGTAACTCGGACTGCCGTGTTAAGCCGTTGCCGAGACAAAAGTACTTTTGTAGCACACATGGCAAATCGAATCGAGTAGTCAAAAAAAGAGGATCAAATCAGATGCCTCATTATTACTGGCATACAAGTGTATGTAATGAGATAGGAGCGGTATGTTGAGCATGAAACAAATACCTTTAAGCACATGGAGCGTGCAAATCCTCCTGTGTGTGGCTTCACTGCTGTAATTCAGACTGCCGCGTTAAGCCGTTGCTAAGACAACGGTTCTTTTGTAGCACACGTGACCGCTTCGCATCAGCGGGATGCAAGTGGTCACGAATTAAGTTATATAGCAGGTGTTAGCCTGCGGAAATGAAGACAATATTTATGAGGTATGCTCTACCTATGCCCACAATTGTGATAGCAAAAAAAATAGGAAAGAACGAAAATAATAAAAACAGAAGAAATACTCCATGGCTGAAGCGCAAGTAAAGGCAGCAGAAAGGGATATTTCTAAACTCCATGAGAAAACAAATATGTAACCAACTGGATCAATGCATATCATATGAGCAAGTAAACAAATAAGGACCCCAAACACAAACATAAACAACAGGCAAGTACTGAAATCAACCTCATATGCTAAAGATGATCAAGATCCAGCCTCGTCGCGGAAGGTGTCACCCGTGGGTGGCGCCTTGGGTCCCAGACGACGTCCGGGACATGTGGCAAGGCTGATCTAGGTGACACAAAGCAAAGTTTCAAACTGGAAATAGTACGAATTCTCGAAACATGTAGTCAAATACACAATAGGAAGCACACTGGAGGCACAAACTGTGCGCCAGGTGGTGAATAGTAATGTATCTCAAACATAACAGTTATAGTTGATTTCTTCATTCAAACCGTTCGGAACCAGACTGCAAAGTTTGTCGATCCAAAATGTCTCCCTGCGATTAAGGCGCAGGCCCAAATGCTCATGGGGATTGTTCTTGGTCAGAACTTCTAGGATCAAAAACTTGATTTGTGAGAGGTTATGATTGTTCGAGGCCCAATGGCGGGCCACAGCTGAATTAGGGTTGGAGTTGCGGATACAAGAACGCTGTTCGTTCCACCGTGTCTTCGCCACTCTGGTTGACTGACCCACGTAGTATTTCCCACATGGGCATTTGATGCCGTATATGATGTTCATGCTGTCACATGCACCGAATGTCTTGAGGAGAATCTTCTTACCTGTTCGTGGATGAAAAATAACATGCAAAGCGGTCACGTGTGCTACAAAAGAACCGTTGTCTTAGCAACGGCTTAACGTGGCAGTCTGAGTTACTGCAGTGAAGCCACACACAGGAGGATTTGCACGCTCCATGTGCTTAAAGGTATTTGATTCATGCTCAACATACCGCTCCTATCTCATTACATACACTCGTATGCCAGTAATAATGAGGCATCTGATTTGATCCTCTTTTTTTGACTACTCGATTTGATTTGCCATGTGTGCTACAAAAGTACTTTTGTCTCGGCAACGGCTTAACACGGCAGTCCGAGTTACTGCAGTGAAGCCACACACAGGAGGATCTGCACGCTCCACGCGCTTAAAGGTATATTTCATCGCTTTTACCTTATTAAATACAAGCGTATGCCAGTAATTACAAGGCATCTGATCTGATCCTCTTTTTTGATTACTAGATTCGATTTGTTACGAACATAATTGGATTTTATATTAACCCCTGCTATCCACGACATTGCTGTTGGCCCATCCCTCTGTGGGCACGTACGCTTTGTTCTACACCATTTGCCACACCAATGAGGTAAAACTAAACTTCATTGCCTTATGTTGCTATTGATTTACATTTCATATCACTTATAGGGTATTCTTATTTTGTCTTTCCTATCCACCAACTATTGAAAACACTGCTGATTGGTATGTTACATTTTCTTTTATTTTTTACAACAAATGTGCTTATTATGTTAATGTGTGTGTTTTGTACATATCCACTCTGATTACTAGACTTGCCCTGAAGAAGGAAATGATTTCCGAAATGCATTGGCATATTTCAGTCTGAATTATGTATGGATTGTGGCAATTGCTCCCTCACTAAGAATTCATTAGTGACATTTTTTGTTTTGAATTTCTTTTGGATAAACAATCATTTTGGATACTCAACCATGAAACAGACTCATCTATTTTTTTGATTAAGCATTATACATTTTTGATACCTGATCATATTGCTTTGAACTTTGAATAACTACGTACCCAGATTGGGCCCAAAAGAGAGCGGCTGTGTGACCTAGTATTGCTACTTGGTCTCTAGCTTTTGTTGTTTTTTTTGAGTCAGGGTGTCTCCAGACTTATCACAGCCAGCTCCTTCAGAACCTCTATTCTGAACATTTAACCCTTCTCCTTTTTTTACACTGACTTTAATATTTAGAGTATTTTTTTAATTTTGTGGTGCCCACTCATCTCTCCCTTTGCTAGCTTCATCAATATACTCAACATAGAGGAGGCCCTGGACATTGGAAAACTCTGTGATCTCTTACCTTCAATTGAAGGGGGTACTAACGGGAGCTCGATGGAGGGAGTAGAAGCAGAGAGACCTCACCCCCTTCGAAAAAATCGTAGACAAATACACAGAAATGAAGGGACTAATCTCGGCAATGTACAGAGCTCTGGTGAGATAGGGGACGCGGTTCATGGATAAGCTTAGAACTAAGTGGGAACAAGACATGGAGGTTGACATAGAGCCAGTACTGTGGGACAGAATGTTTAGGGGTGGTTCAAGGACTTCAATCACCAGTCAATACAAATTGCATGCCATTAGGCTCCTTCACAGGTGGCACTATGACCCGGTTATACTCTCCAAAATGTTTCAGAATACAAGTCCCATATGTTGGCGTGGGTGCAGGGCTAGGGCCGATAACTGGCATGTGTGGTGGGGATGCACCAGAGTGCAGTTCTATTGGCATGAAGTCCTAGGTTGGATTAAGGAGATTGACGGGATTGCCTGGGCCAAGTCGCTGATGCTGGTTCTGTTTGATCTGGAGGGGGAGGAGGGGGGATTACGCCAGGCTGCCAAAAATATCCTCTTCCCTACTCCTAGCGGAAAGGGCTTGTTTAACCATGAAGTGGAAAAGTGCTCTCGCCCCAGGCAGGAAGGAATGGATGAATATATACACTATGGATGAAATAATAACTGCAGTGCTCCATGGTCATCCAGGCCCCCTTGAAATTGAGTGGAGAGAGTTCATTGATAAACGTGTGAGACCAGCGGCAAACCCTGCAGTGACCAACACTGGGGTTCGAGAGGGGGAGTGCCCAGACCCCATGCAGGAAATGAATGTGGGTAGGGCATGCACCAATTCCGGACTAATATGGACAATACGCCTGTGTGGAAGCCAAGTGCCAATGCTAAAAGTTTACTTTCTATTATTGTTTTTTACTGAAAGGACTAAAGATTTTGCTATAGCAGCGAGATATCAGTACCGAGGATGGAGGAGGATGGGATTGGGGAGCTAGGGGGGGATAGAGTTGTGGAAGTTATGAGGGAGGAGGGGCAGGGAGATTCAGAGTCCTGACTGTCTGTTGTTCGATTTGCCTCATGCAAGTTGTTTGTTGTATTCCATTGAACTTATAATAAAGAGACATTTGGAGGGGAAAAAGTACATTTGCTGTATAGGTGCCTTACAAATATCCAATAAATAAAAATAGTTTGAGTTCTAGAGTGGGAACACAGTCGTGACCACTGCTCATCCTTGAGTGATCCCTTTGTCTCAATCCCATTTCAATTTAGCAGAGACTACTGCAAGATGTTTATTATCTTGAAACCACTTATAAAGCGTTGAGATGATATGTCTGCTGCCCGAAGCCTCAAAGATGTACTGAAGCATGGGAGAGGGTACATGCTTCACCGAAAAACGAGGCCAACAAGCCCTAAAGGCACTTGCCACCTGAAAAAATAAAGTTGATCCACCTGCTCTCCTCCAAACCTCTCAGTGAAGCATTATTGTGTCACAAAGACTCCCTCTGGATACAAGTCCCCAAGTTTGCAAATACCAAATTGAAGTATCGCAGCTACAGGGTGAAGCTTCAATATCCCTTAAAGGAAATGGCTTGCTTGACCCTGGAAATGTACGCATTTAATTCCATGCTAACTCAGTGCACCTCACTGTATCAAATCTGCATTCATCCTTCACAGAACCAGACATTAGAAGGGAGAAAAGTGGGAACGGACAGGCTGACACCCACTCCGTAGCTGCATGTGGAGAGTCACCTGGATCAGTCCATTACTCTGCAAATTGGACCTGCACAACCAAACAATAGCACTCCATTTGAGGGGCAGCAACATCCGTTGCGAGCAGCGTCTGGTCAAAGGGTTTTGGGAGTAATTGGATAGAACGAGAATCGGATTAAGATTAAGTGTTATTTAGCAAAAAAGGATCAAACATACCATAAGGTATATATTGGAGATCATCACCATCACAGAGGAAGATTCACTGACCTGCAAACATTCTTCTCCAACACCTACAGGCATAGCATATTGTTTAACTTAAGTAGTTTAAGTATACCCAGTGTAGTGTCGGAACTGATTTGGGGCTGTAAGGAAGGCATGTTAGCAAGCAGTAAGACAGACACAAGTGATCACAGTTCAAGGGTGTTTATTGAACTTCAACTGGGTTTGAAAAACGCCCATCTAATCCTTAATCTAAAGATGAGAGCAAGCTATGATCATCAAATAATAATAACGCAGTCCTTGTGGTGTCTTGTCAAAATAATAAAAGGGCCTATACTAATAAACTTATTGCAAAAGTAAAGTGTTCAAGAAATGATATGCCCGATATTCAAGCCTTTGGCTTCCCTGCCCCACATTTTCAGCACAGGACAGGGGGGCACACTCGAGCTTAGCACAGTCTCTGGCTTTTCTAGCACGAGGATGTCTCAGTATCGGGGCCTTCTGTACCAAAGTCTCTTTGCCATTCAAAGTCTCTTACTTCAGAGGGCCTGATAATACAAACATTCAAAAGTTCCTTTCTCCTCAGGATTCTCATGTACAACTTCTTGGGTGATTCACTATTCACCCCGGTCCACCTCTGCCAGGCTCAGACCCACTTTAACACAACATTTACAATTGGTCTCCATCTGCCGGGCTCAAACCAGATTCATTTATGTTCCATAACATTCTCTATTTCACCAAACCGAAGACTTTAGATTGAGCGCAGGATTTTGCTTAACCCGTCGCAGGACCACTTTGATTCACATTTATTCGTACATTTTCAAATGATCTCCCTCCGCCTGGCTCGGATCAAATTTATCTACTTTCGTTACTCCTCAACTGGATATCTTGCAGAGACCTTCGATTGAGCACCCACGCGGTGCCAGACCACTCTGTCAAAGGTATTGAAACTTGCTTTGAAATTCAATCACTCATCAGCAGTTTAACTTCATTCATGTCGCTTATCACACGCGTTTTTGACAATGTTTGTTCCAGCGCTTGCCCTACATTGTTGCTGCTTGCAACCTTGGCTTCAACCCAGACTGGTCCTGTATCCCCAACTCACTGGCTTTGTTGATTTCACTGATGCTACTTTGTTCTTGGAGCCAAGAACAGTACCAGAGTGGCTGGTGATTCTCCCTGCCTTGATTATTGACGCGGGAGGACCCCGGGTATCTCCGACACACAATGCAGGATTCTTCAGCCTATTTTCCTGGTCGCATGTTTTCGAGGACTCGTGAAAGTAACGGTTCCTTGTCGAAAAGGTCAAGGGTACTTCCCTCCTTGTGATCCCTTTCTGTTTCGCCATCTCTCTTCTCCCGTTAAACTGCCATCTTTGAACTGCTGTTTCCTCATGTGCTTTGCCTCGCTCAGAGTGTGCTCTCATGCTCCCCCTTTTATCTGTGGGGGGGGAAGTGGAATGGAAGTCAGGTGTGAGTGATTGTTGATAATTGACTGACCATGGTATTGGTATGTCCGGTACACGGCTTGGGTTTTAGTCGGTTTTCCCTTAGAGTGGACTGTCAGTGAGAAAGTGTTTGCGTTGTAAAGGGGGTGGGGGGTAGAGTTCCTAAATATCCTACCAGGTAGGATGGGGTAAAGGTGTTACAAGGAAGGGGATACGGCATCTCACCATCCGGTGTTCCATTCCCCGAAGACCCCTCACCCAGGTGATCCTTCCGCACTGGTCCACCCCAAGATCTGGATCCAAAAGCGATGGCCGTGTCCTAGCCACCAGCATGACACATCCCCGGGGACAAGTGTGTGAGACAACTTCTGGTTCTCTTTTTTCTGGGGTTGGGGTCTGAGTGGTCAGACGGTGGATTTGTTCAAAGGGAAAAGACCAGACTAGGACCAGTTCACTTTCAACCTAGGGTATTGAATGGTATCGCATAACATCACACGTAATTGATTTTGAATGTACGTGCGACCCCCTGAGAATCAAACCAAATAACACGATTGGTCCGAGCCGATGCAAATCGGAGGCTTGCAGAGCCCACTCACCAAGACAGAAAGGGAGAAAAGGAGACAGCAGCAGCTTTGTTTGTACTGTGGTAAGGCAGGTCACTATCTCCGAGAATGCCCGGTGAAACCACCCAGGAAAGCAGTTGGAGCAACTGACAAGGGTGAAGAAGAAGAACAGGACTCTGGGAAACTCAAACGACGGGCAAGCGTAGGGGTCCACTTGTCGAGCAGTGAAAAGGACCCTATACAGACCTCACATCTACTCATCCCTGTGCTCCTGGTAAACCACAAGCAACCGTCGAAAATACATGCCTTGAAGACATATATTGACAGTGGGGCTGTGGGAAATTATATGGACCAAGATCTGGCTACCCGGATAGGCCGTCCTCTCCGACAGAAGCAGGTTTCGGAAAAAACATCACAGCAGTTGATGGATCTCAGCTATCATCCGGCTCAGTGACGCATTACACCAAGAAGGTCATGCTTCTGTGTCAGGACGGTCACCAAGAGGACGTCACCTTTGATCTCATTGGTGCTCCTCAGTTCCGGATGATATTGGGAATGCCCTGGCTGGAGACCCACAATCCCAGGATTGACTGGCGTAAACGAGTTCTAACCTTTTCCCAAGACTGTGCCGACACCTGTTACAGCAAGAGATTCTCATTAAAGGGTCTTACCAATCCATGTTCATCGAAGAAAGAAACCACACTGGGCCTCACCAGTTCACTGCCACCTGAATACCTGGATTACCAAGATGTCTTTCAAAAAGAGCAAGCGAACACCCTACCTCCGCACAGAACGTATGACTACAAATTGATCTGGTACCTGGAGCTCAAGTTCCCTGCAGCCGGATTTACACCCTAACAGAACAGGGAAACCAGCATCAAACAACCTACCTCGATCGGTATCTGGCAAATGGCTTCATTCGTCCGTCCAAGTCCCCTGCATCCTCGCCCCTCTTTTTTGTTCCTAAAAAGGAGGGAGACCTGAGAACTAGCATTCACTACAGAGCACTTAACCAGATCACGGTAAAAAACAGGTACTCGTTACCGCTTATCCCCGAGCTCTTGGATCAAGTCAAAATCGCTCAGATATATACAAAACTAGACTTAAGAGGGGCCTACTATCTAATAAGAGTCAAAAAAGGAGACGAGTGGAAGACGGCCTTTCGCACGAAATATAGCCTTTATGAATATCAGGTTATGCCCTTTGGACTATGTATTGTCCCGGCGGCGTTCCAATTTTTCATGAATGACGTGATCCGCGAACTGTTAGACCTCTGCGCTCCTGTCTATATTGATGACATTCTTATCTATTCGACCACTAAGGAGGACCACATCAACCATGTCTGGGCAGTTTTGGAGAAACTGCAGCAACACCGGCTATATGCCAAATTGGAGAAATGCTTCTTTCATGTGACAGAGGTAGAATTCCTCAGCTTTATTCTTACACCACAGGGCGTAGGCAGGGACATGCGCAAGGTAGACGCTATCCTTAACTGGCCCTCACCAACATCCATAAAGGGAGTACAGAGTGTACTCGGGTTCGCCAACTTTTATCGCCGGTTCATTCCTGGGTTCTCCCAGATAGTCCACCCAATCACCTCTTTACTACGGAAAAATAAACAATTTAATTGGTCCGCAGAGGCAGAGAAAGCCTTCCAGGAGCTAAAACAAGCATTTACCATAGCACCAATTCTACGGCATCCTCGACCAGAACTACCATACGTGGTCGAAACTGATGCTTCCAACATAGCAATGGGAGAAGTCCTGTCACAACGAGACCCCGAAACATGTCAGTTGCATCATGTGGCATTCTGGTCTCGCAAGTTTTCATCCCCTGAATTGAATTATGCAATCATTGATAAAGAACTGCTAGCAATTAAGACAGCGTTCAAATTCTGGAGACATTATCTTCTTGGAGCTAGACATAGTCACCGTCGTCAAGGATCATCGCAATCTACAATATCTGAAGACTGCTAAAGAGCAATCATCACGCCAACTCCGCTGGGCTCTTATTTGCGGAATACGACTTCATCATCACCTATAGACCCGGAGTACTCAATGGAAAAGCGCACGCCCTGTCTTGCATGAGTGAGGGAGAAGAGGCATTCACTACACCAGAACCCGTGGCCATCATGCCTGAAGGACGAATCAAAGCCATGATTGATGCAACCACCACTGTAGACAACTTAAAATCTGACTTGCAACACTTGATGAGTCCACCAGCGCAACAGGAATGGCTAGGGAAGGGAGACTGGTATACGATTGTGGACAACCTACCATACTACCAAGGACGATTGTACATCCCGGATAAAAAATAACAGAATCAAATCATCGCAAACTATCACGATTCATTAGTAGAAGGGCATCCGGGAATAGGCAAAACCCAAGCTAAAATAAAAAAAAATTACTGCTGGCCAACTTGACGAAAGGACATTGTCCAGTTCATTGCAACCTTTGGCACCTGTGCACAACACAAGTCCCAATAACAAAGTCCTGAAGGTCTGCTACGTCCTTTAGAAGTACCCCCAGCACGTTGGCATACGCTATCAATGGATTTTATTACAGACCTTCCCTCCTGTAACGGATACAATACCATCTTAGTTGTCGTAGATCTGTTTTCCAAAATGGCCCACTTTATTCCCCTGAAAGGTCTCCCAACTGCTTCTACTCTGGGTACTGTGTTTTTGGAACAGATTGTCCAGCTACACGGGTTCCCATCAATATTGATATCAGACCGAGGAACTCAGTTTGTCTCTGCATTCTGGAAAAGGTGTTGTAAATTTGCCAAAATCGACCTCCGGTTATCTATAAGCCATCACCCCCAAAATGACGGCCAGACCGAACGGACTATAACCAGAACCTCGAGCAATACATAATGTGTATGCTGTAACAAACCAAGGATACCTGGAAGGACATACTTTGGTTAGCAAAATACGCATATAACAAGTCCATTCACACCAGTATGGGACAAAGCCCATTCTACATAGTGTACGGTCGACATCCATGGACATCTGTTTTGGACCCACTCGAATCATTAGAAATGCCCACTTGCACAAAACCATCACCCAGATTTTTAAGGAAGCAGCAGAGCATCTTGCCAGAGCCAAAGAGAAACAGAAGCCGTTTGCGGATCGACACCGAAGGGAAGCTCCCAACTACCAAGTCGGAGACAAGGTTTGGTTAACGTCCAAAAACATCCCCCTGAAAGGATCACGGGCGTTCCGTCCCAGATATCTGGGACCCTACACTATCAAGGCTGTGATCAACCCTGCGGCCATGAAATTAGAATTACCAGCCCGCATGCGGATACACCCGGTGTTTCATGGCTCTGTCCCAAAACCATTGAGACCAGGTACGCAGATCAATACTCCACCGGATCCCGAAATAGTTGGAGAACCAGAATACGCAGTTCAAAGGATCCTAGACTCTAAGATGGTCCGGTCCAAGTTATACTACCTTATACACTGGAAAGGTTATGGAACCCAGTGAGCATGTCCACGCTCCACGATTAATCAGGAGGTTCACCGCAATAACCCCAGGCCAGGGGGGGAAACCACCCATGAGAGGGGCCTTGAGGGGAAGTGCTGTCATGGCCACAGGCCCCAGAACACAAAAAACACACCATCTAGTGATGGGGGGGCAATGGGTCACTTGACTCGCTTATGTCCCTTTGGGACCTATAAACACAGGGTCCCTGGCTGGACTCAGTTCTGGCGCCAGGCTCATATAGAGATGTGAGCAGGAACACTTTATTTCAGTGCAGGAGTGCTTTTATTTTACAAGAACTTCCCAGGAGCTGAAAGCCTTTATTCCAGAGAACATCTTCATGTACTGACTCATCGAGTGTGGATCCCTAGACATGGTCTTCATGTGCTGACTCATCGGGTGTGGCAGGCTGGCTGAACCTAGTGGGCGTGGCTCCAGAAGCTCAGCTACATAAGCTGCTCCATCCTTAAGGCCGGTGCTTCGCATTACTGTGCACTCGCGTGCAACGTGATGCTCACCGCTGCTTGGACCAGTTTACTTATCTTTGAAACCAGGTGTTCTCCTGCATACTCACCTCCAGGAAACCGATGCCTCATCGCTTCATCTGCAGACTCATCTCCTGACATCTAGTGATCTTGATCCTGACGCAGCAGCACTGCACTCCGCATCCACGAACTCGGACCCTGTGAAGAAGAAGAAAGACAAGGTTAGAACATCCGTCCTAGGGCTGCGCCGCATTTGAACCCCGCGTGCCCCTAGTTAACAATTTACCAGCTACTGTACCACTGCAGCTTCGTTCCTCATTCCCTCCGGCTGTCGGCTGTTGCCTCGCGCTCCCTAGCTTCTGCCGGGCCGGCAACATCACCTGCAAGGGAAGAAAGCAAAAGAGCAAACATCAAAAGTGGAATGGACAGCAATACAAGACAACAAACTTAACAATACAACAAAAACAGACGAGGAAAGACAAAGGCAAACAGGAACACTTACCTGAAGTATAGTGGCTTAGTCGCAGCAGAACTGGACTACCACGTGCAAGGGACCAGTGAAGGAACTCAGTCCATGTCATACAAGCGCCCCTGCCAGAAGCAGCAGGACAGAGTGTTTGCCAAAACGAATAAACAGGTGAGCTTTCCAGGGACAGCGCACCCCACGGGTACTTCGGTTTGGGAGAAGGGGTCTGGAAGGGGATCAGGCGCACAAGCTGGCATACTCACGTCCCCTATTCTCCGCGCAGGAGCAGTCCCGAGCAGCATCACCTATTACCACCAGTCACCACATAAGCGCAGAGGGCGAAGTCGGACCCGAGCGACCTCACCCCCGGGAGGGCTGGAACCGTGCCCAAACACCTCCGCAGGGACCAGGTGAGCGTAACAGAACGCGAAGCCTCTTCAAATCTCTGCCTGGGCGTTATGGAAACTTCTGAAATGGACCAGTTGGCCCGATTACTGGGAGAGTTACATGCTGAAGTTCATGCCTCAAGACAGCAAACCAATGTTAATAATTGTGAACCGGGAGCGAACAGATGAACTAGCAAGGCAAATGCTCCAGGCACAGGCAGGCCAGGTCCCACTGCCGGGGTATGCCCCTCCTGCCGTGCCTCAACAGTCCACGCCTGTACAGGTGGTTCTTCCAGGGGGGGTTCCCCAGGCCCTACCATGTCATACAAGTGCCCCTGCCAGAAGCAACAGGACAAAGTGCTTACCAAAACTAATCAACAGGTGAGCTTTCCAGGGACAGCGCATCCCACGGGTACCACAGTTTGGGAGAAGGGTTATGGAAGGGGATCAGGCGCACAAGCTGGCATACTCACGCCCCCTATTCTCCACGCAGGAGCAGTCCCGAGCAGCATCACCTATTACCACCAGTCACCACATAAGCGCAGAGGGCGAAGTCGGACCCGAGCGACCTCCTCAGAGACCAGGTTTTAGGACCACCTATTACCACCAGTCACCACATAAGCGCAGAGGGCGAAGTCGGACCCGAGCGACCTCCTCAGAGACCAGGTGAGCATAACAAATGCCTCTTAAAACCTGGGAAAACTGTATATATTCCCTGTGGGATATTTTCCCTTTTTTATATAAAATATTTCATTGCCATTTCATCTAACAGACCTTTAGGTGAAACATCACTTTTGTGGCCTTTTGTACCGGATATATTCCCTTTTAACCCGTCCACATTCACATCAATGGATTTCAGAAAAGCTTGCCAATCATTTATAAATACTTTAATCACTTATTACAATCCCTCTTGTGAAAACCCCTTTTAAATAACATATATATTAGCAACATCTCCATTATATTTAATTTTGGCATGCATCATTAGCCTGCATTTCTTGACCAAAGCCAGTAAACAATTGAACGCCAATTTACTCCTTATAATTTGGACTGGTGTGAGTGTAGGCAAACCCCACAAGTAATTTAGAATATTTCTTTCCAGTGTGTTTTAATAAATCCTGTCTAGGTATAATTCTATATCCATTCCATACAATATCATCGGTATGACACTTGCGGGGACATAATTTGGGTGTCGCCAGCGGTCGCAACTGCTACCCTTGAGGCCTCCCTTGCTACTCTTGTGGTCTCCCTTGCTACCCCTAAAAAAATGTTAAAAATACATTTATTTAAAATGTTTATATTGACCCCCTGGGCTGCAGCCAACACCATGTGGCTCTTTGTCTTTGGAGCGGTTGGCTTTCTTTTACAGGGGGTTCCACAAGTGTAACAGTTTGAGCTTTGACCCTTAATAAGAAAGAATAGGAATAACAAATAGTCTTTCTGGCATTCTATACAATAATTTCGAGACTTATTAAAGGTTTATTTTAGCTACACGTCTGGGGGTGAGCCACTGATTTAGTCTGATTTAGTCTGTTGAACACCTTAAATTCACAGGGCAGACACAAACTATGTATTTTGTTTTTTGCAAGTTGCAGTTATAGCGTGTTTTTTTCTGCCAGTCTCTCTGTTATGATCATCACAAGACATTCCATCTCGGTGTCCTCAGTCACTTGACAAAATCCTAAAAGCTTGTGTACAGTGTAGAAATGTTTGACCATAGCACATAAACTGGCCCTTGATTTCATTGTGCCACAGTCAATAAATGCCCTATACTCCTACGTCCCGTCCCCTTTCCGCCATACTTATCGGTCATCTCTCCGTCCTGTGGGACGGGACCGGAGCACTTTGTAAAAAGCATCCAAAAACTTTTTTCAAAAATGTGTCCTTCCTCTCTTTCTTGCGCGGGGCCCGGCACGCGGCCGTAACCCCGCCCACCTTGGCTTCGCCCCGCGCATTGCCCATCAGTCCTTTTCTCCGCTCGTTTGGGACTGGACGCACTTGCATCCGCAGAAGATTTTCTTCCCTTTTTTCCTCTCTAGCTCTCACTAGCGATCATGTACTAGTCTGTCTATGTCGTTCAAACTAGACTTTCCAGATTGTTCATCGTGTCACTGATGCTTCGCGAGGGCGGATCCCCATCCTCTTTGTTTAGAGTGTTTGGGTCCGGATCACCGTTGGGACTCCTGTTTTTACTGCAACTCCCTTTCGGTCCGAGCACTTCAACGTCGGTTGGAGCGGTGGGAGGAGGTGTTCCGACGAACTCCTCCTTCGCATTTTCAGGCGTTCATCGACGAAAAGAAGAAACACCCGGTAAGTTCTTTACTTTTCAGAGCACCCCGGCTGGGGGATACCTTTCCGGGTTCCTCCTGGGCCGGGAGGGGCGTTCATGGCTCTGTCACCGGGGATTGCCCTGAGGTGCCCGTTGGGCCTAATAATTGTACCAGAGTTTTCTCCAAGGGTCTGCGTAAGGGGCCTGTGGATACCGGAGAACGCTCCGAGGCCCCTCCTGTGGGGGCTGCTTGTAGGCCCAGTTCTACTGAGTCGTGGGGTACCGGAGCTCGCTCTGAGGCCTCTCTATCGGCTTCCCTCAAAAATAAGACCGGGGTGCTCCCTGAGGCCTTGGTTGGGCTTGGTGTCACTGAACGGATGTTCGAGGCCCGTGCGAATAAGGCTGTTACCGGACCTGGGTCTGAGGTCCCTTGTACAGAGGCTAAAGCTACCAACATTTCTGAGAGGCCTGACAAGGCCTTATTGGTGAAGGTTGTTGCTCACCGTTCCCACTCTTGCGGCGACACCAGATCTGTTGAGGGGGCAAAAAAGGACAATTCTTCTTTTACTGGCAGTGCCGAGGTCCTTCCTGGGAAGGCTAATTTGGCGGTTGGTATGTCGCAGTAGCATTCATAGTACCGGCTCTGCCGAGGTTCCTTATGTTAAGGCTAAAGTTAAGACCCCTGATCCATCGACGGGGACCCCTGCCTCACTTCCTTGCGTGCCGCAGTTCCCCTCAGGCGATGACAAAATGGCGCCCGTTCACGCCGTGACCGTGGTGGCCATTTTGGGTGCTACCCCTACAACTACGCCATCGCCCTCAGGTGTAGGGCTTGGTTCCGTGGGGGAACATAGAGTTCCTTGTGCGCATCCTTATCGGCCAGTTTATGATTGGAATGCCCGGATGCCCCTTCCGCACAATGTTTCGTTGCCTGCGGGGTCGGCACCTTTGATTTATGTGGATACGTCGGTGGAGGGGCCGGTGTGGCACCCTTCCCAGTTACGTCCCTGGAATTATCCTCCTCATGAGAGGCCTCCTCTGGTTCTAAAACAGTCCCCGGAGGACGCCTTTTTCAGTAAATTGCAAACGCTCATGCGTACCGACCCCATGAGGGAATATTTCAAAGGGCTAGACCGGAAATCTCGCAGAGTGGATACCCCTTCGGGGAATACCCGCCAGAGGCAACAACGGACTCTGGTTTTCTCCCGCTCCTCAGCCTCCTCCTCCGGTTCAGGTGGCAACACCACCGAAAAACCTACAAAACGAGGGTTCTCCGCGCTCGCACAAGACCCCGGTGGGAGGACGCATTGCGTCTCATTTTGGAGGCGTGGCAGACCATCACCGAAGACAGATGGGTCTTGTCAGTCTCTCGGGCGGGCTTCCGCTTACCCCTACCTCCTAGCCCACCCTTCAACCCTCCTTTTCAGCTGTCGGGCTCGCCCTCCCTCAAAGCCGAGGTTCAGAAACTTCTGGACCTCAGAGCTGTGGAACCCGTTCCCCTTGGGGAGCGAGGGTAGGGTTTTTACTCCCGGCTGTTTACGGTGCCCAAACCCAACCAGGCTGGCCTGCGCACCATCCTAGACCTTTCCCAGTTCAATCTTTTCCTACCCCAAGAGAAATTCAAGATGATCACGCCCAGCCAATACGGTCCTCCTTGCAGATGGGCGATTGGCTCAGCGTGGTGGATCTTCAGGATGCGTACATGCATATTCTGATTTGGAATCCACACAGGAGATATCTCCGTTTCTTGTTGGGAGAGGAGCACTTCCAGTTTCGAGTGCTTCCTTTCGGCCTCAGCTCTGCGCCACGTGTCTTCACGAAGATGATGTCGGTGATTGCGGCCTATCTTTGTCTGCAGGGTATCCATGTGTATCCGTATTTGGACGACTGGCTCTTACGCAGTCCTTGCCCGTTGAAAGCAGCGGGCAATCTTCAGTCTCTCCTTCAGCTCCTGTTCCATCTTGGGCTGTCGGTGAACTGCCGGAAATCTTCCATGACGGTCTTGCAGGACTTGATTTTCCTGGGTTTTCGCTGGAACACGATTGACTGCAGAGTGTACCTGACCGGGGACAGAATTGCAGATCTGTTAGCCACGTGTCAGATGTTTGCGCAGTCGGAGAACATGTTGGTCTGGTGGTTCCAGAGGCTTCTGGGCCTCATGGCCTTGTGCGTGTTGGCTCTTCCTCTTGCTCGTCTCAAGATGAGACAGACTCAGGTGGCTCTTCGGAGTTCTTGGCGCCAGGCTGTGGACCCGGACTCCAAGCTGACAATGATTCAGGCTTCCATGAGAGTGGACCTGGAATGGTGGTAATCTCTCAGCAACCTGTCCGTGGGTTCAGGGTTTTAGGACCCAGCCCCTACGGTGACGATCACGACGGACCCCTCCCTCCTGGGGTGGGGTGCAACGTTAGATCCTCTTCAGGCCTCGGATCTCTGGTCGCCTCAGGACAGGCTCCTCCACTTAAATCATTTAGAGCTTCTGGCGATCTTCCTAGTGCTCAGGGCGTTCAGACCGGTCATAGCCAACAAGGTGGTCTGCATACGCACAAACAATGCGGTGTTGATGGATTACATCAACAAGCAAGGGGGGAACCAAGTCTCCCCCTCTCGTGGATGTGTCATCCAGATTTGGGAGTGGGCTGTGCTTCATGGTGTTTGGCTGCTTGCAGTGCACATCCCGGGCCAGCTGAATGTCACAGCGGATGCCCTCAGCAGGCGGACAGTGGTTAGCTACGAGTGGGAGTTGAAGGCGGAGGTCCTCTCATGGATTTTCTTGCGGTGGGGCACACCAGAGGTGGACCTCTTCGCTACGGCGGTAAACAAGAAGCTTCCTCAGTATGCCTCCAGAGGGGGGCTGGGAGCCTCCTCTCTGGGGGATGCTCTCGAGATCCCATGGCACAATATGAGAGCTTACACCTTCCAGCCTCTGCCTCTAGTTCACCGAGCGCTACTGAAGAACTCGGTGAACTCTTCCCTTCTACTCATAGCCCCGTGGTGGCGGCCAGGTTTTGGTTCTCAGAACTTCAACACCTGTCGGTGTTCCGCCAATCAGGTTGCCAGTGACTCCCAATCTTCTTCACCAGGGGGAACAGCAGCTGTGGCACCCCTCCCCACAATCGCTCAGCTTGGCGGCATGGTGCCTGAGTTCAAGTCTTTAGAACATCTTAACTTGTCTGCGGATAACATGCGTATTATCCAGGCAGCCAGGAAACCCTCGACTAGGTCCCAATACAGAAGTAAATGGCTCAGGTTCCGTCATTGGTGTTTGGAAAAACAGTTGGACCCAAGGGGGGGGGCTACGATTGACACGGTGCTGTCCTTCGTATCCTTCTTAGCAGAGTCGGGTGTTCATGTTCTGTCATGCAGAACTTACCTTTCAGCGGTCTCCGCTTACCTTTCTACGGACCAATGCGCTTACTCTCTGTGTATCCTCCAATTCGTAGTCCGCACCCGCCGTGGGATCTAAATGTAGTCCTGACGGCGTTGTGCCATAAGCCTTTTGAACCCTTTGCCACGGTGGACATCAAGTACCTATCCTGGAAAGTGTCCTTTTTGGTCGCTGTTACGTCAGCGAGGCGGGCGAGTGAGCTCCAGGCCTTGTCGGTGGAGCACCCCTTTTTGGTCTCTCACAAGGATAAAGTAGTCCTACGGACAAATCCTGCTTTCCTGCCGAAGGTGGCATCTGAGTTCCATCTGAATCAGTCGATCTCCCCGCCGGTCTTTTTTCCGAACCCTACCTCAGAGGCAGAAAGGGTTCTGCATTGTCTCGATGTCAGGAGGGCTCTTAAATTCTATCTGGACAGAACATCCAAGCTTAGTTCTCAACTATTTGTGACTTTTGGTAACCCTCAGGGTAGGCAGGCATCAAAGGCGACTATTTCCCGGTGGATCGCCACCTGCATTACGGAGTCTTTCACCGTCCAAGGGGGGAAGCCTCCTAAGGGTATTCATGCACACCTGGTGCGGGGCAAGGCAGCCGCGGTTGCTTTTCAGAAATATGTCCCCTGGGAGTCCATCGCTAGGGCAGCTACTTGGGCCTCCCCATCTGCTTTTTGTAAGCATTATTGTCTTGACATGAGCTCAAGAGCTGATGCTCAGTTTGGTCAGGCTATGCTGAAGAACCTTTTTCAGTAAAGGGGTATCTCCATCCACCCGTAGTTCCTGTTAGGAGTGCTTGGGAATCTCCCATAAGTATGGAGGAAAGGGGATGGGACGTAGGAGTATAACCAGGTTACTCACCGTAGTGACCACCTTACTCCTAGTCCATAGTCCCCTTTCCTCCATACGCCCGCCCGCCATCCCCTCTAATAAGGTTCCTCTGTTATTGCTAATAGGTCTATGACCTGGCTATAGAAAAGGACTAATGGGCGATGTGCGGGGCGGAGCCAAGGTGGGCGGGGTTACGGCCGCGTGCCGGGCCCCGCGCAAGAAAGAGAGGAAGGACACATTTTTTAAAACATTTTTGGATGCTTTTTACAAAGTGCTCTGGTCCCGTCCAACAGGACGGAGAGATGTTCCATAATTATGGAGAAAAGGGGACTATGGACTTGGAGTAAGGTGGTCACTACGGTGAGTAACCTGGTTATTGTGATGTGTCTATCTTTCCTATCTCCCTGGCATGCTGTTCAGGATGTTTGTTTGCGTGTATGAGGTAACAAGTGCCCAGAGTACAGGATGCCGTCTGAGTGCGCTGCTTTCCCCGCGCTACCCTAAATTCTTTAATACATAGTTTTGAACCCTCCCAATGGTAAGTTTTTTGCCAATCTCTGAAGCCTGAAAAGTTGATCCACGCAGGCTTGACATGTGGCCAACTTTGCACCAGACATGTAGATGAACTGGCCTGCTGTTAAATCTGTTAAATCTCAGTTACCAGTTTATTGGTATCCACTACAGAGTGTAATCTGCTTTCTGACTTTGAGAACATTCAGACATGTAATTTCTCATTTTACTATAGCTGGTACGACAGCTATAGCTGATTGGATAGCTAAGTGGGATGAGCGGCGCGTGCAGATTTGAATCCATGCAAAAGACCTTGGATGTCTGCCTGCATTCACAGTAATTTGGTAATATGGGCCTATACACACTGATATTAACGATACATATGGTGATTCATTCTTGTTTGAAATGTATATTGCATTACAGTGATATTGTAACCATATTTATCGTAGTGTCCTTCGTAACAATGCTATGGGATGCCACTTCCTGTTTTGTCAAGGGTTGAAAGGTTGGGTTCCTTCGCTTCCTGTGATGTCACTTCGGGGTGGGGTCAAATGACATCACTTACTGTGATGTCATCAGAGGTCAATGGTCGTGTGATGTCACTTCCGCTATCCCTGGCATTTTGGCGAAATGATGTCCCTGGACACTTGATCAGTAAGCGTTTAACAAGGGCACCCAAGAAAATGATCTATATTCCCTGTCTATTTTTTTTTATTTTAGCCATCATTGGGTATATTTTATTTTTTAATCTAATAAGACGATACTTCATGGATAACTTTGAATATACTGGGAATCTCAGGTACATAAACTCCTCGACCACACCTCCAACGTCGTCCCTTCTAAGTTCCATACAAACGTCCCTTTTCTGCACCTAGTGGGGTGCATAAACTTGATCTCATCACAATTTAGCAAAAGTGAGTCAGCTGCAGAATATCTACCCTCTTTTTTTTTTTAACCAATTTTATTTTCATTTTTTTAACTTAAGACAATGGTTGAGCTTTCGTCACAACATATATTAAGAACATTGTTATCAACATGAACCTTTTATTCAACTCCCTTGAACTTTCTTGTAGAGTCTAGTATGACTTCATACTTTTCCCCACCCCTCCCCCTCCACCCACCCCTCTTCCTTTTATTAATTGAACCAATCAAAACCGTGTTTGTAACCAGAACAGTTCCAAGAGGTAACCCCTCGCCATATCTTCTGCTGCCTTTATCTGATATGGATGTTTTTAAGAGCCCGGGGTTTAAAGTATTGATTCCCCCGCTTCCCCACATAGTCCTGAAGTGGGTCCCATATGGCTAAGAATTTCAGATATGACCCTGATTTTGTGGCGCAAATGTTTTCCATTGCCATAACTCCCCACACTTTCACCCACCACCATGGAGTTGTAGGGCCCTCCACTGTCTTCCATCGTTGGGCCTCTGTCATCCTTGCTGCAGCCAGAAGGTGGGTTATGAGGGCTGCTCTGTTCCCTGAGGCTGCATAGTTCCCTTCCGCCACTGCCGCCAGCAGAATGACTTTCGGGGACCATGGTAGGTCTGCGCCCGTTATGTCCCTGATCAGGCTCAGTATTTCTCTCCAGTATATTTTCATCCTTGGGCACGACCACCACATATGGAACATGTCTCCTCTTTCTCCACACTGACGCCAGCATTCTGGGGGGTACGTGGGGATCATTCTGTGTATTCTACTTGGGGGTAAATACCAGCGGTAACATAGTTTGTATGCCAATTCTTTGATTGCCGTGGATTTGGATAATTTGTGCGCCCTCCTCCAGATTTGACTCCATTCTTCCTGCGTAATCTCCTCACCTATGTCCCGCTCCCAATCTTTCATGTACTGGAGGAAGTCGTCTGTTTGCGCCTTATCCAGTAGCTTGTATAGTCTAGTGATCCCTTTTTCATGTGTCCCCTCCCGTATTGTTAGTTCTAGGCCCACTGGGGGTCGTAACCCTGCTCTTTTAACCTCTGGGTGTGAGATCCAGTGATGCAATTGAATATATTTGAATCTGTGGTTTTCGACGAGGCCGAATCTATGTTTACATCCTTCGAAGGTGAGTGGGGCATCGTCCTGATACATATCTTGTAGGGACAATGTGTCTGCTTCGTTCCAGCCTTCCCAGAATCTTTTGTGAAGGCCAGGTGAGAAATCTGGATTATGCGTGATAGGGGATAGTGGGCCCAGACCTAATTTGACCCCCCTGTTACAGATAGCCTTATCCCAGCTGTGTAGGGTCGTTTTAGTGGTTGCTAATAGGATACCTCCCGTATCTCTTGCTTTTGTTTTTAGGAATGGTAACTTACTCAAAGGGATATCTGTCGCAGTCTGTTCTATTTTCCCCCAACCTGGAAGAGGGTCGTTACCCGCCCATTTCAATGCTAATTGGGCTGCTAACACGTATCTCCCCATATCCGGGACACCCAGCCCCCCAAGTAGTGTGGGCCGCATCAGGATCCTTTTTTGGATCCTCGGCTTCTTATTTCCCCAGATGAATTTAAACACCGCCTTTTGGAGTTCGAGGATCTGTTTTGGGGGGGATGACCACTGGGGTTGAGCTTACTACATACAGTACTTTGGGTAGGAGGGTCATTTTTATCGCCGCTATTCTAGCAAACCAGGACAATTCCTGGGCATCCCATCTCTGCAGGTCTTCCTGCAGGCGCTTCCATAGGGGTGTAATGTTTGCCTTGAGCAGATTCTTGACGGTTCTAGTGATATGGATTCCTAGGTATTCGAGGGACTGTTTTTCCCATTTCAGGGGATAATGTTCCTTCAGGAAAGCTATGTCCCCACTACCTTCGGTTATATTCAGCGCTTTGGATTTTGAATAATTTATTGTGAACCCTGATGTCTTTTCGAACTTCTGCAGTTCTCTGATTATTCTGGGTAATGTGTGTCTTGAGTCTGCCATATAGAGCATGATATCATCTGCGCAGAGGGCTATCTTGTTTTGAATCTCCCCGGTGCGCACCCCTCTAATTCCCGGGTCTTCCCTTATTCTGCAGGCAAATGGTTCCATTGCCATGGCAAATATGAGCGGGGATAGAGGGCACCCCTGCCGAGTACCCCTTCGAGTATTGATTCTTTCTGAGGTGTAGCCATTCACCATTAGTTGCGTAGATGGGTGCTGGTAATTTGCCAGGTAATTGCAGGTAATACAAAATAACGCCTTGCGCGCAGCCCTCAACATTCCCAGACAAGAGCATATCTCTGCCACTAGGAAAGCCTGCAAATGGCTTTCCATACGCCAAAAAATTGATCTAAAAATCATCTGCCTCACGTACAAAGCCCTCAATCACCTAGCACCACCTTATCTAGCTAATAAACTCACCCTGAAACCTGCCACCAGATTCACCAGATCCTCCAACACTCTTTGCCAACTAGTGCCCAGGTTCCACCTAAAAAGAGCTGGAGGGGTAAGCTTCACAGTGCTTGCCCCCCAACTCTGGAACTCCCTATCGCTTAACATCAAAACTGTCGAATCCTTCCAGATCTTTAGGAAGCAGGTCATCAGCTGGCTGCTAAACAAAGAATAACACCACTAACTCTAGACCCGTGCGGATACTGGTTTAGACACTGTATTTATTCTGAAAATTGTATATTGTACGTACTGCATATGTTCCGTTTATTGACCACTGTATATATATGTATATATTATAAACCTGTACGAAGTATGCAACACACAGATACTTCTCAAGTCTGTAACCAAATTCTTAAGCGCCCTTCTACCTCTGGGTTTGGAGCGCCATACAAATAAAATAAACAAACAAACAAACAAACAGAACCATCTTGGTGAATATCGGTCTCCCCCTTACGAAGCCTGCCTGGTCTGCGTGTATTATCTCGGGCAGTACTGCTGCCAATCGATTCGCCAGTATTTTCGCATACAGTTTTACATCTGTGTTGAGAGCTATGGGGCGGTAACTGGTGCATTCTACTGGGTCTTTCCCAGGTTTTAGGGGTAATATCGTGGTCGAGTGTCCCATATCCGTTGAAACTGCTCCCCTATCCCTGATTAGATTGAAAAGGCGAGTGAGGGGAGTTGCCAATTGTGTCTGGAATATTTTGTAAAACCCATTCCCTAGTCCGTTGGGGCCTGGTGCCTTTCCCCTAGGTAGTGCTGCTATCGCATCACACACTTCCTGTATTGTGATGGGGTCCCCCAATTTTCCTTTTTGTTGTTCCGATATCTGTGGCAGTTTTACAGCTGACAAATATGACTCCTGTTCTGCTGCATTCAGGTTTTCGCTAATCAGCAGTTTTTTATGAAAGTGGAGCATCGTTTCTAGTTTATCCTCTTCTCCCGTCTGCAGTTCCCCTCTACTATTTCTTAGCCTGGTGATATCATTTCGTGCCTTCTGTTTGCGTAGTTTAGCTGCCAAGAATTTGCTTGCTTTCCCCCCGTGTATGTAATATGATTGTTTCGTGTTTAGCAGTATTTGCGCCGTTCTATCTGCGGTATGGTTTTCTAGTTTGGCTCTAGCCTTTTTAAGGTCTCGCCAGGCTCTGGGCGTCTGACGGGTCTTATGGAGCTTTTCAGCGTTTCTAACCTCTTCTAATTTGCGCGTTATAAGGGCTCGCTCCCTATAATATTGCATTGCTTGTGCTATGAATTCCCCCCTAATTACTGCTTTTCCCGCATCCCACACCGCCCTCCAGTCCACCTCTCCATTGTCATTTTCCAGGAAATAGTTCCGTATGGCTTCTTCCATATGTGCCCTAAGTGCAATATCCCTTAGGATTGTTTCATTTAGCCTCCATTGTGGTCGGGGTCTATGTATTGTCCTTTGCAGTTCTATGCAGGTCACGACTGGGGCGTGATCGGAGAGGTATTGGACTCCGATTTCTATTTTTTTGACATAGGGGATCAATGTAGAGGACACCAGGATCATGTCTATTCTAGAGTAACCCCTGTGCACTGCTGAGTAGTGTGTGTATTCTCGGGTGTCCGGGTGGAAAAATCGCCACGTTTCTATCACATCCAAATCTCTGAAAAGCTTTCCAAGGGCCTGTCTGTTTCGCTGATCTGCTGTGGTTGGGGGGAGTGTTTTGTCCAATTGTGGGTCCATTACACAATTAAAATCCCCTCCTATTATCACTTGGCCTTCGCACCATCCTCCCACCTTCTGGAGTAATTTAGGGATGTACTGGTCCTGTTTTTCATTGGGGGCGTAGAGTGCTAGTATTGTATACAATTGACCATTAACAGTACCCTTCACCCCCAGGTATCTACCTTCCTGATCCTTCAGTGTTTGTTGTTTGTGAAAGTCTAAGTCTCTGCTACATAGGATTGCCACCCCTTTTGTTTTTGTTTGGCTTGAGGCGTCGCATCCTTTTTTCATCTTTCTGGAGCAGATGCGTCTCCTGTAGGATCGCTATCTTTGATTGCATGGCTTCCAATCTATCTAAAATCGAACGCCTTTTAGCGGGGGGAGTTTAACCCCTGGACATTAATCGAGACAATGTTCACTTCTTCCGTTACTCCCTAGGTGGAGATTGTCTGCCTGTGGGTCCCTATGTTCTCGTTCGCTATAGCTTACTCTGCCTGTTCTTGCTTCCGTTTCATACACTCGTGGAGCTGGCTCCTTTTCCTTCCCAGACCTTTGGTTACCTGCTTTCCTGTCCTTCGTTCCAGTTCCCTCCCTTACCCTCCCCCCCTCCCAATCCAGGGGGTGCATGAGGCCTGGGCTCCCAAGGGGCCCCCCGCTGGTCACCACGGGCTTAGGGCCTCCGACCCTTCCCCATTTCACAATAGTCAGGAATTGTATTACCTGACCCTGTTTCCAAGAGTTATGACCTCCTACCTCCATGCAGGCGGTTCCATTCAGCCGTGCTGTTTTCTCACATTTGGTTAGCACTTTACTCGTTGTCTGTGTGATGGGCCGAGTCTGGATCTGTTGGGCCTCTCGGTTTCCTGTCATGAGCCGGCTGTGAGCTTCCGAGTCTTCCTCTCCTCCCTCGTCTTTGCTTTCGCTCCGTTGACCATTCCCATGGTTTGCTAGATGGGCCGTTCATGTTTGGGCGTGGGCGCACAGGTGCCTCTGGCTGCTCATCCTCCAGGTGCAGCAACGCCATGCCCTGTGCGCAATTCCCGATTCTCCTCTGTTTTCCTTCCCATGTAAACGACAGGCCAAACGGGTACGTCCATCTATAACAGATTTGCTATGTTTGAATGGCCTTCGTAAAAGGTTGCATTAGCCTTCTTTTGTGGAGAGTAATCGGGGCCAGGTCCTGGTACAACTGTATATGGGACTCATTAATCGTAAGGTCTCCATTTGTTCTTGCCGAGCGTAACACCTCCTCTTTCAGACCATACAATGTCATTGCTATCAAAACATCTCTGGGTCTCGACCCCGGTTCATTGCGTATTGGGCCCACGTGTTGTATCCTTTCGAAGCCGATCGTCTCCGGTTGGACATCTGCTAACAGGCTGCTGAAGCAGAGTTGCATGGTATCTTTCAGATCCTTGTTCTGTACCGATTCCGCCAGGCCCTTGACCCTAATATTGAATCTCCTTGAACGATTTTCCTCCGCTTGGAGTTCTAAGTTGTTTGTTGCGGTCGCCAACTGGTCCAGTAGCAGGCTATTTTGGTTTGTTTCTTCCGTGACATTCGAGAGGCCCCTTTCGACTATGTCCACTCTTTCACCCATCTCCGCCATTTCTTTATTGACCTCCTGGAGGGATGATTTCAGGTCCTCCCTTAATTGTTCCATTTGATTCTGGCCGCCAGAACTTCTCAATTTGCCCTTCCTGGGGTCTCACTGGAGTTTTTGCTCTGGATGTGCCCGTTTTGGATCTGGCGCCCGGCATCTGAGTTGCTCTGCATGGATGTTGCTCCTGCGTCGCCGGGTGCCCAGTACCTCGCTCCTATAACTGTATATTGCTGGAATGGGCTGTGTCCTCCCACGTATCCAGAACACAGGGCTTGCCCTCCGCCGTTGTGTACCTTGCCTCGGCGAGTTTTATTTCTTGTGTTGCCCTTGCTGTGTCGTTGCAGTAGGGGGTTAATCAGGCTTATTATCGTGGGTGATCCCACTATCCCAAGTCCATCTGCTTTTGTTGTTGCCTTGTGCCTAGCCGTTTTCGGGGATCGGGCGGCAAACACCCCTAGCCAGATCCCGTGGTGTAGGTAGTTCGGTGTACTGCTCCGTTGTGCCAATGGGGACAGGTGGTTCGGGATAGCAATAATATCGTTTCAGGCGAGTCCCCACCTGCCGCTCACTCCTGGTTGTTTTTAGGTGGGCACACGCCCTGGGGGTGAACCCAGGGGCCACCACCTACTTTTCGGGGTAATATACCACTGCCCCTCCCGTACTGTTTATGTAGGCCCTGTGTCCTCCTGGGCCTTTCTGGGGGGGGGAGGCGCCCCCTCCCAGTCAGGCTCCGTGGTGGAGTGCCGTCCGCTCTGCGGGGGCCCCAATGGTCCACGTGATCTTCTTGTGGGGGGAGTTCTGGGGCAGGGGCAGGGCAGTCTCCCTGGGCCGCGCCGAAGCCTATCACGGCCGGCGTCTGTCTTCAGGCCAGCGAAGTCGCCGACCCGCGTCGCCACTGGAGCCGAGGGGCGATGTTACCTGGCTCCCTCCGCTCCAATGCCCAGGTGGAAGTTCCTGGGCCCTGCGGCGGTGCCAACCGCTGGTCCGCGCTCCCTGGACAGCTTTCTCCCGCTCGGGTGGGGGTGGGGCAGCGGAGGGGCCCGCGTCCCGTACAGGGGGACCCGCTCCGGGCTCACCTGTGCTGATGACTGTTCGCCGGGCCCCCTCCGATGTGTGCGATGAGCTGGCTTAGGGGGGAGATGGGCCCGGCTTCCCCCGCTCGTCCCTCGGGCTCTGGTGGGTCGCGGCTCCACTGGCGGCGTCACGGCCGTGTAGCACTCCAGCACTTCTCCCCGTACAGGCCGCGGTGCCCGATCTCAGCCCTACAGGGGTCCCCGAGCATCGCTCGTTCGAGCGGGGGAGGCCCTGGGGGGCACCAGCCGATCTTTCTGATTCTGTCCGCCTGGTGAGGGTCAGGGGGGGCCTCAATCTCCTTTGCCGTCCTGGCTTTGGCGGAGCTCTGCATACAGGGTGCGACTGCCTGTGCGCCTCCTCGTGGATCGCCCATATCTACCCTCTTAATTGATCTACATTGAAGTCATGTCTGTATTTTATTCAGAGAATTACATCATCTGCATATGCCACCCATGGGATAGTTACTGAATCCAATATTGGTAGAGTAAATAGCCACTTTATCCCTAATTGTCCCCATCTGATAAGTAGAGCTTAAATAGCTATGGTGCAAAATGCACCCTTCCCTTAAACCTCTTTACGTTGCAACACTCGCTGAAAACCAGTTCTTATCATTGAGCCTAATTGCATTGAGGTATTTGAGTTAAGTAACATTAATAGTTTTTTAACCTCACCATAAGCAGCCTTCTTGATACAACTGCAACGGAACGTGTACATATGACTGCAACGGAACCTGCACTCCAAATCTTAACCACAATGCTATCCATGGTTCTCACGATGGATGTAGTCAATGACATTTGTTTAAAGCAAAAACATCTCTATTGAAGATAAAACGTTTCACCGCTCCTGCGGCTTAATCATGGTTTCTCCAGCATGGGGTCTGGCATGGAGTCACATGCTCATGATTATTCCCCGTCGTCAGGCTGGGAATCCTCGGTAAAGAAAAAATCAGTATCCGTTTTGTTTCTGATCTGTCTTTCTTAGTAGTAACCAATCACTGATCTCTGGGTCATACTGCCCCCAGCCAATGACTGCCCTCTCCCTAAGCCCCGCCTCTGGCAGCCATCCTCAGATTTTTACCGCACGCTCAAGTGTTGGGAGTCCTCGTGTTTAGCTCTCGATTTTTTTGCTGGGTTTTCACGCTTTTTTCAGGAGATTTCTAATTTTTTCGATTTAATCGAGCCTCAAGCTCCACCGCTTCTACTTCCGATAACAGGGACCCGTTTCGGAATTCTTCTATGCCCCTCAAGGGTGAAGTTTTCGTCGAGTTTACACTACTTGGAGGATTCCGGAAGATCTGCGGCCTACCTCAACGGACATGGCCCAGGACAAGGGGAGCTCGACGCTGTTCAGGAACTGCCCTGGATGCGGATTATATAACGTTTTCAAGGGGGACGAGCATTCACAATGCCTCTCCCTACTGCCTCCATGGGGACAAGACGCACGTGGAGAAGGACTGTGCGTTCTGCAAGAACCTTTCGGAACGGACCAAACAAGATCGTCGTTCCCACCTCGCCATCTGGCTGGAGAAGGGCACAGCAAGTGAGAAGGCGAAGAAGAAGTCTGAGCGGGCTTCTAAGTCCTTTGCGGGTGCCCCGGTGACGGGGGCCCAACAGAAGGCCAAGCACCGCGAGTCCGCGGGCTCCGGGAGCGCCGAAAGGTCGGGCTCTTCGGCTGCCAAGCAGGGCGCTACTTCCCCAGCACGTTCGACCACGAGCCAGCGCTCTGGTTCGGGGAAGAGGAAGTCCGAGAACCCGGGTAGGCCGCTGGTGCGGACCCGGTCGATCTCGAAGTGGGAGCGAGGTGCTGATCCTCACCCCCCCCCTCCCCCCCCCAAGGCGAAGGCCCAGGATGCACCTAAGGTGGTGAGGGCTTTGATCCACCCGGCTAAGGTCTCTACCGAAGTGGTCGCTGCGACCCTGGTGGAGCCAGCTGAGACTACGCCAATGGAAACGGCCTCTGGGCCCAGAGTATCCCTGCCGCCTCGGATGGAATCCTCTTTCCAGCCCATCGCTAAGACCCCTGTGAAGCCCCCGGCTGAAAAAGAGGGGGGGCGGTGGCCATTACAGACTCGGAATCAGCCTCTAAGGAGGAACTGGTGGAGACTGAGGAGGGCCTCAACGAAAGGTCCATTGGCCTCAACGAGAGGTTCAGAAACCTCAACGAGAGGTTCGAGAAGGTTCGATCCCAGGGTACGGCCCTGCTGACGTGATCGAAGATAACGACGACGAACAGGGCCCAATGGAGCGGCCATCCCGTCCGTCGCAGCCATTGCCCGAGCCCCAGGATAGCTCGGCGGCCATTTTGTTGGCAATCCAATCCTTATGTACCGAGATAAGGACGAGATTACCACGCACCCCCGACGGAGGAGCCAGAACCAGGCCCGTCGGGAAGCCCTCCGAACAAGCGGAGGAGAGTCCACCCCGCTCCGCCCTTCGCGCCTGGGAGAGGATAAGGCGACGTGGACGGACGATGACGGCGGTGGTGACGCAGCAGACATCCCGTCGTCACCCCCCCACCCCCCGCGGGCGTCCCCAGCCGACGAGGTTGGCTCTTTCCATGCCATGATAACCACGGCATCCGAGCTCTTCAAGCTCTGCCCTGAAGAACAGAAAAAGGAGGGGTTTCTGTACCAACGACGAGAGGCTTCACTCGACGACAAATGGGACGAGGGGCTTCCGGTCCTCAAGAACCCTGCCACGACACCCGCCAAGAGGGACAGGTACGAGAAGAAGTACCGAGTCCCCGATGCCTCCCCCCTGTGCCTCAGAGCCCAGCCCACGCCAGACTTGGTCGTCTCGGCAGCGGCTAAGAAAAAGGCAGCGGGCACGGCGGCTTCAACTTCCACTTCCCCGCCGGACAGTGAGGGCAAGAAGTTGGACTCTATGGGACGACGAGTCATCTCGTCGGCGGCGACGAGGACGATTAAGGCGGCCAGTGCCTTAGCGATCGTGGCCCGCTACGACAGGGAGCTCTGGTTCAAAATAGCTCCCCTGCTAGATTTCCTGCCTGATGAAAAAAGGACAAAAGGGCGGAGGCCCTAGAAATTCTGCAGGAGGGCGAGGTGGCGTTGGATCACGCCATAACGGTGGCGACGGACATCGCCGATACCAGATTTCGCCAACTGGGCAACCGAGTTTGCCTCCAACTACGGGGATGGCTCAAGGTGACAGACTTTCGCCAGGAGGTCCAGACCAGGGTGTTGGACATGCCGTTCGACGGCAACAACCTCTTTGGTAAGGCGGTGGATGAGTCTCTACAGGCCATCAAGACCGACTCGGAGACGGCCTGGGCCCTTGGGGTGCTTCAGCAGCGACGGCCCTTTCGGAGCCCCGGAGGCAGACAGGGTGCCTCCAAAGGATCCAGCGGTGGCTCCTCCGCTTACCGACAGGCGGCCCGCTCCTCTTCCCAGGAGGCCTACAGAGGTCGTGGCAAGCAAGGGGGATCCCGCCGTCGTCGTCAAGGAGGCCAAGGCGGCAAGGCCTCCTCCAAACAAGACTGACCCGGCCGTGTCGTCGGGACCCCACCGAAGCACCCCGGTGGGAGGCCGGCTGACAAAGTTCGTCAGCGTGTGGCAGTCCATCTCCACCGACCGTTGGGTGCTGGACACCCTGGCCAACGGGCACTCGCTGGAATTCCAAAAGAAGTGCCCTCATATTCCTCCCGTGGCCAGGAAGGAGAATCACGTCCCTCAACTGCTGTTGGAAGTAAAGGCGATGCTCAAAAAAGGTGCCATCGAGCTCGTCCCCAGGAGGCTCCGGGGCTCCGGAGTGTACTCAAGGTACTTTCTCGTCAGAAAGAAGACGGCGGTTGGCGCCCCATCGTGGACCTGCGTCGGTTAAACAAATACATCAAGGCGCAGAAATTCAGGATGGTCACCCTCCAGCACGTGCTGGGACAGCTGGAGGAAGGCGACTTCCTATCGTCATTGGACCTGGAGGATGCTTACTTCCACATCCCCATTCTAAAAAGGCACAGGAAGTTCCTCAGGTTCGTGGTTCAGGGACGCCACTACCAATTCAGAGCCCTACCGTTCGGATTAAAGTCGGCACCCAGGGTTTTCACCAAGTGCCTGGCACCAGTGGCGGCGCGGCTGCGCCTACAGGGGATCCACGCCTACCCCTACCTGGACGACTGGCTAATCCGGGCAAGGTCAAGGGAACTCACCGTAGACCATACGCGAGGACCGTCCGGTTGCTCACAGAGCTGGAGTTCGCCATCAACTACCCCAAATCCCACCTGGTTCCATCGCAAGTAGCTCTGTTTTTGGGGGAGAAGCTCGATACTGTGGAGCAATTGGCCTCCCCTTCAGAGGAGAGGACCAAGACCATCCTGGGCAAGGTGCAGCACCTGTTAGCCACGGATGTGGCCAGGGTGAGGTCTATCAAGTCCCTTCTCGGGATGATGTCCTCATGCATCTACCTTGTGCCCCTGTGCAGACTTTGGATGCGTCCGCTACAGGAGTTCCTCGACGCCCGCTGGTTTCAGGCGAGGGGTTGCTTCGAGGACAGGATCCCCCTGGACGAGGAGTTCCATCGGCCGATCTTATGGTGGGGCACCCGGGCTCACCTCACGACGGACACGGACTTTCAAACCCTGGCGTTTCAAGAGACGGTGACTACGGACGCCTCTCTGGAGGGTTGGGGGGCCCACACCGGAGATCTCCACGCAAGAGGCCTTTGGTTCCCGGAGGAGAGGTCTCTTCACATCAACATCTTGGAGCTCCGAGCAGTGTTCTGGGCGCTCAAGTCATTCCTCCCATCCCTCAAGGACAAAGTGGTGAGGATCTTCACAGACAACACCACCACAATGTTCTACATACGGAAGCAGGGGGGCACCAGATCCCCAGCCCTATCCAAGGAGGCCCAGGATCTGTGGCACTGGGCTGTCGTCCAGGGGATGATTCTGGTTCCCTTCCAACTGGCAGGAATAAAAAACACCATCGCCGACTCACTCAGCAGGGAGCTGCGCTCGTGCCACGAGTGGGATCTGCGCCAGGATCAAGTGGATCGACTCTTCCAACGATGGGGCAAACCCCAGATCGACCTGTTCACGACAGCGACGAAATCCAAGTGCCAGAGGTTCGCCAGCAGGTTCCCACAGCCGAGGAGCATGGGCGATGCTTTCTCGTTCCCTTGGGACGGCCTGTTTCTGTACGCGTTCCCTCCATTGCCGTTGCTGCTCCGCCTAATCAACCAGCTCAAGAAGTCCAGGTGCAGGATGATCCTCGTCGCACCGGTGTGGCCGAGGCAGATCTGGTTCCCGGACCTTCTGGACTTGTCAACGTCCCCGCCAGTCAGGCTGCCGGCGGACGCGGATCTTCTCTCCAGAGAAGGAGGCGCCATTCTCCATCACGACCCACAGTCTCTGAACTTGCAGGCCTGGCTCCTGCAGCACTAGAGTTTGGAGGGTACGATATCCCGGCTGATTGCAGAGAGGTTCTTGCAAAGGCCAGGGCGTCCTCAACTCTAAAGTGTTACGGTCATAAATGGAAGAGGTTCTCTGTCTGGTGCCGTGCACAGAAGATTAACCCTCTGCGGATTACGGTCCCTCAAGTGCTGCCGTACCTACTGTCGCTGGCCAAAGCTGGTCTGGCTCACGCCTCCATAAAAATACATCTGGCTGCCATCTCCCGATATACCAGGACTACGGGACGGGCGTCCTTGTGGTCTCATCGCCTGGTGAAGGAATTTATGAAGGGACTATTCCGATCATTCCCGCCGGTAAAGGCTCCTGCCCCGGCGTGGGAGCTTAATGTGGTGCTGACCAGTCTCATGGAAGCCCCATTCGTGCCTATGCATTCGGTGCCTTTGATGTTCCTGTCATGGTAGACAGCGTTCCTCGTGGCCATCACCTCTGCACGACGAGTGGGAGAGATTCAGGCCCTATCTTGCAAGCCTCCATACTTGACTTTTCATGACACGAGGTTGGTGCTAAGGACGCACCCCTCCTTCATGCCCAAGTTGCCGTCGGGCTTCCACCTCAACGAGCCCTTGGTGTTACCAGTTTTCTTCCCGTCGCCTTTGACGCCGGCCGAGAGGACTTTGCACTCTCTGGATGTAGCTAGAGCGCTGAAGTTCTACGTGGACCGCACAAAGAGTTTTCGGAAGACGTCACAACTGTTTGTGAACTTTGGGTCTGTGAATCAAGGGAAGGCTCTCTCGAAGACTTCCATTTCCAGATGGCTCTCCGGCTGCATCATGCATTGTCACCGGTTGGCAAACCGACCGCTGCTCGGCGTCCGAGAGCCCATTCGAGCAGAGCGATCGCTGCTACCACGGCGTTCCTGTCTGGTCTGCCCCTGCTGGACATCTGCAGGGCTGCTACGTGGTGGTTGATGCACACCTTCACAAGATTCTACTGCGTCGATCGGGACTCCAGGGAGGAGTCCAGGGTCGGCCAAGCAGTGCTGCGCAACCTGTTCGCTTAAGGTGAGCCTGGTGAGGAGGTAAGAGATGCTTAATGTTGAGTTGTTGTATTGCTTAATGTTGAGCCTGTTGCCACCTCGAGTGGTTGTGCATGTGTATACTGCTATGTATTCTTTTATTCATGAGCATGTGAATCCATGCCAGACCCCATGCTGGAGAAGGAACAAGTTACTTACCTGTAACTGTTGTTCTCCAGCATGGGTCTGGCATGGATTCACATGCGAACCCTCCCGCCTACCCCTCTGCGGCTCTTAACTTGGTCATACTGCCACTTGGCGTTGCTACCAAATCTGAGGATGGCTGCCAGTGTCGGGGCTTAGGGAGAGGGCAGTCATTGGCTGGGGGCAGTATGACCCAGAGATCAGTGATTGGTTACTACTAAGAAAGACAGATCAGAAACGAAACTGATACTGATTTTTTCTTTACCGAGGATTCCCAGCCTGACGGGGAATATTCATGAGCATGTGAATCCATGCCAGACCCATGCTGGAGAACAACAGTTACAGGTAAGTAACTTGTTCTTTAGTTGACATTGAAACCAGACTTTAATTCATACAAAACACAGTGTTAGTAGTGATAAAAAGATTAAGGTTTGGGTTGATTGGCCTGAAAACATTTGCTCGTTGGAGAATTGGTTTATTTTTTTTTTTTACATGTACACATATGATGCGTGGGGAGATCCCCTTTATTCCCTTTGCTTATATCCCTAAACCAACCCCCCCAAATATATAAGCAGCAAAATGCGTTAAAAAATATGCGATCAATTCTCCAATGATCAAATGTGCAGCGTACTAATCAACCAATCCCGATAAAAAGAGGACTTCACTTTATCAAGCTTGAGGAAACTTGTACTAAATATTTAAAGTGCATAGTGCCGTATATGACATATTAGTTACTTGGTATCTCAATTATATTAGACTTCTTCATTGATTCAGCATTGTATGCATTAAATAATGATTGTTCAAAAATGTTTTAAAGAACAGATGCGTGGAATGCTTATGGGATCCGTGTACTATATGATCACTCAAGGGTTTACGTTGTCCTCTAAGGTGATATGTGCAAAATGTCAGTAGTGACGCAAAGTAAATTATCTAAAATTGTAGCATTCATACAGAATGTGTATAATAGTGTATCTTTATCCTAATGAAGACTTGTACTTTTATTAATAATAGAATGCCCCCTGAGTACTTCAGATTGATCCCAGATTGGAAATTAAGTTTTATTTAGGCTTTCAGAATGATCACTATCTTAAATAGGAAACACGCCATACATTAGTATTTTGATAATTTTTGGAACAATATTACGATGAAAATATACAATTCCAAGTGGAAGTTGTTTAGTTAGGAATTTAAAGTGCATAGTGCATTTGATCCAAAAAGCTTATTATTGTCAACTGGTCATTTACTCTGTGAGTCAAATGCTAACAGAATAGTCACAGAGGCACATAGAGACACCTCTTGGTTGTAGGTGCAAATTGTATATTACAGTGGCTTCACCAAGATGAAATACAATTGATATGAATCTGGTTGGCTTATTCAGTCTAGTTAATGGGTAGAAAAGGAAGAAGAAGCGGAAAAGAAAAAATGGAGAGTAAGAGATGTAAGGAAAGTAGTATATCTTGATGTGATTTTGAAGAGAATTTTGTTATTCTTGGTGGCCAACTATTAGGCATAAAGAGGTGTTACCATACCTCAATGCATTCTCACAAAAATACATGGTAACCTTCCATGGTGTTGTCTATTAGGATGAGATTGGTCTCTAATTTCCAGAGGATCAGTTCTCGATTTCCCTCTTTCAGGTGATTTATAACTTCACTAAGTCCTACATATTTCAAGAGATCACTGTTGTTCCCATGGCATGCCACAGGAGCTTGTTTTCACAGGGGAATGAACCAGTGGTCAACCAATTGGTTTTCCTGGGTCGAGAATAGTGACTTCTGGTCACTAAATCTCCCACCTTTTTTCCACGTGTCTAACCGATATGAAGAAATTGTCCAAAAAAAACTGTGGATAAAGTGTGAGCTTTCATTTTAAAAAAATGCCAATATTTTTTTTACAGTGTCCTTTATCTTGGGTGCTTGTAAATCCATAAGTGGTTACAAGTCAGATAACATTCACCTTTGTTTTGACTATTTAGTTATAACCGCGGGGATCTAGATTGAATTTTTGCTTTCTCTTATGCTTTTATTATTCTCTTACTATAGCCTCTTTGTAGGAATTGTTTATTCATTTGTTCGCATACTTCGGTGAAGTCATTTTCTGTTGAACTCTTGCTCTGACAAACTCAGAGTAAGGTATGTTTTGTACATTATTTTCAGGGTAAAAAGAGGTTGTGTGTAGGATGGAATTACATGCTGTTTTCTTACCATACATAGAGTTGCACAGAAAACAAACAAAAAAATGTTCTAAAACAAACTGAATAATTTCCAATAGCATGTTAGTATGTGCTCTATGGACTGTAGGACGATTCCTTAAAAAATATTACGAAGCTTTAATGCCATATATAAGGGATGTAGACCTATGCAATGATATCACATCTAATGTGACGAATCGGAAATCACGCTCCCAGGGTTGGTATTCAATCTATTTAGGACATCCATGGTGCCTTTCACATAATAGGGTAGACTAGTTATGATTGGTAAAAAGAAATGGTCAACACAACTAGATATGGGTTCTGTTATTGAGCCTATAGAGCTGACTATTGGTCTGCCCGGTGTTTTTTTGTCATATTTGTGTATTTTGGGCAACATACATGATGCATGGAACGTTTTCCCATGGGATTGCGCCATTGTAAAACACTTCCATGAATCAGGCCCCTAATGTGGATATCGTTGATGTTTGACAAATAGGAACTTTAATTTGTCTTTGTTTAAAAGGTTCTAATTTTTCCAAACAATTCTCCTTTAATAAGGAATTATAGTTGTCTGTTGGGTCATGACTCAGTAATTGGGTATGATCAGTAATTTGATTTACGGCCTCCTGAACGTACAAATGGTGTCCCCACAGAACAACATTTCCTCCTTCATCTGCGATATTAATAACCTTATCATCTTTGTTTTGTAATTGTTTTAATATTCCTTGTACGGAACTGGTCAAATTTGTGATTTTTTACAAATCAACTTTCTTTATTAGCACACTTGGTAACACATGTAACAATACAGCAGGATATCATTAACCATAGAGAGGTCAGACCAATGGGGCCTGGGTTTGGGTAATACAAAGTACAAAAGGAGAAATCATGAGTTCACAGCAGAATGGGTCCATACAGCCCACATCTAGAGGCTCCGATAACGGGAGGGTACAATTTACATAGACTGTGTGGCAGAGATCTCATCGGGCATTGACATTGTGTTTAGAAGGTACATCTTAAGTGGGTTCCATATATCGCCTGGGCGAGATCGGGCGGTTGTATATATGCCCATTGCTCCATATCATTAGCCCACATCACATCCTTCAGCCAGTGGTCCTTGTTGGGAGCATGCACACTCGTCCAGCGTAGCAGAATACAGCGTTTGCCCAGGAGGAGGCACATCCGTACAAATGTACTCTTGCTACCAAAAAATGGGCCAGAGATATGGAACAAGCAAAGCAGTGGTAGGGGATCAACAGTCTTAACAGTCATTTCCGACAATGTTGCACGTACATCACTCCAAAAGGGCGTAAGTTGAGGGCAGTCCCATAGCACATGAAAGTATTTCGCATTTTCAAATTTACAGCGTGGGCATGCCCCCAGTCCCTTAGTTAGAAAACAAACATAGCTCATCTGTGGTGTAGTGATACCGGTGCAGCACTTTTAGTTGTATCAGTCGGAATTGAGAATTATACGACACTTTGCATGTTTGTTCAAACATATCAGACCAGAGATCATCACGGATATCTAGTTGGAGACCCCCAGCCCATTTAGCATGTGCATTATGATGTGGTATGGCTAGTGAACTTTGTTAGGCAGAATCCCGTGCAGTTCCCTCAGGGAACACTATCCAGGATTAGGACTACAGGTTTGAGCAATAAATCCCCTTTGGTATCAGTCTGTACCACAAAGATTTAGTTGGTAGCTGTGGCTAAGCAGTCAGACTTATCTCAAGAGGGAGATGAGCATTATTCAGGGTTTACACAATAGGTATCACAGTACTATGGAACAAGGAAACACTGACCAAAGCTCTGTATCAAATATGATATGATATGGTATTTGTAACGCGCCTATACACAGGTGTTTCAAGGCGCGACGAGGCAGGGAGGGGAGGAACAAGGGGAGACAGACAACGATCCTACTAGGCCAGGTGTCATTCAGATCGCGCAAGTGCAGGGGTGGGGGAGGGGGAAAAGTGCAAGGGGAAGGGGAGGGGGGGAAGTGCAGTACAAGGTAAGTGGCGTAAAGTAATAATTAAATAGGGCCAGCTGGTGGCAAGTGCAAGGTAAGTGCAGAACAAGTGCTGGGGAAGGGGGGGGCTGTAGGGATACAGAGACAGTCCCGCAGTGCAGAGGGGTTCCAGGGCATCAGTGCAAGTGGAGAGTGGCTGGGCCCAGGGCCGAGGCCGTTTAGAGAGGTCCAGTTGCAGGATCAGTGCAGTTTCAGTGAAGAATATTAGCTGTTCAGCAGGGGAGAGGGAGAGAGAAAGCAGAAGCAAAGAGGAAGGTTTTGAGGTGCTTCCGGAACCGGAGATGGTTCTCCTCGAGTTTCAGGGAGGCAGGAAGGCTGTTCCAGAGGGAGGCCCCTGCCGCAGAGAGAGATCTACCCCCAGCTCGTTGCTTCGAGAAGCGGCTGACCCTGAGGGAGTTGGAGGCGGATGAGCGAAGGGCTCGGGAAGGAAGACATTTGGGAAGAGAGAGTTCAAGGTATTTAGGACCCAGGCCCCAGAAGGCCTTGTGGACAATGCAGAGGGTTTTGAACTTTATCCTCGCAGCCACTGGGAGCCAGTGTAGAGATTTCAGTCCTGGAGAGATACGATCCCTGGGCTTGAGGCCAAGGAAAATAGAGAATATATATTTATTTTATACACATCTAGTTCAACACATGAATCACAGTTAATAAAGCAAGTTAAGTTCAGTCAAGGAATAGTATATACAACTCTCTATTCAATTGTAGACAAGTTTGCAGTAGAGTGAAAACTGAGCAAAACGGCACAGTGAAAACCAACTACAAATGGCACTCTATCAATTTAACGAAAGGGAGGGAAAGCACAAGTTAAACCGAAATATCTTCAGACACCCCCGAGCAACAGTTCCCTGAAGTTTTGTGAACAAGTCCTGCACAGTAACACTTTAGCAGAAAGATAAGCGAATGAAAACTGAGCAAAATGGCACTCCACAAGTTAAGACAGTAGGAAGGAAGAGGGGTTTAGAAGATTCCGGTGCATCAACACATTTCTCATTGAAAATCAATCTAGTGAGAGCAGATCTAACAAATCAGCCAGAGTCAATAGGCCTGAGCCAGAGTCAGTGGTACAGGACCAAGAGTTTAGGAGCAAAAATGTTCTTGTAGCTGCAGTCAAGTCTTTGGTAAACGAATATTGAAAAGGTATATGCGAGGTGAAAGACAATGTTAAGGGAGAAGGCGGCCAATCCAACAAGTAGATAAAGGATTTAAAACACCTTTAGGGCTACCACGGGGAAAGGGAGCCCTAGCGGAACAATGTACATTAAACGTGAAGAAGTGGCTCCTGCGGCGGCGGTTTTTCCTGGTAGTTCCTACAGGTCGAGGTGTCCAGCAGAGGAAGAGAGGCTCTCGTCGTGGAGGAAGGTTGAAGACACTGTACTACCCAGGGATGAAACCAACCGCGGTGCTGCCAAACGAAGTTTAAAAGGTACGCTCCTTTTAATCGCGGTCCGGGTCAATAGCTGCCTGGCTATCCGGTTTCCAAGTGCTGGGCACTGTCAATTCGACCAAGGCAGGTCTGGGGGAAGCGATGGGTGAACTGGTTGTTCCCACCAGACCCTCCAGCCTATCAGGTTAGAGTGCGACCTGAGTTGCTGCGGCAACTCTGTCCAGGGGTTCTACTCCCCCTCCCAAACAACAGACCCACCCCAGACTCAGTGGCGCCGAAAGGAGGGCTTCTTGGCAGAAGCCCGCCAAAAGAGCGAACAAAGGATCCCCGACCTGGGTTAGGAGTTTAGAGTAAGACACGAGAAACAATTTATATTAAAGTTCTGGCAAATGAAACTTACCAAAGTAATAAAATAAACCGGCGGTATGTTAGAGGCTGTCAGTAAAAGTGTTAGCCTCGAACAATAGGTTAATATTTGCGGTTGAATATTTATGGTAGTAACCACTGCCACCAGGCAGAAACTTTATAGAGCTGGACTTTAAGGTACCCCCTCGAAAATGAAACCAAGGGAAAAACTATTAACCCTTTCCAGTAACTCCATAGTAAGATGGGTTGGACTGGTTAAGTTCATAAGATTTGACTAGTAAAGTCAATGGGGACTTTACATGCCCTGGGAGACAGTAGTCAGTCCCAGGGTATGGAGTCTATGTTTGGGGGTCGCTACGACACCCCTGTGTCACTGCACGGAGGGTGCTGTGTAACACATGTGAATAAAGATAGTTCCTATGGGTGAGAGAAAATCCCATAGGCATTAAACACAAAAATAGCCTAGAACACACATAGCAAAAATGCCTAAGAGTGGGGAAAAGAGTCTCACTCTTAGCAGGTAAAAAGAAACAAACCCTTCAAATCCCGCAAAGCTGCTGAAGAACTCTATAGGTAAGGGAAATTAGCCATAGAATGAGAATTCTCCCTAACAAACTTTAATCCGGTGGTATAAGGACGACATTCTGCTTCGATTGTCACACGCCATCAGAGCAAACCCCAGCACAGCATCATTCTCCGGCTCAACCCGGAAATAACACCAGAGTTTCTTACATGCCTTGCGTAGGCCTGCATATTGCAACCATTGCAAGGTCGTACTACGCACAAGCCCAGGCATGTCAGAGGTCTGGGTGAAATTACCCCCCCCCCCCCAAGTACAGCGATCCTAATGTGTGGAACCTGTGTCGCATCCAAACACCACGAGAGCCAGTATCCACCTGTGGCAGGGAGGATAATGCAATTCCAAAGGCGGAAGTCCTCATGGTATGGGACAGGTACACTTATCTCCTTCCATTTTTTTCTCCAGGCCAGTGCCGTGACATTAGCAGGATCGAATCTGCAGTCATCGGCTAATCTGGCAGGGAGAACTAGTGATCGTAGATCCCTGTCGCCCGCTGATTGTCTCTCCAGCTATATGTGAGGGGGGGGGTGAGTTGTCATAGAACCAGTAGGCCTCAAATTGTGCCTGTGCAGCCATCTAATACAGCCAGAAATTAGGGGCTGCAAACCCTCCCCTATCTTATGTGCTAACGTATCCCATTTCAACCGTACTTCCCCGGAGTGCCATATGAATTTTCAAATTTGAAAAAGTAATTTCCCACGCCACAACGGTACATTGAAGAAAGGATACAAAAGCTTAGGGAGCACTATCATTTTGAGAAGTGCTATGTTACCGGCGATTGTGATGGGTAGATGGGCCAAACTTGTGAGTTTAGCTCGTAATTGGATCATATATTTGGCGTAGTTACAGTTCTGTAGAGTAGGGCAGTGTCATGCAACTGTCACCAGTAAGCAACGTATGGTCTCTGGGGCCCACTTGAAACCCTGTAGATCTTGAGGTGGGGTGGCAACGTCCGTGAGTGGGGGGAAGAGCTCTGACTTCCTACAATTTACTTGGAGACCTGAAACCTCTCCGAAGTCCAGAATATCTTGCTTAATAGGCATTAAGTGTTCTCTGGGGTTCCTAATGTACAACAACGTATCATCTGAATAAAGGGAAATTATCTGCGTCCCTCTCGCCCTTCTGTTCCCCACTTGTCTATGTTTCAGTCTTATTATGTCTGCCAATGGATCAATAACAATAGTAACTATGAGGGGAGACAAGGGGCATCTCTGATGGGTGCCTCTGCGTATCTCGAATTGCGAGGAGAGCAACCCATTTGTATTGACCCTGGCCACTGGTGATGCATAAAGGGAGCGTAAAGCTTCAAGAAACCCCTGGCCAAACCTGCAATTCCACAAAAATGCATACATGAATCGCCAAGACACAGAATCAAATGCCTTTTGAATATCTAGTGCAGCAGCCACTGCTTGGACCCCCGGGTCTATCTGTGCCAGTATGTTAAAGAGGTGCCTCAGATTCAGTGCTTTTGACCTTTCCGGGATGAAACCTGACTGGTCCGGGTGAATAATGTATGGCACGACTAGCATCAGTGGAGTGGCCAGTATTTTTGCAAACACGTTTACATCTGAATTGATTAAGGAGAGGGGGTGATAGGAGCTGCACTGGTCCGCAGGTTTCTCCGGTTTCAACAGAACCGTGATAACTGCCTCACGCATACTTCCAGGGAGCGACTGAGATGCAAGCGATTCTTGCCACACCTGCAGATGGTAAGGGGCGAGGATCTCCTTGTAGCACTTATAAAATTCAGCCGTGAGGCCGTCAGTACCAGGGGATTTCCCTGGTGGTAGATGGTCAATTGCCTGGATAATGTCAGAGAGAGTTATCAGGAGGTCCAGTAGGGCCCTGGTATCTTGTGGAAGCTGGCTGAGTGGCAGAGTATCACATTCTTTCCAGCGTGCGTGTTTCTTTGTGGGTATAGAGGTCCGTATAGAAACTTGTGAATATCTCATTGATGGCCATAGGTGTGTGTGCGCTAAGTTACCTGAAGTGTCGGTTACAAATGGAATGCACCCACTGCTGTTTTCCTGACGCACCATACGGACAAGCAGTATACCAGGCCTGCCACCCTCCCCGTACTTCCTAGCCGACAACGGGCGTCAACAAATTTAACTTCTCGCTTAGCATGCATCCTAAAGGTGTCGATGGCCTCCTTGATCTGTGCCAACGTGGCCATAGAGGGATCAGTAGCCAGCTCTTGTTCCAGTTCACTCAGTTTGCTCTCACATTGCGCTATACTGTGTCGGATTGCTTTGAGGACACTGAACTCTGCCGCCATCGCGATCCCTCTAATGTAGACCTTGAAGGCTTCCTAGAGTGTGCCAGACGAGGGCACAGAGCCCACATTTTTCTCAAAAAACAATTGCATGTGATCATCAATAGTGGATGCAAACACTGCATCCTGTAATACTAGTGGTTTAAAATGCCAGTTGTTATGAGGCCTGTAAAGTGCTGGTAATGTCAAGGAGATACTAATTAGGGAATGATCAGAATAGGTGCGTGGGAGCATGCACGTTTCCTTAACCCCTCCAAGTAATGTATCAGAAATGAGCCACATGTCAATGCGGGAGAAGGAATCGTGAACCGTCGAATAAAAGGTAGTATGAGCGGTCATCAGCAAGCATCTACCAGCCCAAGCGAGTGCATGCCCTCTTTGATGGTAGAGGCTGTCTGTGTAAGAGCCCTCTTAGTGTGGGTGGATCTGTATAGTTTCAGGTCTAGAATAGTATTGAAATCCCCACCCCCTCACAATATAGGGATCAGTGGGTATCTGGCAAGGTCATCCATCACGTCAGTGTAAAACTGGGGGCCGTCAATATTAGGGCCATAGATATTCATCAGTAACATGTCCCTGCCCACCAGAGACCCATTCACCAGGACATATCCACCTAAAGGGTTTACCTTTGCATGTTTGCACCGGAATGGAAGAGATTTATGCACCAAGGTCATGACTCCCCTAGATTGCGAGGAATATGAAGTATAGAAGCAGTTCGCATCCCAGTTTCTTGCGAATCCCTCCCAGATTGCAAAGAGGGCATGGGTCTCTTGCAAATACAGGAATACAGGATTTTAATGTTATGCCTTTCAACATATAGGTGTATCTTTCGATGTTTAATTGGATTACCATAGGCCACGTATATTCCAACTATGGCAGGTTATGTCACCCATCCCGGTACAGATCGGTTAGTATTATCTCCTCCAACATTTTGACACAACCACCCCACTACCCCGGAGTGCCCCTCTGTGCCCATTTCTCTCTTAACTGTATATATAGTTTGTTCCAAGTTCTGTTTTAACAACCCAACAATCCCCCACCAATCCCTCCCGCATCTTCGTCAAAAATGGGGTGATGATACCCCAAAAATACACCCCCAACCATTAACACAACATTGCACAGGGAAGCTGATGCACGGGTCCACCCGGGCTATCACCAGACACAAAAACAGAAAACAGAATGAGTGTTTACATTCTCCTTATATAATTATCCCCCCAGGGGGGTAGCATGTTCGCAGTCAACCGCAGTGCTGTGGAGAAGAAGGCATTTCTTTTCAGGAGCATAGAAAATAACAAAGCAGCTAGGGCGTGCAAAACTGCCAGCGTAAAGAGATCCACTGAATGTGCAAAGGCTAAAGAGGGTGGTCTACCTTCACAAGTACATCACTTGGGCTTCGTACTCTGGGCTCAGGGTGTTGGCAAGGTTTCATCCAAAAACTCCATGGCTTCATCTGGTATTGTGAAGAAGAAAGTCTTGTTGCTCCATTCGACTAGTAGTCTGGTGGGGTATAACATCGCATTTTTCAAGCTGCTGTCGCGCAGCCATTTCTTAACCGCCAAGAAGGATTTCCTCTTGCTGAACAGCCACAGAAGAAGTCAGGATAGATTCGTATCTTGTTCGAACCCAGTACCAGGTCTCTCTGCTAGTGGGCTGCCCGAAGGATAGCATCACGATCTCGGTAATTGAGAATACGGGCCATGATAGGCTGTGGAGTGGCTCCGGGTTTAGGTGTAGGAGCCAAGTATCTATGGCCTCGCTCAATAGCAAACTGCAGCAATAATGTTGGGTTCCCTAGAAGTGGCAACAGGGTGGACTCTATCTATAGTTCCTGGGAGGATTCGGTGTTGCTCTAGGGGACTCCTATAATGCAAATATTATTGCGGCAGGATCTTGATTCTAAGTCGTCGTTCCTCTCTTCCACCTGGAGTAGTGTAGCCAGTTCAACTCTCATGGTGGACATATCGTCTTGCACTGTGCCTTCTCTTGTCTCGGCCTCCAATAAACGTTGGTCTGTCTTATCAATACGTGTTTTAATGGAGTCATTGTTGCTGGTCAAGTCATCAAGCTTGCTGTGCACCTTAGCAAATCCATCCTGCATGCATGCCATCATGCGCTGAGTTTCAGTGAGTTCCATTGGGACGAATTCCGATTCCATGTCAGCAGTCGCCCCGCCAGTGGTCGACGGTTTAGGAGTAGATTTGATGTATTGGCTCATGGATGGTTGGTTTTTCAGCACCTCCTTTTGTCATCTCGGGAGCATAGCTCAGGGGCAACGTGCTCGCCTTGGAAGCAAGATGACACGGAGCAACACAGGTTTGATCCTCGGGTCCGCGCTTAGAAACCTCTGGGTATTAAGCGCGTTATAAATAACCTATCATATCTTGTGCAGCAAACGAGGGTTGCTGGTAGAAGAGGAAGGCGGCTTGAGGTTGGAAGACGTCCCAACAAAACAGTCTACTGTGTACAGCCGGCACCAGGACAGTATGTTGCCCACTTGGCAGAGGTGCAGTCGAGTGAGAGTAGTATCAAGTGCCTGAGTGGTAGGTCAGTTCAGGATAATCGCAGCAGTCTGCAGCAGGGCCCCCACATGGGAGATCTGCCCCAGGTCTGCACGTGGTCCCAGCCAAGTAGCAAGCGGGGTGGCACCCGTAGAATTTAACCATGAGCAGGACATGCAGTCTATTATGCACCAAGTATGCCCTCACCATAGCTGGTCCCGATGATCCGGCAGTTGCAGATGGTTTCCACGCTGCACCACGATGGCTGCCGGGACTCCCTCAAACAGGGCTGCTGGTATTGTTCTCAGATGTTAGGAGGGGGGGGTAAATTGTGCTGGCTTCCAGATTGTGCATACAGAAACCACACTGCACCCAACCAGCGCCCCACAACTACAACAGTAGAAAAAGGTTTGTAGGTACCTTGCACAACGGTGGGATGGTACGTGATCAGAAGCGGGTGTATAGCCTAGCGGGGAACCACTCAGGAAGATTCCTGCTATGGGTATTCCTCAAGAAAGCAGGGCATCGTAGTATGGTGGGTGGTGCAGATCGACCTCCGATCGCGTCTCCCTCTAATGCAGCACACTCAGCCACTCGTCCCTCACTTCTCGGGTCACAGTGCGGGACTGGGAAGGGATTCTATGTAGCTTGGACCATCGGGGATCTATTGCTTGCCCTCAAATGTCTCGCAATCAGCTGAAGAAGCCCATTTCCGTCCTTAGCACCGGGTGTGGGAGCTCTAGGTAGGATCTGCCATCTTGGTCGCCGGGCTACAGTGCCCCCCCACGCCAAATTTGTGATTTTTATCGTGCCAATTAAATTTTGTAATATCTGATTTAACAGCATTTTTAAACTGAGAAATATAGCCATCATCCCTTATCAATGAAATTAAAATACATTTAGGTTTAAAATGACTGATAGTCCTATATCTGTGGAGTATTTTGCTCTGAGAAGACAACTGCACCATCTGCTATTCTTGTTCTAATGCCTCTAAGCGTTCTAAGGCATCAGGCTTTCCAGTACTTAAATTGTCAATCGAAAGAACTGTATTTTGTTACCTCAATTGAGCATTGGCAAAGAACCTTTTCAACCTAAGCTTTCTGCAGAATGTAAAGATATCTATATCTACATCACACAGATGTAAATTGTTACACAGTATAAAGGGTAAACCTTTCTGTAGTAGATTGCTCACTTCAGGGGAGGGCTTGTCAGAAATATTAACAACTGTCAAATTATGACTGGACATGTTGAATTGGCTGTCTGTTAATGTTCTGTCTGAGATCAGGTCTGGATCTAGAGTGTCGAGTTGATTTGTTTTTGTGAGACCGTACCTCTCCCAGTCCTCTGTTTTTTCCTCTTGCCACCTCTGCTTGTTTTTGCGTGTTTCCTCTTGTCAGTGTTGATGTGGGTTTTTTTCGGAATATAGAATTCTCATTTCCCCCAAAAAATCTTTGTTTGGTATCTTTTCCCAAAACTGTCCCCAGTGTCTCATCTTCTGCTGAACTGACATCTGAGGATTCAGGTGTTGTGTTTGAAGGTTTAGATGTCTCAAAAACAGATTCAGGTTGTATGCAGAGAGAGGCATACTTTTTGGCAAAGGTGTATATTCTGCTGTTATTGTAGTCATGTTTATCTCCCTGTAAATTCCTCATTTTCCTTTGGCGTATTTCATCTTGCTAATGCTGTAATTTAACATTTATCTTTTTATAAAATTAATGGATCAGATCTTGATCTTTTGACTGGGAAAGTTCCTCTTTAGGAGTTGCCATTTCTGTCTCCATGTGTGCATGGCTGATTTTAGCATATTTGATTGAGGCGAATCATATTAAAAGAACAATCTGTAAGGCCAATTTCTCATTCTTTTAATTATTTCAGTTTTTTCTCTTCAAAACACATATTGTCCACAGCCAATAGGGACACATCCCTTAGTTCCACCCCTGTCGACCGAATTCAGTATTTATACCATACGTTAGTGTTGGGAGTCCTCAAAAATCCTCTCTTCAAATGTTCTACGGATATATATCAAAATGAACATCTTTTCTATGAAAAATATATATTTTTTGACATCTTCTCGATGACGAGCATTCTCAGCAACAGTGCTACCTTTGAGGACCTTTCCCGCCGCCGGTAATCTTCACGCCAACGAAGCCATCCATGGTCATGACTACCTCATCATTAGCGAAGCTATCAACGGCCACAACTACCTCATCATCGGCCACGTCTACCACATCACCAACAAAAACGTCGATGTCCACGAGGATCTCGTCACTGACATCTCCATCCACGGCTGTCATACCCTCGTCGACACCCTCGACAGCGTCGACGGGCAAAAGTCTACTCTAACCACTGTGATGGAAACCTTAGAACAACAGTAGCTGCCTGTACCAGCCACGGTTACTGAACCAGAAAAGCAACCTCGCACAGATGTCCCCAGGCCTTCCAGGGAAATGGATGACAGCCCTTGGCCCCCAGGAAGTAACAGCACCATTCAGTACCAGAGAGGTTGACAGATACTGGAACAGACACAGATCCCGATGGCAGGACCTCCACACACACGACTCACACTGATGAGCTTGACGATTTCATCACAGCTGACGGGGAACCAGATGACTTTCTGCTCAGGGATTTACCCCCTGATGAAGTAAGGGCCTTCCAGACGCTCATGTCCAGGGTGGCCACGATGTTCAGCCTTGCACCGGAGGAGCAGCGAACGGAAAGTGTCCTGCACCATGCAGAGAGCAGCGCAGGAATCATTCATGTCTATCATGCTGCTAGAAGACATCTTGGAGCATGGCCTGATCACCTTGGTGCATCCCATAACTGCCCCTGCTAAAAAAGACCGGTTTGACAAAAAGTACAGAGCCCCTGAGAGCGCCGCGGCCTGCGTCCGCACTGAACCCACACCAAATTCCGTTGTCTCGAGGGCTGCCAGAAAAAGGTCAGCTAACCCATCTTCGTCCTGCTCTGTGTCCCCAGACAAAGAAGGCAAACTCTTCGACGCCTTTGGTAAGAAGATTGTTACCACTGCTGCCACGACTATCAAAGCGACTAATGCAATCGCCATACTCTCACATTACGATCGCGAATTGTGGTACAAGTTGGGCCCCTTGCTGGAGTGCCTGCCAGATGACAAGAAGCAAGAGGCCTTGGGCATCTTCCATGAAGGCGAGTTGGCATCAAACCATGCCATTACGGTCTCTGCAGACATCGTAGACGATGGTTTTCGCCAGCTTGGCAATGGAGCAGTCTTACATAAGCAGGGTTGCTCAAAGCAACTTATTTCTTGCCCGATGTCCAGTCCAGGGTCATGGGCATGCCCTTTGATGGCTCTGCCCTGTTTGAGAAGAAGGTGGATGAAGGCATACAGTCCATAAAAACGGACACGGAAACCTCTCGTGCCATGGGCACACTACAACAGAGGCGCCAGTCCTTTCCTTCAGGAAAATACGCTATGGCAGGACTTTGCGGGATAACTGCACTACATACCAGTCTTCCTCCTACAAGTACCCGTATTCATCAGGGGACCAGTACAGGAAAAGGCTCCAGTCCTACAGGGGTTTGCAGCAACGCCGTGGCTCCTCCCAATCTCGGGGCCAGTCCGGCAAACAAGCATGCCCAGCCCAGCGCCAAGGCCTCACACTTGAGCACCCCAGTGGGAGGACGACTGTTAAGGTTTGTCGACTAATGGACATACATCACCACCAACAAATGGGTGCTATCCCTCCCCCAGCAGGGCCACTCAATGGTGTTCATGGACTATCGACCGGACATTCCTCCTGCTCACCAACCTGAGAAGTTGCAACACCTCTTGATTCAGGAAAAGTACGAGCACTGCTGCAGAAGGGCGCAGTGGAAAAGGTTCCCAGGGACAAGCTGGGCACAGGAGTATACCTCTGCTACTTCCTGGTAAGGAAACAAATCACTGCACAAAAAGTCAGGGGTTTGGAGACCCATATTAGATATGAGGGTGCTCAACAAGTTCCTAAAGGCTCAAAAATTCTGCATGGTCGAGCTACAGTAGGTTTTCTCCCAGCTACAACAAGGAGACTTCCTGGTGTTTCTCGTCCTCAAGGATGACTACTTTCACATCCCTATTTTCTTCTCACACCGGCGCTACCTACATTGCATCGTGACAGGGGTACATTATCAGTTCAATGCCCTTCCATGCCGCCTGCGGTCTGCTCCGCAAGTGTTCACCAAATGCATTGTGCCAGTGGTGGCTCACCTGCGGCAGAGCAGCGTTCACATCTACCCGTATTTAGACGACTGGTTAGTAAGGGCTTCCTCTTATCCGCTTGCGGAAACCAACACCTCCATCACCATCCAGTGTCTACAGCAACCGGGGTTCTCCATCAACTTCCCAAAGTCGTGCCTGGTTCCATCTCAACAGACACTCTATCTCGAAGCAAGGCTAGACACCAACACCTGCACTGCCAGACCCTCAGACGAAAGGGTAGCAGCACTTCTTCACAAGGTGCGCTGTCTCAACGGTGTCCAGACAATGATTGTTTGCAACTACAAATCCCTGCTGGGGATGTTGTCATTATGCATCCTATTAGTCACCAACTGCCGGTTATACATAAGACCAGTGCCGGAATTCCTAGATGCCAGCTGGATCCAAGCCTCAGGGTCCTGGTATGACCGCATTGCTCTGACTCTGGTTTTCAGAAGGATCCTTCGTTGCTGGTCAGTGAGGGAGTATCTACTGCAGGGTGCCCCCTTCAGATTGCCGGACCATCCGGCCACTGTCAAGACAGATGCTTCAATGGGGGGCTGGGGCGCCCACTGTCAAGACCAACATACCAGAGGCCTTTGGTCGGAGAAGGAGAAGACCCAGCACATCAACCTGCTGGCGCTACGGGTGATATTTGGGGCCCTGAAGTCTTTCCTCCACCTCCTGACCGGGAAGGTGGTTCGGATTTACGCTGACAAAACATCTGTTTTATCTCTGCAAACAAGGAGGAACAAGGTCCCCACAGCTTTCCACGGAGGACCAAGTCCTGTGGCATTGTGCTCTGAAGCACAACGTGTTTCTCATTTCCCTCCACCTGCCGGGAATTCAGAATGCTCTGGCGGACTCCCTCAGCAGGGAGTTGCACTCTTGTCACAAGTGGGAATTGCACGACGACCAGCTTCACCTGTTGTTTCAGGCGTGGTGCACTCCGGAGATGGACCTTTTTGCCAACTATGACAACAGTCGCTGCAAGACCTTTACCAGTCACTTCCCCCACCTGAAGAGCTTGGGAGACGCCTTTGCGTTTCCGTGGGAGGGGACGTTTCTGTATGCATTCCCTCAATTCCTCTGGTGCCTCGAGTCCTACACACTTTCAAGACTGTATCAGTGCAAACCGATATTAGTGGCCCCTGCATGCCGAGATAGTTTTGACTCGGACCCCCTTGCCCTCTCGGCAGCAGCACCAACCAAGATGCACCTGCACCAATTGCTCCTGTCCAGGAACCAGGGGGCAGTACTGCACCATGACCCGGCCTCTCTCAATCTGATGGCCTGGCTCCTGTGTTCTTAGCGTTCGGGGCAGAATTGCCAGGAGATCTTGGCCAGGGCAAGAGCTCTGTTCACCTTGAAGTGCTACAAGAGCAAGTGGAAATGTTTTTAGTTATGGTATGGTGCAGGAACCATCAACTGCAACTTCAGACCATCCGGCCGGTGGAGCGGATGCGTTATCTGTTTTCCCTGGCTGAATCTGGCTTGACATATTCCTCAATTAAAGTGCACCTGGCGGGGAGGCCACCAGGGGCGCGCTGATGCAGGAAGCATGAGCGCAAACTGCTCCCGATCCAGTCCCGAAAAGTGATGTGAGCCCCCATTTTTCTGACTCCCTGGACCAGAAACCCATGACCGTGAGGCAGCCAGTGCTCACAGCCCCCACAGGAGCAACAATGGGCAAAATCATCCCTGGTAAGCTGGAGATCTGATCCCGGTGCCAAAAGCGAAAGCAAAATTTCCCGCCGGAGGCTGCTGGAGGAGGTGCTCGACCATCCGGCGTCTCAGGTGAGCAGCCTGCCTGCTTTGATCAATGGAGAGGAGTGCAGGAGGCAGAGAGGGAGGAGGTGCGTGCCCTTCAGATTCTCTGCGGTGCTCACACCCGAGGAAGGGGTTCGCCTCCCCTCCCGGCCACCTGCTGATATCACGGGAGCCGCATGTGAGCAGCAGGCCATGAGTGCTAACTCCCCATGAAAGAGAGCGGTCCCCTGGCAGACACTGCCCGCAGAAAAAACTACGCTCGCAGATACAAATGCTGGGAGATACGGGCCCCCTCAAAATAAATCAAGACACAGAGAGGACGCCCGACAGAAACAGGGCGTCCTTGAGGAAATTGGGGGCCAGCCTCCCCAGATAACATTGAGAGGCACGGGGCAGAGGTCGAGGAGCGCAGCAGGCCCTGGGAGCCACACGCCCTGGATGAAAACACTGCATCTGCCCGTATACAAGCTGGTAGACACGACTGCGGTCAAAGAACCCTTTTTGAACCACCTCTAAAGGGGCACGGGGAAACATGTGCCACACTGAGATAGTGATAGTGGGGCCCAACTTGGGGCACAGTGATAGGCCAGACCCTGGTCTGACCTGAGGCCTAAGACACCCCAAGCATTGAAGAGCACAGCTGGGGAGGCCTAGAAGTGGATTTCTGGTCCAGGGAGAGGAAGATTTGTGGGAAGGAAAACAGTGAGACTACCAGAGGGATCATGAGGCCCGGAGGACAAACCGCCCCCTCCACCCCCTCGTCCCCCCCGAGATTGAGAAGACCCCAAATACAAGTCAGGAACCAGGAACACCAAAACACTCAAACCCCTGGGGGTGCTCCCATACACACCCTCCCCCCCAGTGTGGTCCGTGAGTAGTGTCTGAAGAAAGTTGGTTTCCCAGCCACAGAGTGCAGAGGTGGACATGCTCGAGCAACGGTGAGAGGTGAGGGCCCCCCACTCCCCGACAGGACCGGCTGTTAAGCTCACCTGGTATCCACGGGGACGCCACTCAGCCGTAGGGACTCTGGTATCCTTCTCTGCGGTTACCAGGTGTGACCAGCGGGGAAGTTCTGCCTGGAAAGCAGGTGGGCAATGTTCAAGACTGGGCAACTGGGGTAAGCAGCCCCCGACCACCCCGTATGCCCGCAGCCCCTCTGGACCTCTCCTCACCTTGTTGTTAATTCTGGTGTGCTCTCCGTCCTGCCTTCTTGGCAGGGGCGCGCTGTCCTCTGTGTGCGAATGCGATCTAGTTACTACACTGATGCCGGCCCGCTTTGAGTCTTTCAGGTAGGTCTTATTGCTGTTATATACTGTTGTTATTTTTGCATGCCTTTCTTGGTTTAATAAATGTTTCTTTCTCTTCCTTAGGTGCGCAGAAGTCCAATGTGATGCATTGGCTGAATTGGGTCTCGCCAGTAAATGATGGTGTATAAAGAGCGCTATGATGCGGTAAGTAGGCGCTATGCGCAGCGCTATGATGCCTTGCCTTTGCTAACCTGTTGTCTTTTCTTTTCCATAGATCGCGGTGCTCACCCGGTGTATGAAATCCCGAGGCAATGCTGGTCGAGGGGTGACTTGCAAGGTAAGCTTTTCGGCACAGTTCGTTATGTTGTAAAAGTGTCCAATGTCTTGTTTCTTCCTTTCTTGCAGATCCGTCGGTCCGGGAGACGCACTGATCCTAGGATGCTGTTCGCAGGAGCTGTGGGCAGCTAACAGTGAAAATTACAGGTAAGCTGCTGCTGCTAACGATGTCCTTTTGTCTCTTTACAGATGCTGTTCTTCCGAGGTTCGCGGGTACAGCTGAACACGATGAGCGTCACGTTGCAGGATTGCAAAGTAACGCGCAGTGTGTTATCCAAGTCGGGTGTGGTTTAAATAGCTTCAAGAAAGTAGTCCAGGTAAAGTAGTTCCTAGGCTACCACACCCAAAACACTATACCGCATAGCTTGGTTCCAAGGAGCCAAGCTATGTGGATGCCGCCATGTTGGCTGGCACTTGAAATAAAGTAGTTCCCTAAACACTAGTCTTTATTAAGTATTAGCCTGGCCCCAAGAGGGCCTAGGCAAAGGATGCCTAAGTTTGTTGGAGACCCGAGCCAAGACCCCTCCTGGCCCATGGGATTGCCAGGGGGTTTCTGGATGTCGGTCGTGACAGCGGCAGACCCCAAGCCACAGGCAGTGCCCAGGAGACTGCATAAGAAGTGTGTATCAATCAAAGTCTCCTGCTGGTGGGGTATCTTGGACACCCAAGTGGGGGTACAATCGTCTAGCAGGAGTATGTGTATGGAAGCGAGACTGAAACTGGCCACTTTTCAATACACACTGGGACGGAGCGGAGAAGGAGTTCCCTCACAGGCCAACATGTCTAATGCCACAGAAAAAGTTGCGGCAACAAAAAAGGACATTGCACCGCTCATGGAAGAAATAAGAAGCATCAGCGCTGACATCAGGGTTAGGGTGGACAGAATCACCCAAAGAATTGACAAAATGGAGGAGAGACTTGAGGAGGTTGAGCACAATCAGTCATCCCTCGACACCCTAGAAACCCAAATGGACATGCGTATATCCAAAATGGAGAGGCTAGAGGAGGAGGATGGAATGAAAATGGACGACCTGGAAAACTAGGAAAGGTGGAACAACTTAAGGCTGTTTGGGATTCTGGAGAGAGAAAGGGAGACGGAGGCGGACCTGTGGAGAACATTATATGAAGTCACAAAACTGGTGTTCGAGGGAGACATCATTGATGATGTAAAAAGCGAGAGAACTCGTAGAGCGGGTTGGGCGTGAGGAGGTCCTTGCCCGCTTCCTCAATTACTCGGACAAGCTAAAGATCCTTGAGAAAGCTAAAAAGAGAGGCCCGGTTATGTATGGCACATCCAGGGTGCCGATCTTCCAAGATTTGTCCTCCCTGAACCTCGCCAAGAGAAGGTTGTGCTCGCCCCAGATGAAATGGTTGAATGAGAAAGGAGTGAGCTACAGGTGGGGGTTCCCGTTCTCCATCTCCTTTGAAGTTGATGGGTATAATTGCAAGCTCATAATCGAGGAGGACATTCGGAGAGTCACAAGGGAGCTGGTGGGGGAAGCCGGAACCTCACAGAATTCGATGCCCTTTTACTCCAGGAGACTACATTTTGTAAATGGGAGTAAAGGAGGGTCCCAAGTCGTCTGGTCAGCTAGGAATATTGGGGTTCAGGGCCCTTAAGCAAAGCGGGCATGTGTATTCTCATAGAGAAAGGAGCAGGATTCTGATTAGGGAAGGGGCAAGGAAAAAAAGGTAGCGTACACTTACGAAAATAGACTGAGGGCAGAGACTAAACAGCACGATAAACGTGCATTTGTGATTAGTGAGGGGCTGGAGGATTGGGTCAGGGAGGCAAGGGGGAAAAGAGAGGAGTTGAGATGGTTGGGTATTAGCAGCGAGACTTGAGGGATACATGCCACAACTACATGCCACAACTTATTCATCCGGATCAAGTGGACTTCATTAAGGGATGACAAGGGGCTGACACTATGAGGAAGACCTTCCACCTGATGTATGAAGCTCGGGTATGACCAGGGACCCCTCCCTCCTCTCAGTGGATGCTGAAAAGGTTTTCGATAGTCGAGTGGAGATTCCTCAAAGTGGTGCTTGCTAAAATAGCTATGGGAAACAGGCTTCTCCGTGGGATAATGGCAGTTTACACATCCCCTCAGATGTGCGTTGCAGTAAATGGAACTTACTCTTGATGGTTTCGACTGAACAGGGGAACTAGGAAGGGCTGCCCTCTTTCCCCGACCATATTCACACTCACTGGAACCTCTCGCTCAGAGAATCAGGGAGTACCCCCAAGTAGAAGGATTCCTGGTGGGAGGGGTAAAGTACAAAGTTGCACTATATGTAGATGACTTGCTCTTGCACATGAGTAATCCCCCAACTTCCATACCAAGAGTAATTTAATTGATTGAGCAGTACGTCCCAAGTGGTCTGGTGGGCCATGAATATTGGGGTTCAGGGCCCTTAAGGAAAGCGGGCGTGGGTATCCTCATAGGGAAAGCTCTGAAAATGGAGGTCTCTGAGGTGTGAGCTGATGTGGAGTGAAGGCCTCTCCTGGTTTCGGGCACCATCAGAAAGGTATACTTCACTTTGGCCACAATTTATGGCCCGAACCAGGGACAATTGAGATTCCTGAGAAAAAAAAAGTCTGAAAATAATGCTTGAAGCATCAGGCCACCTTATAATAGTAGGGGACTCTTTACATATGGGCTGATGTCTTAACTTTGTGATCTCCAAGTATCATAATCCCTTTAAATTTAGAACAGAATTCAATGCCGTTATGCGTAAAGTACATCTGACAGAATTTTTCCAAGATCAGCCAATGAGTCAAAGGGAAAATTGTAGTGGGCTTAGGAAACCCTCCAGTTTTAATCATCCTTTTCAGACACCTTCTTCCGAATCTTGAGTTTTCGAGACTAAGGTCTTGCAAGAGATTGAGAAACTCTAAATGAAAGGTATTCCCAGGAACTCTAACCTTAGTCAAATTGAGGTGGACCTTCTCCGTCGCCTAGGAAAAAATTAGCAAATTGTCATCCGCCAGGCAGACAAAGGGGGAGCCATCGTGATTCTCAACAAACAAGATTCTATTGACAAATGTGTGAGATTACTATCTGATGAGGGCAGCTATTGCAAGATGCATCAAGATCCCAGTAGTGATCTTTTGTAGATAATAAAGGATAAAGTGGAAAAGGCAGTTGATATGTGTCTTATCAGTACACTGGAGGGTGAGTATTTGATCAGAGAAAAGGCAAGAGTACCTGTATTGTACATATTACCCAAAATCCACAAAAATGTAGAAAAGCCACCTGGCAGACCCATTGTGTCTGGGGTCAACTCACTCCTCGAACCCCTTTCAAAATGTGTGGAATTTTAGTTGCAACCATTTGTCATGAATATGAAAACTTATGTTCAAGATACCAGAGATGCCATTTTGAAAATAGAAGGTTTGGAGTTTAATCCCACACGAGATTTGTTAATGGGTCTAGATATACAATCTTTGTCAACATATCCCTCAACAAGCTACTTTAGAAGTAGTTGAAGAAACTTTACTGAAGCGGGACGACGATCACCCTGTGAGTAATGCCTTCACATTATGGTGTGCTGAAACAGCTCTTACTAACAATTATTTCCAATTCATGGGACAATGCTATGTACAGATGGAAGGCACTGCCATGGGAGCAGCTATGGCGCCCAATCTTGCCAACCTGTATGTTAACATGTTTGAGCAGACGGTCGTATACGCTGATGTTAATCCTAATAAGGATAAAATATTAAGATGGCTAAAATACATCGATGATGTGTTTGTAGTATGGCATGGGAGCATTGATGAGGCCAACATTTTTTTGACCTGGCTTAACGGCCAAAACAGATACCTCAAATTCACTGTCTCTGTAAGCACTGCTGAGGTTAATTATCTAGATATTACTGTTTACCACAAAAAAGGCACACCTGGGTAATGCCTTGTTGCATTACAGGAGTCACCATGCTCGGCATGTCCGTGATAATTTGCCCTTTGGTCAATGTTTATGGTTAAAACATAACAGCAGCACCAGACAAGATTATGAAGAAGGAGCCAACATTCTCATTGACAAATTGACTACTAGGGGGTACCCCGCCAAAGTTGTTAGTCGGCGAAGCGGGCTTTCAACAACAATAGAGAAGCCCTTCTTGAAATAAAGCAGGGAGTCGTCATTAATAATAATCAAGAGACTCCATTAGTGTTTAACACTTTTAGCAACCTGTCATATAAGGTGAAAAACATTATTATCAAGAATTGGAAAAAGGTTATGAGTGCTCCTCCCCCATTGGAAGCCTTTTAAAAAGGGACTAATATCCACAATATTGTCATGAAAAAGGACATTCAAATAATGAGTAGATAGATAGTCCCTCAAAGTACTCTGAGGGGATTGCCGCAAGTGATCGGACACCATCCTTGCGGTGCATGTGTGATGTGTCCCCAGACCAACAAAATGACATCAGTGAATCTAGGGTTACGTCGAGTAGGTATGTTGTGAGAACGCACTAATAGTAATACAGAGAACGTGATCTATACGATTAAGTGTCCATGTCCCTGTATTTACATTGGGAATACCAATAGGAAGCGAAAAACTCAGATGATACAACACAGGAGTTGCCTGAAAAACAAGACCGAAAAAGCACCCTTAGTGAAATATTTTGGGTAATGGGCCACTCCTTTTATAGAATTCGAATGGTGCATCCTGAGAATAGTAAGAGGGAAATCCCAGGATGACGAAAACTCATCAATCTGGAACAAAAACCTATATTTCTTACTAGGAGCCACTTAATAGGGCTTAATAAAAACATTGAGTGGCACAATGTTAAGTAAGGCCAGTGAGTCTACAATCCGTAGTATTGCATTTGCTCTGGGTATCATTTTCAAGCATGATTGAGCATTCTTGCGAACAAACAAGTGTTGGAGATTAGTGATTGATGTACCCTTGATTATGACAACTTTGCAAAAGCTGTACAAATGTATCAATATAGATACATATTTGCTATAAGACTGTGATTGTTATACTTTGTCTTTTGGCTACTGTTGGTTTGTTTGTGTAACGAAAAGAAGAAACGGATGAAAGAAAAAAATTAGGAAAAAAAGTTTCTCATATTGGAGATTGCGCACACTGTTTTGTGCCTGTGAACATTCATATTGAGTGTATTATTGGTGTGCTTATGCATGTGACACTGTGATGTGTTAACATGATGTGGTTGGGGGATCCTATCCACGATTGAAATGAGACAGTAAAAGTACAGTGCCAATGTCCAGATGTGGTTTTTCATTGGGTTTCCATGTTATGGAATGGCCGAATCGTTTAAGATCCAAATATTCCAAGTTCTTATTAAGTTAAGAGTTGTTGGGGGAGGCTCCTCTATCATTTGCAGATATTATACATGCCATGGGCGGTTTTACTTGCGCCCGAGCATGAATGCGTCCACCGTGATGTGATGATGTCATTGTTGTCACGCCGCCAGGCCACTATATAATCTGGCGTTTTCCAGCCTCCCAATTGTTGGGTGATGACCGCGAGTGAAGGATTTTCCTCTGTGTAATGAATTTGAGGTAAAATAGAGCCCCTTATTCTATAACCTTCCTTTGGCATATAAGGGTCCAAATTTGGGACTCTGACTCTGCTTTTAAATTTGTGATTTCAGGACACAGGAAGACTTATTAGGGAGAACAGTCCCTCATTCTTAAATTTTTCCCTGTTGAGATCATTGGCGCACTTCACTTAAGAGTCCAGCTGGCAGTACAAGTAAGTGAGATTTAAAACCTTAGGGATGGTTAAGGATGCACCCCTAATGCCTTTAAGTTTCTGATGGGGTTATACTTTTATTGGCCCATAGGATACTTATACAGACAGATTCAGGAACAGACATCCCTTAAAGCCATACAAACGGCCATAATGTATTGAGGTTGGAAGGTAAGGAGGAATTGTGGTGTTTTGAGCTTGAATTGAAGCAATTAAGATTGAAGAGAATGATTATGCTATTAAGAAGGATAACTTTCCTTGCAGCCATTCGATTGAGTGTGATTAGCAAATTGCAAGAATTATATTTAGCAACAGTTGGAGTTGCATGACTGTCTGATGGTACAACGGTACAGACACTTTTCAGGTAGACTATTAACAGTATACTTGTTTATCCTTGTGGTGTTAAGGATGTAAGCGGGTCAAATAAAAGACTGATGAAGCACATAGATTTTTTATTGTGCACTCTTCCATTTAGGGACTCTGTGGAATAATACAAGGAGGAAACGGAGGGAACCATCCCTTGCCACCTATAAGAAACACATTTGTCTACACATTTTCCGCCCTTGAGGAATGTCTGACTAGTAGCAGCCACACCGGACATAAATGTATATAAGTCGGGCTAATATGTACATAATGTGAAATTAGGTTGAGTCAACCATCACTGTGTATGTTCGAGTCATTGAGAATTGACGTATATGTACTAATGTATGGAGATTGATGTATTGAACTACAATGATTTGTGTATAGGTTTTTAATGTTTTTGTAATGTTGTAGCAGGTGGTTAGACTTGCGCTCTGATGTATTAATAAAATTGATATGTGTTTTTGTATGAAACATTTTTTGACCCAGTATTATATCCTTGTATTTGTTTAAAGGTGGATAGCTAGAGTCTGTTGGTTTGAGTAGGGGTATATATGTGTTTTACTAATAGAGAGTGACCTTTCTTTGGTTCAAGTTCACTGATGTCCAGTTAGACAGACAGAAAATACCGAAACAGGGTTATGGAGAGGTCCTTGAAATGATGGAGGTATATGGGTTGCGAGACATATGGCAGCACCTGCACCGTAAGGAAAGAGGTTTCACTTTCTACTCGCCGCCCCTCCTCAGCCCCCCCCCCCCCACGGAAACTTCTCCAGGATTGATTATATGCATATCTCATGGCGTTTATGGGAAGAAGCACAGGGTTCGGAGATTCGCCACCTGGTTTCTACCACCTGGTAACAGTGGACCTGAACTTTTAGGGAATGGTGCCCAGGGGGTCCTAAACGAGGTATCCCTATGGAAGGACCTGGTGTTCCGCTCAGAGATGGTTGAAGAAATCAGGGAATACTTCAAAGCAAATCATACAGGGGAGGTTCCGAAGAAAATAATATGGGAAGGCGACATGGAGAGGGATTCTGAAAGGGAAGGGGCAAGGAAAAAAAGGGAGCTTACACTTACCGAAAATAGACTGAGGGCAGAGATTAAACAGCTCAATAAACGTGTATTTGAGACTACTGAGGGGCTGGAGGATTGGGTCAGGGAGGCAAGGGGAAAAAGAGAGGACTTGAGATTGCTGGAGGAATGGCACATAATTAGAAAACTGCAATTTTTGAAACTGGGGTTTTCCGAAAAGAGGGATAAGGCAGAAGCCCTGCTGGCTGCTAGACTGAGGGTACAGCTTGCTGCAAGATGGGTGGCAGATATAGAAGGAAGGGACAAAGTATAGGTCACTACGACAGATGGGCTCCCAGAGACCGTTGGTTCCTTCTATGAAACGTTGTATGAAACAGAGTTTATCCCTGAGGCGGGAGACTTTGCAGCATACTTAGCAGACACTCAGTTGCCCAGGTTATCTCCGGGAGAATCCGGGGCACTAGAGGACCCCATATTAGAAGAAGAAATGAGGGGGGCAGTGGCCAGATTACCAGGAGGAAAGGCCCCTGGGGAGGATGGATTCTCGCTAGAGTTTTATAAGACCTTTCTTGCCCCCCTTCTGCCATTCATGGTAGAATTGTTCAATGACTTCCTAGATACGGATGAAGTACCAGAATCTTTCTCTCAGGCCCTGATAACATTGATACACAAGGAGGGCAGGCACCCCTAATGATGTGGGTCTCATCAACCGCAACCGATTTTCTTTCAGAATATTGATGCCAAAATATACACCAGGGTATTAGCGGTGAGACTTGAGGGATACATGCCACAACTTATTCACCCGGATCAAGTGGGCTTCATTAAGGGATGACAAGGGGCTGACACTATGAGGAAAACCTTCCACCTGATGTGTGAAGCTCTGGGTATGACCAGGGACCCCTCCCTCCTCTCAGTGGATGCTGAAAAGGTTTTCGATAGGGTGGAGTGGGAATTCCTCAAAGAGGTGTTTGCTAAAATAGCTATGGGAAACAGGCGTCTCCATGAGATAATGGCACTTTACACATCTCCTCAGGTGTGCGTTGCAGTAAATGGAGCTTCTGATGGTTTCGACTGAACAGGGGAACTAGGAAATAATCCCCTAACTACCATACCAAGAGTAATTCATTGATTGAGCAGTACAGAGTCCTATCAGGGTTTAAGATCAACAGGACAAAATCGGTCCTTTTCCCTCTGGATAGACACAGGGAAGGAGAAATAGAACGGTTTAATCCCTTGGGGGTGCAGGTCAATCTGAACACACTAAGATACCTGGGGATCAACCTCTCACAGGATATTGGCGACTTATTTTAGGCTAACTTCCGCCCCTCTTGTCCAAATTTCAGGCAGACCTGGTCAAATGGAACAAGTTAACCATATCATGGCTCGGACGCCTCAATTCCCTTAAGATGGTCTGCCTCCCGAGGTTTCTCTGTGTTCTAGATCCTCCCAATCCTGATTCCTGATGCCTTCTTCCGCGAGATAAAGGCCGCTCTTCTGATATTCCTGTGGCAGGAGAAAAAAGCTAGGATATCCAGTGACATCTTGTCCTTACATAAAGAGAAGGATGGGATGGGGCTAACAGATGTGAAACTCTACTACAAAGCAGCGCAACCGAGGGTCCTCATACCCCATTTTAGGGCCCAGAGGGACCTCCAGTGGGTTAGCCTGGACAACCTTCATCTGTCTCCCGCCACTTTGGGGGAATGGTTGTGGACGCCAAGAAGCAAGCTCCCCCGTAGAATCCGAGATCACCCTATTGTGGAGACCATATGGAGCATTTGGCTCCATATGGTCCCCAATTAATTATTATTATTAATAAGCCGAAATGAAGTGTGTAGCGACCTGGCCCTCGCCCCCGAGTCATCTCTGGGCACTGGGCATACTGGAGGCAATCCCAAACCACGAAAGATTTCAGATATGGTTTGAGGCTGGACTAAGGGGTGGAACCTTCATCACCATAACTGACCTGGAGGGTGCATTGGGTATAGGGAGAGTCTTCATGTTTTCATACCTACAGTTAAAGGGGGTAATTATGGAGGGGGCATGGAGGGACAGTATACAGAGGGACCTTACCCCCTTTGAAAAGCTTAGATAAAAGTACAGAAATGAAAGTTGTGATTTCGGCAATGTATGGGGAACTTGTAGCCTCTGGGAGGGGGCCCACATAAATGCTGAGACAGAGGTGGGAAAGAGACATGGAGATGGAAATAGACCAGGCGCTTTGAGGCAGACTATGTAGGCATGCCTCTCAAATCTCGAGCCGTATAAGTTGCACGCCATTAACTCCTACATAGATGGCAATATGACCCTGCCAGACTCTCAAAGATGTTTCAGAATGCTAACCCTCCTGCTGGCAGGATTGTGATGCTAGAGCTGATTACTGACACATGTGGTGACGGTGCCCAAGAGTACAAGTATTTTGGGATGAATTCCTGGGGTAGATCAAAGAGATAAACGGGATCCCCGAACTAAATTGCCCATGTTGCTCTTGTTCGGCATGGAGGAAGTGGATGGGAATATGTAAGACTGAAGACAATGGCAGCGTCCCTGCTCTTGGTGTCATGGGCCTGCCTAGCCATGAGGTGGAAAGGACCACACACCCCAAGCAAAAGGGATTGGATCAATGTTGGCTTGAACATATGTATCATGGAAAGGATAACCGCAGGGCTCCATGGCCGTGAAGGTCCACATGAGATGGTATGGGGTGAATTCATGGACAAATACATGAGAACTATAACAGACTTATTCACGAAAGGGAGCGGTGATGATGAGAGGGAGATAGGGCAAGGTAATAATCAAAGATGGTGTGCCTTGCCCCGAAGACTACTCATACCCAGATGGACTCAGTTATTAAGAAATACATTGAGGCAGCCAAAGGGCATAATCTCAGTGCTCACGATTTCTAATCAGCTGCAGGTTTCTAACTGTGGTTCTTACTTCCTAGGGAAGACACTCTTACCAAGGTGGGGAGATCACGAGGGGGGTGGTAATAGTGGGGAGAGATTTGTGAGGTGGGGGGTTTACGGGGAAAAAGAGCTTGTTCTCTGTTGTTTAATCCGCCTCAGGAAAATGTTTATTGTTGTTGATGTATGAAAATTCTGCAATCAAAAGACATGTTTTTGAAAAAAAGTGCTCCTGGTGGCGATCTTCAGGTACAACCGATCTAGAGGGGTGCTGTCCCTATTGTCCCAGCGGCTGGTGAAGGAGTTCTTACATGGGCTGTTCCGGTCTTTTCCACCTGTCCATCGCCCTGCACCAGCGTGGGAGCTAAATGTTCTACTCACAAGGCTCACCGAGGCCGCTTTTCGAGCCCGTGCACCTTTCCTGAAAAACAGCGTTCTTGGTGCCCATAACCTCGGCCAGACGAGTGGGTGAAATCCAGGCGTTTTCTTCAAAACAGCCCTATTTGACATTTCACAAGGACAAGGCTATTCTGTGTACTAACCCGGCCTTTATGCCAAAGGTGCCTTCCTCTTTCCACCTCAATAAGAAGGTGGTTTTGCCCATATTTTATGGCACACCAACATCTCCAGCGGAGCGAACCCTGCACACGCTGGATGTAGTGTGCACCCTCAAGTACTATGTAGCATGCACCAAGTCATTCCATATGACGTATCAACTGTTTGTTGCATTTGGACCTTCTGGGGCTGGAAAGGCTCTCTCCAAGTCCTCCATTTCAAGATTCATTACAGCCTGCATCTCATGTTGCCATTAGCAGGCTGGCAGGCCTCTCCCTGGTAGGCCCTGGGTGCATTCCATCAAAGCAGTGGCTGCAACTATTGCTTTTCTCTCTGGTATCCCGCTGCCTGACATCTGCCGTGCAGACTTCACCAGGTTCTACTGTGTCAACAGAGATTCCACAGAAGAGTCTAGCGTCGGGCAGTTGGTTCTGCAGAACCTTTTTGCGTGAGGTTAGTAAGTCTCCTCTGGTTAGTTATCCTAGGAGCTTAACTCCGCCCATATTTTTTATTGTAATACTCCTTTATAATCTATTCACAGCATGTGAATCTATGAAAAGTTCGATGTTGGAGAAGTAATAAGTTAGTTACCTGTAACTCCGGTTCTCCAGCATTGGTATCTTTCATAGATTCACATGCAAACTTCCCACCTACCCCGCATGGCTCATCTTTTGGCTCTTACTGCCACTCACGTGCGCTTGCCAAATCTGAAGATGGCTAACAGGGAGGAGCTAAGAGAGGGACCCTTATTGGCTGTGGGCAGTAAGACTCAAGATGACTATAATGGAGCACAAAAGTGACAAAGATTCAGTGTAAGTTTAAACTGATCTGTTACCGAGGATTCCCAGCCTGACAGCGGATAATATTCACAGAATCTGAATCTATGTAAGATACTGCACGTTGCGACAAACCTTTTTCATTATAGGGATAGTTACCCAGAACAAAGGTATCGGGGGCGTTTTTATACAATTATTAATTAGCGACGCCAAAATATATGTCCAATGATGGGCCCTAAATGTGTACATTTGGAATTAGCGAGTCTGGTCCTGCTGCCTTGAATTGTTCAATTTCAATATGGCTACTAGCACCTCCTCTTCACTAAAATTATCCTTCTGTGTATATTTAAAAAATTCTTAATTCTTTTTCTCTGAATCTGTATTTTTCTCTTAAGTAGTCCGTACTTGTTTCTTCTGCATTCAGTATAATATGACAACCTCTCCTAACATCGTAACATCCAGGCCACAAGTGACCAATTGCCAAAATAGTTTTGAATCCTTCCTTTGATATGATATTTTATTTATATCGTGCCCATACACAAGTGTTTCAGGGCACCACGAGGCAAGGGAGGGGTACAAGGGAGGACAAAATAATGATCTTACTAGGCCCAATGACAATGACAATGAGAATGCGCAAGTGCAGGGGGCAGGTGGGGAGTGGAAAGTGCTAAACGCATGATCTAAGCAACAAGAAGTAGTGCGGCCAGCCGGTGGCAAGTTCAATAATAAAGCGCAGACAAACCGTGTCTAATAAGTGCAGGAAGGGGACTCTAGGGTTACACATACAAACCCAAGTGCAAGGGTTGCCAGGAGGCAGTGCAGGTATGTGGCTGGTGGGCAGGGATCTGACATCATAGGGTAGCCAGGTGCCCAGTACCGCAACAGACAGAGATCAGCAGGGGAGAGGAAAAGAGACAGCAGAAGCACAGAGGAAGGTCTTGAGGTGCTTTCGTAATCGAAGATGGTTCTCCTCAAGTGAATAATGTTAAACATATATCTACTTCTTGTTGCATATAACTACTTTTGGTCAATTAGCCAGTTCTTAAATCTTAAAAACCTGCTGAAGGTGCTGTTTTTCCCTATTCCTTTCCTCAAAATTCCCTTTTACAGAATTCTTCTCCAGTTCTATGATCTCTCATTAGAGTACTTTTCCTTTCCCTAATGTATGAATCAAAGCTAGCTTTTCAGTTTCTTGCAAAACAACTGGTAGACCCACTATACATAGACAACTTCTTTATCCATTGTTTTAGTACATCACAGAAAGAATTCAGTTTAGTCAAGGTACGAAACCCATTTCATTAGGACTATTTTTGTACTTCCCATAATATCATACAATTACATTTGTAAACATTTGGTTCACACCATTTTATTCTGTTCTTTGCAAAGTGTACATCTAAGCTGTCTATATTATGTTCTTTGCCTAATTCTAATACCGAGAGATAATTTTAAACACTCAAATCAGCCATCCACAAATATGCAGACGATACTCAGTTGTACATTAGAGTAAAAAGCCCACACGACATCAGTCATCTCCACGATTGCCCATTTATAGATGTTGACTGCCTACCTCAAACTTAACCCTTCCAAGGCCAAATGTGTCCTCATTGGTTCCCCTGCCAAACAACAACTAGTCCAACAATGGCTCAGCGATATTTGTTTCTAAGTATTTGATCCGCAAATCTTGGATTAAGCAAAATCCTTCTGCTTCACCATCAACATCATCCTGTCCTTCCAGAAGCACATAACCAAAAAGACACAAACTTCCTGTTTCCAAATCTCTACTGTTTGCTAAATCAAACCCTTCATTCTGCTGCAGTACTTTTGGACCATAGTGCAGGGTCTTGTGGTCTTGCAATTCGATGAGAGAAATGCCCTCCTGATGGGCTCCCATACACTCGTTTGGCTCTCATTAAAACAGTTCACCACGCTGCGGCACACCTTATTACATGTGTGCATAAATATGACTGAATCCCCTGTCATATGTGAAATACATTGACTTTCTGTCCAGGCCAGGATACTGTTTGACTGCATGTATAGTCGACAAAGCAGTCACAGGTAGCACACCACAAGTGTACTCAGTGGCTAAGCTCCAAATATCTGGTGGCACATGCTCCTTGCTCAGCAAACCGACCGGTCCGAAACACAACTCGTCTATAAAGAGAGGACCTGCAAATAATCCTCCTCTTGACACATATTCACCCTCTGTATCTCGATCCCGGTATCGGCTCGGAATGCATACACAATTCTCTAATTTCGCAAATCTCAAAAGGTGACTTTATGAATAACGCCTGAGCAAGGCCTAATCCCAATGGATGCACAGACTGACACACAGACCACAGTTGTCATGGCCACTGGTCAAGGGCCATTGTGTCCCACAGGGTCCCAATGGACCCAGTCCTGGCGCCTCTGGCGCCAGGCTCCTCTGAAAGTGTGCTCTGCACACAGTGTGGCTAAGGCACGTGCATCCATGCCGGGCGTGGCCATCCGCAAGCATTGGGAGCACGTGCAGAACTCTGAGGGAGTGCTAAGGTGGGGACAGAGGGCGGAGCTGAAGGGGAGTGGCTGGGGCCAGGCTATATGAGCCAGCCCCACCCACGTGCTGGCGCTTTGCGATAGTCAGCTAGTGCAGCGTAACGCTTACGGTCGTCTACAGATCCTTACCTGTTTCCAGTTCTGCATGCTTCAGTCTCCAGAACTCCATCCTGCAACTGCGTGCATCTTAACTGCGACTCCACCGCCAGACGCTCAGTGAACCTGATTCCAACTCTGCAGCTACTGCGCGCATCTTACCTGAGACCAGCTACGCCATCGCTCGAAGCACTGCTTACTCTATTCCAACTTTACAGCTACCGCGCACACCTTACCTGTCTCTGCTGATCCAAATCTTGCAGCGCTTTGCATTCTTACCTGTTCTGGTGCGCCCGACATCACCTGAGACATCCTCCGGCTCAGCATCCTCATGGATTCCGCCATCAAGCGCTGTCAGGTCGAACCTGCAAGGTAGATAGAAAACACAAGGTTAGCAACTGCATTAACTTTTAATGCTTGGCAGCGCAACCTACAAATCTTGCGCATCATCCGGAAACTCAATTCACCTTTCTAGTGGGGTCTTCTAAATCCCTGTTGGCTCCGTTTTGAACTCTCTTCCAGCACCGCGTCTCTGCTGGCCATCTTCATACCTAAAGGGGAAAGAAAGGACATTACAACATTACGGACAATAATCATTAGGAAAAACCAACACAAAAGGATACGAACAGTAATCATTGCTAAAAACGTACCTCCAAGGCGGGATTGGTTGCATCCGGTCTGGGTCACCACGCACAAGGACCAGTGACGCAACTTGGTCTACTTACAGCGCCCCTGCAGAGAGAAAGCAGGACGCAGGGGTCATCCTTACAAAACCACAGGTGAGGTCATATGGGAAAACGCATGCTCATCTCATTCTGGCACGAAGGGTTTGAGGGGGATCGCAGTTCCACCACAGCATTCTCATTGCCTCTTACCTTCTCTCAAGGGTATAACCAGCAACCCGAGCAGTCCACACCATCGTAGTCGAGGGAGGAGCTCGAGCCAGGGGAGTCAGTCCAGGGAGGGCTCCTACTGTGCCCCAATGTCCCCGCAGAGACCAGGTGAGCGTAACAACAACTCGCAGTACTCAATACTGTAAAAAGACACCAGCCCAAACACTGACTACCCACGCCATCTACAGTGCTCGCCTGCTCTTGAGCTAGGTCTGTATAATCTAAAGTATGATACATTCTATGGCCGGATGATGTCCAAGAACCTGGAATAGCTGTTAGGCAGAATCCTGTGCAGTTCCCTTGGGGACCACTGCAAAAAGATTAAGACTACAGGAGTAAGCAGTAAACCCAATTGGTAGCAGTCTGTACCACCCAGATTTACCCGGCAGCTGTGGCTGAGCAGTCAGACTTCTCTCAAGTATAGTAGGGCAGTATATAGAGTATACACAAAAGGGCTCAAAACACAGTAGAGCAAACAAACACTGATCAGAGCTTTGTATAAAAAGTATATAATGTTTTATTTAAAACACACTTTAGGCAATATACTAGCACTCTAAATCAAAAGCAAGTTAAAACACAGTCAGGTAAAGTATACACACCTCCCTTGATAACTGTCAGACAAGTCAGAGTTAAAAAAAAACACGATTTGTTAAACAGATGTGAGCGCATACCCTGATGGCACTCCAATAGTTCAGTTAAAGGGAGAGAAAAAGGTAGAGCATAGAAATAAAACAGGTCCCAACACTTCTAGGAGTTCTCAGCAAGGAAATAAAAGGCATTATATACTGTAGAGCCAAAGTTCATAGGCCAGGCCCACTTTAAATGGAGCAAAGCGAAATGTGCCCAGGATCACATGGTTTAAAATGCACTAAAAGTCTTAGCAGAATGTTCAAAAGAGGTTGGGGCGATTCCAGAAGGTAAAGTTAGAAGGTCTGGGGCCAACCCAGTTGGAAAGGATTTTAGGGTCACCTTGGGCAAACCGAAGAAAGGGAGGCCAGGCAGGACACAGTACCTTAAAGAGAGAGGAAGCTCCAGCGGTGGCAGTTGTTCCTGGCAGTGGTTGCAGTTCGTTGTTTCGACCAGAGGAAGAGAGGATCTCGTTGAGGAGGAAATGTGGAGTCGTTGCACTGCACAAGGATGAAACCAGCCACGGAGTTCGTCGATAAAAGGTGCATTCCTTTTATTCGCGGTCATAGTGGTGAAGCTTGGCTATCCGGCCGCCAGGGTGCTTGGCACAGGCGATTCGACCAAGAGACGTCTTTGGAAGGCGAAAAGGGCAAACTGATTGGTCCCACCAGCTCAGAGGAAGAAGACTCGTCCAGCAGAAGATCTTCTCTTGTTGTTGGGAAAGTGGCGAGTTTGTTGCAGCAGGCCTCCACCGGTGGTGTCGTCGTTGCAGATGGCTCAGCTTCTTCCCTCTTCGGATTCTTAGGTCCTTGTGGCGACTTCTGAAGTTCCAGTCCCAAAGGCCCTGCTTTTATGCAGAAAAACCCCCATTCAACAGCCTAGCTGTCACTCAAACATGCTAAGTGGTGAGCCGGGCGGCTCACCACTGGCCCAATCAGAAAAGAGTGCGACTTGAGTTGCTAAGGCAACGCAGTCCAGGGTGCCAATTCCCCTCCCCACCCATCCTGTGGAACCCAGACAGAGTGGCACCATTTGGAGGGCTTCTGTGGAGAAGCCCTCCAAAAAGTGGAACAAAGGGCTCGACCTTGGTCAGGGTTACAGAGACGGACACGAACGCCATTTTAGAAAAAAGTTCTGGCAAAAAGACCCAACCGTTGATTTAATATTAAATAAATAAACTGGCGGTATCTTTAACATTGCACCAAAATGTGGTGCGTTTAAAATCAATGGGAAAATCCCATAGAGGAATATTCTGGTGGAATATTTCGCGTGGTAACCACTGCCACCAGCCCGAAACTCGACAAGGGGGGACTGGACAGTGCGCCCTTGAAATCAGACCCAGGGACAATATAATTAACTCCTTCCATTACTTCCACAGTATGATGGTTTTTACTGGTTCTGTTCATAATTTAAGACTAGTAAAGTCAATGGTGACTTTACATGCCCTGGGAGACAGTAGTCAGTACCAGGGTATGGAGTCTATGTTTGGGGGTCACTATGACACGCCTGTGTTACTGCACTGAGGGTGCTTTGTAACACATGCACAAAAAACAGATGGTACCCTACGAAGTAAAATACCCCATAGCCCAAAATCACACAAATAGTCAGAGACATACCTCAAATCATGTCTAAGAGTGGGAGTAAAAGAGTCTCGCTCTTAGCAGGAGAAAAAAATAAACCCCAAAAATCCAGCAAAGCTGCTGGGGGACTCGCTAGGTTTGGGAAATTAGCCTTATAAGAGAATTCTCCCTAACAATAGCACCAGCAATCCTACCATTCAGCATGACCGTGCTCCATGCATATATACATTCTGACAACAGGATTCCTGCATCATTGCTTTTTTGCGGATGAGGAACACATTTTAATTAATTCATAGGATAGGCATCCACTAAATACCATCATTTGTATCTGTAACATTTGGGCATGTTGCATTTAGATCTCCAAGAATTATTGCATTGAAAGATAAAGTGCTACAGTACCAATTCTGAAGAATCATACCTCCTTCCTCTCCGGCTAACTGTTACCGGATCTCCATCACTCCTTTCCTGGGGAACCTTTTGTAAAAGCTGGCCATCTCCCATCTTAATCTACCTACTGAATCTGTTGGTTGCCTCCATGACCACAAGTTTGGCTTCAGAGCTGCCAGAAGCACGGAAAATGCTCTCCTGAACACCTGTGATTACTTGCTCCAATCTGACTCTAATCTCCCTTCTGTCCTCATTCTCCTCGATCTATCCTCTGCTTTTGACACGGTCAACCATGCCATCCTGCTCAATCTCCTCAGCTGCAACCTTGGTATTATTGATCAGGCCCTGGCCTGGTTGACCTCCTTTCACACTGACCGACCCTCTCAGGTCCACCTGGGGTCTTTCCTCTCTTCTATCTCTCTCTATACTTGTGGTGTTCCCCAGGGTTTCAACCACTACTCTTGCCCCACCGCATCGCTACTTCTCCAGCATGGGGTCTGGCATGGATTCACATGCTCATGAATATTCCCCGTCGTCAGGCTGGGAATCCTCTGTAAAGAAAAAACCAGTATCAGTTTCGTTTCTGATCTGTCTTTCGTAGTAATAACCAATCACTGGTCTCTGCGTCATACTGACCACAGCCAATGACTGCCCTCTGCCTAAGCACCGCCTCTGGCAGTCATCTTCAGATTTTTACCGCACGTTCATGTGTTGGGATCCTCGTGCTATTGCTCTCGAGCGTTAGTGCTTTTTTTCGCGCTTTTTCACAAAAAACTTCAATTCTTTCGGTCAAAAGAGCCTCAAGCTCCACCGATCCTACATCCGATCAACGGGGACCCGTGTCGGATTCGTCTGTGCCCCTCAAGGGTGAAGATTTCGTCGAGCTACACTTCGGAGGACTCCAGAAGCTTCTCAGGCCCGGTCTCGGAGATGGCCCAGGAGAAGGGAAGCTCGACGCCCGGAAAGCTGTTCAGGGTCTGCCCTGGATGCCAGCTGCAGAACGTCTTTAAGGAAGACGAACACTCTTTCTGCCTTTACTGCCTTCATGAGGACAAAACGCACGTGGAGAAGGACTGTGCGTTTTGCGGCAACATGTCGGAACGGACCATGAAGGACCGTCATCAACGTCTCGCCAACTGGCTGGAGGGTAAGAGCCCGTCTGGCGAGAAGAAGAAGAAATCCGAGCGGTCTTCTAAGACCTTTGAGGGCGCCCCGGCGACGGGGGCCCAACATAAGGCCAAGCACTGCGAGTCCGCTGGCACCGGGAGCGCCGAACGGTCGGGCTCTACGGGCGCCAGGCAGGGCGCACCCTCCCCGGCACCATCAACCACGAGCCAACGCTCTGGGTCGGGTAAGAGGAAGGCCGAGCACCCGGCGAAGCTCCTGGAGAGGCCCCGGTCGAGCTCTAAGGCAGAGGAGGAGCGTGGCAGTGCCCCCTCCCTCAAGGATAAGGCGGTGAGCGCACCTAAGGTGGTGAAGGCCTTGATCCATCCGACCAAGCCCTCTATCGAAACGGTCGCGGCGGCCCTGGCTCAGCCTGTGGAGGCTGCGCCAGTGGTGGCGACCTCAGGGCCCAGAATCTCCCTGCCTCCTCGGAGGGAGTCTTCTTTTGTGCCCATCGATAGGACCCCCGTGAAACCCTCCGTGGGGAAGAAGAAGGGGGGGCAGGGCGTCGTCGTAGATTCGGCCTCAACCTCAGAAGAGGAGCTGATCGAGGTCTTAAGCCACGGCCTAGGCGTGGAACAAGGCCAGCCCGTCGGAATGGACCCCGACGCGGGTGACGACGACGACATCGTCGAGGATACCGACGGGGCCCCTGCTCGCCCGTCGGATTCCCCTCTGCCAACGCCGCGAGACAACTCGGCGGCCATTTTGTTGGCCATACAGTCCTTATGCACCGAGATAAAGACGAGGCTACCGTTACCGACGGAGGAACCTCTCCCGTCGGGGGATCCAAAACCGGGACCTTCTGGTGTTCCCCCTACCAAGAAAAGAAGGATCCATCCTCCACCTCCTTTTCAACCGTCGCGCCCCGTCCAGCCCTCCTCCCCGTCCACCCGAGGGGATGATACGGGGACTGACACGGCAGCGACGGGTACGGACGACGAGGCATACGACGAGGATTTTCCGTCGTCGCCTCCCACCAGGGCTTCTCCGCCCGACGAGATCGGATCTTTCCACTCCATGATTTCCAGGGCTTCCGAGCTTTTCCAACTCTGCCCTGAGGAGAAGAAAAAGGAAGGCTTCCTTTATCAGCGGCGCGAGGCCAAGAGGAAGACGGTCCTCTCAGTGCCTCTGTTGGACGACATTTGGGATGAGGGCCTTTCCCTCCTCAAGAACCCTTCCACTACGCCAGCTAGAAGAGACCGGTACGAGAAAAAGTACCGGGTCCCGGACACGGCCCCCCTATGCCTCCGGGCGCAGCCTACCCCGGACTCCGTCGTCTCCGCGGCAGCCAGGAAGAAAGCGGGGGGGGGTGCGGCCTCCACATCGACTTCCCCGCCGGACGGCGAGGGAAAGAAATTGGATGCTATGGGACGTAGAGTCATCTCGTCGGCAGCGACGACGATTAAAGCGGCCAACGCCTTGGCTATCGTGGCCCGCTACGACAGGGAGCTCTGGTACAAGATAGCTCCCCTGCTGGATTTTCTGCCGGACGACAAGAGGGCGGAGGCCCTTGAGATCCTCCAGGAAGGTGAAGTGGCTTCGGACCACGCCATCACCGTGGCGACGGACATCGCCGACACTGGGTTCCGCCAGCTGGGCAACGGCGTTTGCCTTCGACGTCGTGGATGGCTCAAAGCTACGGACTTTCGGCAGGACGTCCAGACCAGAGTCCTGGACATGCCCTTCGACGGGAACAACCTGTTTGGGAAGACAGTGGACGATTCCCTTCAGGCAATCAAGGCGGATACTGAGACGGCCCGGGCCCTTGGAGTCCTGCAGCAACGACGGACGCCCTTTCGGAGCGGCGGAGGCAAGGGCGCCTCCAAAGGTTCCGGCGGCGGTTTCGCTTCCTACCGTCAAGCGGCCCGCTCGTCGTCGCAAGAGGCCTACAGAGGACGAGGCAAGTCTAGCGGACCCCGCCGTCGTCGCCAAGGAGGTCAAGGCGGCAAGGCCGCGTCCAAGCAGGATTGAACCGGCCGTGGGGTCGGGCCCCCACCGAAGCACCCCGGTGGGAGGCCGGCTGGCGGGCTTCGTCAGCGTGTGGGAGTCCATCTCCACCGACCGTTGGGTGCTGGACGCCCTGGCCCGGGGCCACGCGCTCGAGTTTCAAAGAAGATGCCCGCGCGTCCCCCCCGTGGCCAGGAAAGAACTTCACGTCCCTCAACTTCTCCTGGAGGTAAAGGCGATGCTCAGAAAGGGCGCCATCGAACTCGTCCCAAAGAGGCTTCGGGGCTCCGGAGTCTACTCGCGATACTTCCTCGTGAAGAAGAAGACGGGAGGATGGCGCCCCATCCTGGACCTGCGACGGCTGAACAAGTTCATCAAGGCGCAGAAGTTCCGGATGGTCACCCTCCAGCACGTCCTGGGTCAACTGGAGGAAGGAGACTTCCTATCGTCGTTGGATTTGGAGGATGCCTACTTCCACATTCCCATCCTAAAGGGGCACCGAAAATTCCTCAGGTTCGTGGTCCAAGGGCGTCATTACCAGTTCAAAGCCCTTCCCTTCGGACTACGGTCGGCACCCAGGGTATTCACCAAGTGCCTCGCACCGGTGGCGGCGCAGCTGCGCCGCGAGGGGATTCACGTCTACCCCTACCTGGACGACTGGCTCATCCGCGCCAAGACGAAGGAGCTCGCCGTGGTCCACACGGCAAGGACCGTCCAACTCCTCACGGACCTGGGATTCTCCGTGAACTACGCCAAATCCCACCTGGTGCCCGCGCAAGTCGCACTGTTTCTGGGAGCGAGGCTCGACACAGTGTCCCTTCTGGCCTCCCCGTCGGAGGAGAGGACCAGGACCATCTTGGGCAAGGTGCAACGGATGTTGGTGGCCGACGCGGCCAAAGTGAGATCCATCAAGTCCCTCCTCGGGATGATGTCTTCCTGCATCTACCTCATTCCCATGTGCAGGCTCCGGATGCGCCCGTTGCAAGAATTCCTGGATGCGCGCTGGATCCAGACGACGGGCAGCTTCGAGGAAAGGATCAAGCTCGACGAGAGTTTCCGACGAGCGATACGGTGGTGGGGCACCCGCGCGCATCTGACGGCGGGCATGGACTTCCAGACCCCAGCCCACCAGGAGACTGTGACCACGGATGCCTCCCTGGAAGGGTGGGGAGCGCACACCGAAAATCTGCACGCGAGGGGACTCTGGCTCCCGACGGAGAAGTCCCTGCATATCAACGTCCTGGAGCTCCGTGCAGTGTTTTGGGCCCTCAGGTCCTTCCTTCCGTCCCTCAAGGGCAAGGTGGTGAGGATCTTCACCGACAACACCACCACCATGTTTTACATCAGGAAACAGGGCGGAACCAGGTCCCCAGCGCTGTCCAAGGAGGCGCAGGACCTGTGGCATTGGGCCGTCGCCCAAGGGATTTTTCTGGTGCCGTTTCATCTGGCAGGGATAAAAAACACCATCGCCGACTCACTCAGCAGGGAGCTGCGCTCGTGCCACGAGTGGGAACTACGGCAGGATCTGGTGGATCGCCTCTTCCGACGGTGGGGCACACCCCAGATCGACCTGTTCGCGACGGCGATGAACACCAAGTGCCGGAGGTTCGCCAGCAGGTTTCCCCAGACGAGGAGCATGGGCGATGCTTTCTCGTTCCCCTGGGAGGGCCTGTTCCTCTACGCGTTCCCTCCCTTGCCTCTGCTAATCCGGCTCGTCAACCAGCTCAAGAGGTCACGGTGCAGGATGATCCTCGTCGCACCTGCGTGGCCGAGGCAGATATGGTTCCCGGACCTTCTGGACTTGTCAGCGTCCCCGCCGATCAAGCTGCCGGCGGACGCGGATCTACTCTCCAGGGAAGGAGGCGCCATCCTCCACCACGACCCGAAGTCGCTGAACTTGCAGGCCTGGCTCCTGCAGCGCTAGAGTTTGGAGGATACGACATACCGGCCGATTGCAGAGAGGTTCTTGCAAAGGCCAGGGCGTCCTCGACTCTTAAATGCTACGGACACAAATGGAAGAGGTTCTCTGTCTGGTGCCACGCACAGAAGATTAACCCTCTACGGATTACGGCTCCCCAAGTACTGCCGTACCTGCTGACGCTGGCCAAAGCTGGTTTGGCACACGCGTCCATCAAGATTCATCTTGCTGCGATCTCCCGATACACCAGAACCACGGGGCGGACGTCCTTGTGGTCTCATCGTCTGGTGAAAGAGTTCATGAAGGGACTGTTCAGATCGTTCCCGCCGGTGAAGGCTCCGGCCCCGGCGTGGGAGCTCAACGTGGTGCTGACCAAGCTCATGGGACCTCCGTTCGAGCCTCTGCACTCGGCCCCGTTGAAGTTTCTATCGTGGAAAACAGCTTTTCTTGTGGCCATCACCTCCGCACGACGAGTGGGAGAGATCCAGGCCCTTTCCTGCAAGGCCCCGTACTTGACTTTCCACGACACGAGGGTAGTGCTCAGGACGCACCCCTCCTTCATGCCCAAGGTACCGTCGGACTTCCATCTCAACGAACCCTTGGTGTTACCTGTGTTCTTCCCGTCGCCTTCGTCGCCGGCTGAGAGGACTTTGCACTCGCTGGATGTAGCTAGAGCGCTGAAGTTCTACGTGGACCGCACGAAGGGTTTTCGGAAGACGTCACAACTCTTTGTGAACTTTGGACCTGTCAATCAGGGGAAGGCTCTCTCGAAGGCTTCCATCTCCAGATGGCTCTCCGGCTGTATCATGTACTGTCACCGGTTGGCAAACCGACCGCTGCCTGGCCGTCCGAGAGCCCATTCCACCAGAGCGATCGCAGCTACCACGGCGTTCCTATCTGGTGTGCCCCTGCTGGACATATGCAGGGCTACTACGTGGAGGTCGACGCACACCTTCACGAAATTCTACTGCGTCGACCGGGATTCCAGGGAGGAGTCCAGGGTCGGCCAAGCAGTGCTGCGCAACCTGTTCGCCTGAGGTGAGCCTGGTGAGGAGGTAAGATGCTTAATGTTGAGTTGATGTGATGCTTAATGTTGAGCCTTTGCCACCTCCCGTGGTTGTGCATGTGTGTACTGCTATGTATTCTTTATTCATGAGCATGTGAATCCATGCCAGACCCCATGCTGGAGAAGGAACAAGTTACTTACCTGTAACTGTTGTTCTCCAGCGTGGGTCTGGCATGGATTCACATGCGAACCCTCCCGCCTACCCCTCTGCGGCTCTTCACTTGGTCATACTGCCACTTCACGTGCTTCCAAATCTGAAGATGGCTGCCAGAGGCGGTGCTTAGGCAGAGGGCAGTCATTGGCTGTGGTCAGTATGACGCAGAGACCAGTGATTGGTTATTACTACGAAAGACAGATCAGAAACGAAACTGATACTGGTTTTTTCTTTACCGAGGATTCCCAGCCTGACGACGGGGAATATTCATGAGCATGTGAATCCATGCCAGACCCACGCTGGAGAACAACAGTTACAGGTAAGTAACTTGTTCCTTTCTGCTCCAATTTTCAATGTTATGCGGATGACACTCAGCTCTCTTTCAGACTCGCCTCAGCCACCTATGCTTCTCTCATACCAGACTGTCTGGCCGTAATTAAGGAAAGGTGTGCCGCTAATGATATCTGCCTTAATGCCAGTAAGACTGAGATCCTCTTCATTGGGGCACCCGCTCCCTCCTTTCCTCTCTCTCTCCCTCTCTTTGGCCACTCACTCTTGGCCCTCTTCTTGCTCCTTTCTGTGAGGCTAAGAAGCTTGGTATCATCTTCGATTCCATGTTCCCCTTCTCTCTTCACATCTGTGACAGCTCTAAGAAGTCAAACTATCAGCTGCACCTCCTCAGAGGTATTCTTCCTTTTCTCACTTTCCCCCAGAGCTCTGGTCCTCTCTAGGCCGGACTATTGCAACAGCCTCTTCTAAATCTTCCTGCCCATACTCTTCGACCTTTACAACTTATCCAGAACAGGAAGGTGAGACTTGTCCTCGGCCTCAAGCCCAGGAATTGTATCTCTCCAGCTCTGAAATCTCTTCACTGGCTCCCAGTGGCTGCAAGGATCAAGTTCAAGAGCCTCTGCATTATTCACAAGACTTTCTGGGGCCTGCAAACGCTCTACCTCCAACTTTCGCTTCCAAAACATCTTCCTCCTTGAACTCTCCGCTCATCCACCTCCAACTCTCTGAAGGTCAGATGCTTCTACAAGCAATTTGGGGCAGATATATCTCCTCGGCTGGGGCCTCCCTCTGGAACGACCTCCCGTGTCTCTCTCAAACTTGAGCAGAACCACCTCTGGTTCCTGAAGCAACTGAAGACCTTCCTTTTCTCTTCCGCTTTCTCTCTTCCCCTCCCCTGCTAATGGACTTGACTTCTCCGTGCACTGTTCACTTAATTTCGGTAGCCAAGACCAGTCCATTCCGCTGAATTTAGAGGAGTAAAACGCCATATCTTCACCTACATGTGCTCTTACAATTGGTCCTCATTCTGTGGCCCCACAAATTTGCAACGATTTATGAGCCTACTACAGATTTCAAATAGATTATTTAATAATTCCATTTGCGTTTCAAGTTCTTTCTTAGTATTTCCAAGGCGTGAAACCAAAGATTTTAATACTAGATCAACAGCATCTAAAGTAGGAGGAGCCGGCTTGTAAATAGCCAGGAAAAATAGGCATAATAGTTTGTTTGCAGAGTTCCGATGCCAAAGCATTTTCTGCCTGTTCCAACGCCATGCTTAAATTCTTCATATCCCCAACATTTCTTGAGGAATGTGGGGCTCTTGCATGTTGTTGTTCAAGACTGATCCATGTTCGAATAAACAGAGCCGATTCATCAACCAACTCTTTTTTTTTTGTCTCTGTGCCCACCTCTACCTCTTTACCCGAGATACGCAGCATTTCTTGTGTTACCCATCTTCTTGCCTTGATCTCTTTTTCATCTGTTATCTCAGCCGTAGAACCTTTTATGATTTCCACAGTTTCAAAAGAAAAGGCTTTAAAGAGTACTGTGAGAAACCTGAAGGTGTCTCTCTGGCTAGTCCCCGGGGATATGTCATCCAGGTAGCCAGGACATGGCCATCGCTATTGGATCCAGTTCCTGGGGTGGACTAGTGAAGGGGGATCACCTGGATGAAGGGTCCTGTGGGAGTGGGAAACGACGGGTGAGATGCAGTATCCCTCTTCTTTCAACACCTTTTCCCCATCTTACCACGTAGGATATTCCAGAACACTGATTCCCCCTGCCCTCCTTTTCCGACACAAACACTTTTGCACAACACGGAAGACAACGGACTAAAAGCAGAGCTGTTAACCTGACATGTCCCAATAAAAGGGTCAGGCAAAGTCAGGCAATTGACCAGAATCACACACACCTGACAGCTCTTTCCCTTCCCCACAGGGATAAAAGGTGGAGCATAAGAGCACAAGACGAGCAAGGCAGACTGCACGATGTTAGAGCTAACTGAGCATGGCAGTTCAAGAGGAAAGAGAAGAGAAAGACGGCACAGACCGAGAAGGTGACAAGGAGAAAATCGACCTTGCCCTTTCCGACCAAGGCCTGTGAGACCGCTGCAGAGGGAATTATAAGTCCACGAACAATAGCCAGCATGTGTTGCAGCAGATGTCTACGGTACATGAGACCCTCCTCCGCTGATAACCAAGCTAGGGAGAGACTTTGGTCTCTGTGGAACCAACGTTGACTCGAAGGAGAAGAAAGCCAAGCAGTTCATCATATCCAGTAAGTAGAGGGTAGAGCCAATAAGAAACCAAACTGTGTTCAATGATAAATAGCCAACGGCTAAATTGAACTTTGAAAAGCTAAAGAGGGGGAAGGCCTGTAACAGAGGAGGTCAGCACCATGTAAATGCTCAGGCAGGAAACTCTGGGCGATTACCCGATGGTAGAAAGACTACCGAAACCAGGTGCCCTTGGGAAGAGGCGAGAAGAGGTCACAGTGGTCTACAGGGGTCTTCTAAAATCCTCCTTACCGTCAAAAGTCTTTGACCGACAGATTATTGCGAAGCTAAGGGTAATGAGTCCCACTTGATGAAACGAGCGTATGAACAGTATGTTGACAAGAATGGGTACGAGTGAACCCGAAGGAGGGATGCTGATGGAAAGGTGCAAGGTCTGAATTCCCGCAGAACAGTGTGAACTGTGTTCTCAAAATTGGCAAGAGTGAACCCGGAGGAGGGATGCTGACAAGGAGGGGCAAAGCCTGATACCTGAAGGAGCATTTTTGTGTTGACGAAGGTGAATCCGTGAAAGGGAGGTTCACAGTGAATTGTTGAAAAGACATTGTGCTAGAATAACAGAAAAGATAGTTCTTGAAATACAAGCCAGAGTGAACCCGGCGGAGGGAGGCTAACATTCAAGAGGAGGCTAAGCCCAGAAGAGGGGAACCCGGGGGTGAAGCCAATTTTTTGAAAAGACATTAAGACTCATGAATGCAAGAAAAGTCATTGAGAACCCGAAGGAGGGAAGCTAGCGTTTGAAAAGGAGTCCGAACCCGGTGGAGGAAGATTACAGGGTGGAAAGTCACCACCCTAAGTTCATTGAGAAAGGCACTGTTCGATTGATTTGCTGAATACAATTTGTAAGGGGTCTGTGCCCAGAAGAGGGGGACCCAGGTGTGAAGCCTTCCCCCAAAGTATATGTGGAAAAGAACTTTGTGTTTGTTGAAAGCATCCGGCCCTCGAAGGCAAGAGACTTTGGAAAGAGACTTAACCATTGCAGAAACTGATAGCTGGTATGGACAGAACTGTCGACTCGTGCTGGGAAGGCTCGAGTGTGTGCTGTGCTCCGGAGAACCACCTTGTCCCGTGCTCAAAACGTGGGAAATGGAGACCCCTGGCAATCACGTCCTGACTTATTATTTTGTACACTTCTTTCTTTATTGAGAACATTACCCCACACTTCATCTACAAGCACTGCCTTACCTTTCATTTGATGGTCGAAATTTGCTCCCATCTTAGATTTAGGTTTCGGTTAGGTGTTTTTCCACCCTGCATTTATAGTTCAATAAACACCCTTGAACTGTGATCACTTGTATGTCTTTACTGTTGCCACCATGATTTCCTTACAGTCCCCATAGAATTACAATTTAAAACCAAGTCCTTGTTTGTGTTAATTTTACTCTGTGACTGATTTAGAGACTGTTTCTTATTATTATTTATTATTATGATTATTATTATGGTACTTGAGTGCGGACCTGGCTTCGAGAAGCAGCAGAGCACTTTGCAGAGATATTCAACAATACAACAACAGATCACTTTACAGGGGTATACAACAGTACAGAGGCATAACAGAGCACTTTTCAGAGGTAACAGAACAGATATACAGCAGAGGTAGGATACAAAGGGGTACAGATGAGGAGTACAGCTGTACAGGGTGGCGGGAGGAGAGGGGCGGATGGCGTCAAGTGAGTCATGTGGTGCTGGGGTGACATGATGGACCAGGTTTTGAGGAGAGACTCCTTCAAGAGGTGGATCTTGAGTTCTTTTCTGAATTTTAGGAGTGTGGGGGCGAGTCTGATGCTGAGGGGAAGGAGGTCCCATAGCTGTGGAGCACAGGCAGAGAATGCATGTTTTCTGGTCCTTTCCTTTTTGCAGGAACAGATGTCAAGCAGGAACAGTTGTCAAGTCTGCATGTTCCCTGGCTTCTGGTGGTGTGCTGTCTGCCAGAGATGTTGAGATTGACTTGAATGGGACTGCCTTTTAGATGATGCAGCAAGACTTGAAGGTGATTTGTGCATGCAGTGGGAGCCAGTGAAGGTCATTGAGGGCTGGGGTGATGTGGTCATATTTGCGTAGACCCTTGATGAGGCATGCGGCCGTGTTTAGGACTCTTCTATGGGGCACAAGGGCAGACAATGGGAGGCCTTCAAGAAGGGCATTGCCCCCATCCAGGTGGGATAGGAACAATGCTTGACCAGTGGATCTAAAGCTGCCTGGAGGGAAGAAGGGCTTGACTTTCCGCAGGAGGGAGAGATGATACCAGACACTATGAGTTTTCTTAGCTATGTGTGTCTTGAAGGAGAGGTGTTTTTTTATGTGGAACCCGAGGGACATGGCTCGGGAGGTGAGCTTGGGTGTGAAGCCCTCAAGGTTCATGGTTGATTTTGGTGGTGTTGGTGAGGAGTAGGAATTCGGTCTTGTAGAGGTTGAGCTTCAAGTATGCACTGGACATCCAAGATTGGATCAGCGAGAGGCAGGTGTTGAGCCTGTAGATGTCCTTGATGGAGTTGATCTTGAGGTATAGCTGTTTCATTGGCGTATTGGTGAATGTTGATGTTGTGTGAGGCTAGGAGGGCTCTCAACGGCCCCATGTATATATTAAAGATCACTGGGGAGGGAATGGAAACCTGCAGGACTCTACAGGTGACGGGTAGCATTGGCCATCTAGAGGAGTTAATCTGTACATACTGCTGGCGGTTGGCGAGGTAGGACTTGAATCGGCATAGGTCAAGGTCACTGATTCCCATGTACTGATGTATGGTATCCGTGAGTCCCCGGTGTTCCACTGTGTTGAAAGCGGCCGAGAGGTCGAGTAGAAGCAGGAGGCAAGGGTGGCTATTATCAAAGATGTTAAGGGTGTCGTCGACCAGCTGTATGGCTGCAGTTTCCATGCTGCATCTGGGTCTGAACCCGGATTGGTAGGTTTGGAGGAGATTGTTGGTGTCAATGTATTGCCGCAGTTGCGCATGATCTTACCTAGTAAGAGACGATGGGTGATGGGGCTATAGCTACCTAGGTTGTCAGGATCAAGAGTGGGTTTCTTTAGTATATGGAGGATTTGTCCTGTCTTTAGGGTCGATGGGAAGGCACCTTGAGTTAGGGAGCTTGCGATGATCTCCAGGTAGGGAAAGAGAGCTTCTGCGGGGAGGGAATTGAGGATGGATGCTAGGAGGATGTCGTTTGTATACAATGCTTTGAGGACAGCCAGGGTTTCTACCAGGTCCTCTGTACACAGTGGGCCTCATTACACGGTAGGCGGTAAAAATCGGAATTTTACGGCATGGCGCCATTAGCGTGTCCGCCCTCGCAAGAGGCCGCTAATAGCGTCCCATCACGAGTACGTGGACACGAGCATAGCGCCATGCCGTAAATGACCGTTCCGCCCTGCCGCTAAATACCCCAAAAAGCCCCTTACCGGCGCCCGCAAAACCGCCGATAGCGCCTCCGCCCTCCCGCTACCCGTAAATAGCGGACACCGCCATTAGCGCACACCGTTAAAAAGCGGAACCGGAAATTACGTCGTCGCACAGGAACGGGAAAGAGCACAGCGGCCATCTTCAAAAACACAATCCATTAACATCCACTGCATCCAGGACATATATCCAGGCAACTCCGACCAGGAACCATACCGGGTTGCTCGAGGATGCCGAAGGTGCTTAAAAAAACTGCTGATCGCCAGCGCAAAGAAAAGTTCACTAATGAGGAACTAATGATGCTGACCACCACACTTGCTGCAAATGCAGGAGTAGTATTTGTGAACGATATGCGGCGGGAGGCCCTCCTTAAGAAGAAGGCCATCTGGGCCGAAGTCGCGCTAAAAGTCAGTGCGGTGGGCACCACCACCCGGAGTGTCAGGGAATGCCGCAAAAGGTGGGACGACCTCCGGGTGCGTGTGCGCAACATTTTATCTGTGAACCGCAACATGGCAATGGCCACAGGAGGTGGCGCAGAGTCCCCCTTGAAGATGGAGTGGGAGGAGATATGTGCCTCCACAATAGGAGTCGAGTCGATAGAGGGGGTCGGCGATATGGAGCATGGCGTGGCCGTTTCATCGGATGGAGGTGAGTGTATGCACCCAAAAATGCGCAGTGAAGGGTGAGGGGTCCCACAATCATGTGTCCATATGAATGCCGTGGATCCAGCCACAAACAGACATGCATGCATCATCACATACCCACCAACACAGGGCCAATCATGCATGAGCCAGCCAACATCCCCATTCCATGCCTCCACAATGATGACCCCAAAATGCATCAAACTGCATTACGTATACATCTGCCATAATGCAGGTAGACCCATAGATGATGATTTACCCTTCTTATCACCCCTGCAGGATCACACACGGAAAATGATGAGCCACGCACGTCAGCACCCACTCCCACACCCATGAAAAAAGCCAGGAGGGATGCCACCGGGGACCATGCAACATCCTCTAGGGGACCCAAGAGTAGTGACCGGGACAAAGGCAGCAGGAGCAGCAGTGCCACGCAGCCAGAGGCCATGCCTGCCGCTGTTGTGGCAACCACGGGAGTGTGTCTCCCATCAATTGAAGGCAGCATGGAGGGAGTGCACTCTGCTGCCACCAGCTCTACGGGTGAGGCAGCAGCCACTGGGCCACTTTCCGATGCGGAGGAAGCACGGTGAATGAGGATCTGAGTCAGAGCCCCATCCCCACACGCCACTTACTCGCATCCCCAATGTTTTCACCAGGTCCGTTCAGCCAAGGCGGATCGCCCGCCCACACACATGATGTGTCATGGAGCCCCCTGGAACCTACGCCTGATGCCAGTGCCATTGATCCAGGCGCATCAGCCATTCCACCGGCAGACAACGAGGAACTTGACCTATCAGCCATCTACCAGAGGCCGACCGAAATGGCTGGTCTGGTAGGTCAACATGTGGCAGAAACAGGGCACCTGAGGGAGGACATTGGTGCATTTGCACGCCAGACGAGGGAGGCCATGGAGGCATGCACCAACCGCATATGCAATGAGATGGGGCAACTCAGGCAGGCCATGATCCGCATTGCGGAGGCGATTGAGCGCAGATGTCCACTCCCTACCCAGGAGGAAACAGGCCCAGCCTCCTCTGGGAGTTCGCGGCAGACAAGCCCCCTACGCCGCTCTATGCGCAACCTCAGGCGCACACCATCGCAAACGCCCGAAGAAGGAGCGAACAAATAGGGCCAACAAGGGATATCGGCCACATTTGGGGAAGGACATGTTCACGCCTTGGAACTCACGTGGGAGTGTTGTGGGGGGAGGGAGGGGAGGGTGTATTCGGGGGTGTTGTGGGGGGAGGGAGGGGAGGGTGTATTCGGGGGTGTTGTGGGGGAGGGAGGGGAGGGTGTATTCGGGGGTGTTGTGGGGGGAGGGAGGGGAGGGTGTATTCGGGGGTGTCGTGGGGGGAGAGGGGGAGGGTGTTTGCACAGTTGGGGTTATGCACTTTCTGTACACGTTATGTTCAAAATACACTCTTCTGCAGTTGAAAAACAGGCATGGTCTACATCATTGTGTATGTGTGATTTTCTTCGGGAGAGGGCCCTTTGTGGGCCTCAAGACGGCCACAAGGGCAACAATGCACGTCTCCCCATGCATGATATTCCACCTTTGTTCCTGATGCTATTCCTGATTCCGATGCTGACGCGGATCCTGTCCCGCCATGCCATCGCCTCTTGCATGTCCGGGCTGGGCATTTCGGCAATACTCATCCACATCCACATCATGCTCATCTGGTGTTTGCATGGTGCCATGAGCACATTCTATCAGATGCACATTTAGTTGTGCCTTACACATACCATGGTCATCTTCGCCTTGATTCCGGGGGTTTGTTGGCTGCCCTTGTGGTGTTTCTGGGTGCCCCGGTGGTGCTTGCTGCGCAGGTCTCGCCTCCTCCTCCTCCTCCTACTCCTACGTCTCTTCGGTGCTGCCTGTTGTTGTTGGTGCTGCACTGCAGTCATGTACGCAGGCCTATGTCATGCTGCTGGTGTTGGGACCATCTTGCTGTGGGAAGGGGTGTGGGAAGGGGTGTGGTGTGCTCTTTAGTGCTGGCTGTCTCCATTGACTCCACCTGTGCTGGTTGTGTCCACCTGGGGCAGATGGGCAGATGGGAACACTGCTCAGGACTCTTAACGTGTGGTTTTCGATGCTGTTATTAGCGCCATGCCGGTACATGCTTTTTGGGTCTTTGGGATGCCGGTATTGCCGTGTACGCATGGGTTGTGATTGCGTGCTATTTGCGCCATGGCGCTGTTTACGGTGTGGGGTTCGCGCGCAAGCGGCCACGCCGCTATTGGTGGCGCCGTACTTTACGGGTCCACTAATAGCGGTGGGTCCGGGTCGTGATCGGCTTGGGAAAATACTGTTACCGGTATTTCGTTACCGGTAACGGTATTCCCTTACTGCCTACCGTGTAATGAGGCCCAGTGTCTTTAATGTTGTCCAGAGTGTGGAGATTTCACAAGGAGGGACGTAAGGTGGGTCTGTGGATGCAGAGCTGGTGGTGTTTATGTGCTGGTGAATCTAGTTGATTTTGTTGTTGAAGAAGGTATTGATGGCGGTGGATTCTTCAATGGAGTATGGTATGGCAGTGCTGGGTACCGGGTTGCCAGAGTGCTTAGCCGCTTTGAAGAGGGCTCTGCTTTTGTTGTCTTCTGCTATGGTGTTCTGATTGTATGAGGTCTTGAATGTGCTGATTAGTTGTCGGTAGGTTGCTCAGAGTTCCTTGAGGTGTGCCAGGTGGGATGTGGCCCTGGATCAGCACCAGGTATTCTCTCGTTTCCTGATGACTCTTTTGTTGAGTTTGAGTTCTTGCGTGTACCATGTACCATGATCCTGACGGTTTTGGTTTGCAGGTGCATTGTGTCCTAGGTACGTGTTGGTCGATGGAGGCTGAGAGGGTGGCGTTGAGTGCTTCCAGTAGAGTCGCAGTTCGGTTGGGGGTGTTAGGTCCATTTGAGGTGGAGGTTGACGAGGTCTTCTGTGAGGGCTTCTACTGGGAAGTTCTTGAAGGACCTGCAGTTTTATCTGAAGTATTTCTGCTGGGAGTGCTTGACTGGCGTCGTGTACAGGATGGTGAAAGGCACGACCAGGTGGGCAGACCAGTCAAATGGGAGAGGAGAGCTGTAGTGGAGGGCTGGCAGTGCGGTGATGATTAGGTCAATAATGTTCGCTTTCTCGTGAGTTGAATCGTTCGTGTGCTGTGTGAGGCTGAGGGTGTTGAGAAGGCCGAGGAGAGCTTCCTTCATCGATTTGGTGACCTTGTTGCCTGGGAGGTTGAAGTTACATAGCAAGATGTTGTTGGCGTGCGTGAAGGACATGGTGGTTACCAGGTCAGTGAAGACTCAGATGAACGTGGGTTCGGGTGGTATGATGATGAGATGGAAGGTGACTGTGTCCATCGGGGAGAGCGGGACGTGGCAGGAGAGAACTTCGAAGGAGACAATGTTGTCAATGTCAAGTCTGGTGCAGGTCCACAAGGCCTTGTGGATGATTGCGAGGCCTCTGCCTGTCTTGTTAGGCCGGTCTCTGTGTTGAATGCTGCAGCTGTCGGGGACAAGGACGTTTAGGATGTGGCAGGAGGTGGTTATCAGCCAGGTCTCAGTGATGAAGATGGTGTCAAGGTTGTGTCTTTTGATGAGGTCGGCAATTTCTGCTGCATGATTGATAGCTGAGCGGATGTTGCCGGGCATCAACTTCCGTGCTGTGGGCTGTGAGGTGGTGCTGATGGGCTTGAGGCTGATGTGGGTGAGGTTGGTGCATTTCGGAGACCATACCGTAGAGGAGGGGCGATGACATTGCCTGGTGATGGTGGGGAGGGCCTTTGGGGACAGAGGGAGAAAACACATGTTGCGCATTCTCACCTGTTGTCCGAACAGGGGTTCGGGCCTCCCGTTCCGAACAGGTCCAAACAGTAATTGCCCTTTTCTTCGTCTGCCGTTCAGTTTGCTTGTCCGGGGGAGAGATGCTCTTGATCTAAGAGTTAAGAACAGAAGGGAAGAGGCAGGGCTAAAATGGTGGGTGGGGCTTAGGCACGTGACCTAGATCCACTTGCAACTGCTGAACAACTGCAAAGGAAAAGACTGGAGGGTTGCTTAAGAAGGGGAAAAGGATGCCAGAACAGGAAAAAGGGCTTCAAAACAGGAAGGCACCGACAGTTTAGCAGTGATTGACAGGACGGCGGGGATTAGGCAAGTTTCTGATTCTCAGATTGTACACAATCCCTATATTAACAAAAGTAACAATCTTACCGTCCAGCCCACCAGTCAGACTGCAAGACTGAATTTAGCCGCACTTCGTTTAAATGTGTCATTAGAATGCAGCCCAGCTCCAACAGAGGGTAACGGGATACAAAATCTCAGGTCAGTACAGCTCAAACAATCAGTTTGCAAGACTGTACTTGGCCGCAGAACCCATCACATAACCCACCTTCTAAATTGTGACTGATTGTTCTTCGGACCTGCAGCGGGTCAGTGAACAGCATCCCTCCAAACAACAAAACACTGTTTTTACTCTGAAATGATTGAATTCCTCCCACGATGAGAACTACATTTTGACAAATAGACTACCCATGCTTTAATGCAAACATGTTAATTGCTAATCGTGTATTTTATTTCGACTCTTAAACTCCCATTCATTGGTGTAATAACTTCATTAAGTAACTCGACCCATGCTTCCCGGGCCCACTTTTTTATTTTTGATGTATATGACAACAGTTGTAAATTTGAAATTGGGTATGAGAAACAAAAAGAAAAATAATTTGTATTTAACTATAAGCTCTCCCAAATAAAGGCTACTTTAAAATTGTGTGAAAATGTAAGTAGTCTACAACTCCATTTTGCAAACAGTTAAGTATATTTCCAGACCGCAAACTACATCTGATTTTCAGTGAAGCAGTCTCTACCATATTGTTTGTGTATACACTCCAACGATCGGTGATGAAACTGCGAAGTGTTTTATCTAACTATGGATAAGGATTAGTTTGCTTCTATTTGAAACTTTACCTACAGTTGGAACATACGTTAAGTATTCCTATTTCTTTTGTTTATTTCAGAATACAAGCGGAATGGTGGTAAACCATATCTTTCTGTGATTACGGGAAGAGGGAACCATAGCCAAGGTGGAGTCGCTCGCATCAAACCAGCAGTCGTTGACTACCTGACCAGCCATAGCTTCAGGTGAGCTCAGACTTCGGTTCATTATTGAAGGTGTAATTTTCTGCAGGTTGCACAAATGTTAATTTCAAGAGCAAAGTACACAACTTGATCACAAAGCAATTTGCAATCGCCACACTAACCAGTGCATTGTGCATTAAAAGAGGCAGATTGTTTTTTAATTGGATTTTTGTGGTGTTTTGTATTGCATTAACATGTGACCTTGCAGCAACTTCGAAGTACTTTTCTTTCATGCAGGTAACATAGGCTAAATCTTGTGTTCTCACCAGGCAGTAGATGCACGTTTGTGCTCCTTGCTTTTTTTGTTGTTGAAAATATCGGTATATCCTCAACATGTCAACATCAGTCTGGTTGGCATAACACTACGCATGTTTATTGGCCTGATCTGTTGAGGGGGTGCCATGTGAATCTAGCAAACAAATATTGAAATGTTTTGACAACTGAATTGTTTTTTTTTCATGATAGTTGTACAAAGTATCATCATTGTAATTGTAATGGGTTATTTATAATGCGCTTAATACCCATAGGTTTCTAAGCGCAGAACCGGGGATCGAACCTGTGTTGTTCAGCGTTTTCTTGCTTCCAAGGCGAGCGCATTGCCCCTGAGCTATCTTCCCGAGACATTTAGCAAAGAAGAGGGTATGTTTTCCAGAATGGAAATGTACAGTGTTAGTTTTGGATTCTATTACACATTGGTTTCCCAAATAATTTGTAATATTTAATTGGTTCCACAGCTGGCACAACTGGTTGGATAGCTCTCCTAGCGCCCGCCCCCACCCTCTGGAAAGAAGCAGCTGCACAGCTTTCAGAGGGAATTCTTCTCAAAACCTGCAGCCTCCTCAGAGTCTGTCATCTAAATGATGTGAGGGTCCAGGTCCCCACATCCCTAATTGGGAGCAGGCTTTATCATATTGACAATTTGAATGCAATATCTGTTGACCCGTGCCTTCGTCAGTTGTACGCAGTGGCTATCACCTTCCCCTCTGTGGCGGGTCAGAAAAAGGACACTGACTCTTGTAAGACATTTCAAATGTGTTTTTATTAAAAAAAAGGATAATGCCCATCTTTCACTACTTCTATGGGGTGTTTCCTACCTAACATACTAAGGTGCTTGTCAGTCGTCAGTGAATGTCTTAAAAGAATCTATTCACTGTCCAAACTGACCCTAACTGACCCTACAACTATCTTAATAACTAAAGACAGGAGAATGACTCTCTTCACCTCGATTTTGCTTATCGCAATCTTTTATTCAATAGATGATTTTTAAATAGTCTCTTGTGACTTCTTTGACCAGTTCATACAATTCTCTCAGTATTTCCTTATGCTTTTTTCTCTTATAGCTTCATTCTTTTTCTTACTGAGGCTTTCTTTACTTTGGCTTTGACGAGTATGAGTACTCTTATAGTAATAATTCACTTCTCTTGGTTTGTGTTATCGTCCTGTTATCTTGACTGGGATGAGTATGAATATTCTTACGATTTTCCTGTGGTTTTCTTGCTTTCACGCTGATCGTCTCTTTAGCTTGACTGAGAAGAGTATGAATATTCTCATAATGATTCTCGGTCTCCCTCCCATTTTCCCTGTTACCTGTCAACACCAGGATAACCTCACTGGGGTTTCCTGACCGACTTCTTTTCTTCTTTCGGTATCTCGTACTTCGTATCTTTGTCTAGGATGGCCTTCCGGTATCCAAGCTACTGGGATGTTGCACGCTTCCACCCGTGTAGTTAGAGTCATTGCTAAGACTGCCGGTCCACCATGGGATCTTTGTGGTCACTCCACCACTTGTTGCTTAGCTCTCTCTCCAGATTACGTGATGCAGTGCGTACAGCTCTTTGGATTTGGTTCGGCAGCCGGTTTGTAACTCGCAGGCTTTTCAGACTCCTTGTCTCTCTCGGCCTGCTGCAACCTCTCGTCCTTTTGCTTTCTCCTTTGTGTCCCAGATAAATGGTGTTTTCCATTTCAAGGGATATTCACAGTTTCTGTTTTGCTTAACACATCCTTGCTCTTTCTTTATATAAATCCGGTTATAATATGTCTGAATAGGTAATATTGGAAGGATCTTCAGGAAGTCCTTGCCCCCACAGGAAGAGTCCTTCCTGGTGAGGTCCCACTTGCCTCGACCCCTAGGGAAGGTGTTGCAGAGCAGACTTGCCTCCTTAGTCTCACAGGGGGGCTCCCCTTTGTTGAGAAGGGACGGATTCATGCAGTTGTCACACCTCCCTCGCTATCCTTCCTCTTCCCTGCCCCTCTCTCAACAAGGCTGTGAACCCCTTCTGCAGGAGCATCAGAAACATTTGCTGATGGAAGCAAACAAGCTATTGCCGATATCAGGGAGGGTGGTGGGTTTTCTATTTGAGGTTCTTCGCCTTTCTGGAAAAGGGCAAGACGGGCTTCTGAATGGTGTTGGACCTCAACTCCTTCAATTATCCCTTATCCCCATGAAAAGTTCAAGGTGATAATGCCTGCCCTCATTTTGCCCGCACTACCACCAGACGAGCCATGGACCTTCGGGATGCATAGCTACACATCCAGATCTGGCCTCCTCGCTGGCGTTGCCGGTGGTTATTTATCAGCAAAAATCATTTTCAATCCAAGGTTCCTACTTATGCCCTCAGTTGGATAGCCAGGGGGTGAGGGGTGAGGGGATAGAAGGGTTGGTCACCCCTCCCAAGTTCCTCCCTATGGCTTCACCCATCCATCCCGCTGGGCTGGCCCTCAGTCAGGGCTGGGCGTCAGCCCTGTTAGTTATAGAAAAAAAGAAAAAGCCCTGTGAGTGGCATACACACGTCAGAGCACCCTCACGGTATTGTTTTCTTTTTTAAATATCAGGACATGTCCTCAGTTTGACTGAGTGTCAGCCCTGAAATTACACACAAAAATCTTTTGAGGGTTGCGCCGGCTGGCATTTTGTTGCCGGCATACCCCAGAAGGACATGAATACCTGACGGGCCTGGGTTTACTGGTATAGATGGGTTGTGGCAGCAGCTTCATGCATGTGATTTAATGTTAACGGTCACATTAAATCACCTGCATTATGCTGCTGACACAACTTTTCATGGATAGTGTCCTCCCAGGTATTCCTCATCTTTGACACTTGTTGTCCAGCTTCAGCTGCTTCTCAATTTGTTTTTCGCCAGAGGGCGCTGTGCGTTGATGGCGTCGAGTTGATGTCCTTCGAAGGCCTCAGTCGAGGATGATGTCATTGAGGGCATATAAAGCACATGCAGCGCCCGTTGGCTTCAGTTCTGTTTTTCCGCGACAGCAATAGCTTTGAGCGAAATTCAGCACGCCTCATCTTGTGACGTATTTTGTTACAAATCATGTCGAGTAATGTCTTCTCCCATGTATTCCTCGTCGCCCTCCCATCCTACCCCTCAGTAGAATTTCCTGTGCCATTACAGCTTCCGTTCTATCAAGGCTGAGTACGGTCACTCCTGTGTTTACGGGTATCTCTGCTGCAAGAGGAGGGAAAAACAGAACTGAGGCCAACTGGCGCTGCGTGTGCTATATTTGCCCTCGATGACACCATCCTCGATGGAGGCCTTCGAGGGACATCGACTCGATGCACAGCACCCTCTGCTGAATTCTTTTTTCAGAAACAGCTGAAGCTGAACAACAATTGTCAAAGATAAGGAATACGTGGGAGGAAAATTCAGTCGAAAGAATGTTACATGGGGTAAGTAACTTCATCTATGCCAGTAAGGATTATTGGCATCGGTAGGTTGTGGCAGCAGCTTTATGCATGCGATTTAAAGTTAATGGTCACTTTAAATCACAAGCACGAAGCTGATACCACAACCTACCTATGCCAGTAATGATTACTGGCATAGATAGGTTGTTGATGCAGACTCATGCAAGCAATTTACACTGACCAGTACTGGCATAGATGGTTTTTTAATGCAGCCTCATGAAAATGGTATACATTGCGTTTCTATGTAGCGTACTGTTCTTGACATGGCATTTACTGGATGTTTCAATGTGTTACTCTAGAGAACCAGCTGTAAATTGTTTACCTCATTTTTGTCAAAATATTTGTTGAAAATGCATAATTTCAGCACATTGTTTCAGAAATTGTTCTTAAGGGGGAAACCCTCCCTGAAACTCCCTAAATTATTCTGGCTCCCTCGCTTGGCTTGGCAACCCATGCTAATTTGAGGAAATATTTAGGTTCCTCTACTCAAAATATTCACCTTGCAAATTTACTGGATATTTAACACGTTGCTGCTAGAGAAACAATTGTAACTTGTTTGGATTTGTATCAAATTTGTATCAACTGTGATGTAAAAGGCATCATTTCAGCACATCTTTTAAAAATGTTTCTGGGGGGTGCAGCTGCCCTATACTCCCCTTAATTTGGTGCTCCCTTGCTACGCTCGGTTGCTTGCGCTTATTTGATGACGTTTTAGGTTCCTCCACTCAAAATATTCACCAGACAGAACTGCTGATGAATCATGAAATATAATGGTTATATCTCATATTTCCCCAATTGTAAATTAAATGTTCTTTTATCCTGCTGCGAATTGTATCATTTCAGCACTTATATTTTAAAAATGTTTTCTGGGGTGGGGGCGGTGTTCAAATGTTTTTGGCTATGCCAAGACGCTCGTGCTATTTTGAGGAAATATTTAGGACCCACTGCAGAAAACATAAACCATTTCCTGAGGACTTACCCATGAATGAATCTTGGTGCGCCTCCACCACTTCATCCAAGGTGTTCACCAAACTGATTGCTGCAGTAGCTGTCTCCCTTCAGCTGAAGAGCATTCACTTACATCCTTACTGGCTGATCAAGGCCACATCACCAGTCCCGATGGCGGACAACCTTCCGTTCCTCCTGGACCTTATGTTTGACTTAGATCTCTCTATCAAACTCAAAAGGTCCACCAAATATCTACACAAAAGCTAGAGTTCATAGGGTATTTCTGGGATTTGACTGTAGGCAGAGTGTTCCCCACAGAGGTGAGAATTATGGATGTGCTGGAGACAGTTCTTGTCCCACAGTCCAACATTAGCCAGGTGGTTTTAACACCTGCTTGGTCTCAAGGCGTCCTGCGTCCTGGCCAACCCCCTGGCCTGACTACTCATGTGCTGCACCTATCTTCACTTGATGGCTCATTGGGACCAGACAAGGCCCCCCTATGTTCAAGCTGATTCCCACATCAGCCTGTCTCCGAGAAGATTTTCTATGGTGGCAGGTTCTCATCGTAGGCTGATTGAGGAGAATCCTAAAGCGCGTCCCATTCATAATTTGTCCTCCTGGTCCTCTCCTGATGGGAAGAAGTGTTGGATGGAGGCAAGGGCTTGGCTGTGTTCCACGCAGGCATACTGCCTCTATGTACAATTTCATAAAAGAGAAGCATGTATTTCGAGGGGATTGGGTCCTCCGACGTATTCCATATCTATGACATGCAATCACCGCAGCTGTGCTGCTTTGGAAAATCTTCGGCGTCTGCGTCCTGCGTCGATGACGTCGATACGCCGCCCTCGAGGATCTCCTCCGACGGCCGACGTCACTGGATGATATAAGCAGGACGCACGACGCCCGTAGACTCAGTTACGTTTTTTCCGCGAACGTGTTCACTTCGGAGATCTCGGCGCGCCTCGACTCTTTGGAGTTTTTGTTCTTTCTCGGTTCTTCGAACCTGTTCGTATTGTGAAGTATATTCTTCGTGAAGATGTCTACCTCGTCTTCCACCCCACGTCTGGGCTTTAAGAAGTGCGGGGACTGTGGGTCCAAGATGTCGGTGACGGACTTGCACGACGCCTACCTCTGGTGCCTTGGGGAGGCCCATGACACAGATGACTGTGTCGACTGCCAGTCGCTCACGTCCAAAGCCTTGCGGGAGCGCAAGAAGAAGTTGTCGGTAGGTAAGGTGTCCAAGCCACGAAGTCGAGGTCTGCGGGGCTTTCGACGGACGATTCGAAGGGCGACTCTCCGCATCGTCATCGGAAGTCCAGTTAGTCTCGGTCCGGGAGTCGGTGCCCGCCACTCCTCTGCCTCTTAGAGGCACTCCCGGAAGCGCCGTCATCGGTCGCCTTGCCCGTCCTCATCCGAGGACTCCGCCCGTCGACAGGTCACTTATCCCACCAAGCATGCGACGCCGGAGGAATGGGCTTCCTTTGGGAAGAAAATGTTAGCGATTCTCGAATCGCAGGGCACTGGTCCGTCCGCGCCTCCTAGTGGGGTCGGTCGTGCTCGGTCGAGAGACACCGCTCGCACGCCTTCGGGCTCGGGTGGTGGCATGATTCGCGGGAGAGATATTCTGCTAGGACAAGGGGAATCGTTCTCGTCATGCCCGGTCCAGGTCCGGGTCCTCGACGCGCTCGAGACCGTGTGCACCTGTGGTGTCTTCGAGGAAGACGTCGACGCCGTTGGCGCCGAGGTCGTCGACGGACTCTTTCGAGGCCCCACCTCCGAAGAAGTCGTCGACGCCTCTGCGCCCAGGCTGTCGAGGGACATGCTCGAGGCTTCGGCCTCGAGGCCTGTGTCGACACCATCGATGCTGTCGGCGCCGCGTTCGGCGTCGACGCCCTCAACGCCTTTCGAGGCTGTTTCGACGGGGGTACCCCGGGGCTCGGTGGAACCCCCTAGAAAGGCTCTGGCCAAGGTCAAGCATGGCTTTGTTCCACATTCTGTGCCTTCTTACCGCCATCTTGTTTATTTCAGAGGTGGATGAGGGCTCTGATGATGGCATGGTTCCTGATACGGTGCCAGACGAGATTCTCTCGGGCCATAGCCAAATTGAGGACCTGCGGCAGTCCCTGCACGATGCCAGTGGGCTGGACACCTCTCCGGAGGTGGAGTTTTGTAGGCCTGAGCCTGGCACTCATGCCGACTCCTCGTACCGGCGCCTTATGTCTAGGGTCACCGAGGACCTGGGATGGTCTGCTCCCCCAGGGGATTTTCTTCAGGATGACCTTACGGATATCCTCAACCAAGGTCCACCAACTGACCCGGTACTGCCGTTCCATATGGCTCTACAGAGGAGGGTGGCGCCGGCTTGGACTGCTCCGGAGAGTCTCCCGGCAGTGGGCAAGTCTTTGCCGTGAAAATACCGCCCAGCCAGTAGCGACCCCTGCTACTTTACCAAGCACCCCACTCCGGAGAGTTTGGTGGTGCAGGCGGCTACGGCCCCGGCAAAGCAGGCGTCATATCCTACCATCCCTCCTGATAGGGACGACAGGCGTTTTGACGGTTGGGCGAAGAAAGTGTTTTCTTCAGGGGGTATGGCGCTTCAGGCGGCCAACTCCGTATGTGCCTTGTCAAGTTTCACGCACACTCTGGGGAACTGTGTTTCCTTAGCAGCTGAACATATTCCCGAATGGGACGAACGGGATGGTTTCCTTGCCATGGTTCAGGATGGCAAGGATGCCATGTGTGAGGCCGTTCAGTCGGGTTTGGACATGGCAGATTGCGTCAGCCGGTTCATGGCGGCAAGCACCGTGATACGCAGGTTTGCGTGGTTGCGGAAGTCGGGGTTTGCTCCTGATGCGTAGGCCCGGCTCCTCAACATGCCCTTTGACGGGGATCATCTTTTTGGCAGCAAGGCTGACGAGAGCCTTGAGAGGTTGCAGACCTCCAAAGCTGCAGCGAAGTCGTTGGGCGCTGCAATTCGCCAACCTCCGCCTTTTCGTCCTAGGGGACAGCAATGGAGGGGAGGTTCCTTTCGTTATTACTCATCCTTTGGTAAAGCGAGAGGAGCTGCCAGTCAAAGAGGCCACCGTAGGAGTGCCAGAGGTGGAAAACAAGGTACTTGAGGTGCCAAGGCCGCTCGAGCTGTTGCCTCTTTGCCCTCAGGCAACGCCACAGCCGCTTCAGCTCAGTCATGAGGCCATGGCCCATGGTTCGCCGGTTGGGGGAAGGCTGGCGCAGCATCTTGCAGAGTGGCGCGCCATTACTTCAGATGTGTGGGTTCTGGAGATCATAACCTATGGCTACTGTCTTCCTTTCCGGCAGAGGCCTCAAGACAATCCACTGGGGAATCTCTTTGAAGAGTCTGGATCCGCTCCTTGCGCAGGAAATTCAATCCCTGCTGGAGAAAGGCGCCATAGAACTGGTGCCTGTAGCAGAGAGGAACAAGGGATGGTATTCCCCTTATTTTTTGATTTCCAAGAAAGATTGGGGATTGAGACCCATCATGGACTTGCGTGGTTTGAACAAACTTCTCAGGAAGGACAAGTTCAAGATGGTTACTCTCTCTGAAGTCCTCCAGGCCCTTCAACTTCAGGACTGGTTGGTGTCTCTCGACCTCAAGGACGCTTATTTTCATGTGCCGATACATCCAAAGCACAAGAAGTACCTGAGGTTCCCGGTTGGCGACTCACACTTTCAGTTTTGGGTCCTGCCGTTCGGATTGACCTCTGCCCCGAGGGTCTTCACCAAGCTCATGGTAGTGGTGGCAGCGCACCTCAGGAAAGGGGGGATTCACGTCTACCCCTACCTGGACGAATGGTTGATCAGGGCACGATCTCCCGAGCGAGTCCTGGATCATCTGTCAGTCACCTGCCACTCCCTCCACAAGCTGGGCTTCTCCCTCAACTTAAGGAAGTCCCATTTGACACCAACTCAGAGGCTCCAGTACATCGGAGCTGTGCTCGACACGTCTCTGTGGCAGTGTTTTCCTCCCCAGGTGAGGGCTCATCACATTCAGCAGATGGTGCACAAGTTTCAGCTTGCCCAAAGTCACCCAGCGTTTGAGTTCTTCAGATTGCTCGGCCTCATGGCATCCTGCATTCTTCTGGTGCCAGAGGCCAGGTTGCGGAGGAGATCTTTGCAATGGGCACTCAAGCTCCGGTGGTCTCAGTCCTCCGGGAGTTTGTCGGACCCTGTTCAGGTGCAGTCCTCGGTCGCCCAGGACCTTCTGTGGTGGGCCGTTGAAGACAATCTGATGAAGGGGGCTCCATTTTGGCTACCATGGCCGGAGGTGACGATTGTGACGGACGCATCATTCACGCGATGGGGAGCTCATGCCAACGAGTTGACAGTTAGCGGTCGTTGGTCTCCGTCGGAGTCCAGACTCCATATCAATCTGTTGGAGCTGAGGGCCGTCAGGCTAGCCCTGAAGGCTTTTCTGCCGACTGTGCGAGGGAAGAAAGTCCTGATCCTGACGCACAACACAGTGGCCATGCACTACCTCAACAAAAGGGAGGGGCAGGGTCACTTCCGCTGTGCAGGGAGGCGATGCAGCTCTGGTTCTGGGCAATCCAGCAGGAAGTTTCGATCTCGGCAGTTCATCTGGCCGGAGACAAAAACAAGACGGCGGACGCTCTGAGCAGGCAGAGCGCGATCTCTCACGAGCGGGACTTGGCTCAGAAGATTCTCCTGGAGATCTTCGCCCTTTGGGGGACCCCTCAAGTGGATCTCTTCGCCTCCAATGTCAACCGGAAGTGCGAGAGGTTCTGCTCGCGGGCATTTCATCCAAAAGGAGCCTTAGGAGACGTGTTTGTGGTGGAGTGGTCATTCCCACTGCTGTACGCGTTTCCTCCAGTCCCCGTCATCCCGCAAGTACTGCAGAGGTTACGGAGGTTTGGTTCCTGGATGATCCTCATTGCTCCGCCGTGGGCCCGGAGGACGTGGTACCCGGACCTTCTCGACTTGTCCATCTGCCCTCCACGTCATCTTCCCTACCGAGACGATCTGCTCTCACGAGAGGGGGGGGTCAGGTTCTCCATCCAGAGGTCAGGTTCTCCATCCAGAGGTCAGATCCCTCAACCTTGGTTTCTGAAAGGTTGAGGTATAAGGATTGGGACCTCCCTGAAGACGTGATGGAGGTGTTGCTCTCAGCCAAACGGCCAGCAACAAAGTCCCTGTACCGTTGGCGTAAGTTCTGCGACTGGTGCAGGGTTAAGAATGTGGATCCTTTTGCATGTGACATTCCCATGGTTCTGTCTTTTTTGCTTTCTTTGGCCCACAGGGGCTTGCAAGTGGGTACCGTTAAAGGTTACCTGGCGGCGCTGTCCATATTTAAACGCTCGTCTGAAGAGTGTTCCTATTTTAAAATTCCGTTAATTTCTCAGTTTCTGAAAGGGCTCACTAATGTGTTCCCTCCGTCACCTTTCCAGGTGCCCGGTTGGGATTTGAACCTTGTTCTCAAGTTTCTGATGGGTGCTCCGTTTGAGCCTTTGCATTCATGCCCTTTGAGACTGTTAACTCTTAAAACTGTATTTTTGTTTGCGGTCACTTCCTCTCCCAGAGTGAGTGAGTTACAGGCACTTTCAGTTAAGTCACCCTTCACTGTGTTTCATAAGGACAGGGTTGTCCTTAGAGTTCGTCCTTCCTTTCTTCCGAAGGTGGTCTCGGAATTTCATTTAGGCCAGAAGATTGTTCTTCCGGCGTTTTATCCTCCTCCACATCCTGGTAAGGAAGAGAAGAGGCTCCATAGGCTTGATCGTAGGAGAGCGTTAAGCTTTTATATTTCACGCATGTCCCGGGTCAGAGTGGACGATCAACTCTTCATTGGTTACGCTGGAAAGCATTTGGGACAAGCTGTGATGAAACAGACTTTGTCTCGCTGGATTATTCTGGCTATTTCTGAGTGTTACCACTTGGCGGGTAAGGACCCACCGGTCGGCTTGCGGGCCCATTCCACCAGGGGTATGGTTGCCTCTACTGCCCTACAGAGGGGTGTTCCTATTCGTAACATCTGTGATGCAGCCACCTGGGCTTCGGTACATACTTTTGTACGTCACTACTCCCTCGATTCCATCCGTGGGCAGGATCTGGCCTTTGGCAAGGCGGTCCTTTACTCCGCAATTTGATTGGACATTCTAAATTCCTGTTTTCTAAATTAATTTTCCACCTCCTTGCATTGGGAGTCTGTCATAGATATGGAATACGTTGGAGGACCCAATCCCCTCGAAGAACGAGTTACTCGCTTACCTGGTAACGTTCTTTCGATGGGATGGTCCGACGACGTATTCCATATCGCTCCCTCCCTGCCTTTCCCGCTACAGAATTTCTTATGCGATTGCAGCTTACGTTTCCGCAAGGCTTTGTGTGTCAGACTGGCAGAAGACTGGTGCCACACATTCTGGGAAAAAACTACAACTGAGGCTACGGGCGTTGTGCGTCCTACTTATAACATCCAGTGACGTCGGCCGTCGGAGGAGGTCCTCGAGGGCGGCGTATCGACGTCATCGACGCAGACGCAGAAGATTTTCCGAAGCAGCACAGCTGTGGTGATTGCATGTCATAGATATGGAATACTTCGTCGGACCATCCCATCGAAAGAACATTAGCAGGTAAGAGAGTAACTTGTTCTTCTGTGCTACAGGCCTGGTCCTGTCCCTTCTTGGCGGGAAATCCCATTGTTATAGTGGAAAAGGGCCTTTGGACTATGTGTACAGTCGTCACTATGGGGATGAACTTTTCCTTTATTTAGTAATGTTGTAATAGTGTATAGTGGAATCTCCGAACTCTGTTTGTTCGATCTCTGTTTTGTGGTAAAACACAGTCAAACCTCATATAGTTAGATGACTACTCTTTCCCCAATGCAGCCCTTCAATGCTGCCTGCACACTTTGGCAAGCTGGCTCCATGCAGCAGTGTTTTCCCAAGCTGGAGGAGGGACCCAATACAGAGCCTTTGGTCAATGCTGTCAGTAGTCCTCAGTGTGTGGCTCTATGAAGGTCTGTTGGCGGAGCTTAGGGGCCGATAGGTCGGTCTGACAAATTGTAAGGAGCCTGCAGGGTGTGGGAGCAGGGCAAGCAAGGCGAGAAAAGAAGAAAACAGCAGCGAGACAAGGCTTGGGAAGGAAATGATCGAGAAGTGTATTTGGGGCCTATTATGATGAGAGGGCTAGGGGTGTAGATGGGGAGCCCCATTTCAAAGAGATTACCAAGTTAAGAGGGAAACAAATGAGTGAGTGGGAACTGGTTGAATCAGAAGAGAAAGGGAATAACAAATTAATGTGCGCAATAATGTGAAAACGTCAAGGATGAAAAAACAGGATTGTACAGAGTGAAGAAAGAAACCCCATAGAACTCTTTAAATACCTTGTAAAATTGTACAGGTCATTGATGAAATAGTGTTTCAATACAAAATATACCAATTTGAATTGATTGAATATCTTTTGGAATGAGTGCTTAGTCGTTCGCACAGCTAGGTTGGCTATCCCCACCAGTCTTTGTCGAATTCCTATTCCTTCTCTTCGGAGAATGCACAGGACTTCTTACTTAAGATTGATTACATTCTTGAGAATCACTGCTAGGATGCTGTATTTCGAAGTTCATTGTTAAGGTAACCAAATAAATGTATCATACTGACACTAATGGAAAGATCAGCTAGGGGTTGTGATCTGTATCAATTAGGTAGGTCAGGTAGAATTTTACAGGTCTCAAATGGTGCTATTAAGTCATGTGCCTCAATGTCAGAGGATATTTTGTGAGGAAGTTCATTGTTAATGTAAGCACCTACATGCATGATGCTGACTCTGTTCTATTAGGCTAATTGTGTAAAACCCTACAGAATGCCCCGTAAGTGTGAGGCTGTTTGGCTGGAGTTGCGTTCATCTCTTCTACCTTGCCGTCTACAAGGAGAAGGTCGACGCCCGCCACAACTTCCCAGCACTCTGCGCCCAATTGGACGATTCTCTGAAGTAAATACTTGTGGACTTAAGTATTGGACTTGCACTTCTTGCACAAGCTCTTGTGTCGTTTCTCACCCTACTACTTCTTTTCACTCTATTCTAGACCCGCCCACTTGCTCCTCCCGCCTCCCCCTGCTCTGCCTACATTTACTGCCTCCTCGTGCAATGCATGCGCGCCGCACACGGAAGTGCCCTGTAAGTGCGAGGCTGTTTGGCTGTTCGGGTGTGCGGCGTGCGGTGCGGACAGGCAAGGAAGGCGTTTGTTTTTGAAGCTAAACATCTATTCTGTACCCCCTTTTCTTTCTTGTGTGAAAACGGCGTGCGAGCATTTATATTTTTCACCTTGGGTACGTACAATTAGAAAAAGCAACGTAGCAGTTTTCTTTTGTTACTGGCGGTCGTAACAATGCTCGCAGCGTCCATCTGCTGACAAATTGATAGATCAGCTCAAAAACGCTGCGCTGAACGAGAAAAACGCACCATGAACAAATGTTTAAGGAGTGAGAAACGCCTTCAGAACCTGCCTCCAAAATCTTTCATCCATTCCTATACCGACCAACTTGTCCATGCACTCAGCAAAAAAGTCCATAACATCGGCTGGCAATCAGCCTCTAAAACAGGACTTACATAGTCCTGAAATGGCAAGTACGTCCATAGCAACAAAGGTTGCCAGTTCAGAAAGTAAATCAATTCAGTCTGAATCTGGATCAGAAGATTTGAGCTTGCATAATCAGTCCATAAAAGCTTTGATTCCCGTGACCATGCCTTGCACGCAAATGTTCTCCAATATCCCCATTAACGACAATTCATTGTTGGGCGCATCCATTGGCAAAGAGTTTTTTGCCAATTGCGGACACGTCATTAGTGGCACGGGCAATCATGGCAGAATTGCACAAGCGTGTCTGCTTATCAAATCGTCCTTCAACGCCTGTCTCAAAGTCCTCGGGCATCCGAGAACAGGTACGTTTTCATCAAACCCCTGTGGACAAGCATGATGCACCCATTCCGCACAGGGTGGTGGTTTTAGACAATAACAAGGGGCATTTACAGGCTAATGCAAGCTCACCAACTTTAGATGCTATTTCTTCGATACTTGAGACATTACCTTCGCATTCACCGGTCCTAAATCTCAGCTCTAACCTTCAAAATTTACCGGTGGATGTTGTGCATCAACCACACTCTTCTCTTCCCTTTTACCCTTCGAAGAGTCGCTGATCGATTTAAATGAGCAGGAGTTACAAAACTTTCCTGTGCTCACACGTATATTGAATTTGTTGTATAGAGGACATGAGCACACGCATGGAGCCATTAATGCACTCAACATGTCCACCTCTAACATGCTTGTCAAACTAAGTAGAATTGAGGGCTTTATGCTAGCACAGGAAAATTGTCATTCCTTGTGGGCAATGCATGCCGTCCAAATTCTGCTTCAAAACTTAATGAGCAGGCTTCAATACCAAAAAGCCTTAATTCACAATACACCCAAAGTAACATTGAAACAGAACCAATAGTGATCAAGACCAAATCCTTTGCTGAGGTATTGCAGCAGCCACCTGCGCTGCCCTGTATTGAGGGCGAGTTTTCACCTTCGGATTTCATGTCAGTGGCCAAACTACAACATGATAGGATTTTGGTTATTGAAAATATTCTATTGCAAGCAAATTTGGGCCCTAGAGACCCTCACAATAAGGTCATTATAACAAATGATTCATTCACCCAATGTGAGGCAGTTTCTCCCTCCCCAGACAGTCCATCAGCTTTAACTGCTCTCTTAGACTCCAATTCACAGATGACTGAAGACAGCACTCCCTTCAAATGAGGAGGTGATTATTGAGGCAGAAAAGTCTAAAACTTTGCAATTCATGCCTCGCAAAGCAAAAAGATTGTATTTGAGAGCTCAAAAAAGACAGAGGATTCCAAAATCCTTGTTGAAAGTAGCCTCCAGTAACGCAGCGAATGCGGGTCCTAAATCCAACAATATGGCACTAAAAAAAATCAAAGGACAGAACTCGCCAATTAAAAACTCTCCAACATATCACATGATGATGCCATAATTGGCTTGAATCAGCTTGACTCTGAAAGTAAAATGCACCTAGAATTGAAGAATCATGAGGCAACATTACCATCTGGGGCGTTAGGAGAGGTGTCCCAGACAACCACGCTCTTCCCCCAAAAGACCAGAAAATGGAGGCAAATCATCTACGATTTGTGTAGAGGACCCTTCGCAAATAATTGTTGAACTGACTACCTCTCTAACACAAATGCATATGTCGAACTACTTTCAGCCAACTGAAAACAAAAAAACCTGTGTCTTACCACACAGTAGCAATGCTAATACTACTCCCGACACAAAAATGGTGATCCCATGTAATAAACATGTCCTTGATCCACCTATCCCTTTAGCAATTACATCGTCAGAGCTTAATTCAGAAAACCTCCAAAAGTTGTCATTCCAACACTGGCACTAATTGTACAGGATCTATTGCCCCCAGAATCCACAGGCCAGTGTGAGTATACCCGCTGGTTCCTCATGCACAGACTCTGTAGCTTCCTGTGGGGAATTGTCATCAGATATGAAACTGTTGTTGGTTGGTATTCCTAGCCCTCCAAAAACAGGCCAGTGTGTCTAAATCGATCTGCAACAATGAAACTGTTCCATCAAATTCCCGCCTTGCGCAACTTGATCTCTGATGATGTCGAATGGATCAAACTTCCTATTTCCCATATTAATCGCATGCTCTGTAAACTTCAGTCACACATAATAGCAAAATTATGATGGGATCATCAATCTGACCTGCCCTACTTGGTTTTCAGTTACATGCCTTCAAATTCCTAGAAGAAACGGTCAAATTCATTGAATTTCAACCGCCTGTGGTTTCCTAGTCTTCTTTGCCAAGTCCTCCTGACCAACAACTACAGGTGATGAACAACACAATAAAGGAACAATAACATTCCTTCGCAAACATTATACAGGCTTTAGCATGGTTTGAGCCTCTCACCAAAACTCTGTCAAACGCAAATGTGCAGGTTGATAAGTCATAAACTACAGCTTTTTCCATCTGTTCATGGAATTGCTGTGGTTTTGATAACTTTTTTTGCATGGCACAAGTCTCTCAGTGCCTCAGACCAACCGTCAATCATATTTTTATAAGAAACAATGTCGATGCTCGACATTGCGGCAGATGGCTTTACTTCCTATTCACAATGTGCAGAAAGAGGCCGCCTGGGGCGACCATATGATGGTCTCGCCATATTGATCCAAAACAAATTTAAAGTCACTTCCCAATTATTGCATTCGTCTCCAGAGTTCCTAGTCATAGAACTCTCCTTTACTCTTGTGCCGACTCAGAGCTTACTTGCCATATGCCTTTATTGGAATCCAGCTGTAATGCGCCTTGAGACGGCCATACACAATCTTAACTCGGTTCTTACTGATGCCTTTATCAGTAATCCAAAATATGAAATCATAATTGGAGGTGACTTTAATTCGTCTTTGAATTCTCACATCTCATACCAACGACTCTCATCAGAGTCACTACTCCATTGGGTCTCATGATAGAGGGCTCTTATGGCCTCAGTTTTTGGATGACTGGTACATTCAGATAATCTTGCCAGAGCATAAAACCACACAAACAACATGGCAAGGGGCACCTATAGTTCATGCATCGACGATCTTGCATTCATGAGTGCTCTGGCAAGAAAAGCTGGACATTTGACTCTAGATAAATCAGCTTCAAGCAACCATCATATCCTAAAATGTACCATTCTGATCCCCCTGCCAACCTATTACGTGAGTCCCATTTTAACACTGCCAGTCATTGATAGACACTTGCTTTCTATTCGATGGAATTCGTCTTTGTGTGGACAGCTGAAAAAACTTGTCAATCGGGATCTGTGGATCCCAAAAGAGCCACGAACGTGAGGTGTTAGTAATAGGGCGATTGACGCATGGAATCTACAAATGATTCACAATCATCTTATTAATTTATCCCTTCAGGAGAAAACCAAGTTTCCATCAATTCATATTAATACTTTTAATAGAGTAATCAAAGTACTGAAGGGATGCAAAAATGGTGCCATTAGGCATCATATCGACTTTTTAAAAAAAATGATTGCAACGTACAAAACTGATTTGAAAAGTCAATTTGATCTACACTTGAAGCTAAATCAAAACATGATTAACCTCATATGTAAAAAAAGAAAAAAATATAGAAATTTGGGCCATAATCAGAAACCCATCAGGACAGGAAAACACTACTTTCCATGCATCAATTTTGGGTAAAATCTGGACAGAATATTAGAAGTCCAAATATAGTCTCCCTCAGGGGTTTTTGTCATCTAATGTTCAAGAACTCGCTACTTCCATGCTACCCTCTTGCCCTTGGCAAGTGGAAGATGTAATATCAGCCCTAAAAAAACTCAAATACTCGAAGGCAGCAGGGCCTGACGCCCTTCCTTTGTGTGTTGAAAGATGATACCCACTTTTGGGCTCCCATACTTAAGCAGCGTTTCGATATTATATTCCAAACTAGGGCGATTCCAGAATCATGGCTGACGGCTGTAATTATTCCTTTGTATAAGAACGGTTCAACGGATCTTCATTCCAACTTTAGACCGATTGCCCCAATAGATGTAGCCGCAAAGGTATTTGCTTCCTTAGTACTCCAACATCTAAATCGTTTTATTGCTACTTATAACAGGCTATCTCGATTTCAAACTGGCTTTAGGCAATTTATGGGCACCCAACTGAATGCCACCATTCTATCTCATATCTTGGCATCGTCTCACCAGTACAGAAATGGACCCATTAACATGGCACTACTGAATCTATTGTCTGCGTTTGACAGTGTTATTAGAAGCATTCTCTGGAATAAAATGCAAAGCTTTAACATCCCGCTGCACATCATAGCTACTATAGCACTGTTGCACGATCAAACTAACTATCGAATCAGGCTGGCCTACTTACAGAGAAAATTCCCACTGACATCGGGGGTAAAGCAAGGATGCAATTTAGCATCTGTGTTGTTTAGTTTATAACTTACTGATATTGATGCGTTGTGGTTTAATTTCGACACGTTTCTGGTAAAGCTAGGTGACTTGAGATTGAATGGGCTTGCCTTTGCCGACGATGTTATACTTTTTGATCGAACACCCTATGGCTTCCAGAGGAAACTGAACCTTTTCGCTGTATTCTGCACTCAACACAATTTGGTAACTAATGCTGCTAAATCGAAAATTCTAGTATTTTCAAACAAAAAAAGAGGAGTCCGATAATGTTGGGGCTTAGAAAACAGTTCAGTTCAAAGCATGAGGGGAACAATTATCTGGGCTATAACTTGACCAATACCAACTCGCTCATCGAATGGCATAATTCTCTAACTATTAAACCTGCCCCGCTAATAGACCAAATGAGGATCATTCTCTGAAAATTTGGCACATTTTCACTCTTACCATTCATTGAATTTGATCTGCTCAAAGTTGAGTCAATACTCTTATACTGGTTAGATCTCTGTTTGTGAGAGATAGGTGAACATCTAAATAAAATTCAAGGCAGGATTTGGAAAACCGTATTAGGTCTTCCTAAAAGCTTGCCCAATGTAATCATCATTCATGAGTTGGGATTGTGTTCTTTAGCCTCGAGGCTGCAATAGAGAAGGCTTAGTAACTTCAGCAAAATGATACATCCACCTGCAAATTCTCTCTGAGGACTTGCCTCAAATGGTAGTAAATAAGTCTTCCCCCTCAATAGCGCTTTTTAACAAACAAATGCGGGTTGCGCTTGCAATGATTGACATGGCACCAGTAGATCGGATTACACGCCCAGGATCTGTTAATAAAAAAATATTCCTACAAGATTGGGCATGCACTTCAGATCGGATTGCCCAATACGAATCATATGTTGAAAATGCCAAATTTAGGCACAAACAGACTCTGCGTCTATCTTATATTATGGTCTGTCCTAGCAGTCAAGTTGGGCAAATCTTTGAGATTTAGATTAAATCTTTTACTCACCAAAGCACGCACCAAGAAATCGAAAAATATTACAGATGTCAAAAATGATGGCTTATGTTGTTTTTGCACCATGAATGAATTGGAGACTCTGAAACGTTTTGATTATATATTGATATTTCTTTGAAAACCAAAGAGTACTTGCCAACTTGGCCAACATCTAGTTAACAAGTCACCCTTCTCTCTTGAATCACTATGGATATCTTGCATGTGGGGACAAAGTAATTCCTTAATTTTGTCATTGGTACGCTTCTTAACCTTCGTCGAGATGAAACTAGGCGAAATTTAGAAACAACAAACGGGTGATAGTTCGTCTTGCATATGAAAATATATGTATATTCATCATAAATTGTTTGATAATGCACACATTTCAAATGTTCTATTTTTAACAACATATAGTAACAATGAGGAAGGTTACGTTGGTTATGCCAGCTAAAAGGTATCTTCATGGAAATATCAGTTGGCCATTAGGTACCCCAGGATTTCGTTATTTTTAGTTCAAAAATGTACTTTGTCAATTATCACCAAAGTTGTCTATTGTTACTCCCGTCAGAGAAGTGTTCTTTGTAACATTTTTAGTGAAATTTTAAAGCAAAGATGTTTGTTTTGTGGTATGCTTTTGTGTAGGCTTTTTTTCTTTTTATGTGTTAGTAATTTACAAAAAAGAATTGTATGAAGTGTTTTTTATTTATGTAAATTCACTTTTATATATATGTATATATATATATATATATATATATATATATATGTATTGTAAAGGTGTTGTGCACCAAACACAATATTAATTAAAAAAAACCTATGAAAATACAGACGGTTCTGTGCTCAGCAGCCACATTTATTTATTTAATGCGGATGCTCTGCCCATTTTCCCTGTCCATTTCTGCACAGCAGTTTAGAAATCATGTCTCCACCTTTGCCGTATGAGGTTGCTTATTAGATTACATGGTGATGGATTTAGCTTTCTACAATTTGCTGCCATCACACCTCAGATTCACCATGCCCAGCTCAGATGGTAAATTAAGTAGCAGACTGCTTCACCCTCAAGCACAAAGGATAGATAAGAGACCTAATTGAAACCTCTGCATGGGGTTTCAAAGGACGGCTGCCTGTGAAGGTTGTTGTTTTTTCTTAGGCTGCACAAAAACCTTCATTATGAAATTAAAGGGAGCTGCAGGGCTAGAGATGGAAAGGGTACAACAAATTGGGTGAAATACACTTAAAAGGGACGTTTGGAATAAAATCCGAAGAAGGATTAACACAACACAGAAATAGTGAGATTCAGAATTGTAGGAAGCAAGAGAACAGATGGAAGGGAGCTGGGGGTGGAGTCAGAGAAGCAAAGATGTAGCAAGTCAAAACCTTTAGAGAAAAACCGAATTATGTTCTATTTTGACACTGTTTTACAATGATAGAGTACAAGCTAATCTAAAACTAGATATGGGTTTGGTTAGATGGTCATTCATATTATGTAAAAGGGTTTAATCACTTTGGTCGGGGTAAAATGGGAACAAGTCAGTCAAAAGAAACTAGTGCTCTGAGTAGGGGTATGCACATTTTATGCACATCAACTATCGACCTGAGAAGTCCTCATATTTTGAAAAGTGGAACTCTGTGACAAAGGGGGACATGCAACATCAATTCCCCCTAGATGGGACTTTTCACTTTTAAATTTGTGATGTACTTTAAAAAATAAAACTATAGTGTCCTGAATTGGCTTGTGGTAGGGTCATAAAGTTGTGGAATAAAGAATTAGGGGCCGGAAAGAGACAAACACAAAGTTAAGCAATAAGCTAGATACATTAGAAACAGAGGAAGGGACAGAAAAGAAGAGCGAGGTCCAATTTGCCAACCTCCAATAGTCTGATCACATTGTTATACCTGCAGTTGACATATAAAAATAAAGATGGGGTGGAGGATAAGGAAGAAGAGGAGGAAGACATTATTGAGACGCTAGGCACCTCAAGCTTATAGCGTAATAATACTGAATGTGCGTCAGTTGTGCAGACACATGCACAACTCCAAAGCTTCCAGCAAGTGTAGCCTCAATTTGCGATGAGCATGAGCCCACACGCTCAAGCCCAGATTAGGCAAGCATCTAGTATTTCCACAACTGTAAGTACGCCTCATATCTGCACCAGTCCGATTCATGGTGCAGCAAAAATGCAATTGCAAGCCCACTCGTAGAGTTACCAGGAGTGAATAGCCTGGTACCAGTACTTGGCCATTGGTGACATGGAGACTTGAGAAATGTGTCCAAAGATTTTCTGAATGTCAGGGAGGAGCCAGAGAAATGTACTGCAGCATTGAAGACAGTGATTCTATGTCTTAGGCCCTCCTTGGCTGATGAGAATCAGATCACAAGGGTTCTTATACAAGACAAGGGGTGCCAATGCTTGAATCAAGAGTGGATAGACCACTGAGGATAAGGGAACTGGTGCAGGTCAGAGACGTTGTAATACAGAAAATTGCAATAGTGTGCTCATGGAAGACAGATGTTGTCAAGATCCATGATTATAAGCAGAAGAAAGATGAGTCACCTGCAGATAATATTGATGGATTGAGGGTTGTTTATCCGCATCACTCAGGTATAAATTAGCCTGCCGAGACAGGGCAGGAAGCCATGGTATCTGCTTTTGTTCAGAGGTTGTTGATAAGAATTCAGCAACATTTGAAGAGCATTTGTGAGAACTTGTGTTCTTTAGCGAATCGTTGTATTTCTTGTCGGCAGCAAAAGAGTTGAATGATTGTAATTAGTGTTGCTTTAATTAGAGAATTTGCAACAGTAGGAGCAACGGCGAGCAGCATATGTGAATGTGGGCAGCATGGGACCCACAGCTGTAGGAGGAACATGGCAACAAAAGGTATGTGGTAAAGTATACAAAGGTGGTGCCCAGACACACAGAATAATCCAAATGGATTTCTCACAAGTAATACTGTGTGCCCTTCTTTTGGGCATGAGGGGCATTGGAAGTTTCAGAGACCTATCAGCCTGAGTTCAAAGCCACAGGAGCCATTACATCCTCTGCCATTTTTTCCAAATGAGAATGTGAAAAATGGCTAACCACATATCAAGCAGCAAAATAATGTCTAAGAATTACGAAGGGAAAATGACATTTAGGTAACGATACCGGTAGATCAAGAAGGTTCCTTTATTGATTGCAAAATTAATAGGAAAAGTGTGCTTTGCTTAGTAGATAGATAGGCACACTGCAATCAAAGTTGCAGGCTTTATGTTTTTCCAATAAACTAGTGATTCATTGTGTGACCAAATCCCTAACCGTGTGCATTGGCCCAATTTCAAGCAGTTATGCGTTCCTTTTTATTCCATTGTCAAAAATCAATTTATTGGGGCATGTCCTGTTGTTAAAGTATGATGTACTGTTTACTGTACTCAAGATGGGGTCTTTTTCGATATTCCAGAGGAGCATGACAACGAGGTAACGACAATTTTAAGAGAACGAAAGGGCATGGCAGATGAGGCAAGGAAAGCATACTTGGAGAAATCACTGTTGAAACTGCTCTGTGAGTTGTGGTTGCACCATGAAGTGGGTCTAATAAGAAATGTCGATCCAGTGCGTATACAGGTAGATGCCACAAAACGATTGCCATGAAAGCACCAGTATCCCTTAAAACCAGATGCTGAAGCAGATATATAAATAGTGATTAAATCATTGTTAAATCAGGGAATAACTGTGCCTGCTACAAGCCTGACACATATTTCAACCATGGTGACATTATGACCTTTTTGCCCTGAAGAAAGAAACTTTATTCAGAGCTAAGATTACAAAGAATTCATATCTACCACGTGGCTTTTCTCTATTTCATCATTTGTCCTATTTGACTCATATGAGAGCTTTGCTTACAGAAAGTTCCATCGAGGATTGAACATAAAATATTGCTAATCTGTTTATCAAAGCAATAGAAACATGTGAGTCACTGATTAACGTCTTTCTTTTTGCCATGCATCTAGGCACTCCCTTCTTTGTGAATGTGAAGCGGTTTCAAAGTAGCCTGTACATTCATACTTCTTCTTTTGAACATTTATTGTTAACAAAGAGAATATTAATTTTACTTCAGCCACTGATCTTTTCTGAAAGCTTGTAAAAATAACATATTTGTGTATTATTTTAAAGTGTTTATTAAAGCATGTGTTCTTCCACCATCACAACCAAATAATGCAACCGGATTGCTCTTATCCCTGCCTCTTATCCCACAAAGAGCTTAACCTTTTATAAAGCATTGTTTACTAAAATGTAACAATACGTTAGCTTTCATAAATTTCAAATAACAGTTTGCAATTGTCCTTCTTCTTAGTTAATTGGATTTTGAAACATTCTTGTTGGTTGTATATAATTTGATTATGGGTGCAGAATTGTCTGCCGTGTAGCTAAATCCTTGTGATTCAACTTTCAGGATAAAACCTGAATCTATAATGCAAACACTTGTAGAGTAATCAAATAGACTGTAGGGTTTCTTCTGTGCATCTTGCTAATTCAGTTTTCAGGATAATCAAATAAAATGTAGCCCACTTTCTGTGCCTCCTTGTTAATTCATTTTACAGGTTGTGGTAGAAAGAAACCTGTTATGACAATGATATGTAGACTAATATGTAGAGATTAATGGATATTCATTTGTGTAATGAGTTTTGACTAGTGTGAGAGGTGCAAGAGTGTACATTAATGCAAACCAACATATTGCTGTTATGAATAGATAGAATAGGCCCAGTAAAAGTAATACTATGCTCACCTATGTAGAGACGTGACTCCATGTATTCTACATAGATGTTTGTTTTATACATAATTCCATTTGTCATTTGCCAGCAGGGATTTGTTTTTCATATATTCACACTTAGCTTTTTCAACTTGCAACATCATATCAGTCCAGTTGCAACTATAAGGCTTATTTAATGTAGACAAAACTAGAAAAGGCTGACCTCCTCCAATTATAGCATCATGCAGCTGTGTGTCTGGGTGAGCCCTCCTGACCCGTGATTTGGAGAACTGACAGTTTTATGATTTCTTATTTGAGGTACGTGAAGATAGGCAGGAAAAGGAGAGTTACTCCTTAAAATGATTTGTTGGGCACACCCTTCTCAAAAAAAGCTAAGCTTGTAGAAAGGTATAAGAAGTTATTTGTTAAAGGGAAGGGGGTCATGCATTTTGGATTTGTTCATGGTGTCCTGCCCTTTTGATGGTGGTTCTGCTATGTTGCGGCTTGCCATTAAAGCCGTTTACCAACCCTCCTTTTTGGAATGTTTGTGAATGAAAGATTTCCCTGTAAAGAGTAATCAAATAATATGCAGGCCACATTTTGCATCTCTGAGCTAATTCCATTAACGTGTAAACAAATTGTCAGTCATATTCTATGCCTTTTTGCTAATTCAATTTACAGGATAACGAAAATAAAAAGCATGATCATTGTTTGTCTCTTTGAAATATTTAAATGATATTATTTAGCACTTTGGGGCTTCTGAACAATAGCTTTCATGACCATTTTAGTGTGGCTGGTATCTCATCATCTGGCTGGCATTCAGCTCTGCACTTTCATCTTTGTCAGGTTTGTGTTCACAGCCCGGCTTCCACCATCCACACAACTTGTTCTCTGCCAAAATGCCACCTCTAAGGAAGGCGTGGTATCAACAGTAAGACAGACACAAGTGACCACAGTTCAAGGGTGTTTATTTAACTTTAATAAGGGTGTGATAAACGCCTATCTAAACCTAAAAACTTTTTCCATTCCTTACTGCTAAATATTCATAGCGAGGGGTAGTGTTCATGAAAAAGAAATAAGTGTTCATAAAATTATATGCCAGGATGTTCAAGCCGTTGGCCTGCTTTCCCTATGTTTTCAGCATGGGACAAGGCGGTTCACTCGAGCAAAACACACACTCAGCTTCTTTCGGCACAAGGACACAGTTCCATTACCAGCATCAGAACCTTCTATGATGAAAGTCTCTTTGCTTTTCCAAAGTCTGTTTACTCAGGGGGCCTGATGTAAAAGACCAAAATAAACACAAAGTTCCTCTCCTCTTTCGAGGGTTCAATTCGGGTGTCTCACCCTGGATGCCCCTCAGCCGGGCTGAGATCCCTTTTTATCTCAGTCAGTATTGTGGATGCCCCTCTTCTGGGCTCAGATTCCCCTTTTCCATTGATTAGAGAATACCTGTTCTCGGGTGACCGACGGTTCACCCCGGATCCCCCTCAACCGGGGCTCAGATCCTTTCTACGTCACAATTAGTCTCCCTCAGCCAGGCTCGGACGAATTATAGCACGCATTCAACTATCGAAGACTTTCAAATGTGCACTGGATTTAGCATGACCCGTTGCAGGACCACTTGGATCTGAAATTTCCCCTTTTAATTGGATACCTGACGCAGACCTCAGAATGAGCACCCACGTGGCACTGGACTGCTCTGTCTATGGTATCTTATTTGGCCTCCCAAAGTTCACTTCTCTGGTTTTCAATTATATTTGCGCCATTTGTCTCCATACGTTTCACACGCTATTCCCCTCAGAGTTTTTCATAAAATGTTGCTGCTTGCAACCTTGGTTCTGACATAGGCTGGCTTGGTATCAGTTTCTCCGACTCACTGGCTATCAAGTCTTTACTGGCGCTGCTTTGTTGTAGAAGCCAAAGACAGTAACACGGCGGCAGCCGCTCCTCCCCACCTTGGTTATCGACGCAGGAGAGCCCCTGGTACCTCCGACACACATTGCAGGTTTGTTCAGCTTTAGTTAGCAGTCTTAGGTTTCTTGCTTTCCAAGGTTCACAAAAGTAACGGTCTGAAAAGGTCAAGGGCACTTCCCTCCTTGCAACCCTCTCTGGTCTCGCTGTCTTTCTCCTCGTATTAAACTGCCATCTTGGAACTGCTGTTTCCTCGTGTGCTTTGCCTCGCTCAGTGTGTGCTTTTGTCCCCCACCTTCTATCCGTGTGAAGAAGTGTGATGGAAGTTAGGTGTGTGTAATGATCATTAATTGGCTGACGTTGGGACATGTCAGGCATACGGCTCTTGTGCTAGTCCGTTTTCGCTCACAGTGAGCTGTACGTGAGAAAGTGTTTGTATCGGGAAGGGGGAGGGGATGGGTTGAGTTCCTAGGTATCCTACCTGGGAGGATGGGGAAAGGGTGTTACAGGGAAGGAGATACCTTCTGGTGTTCCACTTCCACTCCCCGAAAACCCCTCGTCCAGGTGATCCTCCCGCACTGGTCCACCCCCAGGAACTGGATCAAAAAGTGATGGCCATGTCCTGGCCACCTGGATGACAGATCCCCATGGACTAGCGGGTGAGACACCTTCAGGTTTCTCACACACCGGATTGTATTTATTTTCTGAGCCTACTCTCAATCAGATTTCCGGCGATTTATAAACACTTTAAGTGGGGCCTTTATGTCATCAATGAGCAACTTGCAGTCATTTTCTTCTCCAGCATGGGGTCTGGCATGGATTCACATGCTCATGAATATTCTCCATCAGGCTGGGAATCCTCGGTAAAGAAAAATAGTTTCACTTTCACTTCAAAACTGTATTTCTCCTCTAAACCAATCATTGTACTCTAGGTCATAATGCCCCCATCCAATGACAGTCCTCTCCCTAAGCTCCACCCTGGTGGCCGTCTTCAGACTTTTACCGCACGCTTCAGTGTTGGGAGTCCTCAAGTTGCTCTCCGAGCTAGTTTTGTGTTTTTTGCAAAAATGTTGTCCGATTTTGTTTTTTTGCTTATCGTCTTCGACGAAGGACAAAGACCGGCAGTGGGGTTCTGCGACCGGCGAAGATCCTCATCCACTGTCGGATCATCGAAGTTTCGAGAAGGCCCAGCCTTGGGCCTACTTTGTGCCTTTCAACATGACTGAAGAGAAGAAGGAAGGTCGAAGCATCTTCAAACTCTGCACGAAGTGTGAACTAAGAAACGTTTTCATGGAGGATCGGCACCATAAATGCCTACGCTGCCTGCATCCAGACCACGATGAGGAAGGATGTGAGGTGTGCCATGGTTTCTCAAAGAAAACCAAAAAAGACACGCTACAGAAGGCTATCAGCTTGGCTCAAGTCAAGCAAGGCCACTGATTCAACCTCTGGGAAGGGTCAAGCCTTATCCAGGACCGGTCATTCCGAGGAGTTTTCTACCTCCGGGAGGAGATCGAGATCCTTTGAGGACGCCCCGCTCGCAGGGGTCCAAGAGGAGGCCAAGCTCTGCAACACTAGCTCTGCTGGGTTCGCCGCTGATGCGGATCTCTATTAATAAAAAAGGCGATAGCCGTCACCATCAACCTCCACGGTGAGCATGCCAACGAAAAGAGCATTTTTTTTATTGTTGCATATATAGTTTACAAGAAACCCTTACACAGCATAATTAATCCAAAATAAAACAAGAACATCATTAAAACATAAAAACATCAATGGATTAGAAAAACAGTACACTTATCATTAAACATAAAACAAGAACAATAAAAACTTTCAAATGAATACGATTACTCAAAATCTAATATCTTTATACAACTATTATGTCATATCCAAGTTTTTTTTGACAAGTTCAGAATTAATACAGATTAAAAAAAGATTCAGAGCTAAAAGCAAAGAAATACTTGAGCCCCACATATACCTTAACCAAAACAAATTCCTAGACACTTCCGAATTAGCAGAGTTTTTTCCCTTGAAGCATCTTACATGTTCATCCTCAAAATAGGGGCACAAAGGAGGTTCCAAGATGGCCGCCGGCACCAAGTAGACATGCTGACGGCTGCTCCAGGGCTCCACGGCCTTTTTCTGGTGGCCCCACCACCCCCCAGCATTAAGGCACAGTGAAGGAGGCAGTGACTCTTGGGGAGCACAGCGGCGGTGCCCGCCGGAGCACCCGGAGAGGAGGCGCGGCCAGTGGCAGCAGCGGAGCACCAGCCAGCGAAGCGGGGAGGCCCCCGAATTGGTGTAGGTCGGCGGAGAAGGGAGGACCTCCGGGCGAGCTCGTGGTACGGAGGCGGGTACCCTGAGAGGCTTCAGTGGAGCTGCTGGCCCCATTAGAGGTGGGGAGAAAGCGGGGCGGCAACGGAGCCGAGCGGACAGCGGATTGGTGCTGGCGTGAGGCGCGATGTCGCTGGTGCTGCAGCGGGGAACTCCGGCCCGGCCAGGGTGAAGAGAGGAGTTGAGGCTGGCAGAGGGGTGCCTTGGGACCCGCTGAGGAGCTCTACCTGAGCAGACTGGAGGAGGAGTGGAGGAGAACAGCGCCTCGCCCCAGATCAGCAGCGCCGGAGTGGAGGTGAGGAGCGCGCCGGAATGGAGGAGAGGAGCGGGAAGGACAGAGCTGGGCAAGCGTCAGGCGTAGGCTCCGGAATGAGGAAGGAGTGTAGGAGTGCACCCGAAGGAGAGGTACGGAGGCCAGAAGCACTGGCACTTATTGTGAAGGTGGGTGGAAGGCGGCGGCAGGACCGGGGAGCCCCCAGCGGGTGGCAGATCCCTGTGCAGCGGGAAGGAGTGGAGGCCCGGGGGCTGTGTGAGGGCTCTGGGCGAGGGAGGGGCCCCAACAGTAAAACGGACAGTTGGGAGGACGAGGCCAGCCCAACTGCGCTGGTAAGGCCGGCTTGGGGCTCAACAATCCGGACAGGACGCACAATTCCCTCTCCCAACGCAGGAGAGCCAGGGGCCCAGGATTAGACAAGCTCCAAAGGGCTGGCGGTGGAGCATACCCCTGGATACCACAGTTTTAGGGGGTCTGAGAGTTCAGAGGGAGCAGTGCCCAGAGAGCAAGTACACAGGGGCATCCTGATAAAAGTGCGGCTAGTATTGGAGGCTAAGGAAGGAGAGGCCCCACGTGCCTATAGTGCTAGAGTGGGTGGAAGTCCACCGGTGGAGGAATCGACACTTGGTTTGTGGCTAGGACGGTCCCCCGCAGAGGGGTGTGCAGCAGACGCAGAGTGAGAGGCCCCCAGCCATCGAGAAGACCACTGGACCCGGTCATCTGCGGGCAACGCAGCTGAGTCGTGGGGCGTGCCTAATATAGATGTCTTCCAGGTCCAAGGGGAGGACTGGGAAGGCTGGTCACCTCGTGGGCGAGCCCCAGGGAACACTACCTATGCTTTGGCCTGCAATGGAGATCAGGGACTCGGTGGTGGCCAACCGAGAGAGCAGCGGGGCAAGGAAGGTGAAGACGAGCCGTCGCAGATGACGAGGCAAGACTTAGGGGGGAAATGCAGACTCTGAGAGAGAGTCCCTAGCTAAAACTTTTCAGGAACAATTTCAATTGATACGGACCGATCTCAATGCGGCGCTAGGAGAATTGCGGCAGGAAATGGCTCAGTTGGGGGAAAGGACGGACTTGTTGGAAAGAGGCCTCCAGGAAAGTGAAAGGGACACAATAGCAAACAGCGAGGCTATAAACCGGTTGGACACTGCAACAAGGAATATGGAAGCAATGGTAGAGGATCTGGAGAGCAGATCCCGAAAGGTTAACATTAGGATTAAATCATTGCCAGAGACAGTGACTGACCGACATCTGAAGGAAGTAATCCAGGGGGTCTTCGCAGAGCTTTTGGGCGAGGAGTCCCGGGCTCGATAGAGTTGGACAGAGTCCATAGAGTAGGCCGGATCCTGGAAGGTCCTAACGCCCGACCCCGGGATGTGTGGTTGCTTTCGCTAGGTACAGCCAAAAAGAAGCAGTGTTAAGAGTGGCTAGGCAGAGTGAACCGGTACTCTATAAAGGGCAAGAAATGTCCTTGTTTCAGGATTTGGCTACTAGTATGCTAACGAAAAGGAGCATGGGCCCAGTCGTGAAGGAGTTGGCCAGGAAAGGGATAACCTATAAGTGGTCTTTTCCATTCGGGCTGGTGTTTGAGTGGGAAGGGAGCCAGAGGCGAGCAACTACCCTTAAGGAGGCGGCTAGTATAATACGATTGGAGCTGGATAATGAGGGGGGGGGGGCAAAGGGGGATCCACCAGCCCGTGTGAGTCAAAGGGAAAGAGGCAGACCATGGGAATGGTCTACAGTGGGGGAGCGGGGTAAGAGAAGGTTCGCGCTGTGAGGCCCTGCGGTGGGGGGGAAAGACCGGGCCAAAGAAGGGGGGGGGAGGCAGGAGAGCGGGGGGGCCTGAATGACTCGATCTCTGCAAGAAGGCTCTTCGGGGGGGAAACAGAGGCTTTATACAGGGCCTAGGACGAAGGAGTAGAAAACATTCTGGAACAAGCAAGGACGGGTTTGTCTGTGGGGTTGGGATTGAAGGTCAGTGGGGGAGGGGGGAGGGAGCGGTCTCACCCTAAATTGGGGGTTCAGGGTGGGGGAAGGGGCAAAGGGTGGGGGAGTCATAGTGATGGGTGGAGCAATACAGGACCTGTCGGACAGGAGTATTGTGCCTGGGGGCAGGGGAGGAGAGATAGGAGAGGAGTGCTCCCAAAGGTGGGGGGGGTGGCCTAGGGTAGACCCGGGGTGGGAATGGAGGGACAGGCAAGAGGGGCGTGTTGGATCACAGCTCAGGATTCAGGTGGCTAACGCATATCGTAAGGGGGCTATACCCCCCCCTTAAGCAGACAAAACTGGAGCATTTCACCAGGACTCACGCACCAGACGTGCTGGCGCTGCAGGAGACCCACCTGTTGAGAGACCAGAGCCGTCTGCGGCTGAAGGGCTTCTCGCAGATACTGTTTGCGTCGGGGCCTACAAAGAAAGGGGGAGTAGCCTTAGCATTCGGGAGGGGAATGGAATTCAGAACCCAAGACGTCCTAAGGGACAAAAATGGGCGGTATATCATGGTGACGCGGCGATCACAGGAGCATACCTTATACCATAGCCTCAGTGTATGGCCCAAATGTGGGACAAGATCAGTTCATGCGCGAAACCCTGGGCACCCTGGAGAATTTTGTGAGGGGGCAAGTAATATTGATGGGGGGTTTCAATCTGGCTTGGGACAGGCGGCTGTACCGAACACAGCACGAGAGGGGTGGAGGGGGAGCAGTGGCCTCCCCCCAGCTCAAGGAGAGGTTGGAGGGTGCCGGATTACGGGATGTGTGGAGAGTGCTCCGGGGTGAAGAGGAGGGGTTCACGTTTCTCTCCGACGTCCACAGAACCCAATCAAGAATTGATTACATCTGGGTTTCCACAAGTCTGGTGGGGGGAGTGGAGCGGGTCGAGGCCGGTCCCATGAGGATTGCCGATCATAAGGTAGTGCAGATGCAGCTGTGGAGGTGAAGGCCAGGGGTGTGAAGTTGGAAGTTCCCAGGGGAACTCCTGAGGGACCAGGTTATGCGAGAGGAGATATGGCGCAAGATTCAGGCTTTTTTCAAGAGGAACAATGGCATGGACTTGAGCCTTAGCGCGAGGTGGGATGCGTTCAAGGCTATCTTTAGGGGGGGAACTCATTGCTCTGAAGGCGGAGAGAAATAGACGAATGAGGGGGCTAGAAACTCAGTTGAAAAGGGAGGTTGAGGCCTCAGAGGGGAGAGTCTCACACGGACTGAAGAGATAAATGGGTGACTAGCTAGATTTTACGAATCTCTGTACGTGTCACAGGACCTGCAGCCACAGCCTCAGAGGGACTTTTTGGGGGCCTTGCCCCTCCCCCGGCTATCCTGGGAAATTGGTGAGGAGCTGGGCCAGGCTGTCACGGAAGATGAGGTGAGAGCTACCATAACGTCACTTCCCCTCAGTAAGGCCCCAGGCCCAGACGGATACCCAGCTTCCTTTTACAAAACTTACTCCCACTTATTGACCCTGCATCTCACGCAGTTGTTCAATACGTTTGGGTCCATGGGCAACTTTACCCCCTTGATGGAAGAGGCCAAAATAACACTCATTTACAAAGCGGGAAAAGACCCGGAAGAATGCACTTCCTATAGACCTATCGCTCTTATAAATACGGAAGCAAAACATTTTACTAAAATACTAGTAAAGCGCCTAGAGAGGCACCTCCCCTCGCTGATCCATCGGGATCAGACAGGGTTTGTGTTAGGGAGGCAGACCGCTGATAACATCAGGCGGGTGGCCCACCTGGTGGAGAAAACACAGAAGATGACCACTCTGGCGATCCTCCTAGTATTGGATGCCGAAAAGGCGTTCGATCGGGTGGAGTGGTCGTTCTTGTTTCAAGTCATGGAGAGGATGGGCCTGGGCGCAGGGTTTATCAATGTGGTCTCAGCGAATTATAAGAATCCCACATCACGCATACTAGTAAATGGAGGGATGTCACACCCAATTAACTTGAGGCGGGGGACGAAGCAGGGGTGTCCTCTTTCCCTGTTGCTTTATGCAATATATCTGGAGCCCCTTCTTTTGGCTATACGGGAGGCAGAGACCATTCAGGGCATACCATTCAGGGGGCGTCAGCATGAGGTGGCAGTGTTCGCTGATGACATGCTGCTCACGCTGACGAACCCGGTGGGGTCAATCAGGGCAAGCATGGAGCTACTGTCCAAATTTGGGGAGCTATCGGGTTTTCAGGTCAACTTACATAAGTCGGAGTTAATGAACCTGTCCCTAGGGGAGAACGAGGTGGGGGCACTGAAGGGGATTTCCCCGTTTAAGTGGAGTCCGGGTGGGATACGATATTTGGGGATCAGAATAACCCCCTCCCTGATGGGTTGGTATCGGGCGAACTATGCCCCCATGTTAACAGCGATTAAAAAGACATTAAGAAGTGGAGCGCCCTAAGGATATCCTGGCTGGGGAGGGGATCAGTCCACAAAATGGTGGTTCTCCCCCGTTTGCTTTACCAATTTCAGGCCATCCCGCTGCCAGTTCCTGCGAGCTTCTTCAAGGAATTAGATTGGGCGGTCAAGGATTTTATTTTAAGAGGCCGCGTCTGGCCAAATGGCTATTGATAGCGTTGAAGGGGAGATTGGCCATACCTGACTTCCGCCGATATTATGAGGCCGAGCAGCGCAGCTCAGGGTAATCGGGTAATGGTTCTCAGAGGAATATGATAAGCATTGGGTACAAATTGACCGGGCAGTAGCCCGGCATCACCTGGGGGAGGTTCTATGACTCCCGCGCCGGTTTCGGCCACCCCACCTCTACATGAGCGCTATAACAAAGGGAATTATTGACATCTGGGATGGGGCAGCAGAGAAGCTCTGGATTACGACCTTTTCATCACCATTCACCCTCATCGTCAATAACGGGGACTTTATGCCGGGCTTGGGGAAGGAGACGTTCCTGAAGTGGGAGAGAGGAGGGTGGAGGACTATAAGGGACATGTTTCACGATCGAAGCGTGAAAACGTTTGAGGAGTGGGTGAAGGAGAACGGCACAGATATTTCCAGATTAGACATTGGGGGATGTCAACGGAGGGCTGCTGCATGCGACTTGATGCAGTTTGAGCGGTTTCTCCTGACGCACGAGGGGTCCAGAGGATTAATCTCAGACCTTTATAGGCTTCTGAAGAACGCCGGCCCGAAAGCAAACTGGGCTTACATGAGTGGGTGGGAGCAGCTACTGGGGTGCTAGAATGGAAGGGAGGACTGGGAGTGGCTGTGGAGGATGATTCCGAAAGTGGCAAAAGCTGTCCAACTGCAGGAGGCCTGGTGTAAGTACATTTACGGCTGGCACTACACCCCAGCCCGCCTGCATGCGATGTACCTGGCAATGCCTGGGGAATGTTGGAGGGGCTGTGGGGAAGAGGGGACAGCGGCTCATATCTGGTGGGATTGCCCCAATATTAGGCCCTTCTGGCGAGACATATCACAGGCTCAAAATCAGGCGCTCGGGGAAGGGGCCAGCCAAGACCCCCAGGAGATCCTATTGGGAAGGCGAGAACTGGGGGGTGGAGAGGAGAGGAGATGGAGAACTAAGGCAAAAGTTATCATTAGCCTGGCCGCGATTACTCTCATTGCACAGAGGTCGAAGAGTCCCACGATCCCAACGGAGCAAGACTGGCTAAGGAAGATGTGGGAGATAGTTTCGATGGAGTGGGCCACGTATCCGGTCAATAACAACCTGGGGAACTTTTCAGCAGACTGGGGAGAGACTTTGGCCTACTTAAAAGGGGAGTTCAGGGAGCAGTGGTGCCCTCAAAGGTTCAAGCTGTTGGACCTACATGGTTGATTTTCTGGAAGGGAGAGGGTTGGACAAGAGGGACTACTGGCGCTATGGCAGAAGTTTGGGGGGTGAGGGGAGGGGTTCAGTTTTGTAATGTTTTGTCCTGTTTATGCGATGAAAATAATAAAAAGGAGTAAAAAAAAAAAATAGGGGGACACAATAACCAATCGTCTCAAAGTTTCAAAGGAACCAAGAGCTCCACAGAACCTACAAATGCTGTTGATTGTGTTGTTACTATACGTCGAAGGAGAATACCAGCAATGCTTACACCTTTCATACACTGGCAGTTGGTTAAGCCTAAACTGCATCAAATTTGTGTGTATGATGGAGCAGGGAAATCGCTGGAGGTACAACGGTAAACGCGCTATGGCATGAAACAATAAATAGTATTCCTTGTAAGAGGTGTAGGAGGAAATGGAATCAACCGCCTCAACCCAATCGGTCTTAAACAAGATATTTTTAATTTGCCCAGGTCTTTGCACCAGATCTTCCTGAGAGACCCCTTTGCATGCGAGTACTGAGTTCCTCCTTTCTCTAAATTCTTGGATAGAAGGAACAGTTCTGGCATGCATAGCTAGATGTAAATTCACATAAAGAGAGTTTTTAGGGGGGTCAATCATTCTCCTATACAGGGAGAGCTGCCTCCAAACATACCTGGCCTTCAAAGACACAAGACACAATTCATGTCTTATGACCGAATTGGGAATACCCATCGAGAGACCCAACACCTCCTTCCACAATTTCCCTTCTAAGATGTTTAAAGTATTTCCCATATTGTGGAAACAGAGGTCGAGGCCATACAAGATGGTAGTCTGATATTTGGCCAAATAATACTGCCTCAGACGCAGTAGAGAGAATTAGCAGAGACTATGCTTCAGGAACTTCATTTGGACAGTTTGTGTTTTAGCTTCGTCACATAGAATAGATTTCCAACATTCAGTACTAGCTTATTTGAGCGGTGATAACCCAGATAGATTACAGCCTTAACTTGTTCCACAGTATCCGGCCCCATCATCCATGCACAGTGCAGAGTCTTAATATTTCAAGAAAAAACTAATACCTAGACTTGGAAGCATTAGGAAGGAGATTGTTGTCCAGAGCATATTCAAAGAACAACTGCATTTTACATCTCGTTCCTCGCGGAGTTCTGTCAAAACGTATAAAATCATCCCCAAAAGCCATCCACTCCAGCCTAATACTCCCCAACCGAGCAGGCGCGATGAAAGGACCCTGCCACAGTCTCTCCACATCGCACACATATAGGTTGAACAGTTTAGGTGTCAATGTATACCCCTGTTTTACCCTAATGTACGTTTGTATCTCAGATGTTGGAGACCCATCCTCCGTGAGACGAACTTGGATGGTAGTATGAGAATGAAGTAGGGCAATCATTTGGACCAGTTTACGAGGGATATTCATGGCAATCATTTTATTCTAAGGCCTAGACCTTATGACCCCATGAAATGCACTGGACATGTCCCGAGAAACAAAATGTCTGAGATGTGCCAAAATTGTAGCATTGTGTGAGGCGCCTAGTTCGTCCCGGAACCCCACCTGAAACTGGCTCAGGAGATTATGACCCTTAATCACACGATTGAGGTCCCTTAGAAGGAGGATCGAAAAGACATTGCTGGTAGCATCTGTCAACGCTATAGGTCTGTAGTTCATATCAAGTGTATCCCCTTTTTTATGGATCGGTACAATAATAGATTGTATCCATGAGGCAGGGGCAATATGGGACAGAAAGATGTTATCAAACATAGGCTTCAAAAGCTCAGCCCAAAGCTCCTCGAGGACAAAAGGGGGTATGCCATCCGGTCCAGGCCCCTGTGATGTTTTGAGTCGATATATAGCCCACATGATATCCTCTGTATCCCAAATACACAAACCTTTCACACGGACACCCAGATAGAAACCACAGTTATCCTTGAAATCATCAGGTAAAGCATATGTTTTGGGGTAGTATTCCACCCAGTTGGCTGATTCTATCGGGCAGTCCAGACCACTTTTAACATTTCCCAGTGTCCTGTTAACAGTAGACCAGAATTGTCCATCTTTGCCTTTGCACAGATTTTCCAGCATAGTCTGTTGAAGCCTCTGATAAGCGTCCATTTTTAAGGATTTAACATAATTCTTTGCAAGAGAGTGCGCTTGCACGCCGCATACTCAAAATCGTTCCGTTCTTTTACGAGTCTTAAATTCTGTCATCACATTTTTCACACCACTAGCCGGAACCTGTTGATCCCTGATTTGGCAGGTACAGGCCAAGATGATGTTATACAATGAGTCCTTGCTGGCATCCCTCGAAATGCTCATGTTAGGACCAAGAATGGAGTCCTTCAAAGAGGCATGCAATAGACGATTGAATTTAAGAATAATCTTCCTATTCCATACCACATTCGTCCCTTGATTATTGGTATTTAAACCAGCCAAATCAGGTCTCACAAGGAGGGTAGGGATAGATATAGACAGGGAGAAAGAGAGTGGTACATGGTCTCCCAATTGGGAGGGGATGTGTCTCAAGTACTGCGGCTGCCCCTAATATCATTAGAGATGTAGATAAAATCAATCCTCGAGGTCAGGGTCCCTCTATACCAAGTATATCTGGGGGAGTGGGAAGAAGAAGAATGATCTAACAAAGAAATATCCCAGTCCCCCAGAAAGAGGTCCCAACGAGTACCTCATTTGATATTCAAATGTGGAGAATTTGGGGTAGCCCCCATAGGATTCAACTGGGCTCCCTCGGCACAGAAGGAATTAAAATCTCCTCCCAAAATTACTTGTTTGCCATATCCCCTCTCAACCCAGTCATAAAGAATATCACCCAAGCCATCTTCGATGGTTTCGAAGGTAACCGTAGTGGGGTTCCAATAGAGATTAAGCAGCAAGATAGGCTGACGTCCTGAACCCTGCTCCAAACGGGTCACCATCAACCATTCATTGCTACATATTATTGCCCAAGTGAGCCTTAATTTACGAACAATGGCAATAGTAAGGCCCCCTCTAGGTCGCCCCCTAGCCTTCCTAGTAGCTGGATAGGAGACAGTATGAAAACCTTCCAGTAGAGGGTTAGACATAAGCATAGTCTCCTGGAACAAATAGATTCTAGGAAGTCTATTCCCTGCAGAATAAGTTATGTCCTTAAACAAATTAGCACTTCCATAGACATTCCAGGAGACAATTTCGATCTCAATATTGTCATGCGTGTCCCGGACCCTGCATAATGCTCTCCAAAGTCTTAAGAGCTGGCTGAATCCAGGACAAGTCCTGACCATTTGAAATGAGAGACAACACAGAGCCGGAGACAGCCAATTGTGCCGATGTAGACTTTCCACGACCTCTGTCGTAGGAGTAGCAATTTCCTTAAAAGCTAAAAAGGAGCATGTTTGAAGAGAAAGTAACTAACACCGTCCAAACTCAGTGTGTCTGTGGATAATCCGACGAGGGACAAGTCAGTCCGGGGAGGACTTGTCGAAGCCAGCTAAGTCTTCGCACCATACCAAGTCAGCTGAGTCGACGACTGCACCGTCGATGAAAACATCCACGAGCACTTTGTCGTCTAAGTCAACGACATTCACTGCGGCTCTAAAAGAGAGCAGGGCCAGAAAAGAAGTGGCGGCTGCTCCACGGGTGTCCTTGCCACTAATGCAAGATACGGCTGCTGAGGCAGCAGCGAAAGAGCCATGGCCAGGGAAAGACCAGGCGGCCGTTCTGACCCATCAACCTCCTGAGAGGGAGAGGCTAAACAGTCCCACCTGTGGAACCTCCCAGTTACTTGGACCCGCAGGCTACTGTGATAGACCGGAGCAGATCTACTCGAGTACCGACGAGGGAGAGAATGATCCGCATGATGGGTGCTGCTCAGACCACGAAGGGGGGGGGTCTGAGGGAGGAGGATTTTAGTCCCCTGTGCGGAAGAGGAGACGCATCAGCCCAGATCCCACTACTCTGGCTGCGTTCACCCCTACACCTAGGGATGTGTTTTTGGACAGTCTATTTACCCTACGCACTTTGGTCACCGAAACCCAGCAAAGGATGCCCCCATTGGGGCCTACACCTCCACGGGAGGCGCCGGAGCCTCCGAGGTTAAACTCCCATCCACGGAAGAGGAAGTCCAAGGGGGCGCTAGTCCTCGGCATCATTCGACTCCTCCACCAGGACCTTGTTGCGAGAAGACTCCTCCTGGAGCCCTCGATCCGCACACGGACACGGGCACAGACACAGCTACAGGCACCAAAGAGGTTGACGATTTCATCGCTGCTGATGGAGAAACTCCACATGCAGACGAGCCCCATAGGGCCTCCCCACCAGACAAAGTTGGATCTTCCATTCGGTCATGTCAAGGGCCTCTGAACTGTTTCAGTTGGTTCCCGAGTAGACTAAGAAAGAGGGTTTCCTGTACCAATGACACGAATCGAGGAGAAAGACCATCATGCCCATTCCCTTCCTGGATGACATCTGGGAGGAAAGCCTAGTCCTAATGTAAAATCTGAGTATGGATCCGACCAAGAGGGGCAGTTTGGCAAAAAAGTACAGGGTGCCGGTTTCGCGGTCTCAGCGCGGGCTAGGAAACGCTTGGCAAACACGTCATTGGCAGCCATGGTTCCTCCGGACCAGGTGGGGAAGAAGCTGGATGCAATGGGCAAGAGGATAATTTACCCAGCATCCTCTACCATCAAGGCAGCGAACGCCCTAGCCATTTTGTCCCGGTATGACCGGGATCTCTGGCACAAGCTGGGCCCTATCCTGAACTTCCTGCTCGAAGACAATAAGGCCAAGGCACTATATCTAGAACCAGGTGGGAGGCCGACTGGTGAAGTTCATCAGCACGTGGGAAAAGATCACCACAGACAGATGGGTGCTGGATGCTCTTGGACAGGTGCATGACTTGGAGTTCCAACGCAGGTGTCCTCGTATCCCTCCGATTCAGCGACAGGAACTACATGGGCCCCATCTTCTGCAGCAGGTGTGGGCCATGTTACTGAAAGGAGCAACAGAACCCGTTGCCCAGTGGCTCCGGGGCTCAAGCGTTTATTCCAGATACTTTCTAGTTCGAAAGGAAATGGGGTGTTGGAGGCTGATACTTGATCTATGTCATCTCAACAAGCACTTGAAGTCCCAAAAGTTCTGGATGGTCACGCTGAAACACATGCTCGGCCAGCTGGAGCAAGGAGATGTTCCGACGTTGTTGGACCCATACTTCCATATCCCCAAAGAAGCACTGCAGGTTCTAACGATTCATAGTTCAAGGCCAGAACTACGTTCAAGACTCTGCTTTTCGGCCTGAAGTTGGCCCTGTGGGTGTTTACGAAGTGCCTGGCCCCAGTGGCGGCACATCTTCATCCGCTAGGCATCCACGTATATCCCTACCTGGACAACTGACTGGTGCGTTTCTGCTCACAATCTCTGGCAAGTGAGGACACGTAGAAGACCGTACATCTGCTGACGGAGTTGGGGTTCTCCATAAACTATTAAGTCTTGCTTAAAGCCATCTCAGGACGCTCTATTCCTGGGTGCCCGACAGCACTGTGATGTGTTTGACTTTGTCATCGGAGGAGAGGGTGAAGGCCATACAAGGTAAGGTGCAGCGCTTGTCGGCGGCCCAGACGGCGAAGGTGCGATCCATCGAGTCGCTTCTAGGCATGTTGTCCTCCTGCACCAGCCTCGTTCGCCTTTGCAGACTGTGCATGAGACCTCTCCAGGGGTTCCTGGATGCGAGGTGGATGCAATTGTCTGGGAAGTTTATGGACAAGATCTCCCTCAACGAGGAGTTCCCTCGGGTGATACAGTGGTGGTTTGTTCGGCAGCATCTCATCCAGGGAGCTCCATTTCAAGTTTCTCCTTACCAGGAGATGGTCACCACGGTTGCCTCTCTAGAGGGATGGGGTGCCCACACCAGACAGTTGTACGCCAGAGGCTTCTGGCAACCGGAAGAAAATGACCTCCACATCAACGTCCTGGAACTTCAAGCCATATTCTGGGCCCTCCAGTCTTTTCTGCCATCATTGAAGGACAAGGTGGTGAGGATCTTCACAGACACCACCACCAATATGTTCTACATCAGGAAATGGGGGGACCCGTTAACCGGTTCTCTCCAAAGAGGCCCAGGACTTGCGGCGATGGGCTATTTGCCAAGGAATGTTGCTTGTTCCGTTTCACCTGGCGGGAGTCCACAACACCATTGCAGACTCGCTCAGCAGGGATCTGCGTTTTTGCCATGAGTGGGAGCTTTGCCAGAACCAGGTGGATCTCAAGTTCGACAAATGGGGGCAGACACAGATTGACCTCTTCACGACGGCAGTGAACACCAATTGCCAGAGGTTCGCCAGCAGGTTCCCTTAACCGAGGAGCATGAGGTATGCATTCTCGTTCCTCCCTTGCCCCTCCTGTTATGTGTGATCAACACACTCACAGTGCCACTGCAGGATGATACTCGTCATCCATTGTGGCTGAGACAAATCTGGTATCCGTACCTGCTGTGTCTGTCAGTGGCCCCGTCCATCAGGCTACCACTGTCCCTGGAAGGGGCCGGGGGTGATTCTGCATCACAACCCAGAGTCCCTGAACCTGCGGGCATGACTCCGGCAGCCCTAGAGTTTGGGGGTTATGCTCTGCCCGACGAATGTAAGGGCATCCTGGCCAGGGTCAGGGCTTTGTCAACGTATATGTGCTATGGGCATAAATGGAAACGCTTATCAGTGTGGTGCAGGACTCAGAAGATTATCCTACTGCGGGGTCACGGCCCCTCAAACTTTTGCCATACTTGCTTTCATTGGCCAAATCGGGACTTGCTCATGCCTCTATCAAAGTGCATCTTGCCGCCATATCCAGGTACACCAGGTCTCCATGCAGGCCTTCTCTGTGGTCTCACAAACTCGTCAAGGAGTTCCGCAAGGGACTTGTCCGGACTTTCTTGGCGGTGAAGACTTCTCCCCCCGTTTGGTAGCTCATTGTGGTGCTAACTAAGCTTATGGGAGCGCATTCCGAACCTTTGCATCAAGTCCAGCTCAAGTTTCTGTCGTGTAAGACAGCTTTCCTCGTGGCTATCACCTCGGCCAGGAGGGTTGGGGAGATTGAACCCTGTCTTGCAAGCAAGCAGCCTTACTTGTCTTTCCACGCTTCAAGGGTGGTACTGTGTACACGCCCCACCTTCATTTCAAAGGTGCCTTCAAAGTTACTCGTCTTCTTCCCAAATCCGTCGTCGCCGGCGCAAAGGGCCTTGCATTTGCTGGACTGTGCTTGTGCCTTGAAGTTCTACGTGGAATTTTATGAAGACTTCTCAGTTGTTTGTCAACTTCCGACCTGTAAATCAAGGCAAGGCTTTATCAAAGGCTTCCATCTCGAGGTAGCTCTCCGACTGCATCATGCACTGTTATCGACTGGTGAGCAGGCTGCTGCCAGGTCGGCTGAGAGCCCATTCCACCAGAGCCGTTGCAACAACAATGGCGTTTTGCTCTGACCCTGCTCGACATCTGCAGGGCTGCTACGTGCACTTCACAAGGTTCTACTGCGTCAACAGGGATTCCAGCGAGGAGTCCTGAGTCGGCCAAGCGGTGCTACGCAACCTGTTTGTTTGAGGTGAGTCTGTTCCAGAGGTGAGTGTTATTGCTTCTGCTGAGCCTTGCCACCTCCTGGGGTTGTGTCATGTTGTACTGCTGTGTAGTTGTTCATGAGCATGTGAATCCATGTCAGACACATGCTGGAGAACGTTTAAGTTACTTACCTGTAACAATTATTCTCCAGCATGGGTCTGGCATGGATTCACATGCGAACCCTCCCTCCGGCCCCTCTGCGGCTCTTCTTGGTCATACTGCCACTTAACGTGCTTATCATATCTGAAGATGGCTACCGGAGGCGGAGCTTAGCGAGCGGACTGTCATTGGATTGGGGCAGTATGACCCCGAGGACAGTGATTGGTTTAGAGGAGAAATACAGTTTTAAAGTGAAACTGTTTCTTCTTTTACTGAGGATTCCCAGCCTGACGACGGGGAATATTCATGAGCATGTAAATCCAGGCCAGACCCATGCTGGAGAACAATAGTTACAGGTAAGTAACTTAAACCATATTAACCCTACTTGTTCACAATGGCCCTGCTAATCCAGTTATGTGAAATGCATATAAGATGACTCATATATGCTTTACTTAATTCTAATTAGACCAGTACCTCTGTGTACCTCTTGTTGGTCAAATGCAGAACACTGGCGTCGAGGCATTTTTTAACTGCAATAAATGTATTAATTCATGCCAAGCCCATGTAGCACTCAAATTATACCAGTGAAGAAACCTGGTAGAGATGTATTCAGAGTTGTACAGGATTTAAGGTCAGTAAGTGCAGTGGTTTTACCCACATTCTCAATAGTCCAAAATGCAGCAACTATTGTGCATTTTTCCTTCAGCCACATGCTTCACTGTTGTCAAGTTATGTTTGGTGTTCTTCTCAATCCTAATACAGCCAGATAGCTAGCATTTAATCGCATTTAGTCAGTCTAGGCTACATTATACCAGAACACGTTTAACACGGGGGTAGACAGAAAGTCTGACCCTCTTTTCCTAGATGTTAAAGAAGATTTCGATTATTTTCTTATACCTAGGTTTTGGTGCTAGTACAATATATGTATGGACCTACTGGTCCCGTCTCCTTCCTATGAAGTGTGTAAGCAAGACATGTTCGTGCTGTTAACTGCATGTGCAAAAATTGAAGACAGAGTGTGCATGCAGAAATTACAGTTGAAGAAAAGTGCATTAGCTAGGGCACGAGATATTAGAAGGCAATAGGTCCATTACAGATTCCCAAATGGAGGCTATTTTAAAACTGTGCAATCCAACTAATATTAGTCAGTTGATGTCCTTTTTGTGGGCAACTGCATCAGTGAATATTAGGCACGTAAATGGGATGGGAGTGTACAAGAAATTACTTATGTATGTACACTTGAACTGCTGGAGCGGTTTGCAGCGACAGAGAAGGTGTTGGTTAAAGTGAAGCAAGTCCTTTCAATTGCACCTGCACTTGAGTGGCCTGATTATCAAAAACGTGTTCTTTGTGCCCACCTTTGTTGCCACAAGAAAGAGAAATATGCATAGGCAGTATTAACACAAAAGTATGGTGCTAAACATCAGACAATTGATTATTAAACTTCTGTGTTGGATCCCATTGCAACAGGATTGCTGCCTGCTTTACAGTTGGCCACAGCCAAACTGGCGGTGAGAAGTTGTGACCATATAGTGTTATGGTTGCATCTTATTGTAGCAGTGCCCTATGCAGTAACTGCATTGTTAATCAAAATAAAGGCACTACACATTTAGTGAGTCTGCCTCATGACTCAAATATGAACTAATCTTGTTTAACTGGATCAATGTAACCCTTACATAATGTTCAATTGTGTAAATCCACCTCATTACTGTCATGTCTGGCAGATGGGGAGCCCCATGATTGCTTTTTAACTGCACCGGCATTGACCAAATCAGACTTGCAAGAAATCCTGTTACAAATTAAGATGAAATTTAGTATGTTGATTGTTCATGTTTGAGAAAGGAAGGCAGAGAGTTCAAAATGTTTTTTGCAGCATGTAAATAATGGAAAATGCTCAGCGTCCAGATGTGTTTTCAGTCCAGATAGCTGAACTTGCCACCTTGACATGGCCATACACTATAGCAAAGGATAAGCAGTTGACTATTTTCACTGATTCGCACTACCGGTTTGGGAAAGTGCATGACTTAAAAGGCTGTGTAACTAAAAGGGTTTCTTGATAGCTGCAGGTACACACTGATCAAGAATGCACAGCATGTAAATGCCCTTCTTGAATCATTAAATTGTCCTCCCACAAGCTGCTGTCTGCCAGCGATGCTGCTGGTTGGTGGAACATAATTAAATCATGTTTCTGTTTAGTGGCATACTAATTTTTAGGTTGACCTAAAACACAGGTAAAATATACTTTGCTTAGTGTTTTGTTTCAAAGATACTGATATTTCTTTTTTCTTTTTCTTTTTTAATTTTGTATTAACCAATTATTTAGTGTTTCCATCATATGCATAATTATCAACAACCTTAAAAACAATAACCAAACTCAGTGCCTTCCACTCCCGCCACCCCCTACGTCATTATCCCTTCACCCCTACCCCACTCTCCCCTAACACCCAGTAACCCAATCCCTTCCCACCACCCCACTTGGCTCCCCCAAAGTTGCCACTCAGTTCGTCTCTGTCCACTTCTCCCAGACTTTCTCGAACTTTGGGGGCATCCTCTGTCTCTGTACACCCTTTTATCCAGCTCTGCACAATACTCCAACCCTTCCACCCACTTGTGTATACTAGGAGTGGTTGAGCTCCCCAAGTCAATTGCCAGAGTATTCTTGCCCACCATAATAGCGGTCCTAAGCAATCTTTCCCAAAGCCTGTGTCTCCCCCCAGACATGTAGGAGTGTCACCATGGGACATGCCAGAACTGGTTCGCTGACAACCCTGGATAAGAGGTCCCTTACCCGTGCCCAAAATGACTGCACCCTGGGGTGAAAAAACATGTGAAAAAAGGACCCCAAACCCCACTCCACATTTCAAACATTGGGCATCCGTCGCCCTTGCCCATCTGGTGGACTTGGACCGTGCAATAGTATACCCTGTGCAGTATTTTGTACTGTATCCAGTGTAGTCGCATAGTTATGCTTGCTTCTCTCTGTGATATCACTGCCTCTGTCCAGTCCTCCTCCTCGAACACGCCCAGGCCTCCCTCTTAGTTTCATTGAGGGCTTAGATGTGAAATTATTAATCATCTGATATAGCTGTGATATTGCCTTTCTCTTAATCTCCCCTACCAACAGATTGCCTCAATCGGGGACTTCTCTGGAACATCCCACGTGTCCTGCCTTTCTTTAGCCATGGCATGCTGCAGCCTAGTGTAGGTGTATCGGTGTCTGCCCTCTGCCCTCTAGGCCAAACCCCTCTTGCAAGCCCTGAAAAGATGCAAGCTTGTTTTTGGTAAATATATCCTTAACTTTCAAAGTTCCTCTTTCTTGCCAAAGATACTGATATTTCAGTGAGAGACTAGAACCACGCAGGAGGTAACTACTAATGAAATTGGGATCTATTCCTGCTTGGAAACAAAGAATAGTAGTGTTACAGAAATAAAACTGTGGTACTCCATCTTGGGAGTGTAGAATTATTTATGATTTATTGTTTATCCCAATTGCAAGTGGATACATATTTGGGCATGTATCACCTGCTTGTAGAACCCTGACGAATTGTGTTCCGAATGACTGGGAGCGCAAGGTTCTACAAGAACAACACCTTATTCAGAGTGGGCTAAAAATAACATTATTATGAAAATGTAAAAGACTTTTCCAAAATTGATACCAAAATTTTAAGCTTCAGGATGGCCGAGATTGTTGCAAAAGGCCAATATAACATCCGAATGTTCCATGAATCTATATTTTCTAGAACAATTCAAGTTGTAGCAATGAGTGATACAATGGATGACCAATGGCAGGCGAGTTCTGTAAAGTTGAGCTGTATTACCGAATGTTACTGCCAAAGAGACTTGATACCATGATTGCCACAGGTCTTTGTTTACCAATGAGGAAGAAGTCCCAGAGGGCAGGTATTTACTGTCTATATTCAAGATTCATTCTAAACTGTCTAAACACCGTTGCACGGCAGATGATGCATGGAAGAGGTATGGGGTTGCATACCTCTTCCCATGCACTGCGTGGCCAGTAGGTAAATGCTTGTTTTTGTGTGCATGTGAGTATACAGAGTGGAATGTGTAGAAGGTGTTGGCTGGCTTATCTGGTGTCTGTGTGGGTGATGGTTTTGAGTTTGTCATGAAGGTAAGATGGAGTTTTGAGGTGGATGGCTTTGAATACAATGCAGAGCCCTTTGAAGGCAATTCTGTGGGGCATGGGGAGCCAGTGGAGCTGGGCAAGAGCAGGGATGATGTGTGAATGTTAAGGTAAGCGGAGGATGAGTCTAGCTGCTGTGTTTTGTATGGCTTGCAGGGGGCAAAGGTGCTGTTGGGGCATCCACTGAGGGGAGCATTTCCATAGTCGTCCTTAGACAGAACCAGCGCTTGGACTGCGGTATGGAAGTCATCAGGAAGGATATGTTTGATTTTGCATAGGAGGTGTAGTTGTAGATTGCATGTTTTGGTTACAGCGGCTATGTTGTGTGTGAAGAAAAGGTGGGGTCGATGGTTGTGATGCTGGAAATGCATCGGAGGGACAGGGCCTCCGTATCCTTGTCCTTTACTGCTTTTTATCGTGTGTTCTGTCATGTTTTCTGCGCAGGAGTTCATGTGGACTCCTGGCGGTGCAGCTCTCTTTTGGTTTGGTGAACAGACCCAGGGGATACCCTTATGGCACCCATGGGTGGAGGTACAACCCTTTGCCCCTAGTGTATGTTTTTGGGCACCTGTGTGTGGCCCACAGAGCAGGGTACGGGCTGGTGGCAGCTCTGTGCTCAATTGACTGGTGCCCAGAGCGTCCTCCATTTTGGGATGCCCAGGCCCTGTCATTGGAATCGGTAGACTCCTGATGGAGACAAAATGGCCCCCATGGCCTCTTGCTTGTTTCCTTGATCTTCCCGAAGTCCCGGGAAGCCCAGACTCTGTCCCCTCCCCCTGACTGGCTGTTGGGTGAAAGTTGCATATATGGTAGTGTGGGGGAAGTGCTGACCAGACTGGCTGGAGCCTTCTCAACGACCGTATGTTGTGGGTACGCCTGTGGGTGGGACCTGGGTTAATGGAGTGTGTGACGAATATGCATTCTATGTTGTGGGTGTCTAGTATCTGGTGTTTGACACAATGACTGAGACAGCCCTGCCCGAAACCGGTATGAATGCAGTGTGGAGTGTTGAATGGCTCGATATTTGTCCCAATACACATAATTTGTTGTGAGTGTTTGGAGAGAAGTGAATGGCCTGAATGCACTGTGTGCCTGATTGGCTGCCTGCCTGAATGCCCTTAGTCATGTTTGGATGCTTGAGTATGACGCAGCAGAATGAATGGGAGATCAACAGCATATCTAGGGACCTCTCGCTGCTAGGAATCGTGTTCAGAAGCTAAAGTCCACTACGATGCGTAACTGGAGTAAAGCTTGGCCTTGAAGCCCTGCTGGACGAGAAGAATTACTGTTGCTCTCCTTCACAATCTGAAAGCTGCTGTTTCTCCAAGGACCGACCCATAGAGGACTTGGCAAGGCGCCCTCTTCCCGAGCTACGAGGGACCATCGTGCACCAGCTGATCCTTGGCAAAGCCCCCTGGTAGACAGACCTTCAACAGGCTGCCGACCCGAGACGGGGACTGCCGCGGAATCACAAAGAGAAGCGCCCGGACTGTTGTCTGACACTGTCGACGACCGCCATCGCCGACCGGAGCCGCCGTGCTCCCGTTTGCCTAAGAACTTCATTTGATCCAAGGACGTTCTCGTCCGCATCGTCACCGCTGTATCCTGCTGGAGAAGGCCTGACCGTCGACGCGCCGAGGAGCATCCACCGGTGGGTTTCCCACCACCCAAAGACCACAGAGACGCCGACGACTCGACGCCCTTGCTGGCCACAGTTCTTCAAACTCTTTGCGGTCCAGAACTATCGACCCCGAGGTGCCCCGCACGCCTCTTCCTTGCAGGACGTTTATGCTTCCCTGTCAATGAGCACCGCTAGGAACGAAGCTGCCACTTCACCGCCATAGCTCACCCTGTTCTCCGTCGGACGTTCGACCCATGACTCTTGCCTGAAAGGGAGGACACTCAAGAAGGCCCGTCGATTCCCTGACGAGGAACGCTACAACGCCAGGTACTTTGGGGTTGCAGAACTATTGGGAAGTCTAGTGTGAACAATATATGGCCTGGGCTTGTATCTTTATTCTACAGGTTGCCCAGGTGGGGTGATCTCCACACAGAACTGTGTTTAACGGTAGTGACCAGTATTCTGCCAATTGTTCAACCATCTTGCTTTCCTTCCTCTCTCTACTGCTGGTTTCCTCTTTATTTGATCTGTGTGACATTCTGACAGTATTCACTTTAATGAAATCTGATAATATTTGTGGTACCACTTTAGAACTGTATATATTTACCATTGTTGATTTCTGAGCACAAAGTGCGTTATTGTGATAGTGTAAATAACTGTACTTAAGAACCAACCCGCATCACCTTCCTGAGAAGCTAGGCCTTGATTGCTCGACCACGTACCAATAACAGAGAATCTTGGCTGGGGTCCTCTGTGCCTCTCCTCTACCATATAGAGAGCGGAAGTACAGACACCCCCCTCCGGTCCTTTACAATGGTGAAGCCAAGAGATTTGACAGGTGTGACGAGGGATATGTGTGGGTTGTCTGTGGTGATTTCTTGGATCCAGGTGGTGAGGTTGGGTTTGTTCCTTGCAAAGCAGATGAGGAGGTATTCAGTTTTGGAAATTGTATGTTTGAGGAAGTGGGTGGACATCCAGTTGGTGATGGTGGAGAGACAGGTTTTGAGGGCGTGCAGTTGTGAAGGGGGTGACATTTGGGAGTACATTTGTGTGTCATCTTCATATTGGTGAAAATGGACATTGTGTTTGCTAAGTGTCTGTCCAAGAGATTCAACATATAGGCTGAAGAGGAGTGGGGATATGAAAGAGCCTTGCAGGACCCCGTGCTTGACAGGAGTGGGGTTCTGATCGAAAGGGGGCATGGAACAAAGTGTGTCCTTTCAGTGAGAAAGAAGGTGAACCAGTCGAGTATGCTATCAGAGAGATTCATCCTGTGTGCTAGGATGACAAGTAGAATTGTGTGGCCGATGGTGTTGAAGGCTGCAGAGAGGTCGAGGAGTACAAGTAGTGTTGTGTGGCCTTTATCTGCTATGCTGTCATCGAGGATGTGAAGAATAGCGGTCTTGGGCTGTGTCCAGGTCAAAAGCCAGATTGGGAGGGGCCGAGTAGGTTGTATTTGGTGATGTGTTGTTGCAGTTGGGTAGTCACAAAGCATCCCATCATTCTGGTGAGGTATGGTAGGATAACAATGGGGCCAGTGGTTTTCAGGTAGCATGTGGTCGAGAGATTGAGGAGGGTGAGATTTGTCCAGTTTGAGTGCAGTGGGGATCATGTGAGAGATAGTAGTTGATGTGGAGCCAGTTGGAGCTACGGTTGTGATGTAATTGAATGCAGCTTAAGGTGGACATGCATCATCCAGGAAATGTACAGGTTTCGTTTTGCCATTGAGGGTGTCAGTGTCGATGGTGTGAAAGGTGTTCCATGTGTTGGAATGTTTGGAAGTGGGGGCTGTGACTGGGGGAGCTGATGGGGCGTCTGTACTGATGGTGTGTATTTGGGAGTTGCATAATGCATTGGATGGGGTACTTAGGGTGTGTATGGTGGTTTAGAACAGGACTTGACAATATTCAATAGTTTCTGGGTACGATTAGTGGCGGATTGGTGTTTCTGGAAGTAATGGGTGCCATTTGCATTGCATATGGCTGTTTTGTATTTGTCATTGCAGTGTCTGAGGGAGTCCTTGTTGAAGGGCATGAGATCTTTTGCCAGGCTCTTTCTAGACATCTGGCTTCCTGCTTGATGGAGAGAGGGAACTGTTGAACCATTGTTTGTAGTGGTTGTTGTGGGGTTTTTATAATTGTATGGGTGCAATTGTGTTGAGTGCCTGTGTGATGATGGTGTTGTATTGGTGGAGTAGGATAGAGGGATGTGTGTGTGTGTTGGGAGGGGTGGAGTGGTATGAGTGGTGCAAAGGGTATGTCTGTAATGTGTTTGGTTTGTTTGTCTGGCTCGGTGTGACTGGGGTGTGTGGCAGGTGGCAGGATTATGTGTGGTAGTGTGAGTGTGAAGGGAATAGCAACGTGGTCAAACCAAGATACCCAGATTAGATTATCCTCTGAGACATGATTTTTGCTTGCGATGGAAAGTTTCAGAGTGTTGCCAGCAAAGTGTGTGGGATAGGTGATGATTTGCGTGTGGTCATTAGAGGTGGGTGGAGCGAGGATAGGCTTTAGTACGGGATTGGTGTCTGGAAGGGAACCACCAGGGCTTAAGTCGCCAGGGTAGATATTGTTGCAGGGGAGGTGTAGTTGTTAGTAGTGAAGTCAGTCCAGTCAGTGTGGAAGTTGGGATTGTATGTAGCAGGGCGGTAATGAGGTGCAAAAAAGTAGAGTGTGGGTGTGATGGAGGGGAGCAAGTGAGAGTGCTTCAAAGGATGTGTATTGGGGTGTGTGGGATTACTACGTGCAAGTGTGTCTTTATATAGGATTGCAATGCCACCACTTTGTTTGTGTGGGCAGTCTCTGGGGTGGATGAGATAGTATAGGAGAAGCATGTTAGGGATAATAAGTGTGCAGTGGGTTTGAGTGATGTTTCAGTAAGAAAGAGTATATCTGGGGAGTGTGCACCAATGGGTTCATTAATTTCATGTGTGTGAGTGGGTGAAGAGTGGTAGGTGGGAAGAATGCAGGTGTAAACTATTTTTTATTTTAGTGGAGGGTTGTGTTGGAGTTTAATTTGAATATGTGTGTGCTTAATGCGAGACTTTTTTTTGGCAACCTGTAGCAAACATGGGCTAACGGGGAACACAGAATGATATAGAGAAGAATATAGCAGCAACCTTTAGCTCTGCCTTCCCTTTGCTCTGGACGTCCGGGCGAATGGACACCCACAGGAGAGTGCTTATATACCCAAAGTAACCCAGAGGTAACTTTGTCAGAGGTCACTTGAGCAGTCCCTAGTTTGATCGTGGATACTACTTGTAGGTCTCCTGACCTATGCAGGCAGCTTTGGACAGATGGAAAAAGTGTCTCTGGTGGTGTTGAGATGAGATGCATTTTTTCTCTCAGCCCAGTTGAAGACCCTTTTGGAGGTCGAAAGACCTTTCAAAGATGGTGGTTCTGAGGTCAGATGTCATGTGAGCATTCCCCAGATGGATCCTGGGAGGCCTGTCCTGATGGTGTGTATTTTTGAGTTGAAGTAGTTCATGAGGGAGTTACATATTGCATTGGATCAGGTTGCGAACATTGTGGATGGTGGTTTAGACTTGATGATGTTGAGTAGTTTCTGGGTAAGATTGGTGGCGTATTGAAGTTCTAGGAAGTAACGAGTGGGTTTGACATTTTTTATGGCTGTTTGGTATTTGTTGCAGCAGTATCTGAGGGGTGTCCTTGTTGAGGGGCATGGGATCTTTTGCCAGGCTCTTTCTAGACGTCTGCTTTCTTCTTGATGGAGAGGAGGGAACTGCTGAACCATGGTTTGTAGTGGTTGTTGTGGGGATTTAGTAATTTGATGGGTGCAATTTTGTTGAGAGCCTGAGTGGTGATGGTATTGTATTGGTGGAGTAAGATGGAGGGATGTGCGTGTTGGGAGGGTTGGAGTGGTATGAGTGGTGCTAAGGCTATATGCGTAATGTGTTTGATTCTTGTAGGTCCCCATGACCTCTACATGCAGCCTCAGGCAGATGGAAGGAGTGTCTCTGGTGGTGCTCAGATGAGCTCCGTGTTTTTCTCATCCCAGTTGAAGTCCATTTTGGATGTAGAGAGACCTTCCAAAGATGTCAGTTTTGGGGGCAGAGGTCACGTGAGCAGTCCGTAGATAGACTCTGGCTGCTTCTTGCAGGTCCTCTGACCTCTGCAGGCAGCCTCAGGCATACGGAAAGAGTGTCTCTGGTGGTGGTGACATGATCTCCATTTTTCTTTCAGCCCATTTGAAGCCCCAGTAGAAGATGATGAAGTGCATTGCGTAGATAGGCTGCCTTGATCAAAGACTGTATGCATTCTTATTCAACAAATACTTTATCGCCCCACCCCCCAAGGCTAAAACATTAAAAGCAGTGCTCATGATACAGAACTATGAATACCGGTACACTTGGTTCTGTGCACTTCTTCTTGATAATATTAAACTTTCAAGTGACTTTGCAGTTTCCATATTGTTCAACAGGAGCAGCGATAAGATGGTGGAAAGTAGAGCACACAGAGGTCTGGAAGCTCAGATAAGTGACTGGGTCAACTTGGTCGTCTTGGATCCGGAAAATATATTCGGGAGGCATTCATGAGGAGAAATTGGTCTCATGTTTATCATCGCAATTGCAGGTTAAGATCAAATGGCACATTGCTTGTAGAGAAGTGCAAGATTACCTGAACGACACGCTCAAATCGATCAACGATTACGTCAAGTACCAGTCCAGGTAGGAGGTGGTTAATAAAGAATGGGAGCCTTTGCAATGTTGTGGCCCTGGAGGAATGCATGGAAGTTTCTAGCAACTGGCACTGCGACTTTGCCAAAACAAGATCTTCTTCAAAGCATGTGGGCTTCAACATATCGGATAACAGGGATCTGGGCTAACTGCAGATGGGACTGGGTGATCCATCAAAATGCCTGAGAAATACAAGTCCCACTAGACACTAATTGCTTTATGGTGAGCATGCCCGAGCTGAAGGGACTTTTGGATCGGGATCAGAAATAACTGGACTTTGTAGCCCGAGAGACCCTCCACAGATCCAAAGTATTGAAGAAGGGAAGCCAAGTCACATACAGTTGAAAATGTCATCTCTTGGGGCGTGGCCAACTGGCGACCGATGAAGACGTGAGCCCGTAGAGCTCCCGAAGCCGCCAGCTACATCCTGCAATATCCTGCGAATTTGGGCTAATCCAGCCCCAAAAAAGGTTCCTACAGGGTGGCGGAACCCTAGTAGGAACGATATCTGCAACTGGAGCTGATTCCGAAGCGCCAATCCCGAGATATCGGCATTTAGAAGGAGAAGCAATCGGCGCCAAACGGAAATCAAAATGGCCGACAGAGACACAATCTAGACCCACAGGCGCTGCCTCTCGTGGAAATCGAAAGAAACTCGTCTGAAATTGGGAGGGGCCCATCCAGCAGATTCGACGCCAACCATCGCTGGGGGACTCAGCCGCCCAAGCTATCAGTGCTGACCCCCCCCACTCCCCGCGGTCCTTGCTGGGACGCCCATCTATCGGAATGACCCCCGGCTTCGCCGAGGCCTGCAACAACAACGGACTTTGCGGGACCAGCACGACAGACCAAGCAGAGCGGGCGCTCCGATCCTTCGACAGCAGCAACGGCCGCTGCGGTGCCGAACGAAGCCTGGTGAGCGGTATACGGCGGAGCCGGTAAGGAGGAAGGGGAGGAGGGGAGACGCGATCCTGAGACACCGAAACTTAGCAAACGGCACCCCGGGCTTACCGTCCGCCAGCCCGCCTACGCTTCCCCGACCTCTGCCAAGAATAACGGGGGGAAACACAAGAGCAGCACCCCCCCACACACCGGACATGGGCAAAGATAGGCTTAGAAGAACTGGAACCCAGAACACAATGGAACAATACACAACGCCTGCCCCGACATCTTCCACGGCCCAGAATAGAACCGATGAATCACCAGACCCTGAGGCCGACATATCCCTTAGGGACGTGATGAATGCTATCTCCAATTCTCGATCTGCCATGGAAGTCAAAATGGATAGCATCTGTACGGAGGTCTCTCTGCTGCGCCATGACCTGCAGAAATTATCATCTCGTACAGGGGAGGCGGAGGCGCGCATATCAGTGGCAGAAGACAATGTGAGAGGCATGGGCCAGCAAATGAATGCAGCACTAGGTCGCATTAAACTACTGGAGGAGAGGGTGGAAGAGGGAGAGGGCCGATCGAGAAGAAATAATATCCGCATCCTCGGCCTGCCAGAGAAAGAAGAAGGACCCAGCATGGAGCTGTTCCTCGAACAATGGCTCGCCGATTTATTCGCTCCTAAATCTCTCTCAAACTTCTTCTCAATTGAACGGGCACACCGGATACCAACTGGCAGACCAACTCCCGGAGCACCGCCACGAGCGATAATAGCCAAGATCCTAAATTACAGAGATCGCGACGCGATACTCCACATGGCAAGGACGAATGGAGCCATGACCTATAACGGCTCCAGGATAGCCTTCTTCCCCGACTTCACCAAAGAGGTACAAAGAGCAAGGCAATCCTTTGACACTCTCAAAAAGAGATTACAAGGGCTGAATGTGAAATATGGTCTGCTATTCCCAGCCCAGCTAAAAATCTTTCATAAGGGCACTACTGTGCATTTCACTGATCCAAGAGAGGCATGGAGCTGGGCAGAACGCAACCTAGAAGGTGAATGGGGCCCATGGAGAAGACAGGAAAACCGTAGAAATAGACCCCGACCAAACAGGCCACCAAATGAGCCGCCACAGCAACCGATGGAAGAAATAGCACAGAATGCCGACGCCTAAACACAACCGACAAACATACGGAGGCACGAGCAGGAAAGAACACTACTCAGAACGGCTGGCGGCTGCGTTAAGACACATCACGCAAGCCACCCCCCCGATTGCAATCGGTATAGAACAGACCCTGCAATCACCCGCCGTGGTACCACCAACCCACGGCGGCCTAAGCAAGTTACGGACTCTTCACTACGGCACCTCCACCGCCACAGTGACAAGAGATACCCCAAGTTCAACGGTTTGATTAAGTTTGGTTGTGTGGGCGACAGATGCTTCAGTTGGGGAAGGAGTATAGGGAGGGGGGTAAGTTGGGATTTGTTCACGTTCTATGCTGGCAACAAGGAAAGCACGGCTTAGACAAGCACGCTGAAATGGGAAGACAACAGGGCAGTCCAAACACCGATAGAGCAGGACTCCTCTCGTCTAAACTGCTACCAATGGCACAGACATACGAACAAGATAAGAAATGAGTGCGAAAGGGACAGACACCAAAAAACTTAACATCATGACATGGAATGTCAATGGCCTGGGAAGCAGTATCAAGAGAAGACTAGTAACACAATACCTGAATCGAAATAACCCGGACCTAATACTGCTTACTGAGACACATTTGGCCGGCACAAGATGCCAATTTTTCAAAAGAACCAAATACCGTACAGCAATACATGCAGGTTTCTCGATGGGCTCGAGAGGTGTGCTTATATTAATACACAAAAGAATCCCTATAGAGATATCCAACATAACCCAGGACACCGGAGGGAGATTTGTCCACATAAATGGAACGCTATGGAATCAAACCATTGCCATACTGGCGGTCTATGCTCCCCCGGCGCTCACAAATACCTTACTCGACGACATCACACCGATCATAGCCAACAACACCGCGGATATACTAGTTGTAGGTGGAGACTTCAATGATGTAATGGACATTAATCTAGATCGTACACATATCAGGGGGAGAAATCCGATGATACCGACGAAATTAGCCATCTTTGCCACAGCATTGGGACTGAAGGATGCATGGAGGGATCTGCACCAGATGGAGAAACAATACTCTTTCCATTCAGGCGCGCATGCATCGTTGTCTAGACTAGACTACTTCTTCCTCCCTGGTGTAGACATACATAAAGTAACGGAGGCAACACTCCAGCCCAGGGGGATCTCGGACCACTCACCGCTGAAGATCCTACTCGAAACAGAACGACCCAGGCCTCCACTGACTTGGCGCCTGAACTCGTATTATTTAGGGTTCAAAGAGTTAGTAGAAAAGATGCAGGAAGCCACTGTCTCATATTTCGAAACAAACCAGGACTCGATAGAGGACCTAGGAACCATATGGGAGGCGTACAAAGCAACCCTGAGAGGGGTAGTACTGAGCTGGACTGCTGCACACAAAAAAGCGCACAGGAAGGAGGTTGAAGACGCTGAAACAGAGGTCAGAAACGCTGAAGTGCGATATATAAACACAGGCGCATCAGATGACAACAGAGCCCTACAAGCGACACAAAAGAAGCTGCATGATGTCACACTTACCTGTGCGAAACAGGCACACAGGACAATGCGTACCAGGCTATACGAGACTGGAGACAAGGCCGGCAAAATGCTGGCGTGGCTGGAAAAAAGAGAGGAGGGTCAACACCAGATAAGATGTATCACTACCAGGAATGCAGAACAGACCTATACCGACTCAAGCATTGCTGAAACCTTTGCAGAGTACTATGAGGCATTGTACGCTCCCCCGACGACTGCACTGGATCCCAGCATCCTGGACACACTCACCATTCCACACCTAAGCGATACGCAAAGAGCGAGTTTGGAAACAGAGATTACAGAGGAAGAACTGTCGACAGCCCTATCCCAACTCCAAAATGGGAAAACCCCAGGGCCTAACGGCTTCCCAGTGGAAGCTTGGAAAAAGATCGGCAATGAGCACATAGTACCACAGATGCATAAAATGTTCCTATATGCCAAAGGTAAAGGAATTCTGCCCCCGGATCTGAGAAAGGCCACTATAGTGGTGATACATAAGGAAGGCAAACCAGCAAACATATGCAGCTCCTACAGGCCGATCTCACTTATAAACATAGAAGCTAAGATACTGGCCAAGACACTGGCTAACAGGCTCCAGACAGTCATACACACCCTTATCCATCCAGACCAATGTGGCTTTATGCCACGGAGATCCACACGAATGAATATCCACAGGCTACATGCCGCCATTGAGAAGTCTCCATCGCTGCAGGATGCACTAGCACTCCTCGCGATTGATTTCGAAAAAGCCTTCGATTCAGTCCACTGGGAGGCCTTGTGGAGCATTATGGGTAAAATGGGGTTGGGTGAGCAATTCATAGGCTGGGTCAAGCTGCTCTACAACACACCGACAGCTGAGATAAGGGTAAACGGGTGGACATCACGTAGTATTAACCTGGGTAAAGGGACCAGGCAGGGCTGTCCCCTTTCGGCAATGCTATTTGCACTGGCAATCGAGCCCCTGGCAATAATGCTGAGAGAATCACAGTTGTGGAAGGGGTTCCGGTGGGCCCGAGATTGGGAGGATAGGGTTTCCCTCTATGCCGACGATTTACTGATCTACATGAGTGATCCACTAGTATCATACCCCATCGTCACCCAAATACTAAATAGATACGGAGCATTTAGTGGTCTACGGGTAAACTATAACAAATCCATCCTTTTTCCGATCCAAGGAACTGATACGACAGCTCTACACAATTGCCCATATAGAGTAGAAACCGAGCATTTCAGATATCTTGGGGTACAGGTTGCGACGGACCTCACGCAATATGTTCCCCAAAATCTCCATCCAATCAGAGATAGATTCGCGAATGATGTGAAACACTGGATGACCCTACCCCTCACCCTGCTAGGAAGGGCGGCAATGTTTAAAATGCTCACTCTGCCACGATTCGTGTACATCCTCCAAAACGCCCCACTGTATGTACCCAAGATAGAATTCCTAAAAATAGATGAGACTCTCAGAAAGCTCCTCTGGGGTGGAGGGCATCCACGGATCGCGCTCAAAACCCTACAACGTTCCGCATGGGAAGGAGGTATAGGACTGCCCCACCTACAAACATATTATTGGGCAGCCCAGATGCCGGTGATAAATGATATCCTGCATAACAACCCTGAACTACCACATATTAAAGCGGATAGCCAGATGAGTGCCGGGCTCACCCCATTAGAGACCCTCTACAATAGTAGGGTACGCATGATCCCCAACACGATTAGAGCACATAGAACGCAAATATGGCTAGATGCACACAAGCACCTGGGATGGGATGGGAAACTCACGCTGGCACAGCCCCTATGGCGTAACAAACGTCTGCCGGAGCTAAGTAAAATCCCAAAATGGGCGACCTGGGAATCAGCTGGGATAACAAGGCTAGCAGACATAATACAAGATGGAGCAATAATACCATTCCAGACCCTGCAGGACAAATTCAACCTACCCCCCACAGAACACTTCCATTACAGACAAATACATCACGCACTTATCACATGTGAGATCGACCCACCGAACATTCCAGATTGCACACCAATTGAGAGAAACATCGTGGTAGATCGTATCGATAATAAAATAACCTCCACAATGTACAATGCAATAGCCTCTTTCGCCACAACGGAACTTACAGATCTGAAAGCAAAATGGGAAAGAGATGTGGGACCAATACAACCGGAAGAATGGATCAAAGCACTCATGTATCCGAGGGAAATTGCCATCTCGGCTAGAATCAGATTGATCCAACTCAAAATTCTACACAGGGTATACTATCCGAGAGAAGCTTTACATCAATGGGGGAGAGCAACTGATCCCAACTGTCTAAGGTGCCAACAGGCGAGGGGGACCTTTTTTCACATCTTGTGGGAATGCCCACGAATCCAAATTTTCTGGCAGAAATGTTGTGACAGGTTATCGGCAGTCATCGGCCGACGAATACCCATGGACCCCAAATTGCTATTACTAGGGATGGATGACGACCTAGACATCCTCCGATATGAGAAACTCATGCTGGCAACAACCACGGGACTCATAAAGAGGAATCTGGCCCAATTGTGGGGCTCACCCTTATCCCCTCAATGTGACCAATGGATAACAGACGTGGATATCTGTGTGCAAATGGAAATGAGAATATACACTACCAGAGGGTGCCCAGGGAAAGCACGCAAGATCTGGCAAAAATGGGAAGACACGTAGGGCTCTGCGAACTCATGAATAGACTTGACAGGGAAAGCACGCAAGATCTGGCAAAAATGGGAAGACACGTAGGGATCTGCGAACCCATGAATAGACTTGATAAACGTTTGGAGTCCTGCGAAGACTCATCTGCACAATGTATAATTTGGACGCCTAGTAACCCATTTCATGAAGGACCTAAAACTCTGAAACTTGCAATGTGCATGAAGAGCTATGCTTAGTGATTGCCTGTATGCCCGAGCGATGACTTGTTATTAACTTGTATGTATATGTTTACGTTTATAAAATAAATAAAATATGTTATTAAAAAAAAGAAAATGTCATCTCTTGGAAGGGGATTGCCAAAGACTTGATGCCAAATGGAAGTCATGTGTTTCTCTTTAACGATAGCTGTGTGTAGCCAAAAGAATAATTGGAACTTTCAGTGAGGTTTACGTTATTTACCTTGACTGAATGACATGATATAGTCTTGCTTGCACAATTAAGATATATTGTGCATTTGAAACATTATTATTCATATTATTATTGTAATAATTATAGTGCAACCCTAGATAGGGAGCAGTTGACCACTGTACATATCCTAGAGCTAAACATTGGTAGCGAGAATTCAACAGGCCATCAAGTAATTGATCCCTATCATTTTAGAAATGTATTGGAACTGTTAGCCGAATTGCAGAGGCTATAAAATATTAAAAAGGTATGTATGTATTACAAGCAATGTTTAATTGTGAAAAGAATGCCTTTGAATTAGTACTTGGAACAGTCGCCATGTTGGATTTTTTTGTCATGCAGCTAAGCTGCTAAAAAAGAGCATATCAAATAAGTGGATAATATGAATTATGGCATAGTTGTTGTACTCAATTTTCCACTCTATTGGTTGTGCTACTGCTGCAAAAAACATTCATAACTATTTAAGTGAAATCAATAAAGGTATGATGAAACCAGATAGAGGTCATAGAAAACTAAATGAAAAACATTATTTGGGGAAAGTTGTACTTGGAGCACAAAATGGGAACTGTCAAAGCCAATAGAAATTCTTTTTGGAATGAGCCACTGACATACATGACCCAAGGACAGAGCAAAATTGCAGCCATAGTTCGGAGACTGCAGCCTTATTTAGGGTGATGGCATGGTAAGGGATCTGAATGTTTGTAAGCATGACAGTACACATTGCTTCCCTAATGAAGACTTGAATGGAGGATAGATAGCACAGGGGCAACGCGCTGGTCTTGGAAGCAAGACCACGCAGAGCAACAGAGGTTTGAATCCTGCATCAGTGCTTAGAAACTGAAATCAGGTTTGGTACTAGGCGCGTTATAGAAACACAATTAAATAAATACATGTCATACAACTTGAGAACTGAACCAGGATCACGTGGATGATGGATGCCAGATCGGAATTGTACAAAAATGTCGACCTGGGAACTGCGACGGTCGAAAATGCCGACTTTTTTTCCTTCTTTTTAACCCCTCCCTTACACCATATATATATTTATTTTATTTTAATATTTGTAGAGCGCACTACAGCCCAGAGGCTATGTGGGGGGGGGTTTAGGGTATGATATTAATATGGGGGGGCTGCGGGGGTCTCCCCCTGCATATATATGTGGTGTAAAGGGTTAAAAAAAGAAAAAGTTGGCATTTTCGGCCGTCGCAGTGATCACATAGATCCTGCCAGATCAAGTCTTATTACGTGCATTAGAAAGATCTGCTACGCACAGTGGTCTGTATCACGTGGGTAGGCCGGGCAGATTTGTACAGGTCTCGAATGGTGGTGTGAAGCCAGTCCACCAAGGTTGGAGGTTGTTCTGTTAGGAAGATCATTGTCCCGGGAGGATAGCTCAGCAGCAACGTGCTCGCCTTGAAATAAGACGATACGAAGCAACACAGGTTTGATCCCCGGGTCTGCGCTTAGCAACCTCTGGGTATTAAGCGCGTTATAAATTCCCAACTAAGACATATTCCTGTAACAGTGCTTCGATGCCCCCGGGCTGTGTCAGTGCTTTAAAAATGCAAAATAAGAAAGGTCAGCCCCTTAATGTATTATGCTGACTTTTCTGTATTAGGCTAATTGTGTAAACCTAATAAAAACCTCAGAGGGTTCTGTTATCAGGGGCCACATTTTGGGGATGTGGATAACCCACCAGTTGCCCTGTCAATTTCGACACACCTGTATCGAGATACATCCTAGCTCTACCTTTGTGTCTTAGATTGTTTATTGGATTACTTGAGGATGGATTTTGGTTTCTACAATGCTCTAGCACAAATACAGGACCGGGATAAGAAGCTAAAACAAAAGAACACCTAGACCTATCTTAAATGCAGGACACATATTAGCAGAATGTACAAGAAATTAAGCATGAATACAATAGTGAAGCTGGAAGCAACAATGAAGATGCACATACCATAGCATATATCGAGGAAATAGATTAGAAATTAGGGAAGCCAACATAATTTGAGATTAGACAAGGGTTATCCTTTGAATAAACCAAGAAACACCTGACCTTTTGGTGTACTGCACATGAATTGTCAGCATTGTTTTATATGAAGAAACAGTATAGCCATTTAAACCTAAGTGAGGATTGTTGAGTGCACCCAGAGAACGAAATAATTTTCAGTGGCAGGTAATTGTGCTTTATTAAGGGACTGTCAATTTTGACCAGTTCCACACTGACATTGAATCAGTTGCCCAGGATTACTTACTTTGTTTAGCTGGGGCAGGGCTAGCAAAATCTTAGCCCACTCGCATTGGCCGGGTTTTTTTAATGAAGGGTGAGTACCATTTGAATGGTAGTCAACCTTGCTGGTGAGTATGGGGATGTTTTAAACTTTTATTTGACATTTTTACAAACAAACATTGTTCGGAGTAAAGGACAAATAAAAGTTTCACTGTGTACGGCTGTCCTTTGGGTGGAAATACTGCACAAAATATGAAGTATGCTTATGGTGACATGCATAATTTGGCAGAAAACACTGGTAAATATTTTGGGACCCGTCACTAAGGGGCAAATGCATTTCTCTTAGGTCGAGTATGGAAACAAACAAACTTGCCCTGCAGGTCGAGTTGAATTTTTCAGAATTTGCGAGGTGTGTGGTGAAGCTGTGATTTTAGCTAGGTCTGCAATTTTGGCACTTGATTACATTTTCCCTAGTTCTTGTTATACAGCAATTATTTCAGAACTAAAAATAAGACTGTTTTGTAGACCTGAAAGTACACAAATCGCATGAAAAACCAAGCCGACAATATTTGTTAAGGCCTCCATAGAGAAACATGTTATGCAAAAGGACAATTATTATATTTACCTTTTATTTTCTCCATCATATGATATATGGTATGGTATTTATGTTGCGCATCTACACAAGTGTTTCTGGTTGCCACAAGACTGGAGGGCAACAGAGGAATGACAAGACAAACCACCTTACTAGGCCTTGTGACAGTCAGATAGTGCAAGTGAAAACGAGAAGTGCAGCGAAGAGGGAGCGGGGGAACATGCAGGGACGGTGTAAAGGGGAAGGGCAGTCAAGGCAGCAGGGCTCTGAGTAAGTGCAAGGATGGCAAAGAACTGCACGGGTACAGTCCCAGACCAGGAGTGCTCGCTAGGCCAGGAGGCAGTGCAGGGCGACTGGCCAGGGGCAGGCATGGTACCATGTGTGACTCTGAGGGCAACCACGCAACCAGTCAGGGTGAGCAGACAGATAGATTAGCAGGGGAGAGGGAGAGAGAAGGAAGAGGAGAAAAGGAAGGTCTTGAGCAGCTTTCAGAATTCCAGGTGGTCTGGCTCAAGTCTAAGAGGCACAGGGAGGCAATTCCAGAGGGAGGCATCTGCCGGGGAGCGAGATCTACCCCCTAATCTCTGCTTGGAGAAGCATCTGACCCGCAGAGAGTTGGAGGTAGCTGAGCGGAGGGCTCTAGAAGGAAGGTATTTAGGAAGAGAGAGTTGTATATAGTGAGGACCACTGTCCCAGGAAGCCTTGTGGATGATGCAGAGGGTCCTGAACTTGATCCCAGTGGGGAGATTTCAGAGCTGGGGAGAGGCGGCCCCTGGGCTTGAGGCCAAGGATAAGTCTTGCAGTGCTGTTCTGGATTAGTTGAAGAGGGTGAAGAGTAGAGTTGGGAAAATTGAGAAAGAGGCGGTTGCTGTAGTCCAGCCTGGAGAGAACCAGAATTCTGGAGACAGTGATTTTCTGGGGGAAGGTAATGGAAAGGTGAAATACCTCTGAGGAGGTGCAGCTGGAAGTGGGCCATCTTGTCAAGGTCTGTGATGTGAGAAGGAGAGAGTGGAGTCGAAGATGAAACCAAGATTTTTTGTCTCACAGGAGTGTGAGGGGAGGGGGCCCAAGGAGGGCGGCCAGAGAGAGAGGGAAGGGGAGAGCAGGGGTCTCAATGAGAAGAATGTCTGTAGCCTGAAAGAGAGCTGTGTGTGACCTGCATAACACTGAAAGAGGAGAAAGTAGAGATCAGATGGGCCAAGGGGGCCAGATAGACATTTACGAGCCAGAGTGAGAGGATAGAGCCATGGAGAAGAATGCATGTGGAAAGAGAGGTGATGGAGAGAAAGGACCCTATTTGGACATGGGAGGGTTGGTCCAAGAGAAAGGAAGTCAGCCACACCAGAGCCTGACCCGTGATGCCAAGGTTCACGCTGAGACGATTGATCAGGGTGGCGTGATTGACTGTGTCGAAGGCAGAGGAAAGGTCAAGGAAGATGAGGACAGTGTGAGAGCTGGAGTCAAGGTTAGAGAGCAGATCTTCGCGGATGTTCAGAAGAGCAGTTTCCTTGACTCTCGCCGCTCTGAAGCCAGACTGATGGTCACGGAGATAACCAGCAAATTCAGTTTGAAGATTTAGCTGGGAGATGGCCAGCTTCTCCAGGAGCTTTCCCAGGAAAGGAGTGATGGAGATCGGGCGATAGTTAGCCGGACAGGAAGGATCGGCAGAAGGCTTTTTTTAGGGGAGGGTGCTTAAGTGAGTGCTTGAGGAAAGAGGGAAAAGATCCAGTGGCAAAGGTATGATTGCAGAAATCGGCCAAGGCTGTAGCAAGGGAAACACTGTGGTCCTTAATGGTTCTGGAGGAGCAGCGGGGTGCCTTTTTAGATGAAACTTTCATAGTCTCGGGAGGATAGCTCAAGGGCAACGTGCTCGCCTTGGAAGCAACACGACACAGGTTCGATCCCCAGGTACACGCTTAGAAACCTCTGGGTATTTAGCACGTTATAAATAACCTATCGTATATAGGAGGAGGAGGGGAGGCCTGATGGTGCCTGAGAGAGGTGAATGGAGAAAGTTGAGAAGAAGAAAGCAAGGACAGGATGTCCTGGGTTTTAGTGGTGAAATGAAAAGCCAGGGCCGTACAGAGGGTCTGGGAAGGCACAGTAGAGGGAGAGACTTCAGCCTGATTGGCCAGCTACTTGCAGATTTTGAAAAGTTTGGCCTTGCTGTTAGAGGCCGCAGAGAAGCAGGCTTGAATGTGGACCCTCTTTTTCGTGACGATGGAGAATCTGTATTGCCTTTGGAGCAGGCGGCAAGCCAGTTTGTCAGGGGATGTGCCCGAAGCCCTCCACTCGGCTGCTCTGCACAGGTCGGAGTCATACCAAGAGTTGCACTTCGTGGCAGGTTTTTCAGACGGATCCTCATGACAGGGGCAAGGATATCAAGAGTGTTGGAGATAGAGAGATGACGGTTGGTGTGGGCTGTGTCAGAGTGGGAGTCAGCTGCAGGGGTTGTGTAGGGGAGGAGAGAAAGTGGAGGCAAAATCAGCAACTGACACTTGCTTCATAGGTCGAATGACTGCAAAGGAAGGTGGAAGTGCTGGGGACGGTTTTGCCAGGTGGACAGGCAGTTTCAGGTGAGAAGAAAGCAGAACGTGATCAGGCAAAGAGAGTGGAGTAGTGAGAGGGTTATAGAGGGAGATTGTCTGAGGAGATGAGAACATCTAAGGTGTGTCCGGCTGAGTGTGTCGGACCAGAGAGAAGAATAGAAAGGGAGAGAGAGTTGCATAGGTTGTGGAAACGGCCAGAAGCACTGTCAGAGGAGTCGAAGTGGATGTTTAAGTCCCCGAGTAAGAGAAGCTGAGTGGTAGAGACGAGAAGAGAGGAGGTGAGATCGGCTCATTCAGAGAGGAAGAGGGGCGACATGGCGGCCTGTAAATGGTGGCCAAAGTCAGAGAGAGGCCCGGAGAAACAGAGAGCCTGCAGACCAGGCATTCAAAGGAGGAGGCCTGAGTGGGAATGATGGAGGCAGGGACCCACTCAGGAAAGATCTGGGCCACTCCACCACCGGACCAATTGGTCCTGGGCTTGGAGAGCTTCTTGTAGCCCTCAGGGTGGAGAGTGTCAAAACCTGTGACAGAGCAAGCCGTGAAACCATGTCTCGGTGAGAGCGAGAACATCCAGGTACAGGTCTTCCACGAGGTGGCAGGTGTCAGAGGAGTGTTTGACAGCGGAGCGAGAGTTGTAAGTAGCTATGTGGAGCAGGTTGCCACTTTTGAAAGTCTTCCGGGGAGCGGTACAGGAGAGAGGTACACCCAGTGGAAGAGGCAGAGGGCCCCGAGAGGGGCACGGGTAGAAGGAAGAAGCATAGGGCCCAGAGAGGATGAAGAGCGGGGAGCCGTAGAGGAGGTGGTGGAGGGGAGTGGCAGAGGAGGTAGGTGGCTGAGGAGCCAGAGAGGAGGAGGAGGAGGACCTCCCATCTTGCGCCACCATTAATGGGTGAGAAGGAAAAAGGAGAGAGAACTACGACAATATGTAGAGTCCATAGTTCGGGAGTGGGAACGACGAAGAGGATGTCAGTGAGAGTCTGTCTAGAGGATGCACTGATGTAGGTATCCGCGATGGGAAGGCCTGGATTGGAGACCAGGATATCCTTCTTGAAATTCTTGCTTCCAGATTTAGTGAGAGGGGTAGGTTAGGTGATAGAAAAGCAGTTTGGGAAGATGTGGGAGACCGAGAGCACCATAGAGGGGTGGAGGGAGAAAGAAAGGGGAAGAGCATGAGGCCAGGGGGCAGAGAAGAAACGCAGCACAGAACAATGCACAATGCAAACACACACAGATTCGACTTCCCTAGAAAGAGGGAAAAAGCCTAGTTTTTAAACACAACAGCAATGGGAAAAACCTGATTTGACTTTTCTAGAAAGAGGCAAAAATCCAGTTTTTAAACACAACAGCGATGCAAAACACCCAGATTTGACTTTTCTAGAAAGAGGAAAAAAGCCTAGTTTTTAAACACAACAGCAATGCAAAAACACCCAGATTCGACTTTCCTAGAAAGATGGAAAAGCCCCATGTTTAAACGATGGTTCACCTAATGTCAGATATGATAACACACAACTGTGATGTTTAACAGCCTGTTAAAATTACCAAATAGAAGTAATAAGAGAGGAGGGACAGTTTGATAGGTAGCAGTAATGGCTGGTCCCTCTACGCGCACCTATTTTACCTTGACAGTCGCTGCTGATTGACGGCTTCACTGCATGATCCCACGGTGAACACCAGTAAACACCTTCTCGAGCTGCAACTGTGGGAGCTGCCCTTTGCCTCGGGTCCCTTCGCCAGAGGGGGCTGCAACGGACAGTGGGGCTGCCCTAAAGTCAAGAATTAAGGAGGTCAACAGAGCCAATAATGGTTCGGGGGTCGGGTGCTGGGAGGTGGGCCGGGGAGGAGGGAAGGGAAGAAGGGCTCTCCTGAAAGCATCTGCCCGTGGAACTCTGCACATGGCAAAAGGTTAACAATAAAAATCACCAATACAGATTAAAATCTTGGCGGGAGCCAGAATGCAGGGAATTTGACACACGCCCCTTGAGGCAGGCCACAGTAAGAATGCGCACCAAGTCCTCGGTGCAAGTTACAAGCACCAGATCCCAAGAGAGAGGGCAAAGAGCCAATTATGGGTCTGGGGAGAGCTGGGAGACGGGCCGGGCAGGAGAGAAGGGAAGAAAGGCTCTCCTGAAGGCAACTGCCCAGGGAACGCCAAACATGGCAAAAGGTTAATAGTACATTCACCAATACAGATTAAAGGCTTGTCATAAGTGGAAGTATTCAAGAACCATAATACTAATCCATGTTAGCCTAATAGTTTATATCTAGTTTTTACTATTGTATGAGTACACCTAGCAAATAAGACTGTGTGATAAGGTTGCCTGCTTTTAGTTTTTCACACATACTTGCAGGATGTTAATCATGATGCAAAGAGCATTTGAAATTGAAGAAAATAAACAAACCTTGTGTCTAATGAACATGCCTGAAAATAAGTTTTCCAGAGCCTTTTGACATTTGGTCAGCTCTCTCTTGTCTACTAGCCCCTCTATTCAAATCGCCTGCATGAAAAGAAAGTAGGTAATCAATGCTACCAGAATTAGTGAACACAAATGTTTTCACTGAAGACCGCACAGTACTATAAAGTGAGAAAAGATCCTCTGTCCAGACGGTCTCACTGTGATGAAGCCAGCATATGTGCTAATGACACCTGAGCTCCACTGCTTAAAATCAACTACCTAATCACCTCTCCCACTATCACGTTATGCACTTAATTTTGTGTGGCTGGACGGTTTTTACACAAAGCACTTTCAGATGCAGATACATTGTTTTGTTGCACATTAGGTTTTACTATCACCAACATTTATATAATTATGTTTCTCTACCTTAGAGAGGAAAGCAAATCTGACTTGCTGGGTTTTGGAAACGTGATCTGGTAAATGAACACAGATCTTTGCAAACATTGCTTAACACACTGAGCTCTCCCCTGAACCATTCAGGCACTTCAGCCCATCAATATGCATTTCAATGTTTGGTATCGCACCAGATTAAAATATTCCCTATAGAAAGGCGAAAACACTGCACAATTTGTGCTGCATTGAAAGGACAAACTGTATGTGCTTCAGTAAAACAGAACACATTATAGGGTTAATTGATTAAATTGGACCTTAACAGTCAACAGCCAGCTAACATGAGCCCATGTATTTGCACTGACCTCTTTGTAACAGGCAGTGAAGTGGAGGTGCAGAGCACACACCTCCTTAGCCCTTCCATAACGATGTTGCTGCAGTATTGTGTTCACACTAGACAGTAATATTTATAACAGGTATAACAGGTGTGTTTGGAACGTTGAAAATGATTTTTGTAAATTGGTATTTAAAGAAATGTTTCAAATAATATAATGAATGGTTATTTGTGTTGCGCTATATTTCAGTGCCTTTTCAAGGATATTTTGTCTAAAATACTGTACCCAATATTCCCTTTGCTGTGATACAATACCCACAATATAATAGTCACCTGCTGCACTTTTTTCTTTTTTTCGCATCAATAACGACAGTTCACCTAAAAGAGAAATAACTGTATCTCTTTATGTGCTTAACAGTGTGGTGCTAGAGGCAAAACACACTGCCCATTGAGGTTTAGCAATACCCAACATGGATTGGGACCCAGTGCGAAGGACTACACATAAAGCATTCAGTTCAACCTTTTTCCCTCTGCCTGCCTGCTTCCTTCACAAAAGTGCTCTTCTTCTGTCATACCAGATCGACAATGTGAACAAAGGCAGGCTGACCCAAAGCAGAGGTGATTGTCTTGTATCTTTCCTCACCCAACCACACAAGTTGCAAACATTAATCATTTTCATGTCCATCGATTTAATAAACGGTCTAACCGTTGATACCCCTATTGATTTCTTTGCTGCATCTGCCTTATTCGATAAACGCCTGTAGATTTCACTGGTGCAATTGGGCCCAGTGGTAATCCCTTCTGACCTATTTTCTTCATTTGGGAACTCTTAACTATATATACTAACTTCTTTCAAGTGATCCTTACCAAATAGCCCAGAAGGTCTTGTTACCCCTTTCCCTGGGTGAGCAATGTAACTCACCCCCCATTCTACGTGTTTGCCTCCTGTGATATTTTGCCACTTCTTTCCTCTAGCTTCCTTTATTTACTCTAATATTACCTACCTTAAAGACCTCCAGTCCAAAAGCTTGCAGAAAAGGTTCCTCCAGCCACTCGTTACATAACACGATTAAGCTCTCTTCTGCAGTAATTCAGTGGAAAAACATGCAATGGTGTTACACTGATCCTGTGAGATTATGCATCATCATGCTCACCACCCAGAGTGAAGTAGTGGAACACTTAAGTACATCAGAGAAACTCCCTAAAAAGGGAAAACTCGTTTTTTGCGCAAATTGCATGCACTTGATCTAGGTGAATAATTGCTTCCTTTAAAACACTTCTATACACCTTTCAACCTGACCATGGACCTCTTATCCGTTTCTCACTTAGTCTTCCATACCGCAAGCCACACTTGGCAAGCCTCCACCCTTTAAGGCTATTCCTGGAAACCCTGTATTAATACCCATGCAATGAAACATGCATCCTTCTAATGGATTGTGTCCTCCCACGAATTGCTAATTTTCCTGCTTTGCAGAACTCTCGGAAACATTTTCTCCCAGAAGGGGGTGATGTGAGACCCAACATCGATGATCCTCGAGTCATTGGCTTCGAGACAGGACACGACATTGGTACAAATAGTGTCCACAGCGCCCCATCACCTCAGTTCCTTTTCTGCGCATACCCAGCACGCTATTGTGTAACCGTTTGATGCCTCAGAGAATTTTCAGTGACACGCTTAAAAAAAAAAGTGTATTTCTTGTTTTCATCAATCATGTGGACCCCGAAGCCTTCGAATTTCAAGAAGTGTTGTGATTGCGGCACTGAAATGTCACTAACTGATCCATACATAATTTGTCTGTGGTGTCGACTCTGTAGTGGCAGATTGTGGCTCATGTCAAAACATGTCGCCAAAAGCCTAAAAGGAGAGAGCATCCAAATTGACCCTAGGTCGTTTGATGTCAAAGCCACCTAGTTCAATGCTGTCGAAGCGGAAATCCAACAAGGGCAAACGCTCTGCAGTCGAGAAATCACTAAAAGAGGGAGAATAAACTGTAAAGAAAGCACTTTGAGGAGAGACTCCCGATATTTGCCTTGTGACTAATCCAAGAAGAAGGGCAGCAAAAGTGGAAAGAGTTCTGTGAAAAAATGATGGTCTTCGAGAAAGCAGGTCCGTCTGTTTCCACCAGTCAAGCCCACCACGCCCGAAAAAGCTGTCAGGATCTAAAATCACCAACCGCCTTGTGCGCCTAAGAACCCGGGAGCGGTACAAGCCTCGACAAAAATTCGAGAACTGTCAACTCCACTGATGGCCTTGTCAGCTGGCATGTTCTTCGACACCTCGTCTGCTCCGCTGGTGTCGGCCTGGAAAGGCCTCTCAGCGTCGATGGTCTAAGAACTGTCGACTTGGAGGTTTAGTCTGGACTGACACAAGGACACACTCGGTACCTCATCCTGGACAAAAACCAGATTGGAAAGGGTCAAGAACATCAGATGCCTCGAGATAGGGGTGAAATCAAAGCCTCCAATACTTTCAGGAAAAAAAGGGAGAATAGAAATGGGACGGTAGCTGGCCAGAAGCGAGGGGTTCAAGATGGGCTTTACATAAAGGGATAACATTAGCATGTTTCAATTTAGCAAGTATATGCCCGGACTGACATGGCATATTGATGGCTTGAGCGATTAGAGAGAGAAAACCAGGAGAAACATTGTTAATAATAGCAAGAGGAATGGGGTCAGAGGGAGCCGCAGATTTCAGCTGCATAATGGCCTTACTGACCGCCTCAAGGTTCATCATTGATAGGGATGGTGGATGGACACAAATGACAAGCCGGACCGGCTGAGCTAATGTTGTCGCCAATAGTCTAAATCCTAGTAACAAAGAAACGAGAAATAGATTCACACAGTTCTTGGGTTGGTGTAAGTGATGTTGTGCGCTCAGAAGCAGATGACCGAGAACTAACCACAGAGAAAAGTTCCCTTGATTGTTTGAGAGTCTGATAATTTTTTTTAGTAAAGAACTGCTGCTCAGCTTCTTTAATTAAGGTGTGGTAGCTACTAGCACAGTGCCTATAGGCTAGCCTCTCTGCGGATCCATAGGCACGCCTCCACCAGCGTTCAGCCTGGTGAATCTTGTGGCGGGCGGCTCGAAGGTCTGATGAAAACCAGGGTTCAGACGGACGGGGGCGCTGACTGACCAGTTTAGCAGATGCTACAAGGTCAGCAGCTGTCCTAAAGGATTCAGTAAGAACCTCCAAGTCCTTAAGAGGTGCATGGCCAGAATTCCAATTGATTTGGGCTATCAGCAAGCCGAGGACAGCCTGGTGCCAGTTACAGCGTATAATTTGCAGAAGGTTAGGTCTTTGACACAGCCCTGGCATGCTGAGATTAAAAGTCACTAAAAAGAGATAGACCACAAAATTGGTTCAACTATAACATTGAAAGGGAAAGGATCCTTGGCAAACACCAGGTAGAGGGTAGAGTGTGTTGCCAATATTATGCGTAGGTTGAGTCACAATTTGCCGAAAGCCAACATCTGCAAGGCTGAATAGGAGCACTCCAAAGCATATTCAGTGCTGGTAATTCATTTCTCTCAGTAGATTGTAACTATATCAATCAGGCTAAAGCCTGCGTTATTCTTTACAAATATTGTTATTGATAGCATTATAGCGACGGCCGTGGAGCATTTTTAGGACCAAAATGTATTTTTGGTGTGATTCAACCTCATATCCAATGTAGGGGTAAGTATACACTCTTTGCATACTTCCTCTGGTAGTCTCAATCCTCACTTTATCCTTCCTAACTTTACCAAAACACACACATTTGGATTTGTCTAGATTAAGAACCAAATTATTGGATTTTGCATATTCAATCACTGTATGTGCACTTCGGCACTACCTATGTTGGTATATGTAGAAGATTGCCAGGTTGTCCGCATACACAAGATATAGGATTTTCAAATCCCCCAACTTTGGCAGAAAAAAGGGGGAGTATTTGATAATGATTTGCCAATTTCAGACGTAAACAAATTTTAAAAAGCAGGGGGCAATATGCACCCGTGCTTAACTCCCTTAGTGATAGAAATAGGAGCAGATTATTCCCCGGCACTGTTCAACTTTACACGTGCAGTGTTATTTTCGTACAACTGCTGACAAGCAACAAGGAGATCTTTAGGCATTTTCTGATGTTTCCGAATAACAAAAAATCTATTGTGTCGAAGGAGGAAGCGAAATCCACAAGTACGTATAGAGGTAAGGCTAATTTTACTTCTGTTTGCCTAATAAGGGAATTAAGAATGAACACATCGTAAATTGCAGACAGGCCCTTCCAGGAAACCGTTTGGAAACAACTTAAAATGTGATGGTCACATATCCTCTTCTCAATAAGCAGTAATAAGCATTTAGCAAAAATGTTACCAGGACTGTCTAACAAAGACAGTGGGCCTCATTCCGAGATTGGAGGTAGCCATGGTGCTATTTGCGCCATGGCTGCCTCCAATACCGGGTCCGACACGGTCTGGTTCAATGGGGACTTACAGGTGCATTCCGACCCTGGAGGGACGGGTAAGTCCCCATTGAACCAACCATTCCCCATTCCCATTTGAGCCCCCATAGGGTACCGTTATTAGCGCCCTGGTCCCTTAGCGGGACCCGTAAAGGACGTGTGGTCAGACCACATCTTCTTTGAGGCTCCCGCTAAGGGACCTCGGAAATGGGCGGTAAGGGATTACCAGCACCAGTCTCCTTACCGGTGCCCGGTATCCCTTACCGCCCAACTTGTAATGACCCCCTGTAACTTGTAGTTTGAGGGATTGTCTATTTTGCCACACTTCAATATGGGTATGAAATGTGATTGTTTCCATGAGTCAGGAATTTGGCCAAAATCGGTAATTTGTTTAAAGAGTGTTAACTATATATCAGCCCAAAGACCCGGATTGGCTCTCATGACCATGTTAGAGACACCATCTGGGCCTGGCGCTCTAGATTTTTAAAGAATTTTTATGATGTTAACTAAATTCTCCTCATCAAAGTCAGATTTAATTTGGATTGATGAACTAAAATGGAAGATGGTTTGGCACTAGATTTGTTACTCAAGTATGAGTTCCAAGTTGTGGATGTAATGGGATTAGCCTTTAAGGACTGTGGCCGACTGGCCGACTGTTAGCGCTGTTAAATATGTGCCACATCTGTTTGATGTCGTGCTTACGAATAACATCATATAGTGCCCTCCAGGCGCTAGTGCAACTTGAAAGATGGTACCATTTCAGCCACGTTCTCTATAGATTTATTTGCTTTCTGGTTAATTTGAATTTAGCTGGAAAATCAATGTGGTAATATTTGATCGTTCTAATCTCCTGCCTCAAAATATGTTTTTCTTGTATGTTTATCGTAGGGATGAGCATGTTTATACCCCAGACGAACAGCAATACCCGGCCTTCTATTCACGAAATGAGTAGTTATGGTGCTAATCCAATCTATTATTTGGTTCGAAGAAGTGTAGTTCATATAAACGTCATCTAGGCAACCCATATATTTACTAATTGCCTTCGATTCTGGGAATTATTCAGATTTCTCCAGCATGGGGTCTGGCATGGATTCACATGCTCATGAATATTCCCCGTCATCAGGCTGGGAATCCTCGGTAAAGAAAAAACCAGTATCAGTTTCGTTTCTGATCTGTCTTTCGTAGTAATAACCAATCACTGATCTCTGCGTCATACTGACCACAGCCAATGACTGCCCTCTACCTAAGCCCCGCCTCTGGCAGCCATCTTCAGATTTTTACCGCACGTTCATGTGTTGGGATCCTCGTGCTATTGCTCTCGAGCGTTAGCGCTATTTTTTCACGTTTTTTCTCAAAAACTTCGTTTTTTCGGTCAAAAGAGCCTCAAGCTCCACCGACTCTCTATCCGATCAACGGGGACCCGTGTCGGATTCGTCTGCGCCCCTCAAGGGTGAAGATTTCGTCGAGCTGCGCTTTTGGAGGACTCCAGAAGTTTCTCAGGCCCGGTCATGGCCCAGGAGAAGGGAAGCTCGACGCCCGGAAAGCTGTTCAGGGTCTGCCCTGGATGCCAGCTGCAGAACGTCTTCAAGGAGGACGAACACTCTTTTTGTCTCTACTGCCTACATGAGGACAAGACGCACGTGGAGAAGGACTGTGCATTTTGCGGCAACATGTCGGAGCGGACCATGAAGGACCGCCATCAACGTCTCGTCAACTGGCTAGAAGGGAAGAGCCCGTCCGGCGAGAAGAAGAAGAAAGAAGAAATCCGAGCGGTCTTCTAAGACCTTTGAGGATGCCCCAGCGACGGGGGTCCAACATAAGGCCAAGCACGCGAGTCCGTTGGCACCGGGAGCGCCGAACGGTCGGGCTCTACGGGCGCCAGGCAGGGCGCACCCTCCCCGGCACCATCAACCACGAGCCAACGCTCTGGGTCGGGTAAGAGGAAGGCCGAGCACCCGGCGAAGCTCCTGGAGAGGCCCCGGTCGAGCTCGAAGGCGGAGGGGGAGCGAGGCGGTGTCCCCCCCCTCAAGGATAAGGCGGTGAGCGCACCTAAGGTGGTGAAGGCCTTAATCCATCCGGCCAAGCCCTCTATCGAAACTGTCGCGGCGGCCCTGGCTCAGCCTGTGCAGGCTACACCAGTGGTGGCGACCTCGGGGCTCAGAGTCTCCCTGCCACCTCGGAGGGAGTCCTCTTTTGTGCCCATCGATAGGACCCCCGTGAAATCCCCCGAGGGGAAGAGAAAGGGGGGGCAGGGCGTCGTCGTAGATTCGGCTTCAACCTCGGAGGAGGAATTGGTCGAGGTCTTAAGCCACGGCCTCGGCGTGGAAGAAGACCGGCCCGTCGGGATGGATCCCGACGCAGGTGTCGTCGAGGGTACCGACGGGGCCCCTGATCGCCCGTCGGATTCCCCTCTGCCAGCACCGCAAGACAACTCGGCGGCCATTTTGTTGGCTATACAGTCCTTATGCTCAGAGATAAGGACGAGACTACCGTTGCCGACGGAGGAACCTCTCCCGTCGGGGGACCCAGAACCGGGACCTTCTGGTGTTCCCCCTACTAAGAAAAGAAGGATCCACCCTCCACCTCCTTTTCAGCCGTCGCGCCCCGTCCAGCCCTCCTCCCCGTCCACCCGAGGGGATGATACGGGGACTGACACGGCAGCGACGGGTACGGACGACGAGGTATACGAGGATGTACCGTCGTCGCCTCCCACCAGGGCTTCTCCGCCCGACGAGATTGGATCGTTCCACTCCATGATCACCAGGGCATCCGAGCTTTTCCAACTCTGCCCTGAGGAGAAGAAGAAGGAAGGTTTCCTTTATCAGCGGCGCGAGGCCAAGAGGAAGACGGTCCTCTCAGTGCCTCTATTGGACGACATTTGGGATGAGGGCCTCACCCTCCTCAAGAACCCTTCCACGACGCCAGCTAGAAGAGACCGGTACGAGAAGAAGTACCGGGTCCCGGACACGGCCCCCCTGTGCCTCCGGGCGCAGCCTACCCCGGACTCCGTCGTCTCCGCGGCGGCCAGGAAGAAAGCGGGGGGAGGTGCGGCCTCCACATCGACTTCCCCACCGGACGGTGAGGGAAAGAAATTGGACGCTATGGGACGCAGAGTCATCTTGTCGGCAGCGACGACGATTAAAGCGGCCAACGCCTTGGCTATCGTGGCCCGCTACGACAGGGAGCTCTGGTACAAACTGGCTCCCCTGCTGGACTTCCTGCCGGACGACAAGAGGACAGAGGCCCTGGAGATCCTGCAGGAAGGTGAGGTGGCTTCGGACCACGCCATTACCGTTGCGACGGACATCGCCGACACTGGGTTCCGCCAGTTGGGCAACGGCGTTTGCCTTAGGCGGCGTGGATGGCTCAAGGCTACGGACTTCCGTCAAGACGTTCAGACCAGAGTCCTGGACAATGCCCTTCGATGGGAACAACCTTTTTGGGAAAACAGTGGACGATTCCCTTCAGGCCATTAAAGCGGACACTGAGACGGCCCGGGCCCTGGGAGTTCTGCAACAACGACGGACGCCCTTTCGGAGCAGCGGAGGCAAGGGCGCCTCCAAAGGTTCCGGCGGCGGTTTCTCCACCTACCGTCAAGCGGCCCGCTCGTCGTCTCAGGAGGCCTACAGAGGACGAGGCAAGTCTGGCGGACCCCGCCGTCGTCGCCAAGGAGGTCAAGGCGGCAAAGCCTCGTCGAAGCAGGATTGAACCGGCCGTGGGGTCGGGCCCCCACCGAAGCACCCCGGTGGGAGGCCGGCTGGCGAGCTTCGTCAGCGTGTGGGAGTCCATCTCCACCGATCCTTGGGTGCTGGACGCCTTGGCCCGGGGCCACGCGCTCGAGTTCCAGAGAAGGTGCCCGCGCGTCCCCCCCCGTGGCCAGGAAAGAACTTCACGTCCCTCAACTTCTCCTGGAGGTAAAAGCGATGCTCAGGAAGGGCGCCATCGAACTCGTCCCAAAGAGGCTTCGGGGCTCCGGAGTTTACTCGAGATACTTCCTCGTGAAGAAGAAGACGGGGGGATGGCGCCCCATCCTGGACCTGCGACGTCTGAACAAGTTCATCAAGGCGCAGAAGTTCCGGATGGTCACCCTCCAGCACGTCCTGGGTCAGCTGGAGGAAGGAGACTTCCTGTCGTCGTTGGATTTGGAGGATGCCTACTTCCCTATTCCCATCCTAAAGGGGCACCGAAAATTCCTCAGGTTTGTGGTCCAAGGGCGTCATTACCAGTTCAAAGCCCTCCCCTTCGGACTACGGTCGGCACCCAGGGTATTCACCAAGTGCCTCGCACCGGTGGCGGCGCAGCTGCGCCGCGAGGGGGTCCACGTCTACCCCTACCTGGACGACTGGCTCATCCGAGCCAAGACGAGGGAGCTCGCCGTGGTTCGCACGGCAAGGACCGTCCAACTTCTCACGGACCTGGGATTCTCCGTGAACTACGCCAAATCCCACCTGGTACCCGCGCAAGACGCTCTGTTTCTGGGAGCGAGGCTCAACACAGTGTCCCTTCTGGCCTCCCCGTCGGAGGAGAGGACCAGGACCATCCTGGGCAAGGTGCAGCGGATGTTGGTGGCCGACGCGGCCAAGGTGAGGTCCATCAAGTCCCTCCTCGGAATGATGTCTTCCTGCATCTACCTCATTCCCATGTGCAGGCTCCGGATGCGCCCGTTGCAGGAGTTCCTGGACGCGCGCTGGATCCAAACGACGGGCAGCTTCGAGGAAAGGATCACACTCAACGAGAGTTTCCGACGAGCGATCCGGTGGTGGGGCACCCGCGCGCATCTGACGGCGGGCTTGGACTTCCAGACCCCAGCCCACCAGGAGACAGTGACCATGGATGCCTCCCTGGAAGGGTGGGGGAGCGCACACCGAAAATCTGCACGCAAGAGGCCTTTGGCTCCCGACGGAGAAATCCCTACATATCAACGTCCTGGAGCTCCGTGCAGTGTTTTGGGCCCTCAGGTCCTTCCTTCCGTCCCTCAAGGGCAAGGTGGTGAGGATCTTCACCGACAACACCACCACCATGTTTTACATCAGGAAACAGGGCGGAACCAGGTCCCCAGCACTGTCCAAGGAGGCGCAGGACATGTGGCATTGGGCCATCGCCCAAAGGATATTTCTGGTGCCGTTTCATCTGGCAGGGATAAAAAACACCATCGCCGACTCACTCAGCAGGGAGCTGCGCTCGTGCCACGAGTGGGAGCTACGGCAGGATCTAGTGGATCGCCTCTTCCGACGGTGGGGCACACCCCAGATCGACCTGTTCGCGACGGCGACGAACTCCAAGTGCCGGAGGTTCGCCAGCAGGTTTCCCCAGGCGAGAAGCATGGGCGATGCTTTCTCGTTCCCCTGGGAGGGCCTGTTCCTCTACGCGTTCCCTCCTTTGCCACTGCTAATCCGGCTCGTCAACCAGCTCAAGAGGTCACGGTGCAGGATGATCCTCGTCGCACCTGCGTGGCCGAGGCAGATATGGTTCCTGGACCTTCTGGACTTGTCAGCGTCCCCGCCAATCAAGCTGCCGGTGGACGCGGATCTACTCTCCAGAGAAGGAGGCGCCATCCTCCACCACGACCCGAAATCGCTGAACTTGCAGGCCTGGCTCCTGCAGCGCTAGAGTTTGGAGGATACGACATACCGGCCGACTGCAGAGAGGTTCTTGCAAAGGCCAGGGCGTCCTCGACTCTTAAATGCTACGGACACAAATGGAAGAGGTTCTCTGTCTGGTGCCACGCACAGAAGATTAACCCTCTACGGATTACGGCCCCCCAAGTACTGCCGTACCTGCGGACACTGGCCAAAGCTGGACTGGCACACGCGTCCATCAAGATTCATCTTGCTGCGATCTCCCGATACACCAGAACCACGGGGCGGACGTCCTTGTGGTCTCATCGTCTGGTGAAAGAGTTCATGAAGGGACTGTTCAGATCGTTCCCGTCGGTGAAGGCTCCGGCCCCGGCGTGGGAGCTCAACGTGGTGCTGACCAAGCTCATGGGACCTCCGTTCGAGCCTCTGCACTCAGCTCCGTTGAAATTTCTGTCGTGGAAAACAGCGTTTCTTGTGGCCATCACCTCCGCACGACGAGTGGGAGAGATCCAGGCCCTTTCCTGCAAGGCCCCGTACTTGACTTTTCACGACACGAGGGTAGTGCTCAGGACGCACCCCTCCTTCATGCCCAAGGTACCGTCGGACTTCCATCTCAACGAACCCTTGGTGTTGCCTGTGTTCTTCCCGTCGCCTTCGTCGCCGGCTGAGAGGACTTTGCACTCGCTGGATGTGGCTAGAGCGCTGAAGTTCTACGTGGACCGCACAAAGTGTTTTCGGAAGACGTCACAACTCTTTGTGAACTTTGGACCTGTCAATCAGGGGAAGGCTCTCTCGAAGGCTTCCATTTCCAGATGGCTCTCCGGCTGTATCATGTACTGTCACCGGTTGGCAAACCGACCGCTGCCTGGCCGTCCGAGAGCCCATTCCACCAGAGCGATCGCAGCTACCACGGCGTTCCTATCTGGTGTGCCCCTGCTGGACATATGCAGGGCTGCTACGTGGAGGTCGACGCACACCTTCACGAAATTCTACTGCGTCGACCGGGATTCCAGGGAGGAGTCCAGGGTCGGCCAAGCAGTGCTGCGCAACCTGTTCGCCTGAGGTGAGCCTGGTGAGGAGGTAAGATGCTTAATGTTGAGTTTGATGTGATGCTTAATGTTGAGCCTTTGCCACCTCCCGTGGTTGTGCATGTGTGTACTGCTATGTATTCTTTATTCATGAGCATGTGAATCCATGCCAGACCCCATGCTGGAGAAGGAACAAGTTACTTACCTGTAACTGTTGTTCTCCAGCGTGGGTCTGGCATGGATTCACATGCGAACCCTCCCGCCTACCCCTCTGCGGCTCTTCACTTGGTCATACTGCCACTTCACGTGCTTCCAAACCTGAAGATGGCTGCCAGAGGCGGGGCTTAGGTAGAGGGCAGTCATTGGCTGTGGTCAGTATGACGCAGAGATCAGTGATTGGTTATTACTACGAAAGACAGATCAGAAACGAAACTGATACTGTTTTTTTCTTTACCGAGGATTCCCAGCCTGACGACGGGGAATATTCATGAGCATGTGAATCCATGCCAGACCCATGCTGGAGAACAACAGTTACAGGTAAGTAACCTGTTCCTTACATCTCCCACTCTATCCTGAGTATAGCCTCACTTGCTGAAGCTCTATCTTGAGTTCCAAAATAGCATGATCACTAAAGGTGGTATACTATACTGACATTTCTTCAGTTATATTACAGATATTTACACTGCCAAAAAAGTAGTCAGTGGTGGACTGGCTAACACCATTAGACCACGTTTTGGCTGCAGCAGTATCTCCATTGATGGAACCATTAATCCTTTCCAGCCCCAAATTGAGACAAAATACAGACCTTGAGCATACTGTTCTAATTAGTTTGTGGCGATTTTATCCGCTTGATATCACTGAGACAACCACCTTTTCATTTACTGCACAATCAATACAGGAGAAATTAAAATCACTACTCATATAAATGTAAAACCAGTATATTTTGACCATTGTGCAGCTCTACATCTACCAGTAAATAACAAGGGTTGTCATCTGGAGTGACAATTTGTCTTGCCCAAAGGGTATTTGAGCACAGGGTCAGTAGACTGCCAAAGGGGAAACCTTTACTCCCTTTTCTAGCACAATTAGCAAAGCTAGTGTACCCATCAAACACGCCCCACCCCTCCATTAACCACGTTTCCTGGATAATAATATATCCGAATCGTTAAGGTCATTATAGGAATCTCTTTCTAAAAATAAGTGGCTATGGCCTTATAGGAACGTTGGCTAGACACTGGTTAAAAGAAAAAGAGCCATACTCCTACGTCCCGTCCCCTTTCCTCCATACTTGTGGGACATCTCTCCGTCCCGTGGGACGGGACCGGAGCACTTTGTAAAAAGCGTCCACATTTTTTTCAAAAATGTGTCCCTGCTCTCTTTCCTGCGCGGGGCCCGGCACGCGGCCGTAACCCCGCCCACCTTGGCTGCGCCGCGGCCATCAGTCCTTTTCTCCGCTCGATCGGGCCGGGCGCACTTGCATCCTCGGAAGATTTTCTTCCCTTTTTTCCTCTCTGGCTCTCGCTGGCGTTCGTTTACTAGTCTGTCTTTCAAATTAGACTTTCCAGATTGTTCATCGTGTCAGCGTCGCTTCGCGAGGGAGGATCCCCATCCTCTTTGTTTAGAGTGTTTGGGTCCGGAACACCTTTGGGACTCCTGTTTTTACTGTGACTCCCTTTCGGTCCGGGCACTTCAATGTCAGTTGGAGCGGTGGGAGGAGGTGTTTTCCGACGAACTCCTCCTTCGCATTTTCAGGCATTCATCGACGAGAAGAAAAAACGCCCGGTAAATTCTTTACTTTTCAGAGCACCCCGACCGGGGGATACCTTCCCGGGTTCCTCTTGGTCCGGGAGGGGCGTTGATCGCTCTGTTACCGGGGTTCGCCCTGAGATGCCTGTTGGGCCTAATAATTCGACCAGAGTTTTCTTCGAGGGTCTCCGTAATGGGCCTGTGTACACCGGAGTACGCTCCGAGGCCCCTCCTGTGGGGGCTGTTTGTAGACCCAGTTCTACTGAGTCATGGGGTAGCGGAGTTCGCTCTGAGGCCTCTCTGTCGGCAACCTTCAAAAACAAAACCGGGGTGCGCCCCGAGGCCTTGGCTGGGCTTGTAGTTACCGAACAAATGTTCGAGGCCCGCGCAGAAAAGGCTGTTACCGGGCCTGGGTCCGAGGTCCCTCATACAGAGGCTAAAGCTACCAACAGTTCTGAGAGGCCGGTAAAGGCTGCCTTTGCCTCCAACTACTCTCCTCCTCCCATTCCTGCGGCTGACTCCCACTCTGACACAGCGTTCACTAACCTTAATCTCGCTATCTCCAACACTCTTGATACTCTTGCCCCTGTTATGAGGGTCCAACTGATGCCTTCCAAAAAGTGCAACTCTTGGTACGACTCAGATCTGGCTGCCCTTAAATGCTAATGTAGGGCAGCTGAGTGGAAATGAAACGCGTCGGGGGACCATCTGACAAACTGGCCTGCTCGACTCTGCATCCGCTCCAAGAAAAGAGTCTGCATTCAAGCCTGCATCTCTGCGGCATCAAACAACACGGCCAAACTCTTCAAAGTCTGCGAGGAACTGGCCAATCGTGTAGCAGCCTCTTCTTCTGTTACACCTACCTAGGACCTCTCCTCGGCCCTGGCAGCACACTTCACCCGAAAAAACCCAAGACATCCTTTCCTCCCTTCCCCCCACATCACATACAAACACTGGTGCCTCCCTCGGCCCTTCCTCCACTCCACCTCTTCTCTCTCTCACCCGTCACACCTGATGAGGTCGACAGACAAGTCCGAACTATGAAGACCTCATCCAAACAAGTGGACACTTGCCCCTCTAAAACCATCAAGGACAACATTGACTCCCTCGCCCCAGCCCTGGCTTACCTTTGCAATCTCTCCTTTTCCACTGGAGTTTTCCCAACTGCTCTTAAGCACTCCCTGCTCAAGAAACTCTCTGCTAACCCCTCTATTTCGGCAAACTACCGTCCGATCTTTAGCGCACCGTTCCCGCTCTTGTGGTGACACCAGATCTGTTGAGGGGGCAAAGAAGCAAAGTTCTTCTTTTACCGGCAGTGGCGAGGTCCTTCCTTTGAAGGCTCAGTTGGTGGTTGGTATGTCACAAAAACATTCCAGGCCTCATAGTAGCGGCTCGGCCGAGGTTCCTTATGTTAAGGCTAAGATTAAGACCCCTGATCTATCGACGGTGACCCCTGCCTCACTTCCTCACGTGCCGCAGTTCCCCTCAGATGAGGACAAAATGACGCCCGTTCCGGCCATGAACACGGCGGCCATTTTAGGTGCTACCCCTACAACTACACCATCGGCTTCTGGTGTAGGACTCGGTCTCTTGGGTGAACCTAAGGTCCCTTGTGTGCTTCCTTACCGGCCGGTTTATGATTGGAACGCCCGGATGCCTCTTCCGCACAATGTTTCGTTGCCCGCGGGGGCGGCTCCTTTGATTTTTGTGGATATGTCGGTGGAGGGGCCGGTGTGGCACCCTTCCCCGTTACGTCCCTGGATTTGTCCACCTCATGAGAGGCCTCCTCAGGTCCTGAAACAATCTCCTGAGGATGCCTTTTTCGGTAAATTTCAAGCACTTATGCGCACCGACCCCATGAGGGAATATTTCAAAGGGCTTTTCAAGGAGATATGTCCGCCGGCGCCTCCGGCTCCACCTGTTCCTCCGGTGGTTCCGCTGGCGCCTCCCTTGCCTGTGGTGGCCCCCCCCTGCTCTCCCGCCTTTGCCTCCATTGTCTCCAGTGGACAAGGCAGTGCCTGACACGGCTCAGCAGGATCCTGACCTGTCAGATGACCCTCAAGGCGATCAGGACAACGAGGACCTTCCCCGCTCTATCAGAGCCTTTCATGACTGGGTACTGGACATGATGGGTTTCTTTGATGTTCTGGTGCCAGAGGCACCCGCTCCGCACGAGGGCATGCTTTCTGGGGCGTTCACCCTGTCTCCCTTGGTGCGTACCGGCCTGTTCCTTCAGAAGGATGTTCTGGACAATGTCCGAAGAGTCTGGGAAAAGCCACATTCAGGACTTTTTGTCAATAAAAAGATTGACGCAAGGTACAGGCTGCATTCTTCGGAAGAGGTGGCCCTGTCGTCTTGTCCGCCTCCTTCCTCCATAGTGGTGGCTGCGGCCACTTTGCAGTCCAGGCCTACAGCATCCTCTTCCACGATGGCTACTCAGGTTCTGGGAAAGGAGGACAAGTTCCTCGACTCCCTCGGGAGGAAAATCTTCGCCAACTCGGCCTTGCAGCTCAGGCAGGCCAACGCCGAATTGATATTGGCGGGAGCTAACAAGCGGATGTGGAAAGGTCTGTCGGAGTTTGAGGAGCACATCCCAGTCGAGAAGATGAAAGACTTCAAAGGAGGCCTTTCCGATGCCAGGGTCTTGGCCCAGGATCTCCTGGAGGCTGCTGCTCATCACGTAGACACCTCGGCTCGGGGCCTGATACTTGGGATTGATACCTAACGGCAGGCGTGGCTGCATGCCACAAAATTTTCTAACGAAGAGCAAGACAAGGTGTTGGACCTTCCATTCGATGGTAAGGAGCTTTTTGATTCTTCTACTGATGTAGAGCTCACCAAAAACAAGGATAGCACTCAGACGGCTAAATCATTGTCTGTTCTGGTTAAAGCTCCTTTCAAATCCTAGAGACCTTTGTCGCAAAGTCGACCTTCCTCTGGTTTCAGGGGTTTCCTCGACCGCAAATCCCGCAGAGTGGATACTCCTGCGGGGTATAACCGCCGTAGACAACAGAGTACGCGTTTTTTCTCCCGCTCCTCAGCCGCCTCATCAGGTTCAGGTGGCACCGCCACCGATAAGCCTGCCAAATGAGGGTTTTCCGCGCTCGCACGAGACCCCGGTGGGAGGACGCATTGTGTCTCATTGGGAGACGTGGCAGACCATCACAGGAAGACAGATGGGTCTTGTCAGTCGTTCGAGCGGGCTTCCGCTTACCTTTACCCCCTACCACACCCCTCAACACTTCTTTTCAGCTGTCGGGCTCACCCTCCCTCAAGGCCGAGGTTCAGAAACTTCTGGACCTCAGAGCTGTGGAACCCGTTCCCCTTGGGGAGCGAGGGGAGGGCTTCTACTCCCGGCTGTTTACGGTGCCCAAACCCAACCAGGCTGGCCTGCGCACCATCCTAGACCTTTCCCAGTTCAATCTTTTCCTACCCCAAGAGAAATTCAAGATGAACACGCCCGGCCAGATACCCTCCTCTTTGCAGATGGGCAATTGGCTCAGCGTGGTGGATCTTCAGGATGCGTACATGCATATCCTGATTTGGAATCCACACAGGAGATACCTCCGCTTCTCTTTGGGAGAGGAGCACTTCCAGTTTCGGGTGCTTCCTTTTGGCCTTAGCTCGGCGCTGCGTGTCTTCACGAAAATGATGTTGGTGATTGTGGCCTATCTTCGTCTCCAGGGTATCCATGTGTATCCTTATTTGGACGACTGGCTCTTACGCAGCCCTTGTCCGTTGGCAGCAGCCGGCAACCTCCAGTCTCTCCTTCAGCTCTTGTTCCATCTTGGGCTGTCGGTGAACTGGCGGAAATCCTCCATGACGGTCTCACAGGACCTGATCTTCCTGGGTTTTCGTTGGAACACGATCGACTGCAGAGTATCTGACCGGGGACAGAATGGCAGATCTGTTGGCCACGTGTCAGATGTTTGCTCAGTCGGAGAGCATGTCGGCCTGGTGGTTCCAGAGGCTTCTGGGCCTCATGGCCTCGTGTGTACTGGCTCTTCCTCTTGCTCGTCTCAAAATGAGACGGACCCAGATGGCTCTTCGGAATTCATGGCGTCAGGCAGTGGATCCGGATTCCATGCGGATAATGATTCTGGATTCCATGAGAGTGGACCTGGACTGGTGGTCATCTCTCAGCAACCTGTCGGTGGGCGCGGAGTTTCAGGACCCAGCCCCCATGGTAACGATCACGACAGACTCCTCCCTTCTGGGGTAGGGTGCGAAGTTAGATCTTCTTCAGGTCTCGGACCTCTGGTCGCCTCAGGACAAGCTCCTGCACATAAATCATTTGGAGCTTCAAGCTATCTTTCTGGCGCTCAACGCGTTCAGACCGCTCATTGTCAACAAGGTGGTCTGCATAAGAACGGACAATGTGATATCAATGTATTACATAAACAAGCAAGGGGAAACAAAGTCTCCCCCCCTCGTGGACCTGTCCATCCAGATTTGGGAGTGGGCCGTGCTTCATGGTGTCTGGCTGCTTGCAGTGCACATCCCGGGCCAGCTGAATGTCACAGCGGATGCCCTCAGCCGGCGGACAGTGGTCAGCTACGAGTGGGAGTTGAAGGCGGAGGTCCTATCATGGATTTTCTCGCGTTGGGGCACACCGGAGGTGGACCTCTTCGCCACGGCGGTGAACAAGAAATTTCCTCAGTATGCCTCCAGAGGGGGGCTGGGAGCCTCCTCTCTGGGGGATGCTGTCGAGATTCCATGGCACAACATGAGAGCTTACGCCTTCCCGCCTCTGCCTCTAGTTCACCGTGCAATTTGGAAGTTGAAGAACTCTGAACTGTTCCCTTCTACTGATAGCCCCGTGGTGGCCGGCCAGGTTTTGGTTCTCAGAACTTCAACACCTGTTTGTGTCTCCGCCGTTCAGGTTACCCGTAACTCCCGATCTTCTTCACCAAGGGGAACAACAGATGTGGCACCCCTCCCCACAATCGCTCAGCTTGGCGGCATGGTACCTGAGTTCAAGTCTTTAGAGCATCTGAGTTTGTCTGCGGATAACATGCGCATTATCCAGGCAGCCAGGAAACCCTCGACCAGATCTCAATACAGGAGTGAATGGCTCAGGTTCTGTCATTGGTGTTTGGAGAAGAAGTTGGATCCGAGGGTGGCCACGATTGACACGGTGCTGTCCTTCGTGTCCTCCCTAGCAGAGTCAGGGGTTCATGTTCTGTCATGCAGGACTTATCTCTCAGCGGTTTCCGCTTACCTTTCTACAGACCTTTGTTCTTATTCTCTAACTAACCCAGTGGTGAAGAGGCATTTTGCTGGCTTGACACGCCTCTACCCTCCGGTTCGTAATCCGCACCCGCCATGGGACCTAAATGTAGTCCTGACGGCGCTGTGCCATAAACCCTTTGAACCAATGGCTACAGTAGACCTCAAGTACTTGTCTTGGAAAGTGTCCTTTCTGGTCGCCGTTACGTCAGCGAGGAGAGTGAGTGAGTTCCAGGCATTGTCGATGGAGCATCCCTTCTTGGTCTTTCACAAGGACAAGGTAGTCTTTCGGACAAATCCAGCTTTTCTACCGAAGGGGGTGACCGAGTTCCATCTGAGTCAGTCGATCTCCCTTCCGGTCTTTTTTCCGAACCCTGCCTCAGAGGCTGAAAGGGTTCTACACTGTCTTGATGGCCGAAGAGCTCTTAAGTTCTACCTGGACAGGACTTCCGAGTTTAGGAGTTCTTCTCAACTTTTTGTGACTTCCGGTAACTCTCAGGGCAAGCTGGCGTCTAAGGCAACTATTTCTAGGTGGATCGCCGCCTGCATCACAGAGTCTTTCACCGTCCAAGGGCTGAAACCTCCTAAGGGTATCCATGCACACCTGGTGCGGGGCAAGGCAGCCGCGGTTGCTTTTCAGAAATATGTCCCCTGGGAGTCCATCGCTAGGGCAGTTACTTGGGCCTCCCAATCTGCTTTCTGTAAGCATTACTGTCTCGACATGAGCTCCTGTTTCAGTAAGGGGTATTTCCATCCACCGGTAGTTCCTGTAAGGAGTGCTTGGGAATCTCCCACAAGTATGGAGGAAAGGGTACGGGACGTAGGAGTATTACCAGGTTACTCACCGTAGTGACCACCTTACTCCTAGTCCATAGTTCCCTTTCCTCCATACGCCCGCCCGCCGTCCCCTCTAATAAGGTTCCTCTGTTATTGCTAATGGGTCTTTGACCTGGCGAAAAAAAAGGACTGATGGCCGATGCGCGGGGCGGAGCCAATGTGGGCGGGGTTACGGCCGCGTGCCGGGCCCCGCGCAGGAAAGAGAGGATGGGCACATTTTTGAAAAAAATGTGGATGCTTTTTACAAAGTGCTCCGGTCCCATCCCACAGGATGGAGAGATGTCCCACAAGTATGGAAGAGAGGGGACTATGGACTAAGAGTAAGGTGGTCACTACGGTGAGTAACCTGGTAATTCCCAGTGAGATTTAGCTGTTGTGTCCTCGATGGAAATTCGAACCTGGGGCTTGAAAGGCAGAGTTGAGGGTTTACAAAAAAGGTTATTACTTGTTACCGGTAGTACACCTATGACTTGCTCTTTGACAACATAATCTTAGACCCAACTGCCACCTGATCAATGTCATGGCCCCATTTTAAGAAGGATGGAGCATTATTCCTAACCCAGTGCAGGAATTTCCACATCCATGCAATGCACTCTAGTTACCACTGCATTTCAACTGTCGAATTGTTCCCCAAAATCCAGACCTCTGCTGAGTAATACACAAAGCACTGGTAAATGACCAAAGAGGTCCAACAAAGTACTCCGGTTGATAGGCTCTTGACCAGCCTCAAAGAGTCTGGAGATTGTAAAAGTTGTGGATGGGAGCCTGTGAGTGTGGACGTCTGGGATCATATTAGAAAACATAGGGCCATCCACAGGTATACGGCTTCTGATTTTGGCCTCCTCCACGACAGGCTGAGAAGAACCTATGGAAAGATCAATCGACCATAGTTGAGTCACACTGTAGGCAAATCTCTTCCGGAATAACATCATCCTCCTTTTCCAATGGGCTTTCCTAGCACCCATCTTTACTTCACCATTTATCAGCCATGGAGTTAAGTTGCTTACCCTGTTCTGGTTTCTTTTAAGCCTTCAGGGTGTTTTTTTACGAGATTTCTTCTGAGGGGGAGCTACTTTGAATGTGCACTCAGATACCTCTAGCATAGTGGAGCCTTGGTTTAAATGAATATTAGTATTGTTCTTAGTGCAATTTCCCTTCTGCTTCTTTTGTCTTTCTTTTCTTGATAGCACAGATACATATATCGATCAGTTTCTGTTTTCCGGAACATTGGTACCACCAGAGGTTCCACCAATGTTGATTCCCGTTGTTCAATAGATTCTGGTAGCCTCGCCGTCAACAATGGCACAGTAGATAACTTTGCTTTCATTTAAGTGGTCACTATTTTTGAAATGTTGCCATTACCCGTTTTGGCACTAACCAAGTTGGTATTGGCTTTACGTTATATCTGTTCAAGCAGCTAGTTCAGGTTTTGTGCCTCATTTTAGATGAAATTGCATAGTTTCTACAAATGTTTCAAGGCAAAGTTAATGGCTTCATTTTGTAACGTATGGCCACCATTCTCGGCCACATGCAAAGAGCCATTATGATCTTCCAAATCTTTGCAGCTATTAAACTATTACTTTCAGCCTCACAGAGTCCTCAATTAGCCCCGTAAGACGTGGGTAGCTTGAAAGCCTTTGGCTTAAACATAAACCTGTTGCTTCATTGCTTAATTTCTTATTGACCATAGTTGTAGGCACCAGTGAAATTGGGCTATTTGGGCATGGTAGTTGTTGTACTTCAGTTTGTAATGAGAGACAGAGATTGAGCAAAGAATTATCGTCTTTCTCATTGTAAGCATTTCCTATTCTGGCATGTGTATCCGGATCTGATAAATGTACTATGATGCTGTTTAGGTTGGTGGACCTTGACGGTACTTTTAAGTATTTGGTAATTTTGGCAACATCGTGGGGTGGTGAGGCCTTAAGCACTTGGGCTGTCACCACATATCCTTTTGTGTAGCTTGAGCCATAAGGGCAATTTTGCCCGCTTTACCCTTCCAGTGTAAATTGTAATTCCTTTTTACCTGCATTTGATGTGTTAATGCTGAGAAGACTAATATATGTATTGTGCAAACAGAAAGACACACTTTGTAAGTGCTGTTCTACACCAAAAGCACTAAAACAGGAGTGGGGACTGTTAGATCAAACACACATCTGCCACCCGATGTGCAATGGAGCGTCAAAAACAGTATTCACCTTTTCCCGATGGATTTTTATCTTCCTTGCCCCATGTGTCTGCAGACTGCAACTCACTTGGACTTCCTTCTTGAGCATTTAAAGTGGCAAATGCATTTTGCTTTCTCACTGTATGCAAAATCAAGTCCGATTTGTTCTATATATCGAAAATAGAGCATTTATGTGCAGATTATGTGTTAATCCAAAATCAATCAAACGAAATCCTGCAGGTTTTTTCAGGTGCAGTTCGAAACTGTACTTGTTGAAGGGTGCACGTTTCCACATCTCCATGGTTGATGGATATTTTGTGACCTGTGAAAACCATAGATGTTTGAGAAATGACATTTGGGGATGAAAGGGAGCTTAGCTGTGCCACTTCCACAGTAATGATGCCAAAGTATCTGATATTGACTGCTCACGCAATAAAATCGCATAGTACGGGCAGGACCCTGTACTTGTGAAACCCGATCTGTGAAATAAAGTGGGTGGGGTATTTATTCCTTTATTAGAAAATCATAAAATTATATTTCAGGGTTGAGTGTATGAACCCCTACAATGTGCATTTTAAATTGATAGCACAGTGTCCCTAAACCCAGGCCTAAAGAGTCTAATACAACTCACCAATTTCCATGCATATGCTAAAAACAGACAGCACTACATCTATACATAGGGGAGTTCGTTTCAGATGTGTTTTACTTTAATTTATAAATGTGTGGGAGCCACTCTACTGAGAACAAACATGGTTCAAATACTCTGTTCTATGGGATGTAGCCCACCCAAGGGGGTCTACAGCCACATTGGAACTCTTATCTATCCTGTTTTACTTTAGTTGCGTTTTTCTTTGCAACCATTCTCTGATATGTATTGTGAGAAACAGAAGGTTTCTCATCCACTGGTCCCCAGGGATCTGTCATCCAGGTGGCCAGGACACGGCCATCCCTTTTGGATCCAGTTCCTGGGGGTGGGCCAGTGCGGGAGGATCACCTGGGTGAGGGTTCTTCGGGGAGTGGGACACCGGATGGTGAGACGCGGTATCCCCTTTGCTGTAACACATTTACCCCATCCTATCCGGTAGGATATTTAGGAACTCTACCCCCCGCCGTTTACAACACAAACACTTTCTCACGGACAGTCCGCTATATGGGAAAACAGACTTGGCACCCGAGCCCTGTACCTGACATGTCCCAATACTATGGTCAGGCGAGGTCAGGCAATTATCGACAATCACACACACCGGACTTCCATTACACTTCACCACTCGGATAAAAGGCGGAGCACGAGAGCACACTCTGAGCGAGGCAAAGCACTCGAGAATGGAAAGCTTAAGACCAGGAAACCAGGCTGAAAAATACTGCATTGTATGTCGGAGATACCCGGGGCCCTCCTGCGTCAGCAATCAAGGCGGGTGAATCGCCAGCCGATGTGGTACCCTCCTTGGTACCCTCCTTGGCTCCAAGAACAAAGCAGCTTCAGTGAAGTCAACACAGCCGGTGAGACCGATACAAGACCGATCTGTGTTGAAGCCAAGGTTGCAAGCAGCAACATTGTATGGCAACGAACAAACATTGTTAAAACGAGTGTGATAAGAGACGCTGGTGAATTTAAACAGCTGATGAGTGATTTCATTTTAAATTCTAATTGCTAATTGGTGCTCAATCGAAGGTCTCTGTAAGGTATCGAGCTGAGAAGTAATAACAGTAGATATACGTTTGATCCGAGACTGGCGGAGGGAGACCAATTGAAAGAGAACAAATGCATTTTAATCGAAGTGGTCCTGCGACGGGTCAAGCAAAATCCTGCGCACAATCGAAAGTCTTCGATTTTGATAAAATGGAGAAAGTTGGGAAAAGTACGTGAATTTTGTCCGAGCACGGCAGAGGGAGACCAATTGAAGGTTTTGTGTTAAAGTGGGTTTGAGTACGGCGTACGAGGCCCCGGGTGAACAGAAAATCACCCGAGAATTTGGTATATGTGAAATCAATTTGGAAAAGGAACTTTGATGTTGTTCGTGTTGCATCCGGCCCTCGTGTGATATGAGACTTTAAATGGCAAAGAGACTTTGGCACAGAAGGCCCTCATGTTGAATTTTTTAACTGTATCCTCATGCTAGAGGAGCCAGAGACTTTACTAAGCCTGAATGTGCCGCCTTGTCCTGTGCTGAAAACGTGGGGAATGGAAGCCAACGTCCTGAATATCCTGACGTATCATTTCTTGAACACTTTTCTTTTGCATAAACCTTGTTTCCCACACTATTCCTATCCAGAAGTAAGGATTGGCAATAGGTTTATTAGTATAGGCCCTTTTATTTTTACAAGACACAACTAGGACTGCATTATTATTATTTGATGGTCGTAGCTTGCTCCCATCTTTAGATTTGGGATTAGATGGGCATTTTTCAAACCCAATTGAAATACACTAAACACCCTTGAATTGTGATCACTTGTGTCAGTCTTACTCTTTGATACCATGCCTTCCTTACAGTATGGTTGTTATTAATAGTGGTGAGAATAAAGAGTTGTCATTTGCTATGTGAAGTTGTTGTATACAATGGGTGATAAGTGTCAATGTAATTATGGACTTGGCTTGTGCTGTTTAGAAATTGCACTGTCCAATTAGAATTAGATTCAGAAATATAATTAATTTATTGTGACACTGCATGTGTTGTGAGAAACCTAAAATATTCTCACTCCTACTCCCCCTGGATCCTCTTCTCACGGGGCCAGGCAAAGGCCATTGCTTTTGGATCCTGACACTGGTGGTGAAGAAGTGAGGGAGGATCACCTGGGTGGAGTGTCCGTGGGGATTGGGAGTGCGGTGCCCACAGGTGAGACAAGGTTTCCCCCTTTTCCTATTGAAGACCACTCTAACCCTCCCCTGACCTTTAATGGGTTACTATAAATCAATTCCTCTAATTTCCCCATATTTGACATCTGAGAGTACTAGGACGAAAAAGAGGCGACTAGGAATAATGGACCGTACACCTTCATTTCACCAGTTTTGTACTGAGACGAGGAAGATGCCTGCAGAGTACTGTGTGGGTCAGGCATGTCCCTTTAATTATGTGCCGGTAAGTCTAATTAGGCAACCACACCTGCAATCTGTCGAGGGGCTACAGGGGTATTTTATTTATTTATTTATTCATTCATTTATATCGTGCTTAAAGCCCAGAGGCAACTAGGCGCTGTTACATACTTAAGAAGATGGTTACAGTTATTCGGAGCAAAACATCAAAGTTGCACAATAAGCTTGATACATGATATACAAAATACAATGATGTACAATTATATACACAGTTTGTTCAGGTAATCAACTGGTGATCAGCAGGTGCGTAAGCAACTAATGCAGATGTTTGTCCTGAAGAGAAGGGTTTTTAGGTGTTTTCTAAAGTAGGAGGTGTCGTTTCTGAGGTGAGTAGGAAGGGCATTCCACAATGTGGGAGCTATGGTAGGGAAGCTGGCTCCTCCAGCTTTCTGTCTTTTGTATTTGTGGATGATAAGGAGGTTAGAGTACTGGGAGCGGGTGGGTCTGTTGAAATGGACTTTGCAGATGAGGTTGCTGAGTTACAGGGGTGCTTTATTGGTCATACATTTGTGAGTGAGCGTCAGGATTTTGAAATGTATTTTGTCCTGAACCGGGAGCCAGTGAATCTTCCTCTTGATGTTAGAAATATGTTTATGACTAGGAATGTTGAGGGCAGCTCTAATGGCATTGTTTTGGACCACCAGTGATGTTTCTTGAGCTAGTTCCTGCAAAAAGAGAGTTACAATAGTCTATCCTAATATCATGGCTCTGGCTAATGTGATAACGTTCTCAGAAGAGAGGAAAGGTCTTCTGGCTCTTATTAACTTGGCAGTGTAGGCTGCTGAGGCGATGACCGCGACCTGTCTGTTTAAAGTAAGGGAGGAGTCGATATACACCCCCAGCATTTTTATTCCCTTGGCGACTGTAATCGTGTTACCGTCGATATTGAACGATTTGTAGGTCTGGGGGAGGCTGTTAAGTTTGGTTGGTTGTGTTGCCAATGAGGATCAGCTCAGTCTTGTCATCATTAAGACACAATTCGTTGAGCGCCATCCACGCCTGGATGACAAGATATATTTTGTTTAGGTTTGAGTCAGTGTTGTAGCATCCGGTAATGGGTATAAGTATTTGTGTATCGTCCACATAGTTTGAATATGTAATACCCATAACTGTCAAGTTTATCGAATAGTAACTTGGTGAAGGCATTGTATAATGTGGGTGATACGCAAGAGCCTTGCGGTACGCCACAGGTCACGGGGACTGAAGGGGCTGCAGAGTTGTCGGAGAAGACCCTCATTGTTCGGTTGGAAAGGAAGGACTTGATCCATGTGATGGAATCTGATGAGAATTGGGAGACGGTCTCAAGGTGCATGCAGAGAATGTCATTGACCAGATCGAAGGCAGCGGAGAGATCTAATAGGAGGAGGATGCACAATTCCCCTTTGTCTTTATATTGACCATTTGCGTTTTCAGATCAAGAAGGGCAGTCTCCGTGCCATGATGCAGCCTGAAGCCTGATTATCTTAGGCCCAGGAGGTTGTTCTCTTCCAGATGTTTTTGGATTTGCAGGTAGGCTGCACGATCAAATATTTTTTATAAGAATGATACAGTGGTGATTGGACGTAAGTTTGTAGGGATATTGGGGTCTAGTGTTGGTTTCTTAAGTAGGGGTAAAACCCAGGCTGTTTTTAGGTCGCTCAGCACTGTATTGGTGGCGACTGAGCTATTAATGAGACTAGTGATAAAAGGAGCAAACTTTGCGCATTCTTTTATTAGTGTTGCTGGGCAGATATCGCCTTTACATCTAGATAGTTTTAGACTAATGATGATGTTGATCGTGTCAAGGATAGAGAGAGAATGTAAATGTATTAGTCTCAACTAGGGGAGGTGATGTTGGCTGTGTTTGAGTGATGCAGAGTTTGGCTTTTTTTATTTTCCGTTGAAGTGACATTTTATCTGCGAAGGTGTTTTGGATGTTGGAGCACCATTGTTCGTCTTTAATGGTATGGTCGGGGCAGGTGCTGGGGATTCTAATTCACGGAGGATTGTGAATAGTTCCCTAGTGTTGGATTGAGCATTGGTTATTCTCTGGTTATATACTTTACTTTTAACTAGAAGAATTTCTTTTTTGTAGTTATTTCGCTGCTGTCTGAAAAAGGCTTTTGTTTGCTGTAGTAGGCGATATACGGTAGTGATTTTTGGTAGATCTTATGGAGGCACACATTATTCTGAAGTCTGGGGTGAACCACTGGTTAATGTGTGCTGGGCGTTTTAGCTTTCTTACTTTTTAGCGGAGCAACTTTTTCAATAGCTTCTTGCATGGTTTTGTTGTATTGGCATATCAAGGTTGATGGGTCATTATCCATGTGACTTGAGTCTAAGAAGGGTGATGAGAGAGGTAGCAGGTTGTCTTTATTCACATTTTTGAGGCTTCTGGATGTGGCCATGGGTGCAGGAGCTAACGAGTTCTGATTTTTAGTGATAATGGTGGAAGTGAAGATAATTGTGTTGTGGTCTGGCCAAGGTGTGGGAATGTTAGACAGTATGTTAGTAGTACAGTTTGAGACCGCTAGCCAATCCAAAGTACAACCTTTTTCATGGGTAGGGGCAAGGATTCTTTGAGTGAACCCAAGGGCTTCCAGAGATTTGGCTACGAGGTCTGATTGGGTGTTTGATGGGTCGTTGAGGCCTAAATTGAAATCGCCCATGATGATTACTTTGGAGTGTGGTTTCATATTGTGTCTCAGAAGTGTAGTGATGTCGTCTTCGAAGGTGGAGATAGCTCCAGGGGGCCTGTATACGATGTGCAGGAAGGTGTAAGGGATATTTTTCAAGTGATTACTTCTCCGTAGCTAGAGGGGAAATCCTTATATTTAAGGTGTCTTTGGCTAGTATAGCGACACTACCACCTCTAGACTTGACTCTATCCTTTCTGAAGATGGTGTACCCCTGTGGTATAGCTAGGGAGAGCTTGGGTCCTGAGGCTGAGTGTAGCCAAGTTTCTATGACTGCCAGAAAGTCATGGTCATTGGAAGTAATAACGTCTGCGATATCTAACACGTGCACAATGATGGATCTGGAGTTAATGAGTGCGCCTTTTAGTGTGGTTGGATTCATGCTGTCTGGTGCATTGCTGCAGGTCACTCTATGGGGATTGTGAGAATTAGGAGTCTGAGGACGTTGTGAGGTGAGGTTGGTGGTAGAGTGTGCTTTACTTGGCCGTATGAGTAAGCATGAGGAGAGTCTGTAAGCTCACGTTGATCCTTAGATCCTTTGATAGGACATGGTAGCAAAGGAGGAGTAGTATCTGTAGGATCTGTGGGCAAGTGTTTTTTTGGATGAGGGTATGAAGCAGTGTGGGCAAATCTTTGCCTAGTTCTCCCAGAGAGATGGTAAAGTCTAGTAAGTTTGTCCGGGCGGAGTGCAGCTGGTGAGAGATCTTTGGTATGGGAGTGTAGTTTGGTTAGGCCTTTGCCGGGCGAGTCAGGGTTAGTGGGATATGGGATAGTAGGGAAGGGTGCTATTTTATTGAGGAAAGGTGTGGGGCAGGGCGTAGGATGGTGGCACGTGCAATGTAGGCAGGCTAGGCCCTTTCCTAGTTGGATATACGTGCCTGTGGTGCAAGGAAGATCCATGGTGGGGTGGGGGTGACTAGATTTCTTCAGGTGGTGATTGGTTGCTAATAGCAACATTATGAGTGGGCAACTTAAGGTTAGCTGGCATAGCTCTCCGTTTGGGGTTGCTGTGTAAGGGGGTTGATTGAGATTGTAACATTGGGCAGCACAGTTGATGAGAGGGGGGCAGTGTACAACATAACACAAGGCGAGGCAGCAGGTAGTGGCGAGGCAGCAGACTGCGGTGGCCTGCACAATTGGGAGCTACAAAGTTGAGAGCAAGGCGGTGATCTGAGAAATTGATATCCTTATGTTGGACAGTGTACAAGGGGCTACTCGAAAAATGGTGGTGGGATGGGCCACCGACTTGATAACATGGCGGTGGGACGAGCAATAGGAATACTGGGCAATGTAGTTAATAGCAGGGTGCTAAGCAACACAATTGGCGGCAAGGCAAAGATAGCATAGATGTGAGGCGAGGTAGAGGGCTGAGCGATTAGAAGCAGACAAGCAACTCAAATGGAAATGCAATGGTAGTAACGGCTCAATATTTAACAGAGCGGAAGGCTATTCAATTGGTAGGAAGGCAGCAGGCAATGTAATTGTGGGCGTAGTGCGAGACAAAACAATTGAGCGCAAGGCAAAGGATATCACAATTCAACATATGGTGGGAAACTATGCAATTATTAGCAGGGTAATAGGCACATGATATGATGTGTCGCAGATTACACAGGTGCGTTTAATGCTAACGGCTACATAATTGACAATGGTAACGTGAGGTATTGAGAAGGCATGTTGTTATATACAAGTGACAGGGTGCCACAGCAGGAACAGCACAGGAAGGGCATCTAGGAAGTTAGGGTGAGATCAGGCGCAGTAAACGTGGTAGCGCAGTGATCAGTTGGCAAGTGATCGTGGGCGATGTAAGGCAGGAACATAGATATCGTGCAAGAGGTAAAAGTCAAATGTAGCGTAGCAGGAGCTGTTGGGGGGAGGTGGGGAGTGCTGGGCAGCGCCCAGAATGTAGAGGCAGTCTTTAAATCTGTGGTATAACAGGACGCCTGGGTCCCATGAAGGAGACTGCAATTGGGAGGAAAGTTATGGCTGGTATAAAGGAAGACTAGTGGAGTAGAGAAGAGAGCAACAGGGAGTCTTGTTTAGAGAGAGAGAGAGAGAGAGAGAGAGAGAGAGAGAGAGAGAAAAAAAGCGCACAAGTCCAACTGGCAGGAAGTTTCCCTGGAAGGATTTACACATGGGGCCTCATTACAACCCTGGCGTTGGACCATGGTGCTATTAGCACCATGGTCCATGCCGGATTCCGCCATGGTGGATGGCGGATTTACCACCCCATTCCAAGGTTGGCAGGGCGGTAAATCCCCATTCACCATGGCCCCTTCCCCATTCCCATTTTTGGCCCATAGGGCTCAATGGGAATGGGGAAGGCGCTAATTACGGCACCGTAAATTACGGTGCTGTAATTAGCACCAAGATCCCTTAGCTTGATGGACTTTAACGCCTGCAAAAAGCAAGCGTTAAAGTGTGAATCTGGCGTTAAGGGTTTAACGGCGCCGCAGCCTTTTACGGCACGGTTAACCCCTTAACGCCAGGTTTGTAATGAGGCCCATGGTGTGTAACCTCTGCCTCATCGGGGACCATTCTGAAAAGCAGTGCAAGTTCTGCACATTTTTTCGGCCAAAGACGATGAAGGACCGCAAAGCTAAGCGCTGGGCCCATCACGCCATGCAGGTCGAGGGAGCCTCCCCTGTGGATAATCAGCTGCAGTATAATGAACTCCTCTTAAAAGCTGCCAAGCATTTTAAAATTGATACCCAAGAGGCACAAGTCGACAAGGACTTTGTAGAGGACATCCTGGGAGATAAGAGCGCTGCAGCACAGTTCAGTCCAGAGGCGCATTCAGCCTTCCTTACTTACCCCCAACCTTACAAGGGCAGTTAACCCTCATATTGAAAAGATGTTCAGACCAGCCCCTTCCGACCCATTGTGCATTAGGGGTCAATTAAAGCCCGACTCTCTTGTCGTGACTACCACAAGAAAGAGAGCGGGCATGCCCTTAGCCTCTGCCAGACCCCTCCGGCAAGCAGAGCAGGAAAATATCTTCATCGGCTGCATACCAGATAAGGATAGCCAATAATGCCATGCTCTTAGCAAGTTATAATTGCCACAAATGGAACGCCTTATTTGGGAAAGCAGTCGAGGATGCACTGAAAAGTGCTAAAGAGGAGTCCCTGGGACCACTGACTAATAAACCTTTTGTGCAAAGAGGTGCATTTAATAAACACCGTTTTCGAGGACAAAACTCCCAGCTATCCTCTGACTACAACCAGGGCGGACAGGGTTCATCTTGGGGTTCCTTGCAAGGTCAATCCGCCCAACAAAATTTTCAAAGAGGGCACAAAAGGTCAAGAAGTAGAGGCAGATCCGGCTCCACCCCCACCAAAGCAAGACCACCCGCTCCGGGTCTCCTCCCATGCTTCTCCAGTAGGAGGTTGCATTTGTCATTTTACCCATACATGGGAGGAGATCACGTTGGACAAGTCGGTACTTTACAGCATAGCGGGAGGATATTGCATAGAACTCATACTAACACCGCCCAACCAAACGCCAAGACAAAGACAAACAGCGCAGGAGGAACAGCGCATTATGCTGCAAGAGGTCCAATCACTGTTAGAAAAGGTCGCCATAGAAATCGTCCTGGCAAACCACATAAACAAGGGTATCTATTCAGTGTACTTCCTTGTACCAAGGAAAGACCTCACAGTGCGCCCTGTCCTAGACCTGCTCCCTGCCAACACATATGTCAAGCTACAGAATTTTGCATGACAACGCTACAAGAAATAATCCCACTACTAAAACAAGGCGACTACATAGCAATATTGGACATGAAAGATGCATACTTTCATATTTCAATGTTCCCAGCGGACAGAAAATTCCTGTGCTTCAAGATAGCAAATTAACACCATCAATTCAAGGTGCAACCTTTTGGCATAGCCTCCGCTCCAAAGGTATTCACCAAGGTATTGGCAGTAGAGGCGGTGCACTTGAGCAGACAATCAGTCTGAGTGTACCCATATCTGGACGACTGGCTGATAACAGGCGATTCCCCCCAAATTCGCACGTACAATACCCAAAGAACAATCAAACTTCTGTTCCAATTGGGGTTCTCAATCAACGAGAAAAAAATCGAGCCTCGTTCCAAGCCAAACTAAACAGTTCCTAAGAGCTATCACAAAAACAAAAGACGTGCTAGTCTTCCTCTCCAACGGAAGAGTTTAAAACATACTGCTGCTAATACATCATTATCTGCCCGGTCGCCAAATAACCGTACGCAAAATAATGCACCTGCTCGGAATGATGGCTTAATGCATTTATCTGGTTCCACACGCATGATTGCGCATGCACCCAATGCAAGAATGGTTGGCGAAACAGTGGTCTCAGGCAAGCGGTCAGTCGGACGATCTAGTGGTTGTTTCACTAACACTAGTACAAGCACTCCGCTGGTGGTCAAAGGAAAATCTGTTAAAAGGGAAACCTTTTGACAATCCTCCAATACAATACAAGCAATAGTTACAACACTTCCTGCACCACACAGCGCATGGTCTATGAACATGGATCACAGCACAAAACCCCATCAATAATCTAGAACTACTGGCAGTGTTCAAAGCCGTGCAAGCTTTCCAACTGCATCTGACAGGCCAAACCGGGCAAGTCCTCACAGACCGCATCAATGCCATGTTCGACAGAAAATGAGCAGGGAGGCACACACTCTCAAAGTCTGTCCAGGCTATCCCAGAAAATTTGGAAGTGTCCACTCAGGTGGAACATGTTCCTAGTGTCTCAACACGTTCCAGGGGAACTCAATTCCCTATCAGACTCTCTAAGTAGAGATCCTCTACCCGAGGAACACGAGTGGCAACTCAACAGAGGAATTCTAGACAGTGGGCCTCATCATGAGTCTGGCGGTAACCCTTAAATGCGTCGGTAGCGCTATTACCGCCACATTTAAGGGTCCGCCAGATAATAGCCTTGGCAGATTTCCCCCCAGCTCTGAGCTGGGGGGAAATCTGCGGCAAATTTGCCGATTTTCAGGGCTATTACCGCCAGCGGGAAATCCACCGGCGGTAATAGTGCAAATTTACCCCATTGGGCCCAATGGGGAATGAGGAATTCCCGAATGGGCCCAATGGGGAATGGGTACTAACTGTTCCGCCAAACCCCTGATCTGGCGCTAAGAGCGCAGAGGGGGTTTGGCAGTAGGGCTAATAGCACCGGCGGTAATAGCGCCGGCGTTACTGCCCAACTTGTGATGAGGACCAATGTCTTCTCCCTCTGGGGTTATCCTCCTCTAGACTTGTTTGCCACAAGCCTAAACGCACAATGCCCAGACTTCTCATCGGGGTTCCTCCAACCCAAATCCCAACCCAAATCCAAGGGGAGCGCCCTGTGGATGAGCTGGTCAGGGAAATGTTCTTATACTTTTCTGCCAACACCGCTCCTGAGCAGGATAGTGCACAAGATGCACAAGGAACAAGCGACTCTAATCCTGGTTGCTCCTATGTGGGTGAGACAACCTTGGTTTCCACATCTGTTCAGACTGGCAATGTGTGAACCAATCAAGCTCCTGTGCCCATAAAACATGCTATCCCAGCACGGGGGTGGGGGACAACATTCCACCCACATCCTCAGTCTATGAACTTGGTAGCTTGGCTCCTGTAGTCATAGAGTTTGGACATTTAAAATTACCTCAAAGGTGTATGGAAATCCTCAAGGAGGCCCGCAACCCTAACACCAGGCACTGCTACTTCAACAAATGGAAAAGATTTGTAATAAGGTGCAGATCAAATGATGTAACCCCTATTAAATGTTCTCCTTCACACATTCTTCACTACATTCTCCACTTACTAGACTCTGGCCTAGTATTTAAAGGGGTAGTCCGGCTAAAAATGTTATTTAAAAAATAGATAGGCAACATTAAAAAAAAAATACTAGCACTTTTTTTTTTAAACTTCCTATGTAAAATTTTGAGCTATTCAAGCTCAAAATTCGCAAAAGCAAGCACATGGGCGCATCCATTTTGTGAAATGGATGTCGCCTGTGCTGGCTTTTGCTTTTGCGGCACTAATGAAGGAAAAGCCAGCCAGCTGTAGTAAACAAAAGCTACCGCTGGGTGGCTTTTCCTTCATTGGTGCTGTACGCGGAGGACGGGGACCAGAGCAGGAAAGCTGCAGCTGAATCTCGGTAAGTGCTATTTATTTATTTTTTTAAAATAAGCACTAGCTGCGTTTTTTTTTCTAATTTTTCCGGGCTGGAGGAGCCCGGAAAACTTAGAAATAAAACTGCAGCTTTAAAAACGTATTTATGTTTGCGGTCGCTTTTGAAGCAACCGCAAACATAAATACAACGTTATTGTGTATGAAAACGCTGCGGTTTTTCTTTCCGAGTTTCTCAGGCTCCTCCGGCTCGGAGGAGCCTGAGAAACTCGGAAAGAAAAACCGCAGCGTTTTCAAACACAACCGCGTTGTGTTTCTGCCTGCTGTGGCTATCACTTTGGGTCTCCGGTGCTCCCCCAGGGGAGCACCGAAGACCCAAAGTGAAAGCCAAGGCAGGCAGAAACACAACGCGTTTGTGTTTACATGCCGCAGTGTTTCTGCCTACAGCTGATTTCCCATTTGGGGCTCTCGGGCTCCCAACGTGGGGCCCGAGAGCCCCAAATGGGAAATGCTAAATGCTGCAGTGTTTCTGCCTAAATCTGCTTTCCCATTTGGGGCTCTCGGGCTCCGAGAGCCCCAAATGGGAAAGCAGATTTAGGCAGAAACACAACGCGGTTGTGTTTGAAAACACTGCGGTTTGTCTTTCTGAGTTTCTCAGGCTCCTCCGAGCCGGAGGAGCCTGAGAAACTTGGAAAGAAAAACCACAGTGTTTTCAAACGCAATAATGTTGTATTTATGTTTGCGGTCGCTTCAAAAGCGACCGCAAACATAAATACAACGTTTTTAAAGCTGTGATTTTATTTCTAAGTTTTCCGGGCTCCTCCAGCCCGGAAAACGTAGAAAAAAAACGCAGCTAGTGCTTATTTTTTAAAAAAAATAAATAGCACTTACCGAGATTCAGCTGCAGCTTTCCTGCTCTGGTCTCCGGTCCCCGTCCTCCGCGTACAGCACCAATGAAGGAAAAGCCACCCAGCGGTAGCTTTTGTTTACTACAGCTGGCTGGCTTTTCCTTCATTAGTGCCGCAAAAGCAAAAGCCAGCACAGGCGGGCATCCATTTCACAAAATGGATGCGCTCATGTGCTTGCTTTTGCAAATTTTGAGCTTGAATAGCTCAAAATTTTACATAGGAAGTTTAAAAAAAAAGTGCTAGTATTTATTTTTTAATGTTGCCTGTCTATTTTTTAAATCAAATTTTTTGCCGGACTACCCCTTTAACTCCATCAAGGTTCACCTAGCAGCTCTGTTCATGTACACCACTTCACAAAACAAGGTGTCCTGGTGGAAAGTTCCTGTTGTCAAGACTTTCATGGAGGGAGTAAAGAGACTTAATCCCCCTGCCCCCTCATTTCCAACCCGCCTCCAGGTTGGGATCTCAATTTGGTGCTCTCAAATCTCATGGGTCCTCCCTTCGAGCCTATGCACAAATCCAGCCTCAAACACCTTACATACAAGGCAGCTTTACTAGTAGCCATCACCTCCATAAGAAGGGTTAGTGAGCTTCAAGTTTTGTCAGTGCAAAACCCTTTCTCCAGCATGGGGTCTGGCATGGATCACATGCTCATGATTATTCCCTGACCTCAGGCTGGGAATCCTCAGTAAAAGAAAAAAACGTTCACTTTCGTTTACAAACTGTCTTTCTCCTGTAAACCAATCACTGAGCTCTGGGTCATCGTTCTCCCAGCCAATGACTGCCCCCTCCCTAAGCCCCTCCTCTGGTAGCCATCTTCAGATTTTTACTGCACGTCCAACAGTTGGGAGTCCTCGTGTTTTGCTCTTGGAGCTCCTCTGTGTTTTTCGTAATTTTTTGCTAGGAAATTCCAATTTTTGTTCGATCGAGCCTGTGTGCCCTATCGTTTCTTCATCCGACTAACAGGGATCCATTTGTTGGCAGCTTTCTTCGCCCTTCAAGGGCAGAATCGTTGAGTGAGGATCCCTCTTCAAGCTCTGCACCAGTTGCGGTTTGAGGATTGTGTCCGTGGAGGACAAGCATTCCCAGTGCCTTTGTCTTCACCCGACACACAAGGAGGAGGATTACGAGATCCGTTGCATCTTTCCCAAGCGCACCGTGAAGCATCAGCACTCCAGACTGGCGGCATGACTCTAGACCAAGGCCTCTACCCTGTGTGGTTCACGGGGGCATGCCTCACCTGGATCCGGCCAGTCACAGCCGGCTTATAGTCCTTTGAGGGCGCTCCACCCGTGGGCGCCCAAGACAAGGCCATGTACCGCAAGTCTGTTTCCGTCGGGTTCGCTGTGCATGCGGGCCACGCAATGTGCGGGGCACGCTCATCCTCTCCATCGGCCTCGATCTCCAGCCATCGCTCCAGCTCTTAATCGAAGTAGGAGTCGGCTGCCCCTGGGAAGCTGCGAGAGAAACCGGAGAAGGCCAAGCAGCTGGACCTTCCTGTGAAGGCCCAAGTGACCCAGGCTAAATCATGCTCAACTATCGAGTTGGTGGCAGCCACCCCTTCAAAGGCGAAAGGGGCTAAACCGGGCTCGGGTGCCCTGACGGCGTCCAGGGTGGCCCTTCCTCCCAGGTGGGACGCTTCGGCCAAGCCAGTGGAAAAGACCCTGGAAAAGAGGATGCCGGCCCTCAGCCCGAGAACGACCCCTCAGGACCCGAAAAAGGGGGGGCATGGAGGGTCTTCAGGGCATGGATATTTTGTCTTTTGACAAAGGGGACATGGAGTCCGTCCACATGATCCCGGAAGATGTTGGGGAGGACGACGATGGGAAGGTCGAGGAAGTGGTCGGCCCCGGAGGTGGCAACAACGATGACGCCGGCGGGGACCACCATATATAGGCGCTGGGTCCAGCGAGCCTACCCCCCTCGGCACCCCCAAGCCACTTGTCTCAGGACATTCTTTCGACCCTCCACACGCTGGTGTCGGAGATACAGAAGAGGATGTCGACGGCACCACCAGCGCCGGCCCTGTTGACACTGGGGCCGCCACTGCCAAAGAAAAGGAAGCAGCTCCCTACGCCGCATCAACAGCCACCACACATACCCCTCCCACCTCCCAAAGAAATACAGGGACGGACACTGCAAGGACAGACACCGACGACCATGGCAGCATTTCTTCTCCCCCAATGGCTTCTCCCCCGGACAAATTGGGCTCCTTCCACTCCATGGTCGCCTGCACATCGGAGCTCTTCCAGCTCACGCTGGAGGAGACGGAGGGCTTCTTTTATCAGCGCTGGGCGGTGCAAAAAGGAAGGCCATCTTGGCGGTGCCCCTCCTGGACGACATCTGGGATGAGGGCCTGGCGTTACTGAAAAACCCTGTGTCAGCCCCGGCGTAAAAAGAGACCAGCTGGAGAAGAAATACCAGGTGCCAGAGTCGGCACCAAGTGGCTGCGGTCACAGCCATCACTGGATTCAGTGGTCTCACCGGCTGCGCAGAAGAAGTCATCCAACCCGTCGTCCTCAGCATCCGTTCCCCCGGGCAGCGAGGGGAAGAAGTTGGACACGGTGGGTAAAAGGTTATCTACTCAGCAGCGAAGACGGTCAAGGCGGCGAACGCTTTAGCGATACTGGCCAGGTACGACCAGGGGTTATGGTACAAGATGGCTCTGTTACTGTATTTCCTCCCCAAGGACAAACATGTCGAGGTGATAGAAATCCTTCAGGGGGGTGACGTGGCGTCAGACCTCGCCATCACCGTGGGTCTGGACATTACAGACATGAGGTTCTGCCAGATGGAAAACGGGGTTCAGATGATGGTCCTGGACATGCCGCTCGGAGACAACCTCTTCGGAAAGGCTGTCAATGATCTCTTCAGGCCATCAAGACTGACACAGAGATGGCCCGTACCCTGGCAAGTTACATGGGCACTCAGACGGGGGATGTTCCTGACTTACCAACATGTTCCAGGGGAACTCAACACCCTGGCGGACTCACTAAGCAGAGATCCCATACCAGAAGATCACGAATGGCGACTCGACACAAGCGTCGTAGATCACATTTTCTCACAATGGGGTTACCCCACGCTAGACTTGTTTGCTACAAGAGAAAACGAGCAATGCCCACACTTCACGTCCAGGTTTCCCCAACCAGACTCCAAGGGGAACACCCTATGGATGAGTTGGTTAGGGAAATTTGCCTAATCTTTTCCCCCAACTCCTCTAATGAACAAGGTGATGAACAAGATTCACAGAGAACAGACGACGCTCATCCTAGTTGCTTCCATGTGGGCGAGACAACCATTGTATCCATATCTGCGCAAGCTGGAGATGTGCGATCCCATCAATCTTCTGTGCCAGACAGATTTGCTGACCCAGCACAGGCGAATAACATTACACCGTCAGCCTACTCAATGAACTTTGCAACATGGGTCCTGAGGTCATAGAGTTTGGACATCTGAATCTACCACAGAGGTGTATGGAAATCCTCAAGAAGGCACGTAAACCAAACACCAGACACTGGTATTTCGTCAAGTGTAGGAGATTTGTAATTTGGTGCCAGTCTAAACAAATAAACCCCATTGAATGTGCTCCATACCACATTCTTCACTATATGCTCCACTTGTTAGACTCAGGGTTAGTATTTAACTCTATAAAGGTTCACCTGGTGGCTTTAAAGCTTACACCACCTCTCACAAGAAAGTATCATGGTGGAAGGTTCCTGTCATTAAGGCATTTATGGAGGGAGTAAAGAGACTCTACCCTCCTATTTCAAACCCACCGCCAGGCTGGGATCTCAATATAGTACTTGCAAAGCTCATGGGACTACCCTTTGAGCATATGCTTAAGTCAAGTCTCACATATAAGACTGCCTTCTTGGTGGCTATTACATCCATAAGAAGAGTTGGTGAACTTCAAGCATTGTCAGTGCAGGATCCATTCTTTGTCATACACAAGGGCAAATTCTATGAACACATCCAAGGTTTTCACCTAAATACATTTCCAAATGTCATATAAACCAATCCATTGAGCTACCAGCCTTCTTCTAGAACCCAACACGCTCAGCTGAGAGAAACCTCCATAAACTGGATGTAAGAAGGGCTGCCCTTTGCTATGTAAACCAGACCAGACCGCTCAGAAAAACAGACCAGCTGTTTGTCTCTGTAGCACCAGGCAGAGAGGGGGACCACATTTCCAAGAATGCCATCTCCAGATGGATAGTTGGATGCATACAACTCTGTTAATCATTATCAAGCAAAACACTGCCTTTCACACCAAGAACTCACTCCACAAGGGGTACAGGAGCTAATTTAGCTTTTTTTGCAAATGTCCCACTGGACACGATTTGCAAAGCAGCTGCATGGAGCTCAGTTTACACTTTCACTCAGCACCACTGCATTGACACTTATTCTAAAGCAGATACAAAGGTGGGACAAGTGTTCTAAAACATCTATTTGCCGCTGGACCTTCTCACAACCCACCACCTTCTCCTATCACTGCTCGCTAATCTATGCATAGCATGTGCTCTAAGCAGATTCCTCAAGCCTCAGAAGGGATACATTACTCACCATAATCATATTTCTGATGCTTGTATCTGCTTAGATTCACATGTGCCCACCATTCCTCCCCTTGGAAAGTGCATAGATGTTTATCTGAGCTTTATCTGATCATATCTGCTTTAATACACCTGTACTCATGCTACACTTCATGCTTCCTCATGTCAGAAACAAAACAATCTGAGGGACCTCGACGCGTGAAGGACCATGGGAACAGTGGACGTCTCACTAGGGATAGTATTACTGGCACGCCCTGTCGACATCCCTTTTCGAGTTTTGAAAACAACAACTGTAATACTCTGCAGCTTAACCTAGATGTCGGCCTATCCATAGTATGTGAATGTAACCAGATGCAAGCATCGGAAACACGATTACGGTGAGTAATGTATCCCATATATTGCATTGACTTCAACAGCATAATGTCAGAGCACCACGTTTCAAGTGATTTTATTTGAATAAAGCAACATTTGTATTCCTAATGCAGCCTGTTTCTTGTCCCAGAATCGTGGGGTGTGATTGTATATTAGGGGTGTTAAATTAGGGATACCCACATAGTGAGGAGCGATTATAACACAAAATATCTTAATAAAGAACATCAAAGAATTGTTTCACACATTAAATATGTGCTGGCTCCTAACTGAATTGAAGTCACTAACTATATTGAAGTCACTAACTGTGAGGTCTGGGATTAAATTATTGCCCTGCAACCTAGTCAGACAGGCAAGGACTTCGGGCATGCTGTTCACCAAACAAACATGTATCACTCTTGAAGGCTTTAACAGGATGGCTTTTCTGAAGAAAAGGCCACCTGTCTAGTAAGCTGCAGTCAGAATACCAGGTGACAGTTTGTTTCTAGGGGTGTGGGGTGGGGCCGCAGAAGAGGTCACTGTCCAAACCTGTCCTAGAACCCAAACCTGTCCTAGAACCCATAGTCATCTGTGAAAGATACATTGACACCACCTCCCACTTCAAGGAGAACATTGGCTGTGGAGTGTGGGTGCCACATGCAATTATTGTATGCCCCCTACAAATGAAAAGTTAGGATAATTGTGCACAGAGACCCAACACATTCCTCTGCTGGGACATTCATTGTTTGCCAGGGGCCCTGTTTGGTCATGACTCTGCCTGAGTTGCCAAACCTAAATCTGATGGATGATCTTAGCACTAAGTTTTTTTTTTAAAGATACTCAAATTCATGAACCCAACTGAGCTATTTGGGTGGCCTTAAAAGGTTTTAGTTGTAGCTTCTGTCCAAGGACGTTTACTACAAAACAATTGGATACGTGAGAAATGTGCTTTCAGTGGTCATGTAACGGAATAGAGCTGCATTGAAATTGTTTGCCTGGATCCACATGACTCTACAGTACTTTCCCACCTCTCTGCCATTGTCTTGGAAAGGACAGCTGCAGTAATGTACTCAACAAATTTAGCAACGAGAGTGCGGTATCTGGACAGGACGTCTCTGCAGTATTGTATTTTTAGATGTTTAAGTATTTTGATGGTCAATCCTAATGTCAAACAACATGGGTCCTTTTTTTAATTGCCACAGGTCAGATACTGATCACAGCAAAAAACACAGGGTTTTTTTTTTTCTTACATTTTATTTATATTGACTCAACATGAATTTTGCAATACACAAATAAATGCATAAATACAAATCTCGGGTTTTCACGGTTTTCAGTTGGGAGGAATGCTGCTTGTGCTGTAGCTGTAACAACATCAGAAGGAGGTGTTGAAGATTGGAGGTATCTGGGTTAGACTCGAAGTGGATGAGGAAGACTTAAGGGGGGTGATGATTGATGTTGAAGTCTGGCAGTGGGGCACGGGGCAAGGAATTCATATTTTCATCCTTGATAATTCCCCTTATTTACACAATTCCCTTGGAATGTCTCTGCATTGGGAACTAAGCATGTGTATTGCCCTCCCTACCTTGAGACCCAGCTGAAATTCTGCATTCTCTGGATGGCCCTTGAACCTCAATGGCCGGACTGAGGTCATAGTCATTCTATTCTCACATCCAAATCTTGACACTATCCAAATCAGTGTAAATGGTTCAGTGTTACAAACATTTGAATGTTTGGATGTGTGTTATGAAAAATGAAATGAGAGCCAATCTGCGTGTGCATTATCTACTTGGTTATTTAAGCACAAAACCACTTAATCACAGACATATTGGTCAAATGTCTCTTTTTTTTTTTTTTAATTGTTTACGGTTAAAATAAACCTTTACAATTTACAGTTTTAAAACAGACTTAAAAGTATTTCATTTTACATATAAAAACATCATCTTTCAAGAATTACATAAAAATGTGTTGGGTTCAGTAAGTAAGCGTGAATCAATTTTCTATCTATTCACATATACGACAGTTCATATACATATTGCACTGAAAACATAAGTCACTCATATTTATAGAATAATAAACAAGTACTTTCTAACATGGTTAAGATTTGTACCCCATCGGGTAATTTGTGTTTAACATTCTGTGAACAAATAACCAGATAGAGCCATGAAATTCCCTCTATAGTAGGGGACATTACAGTTAATCGTGAAATTCCCTCTATAGTAGGGGACATTACAGTTAATCGTAGTACGTTAATTTGGATATCCTGTTATCTGGGTCTTGTACTCCATTAGTTCTTTTTCTGTGATTTTTAGAAAACAAGAGGTTTGTGTGCTTTCTCCATCATCCTTATCCACAAGGTCTCCAGGGCATCCTTGTGATTAGTTACAACAAATTTAATTAGTAGACATGTTCTCCTAACTGTAAAAAGTGGGCATTCTAATACTAAATGCTTCAGAGTTTCCAAAGTACAATCACATTTTTGAAAGCAGCAGAGAGTAATCGGTTCATTAGAAACAAGTTTTCCCCAATGCATACACCCTCACGGGTGTAAAATAAGTACAGTGAGGAACCCTTTTCCGCGAACACTTTGCGTATTCTTGATACATACTGTAGTTATTGAGTTGCCCCAGAGTACGTATCCAGTCTCTCTCAAAGGGTTTGTATTTTACATATCCTGGTCTTGTACATAGGTCTATATTAGTGACCATTAAGTCCTCAAGTATGCTTTCCATTCTTTTTTTAGAACTGTTTGAGTGATCCTGTGCCATTAACGATATTAATCCAAACTCGGGCCATATTACACAGTTAGGAATTGATAGTGTAAATTGCAATGCCTTCTTGAGTAATGACCCTTGGATAGTGTCAAGTTGTTTATTTAGATCTGCTAAACATAGATATAGGGTGTATAGAAGCACACCTTCTGCTTTTAGCAGTAAGAAGTCCCTCAGCGGTATTAAAGAAAATTTACAGAGTTTTGCAAATATAATTTTCATCTGAGACTGTGTCTTTTGTTATGGCCTCTATTAAGAGAAACACATTCATACTATGTTGCACATTTTGTTGTACATCTTCTGCCGCCAGGAATGTGGGGGTAAGGCAAGTCTTGCAGATGCCAGACTCTTTTGTGGCCATCCAGGAGTCTCTCTTAAGCACTTGAAGTGCGCTCTGTTATGATGATGTTTTTATCATACTGTAAATAGATATGCTTATGCTGGAGGGTATGTGACGTAATACAGTTCTGTGTGGAACACTACAATGTAAAATAGTTCTAATATATCATAGACTGATTGTGTTCTTAGAATGTTTTCTTTTATGGCTGATACTGTTACAGTTGAGACTGACTTGCCTGATAGGATGTTGTGCTGGGGGTCTGTGTTATGAGTCTTACAATAAAGGCTAAGATATACTGAAAACCGTGTGCGTGTGGAACTGTACTTCATTGGCGACGAGGATTCATCTGCAGAACCTGTCAGGCCCCCGGCACTGCAGAGAGCAGGATTAGCAACCCTGCGCTTTGTAGTTACAAATATGGAAATATGGAAAATGGGTCCATAATTATGATTCGATAAAAGAAGAAGTGTTCTGGTATGGGTGCTTGAATCCAGTTTCCCTAAGTTTACAGCTAGCCCTTTTTAGGGTATGGACTCAAATAAAGCCCTTACTTACTTATCCCAGTGATAACAAACTCTTTATCTCAGAAATAAAATGATCCCTTATGGTATCTTAACATACTGCCGCTCTATGGGACTGTGAAATCCAAAGGCTAATGGTTGAATGAACGATTGAAATGACATCATCATATTGTCGATTGTTTAGCCTGTGCCTATATGGTAAATTATATGTATATGTATATGAAATTTAACTAGTGTGCTCCTGTCCTTATACTCTTCTTATACTGTTGTTATGTGAGATATTTTTATGCTCGACATTTGATGTTATATGTTGTTCATATGTGAGCTATCTTACATGTGATATGAGTTGTGTAAAATCCAATTTCTGGATTGTACCACAATAAAGTATTTATTATTTGTAGTTACAAACTTTAAACCGCTCCGCCATCCGGCGTATGCAGCGGCCGACGTGGGTGCTACAAAGGAAGGGCTTCCTCTCTCTCAAAGTGAAAGTGCGATAAGCCGCTCCTTGTTTGACACTGAGGCGTTCGTAGCGGCCAACGTTGGGGCAAGTATTGGAGCGGGCTGCCGTTTGGCAGATTTACATGGCGAAAAGAAGCAAAGAGTGATTTGTTTACCGTGGTACGGCTTTGCAGCAACGTTTACGCCCACGGCAAATTTTTGGAGTAGAACGTAGGGGGTCCTACATTTGCGTGATCGGTTTTGGAGACATTGGGGATTTGGGCATGCGTGTAGAGATTAACACGTACGCCTAAGCAGTACTGACTGCAGTGTGTACGCACTGTGGCTGCCTGACCATCATCGTTTAGACAGCAACGCACTGTGCATGCTCATAGTAGCGCATTTGAGAAAGTTAACGTGACTCTCTCCATAAATAATACAGAAGTGACATAAAACAATAAATGAAGGAAAATATGGATGTGTGACTACTTAAATGGTAGTCTATTGCGGCAAGACGGATAATAACAATGGCTGCATATACACTGCATTTGGGCAGGTGCAGAGGAGAGCATGGCCATGCCAGGTGTATCGGGCCCGTCTTTGTTTATGGCGTTTCCAGGAACTCCAAAGGTTAAGTGGCCTCATTGGAAGAAAGGCTTCCTGCATTATATTAGGGCGGCATGTAGTGGTTCATATTCGATGGAAAGAAAGGTAGCTCTGCTCATGCACTTGTTAGGTTATGTGTAGCAGAGAATATATGACACTCTTCCAGACATACCAATTGTGGGAGAAGGTGATGGCATGACAGAGTTGGATATGGCTTTAAAGAAGCTGGATATTCATTTTGCACCCAAAACAAGTACTATTCTTGAAAGATACAATTTTGGGGTTAGAGCTCAAGAAAATGGCAAACTGGGAGGAATTTGTGACAGCATTGAGACATCTAGCTTGGACATGTAAATTCAAAGAATCATTTGATGAAAGAATTAGAGATCAATTTATGATCAATTGTCAAAGCAATAAAATTCGAGAAGAACTATGGCTGCAGGATGAACCTTCATTGGATGAAGTACTTAACATAGCAAAAAGAGTAGAACAATAGATGGCATGTGTCATGAAGCTATCCGAGAAAAAATGGTTCTGAAGAGGAGATTGCGGTACTCAATGTAGTGGAGTCAAAACAGAAGAGAAAAGTCAAAGAAAGAGTATTGAAAAAGGCGAAGGAGAAGCCAGAATTTTAAAAAAGAAACTTGGAAGATGCAAAGGAAGGATGAAAAGGAGCGTTTGTGTTTCATATGTGCCAGTTATTCGCATTGTGTGGCGGCATTAGCATGTCCTGGGAGGAGGGCAATATGTGCAAAAGAAGGGGGCATTTTGCAAACTGTTGTAAAAATTATCAATCTTTCCAGAAAAGTGTTATGGTGATAAATGTTGAAGAGGGTGTTGGATATTCAGAGGAAGAGGAAAATCCCGATATGGAAAAGATCATTGTTAATGTGATAGATTATAATGATAATGATGAGGTGGAGTGTGAGCATCCGTATGCCATTGTGAAACTCAATAGGTGTGATGTTAGAATGATGGCAGATCCTGGAACAAGAATTTCATTGATGTCTAAGAAGGTATTTGAAGATGAAATTAATGGTGACACATTAGGAATTTAATAGAATCAAACATAAATCCGGGGGTGGGGGTGTATAACAAGGACTGGATTGATCTTCTAGGATATTTTGTATTGCAAATTTTGAATTTAACGGAAGATGTGCTAAGGGTAAAGTTTATATAACTAAAAAAGTTAAGACTTTGTTTGGATGGAGGGATCAGAAAAGATTATTTGTAAGGTTGGATCCAAATCATGTTGAACAAGTAATGCAGATTAATAACTCTCAATGTGTGCAAGATAAATATGAAAAAGAGTTTAGCGATGGGATTGGTAAGGTGAGAGGCATACAACACCAAATTGTTTTGAAGAAAGGATATATCCCTGTGAAAGCAACATTGAGATCTGTTCCTTTTTTTATGAGAGAGGAGGTGAAGAAGGACTTGGCGAAATTGCCAAAAATTGGGTTTGTTTGTTTATTGTTTTTATATGGCGCACCAAACCCAAGGATAACTGAGTGCAAGCAGTACAAGGAGGCTTTAGGCTTAATGGTACATAGTTACAGTCATAAAATTACAGTCATAGAATTGCCGGTAGGCGGTTAAGGATATATACAATACATTACAATATATACAGTTGCATTAAGGAAGGCAGTAAGAGGTGAAGTTTCAGTGCCAACTTATATGGTGGCAGGTGCTGGCTTGATCTGTTGTTTGATACTAAGTTGGTGGGTGAGCGTCATTGGTTCTAATCTATTTCTGTATGTTTCGTCTGAAACTGGGGTAAGTTTGATCAGCCCGGAGTGAGTAGGGGAGTGAGTTCCATGTTTGGGCTGCCAGCCATGACTGGGAAGCTTCTGCCGCCAGATTTGGCCAGGTTGAAACATGGTACGCTAAGGTAGCAAGAATTGGATCATCTAGTTAGGCAATTAGTATTTGGCTATGCGGTCGGAGAGGTACTGTGGTGCGGCATTGTTGAGGCATTTGTGGGACAGGGAAGTTGTTTTTAGCATGATTCTGTCTTTAATTGACAGCCAGTAGTTTTGTCTTCTGATCGCCGATATGTGATCTCTGTTTGGGATGTTTAGTGCTGTTCTCAGTGCGTTGTTTTGCAGCATTTGGATTTTGTTTAAGATATATTTGTTAGACCCCATGTAGAGGGCATTACAATAGTCCAATCATGAGAGTATAAGGGCATTAGCGAGGGTAATGCAGCTAGTTGGGGATAGGTAAGGTCTGCAGGTACTGATTAGTTTGATGATTGAAAGAGCTGGTGGTGTGGAGTGGATTCTACCTCTCGTGATTGTAAAGAAGACATCTGGAGATCTCAGACTGTGTGTGGATTTAAGGGAGGTAAATAAAGCGATTATGGTTGATGGGCATCCTTTGCCTAAAATGAGTAAAATGTTGTTGATTGTTGGGCAAGGAAAAGTTTTTTCAAAACTTTATATGCCGTCTGCATACCATCAAATTGAGCTTGAAGAGAAATCCAGAAAGTAAACCCCATTCATTACACATGAAGGTGTATTTAAATACAAGTGCATGCCATTTGGGCTGGTTTCAGCATCTTCTGTACTTCAGAAGATCATGGATTGGTTATTTAGCAAAATAAGTGGTGTATTTTGCTTCCAAGATGACATCCGGTATCAGGAGAGAATGTGGAGAAGCATGATCAGAGGTTGAGTGAAGTTTTAAGGATTTTGAGTGAGAATAGAATACCTATAAGGAAAGAAAAGTGTATTTTTCATAGTGACTAGGTAGAATACTTGGGACATGTAATATTAGCCCAAGGGATAAAACCTAAAGATTCGATGGTGTCTGCTATCAAAGAAGTTGATGGCCCTAGAAACAAAGGAGAATTACGATCATTCCTTGGAATGCTCAAATTCTATCAAAAATGTATAAATAATTATGCAGAGAAAGTCACGGAGATGAGAAAGTTATTGAGAAAGAATGAAGAGTTTGTTTGGAGTGATGCATGTCAAAGGGAGTTTAAAAAGATGAAAGAGGAAATAAATCTGGCGGCGCCTTTAAAGAAATTAGACAAGAAAAAGAGATGTGTACTTACTGTTGATGCCAGTGATGTGGGATTAGGGGTGGTTTTGTCCCAAATCAATGCTGATGGATGTGAGAAGGTTATAGCGCATGCGTCTAGAGCATTGAGAGGAGCCGAGTTGAAATATTCAGTACTGGAAAAGGAAGCTTTGGGTTGCTTGTGGGCAATTGAGAAATGTAAGAATTTTGTGTGGGGTACACATTTTTTGATTAGTAATGACCACTGACCATAAACCATTGAAGTTGATTTTTTAAAGCAGAGAGTAGCAGGATGGGTTACCAGGTTGCAATGTCATAGTTTTGAGGTGGTTGTTATATTGGGAAAGAAAAATGTGTTTGCAGATTGTTTGTCTAGATTAGCGATGAAGGAAAATAATGAAATTGTAAGTGAGGTAATGGAAATGGTTTTTTCTAATAATGAAAATGTGGTAAGTAAGGAGAAATGGAAAAGAGCAGTGGAAAACGATGGTGTGTTGTCAAAAGTGAAATTGTATACTGAAAGTTGTTGGCCTAGAAAAAAAATGTGACTTTGAGAGAAAGACCATATTGGGAAGTGAGGGAAGAATTAAGCGTTTTTCGTTTGGGTAGAGCGGTTGTTCTTGAGGAGATGAGGATCAGAATGATTGATATAGCACATAGGGCTCACATAGGATTAGTAAGACTAAAGCAATGTTAAGGGCAGATTACTCGTGGCCTGGATTTGACAGAGAAGTAGAGAATAGATCAAAGAATTGTACTGAATGTGTTAAGTTGAAAGGGAGTAATGGCGAAGAAACAACCCATTGTATTCAAAGATATTCCAGGAAGAGGGTGGGAGGACATGTCGTTGGACATATTGGGTCCTGTAGAAATGGGATATGAAAAGGGAAAGTTTATTGTGATGTTGGTGGATGCATTTTCTAGATGGTGCGAGTACAAAATTGTTAGGGATATAAATGGAGGTAGTGTGGTGCAATTTCTGCTTGAAGTGTTTGGAAGGGAAGGATTTCCAAAATATATATTGACTGATAATGCTCTTCAATTCACTCTGGTGAAAGTTTTAAAGAATATGTGATGAAGTGTGGCATTGTACACAAAAGAACGGCATTGTATCATCCTGAAGGGAATGGATTGGTTTAGAGGTCAAACAGATGTATCATGGAGGGTGTGCGTTTGGCCAGAGTGTGTGGTGTGAGTAGGAGTTTGGCAGTTGAGGAAAGAATGGGAGCTTTGAGAATGTCTCCACATTCAGTAACGGGGGTGTCACCTTTTGAATTGATGAGGGGTCGAAAAGTATATTCAATGGTGTGCCCTCCATGGTTGGAGAGGGCCGGTGAATTGGATTGTGAAATTGAAAGAATTAGGAAAAATCTCAAAATGAAAAAGGAGCAGTAGGTCATGAGGGAAAATGTGAGAAGAGGTAACAAGGAACGGAGGGTGGAATGTGGAGATTTTGTAAGAAACGGAAAGGCTGTTATCAAGAGAAAGGGTGATTCATTGTATTCAGATTGGTGCGTGTTGTGTCTGCTTTGAATGGTACGGTGAGAGTATATGGAGGGCAGGTATGGAATAAAAACAGAATAGTTGTGGTGAGAAGAGCGTGTGGGTAATAAGAGAGGGAGGTATGTTATGATGATGTTTTATCATACTGTAAATAGTTATGCTTATGCTGGTGGGTATGTGATGTAATACCCAGGAGTCCAGAATGTCCCAGGAGGATAGCTCAGCGGCAGCGTGCTCGACTTGGAAACAAGACGTCACGTAGCAACACAGGTTCGATCCCTGGGTCCGTGCTTAGAAACCTCTGGGTATTAAGCGCGTTATAAATAACCTATCATATCATATCATACAGTTCTGTGTGGAACAATAAAATGTAACATAGTTCTAATATGTCATGGACTGATTGTGTTCTTAGAATGTTTTCTTTTAAGGCTGATGCTGTTACAGTTGAGACTGACTTGCCAGATAGGAGGTTGTGCTGGGGGTCTGTTATGAGTCTTACAATAAAGGCTAAGATATACTGAAAAACATGTGGAACTGTACTTCACTCTCCTACTTAATTTATGTCCTCTCCTGTACCTAGTGCACCATCATACAGTTCATGGACAGGTTCTTCAGTGAGATAAAGAGAAAAGGGGAAAGTCAAATGGCTTTAGTTGGGGATCTCATTTTACTATATAGAGAGGGACAAATCTTCGGAAGTTGGTAAAGGTGGACTCGGAAGGTGCTTCCCTGAAAGACATGGGGCCTGTTGAATATTCTGTACCTCCTATATGAAACTCCTGAAAGGCCCATAGAATGCATACTGATATTTAGTTGAGGAAGTGACAGGAAAGTGACACACTGTACAGTAGAGTAACTCAACCTCCGCCATGAAGAGGATATTGTTCTGCACTGGAAGGTTTCTTTGAGGGATAATGCTTCTACTCAGGACTTGTCCGTTTTATGTTAGGCACCTCATGTCACAACATTGGTCGAGTGATGATTTTCTGCCGTTTGCGTGATATGTATTGCCTAGTGTAGAACAACTGTGTCTCCATTTAGTTTGGCAACTTCAACAGTTCGGGTCTTGGGACATACTATGTTCACACTTTAATGGTGAACATATGAAAAGTCTCTTATCTTTAAGCACTACAAGGACCATTGGCACTTTAACAGCCTTCTAACATGCACAATTACTTTCTTTTTGTATCAACTGCATGTTATGCAAGGTTCAACTTTAAGGTGTAATTACCATCTTTCAGGGTAGTCATTACTGTCTACTTTCTGTCTACTTGCAACACAATTGCAAAGTAACAAAACTCAATTAAAGCAAAGCAAACAATTTGGGGTAGTACTTCTTTAACACATGCACCAGTTCAATTCTTTCCTCAATTCATCAAGAATTCAGGGTGTTTCCCTAGCACTGAGTTGTTGCGAATCTTTCTCCAACAGTCCTCTTTTCTGATTAATCATGTAGGTACTATAGACATCACTGTGTCTCTTCTACTAGCCACAGCTGGAGGTCTGCTAAATGTCCAGCAGTAATGGGAGATTATTTTGCAACATGTAATCCTATGTGTGTGTGCAGAGAAAGAATCTTCACAGCAATGTTTAGTGAAATTAAAGTACAAGAGCATTGGCTATTTGATGAGGAGACAATTTTGACGAATGGAGAGGCCACCTTTGCCAGTTCGCCAACAAGCATCAGTGACCTTGAATTTGTCGAACTGGGTAAATGTGCATATATATAATGAGGATACTACATGACAGTGTATGGCCTCATCCATTCCCCTTAACTGCTGGCACCTTGCCTGTATCGGCACATTAGGTACCCACTGTATAATGTTCATATTAAAATACTTGTAAAATAGTGGAGCGGGGAAAAATGTGTTCCACTATGCAAATTATTTTCTTTTTCCATTGACAGCATGCTATTAACGGATTCACTTGAATACGTGGATGAACACAGTTGCCCCATATAACCATTGGATATGCCTGCACCCCCTGACCAATGCACAGCTCTCCCTTGTTTTCCATATCTAGGGTTGCTATCAATGAATGCCCAAAATAAATAATACTTTAAAATAAAAAGTACAAATATTCATGCAGTGGCCACTCTTCAAATGCTGGGCCAATTTAATGTTAGTACTTTTACTGAAGACTTTACTGAAACTTGTGTTCAGCCCCTGTGTATTCTTTTAGTTCTCCAGCATGGGGTCTGTCATGGATTCACATGCTCATGAATAGTCCCTGTCGTCAGGCTGGAAATCCACAGTAAAAGAAAAAACAGTTTCACTTTAAAATTGTATTTCTCCTCTAAACCAATCACTGTCTTCTGCGTCATACTGTACCCTCATCAAATGACAGTCCTCTCCCTAAGCCCTGCCTCTGGCAGCCATCTTCAGATTTTTACCGCATGCATCAGTGTTGGGAGTCCTCAAGTTGCTCTCCGAGCTATTTTGTACGTTTTGATTTTTGTTTCCATCAGAGCCCGTGTGCTCTTTCCTCATCGGATGGCAACTAGAACCTGTTGTCGGTGAAGTTTCGCAGCCGTCAAGGGCGAAGATTTATCAAAGTTTCTGGAAGGCCATCTTGGGCCTACTTCGCGCCCTCCGACCATGACGGAGGAGAAAACGTAGGGAAGGGCCCCCTTCAGGCCCTGCATCAAATGTGTGCTACGGAACGTCTTTGTGGTGGACAAACATCTACAATATCTTTACTGCCTGCACCCGGACCACAACGAGGATTGGTGCGAAATAAGCCTGGGCTTCTCAAAGAAGACAAAGGAAAACAGGCATAGCAGGCTGCCGTCGTGGCTCAATTCGAGCAAGGCCTCTGCCCTGTGCTCCGAGCAGGGTCATGCCTCGCCCAGGACTGGCCGGTCCGAAGAACGGTCTCCCCCTGGGAAGAGGTCAAAGTCCTTTGAGGTCGCCCCATCCGTGGGGTTTCAAGATGAGGCCAAGAACCTCAAGTCTGATTCCACGAGTTCGCTGCTGATGCTGGTCCCAGGTTGGATAAGCCACGATCACCATCGCCGCCCGCCATAGAGCGCCGTCTCAAAGAGGAAGTTGGCCACCCCGGTCAAGTTACAGGAGAAACCAGAAAAGCTTAGGCCGGAGGAGGAAAAGAAGGCTGCGAGGCCCAAGCATGCTCAACTGGGGCAGCCAAAGTCCTCGACGACCACTTCATCGACATCTGCTGTGGTGACCACAGCAGCAGTAGGCGTCGATCTGACGATGGTGGTTCCTATGGCACAGAGGGTATCCCTGCCTCCAAGGTGTGACACAGCCGCAGAGAAGGCTGCAAGCACCCCTTGTGGGGGACGACACCGGTCCAGATCCTGGTTCAAAACCCTCAGGGAGGAAAAAGGAGGGTGTGGGGGGTGACACCGCCCCCGAGAAGGCTGCAAGCACCCCTTGGGGGGGGGGGGTGACACCGGTCCAGATCCTGGTTCAAAACCCTCAGGGAGGAAAAAAGGGGGTTGGGGAGGCTCCAAAACAGCCCTCCAAGGTTTGCATTCAACCAATGGACATCTCATTCAGGGCCTATCGCTCCATTGTTCCCTCCACAGCTAAGGGACATATCCATGGACATCCTGTCGACTCTCCACACCCTAGTGACAGAGATCCAGCAGAGGTTGCCCCCAGCACAGACACCTGTGGAGCCGCAGACCCCTGAGCAGCCTCTGTGTAAGAAGAGAAAGCATCATCTAACGCCTCCACATCAGCCTCCTCCACCACGTCGGCCCGACTCCACCAGCAGACCTGGATACGCACACAGAGACTGGTATGGAGACGGCCCCGGAAGCCAACAAAGATGAGGACTTTGTCCTGGCAGACAATGAATCATTGCACCTGGACGCCGCTCATAGAGTCTCTCCACCAGACGAGGTGGGATCATTCCACTCAATCTCCAGGGCCTCCAAGCTGTTCCAACTGGTGCCTGTATCACCGACAAGACGATCATGGCGGTACCCTTTTTGGATGACATTTTGGAGGAAGGCCTAGCCCTCATGAAGAACCCTGCATGGCTCCAACCAAACAGGACGGCTTGGAGAAGAAATACAGTGTGCCGAACTCTGCGCCAGACCCGGTAGTGTTGGCTGCTGCACGGAAACGTTCGGCTAACCCAGCTTCATCATCCTCAGTTCCCCCGGACAATGAGGGGAAGAAGATGGACGACATGGGGAAGAGGATCATTTACACAGTGGCATCCACGATCAAGGCGGCTAATGCTCTGACTATCTTGGCCCGATACGACCGGGAGCTTGGGTACAAGCTGGGCCCACTCCTGGAATTCCTCTGTGACGACAAGAAAATTGAAGCTCTTGCCCTCTTTCAGGAAGGGGAGGTGGCATCGGACCATGCCATTACGGTGGCAGTGGACATCACCAACACGGGTTTCTGGCAGATGGGCAACGGAGCATTCGTCCGCAGGGATGGTTGAAGGCCACAAACTTTTGCCAGGACGTTCATGCGAAGGTGCTGGATATGCACTTAGATAACAAAAATCTGGCGGTCAACGAATTCCTTCAATCCATAAAGAACTATACGGAGAAGGCATGTTCCTTTGGCACCCTTCAGCAGCATTGTTCGTCGTCTTTTCGCTCTTCCCGGGAAAAATCGAGCGGATAATCCAAAGGATTCTCTACATCATGCAGGCAATCTCCCAGATCCTCCACACAGGAAGCCTACAGGAGTTACTCCCAGGCCTACGGTAGTAGAGCTCAACGTCGCTGTTGCCCACGGGGCACCCAAGCAAGCCTGAACTGGCCAAGACTTCAGACCCCCACTCTTGCACCACGGTGAGAGGCCAAGTGGGAGATCACCGACAGATGGGTGCTGGACGCTCTTGCCCAGGGAGGCACCTTAGAGTTTCAATGCAGGCGCCCACTTATTACACCGGTTCCCCGTCAGGAGCAGCACATCCCTCAGCTCTAGGAAGCAGTGCGAGCCACGTTACGGAAAGGGCTGATGGGGCTCGTTCCTCAATGGCTGCAGGGCTCCGGAGTCTATTTTCAGATACTTTCTGGTAAGAAAGAAGACAGGAGATTGGAGACCCATCATGGACCTGCGCCGTCTGAACAAGTACCTGATGTCCCAAAAATTCAGGATGGTCAAGTTGCAGCATGTGCTTGCCCTTCTGGAGAAAGGGGATTTCTTGATGTTGTTGGACCTAGAGGATGCGTACTTCCATGTCCCCATTGTGAGAAACCTGAGGGTATTCTCATGGATAGACCCAGAGGAACTTTTGTTCAGGTGGCCAGGGCATGGCCATCGTCTTTGGAACCAGACCCTGGGGGTGGACCAGTGCGGTAGGATATCCTGGACAGGGGGTCCCTGGGGACTGCTGGACGAATGTGCTTGGGGGAGACACGTTATTCCCCCCTTACTGACACACCCCTACCTGGCACCCCCTCAGTCTGTATATGTTAATCCCAATTTTCCCATAATTACGAGAATACACTATGACTTCCCAACTACCCCCTGCCCCCTTTTGTGTACAAACACTGAGACGAAGAAGAGAGGGATTGAGAGAATGAAGATCACTGAGAAGAAACACACTCAGACACAGAAGACAGACTCTTCCCTTTTAACAACAGACTGTCCTCTTAAGAAGGACAGGCAAGGTCAGGCCTCCCTTGACAATCCGTCTCCTCCTCACTATAAAAGGCAGAGCACACAGGCACACTCTGAGCGAGCTGGGGATGCTGGATGGTGCAGGGAAGCCAGAGGGAGAAATTTCGAGCTGGAGAGACCCTGGAAGGCCTGGAGGGAGAAGAACTGCCTGATTGCTGGGCCTGTGAGAACAAGGGAGGCTGCAGTGTGGAAAGTGAACTGCACCTCCAGATAGCCAGACCTGGGGCCTCTGGGGTTACCTGGCGGTGCCCACACCAGAACTCCTCCCCTGGGCAAAACAGGCAAGCCCAGGCTTTTGAGGAGCAGGTGGCGAGACCCTGACCTCAAAGAGAATCCCCATAAACTCCTGCAGCTCCCAAAATCGCCAGGGTGCCAAAAGGGGGAGCTAGTGAATTGGGACCAAAATCAGAATGGAGGATTCTGGAACTGGAAGTACATTTATTTGGTAATTTTAAGAGGGGACTGTGCCTGACTGAGGGAGACCCATCTGTGAACTTTTGGAGGGGTCCGAGCCCAGCTGAGAAGGACCTGTGTGTGAACTTTAAGGCAGGGGTCTGTGCCCGATCGAGGGAGACCCCTGGAGAACACAAGGAAACTGAATTGTGCTTCAAGGACTCCTGTGACGCTCCCTGGTGAACGGCAGAGTTGGAGAGGTGAGGCCAAGCCTGTGGTGTTAACCTTGACTCGTTGAAAACTACAGAAACAAGAATGAAGACGCACACAGACATTGAGTTGGCAAGTGACGTGAGAGACCGGTTTGTGCTAAGAAAGATTGAAGGTTGCAACAATATTTCTTAAGTGAAGGTTGCACGCATGTGGGTGAGATACGAGGAAAGGCATGCCTGCAAATGAACATTGAATTCTGTTTCTCAGTGGTGCTGTGTTGGTGTATAAAAGAAACCCCGGACATTCGAAAGTCTCTGACATCCGAAAAGTGGTCTGAACCAGACAGAGGGAGACCCGGAGTGTAAAAAGCTTGGGGAAGGAAGCCCCGGCAAGTGCTCTTGCACTGTGATAGGCCTCAGCCCGGCAGAGCCAGACCTACATGAGGTCTGAGGCTGATAGAGGGGAATCCACGTGAACTTTGTACTTTGTGAACCTTTTGATGAACAATCTATTGAAGCTGGAAAGAGATACTTTAGCGTGGAGGGCCAGGCAGGCCTCAATCCACGTTATGAACTACCTTTTAACTTTGAAGAACCTGAGCCAAAGTGTGTCATCCTGTCCCCGGGGGGTGCCTTTTCCCGTGCTGTCCAACAGGGGGAGGAGAGCTGACTCAGCCACATTGATTCTTTGTTTTGCACATGCACATTTTTTCCCACACATATTTCGTTACATTAGAGTAAGGGCTAGCATTAGGTTTTGTTAGCATAGGCCATCTTGTTTTGACAGACTCCACAAGGACTGTGTTATTTATTATTTGATGGTTGAGCATGCTCCCATCTTAGACTTAGGGCAAGATGGGCATTCTTCCAACCCCTTTTTCGGGCACAATAAAGGATTTCCAAACTTATCTTTTGTGTCTGTCTTGCTTTTGATACCATGCTTCCCTTACACCACCCACAGGAAACATCGAAAGTTCCTACGGTTCGTGGTGCAAGGCTAACACTACCAGTTCAAGGCCCTACCATTCGGCTTGAAATCAGCCCCAAGGTTGTTTACAAAATGCCCAGCCCCGGTGACGGTGTATACCCGTACCTGGATGATTGACTTATACGTGCTGGCTCTCTGGAACTGGCCAACGAGCACACAAAGGAGACCGTCCGACAGCTGACGGAGCTGGGATTCTCTGTAAACTATCCGAAGTCCTGCTTAACGCCATTGCAGGACACGCTGTTCCCCAGTGCCAGACTCAACACGGCGGCTTGCCGGGCGTCACCTTCGGAGGAGAGGCTAGCAGCCATTCAAGGGAAGGTGCACCGACTGTCGTCTGCGAAGACAGCCACGGTGCGGGCCATCAAGCCGTTGCTGGGCATGATGTCATCCTGTGTCTACCTCGTCCGTGTCTGCAGGTTGCAGATGCGATCCCTACAGGAATTCTTGGATGCACGTTGGATACGTGTCTTGGAGTTTTGCAGACAAGATCCCTCTCAACGAGGAGTTCCGGCGGGCAATAGAGTGGTGGGGGGGTGCGCTCCAACATCTGCGCCTCTCTGGAAGGTTGGGGGGCTCAAACCGGACATCTACACGCCAGAGGTCTATGGTTTCCAGAGGACAGGATCTGCACATCAACATCCTGCAGCTACAGCAGTGTTCTGGGCCCTCAAGTCTTTCCTACTGTCTCTGAAGGGCAAGGTGGTGAGGATCTTGATGGGCAACACCACCACCATGTTCTATTTAAGGAAGCAAGGGGGCACTCAATCTCCAGCACTCTCCAAGGATGCTCAGGACTTGTGGCACTGAGCCATCGGACAGCGAATGCTCCTCATCCCTCTCCACCTGGCAGGCGTCAAGAACACCATTGCTGACTCCCTCCACAGAGAACTGTGCTACTGCCACAAGTGGGAACTATGTCAGGATTAGGTGGACAGCCTGTTCGTCAAATGGGGCAAACCCATGATCGATCCTTTTGCCACAGCGGCGAACTCCAAATGCCACATGTTTGCCAGCAGTTTCCACCAACCGAGTAGCTTGGGAGATGCATTCTCCTTCCCATGGGAAGGTCTGTTTCTGTACACTTCCCCCCATTTTCTCTCTTGCTATGTGTCATCAACACACTCAGACATTGCTGATGCAAGATGATACTCATCGCCCCGGCGTGGCTGAGGCAGATTTGGTATCCGCACCTACTCAGCCTCACAGCGTCGCCTCCAGTCAAGTTGCTGGTACTTCCGGATCTGCTCACCAGAGAGGGAGGCGCAATCCTACATCACAACTCAGGATCGCTGAACCTGAGGGCATGGCCCCTGCAGCCTTATAGTTTGGAGGTTATTAGTTGCCAGCGGACTCCAAGGAAGTCCTCGCCAGAGCCAGGGCGTTATCGACTCTAAAGTGCTTACGGCCATAAGTGGAAGTGTTTTGCTAAATGGTGCCATTTGCAGAAGATTACCCCTCTAAGGGTCAAAGCTCCACCGATTCTTCCTTACGTGCTGTCCCTGGCAAAAGCTGGACTGGTTCACACATTCATCAAAGTACACCTGGCGGCCATCTCACGCTACACCAGATCCCCAGGAAGATCCTCACTGTGGACCTACAGACTAGTCAAGGTGTTCCTCAAGGGGCTTTTCTGATTTTTCCCACCAGTGAATGCTCCTGCCCCGGCATGGTAGCTCAATGTGGTCCTGACGAGGCTCATGGGCCACCTTTCGAACCTATGCGTCAAGCCCCACTCAAGTTTCTCTCATGGAAAACAGCTTTCCTTCTGGCCATCACCTCTGCCAGACGCATGGGTGAGATCCAGTCCCTATCCTGCAAGCAACCGTATGAGACTTTCCACAAATCGAGGGTGGTACTGCATACACACTCCTCTTTCATACCAAAGGTTCCATCTGAATTCCACCTCAACAAGCCCTTGGTGTTGCCCTTTTTTGTTCCCGAAACCTTTGTCGACGGCTGAGAGGGCCTTGCATTCGCTGGACGTTGCTTGTGACTTGAAATTCTACACAACACACACAGAGTTTTCGGAAGACTTCTCAATTGTTTGTGAACTTTGGTCCTGTGAACCATGGGATGGCCTTGTCCAAGGCTTCCATTTCAAGGTGGCTCTCCGGCTGCATCATGCACGGTCATCGGCTGGCGAACTGGCGCAATCGCTGCAATGACGATGTTACTTTCTGGTGTGCCCCTGCTTGACATCTGCAGGCCTGCAACATGGAGGGCCACCCGTATCTTCACAAAATTCTACTACGTTGACAGGGATTCCAGGGAGGATGTCATGATGCCTATCCCCGGGCATCCGGACCAGGCCCATCAGTCCCGGGAGCAGGCATCCAGATGCTTAGAAAAAGCCCAGCAGCCCTGGTTAGGGGCTATCTGGGTACAGTCCTGGTGCCGTAAGCACCAGGCTCATAGAAGGGGTCAGTCCTGGTGCCATAGGCGCCAGGCTCATATGCTTACACTTACCTCATGCAGACCATGCTGCTAAGAATCCAAGCCAACGTGAAGCCTGAAGGGAACTACTTTACTTCAGGGACTATTTTCTTCGGGTGTGGTCTTGGGGGAACTTCTTACCTGGGACTACTTTGAAGGCTATTTAAACCACGCCCGAAGAGCAGCACACGCTTCGCGTTATTCTGCATCCAGCAGCGTAACGCTCACCATGCCTGCAAGTCAGCCTCCAGCCTTCTGCCACGCCTGCCTCGAGTCTGGAGCTCCTAGAGAGGAGGAGGAAAGATTAGAACAAGAACATTACTTCTATTTCTCACCTGATTCCGGATCCATCGCGCCTTCAAACAAGGAAAGAGACGTTAATTCTATATGTGTCGCATCGCCCACTGTACGCCGCGCTATTCTCACCAGCATTCTCAGCACCTTCACGATCCGCCGCAGTCTCCATCACATCTTCACCGAACTCCGGCACCTAAGGGGGACAAAAGAACAGCAAGGTGAGCCAAGAGAATAAACAAAGGCATTCTGTTTACCACCATAGACTTACCCGATTTTACCGCCAGAGGCATTTTTCATCTCCACGGTCCGGCGCAGTCTCCATCTCATCTTCGCCGAACTCCAGCACCTAAGGGGAACAAAAGAACAGCAAGGTGAGCCGAGAGAATAAACAAAGACAATCTGTTTACCACCATAGACTTACCTGATTTTACCGCCGGAGGCATTACTCATCAAGATGTCATAATTTCTCACGAAGCACCTGTAAAAGGAGGTAAAGCAACAGATTAAACACAGGTATCATTTACCGGACAGTGTTGGGTAATACAGCCTCTTACCTGAATGCTACCAGCTGCCATGAGGCAATCTTCTCTTGGGTCAAGCTGCAAGATAAAAGGAATCGGACAAGAGTGAATATCAGACATTTTTGAACTCTTACGAACTATATACTTACGGTTCCTCGCCAGGGACATCAGAGTCAATATTGGTCTGGAACTCTCCCAACTCCTTCAGACCAGTGAAGTAACTGGTTATCTACGCGCCCCTGCATTCCACGCAGGATGGAGAGTTCATCTTTTATAAACATAAGGTGAGACTATGAAAGGAGATATCGGAGGTGATTAGTGGGAAGAACAGTGGGGTGTTATCACTCAAATCCACGGGTGGCTAATTCCTTTCTCCACTTTCAGGAAAATACTTCTACGAATCAAGCAGACGAAATTAGGCAGGCCAGTCCAATCTGTCATCTCTGCACTACGCGTCACGTTGATGGAGACCGCAGCTGTCCAGTTCCGATCAATGCCCCTGTGGGAGCCAGGTGAGCGTAACAGAACGCGAAGCCTCCCTACAAATTCCCACCCGGGCGTTATGGAGACCTCTGAAACTGACCGACTGGCCCAATTATTAGGGGAACTTAGGGCTGCAGTACATTCCGCCTGCCAAGAAACTAATACCCTCAGGAGAGAACTGATTGTATCAAAGGAGCGCACTGATGACCTTGCTAGACAACTACTGCAAAGCCAGAATGGGCAAACACCCCTACCTGGACTTGGGGGAAACCCAACTCCTGTTTCATCAAGCAGCCCTGTGCAAGTAATTCTACCAGGAACTTTTCCTTTAGCTTCACTCGAGCGCTTTGCTGGGGACCCCAAAAGGTTCGCTGTGTTTATGAACCAATGCCGCCTTCACTTTTTATGCAGACCTGGAGCCTTCCCAAACGACCAAGCCGAAGTAGCCTTTGTACTATCATACCTCAGTGGCAGCGCAGCTAATTGGTCAATTACACTAGTCAACCAGAATGACCCTCTTCTTCGGGATTTTCAAGGTTTTCAAATGAGCATGGAAAGACTATTCGCCCGACATTCACAGGGACAGGCCCTGGATAACGAACTCTTGTCCCTGCGACAGGGTAACCAGGATCTGCTAACCTATATCTCTACCTTCAATAGGTTGGTGGTGGAAACCGGATGGCCTGAGGTAAAACGAATTACATTATTCCATCGTGGGCTGCAAGGAGAACTCAAAGATGTTTTGGCTCAAGTTGTGAACCCACCTCAGGATTGCGTTGAATATAGACTTAGTGGTCCAGATAGATCACCTACTTCAGAGTAGAAAGGCTGATCGAGCTAGGTTCGAGAATCGAGTGTTGGTTAAACCCAACGTTACCCCCAAAGGAACAGATGCACCAGAACCCAGGCAGATCGGGGTGGTTAAAGAATCTTTAACTCAGAAGGAAGCTGTCATGATGCATACCTCCGGGCATCCAGACCACGTCCATCAGCCCCGGAAGCAGGCATCATGTAGCCTTGAGAAAACCCAGCAACCCCTGCTAGGGACTGTCTGGGTTCAGTCCTGGCGCCTATGGCGCCAGGCTCATATGGGACATCAGTCCTGGTGCCTATGGTGCCAGGCTCATAGGTGCACACTTACCTGATGCAGACCATGCTGTAAGAAGATCCAAGCCCATGTGAGGCCTGGAAGGGACTACTTTACCGTAGGGACTATTTTGTTACTCGGGTGTGGTCGGGGAGGAATACCTACCTGGGACTACTTTGAAGGCTATTTAAACCACGCCCGAAGAGCAGCACACGCTTCGCGTTATTCTGCATCCAGCAGCGTAACGCTCACCGTGCCAGCAGCAGCATCCAGCCTTCTGCCACGCACGCCTCAAACCTGGAGCACCTAGAAAGAAGGAAAGAAGCAAAGGTTAGAACAAGAGTATTACCTGATTTCTCCGATTCCGGATTCATCGCATCTCCCACCAGAGGAAAGACTTTGTTTTAAACGCGTCGCATCGCCAGCAGCAGCGCTGCGCCAAACTCACCGTTCCACGCAGCATCTCTTCGATCCGGCGCTGTCTCCATCTTTACATCGCCGAATCCCGGCACCTAAGGGGGACAAGAAACAACAAGGTGAGCAGAGAGAACAGACAGAGACAATCTCTTTAGCCGCCATATGCTTACCTGTTTTTACCGCCGGAGGTATAATTCATCAGCACGCCACATCTTCTTATGCCGTACCTGTAAGATAAGGAGAAAGCAGCAAGTTTAACCCATGGCATTATTTACCGGACAGTGTTGGGTAACAGACTTTTACCGGAGCGCTTTCAGCTGTCAATCTTCTTATTGGGTCAAAGCTGCAAGATAAAAGAGGAATTGGACAGGAGTGAATTCCAGACATTTTGAACTCTTACGAACTATATACTTACGGCTCTTCGCCAGGATCTTTTGGAGTCAGGATTCGTCTACAACTCTTCCAAATTCTTCAAGCCAGTGAAGTAACAGGTCATCAACGCGCCCCTGCATGCTTTGCAGGATGGAGGGCTCATCCTTCAAGAATATAAGGTGAGATTGCTGAGAGGGCGCTTCAGAGGTGATTAGTGGGGAGGACAGTGGGGGTGTTATCACTTGAATCCACAAGTGGCTAAATCCATCTCTCCACTTGTAGGAGAATATTTCTCTGGGCCAAGCAGACAAATTAGGAGGACAGATCCAGTCAGTCATCGCTGCACTACGCATCGCGTGGGTGGAGGCCGCAGCAGTCCGGGGCCGACCGACGCCCCTGTGGGAGCCAGGTGAGCCTAACAGAAAGAGAAAAAAGATGGCAATTGCACTTGTGTCTGTACTGTGGAACCTCAGGACATTTTCTACGGGATTGCCCGGTAAAACCACCCAAAAGGTGGTAGGAGTTGCGGACAAAAGCCATACAGAGTCTGATTCGGGAAACGACCACGCCCGACAAGCGTAGAGGTCCGCTTGCCGAGCTTAAAGAAGGACACTCAGACCTTGCATCTAATCATACCAATGGTCCTTATAGATCCAAGGCAGCCATCACGTATGTACACATTAAGAGCGTACATGGATAGTGGGGCCATAGGAAACTACATGGACCACGAACTGGCTTCAAGGATGAACCTATCTCTTTGCAAAAGGACCACTACAGATGTCATCACTACCATCGATGGAACTGAAATTGCCTCTGGGCCAGTAACTCATTCCACTACAGAGATAACACTGTTGGGTCACGATGGGCATCAAGAAATTATTGTGTTTGACCTAATCAAGGCTCCGCAATTCCAAATAATTCTGGGAATGCCACGGTTGGAAACACATAATTCTTGTATCGAATGGCGAGAGAAGAGAGTGACCTTCCCAGATTGTGCACACACCTGTTACCCGGAAAAAAACCTTGAGCTAAGGCCTGGCCACAGTCACTAATCCAGTCGTGCAGTTACCTCAGGAATATCAAGAATTCCAGGATGTTTTACAGAAAGAACAGGCAAACACTTTACCACCTCACAGTTCGATCTCTTACCCGGTGCACAACCCCCATGCAGCAGGATCTACGCCCTTACAGCAATACTTGGACCAGTACCTTGCTAATGGCTCCATTCGCCCATCCAAGTCTCCTGCATCCTCAGCTCTATTCTTTGTGCCTAAAAAGGAAGGTGACCTTAGAATGTGTATAGATTACCGCGCATTAAACCAAATTACGGTAAAAAAACAATACCCATTGCCTCTGATCCCCGAATTACTGGACCAAGTTAAGAATGCTTGTATCTACACTAAGTTACATCTCCGAGGGGCATATCATCTGGTACGTGTGAAGAAAGGCGATGAGTGGAAGACTGCCTTTCATACCAAGTACAGATTATTTGAATATCAGGTGATGCCTTTCGGGTTGTGCAATGCACCTGCAGCCTTCCAGTATTTTATGAGCAATGTCTTTCGTGAACTCATTGACGTCTGTGTTGTCATATACATAGACGATATTCTAGTGTACTCCTCCTCAAAAACAGACCATGTTAAGCACGTTTGTGCAGTCCTTGAAAAATTACGCCAGCACAAGTTATATGCAAAATTGGAAAAATGTGTCTTTCACTCTACAGAAGTCGAATTTCTTGGATTTATTCTGACCCCAAAAAGGAGTCCAAATGGACTCTCAGAAGGTGGACGCCATTGTCAAATGGCCATCACCCAGTTCAGTCAAAGGAGTACAAAGCATGCTTGGCTTCACTAATTTCTACCGAAGATTTATCCCTGAATTCTCACATATTGTATATCACATCACATCACTCTTGCAAAAGAACAAGCGCTTCTTGTGGACCGAAGAAGCTGAAAGAGCCTTCCAAGATCTAAAATTGAAATTCACGTCTGCACCTGTCTTAAAGCACCCACGCCCCAAGCTTCCATACGCAGTTGAAACGGATGCATCCAGTTTAGCCATGGGAGCTGTCCTGTCTCAGAAGGATCCTGAAACCGGCCGAATTCATCCAGTAGCATTCTGGTCCAGAAAATTCTAGCCGCCCGAATTAAACTATGCAGTTACTGATAGTTATTGGCCATCAAATCTGCCTTCAAGGCTTGGCGGCATTATCTTCCCGGCGCCAGGCATACCATCACTGTAATCACCGATCACAGGAATTTGCAATATTTGAAGACCGCCAAGGCCCAATCATCACGTCAACTTAAGTGGGCATTATTCTTTGCAGAATTCGATTTTGTGATCACTTATCGACCAGGTTGTAAAAATGGCAAGGCAGATGCCTTATCCCGAATAGGAATGGGAGAAGCATACTCGAACCCAGAACCGGTACCTATAATTTCAGAAGAAAGAATTCTTGGCATAACTACTCTATAGACTCTAGAAGATATTCATCTAAAAATCAAGCAACTTTTCGATCCAGCAGCCCTACAGGACTGGGTAAAGAAAGGCCAAGATTATTCAGTAACCAATGACCTACCTTACTATCAAGGTAGTCTATTCATACCACACAAGGAACTACAAGAATTGGTTATCTCCAATTATCACGATGCGCTGATTGAAGGACATCCAGGAGTCGCAAAAACTGAAGCTAAAATTAAGAGACAATTTTGGTGGCCCACCTTGCGAAAAGACGTAGTCATTTGTGCTATCTTGTGGGATCTGTGCCCAAAACAAAAGCCTGAAGAAAAGACCAGCCGGTCTTTTACAACCTTTGGATATTCCACCTACACCATGGCACACTTTGTCCCTAGACTTCATTACTGATCTGCCTCCATGTAGTGGATTTAACACCATTCTAGTTGTAGTGGATCTTTTTTCCCAGGTGGCCCACTTTATTCCTTTGAAGGGATTACCTTCCGCTTCGATTTTGGCCAAGGAATTTCTTGAAAATATTGTTCGACTACATGGATTCTCTTCCGCATTGGTCTCAGACCAAGGTAGTCAATTCATTTCGCAATTTTGGAGGAAATGCTGTCAATTAGTGCAAATCGACGTGAGGTTATCTACCAGTCACCATCCCCAGTCACCATCCCCAGACCGATGGTCAGACGGAGAGAACCAACTAGACTCTTGAGCAATACCTACGTTGCATGCTACACCAAACCGAAGGCAATTGGAAGGATATTTTGTGGATTCCCGAATATGCATACAACAACTCTGTACATTCAGGAACCGGACAAAGCCCCTTTTATACCATATATGGGCATCATCCTCGAACTTCAGAACTCGATTCGCCCCAACACCTAGAAATGCCCGCGGTGAATCATCTGCACTCTACTATTACACAAGCCTTCAAGGAGGCAACAGAACATTTAAGACAAGCAAAAGAAAAATACAAAAAAAAAAAGCCGACCAACATAGGAGTGATGCTCCACAATACCAGATTGGGGATCAAGTTTGGCTGGCTACAAAACACATGCCCCTAAAAGGAACTCGGACCTTTAATCCTAGATATTTGGGACCTTACACTATTAAGGCCATTACCAACCCGGTGACCGTCAAATTGGAATTACCTTCTAACATGCAAATCCATCCCGTGTTTCACGTTTCACTTCTGAAACCAGCTCAACCCGGGACAAGATAGTGAATTCAAGACTTTTTTATTTAATTGACTGGAAAGGTTACGAACCACAAGAAAGGTCATGGGAGCCTAGTGACCACGTTCATGCACCTCGATTGGTGAAAAGATTCCATCGGAACTTCCCAAACAAACCAGGGCCAAGAGGAAGTACGACCTTAGGAGGGGCCTTGGGGGGGGCTGGGGGGGGAGTGCTGTCATGATGCCTACCCCGGGCATCCGGACCAGGCCCATCAGTTCCGCGAGCTTAGAAAAAGCCCAGCAGCCCCGGCTAGGGGCTATCTAGGTACAGTCCTGGCGCCATAGGTGCCAGGCTCATATGCTTACTTACCTCATGCAGACCATGCTGCTAAGAATCCAAGCCAACGTGAAGCCTTAAGGGAACTACTTTACTTCAGGGACTATTTTCTTACTCGGTGGTGGTCTTGGGGGAACTTCTTACCTGGGACTACTTTGAAGGCTATTTAAACCACGCCCTAAGAGCAGCACACGCTTCGCGTTATTCTGCATCCAGCAGCGTAACGCTCACCATGCCTGCAAGTCAGCCTCCAGCCTTCTGCCACACCCGCCTCGAGTCTGGAGCTCCTAGAGAGAAGGAGGAAAGATTAGAACAAGAACATTACTTCGATTTCTCACCTGATTCCGGATCCATCGCACCTTCAAACAAGGAAAGAGACGTTAATTCTATACGCGTCGCATCGCCCGCTGTACGCCACGCTATTCTCACCAGCCTTCGCAGCACCTCCACGATCCACCGCAGTCTCCATCACATCTTCACCGAACTCCGGCACCTAAGGGGGACAAAAGAACAACAAGGTGAGCCAAGAGAATAAACAAAGGCACTCTCTGTTTCCACCATAGACTTACCTGATTTTACCGCCGGAGGCATTTTTCATCTCCCCGGTCCTGCGCAGTTTCCATCTCATCTTCGCCGAACTCCGGCACCTAAGGGGAACAAAAGAACAGCAAGGTGAGCCGAGAGAATAAACAATAAACAAAGACAATCTGTTTACCACCATAGACTTACCTGATTTTACCGCCGGAGGCATTACTCATCAAGACGTCATAATTTCTCACGCCACACCTGTAAAAGGAGGGAAAGCAACAGATTAAACACAGGTATCATTTACTGGACAGTGTTGGGTAATACAGCCTCTTACCTGAACGCTACCAGCTGCCACGAGGCAATCTTCTCTTGGGTCAAGCTGCAAGATAAAAGGAATCGGACAAGAGTGAATATCAGACATTTTTGAACTCTTACGAACTATATATACTTACGGTTCCTTGCCAGGGACCTCAGAGTCAATATTGGTCTGGAACTCTCCCAACTCCTTCAGACCAGTGAAGTAACTGGTTATCTACGCGCCCCTGCATTCCACGCAGGATGGAGAGCTCATCTTTTATAAACATAAGGTGAGACTATGAAAGGAGATATCAGAGGTGATTAGTGGGAAGAACAGTGGGGTGTTATCACTCAAATCCACGGGTGGCTAATTCCTTTCTCCACTTTCAGGAAAATACTTCTACGAATCAAGCAGACGAAATTAGGCAGGCCAGTCCAATCTGTCATCTCTGCACTACGCGTCACGTTGATGGAGACCGCAGCTGTCCAGTTCCGATCAACGCCCCTGTGGGAGCCAGGTGAGCGTAACAGAGGAGTCCCGAGTCGGCCAGGCAGTGCTATGAAACCTGTTTGCTTGAGGCAAGTCTGTTCCAGGGGTAAGTGTTAATTGCTTCTGCTAAGCCTTGCCACCTCCCGTGGTTCTGTAATGTGTACTGCTGTGTATTTGTTATTCATGAGAATGGGAATCCATGCCAGACCCCATGCTGGAGAAGGTTTAAGTTACTTACCTGTAACTACTGTTCTCCAGCATGGTTCTGGATGCATTCACATGCGAACCCTCCCTCCGGGCCCTTTGCGGCTCTTCTTGGGCATACTGCCACTTTACATGCTTACTGTAGTAGTTGCTCGCGCTTCCGCGAGCCCTTTTTCTAAGGTTCTAAAGTATGGAATGTTGATGTATGGAATGTTGATGTGGGGACGTTGCGGGTGGCGGTTGGTGAGAAGGGAAGGAGCTGGGAGGAGATCGTGTACGGCGTTCGGGTTTGGAGAATAAAGATATAATAAACTTACTTGTGTGAGGATCCACGTTATTACACTGGCGACGAGGATCTTCAAACCCGACCCACGCGCCTTGCCAGCCGTACACATCCTCTGATACCTCAGCTGATTTCCGGGCTGCGCTCCCGGACGTGGTCGAGCGCGGCCCCCGGCGTGAAAAGTGTCAGCTGGGCCAACGCTACCTTGCCTTCAGCGGCCGGCCGAGCCGCGCTCCCGGAGGAGGTCGAGCGCGGCACACGGCAAGGAGTGCAGCCGTGTTTACGGCTGAGCGGCCGCTGTCACAAGCAGAAGATCCTGCCGAGCCGCGCTCCCGGAAGAGGTCGAGCGCGGCTTGCGGCAGGGTGCGGCTGTGCCGTGCAGTGCACAAAGACACTTGAGAGCGGCACAGGTGAGAGGAGGACCCTGGGAGGGGGCACAGTCCGGCGCTCTTCGTAGCTGGGAAGACGCAAATTGTACACGGATGCCCTGTTGTTCGGCTCCGCCCACTACATGAGGAAGTTAGCGGAAGGCTTCCTGTTCATTGGTGGGTGTGTCTGCATTACTTGAACTGCAAGGAGAGGAAAGTTAACTCCTTGTGTGCGGACATTAAAGGTACTGCACATTAAAGAGGAGGGAAGTGACTGGAGCCTGTTTGTAACAGTATTGTGCATGTGCGAAGGTGGAGTATTTCATCTTGCTAGTCTGCCGTGTTGGACAAGGTACTTAAGCACATTATTATTCACGGAAGTGCGCAGAGATTTCAATTGTTTCATAGCATTGACCTCAGTCATTGGCTATGTCGGTTCCAGTGACTATGCAGCACAGCAATGCTCGTCCTCCCCCAGCCTTCCTCCCCAATCCGGGGGAGCCCCCCATTGCATGGGAGCTTTGGGTGGACACTTTCAAGGTATACCTGAGAGCGTCAGGTGGTTCCAGAATGTCTGATGATGACAAGGAAGCGACTCTACTCAATTGCCTTGGTACGGAGGGTTTGAGGGTGTTCAGGCACCTTCTGGGCCAGGATGTTTTAGCTTTGTCGTCAGGCGAAGGAGATGGAGAAGGAGGGCAGGCAGTGATTTTGGCATTTGAGACTGCTCTTAAAAAGCTTGAGACACGTTTTGGCAAAAGAGCTAACTTTGTGCTTGAGAGGTATCATTTCTTTTCAAGGGCACAGGGTCTTGGCGAGAACATTGATTCATATGTGACGGCACTGCGCACCCTCATTTCTACGTGCAAGTTCACGGGCATAGCAGAAGAATACATTCGTGACCAGATCATGATGAGGACTAGTGACTCAAAAGTTAGGGAGAGGTTATGGACAGAGAAGGATCCTCCGTTGGAGAAAGTAATAGAAATAGCTCGTGCCCTGGAGGAATCAAGGAAGAGCGTCAAGGAAGTGACGGAAAAGGCAGACATTGTGCACATGGTTCAGCCTCGCAAGAATGAAGAAAATCGCGCCAGGGACAAGGATCAAAGAGTGACGCCAAATAGCAGAGATTTCTGCAAGAAATGTGGTTGGAGGGGTCATGTTGCTGGTGCTAGGGAATGTCCTGCTTCTGCTGTTGTGTGCAGAAAATGCAAGGGAAGAGGACATTTTGCCCGCATGTGTAAGGCTATTCCACAGAAGGAAGTGGTGCGGATGGTGGACCCTGAAGAAGACGATAGTAACGTAACGGTTGTAGGATATGTTAGTCCTGCTGTTAAGGTGGATGTGCTTCCAAAAGAAGGTGCGCTGTTGAGTGTGGGATCGTCGAAAAAAAGTGCGTGGGCTACCCTTAATGTGAATGGAGTTCCCCTCAGTGTGTTGGTTGACACAGGTTCTCCTTACACTATGATTTCCCCTGAGATGTACAAATCTAAGTTCCATAAGGAGGTGTCTAGTCTGAAGCCGTCTGATATTAATCCTTGTGCTTATGGCCGTGTTCCGATTAAAGTATTGGGATATGAGTGGGTTGATATTGAATTTCATGGCCGGAAAACCAGAGGAAAACTGTATGTAGCTTATAAGGGTGATCCGGTTATTGGGTGGGATGAGCAGGCTGCCCTGGAAATGGAGATTCGCCCTGGCAAAGCTGTCCCTGTTTTGTGTGTGAGCAAGGGAAGGGAAGGCGGTTTGAGTGAAGGGAGTGCGTTGACAGCCGATACTCTCCAAAAGAAATTTCCGTCAGTTTTCTCCTCCGCCCTGGGCAAGTTGCGAGGGTTTTCGCACAAGATCGTGCTCAAGAGGAGTGCTGTTCCCGTTGTGCACAGAGTTAGGGTGTACCCATCATGGCGCGTGAAAGTCTCCAGACAGAACTTAAAAAGCTGATGGAAGCTGGGGTAATAGAGGAGGTAGAATCTTCAGAGTGGTTAGCCCCGGTTGTATTGGCACGTAAGTCCGATGGAGGTATGAGGATGTGTGTTGATCTAAGAGATTTAAATTCGAACATCTGGATAGACAGGCATCCCTTACCTAATATACATGAAATGCTTTCACTTGTGGGAGGGGCATCTTGTTTCTCCACCTTAGATTTGTCCTCTGCCTATCACCAGGTGGATTTACACATCGAATCACGACCTCTTACTTCGTTCATTACGCCATTTGGAGCCTTCCGTTTCCGGCGTATGCCATTTGGTTTGGCATCCGCCTCCGCTGTTTTTCAGCGGGTGATGCAAAAGTTGTTTTGTGGAGTGGATGGTGTGGAGTATTTCCAGGACGATATCTTGGTGTGGGGCAGGTCACGTGAGGAACACAATGAGAGGATTCTACGAGTTTTGGGCATTCTAGAGAAGAGTGGTCTGACGGTCAAATTGAGTAAGTGTAAGATAGGAGTGGAGAGTGTGACTTATTTGGGACACACGCTGGATGCCAAGGGGATACATCCCAAGGCTGAATTGGTGAAGGCGTTATGTGAGGTATCTTCACCCACCAGTAAAGACCAATTACGGTCATTTTTGGGATTGGCTGAATATTATAGTAGGTTTATTCCCACGTACTCTGACAAGACAGTGGCCATGAGAGCGTTGCTCAAAAAGGGAGTACGTTTTGAGTGGTCGGAGTTGTGCCAACGTGAATTTGAAGACTTGAAAGCTCAAGTGGACCAGGCTCCATCGTTAGCTTCATTTTCTCCATCTAGGAAGACAGTTTTGACAGTGGATGCTAGTGAGTATGGTGTAGGGGCGGTTCTTGAACAGTGTTTTGATGGATCGTACCGCCCCATTGCTTTTGCGTCTAGGGTTCTTAGTGAGGCAGAACGTAGATATGCTGTCATAGAGAGGGAGGCCTTGGCAGCTATCTGGGCATCCAAACATTTTAGAACATTTTTGTGGGGAGTAGAATACACCATACGCACCGATCATAAACCCCTAGTGCATGTTTTGACATCTAAGGGTTTATTCCAGGCATCATCTAGAGTGATGCGATGGATGGCAGACATGAGTGAGTATAATTTTAAGGTGGAGTATTTACCTGGCACTAAAAATATGGTCGCAGATGGTCTCTCTCGTTTTCCCCGTCATGATGTAAGTGTGGAAAATTCAAAACAGGCTGTGACGAGTGATGAATATGTGTTGGTGGCCAAGGTGTTTCCAGCTGTCAGTGAGCAGGAATGGGGTAGAGAGTGTGCTATGGACCCCGTGTTGAACAACATCAAGGCTGCTCTTGCTACCGGTGCTGGCATGGATGGATTGGACAAGTCGTTCGGACAAGTATGGTCTGAGCTGTCTGAGGGTCCGTGGGGCATTGCCAGGGGTACCAGGTTAATACCACCTGAATCTCTTAAGGCCAAGTTGGTGGAGTTGGCTCATGAAGGGCACATCGGTAGATCTATGACGAAAAGAAGGCTAAGAGAAGGGTATTGGTGGCCCAAGATGGATGAGGAGGTTGAGAAAGTAGTCAAGGATTGTGTGGCTTGTTCAGTCAGTGATAAGAGTAGGACAACGTCGCCCCAACCTGTACAGCCTGTGGAAGTGCCGCAAGACGTGTGGTCAAAGGTGGCCATAGACATTATGGGTCCCATGGACACTTTGGGTGGAGGTTTCAAGTATTTTGTAGTGTTAGTTGACTATACATCTAGGTGGGTGGAGGCCACGGCTTTGTCCTCGGTCACCACTGAAAAGGTGATTGACTTCTTGTCAGCAGTGTTTGACAGGGAAGGGGTTCCTGCTGGAGTAGTGACCGATAATGGTCCCCAATTTGTATCAGTCGCCATGCAAGAGTTCTTCTCAAAACTAGGAATACGTCACCATAGGGTGGCTTTGTACAATCCCGAGGCCAATGGATTAGTTGAGCGGATGAACCGGTTCGTGAAAGGGGCGGTTCAGTTGGCACTTGCAAATGGTCTGCCGTGGTGCAGTGTTGTGACTGAGGCTCTAAAAGCTTATAGGGTTACCCCTTCATCATTTACCGGAGTGTCTCCGTTTGAATTAATGAGAGGTAGAAAACCAGGATCTAAACTCCGGGTGGCCGCTCTTGGGGGTGGTGTACAAAGTTGCATCAACATGCAAGAAGTTCTTGACAAGGTGCGTGTTAAACAATCCCGTTTTTGGGAATCTCAGCTTGCCAAAAAGAAACCCTTGCGTGTACAGGTTGGTGATCTTGTAGTGGTGAAAAATCCAAGATTTGTAGCCAAGGGTTTGTCCAAATTTATGAAGCCATGTGTTGTGACCAAAGTAGGTCATGGATATGTTAAACTACAAGATGGTACCAGATGGAGTTTGAGGAGGGTGGTCCTTATTAAGGGAAAGCTGGCGGATACTAAGGACCAGTGTTGTGAGGGAGGTGGTGATACAGTTGGAATGGGTCCAGAATGTGCGTCTGAGAGTGTGGTTCCCTTACAGAGTGATAAGGCTGAGGCAGTTCATGGGCAGGCTACTTGGGTGGAGCATGGAAGTATGGAGGTGTCTGCCTCGGGAAGTGATGATATTGCACCATTAGAGGGGGGACATTGTGCAAAGGGGGAGGATGGATATGCTGAGTGTGATTCTGATGAAGGTGCTCTGGGTTTGACTGGTGTGGAGACAAGGGTTGTAGAGGAGTCTTCAGTGTTTGTGTCAGATAATGCGGGTTTGGTTTCACACGGAAGGGGACTGTGTGAGGATTCTGCCTTAGCAGAAGCCTCCAACGAGGTGAATAATCGCCCGACCCGAATAAAGCAGATTCCAGCGAAGTACAAGGATTTTGTTTTAGAATTTGCAGATGATTAATCTTGAAATGTAAATAATTAGCAATATTCCACATATATATATATGTCTCTTCTGCATATTACTATTTCGTCATTACTTTTCAATTTCCTTAATCTATGTTCATATTTAATGAATATTCATTTGTGAGGTTTACAGGGGGAGATGTGTAGTAGTTGCTCGCGCTTCCGCGAGCCCTTTTTCTAAGGTTCTAAAGTATGGAATGTTGATGTATGAAATGTTGATGTGGGGACGTTGCGGGTGGCGGTTGGTGAGAAGGGAAGGAGCTGGGAGGAGATCGTGTACGGCGTTCGGGTTTGGAGAATAAAGATATAATAAACTTACTTGTGTGAGGATCCACGTTATTACACTTACCAAGATGACTGCCACAGGCGGGGCTTTGGGAGAGGGCTGTCATTGGACGGGGGCAGTATGACCCAGAGGACAGTAATTGGTTTAGAGGAGAAATACAGTTTTAAAGTGAGTGAAACTGTTTTTTCTTTTACTGAGGATTCCCAGCCTGACGATGGGGAATATTCATGAGCATGTGAATCCATGCCAGACCCATGCTGGAGAAAAATAGGTACGGGTAAGTAACTTGAACCTTCTTCGGTAGAGCCTTTCCATATCATGAGGATCTCATGACTATAGAGGCTCTTCTAGGGATCGAAGTCGCTTAATTCCTCACATTATTGCCATCATTTCCGCTGGTATTTCTGGGCAATTGCTTAATGATCTTGGAATAAAATGTGGACAAAGCATGAGTTCCAAACTAGTCACAAGATGAATCGGAATAGGCTTCAGCTAAGCTGGAAATACTAAAGAAAAGAAATACTGACGCAATAGTAATTATTTCCGAATGGATTGGAACATGCTCTTGAGCCTCCTACGTAGAGTCACTTGAAAGATGTCAGCACAGGGGTGGCTTATTCAGCCTGCTAGTAATGTGTTTGTTTACTGGATCCACAGCAGGTATTGAGTCGAAATGTAGTCATTGCCCGTCCACTAAAAGGATGTGTAATTCTGGAGTTGCGATTGCATCGAAAAATTGTTTGCATGTAATTGCATGAAAATGAAATATATACTTTTACGAGAAATTCAGATTGTCTGAAATGCAAGGCAACTCGCTGAAACCAAGACTAGTGCGTTATGTGATTGGATTGGCCATATTTAGTGCCCGTGGCAGAAGAAAGCCAGTGTGGACAAATGGCTTCCTATGCTGCAGCACGGGGACGTTTTGTGCAGCCTTATTCACAGGTCTCTCAGCTTGGATTGTAATGCCTGGCTGATGGTTAAGTAGGCCGAATAGAATTAAAGTATCCACACGGACAGAATGTCGTTATCTCGAGCTCATCTTCTGTGAAGGATAATCCTTGTTATTCCATACATATCATTTTGCATTTATAACCGCTTGATGCCGCAAAGTTACTTTTTAAAATTGGTGATGCTGCATGCAACCTATATGCAAACCTCCTAACATCCCTTTACAGCACTGGTGACAGAAAAGATGGCCCATCCTCCATGCGTGATGGTTTGACAAAATTATCAGAAGATGGATTCTGGGATTCTTGTCGATGTCCACAGATTCTAATCGCTTGCATTGTTTCTGCATTGTTGACACTTTTGTTAAATTTATGAACGCTATTCCATATTCAACCACTGGATGGCAGGACTCTACAAAGCAACATATATCAAATTGCAAAACCAGTGCTCGAGTTAAGTTACGGCCCCATCTATCCTAAATGTTAGGACTTTAATGTATTAGCTATTGATGATTTAATTGGTAGATATCCTATCCTACCTTAAAACGTTTTTTAAATCATAAACTGATTATCCAATCACTCTCCTCAGTCTCAAATTCAAAGTAACTGATAATTGTTTATTTCATTTTTAAATTAGAATGTATCTCAAGCTGCAATATCATACCCCTTTAGTAGTTGCATAGGAGAAACTAACTGAAGGGATGGGGCAGGGAGAACTGGGGGGGGCAGATACCACCAGCCCAACACAACACATCACAAACTGCTTCAGACAAGAGCTTGGTAGCTTTCAGGCAGTTCTATACATTGATCAGTTATTTTATATATGGTTTTAACTCCAAGTTATGAAAGCTTTACAGCACATTTTGACAGAGTTTTAGTTTGTATACTGCTGCACATTGAAGGAAGAGTTCAAAGAAATTGTCAGGTGTCCTTTGTGTGTACTATTTACTCAAGGCAGTACAAAGGTTCAGCCTCTAGAGATATAGATATTTACATGCTTTTCATCCATGCATAAAACAAAGCCAGATTGTTGTTGACTGGAGAGAGATTATCAACGTGCTTATGTAAAGGTGAAATGTGTTTTTGTGTGTATGTAAAGGCGTAAGCTTTCTTGTTGCGCAAATCGCTTCGGGAAACAGTGGGGCAGTGACACTCAAAAGTAGAGGGTGAGGTGTAATAGAGTTTAAAAGGATAGGTGTAGGGACAGGAACATTATTTAATGACACTTTGTATCCAATCACACGATAGCAGGGTTATGCAAAGGAAAAGAGGCTTACGAGGCTCTTCACAGCTAGACGGATGGTAATGTTTAAGTCTAAACAAAGAGGTCTGGGAGTCACTCTACCGAGAACGAACACGGCCAAATAACCTGTTCTCTCGGAAGGTGCCCAGTCGGGAGGGTCTACAACCACGTTTTAGCTCACTGTACCTTTCACAGAGGAGAAATACCCATTTGCATATCAGTTTGGTCCCACCCACCTGGGTATTCCAGCACGAAATACTAGGCAATTCTCCTCTGAGCAAGAGTACCAACAGCAGGTACGACGTTCATCCATCGCCCGTTTTATTTTTCGCAGCACTTTTTTCCAAAACTTTTTTTCTGAAAAAATCATTGAAAAATATGGAGGGTTGTGTGGTAAGGGCATATAAGGGGTAGGGTGGTGTGGGGTATAGGGCTTAAATAGTAGGGCAGGGAGGGTTTGTGGGGACGCCCCCCAAATATATAAAGAAAAAATGAGATGCATGTTTTCGACAAAAAAAAGCTGCAAAATAAATCTGGGGATGAATGAACATAGAACCCAACAGCAACCCCAGACACATGTTTCAGCCTAGTCGGCCGCATCACTGAGGTGAAGCTGTGCCTCTCTAAGTACAGGGAGCAAGTGGTGCACTCCTGGATTACCCTGTGTAAGTTAGGGTGAATCCCCAAGTTCCTAAAAAAGAAGTCTGGGAGCCACTCTACCGAGAACGAACACCGCCAAATAACCTGTGTCTACAACCATGTTTTAGCTCACTGTACCTTTCACAGAGAAGAAATATCAATTTGCATATCAGTCTGGTCCCACCCATTTGGGTAGTCCAGCACCGAAATGCTAGGCAATTCTCCTCTGAACAAGAGTACCAATAGCAACCCCAGACATGTGTTTCGGCCTAGTCAGGCCTCATCAGTGAGGTAAAGCTGTGCCTCTCTAAGCACAATGAGCAAGGTGTACACGTCTGAGCTTAAAACGTGGGATGGGAAATCTCCTGTCGGTTCTTATGTCACTGCCCTTGAGCAATACAAGTACAGTATTTGTCATTGACTTTTGTATTCTCAGCTAAAATCTGATGGAATCTATGTGATCACTGCGCCACCCATAATGTCGACAATTAAATTGCGAACTCACATTATGGCGTGGTGCTATGATCACATAGATCACTGTGCCCTGCATCCCTCGCAACCGCCTCCCCTCTACCCACTTACCTTTTCGGCAGCACACCGTGAAGTGTGCTGATATCTCTCCTCCGACCCTGTAGTGTCAGTTCTTGCCCAATAACGTAGGTCTGTACTGGCGTTGCAGGGTTGTTTTCATTTTTTACGATTTATTTTCTTTATTGTCCTCAGCTTCCATCTAACGGAAGCGGGGGATCCCCCGACCCTCACTACACTGACAAAGGAGAGCGGGGGACACCCCTGCTCCTATTAGTCAGTGTAGTGGGGGGTCAGCATTTTATTACCGCGCAAAGACGCAGTAATGAAAGGGTTAGAATTTTCGGGGTGACATTTTAGTAATATTCCCATGTGATGTACCCATTGCCATGATACAATTCCATGTATCTTGGTGAGCCACCTCCCACTCCCACAAATGTATTCACGTTTTGTCTTTCGCTTATATGCCTAATGGAAAACTTTGTGCACATCTCCACCTGCCCAACAATTTAGCACTAGGCACAAACTGTCTTGCCCATGTTAAAAGTATAGCATTACCTAACCAGAGCCATTGGTATTGTTAAAATTTGCACCTGCAACATAAATGGTGCACCCATAGGAGCTGGGTATAAATCTCTCCACTAGTGGTATTTTTGTTTTGTTTTACCGTAAACTGTTTTGGGCAATGGACTAAAATGAACATGTGCTGTTTGATTAAAATGCCAGTAGTGATTTTAAAAAGATTGTGTGAGTTGTACAAAATAAAGGAAGAACGTTGGTCTCAACATTCAACTTTGCTATAAAGGGAACAGTGTTGGGAGCTGGGTTTGAACTCCTTTCCATTGCCCTACTTCTTTTTTTTATATTCATTTTCTTTCTAATTTGGCTAATATGTGCTGCTTAAATAAATTGAAAATGCAAAATTCTCCAGCATTTGATCTTTCATAGATTCACATGCTTGAATTATTCCCCCTCATTAGGCTAAGAATTCCCAATGCATAATATATATCAGAGCAATACCTTTCACATACACACAGCACAGAATTTTTTTTTTATCTTGTAGCCTTCTTTTCTTCTGGACCAATAGCAGAGTCTACACCTTAGCTCCACCCTAGGCAGCCATCTTCAGATTCTTTGCCACAAGTCTGGTGACAAGAAATCCTCTTCAGCTCTCAGCTTTTCAACGTTTTCTCTACAGCACTTTGTGATTTTCTTTCAGCAATATTTTGTTCGGAAATCGGTTTAAACTGTTGCCAGCACTAGGGTCGGGGTTTTGGAGCTCCTTCCAACTCCTCTTCTGGCATTAATAGTCAGTTAAACAATTTCTGCTTGGCATGACTGAGCAGTTTAGTACAGTTGTACCACAAAGTTGAAAAGTCTTTATTTAAAGACTGCAAAAATTGTGGAAGAAAAAACTTTGATCTCAAGGATCTGTATAGTGACTGTATTAACTGCCTCCATCCTCACAAGACTGTGGACTGTGACATTTGCAAAGTGTTTCTCAGAAAACTCTTGTGGACAGGCTAAGGAGAGTTATGTTTTTGGAGAAGAATAGAGGGGCATCTTCAGGAGAGGCGTCTACTAGGGTGGTCCCTGCCTCTCTGCATTCCACGACTGCAGTAAAGCATGCTCCTTTGAAGAGGGGAGCTTCTTCTTTAGAGAGAGGTGCTCCTGCATCCATAATGCCAAATAAATCCAAGAAATACTCCTTCTCGACACCAAAAAAGTCTCCCTGTGGTACAAACACCATAAAATGGAATCCTGGCCTTACTCACCATCCTTTATCGATGGTGTCCTCTGTGAGGCACTAGTCCACTCAGGACCCAGCAGTACTGTTGATGAGAACCTTGCATCGTAAATCCCCAAATAATTAATCTATGCGAATAGCCCTGTGCAATGTAATAGTAGTACAATATGGAATAGAAGTCTCAGTTCACGGTGACGAAACACAACTCATCGATGAGCAGGTTGTCTACAAACAGGAAGAAGTGCATGCCCCATAGCGATGAAAAAGACAAGTACGACCCGGGTAGTGGGGCTGACATCAACACATTGTCGCTCATTAAATTAAAAAAAATGTCTGATCTTCTGGACCTCATTTTACAGGATGATTTAGTGCCCTCCGGATACAAACTATTATTTTCAGAGCCTTCCCCCAGTCATGACATTGTGAACATGGGGCTACCAAGCTTACCATTGCCTACTCTGGATGATACTTTGTAGTCGGCAATACTGTAGTCCTTGCAGAATATTATTGAGGACATCAGTAAGTATCAGCAAACACACCAGGCAGAGAAGACCTCTTCTACGCCTGCCGTTCCAAGAGCCGATCTAAGATGACACCCTTTAGAGCGTTGTGCTTCAGCCGCGAAGGCAGTGCCACCTAAGTAGGTTATGCTGCCCGCATCTGTCCTCTCACACTTTACTGAGGAGCAACCTTTGGATACTGATACTTGGGATGATCCCTTATAGGGCCCATATCATGATCAACCAGGTGAGGAGGAGACCAAGGAGAGCCAATTGCCGCAGGATGCACCACAGCAGGAGGAGTGGGAAGAGTTTGTTTAGTTTAGTGTGTTTATTTATAAAGCGCGTCCGAACCCTCAGGTAGCTGGGCGCATAATCATGTGCACAGCAGAGTTACATATCGTTACACAAACACCTTAATACACCAGTCAGAGCATACATTAGTCCAGGCTCTGAGTAGTTACATACAAGAATAAAGTATACAGATAACAGTGTACAAGATAGTTACAGTGGAGAGTGAGGACCGGGTTACAGGGTGGTCCTGAATCGGATAAAGCCAGGGTGAACATTACTACATGGTGGCGAACGGCGGCTGGCCGAACGTGTCATTAAGAGATTGGATGTTTAGGCTAGTAACCATGATTTCACCATGGCTCTGAATGGCCAGAATGCGGCTTCCGATCTAATTGCAAGAGGGAGGGTATTCCAGCATTGTGCTGCGAGCACTGGGAAGCTTGAACCTCCTGCTGTTTTTAGGTTATAGTTAGGGATCTTTAGTTGGTGCAGGTAAGGGGTTCTGGTGGGTCTAGTAGAGCAATGTCTAGCGAATTTGTCTGAGAGGTAGCGAGGGGCGGTGCGTGACAAGCACTTATGGGTGATGACCAGGGTTCTTAGCTTGATTCTGTCGCGGATCGGGAGCCAGTGGAATTCTTTGCTGGCCGTAGATATGCGAGCCTTGCGCGGGAGGATAAGGGCACATCTTAGTGCGTTATTTTGCAGGATCTGGAGCCTGTTCAAGTTTTTTGTGCTAGTGTCTAGGTAGAGTGTGTTGCAATAGTCTAATTTAGACAATATCAACGCTCTTGATAAGGTGAGGCTACTAGAGGTGGAGAGAAAAGGCCTACAGGCATTGATCAATTTATTGGTGTAGGTGGTGGCTGAGGTGGTGGAGTTTATTTGTTTTTTTAGTGACAAGGTGGAGTCGAGGTACACACCTAGTGTTTTGACCTCTTTGGAGACTTTTATGATGTTGCCGTCAATGGTAAAGGATTGATACCTTTGGTCTAGTTTGTTGAGGCGAGCCTGGGAGCCTACGATAAGCAGTTCTGTCGTATTGTCGTTGAGGCAAAGACTGTGTGTGGCCATCCAGGCTTGGATTTCTAAGTAGATTTCATCAAGCTTTGCAACATCCTCTTCATAGTTGCCAGTGAGAGTGATGAGGACCTGGGTGTCGTCTGCATAATTAGTGTAGCTGACACCCAGATCGTCAACACGGTCAAAGAGGAGCTTCGTGAAGATATTGTAAAGTGTGGGGGAAATGCAGGAGCCTTGGGGCACTCCACATGTGATTGGGATAGGGTCCACAGCCGCAGTGGGGACGAAGACCCTAGTCGACCTGGCAGGCAAAAATGACTGGATCCACTTAGTGGCATTCTGAGAGAATGCAGCAGCCGAGGAGAGCTGTTGAGTGAGGATCTGGTGGTCAACCAGATCGAAGGCAGCAGATAGATCCAACCAGAGCAAAATGGCCAGTTTGCCCTTATCTTTGGCATCATCCATTTGGATTTTTAGATCCAAGAGGGCAGTTTCAGTCCCGTGCCTTGGTCTAAAGCCGGATTGTCGCAGGCCTAGGAGGTTGTTGTCTTCCAAATGTTGTTGTATTTGGAGGTAGGCTACCCTGTCTAAGATTTTGAGGAGAAATGGGACTGTGGTGATGGGCCTGTAATTTGTGGGGACGTTGGGGTCTAGGTTGGGTTTTTTGAGCAGGGGTAGGACCCACGCTTCTTTAAGGTTATTGGGGACCACTGAGTTTTTGAAGGAAGCATTGATCAAGGAGGTGATGAGAGGGGCTAACTCATTAGCCCTGTCTTTGATGACAGATGCGGGACAAATGTCACCTTTATAGTTGGATGGTTTGAGACTGGCGATTATCTTGATTACTTCCTCTTCTGTGACTGGTGAGAAGTGGAAGGAAGGGCAATTGGGGGTGGTGTGGTTTATTATGCTGATGGGATTCTGTTTGGAGGCAAGGTTGGCTTTTTTTGCTTCTATCTTAGTTTGTAGGAGGGCAATTTTATTAGCGAGGGCCAGCTGGATATTATTGCACCAGGCCTTGGTTTTAATGCAGTCCTCTGAAGGAGGCAGTGGTGATTCGAGTTCCCTTAGTATAGAGAATAGTTCTTTAGTGCCAGATTTGGCGTTTTGTATTCTCATGTTATAGATCTCTTTTTTAGCATTTAAGATGACGGATTTGTAGGTGGAGGCTGCTGAGGCGAACTTATCTTTAGTGGAAAGAGAAGGGGCTTTTCTCCAGCTAGTTTCTGCAGTTCTTTTGATATTGCGGAGAGCCTTTAATTCTGCTGAGAACCATTTGTTGGAGTGGGCAATGGGTTTGGCTTTTCGTTGTTTAAGAGGAGCTATCTGGTTGAGAGCTAGTTCTAGGGTATTGTTGTATAGGTCTACAATGGCTGATGGGCTGTCATTTTGCGTAGGTAGATTAGTTTTACTGATAGGCATGAGAAGAGGTCTAAGGTTCTCTATAGTGATGTTGCGGTTATTTCTGGAGATTATTTGAGGTAACCTAGTGGGTAGTGTGGTAGATGGTATGGATCTGGGTAGAGAGAAGGTAATAAGGTGGTGGTCAGTCCAAGCACAAGGAGTGATGTCGGTCAGTGAGAGGTTGCAGTTGGCGTCTGCAAGCCAGTCCAAGGATCTTCCTTTTGTATGTGTAGGTTTATTAATATGTTGGGTGAGGCCTAGATGAGCAATGGTGTCATTAATGGAGGTGGCCTGATTGTCATTGGGGTCATTAAGTCCCAAGTCGAAGTCGCCCATAATGATGATTTGAGATTTAGGTTTCAGGTTGGTAGTGAGTAAGAGAGAGATATCTTCTTCAAAGGTGGAGGGGGGTCCTGGAGCTCTGTATATAATGTGGAGAAAGATAGTTTGGGTGTCAGATAATGGGAGTTTGACGGATAGGAGTTCGGCTGAAGGTAGGGTTGTGCTAGTTACTTCTCTGATGTTTAGGGTGGATTTCGCAATAATTGCTATTCCTCCTCCTATTCCATTTTTTCTGTCAGCTCGGATGATGGTGTAGTTATCCGGGGTGGCTAGAGCTATTGTGGGACCGGCTGCTAGGTGGAGCCATGTCTCCGTGATAGCAATAAAGTCTAGGTGGTTGGTGGAGATAATGTCGGCGACATCAGTAGCGTGGGCTACCAATGAGCGTGCGTTGATGAGAGCCCCCTTGATGGAGGTCAGTGGAAGGTTGACATTCGTGAGTGGTGGTGGGTGAGGTGTTGCAGGCTTGTGACTCGGTGGAGGGTCAGTAAGTGAGGTGGGCTGCGTGAGATTCCTAGCCTGATTAGTGAGCATTCTGGTGAGTTTTACATCAGGATTAGTGCGATGGCTGAGTCTAGCGTTTCTAATCATGGTCGGTGGGGCTGCGTTCAAGAAGGTGGTAGGGGGTACAACAAGGCGAGAAGCTAATCTTGTATTTCTAAGAGGTGTGGGACAGGGTATTAAGGGTGTAGGTGGTCTGGCGAATCTGTTTATCCAGTCCGCTGGAGATAGTAAGTCTGGGTAAAGTGGTGTGGTTGTGTAGGCACAGTTCTGAAGTGAGATATTCTGGAACAGAGGGAGGAGAGTAGCCATAGTTAGAGTGGCACCTCTAAGTGAGGCCATCATGGGTAACTTGGCTCTGGAGATAGAGGCAGTGAGGTTCATAAATTATTAGCAAGATTGGTTTGTACGTTCAGCTAACGTGTGTGTGGACACTAGTTAGGCGTTTCAATGGCAATAAAATGGGCATCAACTCAAATTGCAGTCAACTCAAATTGCAGTGTGGAGAGGGCAGTGTGGAATGCAATTCAGGGCACAGGGCACCTCTAGGCTAGTCAATGCAATTACAAATGGGCTAAATGCAATTCAGGGCGCAGGGCACCTCTAGGCTAGTCAATGCAATTACAAATGGGCTAAATGCAATTCAGGGTGCAGGGTGCCTCTAGGCTAGTCAATGCAATTACAAATGGGCTAAATGCAATTCAGGTTCAGGGCACCTCTAGGCTAGTCAATGCAATTACAAATGGGCTAAATGCAATTCAGGGCGCAGGGCACCTCTAGGCTAGTCAATGTAATTACAAATGGGTTAAATGCCATTCAAGGCGCAGGGTACCTGTAGGCTAGTCAATGCAATTTATAAATGGGCTAAATGCAATTCAGGGCACCTCTAGGCTAGTCAATGCAATTACAAATGGGCTAAATGCAATTCAAGGCGCAGGGCACCTCTAGGCTAGTCAATGCAATTACAAATGGGCTAAATGCAATTCAAGGCGCAGGGTACCTCTAGGCTAGTCAATGCAATTTATAAATGGGCTAAATGCAATTCAAAGCGCAGGGCACCTCTAGGCTAGTCAATGCTAAATAAAGAGACATTTGGGTGCGATGCATCCATTGAGTGTCGTAGTACATCTTAGATAAAGTACATAGTGTAATAGTGCTGCTGAGCAGTAGGCGCTAAATGGCGCAGTAGGGCAGGAAGGCCAGGTATAACAAGACATGTAGGGACATCGCCCACAAGACACATTTGGCAGTGGGAGTCGATGAGTAGGGAGGAGGATGACAATGCACGTGATTCAGGCTAGGGGCATGGTCATAGCAGTCAGGCTGTATAGGCATAGACAGGACCATCAGTACATGTTGAGAGAGTGGTCACACGTATGTGCACTGAGGCAGGTTTGGGCTACTGTGGCAGTGCAGTGTCTGAGGAGGGATGGAGGAGTACTAGCTAGCAGTTAGCTAGCAACAAGCACAATGAGCCAACATTGCTAGTCTGAGTGGAGGCAGGGCGGTTGCACCGCAGGACGGAGTGACTGCTCAATGTAATGTGTACCCTAAGCAAAGGAAACACGATTTCTCCTGGCAGAGTTTCTCTGCCATATTTCATATTCTCTTTTCATATGATAATTGGCAAGGCGGCAGACCAGTTTGGACTGCATGTAACCACAGAGGAAATGAAATCTTTGCTCTATGACCACAGGGATAAGCGTAGTTATCCAGCACAGCCATTTCAATTTTAGAGACAATTTGGGAGATGGGTGAACCAATCCTAAAAGTGCACCTACTGGTGCCCACAATTACAGCTTGCCTTGAGAGAAAATGCAAAGCGCCAGATTCTGCACGGCCTCCAAAGCCAGTTTCCCTCATTAGTGTGGCGGTTTGATGCATTCTCCCTAGTATGGCATCTACTCTGAGGCTACCTCTGAACAAAGAGCGCAGAAAGGTAGAAGCCGTCGGCTGCAGAGTTTGAGCATCCACATCCATAATTATCAGAATAGCCAACATGCTCGCCATGACAGCCTTCTATGATAAGGACTCTGCACAAAAATCTAAAAATACCTGGAACTCTTACCAGCAGAACTGGTGGAAGCGACAAGAAATATTGTTAAGGAAGGCAAGATATCCTTGGATCATGTTAACCTAGGGCATGCTGCAGATTCCGGATTTCACAAATTGCCCGTGGGGCAGTTCTATGGAGACAAGCCTTGATGAAGGCCACTAGCTTCCGAACTTTAGTGCCAGCACAGATTCAGGACATATCCCTCGATGGGCATGAACTCTTTGGCAAGAAGATAGACAATGATTTGTATTTTGTCACGCTTCCCTTCCTTCTAGACATCTTCCTCTCACTCTATTGGCTGGCATAAGCAGGAAGCAGAGATTGAATGGTGTCAGTGTCCTCTATCCAGGAGTTCTTAATCTTCCTTGAGCCATTGGCAAACTAAGAGCCCTAGTCATGAGATGTTATGCAAATGGCCACAGCTGTGAAGCACCAGCACCTTCAAGTCCCCTTATGGGCCATGCAGCACAGCACCACATTGTATCTACAGAGACACCAGCCTGACACGCTCCCATGCGTGACTGGGAAATCTTTGTAACCCATCTCACATTGGCCAATGAGCATGCGCTGTTCATAAAGGAACAAACTGGTTGCTGCTCCGTATGAGCGCACCACTCGACTCAAATCAGCAGCTGTCAAGTGAAGTGGAGCACTATCCCTCTCGGCTCCTCCATAATGGGTGATGGGACACCATCCAACCATCTGTTATTGATAACTGCCTGGTGGCTCATCGGGCTGCTAACTGGTCTTCATTTCAGAGCGTGTTGCCAGGCTGCTGTATTGGCTTGCTGTGGAATCAAGAAATGATTCAAGAGCAATCCTTCACCAGAATTTGTAGTAGTATCTTTTTCATGCTCCTCAGAACTTTAGCTTTTTTCTACGACTGTGGTCTCTTTGTATATATGGAATTTGCAGGAAGAAGTACCCTTTAAAAGAACAAGGTACTTATTGTCTAACTTTTTTTCTAATGGATTTTTACAATGATTACTCATTCGCTCCTGCCTTCCACCTTTCTGAGGTTTGGATTAGTCCATTATTCAGTGTGTGGAAAATGATAGTGGAACTGACCTCAGAGGGCACGGGCAGTGCTTTTACAAAGCAGTTGCATCGCTTCCTGAGTGATGGCTCCAAAGCTCCCAATGCGCCCATCTGGCATATGGCTGAAACATGTTCAGATTCATGCATCTTGGATAATTCTGTTGGGTTTATCTGTTGAATGAGTACCTGTGACAGAATGCCATCTGTGAGGGGTGAACAGTCTGAGTTTAATTCTGTCTCTGAAAGTAAGATCTGCTAATCAGACCTCACGTTCATAGGGCTAGCTGCTCAGAAATATTATAGTGCAAACATGTAACTCTGCAGAGACCATCTACTGACAATTACCACAACTGTCCTGTAGTTGACAACATGACCGTTAGTCACATGTGCATTCTTGCAGACAGCCAGGTTGCATCAGTTTAACTTCCCAGCTTCACTTTAAACTTGTGGGCACCCAAATCTAATTTAAATTACATAATTGTATGCCCCCAGAACCTTGTGGCAGATGAAACTGTAAATTTAAACCATGTCTGATTTTGACAAAGTGGTTTCTAGGAATCCACAATTATATTGGCTAAAACCACTTAGTGTTACATTCTTGTTAACTTGGTTTCAAGTGGTCTTCCTGTTCCGGGCCTCCTGTGTATTCATTATCTGGGACTGAGTTTTACCCAAAACAGACCATTTAGCCTCTATCACAGTAAATGTCTTTGTCTTCCCTGGGAAAGGGTTGTCACCTACCAGGAAGATGGAACTGGCCCCAGAAGGTAGTGGGAGGTCCATTCCTTCAAAGGACAGGTTCTGGTAGGTCAAAGCAAATCACATCAGGACGATCATTAACAGAGTCTCATTGGTGTAGGCAGACAGGAGAAGGGGACAGAGTTAGAATAACCAGGAGGGGAGCATCAGTCCATAGGAAGGTCCCACTATCATGTATTCTCCCAAAATTCCTGTGCCTCCCTCCCCACTTCATACAGACCAGGCACTCTGAGTATGACATCACCAGATAGAGGATTCTGAAACAGCAGCCAGAATTGGACCCCTTACAGAATGCAAGAAGAGAACCACTCCGCTGTAAATGATTGCTTATTGGGTAGATGCTGCCTGCACCAAGCTGTTGAACCATTCTTTGGACTACTGAAGGAGGATTACATCTGGAACAGTGCTGGGAGTAAAGCTCCAAAGTTCTATTTCATATAGGTGAAGACATCCAAGAAAAGGGCAAGCCTTTTCCTTTAACTATCCCATAGGAACATTTGGGGTGATTTGCTGGTTGGGCAAGGCCTACTACAGCGGAGACCACTGTACTCAAAAACCTGCTCATGGGAGGTTACAGAACCCTGTAGGTGCTTTCTGAAAACATTCCTGCCTGGGAAGGACAGAACAAAGGACTTTGCTTGTCTCTGGAGACCCTGGGTGGGATCTTCCATCAACCAAAGGTCAAGAAATGTTCCTGGCATGGTTTATCCAGCTTCAATACATTTTCAAGCCAGCTCTACTGCCTTGAGGTGCATTTTGCGCCGCTGCAGGCATTGAGTGCTGCCTTTGACACTTACTGCTTTTCGATTTGCTCTAAAGCTGCTGACATTCATTGCCGGTCTGCACAACACACGTTTTCGGGGCTATCGCCACTGAAGAACAGCATCGCATCATTGGACAACTTCGAGCTGACTTGACAGAATCAAGACGCTGTCTCCAGCCATAGCCTGCCATTCTTCACTGATTCGGATCAGTCATCGCTACAAGGCTGCACCACCTCGATTTAACTTGAATGTCTCAACTCCCCCTATCCAATGGGAAGAAACCACTCAAAATGTCTCAATGCTGACTTGATCTATTTAAAGCAGATAAAAGCCTGGGTCAATGATGTTGAGCCCCAAGAACCAACATTAAAGGTATTCGGTAATGGTCCTGTCTCTCTGGCCTGCCTTAGAAGGCCCAGATGACTAGTAAGACTCCTCCCTTTACCTTGTTCAAGTGAACTTGACTTGCTGTCAAAAGTATTGACGGTGCACACCCATCTTCAAACCCAAAGTGCCTCTTTATTCTTACGTCCGCATTCTTCCGCTTGCAGAGGTGGGTCGTTGGTGTTTCTATTAGTTCTATGTGTTTTTTAGTTTTGTTAAAGTTCTAGAACCTTGCTTTTATATTCCTTTATTTTGCCACCATAGCACTATTTTTGTTTGGTCTGCTTCTGTACTAGCTCACACCCCTCCTGAGTAGCATAGCCTGCCCACCCGTGCTACCATATAAGAGAAGGAGGTGCACCTGTTAAGACTGTGCCCGTTTCCCCTTTATGATTGGGATCACTGCTGGTTTAGCAGTAATGTGGGCTGATTAGGCGTTTTATCCATTAAACATCTCTCTACTCCTGCACAGCAGTAGTTATTTCATCACTGTACCCATCAGAAATAAATGTTGCCAAGGATTGCAACTCTTTTTTGGTCTCTTCGGTTACAGTCAGAGCTATGGGGTAGCATGATGGGCGAGTCCCTCCTCCCTTGTCACCACCAAGCCCCATCACATATAGAGGCAATGAAAAGGAAGCGGCAGGGGCTGAACTGACTGCAAGGGAGAGCAGTCTCCACCTTCCCTTCATAGGCTGCTCCTTCCGTGAGCTACAGTAGAGCAGGTAGTGGAAGTGGGAACACTGAGCTCGCCTGCCTTCACATCAGCCCCAACCTCTTCCTCTCACCCGCCCTTGCTACAGAGATTGGCTTGGACTTAAGATGTGGAAATGGAAAGCAGCCTCTCTCATCTCTTCTCCTGTGGCTTTTTTTTAATAACTGAATGACGTTTACAAGCTGTGGGGTAAGAGGGGCATGAGTCTATTCAGTATCTCCAATATCTTAGACCCTGCCGTTCCATCTCCCCTGCCAAACCCCTTATTTTGCATATGAATGTTCATGGCCAGAAAGATTATAGTTAAATGACTCTGTGCCATGCGAGGGCAGAGCTAGATGCCAAAAAACTAATTAGATGAAAGAAATCATCTCAGTAAGGTTAGTTGGTATCCGTGGTGTAGACAGGCTGAGATGGAGGGGCAAGACCCATCCTATTTTCGGCAGGACCAACATGACACATTATAGCCCAAAGCTGTAATTCCGTCTTGCAAGCAGAGCCACATATCTACATGACTATATGGATTGATGCTAGCCTGCTAAATCATACTATATTGCTAAACAGAACGGAAGCCAAAATGTGGAAACCTGCTCTTGGCTTGCCCATCTGTGCACCAATTCAAGTAATTTGTTTTGTATTGGGCCTCACTTTAACAACCTTTGTGGCAATAAAACAAGGTATATTGTATTTGAAGACAATTAAAGAAGCTAAATGTCTGGTATTAAGGCTCTTCAGTGCTGGTATCGAAAGAGGGGAATGTAAAGTGGCAAATTAATTTGTAAACATTAATCACGTTTTTTTTTTTAGGTTATTAATTGATCCTTTGATAGTAACATAGATTACGCAATCTTGTGTAACCAGATCACTAAGAAAACAGAAGAGGGGGGAGGATTGTCAAACGAATTCTGACTATTTAACTAAGCTCACATCCTTTACACATTTAGCACTGATGGCATATAGATCTTTCTCCCCAGTGGTATATATTACGGTTTCCCTCTGTTAGGTTAAGAAGAGCCTACATGTGCTTCAGACTAAATTTGACTTTGACATAAGAATTCCTGGGTAAACTACTTGGCATTGAAATAAACAAGAGAAATTGTTGCCTTTGTAATGACAGTAGTGAATTGGAAACTATTCATCATATGCTTTCATCGTGCTCAAAACTGGGATTTTCTTATCAATTATATTTGGGCAAATTTGCATATGATCTGAATCTAATACATATTAGGCCTGTCTGGCAGAGATGTATGTTGGGGAAGTCTAAGCAGTCGATGTTAGCTGTATCTAAATTATGTTTGCATATAGAATGCCAATTTGTATTTAATGCTATTATTAAATACAAATGTATTCTTTAGAAGTGATTATTATGGCAACACATTTTTAAAAACAGTAGTAAGCAGTATACTTTCTTGATAAATATATTGTTTTTATTTGTGTGGAATATTTCCATTTTCTTTTTTACTTGGGTGGAAAGTTAATTTTAACTGAATTACACTATTTAAAATCACAAAAACAAAACGTGCCACATTGCATGCACGGGAGGGAATGAGTGTGGAGTGGGCTGCAACTGCCTTTCACAGGTTACTGGAATACTGTTCGCAGTGTTCAGATAAGTGGCACAAATAAAAGGGCCAGACATAATCTTACAGTGAACATCAGGCAAATAAAACCACCATATACCAATGCAGCTATGTCTTGTTAAAAGAAAATACAGTTGCACCAATATATTTTGTTTAATTGTTTACCAGTTCCCTCCATTCTGCCAGTTCTACCACCTGGTTATCTGGGAGTAATATGAGCTAAAAGAATATTTGAGCAGTTGACTTTAAAAATAGGGACATCAAAAAGAAAGATGTCTGAACTATCAAGCTTTTAAACTATGAGCATTTCCTGAGAAGCTACTAAATGAGGTTCCAACCTACATTCAAGCTTTTCCGGATAGGTCCTATGCCGATACATTCCTATGCCTTAGACTCAACCTTCTACCAACCAATTCAAAAATAGCATCTTACGCTAAAGGATCCTCTGTCTCTGATTTATGTAGATATTGCAAATTGGATTCTCAACCCAAGACTATGGTTCATTTAATAACTGAATGTGAGACTCTTATCTAAATTAAGAGAAAATCATTTTTTTTTAAGTATTTCAAGCACAGACTTATTTTATCGAAAGAAGAGATGTGGATTGAAATTTTAAATGCTTCTAATACCAGATTAATAATTGACATAGTGAATTTTATTGCTAAACTTAACTTACAACCTGTTGATAACTAAGTCATCGCTTAGATTCATCTGTGTTTTTTAGCCAATTTTAATGTTCTTACGGATTTATTGATTGTCTTTTATGAATCGATAATAGCTTATACTTTTATTTTAGAATGTATGCTAAATGAGATGATTTTATATAGATAACTATTTATAGCGATGTGATAAAGAACAATAATGTATCTATAATTGAAAAAGTTGTTTGTCAACTAAAACAATTTCTCAATTAAAAGAAAAGATAGTTACATTGGCTAGTTGTTAGAGTAGGGCAAACTTTTATTTGTTCTGTATTTGTAATCTGAATCCTCAAAAAAGGCTCTTTTCTATAAAGCCAACAGTAACGTGGAGCGTAATGGCAGGTTATTTCAGATCTCTGAAGTGCTCATTATTCTTTACGCTGTGTCTTTTATTGGAGGAATCTGTGAGAGTTCCTTGCTGGGCTTCTGTATGTGGATATGTGACTCTTGTAAACATGCAACATTTCTTCCTCCGCATGTTCCAACAAGTCGTGGCTGGTAGGTGCTTTGGCTATTAGTGTATTGGGGATGGGTCCTAGTGTACCTTGAAAGGGTGAACCACTGCATCCCTGTGGAATCATTGTCCCAAGTCAACTGTTTGCCTCCAATTGATGCACATAAAATTTGGTATAGTCTTTGTTTCCAGAATTGATTTACGATGACACACAGAAACGTCACATAGCTCTTGGTTACATGTTGTCAAAGCATGAAACATTTTACTAAACCATAGTGGCGTGAAAAAAAGCCCACCTTTGGATGAACAAATTGAGCACAGATGTCATAAAGATTTTCTTTGGGTCAAATCAGTAAAATAATTTTGGGTGCATCAGAAGCTTATAATAGCTGAATACATTTCACCTGCTTCTTCTACGATTATGCTTGAATAAAAAAGTGCCATATTTTAGATTTAAAATGTATTACTATGAGATAATATTTATTCAACTCCCAGATGAAATAAATGTATTCAAACTTGGATATATTGTGTCAAATAGTTTAAAGAATCTTAGCCCTATCTCCATTTTTTAATGACGAGTTAGAGAGGTTTGTTTCAATGTCCCCCAAGTTGCACAACACTTAAAAGAGATGTTCCCAAATTTAATTTCTCTCTTTTATTTTACAGGTTCAAAGAAATAAAGCCTGGGTGTCTACAAGTAATGCTGAAATAAATGCTACATTGTGTTCGTCTGTGATGCCTATAAAACATGCCAAATTGTTCAAAGGTTTTGGAAAAAAGAGCTTTGCTATTTCAAATCTTACACGCATTTTTAACATTCTTCTAGTCTTATAGAGGCTATAGTCTAGAAAATTGGGTTACGAGAACCGGATTGCGAAAGAGTTCATTTAAAGTAGCAAAATTCCCACACAATTTTTAAACATCATTGAAAGCTTACGTGGGTCAATTTACCTTTCAACAATTCTTAGTAAGGGAGTGGCTACTTATTTAATTGCTTATTTCTGACCGAAGTCTGGCTAAACATCTGTGCTATATTTTCTATTAGTGTAAATTGATTAATGAATTCAGCAAACACACTTAACTGTGTCACTTCATGGGATATTTTATACTGAACAGTTGGAGAAGCCCAATCAAATATGATAGTTTAGATGTGGAGTTGTTTTGGATTGCATCGTACGTTTTCTGTGCACTCTCTATTAAGCAAAAGCATTTTCTGGATACAGAAGTGAAACATGTGCATTGGCGCTATTCCCATGTGTGTTCGAGATGTAGAGCTCTCGGAGTCTAAAAGATAATACGGTGCATGCTGTTTTTGTTGTATACACATTTTTTGCTATGGAAAGGAATAGAGTAGCTGGGAAACGCCTTGCGTTCTCCCATTTAGCGCTCTTAACAAGATTGGCGTAGGACTCCCTTTGAGGAACACTATAAAACATTTTCTAAACATGGACCCTGGTTATTTGTAGACAGAATAATTTTTATAATCCGAGATGCGGCCTGTAATTAAATGGGGGTTTACCTTGTCATGTTTTTACAAATCCGCCACTTGACCATTTGTATAGCCAACCAGTTATTGCACTTTCCTTCCAAGCAATGTTTTTAGTTTTGATGTGAAAGAGAATATGCATCACTCCACTGGTACCGGTGTCAGTTGATTAAATGGGACTTGTCTGTTTTGTAATTTTTCAATCCCCCTATTGATTGATTCATTTGATTTTAGCCGTTCAGTGATGTAAAGTGACCGTGCTCTTTTTAGCCAAGCTGAAATGCAAATCACTTCATCATCACTGTACTTCAAAAAGGGCCACCTCAGTGAACCTGCAACCACCTCTGAAATCGATTACTTCTGCATCATTTAATGTTTTACCATTCATACAGATTAGTGAGGTATCAAACATCAGATTCAGCAAGCGTATCGTTTATTCCTATTTGCACCTAGTTACATGAATTTAGGTGGAGAGAGAAATTGATGTATCTACACAGACCACCTGTGCACTAGGTTCCACCACTCCCTGGAAAGAAAGCCACCAATAACGTGCTTGACTTATTAGATATCCACATGAAGGGCACTATTAAAAGCTTCTAGAGATGTATCATTCTGCATAAACGTTGCACTAGTGCAGTTCAATTTTACCCCAACATTTTCATCACAGTGAGAATTTCCCTAGAACAGGTATTTATTTCAGCAAGAATAATCTTGCCACTATCTAGTAAGTTTTAGTTTTGTTTTGCTTTGAGCTGAACAGAAATATACTCAACATTATAAATTGAGAGACCCTTGCAGAATAATCCTTTTAACTGTTGCATTTCGCATTGTTCAAATTGTACAGTTTACAATCAGCAATTGCAATATTAAGGGCCTAATATGGGGCCTATTTTAATTGTACGTATTTACCTCTGAAACTCTGAACATTTTATATGCATACCTCAATGCAGAATTGAAAACTGTGAAATTCTGTTTTCTCGGTGGGAAGATCTTTTCTGTTTTTTATAAACTGCCGACTATTTTATTTATATATGGAATGATTTAGCATCGCTTTAAAGGAATCTGGTCGGATATAAGCTACTTTCTCTGACTTGGTTTCGAGAGCCAGATTGCAACTTGCTTCATTAAAAGGAGTGAAATCTCCAAACAAATATTAAACATCAATGGAATCTTACAAAGGCAATGTTAGCCTTCAGCGTTTTCCGTCATCGGAAGTGCTACTTTTAAACGAGAGTTTGTCCTTTTTTAATCACCTCTTTCTGATCATTGTATCAAACAAAACCTGTTTGATACACATTTCCTTTTTAGGGGATTTTAAGTCTGTATATACGATAAAGTCTGGAACTAATCGCATGGTGTACTTTTACAGCTGATATTGGTACTGGAAGTACGCCTATTGTGGCATAGGCTAAACAATTATTAGTCTCTTTTTAATCAACTGTGATCGACTGTACAGCCATATGTATCATAGTAACTCAATTTCTTAATTCTACTTCACGGAAGCAGCATTTGCATATGTGCTGCTTTAAATTCTGAAACATATTTATTATCCTGAGAAAGTGTGGTGCTATCGCTTTTTGAAGCAACATCTCTCCGACAATCGGCATTTTGGAAGGAACCAGCAGTATTCTTTGCTACATGTCACAAATCCTTCAATGCTTAATTTTCCTAAAGAAATAGAATGTGCTACACCTGAGGCAAAAAGGAGGCAATGTGACTCATGATGATGCCGATGATTGAGCTAATTATGAGCAAGGTGAAACTGCTAAAGAACATATTTATTGTTGCAACAAACATGTTATGATCCACATTTCTATTTTTTAAATACCAATAATGCTTAATATGTTATGCTCTAATGTATAAAAGTGACACTTTTCATGTGATTGAATATTTTTGAAGATAACCTAATTTCATTTTGCATTTTTTTCTTGCATCAAAATGAAGTAGAACGTTTTGTAAAGATTCATTAAAAATATTCTCTTTTAATCATTTGTGTGCCTCTATTATTGTGTATTGTTAAAACTATGATTGTGTTAATGGTTATTTCTGATGATCACATCAGCCTAGAATGTACTGTTTGCTTTGAAACATACATTTATTTTCCATATTTAAATATGTTAATTTAGAGAGGCTAACATTTTAGAATCAGTATATGAGAACAGTATCGGGCAGTAAGTAACAAGAAGCACAAGTGAACATTGCATGAATTAGGCAAAAACATTATGCACTGCCTACCATCTGTTCTACATAGCAAGGCATTCCATTCAGATTTGTTTAAAGATGTCAAGCTTGCTGATTGCATACTTGGTGACTTACAGTGTTGCTTCTAATTAAGAGCTTATTCTACCATTTTTAACTTCCTTTTCGGCTTCCAAAAGCCTAAAGCTTCTTCCCAACAGTGATAACTTTTATGATAGACACTAAAACCCAAATGCATCACTGTATTTTAATTCTCTGCATCTTGAAGCCATCTGCACTGCCATTTTTACCAAACAAATACTTGCATCCACAGGTCCTTTTTTTTAAACATCTCTTTTTATTGATTTTGTGATAACCAACAAGAAAAATCAATGGTACAATAATCACAGACGTATTGTTCAACAGTGGTTACAGTCAAATCATCAGGGTGACAAAACATTCCATGGCTCATATAGTGTTACAGGCATAGGTTACAGGCAGTGCTCCAGATAAGATTTTGAAGTAAGATTATTTTACTTCCTGTTTTTTAAAGTTTGGAGTAAAAAGACTTTTTAGGGAGTTACAAACTAAGTGCTATTCCCAATGGGCGCATTTCATAAGCAAGTAAAAGATTTGAACTGTAAATCAGAAAGGTATTTGTAATCAATATTTTTGCACCTAGTTATTCATGCCCATTAAAAGATACCTGTGTACCACTTCAGATCAGGCAGTAATAACAGAGTTTCTTCCTGTGGCTCTACGTGTTGTATTCGTCCTTGGTGGGTGAAAGTAGGGAGACAGGCTACTATGTCAGTTTCCTATTTTTTGTTTTTACTCTCCATTATTCTTTTTTGGTAGTATTGACCTATTTTTAGGGAGTAAATGTGTCTTTTACACTCCTTATTTGTAGGGCTGGTTACATGTTTAGAGCTCTAGCCTGCATTGTCAACTGCAACAGGAAAACCATTAATTGGGCTGGCGTAGGTGCGTATCACAACATATGAGGGGTCATCCCACATTCACCCACTTATGCCAAGGCCCCACAAATTCGTAGAGACAGCACCAGGCTCTATAAATCTGTTCTTCAGTTGCCATGCAAGTATTCATATCCAAGACCCACTTGGAGATCTTGGGCACCTTTCCTGCACCCCAGAGCATAGCAATATTTCGTTTGGCCTCTATCAGTGCAGTGGATATAAAAAGCTTCTCATAACGGGAGTGCAGAGTCACGCCCCATATTCCTAGCAAAATCAATTTCGGCTCAGTCAGGACCATTGGGACACCACCCTGCGCACCCTTTTTAAGACCTTTAAACAAAAGGTCAGAATTTTCGGACATACCCATATTGTGTGGTAAAACATGCCTAGGGTGGTGTAACAGCATAAGCAATCACAGTCCATCCCTCTGCCGCACCTACACAGTAATTCCCTGGTGTAGTATGTTGCATACTACATTTTTAGCCGGATGAGTCTAAATCGGGCCAGAATACATATCTTCCTATGGACCATTATCGCCTCCAACCGTTCCTCTGCTTCAATAGGACCCACGTCCCTTTCCCAGTTCTGTTGGAGCTTCTTCAAACTGCTCATTGTAAAACTGCAAAGAATTTCATACAGAATTGAGATCACTTTACTTAACAAGAAGTTCTGTGTCCGTATTTGCTCCCACCGGGTTTTGTGCTGGGCAGTCATATTTCCCCTGAAATTGTGTGTCGAAACCACATGTTTTGAAAATTGTCCAAAGCTGCCAATTGCGAAACCCACTGTAGCTCCTGGAACAACCGCAAGAATACAACCCACCCCCATGGTCTGAATACCCTTGCCGTGCCAATGAGCCACAAAATTCAGCTTCTGTAGCGCAGGCATTTCTCGGTTGTTCCAAAGCGGAGGCCTTTAGGGTCACAATTCCCTCCCACCCCTGTTCCCTCATAGCTCCCTTATAAATGGCCACCACCTGTTGCGAGATTGAGGGGAGCTCCCCCACATTCACCCTTTTGTGTATTGTTTGCAGCCGGTCTGCACCACCAGGCCATCATGCTCAATTCTAATGTGCGGGAGAGATGGGTCACCCAGCAGCCATTCATTTGCCACTGCAAGCTCTGAGTCCCAATCGTACTCTTTAAGATTCAGGAGCCGACCCCGCCATCCCATACTAACCCGTACAGAGATTGCAACGCTATTCTAGGCTGAGAGTCCCGCCACAGCAGTTTCCTTAGGGCCCTTTTAATAGTTTGGGATTCCCGATCGGGGATCCTGATGGGGGTATTTGGATAGACATACAGATACCTCAGGCAAGTCACCATTTTAAACATAGCCGCCTGGCCCAGCAGAGAAAACTTTGCGTTCACAATGAACATTGCCATTACGGGTGTTAAATTACCCTCTAGAAAAGTGGTGCCATTCCCGACAAACCTGCATGCCCAGGTATCAGAAAGAACCCATGGCTACCTTGACGGCACAGTCCTCCAGGATTGCACTCATTGGGAAGAGGATTGATTTGTTCCAGTTAATCCGAAGGCCACTGTGCCGTCCATACATTTGAAGGTTCTCCATGATCCTGGGAATTGACCTTTGTGGTTCCCCCACGTATAGCAGCAAGTCAACTGCATACAGTGAAACTCAGTCTTCCTGTCCCGAAGACCACTGGAATCCCTCCCCATCCCCCCACCCTAAGCCGGATTGCCAGAGGCTCTATGGCTAAAATAGTAGCAGGGAAAGCGTGCAGCCTTGACGTGTTCCTCTTTCCAACGGGAAATAGCGAGAGGTGACTCCGTTGATTCTTACCACCGGAAGAGGTTGTTCATATAGTAATCTAATCCTCTGAAGAAAACGAGGTCCCAAAACCCATACTCTCCATCGTCCCCCAGACAAAGTCCCAGTACAAGGCCTTTTCGATATCAATTGCCACAATCGCCAGGGGGTCTGGAATACATTTTGCCTTCTACAAAGCCACATGGAGCCTACGAATGTTCATGTGAGTTGCCCTGTCTGGCAGGAAACAGTTTTTATCCGGGTGTACGAATGCGAGCAGGACCTCAGTCAGCCTCCTCGCCAGGATTTGGCCAGTATTTTAGATTTCATGTTATGTTATTATTTCTTATAAAGTGAAATGTTTGCCATTGGCATCTTGGCGCTACAACCAACAGGAGACCACCCCCTATTAATGGAAAATATTAAGGCAGCCGATCCCACCCCACAAACTTGATTTCATTTGCATTTGTCTACTCACATTGGAAACCTTTGTTTTTGGCACTCAGGAAAGTCAGCTAGGCTCCTCCTTTAGACAGCACAGGGGTGTGGTCAAACACTTCAGTCAAAGATAGTCACCAGCATCCTTCCCTCATTTGGCGCTCCTTAATCATAGCTTTAGCTTTCCCAGTTTCTGTCTCCCATGCAAGGTTAAGTCTCCATCAATTTGAGGCCTCTTAACCTATTTAATATCAGGCAGCTGTGTCAGGATTTACCCATATAGATTATGGCAAGTCTCTTTCAAGATGTTTTGGCAGCTCTCCACAAGATGTTTTTTAGGCAAGTTCCCCTTCCCCATAGAGGAAGGGCTTTTTACCCTATAAACACCTCCAAATATTAAAATGAGATGGTATCAGTTTATTGGTTCTGACTTTTCATTGGAAATGTATCCCCTCTTACAACCCCTCTCTGCTGATGGGCCCTTGGAGTTCTATGATGGAAGTGATGTGAAAAGGTACATCTATTGCAATTTACATTTTTTTTACATGTCAATTTTTGCACTCAGAAATTTACTACATATCAACAATTATCAACGTATAAATATACATCATAATACCTAGATATTAATGTTTCCCTAATCATGACGCATCTTGGGAACTTATTTTCGCTTTGGCAGAGTACTGCATGTGCAAGCTATGATTTTTCGCCCTTTGCACAATAATTTAATATTAAATAGTTAGGAATGTGACATTTTCTACACAGATATCTAATTTAATAAACCATCAGCTCCCCAACTTTCAGATTCAGGACATTTTCGGGGAAGACAGAAGCACATTTTACGTTGTGACTGAAATTCCCAGCATCACACTTGAATACACATGATATCAAACTAACGTTTCATCACCAACTTTAAAATGACACTGGAATGGATTTAGTGCCACCTTTTGCTGCGGAGAAAATCACCAGTTATGATAGTCCATTTAAACTAATGGGATTCTTCAACATGTATGCAAATCTTGACTTTTATTTGACAATTTCGCTAAGTTTCAGTTTTCATTTCCCAATTTAAGTTGCAGGGAAGCTGAGGCATCTGTGCCAATGTTGATTTAGCCTGCAATATAAGTCACTAACCCATCCTCCCAGTCAGTGTCTGTATAAGGGATTCTTATCTTCCAACCCACATAGCTCACTTCTCCCCTCATGCGGAAGTACTGTAATTTGTCATTTGTCCTTCCAATCTTGAATGCACAATGTTTCAAATCTAAAGTTTGTATTTTTACAAACCCATCCAGGGCTGGCTCCGTTGTTGATCTGGTTCAACAAAACAAAAAGGTTATGGCTGGAAGGTTTTGAATTGATCACAACCATTGGCACAGCTCTGGGCAACCCTCCACACCATTGTTTTTCCACCTGCCAAGCCATTACAGAAGGGGAAAAACATATGCAAACCAGGCTTGGTGCTACCCCAAAAGGGGCAGTTCATCCCGAACTGCTATGTCACATCCCTTCTGCACAAGACCACAAGCATCTCCACACATGTTTCAGTTGTGTTGGGCCTCATCAGTGAGGAGTAGCTTGGGTCTCTAGGCCCGGCAGACTCGGGACCCACGTCTGGGCATACCCGTACCACTCGGTTTCAGTTTCCTAATTTAAGTTGCAGGGAGGCCAAGGCATCTGTCCCATTGTTGATTTAGCCTGCAATAAAAAACATTAACCCATCCTCCCAGTAAAGGTCTTTATAAGGGATTATCTTCCAGGCCACATAAACATGATGAGACAGTACGGTAATTTGTCATTTGTCCTCTCAATCTTGAATGCACCACGTTTCAAATCTAAAGTTTGTATTTTTAAGCTCAGCACCCTTCCAGGGATGGCTCTGTTGTTGATCTAGCTACCTAACAACTTCCCCATAAACTTCTTCTGCTGTAGCCTCAAAGAGATCTGACTGCCAGATAAAGAGCCAAGCAGATCTGCAATGGGGCTGTTGCTTGAATATTGTGCCCAGCAACTTACAGGCATATCTTCCTGGACTCATAAGAGATTTACACGTTTCATCTGAAAGAAAATTGTCCAATCTGTGGAACGTATTTTTTAGGTGAAGCTGCTATTTATTTTGATAAATTGCATCACGCCATTACTGTTCAATGTCATTCTGAATCGGTGGTTTTCTTCTTTTACACAGCATTGGTTTTTTAATGGGGTAACTTAAAGTGAAACCCTGCTGTTCATTTTGTCATTCTCAATGTGCATTTTCAACCCAGGTATTCATTACACGCTGCAAAATGCACCCAACTTTCCATTTAACATGATATTCAGTTTCTGTGTTGAAAAGTGGGCCTTAGTCACACTACATTTAAACTACTAACTTGGCTTTGAATTTCACATGCAAGGCCCAATTTGTAATTTTCAGGGTGCACAGAATTTTGTTATGTGGCAGTTTCAATAAAAAAAGCAGCTTTTTGCCTCTCAACCAACAGGCTAATGTGCCTTTCCCTTCTGCAATCGCTTTTTACTTTTCAACATACTCCTTGCTTCAACTGCAGAAGTACATGAATTTGCTGGGCACCTTAGCTATATTAAGGTTTTAAGGCTAGCGTATCACTTTTCCAGTGTATCTTTTCCGTATCACATTCTGGGGCTGTCATTAAACACCACAGACCCCCTGCCCCCCCAGCCCCTGGGCTCTTTTATCCTGATTACTTATGGGAAAGAGCACGGGAGAGTGGAGAATGGGGTTTTCCCCAGAAGTTCAATTTCTTTAGAGCACATGCTGCTCATTTTCCTTCCTTAGGGAGTGGGTGCTCTGGCCTCCACCTCTGTGTTTTTGGCGTTCTGGGGTATTGTCCTAGAACCCCTTCCTCTCTTTGGTTTCCTTTTTTTCTGGGTCCCAGGGGTCCTCCCCAGACTCCACTCCTCTGGCTCCCCAGGCTGGAAAGGAAGGAGGTGATTTTTCTATAGAAATGAATACAAAAAAAGGTTCAATATTTTGTAGAGAACATATTGCCCCAGAAACATTTGCAGAGAATTGAAGACACAACGTTTAAGAGAACCATGGAACAACATTGAATAGAATTACAATACATGGCTAACATTTTGAATAGACATTTTTAAGACCATAACTTTTTTGTCATTGGTGTTAATTAAATTACTCCAAGTTAGATATCTAGTTTCCATCCGGGGTTTTCATCCTCATCTTTCATTCCTCAATTGGTTCCTCAGCTCAACCTTCATTGGGCTCCTCAATTCGTTGTAAAGCTTGTCTGGGATGACAGCTTTTCAACTCATTGATATGGGCCCAATTCTCTCCCATGTGTTATCCCTTTTGGGATGTAGGGTTAATAGGCAACAGGTAATATATTATCTACAATTTCAAAGCCACCATGACAAGACGGAAGACATTTCCATTCCATTGTCCGACTCCTCTGAAAATTGTGCACTAAACCTTGTCGCCTATCTCGTAATCCTTCTGTGTGGTCTTTAGATCATGTTATATTTTCACTCCATCAGCCAATGTTTCTAAATTTCACTGAGCATAAGCAAAAGTGTGGTGGCGGTGCTTCCTTAAATTTTCAATTTACTCATGAGTGGTTGACACATTGATCAGTGTCTGCTCCTGAGTTAAATAGAGCAGATACTGAGGTAACACCATTTTTCTTCCGGTCATAAGTTCAAATGGAGACATTCTAGTTTCGGAAGCTGATGTAGACCTAATGAACATTACACAAAGAGAGGGAGCCAGTTAAAATGAAAATGTGCAACCTCCCAGCTGCAAACAATACAATTATCAGACAAAGTTGCACATTTTATATTTGGGATAAATAGTCAGCACATTTTACATATCTGAATCACTGAATTCATTATTTTATTTTTCAAAAAATGCATTGCAAAAATATAGATTTGTGATTGCCATTCTCTGCACATAACAATACAATTAATACATCCATGTATTTACAACCAGTATGAAGCCTTTCACAAAAATATTTAAAAATAAATAAATTACTTGCATATATTTTAAGGCCAGTCATTATAAGTATGGCGGGATTGCTGACATATGTTTCATGTTTTTGATTTATTTTGAGCAATTCATCAGGGAAATCGCTTGTTGAAGAAGAGAATGGCATTTCAAGATTTGTCTATGTATAACAATGCAATGTAAGGCAAAATAATTTACATTATGGCCTATTAACCAGAACTCTGAAATGTCAAGGTCTCCTGACCACATAGAAGTGATCAATATTTGTTAGTAATAAATGCCTCTTTAGTACTATATTTTGCCGGGTTAAAATTCCTGACATAGAATAGAGGAACAGTCATCTCTAAAGCTCTGCCTTAGTCACTGCATTTACAAGACTTCAGTTCTTGTGTTGGGAGTTTAAAACATTTACTCCTCTGCAGTGTTCGATGAAACACAGAAAACACAGAAAGGTGCATTTCAACTGGGGATTCCAATTGAGTGCATAACTGTTCAGCAACAAAGCCGGGGCAGATACTATTTAACAATAGCTCCAATAAATGCTTTTAGAAATGCAAAAGGGGAATAATACCTGTCCCATTCAATGGTGAAACTGCGCTATATCTGCAGACCTAATGGCCATCAGGACCAGCGTTAATCGAATTTCCCAACTGGGTCAGAATCTGCCACAAACTTCTTTAAGATGCCAGCAATTGTCTTGTTGTATCTCTTCACCCCCCTACTCAAGGCTGGGTGGTAGGCAGTGTGGAGTTTTCTATTTACTCCTAGAATCTTCCACATCTTTGCCATCACCTGTTAAAATGACTTCCTCATTCTGACTCAATACTTTGCGAGAGGCCAAAACAAGAGAAGATATGGTTGATCACTATTGCGGCAGCTGTCTCTCTGTTACAGTTCAGGGCAGGAAGACATTCTACCCACTTCGTAAACAAGCATTTAATGGTCAAGATGTTTCCTCCAGAGGAGCGAACTGGCACGATGAAATCTACTTGCAAATCTGACCAATGTAGTGCCATTCCCCTTTTCCATAGGGGAGCACTGTGTGTGAGTGAACTGTGTTGAAATTGAGCACACACAAGACACCCCATTAAATATCGAGGTCCTAGCCCATGTGTGGCCAGTATACAACCTTGCACAAGATTTCCAATGTTGTATGAAACCCCCTATGAACGGCAGTGGCTGTATCATGGTCATGGTTCAACATCAGGCTTCGGAATGAGGTAGGTACCACCCACTGGTCATTTCCAGATAGAGATCTCCATACCAACAAACTGGGCCTCATTACAATAGTGGCAGCCACGGTATGAACGGTGTTGGTAAGGCACCGGCACTGTTCATACCGGGCCACCGCATTACGAGTTCTACTCGCGGGTCCCTGTCAGCCCGCCAGGTCATAGCTTGTGGGCTGTGCGGCACCTGCAAGCAGAACTCGTGTTTGCACCGGCACCGTTATTAACGGTGCCAGTGCAACCATGCTCTTCACCCCCATTGTGCCCTATGGGGCAGAATGGGGATCAGGAGCCCAGCATTACTGCCTACCGCGAATGGGCTATTACCAGCCTCTTCATCTAGTAATGGGATGGTTATTTCCCAATCGCAGGAGGCGGTGCCAGTAGCGAGCATGGCAGTAACCTTGCCTGCCATACAGGCACGGCTACCGCCATGCTCGTAATGAGCCCCACTGTCTTGGATCTGGAACATCTTGGAAAACTTCATCAACACCCGGAGATCGTCTTTACCGGTATAATCAAACTCTGTTAGAGAAAAACTCACTGGGCCTTCAATGTGTTGACAGAACTTTCCAATAATCGGGTCCTCTTTCTGTGCAAATCTGCATGCAGTGTATCTTTATTCCACTGGGCAGTCGAGAGCTCACTGTTAGCACAGGTTTGTGACCTGGCGACAGTGGTGATTTGGAATTTACCTAGCAGGTAGTTTGTATCTATGAAATCCCCCTGCAGAGCTCTGGTTTTAGGCAGCTGGTCGGCCAGTTAATTCCCAGTCTTATGTGGGCTTTCTATTTTGGAATGACCTCTTATCTTATTCCAATAGATGGTCATCATATTAGAGGTCACCAGATCATCACTCGCCTGGATGAGTCTGCCATGCTTTAAAGGTTTGTTGTTGGCACAAAATATACCTCAATTCTTTCAGTAAATCAGGTAATCCACTTACCCATTTCTGACATAATCAGAGTCAGTGATTATGACCAGTTCTTTGAGTTGGTGGTGCACTGCAGTGAGGATGGCTTGATAAACGTCCATCAACTCTGCCACCTGACTACTGCAGGGTCCTATTTTTTAACCAACAGAGGGATCTGTAATATCATTCACCCAGGCATTCCCAATGGCAGCCAGTAGTTATCTTTTCCCATTATTACCAACATGGCAAGAGCACCCATTCACATAAACTGTGGGTATCCCCTGACACGTGTTTTCTTCATATACCTTGTACAGAGAAGTTAAATACACCTCCATATTGTTTTTGGTCATTAGACTTTCATTCTCAAGACAGTTTTTTTTTAGCACAATCATGCAAGTGTGCCAATCTTTACGCTAGAGGACTCTTCTTGTTTTGGCCATATCTGACCTCCACAGGAAACCCTTGCATGGACAGAATTCAGGAAGTAATTCGGGAATAACTGATGTTCCCCGCGGTATTCTGTCAAAATACAGTGTTGTATTTATAATTGCAGGCACTTACGTTTCAAGTCTCCCGAACTGGGGGAGCCTGGGGGACTTGAAACGAAAGGCACGGTGATCATAAATACAACAACATTGTATATATAGTTGCTGCTACATTCTTTTTAAGTCTACTGGGCTCTTTCAAGACAGGGGAGCCCAGGAGACTTAAAAAGAAAGCCACGGCAATCATAAATACAACACTGTTGCATTTGTAATTGCCTGGATTTTCGCTAATCAGTAAAACAAAGGAGCGCTCACCAGCAGGGCAGGAAGGAGCCTGACAGCATTCTCTGCTCTCCGACTGTAATAAGCAAAAGCTCCCAGTAGGGGGCTTTTGCTTCATTATTGCCACAAGCGCAGAGCTTAACACAAGCACAGGAGGCTCATTCATTTCCAAAATGGATGCCTCCTAGTGCATGAAATGTTTGACTTTGAGCCTCATTTGCTCACAATTTTACATAGGAACTTTCTTTAAAAATATATATTTTTTTAAATATTTTTATTTTAAACCAAGGCAGGGTGGTAACACTACAAATGCATTCATACATCGACTCGAAATCTCACTTCTTCCCCCCTCTCCACCCCCTCTGTGATTGCCAGCCTGGGCCGTAGTTTCAGGAGTCCAGGTTTTCCCTTCCTGCTTTAACTCTCCTCCCCCTCCCGGAGTGTGCCCCCATTGTCCAGGACCCTCCCGGCCTGTTGGAGTTTGTAGGTTAAGGCTGGAAATTTCAGGTCATAGTCAAGTAATGGGCCCAAATGGCTGCTGTTACTTTCTCTCTGATTAGTATATCCCATATTTTCACCCACCAAAGGGGCAGGAGAGGGCCATCCGTGGATTTCCATGAGCGGGCGACCGCAATTCTTCCTGGCAAGAGGCATTGAGACAGTAGCTTAGCCTTAGCTCCGGACCTTGGGTAGATCCCTGGGACTGGGACGCCCAGAAGGATGGGTTCGGGCTCTAGTGGAAGCGTCGTCTGGGTGATCCCTTTGATGGTGGCTAGGCATTGCTTCGAGAATTGTTGGGCCTTTGGGCACGTCCACCACATGTGGAAAAAAGACCCCGGATGACTGCATTGTCTCCAGCAAGCAGGATCGATTGCCTGGTTCATATGATGGAGCCTCAGGGGGGAGTAGTACCAGCGCAGCAGGATTTTGTAGGCACATTCCCTGTTAGTAACCCAGGCAGATGATGAGTGGGCGCGAGTCCATGTGTCTACCCAAGTCTGATCCTCTATAGGGTGGCCTAGGTCTGCCTCCCATTGTGCCATGCATCAGGTTTTGGAGGCAAGGAAGTCTCCTTGGAAGCGTCTGTATAAAGTAGAGATCTTACCTCGGGTCGGGAGATCTGTGAAGGTCAGTTCAAGGGCCGTAGGGGGGCAGGTTGCTGCTTGGCAGGTTTGCAGGTTGGGGCACCGGTGGCAGAGCTGGATGTAGGAGAACCTGTCTTTTTCCTGAAGCCAGAAGGCTTCCTTACATTGTTCGAAGGTGCAGGGCAGTCCCCCCACAAACAGCTGACCCAGAGACTCCAGGTCCCCTGCGATCCAGTTTTAAAGTTCTGGAGATTTGCCCTGGGTGAAATAGCTGGGTTATGGAACACCGGGGATTAGAGGCTCAGTCCTTTAGGGATCCCCTTCTGCTTCAGGGCCCTGTCCCAAGTGTCTATAGTGTGCCTGGTGGATATCAGCAGCCTCTCCCATTGCAGCCGCATCGGGGGTGAGATGTGTGGGTGAAAGCGCAGCGGGAGAGATAGGCGTGATTGTTCAAGCTCCACCCATCTGGGGCGACCAATGTATACCTGCCATGCATGGGTGCACGCCAATTGTGCTGCCATCTGGTATCCCTGCAGATCAGGGACACCCAGACTGCCTAGTCTTGCATTACCTTGCATTGTTTTTGGGGGGATCTTAGGCTTTTTTGCCCTCCAGATAAATCGTAACATTTTCCTCTGCAAGTCGCAGAGGGCTGGCGTTGGGATTGTAACAGGTAGGGATGAACAGGCATATAGAAATCTGGGGAGGAGGTTCATTTTGCAGGCGGTGATGCGGCCCATTGGTGATATTTCTTGGGATGGCCAGTGTTTCAGGTCGTCTTCCAGTTCTTTAAAAAGTGGGGGGAAATGTACGCGATAAACGTCCATCGGGTTTGCCAGGACTTGGATTCCCAGGTAAGTGTAACGCTCACCTGATTCCCGTAGAGGCGCCGGTCTTGACTGGGCGTATACCGTATCTTCAAAGGTGATGTGTAATACACGGCTGGCTCTTTGGGCTGGACCTCTGTGCACTATATGTCTGACTTGAAGGGTAAGATGTCTGCAGATAGAAAATATAGGATTAAGGAACTGGGTTATTGAATGTCTCTCTCTTCTTCCCTTTCTTTTCTCCTGTAGAACCCCAAAGGTTAACGCTCTCACCTTAGGTAAGTGAACTCCGTGCTCTCCATCTGCCTCGGGGAGGGTGCTGTAACCAGTTTCTTCACTGGATAAGGGGAGCAGGCCTCTTGACTTCAGAGGACTGCTGTCCGTCGTTTACTGCACGAACGGTAAGTTTCGAGTAATTCTATTGTCTTTAAAGTCTTTAGTAATGATGTTTCTTGTTTTGCAGGGTTCCGGCGATGGCGGATGACGGGCTGAAGTGAGTTGAAGATGGGCCCGTTTGATGAATAGAAGCGCCTGGAAGCACGTAAGTAAGCGCTTGTTGCCTGCTTCACAATGAGCTCTAACTGTCTTTTTATTTTGCAGGTACAAGTTCGGAGCGGCTGCAGGGTGCCGGAATACCCACTGGGTTAGATGTGGAAAGGAGTAATGGCACGTGAGTATTAAAGTTCCCCAATGTCTTTAAACGCACCTTGTTTTGTCTTTCAGATGCGGGATGCAGCGCCGAAGGCCTCCGGAGCGTGCGAAGAGTTGGTAAGCTTTTGTCTTTCAGATGCCGGAATGCAGTGTGAAGACCTCCGGAGCGCACGAAGAGTAGGTAAGCCTTTGTCTTTCAGATGCCGGAATGCAGCGCGAGGCGTTGGTGACAGCCGATGGACCAGGTAAGTGAAGAGCTGTCACTGAAGACCGTAATGCTAACCTGTTCTTTCTTGTCTTTATAGGTGTTGCTGAAGACTGGATTCAGGATGGTAAGCCTTTTCCCTTAGGCCCAGGATCAGATGCAGAAGACACGATGAGCGTTCTGCTGCAGAGGCTGCAGAATAACGCTAAGCAAGATTCATCCATCGGGTGTGGTTTAAATAGCCTCCTGTAGTGCTTAGGTGTCTCCTTCCACAGCCACGCCTAGGTAAGAAAAGAGTTCCTGCTTTCCAGAAGAGTTCCAGTGTTCTGAATCTAGGGAGTGGCTCCTGCCCCACCCAACAGGAAAAGTAGTTCCAAACAGAAGAGGATCAGAGGCTCAACTGGCAGGCAAGTAAGCAGCATGGTCTGCTGCAGGTAAGTCCACCCAAGCATTATGAGCCCGGCGCTTCCAGCGCTGGGACTGGACATGTTTATGAGCCTGGTGCCACTGGCGCCAGGACTGGGTCCAAAAGGTCCCAATTGGGACTGGTTGGCACTCGGAACCTGGGTTATGGATCTGCTTCCAAGGGAGTTGGGAAAACCCTGACCTTTTGGAAGCAGAGATCATGACATTAGGTGTCTCCTTCCACAGCCACGCCTAGGTAAGAAAAGAGTTCCTGCTTTCCAGAAGAGTTCCAGTGTTCTGAACCTAGGGAGTGGCTCCTGCCCCACCCAACAGGAAAAGTAGTTCCAAACAGAAGAGGATCAGAGGCTCAACTGGCAGGCAAGTAAGCAGCATGGTCTGCTGCAGGTAAGTCCACCCAAGCATTATGAGCCCGGCGCTTCCAGCGCTGGGACTGGGCATATTTATGAGCCTGGTGCCACTGGCGCCAGGACTGAGTCCAAAAGGTCCCAATTGGGACTGGTTGGCACTCGGAAACTGGGTTATGGATCTGCTTCCAAGGGAGTTGGGAAAACCCTGACCTTTTGGAAGCAGAGATCATGACACTAGGTCTAAAGTTCTGATGAAATTACAGGTGGCAATCCGAATGCTAATAGATGCTGTAGACAAGATCGTTGGCCACCTGATTTCAGTCAACATATTTCCAAAGTAGGCTAGATGCTTAGTGAAGTGTTTGCTCTCAATTGGATTAGAACCGGACAGTTTACTATGAGATGTTCCATTGTTTGTTTTGCATACCGATGATTTTTCGTTCGGCCAACAGATCTCGTGTGAACCACAGGTTCAATTATAGTCGCATTATCAAGTTCCGAATGAACGATCAAGGCGATCTACAGAGATATGATTCCATAACTGTGAACTTTTTTTCACCAAAACATTTGTTACTGAAGTGTTTGTAGTTGAGGCATAATCTTCTGGTCTCTATCCAATCTGATTGATAGATTAGAACTTCCACAGTCACATCTGCATTCACTAAAATTCAAAAGATGTGATTTGTCTATTTTTGAGCGAATGAGTGTTGGGAGAAAAACATGTACATTGATAAGGTTCTAAGTACAATGTTCACATTGGTCGAGATTAAGCATTTTCGAAATAAAGCGCATAAATGCCAATTGTATAATGCAGTTAGCGAAATCAGCCCCAGCTCATATCGCAGCCAAGGTCCTGGGATAGATTGTGGGAGATGGAGTACTTGTCGCCAGAATTTAGCCTCTAATTTGTTAAAGGAGGCTATTGGTATTATTGGTCTTGTCTCCAATTCATACAAAAGCGTGGGAGTAACTTTCTGATTCCAAAATGTTAGGGCCGAATAAATAGAAAACTTCCCGTATTTGTGAAGAATCAATCTGGTCTGCCATATAGTTGTTGCCAGTTGCGCTGTATTAATTTCCTCTGTGTATTAAGATGGGGTGCTCCATTGATCATCATCCCCAGATGCATGTATTGGGGAACAACTTCCAATTTAACATTCTTATTTTTTTTTAAACAATTTTTATTATTTGTTAACAACACTCCAAACATTACAAACATTGAGGACATTCACATTTAAGCTTCACATCAATGTAATTACATGTTGAACGTTTCAGTCCTCCCCCCTCCAACCCTTTTAACTCGAGCCCCTACTTCCATGTCACTGTCTTACTTATCCCCAGGCGTATCTACCATAATCATCTGTCCCGTGCTATCTTTACTATGGTCAGCCTGGGAGGGTCCCACCATCGTGGCCACCAATTGTCTCCATGCTATCAGGAGTCCTACTTCCTCCTCCCCACCCCTGCTAATTGCTTCGTACCAGGCTGCCGTTTCTGCATCCGCCCACTTCATGAGGTCTGCCCACCACATCTCAATTTTAGGTTGTTGGGCTGCCTTCCAACACTTTGCAATTCTCCACTTAGCCAGGATGTAGGAAAGGTCTTTCATCTTGCAGATATGCTTCAGGTTGAGCGGTCTGGCAAAACCCCCCAGCATGCATGCCCAAACTGATTCCACCTCCAGTGTGATCCCTTTTTCCGCTAGGCGTGCCTTCGCCTCTGTCCAGAATCTACCCACCTCCGGGCAAGCCCAAAACATGTGTAGCATCCCAGCTAACACCTCCCCGCACCTCAGGCATTTCTGTGCCACCGAGCCTCCAAACCTGGCGATTCTCCTGGGGGTCAAATATGCCCTATGAGTAACATAACTGAATCTGCTGTAACTGCGCATTACGGGACACCTTCTTATGGTACTTTTGTGCTCTATCCCATTGTCCGTCTGTCATGGGTTCCCCCACCTCCTCCTCCCAGTCCCGCCTCAATTGGAGCAGCTCCTTGCCCACTTTAATCCGCAGTAACTCGTATAATCGAGATGTTTCGTGCCCACCCTCCGAAATATCATACATTGTCTCAATGGCTGCATCAGGTTGTTCCACTAGCACTGCCCCAGGCCACCTCTCACGCACCCGTCTAATAATTTTGGTATAGGTAATATGTTGGCCCTTGTGCACCCCAGTGTCCTCCATTAATCTCTGAAAGTCTAGTGCCTCCCCATCCTGTCATATATCTCCGAGGGTCGCCAGGCCCATCGGTTCCCACTATCTACGAATCCCTTTTATCATTTGTGAGTCTTCCCCACATGGCGCCACTAGCGGCACCTGCAGGGAGAATGGAGTTGGGTTTCCCACTAATTGCCACGCTTTGCTCCATATTTCCCAGCCCAGCACCAGCAGTCTCGCCATTTCTGTCACCATTGATTTAGGGAACCACACTGTTTCTCTAAGGGGCGGTGTCCCTGTACAGTAGCCTGGCTTCAGCCGTTTCTTCTTTTGACAACCACCTGGACACGTATTGAAGTTTCCCAGCTAAGTAGTATAACTCAAGGTTCGGTAGGTTTATACCCCCCCCTTTCCCACGAGTTTTGTAATTTCCAGAGGGCTACCCTGTTCCTGGAGTTGTGCCATATAAAGCCCCTACATAGACTGTGGAGTTTCACAAAAAGGGCTTGGGGATCGAGTATGGGATATTTGCAAAAAAAGTGTAACAGTCTGGGCAGAACCACCATCTTGATCAAAGCCGCTCTGCCCATCATGGCAAGGGGTAGCCTGGACCAGAACCCCATGCTATTCTTAATGCCCTCAACTGCCTTTTCCGTATTGTGTCTGTGTTCCTCCTCTGTCGTATGGTATATATCGATTCCCAAGTATCGGAATGTCTCGGTCCACCAGGGTATCGGCAAGACCGGTAAATTCCGAAGCCGGGTCCGTCTGTATCTCGCCAGGGGGAACAAGCTTGATTTCTTGGGGTTTACTGATATGCCCGAGAGGGCAGCGTAACGCTCCATCACCTCCAGGACATATTGTAGATTTTCCTCTTGGAAGCGCAGGTATAGGAGCATGTCATCGGCGTACAATGATATGAGATGTGATCCACTCGCTGTGTGGATCCCTATCTCCCCATACTGTTGTCCTAGGCAGATTGCCAGTGGTTCCAATGCTAGGATATACAGCATGGGCGACCAGGGGCAGCCCTGTCTAGTGCGCCTACTGAGCTGCCATTTGTCTGAGATTGTTGAGCCAGTTTTGACCCTGGCGATTGGGAAGCTATATATCATTTTGACCCACCTCAGGTACCCAGGCCCCATCCCATATTCTCTTAGAGACGCTAGCAACCAAGGCCATCTCACCAAGTCGAAGGTCTTAATAGCATCCAGCGTGTCTATTACCATCTCACCGGAGTCGTCCTCTGTTTGATCAATAATGCGGTGGAGTCTCCTATGATTGTCGGTTATGTTCCTGCCAGGAACGTAGCCTGTTTGGTCAGGGTGTATCAATTTGTAGATGATTCGTTTGAGTCTGTTTGCCAGCGTTGCTGTAAGTATTTTACTGTCCTGATTGAGCATCGATAGGGTTCTATATGACCCACAATCTGTGCTTGGCTTGCCCGGTTTTAGGAGCGGGATGACCACCGCCTCTCGTAGGGACTCTGGCAGCCTTCCTTGTCCAAACGCCTTCACTGATATAATATAATAATATTTCCCTGTTTCTTTCATTCCCACGTCGAGTCATCGAATTTCGAAGCTCGACGCCAGCCCGGAGAAGAAAACAACCGTCGAGAGCTGCACGACGGACTTTGGGCATCGGAAGGCCTCTGCCCTACAAGTAGGGAGAGTGGGGGGTGGTACATACTCTACACTCATATACATATATATATGTATACCTACACACAATAGCCCGCTGCCACAGGGTGCGTATGGAGGGTACCCATTTCCAATTTAGCCCCAATTGCAACCGCAAGTACCCTTGGGTTGACGGACACGCCACCTGTAATCTCTGCTTGCCATGGGACCACCCCGAGGCAAACTGCAGAGCGTGTAGCCGGTTCAAGGCTAAGACTCTAAAGGACCGTTCGACCAAACGTTGGGCCCACCACGCCAGGCAACTGGAGGCCATGGAAGTGGAGTACACCTTCTGTGATGGCAGCAACGCTGTACTTTCGGACGGCAAGGGCAATGTGGCGTTGAAAGACAGCCAAGCGCAAGTCCCCGACCTCGGAAGGTTGTCCAGCAGGGCAGCTATGGGGAGCACACCCGGTGACGCGAGCGCTACGCACACCACTTTCACTAAACACTCGAAGTCCAACCGAGACTCGACGTGCATGTTGAGTTCTCGGAAAGAAGCACACAAAGAACGGTCCACCGAATCGGTGTCCTATGGGCGTTCTCGGTCAAGATCGCCGCATGACGCCAGGCAACCATCCACTGTTGCCAAGAGTGCCTCACTCACCAAAGTCATGGAGGTACGATCGTCGGAACACGCAGCCGACCTTCATCCCCAGGCTGCACTCCAGGAGTCGGCGTCAGCAGACCGCTCAAAGGCTGCTCCCATTTCTTGACGCCAGACGTCGAAAAGCTCGGAGAAGGTGAAAACACCACGGAAGCACTCTTCCACTCATAGGGAGGGGGGGAAACAGCAGAAGAAACCATCTCAGCCTTCTTCTGCACCACAGGTACATAAAGACAGTTCTAAGTCTTCTGATAAACAGGCCAAGACCCGTGCACAAGCCCATAGGTCCAGTCTAGTCATAGAGGGGGAACCCTCTCAAGTAAAGGTCATTCCCAGCTCCAAGGAATGGACCAGTGAAGACAGGGTTATGTCTAGAATGTCCTCCCTAGCAGACTTCTACTCCAAGAACCCAGAACACTTCCTCACCTATAACCCTGACAGTGCTACTCCCTCAGGGTCTAGGGACCCGCAGCCCCCTGGTAAGAAACCTCGGTTTGAGACCCCAACGCAGGTTTGGTCTTCAGACCCTTTTTACATCCAGCCCTACACCCCGTATCGTGAGGACCCTCCTCCAGATGAGGATCCAGACTTGGGCACTTTGGATGACCAACCTGGGGTGGACTACTATGGGGATGACGAGGACCAAGAGGAGGAGGAAGATGACCCAGAAGTCTACAGAATAGACTCCCCGGTAGGCAAAGAACCTCAGGTTACCAACTCTCCAGTTGACACCAACCTCTCCTAAATGAGGTTTTGTCTAGAGCGGCGGAACACTTCCGCATAGACACTCAGGGAGCACAGGAGGAGAGGGACTTTGCTGAGGAACTAGTAGGAGAAAAGAAACCCATTGCCCAGACCATCCCAATTCTCAAGTCTATACAAATGAGAATTGATCCTTCTCTTCTCAATCCTAACCTCACCAGGGCAGTAAACCCCAGAATCGAAAAATTGTTCAGGCCAGCCCAGTCAGACCGGCTTTACATAAGGGGGCAACTGAAACTTGACTCCCTGGTAATGACTAATACCTGGAAGAGGGCGGGAACGCCCCTATCATCGTCTGAGTCTCCCCCCGATAAGGAGAGCAAGAAGATCTACGGGTTGAGAAGGAAAGTAGCCTCCACTTCCACCTACCAGGCAAGGATTGCCAAATCCACCACTCTACTGGCCAGTTACAGCTGCCACCAGTGGGAGCAAGTTTGCTGCACTCATAGACTCCGCACTGGAACCTTTAAAGAGCCAGTTGGCACAGGTTGCGTCGGAGGGGAGAGCTGTGTCCGGTTGCATCCTTAAGGCAACCTTTGATACCGCGGATAACGCCGGCAGGCTTATAGCAGAGAGCACTGTCATTAAGAGGCATGCTTGGTTAAGATAGTCAGGGTTTAAACCCGAAACACAAGCATCCTTAATCGACGGTGGAGCCTAATGTACTGTTTGGCAAGGCGGTAGAGGACGCATTAAAAAATGCCAAAGAGGAGTATGAGACTCTGAAATCCCTGGGACAGTTGACCAACAAACCCCGTAATCAAAGAGGTAATGGTAATTTTCATCACCCACACGACCAAAATTCACAAAGAGGCTCCAACTATTCTCAGGGGCCGGGTACTTCATGGGGTAACAACCAGCAGTCTACCCAAAGTTACAACAGGGGTAAGAAGAGGAGCTGTGGTAAGGAAAGAGACAGCCCCAGCAGGGGCGGCACGCCTCACGCAAAAGAGTGATGCCGCGATCATGGTCCCTTCCCACGCATCTCCAGTAGGGGGACGCATTACCAACTTCACCCAAGCTTGGGAAGGGATCACATCAGACAGACTGGTGCTATCCACAGTGTCTGCAGGATACTGCATAGAACTGGTTGAGCGTCCCCGAAACCACCCCCCACGACAAAAAGTACATTCCTTGAACCACCAAAAGATCCTCCACGAGGAGATTGTCAGTCTTCTAGAAAAGGACGTGATCGAACTCGTCCCGGGCAAACAGGTAAACGAGGGTATTTATTCAACTTACTTCCTTGTGCCAAAAAAAGATTTGACAATGCGCCCAGTTTTAGACTTACACCCTGCAAACAAGTATGTCAAGCCCCAAAACTTTTGCATGACTACTCTCCAAGAGGTAATCCCCCTCCTAAAAAAGGGGGATTACATGGCAACATCGGACATGAAAGATGCCTATTTTCATATTTCTATGTTCCCAGCGCACAGAAGATTCTTGCGCTTCAAGGCGGACAGTCAGCACTACCAGTTCAAGGTGCTGCCCTTCGGTATAGCCTCGGCTCCAAGGGAATTCACCAAGGTTCTGGCAGTGGCAGCGGCACACCTACGGAGTGCGGCAATCCCAGTGTACCCTTACCTGGACGACTGGATTATCACGGGGGAAACCCCAGTAATTTGCAGTTCAAACATTCAAAGAACGATCGACCTGCTCTTCGAATTGGTTTTCTCCATAAATGAGAAAAAATCAAGCCTGGTGCCAAGCACCTCCAAACAGTTCCTAGGAGCTGTCCTATACACTCAAAAGGGGTTGCCCTTTCCATCAGAGGAAAGAATTCAGAATCTACTACTGCGAATTCCTCTATATCAGCCTGGTCGCCAGATAACGGTGCGCAAAGCGATGCGTTTGCTAGGCATGATGGCGTCCTGTATTTACCTGGTCTCCCAAGCGCGCCTGCGCCTGCGTCCCATGCAAGAATGGTTGGCGAAACAGTGGTCTCAGGCAAGTGGTCAGTGGGACGATCTAGTGGTCGTTTCGCCAACACTGGTACAAAGTCTTCACTGGTGGACAAAAGAGAACCTGTCAAAGGGGAAACCCTTTTACGATCCAGAAGTACAGGCTTTAGTCATTACAGATGCATCCCTGTCAGGGTGGGTAGCACACCTCCTTCACGACACAGCTCAGGGTCTCTGGTCTCACACAGTGGCCAAGAATCATATCAATCTGCTAGAGCTTCTGGCAGTATTCAGAGCGCTTTGAGCGTTCGAGCCCAACCTGTTGAACCTGTCAGTGCAGATCTTAACAGACAGCACAACAGCGATGTTCTACCTAAACAAGCAGGGAGGGACTCGTTCGCCAAATCTGTCCAAGCTTGCCCAGAAAATTTGGATATGGGCTCTCAAACGGAACATTTACCTGTCATCTCAACATGTTCCAGGGGATCTCAATTCACTAGCAGACGCCTTGAGCAGAGATACCCCACCCAAGAGAACACGAGTGGTCTCTACACAGAGAAGTCATAGAAGACATCTTCTCACAGTGGGGTTTCCCCACTACAGACCTATTCGCCACAAGCGAAAACAGACAATGTCCAGGATTCACATCCAGGTTCCCACAACCAGACTCCAAGGGGAACGCCCTGTGGATAAACTGGTCAGGGATGTTTGCCTACACTTTTCCACCAACCCCTCTCATGAGGAAGGTGGTCAACAAGATGCACAGGGAATCGATGACGCTCATCCTAGTTGCTCCCATGTGGGCGAGGCAACCGTGGTTCCCACATCTACGCAGACTAGCCGTGTGCAAACCCATCAGACTCCCATGCTGGCACAACCTACTGTTCCAGCACCAAGGACAAACATTGCACCCTCAACCCAACTCAATGAACCTGGCAGCATGGCTCCTGAAGTCATAGAGTTTGGACATCTCAACTTATCACAGAGATGTATGGACATCCTAAAGGAATCTAGGAAACCGAACACGAGGCACTGTTACTTTGATAAATGGAAAAGATGTGTTGTCTGGTGCCAGAATAAGCAAATCAACCCAGTTGATTGCACTCCTTCCAATATTGTCACCTACATGCTCCACCTGCTCGATGCAGGCCTGGTATTTAACTCACCGAAGGTATATCTAGCAGCGCTATCAGCCTACACCACTTCCCACAGGAAGTTTTCGTGGTGGAAAGTACCAGTGGTTAAAGCCTTCATGGAAGGGGTAAAGAGACTCCACCCTCCAATTTCAAACCCACCACCTGGTTGGGACCTTAATGCGGTGCTTGCTAAACTCATGGGCCCACCATTTGAACCCATGCATAAAGCCAGTCTCAAACACCTGACCTATAAAACTGCCTTCTTAGTAGCCATTACATCCATAAGAAGAGTCAGTGAAATTCAGGCTCTGTCAGTGCAGGATCCTTTCTTTACGGTTCATAAGGATAAATTGGTTCTATGTACACACCCTAGGTTCTCAACTTAGTTTATTTCTAAATTCCATGTTAACCAGTCCATTGAGCTTCCGGCCTTCTTCCAAGAACACAAAATCTCTGCTGAGGTGAAACTACACACTCTAGATGTGCGAAGAGCGGTCCTCTACTATGTAGACAAGACCAGGCCGCTAAGAAAAACAGACCAACTGTTTGTCTCCGTAGCTACAGGCAGAGAAGGACATTGCATCTCTAAAGGTGCCATCTCTAAGTGGATTGTAAATTGCAGGGGTGTTGCCAGGTCTGGAAAAGACCCGGGGCTATGCTGATGTTGGAACTGTCGGGACTCAGGGCTAGCTAGTCTTTTGGCTGTAGCTCCTGAGATTCTATCCGGGGCTACAACCAAAAGACCAGGGGCTATAACCCCCTTAGCCACCCCCTAGTAACGCCTCTGGTAAATTGTATCCAGCTGTGTTACTCCCTTTCTGAAAAAACTCTGCCTTTCACGCCAAGAGCCCACTCTACAAGAGGCATTGGGGCCACTCTGGCTTTCATTGCAAATGTACCCCTTGACACCATTTGCAAAGCAGCTACTTGGAGCTCTATTCACACCTTTACTGAGCACTACTTCATTGACACTCATTCCAAGAGAGATACCCTAGTGGGACAAGCGGTTCTAAGACATCTGTTTGCTCAGGACCCTTCTCACATCCCACCTCCTTCTTCTAATACTGCTCGCTAATCTATGCACAGCATGTGATCTAAGCAGATTCCACAAGCCTCAGAAGGGGTACATTACTCACCCTAATCATATTTCAGATGCTTATATCTGCTTAGATTCACATTCGACCCACCCTTCCTTCCCTCTGAGAGAAGGCGCATCAATTCTTGTAGTCTTATCTTCCTTCTATCTGCTTGGATAATCTGTACTCGCGCTACTCCTCATGCTACCTCATGTCAGAAAAAATACAATCTGAGGGTCCTACACGTGTGAGGGATCATGGGTACAGTGGACGTCACACTAGGGATAGTATTACTGGCACGCCCTGTGTCGACGGCCATTTTCGAGTTTCAAAAAACTAATACTCCGCAGTTTCCACTAGATATCGGCCTATGCACAGCATGTGAATCTAAGCAGATACAAGCATCAGAAATACGATTACAGTGAGTAATGTATCCCATATATATATACATATATATATAACACACAATACTGCAGTTAGTGGAGCATGATTACATGCCACATGAGACCAGTGAGCATTCACCTTCATTAGATTTAAAAACGGGCGGCCATGTTGTAAAGATTACATCAGAACGATTTCTACTCGTTTTTTTACAAATATTTAAACCATATATGTATAAATATTTTCATACTCATTATTATCTAATTGTAATCAATTCCTGTTTATAACTTAAAAAAATTAGTAATCACTTGGTTCTCAGATTTAATATCCAAAATTTGTACTTAAAAAACCAATGCAGCGAGGCGAGCGGCAGCTCTGAATAAATATTAGCATCAATGCCTCAGATGTTACGTATTCTCCCCAAGTGGGCAAATCTTACAATATCATTGCTTTCCATTGTTTTGATCCTAGCGTGTGCATTTCTAGGCAGAGTATTCATCACTAACTCGTCGCAGTCTCATAAGTGATCTATTGCGAGAGTTTCATCAGATTCAATCCTTATAATTGTGCAAGTGCTAGTGCATGTTTAAAATCGTTTAATTTATACCCATATATATCAGAATCATTTAGCCCCTACAAATTCACAAAGCAGGTTGATATATTTCTTTGTGCACAGTTCCCATAATGCACTCAAAAAACAACCTGCTTGGTGGCTAATTCTGTAATATAAGGGACGTTATGGTTAAGTTGCACTAATAAAAACCTATGAAATTCAGTAAAAAATGTTGTTAAAAGGACGTTAGAAAACCCCCTGAAATTCGCCAGTTATAGTAAGCTAAGCAACCATAACTCGTGCCACCACCGTGCACTGCTAAAACTAACACCCAGAACATCAGAGATGACATCACAAATATCATTGATGACATCACAGTAACAAACGTTGTTAAAAGGATGTTATGGTTACAAGTAAAATCGAAAAAACCCTGAAATTCGCCAGTTATGGTAAGCTAAGCAACCATAACTCGTGCCACCACTGTGCATATGGACACTGCCCATGGCTACCGGCTATACGTCAGTCACCAAAAAGGTATATCACTATTTTGTATACCTACATTATGACAAAAATAAAACACAGGCACATTTGCAAAACCATGCTTTCAGATCCTTGCCAATGCTCCTTCCACAAATTTGCTGGAAATCCACACATGTTTTATTTTTTCAAAAGTGTCAAATCTGTGCACATACAATAGTCATATAACCTAGCCCCCACTTGACTAAATCCATATAGACTTTATTAAAACATTTATATCTAGATCTAAAATCTTTTTGCAAACTTTTGTGTAGATTCGTCAAATTGCATCACATTTTGGGACCCCACCTCTAATTCTGCCCCCTCCTGACAAAATCCCACCAAACATTGCAAAAACATGTATATCTAGATCTATAATGTTTTTGCACACCTTTGTGTAGATTCGTTAAATGGCACCCCATTTATAAGCCTTTAAAATAATTTGGGACCCCCCTCAAATTTGGCCCCGCTTCACAGAATCCCACCAAACTTCGCAAAAACATTTATATCTAGATCTATTATCAGTTTGCCAAATTAAGTGTAGATTCGTCAAATGGCACCTCATTTATAATAATTACAGAAAGAAGCAGGAAGACTCTGTACTCTGGACCAGAGTATTACTATAAATTACAAATCTGAAGAAGTATCCAGAGAGCAAAAATATATTAAACACTAGTGTGTATCAAATTTTATTCACCCGATACAAAAAATTCAAAAGGGTCAATTAATGATATGTTAATTTGCATTACATTATTATATCACAAGACAGCATAGGTATACATAAAAACTGGCTAAAATTAGTCCACCACAACAAACATTCATAGTGCAGCACTCAGACCATACACAACACTCGGTGACATTCAACCATACAAAATTGCTAAAAGACATGACAAAATTGATTAACCGTAGGAGGTGGGGTGAACTTTCCTCACGTCCCATCTGATTATTTTAATTTTTGAAGTTTTTTTACAGAAGCAGCAATAGAAATAATTAAAAACAATCTATCGTGAGGGTGGATCTAGGAAGGAGTGTATTATGTAGATCACATCCCTGGAAAATAGGCTCAACCGGTTTCGACGTAGAGTGTACTTTGGACAACGTCTTCATCAGGAGAAAGATGTCATAAAAAGTTCATATGTATGAGCAATAACGGCCAAGTTGGAAAGAAGGCGGAGTGGCTGCTGTCCGTCCCCCAAGGGGCCACTGAAATCTGCACCTGGGGTCTCACTGCTGAGGGCGGCACCCTTCTGTAGTAGGCATGTAAGGGTATCCTCCTTAGTGGATTGCACAACAGGGAAAAGCGTAGCAGCGTGAAAAGGCCTTGTACAATGAATGCCAGTGTGTACGCGGCGCGAGCAACAATCCCAATGGTACGATCGTCCGTCGCTGAAAGCAATGATGGAAAGCTCCCAGGTGAGGAGGTAACCTCATTTATAAGCCCTGACATTATTTTGGGACCCCCCTCTAATTTTGCCCCTCTTGACAAAATCCCACCAAACTTTGCAAACACATTTATATCTATATCTGTTATCAGTGTGACAAATGAAGTGTATATTCGTCAAATGGCACCTGATTTATAAGCCTTTACATTATTTTGGGACCCCCCTCTAATTTTCCCCCTCTTGACAGAATACCATCAAACTTTGCAAACGCATTCGGGATCAGGTCAGGAATATAATTGCAAAAGTACATGCAGTTCCAATAAGTGGTGCCAAAGTTATAAGCCATCCAAGAACTTCTTTTCACCAAACCAGTAATTCAGAGGTGTCCGCAAACTTTCACAGGACTGCCCGCGAACATCCGAACTGTTGGCAGACTTTCGCGACACAAAGCACTCATTTTTCTGCTCCTTGCAGCCATATTCCATCCCATCCTCATCACCCCTCACCTCCCCAGAGATTATTTGATAAATTTGACAAGTGCAATGTTGTGTTTTTTAATGTTTTTACCGCGACGTCTGCGGACACCGGCCGATGTCCACGAATCCAAGATGGCGGGCATGTCCAAAAATCTGATGCACCTCACGCTTCACGCCAACCAATCAGCGAACACGTTGTGTGTCCGCGGACACGACGCAAGCCGATTAGCCAATCGGTGTCCTGTCCGCGGAGCGAACAGGGAAGTGTGTCCACGGAGCGGACATAGATATCACTAATTGTTTTGCTTGCGTTTTGGTCATTTAAAATAAAACTACTGGACGGATTTACACCAAATTAACAAAAGCACGCTTTCGGGATCAAGCCACCGCTCCTGCCGCAAATTTGGTGAAAATCCCACCAGCGGTTTGGGCTGTAGGCGTGACCAAAGTTTTTTCCCATTATGTTAATGGGGAAAAAAAGAAATTTTGGGACCCCCCCTATAACTTTGCCCCCCCTTGCCCAAACCTCACGAAACTTTGCAAAATTCAGAGTGGGCCATATACTTTTTTTTGCAAAGTTTGGTGAGGATTCGTCCAGGGGGAGCGAAGTTATAAACCGCCCAAAAAGTGCTCTTCCTATGGGTTTAGCAATTTAACCATAACTACATGGCCGCTACCGCAGGCCATATATATATATATATATCTATATATATTCAGTGAAAAAACTTTGTTAAAGGGACATTATGGTTAAGTTGCGCTACTAAAAACCTATGAAATTCAGTGAAAAAACGTTGTTAAAGGGACGTTATGGTTCCAAGTATAACCGAAAACCCCCTGAAATTCGCCAGTTATGGTAAACTAAGCAACCATAACTCGCGCCATCACCGTGCACTGCTAAGACTAACACCCAGGACATCAAAGATGACATCACAAATTCCATTCAGACTTTACAAAAACATTTATATCTAGATCTATAATCTTTTTGCAAACCTTTGTGTAGATATCTCAAATGGTACCACATTTATAAGCCTTTACATTATTTGTGCACCCCCCTCTGATTTTCCCCCTCTTGACAAAATCCCACCAAACTTCGCAAAAACATTTATATCTAGATCTATTATCAGTTTGCCAAAAGAAGTGTAGATTCATCAAATGACACCTCATGTATAAGCCTTTACATTAGTTTAGCATGCCCCCTCTAATTTTGCCCCTTCTGCACAAAATCCCACCAAACTTCGCAAAAACATTTATATCTACATCTATTATCAGTTTGCCAAATTAAGTGTAGATTCGTCAAATGGCACCTCATTTATAAGCCATTACATTATTTTGGGAACCCCCTCTAAATTTCCCCCCTCATGACAATCACACCAAACTTTGTAAACTCATTCGAAATCAGGTCAGAAATATCGAATCCCATCCTCATAACTCCTCACCTCCCCAGAGATTATTTGATAAGTTTGACAAGTGTACACATGCGAAATCTGGCAGCAAGGCACGGCCATTTTGTGCTAATCTTACTCATTGCTGCATCGGCCTAAGGTAAACTGCCCTGACGTCACTAAATCATATGCCCCGCCCCTGAGCCTCACATCACCAAACCTAGTGATATTCTCCACCTTTCTCTGTGACGTTCCTCGGCAGTGTAGCCAAACGCGCCCCTAATCACCTACGTGACGTGACGCAGAACCCGAAAATCAACACACATCGACTCACAGCACGTCACAATTCAAAATATTAAACTGTACTTTAAAAGGAAACAACAAGACTGTACAATTTGTAAACTACTTTTATTTCACAATAAATGCTACGAGCACATCAGACTATTGCCATATTCAATCAAATTGCAAATTTGTTTCTTGGCTTGCGATCCAAAATTGTTTATCGTGAGTCATGCGTTGTTCTTTTTGCGGACACAAGGTGTTTGTTTTGGGTAAAAGAAGCGCTTGGGTCGCACAGTGAATTCCAGGGCTTGTGCATCAACTTGGGGCTAGACCACCGTAAAGGATGTTATGTTGCTCCTAATCGCTAGTACAGCGTAAGGGCATATGGGCCCTTGGTGATCGTCCCAAAAAACAGTCAAATACATCCAGTTGTTCACAAGTATCTGCAGCTGCCGGTTAAAAAAACCTATCAGTTGGCATCTGGAATCTATGACAATCGCAGAATGGCAGGATGTACCTGTTTCGAAAACATAACAGAAATGTCTATCACTAGCCGATCTTTATTACAATTTATCTATTGACTTATTAATTCGGCATAGAGTTTAAACTAACGATTAGCACAGACATGAAACAATCTCAACAGAGACAAAACAACGTGGAAAGTGGTACACAATTTGAGTTGCTCATAGATGGCATTTTAATGAAATATTAGCGTTGAACCTGGGGGAACCGAGTGGTGGTCTACATGCACCTTGATACTGGATTGCCCATGTGCACGTTAGAAAGACCACTACACACAAAGGTTGCACTTGCGTTTCATTGCAATATGCCACACAGAACAAACAAGTAGAATGTAACCCAGAAATAATGGTCAGATAATAATAAGTTGATGCTCGTTTGGGTATAAAATCGTCAAAAATCAAACTTACATTATATTCCCATTTCCATTCTCTTGGTGTAACTCCGACCATAACTCGGACTCCGTTCGCACCAACGATTTTTCATAAGCTGAATTACATGTTCCTTACTCCAGTTTTCGAATACATTACCTTATCATATCATACATTCTTGCAAACCTCCTTTAATTCAATTCCTTTCGGAATGGTCCTTTTCTCTCAAGGTCAAAAAACAATTGAACCTTATACTGTGTGTCCAATGCGTGGGCTTCCTTAGCTCGCAAGAAAAAAATCAAAGCTGATGACCTTCACTCGGAATCAAGATACATTCTTAGTTTGCAACAACTTGCCTCACCGCATCCATGAGAACTGTAATTCTGATGCACGTGCAGGACCGCTCTTTGCATCAGGCAGTGTAGGTGGCTGCCTGAGGTGCCAGGCTCTAGGGGGCGCCAGTCTGACTCCATTATTATTTTAATTACATTTTAACACAGACATGAATAGCCAAAAAAAGAGATGGTAATCATTTGTACCTGGATTTGAACTGTTCCACAAGCTCTGTTTTAGGTGGACAGGAACGCTGGCAATATTTTCTGACAATGTATGTGTACTCGGAACAAAATCGCATGCAATTCCATGATTATACATCTCCATCCCTTGAATGCTGAAATGCAATCTCTTTGGCCTGTACTTTAGGCACATATTGTGGAACACGTCCAAATCTACAGTATGACTTTCGTGAGAAGAAAACACCAGTTTTTTGCTTCTTGCCGCCATATCCCATCCCATCCTCATCACCCCTCACCTCCCCAGAGATTATTTGATAAGTTTGACAAGTGCAATGTTGTGTATTTTAATATGTTTTTACTGCAATGTCAGTGGACACCAAACACGGATCCAAGATGGATCCAAGATGGCGGGCGCATCAAAACAATCTGACACACCTCACGCTTCATCCCAGCCAATCAGCGAACATGTTGCATGTCCGCGGACATGATGCAAGCCAATTAACCAATCGGTGTCCTGTCCGTGCAGCGAACAGGGAAGTGTATCCGCAGAGCAGACATAGATATCACTATTTGTATGTGACCTACTTTTTGGTCCTTTTAAAAAAAAACTACTGGACGGATTTTCACCAAATTTACAAAAGCACGCTTTCGGGACCAAACTGCTGCTCTTGCCACAAATTTGGTGAAAATCTGTCCCGCGGTTTGGGCTCTAGGGGGCGCCAGTCTGACTCCATTATTATTTAACACAGACATGAACAGCCAAAAAAAGAGATGGTAATCATTTGTACCTGGATTTGAACTGTTCCAACAGCTCTGTTTTAGGTGGACAGGGCACACTGGCAATATTTTCTGACAATGTATGTGTAATCGGAACAAAATCGCACGCAGTTCCATGATCATACATCTCCATCCCTTGAATGCCGAAATGCAATCTCTTTTTTTTTTTAAACAATTTTATTAATTTTATTCAAACAACAAATAACAAACCAAACTCAATTTACAGTGGATACACAACTTGCTCATAAATACACATACATTGTTACTTTTTCACCCACTGTATTTCCCGTCCCACCCCCCTCCCGAGCCTACTTTCTCCCATTGTTAGTCTCCACCTCTGTCATGATGCCCACTCCCGGGGAGCCGGTTCAAGCCCTGCGTCCCCGAAAGCGGACATCCAGTCCCCAAGGAAGGACCCAGCAACCCCATATAGGGGCCCTTTGGACAGTGTCTTGGCGCCTATGGCGCCAGGCTCATAAAAGACATCAGTCCTGGCGCCATAGGCGCCAGGCTCATTATGGAAGTGCTTGGGTGCACTTACCTGATGCAGACCATGCTGCAGGATCCCAGCCTCCTTGAGGCCTGAAAGGAACTACTTTACCTGTGGGACTAATTTACCATCCGGGCGTGGTCGGGGAAGGATAGATACCTGATTGGAGGAAGGATACATACCTGGAACTTCTTCCAAGGCTATTTAAACCCCACCCGAACAGCCACACGTGCTTCGCGTTGTTCTGCATCTAGCAGCTGGACGCTCACCGTGTCTGCTCCTGCATCCTGACTTCTGCCACGCCTGCCAGCATCCTGGATCACCTGCAAAGGAAGAGAAGAAGAGAACAGAAGAAGGAAAAGTCCTTACCTGTTAAACCGCATCCCGGAGACATCTCGCCGACAATCCTGAAAAGGAAGAATTTTATTTAAAAGCTCATCGCGTCGATCGCTGCAGCACCGCATTCCACTCACCTTTACAGGGCGCCTCCATGTTCAGCAGCGATCATCCGGATTCGCAGTCACGCACCAGCGCCTAGGGAGAAAAAGACCAGAACAAAAGATGAGAGAGAGAAGGGAATAAGGAAAGCTAAATCTCCATATTAAGACTTACCTGTTGATGCATTCCCTCTCCATTTCGGGTCCGCGCCGCATCCTGGCATTTCCGGACCCCGGCCCCTAAGGGGAAAAAGAGACATCAGCGTTAATGAGCGAATGAAAAGACATTACCAAAAAACGCTCATTAAAGACTTACCTGATTTCTACAAGGATTTCACGTCTCATCTCGGGTCGCTGCCTGTTCCCCGGCATTCCGTACCCCGGCCCCTATGGGGAAAAAGACACTAGCATTAGTACATTAATGCATGGACACAAGGGGAACCTCTTATCAAAAAACTTACCTGGAAGCCAAGCAAGTTTGGTTCTCACCAATCCGAAAATCCAGTGAAGTAACTGGATACCAACGCGCCCCTGCATCAGAAGCAGGATGGAGAGCTCGTCCTTCCAGACCCTAAGGTGAGACGCTACAAGGAATCACAGAAGGGTTTCGAGGAGGGTGAGAGGGGGAAAGTGGGAGGCTGATTGCATTACCCCACAGACAGTTAAATCCCCTATTTTCGCCTACAGAAGGATACTTCTGCGAGCCAGACAAGCCAGATTTGGGGGCCCGGTCCAGTCCGTATTCCGAACCCTGCGCATCACCTTAGAAGAGGTCACAGCAGCGCGAACCAGGCCAGCGTCTCTGTGGGAGTCAGGTGAGCGTTACAGAACGCGAAGCCTTCCTGCAAATTCCCACCCAGGCGCTATGGAAAGTTCTGAGACTGATCAGTTGGCCCAATTACTGGGGGAATTACGGGCCGAAGTACATGCCGCTCATCAAGAGACTAATGCCCTCAGGAGGGAATTAATAATATCAAAGGAAAGAACTGATGACCTGGCCAGACAGCTTTTGCAAGGTCAAGCTGGGCAAACTCCTCTACCCGGTTCCGGAGGGAACCCCGCTCCTGTGGTTTCCAGTAACACTGTGCAGATTAATCTACCTGGAAACATGCCGCTGGCCCCACCCGAACGCTTTGCTGGGGACCCCAAACGATTCGCCGTATTCATGAATCAGTGTCGTTTGCACTTCCTATGCAGACCTGGGGCCTTCCCTAATGATCAGACCAAGGTAGCCTTTGTATTGTCATATCTCAGCGGCTGCGCTGCCGATTGGTCAGTTCCACTGGTTACTCCAGATGACCCGATTCTCCGTGATTTTCAAAGGTTTCAAGCAAGCATGGAAAGGTTATTTGCTCGACACTCTCAGGGGCAGGCTCTGGATGACGAACTTCTATCCCTGCGACAGGGCAATCAGGACCTCCTATCCTATATTGCAACCTTTAATAGACTAATTGTGGAAACGGGATGGCCAGAGGATAAAAGAGTCACGTTGTTTTATCGAGGCCTACGCGGAGAACTTAAAGATGTCTTGGCCCAAGTTGTAAATCCGCCCCAAGAATGCACAGAGTATATAGACTTAGTGGTCCAATTGGATCACAGACTTCAAAACAGAAAAGCAGATCGGTCCAGGTTTGAGACCCGGGTGTTGGTCAAGACCCATGCTAATCCCAAGGGAGTTGATGTCTCTGAGCCTATGCAAATTGGAGGGGTTAAAGGACCCTTAACTCAAAAGGAACGTGAAAGGAGGCGGCAGTTAAAATTATGTCTTTATTGTGGGAATTCTGGACACTTTCTACGAGATTGCCCGGCAAAACCGCCCCGAAAGGCGGTAGGAGCCGCTGATAAAAACCATGAAGACTCTGTTTCGGGAAACGACTCCGCCCGACAAGTGTAGGGGTCCGCTTGCCGAGCTTGAAAACTAACTCTCAGACCTCGCATTTCATTGTGCCAATGGTTCTCGTATATCCAGAACAGCCTAAGCGGTTGCATGCAATAAAGGCATACATCGATAGTGGGGCTATTGGAAACTATGTGGATCGTGAATTGGTCTCTAGGATTAACCTCCCTCTCCATCCTAAAACCAGCAAAGATGTCATCACCACAGTTGATGGAACTGAAATTGCCTCTGGACCGGTAACACATTCCACTACTGAGGTGACTCTTATTGGTCCCGACGGCCATCGGGAGGGTGTTGTGTTTGATGTAATCAAGGCTCCACAGTTTCAGGTTATTCTTGGAATCCCTTGGTTAGAGACACATAATCCTCGAATTGATTGGCGAGCTAAGAGAATAACCTTCCCGGATTGTACACAGACCTGCTACCCAGAAAACCTGAAGATTAATCTAGCATCTGTAACCTCTGCCTCCATGTAACTACCTCCGGAATACCAAGACTTTCAGGACGTCTTCCAAAAGGAACAGGCCAACACATTACCTCCTCACAGATCGTACGATTGCCAAATCGATCTGGTGCCCGGTGCACAACCCCCTTGTAGCAGGATTTATGCCCTTACCGAACCTGAGAATCTGCATTTGAGCCAATATTTGGATCAATACATAGCTAATGGTTTTATTCGCCCGTCAAAATCCCTGGCATCCTCGGCTTTGTTTTTCGTGCCCAAAAAAGAAGGCGACCTTAGAACTTGTATCGATTACCGCGCATTGAACCAGATAACGGTTAAAAACCGTTATCCTCTGCCTCTGATCCCTGAACTCCTTGACCAAGTGAAGGACGCTTGCATATACACCAAGTTAGATCTCCGGGGGGCTTATCATCTGGTACGAGTTAAAGAAAGCGACGAATGGAAAACTGCCTTCCGTACTAAATACAGATTATTCGAGTACCAGGTGATGCCTTTCGGATTGTGTAACGCGCCGGCTGCCTTCCAATACTTCATGAATGATGTCCTTCGGGAACTCATCGATGTTTGTGTTGTCGTATATATCGATGACATTCTGGTGTACTCCTCTTCGGAATCTGATCACAGAAAACACGTCAGGGCAGTACTTGAAAAACTGCGCCAACAAAAACTATTTGCTAAATTGGAGAAATGTGTTTTCCATACCACAGAAGTCGAGTTTCTAGGTTTCATCCTGACACCCAAAGGAGTCCGAATGGACTCAAGAAAAGTGGATGCCATCTTCAAATGGCCATCACCTAGCTCTGTAAAAGGGGTTCAAAGCATGCTCGGCTTTGCCAATTTCTATCGCAGGTTTATCCCAGAATTTTCACGCGTGGTACAACCCATTACTGCACTCTTGAGGAAAAATAAACGTTTTGAATGGTCTGAAGAAGCAGAGCAGGCCTTTCAGGATTTAAAAGCTAAGTTTACCTCCGCACCTATATTGAAACACCAGCGTCCAGATCTCCCTTATGTCGTCGAGACTGACGCATCCAGCCTAGCCATGGGAGCTGTCCTGTCCCAAAGAGATCCCGAAACCAACCAACTGCATCCCGTTGCATTTTGGTCCAGAAAATTCTCGGCACCCGAGGTTAATTATGCAATCACGGACAAAGAACCGTTAGCCATTAAGTCCGCTTTTAAAGCCTGGCGGAATTATCTGCTTGGCGCTCGACATACCATCACAGTGATCACTGATCACCAGAATTTACAGTATTTGAAAACCCCCAAGGCTCAGTCATCACGGCAGCTCTGATGGGCTTTGTTTTTCGCTGAATTTGATTTTGTGATTACCTATCGACCTGGCTGCAAGAATGGCAAAGCAGACGCCTTATCCCGAATTGGAATGGGAGAATCTGATACAAACTCAGAACCAGTACCAATAATTCCCGAACAGAGGATTCGAGGCGTGACTTCGTTACAGACGCTTGAAGACATTCAAGCCAGAGTGAAACAACTCCTGGACCCTACAACCTTACAGAATTGGATACAAAAGGGATCAGACTTTACCATAGATAATGGTTTACCTTATTTCCAAGGACGCTTATTCCTGCCACATAAGGAATTACACGAACTAGTTATTTCCGGTTATCATGATACATTAATAGAGGGACACCCCGGTATTGCCAAGACAGAGGAAAAGGTGAAACGACAATTTTGGTGGCCCTCTTGGCAAAAAGATGTTAAATCTTTTGTGATGTCCTGTGGTGTTTGCGCCCAAAATAAAAGTCAAAAGAAAAGACCAGCCGGTCTCCTTCAACCTCTAGACATACCGCCAGCACCCTGGCACACCCTATCAATGGATTTTATTACGGACCTGCCTCCTTGTTCGGGGTACAATACTATTCTGGTAATTGTGGATTTGTTTTCCAAAATGGCCCACTTTATTCCTTTGAAAGGTTTACCTTCAGCTTCTGTCCTAGCCAAAGAATTACTCGAAAATATTGTTCGGCTACATGGATTCCCATCTATACTAATCTCTGACCGGGGAAGCCAATTCATTTCCCACTTCTGGCGCAAATGTTGTCAAATGGCGCAGATCGACGTAAGATTATCGACCAGTCACCACCCTCAGGCCGATGGTCAGACCGAGAGGACAAATCAGACCCTTGAGCAATACTTAGGGTGTATGTTACAGCAATCTGAAAGCAACTGGAAAGACATTCTTTGGATAGCTGAATACGCATATAATAATTCGGTACACTCTGGAACTGGCCACAGTCCTTTTTATACTTTGTTTGGGCACCAGCGTCGAACCTCAAACCTTGACTCACCTCAGAACCTCGGAATGCCTGCAGTAGAACATCTGCATTCTACATTTACCCAAGCCTTCAAAGAGGCAACTACGCATTTACAACAAGCCAAGAGAAAATACAAGGAGAATGCTGATCTACATCGGAGTGAAGCACCTCCGTATCAGATTGGGGATCAAGTGTGGTTAGCTACCAGACATTTACCACTCAAAGGGCCTCGAACTTTTAACCCAAAATATCTGGGACCTTATTCTATTACGGCAATAATTAACCCAGTGGCTGTTAAACTTGATTTACCAGCTAGTATGCGAATTCACCCTGTTTTTCATGTGTCACTTCTGAAACCAGTGGTACCCGGAACCCGACTACTCAAACCTCCAGAACCTATTCTAATAGATGGGGAGCCCGAATTCGAAGTGAAGAACATTTTAGACTCAAAAATGTTTAGGTCAAAACTGTTCTACCTAATTGATTAGAAGGGGTACGGACCTCAGGAGAGGTCGTGGAAAACCAGCGACCATATGCATGCACCTCGATTAGTCAGGAAATTCCACCGACTCTTCCCAGACAAACCAAAACCCCCGGAGGGAACAACCTTGGGAGGGGCCTTGGGGGGGGGGGGGGGGGTGCTGTCATGATGCCCGCTCCCGGGAAGCCGGTTCAAGCCCTGCGTCCCCGAAAGCAGACATCCAGTCCCCAAGGAAGGACCCAGCAACCCCATATAGGGGCCCTTTGGACAGTGTCCTGGCGCCTATGGCGCCAGGCTCATAAAAGACATCAGTCCTGGCGCCATAGGTACCAGGCTCATTATGGAAGTGCTTGGGTGCACTTACCTGATGCAGACCATGCTGCAGGATCCCGGCCTCCTTGAGGCCTGAAAGGAACTACTTTACCTGTGGGACTAATTTACCATCCGGGTGTGGTCGGGGAAGGATACATACCTGATTGGAGGAAGGATACATACCTGGAACTTCTTCCAAGGCTATTTAAACCCCACCCGAACAGCCACACGTGCTTCGCGTTGTTCTGCATCTAGCAGCTGGACGCTCACCGTGTCTGCTCCTGCATCCTGACTTCTGCCACGCCTGCCAGCATCCTGGATCACCTGCAAAGGAAGAGAAGAAGAGAACAGAAGAAGGAAAAGTCCTTACCTGCTAAAACCGCATCCCGGAGACATCTCGCCGACAATCCTGAAAAGGAAGACTTTTATTTAAAAGCTCATCGCGTCGATCGCTGCAGCACCGCATTCCACTCACCTTTACAGGGCGCCTCCATGTTCAGCAGCGATCATCCGGATTCGCAGTCACGCCCCAGCGCCTAGGGAGAAAAAGACCAGAACAAAAGGTGAGAGAGAGAAGGGAATAAGGAAAGCTAAATCTCCATGTTAAGACTTACCTGTTGATGCATTCCCTCTCCATTTCAGGTCTGCGCCGCATCCTGGCATTTCCGGACCCCGGCCCCTAAGGGGAAAAAGAGACATCAGCGTTAATGAGCGAATGAAAAGACATTACCAAAAAACGCTCATTAAAGACTTACCTGATTTCTACAAGGATTTCACCTCTCATCTCGGGTCGCTGCCTGTTCCCCGGCATTCCGTACCCCGGCCCCTATGGGGAAAAAGACACTAGCATTAGTACATTAATGCATGGACACAAGGGGAACCTCTTATCAAAAAACTTACCTGGAAGCCAAGCAAGTTTGGTTCTCACCAATCCGAAAATCCAGTGAAGTAACTGGATACCAACGCGCCCCTGCATCAGAAGCAGGATGGAGAGCTCGTCCTTCCAGACCCTAAGGTGAGACGCTACGAGGAATAACAGAAGGGTTTCGAGGAGGGTGAGAGGGGAAAGTGGGAGGCTGATTGCATTACCCCACAGACAGTTAAATCCCCTATTTTCGCCTACAGAAGGATACTTCTGCGAGCCAGACAAGCCAGATTTGGGGTCCCGGTCCAGTCCGTCTTCCGAACCCTGCGCATCACCTTAGCAGAGGTCACAGCAGCGTGAACCAGGCCAGCGCCTCCGTGGGAGTCAGGTGAGCGTTACAACCTCTTGTGGTGGGGAGACTTCTTCTGCCACGCTTATTGAGTCATCATCACTTGGTCCATCATACGAAGGCCCAAATAGTTCTGCCATTAGTTGTCTCCAACCCGCTAGGGCTCCAGCTTCACCCTCTATGTCCCCTTTACACGCTTCCTGCCATGCCACTGTTTCTGCCTCCGCCCACTTCTGCAAGTCCCCCCACCACGTCTCCACTTTGGGCTTCTGACACGCTTTCCATCCCATCGCAATCCTTCTCTTCGCCAGAACATATGCCAGATCTTTCAATTTACTCACATGTTTAAGCTTTTGCGGTCTGGGGAACTCTCCCAACAAACAAGCCCACACAGTATCCACCTTCATGCAGATTCCGTTGTCTTCCAGTTTCTGTGCTATGTCTCTGCAATATTTCGCTATCAGTGGGCAGGCCCAGAACATATGTACCATTCCTGCGTTTGCCTCATTACATTTGGGACACACTTGGCTTCCGGCGTTCTTAAATTTGGCTATCTTTAGTGGCGTCAGATATGCTCTGTGAGTTATATACAACTGTATTTGTTGCAGCTTAGCATTTCTCAATACTTTTTTATGATACCCCTGATCCCATTCCCACATCCCGTCACTCATCAGGTCCCCTACTTCTTCCTCCCAGTTCAGTCTAAGTTGCACCACTTCCTTGCCCACTTGAGTCATCATCATCTCATATACTCTAGACGTTTCATGCCCCCCTTCCGCTATATCATATATCGTATCTAGTGTGGTGTCCGGTTCCTCTGCTAGTTCCACTTCGGACCAGGTATCTTTAATTTGTTGCACCATCCCATGATACGTAATGTATTGCCCAGCACTCAACCCCGTTTGTTCCACCAGCTCCTCAAATTCCAATATTTTCCCTTCTTGCCACAGATCCCCCAATGTTGCTATTCCTACCGGTTCCCAATACTTCCTAATCATTAACCTTAGTTGCTTTTCTGTTCCCATCATTGTGACCAATGGGATTTGCTAAGAGCAGAGGGCCGGCTTGTCCATCAAACGGCACGCCCTCTGCCACATCCCCCACCCAAGACCCAACATTCCCGGACGACCTCTCAGCTCCCGCTTGGGTAACCATATCATTTCTCTCAAAAAATATGGGGTGCAATCTCCTTGATGCAGCCTATGCTCTAAGGTAGACTCCTCAGAGAGCCATTTTGCTACATGTTGCAATTGGCTCGCTACATAATATACTTCCCAGTTTGGTAATTTAATGCCCCCTTTCTCATGCGGATTTGGAGTTTCCACAGGGCTACCCTGTTCCTCATCCCGTACCATAGGAATTCCCTGCATATGCTGTCCAACCTAATAAAGAATTGCCGGGGTATGGAGTACGGGATGTTCACGAAGCAATGCAACATTCCGGGCAAAGCCACCATCTTGAGCATCGCCCCTCGCCCCATTATTGCCAAGGGGAGTTTCGCCCAGAACTTCATGCTGTTTTCCAGTTTCTGAACCGTTCTATCTGTATTATGCCTATGTTCGTCTTCTACTGTATGGTATATGTCTATCCCAAGATATCTAAAGGTTGTGGCCTCCCACGGTATCTGAAGTACCGGCAAATTCTCCACCAAGAGCCCCCTATATCTGCCCAGCGCGAACACACAGGATTTACTTGGGTTCACAGCTATACCTGAGAGTTCAGCAAACCTCTCCACCACTTCTAACACATACTGCAGATTCTTCTCTGGGTAGCACAAATACAATAACATATTGTCTGCATATAGTGAAATTAAATGTGATGTTTCCCCGACGACAATGCCTATTGCGTCATATTGCTGCCTTAAATAAATCGCCAGAGGCTCCAAAGCCAGAATATACAACATGGGGGACCAGGGGCATCCCTGTCTGGTTCCTCTACCAAGTTGCCACCTTTCAGAGATCACAGTTCCTGCCTTCACTCTCGCTAATGGCGCACTATATAGGAGTTCTACCCAGTGAAGATATCCTGGCCCCATACCGTAGTTAGCTAGGGCCGCCTTCAGCCAGGGCCACTTGACCGAGTCAAATGCCTTGATTGCATCCAGTGATACTATCGCCATTTCGCTAGTATCTCCTTCAGTATGTTCGACCACTCAATGGAGTCACCTCAAATTATTCGAGATATTCCTATTTGGGACATATCCTGTTTGATCAGGGTGAATTAGTTTATTTATGACCTTCGTTAGTCTGTTTGCTAGAACGGCTGTTAAAATCTTACTATCTTGGTTCAACATCGATAGGGGCCTATAGGATCCGCAGTCACTACCAGGCGTATTGGGCTTGGGGAGTGCTATGATAACAGCTTTGCGCAGTGATTCCGGTAGTCTCCCAACTTCATATGCTTCATTAAGCATTTCCAGCAGTGGGGGGAGAATCTCTGCTTTATATGCCTTATAAAATCCGCTTGGGAGTCTGTCGGTTCCCGCGGTTTTACACATGGGCAGCTGCCTCACCACTTCTTCTAGCTCCTCTAGGGTGATCGGGGCATCTAGCTCCTCCCTTTCCTCTACACTAATTTGGGGTAGCCCAATATCTTCCAGTATGTCTCCTATTTCCCTCCTGTTGCTCCCCGTCTCGTCCCCGTACAAGCATCTATAATAGTCTGCAAATTCTTGATTAACCCCCTCTTGCGTATCCACTATGTTGCCATTGTCTTTCACTATTGTTCTGATTGGGAGCCTAGGAGTCTCGGTTTTGTAGAGCCACGCAAGGAGTCTTCCTGGTTTATCACCTCCAGCATGTAGTCTTTCTATGTACTTTTTATAATTAAGATTACATAATATCTCCCAATATCCTGCACATTTCTGCTGCAGGCCCAGTGCCATTTCTGTATCTGCCTTAGTATTGCTGCCCCGTTCCAATACCCTCTCCAGTTCCTTTCCAGAGTCCTGCAATTCGTTCAGAATCCCATTCTGCAGTCCTTTAGACTTGGCTATGGCAATTCCTCTCACTACTACTTTAAAGGCTTCCCAGAGTGTGCCCGCTGTCTTAACACTGCCAGTATTTATCTCGAAATAACTTATTATTTCCTCTCGCATATCCTCCCTGAATACGCTATCTTTAAGCGCTTCTGTACGCAATCGCCATGTGGGTTTCCTCCCCCTTAGGGGTCGGTATTGCCACACTAGCAGCAGTGGCGAGTGGTCTGAGAGGACTCTAGCTTTGTATTCCGCCTGCGGTATTTCGGTCAGTAACTCCTGCATGACAAATACATAGTCCAGTCTTGTATATAGGCCCTGTGGGGCTGCATAGTGTGAATATTGTCTATCCTGCGGATGACGTGTTCTCCATGCATCTGTCAGCCCAAAATCCGCCAGTAGTGCATGCAGTGCCTTTGCTGCCGGGGTGGGTCTAACTATTTTAGTGTCTGATCTATCTATGTTGGGGTTCAACACACAATTGAAATCTCCCCCCCACAATTTAGCTCCCCCCACGCTGCCACTGCGTTTACTATACAGGGTCCTAAAATACGCAGCTGTATCCTGGTTCGGGGCATAAGTATTTACGATGCAGATCTCTCTATTTTCCACCATCCCTTTCATGAAAACCATCCTACCATCCGCCTATACCAGCGAGCTCAGCAACTGAAACGGAACATGTGGGGCCACCCATGTGATTACCCCTCTTGCATAGGCAGAGTATGTTGCCCCTACCACTGTCCCTCTCCACTTTTTCTGTACCACTTACAGTTTATTTTGCGTTAAATGAGTTTCTTGTAACAGGGCTATATCCACTTTCTGTCTGCGCAGGTACATCATTACCTTGTTCCGCTTCAGATAACTATTGAGCCCCCTGACGTTCAAAGTGACTATCTTAAGGTCTCCCATGGTTCGTCTCGTGTTCTGTGAGGTGTAGGCTCACCCCAGCAGGGTGTCACCGCACTATCGGCGACCTAACTAAACTCTGAATGGGGGATGTAAAGGTTGGTCCTGCAAGGCTCCTTGACAAAGTCATTATCGCAATATTCGTGGATCATGTGTTTCCCCCAGCCTGATCACTCCATTTAGCAAGCTGCTTCAGTGACTATATTCAAGTCCCATAGTCTTAAGTTCTGACACCCCCGGTACCCGTCTCGCTCATTACTTATCCGCGTCACCTCCTTCTCCCGTCCGAACGTCCGACTCCTGGGGGCAACCCTGCGTGTCGAGCCATCCCATAGCTTCTTCGGGAGTTTCAAAAAACAAAGTTCTGTGCTTGTGAAAAACTTTTAGTTTAGCCGGGTAAAGCAACATGTACTTATGTCCCGCTTCTCGCAATCTTCTCTTGACTGCCCCAAAGTTCATTCTGATCCGCTGCACCATCAGGGTATAATCCGGGTAAGCTGTTATGTTTGCCGACCCTCTTTGTATTGTCCCACCTTTGCGAAAGTGTTCCAGGATCCTTTCTCGATCCCTCTAGTTAAGTATCTTGACGATCACCGACCTAGGTGGGCCTCCTGGCGGTGGACTCCTCGTTAGGGGCCTATGCGCCCTTTCCACCGCGAACCCCTGAGACAGCACTCCTCCAGTGATTCCCTGTAACAACATTGTTTCAACAAACTCCGTGGGGTTATGGCCTTCTGTTCCTTCCGGCAGTCCAACAATACGGATATTATTCCTCTGGGCTCGTCCTTCCACCTCCTCTGCTCTGCTCTCCAAATTACCCACTCGCTGTACCAGGGTGTGAAGCTCCGACCGGTGGGAAGCACAGTCCGCCGTGTTCGGGCCCATCTCCTTCTCGAGGTTCTCTGTTCGCTCCGCCAGAGACCTAACGTCTTGCCGAAGTAGATTCACGTCCTCTTGCACTGCCCCAACCTGGAGCTCCAGTGCTGTTTTTAGTTCTGTCACCGCCAGTTCAAGCTTGGTCTCCCAAGCCACCTTCAGATCGGCGATCGCCTCAAGGACCTCCTGGTTCGTGCCCATGGTGACACTGCTCCCAACTTGGGCTCTGTCTTTGCTCCTGGCTCCCTCCGGGCCGGGGGCGTCTTAGTGTATTCATCTAATCTGGATTGCTTACCCTTCAGTCTTGGGGGTTTATTAGACATAGCGCTGTGTCTATGAGTCGTGGGTCAGCCCCTTCACCCGTGGTCTTCAGTCTCAGCAAAGGTGGGTTCTTGCTATCCCCAAAGGGCCGATGGTATCTGCTGGATCCCTCGATCGTCCGCGCTCCGCTCCCAGGGCACTCCACTAGCGTCTCTACCCCTGCTTCACTGGGAGTATTGTCACTGCTGTAACCAGCCGTTGGGGAGCCGCTTACCGCCTTAATAGTGCACACGGGCCCTCTCGATCGGTATGCCTCCTCCGTTCGTCAAGGTCCTTGGCTGTGCAGGTCGGGGACCCTCTTTCACTGCGGCCGCCCGGACTGGGCAATGTGATAATTATTTCGTACTGCTAGCGATCCGCCTCTGCTGTTGTCGAACAGAGACAGCTCCTCCATCTCAGTGGTGCGCCCCTCGGAATCTCTTTGTTCTCGGCCATGGCTATTTTGATGTCCCTTTCGCGGCCGGCCTCTCAGTACAAAGTAACAATCCGACTGTTCCTCCGCTATAAATGTGCAGCCAACTTGCTCATGCTCTGCTCTGTGCCTTCCCACGCCTGTACATACTTTTTGGGCCGCCGCTGATCAAAAAAATATGCGTTTCTTGGTCGGATCAAGTAGTCGGATCATGGATCTCACAGGGTTCCCAGCCTATTCCATGGCTGCCAAGCCACGCCCCCCCCCCCCGAAATGCAATCTCTTTGGCCTGTACTTTAGGCGCATATTGTAGAACACCTCCAAATCTACCGTGTGACTTTTGCGACAAAAAACACCAGTTTTTTGCTTCTTGCAGCCATATCCCATCCCATCCTCATCATCCCTCGCCTCCCCAGAGATTATTTGATAAGTTTGACATGTGCAATGTTGTGTTTTTTTTATATGTTTTTACTGCGATGTCCGCGGAAAGCAAACACGGATCTAAAATGGATCCAAGATGGCCGACGCATCGAAACAATCCGACGCACCTGACGCTTCATCAGCGAAAACGTTGCATGTCCACGGACATGATGTAAGCCAATTAACCATTCGGTGTCCTGTCCGCGGAGTGAACAGGGAAGTGTATCCGCGGAGCCGACATAGATATCACTAATTTTTTGTGACCTACTATTTAGTCCTTTTAAAAAGAACTACTGGATGGATCTTCACCAAATATACAAAAGCACGCTTTCGGGACCAAACCGCTGCTCCTGCCGCAAATTTGGTGAAAATCCGTCCAGCGGTTTAGGCTCTAGGCGTGAGCAAAGTTTTTTCCCCTTTCAGTCTATGGGAAAAAAAGAAATGTTGGGACCCTCCCTATAACTTTCTCCCCCCGGACCAAACCTCACCAAACTTTGCAAAAAATAGACCATATACTTTTTTTTGCAAAGTTTGTTGAGGATTCGTCCAGGGAGAGCGAAGTTATAAGCCGCCCAAAAAGTGCTCTTCCTATGGGATTAGCAACTTAACTATAATTACACATATATATATGAGAAAAAGCAGAAGATATGGCAGGGTCTGACAGTGGTATTGAAATGAGAGCTGTATGCAAGAGGGTACTAGTGATAGCACACGGAGGATACCAGATTGTGAGGTCTTTTTAATGTGCCTCTATACATTCTTATGCTTGATGATGACTTTCATGTTTCAAAAGCTTTGCTCTTTTATGTTAGGATCAGATATATGTAGCTGCAGGTTTTCCTGCCCTTAGATGTCTCTGACGGCTTTGTGTGCCAACATGCTCAAATTCTATGTTCTAGCCCATAATACACATACCAACTAAGCCACCCACATCCACACATGCCAGTTGAATGCCCCACTCAACAGACATCAAACATCAGTACACTGCACTTCTATATGTAACTTACATACCACCCACCGGGCCAATGCATCCGAGCCCCAAAGGCACAAAAGACGCCCCTTTGGGCACAAATGCCTCTATGCCATGATCACAAAAAACCTCCAAACTAACCTCACCTTCCCCCTTCTCTTTCAGATTCGCCAAAGGATATGGAGACTGTGCAATTGGCAGTAGAGCACGGTATACATCCTAATAACACACCATAACATACAGGTGCTGGTTAGTTACTTGGGGTAATACTGGCTGCGATTTGTGGGTCAGTTTCCCTCCTGGCTTTTGTCCACAAGTCCACATCGTTATGTGGGCGGGCCTTGGTTGAGGCTCGCGCGTGGGACTCACGGGACATGACGTTGGGGTTATGGAGGGGCGGGCACGGGTTTCCGTCAGTTGCCGTTATGTTAAAATAAAAGATAGTCGCACTCTACTTTGGCTCCGTGCGTTATTGTAGGAGGCCTTCAGCGCACGCCCTGCAATTGCGCAACAACAGTGGCGACGAGGGGAGACCAGCCCGCCCGTGCCTGAAAGAGAGGCCTGCCGTCGGGCATTACAGCGCGTCGGCACGCCTCCCATCCGCGAAGCAGCCCGAGCATACGCTGGCCCCCGCGGATCGCCCATGCCATGCTACGCGCATGTAGCAGAATTCAAACCACGCTAGTGGATCACCGATGCAGCAACATCACGCCGGCCCAGCAGCTGATCCAGCACTAGAAGTGCAGACCAGCTGTGAAGGTGAGACCGATCCGCACGAATTAGCAGATGCGTGCTGCCACGACCCCGTCACGCCCACCCGCCTGAGTTGTGGTAGACCTTTTCCCTCTGAATCCATGCCAAAGTGCCCCCTCCAGCACATTCCCAGGTGTGGTGTGTTCTCTCATTCTTTGGAACGGCCCCTCTCTGGACCTGCTATGCTTGGTCAGGTATGTGGGATCATAGGTGCATCCTGATACAGTAGTCCACCTACCAGGTTCATGGGGATTTGACTGTCTGATCTTTCAGCCTTTTGTGTCCCAAAACCCGGCCCTGATCCTCGCTCCTACCCAGAGGCACACTTTGCATACTAAGTGCAGGAGTCACAGTACCACTTATATGCAAGTGACGATTCGACTATAAAGAGGAGACAAAACCCTGATCACTGGAGAAATTTTCAATCATGCCTCTGAAGCAAAACGGGTTGAGTGCGGTGTCCCACAGGGAGGGCTCATGCAATCGCGTACCCTTTTCAATATTTACATAAAGCCGTTTCATGAACTTTGTGTGAATTGCTAGGCGGTGTTTCAAAATTATGCGGATGATACCCAGATCATATTTCGCCTAGATAAAGTTCCTGATACTATTATTGCCCACATACAATCTACTTTTGATCTGATAGAAACTGGATGGCCGAAAATTGGCTGGCTATTAATCAAGAAAAAACAGAGATCATGCTGTTACTTCTTTCAACCACATCATGAAAGCTTGTGAGATATATCCAAACTTTGTGCTTGCTGGACATTAAATAAAACACAAACTATGCTAATAAAATTGGGGTTTACTTTGGACTACACGTTATCATTAAACCCACAATTAAATATAGTAATCTGCTCATCTCATTTCCATTTTATGTTACTTAAATCAGACCGCTCGTATCAGAAAATCAGTGCTCCACCATTGCCCCGAGTATTGTGTGGTCACACCTAAACTATTGTAATGCACTCTATTGATAGTGGACCATACGCCCACGGGCTTACAGATCAAGCTGAATGTACTTAACAATTAATATGAGTAAAATAAAAGTAATGGTGTTTTCCCTTCCCCAATTAAAAACTCGGGTCTTCATTTGGTTTATTAATGATCAGAGGGTGGAGCAGGTCATCTCACATAAGTACTTTGGGGTAATAGTTGATGATAAATTGACTTCGAAAGACCACTTGGACCCCATAGGTGTTCAAGCAGAGCAGCCGACGGTGGCCCTTAGTAAATTCATAGGAAGGAATGGTGGCTACGCCATACACAGGCAATCTACAAAGCACATCTTGGACCAGATGAAAAACTGTTGTCTTGGTGGACTCTGTCACATTACCAATTATTGGCTTGATACACTTGGCGGTCTAAATCTTGATATGACTTCTGCTATGTATAAAGCTAAAGTTAAGAGAGCTTTTAAATTATATGACCACGAGTGGACTAAAGTGGAAGTTGCATCCAAGGTGACAAGTGGCCCGTTCAAGGATTTAATCAGTTGTCGGGAAGGGCTACCTGAGTGTGCATGTGCCAAGCCAAAAAGTTAAACTTTTAGAAGTTACCTGATGATTAAATTCAACAGGATTAATACCTTTGAAATCACAGGTGCCTGGCAGGGCGCACCAAGGCATGAGAAAACCCGTCGCTTAGGCAATGATGGGGTTATCGAAACTGTCAAGCCCCTTGTAGTTGAATGTGTTAGTCTAAATCGTAAAAGATCACGGTTTATGAATCATTATTGTAATTTAGCTGATCTGATATGCAAGAGATCTGGTGGGTTTTATTCGTAGGAAATGATTGTAAGTTGATCTTTTATGTTGTAAACGTGTGATTACGTGATGGGGATTTTAAATGATCTTGTAGATAGATAATTTTATATTTATGGTCATATTTGAGGTGATATGCCCCGAGCTTGCAGGCCGACCCTGTGGGTAAAGGCCCGCTACCCAAGTTACGGACCCGAGAGTAGCGAGGGTCCCTTAATGAGGGTGGCAGTGTCATTACCGAAAGGGTGGGCACGCCACCGCGGGGCATATCGCCATTAGCACCCGTGTAGTTCACTACACGGGTGCTGATGGTGTCTTTTTATTTTCTTTTTTTTAAAACATAATTGTACCTTTCTGGCACAGCCTGGTGCTGCGCAGTGCTGCTGTCAGGGAAGTCCTGTTTCCATGTTGATGACTGTGATATCATCAACAGGAATACAGACTTCCCTGACAGCAGCACTGTGCGGCGCCGAGTCACAGAACAAAGGTAAGCTGCTTCTTAATTTTATTTTTAAAAGGCACCATTAGCACCCATGTAGGAAACTACACGGGTGCTGAGTGGTGAAGGGGGAGTGAGGAAGGGAAGGGAAGGGAAGTAGCCTAAAACAATGAACATGCTCAGAGCATGGGCTTTCCTTGGAACAACCTCCCAGCTCAGATTAGATCAATTGAGTCACACACAGCCTTCCGCAAGGCCTTAAAAACACAGCTCTTTGTATAAAAGAGCCCCTCAGTCTAGGTCTACACCTCCACTATATCACCTAGCACACACTCTGTTATGCCTCGTGCTACCTAGGAAAGTATATGAGTAACCAACTGTAACCTTCACTGTATACCCGCTGCAACTATGTAATAGGACTGTATATCGTCTGTAACCCTGTAACTGAATCTACCTAAGTATACCATATGGGGCCGCTTATTGTAACCCTCAAGCAAGCCTTCTTTAAATCTCCTTATAGCGCCTCGTTGCCTCCGGGCTGTAGTGCGCTCTACAAATACTAAATGAAATAAATAAAATAAACTAATACAGCCTGCGTACTGAGCATTATGTGCTAATGGTGTATGCGTCCAACTTGCATTGGTTCCAAGCAGTACACAATACTGCTGCACTGATTGTTAGTAACAAACCGAGGCAGGGCTGCATTTCCCCATTTCTGAACAACTTACACTGGTTTCCGATAAGGAACAGGGAAGTTAGTGTTCAAACTCTTAAGCATTGCACATAAAGCCGCTTTTGGAGAGGCTCCTAAATTCACCAAAGCTCGATGGAAGTGGTATGGCTCTTCTAGCACATTGTGAGCAGCCTCTCACTATACCATTAACATCTCGGGAGGATAGCTCAGGGGCAACGCCCTTACCTTGGTTGCAAGACGACATGGAGCACCACAGGTTCGATCCCCGGGTCTGCGCTTAGAAACCTCTGGGTATTACGCGTGTTATCGATTGGCTCTGGCTATCTAAGGGTCTGGGCAAGATTCGAAGTCTGGAGCGATCATTGCAGCCAAACTCTGGCATGCTTTCCTGGAAGATTTGGGCTGTACTCTTAGTCTTACGGCTTTCAGAAATAAACTTAAGACGCGCCTCATTTAATCTTTTTCTACCCATCAAATCTTTCAGGTGGCTCAGGACGCACGCTTAGGTATCCCTATTGATTGTTGTGCCTACCTCACTGTAATGTGTGACCCTGCCATGTGTATTACCCCTTTAAGGGGATGGGTCCCTCCCACGAATATTGCCCCTTTAAGATGGGTCATGACTGTCTCATGGCTCAAGCTAATAAAAGGAGCCCGGCAGGCACGTGCAGCAGAACTGCTGCAGACTGCAACTATGGAACTCCTGTCTCCGTCTCCCATTGTGGGCCTGAAGGCCTACACCGTGTGACCACGGCCCTGCAAGTCCTTGCTGGTATGAGCCCCCCAGACTTGCCTGGTGCCCTGGGACCAGCCAGGCACCCACCATCCAGAATGCTCCACGCAGCTCCGGCTGTTCCCCACAGCCTCCCAGGGCCCTGCCCTGCAACACTAATAAGTCTGGGTGACCCCGGCATCCCAGTATGGTGCTGGGCCCTCCAGCACCAATGAGGCCGGCCGCGTGACGGCCGCCGGCCCCACAACATTGGCGACGAATGAAGGAGGAGCCTCTGTGATGCCTCCACTCCTTCCCTGTCCCTCCATTGTTCTTTTTTTTTCTCCCTATCGGTGGGAGGGAAGAGAAGGGAGGAGGAGCAGCAGGACACCGCCACAGAGAAGTGAGGGATACCCCATCATGACTTTGCCCTGGCCGCGGCCCTCTGTAAAGAGGGTGCTCATGCGGCCGGTATTGGATCATGCCTGCAAACCCACTCGCCGCGGCACACCCCGAAAACAAAATGTTGTCATGCTGCCTCCGCCTTGGGAGAAGCAATGGAGCAGCCACTGCTGGGGAAAAAGTGATGCTGTTGTGCTGCCCCCCGTAAGAAAAAGAACTGTCTGCCCCGCCTCTAGGCAAGAAGAAATGGAGCGGCGGCTGCCACGACCAAAAGATGCATGGCGTTGCCTCCCCGGAGAAGACAAGGGGCAACCGATGAGTAGAGGAGCCCTGCCTGTGATCCTCCCTGGCCGTGGCCATCGGCAACGAGGGTGATCGTGCAGCCAGGGAGGGATCCAGCCTGCAAACCCCTGTGGCATCCCCCGTGCTGAGGAAGAGATCAGCTGTGCCCTGACGGTGAGCTGAAGCCGCCGGGGCAAAGAAGAGGGAGAGTGGCATCTCTGCTAACATCAGGAGGTGAGTGCCCCTGCAAGCGACAGTACCTTCCTGAGTGGCGCCACACACCGCCGCAGGAGCCTCAGTGAGATCCTGGGCTGCTGGTGGTGAGTGTTACTGTGTGTGCTCCGGTAGAAGCAGAATGAAAAAAAAGAAGTGCGCTCCATGCCGGCGCTCATGGTATGTGCCTGGGCCAGGAGGCGGTTTTTTAAATATTCATGCTCCATGCCGGGGCTAATGTAAATGAAGCAGGTGGCCCTCTGAAAAGCCTGGACCGTGTGGCGGTGATTGACAGAAATGCTCCGGTGTCAGAGCTCTTGGAAAGGAAAGGATCCCTTGAAGATCCCAGGCTCAGCGGTGTAAATGATGACGTGCTCCGGTTCGGAGCAGTGAAATGTATAACACTGCATATCAGTGCTGAAGTGCCCCCATGCTGTGGCAAGCGGCTCTGTTTTGTCTGGAGGTCTTGCCTCTACATAGGGGTAAGCAGCTCCCCCTGTACTCCCAGAGTTTTGGCAAAGGAGAGGGAGCGGCTGCTGCCACTCTAACTACAGCCCTCCAGGGCAAATAATCAAGTGCTCCATGTCTCCATGTCGGAGAAGTTGAATGGGAAGGACTCTGCGCACCGAAGCAGCCATGTATCAACACAGCGGAGTGTCGCAGCAGCACGAACAATGGCCACTCTGTGTCTAAGTTGGACCTCCGACCAGTATGCTCCTCAGGATTCCAAGCCACGGGCATTTGAGCCTCCTGCACTCTGCAATGCACATCGCACTGGCGTCGTCATGCCTGGGAAGCTGCGCGCGCAGTACTTGACAAGGTTTAAGACCCTCAAGTGCTGGACAAGAGGTGTTCTACACTGCCAGGTAATCCAAGGACGGCCTCTTGTTGCCATGGAGAGTACTAGGCAGCAAGTGGCTCAACACCCTGCCACGGATGTCTGCCTACCCTGTAAGCACACTGTACCACCACAGTCCACCTGCCTGCCATGTAGGCGGCCCCAACACCAAGCCACTACAGTCACCCAGTCTGCCCTACAAGTGGCCCTGACTGCCTGCCACTTAGAATGCCCTGATTGCCTGACACTAATGACACCCTGACTGCCTGCCACTAATGTCACCCTGCATGCCATGTCATTGAAGGCCCAGGCCAACGTGGGCTTGGGGGAGATACCTGCCGGCCCCCTGATTTTAGCCAACAACTTGTGTCATGGCTGACAAACACATGCAGACCTGACACCCAAAACCAAGAAACAGTGCAACGGGCAAGAGATGGGTTGCAGCTCATCATAAGTGCTTGTGCGCCCTCCTGCGCCCCTGGAGGAAAGAGACACTCCTGACTGGGGAAACATCGCCAAAGAGGGGGGTGAGTGATGTCCTGTCACCCCATGCCCGTTCAACAGCACATGGAGCAGCCTGGATGCCCTGCGCTCTGCGTCTCGCTGCCCTGCCCCGAATATCAGGGGACTATACCGATGTGGCACCTGGTACCCACCAGGTGCAGCTTTGCCGGTCGTGAACTGTACAATCAATGGACCTGGACCCAGGGAAGTGACTCCTAAACAGACACACATGGAAAGTGAACTGGTCTCCTGCATTCGTGCAATTGCTTAAAGAGGACTCAGTAAACATGTTTGTTTTGATGCTGTGCACCTACATATTAGTTACATGCTTAAAGTGGTCTCAGTAAAGAACAGTAATGTGAAGCTGTGATCCCACAGTTATTAGAGGTGCATGTAGGGCCAACCACCAGCCCTGGCGTCTTTTCAGTGGTTACAGTTCCAAACCCCAGGTTAATAGAGGGTTGTGTACATGGTGGTAGAACTGCCTATATTCCACCTGCAGTTCGCCAACCACGACTGTCACCCGCTGAGTATGTTTAGAATGGGTTTGTATGTGTTATGTCTGTAACTACCTGAGTAGCTATGTTATGTGTCAGTGGCATATCCTATTATCTGTCTACCCCACAATTTCTGAAGTGATAAGTATTTGTCCTTCGGTAACGGGGGGGGGCATCATGTAGCATCATGTATGTCTCAGCAACGTTTGTTTTGTTCCTTATGAAAAAGGAGGAGTGTAATTTGTGGCCCTCCCATGTGTATTACCCCTTTTATGGGGATGTGTCCCTCCCACGTGTATTGCCCCTTTAAGATGGGCCATTACACAGGCAATCGGAGTACCTGCCCTCGCATGTGGAGGCAGTTTGGCTGAAATTTTCTTTCTGCAAGGCTTGCCAAACTTCTACCGATTCAATCAAATGCAATGCTAATAAAAGGAGCCCCTGCAGGCACGTGCAGCAGAACGGCTGCAGACTCCATCTATGGAACTCCTGTCTCCGCCTCTCATTGTGGGCCCGCAGGTCCACACTGTGTGAACATGGCACTGCAGGTCCTTGCTGGTACCCTGGGTCCAGCCCAGGCACCCACCATCCAGGATGCTCCAGGCATCCACGGTGCTCCGGCACCCAGGCTGTGCCCAACAGCCTCCCAGAGCCCTGCCCTGCAACACCTAATAGGTCTGGGTGCCCCCGGCATCCCGGCATGGTGCTGGGCCCCCCAGCACCAATGAGGCTGGCTGCATGACCGACGCGACGCCGGCCCCAACATAACACTCACCAAAACAAACAACACAATAGCTCTCAAATTATCTCCATTGCATGTTAAGAATCAGATCCATGTATTCAAATCTGCTTCCTGGATAAAAATGTAAAATGGCAAAATGTGAAGTGATTGTATTGCAAAACGTTAGCTTCACAATAAACAAAGCCTGCAGACCTATCACGTGTTTGATCAATTCATCCAGTCCTGTTTTTGTCTCTTGTGTTCTGGTAAAGCACTTTTGCTTTTCTGTTTGTCAGTGCAGGACTGCAAGTTCCAGAATGCAATGAGACTGAATGAGCTGCTCACACCATGCATGCGGTGGCTGGAGATCTCGAAAGCCCTTGCTCCTTTACTGCAGGAAATGAAGGGTATGTAGTGGGGAGGGCGGGATGTATTTTCTGGTTGATGCTGGTTCCTGAACAGGTGCAGGAAGCTGCGCTGTGGTAACAAGAAGTTCTGCTTTGTAAGCTCCGTTTCGCAACATCAGTTATGCCTCAGAAATGCAAAAGGTATTCCTATTATATAATCACTGGTAAAGTCCCTTTTGAGGTGTTTGGAAGGGGCAGGCACTCGGAGTATCTGTCCTCGGATGTGGAGGCAGTTTGCCTGAAATGTTCTTTCTGCAAGGCTTGCCAAACATCTACCGATTCAATAAAATGCAAAGCTTCTGAGAGGGAAGTAGGAGCTTTGAGGTACGGCGTATAGCCCCCGTTTCCCTCGCCTTCGAAGCCGAACTGCGGTCTCTGGGCTGTGCTTGAAGCGGACTCTAAGCTGGGCACGCATGCTTTGTGGCGGGCTCGGGGCTCTCTCTGCAGTTTTGCGGCAGGCAAGACTGGTGGGCCTTCCTCTCAGTGACCTCGCTGCTATGGTAACAAGGCAAGTCAGAATCACATTTCCGAAACCAGCTGTGGCCGGCTGTACTGTCGCATTGAGCAAGACTGCAATGGCACTTTTAAGTTACTGTCCATTTTCTGTCGAGGGACGCCCAGGCCCTTATTTAGACTTTGACAATAAGTGGTAAAACTGCGGTAACTAAGTTAGCACATATTTTACCCCTTACTCTGATTTAAAAGCATGTGGTAACACTGCATGCAGTTTTTTTATGCAATATTGTCTCATCTATAATTTTGTTGGAAACACATATGGGAAATTCATAGTAGGAGATCCATGTCATCATGCAAAAAAGGATACCTACATCTCGTTGAGTGAAAGCAATGCTTTGCGCATGGGCATTGCTTGCAGGAGATATTACTGAGTGCAGACCTACTTCATGTAAGGTATTTCAGCATGGTTTACTGACTGTTCCACCGGGCAAGGGTGCTCAACCAATCAGGTAAAGCCCAGGTTTCTGCAGCCATTGAGGCCCTTCCCCTGGCACCACCATCTTGATTGTGGCAAGGCAACAGGAACCCCCCCCCCCCAACACCCCTAACACATACCACACTCTCCCCCTCTCTCCAGTGGCAGATTTAAGGCAAAGGGCCCAGTGCGCAGCACCAGACAAAAGGGCCCTAGGTGGCCGGTTCATGGAGGTGGAGCTTAGGGTGTGCGGAGTTAATTGCAGTCATAAGTGCACAATGGCGAACCTTGACTACAAAAGCTTTTTCATTTAAAATTGTCTTTATTAGAGTGACCTGTGTCTAGGGGTCTGACTAACTGGAAATATCTGGGCCCTTGGCAGGCTTTGCTATCAAATTAATATTAGATGATCAAGTCTGAAACTAATGGTGGAAATGAAGTTGTTTCAAGGCTAAGGGCAATCGAGACTTACAGCTTATCAAGACCACACGATTTCCTAGAAAAATGGCTCTAAGACGTCTAGTTGGATCCAATGTTTGATGCCTGATGCACATGGGTAAATGGCAAGCAAGTCTTAAAAAGTTGAAAAATGGGGGCCTTATTAACATGGGCAATGGGAAGACCTCACAGGATGTGACAAAGTACATTTTCTAGGTTTAAAAGGTGTGCACGTTTTATACTTTGGTGACGTAAGAAACTGGCCTATTTTCCAGGTGTTCTTGATTAATCTTCTGAGGGGCTGAGAGGCAAATATTTGTGTGGGCGGGGGGGAGTAAGATACCCGCTCTCTTACACTCCCCCACCCCTCTGCTGGCTGGGATCCCCCAGCAAAAAATTACATTTCCAGCACTGGACATTCATCTATTTTAAAAGCAGGGCTATGTCATTAAGGCCCCTACATTTGGAAAGGTAATGTAGGAGTCAGGCACATTGATGTATGAGGCCTCTTTTCCCTAGTTTGGGTATGGACTGCCCCTGTAGCACAGGACTGGCCTGCTGACCCCCATACGAAGGTACATCTGGCTTCTGCTAACATTGGTATGCGCAGGCCCGGCTGAAGAAGTGTGGGGGCCCATTTCAACATGATGCCCCCCGCCCTTGCTTAGAGTGGAAAGCAGTCAGAGGAAACCTTGGGGGGCACACATTATAATGGAGATAAAGATAAGGTTAATAGCCTCCAATTATCATGAGATGGTGAGCCAACAGGGAGCTGAAACACTAAATGCCCACTGAATAGCAATCAATCCATGTGTGTAAGTGTTGAAAGGTAACTAGGTGATAACACTTCTGTTTTCCCCAATGGAAATGACAGCCGGGTGCGCTCAAGCCAATGTAGCTTGTAAGGCGTTAGCGCTGCAAAGCGCAGACTGTAAGCCCCAGAACATATTAGATACATAAAGCAATGTATTGTCATGTTTTAAAACTGCTTACTGGCAATATGGAACCAGGCCGGTGGCTGGAAGACCCATATCAAGGGCTGTAGTTTCAAAACCCCATCATTGCCTGGTGGGGGACCTCCATGATAGATTGACTGACTTAACAGGTTTCAGGGACCTTCTACCCCCACCCCTGAATATTTGAAAATACATCTTGGTGGGAATGACCTAACAAAATTAGGAAGAAAACAGTTATTGTCAGACATGTACACATCACTTAAAAATCATGGCCCACTGCTGGCGGGGATTCAGAAACCTTTCTGTCATAAATAGTGCCCAGAAGGCTATGAAAAGGCGCTAACTCTAACAAGGCAGTGGAGACCGGTAGGAGAAAGTTGAGCAAAGCATTCGCAAATTTCTGCAGGCACACCGACCTAAGTTTCATCAGACAGAAACGGGCGGGGGGGGGCGGATGTTTGGGGGGGAAGATAACATAAAAAAAATCAAGATTTTTTTTTCATCGGGAAAGGAACACACCTGTCAATAGAGGGCATGAAGTTGTTCAAAGGGGACATTTTTTTGGACATTGGCAGAACGAGGTTGCATCTGAGGTATTTTTGGGGAGCAGGTGCCACTCAGGTGTGTGGCATGGGTAGGGAGCAAGGATGCCCTTGAAGTGGGAGAATGGAACAAAAGGCTCCCACCAATCCCCTCTCGCCCCTGGCCTAGAGGATCACGGCCCAGGCACCCGCCACGAGAGGAGTTTGCCCATCTACCAGACGACCAAATACCCTGGTACAGGAACATACGGATGTGCCCACCGGCCTGCCCACCAGCCTGCCCACCAGCCTGCCCTGCCCATGCCGACACCTGCGGCATGGATGAACTCGACTAAACCAACACATCGTTAGAGATGCCATGACGACCTAGCCAACGGTCAGCACACCTGTGCAAACATGCACACTGGACACTCCCACACCAATCCACACGAAGAACATACTCGGTGCTATGACGTAGGTGACGGACACACCCACGTACGTGCATCTTTATTATTTTTCACATAGGCTTTTCAAAATGCAGAAACGCAAGACGCACAATGAACTCGTCTAAAAAGCTTGCTCACGCTTCTCCTAAACCCAGGCGCCATAATGAGAAATATAACGACGACACGATACTGGGGATAAAGCAATATGATACCATAACCTAAAGCGCCTGTGCACCAAACGGCTCCACCTATACACCAGACCCAAGTAGGCCGCAAGCAAGAGCTTCCATGAACATTAAATAAACAAGAGTTTGGTTGCTGACCCTGCAGAATGAGCCCGCCGAAAGCAGACAGCCAAGGGCACAATGTTGCAAACTCGCATGCCGCAAGCCAACGCCAAGGTCACACCTGCAAATTAAACCAGGCACACAGTGGAAAAAACAATATTAATTGTGCAGAATTCTGCCTCAACCACGGTCCCACCTCACGTGACCAAGCCGAACCTGACAGGGTGCCAAGCCCAGGAGGAAGGAGGCGCCTGGATCCCTCGTTTCAAGACACAGGCAGATACAATTAAGCGACCCAATGAACATCTGCGGCGGTGGGAGTAGTCGGCCTTCCAGCATATGAATAAATCCTCACATTGTCTGCACATACCCATAGTGAAACATTGTTGCAAATGACAGGTGCACCGCGAGCTGGGAACAGCGATGGTCCCAGACTGGGAGGCTCGCGAGTGGACCAATCAGAACATGGGGCTCTTATCACTGACGCCATTAACATTGACCAATCCTCAGGGGTCTTCATGTAACAATTTTCATGTATCAAATTGAAGGGACAACCCAAGCATACCACCTGACTAACCCTTGACCACTAATAGTACTATCTATACGTATGCTATACTAACCCTACCACTCGAGCAACCAATCCAGAGTGGCGATAGGTTTTTTGCTAACTTTCCAAGGTGACGCAAGTAGCGCGTCATACTAAGGTAAAAAGGGCCTGCGAGCCCCACGATTATGAGTGTGTGTCAGGACAGACGCGTACGATCCTTGACCCATCCCTGCCGTTTTGTCTAATAAACAGCAGAACCACCTTGCTTCTTGCGTGTGTCTCATACTCTGTTGGTTTTGGGATATACGGGAGGAGTTGGGGCCACCCTGCCCAGAGGTCCGCGGACGGCCCAGCCGACCCCGGGAGAATTTCCCCCCGACAAGTTGGAGGCACTGCTGAGATCTGTTTAAGATCTGCTTTTATTTTATTTTTCCGAGTGCTCCCGTTGCGAGGAGGCCCGGCGGCGCGGCCCCCTCTGCCGCTGCCCCCTTTTGAGGACTACAGGACCATCGCGGAACTGCGAGACGACCGGACAGCGCAATCCGAATATTGGCCTTCGGGAGCCGGTTGAGAAGTATCCCGCCCGCGGTTGGCGAGTGTCCAGACGTGGTCCAGACGAGGGGAGGTGGCGAGCCGCTTGGAGGGGTGCATGCAGTCGAGCGGCCCCGCATCAGGAGAACTTGGTGAGTATGCCACGCCCAACAAGCAACGTGAAATTGTGAGGGAGGGGGGAGGAATTAAATACGGGAGGTGGGAGGTGTTGCACAGGTGCGCGGCGAAGGTTTGACAATTTAGTGTTGGCCATGAAATGAATGGTAGCCGGACGAGTGCGAGAGCAGTCGGCTACGTTACGGGAGAGAAGGGGGCGGAGCACGAAAACATCACGTGTGGCCGCTCGTAGACACTGATTGGCCTAGGTCGCGACTACGTGTAAGGGTGTGTGTGCGCGGTTTCCTATGATTTGGTAATTATTGATCAATGAGTAGATGAGGATCCCTATTGATCGAGCAGGAAACTCGATAGATAGATAACGTTTCCCTGTAGGCGGTAGCTAGCTGGTTGCCCAATACGGAAGATAATTGGCTGGTTAAGCCCTCCTGTCGAGGGGCGTATCACACGCGAGGCGACGCAGCGTGCGCAGTCCGATTATATTATTGATTACCTTGTTCCAGGCGTGACAGGAAGACAGCTGTGGGGTTAACGGGGGTAGATTGCAAGTGTATTAAGAATTTACCAGTAGTTTGAAGAGATCGGTGACGTCACCAGTAGGGCTTTCATAGGATACCTCGAGTACAAGGCATTTTTATTTTTATTTTTGAGAGTGGTGGGGAGGAGAGTTGTGGTAAGGGAGTGGAAACGGAGGTAAACGGTAATGAGTTGATCGGGGGGAAGGCGAAAAGGGGGACGTGGCTGCGCACGGAGAACGCCGGCCACGGCAAGTGTAGAAGAGGGAGGAGGAGCAAGTGAAAGTAGGACGGCTGTATAAGAACGTCACAAGGGGCACGCAGCCGCAGGGGGCTACGTGCGCCTCGGCCGCAGGGGGCCGTAAGGGTGTTCTGTAAAGGAAGAAAAGAAAGAAAAGAATATACAAATGTAAATAATAATAATATTTTAATAATTTTCCTTAGCGGACTATCGCAAGTCCCCAAACCTACGGGGCCAGGTAAAGGTATAAGGGTGTGTATTGTAAAGTGTTAGTAAGATAACTGCTACCAAATAGGGGAAGGATAACAAGTGGAGCGCTACTATGTCATACGGGGCAGGATCGGGAGGGTGGGGGAACACCCTCACTACCCCGCTACAACACATATGTAAAACACTGTCACCCCATAGGGAGAAACTGATCAAGTATAGCATAGAATGGACACAGGGGACGGACAACAAAATGACAACACCATGGCCGCCTAATGGTAGCTTCGATCCATATACCCAACATTCACTATTAAACCATCTGCATAACACATACAAGGGGAAGAAGTTGACACACCACGTGGAGGCGTTTAACTTATGGAGGATGTTCCAAGGGTCCCGACCAGGACCAAACGGAATGTTCATCGTGGGGGAAACAACGGAAGAAAAGGAGATTAAGGAGGAAGGAGAGAATGGGGAAAAAGAGAGTGAAGGCACAAAGAACACGGGGAACGGACAAGAGGGAGGAGAAAAGAGTAACAACTCAAAAGAAAATGAAATAAAAAAGGAACAGAGCGACGATATACCCCTAGCGAAGGTAGTGAAAACAGAGGGAGGGGGGTTGTATCCTTTAAGAGAACTAGGAGAAATAGCAAGAGAACAATTAAGGGCGGCTGAGGGGTACTCGAACCCGGCATACAGCCCGCCACCATATACAGCTACAGGTGGCCACACGGGAGGGGAGCGGACTAGTACGACGGGATCAGCTCTCATAGGAAGATGCCAGCAGGGGAGGGGAGGACTGGAGAAGAGCAGACTGCGGAAATAAGACATGATGAGTGGGTAGCTGCGCAGATACTATTAAAATTACGAGGTTCATTAACAGGAGAAGAGAAGGAGGTAGTAAGGAAAATGGACGAGGAAAATACCAGGGAGAGTGAAATGAAAGGTGAAGAGCTGTTACGACAAAAGGAAGAGATTTTGGAGGAACAACTAGCAGAGTTAAGGGATGAGCAGAATGCACTGATCAAGCAGCTCGAGAGGGAGGAAAGAGAGAGAGCCAGGGAAAGGAAAGAAGGTAAGAACGAGTTGGAAAAAATAAGGGAGCGAACTGAGGAGCAAAAGAGAGAAGCCGAAAGGGTAAAGGCAGTAGCAGAAAGGGTATCAAGAGCAGCACTGCGTGACAGGAAAAGAGAGGAAGAAGAGAAAGAAAAAGAAATGGCAATATGGAAGAAGAGATTACTATCAGAAACGACAAGGAAATACAAAGAAGGGAGGATGTTAGAGAATAAATTAGAACGGGAGAGGGTGAGATGGGAAAGGAAGAAAGAAGATGAAAGGATATTGGAAAATATGAGTAGTGAAGTAATGGAGGAATTAAAAAAGAAAAGAGAGGAAATTGGTAGAGAGATAGTGCAGAGAAATGAAGGGGAAAGAGAAGATAGGAGAGGGGAGAGTGAAGTAAGGAGGTATGTATATAGAGACACAGAAGTAGCAACAACATCAGCGCAAAGGGGAGCGATTGGTAAAGAAGAAAAGGAAGGAACAGACCTAATAGACTTAAAAACAGTAACGATTAGGGGGAAAAAGACAGATTGGGGGTTGCCATTTACGAATGAATTTTGTAGTGAGGAAGAAGAAGGAATGGAGAAGGAAGGAAGAAATAGTGAAAGGGAAAGCCTAGATAAACTATACACCACCCGGACAAATAGAGACTCACCATGGATCTGCAGGAGAAAGGATGAACTGGAGAGAAGTGAGGAGGAAGAGCGGAAAGGCAGACACGTGAAGCCACACCGTCACCATCTCGTCCTACATGCTCCACCACCTCACGCTCATTACGTGCAACATGCCCATCTAAACTTGCGCCCTTCACAAATGAACTGACACCCTATGCAGGTAGGCTTAGAGACCTCCCTGGACGCAGGCAGGGAGAGCGAATACACACGCCCACATTAAATACAGGAAATGATGAAAGAAGGGGAAGAGATGGAGGAGAAAGAGTTACGAGCAGGGGAAATACGGACAAAATTGACGATGTAGGAGACACGGAAGAAGAGGAGGGGTGCGCGGACTCGATTTTGTGGAACCCAAGGGGTCAAACGGGACACAACTTAATGCCACTTCTGGAGAGGGGAGGGGTTAGACCACAATACGTCCCTTGGAAGCATGCAGACAAAGAAAATATAAAGTGCAGGCTCCCATCATTAAGTGGAGGTGCGGGTAAATGGATATATGAAATGGAAAAGCACACCGCAGGACAGAAACTGGCAGTGGGGGATGTAAAGGGCCTTCTAATATCTATATTAGGGGATGCAGCGGATGACATTTGGAAGAGAGCGGGCTTCCCTGGGGTCACAATAACAAACACATCACACGATGGGGCACCATTCGCAAACTGCAGACATGCATTATGGCAGGCACTGAGGGTGCAGTATCCAGACACATCAGACATAGGAGCAATTACCTCGCGCAAGATGCGTGAGAACGAAGATCCTGTTGATTATATCCAGGAAATTAAAGAGAAGTGGCGCATGGAAACTAGAGAACAATGGGACAAAACACCAGCAATATTCTACCATATACTAATACAAGGGCTCCCAGAAGCAGTTCAGAAACAACTGAAGAAAGTAGTGGGGATGGAAGCAAAAGCATGGCCAGAAATACAACTGACAATAGTGAATCATTGTAGGACATGGCAAGGAAAAATGAAACAAAAGGAAGAGGATAGGAAAACGGAAGAGGCTAAACTAGTACAGAAAAAACTTACTAAATACACGATGGAAGGTGCACTAATAACTACACCTGCAACAATGACCCAAAGCCCCACACAAGTAGTGGCTGCACAAGATCCCTCCCAAATACAATCATCACAGACTGTAACACAACAGATGCCGCCACTCCAACCATACACGACTAACATGGGAGGAGGATACTCAACGCCAGGAGCTGGGTATTATAATTACAACAGGGGAAGGGGAGGAATGATGAGGGGGAGAGGATACGGATATAACACACAACAGCAGGTGGGAGGACTTAGAAATTCCTACCCCACCGGGCAACCAGTATACCAGGACAACACAGGAAGCTTTCCATGGCAGAACAGGGAACCACCGGTGTGTTGGATCTGTGGATTAGTAGGGCACATGTCACGCACGTGTAGAGTGAGACCAGGCACACCATCATGGAGTGAACAGGGACAACAAAGGCCCACACAGGAACAGCAGGGCATACAGCAACAGCAGACGTTGCAACAGGGAAATGAACAGCAACAACTAGTAACACAACAACAGCCACAGGCATATTCACTAACACAACAACAGGTAGCGATAACACAACAACGCCAAGCACAACAAACACAACTGGGTAGGGTGACGGTCCTGGGACACAACCCTTACACAGGAAATGGTCAATCATTATACCCTCAATAGGACAGCCCACAGACGGCCTTGGTGTGTCCCATCCTGTTGGTAACACCTAATAGTGCGGAGGAACCACGCATAGAGGTAACGATAGGTGACAAAAATTTATCATTCCTTGTTGACACCGGGGCGACCCTGTCTTGCATAAGGGAAGGTAAATTTAAGATGTCAGGCGAAGCCATGAACACCCAAGGATTCTCTGGGGCTAGGGGGTTGGTTCCCTTTACTGATAACATTCCCTTATCAATAGGGGATTATGACATGTCAGTCCCACTTTTATATTCTAGGGCCTCACCAGTAAATATACTGGGGAGAGACATAATGAACAGGTTGAATATGACGATCTCCTTTACGGAAGACGGCATAATTTGCTCCACTCTAGGAATTAACATGCTCACGGTACGACAAATTATGCAAGCATACTGTGGACAGACAGTGATTAGGGCTGAGCCAGTAGATGGTGAACTGTTCCAGTACGGGACAGACATGGCATTTGCATGGATGCCAGGGATAGAAGGAAAGATCTGGAGGAGGCCAGCAGCCTATTTGTTCAGACCAGAAACACCAGCCAATGAACCAGAAGGAAAGGTGATTTCAGTGAACATAGAGAGCATTATAGCAACAGCTGATTACATTGCGGTACATGCCCAAGACAGAGAAGGAAGAGCATGGAGGGCAGTGATAGCACTAGCAGAGGGATGTAGACTCACCCAAGTGTCAGATGAGGAGCTCTTCTCAGAAGAAAAGGAAGAAGGTGAAATGGTGTTTATGATGAGTGTGGAAATATGGCCAAGAGTGACGTACAAACAAGTGGCACAGAAAATTGCAATGGCACTTGAGGCACCCACATCCACCCCAGTTCCCTTCTTTGAGGAGGATATGGAAAAAGTACCCACATCATTATGGACTACTAGCCCCTATGACGTGGGGTGCATAAAAAGTATAGGGGGAGTAAGAATAAAATTGAAAAAGGGTGCAATACTCCCCAGAGTGAAACAGTACCCACTATCAAAAGAGGCAGATGAGGGCATATATGAAACAATAACGGCCCTTATAAATAATGGCATATTGGTCCCCTCAGAATCACCATGCAACACAGCTGTATACCCAGTGCGCAAGGCTAAAGGGGGGGTCTTGGCGCTTCATACAGGACCTCAGGCCTTTGAACAACATAGTGGAAGCAGAATACCCCATAGCTGCAAACCCGGCCACAATATTGTGCGGCATTCCAGCAGAGGCATCACGATTTACAGTGATCGACCTTAAAAATGCCTTTTTCTCAATACCACTGCACCCAGACTCACACGATCTGACAAGCTTCACTTACAGAAACACAAAGTGGAAACACACCAGATTGCCACAAGGGTACTGCGAATCACCCTCATTCTTCAACAGAGTAATACAGATGGATTTGGGTAACATTGAAGTGGAAAGCACAGTGTTGCAGTATGTCGATGACATAATAATTTGTAGCACAAACGAAAGAAGATGCAGAGAGGACTCATTAAAGATGCTGACAATATTGGCTGAAAAAGGTTACCAGGTAGACAAGGAAAAGTTACAGTACTGTCAGGAACAGGTACTTTACATTGGTCAGCTCATATCCCAATATGGAAGAAAGATTGCACCACAAAGAGCACAGGCCATTTCAAAAACGCCATTGCCACAAACAGTGAGGGAACTGCAGCAGTTCCTGGGTCTGTGCAACTACTGTAGAGCATGGGTATTTGATTACAGCTCATACATAGGACCCCTACTTGAGGCGTTGAAAGAAGCTAACAAAGGGGAGAAAAAGTTGGGGTGGACAATGGAAATGAAAGAGGCTTTTGATGAACTGAAAGATGCAATATCAACTGCTCCGGTACTGGCCACCCCAGATTATGAACGACAATTCTTTATATTTTCACATTGCGACTCAGCAGTAATCAAAGCAGTGTTGGCTCAAAAAACAAGCATGGGCTACAAAGCAGTAGCGTTTTACAGCGGCCACTTGGATCCTGTGATGTTAGGTCATTTGCCTTGCGAACAAGGTCTCGCCGCAGCTGCCTTTGCGGTAGAGAAAGCGTCAGCAATCACCATGGGGTGCCCAACCACACTATTTGTGGAACATGCACTATTTGCAATATTGAATAAGCCTAAGTCCACACTAACCACGCAGAGGGCATAAGGTTATGAGATCATCTTATCTAGAGCTGAACTATCAATTGTTAGATGTAGCACGGTCAACCCTGAAAGGTTTTTAGCAGAAGTAATTGAGGAAGGAGACTATGCACACGATTGTACGCAGAATACTGAAATGTACTCATGTACTAGAAAGGTTGAAGAGAATGCACTAGAGGGAGGTGAGCTCTTGTTTATTGATGGGTCATCAACAATTGACCAAAGTGATGGGATAAGGAGAACTGGGGCAGCGGTGGTAAAAATGACAGAGGTACCGGTGTGTGTGGCGATGAAATGTGTACAATTACCACAGCATTACTCTGCTCAAGCAGCCGAATTGGTTGCACTGATCTTGGCGTTGAAGGAAAGCTTTGACAAACGAGTGACCATATATTCTGACAGCGCATATGTCACGTCTACTGTCCACTCAGGACTGTCCAAATGGAGGAGAAGAGGGTTTAGGAGAGCTGACGGCACTCCAGTGCAACATGCTCTCTTATTGGCTGAACTAATTGAAGTAATAAATGACCCCCAAGAATTAGCCTTGGTCAAATGTACCGCACACACTAATGGAGAAGATCATATCTCAAGAGGGAATGCAGCAGCAGACGCACATGCGAAGTATGCTGCATATTTTGGTGAGATATGGAACCCCCCAGAGTCAGAGAGAGGGAGAGGAATAGCTAAGGAGATGTTGATAAGAGAAGGGTACACCCATCTCCCAGCCACACAGATAATGGAGCTACAAGCGGCTGCACCAATGACAGAAAAAGAAATATGGGTAAAAAGAGGATGCACAATGTCACCAACTGACGCACTATGGCGCCAGGGTAACACTGGAAAGATTGTAATGCCACTGGCACTATTGAACACCGCCCTGAGCCAACTACACCACCCAGCCCACACAGGCAAGGAAGTAATTGCAGCACGAATTAGGGAAGATTGGTTCTGCCCCGAGTTAAATTCCCATGTGTCAAATTTTATCAGCAATTGTCTCACATGTCAACAGTTCACGGCCGGTCACACGCTGAAGGTGATAAAAGGTACTATACCCCGGCCAGAGGGACCCTTCTGACACATCCATATTGACTATGTTGATATGATCAACGTATGTCAAGGAAATAGGTATATGATTGTGGTAGTATGCCCATTCTCGAGGTGGATTGAAGCAGGGCCCTGCTCACACCCAGATGCATTCAGAGCAGCTAAATTCCTAGTGAGGGAGGTCTTCCCCAGGTGGGGAGTGTGCGAGGTACTGCGGTCAGATAATGGCCCGCATTTCGTCAATGAAATGTTCCAGCACATCACATCCTTACTGAACATCAAGCATAAATTTGCATGTGCATATCACCCGCAGGCCAACGGTATATGCGAACGCCTGAATGGCCTACTAAAGGAGGCAATTGCAAAAATACAGCAAACAACAAAGAAGAGTTGGTTGTATTGCCTTCCGCTATCCCTATTTGAGCTAAGGAATAGACCAGGTTCCGACCACCACCTCACCCCTCACGAGGTGGTGACCGGACGTCAAATGCGCCTTCCTCTGACGCCAACATCAAGAGCAGTCACTGACCACGAAAACACTGCAACTGTTCTTGGTGATGAAATGTACCAATATGTGTCTTCTTTGATTACTAGTGTAGTGTTTGTGTCTCAACAGCTCGAGCGCACGCGGGGCGGGTCTAAGAGTGATCAACAAGAAGACGCGGATAAAGAATTGGAAAAGGAAAGACTGTGCAAAATTGCTAAAGGTGACCACGTACTACTCCGCAATTTCAACAGAAAGTGGAACAGCCCACGCTTCACTGGCCCCCACCTGGTAGAGGAGGTATCAACGAGAGCAGTAAAGCTACAGGACAAACGTGCCTGGAATCACCTACACGACGTAAAGATCTGCAAACTCCAGACCCGCCCTAGCGTCACCGACAGGGCCATTGGAAGAACAACAACAGCGTCACCAACGGAGGAAGAGACTTTTACCACTGCTAACGGCCTAAGTGTCTCCAAACCCTGCCACCCCCCAGATTCCCTAGAGACAACTACTGAAAAAGAAAGGGGTGATCCCCATACCGCCCACCCCATGGTCACACGATCAAAGAGTAAAGAGACTTCCGCCAGTTGAGCCCCAAACCCTCTGCCCATCGACCCACTGCAGTAATAACTCAACTGAAGGACATTGTCTTGCACATATACACATGTAAACACTTGAATGTTCTCTTTCTTTTCTCTCGCACATGCAGGTACAGCGTATTATTGTACTGCTAAGAAAACAGATAACTAACAAGTTCACTGAAACTATAAAGTTCTACACACATCCATTACTGCGCCACCAAAAAATATTGTTCAAAAGCAGTTATGTTTGTTCATTTTCAGCCTTGTTTATTTTTAGTTGCAGCCCATATTGATGACACGTGTTTCGGCACTCTTACTTTGCCTTTCTCAAATCTGGGCAATTATTCTTATACAAATTACTATCCAAACAGATCAGTAAAGAATCAGTAAAGAACCAACAAAAATTCAATTTTCAGTTATTTTAGAAAAAAGAAAAAAATAAATAAATTCAAAAAGCATTGTTTTAAAACATATCATAATGCAGAGATAAACAAATTTGTCATAAATGTCCATCATGAGAAAATAATAAAATAATAAAAAGAGCGCACATACCAATATATTGTCCAGTTGCAAGGTAGGTGCATGCGTGGTGATTTAGTGTTCCGATGGAGATGGAGAAAGAGAGGGGTGGGGTAAATTAAATTAAAAGAAAAATGGAGAGTAGAAATAAAAGGGGGGCTAAACGAAATTTTAAAATTGAATAAGAGGGGTTGGGGGCAAAAATAGTTTAGCAATATGGTTAATGTCGTTTGTCCTTCCAAGTATCATTTGTTTATTAAGTGCAAGTATTGTCTAAAATAGAGCTTACCGATCTTTTGTTGTTCATGGTTTCTCTAAATGACGTGGGTGATACAAATGGAGAGAGTCCCGTCAGACTCGTGGATGAGGTACGTCCTGGTAAGGTAAAAAGAATGAAATATTGGGAATGGGTTGGTTCCCTCATTTCCCCGTCTCGCAATTCACCATTTACTGGTTTAGGGATTCAAATCTAGGCGACAGGTGCATTTGCTTTTTTTAGGCAAGCGAAGTGGGGGAACTCTGTGTCTTCGCTCTCTACACACATCATTGCGACACGATTGAGTTATTACTTTTGTATTAAGTCGCGGAGGTTTAAGAGTGCAGCTAGAAAAGTTCCCCAAATTAACAAGTTCACTGCCCAGGAGTAGATGGTACCCTCAGACGATAACTACCCTGAAGAATTATCACACCAATTTGTATATCACATAAAAAGGCCAAAGTACCTGAAAAGGAGGAGGGTACGTGTCTACTACACAGCATTCCTCTTGGCCATAGAACATTCAATGCCCCACCTCCACCCATACTTGCCTGTCCTAAGAGATAGATTGCTTAGATTGGCGTGGGAACAGCTCTTCGCCTGGGCACTGAATGACTACTTGATAGGGAGAGCTTGAAAACAACAACTAACACTAATAACAAGCATATTGAGAATTTTCAGGCGGGCAACTTTAACGTCGCAAGAATAAGCTGCCAGACTGCAGCAAGGTAAGAGCAAAATGCCGGTGAGATTAGCCTCTGTAATAAAGATGATAGGGATTTTGATGATCACCGGGTTCTTGGCTGCCTCTGTATGGCAGAACAGTTATGCTATCAATATTTTTGCTGTACCCAAACCTAATATACCCCCACCCCCGGCTGCAACAGGTGTTACATCAGGTGGTACTAGCAAAATTCCACACAAAGGAAATAGAGTTAAACGCAGCACATACTCAGATAATAAAGGTATTGACAACTACATACAAAATTCAGCACACGTCTCGAACAACATGTGGTACCAACACATGACTCAAATAGGTAAACAAACAACAGAAGACAGCTGCTACGTCTGCTCACTGATCCCTTACACCATGAGCGCTTCCCGAACTTTCGTTGCCACGGAAATAGATGAAAAGACAGCACGATGTATAATATACCTGGCACTGTTCCAAACGAAAGGAAGATTTCAAGGGAACACGGTGCACCTGGTGTGGAAAACACGAGACACATACCCGTACGAAAATAACTTCCTCAAGGGTTATTTGAGTTACCACAAGGCCAGTTTACATGCTGAAGCATTCAGATACATAACAGGTGGCCCTGAAAAAGGAGAAACAAAGAAAGTAACACTACAGTACCTACCATGTGATTGGTACGCCACTGAAGTTCCTGGTAAACAAGGATGTTGGGAAAGACCACTGATAATAATAACAGGAAAAGTGTACCTGGGTGACAAATGGGACACAGGAGTGGTTGGCAGCAACATGGTAATGAGAGAGGATACTACAACTATTGCTGAACACAACAACAGATGTTGGATGACTTGGGTCAAGTACGTACCCATGCTAACGTGGATAGAGAAGGATGAAGACCCAATAACAATACTGCCGCTGACTGCACCTAGGGTATGCTACCAACATAAAGGAGAAGTGGACGTGGGATACAACACCAACTGTGCAAGCGTGACGGAGTTACCTGAGGGGACAGCAGGGACAGCAGTAGTAATGGACCATTACTGGGCCTGCGGAGAGAAGGCATACCACTCACTGCCCCCTCTGTGGAATGGTATATGCACAATGGTGCACGTTAATGTACCATCACTAGTGGTGCCCCAGAAACATGTGAATGTGGCGAACTTCCCCAAAATGGATGAAGGGAACAAGAGGAAGAAGAGATCTGTACAGCCCCAGAAGGGGCCAGAGAATGAAAACAACTGCAACAACACTGTCCTGAATAGAAAGAAAAGACAAGGAGAACCTCTGACAGGAAATTACCTATGGGGATGGTCGGAAACAGCACTCACTTCAATTCCGCCAGAACACAGACTATTCAGCAGAGCAGCAATGTTCTTCTCCTCAATCATACATCCGGGACTACAGGCTTACGCAAACGCAAAATGGCTCCAGATAACTAGATGGGAACTAATGATGACAATTAATTCTACAGTAAATGGATTCAACGCAATAAAAGAGGAACTGCGAGCAGTGAGGATGGTAGCACTACAGAACAGATATGTACTGGACCTCCTCACAGCAATGGAAGGAGGAGTTTGCGCAAAGATAGGACAATCATGCTGCACATTCAACCCTGCCAACGATGCTGGCAATGGTACACTGACAGAAGCAGTGTCACAATTGGCCCAGATGCACTCCAAAATGATGGATGAAAGTAAAAGTCTGAAAAAGGATGAGAGCTGGTTTTCAATATTATGGTCATGGATGCCATCTTGGATGTCATATGGACTGAAGGTTATAGTTGGATGCATTATTTTGGCTGGAGCTGCACTGATCATAACAAGATTTTGGAAGGCCCGGAAGGCACGCACCACAGACGAGATGATCGAAATGGTCGGTATTCACCCCTTGATGCCAGCAGATGACGGCCAACACACAGGCACAATAATAAAAGAGAGAGAGAGGTTGCGCAACCAGATCATCACCAACCACCTGGACCCACCATCCGTGAAACTCGAAAACCCAAGAAACCCAAGGAGCTACATAGGGAAATGGGCATACTGCACACCTGGAGGAACATGTGTATATATGTATTGGTCATTTGAAGACCATGTTAACCACTATGGGCATTTGGGAGGAGTAACTAAAATATCGAGAGTAAGAGGAGATAAGGAAAAGGATATGTTTGTGGTCGACAAGTCGACCAGAGGGGGGACTGAAGTGGGAGAATGGAACAAAAGGCTCCCACCAATCCCCTCTCGCCCCTGGCCTAGAGGATCACGGCCCAGGCACCCGCCACAAGAGGAGTTTGCCCATCTACCAGACGACCAAATACCCTGGTACAGGAACATACGGATGTGCCCACCCGCCTGCCCACCAGCCTGCCCTGCCCATGCCGACACCTGCGCATGGATGAACTCGACTAAACCAACACATCGTTAGAGATGCCATGACGACCTAGCCAACGGTCAGCACACCTGTGCAAACATGCACACTGGACACTCCCACACCAATCCACACGAAGAACATACTCAGTGCTATGACGTAGGTGACGGACACACCCACGGACGTGCATCTTTATTATTTTTCACATAGGCTTTTCAAAATGCAGAAACGCAAGACGCACAATGAACTCATCTAAAAAGCTTGCTCACGCTTCTCCTAAACCCAGGCGCCATAATGAGAAATATAACGACGACACGATACTGGGGATAAAGCAATATGATACCATAACCTAAAGCGCCTGTGCACCAAACGGCTCCACCTATACACCAGACCCAAGTAGGCCGCAAGCAAGAGCTTCCATGAACATTAAATAAACAAGAGTTCGGTTGCTGACCCTGCAGAATGAGCCCGCCGAAAGCAGACAGCCAAGGGCACAATGTTGCAAACTCGCATGCCGCAAGCCAACGCCAAGGTCACACCTGCAAATTAAACCAGGCACACAGTGGAAAAAACAATATTAATTGTGCAGAATTCTGCCTCAACTACGGTCCCACCTCACGTGACCAAGCCGAACCTGACAGGGTGCCAAGCCCAGGAGGAGGGAGGCGCCTGGATCCCTCGTTTCAAGACACAGGCAGATACAATTAAGCGACCCAATGAACATCTGCGGCGGTGGGAGTAGTCGGCCTTCCAGCATATGAATAAATCCTCACATTGTCTGCACATACCCATAGTGAAACATTGTTGCAAATGACAGGTGCACCGCAAGCTGGGAACAGCGATGGTCCCAGACTGGGAGGCTCGCGAGTGGACCAATCAGAACATGGGGCTCTTATCACTGACGCCATTAACATTGACCAATCCTCAGGGGTCTTCATGTAACAATTTTCATGTATCAAATTGAAGGGACAACCCAAGCATACCACCTGACTAACCCTTGACCACTAATAATACTATCTATACGTATGCTATACTAACCCTACCACTCGAGCAACCAATCCAGAGTGGCGATAGGTTTTTTGCTAACTTTCCAAGGTGACGCAAGTAGCGCGTCATACTAAGGTAAAAAGGGCCTGCGAGCCCCACGATTAGGAGTGTGTGTCAGGACGGACGCGTACGATCCTTGACCCATCCCTGCCGTTTTGTCTAATAAACAGCAGAACCACCTTGCTTCTTGCGTGTGTCTCATACTCTGTTGGTTTTGGGATATACGGGAGGAGTTGGGGCCTCCCTGCCCGGAGGTCCGCGGACGGCCCAGCCGACCCCGGGAGAATTTCCCCCCGACACCCTAATTGGGAAAATGGAGCACCAGCGCAGAGACAACAATAAGAATGGCAGTAGCCAGTTCCGCTTGCTGACCGCAAAAGGGTTATGAAATAATGCTGGCGAAATGGAGGCATCACCCACCTGACCGTGAGTGCAAAAGCACGCACACCTTGAGTCTTTTTCTTACAGTTATCTATGCATATATAATAAAGCCTATGGCCAAACATTTTTTCCACCTTGTCATCTTTGTTCCTGTAATCAAGCCTGTTGACTATTGTCATCTGTCTACATTTAATCAAGTCTACGTACAATCTCATGTAATAGCACCTCGATGCCTCTGGGCTGCAAGTGCGCTATACAAATGCAAATAAATAAATAAATAAATAAGTTGCTGGTGGCCCCCCTGAGGCTCTAGACCCCTTTTATTTGAAATGTTTGAAAGGCCCTGGCACCGTCCCTAGTTATGGGCGTGAAAAGGGGGTTGTCGGTGGGCGAAAGGGCAGGGCAAGGATCTACAGGACTGCAGCCAATCTCTTTCTTTCTTTTTCTCTCGCTCGCTCTCGACTCTGTCTCATGACCTAACAGCTTTTTATACTTTTAGTGGACTTTGTGTGACTTTGGGATTGTGGTGTTGTGTGTTTGCTGATGCAAGTTTCCAACATTTTGGATATGGGGCTGAAGTACTCGAGAAATCTTCACTCGAGAATGTGGTGTGTGCATTTGGGTTGCTGCTGCACACTGAGCTCTTAGCGTCTCCTTGTGACACCACGCGATATACACGGTGGAAGCTGCCATGCAGCAGGGATGCTAGACCCTCCACAGCGGCAGCGTTATGCTGCGCCCCCTGGGGTCTTAGCTCCTGCTGTCCACACTGGATCCCTCACACAGTAGCAGGGATCGTCTGCTCTGCTGGGGCTCAGCGGAAAAATGTGATTTCAACTTTGCAGCTTTTTGGCTCAGACAGTTTCACACTTCATGTGTTTTCTTTTTGCAGAGTCCACTGACTCTGATATACTGGGAAGGGGTGGGGCAGAGCACAGGGGCCCGCTCGCCATTTGTCTGCCTGGCGAGTGTTAAATCCACATCTGTCTCCCTCCCCATGTACCTGCTGGACTGGTGTTTGGTGCTCCTTCCCTCCCACGACCGCCATAGTCGGAGAAAAGGGACCCCATTGCTTTTCTATTTGCTATGGCACTGGCCAGCTTGTATTTTTTATGGAAGATCGGGCTTGCGCAAGACGCGCGGAGGCCACACTTGTGTACAAAAAAAAAAATATTAAAAAGTTATTTGCGTCCTGGACAACCCCGACCTTTGCACCATCCCATCCCATCCCACTTGGATAAAAATGGTGTGGTTTTTACTGTTGATAAAAGCACGTAAATAGCAAACATGGTATATTTTAAGTAATACTGATTGAATTATGTATTTTAATGTTATATGTATACAATGAATTTGATTGCTATTGGTATCACTACATATTATCCCCACCAAAAATATCACCATATATATATGGTCGTCTGGAACGGCCACAAGCGATATTTGTGGGAGGGGTCATTTTGGGGATTTTTGGGAGCAGGGGTTGCAGGGGTGTTCCCCGCTCCTTTAAAAATAATGCAGGGGTTGCGGGGGTGTCCCCCGCAGGTTACATGTCTTATTATCGCCACAGAAATGTGGCGATATTTTTGCATGGCGATATTTTTGCGGGGATATTTACACATGGAACCTTGGTATTTAGTATGAAAAGTTGAGCATCTGAACTATAAAACGCGCTAATTTTCTTTTTTTTAACAGCACTTAAATAACAAAGGAGATGTTGCTCTGTTTGACATTACATGCCTTGCTATTTACTTGCTTCTCAGCTTAGCTCTGTCGCTCAAGTCATTAATCCATACAGCTGGTACCTTGTAGGTTGGGGGTTCGAGCCCATCCTTTGATGAGAAATTTGTGGAAATCAAGTAATGTTTATGGTCACCCTCCCTTTCTCCAAAGCCAGGATGGGGTTTTTAAATTTTAAAAAAACTATCCGTACAGTGGGGCAGAGGGCCTCAATTCCGGGACAATCCAGGCAAAACCAGGAGGTATGATCACCCTATGGTATTGGCTTCAAACAGAAGTATACAAAAAGAAGAACATACTGGCATAATGTCACTGCTAGGCACTCCAAAATGGCGTCCACGGAACAAGATGCCCTAAGAGATTAGTAGTGAACAGATTTCTACCGCCCCAGGCTACATGTGCAAAATACGCCGGAAACAGCACAACTGGCAAGCGTGCAGATGGGTCCCCCTTATACATACACCCTGTCTGATGTGCAGGTTAGATAACGCAGGGCACGTGCTTCATAAGTGTAAATAATGATAATGTGGGGAAGGGAAGTTGTAAAACGATGGTCTGGAGGGTTGCCCATAGCTGCTTTGGGAAGGAATACTGTGCATTAGAGAGTGGATCTACCGTAATAATCCGAGAGTGTAGAAGGGTGCAAGCTGCGCTAGCAGAAGCTGGCATTTCTGTGCTGCCATGGGGCACATATCGAGGCGTGTTTCACCCTGTGTTTGCTCACAATTCATGTGGGCTCCTTTGCACTACCATCTGTGAATTTACCCGTGGCCTTCCTCTGCACAATGTATACACTGCATGGTGCTTTTTATAACTGCTGAACCCATATGCATGCATTAGTACTGGCCGAACCCCAAGCCCTCTCCCATAATAATAGGCTCACAACTTGTGTCAAGTGTTGGCAATAAAAGGCCGTAGGATTTTATTGTACAGATATGGTTATGGCAGTACTCAATATCACATATCATAATAGTATCATACTTTTGGGCACCGGGTCCTGAGGTTACCCCCTCTGGCCCGTGCCTGCCTTCTTGTGTCCCACGACTTGTTGTGGGCACCATACAGTGACCTGTACTTCTTTTGTTTGTCTCCCTTTTTTTGTAGGGTGGGAGGGTTCTGTGGTAAAGAAGCAAAAAGGATTTGGAAGACACTGCGTAAACAGTGAACCTCCTGTTTGCTTGGGTCCCCGTTCAGGGTCCACAAACAGATTGTGTTTACTCAGAGCATGCTGCTCCTATTTATAGTACCCAGGGAGGCCCTGGGTCTTTGTTTTGTATGTAGTGGGGGCTGCTGTTGATGCAGCCCCCGGCCGGATAGCCGACTGTCTGGCCCCCTGGTGGGGGCAGGTCTTTGAACCTGGGCCCTGCCTGATGGTTGGTTTCCTTATGGTGCTTAGCACCTTGCTGTTTGGAGGAAGGGTGAGGTGACTGTTCACACCTCACCCTTCCATGTCTTTGTGCTGCAGAGACTGAGTGTCCCTGTAGCTGGGGGAGGAGAGGAGCAGGCACAGTAAGGTTGGGGCTGCCCCTCTCCCAGCTGCTAATGGTAACAGCAGTTACCCTGCCTCGCTTTTGGGATGCCCTGCAGCATTGCCCAGTCTAGCTTGCTGGTGACCGATAAAGTTTGGTTGGGTACTAATAATGTTGAACTTCAGTTTAATTTTGGCTTCTTGTTCACAGACTCTCTTTTTAGCATTTCTTGTTCCAGAACACAAGCTGTTACTCAAGCAGAGGTACCTGCTCAACTTGCATTTCCGAATATCACTTTGTAAACATTTAAAACAGTGGTTGAACTTCTACGAACAAACCTATTTGTAAAATGTAGCTTCTGTTAACACGCAATAAAAATCCAGAGGATTTTTTTTAATGGAAATTCTAGACTGAGTTTCTGGAGCGTCAATTATCAAGGCTTTCTAATGGATCCAACTGTGCTGTAAGGCATTTCGGACCATGGGTTCTCTTTGCCCAGCAGGAATAGCCCGCGAACTTCTAATATTCCTCTAAATATCTCAACTCAAACTAGTAGACACCATTAGATACCAGGAGCCAGATTGAGGCTTAACTGAAATTGACTCCATATCAGTTGTGTGGGTGTCAAAAAAGGCACGTGCCAAACCCCGAATCCATTGAAAAACCTTTGTAAATAGTGAAAGGGAATTTCCACACGGATTACATTGATTATAAACATTGCCACAAATATATATATATACATATATATATATATTTTAAATGGCTACATGCTTTTTTTAAAGCTGTTGTTTTTAGCGCGCTCTGCTGACTGGCAACATGCCCACTTAAATGGTGGGGGCGCCATGCAGACACAGGCGCCGTGTTAGTCAGAGATCGTAAACTCTTTGTCCATCAGGCAGTGCAGGATTAAACCCTGTGGAGGCCCCTGGGGAGTCAAAATTTCGGTGCCTACACCCCCCTCGCAAATTATCTATTAATGCGTTTTTGGTTTTAATAACCAACAGTTTTAATAGGTTTTGATGATGCGTTGGTTAAAACAAGCATTCTGTATTTGATTACTGTAGCCTGGAGCGGGCTGAGTTGAAAGCATGTCTGGCTGGCTGTGTTACCTTCCCTGTATGATACAAAAGTTGGCACGGGGTAGTAGCACTAACGGGTACGCTTGACCACCTACGGGCGCTTTAACCTTACCATACCGACCCTAGCCTGACGAGAAACAGCCTAATTTAGGAATTGCGAATTCATACGTTGGTGCCGTGTACATCATATTTTGTGTATGTCTCACTGCCACCATTCCTCCCACACCTATAAACTGACGCATTGCCCCTCAGCTACTGGCTCCCTCTCATCAATATAAACGTCTTTTTGTAAAGGCGCCCTGCTTGTGGAATGCCTCCTCCATCTGCGGCATTGCCATATGTACAACAACAATGTGTCTCGTATCAAAAATGCAACTAATCATGTTTATGGCACACCGCAAACTGAATAGTCTCTTGACAATTGGTTTTATTATGACCTATCTTAATCCAAGCTACCCCAACACAGAGAGGACGGGGAGGACCGAAAAAAACAGGTTCCCTTTTGATGCCGCCGGTGCTGCGCTGGGCCTCTGATGACTAGTCGTCCTGCTCCTGCTGCCCCTTCTCACCAGCCACACCACGAGTCTGTGCTTGGGCCCTGGTTGGCACGCATGGGCAGGCAAGTTAAAAACAAACCTGCAATGCAAGTCGTCAGGAGGGTGTAGCCACACTGATGCCGTGGGAGACCGATATGATTAGAAAGAGAAAGAAAAGAAAGAATGCGAATGTGGCCCAGTGCACCAAGGCCCCTGCCTTGCTGCTGCTGCTGGCATAGGCTAGTTCGACTGCTCAGCTGAGAAATGCCGAAAAAAGAGTGCCGGTGTCCAAACACCGGCACAACTTAAGCACTGGTGGGCCCCCGGAAGGGGTGGGCCCATAGGGCAGTGCCTACTTTGCTTATTGGGTAATCCGGCACGTCCATCAGGTACACGGAAGTAGGTTGAATTATTTGAATGATATCAGTATTTCTGAAATTGTGCAGGTCTCTAGGAAGTGACAAATGTGTATTTTTGTTGTTATTTGCGCAATATCACTAAAAGCCCAGGGGTCATAAGGAACGCTCAATGAACGCCGATGACGTTGTTAGTTGTGAAGGCCAGAGTGTGTGGGGTGCGCTGCAAATTCCCTCCAGACGTGTGAACAGGAGAGAAAGGGAGGTATTTTTTTTCCCCAACAACGACACAATCTTTATGTAAAATAATGATGTTCTACATAAGGCTCTTTGAGAGGCGATTATTTAGAGCGTGACGTACTTCTCAGTCCCTAAGAAACTCGTGAGAAAGCGCAGAAAGATTCAGCAAAGCCAGCAATCGCCACTAAAACTCCCAGCGCCTGCAATGACAACTCGATGAACGTCTTCATAGCGTTTTGAGCTATGTTAGATTCACTGTATTTTTCATTTTGTTTTAACCCTGAAATCCATTTTTAATTTCTTATTCGTGTTAATTCTGGGCCGAGACCACTGTTCAACACAACTGCAAAAAAGTTCCCCCCAGACAAGAAACGGGGGCGCACAGAGGAGAAAGTGTCTTTTTTCCTGACAGCGTCATCACGCCCTACATTTTTAAAAAAATATTATGAACATCGGTGGAGTTGTTTTCAGCACATGCAGATGTTGGTTTCAGAAAAAAACAAGTTCTAGGTGATTTAAAAAAAAAACAGCCCTTTGGGTTCAAATGTGCCAGAAAGACACGGCATTGCAAATAGACTGGGGCTGTGATACGAGGCTGGGACTCGTCATAAAACAAGCAAGTGGCGTTGCTGGTTCGATGTGATTTTGTTAAAAAGATTTTTTTCGAATTCGATTTCATCATATTTCTTTTGTGGTAGATTTTGACACAAACATATTCAGCGGGAAGATCCCCTGCTTACCCCCCCCCCCTCCCCCCGCCCTCACCACTATATTATGTATTCACCTAAACCCACCGCCACACATTTGCTGCAAAATGCATTGAAATAAATTGGATGAAATCTGCCCCCTTATCCATCGCTGCCAGGTGTATCTATCTGAATGTGAGCCGCTGCCTGCAGAATGCACCCAGGGCCCTCTGCAGCTCTTCAAAACGCCGCAGGTGTTCACCACGCGCTCATATGAGGACGCGATAGTGGCTGAGGATCCCGCAAAACGAATGGGAAGTCCCCTCCTCTAGCTGAATATCTGGGTCCAGATTACAGAAGCTTTGCACCGGTGCAAGTGCAAAGTTTGCACGGTATTAGCACTAGGGCACACTTTGCCCTATTTCTGAAAACACTGGGGCATATTAGAAAACCATTGCACCATGACAAGTGCAGTTTGGCAAAAATTACCCCAGTCCAAAAAAGATACATTTTCGATGCATTTTTGAACCCGGGGCAAAGTTTGCTCTAGTGCCAATACTATTCCGTATTAGCACTAGGGCAAACTTTGTCCTGGTGAAAAAAGACAGTGAAAATGTATCTTTTTTGCACTATGGCACATTTTGCCCTTCCTCTTATAACATGCCAAAATGCACTTGTCATGGTGCAATGGTTTTCTAATATTTCCAAGTGCTTTTAGAAATAGGGCAAAATTTGCCCTAGTGCTAATACCGTGCAATTTTGCAATTGCACCGGTACAAAGTTTCTGTGATCTGGCCCCAGAAAACCCATTTTTTTTAATGTACTTCTACTGAAATCTGGGAAGTCCTCTAAAAAATGTATATCGCCCGTTCTGATAAGTTGTTAGAAATTAAGTGAGAGGCATGTGCTGCCCAGTGCCATTGTGGTATTTAAGTTTAGGAATTGCTCAACCTTTGTCAGATATATGTCACTGAATGCAATGGTCACGAGGAAGACGCATTCAACCATCAACACATCAAAAAGTAGTTGAACATTGGTACGCATGTTTTTTGCAATCCTATTGAATATCTTTGCTATTTGTCACCATTTATATGTCTTAGTCAACCTCTCATTCATTTTTTATTTTTGTATATATTTTTCCAAATTCATGATTATCTCGTTGAACATTGGGGCCTGAGTTACAGAAGCATTTTACAATGGCGCATTCCCATTGAAAAATGCTTTTTAAATCAGACCTTTGGTGTTTTACTAGAAGACGTTGTCTGTCCGTTTTTGTGCAAAGCTGATGTGTTATAAGGAGGTATCTGGTCATTCCATCTAATGCCATTCCATCTAATTTTTCCCCATCTAAAAAATGTGTATCGAATGCATGTTTTTTTGGGGTAAAGGGTAAATTTTTGTTCAGGAGGATTTTAAAAGGTAACATCGATGCACATTTTTTAGATGGAAAAAAAAGTGATGCAAATGCTTTTAGATGCAAGGAATTTGATGCAATGACCATAAACCTTATAAGGATCTTATAAAATGTTATTGTCCGTCCTTTAGTAGGATCTTCTTAGAGAGGTAACTCTAGCCCTTTAGGGTACCTTGTTCCTCTTTTTTGATTTTCCCACTGGAGGCCCAATGTCTAGGTTGTGTATATCGGAATCTTTCCTCTTCATTGATGGTGAATATGGGTTTGTATTCCTCAATTGATAGGGGGATGAGTCTCTATGGAGTTGGCCCAGTCTTAGTTTACTGCTCTTCTCCCAGGCCTGGAATGGGCTGCCCAATCTACCCAGCGTAAACTCAGGGTTCAGCAGTACTGGCGATGAAGGGCATAATCCTGTGTGACTTTTTAGGGTCTTGAGTCCCCTCTCCCAATACGAGAGGGTGGTTATGGAGGATCGTAGAAGGGGAATCGCCTCTAGTCTTGCTTTGTGTGATAGGAAAGGTAAGCTGACTAGGGGGTGGGAAGAAGCTGCCTGTTCTATGGGTTTCCATTTCCTTTTGGTGCTTTACTGATTCCAGTCAAACAGTGCATTTATCTGGGCTGCTTATACGTTTTTATTCATCGAGGGAACTCCTAACCGGTAGCACCCCATTACGGCAAACACCATTACTGCAAATATGAAAATATTGCATCATTTACAATGAACTGATGTGAAAACATAGATGGGGTGGCTTAGGGTATTCATTAAAGTGGGGGCGTGCGGGGGTCTCCTCCCGCCTTTCTTTTCACAAAAATTCGTTTTAAATGATTCAAAAAGCTCAAAATGTAGAGCTACAGCCAAATAGCCCACAGGAGATGCTTGCATTTCCTCTCGGTGAGTTACCTAAGACTTTGAAAAAAAATCCTCTTATAGGGCTCACACTTCCTCAATGGCAGAGGATGCGCGGTAACTGGATCTGACATAAGCACAGCCCCACCCTGGATTAGTATTAGAGCATTATTACCATATCACCAAAAACACACGATACATAGTAGAAAACTACAGAAAGGCAACATATTCGAGTTATGGCTCTTTGTAGACTCTTGGTCCCGTGGGTTCAGGGACGCAAAACACATATTAGGCCTTGCTGACACAGATTGGCTTTGATACGCAGCGGTACAATTAACCAAACATACACTCACCACTGCAGTCACACGCCGTCAGGAACCCTCAACCTGTGAAGCAGAAGTCAGTCGAGATCTTACATCGTTTCCGGATATTAAGACGTTCTATAAACTATGTAACCTGAACAACCTTGAGAGAAACACATTAGCCAACTGTTGGGCAAGACTTAGCCATCACACTAGATGTGGGAGACATATATGGGTTTTTCTCTGGGATTGAAATGGTCTCATTGAAAATACGCAATAGAGAAATTCAATACAACATCCTACAACGTCTGTACTAGACGCCTACATGTCTACACAGCATGGGACCAGTTCAGTCCACTGACTGTTGGAGGAAATGTGGTAATTCGGGCACTATAGGCCATATATTTTGGACTTGTCCTAAGATATCCGAAATTTGGTCCAATGGCCACAGGCACATTTCACGCTTACACAGTTCACTATTACATTGTCCCCTACATTCCTGATATTTGGTGCTGTAGCTGAAGAAGGGTATGATGATGCAATGACCAGGAAGCGTATACATCTAATGCTATTTGCGGCTAGATAAGGCATCTTATTTCATTGGAAATCTGAAACTCCACCAACAAAGAAGTATTGGTTTATTGTACTCTCTTAGCTGTGTGGGTTGGAGAGAAGCAGTTTTATGCAAATCAAATACTCCACAGGCTAACAAATTCTGGGATCTGGCTGACTCATATATATAATATAATTTAGCATACAAACATCCTATAAGGAAGCCTAGCTATGTCTGTGCAATGAGCTCAGTCTAGGCTATGTGTTGTACTTCAATTACACTGACAGAGGGGTGGGTTTGTTAGGGGAGGGGGAAGAGCATGATGTTTGTGGCTTTATTTACAACTGTACGCTTGACAGCTTATGATTTGTTGTCGACTGATATGCTGTTTTGTTATGTTGTTTTCTCTTCAATAAAAAAGAGATTAAATAAAAAAAGGATTCAACATTTTCACATAGATCCCTCCTAGGCCTCCCTGCCAGGGTGAGCAAAGACATGTTTTCCTAGCTACTCTTAGACATTTTGCGAATGTAAGCATTTGTCCCTGTAACTTGTCACTGCCCTTTGGTGGATGTTTAAAGGCAGAGCATGGAAGGTGTATAGCAGTTTAGGGATCAGAGACATTTTAATCATGGTTATTCTACTTATCCATGAAATCTTTTGAAGAACCCAGATTTCTAGATCTTCCTCACATGTGTTGAGGATTGTGGAAGGTCAGGATGTTTGTTTAATATAGAGCTTCATGGGTTGGAGTTAATGTGATTGCCAGGTAATCTAGTGTTGTGTTTGGCCCACTTACATTCAGAGTTAGTATGAATCCTGTCCAGGGTATGGCTGGATTCATTAACTTTCATGGCTACTGACTTGTCATAGTTTTTGTACAGGCCGATATCTCCCCGAACCATTTGATGGTGGATACTGTCCTTGGGATTCATTTTATTGTGTTGCCAAGGAATAGGAGTATATCATCGGCACACAGGGCTATTTTGTTTTCGGTTCCTTGACAAGCTATGCCGACTATAGAGGTATCACCCCTGATTTTCTTTATTTTTTTTATTTAAACGTCCTATATCCTATATAAAAGGCCTTATATGCAATCCTTACAAATATTTCACAAATAAATGATAAATACATCGTAACGTGAATAACGTCTTAAAACCGTATAACAGCCTATACTTCATACAAGTCATTAAGAATATTCAAATTCATATCGCACAATTTGACCACCTAAAACATCAGGTTAAAATCATAAACCCTAAAAAGTATCTCCCATATCAGTCGGACGTTAAGGCAGCCAATATCATTCTTATACTGAATCAAGAATTGTGACCGCAATTTGTTTAGGGAGTCGCATTTTATTACAAGATGTTTTAGCATTTCAAGGACTAATTCCCCACACAGCACACAATACCTAACTTGCATTGGGATACCAATACGTGAGTCAACTACCTACAAACTAGGTAAGGTATTGAACTTGATTGCCAAATACCTCCTTATTGTATAACTATAAGGATAGGATTCCAGGGATCTCACTATGACCACAATAATATTCTGGGAAGGCAACACTATTCGATTTACTCTATAGTACCATGATGTTTTGTTCACGTTCCAGTGTTTGTAAAATGTCTTTAGCTTTTATCTTAAATTAGCTGGTTGGTTTTTGTCCGAAACCTTGCTCTAGGGTCCAATGCGGTAGCAATATGATTCATACATCTATACTTTAACGGTTGATCCATGCTTTTGTGCACTTCCCATAACCAACACATTAAGGACCCTAGCTCTTGCTGGTGAAATAATAAAATGGGTATACCATTTCAAAACTTGTGATATTTCCTTCAAGCAAAATGTATTCTATAGTGAGAGTTGGAGACAGTCTGAACATTTTCCTAATCAACTTTGCTTCCATCTTATTTAGTTTATTTCGGAACTTCGCTCTCCATACTTCAACACCATAGGTCATAATCTTGCAACCTTCGTTTTATACAGTGCAATCATCAATTGCATAGAATACCCACAATTACTCCCTGATAACACAGTTCGAGCTCCCACTAATTGTGTGACTTGCCTATTAACCTGTTCCCAGTGTTGTTCCCATTTTAGACGATCACCAAGTACTTATATTCCTTGACTATTTACACATTTTGACAGTTTCTTGCCAACAGGATTGAACACCATTACTTTTGTTTTGGAAATATTAATGGTAAGACCATTTTCTTTAGAATATGCTTCACGCCTGTCAAGTTTCAGCTGCAGACCTTGTGGCTTATAGTCAACTAATAAAAGATTGTCGGCAGAGCCCAACCAAGACAATGACAGGTTACCATATTTAACTGCATACGAACCATTAGAGGCTAACACTTGCTGTAGACAAGATAGATATAAGTTAAACAAGCAGGATGCAAGAATGCATCCCTGCTTGACACCTCTGAGTAGAAATCCAGCCTGTTACTTTGCCCACCATGTCTAGTCGTACTGTGACTCGGGTTTCAGAGTGAAGTGCCACTAGCATCCATAATAGACCAGTCGGTATTTGTGTAGAGACCAATTTGCTCCATAGTCTAGCTCTGTTAACAGTGTCAAAAGCTGCACTATAATATATATAGGCAGCATAAACTGGCAATCCACGCCTGTTCCACGAGTAGTCAATCAGGCTCACTAACGTTCATAAATTGGTAAGTGTACCGACTTTTTTCCGAAAGCCAGTTTGATTGAATGGTAGAAAATTAGTCCTATCTATCCACTCAATCAATTCGGCCAATAATACCCTAGCAAGTATTTTGGAAGGAATGCTTAACATGGCTAAAAGCCTAGAATTAGCTGGCACATCTGTTTGCCTTTTTATAGACCAGTAGTATTATACTATCACGCCAGCTACATGGAATCTTCCCAATACGGCTTATGGCGTTAAATACTATAAGTAAAGCCTTGGCCCATACTGCCGGTTCCATTTTTACCAGGGCATTAAATGGGCCATCCGGCCCAGCCGCTCACAAAATCTATAGATTTTTAATGATTTCATTCAGCTGTGCGACAGAGGTGTTACATTGCCAAAATTCTATCCCATTTACTTCCATTTCAAGTGACCCAACCAGTTCTTGCCCCAGTGTTTTTTTTTGTATATATATTTTCTAATCATCACATGAGGCACCATTTATCAGGACCTCCCCTTCTTTGTTAGCATTGACATATTTTCAGAACAAACTATCACTTCCAGTCCGTACCACATTAGCTATGCCCAACCCTACCTCCTTTTTCCCCTTTAAATGCATATGTAATCACTTCTTAAATATACGATTCCGCTCTTGCAACATTCTTCCCACCCTTATATTATCTCTTGAGCACTCAGAATGTCCCCTTGTGCACTCAAGTATTCGCAATTCCTTTCTTAGACATCTTTTTTTCTATCTGTATTACTGTATCAAAGTCCTGCCTGGAGTTCATTCGTTTAAGTCTATTCTGGGGGCCAATCGTTCCTCCTATTATCCACTTGTACCTTAGTTTGTATTGTACATAGGAAATCCTCAAAGGCTTCTATTGTATGATTATTACGCTTAGAGGTAACAAGAACCTCTCTGCAGGACAAACACTTTCCCATTTCCTTGACTGCGATCTTATTAGCCTTCTCCAGCCTTCCAGTATTCCAAATTATACGTTTAAGGCTCCATTTACCTTCCGATCACCATGATTCAAGACATCCAATTCAGCATTATCATACTTCACTAGAGCACACAAGAGCAAATGAACACTTTCCTCTCTTAAACAGGTTGCCATATCAATAACTCTATTTAAGTAGACAATATTTATAAATATATAATAGAATGTGGACATACTCTTACTGTCTAGGCGTGTGGGACTTCTGTGTCTACCCCCAAACAATAGCCATTAAGCATTTGAAAACCATACATCTGCAGAGGATTTGCCCTAGCTAAGGCCTTTTTAGTATGTGTTGTGGCTTCAATGGGTGTTCATCTTCTCATGGTTACATAATATTCTAACACAGAGGGAATACAGGCGTTAAAAATACCTCCAATTATAACCATAATGTTCGCATCCATTGCGTCAAGCATTCATTTAACAGTATCCAGAATGATGGTGTATTCTTTCATGGCCGGTGGATCATAATGATCATAATCCTTCTCCCATCGCCCGCTTTTTGTTCTACAATCCCCGCAGTGCATTGGAAGTGATAGAAGGTAATTTACAGCTTCACCAAGTGTTGTCAACTGATATATGCAATCCTCCTGTGAGGCAGACACCTTTGTAAAGCGTTTTCAACTTTAGCCATTTTATTAAATAAAAAGGTTGGATAAATGCCCCACTATCCCTACACTGACGAGGAATTCCCTGCCTAAAATAAACTAAGGGAAACACTCTAACAAAAGGATATCTGTCCCTCACACTAGTACAACAAATAAAACAATAAGGAAATATCTGGCAATTCAATTCATCAACATTATATAACATAGGATCTGCTTTACAATATGGTCAATGTCTCTACTCATAACTTGGGTGAGTTTCCATTCCCCAGATCTGAATAAGGCTTTTCTCCACAATTCAAAGAAAACAAGGAAATTTGTTTTAACACAAAGTTGCAAAAATATTGCTGCAGTCTTGTATAAAGTTCCACAGCTCCAAGAAAGTATCTCCAGGAATTAGAAGTTCCCACTGGAATAAGAATTGTTTCACATTGGTTATCTTCACGTATGCCACAACAAATGTCTTGATTAGGATAAAGTCACAATTTTTGGGTTACAAAAGAAATCCACTATTCCTATTCCTCCTGGAGTAAAAACAAGGTTCACCTTTGTCACACAAAATGTCTTTGTCAGGCTGTTTTCAGCACTTGCATCAGCTACTACCTGACTTATACCTGTGCCAGGCTCTTTTGTGCAATGCCTCTTGCCCTTTGGGTTTATTCGCCTCCCCGTCTACTACTCCAACAACAACTTAACAACATTATAATTCTTCAGCATCACACTTTGAACATATTGTGAGGGAAACAAGAAACCACATTAGTGCTCTTGAAGACGTCTTGGCAATTATGCTTCTCTCCCTCTGGATAATCTATTGCAGAGGGTAGCCTGTTTGCCACCTTTATTTCCCCTCTGAATCAACAACCAACTTCGGATCACAAGATAGTCCCTCTTTTCTTCTACCTTGGCTTTGGCAATGTAGGTTATCACCTGCAGATTTGTATCATATAGCACATAAGCAGTACGAGCTATAGTCATTATGCATCTCAATATTCCCCTCTGGCCTTGAGTATTGTTTGTTACATTGGTTTTGCTGGTTTGTTATGAACTCTTGGCTCGGGTATTGTGTATAAGCTTTTGAAACAATAACAGCTTTCCTGTGGGGTTTTTGTTTTTTTCCACACTCACATGCGCTTATTTATACAGTCACTTGCTCTTAATATGCATAACCTTTGTGTGCTTCGTATAGTTCAGTATTCAAAATTGCTTCTGTTCTCGCTTGTGAGTGAAGCAGCCTGCTGTGAACACGCAGGCAGCGTTGGAGCATCCAGAGTCATTTGCAAGCTGTGAACTCACCAGGTAAGTCTCTCTTGTACACTTCACTCAGTGTTTGCAGGTCTTCAGGGCTTCTGGCTGCTCATGGTCAGGTGACAGCCTCCTCTGGTCCTACTCTGCTTATGCCACCAACAAATGGAGACTCCTCCGTTGTGGAGAGGGTCAGGTGAAACTCAGCCACCTTAATCCTCACATGAAGGAACACTTCCCTCGCTGATGGTGCTTTCCGCTGCACGAACACTGCACAAAGAGGCAAGCACCTCAACCTCACACTTCCTGCTGCGTGACCTCTGCAATTGAGAGAGTTGCAGGCTAAGACTCTCTCGCGACCCTCCACGGCTCTTGGTGATTCAATGGTCCCGGTGTCTTCTCTTGTCTCAGGCTTCCCACTCAGCTGCAGCCACGACTCATGCTCTTTCTTCCTCTTCCACAATTCAGCTTCTCCTCTTCCTTTTACCTCCACTTCTCCTCTCCCTCTGAATGTCTGCACCTGAGGGGGCCTTTGAGGCCTCTCAGCCCTTCTCAGGTGTAGGTCATTTACACCAATTAAAGGATTACACCCACTACAGTGCTCCTCTGCATTCCTCTTCCTTGTCCCAGTACTGAGGGAATTATGGGCCTTTAAGTCCCTGACAACAAAGTTGATTTGTCTAGCTCTTTGTGTTTTGTTCATTTGTCTTCTGTTTCCTACAGTATTCAAAGTAGAAAAATTACAGAAATCATTTACCCATTTGGTTTGAAACGAGGAATAAGGTGTTGTACATTTTTTGTGTTTATAATTTACAGACTTATGTCCATTTCCTCCTTTTGAGTTAGGCGAATACTTAGCTCTCTGGGTTTGAGATTGGGTTTTTCAGGAGCCAACCCATGTTTCAGCCATTGAACTGTGAGTGTACCCCTTTATCGCAAGGTCGTCTTAGCTCTACGAGTTGGTAGGATAATGATTTGTAACCCGTCATGTTGGGGATGGTTCAAACTAACAGATACATCAAACAAAACAGTAGTATGTTAACTAGCAAAGGTATAACAAACTTCAATCTGACAGTTTTTCGGAATATCCCTCATCAATATTCATGAGAAATAATTTTCATGCATTTAGAATCATTTAATGCAAATTTACCTCATGAATATTAATGAGGGTTATCCTGCAAATCCAACATGGATCCGGCCCTTGAAGCCTGCAGTTGGACATCCCTGCACCAATTTCCCACAACAATCGTTATTGGAGGTTTTCCCTTACCGCAGGGGCGAGCTGCGGGCCTCTGCACCCTTAACCCTCTCCCATCCTCCTTTATGTATCTCTGATTTAGTTACAGAGGCTTTTTAGCAATCCGTGTCTTTGGCCTGCATCTCTTCAGTAGCAAGTAAGTGCCTCCTTTCCTATGCTTGTAACAGCATGCAGTCAGGCACCTGGTTATGTTGGGAATCGTGTGCCCAGAGTGTCTGAACGTGTCTCATATGGTTTCTAAGGTTCCCCCGGCAAGAGTAACTTTGGAGCAATTACGATTTTGGAGGCAATCGTGGCTATGCCGGTCCGCATCCTTGTCCAATGGGCCTTTAGGTCTGCCCCGCTTTCACGAGAGTTCACCATTATTTGATTGTTGACCTTCGGGGTGGATGATTTGTCATGATCACATAGCTCTCCAGTTCCTGATTGAGAACCTATTTCAGGATACCTCGATTCCTAATATTGTTGCAGCGAGCTCGGATTTCCACATCTTCTTGATTCTTTCTTTTGATGCTTTCTTTTGATGCGATCTACTCGTTCCAAAAGGATCACCTGTCCATGAGCCTAATTGCACAGCTCATTTTCAGCTTCCTCCAGGCGAGCCTCCACCTCTCGGATATGTTTGTTCAACTCTTCTATAGATGCAGTGCGTTTTTCTGTGCTGCCTTGGATTTGCTACTTCAGCTCCAGAAGCATGAAAGGCAGGTCGGCTCTGGATACAGGGGTGTCCATGGATTCTGAGGGCGCCTGCAGGGAGGCCGGGGAATGAACCTGAGCGCAGCCATGTACCGGCTGTTTCTTATTTGTTTGCTCCTGTGTTTATGGCACAGTTTTGAGGTTCCCAAAACCACAGCCCTTGGCTTTAGTAAATTTTGCTGTCAGATGTAGCGCTGTCACATGTAGCGCGTACTGCACCTTACCACTAGTGTCCTGTACTCTCCAATTTTGCGGGTCTTTAATGTAAGCTCCGGTTCTCTCCGGAACCGCTGGCTTTCATAGGTGTGCCTGAAATCTGCTTGTTTATCTGAGGGGGCCCTCGAGCGCACAGGTGAGCCTAGACATTTGTGTATCCCCACAGGTATATGGAACCATTCCCCGGGTGCAGTGCTCGCTCACGACACGTTTACCCACTTCACTGCACAAACATGATTTCAGTGCTATAGCAAGGTGGTCTTTATTTTCCAGTTTCTCAAGCTTGTGCAAGTTATGGAAGGGGTCCTTGGCTTTGAGGGGCCTCATTGTTTCTCGTTCCCTCGCTCATTCTGCGAATGGAAGATTTGCAGGTCCCACCCCTTTCTTGAGTGCTGCACCCCATTATGGCTAGAGGAGGTCTGCTAGAAGAGGCTCTCCAGTACTCGACAGCTGGGTGGGACTGCAGCTCTGCAATGGCTCCTTTTGTCGGCACCCAGCGTTAAGTTAGGACGTCGGAGGCTGGCACAGTGGGCTAGTCAGAGTGCCTTACCTCCTGTGTATGTCCGGCATGCCTGTTTGGCACACCGTTAGTTTTAATTCCCCCTCATTTACTGGGACCATGAACCCCCGTTTCGGTCGGTAGTCCGCATGGGGGCTTAGTTTGCAGGAGCTTCTCACTGGGTCCTGTTGTCCCCTGGAACTATGCCATGTACTGGTTTTTAAGGCTCTCCGTCCTCAGACTTTTGCCACAGATCCCCCCTGCTGTCATCAGTGGGTCTTTCATTGGGACCAAGCGGTGTCTCCGCTCCCCTCGCTCTACACTCCTTCCCTGTTTCGGTCATTGATCCACATGGGGGTTTAGTTTGCGAGAGCTTCTCGCCGGCTCCTTTATCCCCGCTGGGACTATGACTTGTGATGCTTGTTAAGGCTCTCTGCCTACAGATCCCACACGTGGGTCTCCTGCAGCTGCCATCTTCTGAGCCTAACTCACTGCTGTGCCGCTTCCGAAACCCATCAATCTTTTCTCCCCAATCTGTGGCATTTATTGATGGCTACTACAGTTAGGCACGATCGCATTACTTTATGCTCTCATTCATGATGAAATCCGGGGAATGGTTGCGGCAGGATAGCCCCCTGTGATCCGGTTAATCAGAAGCCACGTCTTCATGGCTTGCTGCTTGATGGCCCCACAACCTTATTTAATGAAAAAAAGCCATTTAACAATACATTTCTTACTAACGTTCTTTATCATGTGTTTCCTGTTTATTTTTGTCAAACTGTAAAAAAGGTTTATGCCATATAGGATTTTCAGGCAACATTTATCAGCCATTGAAAAACGTTCACTGCAAGTTTCGGGTTCGAACCATCTAGGCTCACTCTTTTTAAGCTTTCCATCTTGGCAATTATGTTGTTAGTAAATCCGGTAGCATCTTCCCAATTTACTTATGATATGCAGTTCACCCTACGTCTGAACACCTTTGGCAATGCTTGTCAATTTTCAATTTGAGATTCTCAGGGAAAAGAAATGCCAGTGTTTCAGTAAAGCATTCAAGCATTGTTATTTTTGCTGAACAGAAAACCGTGTATTGCTTTTATAAAGAAATGGAGCACCACGGAAGGAGCAAGTACTTTGTGAATAATACGTCAGTACACAAACACAACATTTGATTCTGGAATCCCTTGCCAGCAAGGGTCTATGTTTTCCAGTTCTAGGCTTACATTTCAGAATTTACGTCCGATGAGTTGCAGTCCACTCTTTATTTGCTTGAATTAAATCAAATGAAATGAAGCACCCAATATAAATAGTTTATTAAAGGTTATCCCAGGGCTGAAACCATTTGACCCTGGTGAGATGTGCCGGGGAAAATGGAACAAATACTCAACCAAAGCGTGAGATGGTGAGAATTGTACCTTGCTACATAAATGTGTGATGAGGTTTTCTTCAATTGCAACAAACGAATGCTAAGCCTGTCAAAGGGGGGCTGACACTCGGTTGGAAAGCCCCTGTATAAATGATGTCGTACCCACATATGACTTTTGCCAAATACAAGGTACTAGGTTCACATGATGTCGTACCCACATATGACTTTTGCCAAATACAAGGTACTAGGTTCACATGATGTCGTACCCACATATGACTTTTGCCAAATACAAGGTACTAGGTTCACATGATGTCGTACCCACATATGACTTTTGCCAAATACAAGGTACTAGGTTCACATGATGTCGTACCCACATATGACTTTTGCCAAATACAAGGTACTAGGTTCACATGATGTCATACCCACATATGACTTTTGCCAAATAAAAGGTACTAGGTTCACACGTGATAAAACGCAAAAAGAAATCCAACTGTTTTGCACATCACCTGGAGAAATGTTGCCACGTAGTTTCAATTGAAGTGCTGCACCATATGCAAAAGTAAAGTATGATATGAAGCCGTCAGACACTTTACCTTCTTGTTGCAAAGATACATATATGATAAGTGACCTATTTTTCTGAATATAAGCAATGCTTCTTTTTGTCTCTGAACAGCAAGAGATCCACCTAGTAAATTATCATATTTCCGAATGTGAGTGCACCTTATGCGGGATAATGTAGATGGCTGTTATCCCAGGTACATGCAAATATTCAAACACATAAGTGTTGCTTCTGTTTAGAGGATGTGAATGGGACAACTCTAAAAAACTCACTTTAATGTCTGTCGGAACCAGACTTTTTTTGAAGCGAGTCCTTCTGCTATCACTATTGCAGACTTACTTTAATAATCACGCCTAAGGCTTTTTATTATTTTCGCCACTCTTATTAGAAAAAGCACACATACAAGAGTGAATTTGTCTTTAACGTAACAGGACTTGCTACCAATTTGAAAACATCCATGCTTACCCTGACTATATTGGGATCTCGATCATAACCAAGTAAGGTTTCGATCTTTTCAGGTACCTGATAAGATTTAGTAGTCTGACGCCACTTACTTGCACTCTCTGTTGCTCACTAATAAATTGATGGGTGACTGTACTCTAATTGTTGTTTTATTGTTTTTCTCTCCCCTTGACAGGACCTTCTCAGTGATGACTGCCAGAATATGGAACAGTCTTTCTTTCTAGCTCAGAACAGAGATGGATCATTACAAGTTCTGGAAACTGTTTAAAACTATCCTCGTCTCATAATACCTATCCTACTTCAAACTGTCAGCCAGCCTCTTTTCATTCCTCCCCTGTTCTGCTTTTCTAAATGACAACATGTCTATCACAGATTTGGATTTTTGCCTTATACTATTATTGACTTGGACTCTTGCCTTGATAAAGACCTTAAGGGCGAAACACATGGCCATGCAGCTGGCATTGTGTGCTTTTCTGTTAATAAGGGCAGTTCTTTAAGAACTATCAATGGCTGATAATTTGAAATACAATTGATGAACAAATTATCATAAGTCACTGACTAAATCTTTTCACAGAAGAAGGAATTATTGCCTATGCCAATTGAAATAATCATTACTTGTTTATGATATCAATACACTTGTAAAATATGATGCAAGAATATACACTTGTCTATGGAATGCCATCCCTGGGGTAGATAGACTGCTGTTTCTGGTGCAGTGTGATAGAGAATGTGATGTGCAATAATAAATGACTGCTGCTTCTGGTGCAATGTGATAGACAATGTAATGTGCAATAATAAGTGACTGCAGCTTCTGGTGCAGTGTGATAGAGAACGTAATGTGCAATAATAAGTGACTGCAGCTTCTGGTGCAGTGTGATAGATGATGTAATGTGCAATAATAAGTGACTGCTGCTTCTGGTGCAGTGTGACAGAGGATGTGATGTGCAATAATACATGACTGCAGCTTCTGGTGCAGTGTGATAGAGGATCTAATGTGCAATAATAAGTGACTGCAGCTTCTGGTGCAGTGTGATAGTGGATGTAATGTGCAATAATAAGAGACTGCAGCTTCTGGTGCAGTGTGATAGAGAATGTAATGTGCAATAATAGACTGCTGTTTCTGGTGCAGTGTGATGGAGAATGTGATGTGCAATAATACATGACTGCTGCTTCTGGTGCAGTGTGATAGAGGATGTAATGTGCAATAATAAGTGACTGCAGCTTCTGGTGCAGTGTGATAGAGGATGTAATGTCCAATAATAAGTGACTGCAGCTTCTGGTGCAGTGTGATAGATGATGTAATGTGCATCAATAAGTGACTGCAGCTTCTGGTGCAGTGTGATAGAGGATGTAATGTGCAACAATAAGTGACTGCAGCTTCTGGTACAGTGTGACTGAGGATGTAATGTGCAATAATAAGTGACTGCAGCTTCTGGTGCAGCGTGATGGAGGATGTAATGTGCAATAATAAGTGACTGCAGCTTCTGGTGCAGCGTGATAGAGAAAGTAATGTGCAATAATAAGTGACTGCAGCTTCTGGTGCAGCGTGATAGAGGATGTAATGTGCAATAATAAGTGACTGCAGCTTCTGGTGCAGCGTGACGGAGAATGTAATGTGCAATAATATGTGACTGCAGCTTCTGGTGCAGTGTGACGGAGGATGTAATGTGCAATAATAAGTGACTGCAGCTTCTGGTGCAGTGCGACAGAGAATGTAATGTGCAATAATAAGTGACTGCAGCTTCTGGTGCAGTGTGATAGAGAATTGAATGTGCAATAATAAGTGACTGCAGCTTCTGGTGCAGTGTGATAGAGAATGTAATGTGCAATAATAGACTGCTGTTTCTGGTGCAGTGTGATGGAGAATGTGATGTGCAATAATACATGACTGCTGCTTCTGGTGCAGTGTGATAGAGGATGTAATGTGCAATAATAAGTGACTGCAGCTTCTGGTGCAGTGTGATAGAGGATGTAATGTGCAATAATAAGTGACTGCAGCTTCTGGTGCAGTGTGATAGAGGATGTAATGTCCAATAATATGTGACTGCAGCTTCTGGTGCAGTGTGATAGAGGATGTAATGTGCAATAATAAGTGACTGCAGCTTCTGGTGCAGTGTGATAGAGGATGTAATGTGCAATAATAAGTGACTGCAGCTTCTAGTGCAGTGTGATAGAGAATGTAATGTGCAATAATAGACTGCTGTTTCTGGTGCAGTGTGATGGAGAATGTGATGTGCAATAATACATGACTGCTGCTTCTGGTGCAGTGTGATAGAGGATGTAATGTCCAATAATATGTGACTGCCGCTTCTGGTGCAGTGTGATAGAGGATGTAATGTGCAATAATAAGTGACTGCAGCTTCTGGTGCAGTGTGATAGAGGATGTAATGTGCAATAATAAGTGACTGCAGCTTCTGGTGCAGTGTGATAGAGGATGTAATGTCCAATAATAAGTGACTGCAGCTTCTGGTGCAGTGTGATAGATGATGTAATGTGCAATAATAAGTGACTGCAGCTTCTGGTGCAGTGTGATAGAGGATGTAATGTGCAATAATAAGTGACTGCAGCTTCTGGTGCAGTGTGACAGAGGATGTAATGTGCAATAATAAGTGACTTCCACTTCTGGTGCAGCGTGAGAGAGGATGTAATGTGCAATAATAAGTGACTGCAGCTTCTGGTGCAGCGTGATAGAGAATGTAATGTGCAATAATAAGTGACTGCAGCTTCTGGTGCAGCGTGATAGAGGATGTAATGTGCAATAATAAGTGACTGCAGCTTCTGGTGCAGTGTGACGGAGAATGTAATGTGCAATAATATGTGACTGCAGCTTCTGGTGCAGTGTGACGGAGGATGTAATGTGCAATAATAAGTGACTGCAGCTTCTGGTGCAGTGTGACAGAGAATGTAATGTGCAATAACAAGTGACTGCAGCTTCTGGTGCAGTGTGATAGAGAATTTAATGTGCAATAATAGACTGCTGTTTCTAGTGCAGTGTGATAGAGGATGTAATGTCCAATAATAAGTGACTGCAGCTTCTGGTGCAGTGTGGTAGAGGATGTAATGTGCAATAATAAGTGACTGCAGCTTCTGGTGCAGTGTGATAGAGGATGTAATGTGCAATAATAAGTGACTGCAGCTTCTGGTGCAGTGTGATAGAGAAAATAATGTGCAATAATAGACTGCTGTTTCTGGTGCAGTGTGATGGAGAATGTGATGTGCAATAATACATGACTGCTGCTTCTGGTGCAGTGTGATAGAGGATGTAATGTGCAATAATAAGTGACTGCAGCTTCTGGTGCAGTGTGATAGAGGATGTAATGTGCAATAATAAGTGACTGCAGCTTCTGGTGCAGTGTGATAGAGGATGTAATGTGCAATAATAAGTGACTGCAGCTTCTGGTGCAGTGTGACAGAGGATGTAATGTGCAATAATAAGTGACTGCAGCTTCTGGTGCAGTGTGATAGATGATGTAATGTGCAATAATAAGTGACTGCAGCTTCTGGTGCAGTGTGACAGAGGATGTAATGTGCAATAATAAGTGACTGCAGCTTCTGGTGCAGTGTGACAGAGGATGTAATGTGCAATAATAAGTGACTGCAGCTTCTGGTGCAGTGTGATAGAGGATGTAATGTGCAATAATAAGTGACTGCAGCTTCTGGTGCAGTGTGACAGAGGATGTAATGTGCAATAATAAGTGACTGCAGCTTCTGGTGCAGTGTGATAGAGGATGTAATGTGCAATAATAAGTGACTGCAGCTTCTGGTGCAGCGTGATAGAGAATGTAATGTGCAATAATAAGTGACTGCAGCTTCTGGTGCAGCGTGATGGAGGATGTAATGTGCAATAATAAGTGACTGCAGCTTCTGGTGCAGCGTGATGGAGAATGTAATGTGCAATAATAAGTGACTGCTGCTTCTGCTGCAGTGTGACAGAGGATGCAATGTGCAATAATAAGTGACTGCAGCTTCTGGTGCAGTGCGATAGAGAATGTAATGTGCAATAATAAGTGACAGCAGCTTCTGGTGCAGTGTGATAGATGATGTAATGTGCAATAATAAGTGACAGCAGCTTCTGATGCAGTGTGATAGATGATGTAATGTGCAATAATAGTCTGCAGCTTCTGGTTCAGTGTGATAGAGAATGTAAAGTGCAATAATAGTCTGCAGCTTCTGGTGCAGTGTGATAGAGAATGTAATGTGCAACAATAGTCTGCAGCTTCTGGTGTAGTGTGATAGAAAAAGAGTTGTATAACAGAACTCCGGACGTCTGTTTCGGGGTATGATGTTATTTTTCCCTCTGAATGTGTCCTTCTAGGCAAAAATATAGGGAGTCGCCCCCAAACATTTATCGGCACCACCAGTGGGAACAAAGGTAAGTTATCTTGACAGTTCCCCATGGTATATAGGGGTCATATCCTCCAATCATTCCTATATTTTACCACACAACTGATTTCATACCATCCAGCATGTAGCAGGGCTGCGTGCTCTACTCTACGTGAACATTATTAATCATAACGTATCCTTTTGAAACCATTTTCGCACCTTTTAATTTCAAACACGTGTACACATCTGATATTCAATTCAGTCCTAATACAATTTATTCCATCTAGTCTATTCAGCCATTTTTTATCCATATCAGAAGTGATTAGACAATGCACACCTTATTTTTGTGATTTAAAAAGGAGGACATTTAAGGGAATGTCCAGTAACAATACATTGAATTTGAGGTGCAGGGGAGAGAACACAATCCTGGCACTTGGACTGTAAATATATGAGCAACATAAAAAATTCCCAAAAGTGTGGGAACTCGCGTACCCTGCACACTATCACGTACCAGAGAAAGCCAAACTTTTAAATACTGTATTAGTTTTAAGATCTATGGAAATACATATGGACTTCTTATGAGTCACACAACATTATTAAAAAAGCTCTTAGTACACGTCCGTTGTCACAGATTGATGTGATTTAATATAAAACCCAATGGGCCTCATTACGAGGTTGCTGGTCCGATAACAAGTGTACCAGTATGCTTGCTAGTACTGTTGTTACTGGACCGGCAAACTTTGAGTTGTGAGCGCGGGTGCCTTTCATTCCACCAGGCCTGCCCTGGCGGAATGAAAGGCACCCGCGAGCACAGCAAGCCTATAGCATGGGCACGGTTATGAATGGTGCTGGTGCTACAGGCAACCCCATTTCCATTGAGCCCTATGGGCCTGAAATGGGAATGGGGATATACTGGCACCGGCACCCGTAAAAGGGCAATTGCTGGGTCCGGCAGGGCCGGAATACCCCGGTAATTGCCCATTCGCGGGTGCTGGATTTTCATGCCGGTATGGAGGTAGCCTTGCCGGTAAAACCAGCAAGGCTACCTCCAACCTGGTAATGAGGCCCAATGTGTTTCGATATAACAATCTCTTCATCTGGAGTACAATTCTTTATAAATTCTTTAAGTAATAAGAAAAGACTATTATGAGTATCAGAAATTACAGTAATTGATTATAATTTAACTCACAAAATAATTATATACAAGATGCACCATAAGCTTGATAATTCACCTCATTTATGCCAAGATCCATTGGGTGCCAGATCGTTTAAGTTGGACCAGTTGTCAACGTATGCACACTTCGTGAATGTATTAGATATGCAAGGTTATCCGAAGAAGCCTCACCTCCACGTATGTCATAGAGTAGATTGTCAACTAGAAGAAATACAACTATTTGATGCACCCATCAATGGACAGAACGCAGTTCTAAAATATCTAAGGATACAAACAGAAAAGTAAGAGGCCCCATAGTACCGTATCAGTCCATAAAGCCAACAGTGGGCCTCATTACAAGTCTGCTGGTCTGGAAAAAACGGTGGTGGTAAAACCGCTGCCACCGTTGTCTCGGGACCAGCAGACTATGAGTTCTGCAGGCGGGAGGTGTCACTCCCGCCAGGTCTGACCTGGCGGGAGTAACGCCACCCGTCCGCAGACGGAAATGGAAACATTTACGGTGCCGGTGTTTCCATTGTCCCCATCGAGTCCAACGGGACTCCATGGGAATGGGGATTAACACAATTACCGGGTCACCAGGGTTGTAATGCCCCGGTGATTCTGGCAATCACGGAGGCAGTAATTCATTCCGGGTTTGGTGGCAGCCTGCCGGTTTTTCCGGCCCGGCTACTGCTGGACTCGTAATGAGGCCCAGTGTCTTGTTAAATACTTAATATGCTCTCACCTTAATCTTAGACCAATGGGGTATAGGGTGGTAGGCTAAGAGTCTAAGGAGTTTCAATGCTGGACAAATGAGTCACAGAACATGCCTAAAAGTGATGAAAAGCAGGAAGTGCTGATAAGTAACACAATAGTATGTGGAACTAGCCCCAATGTGTAAGGGTTAACCCCCTATAATCTCATACATTCCTAATATACTCACAAGGTGATTAATTGTAGATTAGAGGGAAGGACCAACAAAACACGCTACTGCAACCGGCGTGTGAAAACTGCTGATTCAGTGATTAAAGATGGCCGCTATTAAAATTTGCAGGCACATATACAGAATGACATCATCACGTCCCCCTTAGCGGGTGAAATGGCGCTAGTCTATGATGTGAATGTACTAAAATGATAATATTAAATGGAGGCTCAATAGTAAGGAAGCCATACAACAAACATCGAAAATGAGAGCAACAGACTAAATTAAATCTGAACATGACTGATCTCATTCGCAAAATGGGAAATCAAGTGACTATGCGAACCAAATTTGAGCAAAAGGTAAATGAGCAACTTATGATGGCACAGGCCCATCTCATTAGCATTGAAAGGTATACACACCTTGAATGAATCGCCTAACAGATGTGTCTTGGTACAAAAGTCAGATTCTGGTAATGACAATAGAGTAGAATGTTGCCACATATCATTCAATGAATTTCAAGCATGCAACATGGTGACATAAGGACAGGTCGACATTTTAATGACCTAGGAAATGACATATCATCAGGTTCTTAGCTAGATAATCAGCAGTATTAATCACACTGGTGGTGATAAGGTAAATTAGATGTAGAAGGTCATGGAAAGTCTGTTACTATTCCAATGCATTTTAGAGTGTTGACCAGCATTCATGCTGAGTTCAGTGGTGTTGCCATTTAAGGTTAAATGGAACAGAAGATCTCAGATTGTGAATTATGAAAATGGACCCAAGTAGAATTCCTCATTCATGCCTAGTGGGCAAATAGCATCATGGTGGTAAATCCAATGTAGGTCTAGTTGTGCTAGCTTTTTCTGCAAGTCCCCTCCTCTGGGAAGGGGGTGAACTACCTACAGTATAACGCATCTCATTTGTGCAATGGTATGTCTTTCTTCCTTATAGTGTCTATCTAATGGAGACTTTTCATTAGCAGTTCTGACGCTGGACATTTGTGCCGTCTACCGTTCTTTGACCTTCCGCGTTGTCTAACCAACATAATATTTCCCACAAGGACATTTCAAAGCATAGATGGCACTGCGGGTGTCACAGGTGGCCAAATGACATTGCATTATTTTCTTGGCCGTGTTAGGATGTCAAATATGATCTCTCTTGATGACGTTTGAGCAATGCTGGCAATTATGACATTGGAACGTACCCAACTTTGGTTTGTGCAATAATGTCTGAAAATACTTTTTAGTCCTCTCTGCTTTGATCTCTGACGTTTTTACCCCTTTAAAGGCCATCATGGGAGGTTCTGGGAACAGTTTGTGTTACAATGGGTTGAGCTTAACGAGACTCCAATTTTCTGGGTTACTCTGTGGTGACTCTGTGCGGAATATTTGAGGGTGTCACTAATTCTAGTGCTATCCCTCTTGGGGCCATGTCTTAGCAAGTCATCTCTCTTATGTGTCTCTCTTATGTGTCTCTGACCTCAATCTGGCCTTCTGCAGGATTTGATGTGGATAGTTTTGCTTTTGGAATCTTTTAGACATAAGGTCATATTCCTTCTGATGTGTCTCTGTGTTGGAAACAATCCTTCTAAGCCTTTGAAATTGGCTATATGGTTAGCTCTCCTTAAGGTGAGCAGGGTGTAAGCTCCCAAAGTGTAGTGTGTTATTAACGTCAATGGGCTTTGTATAGATATTAGTGAAAAGGTAATTGTGCTCATGGGTGACCATCACATACAGAAAGTGTAAATTGGATTCCCCTATTTCTAGTTTGAATTTAATGTGGTCATGACAATGATTCAAATCGTCAAAAAAATGTAATAGTTCTGCCCTTGTCCCTTTTTAGATAGAAAAACATCATCAATGTACCTCTTCCAAAAGTTAATTTTAGAAGACCAAAGTTCCATATTGTTGATGTAGATTGATTCAAAATAGAACATGAAGATGTTTGCGTAAGTGGATGTGACCGCTGAGCTCACAGATGTGCCTGATATTTGCAAAATGTATTTGCCATCATATCTGAAATAGTTGTACAAAATTATGTTAATGAGCTCAGTGGCAAAGACTTTATGTATTTGAACATTTACATGTAGTAAAAGAAACCATTCCATGGCTCCTATTTGCTTGACTTTTTAAACAATTTCTTTAATTTATCTGACCTACAGGTTTCAGAATGTTGTGCTTCCATGGCTGTGATGGACGAAGTTGGGGCCATTTTGCAGGAGCTCAGCTAGCCAGAGTGCAGGTTTAGCCTCAGGGAGATGGCTTAGCTCACATGGATGTGAAAGGGGGCCATGGGGGGCCAGGTTCCCGTTATCCACTAGGCAAAGAGCCATCACTAGAGCCGTGCGTTTCCTCCAACCCACCCGTCACTAGGAAGATACTGTTACAGCTTGAATGGGACATAAGATTGCGATTGAGGAAGGATCAAGATGCTACATGGTCTGCTTTGGGGTGCATTTATTACACATTGGCACCCTAGGCGGGGGAGGTAGTGTAAGCCTACTTTCCAAGCAGCCTGATGGCCGGTTCCCCCACCTGCCATCTTCCCCCCCCCTCGGTTCGGTATTTGTTTGTACACCCCCCACCAGAAGCTCCGCTTACCTGATTGCTGTGGCGATGGGTCCCACCACCACAGCTCCTGCAGCTTTGGACCCCGCTCCGTTTGGCCGCTATGGAAATGGAAGAGGGGCGCCATATGTTTTCCCTGTCCCATATCAGTAAACCATGTCTGCCTGGCGGTCCTGGCGTACCCTACATCTTGCAACATAAGAACATGGCTGTCAGGATTTGGAGGTGTGGGCATAGAGGGTGGCTGAAGGCCCCCGGCATCAGTGTGGGCATCTGCATGGGTGTGTCCTCCACTGCTTATTCATGGCAGCCTCAACCAAAACATGTTAGACGTCTCTTGCTGTAGGTACCATGGTACCCGTCCTGCAACAGTGGTAGGTGCTATATATAGATATACACTAACAGTTATATAGGCAAGGCAAGCACACATAATATACTGGTATTTTAAGTCAAATGTTACACCATCAGAAAACAGGCCAAGAAATCTTTGGACCTAGCATGATACATCGAGTATTGAATCATAAAATACAGTACGAATACAGTGTGTAGACGAATACAAAGACAATAATACTGTACTCTTCTGAAGTCGCTAGCGCACAGTACATCGAACATTTTTAAATCAGTCCATGTAATATTGGTTGGGTATGGAACAAGCATGGGTGATCACAAACACCCACATGGGGGAGGCAGCCAGCTGGGAGCTGAAACACTAACAGGGTAATTCATAGAATTTCGCAGAAAAGTGTCGCAAGCGGCTGGCGCAGAGTGTCCGCGTGCGATTGACTGCGCCAGGCACGTGCGCTAAAACCGATTTCCGCGCACAGCGTATTCATGGATTTCATGCTCCCAAACCAGCCATGGCGCAGAGTATCGCAGCGACCCTGCAGCAGCGCCAGTAACGCCCCCAAGAACGCCCTCGCGCAAGGAAAAGCCATCAAAATCGCTAAATCATCGCAAAGGGCTGCGCTAACCCTGGACCAGTTTACAGGGCAGCCAAACAAGGAACGCAAAGCGGGTAACGTGCATATCAGGGGTACACGTGAAGTCATACACGCGATTAGCCAGGGTACGTGTATTACAGGGGTACGCGGGAAGTTTAACACGCGATTGGCCAGGGTACGTGTATTACAGGGGTACGCGGGAAGTTTAACACGCGATTAGCCAGGGTAAGTGTATTACAGGGGTACGCGGGAAGTTTAACACGCGATTAGCCAGGGTACGTGTATTACAGGGGTACGCGGGAAGTTTAACACGCGATTGGCCAGGGTACGTGTATTACAGGGGTACGCGGGAAGTTTAACACGCGATTAGCCAGGGTACGTGTATTACAGGGGTACGCGGGAAGTTTAACACGCGATTAGCCAGGGTAAGTGTATTACAGGGGTACGCGGGAAGTTTAACACGCGATTGGCCAGGGTACGTGTATTACAGGGGTACGCGGGAAGTTTAACACGCGATTAGCCAGGGTAAGTGTATTACAGGGGTACGCGGGAAGTTTAACACGCGATTAGCCAAGGTAAGTGTATTACAGGGGTACGCGGGAAGTTTAACACGCGATTAGCCAGGGTACGTGTATTACAGGGGTACGCGGGAAGTTTAACACGCAATTGGCCAGGGTACGTGTATTACAGGGGTGCGTGGGAATCATCACACGCGATTAGGCTGGGTGGGTCCTCACAGGTGTTCCCTGTACACCCTCCACGGCCCCTGCAGGCAGCCTACAAAACAGGGGACTACCCTGCACACCTGCTCATGTCCCCCTGCACCCCCACCCCCCAGCAGTGCAGGGGCAGCCTCCACCAGGCCCCCACTCATGTCTCCCACCACCCCCACCCTCCCGCCACCAGGGGCAGCCTCCACCAGGCCCCCACCCATGTCTCCCACCACCCCCACCCCCCGCCACCAGGGGCACTCTCCACCAAGCCCCCACCCATGTCTCCCACCACCCCCACCAGTGCAGGGGCACCCTCCACCAGGCCCCCACCCATGTCTCCCAACACCCCCACCCACCAGCACTGTGGGGCACGTGGCCAGCAGGCAGTCAGGCAGCAGCAGATGGCAGGTGGGAGCGTGCTCAGGGCTCTGGGGGGCAGTAATTTCGCCTCCTGGCCAGGAGCATGGTCTCTCGTGTGTGAACGCGTGGACAGCCTGATAGGTAGTGAAATCCCACACGTCAGCAAAGGCCCTTAGCGCGTAAACCCGTCAACAGCATATGCGCGCCTATAGTCACCTGCACGTGCAGGAAATTGTTGCGTGACACGTCCCAGTGTCAAAGCGTGTGATTGGTGAAAATGGATGTACACGTAGAAGTGACAAAGCGTGTGATTGGTGAAAATGGATCTACACGCAGAAGTGACAAAGCATGTGAATGGTGAAAATGGATCTACACGCAGAAGTGACAAAGCGTGTGATTGGTGAAAATGGATCTACACGCAGGAGTGACAAAGCGTGTGATTGGTGAACGTACACGCCGCGTAAGTGACGCTGTACGTGTGGGCCTGTATATAAGGTACATGTAGAACACCATTTCCTTGTACGTGCTTTTCGTGGAGAGCGAGTGGGTGAAATCTGTACTTCTTGTCGTTTCACACGCGATTTACTTCACGGCGTTTCAAGTTCGTATTCCCTGTTACCTCTGACAGCTTTTTCTCTTTTTTCTCTTTTACTGGTTTACCTGGGCCTGTTCCCTCAAACAGTGTCCCCTTCTACTGTTGTCCTGTCTTCTCAGACAGCGTACACATCTTCTTTTGGCGGGGGTTTAGCCAGCCAAACGCGCTCATTCTTCACGCTCTTTTACCTGGCAGACGGTGAGTCACGCACGTATCCAACTTCTGTGCTTGCCCCGTGTGTAGCCTACCCCTTCAGAGGTCATTCTAGGCTGCGTGTGACACGCATACGTTCATTCTTGTGTTACTGGGTGCCACAGCGTAGTGCAGGTTTTTCTTTCTGCACACGTGGTCTAGGAGGGGTTGCGTGCACCTCATCTCCCTTTTTTGGGTCTCCTGTGCGTTGCGTGACCCGTCATCTTTCCCCAGGGGTTACAATCAGCCGTGCTAGAGCACTAGGGTACAATTACCATCTGGTACCCAACCCCTTTGACCCCCAATTGCCCAGGACAATTGTCTACAGCCACTCCCATACGCACATTAATATCAGTGCCATGGCTGGGAGGCGAGGATTCCGTAAGGGTGGCAAAGGTGGAAGAGCCACAAGTGGTGGCCGTGGTGGATCCGGTAGGGGACGTGGTCGTAACTTGCAGGGTGAGCCTGTCCCCCCATGTGTGGAGGACCAGTCAAGGGCACCCATCATTCCCCCCCTCCCCCCTTCCCCCCCTCCCGTTGAGGCTGAAGTGGCTGACACCATCCATGCTCAGCCCTTGTTGGACCAGCCCATTGTGGCACCAGACCTGGCTGACTCCATGGCTGACTTCCAGGTCAGCAGGGCTACGACACGTGCGCTGGTGCACGTTGATGCCATCATGCCACGTGGATCTGGGGCAGCAAGGTCATCTGCTGCACCAAGGAGGCAGGGCGGAGTGGCTGCAGGGGCAGCTGCGGCTCCATCCACCCCAGCCCTCACACACCCAGCCAGGACAGTGTCGGTCCTAGTCCATGCTGCTGACATTCCCCCTGACACCATCACACTAGAGCCAATGCCTGCACCAACTCCCATGCTGAGTGTGCAATCCCACACTCCTGATACAGAGTCCACCAGGGCTCCTGCCCCTAGTGTCCAGAGCGGCGCAGGACACTCAGGATCACCACCACCTTCCAAGCGGAAGAGGAAGAGTGCTCGTCCGGCACAGGCTGATGCCCCAGACACGGCTACACAGTCCGGCCCATCCAGGAAGCCCAGCTTCACGGATGACGAACTGAATGCACTTGTCGAGTATGTGTCCGGACATGACAATGAGATGGTCATTGTTGCAGGATCCAAGACCACACCTGCACAACGCCAGGCACACTGGCAGACCGTTGCGGACATCGTAAGTGCCCTTGGAATCGTGAGGCGCACAGCCAATGATTGCTATAAGCGCTGGAATGACCTAAAGCGCAGGGCAAAGAGTAAGCTGGCCTCAAGTCATGCCGCAACTCTAGTGACTGGAGGTGGGTCTCCAGTAGTAGACATGGAACTCACTCCACATGAGTCAGTCGCTGGGACCTACGTCACGGAGGAACAGATCCAAGGCGTGGGAGATCTGGCTGATTACGAGGCATTGTCCGGTGAGTGCACATGCATGTGTGTGTCATACATGTGCATGGTGTGTGTGTGAGGGCTTCTGTTTGGGTGCCAGGTGAGAGTGTGTGCGCCTCAGTCGTATGGGTCAGCCATGTGCTTCATGCAATACTTCCTGCGCAGCTGCATTTGGCCATAGCAGTATCCCTTCTGCCAACAGTAGACATCTAGCACAACTGCACGCCAGTTGCCCTTGAAGTGTCACCTTGACACAACAGATTTGCTTATTTTTCACTGTTCATTCAGTCAGTTTGTTTGCATTCCACCACTTTCACTAGGCATGTCGCTGTCCACTAGTCACATGTCTGACATGGGTATGGTAAAGGGGAGTGACTTTGTTACCTGGATATCATTTGTACACACATGTCCCTGTGCAATTTGACCATTACAGACTGGCAGCTCCAGGTGAAAAATCTGACCTGTTAGAATCAGAAAAGCTATTACATGCGGGAACTGGACTGAATGAATAGGTGCTGCCCTCCTCTCCATCTTCACTCAATAGCAATGGTACATGCCATCTGTGTGATGGCATGTGTGTTTCACCTGCCATTCACAGGCCAATGTGTGATGCCACTGCCAGGCAGCATGCAGAAAATTTGTTCATCTTCCATCTTGGTGTCATCAGTGTGTGCCGTTTGCCTGCACTTCATACGCAGTGAGGGTGCATGCATGGGAGGGTTTTAGTCATGTGGGACATGTCAATCAAGTACTGGTTCTCTTGCTTCTCAGCCCTCAATGTGTGCCATGGTGCTAATGCCTGTTTCCATTACTTTGTTTTCATGTCTTTGCAGGGGAAGGCGCACCTGATACTGCTGGGGTTGTGGAGATGGTGCAGACCCAGGAGGTGTCCCAGGGCCGACCAACCACCAGTGAGGGACGTGGTGTGGTGGTGGGGGAGAACCCACAAGTGCTGCAGGTCGTGCTCTCAAGGGGTGTCTCTGGCTGCACCTCCCCCGAGCTGTACTCAGGTGTTGATTCGGATGAGACCTACGTGCCGTCGCTGGTGAGTGTTCCAGGGAGGGATTCTGTTCTGTCTCACCCACCTGCACCAGGGTCAGTACCCTCCATGGGGATGTCAGTGTTGGCTGGTTACGGATGCAGGGTCACACTCCGCGACATCTGATCCTGTTCCTGGGCCAGCAGATCAGAGGGGGAATGCAGTCCTGCAGCCTCAGGCAGTGCCGGCACAGCAAGGCGCAGTTCGCCTTGCCCCAGACAGGTGTGGTGCCCGCCGACGTGGTGGCCGTACGCCACCCGGCAATACCGCATGGGAGCAATCCATTTACGGTATGGCTACCCAACAGGCTGCATCATCCGAGATGATGGCTCAGGCCATGGATAGGGTGGCCACTTCCATTGTCCCCCCAGAAAGGCTGATGGAGCGACTAGAGCAGGCAACCGACTCCATCTGCCAGTCACACAGGGAGGACATGTTGGGGTCCAACAGGGACAGGCGGGCGGCACTGGCGACTCTGCAGGAGGCCATCTCCATTGAGTCCCAGGGCCACAGGGAAGCCCTGAGGCAGGAGCTCCTACACCTCAGGACGACTCTTGTTGAGCTTGAGGCTTCAACACACCAAAGGACAGAACAGCAGCTGGAGCGTCTCACCCGTACGCTCTCAGCTGAGATGCAGGCAACGAGGGCGGAGGTCCGGGCATCCCGTGAGTTGTTGCATGGGGACCTCCGCACACTCATCCTCCAGAACCAGACCTACCACACCCGCATGCTTGCAGCCATGGAGGAGCAGACTAGGGCCTTGCGTGGGCTGCCTCCCATAGTGCAACCACCTCCGGATGCAGCTGCACAGGGTGATAATAGCGACAGCAGTGACACTCCCACAATAGGGTAGCCGTGTGGGCCATGAGCCCATGGAGGTGTTTTATCTTCCCAGGATCCACGCAGGTGGGTTCTGGTGTGCATCCTGTCCTCGGACCTCCTGGGTGGCCTCCCCAACCCCCCCGGGCCCATCAATGGCCATTTTTGATTGTTTCTTATTTTTATTTTTATTTTGATTTCTTTTATTCCCAATTTTCTTTTTTGGGAGGATCTGTTGGCTCCGATCTGTTGGCTCCGATCTGTTGGCTCCGATCTGTTGGCTCCGATCTGTTGGCTCCGATCTGTTGGCTTCCGTGGCTCCTGTGGGCATACGCTGCATTGTGGCTGGGCACATGCAGGCTTGTAATGTATTTGGTTCAGATGCTTGGGTTTGAGTCACACACACCCCTCCTGCTTCCCGTTTCCATGGGCTTGCAAAGGGTGTGCCCAAGTGACAGTGAATTACACAGTGACGTTGGACTCCCATGAGCTGTGTGGCCAGTCTGTAGTCAATACTGTGTATACATTCATAGTGCATATTGCTGTTGTGTTGTACACTGCATGTTGCATTGATGTGTAACTCTTCTTCTGTGTCTACCTCCCAATTTGCAGGTCCCTTCCTCAAGTCCACACAAGGACCTCTAGTCTGGCGAAGGGGACCATGTTGGCAGCAGTGCACCTACAACTCTACATGGCGCCAACACTGCACAGTTGGTAGTGGTGGGAGTGCAGGCATTTCCAGGTGGTGAGACTACTAATATGTAACCTTTTTGATGTCATGTTAATGGTACTACGTGCTCAAGTATGTTGTTGGTCCGGCATTGCTGTGAGCATTTCAGGTGTTGCAGGTTTCTAATAGTGCCACTGTACATAGTGAGAGTGATGTCATGTTGTGGGGATTACTTTGTTTACCTGCAATTAGCATGACATGGCACGGTGTGTCGTGTGGCAGTGCTGGGCTTGGGTTGGCTGACATGGCACTGTCCTCTTGTTGCATTTTGCAAGTGGGTATTCATTTTAGCTGCTTCAATGTGTAACTTCACAAAACTGCATTGGTGGTGTCTGTGTGGGTAGGGATGCACACATTGTGACACTTCCAGGTGAACAATCTCAGGCTGACATGGAATTCCCGGTTCATTCTCCACACATTCAGGATGAGTGTTCTGGTGCAGTGTGATGGAGAATGTGATGTGCAATAATATATGACTGCTGCTTCTGGTGCAGTGTGATAGAGGATGTAATGTGCAATAATAAGTGACTGCAGCTTCTGGTGCAGTGTGATAGAGGATGTAATGTGCAATAATAAGTGACTGCAGCTTCTGGTGCAGTGTGCTAGAGGATGTAATGTCCAATAATAAGTGACTGCAGCTTCTGGTGCAGTGTGATAGTGGATGTAATGTGCAATAATAAGAGACTGCAGCTTCTGGTGCAGTGTGATAGAGAATGTAATGTGCAATAATAGACTGCTGTTTCTGGTGCAGTGTGATGGAGAATGTGATGTGCAATAATACATGACTGCTGCTTCTGGTGCAGTGTGATAGAGGATGTAATGTGCAATAATAAGTGACTGCAGCTTCTGGTGCAGTGTGATAGAGGATGTAATGTGCAATAATAAGTGACTGCAGCTTCTGGTGCAGTGTGATAGAGGATGTAATGTCCAATAATAAGTGACTGCAGCTTCTGGTGCAGTGTGATAGATGATGTAATGTGCATCAATAAGTGACTGCAGCTTCTGGTGCAGTGTGATAGAGGATGTAATGTGCAACAATAAGTGACTGCAGCTTCTGGTGCAGTGTGACTGAGGATGTAATGTGCAATAATAAGTGACTGCAGCTTCTGGTGCAGCGTGATGGAGGATGTAATGTGCAATAATAAGTGACTGCAGCTTCTGGTGCAGCGTGATAGAGAAAGTAATGTGCAATAATAAGTGACTGCAGCTTCTGGTGCAGCGTGATGGAGGATGTAATGTGCAATAATAAGTGACTGCAGCTTCTGGTGCAGCGTGACGGAGAATGTAATGTGCAATAATATGTGACTGCAGCTTCTGGTGCAGTGTGACGGAGGATGTAATGTGCAATAATAAGTGACTGCAGCTTCTGGTGCAGTGCGACAGAGAATGTAATGTGCAATAATAAGTGACTGCAGCTTCTGGTGCAGTGTGATAGAGAATTTAATGTGCAATAATAAGTGACTGCAGCTTCTGGTGCAGTGTGATAGAGAATGTAATGTGCAATAATAGACTGCTGTTTCTGGTGCAGTGTGATGGAGAATGTGATGTGCAATAATACATGACTGCTGCTTCTGGTGCAGTGTGATAGAGGATGTAATGTGCAATAATAAGTGACTGCAGCTTCTGGTGCAGTGTGATAGAGGATGTAATGTGCAATAATAAGTGACTGCAGCTTCTGGTGCAGTGTGATAGAGAATGTAATGTGCAATAATAGACTGCTGTTTCTGGTGCAGTGTGATGGAGAATGTGATGTGCAATAATACATGACTGCTGCTTCTGGTGCAGTGTGATAGAGGATGTAATGTGCAATAATAAGTGACTGCAGCTTCTGGTGCAGTGTGATAGAGGATGTAATGTGCAATAATAAGTGACTGCAGCTTCTGGTGCAGTGTGATAGAGGATGTAATGTCCAATAATAAGTGACTGCAGCTTCTGGTGCAGTGTGATAGATGATGTAATGTGCAATAATAAGTGACTGCAGCTTCTGGGGCAGTGTGATAGAGGATGTAATGTGCAATAATAAGTGACTGCAGCTTCTGGTGCAGTGTGACAGAGGATGTAATGTGCAATAATAAGTGACTTCCACTTCTGGTGCAGCGTGAGAGAGGATGTAATGTGCAATAATAAGTGACTGCAGCTTCTGGTGCAGCGTGATAGAGAATGTAATGTGCAATAATAAGTGACTGCAGCTTCTGGTGCAGCGTGATAGAGGATGTAATGTGCAATAATAAGTGACTGCAGCTTCTGGTGCAGTGTGACGGAGAATGTAATGTGCAATAATATGTGACTGCAGCTTCTGGTGCAGTGTGACGGAGGATGTAATGTGCAATAATAAGTGACTACAGCTTCTGGTGCAGTGTGACAGAGAATGTAATGTGCAATAATAAGTGACTGCAGCTTCTGGTGCAGTGTGACAGAGGATGTAATGTGCAATAATAAGTGACTTCCACTTCTGGTGCAGCGTGAGAGAGGATGTAATGTGCAATAATAAGTGACTGCAGCTTCTGGTGCAGCGTGATAGAGAATGTAATGTGCAATAATAAGTGACTGCAGCTTCTGGTGCAGCGTGATAGAGGATGTAATGTGCAATAATAAGTGACTGCAGCTTCTGGTGCAGTGTGACGGAGAATGTAATGTGCAATAATATGTGACTGCAGCTTCTGGTGCAGTGTGACGGAGGATGTAATGTGCAATAATAATTGACTGCAGCTTCTGGTGCAGTGTGACAGAGAATGTAATGTGCAATAATAAGTGACTGCAGCTTCTGGTGCAGTGTGATAGAGAATTTAATGTGCAATAATAGACTGCTGTTTCTAGTGCAGTGTGATAGAGGATGTAATGTCCAATAAGTGACTGCAGCTTCTGGTGCAGTGTGGTAGAGGATGTAATGTGCAATAATAAGTGACTGCAGCTTCTGGTGCAGTGTGATAGAGGATGTAATGTGCAATAATAAGTGACTGCAGCTTCTGGTGCAGTGTGATAGAGAAAATAATGTGCAATAATAGACTGCTGTTTCTGGTGCAGTGTGATGGAGAATGTGATGTGCAATAATACATGACTGCTGCTTCTGGTGCAGTGTGATAGAGGATGTAATGTGCAATAATAAGTGACTGCAGCTTCTGGTGCAGTGTGATAGAGGATGTAATGTGCAATAATAAGTGACTGCAGCTTCTGGTGCAGTGTGATAGAGGATGTAATGTGCAATAATAAGTTGTCAAGACCGGTGGGGGGGTCTGTACTTCCGCTCTCTATATGGTAGAGGAGAGGCACAGAAGACCCCAGCCAAGATTCTCGATTATGGTAGCAATGGACGAGCAATCAAGGCCTAGCTTCTCAGGAGGTGATGCAGGCTGGTTCTTAAGTACAGTGTATCCCCAAGCCCCCACAAAGGAATGTCCACACACTGTATTACTGAAAACACAGTCTTTATATAATTAATATTCAAGGGTTATGTACACTTATCACAACAACGCACTTTGTGCTCAGGAAAACCAATAATGATAAATATCTACAATTCTAAAGTGGTACCACTAATATTAGACCTCATAACAGTGCATTCACAATACTGTTAAAATAGCACACAGATCAATAGGAAGGAAACCAGCAATAGAGAGAGGAGAGATAAAAGATGGTTGAAACAATAGGCAGAAGACTGGCCCTAGCTACTGGACACAGTTCTGTGTGGAGATCCCCCCACCTGGGCAACCTGTAAAATAAAGGGATATGACACAAGTCCAGTCCATATATTGTTCAATAGTCTTATTCTTTCCTGCAATGTTTTTACCCCCCCAATGTACCTGGTGGAGTCGAGTTCTTCGAAGAGGCGTCGACAGATCCTTCTTGAATGACCCCCTTTTAAAGCAGGAGTCACGGATCGTCGAGAGGCGTCGAGAAACGTCGAAGACCTCGGGGTTCGGCGACGGGGAATCGACGGCCCTTCTTGAATGCCTTCCCTTTCAAGCGGAAGGCACGGGGCGTCGAACGTCCGTCGACAAACGAGGTAGAACGATGTCGAAGAGGCGGCAGCTTCGTCCGAGCGGTGCTCGTCGGCGTCGGGGCGTCGGCGTCCTGCAAGGCGGAGGTGTGCGGGGCACCTCGATGACAATAGTTCTGGACCGCAAAGATTGTAGAGACGGGAGCCCAGCAAGGGCGTCGAGTCGCTCGAGTCTTTGGGGTCGTGAGGTGGCGGGAAACCCACCGGCGGATTCTCCTCGGCGCGTTGGTCGTCCTCGACTTTCTCCGGCAGGACAAAGGCGGTCGACGATGCGGTCGAGAGAGTCCTTCGATTCAAATGTTCTTAGGCAAGGAGCGGACGGCTCCGGTCGTCGGCGGCACGGCGTCAAGTGGTTCCCACGGCTGGGCAACACAACTTCGACGGGCCTCCAGCGGTTGCACAGACCTGCGAACCCTGGTCGACGGCAATGGACTTCGACAGCGTCGATGTCCGGGTGCTTCACTTCGATCTCCTCGGCGGTCCCGTCTCGGGTCGGCAGCCTTTCGAGGGTCTGACTTCCAGGGCGCTTCGGCGAAGATTCAGCGGTGCTCGATGGTCCCTCGGAGCACGGGAAGAGGGCGCCTTACCAGGTCCTCTCTCGGGTCAGTCCTCGACGATTTCGACAACCTTCAGTTTCTGTCGAAGCAAATGCCACAGCAAGTCTTCTTCTTCCAGCTGGACGTCGAGGATCAGCAAATCCAGTTACTCTTGAGTGGAGACTCAGCTTCTGAATGCTTCTGAACGTGCTTGAACGTTCCTGAACAATCTCCAGTGGTGAGAGGTCCCCAGATATACTATTCTGTCTCTCATCCACACTGCTGGCACACACACAGCAGCCAATCACACAGAAGGGCATTCATGCAGTCAGTCAGCCAATCAGGCACACAGTGCATTCAGGCCACACTCCTCCCTTTCAGACACTCACAACAAGGAATGTGGATTGGGACAAGTACCCAGCCATTCAACACTACACACTGCATTCAGGCCAGTTTCGGGCAGGGCTGTCTCAGTCTTTGTCTCTCATGCAAGAAACCAGACAACCACAACAAGAAGTGCATATTGGTCACACACTCCATTCACCCAGGTCCCACCCACAGGAGGTACCCATAACATACAGTCACTGGGAAGGCTCCAGTCAGTCTAGCTGGGCCTTCACAACAACACCATATATGGAACCTCCACCCAACAGCCAGCCAGGGGGAAGGGACAGAGCCAGGGCTTCCCAGGACTTTGGGAAAAACAAGACAACAGGCAATAGAAAGCAAGAGGCCACAGGGGCCATCTTGTTTCCTATCAGGAATCAACTGATCCCAATGGCAGGGCCTGGGTATCCCAAAATGGAGGACACCAAGAGCACCTGTCAAGTTTAGCATGGAGCTGCCACCAGCCCATACCCTGCTCTGTGGGCCACCCACAGGTGCCCAAAAACATACACTAGGGGCACAGGGTTGTACCCCTACCCATGGGTGCCATAAGGGTATCCCATGGGTCTGTTCACCAAACCAAAAGAGAGCTGCACTGCCAGGAGTCCCTCATGGACTCCTGGGCAGAAAACATGACAGAACACACGGTAAAAACAGAAAAAGGACAAGGATTCAGAGGCCCTGTCCCTCAGATGCATTTCCGGCATCACAGTCGCCCCCCCCAGACTGAGGTGGAGGGTGCCTAATCTCCCACGGGATAGACACCCTCATCCAGACGGTCAACATACCTTCTGGAAAGGCCATCTGCATTATCGTGACTCTTCCCTGGTCTGTGCTCTATGGTGAAGTCTAGCCCTTGTAGGCTAATCGACCACCTGAGCAATTTCGGATTCTCACCCTTCATCTGCATAAGCCACTTCAGGGGCTTATGATCTGTTTGGACCTTGAAGGTGGACCCCGTAAGGTAGGGCCTAAAACGCCTAAGGCTCCAAACTATACTAAAACATTCCTTTTCAACAGTAGCCCACCTAAGTTCTCTACCCTTGAGTTGTCTACTGATGAATATGATAGGATGTTCTCTCCCTTTGTCATCTAACTGGGACAAGACAGCTCCAATTCCGGTGTCGCAGGCATCCGTCTGGACGATAAAGGGTCGGCTGTAGTCAGGCGCACTCAACACAGGTGCCCTACACAGACTTTCTTTCAAGCCATCAAAGGCCCTCTGACAGTCTTCAGTCCAATTAACCTTCCTAGGCTGTTTGGGTGAAGTTAGAGCTGTCAGGGGTGCAGCTATGGTTCCATAGTCTGCCATGAAATTGCGATAGTACCCAGTGAGGCCCAAAAAGGCTCTCACCTGGGTTTGAGTAGTGGGAGTCTCCCAGTTCTGTACGTCCTGTACTTTACTGGAGAGAGGTTGGATTTGACCCCCTCCTACCTCATGACCAAGATAGGTAACTTTCCCCTGAGCTATCTGGCACTTGGTGGCCTTGATAGTGAGGTTAGCCCTTTTCAAGGCCTGCAACACCTTATCCAGATGTGTCAAATGCTCTTCGCAGGTGGAACTGTAGACGGCAATGTCGTCTAAGTAAGCCACACAAAAGGCTTCCAGCCCACTGAGCGCATGGTTGACCAATCTCTGGAAGGTGGCAGGGGCATTCTTCAACCCAAAGGGCATGACCCTAAACTGGTAGAGTCCCTCAGGTGTGGAGAATGCCGTCTTTTCCTTGGCATGGTCCGTCAGAGCTATTTGCCAATAGCCTGAGGTAAGGTCAAAGGTGCTCACAAATTTGGCAGCACCTATAGTGTCCACGAGCTCATCAGCCCTGGGCAATGGGTGTGCGTCAGTTTTGGTGACGGCATTGACTCCTCGGTAGTCCACACAGAACCTCCAATCCTTGGTACCCGCCGGGGAACTTGCCTTGGGGACAAGGACCACTGGACTGGACCAGGGACTGGTGGAGGGTTCAATAACACCCAGATCCAACATCTTGGCGACCTCAGCCTGGATGTGGTTTTTGACGGTATCTGACATACGATAGCTCCTGCTTTTGACAGGCACACTGTCACCAGTGTCAATTTCGTGCTTACACCACGGTGTAAGGCCCGGTGTCAGGGAAAACAGAGGGGCATACTGCTGGAGCAAAGCCCGGCAGGCCCTCTGCTGCTCTGTTGTCAAATCTGGAGAGAGTTGTACTCCCTCCACTGAGCCATCCTGAGGGTTGCTATGCAGCAAATCAGGAAGGGGCTCACTCTCATCCTCTTCTTGCCCTGAAGCTAGCAAGAGACATGAGACCTCTGCTCGCCTGTGGAAAGGCTTGAGCCTGTTGACATGGAATACCTGGGGGGCTACCCCAGAGGCTCCCATGTCCACCAGATAATTGACTTCGCCCATCTTGGAGATGATCCTGAAGGGTCCAGTCCACTTGTCTGCCAAAGCTCTAGGCTTGGTAGGCTCCATCACAAGGATTTCCTGTCCCGGAGTCCAATCCACTTGTGAAGCTTTCAGGTCATGCCAGTACTTATTCAATTCCTGGCTGGCCCTGAGATTTGCTGTTGCCTGACCCATCATTTGTGTCATCCTCCGCCTGAGGCCTAACACATAGTCCCCCACTTGCTTGGCGGGACCTGGAGGGGTGGCTTCCAAGCCTTCTCGGATCAAGGCGAGGGGCCCCCTCACGGGATGTCCAAAGAGTAACTCAAAGGGGCTGAAACCAACACCCTCTTGAGGTACCTCTCTGTAAGCAAACAGCAGGCATGGCAGGAGGAGATCCCATTTCCTCCTTAGGGGCTCTTCCAAAGCACCTAGCATGCCCTTGAGAGTTTTGTTAAATCTCTCAACCAGACCATTGGTCTGGGGGTGGTAAGAGGTGGAGAACTTGTAGGTTACCCCGCACTCTTTCCACATGGTTTTCATGTAACTAGACATGAAGTTGGATCCTCGGTCAGAGACAACCTCCTTGGGGAATCCAACACGGGTGAAAATGCCCAGGAGAGCCCTGGCAACCACCTTGGCAGTAACAGTCCGAAGGGGTATTGCTTCAGGGTACCTGGTGGCATGATCTACCAAGACCAGGATGAACCGATGTCCACCTGAAGTGGGAGGGTCAAGGGGACCGACGATGTCGATGCCCACCCTCTCAAATGGTGTGCCAACCACTGGTAATGGCTGCAGTGGGGCAATGACCCTGCCTCCAGTCTTGCCAGACAACTGACAAGTTGGGCAGGTCCTGCAGTGGGACTCCACCTCTACTCCCATCCGTGGCCAGTAGAAATGGGCAGAGAGCCGCTGCTTAGTCTTCTTGGTCCCAAGATGACCAGCCAAGGGCACCTCATGCGCCAACTGCAGTAGGAAGGGCCTGTAAACCTGGGGTACCACCAACCTCTTGCGGGCACCAGGTTCGGGCTTAGTGGGCTCACTAACAAGGAGCTCACCCTCCCAATAAATCTTGAATGTCCTAGGCACTTCACCTTGTGCCTGGGACAGGGCCTGTTTCCTCAGGCCCTCGAGAGAGTGGCACTCTCTCTGTCCCTTACAGAAGTCTGCCCGGGAGGGTCCCCCTTCAGCTAACAAGCATTGAAGGTCGGGATGATCCTCCGGGTTGAGAACCTCTCCCACAGGAGAGTCTTCTGTCTCTTCTCCCACAGGAGTTGAGTTTGGGTTTTCCACTGGACCCAGCCCGTCCGGAGCATGGATCCCAATGGGTGCTGTCGGAACAGCAGGAAGAGAAGGTGTTCCCTCCACAGAGGTGGCCTTCTTGGTCTTCCTTCTTCTTGCCTTAGGCCTCGCCTTTGGCTCGGGTACCTGACTCACAGCCAGACCCGGTGTCACCTGTGACCTAGTGACCGCAGCAGCAGTCAGGGGAAGACCATCCGAGATCAACCCCAACTCCACTAGATCATTTCCTAACAGAATGTTAGCAGGGACATTGTCCTGAACCAGGACAGGAAGCTTTGCTGTCTTGTCGCCAATCATGAATGTGACTAAGGCTACAGGGGATAATTTGGGAGGCCCACCAGCTAACCTGGTGGTTTGCAGAGGAGCACCTTCATAGTCCTCTGGCTTGAGCAGGGTCCTGTCCACCACTGTCATGCTTGCCCCAGTGTCTCTCAAACCAGTAGAAGGCTGGCCATTCAGGAGGACACTTCTCAAAAACCTACGGGTGTTCTGTGGGATAGTCGCCAGTACTTCTGCGTACTGGTCCCAGGCCCCAAGGGACACTAAGGAAATCTCTACCGGAGCACCAAATGTGATTCCTGTAGAGGAGGGGAGGACAGTGGCCTCCACCTCAGACACGGGGTAAGGGTAGGTCAGGCTGACAGCCTGTACTCCAAGTGCCTTACCTTTACACTTGGGGTCACCCCTTTTGTGATCCAGAGCCCCACAATCCCAACAAGTGCCAGGAGTGCGGGGTACGGTACTGGAACCACTGGGAACCTGCTTTGCAGCAGGTGGACCACTACTCTTATTCCCACCCACAGAGGACTTATCCCCACTAGATTTTTGGGTCTTAGGAGAGGAAGGTTTTGGTTTACCCGACTGTGACTGCTTTTGGGACTCCTCAGCTTTCTGAGAGGCCCCCTTTTCTTTGTCCTTGTCCTTCCCACTGGAGTCCTTAGGGGACACCCGGTGGGAGACCCACTTGTCAGCCAACCTAGCCAGCTTAAAGGGGTCCAAAATGTTCTGGTCAGCCACATACTGACGCAGCTCTGGTGAACAGGCTTCAGAAAGATGCTCAAAAAACAAGAGGTGGGACAACTCAACAAAAGTTTTCACCTTGTATCCATCAATCCACCCCATCATGTTCATGTGCGCAGTACTCACCCAGTCAACCCAAGACACATTCTCTCTTTTCTTAAATTCCCTGAACCTTTTAAGGTATTGGGTAGGTGTCTTGCCAAACTTGGCAATCAAAGCAGACTTCATACACTCATACTGACCCCTTTCTTCCACACTCAGCTTCAGAATACAGTCATATCCAGTTTGAGGCACTCTGCTTAACAAACACTTAGCCCAATCTCTTTTATCTACATCATGAATTGCACAAGCCATTTCAAACGCTTCAATCCATTGGAGGATATCTGAACCCTCCACAAACACACCAACCAAATCTTTCATAAACTTGGTGGCTGGGGACCTGACACTCTCACTGGATCTAGCTGAAGTCTCCACTCTAGCTTTCTCTAGCTGGATTCTCTGACATTCAGTGTCCTGGCTTTTGAGTTCAAGGTCCTTATTCCGGAGTTCAAGATCCCTATTCTTGAGTTCCACTTGCTGTGCCAGCTCCTCTTTCTTAAGCTCAGCTTCTATTTCCAACTTGCGATATTCAAAGGCTAACTTCATCCTTAATAACTCAAGTTCCATGGAATTGCTGGGGTTTGGAACAGAGGCAGCAGGAATGGTGGCATTCCCAGAAACAGATTCAGCGACAACCCCAGGGGCAGAGTCCTCACTGGTTGCATCCCCCCCTTCATCAAGGGTTTCACCATCAGTCTGGTAGTCCACCAGGGCAGCTATCAGCTCAGCCCTAGACTTATCCACAAAGTCTAACTCCCTGGCTTCACAAGCACTCTGGAGAGCCTCTAAGCTCATCCGAGTCAATTTACCATTTGCAATGGGCTCCATTGCCTGTAATGCAGTTATTTGGTACACACCCAAACCTTAATCTAATAAAGTGCGGATATTTTGTAAGTGGCACGGTTATACACTGAGTCTTAAAACCATAAGCATCCCACCGCTGGCCACCAGCTTGTCAAGACCGGTGGGGGGGTCTGTACTTCCGCTCTCTATATGGTAGAGGAGAGGCACAGAAGACCCCAGCCAAGATTCTCGATTATGGTAGCAATGGACAAGCAATCAAGGCCTAGCTTCTCAGGAGGTGATGCAGGCTGGTTCTTAAGTACAGTGTATCCCCAAGCCCCCACAAAGGAATGTCCACACACTGTATTACTGAAAACACAGTCTTTATATAATTAATATTCAAGGGTTATGTACACTTATCACAACAACGCACTTTGTGCTCAGGAAAACCAATAATGATAAATATCTACAATTCTAAAGTGGTACCACTAATATTAGACCTCATAACAGTGCATTCACAATACTGTTAAAATAGCACACAGATCAATAGGAAGGAAACCAGCAATAGAGAGAGGAGAGATAAAAGATGGTTGAAACAATAGGCAGAAGACTGGCCCTAGCTACTGGACACAGTTCTGTGTGGAGATCCCCCCACCTGGGCAACCTGTAAAATAAAGGGATATGACACAAGTCCAGTCCATATATTGTTCAATAGTCTTATTCTTTCCTGCAATGTTTTTACCCCCCCAATGTACCTGGTGGAGTCGAGTTCTTCGAAGAGGCGTCGACAGATCCTTCTTGAATGACCCCCTTTTAAAGCAGGAGTCACGGATCGTCGAGAGGCGTCGAGAAACGTCGAAGACCTCGGGGTTCGGCGACGGGGAATCGACGGCCCTTCTTGAATGCCTTCCCTTTCAAGCGGAAGGCACGGGGCGTCGAACGTCCGTCGACAAACGAGGTAGAACGATGTCGAAGAGGCGGCAGCTTCGTCCGAGCGGTGCTCGTCGGCGTCGGGGCGTCGGCGTCCTGCAAGGCGGAGGTGTGCGGGGCACCTCGATGACAATAGTTCTGGACCGCAAAGATTGTAGAGACGGGAGCCCAGCAAGGGCGTCGAGTCGCTCGAGTCTTTGGGGTCGTGAGGTGGCGGGAAACCCACCGGCGGATTCTCCTCGGCGCGTTGGTCGTCCTCGACTTTCTCCGGCAGGACAAAGGCGGTCGACGATGCGGTCGAGAGAGTCCTTCGATTCAAATGTTCTTAGGCAAGGAGCGGACGGCTCCGGTCGTCGGCGGCACGGCGTCAAGTGGTTCCCACGGCTGGGCAACACAACTTCGACGGGCCTCCAGCGGTTGCACAGACCTGCGAACCCTGGTCGACGGCAATGGACTTCGACAGCGTCGATGTCCGGGTGCTTCACTTCGATCTCCTCGGCGGTCCCGTCTCGGGTCGGCAGCCTTTCGAGGGTCTGACTTCCAGGGCGCTTCGGCGAAGATTCAGCGGTGCTCGATGGTCCCTCGGAGCACGGGAAGAGGGTGCCTTACCAGGTCCTCTCTCGGGTCAGTCCTCGACGATTTCGACAACCTTCAGTTTCTGTCGAAGCAAATGCCACAGCAAGTCTTCTTCTTCCAGCTGGACGTCGAGGATCAGCAAATCCAGTTACTCTTGAGTGGAGACTCAGCTTCTGAATGCTTCTGAACGTGCTTGAACGTTCCTGAACAATCTCCAGTGGTGAGAGGTCCCCAGATATACTATTCTGTCTCTCATCCACACTGCTGGCACACACACAGCAGCCAATCACACAGAAGGGCATTCATGCAGTCAGTCAGCCAATCAGGCACACAGTGCATTCAGGCCACACTCCTCCCTTTCAGACACTCACAACAAGGAATGTGGATTGGGACAAGTACCCAGCCATTCAACACTACACACTGCATTCAGGCCAGTTTCGGGCAGTGCTGTCTCAGTCTTTGTCTCTCATGCCAGAAACCAGACAACCACAACAAGAAGTGCATATTGGTCACACACTCCATTCACCCAGGTCCCACCCACAGGAGGTACCCATAACATACAGTCACTGGGAAGGCTCCAGTCAGTCTAGCTGGGCCTTCACAACAACACCATATATGGAACTTCCACCCAACAGCCAGCCAGGGGGAAGGGACAGAGCCAGGGCTTCCCAGGACTTTGGGAAAAACAAGACAACAGGCAATAGAAAGCAAGAGGCCACAGGGGCCATCTTGTTTCCTATCAGGAATCAACTGATCCCAATGGCAGGGCCTGGGTATCCCAAAATGGAGGACACCCAGAGCACCTGTCAAGTTTAGCATGGAGCTGCCACCAGCCCATACCCTGCTCTGTGGGCCACCCACAGGTGCCCAAAAACATACACTAGGGGCACAGGGTTGTACCCCTACCCATGGGTGCCATAAGGGTATCCCATGGGTCTGTTCACCAAACCAAAAGAGAGCTGCACTGCCAGGAGTCCCTCATGGACTCCTGGGCAGAAAACATGACAGAACACACGGTAAAAACAGAAAAAGGACAAGGATTCAGAGGCCCTGTCCCTCAGATGCATTTCCGGCATCACATAAGTGACTGCAGCTTCTGGTGCAGTGTGACAGAGGATGTAATGTGCAATAATAAGTGACTGCAGCTTCTGGTGCAGTGTGATAGATGATGTAATGTGCAATAATAAGTGACTGCAGCTTCTGGTGCAGTGTGATAGAGGATGTAATGTGCAATAATAAGTGACTGCAGCTTCTGGTGCAGTGTGACAGAGGATGTAATGTGCAATAATAAGTGACTGCAGCTTCTGGTGCAGCGTGATAGAGGATGTAATGTGCAATAATAAGTGACTGCAGCTTCTGGTGCAGCGTGATAGAGAATGTAATGTGCAATAATAAGTGACTGCTGCTTCTGGTGCAGTGTGACAGAGGATGCAATGTGCAATAATAAGTGACTGCAGCTTCTGGTGCAGTGCGATAGAGAATGTAATGTGCAATAATAAGTGACAGCAGCTTCTGGTGCAGTGTGATAGATGATGTAATGTGCAATAATAAGTGACAGCAGCTTCTGATGCAGTGTGATAGATGATGTAATGTGCAATAATAGTCTGCAGCTTCTGGTTCAGTGTGATAGAGAATGTAAAGTGCAATAATAGTCTGCAGCTTCTGGTGCAGTGTGATAGAGAATGTAATGTGCAACAATAGTCTGCAGCTTCTGGTGTAGTGTGATAGAAAGAGTTGTATAACAGAACTCCGGACGTCTGTTTCGGGGTATGATGTTATTTTTCCCTCTGAATGTGTCCTTCTAGGCAAAAATATAGGGAGTCGCCCCCAAACATTTATCGGCACCACCAGTGGGAACAAAGGTAAGTTATCTTGACAGTTCCCCATGGTATATAGGGGTCATATCCTCCAATCATTCCTATATTTTACCACACAACTGATTTCATACCATCCAGCATGTAGCAGGGCTGCGTGCTCTACTCTACGTGAACATTATTAATCATAACGTATCCTTTTGAAACCATTTTCGCACCTTTTAATTTCAAACACGTGTACACATCTGATATTCAATTCAGTCCTAATACAATTTATTCCATCTAGTCTATTCAGCCATTTTTTATCCATATCAGAAGTGATTAGACAATGCACACCTTATTTTTGTGATTTAAAAAGGAGGACATTTAAGGGAATGTCCAGTAACAATACATTGAATTTGAGGTGCAGGGGAGAGAACACAATCCTGGCACTTGGACTGTAAATATATGAGCAACATAAAAAATTCCCAAAAGTGTGGGAACTCGCGTACCCTGCACACTATCACGTACCAGAGAAAGCCAAACTTTTAAATACTGTATTAGTTTTAAGATCTATGGAAATACATATGGACTTCTTATGAGTCACACAACATTATTAAAAAAGCTCTTAGTACACGTCCGTTGTCACAGATTGATGTGATTTAATATAAAACCCAATGGGCCTCATTACGAGGTTGCTGGTCCGATAACAAGTGTACCAGTATGCTTGCTAGTACTGTTGTTACTGGAACGGCAAACTTTGAGTTGTGAGCGCGGGTGCCTTTCATTCCACCAGGCCTGCCCTGGCGGAATGAAAGGCACCCGCGAGCACAGCAAGCCTATAGCATGGGCACGGTTATGAATGGTGCTGGTGCTACAGGCAACCCCATTTCCATTGAGCCCTATGGGCCTGAAATGGGAATGGGGATATACTGGCACCGGCACCCGTAAAAGGGCAATTGCTGGGTCCGGCAGGGCCGGAATACCCCGGTAATTGCCCATTCGCGGGTGCTGGATTTTCATGCCGGTATGGAGGTAGCCTTGCCGGTAAAACCAGCAAGGCTACCTCCAACCTGGTAATGAGGCCCAATGTGTTTCGATATAACAATCTCTTCATCTGGAGTACAATTCTTTATAAATTCTTTAAGTAATAAGAAAAGACTATTATGAGTATCAGAAATTACAGTAATTGATTATAATTTAACTCACAAAATAATTATATACAAGATGCACCATAAGCTTGATAATTCACCTCATTTATGCCAAGATCCATTGGGTGCCAGATCGTTTAAGTTGGACCAGTTGTCAACGTATGCACACTTCGTGAATGTATTAGATATGCAAGGTTATCCGAAGAAGCCTCACCTCCACGTATGTCATAGAGTAGATTGTCAACTAGAAGAAATACAACTATTTGATGCACCCATCAATGGACAGAACGCAGTTCTAAAATATCTAAGGATACAAACAGAAAAGTAAGAGGCCCCATAGTACCGTATCAGTCCATAAAGCCAACAGTGGGCCTCATTACAAGTCTGCTGGTCTGGAAAAAACGGTGGTGGTAAAACCGCTGCCACCGTTGTCTCGGGACCAGCAGACTATGAGTTCTGCAGGCGGGAGGTGTCACTCCCGCCAGGTCTGACCTGGCGGGAGTAACGCCACCCGTCCGCAGACGGAAATGGAAACATTTACGGTGCCGGTGTTTCCATTGTCCCCATCGAGTCCAACGGGACTCCATGGGAATGGGGATTAACACAATTACCGGGTCACCAGGGTTGTAATGCCCCGGTGATTCTGGCAATCACGGAGGCAGTAATTCATTCCGGGTTTGGTGGCAGCCTGCCGGTTTTTCCGGCCCGGCTACTGCTGGACTCGTAATGAGGCCCAGTGTCTTGTTAAATACTTAATATGCTCTCACCTTAATCTTAGACCAATGGGGTATAGGGTGGTAGGCTAAGAGTCTAAGGAGTTTCAATGCTGGACAAATGAGTCACAGAACATGCCTAAAAGTGATGAAAAGCAGGAAGTGCTGATAAGTAACACAATAGTATGTGGAACTAGCCCCAATGTGTAAGGGTTAACCCCCTATAATCTCATACATTCCTAATATACTCACAAGGTGATTAATTGTAGATTAGAGGGAAGGACCAACAAAACACGCTACTGCAACCGGCGTGTGAAAACTGCTGATTCAGTGATTAAAGATGGCCGCTATTAAAATTTGCAGGCACATATACAGAATGACATCATCACGTCCCCCGTAGCGGGTGAAATGGCGCTAGTCTATGATGTGAATGTACTAAAATGATAATATTAAATGGAGGCTCAATAGTAAGGAAGCCATACAACAAACATCGAAAATGAGAGCAACAGACTAAATTAAATCTGAACATGACTGATCTCATTCGCAAAATGGGAAATCAAGTGACTATGCGAACCAAATTTGAGCAAAAGGTAAATGAGCAACTTATGATGGCACAGGCCCATCTCATTAGCATTGAAAGGTATACACACCTTGAATGAATCGCCTAACAGATGTGTCTTGGTACAAAAGTCAGATTCTGGTAATGACAATAGAGTAGAATGTTGCCACATATCATTCAATGAATTTCAAGCATGCAACATGGTGACATAAGGACAGGTCGACATTTTAATGACCTAGGAAATGACATATCATCAGGTTCTTAGCTAGATAATCAGCAGTATTAATCACACTGGTGGTGATAAGGTAAATTAGATGTAGAAGGTCATGGAAAGTCTGTTACTATTCCAATGCATTTTAGAGTGTTGACCAGCATTCATGCTGAGTTCAGTGGTGTTGCCATTTAAGGTTAAATGGAACAGAAGATCTCAGATTGTGAATTATGAAAATGGACCCAAGTAGAATTCCTCATTCATGCCTAGTGGGCAAATAGCATCATGGTGGTAAATCCAATGTAGGTCTAGTTGTGCTAGCTTTTTCTGCAAGTCCCCTCCTCTGGGAAGGGGGTGAACTACCTACAGTATAACGCATCTCATTTGTGCAATGGTATGTCTTTCTTCCTTATAGTGTCTATCTAATGGAGACTTTTCATTAGCAGTTCTGACGCTGGACATTTGTGCCGTCTACCGTTCTTTGACCTTCCGCGTTGTCTAACCAACATAATATTTCCCACAAGGACATTTCAAAGCATAGATGGCACTGCGGGTGTCACAGGTGGCCAAATGACATTGCATTATTTTCTTGGCCGTGTTAGGATGTCAAATATGATCTCTCTTGATGACGTTTGAGCAATGCTGGCAATTATGACATTGGAACGTACCCAACTTTGGTTTGTGCAATAATGTCTGAAAATACTTTTTAGTCCTCTCTGCTTTGATCTCTGACGTTTTTACCCCTTTAAAGGCCATCATGGGAGGTTCTGGGAACAGTTTGTGTTACAATGGGTTGAGCTTAACGAGACTCCAATTTTCTGGGTTACTCTGTGGTGACTCTGTGCGGAATATTTGAGGGTGTCACTAATTCTAGTGCTATCCCTCTTGGGGCCATGTCTTAGCAAGTCATCTCTCTTATGTGTCTCTCTTATGTGTCTCTGACCTCAATCTGGCCTTCTGCAGGATTTGATGTGGATAGTTTCGCTTTTGGAATCTTTTAGACATAAGGTCATATTCCTTCTGATGTGTCTCTGTGTTGGAAACAATCCTTCTAAGCCTTTGAAATTGGCTATATGGTTAGCTCTCCTTAAGGTGAGCAGGGTGTAAGCTCCCAAAGTGTAGTGTGTTATTAACGTCAATGGGCTTTGTATAGATATTAGTGAAAAGTTAATTGTGCTCATGGGTGACCATCACATACAGAAAGTGTAAATTGGATTCCCCTATTTCTAGTTTGAATTTAATGTGGTCATGACAATGATTCAAATCGTCAAAAAAATGTAATAGTTCTGCCCTTGTCCCTTTTTAGATGTAAAAACATCATCAATTTACCTCTTCCAAAAGTTAATTTTAGAAGACCAAGGTTCCATATTGTTGATGTAGATTGATTCAAAATAGAACATGAAGATGTTTGCGTAAGTGGATGTGACCGCTGAGCTCACAGATGTGCCTGATATTTGCAAAATGTATTTGCCATCATATCTGAAATAGTTGTACAAAATTATGTTAATGAGCTCAGTGGCAAAGACTTTATGTATTTGAACATTTACATGTAGTAAAAGAAACCATTCCATGGCTCCTATTTGATTGACTTTTTAAACAATTTCTTTAATTTATCTGACCTACAGGTTTCAGAATGTTGTGCTTCCATGGCTGTGATGGACGAAGTTGGGGCCATTTTGCAGGAGCTCAGCTAGCCAGAGTGCAGGTTTAGCCTCAGGGAGATGGCTTAGCTCACATGGATGTGAAAGGGGGCCATGGGGGGCCAGGTTCCCGTTATCCACTAGGCAAAGATCCATCACTAGAGCCGTGCGTTTCCTCCAACCCACCCGTCACTAGGAAGATACTGTTACAGCTTGAATGGGACATAAGATTGCGATTGAGGAAGGATCAAGATGCTACATGGTCTGCTTTGGGGTGCATTTATTACACATTGGCACCCTAGGCGGGGGAGGTAGTGTAAGCCTACTTTCCAAGCAGCCTGATGGCCGGTTCCCCCACCTGCCATCTCCCCCCCCCTCGGTTCTGTATTTGTTTGTACACCCCCCACCACAAGCTCCGCTTACCTGATTGCTGTGGCGATGGGTCCCACCACCACAGCTCCTGCAGCTTTGGACCCCGCTCCGTTTGGCCGCTATGGAAATGGAAGAGGGGCGCCATATGTTTTCCCTGTCCCATATCAGTAAACCATGTCTGCCTGGCGGTCCTGGCGTACCCTACATCTTGCAACATAAGAACATGGCTGTCAGGATTTGGAGGTGTGGGCATAGAGGGTGGCTGAAGGCCCCCGGCATCAGTGTGGGCATCTGCATGGGTGTGTCCTCCACTGCTTATTCATGGCAGCCTCAACCAAAACATGTTAGACGTCTCTTGCTGTAGGTACCATGGTACCCGTCCTGCAACAGTGGTAGGTGCTATATATAGATATACACTAACAGCTATATAGGCAAGGCAAGCACACATAATATACTGGTATTTTAAGTCAAATGTTACACCATCAGAAAACAGGCCAAGAAATCTTTGGACCTAGCATGATACATCGAGTATTGAATCATAAAATACAGTACGAATACAGTGGGCCTCATTAGGACCCTGGCGGAGAGGGTATTACGCCAGCGTAGTGCATGGCGTACCTCTCCGCCATACTACGAGTTCCCGTAGCGCCATGGAGGTTTTCTCCGCCTGGTTTTACCAGCCGGAGAAAACCATGGCGCTACGGGACCTCGTTGTTAATTACGCCACCGTATTTTACGGTGGCGTAATTAACTCCTTCCCCACTCCCATTATACCCTATGGGGCGAAAATGGGAATGGGGAAGGGCAGAATGGGGATTGGGGATTTACCGCTCCGCCGAGGTCGGAATGGGGCGGTAAATCCGCCAACCCCCATGGCGCTATCGGCGGCTTTCCGCCATGCTTCGCGGTGCATTTAGCACCGCGAAGTCCGCCTGGGTCGTAATGAGGCCCAGTGTGTAGACGAATACAAAGACAATAATACTGTACTCTTCTGAAGTCGCTAGCGCACAGTACATCGAACATTTTTAAATTAGTCCATGTAATATTGGTTGGGTATGGAACAAGCATGGGTGATCACAAACACCCACATTTCCCCATTTCCTTAAACTGACGTGTCAGCTCCTTGCGGACATGGCATATAGGGCTTAGCTCTTCTTCAGGATTAACTGACAGTGGCATGGCAACACTAATTGAGGTCTATTGGATTGTAGAGATTGAATATTTGATTAATGGTCTGTGCCCAGGTCGGCTTCAGATGTCAGGGCTAGTTGGGGGCCCCAGCAAGATGATGTTTGGGTGCCCCCCCCCCCTTGCCTTACTGCTGGGAGAAACAGTCAGAGGTGCCCGAGGGATGTTTTTAAATTATAATAAAGTCGTGAATAACTGCAGATGACCATGGGGCAGGCAGCCAGCTGGGAGCTGAAACACTAACAGGGTAATTCATAGAATTTCGCAGAAAAGTGTCGCATGCGGCTGGCGCAGAGTGTCCGCGTGCGATTGACTGCGCCAGGCACGTGCGCTAAAACCGATTTCCGCGCACAGCGTATTCATGGATTTCATGCTCCCAAACCAGCCGTGGCGCAGAGTATCGCAGCGACCCTGCAGCAGCGCCAGTAACGCCCCCAAGAACGCCCTCGCGCAAGGAAAAGCCATCAAAATCGCTAAATCATCGCAAAGGGCTGCGCTAACCCTGGACCAGTTTACAGGGCAGCCAAACAAGGAACGCAAAGCGGGTAACGTGCATATCAGGGGTACACGTGAAGTCATACACGCGATTAGCCAGGGTACGTGTATTACAGGGGTACGCGGGAAGTTTAACACGCGATTGGCCAGGGTACGTGTATTACAGGGGTACGCGGGAAGTTTAACATGCGATTAGCCAGGGTAAGTGTATTACAGGGGTACGCGGGAAGTTTAACACGCGATTAGCCAGGGTACGTGTATTACAGGGGTACGCGGGAAGTTTAACACGCGATTGGCCAGGGTACGTGTATTACAGGGGTACGCGGGAAGTTTAACACGCGATTAGCCAGGGTACGTGTATTACAGGGGTACGCGGGAAGTTTAACACGCGATTAGCCAGGGTAAGTGTATTACAGGGGTACGCGGGAAGTTTAACACGCAATTGGCCAGGGTACGTGTATTACAGGGGTACGCGGGAAGTTTAACACGCGATTAGCCAGGGTACGTGTATTACAGGGGTACGCGGGAAGTTTAACACGCGATTAGCCAGGGTAAGTGTATTACAGGGGTACGCGGGAAGTTTAACACGCGATTAGCCAGGGTACGTGTATTACAGGGGTACGCGGGAAGTTTAACACGCAATTGGCCAGGGTACGTGTATTACAGGGGTGCGTGGGAATCATCACACGCGATTAGGCTGGGTGGGTCCTCACAGGTGTTCCCTGTACACCCTCCACGGCCCCTGCAGGCAGCCTACAAAACAGGGGACTACCCTGCACACCTGCTCATGTCCCCCTGCACCCCCACCCCCCAGCAGTGCAGGGGCATCCTCCACCAGGCCCCCACTCATGTCTCCCACCACCCCCACCCTCCCGCCACCAGGGGCAGCCTCCACCAGGCCCCCACCCATGTCTCCCACCACCCCCACCCCCCGCCACCAGGGGCACTCTCCACCAAGCCCCCACCCATGTCTCCCACCACCCCCACCAGTGCAGGGGCACCCTCCACCAGGCCCCCACCCATGTCTCCCAACACCCCCACCCACCAGCACTGTGGGGCACGTGGCCAGCAGGCAGTCAGGCAGCAGCAGATGGCAGGTGGGAGCGTGCTCAGGGCTCTGGGGGGCAGTAATTTCACCTCCTGGCCAGGAGCATGGTCTCTCGTGTGTGAACGCGTGGACAGCCTGATAGGTAGTGAAATCCCACACGTCAGCAAAGGCCCTTAGCGCGTAAACCCGTCAACAGCATATGCGCGCCTATAGTCACCTGCACGTGCAGGAAATTGTTGCGTGACACGTCCCAGTGTCAAAGCGTGTGATTGGTGAAAATGGATGTACACGTAGAAGTGACAAAGCGTGTGATTGGTGAAAATGGATCTACACGCAGAAGTGACAAAGCATGTGAATGGTGAAAATGGATCTACACGCAGAAGTGACAAAGCGTGTGATTGGTGAAAATGGATCTACACGCAGGAGTGACAAAGCGTGTGATTGGTGAACGTACACGCCGCGTAAGTGACGCTGTACGTGTGGGCCTGTATATAAGGTACATGTAGAACACCATTTCCTTGTACGTGCTTTTCGTGGAGAGCGAGTGGGTGAAATCTGTACTTCTTGTCGTTTCACACGCGATTTACTTCACGGCGTTTCAAGTTCGTATTCCCTGTTACCTCTGACAGCTTTTTCTCTTTTTTCTCTTTTACTGGTTTACCTGGGCCTGTTCCCTCAAACAGTGTCCCCTTCTACTGTTGTCCTGTCTTCTCAGACAGCGTACACATCTTCTTTTGGCGGGGGTTTAGCCAGCCAAACGCGCTCATTCTTCACGCTCTTTTACCTGGCAGACGGTGAGTCACGCACGTATCCAACTTCTGTGCTTGCCCCGTGTGTAGCCTACCCCTTCAGAGGTCATTCTAGGCTGCGTGTGACACGCATACGTTCATTCTTGTGTTACTGGGTGCCACAGCGTAGTGCAGGTTTTTCTTTCTGCACACGTGGTCTAGGAGGGGTTGCGTGCACCTCATCTCCCTTTTTTGGGCCTCCTGTGCGTTGCGTGACCCGTCATCTTTCCCCAGGGGTTACAATCAGCCGTGCTAGAGCACTAGGGTACAATTACCATCTGGTACCCAACCCCTTTGACCCCCAATTGCCCAGGACAATTGTCTACAGCCACTCCCATACGCACATTAATATCAGTGCCATGGCTGGGAGGCGAGGATTCCGTAAGGGTGGCAAAGGTGGAAGAGCCACAAGTGGTGGCCGTGGTGGATCCGGTAGGGGACGTGGTCGTAACTTGCAGGGTGAGCCTGTCCCCCCATGTGTGGAGGACCAGTCAAGGGCACCCATCATCCCCCCCCTCCCCCCCTCCCCCCCTCCCGTTGAGGCTGAAGTGGCTGACACCATCCATGCTCAGCCCTTGTTGGACCAGCCCATTGTGGCACCAGACCTGGCTGACTCCATGGCTGACTTCCAGGTCAGCAGGGCTACGACACGTGCGCTGGTGCACGTTGATGCCATCATGCCACGTGGATCTGGGGCAGCAAGGTCATCTGCTGCACCAAGGAGGCAGGGCGGAGTGGCTGCAGGGGCAGCTGCGGCTCCATCCACCCCAGCCCTCACACACCCAGCCAGGACAGTGTCGGTCCTAGTCCATGCTGCTGACATTCCCCCTGACACCATCACACTAGAGCCAATGCCTGCACCAACTCCCATGCTGAGTGTGCAATCCCACACTCCTGATACAGAGTCCACCAGGGCTCCTGCCCCTAGTGTCCAGAGCGGTGCAGGACACTCAGGATCACCACCACCTTCCAAGCGGAAGAGGAAGAGTGCTCGTCCGGCACAGGCTGATGCCCCAGACACGGCTACACAGTCCGGCCCGTCCAGGAAGCCCAGCTTCACGGATGACGAACTGAATGCACTTGTCGAGTATGTGTCCGGACATGACAACGAGATGGTCATTGTTGCAGGATCCAAGACCACACCTGCACAACGCCAGGCACACTGGCAGACCGTTGCGGACATCGTAAGTGCCCTTGGAATCGTGAGGCGCACAGCCAATGATTGCTATAAGCGCTGGAATGACCTAAAGCGCAGGGCAAAGAGTAAGCTGGCCTCAAGTCATGCCGCAACTCTAGTGACTGGAGGTGGGTCTCCAGTAGTAGACATGGAACTCACTCCACATGAGTCAGTCGCTGGGACCTACGTCACGGAGGAACAGATCCAAGGCGTGGGAGATCTGGCTGATTACGAGGCATTGTCCGGTGAGTGCACATGCATGTGTGTGTCATACATGTGCATGGTGTGTGTGTGAGGGCTTCTGTTTGGGTGCCAGGTGAGAGTGTGTGCGCCTCAGTCGTATGGGTCAGCCATGTGCTTCATGCAATACTTCCTGCGCAGCTGCATTTGGCCATAGCAGTATCCCTTCTGCCAACAGTAGACATCTAGCACAACTGCACGCCAGTTGCCCTTGAAGTGTCACCTTGACACAACAGATTTGCTTATTTTTCACTGTTCATTCAGTCAGTTTGTTTGCATTCCACCACTTTCACTAGGCATGTCGCTGTCCACTAGTCACATGTCTGACATGGGTATGGTAAAGGGGAGTGACTTTGTTACCTGGATATCATTTGTACACACATGTCCCTGTGCAATTTGACCATTACAGACTGGCAGCTCCAGGTGAAAAATCTGACCTGTTAGAATCAGAAAAGCTATTACATGCGGGAACTGGACTGAATGAATAGGTGCTGCCCTCCTCTCCATCTTCACTCAATAGCAATGGTCATGCCATCTGTGTGATGGCATGTGTGTTTCACCTGCCAATCACAGGCCAATGTGTGATGCCACTGCCAGGCAGCATGCAGAAAATTTGTTCATCTTCCATCTTGGTGTCATCAGTGTGTGCCGTTTGCCTGCACTTCATACGCAGTGAGGGTGCATGCATGGGAGGGTTTTAGTCATGTGGGACATGTCAATCAAGTACTGGTTCTCTTGCTTCTCAGCCCTCAATGTGTGCCATGGTGCTAATGCCTGTTTCCATTACTTTGTTTTCATGTCTTTGCAGGGGAAGACGCACCTGATACTGCTGGGGTTGTGGAGATGGTGCAGACCCAGGAGGTGTCCCAGGGCCGACCAACCACCAGTGAGGGACGTGGTGTGGTGGTGGGGGAGAACCCACAAGTGCTGCAGGTCGTGCTCTCAAGGGGTGTCTCTGGCTGCACCTCCCCCGAGCTGTACTCAGGTGTTGATTCGGATGAGACCTACGTGCCGTCGCTGGTGAGTGTTCCAGGGAGGGATTCTGTTCTGTCTCACCCACCTGCACCAGGGTCAGTACCCTCCATGGGGATGTCAGTGTTGGCAGCTACGCCTTCGGTGGTTACGGATGCAGGGTCACACTCCGCGACATCTGATCCTGTTCCTGGGCCAGCAGATCAGAGGGGGAATGCAGTCCTGCAGCCTCAGGCAGTGCCGGCACAGCAAGGCGCAGTTCGCCTTGCCCCAGACAGGTGTGGTGCCCGCCGACGTGGTGGCCGTACGCCACCCGGCAATACCGCATGGGAGCAATCCATTTACGGTATGGCTACCCAACAGGCTGCATCATCCGAGATGATGGCTCAGGCCATGGATAGGGTGGCCACTTCCATTGTCCCCCCAGAAAGGCTGATGGAGCGACTAGAGCAGGCAACCGACTCCATCTGCCAGTCACACAGGGAGGACATGTTGGGGTCCAACAGGGACAGGCGGGCGGCACTGGCGACTCTGCAGGAGGCCATCTCCATTGAGTCCCAGGGCCACAGGGAAGCCCTGAGGCAGGAGCTCCTACACCTCAGGACGACTCTTGTTGAGCTTGAGGCTTCAACACACCAAAGGACAGAACAGCAGCTGGAGCGTCTCACCCGTACGCTCTCAGCTGAGATGCAGGCAACGAGGGCGGAGGTCCGGGCATCCCGTGAGTTGTTGCATGGGGACCTCCGCACACTCATCCTCCAGAACCAGACCTACCACACCCGCATGCTTGCAGCCATGGAGGAGCAGACTAGGGCCTTGCGTGGGCTGCCTCCCATAGTGCAACCACCTCCGGATGCAGCTGCACAGGGTGATAATAGCGACAGCAGTGACACTCCCACAATAGGGTAGCCGTGTGGGCCATGAGCCCATGGAGGTGTTTTATCTTCCCAGGATCCACGCAGGTGGGTTCTGGTGTGCATCCTGTCCTCGGACCTCCTGGGTGGCCTCCCCAACCCCCCCGGGCCCATCAATGGCCATTTTTGATTGTTTCTTATTTTTATTTTTATTTTGATTTCTTTTATTCCCAATTTTTTTGGGAGGATCTGTTGGCTCCGATCTGTTGGCTCCGATCTGTTGGCTCCGATCTGTTGGCTCCGATCTGTTGGCTCCGATCTGTTGGCTCCGATCTGTTGGCTACGATCTGTTGGCTTCCGTGGTTCCTGTGGGCATACGCTGCATTGTGGCTGGGCACATGCAGGCTTGTAATGTATTTGGTTCAGATGCTTGGGTTTGAGTCACACACACCCCTCCTGCTTCCCGTTTCCATGGGCTTGCAAAGGGTGTGCCCAAGTGACAGTGAATTACACAGTGACGTTGGACTCCCATGAGCTGTGTGGCCAGTCTGTAGTCAATACTGTGTATACATTCATAGTGCATATTGCTGTTGTGTTGTACACTGCATGTTGCATTGATGTGTAACTCTTCTTCTGTGTCTACCTCCCAATTTGCAGGTCCCTTCCTCAAGTCCACACAAGGACCTCTAGTCTGGCGAAGGGGACCATGTTGGCAGCAGTGCACCTACAACTCTACATGGCGCCAACACTGCACAGTTGGTAGTGGTGGGAGTGCAGGCATTTCCAGGTGGTGAGACTACTAATATGTAACCTTTTTGATGTCATGTTAATGGTACTACGTGCTCAAGTATGTTGTTGGTCCGGCATTGCTGTGAGCATTTCAGGTGTTGCAGGTTTCTAATAGTGCCACTGTACATAGTGAGAGTGATGTCATGTTGTGGGGATTACTTTGTTTACCTGCAATTAGCATGACATGGCACGGTGTGTCGTGTGGCAGTGCTGGGGTTGGGTTGGCTGACATGGCACTGTCCTCTTGTTGCATTTTGCAAGTGGGTATTCATTTTAGCTGCTTCAATGTGTAACTTCACAAAACTGCATTGGTGGTGTCTGTGTGGGTAGGGATGCACACATTGTGACACTTCCAGGTGAACAATCTCAGGCTGACATGGAATTCCCGGTTCATTCTCCACACATTCAGGATCAGTGTCAGGTTGAGTCATCATTGATTGTCAGATGGAATGTGCCAGGGCAGTGTGCACTCCACAGGGGTGTGATTTCTATGTGAAGTAATTAGCCACTAGCTGTGTACGGGCTGCCTCCCCCCGTGCCCTTTCCCCTCCCATGCGCAGCGGCTGTGCATGTGGTTGGGGATGTGGGGCCACCACCATGTCCACGGCCAGGCCCCGGCGTGTTGCAACGTTGTGCAGGACACATGCTGCCACTATGATCCTGCACACTACTGGGGGAGCGTATAACAGCTGCCCGCCAGAACGGTCAAGGGAGCGAAAGCGTGACTTCAGCACTCCGAATGTGCGCTCCACTATGCCCCTGGTTGTAATGTGGGCTGTGTTAAATCTTACCTGGGGTGGCGTGGTGGGGTTCCGAATTGGCGTCATCATGTGGGGGCTGAGAGGGTAGGCACTGTCCCCTGTGGAGGTGGGGATTGGTATCATTGGTGAGGTTGTGACCTTGCTCAGTATCCAACATGCATGCATGTGCAGTGGCATACATACTCACCAAGCAGCCATGTATCGCCATGCCGCCCAGCTTCTAGGTCCCGGCTTAGGGTGGACATTCGGTAAATGAAGCTGTCGTGGGTGGAGCCGGGATAGTTGGCATATACTGAGGTGATGATTCCCTTGGCATTACATGCTACCTGCACGTTGATGGAATGCCAGTGCTTGCGGTTCCTATAGATGTGCTCAGATGCCCTGGGGGGACGTAGAGCCACATGGGTGCAGTCGATGGCACCTAGCACTTTGGGGAATCGTGCCATTGCGTAAAAATCCAGGGCGGCAGCATGCCTTTCTGCAGGTGTTCTGGGCAGGTATATGTGCCTGCGGACTGATGGGCGTGCAGTCATGATGTTCAAGACCTGGTGTAGGCAGCGTGACTGGGTGGCCTGTGACACCCCACCCACTATGGCACTTGTCCGCTGAAATGATCCAGTGGCTAAGAAGTGCAGTACATTGAGGACCTTCTCCAGGGGGCTGAGTGCTTGGGAGCACAGGGTGGGTGATGTGAGGTCATCCTCCCACTCACTCACCAGGTCCAGTATGATGTGTGGTGGAAACCTGTACCTCCCATACACCTGGTCATCAGGCATCCCGAAAAGGCTGGTTCTGGGTGTGAATATTCTGGCCCTGACTATCCTCCTCCTCCTCCTTTGGTAGCCCACTGCCACTGCTGCTAGGAACGGTATGTTCATCCTGGCGTCTGAGCTTGTTATTGTTAAAGTCCGCAATTTATGCTTAGCGCGTGTTCTAGGCGAGCGTGTGACCCGCGCACCCCTGGAATCCAGTTCCCAGTCCAATAGCGTGTGGAAATTCACACGCACCACGGGATACAGCGTGTGACCCGCGCACCCCTGGAATCCAGTTCCCAGTCCAATAGCGTGTGGAAATTCACACGCACCACGGGATACAGCGTGTGACCCGCGCACCCCTGGAATCCAGTTCCCAGTCCAATAGCGTGCGGAAATTCACACGCACCACGGGATACAGCGTGTGACCCGCGCACCCCTGGAATCCAGTTCCCAGTCCAATAGCGTGTGGAAATTCACACGCACCACGGGATACAGCGTGTGACCCGCGCACCCCTGGAATCCAGTTCCCAGTCCAATAGCGTGCGGAAATTCACACGCACCACGGGATACAGCGTGTGACCCGCGCACCCCTGGAATCCAGTTCCCAGTCCAATAGCGTGCGGAAATTCACACGCACCACGTGATACAGGTTCGCTGACGTACTTGCGTGTGTAAGTGGCCGCGCACCCATTAAATACACGTACATAGGCCAATCGCGTGTACGCGCACTTTTGTCCAATTACACGCGATGACACTCTGACGTGCAGTATCTCCACGTGTGCCCCGTCATCACGTGCTGAGTGGGGAACACCCGTGTGGGTCACGTCACAGACGCGCTTACGCGCTGAGGGACTCTGGTCCAATAGAATCGCGTATGCGTGCTGACGCGCTTACGCGCTAAGGGCCTTTCCTCGGATTTCACGCTGACGTGCAGGATTTTCACGTGCCAAATCACTCCGTATCAAGCTGGCCACGCGAAAACACACGGAAGCCCACGCTCCTGCCCAGAAGGCCGAGTTACTGCCCCCCAGTGCCCCGAGCAGCCTCCCACGTGCCATCTGCTGCTGCCTGCCTGCCTGCCTGCCTGCTGCCACCGTGCCCTGCCATTTGGTGCCTGCACATCAGCCATCTGCAGGTGTCCAGTTGCTGTGTGCACCCCTGCTGGAACAGAAGACTCCCGACTGGTATTACATCGCTCCACAGCCCAGCCCCAGGACCCAGTTGCCCACCCACACCTGCCTCTGGGGTTGCCATGTCGGGCACTTCCACATCTGGCACCAGTGGCAACCCCAGGCCAGAGGGGCAGAGGGGCACCAGCTTCACTGTCACCGAAGTTGGTGTCCTGGTGGAGCATGTCCTGGGGCAGTATGATGCCCTCTTTGGATCGTCCCGCGCCAGCAAGGAAGGATGGCAGAGGATCTGGGCCGACTGTGTGGTTGCCATCAACGCGGAGGGGGTGGCAACCCGCGACGTCCTGAAGATCAAGAAGCGCTGGGAGGACTTGAGGTCCAGGACCCTTGTGAAGGCCCGGCGCCTCGTGGAGGGGGGCCGGGGCCGCATGAGTTCCATCCAGATGAGGGTCCTGGAACGCGTACGCCCAGCGCTCCACGCCCAGATCCTTGAGAGGGAGGCCCGTCTGGAGTTGAGCGGTAAGTGTCCATGCATTACTGTGTGAGACAGGGCATGTTGCGGTGTGCTGGTTCTATGATACTTGCCTGTATGTGTGCCATAGGCCATGTATGCATGTATGTGTGCAGGGACATCATGGTAATGCATATGCGACCAGTGATGTGTGATGCACATGGTTGTTGCATGTGTTGAAATGCCGCATGGGGAGCCCTATTCAGATTTTGAACATGAGAGCATGCCAGTCTCTGTACGTGGACATGGGTGGGGGTGAGGGATGGGTGCTGATGCCAGGTACATATATGGTAGCCATGTCTGTGTGCCTGACCTGCGTGTCTGTGACTTGTGCATGCCATGGATGCATGACACATGTGTGTGACAATGCAGAGATTCAGTAAAGCAGCCAAATTACCCTTGTAACCGCTGTGTTTGGTGTGTTTGGGGCCAGATGGATGTGACTGAGGTGAAGTGTGTGCATGTGATGGGCATGAGGCATGATGCATGTGAGTTACATATCATTGAATGTTTCAAGAGTCCATTGGACATGCATGGAAATGTCCATGGCATGCACCATGCCTGTTACTGTGTGTGTTTTGCCTGGACTGACCCATGTGTTGTGGAGGGACATGATGGAAGTGTACTTTGACAGTGGTGCTCATCTGCTATTGCTTCCTGTCTAGGGGACCATTGTACAGTGCCCTGATGCTTGTGTTCTTTGTCTCCCTCTACGCAGCGGCTAGTGAAGAAGAGGGCGGAGACGGCGCTGTGGAGCAAGGCGGCGGGGATGCCCCCACGGCTGCAGCGGAAGGGGTGGGTGAGCCCCCACAGGGGCCTGCTACGGTGGGAGACGGTGAGGAGCCATCCAGGTTGGTGGTTTGCACAGAGGAGGAGGAGGCCGCCACTGGGGCACACATGGGGCCTGGTGGGGGCATCCCTGCTGGTGCAAGTGGTGCAGTCCAGGGCCAGGGGCAGGAGGCAGCACAGGTCACCGTGGAGGGGCCTGTGCATGTCGCTGTCCCTGACCCTGTGAGTGCACCACCATGCACCAGCAGGGATGCCCCGTCCCAGGCCCGTCCGCAGGTAGAGGGGATGTCCATGTCACCTGACTCCCCTCCACCTGCGGACGTGGGAACCCCTGGCCGTGCGGAGAAGGTCCTGATTGGGGTCGCGATGCGCACGGCTGTGATTCGTGATGCCGTGCGTGCTTCCCGGGAGGAGCACGCACGTCATCACGAAGTGCACCGTGCCGACGTGGCCCAATTGGGATCGGCCATGTTCGGGGGTTTCCTGCATGTGTTGGCCAATGTGGCGGCCCTCTCCTCCTCTGTGCAGGCTATCCACCAGTCGTTCTCCTTGCCGTCTTCCAGCCCAGATGCCACCAGGGCCCCCTGTGGACCTGCCCCGACCAATGCAGCCAGCTCGGTGGGGATCCCATCCCTGCCACAGTCGGGAGTCAGAGATCCAGCAGGGGTGGACACCAGAGCAACTGGACCCCAGCAGATGGAGGATGTGACGGCATCATCGGGCAGGGCACGTGCACGACGGCGTCGGTGGTTTCCATCAGCCTGGATGCCGTCGTGCTGGCACAGGCAGTTGCGTCGGAGGCAGCAGCAGGCTCAACGTGGGAGGCATCATGGCTCGGGGCCATCAACATCGGGGGTGCAGGCATCGGCCGGAGGGCAGGAGAACCCTGGAATGGGAGTGGCTTCCGTGTGGGAGAGGTTGTGCCAGCGGATAGGTGCGGAGCGGCAGCGGGCAGAGGAGGAACGGCTCACGATGGTCAGGGCGGAGGACTCCATGCGGAGGGCGCTGAGGCGGGCTGAGTGCCTCGAGGGTCTTCGCAGGGAGTTAGAGCTGGACACTGCGTTATCCCTGCGGGACCTCGGGGCCAGGGAACATGCCCGCCTCCAAGCCATTGACCAGGAGTTCGATGATGCCCTGGCCCATGACAACAAACAGTGAGCCGTCCGAATAGCCCGCTGCCTTTGTATATAGTTGTATAGTTAGGGTTAGGTTTCCTTTGTTTTTTTGAATTTTTTTTGGTTGCGATTGGACAATGCACCACTTTTTTGTATATAGTTCACTTTTTAGTTAGTAGTCAGTTAGGTTTAGTTTGGTAGGGCTCATGGACCCAGGATGATCTTCTTAATTTTCTTATTTTAATAATTCAGAATTTTTTCTTGGACATTCATCTTGTTTAGTTTGATTTGCTTTGTGTTTTTTCTTGTTTGCTGTTCAATACATGATATTTTTTTATTCTTCAATGTGTCGTATCATCTCATTGCTTTCAGGCATGTCATGTTGGGTGTTTTGTCATTCACTTGCAGCCATTGTGTGTGACAGACATGTGTTAAATTGCATTATTTACATTGGGGGTGTAACATGTAATTGCCTTTGATATGTGGGTGGGTGTGATAGTTGGTTGGGCCTTTTGGCAGGGGAGGATGGGCATTACGGACATGATTGGGGAATGTTGGGACCCAGGTGCAGGGGGGCATGGATTGGACATGGGTGGGGGCCTGCTGGCAGGTGCCCCACAGTGCTGGGGGTGGGGGTGGTGGGTGACATGAGTGGGGGCCTGGTGGAGGGTGCCCCTGGTGGCTGGGGTGTGGGGGTGGTGGGAGACATGAGTTGGACATGGGTGGGGGCCTGCTGGCAGGTGCCCCACAGTGCTGGGGTGTGGGGGGGGTGGGAGACATGAGTTGGACATGGGTGGGGGCCTGCTGGCAGGTGCCCCACAGTGCTGGGGGGTGGGGGGGGTGGGGGACATGAGTTGGACATGGGTGGGGGCCTGCTGGCAGGTGCCCCACAGTGCTGGGGGGTGGGGGTGGTGGGAGACATGAGTGGGGGCCTGGTGGAGGGTGACCCTGCACTGCTGGGGGGTGGGGGTGGTGGGTGACATGAGTGGGGGCCTGGTGGAGGGTGCCCCTGGTGGCTGGGGTGTGGGGGTGGTGGGAGACATGAGTTGGACATGGGTGGGGGCCTGCTGGCAGGTGCCCCACAGTGCTGGGGTGTGGGGGTGGTGGGAGACATGAGTGGGGGCCTGGTGGAGGGTGACCCTGCACTGCTGGGGGTGGGGGTGGTGGGAGACATGAGTGGGGGCCTGGTGGAGGGTGACCCTGCACTGCTGGGGGGTGGGGGTGGTGGGTGACATGAGTGGGGGCCTGGTGGAGGGTGCCCCTGGTGGCTGGGGTGTGGGGGTGGTGGGAGACATGAGTTGGACATGGGTGGGGGCCTGCTGGCAGGTGCCCCACAGTGCTGGGGGGTGGGGGTGGTGGGAGACATGAGTGGGGGCCTGGTGGAGGGTGACCCTGCACTGCTGGGGGGTGGGGGTGGTGGGTGACATGAGTGGGGGCCTGGTGGAGGGTGCCCCTGGTGGCTGGGGTGTGGGGGTGGTGGGAGACATGAGTTGGACATGGGTGGGGGCCTGCTGGCAGGTGCCCCACAGTGCTGGGGGGTGGGGGTGGTGGGAGACATGAGTTGGACATGGGTGGGGGCCTGCTGGCAGGTGCCCCACAGTGCTGGGGTGTGGGGGGGGGGTGGGAGACATGAGTTGGACATGGGTGGGGGCCTGCTGGCAGGTGCCCCACAGTGCTCGGGGGTGGGGGGGTGGGGGACATGAGTTGGACATGGGTGGGGGCCTGCTGGCAGGTGCCCCACAGTGCTGGGGGGTGGGGGTGGTGGGAGACATGAGTGGGGGCCTGGTGGAGGGTGACCCTGCACTGCTGGGGGGTGGGGGTAGTGGGTGACATGAGTGGGGGCCTGGTGGAGGGTGCCCCTGGTGGCTGGGGTTTGGGGGTGGTGGGAGACATGAGTTGGACATGGGTGGGGGCCTGCTGGCAGGTGCCCCACAGTGCTGGGGGGTGGGGGTGCAAGGGGACATGAGTTGGTGTTCATTAGTTCAAGGAGACATGTGCCTTTGCTGGGGGGCATGCCCATGGTGGGTGGGCTGCCTGCGGGACATGACCAGGGATGCAGGGTAGTCCCCTGTGGTGTGGGCTGCCTGCAGGGGCCGTGGAGGGTGTACAGGGTACACCTGGGAGGACCCACACTGTGAAATCACATGTGGAACTTCCCGCGCACCCCTGAAATACACGCGCCCAGGCTGTTCGCGTGTGGAACTTCCCGCGCACCCCTGAAATACACGGGCCCAGGCTGTTCGCGTGTGGAACTTCCCGCGCACCCCTGAAATACACGCGCCCAGGCTGTTCGCGTGTGGAACTTCCCCCGCACCCCTGAAATACACGCGCCCAGGCTGTTCGCGTGTGGAACTTCCCGCGCACCCCTGAAATACACGCGCCCAGGCTGTTCGCGTGTGGAACTTCCCGCGCACCCCTGCAATACACGCGCCCAGGCTGTTCGCGTGTGGAACTTCCCCCGCACCCCTGAAATACACGCGCCCAGGCTGTTCGCGTGTGGAACTTCCCCCGCACCCCTGAAATACACGCGCCCAGGCTGTTCGCGTGTGGAACTTCCCCCGCACCCCTGAAATACACGCGCCCAGGCTGTTCGCGTGTGGAACTTCCCCCGCACCCCTGAAATACACGCGCCCAGGCTGTTCGCGTGTGGAACTTCCCCCGCACCCCTGAAATACACGCGCCCAGGCTGTTCGCGTGTGGAACTTCCCGCGCACCCCTGAAATACACGCGCCCAGGCTGTTCGCGTGTGGAACTTCCCCCGCACCCCTGAAATACACGCGCCCAGGCTGTTCGCGTGTGGAACTTCCCGCGCACCCCTGAAATACACGCGCCCAGGCTGTTCGCGTGTGGAACTTCCCGCGCACCCCTGCAATACACGCGCCCAGGCTATTCGCGTGTGGAACTTCCCGCGCACCCCTGGAATACACGCGCCCAGCCTATTCGCGTGTGGAACTTCCCGCGCACCCCAGAAATACACATAGCCCGCTCCCCCAGACCCGATCGCGTGTGAAACTTCACGCGAACCCCTGTGATGCACGTACCCTGCTTAAATCGCGTGTTAGACTTCCAGCGCACCCCGGTATACACGCACACGTATTTTTTGTCAGCGGGTGTCCGTGTTTGTGGGTACCCCTTTGCACGTCTTTGTTCCTGGAGGGCCACAGTATGGGACATTCATCATGGCAGTATATAGGTGCGATTAGTTGGCGCACCTTTTGGCGCACATTTCTTACAGCCGCAGAGACGCTACCGCCTGCTTTCTTGTGGCGGTCGTGTTTGTGCCTGTGCGCTGGTTTGAGCGTGCGCTTTTTTCCCCTATTCTATTCCATGAATACGTGTTGTAGGCGAGCGTGTGGGCGTTCCGCGCACTTGTGCCCTGTACTTCCCCCGTGACGCCCACGTTTTGGCAAGTTGTTCCCCATTCCGAATGTTACGCCCGTGTTCCGCCTACTTTTGTTGCGTGCGCCGCGCTATGTGCGATTTTCGCTGTGGCCTGTGCGATTTTCGCAGTGACCTGGCGCACGCTGTTAGATGGCCTGTGCGCCAACGTGCGCCGCGCACTTTTTATCGCACATCCGCTGGTTTTCTCGCGCGCGGCCTTCCATGAATCGACGTGCGCTGCTTTTCGTGCGATTTTCGCAATTGCACTGCGATTTTCGATATTCCACTGCGATTCGCACGTTTTTGCCCACTTGCGCCGCGCTAATTATTCCATGAATCGGCCTCTAAATGTCTGCTGAAAAGCTATTAACAGCTCTGTGATAGCAGGATGCTAATGTCGGGGAAACCTGAATAAAAAAGGCAATGCTGTGCTAAGAATGTTGCCGGAGACTGCAAGAGGAAGTTGACTGACTGAGGGCACCAGCAAGCGCAGCCTGTAATGTGCACGCTGTGCACGTTTAATGTCCCAAATTAGAGGAGTTTGTTTCTGTGTAATAAGACTGCCAACATGGGGGCAGCTGATTGAGGCCCCAAGGGCCATGAGGCTTATTCCAGCATAAATGGTTGAAAGGCACTGAGACCGTCCCTGCTCTGTGCAATGAGCTGACAGGAATAATGTAGTCTTAGAACTAACCCGCAGTGGAGGGGGCGTGGCCAAGTGGCAACCGAGATGGCGGTTTAAGCGAGGAGCTCCAGCTGACAGAGATATTCCTACAAATATGGACATACATACTTAATTATTCTCATGAAAAAATAACTTGGGAACACTAGGGAAACATCCTGCTTACTTTCATTTGAATTTGGCGCTGAATTGTGAATTCTACTGACATGTCGCACTGCTGAAGCTCTGCTCGTCACCTGAGCCGAAACCGGACACCGGCAATGGCAGACCACAGTGCTGCTTCTGCCGGATGTATCTGAAGTGAGCTGCCGTCTCATAAGTATAATTGCCTGATCCAGCCTCGCCACACTGGTAAGAGTGTCTGTTTCTTTTCCACACTTGAGCGGATAATTATCAATAGCTGATGAGAGGTCTCCACGCTCGTTCACCAGGAGATACCACACCACATAAAATAAAAAATGGAAGGCAGTGACAAACATATGTTCGTTTTGTATTACTCAGAAAACACACCACTGGGCCCTCTTTGTTTCTCTCGCTGCTACCTCACGTTTGTCTACGTGACGCACCATGTTATATCGTGGCTTCAGATTGTGAACCGGGCCCTACTTAGTGTTGGCACCCGGTTCTCAAACAAAATATTGCGTGCATCCTATCAGCTATTAAAATATTATCTGCTTATTGTGTTGCTCTCTACTATTATTATGGCTGACGCTACCACGCCTCTGTCAGATAACTGCACTCTTAACACCTGTATGGAAAAAATACTTGCAGAGCTTAATGGTATTTGCTCCTCCATTACCACACTGGATGCCAGATACTCTAACATACAAGAAGAAATTAAAGGTTTTAAGCTTGATACTGTGGTAGGCAGATTAGGGGTCGATGAGGAAAGAATATCCTTCGTCGAAGATAGAGTTGAAGCCCTTCCAAATATGCAGCAGAAAATACTCCAGTTGGAACTTGATGTCAATGAATTGGAAGATGGAAACCGCAGATACGTCAGCTTTTATGGGATCACAGAAAAACTAGATTTGGATGACCCTATACATTTTCTCATCAATTGGATCCCCATAAACCTAGGTATTACTTTCAATCCTCCTCTAGAACTACAGGAAGCTCATAGAATTAGACCTCGACTATCTACCAACAGTTCTATGCCCAGACCCCTCATGGCTTGTTTTCTAAGGCACCAACAAGTGCGCCAAACTCTATTAGCGGCTAGGAAAAATCACCTACTTCATACCAAGGCCAAACATTTTTTATATCTCCTGATTTTTCAAAGTCCACACAAGTCAAAACAAAAGGATTCCTTGATATGAGACCCCTTTTGAAAAACATTGGCATCAGAAATTGACTACTTGACCCCACCAAAATGATTGTTACAATTCCTGATGGCCCCATCAAGGAATTCACCAACCCTAATGATCTTTCCAACTTATCTCAATGGAAGTCTCAGCTCCCTCAGAATCATCTACTTGTGCCTCTACATTGGATCATCACCCACATCGGCCATTCTACAAAAGAGCTAAGAGCAAACAAAGCAAATTCAGCACCCCATGAAGCAGGTCCGAATCTTCGGCTGCTTTGAATCCCCCGCGCAGTCCTAGCTGCTCCAGAGACAAATCTAGATCGCCTATTAAATACAGGAGAACCTACCCTTTCTCCATTACAAACTTGATCACATCTCTCCTTTCTGGATCCACTCTTTAAGGAAAGTTAATCTTCAATTTTCCTCCCATTTTATTACCTTCATTCAGCATGAAAATTACTAAATATTATCTCTGTGTGTTGTCCTTTTTCATCGCACAACAGTTTTATTGCTTTCTCCTGTTGGTTGACTTTTTTTCTTGCGTCGCGTGTTTGTGTGCCCTTGATATTTTTGTTGTACAACCACCTTATGTGGACCCTTCTGCTCTTCTCTATCTTTATTTCTCATCATTCCCACATTAATTTGCTCTATATCAATGACTATTATATATGTCTGACCTATCCCCTCCCAAAGGTTTTACCTCCTCACATATTTCCCTTGGTTATCAGTTTACAAGCAACACAAAGCTATTAACATTTCATTTACATTGTTATTTTGTCTAATGTGCTGCTGAATACTGTATTTTGCAATATACACATTAACACACATTTAAACACTCCATTTATGATGTACAATGACCATTAAACTCATCACCTGGAATGTTAAAGGATTAAACCATCCCATCAAGCGCCACAAAGTCATTTCTTATCTCACTAAATCCAAGGTTGATCGTGCATGTCTTCAAAAAATTCACCTGAATTCTGATGAGGAGAACAATAAAGTCAAAGCCTCATGGGTGGGTCATACTCTTTTTTTCCAATGCAGTTCATAAAAAAGGGGGCAACTATCAATAATATATTAATAATTGTGGTTGATGTATATGGCCCTACTGCTCTGGATGCCCTCTTTTGGTCTAATTTCAAATTGAAACTAGTGCAGAGGAATTTCTATCGCATCATTGTTTGTGGCAATTTTGACGCCTGAGTTCCCCCCGTACACGGGGCACACACTGCAGAAAAATCGCTCTCGGCGGCACCGAAGATACAGCTGGGAACATCAGCCAGCCATACAGGCCCGCTAGGCCCGCCTCCTAGAGACGCAGAGGGTGGTGGAACCTGGGCGGCCCCCAGAATACATGCTTGAGAGGTGGTGTCGCATCCCGTGGAGGAGCCCCCCCCCAGACCTGCTGCCGGCTCCAGTGCTGCTGTGGGAGGAGGAGGGACGGGACCGCTGATCCGCAACCCCGGCCGGAGTGCCTTCAACTTTGCCGCCGCGGGCCCTTGCTGAAGGCGGGCAGCAATGGTAGGTGGCCCTGAGGGCGAGGACTGGGGCGCTGCCATCTGCATTGCGGCCTCGCCTGGGCCCCACGGGCCGCGTAGCATTGGCGGTGTGGCTGCGGCTCGCCGCCCCCCCCTTCCCCGACATCGCTCGCTGCTTTGTCTGGGCGCGGCAGCGGTTGGCGTCCGCTGGCCGGAAATCCGGACTAACTGAAGAAGCACCCACCGCGGCCCGACCCCCTGCCTATGAGGCCTGGCGCCACTAGCCTCGCTCCTCCCCCCACATACTGACTGCCTGCTCCTGCGCTCCACAGGTTAAGAATATATAAAAGACTAGTAGTGGGGGCAGCTGATGAATTAAACCACGCGTTAGACCACAATAGTGCGAAGCGGACGCCTCGCACGACTGCATCCGCATCTGAGGGCTCCACACATCCATGTGCTGCTGATCTTAATCTGAGGAGATGTGACTGTGCAGGGCGCTGTAAAGCAGGCAATCACACCCCTATACTAGCACACACGGATTGGAACAATACCATCTCCTCATCTTGCGGGCCTCTCCTATTCGGCCCATCAACTGTACAGCGCCCAGCGACCCCAAACACTGTGTAAAGGGATACTGGCTACACAGAAGCCCCCCTGACTCCCCCCAGCTCTCAACATCTACTGTTCCTGCGACTACTGTGAAGCACTTGTTAAACCCACCGGCACACGACCTCCCTGGCCGGTCTCGGGCCGCTGGCCGCCCCCGGGCTGCCCACTCCCAACCAGTTGGGGAAAACACCTGCATTACTGGACCCACTTCCTGCACGTTGCAACCACGTGCCAACTACCACTCCCACAACAGGACTCCAGACCCACGGTCCCCACCAAATCTGTCAAATTGGGCGCTGCTCCCCGCCACAGCAATGCCCAACAGATCGCGAGGAGCTAGCAAGGCAGGCGCCATGGATAAGTTTACCATGGCAATGCCCAGGGCGGATCAAGCGTCTTCGTCCACAGCACAAGACGACGGGGATATCCACCCAGAACCCCCACAGCCTGACTTGTCTGCGATGATGGAGTCCATGGCCAAGAACTTCGCAGCCTTCCACGAAAAATTGGATGATATCAGCGCGAACGTTGTCTCCTTAAGAGCCAAACTCGATTAACATGAGACCAGGATCACTGAGAGAGAGCAAAGAATAGGAACCAATGAGGACAATGTCCACACCCTACAAAACACTGTCACGGAGCTCGTCCGCGACATGAAGCAGGTCAAAGCTAAGTGTAATGACCTCGAATCGAGGTTGCAAAGAAATAACATTCGCATAGTGGGGGTGCCTGAATCTGCGCTAAAAGGGCGGATGGAACTCGCGGTCGAAAAACTTCTCAAAGACCTCCTCGATAACCCTGAGTTGTCACTGTTCTTCACTGTTAAAAGAGCACATCGCTCACTGGCACCCCGGCCTAAATCAGGAGACTTCCCTAGACCAATAATTGCAAAGCTGCTAAGCTACAAGGACAGAGACCACATACTCCGTCTAGCCAGAGAGAAAGGGGAGCTAAGGCTGGACTCACAAATCATTAGGATTTTCCCTGACTTCTCATTGGGGCTGCAGAGGGAGCGACGCCAATTCGGAGGTGTGAAAAAATGCTGAGAGACAGGAAAATCGAATACGCGATGCTCTTCCCTGCCCGCTTAAAATTCACCCATCGAAACAAGCTTTACTTTTTCACGGTCCCGGATGAGGTAGTCAAATTCATTGAGGCACAAATCCCACTGGTGGATCCTCCCGAAGAACCGATGGATGACGACTAGGATCGGGGCTCCCGTGGCCCAGCTGTGGCCCTGACCGGCCGTGCCCAACCTACAACCTGACCCCTCACTGGTTCCCCCCATCACCGCCCTAACCCGGGCCTAACATAGCCCCAGCATCAACATCTTAAGAACATTACCTGTGGAAGGGGATACATCCCCAATCAGTCTGTACCTAACGGCACATGCTGGGCCCGACCTTGAAAACCTAGCATTACTGCTTAACGCCGGCCTACGGCAATATCTGCATTGATCTCGCTACCTAACAATATGTTTGCTTCATTGTAACCTAAGTTCTATCAGCCGTTCGAAAGAATTATTGCCATAATATGCATTAACAAATGTGGGTCTAACGGCAGCGGCAGCCCCCACTGCAGCTGCAATGCCTTTTAAGGCAGAGTGTTTCTGTTTCAGCCCCTGTTGGGCTATTGGTTAAGCGTTGCCAAGTTGGGGAAGGCACGCAGTTGGTCACTCCGGGGGTGGGTACAATCACTCTGCTAGTTTGGACTGGGCGGTGAGGGTGGGAGGTGTTGAAGTTGGGGAATGTTTTACTAAAATCGGCAGCAAGGTAACGACTGATATCGAACAGTGGCGTGTTCACGCCACCGCAGCACATATGGTCGCAGATAGAGACATATCCTTTCCTTGGGATGCCCCATAAATTGTCACCATGGCTATTAAAATGATGACATGGAACGTCCGGGGATTAACAAATTTCACAAAGTCCCGCAGGCTTACAGCATATGCACAAAGACACAGAATCAAGGTTCTCCTATTGCAGGAAACACACGCCCTGAAACTCCTATCATCAAACCTATCACAGACCTGGGGCCCCAACAGATTTTATACCCAGTATCCTACTCAATCCAGGGGAGTCTTGACTCTCATCCACAAATCGGTGAAGTTCACACTCCACACAGCCCACATTGACACTGAAGGCAGATATGTGATTCTCCACTGCACCCTAGCTAATGAGGAATGCTTGATTGCAAATTCATACGGTCCTAACACTGATTCCCCTGAATTCATAGATACAGTAACCGCTATCCTCATGAGATATGTAGAAGTCCCCATCATATGGGGGGAGACATGAATCTTATACTTGACAATGTCCTAGATAGAACAACCACTACATGCAGGGTCACGTCTCGAGCAGCCAAGCAACTTCATACACACATGGGTTCCCTAAATCTGCACAATGTATGGAGAACGATCCATCCCCAAGAGAGAGACTATAACCTTCCACTCAACAGTACATAATAACTCTTCGAGAATTGACATGTTCCTACTGTCGGGGTCTCAGGTAGGCAGGGTAACTGATGTCAAGATCCTCGCACGCACGCTCTCTGATCACTCCCCTGTGTTGTTGCAGATTCAACTGGGTAGGACCCTGACCGCTCGACCCCCCTGGTGCTTTAAATCTGATGCCCTAGCTGACATTGTCTTTAAAGCTGAGATCCTATCGGATATAAACTTTCTTTTTAAAATAACGACACGCAGGACACAACTGAGGGGACCCGCTGGGAGGCATTTAAAGTATACATCAGGGGGATGTGCATCTCAAGGGAGGCCGGGGTTCTCAAAGCCATAAGGCAGACCCTAAACAACTCTGAAACTAAGCTCAAAACTCTAGAACAAGAACATGCTTCTGCACCAGCTCCGGCAACCCCAGCAAAGATCAGAACAGAACTAGAACTATTTGAGGCTCACGCCCTAAGTGAGGTGCGGTACTATGCTCGCCCAGTGGCTGCCCGAAGGTACGGTGAGTGAGACAGACCTGAAAGAACCCTGGCTAAACTAGTGCGCGCGGAGGGTGGTAGCGCCCGGATAGATAGCATTCTAGATGAACAAGGCTCATGAGACTGGTCCGACCAAGCCATCATTGACACCTTTGCTAGCTTCTATGCCAGCCTATACGGCCCCCAGCCGGAGCACACAGCCCGGGACCTGGACGACCTACTAGAAAGCATCCCGATGACTCTCATCTCCCAAGGCACCATGGAACAACTCGATGCCCCGTTCACTTTGGATGAGATGGTCCGGGTAATTTCAGACCTTCCAAAAAACAAGGCCCCAGGCCCCGAAGGGCTAACATCTGAGTTCTACCAGGAGCATGTTTCCATTTTGGCTCCCTACTACATGGGGTCTGGTCTGAATCACTACGCTTAGCCACCCTCCCTCCCTCCTTAAGAGAAGCCCTGATTACCTTCCTCCCCAAACCGGGTAACCCCCCAGAAGAATGTGTTTCCTATAGGCCCTTATCACTTATCAACATGGACATGAACATTTTTGCTAAAATTATAGCGAATCGGTTCCTTCCGGTCATGCCCCATCTAGTGCACGCAGACCAGAGTGGATTTGATCCTGGCCACTCTACGGCACTTAATATCTGCCGTCTGTTTAATGTGATGTCCAGAATCGACCCAAAGGCAGACGCAGTGGCGGTCACACTGGACACCCAGAAGGCATTCGACATGGTCTCATGGCAATACTTAAGGGCCATGCTCGGGAAAATGGGAATTGGACCAAATATGATCTCCTATATAAAACTCCTGTATACAGGACCATTGGCCAGGGTGCTGGTCAACTCCATTGTCTCCTCTCCCTTCGCGCTACATAGGGGTACCCGTCAGGGATGCCCGTTCTCCCCCATCCTTTTTGTGCTCGCCATTGAGCCCATGGCGGATCATGTCAGAGATCGGCACACCCGTAAAGGTATTTGCCTACAGGACACACCGGAAATCATCTCGCTGTATGCTGACAATGTACTCCTATATGTCAGAAACCCCTCCACATATCTAGACCCGATCATCCGAGATATAACTAAAATAGGCACCTACTCTGGCTTCACCATCAACTATTCTAAATCAGAAATATTCCCTCTCACTGCGGCAACCCAGCAACCACATGCAAATTCCCCCTACACTGGTCCGCAGGTGGCATCAGATACCTTGGGGTGCAAGTATCACTAACCAAAGCCTCCTTACTGCCGGATAACTATGAGACAACGGCACAGCTCATTGAATCCAAAATGCTCAAATAGCGCAATCTACCACTGCCCCTTGTGGGTAGGCTGTCCCTAATAAAAATGATCGCGGTCCCCAAGCTCCTCTATATCTTTGCCAACGTGCCAGTATAGCCCGGGAAGCAATATTTCAAGCTTCTCTATATTTTTGCCAACGTGCCAGTACAGCCCGGGAAGCAATATTTCAAGAGGCTCCACTCGGCGTGCACCCAGTTTCTCTGGCATTCTGGAGCTGTCCGTAAGAAGTGGCAATATATGACCCCACCCTACGAGAAAGGAGGTTTCTCAGCCCCAGACCTAACACTGTATTGGATCGCGGCACAGGCCCAGCATGCCACACACTGGTACGCACACTTGAACCCGCCCCCTCATCTCAAATTAGAGAAACTGGCAGGCGATGGGAATAATATCATGACCCTACTACTACACTGCACGTTCCAGTCAGATGCCCCGTCAGACCCTGTGGCCGTCACAATCAGAGCATGGAATAGTATATTAGATTCTGAACAAGAGCATCACCCATATTATAAATGGCTTCCCATATGGCAATTCCCTGGTCTCTCCCCCACACACAACCAGCACTTCATGTGGCACTGGGAAAACCTGGGCTATCGAGCACTAACTGATCTATACCCCGACAGTAAATTTATTACCCCTCAAACATGGCGGCCTGAACACTCCAACTCACCGCTTGAGCTATTACAATACTTCAGGCTTAGAGCGGCGGTCTGCGAATTGTGGCCCTCATACCCAGACGAGCCCCACGACTCACCAGAACTCCAATACATATCAAATTCTGCAGGAAGCAAGGACATAATATCCTCCCTGTACAAAATGCAGCTGGGGAAAGTAGAGGATACATCCCCCAAATAACGGGAAGCTTGGGCCAGGGAGCTAGAAATGGAAATCACTGAAGGGATGTGGAATAAAATGTGTGCGCATACGCAAAAAGTCTCCCTTAGCGCTAGATTCCTCTGCATACAATACAAACTCCTTAACAGACTTTATTATACACCGCTCAGAGTTGCGAAATTCACACACACCCCGACCCACACATGCCCGAGGTGCAAGGCGGAAGAAGCAGATCATATACATATGTTTTGGTCCTGTGCTGGGTGTGTTCTGGAGGGAGGTGACAGAAGCACTCTCAGAGATAATTGGATCCCCGGTTGACCTTCATCCACTGGCCTTGTTGTTTGGAATTTGGACTGGAGAAAGTGTGGAAAAAATGTCAAGATTTTTAAACATAAGTACTATTGTGGCTAAAAGATGTATACTGCAATGCTGGAAGCGCCGCTCTCCCCCCACCCTGGAGATTTGGCTGAAAGCCCTTACTTGGGTAAAAATGTGTGAAGAAGAGTATATCGGATCACTACCCATGCCATCTCGTCCCAAAAACGTGTGGACCGAATTCTGCAGTTAGCTAAACAACAAAGACGCGGTTGAGTGGAGCTCCACCCACTGCCGGGTTCGCCTAACCCAACATAAGTACTGAGCACTTTATGATCCCTTGTGATACTACTCCTCCCCTCCCCCCACTCCGAGCTGCTAGCAAAAGTGCATGATGTAATGCCTAAATGCAATATTGTGATTCTTGTTTATCTCTGTAAAATGTGCTGTACCTGTCCTACCTTTCTGTCAATAAACAAAAGTTAAAAAAAAAAATAAATTCTTATTCTTATAGTTGACTTTCCAAACTCGCACGAGGAGTTAAATTCCCCAACTGTTCAACCTGTCATAAAGCATTTATGCTAAAAAGATTGGCAACATTCTACCACTAGGAAAATCACATCCAGGATGCCCATAATTGGATCAACTTTGAATCCAATATTATCGCTCCACTTACCCTCACTCATCTTCTTTTAGTACACTCCTGGCCCAGCACCACTTCTTGCCCCTCTTCACTTTTTAAAATCCATATGGAATAAGCTCCCATCTAACTTTTATTTCCAATCCGAGACAAAAGATGTTTTCTTTTAGCATTGCAAAAGCTTCCCCAAAAATGCCTACTTTAATATTTTCAGTAGGTGGTACTCTTCAGCTATCAAATTAATCCATCACCTATTCCACATCAATATAGAAATCCCTTTTGTACAACTATGCCATCAATTCAGTGTCCTAGAAACAGATATCTACTTTCACTGATCACTAATCAACACACTAACCAAACCTTTGCCCACACTAACCCAAAAATCTCCTTTGCCTCTTCTGACTTCCTTATTATATAGGCCCTCCACTAAAGCTGCCAAATTATATATTTTATTAATGATAATTACGCTACCAATACACCGAACTCTACTATAATTAGACAATGGGAACTAGACTGGAACTTTCAACCCACTCCAGATTTAGGGAATGACATTTGGAAATCATGATACTCCTCTTCAGTCTCAGCCAACCTTACTCATATACTTTTCTTCATTCTGCACTGTGCGTACCTTACCCCTTCAAGAATTGCTAAAATCTCTAACAATTCCTCCGCTAATTGCTGGTCTTGCCATTCACCTAATGCAGAGTTTACACATCTGATTTATGATTGTAAATATGTACATACGTTTTGGCTTCAGATCTGTTCTTGTCTTTAAAAATATATATTTTCTTCAAGAACCACTATCACTCTGTAACCTCATGATTGGTACTATTGTAAATCCCTACCTACAAATGATTGATTCTACAAGTTTATTCAACCTGTTTATAAGTTTCACATTCCATATTATCACCTCCAATTGGAAAGATTGTACCAAACTCTCATATACTGCTTGGTGGAATTACATTTGTTCTATTCATCACATATGGAATTGCCATGCTCTCTCTACTTCATGTTTGCATAGATTTTATAGGAAATTGAACATTGTTATTCAATATCCTAATCAGACTGTTTAAAACAACTTGCAGGTTGCAATAGTATTATATATCTTTTTCATAACACTCTTTCCCCGCCCCATCTCTCCTCTTGTCTCTTGTCCTGTCCGTACACCCAGTTTGTCTACCTCTTACTGGTTCAATCAATTCTACATTCATTACTCTATTGATAGTCAAACATGTTAAATTTATGTTAAATATTTGACAATTCCTAAAATTGTATGTAATGTACATGTTATATTCTCAATGATTAATTAATATAGTTAGTACAAAATTATAAAACTGAAAGAACTCACCAGGAGTTGGACAGTAGAAAGAAAGAATCAATCTTTTAGTAGGTGCTTTGACGTATCCAGGTACGCAATGCGCCTGAGCAGATGGAATGTGGGACTTGAAGGATGTGAACAGCTGGGTGCCAGCTCTGTGAGAAACATAAGTGGGACAAGAGTAAGCCGCAATGGCAGTGTGAATGGGACTGTAGCTTATGTAGGGGTAAACGTAGCAACATAAATCAAGGATACCATGGGGGCAGAGTGCTCACTTCTGCTTTGAGACAAGTGGAGTCAATGATTTTAGGACTGCATGGTTCTGGTAGGTTTAGTCTGGGACATTTTGTGCAGTCGGAGGCCTGTGAATGCCAATTCAATCAATAATAACTTTGTCAGTGAATTGGCAATTCCAGGGGATGCCAATTGAAGGCCAATTGAAGGACCATGTATTCTCCATCACACAGTGAACGCAGCATCGGAAGCAGCTGCCTGATGCAGTGCCACTACTTGACGCTGCTAGGTCTGTTCCTTTAATCTTCTCTCCCAACATGATCGGACCCTTTGTGTAACGCCTACGGGTGCTCAGCTCTGCCCGGAGCCAGCGCTTGATGGGCCGATGCTTCAGCCACTTTCTGCTGCCCATCTCTGGCCACCTGCCATTTTGGGTGTCCATTTGGCTGACCTCATTGCAAAAGGCACAAGGAACAAAAGGGTGATGGCAGCAGTGGTTAAGCAAGGAAAGGAGAGACGTGAGGAGCAAGGAGGGGCATGGAGCACAGAGGGCAACATTTGCAAATGTAAATTTATTTGCATTTTTATAATGAGGAGGCCTGATTAATCAGTTCATTCTGTTGCCTCTGTATGCAGCAAACAGTCTCTGTCCTTCCATGACTTACCTCTGATGCTTAACGGGGACCGGGGTCTGGCTGCAGGCTGTATCCTCTGGGGACTGGCGGGGGTCCTGCTGCAGGCTGGATCCTCTGGGGACTGGCGGGGTCAGGCTGCAGGCTGGATCCTCTGGATCTAATTCATAGGAGGTTTTCAAACAGTGCAATAGGCATACAAGGAATATCTGGAAGTAGAAGTCGAAGCTGTATTTGATTATTTTCATTAAGCTGGAGGCAGCTGTGCCAGTTGTGTCCGGCTCTGGTGCCCTAGGTGCCACTGTATTGGCAATTAGTATTGTTAATTGGCTAATGAACTCAGCCCCACATTCAAAATGAAGCAAAGTTCCATCATCAGCTTCATACAAAAAGACCAGTGGTTGAAACTAAAATCAACCAGCTGGCTAAACCTGTTTTAGGGCATTTGCTGCCAGAGGTGTCTGCGGGCTCCAATGGGAGAGTAGGTGCAGAGGATGTTGGCACCACTCCTCAAGCAACCTCTCAATTTGAAATACCCCTCTGGCCCGGGGCTGCACACCCTCACAACTACACAACCTACAGCTACAGCCATAGCTGCAGCTACAGTCAAACTATCAAATCACCACATGCAATCGACCCAGTGTCAGTACAACTAAGTGATCCGGTTAAGCCAGTACCGTTGTTTACAGATATACCATCAATTAAGTTATAGCAATGGTATGTACACCACCTCCCTAGCAAGATAGGTATTAGTAAATAAACGAAGAATCTATTCCGACCAGATGATTAAACATTCTGAAGTATAGCTTTTATTGTGGTATGATAACATGTAGGTGATGTCACTCTCAATCTGAATAACACCTTGGTATACACTCAATTGTTCTCTGTCCTAATCCAAACATGGGACAGTTAATTAATATGTTACTGCGGCAGCTCCGCTTGTGACACTATACAAAGGTTAACAGCATCACTCTCAATAGATTTACAACATACTCCTGACATATATATCCTAAATAGGTTTCTGTACACCTTTCTTAACAACTATTCATTGGTGTTGCGCTTATTCCAACACGTGTTTCGACCGTGCTCTAGGTCTTTATCAAGGCTGGGCCAATAACCACGTGTATCATATAATATACATTTACCATCAATGATAATGAACCAATCCCTTACATACGGTAAGTCGAGATATCTCTCATAGTCTGGTAGCTCTAAATACTAATGCTCTGGGGAGGCTTTTAGTGCTCGCTCCTCCTCCAATTGTAGTTCAGTGCATTCATTGGTGCTTCCTTGGGTATTATACCAATTGAGCGTTTTCTCTATTATCCAGTCTTTTTTTAAACATATGATTTTTGCCCTGGAGATAATCTTCAATGGTTAGAATAAAAATTACCCTCAGTGTGGAGGCTCATATTCCTCTTTCCCTCCTTTCTATATAGCCCAATTTGAGCATAGGTTACTTCTTCATGATGAGCAGCGGCTGCCAACGTGATACACTCTTTCCTGACAAGAGGTAAGGAAGCTACCAACAATAACCTTAATGGTTATTAATATGACCCCAAATACGTAACCCAAGAAGAACGATACATTGAAGAATGCCTTACAAGGATGATAAATGAAGAAGTAATCCACGCTCAACTTGGGCTATATAGGAAGGAGGGAAAGAGGATTATGAGCCTTGTAAACTCAGAGATTTTACAATCATGACATCGGATTTCCAACTTGTGAAGAGGTTGCGACTAAACGCTCCTGTAAAAGGCCCCCCCATTAATGCAATTTGTATTGGATGTATTGGATGCAGAAATTCCAGCATGATACCCTTTATAAGAAAAGTTGATGCACTCGCCAACCCCTTCTGCAAAATCAGACTGATCTTAGCCGTGATCAACTGTAGTATAGATATTAGATAGCCCAGGCATTTCTTCTTTCAGCTGCCAAGTGGTTCTGCCCCTAAAAAAGCAGCTCAATTGTCCAAGATAGAAAGCAAGGGAATATTCACTTAGCTGAGGGACATTCAATCCTTGTTGAATTCCAGTTTACACGATACGTAACTATTGAGGAGCTGTCGGGTAGTAAAGATCCTGTGATACAGGGATCCAAAATAGCACAAAAACTGGGTGAAACCACACAGTAGACCGGAAGCTCACAAGCTGCTCTTATATACAAACTGCAGTGTTTGTTAGAGATATAATCCCCGGTATTCTGCTCAGATGTAAGTTCTTTACTTGTGAAATAATACAAAAAATGTTTCAAAACTTCAGGCGTATTTCACAAAAATAGTATTTAATAATAGCAAATAGAGGCAAACAGCATCCTCATCAGTGTGGGCTCATTAGCCAATGCATTCTGGAGATAATTCCATCCTCAGGGCTGAGCACTGATTGATTTAAACACATGAAGCATGCATAGACAGATGTATAGCACCATGATCAATAAGTTACAAAAGAAGTACATTATCAATGTTCAAAAGTCAAGTCTATACATACCGTGAAAATCAATGAGGCATGTGAAAGAGAGGAGAAAAATGGAAAAAAACATGAGGATTTAGGATGGTGAGTCCGACATATGAAAGAGGTAAGTATGGGTTACACAGTACATTGGTGTGGGGACTTTTGCATCTGTGGGCATAATAGAATGCATTAAATGCATGTCGGTGCATGGAGAAACATGCAGTTCAAGTAAATCTTAGGCAATTACCCATGTTCCAAGGTACGAGGTCCAGGGAGGCTGTGAAAGGAAGATCTGTAAATGATCCATAAAGGTGGGTTAAATGAAGAGGGAGATTGCTGTGATAACGAACTTGGCAGGTGGGGCCGTGTAAGTTACTGACCTAAAGTTACGGGTGGGCAACTCGCCGTGATGGCGATCGCGTGCCTGCACTTGTGTATTTTCAATTAGCTCCCGCCCTATCTGTGTCTAAAGGAAGGTTCTAGGCCAAATGTTTGCCCCTCAGGAACACATCTCTCTTTGGGCTGTCCGACATCTGACGCAATTCGAAATGTATCAAACCAAGCGTCTGTTTCTTATCCAAAACACACCAGGTGACTATCGAAGAATAATTCCGGCACTAAGCATGACAAATCCAACTGGGGGCCCTCTCGACTTAAGGTTTACTGTCAGTCTAATGAGTTGGAATGTGGCGATTTTGCTGCAGAAACTAGAGAACCTCAATTTCAAGGTTTCAAGCTCTGACCTCATTGTAATGCAAGAAACCTGGTCTTTGAAACCATGGTTACTGAGGAGGCTATTTAATATTTTTTCGAAAGTGCAGAAAAAGAGTGCTCATCAAGAAACATGGTGGGACTTCAGATATCTTGCAGGACTACTGTATGCAGACATGCTTCGGAACGTCATTTAAACTGTAAATCTGTAATGGCAGTTTATATGGTCTTGCTAGATGGGAAAACGTTTAGAGTTTATAATGTTTATGCTTGTTGTAAAAATGTTGATGAATTTGTATTTCTCAACTATCGTGGAGGAGGAGGCCAGTGCCTAGTATGATGATCAATAGGAACTTATCATATGTGGGGACATGAATGCCAAAATGGGTTCCTAGGGAGGGATCGACGAAGGTATCCAGTGATTCCATCGAATACAAAGCATAGAATGCAAAAGCATTGAATGCAAAAGCATCGAAAAAATGATTTTTTTTAAAGGTAAAGGTTTTATTTTTATTATAATGGGTTTCAAGGTGTTACAAAAAAGGGGGAGGGGTGGACCCCCCATTAAACAAATGGAAACCCCCATTAAAAATAAATGGAAAAAATGCATTTTTGGATGCATTTTTTTCAATGCTTTTGCATTCGATGCAATCACTAGGAACCATCGACGAAGCACAGTGGGAAAGACTTGTTGCATAAGGGATTCCAATCTTTAGTCAGGGCCAGAGCAATAGTGATGCAAAAGGATGGCAGTCTGGGAATATTTGCACAGGCCTGGACCTGTTCTCTGGTCGAAATACCATAGCATCAGTCTCGACTCACATGCCTACTTACGAAGCAAGAAGATCAAGGTCTGTAATTGACTACATTCTGTTTCATATTGATATTTGGGCCTCCTTTGAAGATTTTGTAATCTGTGCCACGGTTGAAAACAATCATAATGCTCTTTGCCTTACTACATTTCTATATGACAGCATTAACTGGGACGGGCCCTGGGGGGAACAGGAAGTGGTGAATCTGTCAAAGAAAATAAGAGTCAGGCAAAGTCCTAGATTAGAGTATTCCATGTGTGAGTGGTTGGAACAGACCATCAAAAATGGGTTTGCATGAAATGTTCTACATCTGTGGGGGTAGGGTCTGACTCTGGTCCACCCATTGGTGTGAATATTAGTGAGTTAAATGATCAATTGATAGTCTCCCTGCTACCTTGTGTCACCAAAGATAAAAGTGCAAAAACACTGACAAGAGGCCCTGAGAGTTCGAAAATGTGGGCTGGTTTTGTGCAGACCTGAAGGGCTTCTTGCAATAAAGCGTCAGGCGAGGCGGAGGGGTGGCAGAGGTCGCCACAATTAGGAAAACCTATTAATCCCTTATTGCACAAAAGGAGGAGTACTGTAACCATAGCTGGCAAAATCTAGCTAGACCTAGCAATGAGAGAGACTCAAAATCCTTCTGGAGAGCGATGTCACAGGGATTATGGACTGACACACACTAGGGAGACCCGAGGGACTATTTATTCAGACCACTTCAAACAACCCTCTTCAGTAAACAATTATCGTCCATCAGCTATACTTGAAGAGTCCCATGCTTTTACATCCACATCCGTATATGGCACAGTTTCATGTATTGCTACCACTGTATATCAACATATCACTTCAGACCAATTTGTACCAAAAATATATAACTTTATTTTTTCAATATAAAATCACGCATCATCACATGTTCCATCTTTTGTGACCTTTGTTTTCAACCAAACAGCTTTTTTCTTGTTTTTGTTATTCGAAAAAAAGGATAACATATACACTCTGTTTGCTCTGTAGATTGAATACTTCTTCATTTACTATTCAAAATAATATTCGTTGGATCTACTATCTGTTCAACCTCTAAATATGGAAAGACACAAAGTAGTCCTTAAGTTTTCAAATACAAATTGTGACACTCACTCATTCATACACACTTTCCATACTCATCTAGCTCCCGATAAGTTTCATTCCTCATACAATTTATCATCCAATGTGTCCAGGAAATTCATCAGGGGTGTACAGATAAACAGTTGGTTATGTTAGACAATTTCTTCTCATCTAATCACAGTAGGTGAGTGGTCTTCTGCCTCACTCCCCTCTCTTTTGCTTCTGAGCCAATGTGGATAGTGGTCTGGAAAAATAAGTAGAAACAAAGACGGTTTAATTATTAACCTGTCTTTTTAAGTTTACATTACTACATTTAGCTGTCTTTGAATCACAGGGAAGGGGAACAGTTCATCAATTCCTCCTTCCATTTCCTTGTCTGATATCTCCCTCTCTCTTTTGAAACAGGTTTTGAAAATGACACAAAGTGAGTAACATTGGGCAGTTTGATTTTCTATTACCCTCTATGGTGGCATCTTGGGACTCATTATAATTCAAATGGTTTCTTACGTTGTTTCATCCCGGCTATTAAAGCCAAGGATTCAGGTTGCATATCCCCCAAGATACATCTTTTACTTTGACAATACGTTGCTTATCTTGGTTTGCCTCCTCAGTACTCTAGATTATTCCTTACCTTTATGCAGGAGTGTATCTTGTTTTAAATGCGGCTGTAATTTCCGACACAATGTCGTCCTATCTGTGGCATATGTGGCGCTTTGTGTCTCTGGATCTAAATCAGGGCTCTGATTGCTGCTCGAGAATCTAAACAAAGGGATTCCAGGAAAAGCCGCTAGTTAAAAGTTATATCCCTTCATTTTGTCACTCCCAACATGCGAGTCCATCCACTTAATGCATCCTCACATTATTAGGTATTAGGTAAACACAAATCGTGAGTTGAACCAAACATCTCGGAGGAAGAGTGGGTTACCCACTTTTTGGAGATATTTGGGAGAATTGGGGTGGAGTTCACATGCTCCCATGTTGAACAAGTGGGTCAAGTTTCATCCCACCCGACTGATGCTGGGAGCAGTGGATCCTCTTCCTCACCTATTGGTTTGAGAAATCTCTTAGTCGCCAAATGGGTACATTCGAAACATCACTCTTCACAGCAGACACGATTCGCAAGCCAAGTGACCATCTTCCAAGTGGTAAAGCGCCAGGCCCAAACATAATTCTACGGGACTGGTGGGTTGAGATTTTTAGAGTTGTTTGTCCCCCTTTTGTCAGCAGTTGGCTATATCCTTCATCATGGTCTAATTCAACCATCATCCCAATGTATAGAAAGGGTCCTACAAGTGAGGTTAAATCATATCGACTGATTAGTCTCATTGACATAGATTATAACATTTATCTTATATACTTATTCAAGAACTGAACAGATGGATGGATGAAAATGGAATTATGGACAGGGCCCAAGGTCGATTTGGATCAGGGCTGTCTGTAGTAGATCAGGCCTTTGTTCTGTGGCAGGTGTCTTATAAATATGCCACAGCTAAGTGTAAGGAAGGCATGGCATCAAAAGTAAGACAGAACAAGTGACCACAGTTAAAGGGTGTTTATTGAGCTTTAACAACGGTGTGATATGTTTGCATTACCTTGGAGCTTCGTTTTGCAGTTTGAACTCTACCCTGCTATTAACAGCATTGCGAGCTGCAGATAGCTCTTGCTGTGGCCCCTTCTGCTTCCTGGAGGAGGCGGAGCCACGCTGCATCACGTGACAGCTCACGTGACTTATCCGGACCTTTTATTCAGCTGTGATTCAGCTGAGCGGTGTGTTTGCATTACCTTGGAGCTTCGTTTTGCAGTTTGAACTCTAGCCTGCTATTCACAGCATTGTGAGCTGCAGATAGCTCTTGCTGTGGCCCCTTCTGCTTCCTGGAGGAGGCGGAGTCACACTGCATCACGTGACGGATCACGTGACTTATCCGGACCTTTTATTCAGCCGTGAGTCAGCTGAGCGGTGTGTTTGCATTACCTTGGAGCTTCGTTTTGCAGTTTGAACTCTACCCTTCTATTCACAGCATTGCGAGCTGCAGATAGCTCTTGCTGTGGCCCCTTCTGCTTCCTGGAGGAGGCAGAGCCACACTGCATCACGTGACGGATCACGTGACTTATCCGGACCTTTTATTCAGCCGTGAGTCAGCTGAGCGGTGTGTTTGCATTACCTTGGAGCTTCGTTTTGCAGTTTGAACTCTACCCTGCTATTCACAGCATTGTGAGCTGCAGATAGCTCTTGCTGTGGCCCCTTCTGCTTCCTGGAGGAGGCGGAGCCACGCTGCATCACGTGACGAATCAAGTGACTTATCCGGACCTTTTATTCAGCCGTGAGTCAGCTGAGCGGTGTGTTTGCATTACCTTGGAGCTTCGTTTTGCAGTTTGAACTCTACCCTGCTATTCACAGCATTGTGAGCTGCAGATAGCTCTTGCTGTGGCCCCTTCTGCTTCCTGGAGGAGGCGGAGCCACGCTGCATCACGTGACGGATCACGTGACTTATCCGGACCTTTTATTCAGCCGTGAGTCACCCTCGCGGCGTTAAGCCCGGCGGGGAAAAGCCCATCAGCTGTTGTGCGGCTGTTAGGCGCTGGTGGTGCCAGATTCACTCGGGAAGTGCGCCTATGTGCAGACTGTGGCAGGGAGACAAGAAGGCAGCAAGGTAACTGCAAGATCTATTTATTCTGAAAAGACCTGTATATCAACCTGGTACTTCTGAAATCTTAGTAATTCGGCCTGGTCTTACTGACTAACTGTTCACAATGGCGGACTCACCGGTCTCAAAGCTCTCGCCATATAGGACAGGGGTGGGCTGCTACCCCGAGGTAGCCATTATATGCAGCACTGCCTCATTCGAAAATATTTTACAAACAAATGTGGAAACGGCTGAGGAGGTGGTGAACGGATCAAGTATAGGAGAAGGGGAAGGCTCCCACACACAGCTTCACCTACAGCCCCAACAGTCTTCCAAGACCCCGGATACATCAGTGCCCCCCATAGAAATTGAAAATCGGGGACTTTTTAATAGCACGGTGGTCATTGACGATAGGGGCCAGAACGCAAAACCACAAATAGGACTGTCCCCCAAGGCCACAGTGTGGGAGGTTTCGCCCAATTCGATTCCCTTAAATTCTACTCTCTCCTCCCCAAAGGACTTGGGCGCAACCTATGATGATGAGACGGGTTCTCTAAGGCCAACCGCACCTCCTGTTGTGAACCCCTTTGTCTTCGGTTCCTTAAATGGGAACAAAAGAGATCAGCCTCCAGCAAAAAAATCGGACAACGGTTGGAAACCCTTCGGGATTTCCTTACTGAACACCGATTTCCACACAAACTATTCAAGTACGAACCAGCAAAACAGGGTGACTATTCGAGAGTGTCTTCTGGACCCCTCTACGCCACGGTCTAGATCCCAACAAATGACCACCCCAGGGTCGTACACATTTATCCCTGAGCGTAGGGGGTCATCACCAAATAAATGGGGATGGTCTCTTGCCTCAGTCATCAAAACTTTACCTCAGGGACCCCCACAAAGATTCCATAAAGGAGTATTCCCCCAGCAAGCGCCGTTTCCAAGTAAACGGCAAAGAAGACAACCCTCTCCCATAGACGAGGATCTCTTGTCCGTCTTGGAATCAACTCAAGGAGATGCTCCTTCTAAAAAGGATCCCCAAATCGATCCTGGAATGATCACAGCTTTTGCTCTTGTAATGGCCCCCTTTATGAAACTTATTGAGTCGCAAAATGATCAGCTTCGGGACCATACGACAACAATCGCAATGATGTTTTCTAAAATGATCTTTATAGAAGGCTTTGTTTCGGCAATTCAGTCGAAACTCGAAAAAAATGACGAACATACGACAAACATTTTGAAAAGTATCATCGAGCCAATCATAAAAGAAAAGGAAATAAGAAGATCGGAAAGGACACGTCTCAGGTTAGGGAGTGCAGGTGGCCCGGAGAGTGGTCCGACTTCCCTGGAACAGACTCATAAGCAGCAGGTGGTTCTGTCTACAAAGAGTACTTTTGAGGAACTTTCCACTACTAAATACAAGGACAGTTCTACCAACACTGACCCTGCTGTGCGGGCAATTAGCCCAGTAATGAAGGAGGGTAGGCTAGCACCGAAGGAAGGATGTTCAGCATCTTCCATTGCAACTAATACTCTGCCCCTGGTTACACGGGATCAGCTCGAGGCTCCAGTGCCAACTAGCAACATCAAATTATTTGACTTATTTAAGAAACCAAAATCAGGTTTATCCCCAATGAAGGAAGGTCTACTTAAAGTAAACAAGAAAGGCGACAAAAACTATGGGAAAATAGTCATACCAACGGACAAACCTATAGGACAGAGACCTTTGCCTACAAGAAAATCCACATTGAGATCTAAAATTGCAACTGGTCTATCCCTTCCAAGGAACTTGGCACTTCCCTGCAAACTGCCAACTCATGAGAGACAAGTAATAAAAAAAACAGAAATTGCTCCTGCTGCCCGCCTAAAAGTAACTCCTGATGAGTCCCCTCGCCCACTGGACATCACGTCGACAAATGACAACATGGACATCTCTCTCATGGACTTATCTGTTTATTCAGCCATAAACACCACATGGGAGGGGGAGTCAGGATCGAATACCTCCGGAACAGAAAGTGGTATCGAGGAAGAAGATCCAGAAATATACAGCAAGATAAAAGAAGTCGACCTTAAAGGGAAGACGAAGGCTCAGACAATTAAAGACAGGGCAGTGCGGCTAGTGTCCTTCAAAAAGCCCTCAATGCCCACGTTATCGATTCCGAACTCGGTCTTCGATAAAAAACTCAAGTGGAAAACTAGAGTGCACTCCGGTAGAGAAATATCGGCCAGCCCCACAGAAAAAGAGAGGGCAGACATACATCCATCTAACGCCTTGGTTTACACAACACTGGAAGACAGACAGAACTTTCTTGTCCAGAGATCCCTGGAAACTACCAGTAATAAAGGAGTCACCCCTGACGCGTCAAAGGAAACAAAAAGAACAGTGTCATGGGCAGAAACGATTGAGAGAAAACCGAGATGTGGGCCCAACAATCACAATGCCCACAATGGACCGGGGGCAAAAAATGCCAAGGAACACTACAGAATACTATTGGAAAGAACTCTAGGCTACGAAGACAACTTAATTATGAATCGGGCTAACGTTATGAGGCTCTTACAATACCTGGATCTTCTGGAGAAATTAAAATCGAGGGATTTAGACTGGATCGAATTTCATAATGAACAGTGACACGAAGTGTGATTCTTCACACAAGTGATCAAAACACTAAAAATGTACTCTTAGAGTTGGGCCCAAAACTTAACTTATGTGGATTCGTGCTTAGGGAGTTGGAGGAGGAAAACAGATCCGACCGTGTAGCTACTCGGAAACATCTACTACACAACCACCGAAGTACCACTACCAAACCCTCTAAGGATCATCCGATGAAAGCAGGAAATAGTGGTAGAGGGACCCGAGAGGTTGATAGTGGAGGAGACCAGATGAATATTCAATCAGAAAAAGCAGGACTAAACTTGGTGAATAGTCAAGACGACTGTAGTTGGCTGGCTGGGGTCCTATCTGCTAAGTCATAACGCCAACACCCATCTACGAGTTCCCACTCCAACTCTAAACCAAAAGGGATAAAGATCATGAGTTGGAACACAAGGGGTTATGTGCATTTACTTGGCAATTCAGCAACACACCTGTCCTCTTACAACCTATTTTGCTTGCAAGAAACCTGGTTGTGTGATCTACCTCTTCTGGACAGGTTTGAGCTATATCTAAACCCCGCAACAAAGGGCTCAAAAGGCAGACTGAGCTCGGGTTTACTGTTGGGGTAAAGCGCACCAGTGGCATAAAAGTGCTCTCTTCTCTAAACAGAAACCCTTGGATCCAATTTACTAGGATTTCATCCACATCAGAACCAGCTTCACTTACTTCAGACTGGCAGTTGCTTATATGCAACGTATACTGGGGCCCGACAGCCCGAGATGAGGACAAACTTATGGAAGTCCTACTGGAAGCCATAGACGACGCCAGGATTGAATGCCCACTACTTGAAATTCTGCTATGTGGTGACTTGAACATGGAATGTTACGACAAGAAGCAGAGGAAAATAGAGTTCCTGCCTTTGAACGCCTCAAAAAAAATAACGAGAGGCGTTTTCATGGGGAAGGAACTACTAGCCAGAAATATATACTTGGTAAACGGTAACTTGGCGGGCGACAAACCAGCCGCCCGCACATGGAAACGGGGTGCCCAAACAAGTACACTGGACTATATGTTTGCATCAGAAAATCTCTTTGGCAAATTAATATCGTTGGAAGTGATCCCCACGATCCAGAGTGATCACAACATACTGGAACTCAAATCTGAGGCCTGGAACAAGCTCTCGTCTGTACCAGGCAAACATCTACCAAACCAGTTTCTTGAGTCAACTCCTGGTGGCAATAGACTACGCATGGGAAGAAAAGAGATGGCCCTGCTGCTGGATTCCTTAATCAAGGACCAAGGTCCAAACCTGATAGAATATGCTGAAACACTGAAGATCTTTCGCCCAAAAGTAGTCGCCAAGGAAATTCACTAATGCAAGCGGCACCACTATGATCACCAAGTAGTGACAAAAAAAAAACTGGTTAAAAAAGCCAGGAGATTATATGTTCAAACTAGAGCACCAGCTGACTTAGTCCTGTATACTAAAGCTAGAAACACCTACAGGAACTGGCTTAAGCAACACAAACATCAAATAATGCAACAAGACAGTGAGAAGATGCTTCACCTACTATCTACTAAAGACATCACTGGTATTTGGAAGTTGATCAATGAAATAAACATCCCTTCCGACTCAAAAATGGTAAATCCAATAGCCTCAGAAGTTTGGGAAACTCACTTTCGGAACCTTTACTCTATGGGGAAAATCTGTGGTCCTGCCCCATTCTTACCATCGAATGAGCCCTGGGACTTAAAATTTGGAAAACAAGATATTCTAGACCTTATTAAACAGTCCAATTCTTCAAGGGCTGCAGGACCTGATGGTCTCACCAACGACATCCTCAAAAGGGACCTGGAAGAATGGGCTTCGTTCATGCTGGATTTGTATAACAACATAACAAGACTAAAAAAGTTACCTAAATCTTGGACGACGTCCATAATTGTGCCGATCTTTAAGAAGGGAGATAGGTCTGTGCCCACTAACTACAGACCGATTGCCCTTTTGGATGTCGTCGGCAAAATATTTGCAGCACTAATCTTGAAACATCTAAATGATTGGAGTCGGCTGGCAGACCATCTGGACCCTTGGCAATCAGGCTTTCGAAAGGGCATTGGAACATCCTTAAATGTGCTACTCATCAACATAATCAAATGCATGGTTAAGGCCAAGAAATATAAGAACATCTATATTGCGTCAATAGACTTGGAACAGGTATTCGATTCTGTTGATCGCGGAATGCTATGGCACAAATTAAGGAAATGCGATGTCCGACCAACCTGAGAGAACCTCTCGAAGCACTACACACGGGTACAACCCTCAGAGTAAGGTTGGACAGACAGGGCAACCTCTCAAACAATGTGGTGGCCATGCACGGTCTGAAACAGGGCTGTCAGTTGGCTCCCGCTGTTTTTTGCCTTTTTATATCCGACATGCAGGAAGCTTTCGAAGCAGTGAGGTGTTTCCCCCCAAAAATCGAGGAGACCGTCGTGGGAAGGCTGTTATTTGCGGACGATCTTCTGTTGCTAGACCAAACGGCCATCGGACTTCAGCGGCAACTAAAGGCACTCGAGTCATACACACAAGGAAACGGCCTCCGTATAAATCCAAAAAAATCAAAGATCTTGTGGCTAGGACCTATCATCGGCATGAAAAATCTAAGGTGGTACCTTTCCGGGGAAGAAGTACCAGTGGTTTTGTCCATGATATACCTTGGAGTAACTTTAAACAACAGCATCCAAGATGGTCCAGGTATCTGCAGGCTTAGAAGTAAAGTTACGAACTTAGCTTCGCAAGCCTTGTTAATCAAGCGACGATACTGTTCTTTTTCCCTTCGTCCTCTGATAGATTTCTACAAACTGAAAGTTGTGCCAATTCTCACTTACGCAGCAGAGGAGAATTTCCTCATCAATTCAGATGTTTGGAAACTGTTGGAGGGCCTATTCTGGAAAAGAGTATTGGGCTTACCAACATCAACTCCAATGGAAAGTGTGCGTAAGGAACTAGGCCTATCGTCCCTTTACATATCTACGGTCTGGAAATCCCTGACACTCCTCTGCAAATGTCTGCACCCCCAGGAAAGAAGTGGATTTGTGGCAATTAACGAAGCAATCAAAAGACAAATGATTCCGGTCCTAACCAAGTGGCAATTAATTTGTTTAGAAATCCTGAATACCATAGCACTAAAACCAGACAATCTCATGTTAAATCCGCTCATGGTAAAGAGAAAACTCTTGGACTGGGACTGGATAGCCATCCTGGACAGGCTCAGTGCTTTGCCATCAATCACCCAAGGCATGGACGAGCACTATTGCAGAGGCACCGTCCACCCTTACTTGGATAAATTTCCCTCAAATACGGAAAGACAGCGGTTCTTAAAATTCAGACTAAACCTCTTCCACACAAGAGAAGTCTTAGGGAGAAGAACTAAAAAAGAGGAAAAACCCAGTCTGCTGTGTCGAGGCTGTGGGCAAGAGGCTGAAACCTTACAGCATCTAGTGATGAATTGTGTTACCTTAACTAAGTTCAGAGAGAAATGGTTGGGGACGCACCTTTCAAATTTAAGCACTTTAACCTTGCAGGACAGGTGGCTAATTCTGAGAAGGGGGGAAAAAGTATCTACGACCCTGGCTCTGTTGAACCTTATGAGAGAAACCTTTACAATTTTGGACATTTAGTTATTTTTCTCGAGTTATACTGTTTCCCCCCTATATATATATATATATATATATATATATATATATAATTGATGTAACTGTGTTTTTTTTTTTTCTTCTTCTTCCTTTTCTTCAATTCTTTCCTTTTCTTTTTATCTCCACAATGCATTTACAGTTTCCTTTGGTAAATAATTGATGCAATAAAATAAAAAATAAATGCCTATCTAATCCTAAATCTACAGATGGGAGCAAACTATGAACATCAAATAATAATAATGCAGTCCTAGTGCAGTCTCGTCAAAATAAAAAAGAAAACTATTATCATTTCTTACCACTAAATACAAATACTGTAGGGTAGTGTTCATAAAAAAGAAAAAAATGTTCACAAAATGATATCTCAGGATGTTCAGGCCATTGGCCTCCCTTCCCCATGTTTCAGCACGGGACAAGGCAGTTTACTCCAGTGTAGCACACTCTCTGGCTTCTTCTGCACAAGGTCACAGTCCATTACCAGCATCGGGGCCTTCCGTGCCCAAGTCTCTTAAGTTATCAAAGTCTCTTGATGCAGAGGGCCTGATGTACCAAAACTAATGAAATGTTCCTTTCCTCTTACAAGGAATCAAGTTAGGTGATTCACTCTTCACCCTAGAACCCCCTCTTCCGGGCTAAGATCCCATTTATACCACAATCGTTACTTTGGATCCCCTTCTTTGGGGCTCAGATCCCTTTCTCCAATGTTCAGAGAATATCCTTTCTCAGGTGACTCTTGGTACACCCCGGATCCCTCTCACCCGGGCTCAGATCCTTCCTCTTACACAACCAGTCTCCCTCAACCGCGCTCGGACCAATTGCAGTTCTGATTAACTATCGAAGACTTTCGAATGTGCACAGGATTTAGCTTGACCCATTGCAGAACCACTTTGATTTTACAATTCACATTTTCCACCTCTCAGTTGCATACCTAACAGAGACCTTCGAATGAGCACCCATATGGTGTCGGACCACTCTGTATATGTTATCTATCTGGGCTTCAAAAATTCAGTCACTCCTTGGATGTTCAATTATATTTGCGTCGCTCATCACATATGCTTCACACACTGTTTCTTCAGATTGCTTCATACAAAATTCCTGCTTGCAACCTTGGTTCTAACACAGATCGGTCTGCTATCAGTCTCCCTGACTCACCGGCTGTGCTGACTTTACAGGCGTTGCTTTGTTGTAGGTGCCAAGGACAGTACCACTGTGGCAATCGCTCCTCCCTGCCTTGGCTATCGACATGGGAGAGCCCCGGATACCTCTGACATACAATGCACCGTTCTTCATTTTTAATTCCAGTCTTATGTTTCTTATTCTTGATGGCTCTTGAAAGTAGTGGTTTTCCTCCGAAAAGGTCAAGGGCACTTCCCTCCTTGCAACCCTCTCTGGTCTTGCCGCCTTTCTCCTCGTATTAAACTGCGATCTCGGAACTGCTGCTTCCTCATGTGTTTTGTCTTGCTCAAAGTGTGCTTTCATGCTAGGACTTTTATCCGTGTGGGGAAGTGTAATGGAAGACGTGTGTGTAATTATCAGTAATTGCCTGACTATACTGACCCTTGTGTTGGGACATGTCAGGTATACGGCTTGGGTGTTAGTCCGTTTTCTCTCACAGTGAGATTTCTCTGAGAAAGTGTTTGTGTTGGGAAAGGGGGACGGGTGTTTTGAGTTCCTAAGTGTCCTACCTGGTAGGATGGGGAAAAGGTGTTACAGGGAAGGGGATACAGCGTCTCACTGTCTGGTGTCCACTCCCACTCCCCGAAGACCCCTCATCCAGGTGATCCTACCACACTAGTCCACCCCCTGGAACTGGATCCAAAAGCAATGGCCGTGTCCTGGCCACCTGGATGACAGATCCCCGGGGACTAGCCGGTGAGACATCTTCTGGTTTCTCACATAAGAAAATGTCCCTCTATGCAGCCTTCCGAGACTTCTCCTCAACCTTCGACTTGGTGATCAGGGAGAGGCTCTGGGTGAAGTTGGCAGCTATGCGAATAGATAAACGACTGTTAGACATCATTAGGGTCCTATATAATAAAACCTGAGTTCAGATCAGGTTTGGTTCTCAGGGCCAACTGCCACAGAAAATTCAAACAAGGAGAGGTGCCAAGCAAGGTTGACTGCTCGCCCCAGTACTCTTCTGCTTATATATAAACACCATGCCTAAATTAGTCAAAGAAGCCACAGGTGACATCCCCAGTAAAGAATGGTGGCCTGTGCCTATGCTTCTATATGCTGACAATTCAGTTCTTCTTGCCAGGACACCAAGTACCTTCAAAGCACAGTTACACGCTGTTTTATCCTATTGCTACCTTAACCACATAATCCTGAACAACTCAAAGTAATGGTTCTCAAGAATCAGAAAAGGGGAAAATCAAAGCCTAGCTTTAAGCTGGATAAGGGAACTGTAACGCTCACCTGATTCCCGCAGAGGCGCCGGTCTTGACTGGGTGAATGCCGTATCTTCAAAGGTGATGTGTAACACACGGTTGGCTCTTTGGGCTGGACCTCTGTGCACTGTATGTCTGACTCGAAGAGTAAGATGTCTGCAGATAGAAAATATGGGATTAATGAACTGGGGTTATTGGGTGCCTCTCTCCTCTTCCCTTTCTCTTCTCCTGTAGAACCCCAAAGGTTAACACCCTCACCTTAGGTAAGTGAACGCCGAGCTCTCCATCTGCCTCGGGGCAGGGTGCCGTAACCAGTTTCTTCACTGGATAAGGGTGCAGGCCTCTTGACCTCAGAGGACTGCTGTCCGTCGTTAACTGCACGAACGGTAAGTTCTGGGCACTTCAAATGTCTTAAAAGTCTTTTGTAATGATATCTCTTGTTTTGCAGGGTTCCGGCGATGGCAGATGGCGGGCTGATGAGAGTTGAGGATCGAACCCGCGTGAGGAATAGAAGCGCCTGGAAGCACGTAAGTAAGCGCTTGTAGCCTGCTTCACGGTGCGCACTAACTGTCCCTTTTATCTTGCAGGTACAAGTTCGGAGCTTTAGAGAAGCTGAAGGGTGCTGGAATACCCACTGGATTCGGCGTGGGAAGGAGTAATGGCACGTGAGTAATAAAGTTGTCCAATGTCTTTAAACGCACCTTCTTTTGTCTTTCAGATGCGGGATGCAGCGCCGAAGGCCTCCGGAGCGTGCGAAGAGCTGGTAAGCTTTTGTCTTTCAGATGCCGGAATGCAGTGCGAAGACCTCCGGAGCATGCGAAGAGTAGGTAAGCCTTTGTCTTTCAGATGCCGGAATGCAGCTCGAGGCGTTGGTGACAGCCGATGGACCAGGTAAGAGATGCGCTGCCACTGAAGACCGTAGTGCTAACCTGTTCTTTCTTTGTCTTTACAGGTGCTGCTGAAGACAGGATTCCAGGATGGTAAGCCTTTGTTCCCTTAGGCCCAGGATCAGAAGCAGAAGACACGATGAGCGTTCTGCTGCAGAGAATGCAGAATAACGCAAAGCAAGATTCATCCATCGGGTGTGGTTTAAATAGCCTCCTGTAGTGCTTAGGTGTCTCCTTCCACAGCCACGCCTAGGTAAGAAAAGAGTTCCTGCTTTCCAGAAGAGTTCCAGTGTTCTGAACCTAGGGAGTGGCTCCTGCCCCACCCAACAGGAAAAGTAGTCCCAAACAGAAGAGGATCAGGGGTTCAACTGGCAGGTAAGTAAGCAGCATGGTCTGCTGCAGGTAAGTCCACCCAAGCATTATGAGCCCGGCGCTTCCAGCGCTGGGACTGGGCATCTTTATGAGCCTGGTGCCACTGGCGCCAGGACAGGGTCCAAAAGGTCCCAATTGGGACTGGCTGGCACTCGGAACCGGGGTTATGGGTCTGCTTCCAAGGGAGTTGGGCAAGTCCTGATCTTTTGGAAGCAGAGATCATGACAGCACCCCCCCTCAAGGCCCCTCCCAAACCGGGCTTCTCCGGGGATTTGGGCTTGTTAGGAAATGTTCGATGAAATCTTTTGATTAGACGAGGCGCGTGGACATATTCTGCAGGTTCCCAGGATCTTTCTTGGGGACCGTAGCCTTTCCAGTCAATCAGGTAAAATAGTTTAGATTTGGAGATCTTGGAATCCAGGATGCTTTTGACTTCAAACTCGAGTTCTCCATCAACTAGAATAGGTTTTGGAGATGTAGTTAGTCGGGTTTGAGGTTGCACGGGTTTTAATAGAGAGACGTGGAAGACCGGATGTATCTTCATGTGAGGGGGCAAGTCCAACTTGACCGCTACTGGATTTACTATGGTAGTGATGGAATAGGGACCAAGGTATCTTGGGTTGAATGTGCGTGGTCCTTTTAGAGGTAGATATTTGGTGGATAACCAGACTTGATCTCCTACTTGATATTGGGGGGCTTCCTTCCGATGTTGGTCTGCTCCTTTCTTGTATTGTTCTTTAGCCCTTTGAAGGTGAGAAACGGCTTCCTTAAAGGCTTGGGTGATTGTAGAATGCAGGTGGTCTACTGCTGGTGTTCCAAGATCTTGGAGTGGATCCAACTCCGAGGTTCGAGGGTGACTACCGTATAAAAGAAAAAACGGGGTCTTCCCAGTTCCCGAGTGGACAGAGTTATTGTAGGCATATTCGGCTATCCAAAGGATATCTTTCCAAGTTTTTTCAGTTTGTTGTAGCATGCAGCGCAAATACTGTTCCAGAGCTTGATTGGTCCTCTCAGTTTGTCCGTCGGTTTGAGGGTGGTGGCTGGTCGAAAGTCTCACATCAATTTGAGCCGACCGACAGCAACTTCGCCAAAAATGAGAAATAAATTGACTACCTCGATCCGAAATTAGAACTGAAGGAAAACTGTGCAGTCGGACGATGTTTTCGAGAAATTCTCGGGCCAGAGTTGCTGCTGTTGGTAAGCCTTTGAGTGGAATGAAATGCGCCATCTTGGAGAATAGGTCCACGATTACTAGGATCGTATTGTATCCGGAGCATGGAGGTAGATCGGTGATGAAGTCCATAGAAAGCGTATGCCAAGGGCGAGGTGGGATGTCAATAGGGCGTAAGAGGCCGGCTGGTTTTTCCTTTTGACTCTTGTTTTGGGCGCATACTCCACAGGACATTATAAAGTCTCTGATATCTTTTTTCCAAGACGGCCACCAGAAGTAGCGCTTGATCTTTTCCGAGGTCTTGGTCATACCGGGATGTCCTTCCATTAAAGAATCGTGATAACAAGAGATTACATTTTTCTGTAAATCTGTGCTGGGCAGGTATAACCGTTCTTGGAAATATAATAGGTTGTCCTTCACCGTAAAGTCCTTTCCCTGCAGATGCCAATTCTGTATGTCTGCTGGAGTTACCAGTAGCCTGGCTTTATCCTTAACTTCCTCTATGGATTGTGTGGCGATTACACCTAGAATTCTTTGTTCGGGAATGATAGGTACAGGTTTAGGATTGATCAAATGTTCTTCCACTCCCATCCGAGAAAGGGCATCAGCTTTACCATTTTTTGTACCAGGTCGATAGGTAATTATGAAGTCAAACTCGGCAAAGAATAGTGCCCAACGGAGTTGCCTAGAGGATTGAGCTTTTGCGGTTTTCAAATATTGCAGGTTTCGGTGATCTGTAATCACAGTAACGGTGTGTCGGGCCCCCAGAAGATAATGCCGCCAAGCCTTAAAGGTGGACTTGATAGCTAGAAGTTCCTTATCAGTAATAGTGTAATTGATTTCAGGAGGCGAGAATTTGCGGGACCAAAATGCCACGGGATGCAACTGATTGGTTACTGGGTCCTTTTGTGATAGAACTGCCCCCATGGCAAGGCTCGAAGCATCAGTTTCAACGATGTAGGGGAGTTCTGGGCGAGGATGTTTTAAGATTGGTGCAGAGATAAATCTAGTCTTCAAATTCTGGAAAGCTTGTTCCGCCTCGGTAGACCATTCAAAACGTTTGTTTTTCTTTAACAAGGTGGTGATGGGCTGGACTATTCGAGAGAATTCGGGGATAAACCTGCGGTAAAAGTTAGCGAAGCCTAACATGCTTTGAACACCTTTTACGGAGGATGGCGATGGCCATTTGAGAATTGCATCGACCTTCTTTGAATCCATACGCACTCCGCTAGGTGATAATATAAATCCCAAGAATTCAACTTCAGTCACGTTGAAAACACATTTTTCCAACTTAGCGAAACGTTTGTGTTGACGCAATCTCTCGAGGACCATTTTCACGTGTTTCCGATGTTCAGTTTCCGATGAAGAATAAACGAGGATGTCGTCAATGTAAACAACAACACACACATCTATGAGCTCTCTGAGGACATCGTTCATAAAATATTGAAAGGCGGCTGGGGCATTGCAAAGTCCGAAGGGCATGACCTGATATTCAAATAGCCCATACTTGGTGCGGAAGGCCGTCTTCCATTCATCACCCTCTTTTACTCGTACCAAGTGGTAGGCTCCTCTAAGATCCAGCTTTGTATATATGCATGCTTTTCTGACTTGGTCCAGGAGTTCAGGGATCAAAGGTAATGGATATCTATTCTTAACGGTGATCTGGTTCAGGGCGCGATAATCTATACAAGTTCTAAGGTCCCCTTCTTTTTTTGGAACGAAGAACAAAGCTGAGGAAGCAGGGGACTTGGAAGGACGAGTAAACCCATTCGCTAGGTATTGATCCAGGTATTGTCGGAGGTGAAGATTCTCAGGCTCGGTGAGGGCATAAATTCTACTACAAGGAGGAGTAGATCCAGGTATCAGGTCTATCTGGCAGTCATAAGACCTATGAGGAGGTAGAGAGTTAGCCTGATCCTTCCGGAAAACATCTTGGAATTCTAGGTATTCAGGAGGTAACTGAGGAGCCTCCGAGGAAATTGCTGCCAGTGCAACACCAGGTCGAGGGTGACAAGTAGAGACACATTCTGGAAACTGAACCGTTCTTGCTCGCCAATCGATCTGAGGATTGTGCTTCTCTAACCAAGGAATTCCTAGAATAATCTGGAACTGAGGGGCCTTGATCACATCGAACACGATCTTCTCATGGTGTCCATCTTGACTTACTAGCGTCACTTCTTGGGTGGTATGCGTTACTGGTCCGGAGGCTATCTCCGTACCATCCACCGTAGTAATGACGTCCTTTACAGCCTTTGGACAAAGAGTCAGATTCATCCTCAAAACCATTTCATGATCCACATAATTGCCGATGGCACCGCTGTCGACGTAAGCTTCAATCGCATGTAATCGATCCGGATGTTCAGGGCTAATGAGGACCATAGGTATCACGAAATGCGAGGTCACGGAACTGGTTTTAACGCTCGGCAAGAGGACCTCTATTCTTGTCGGGCGAGGTCATTTCCCTGCTCAGAGTTTGTGACCCTGGTAACTGCAGCTCCTACTGCCTTCTTGGCTGGTTTCACCGGACAGTCTCGAAGAAAGTGCCCCGAGTTTCCGCAATAGAGGCATAATTGCAGCTGTTTTCTCCTTTCCCGCTCCTTTTGTGTTAGTGGTCCTTTCAGGCCCCCTATTTGCATGGGTTCCCCGGAGTCTACTCCTTTGGTAGGAGTTGGTGGTTTGGAAAATACTCGAGCATCAAACTTGGAACGATCGGCCTTCCTGTTCTGCAGTCTGTGGTCAATTTGAACGACTAAGTCAATATAGTCCGAACAGTCTTGCGGGGGATTCACTACTTGGGCTAACACATCTTTGAGCTCTCCACGTAGACCTCTATAAAACAGCGTAATCCTTTTGTCCTCAGGCCATCGAGTTTCCACTATCAGTCTGTTGAAAGACGCAATATAAGCCAAAAGGTCTTGATTACCCTGTCGCAATGAAAGGAGCTCATTGTCCAAGGCCTGCCCCTGTGAATGTCTTGCAAACAGTTTTTCCATACTGAGCTGAAAAGCTTGAAAATCATGGAGAACCGGATCATCTTGATTAACTAGAGGGATCGACCAGTCTGCCGCATTGCCACTAAGGTACGAAAGCACGAAAGCTACCTTAGCTTGATCAGTTGGAAAGGCTGCTGGCCGGCATAAGAAGTGCAACCGGCACTGATTAATAAATACTGCAAACCTCTTTGGGTCACCAGAAAATCGTTCGGGCGGAGCCAGAGGCACATTCCCAGGTAGGTTGATCTGCACTGGGTTCATAGAGGATGTTGAAGGAAGATTTGCCCCTGATGCAGGTAACGGAGTTTGTCCGGCTTGTGACTGTAGCAATTGTCTAGCGAGATCGTCTGTTCGCTCCTTGGAAATAATCAGTTCCCTTCTTAGAGCATTCGTTTCCTGACGGGCTGCATGCACTTCTGCTCTTAGTTCCCCAAGTAACTGGGCTAGCTGGTCGGTATCCCAGGTTTCCATAGCGCCTGGGTGGGAGTTTTGCGATTGGCTTTGCGTTCTGTAACGCTCATCTGATTCCCGCAGAGGCGCCGGTCTTGACTGGGTGAATGCCGTATCTTCAAAGGTGATGTGTAACACACGGTTGGCTCTTTGGGCTGGACCTCTGTGCACTGTATGTCTGACTCGAAGAGTAAGATGTCTGCAGATAGAAAATATGGGATTAATGAACTGGGGTTATTGGGTGCCTCTCTCCTCTTCCCTTTCTCTTCTGTAGAACCCCAAAGGTTAACACCCTCACCTTAGGTAAGTGAACGGCGAGCTCTCCATCTGCCTCGGGGCAGGGTGCCGTAACCAGTTTCTTCACTGGATAAGGGTGCAGGCCTCTTGACCTCAGAGGACTGCTGTCCGTCGTTAACTGCACGAACGGTAAGTTATGGGCACTTCAAATGTCTTAAAAGTCTTTTGTAATGATATCTCTTGTTTTGCAGGGTTCCGGCGATGGCGGATGGCGGGCTGATGAGAGTTGAGGATCGAACCCGCGTGAGGAATAGAAGCGCCTGGAAGCACGTAAGTAAGCGCTTGTAGCCTGCTTCACGATGCGCACTAACTGTCCCTTTTATCTTGCAGGTACAAGTTCGGAGCTTTAGAGAAGCTGAAGGGTGCTGGAATACCCACTGGATTCGGCGTGGGAAGGAGTAATGGCACGTGAGTAATAAAGTTGCCCAATGTCTTTAAACGCACCTTCTTTTGTCTTTCAGATGCGGGATGCAGCGCCGAAGGCCTCCGGAGCGTGCGAAGAGCTGGTAAGCTTTTGTCTTTCAGATGCTGGAATGCAGTGCGAAGACCTCCGGAGCATGCGAAGAGTAGGTAAGCCTTTGTCTTTCAGATGCCGGAATGCAGCGCGAGGCGTTGGTGACATCCGATGGACCAGGTAAGAGATGCGCTGCAACTGAAGACCGTAGTGCTAACCTGTTCTTTCTTTGTCTTTACAGGTGCTGCTGAAGACTGGATTCCAGGATGGTAAGCCTTTGTTCCCTTAGGCCCAGGATCAGAAGCAGAAGACACGATGAGCGTTCTGCTGCAGAGAATGCAGAATAACGCAAAGCAAGATTCATCCATCGGGTGTGGTTTAAATAGCCTCCTGTAGTGCTTAGGTGTCTCCTTCCACAGCCACGCCTAGGTAAGAAAAGAGTTCCTGCTTTCCAGAAGAGTTCCAGTGTTCTGAACCTAGGGAGTGGCTCCTGCCCCACCCAACAGGAAAAGTAGTCCCAAACAGAAGAGGATCAGGGGTTCAACTGGCAGGTAAGTAAGCAGCATGGTCTGCTGCAGGTAAGTCCACCCAAGCATTATGAGCCCGGCGCTTCCAGCGCTGGGACTGGGCATCTTTATGAGCCTGGTGCCACTGGCGCCAGGACAGGGTCCAAAAGGTCCCAATTGGGACTGGCTGGCACTCGGAACCGGGGTTATGGGTCTGCTTCCAAGGGAGTCGGGCAAGTCCTGATCTTTTGGAAGCAGAGATCATGACAGGAACCTATTGAAGTGGTGGATAGCTTCTCATACTTGGCCATAGTATTTACTCCACATCTTTCCTGGAAGGCCCCAATTGAGTCCGTTTTTTTTAAGGAAAACATCTATAATATGGTGAGCTATTATAAACCTTGTGCATAAACACAGGGATAATTGTGCTGCTGAAATTGAGACTGTCTATTGTGGGAAGTTTGGTGGCACCGCTCCTTATGGTGCGGAGCTGTGGGTTCTTGACAAGTCTGTTAGCCAAGTAAGTATCTGTGAACGTCACTTCTGGAAGCAACTTCTGTATTTACCAAAAGGTTTCCCTTCAGCCATTTTGTATGCATACGTTGGTTTAAAAAAACAGGAGAGAAGGGTAATGGACTGCGCAGCCTGATATGCACTCTCATGGAATGGAGTTGGTAGACATGGCGTGGCATGAACACTTTTCCCAGTCTCTCATTTCCCTGTATAAGAAAAAACTCTTGGAAGGCCTCACTAAGTTGGGTCTTGGCTATATTTGGGATCCTCATCATCACCTAATAGATCATCGCTGGTTCTTATTGCAAAAACTCAAAGAAGCCCAAGAGGTAAGATGAAAGAGGGCGAGAGATGTGGAGTTGGAACATTTGGTTCACATACGCTGGGCTGACATATTTGTAGCAGTGGGAGGCCATTATTATATTTGGCAACGCTTGTCGAGCCTCAGATTTGATGCCTCTTCGCCCTCACTAAAGCTGACGTTCTACCTTCAGCCACTATCATCAACAAGTAGAATGGTCATTCGAGCCGTAAATGCAAAATGTGCGAGGAAGTGATGGGAGACCTGCCCCATTTTCTTCTTGTATGTCTTGCTTATGATCTTCTTAGGTCACAGCGTGTTCTCCCCTGCTGAAGAAGAGAAGGATTCTTGGACAATCCAAATGCTGCTCTGTTATTTCTTCTGGGGGACTCTGATACAGCTCTTACTAAATAAGATGCAAGTTTAATTTATGGTGCTTGCCGTCGCAAAGCAAAGACGATTATTAGCTTTTGAGTTGTAGTCACTGTGGGGATGTGAGTGAGGATGGCAAACTCAACATCATTCTGGCCCCTCCTAGATCTCCCCATTGGCCAAGAGTGATCCCTGGTCTTAGTTCCAGTTTTCAGAATGTGTAATCTCTAATGATGCCATTTTATATTCCATTAATGATTTTGATCAGTTGGAAGGCACCCATCATGTTCTTATTTAATATCGTTTATGATTGTTGTGTTTTGAATCTGTATTATTTTTTATTATCAATTGTGTTTATCTTTTGTATTTTTTATGGTGTCACGAAAGATTCAATGAGCTGAAAGTGCTGATCAAACATGCTCCCCACAGCGGAAGGGGAGCAGGAGTGGGAGCCAACGGTGAAGAGGCCCATCTGAAAAAACCCAAATTGGCGCGTTGATTGTGTCAGTAACTGCGGATGCCGCTCTTAGTTGGTGGGCTGTTACCGAAGACCAGAAGGCAGACACATTGAAAAAGAAAGTGGCTACAAGACTGAGGCAAACTGTGAGCCCAACTTGGAGCAGGGCTCACACAAAGTAAATTCCAAGGCACGTGGTCTTGTTGTGAGTATAGTAATGTACGCATCCGATTAATACAGAAGCATGTTTTGATGTAAAGACAATGATTAAAGATACGACAGTAAAGATGGCCGATGAATGTATTCATTAACCCCAGATCTTTATTGGTCTAAGTGCAAAATACAAATTGACTCTAGTTGTAGTAAGTGTTGACATGTGTTATTTCTCCAAAAAGTGTTTAATTAATGGTGCCCTCAAGTTTGTTTTGCTTTCCTATTTTAGAGTGCTTTTCACCAATCTGTTTCTTTATCTATCTATTTATTTAAATTGGGAAGGCATTTGATAACATCACCAAAGCCAGCTCTGTACAATCTTTCAGGGGATGTGAAAGTTCCCTGTGCTGTATAATGAAGAATGATTGAAACAATATGATAAAGTAAGCACAAACTGAACTCCCCTGTGCACTGACATTGACCTAATACCAATTAGAAGTAAAGCAAGCATTCGCAACGCCAACTGGTTTGGCTTTTGTGTGGTCATGGAGAAGGAATTTGCCAGGCACTGCTGTAGTGGTATTAAGCGGCCATCGATGGTAGCATTTGCAAAATGGTGCGAGTACCTGGGCACATAATAGCAGTGCCTTGCGCCACCTCCTCAGGAGCTTTTATGGTGGACCCCTGTTGCCAGAGAGGTGTTTGAACACCACCCCAGAGGATTTGGCTTCAACTTTCATCTCTAGTTCTCTCATCCTATTTTCTAAGTTCTCTTGCTTCAACCTGCGAAGCTTACTTAAGTTGGATACCAGAGAGATTATGTGCCCCCTTATGAACAGCTTTTAGGGATTCCCATAGCACACCTCTTGCAATTTCTGCTTGGTCATTATTTTGAATGAAATCTTTAATGCTTTCCTCAAGTATTGGCCTGCACACTAGGTCACAAAGAATATAAAATTGCCTCTATTGCCAACACAATCTTTGTTTTGAGGTTTTTAGCTGTTTCCAGAGCAATTGGGGCATTGCCTGCTATGTTAATCATTCCTAGCTGTACTTGTTGCAATAATAGGGCATTTATCTTCTAAAGGAGCCACCAGTTAATGCATGGGTATGTTTTATGTACATCTGATTAGTAAGAGTAGTAATTAGATTAGTAAGAGTAGTCCTGTTCCCTCGGATGTAGACTGGTCCAAATACCAAGGAGACCCTGCACTTCCAGCTGATGCTTAATTGTGTCAGAAAGTGAGCCATGGGATGCCTGGGCTATTTATATCCAGATCTGATACCATGTTAAAATCCCCACCTGTTGTCCAGTCTCCTCCTGCAAAGCCTTTGTAAACTGCCAACACCTCAGGGAGAAAGTATTGGGAGCATAAACTGAGACCACTGCAATCTCTACACTACAGATCCACTACCTAACCAGGGCAAATCTGCCCTTTGGGTCTGGCTTTATCCACTCGAAATGGGATTTTGCTGCTAAAAAGAATGTCAATTTCCACATTTTTCACCGGACCAGACACATGGTATTGTATGAGGAAAACTGTACTTCTGAGCCTTACTTCATCTGGTCAGTGCATGCCCCGCCCATTCCGACATGAATCTGACCCCATATAAGTATGCCATTTATAGCAGGCCAAACCTAGCCGGTATGCGGCACCCTGTGCTACCTTGCCCACTTACCTGATGCAGGATCCAGCCCCCGGCTGCCTGCTTCTCTCCTTTGTACGTGCTGTGTGTGGTGCAGCACTGGAAGCCCAGGGCACAGCACGCTTTTGTTTGCAACCTTTTGTGACCCGGGATTCCCGCACAGCAGCAAATAGACTGTGAGTGAAAATACTTGCATTAGATACACCGATAACAGCAAACCAGTAAATCTAACAATCAGTCTGCAGAATCTTCCTAAGAAGGTGAGGTCCTAGTTAATCCAACTCAAAGCCTCTTTCATCTTGCATGGCCTTCATTTGAGCCAGTCACATCTCTGTGGCCGGAGGGGGACGTTGAGCCTTCTCTGAATTCCTAGAACTTCCCAGAATATTAGCTGCCTCTTGAACATCAACTTAAGCTGTGCTGTGCTCCATTTCACGAGAATGACAATCCGAATAGAAAGAATAATTTCAGACCAAACTTTCTGTCTAAAGTCACTGAGGATCACGCTTGCATGTTCCCGCTTTGAAATCGTCTCTTGCTTTGAGAAGGTTCCTTTTCCGTGATTGAGCAGGAATTGAACTTCATCAGAGTATCACATGGTAGAAAATATGTGTCCTCTCTCTTCTGCCCAACCCTGTGTACTTGGTGAAGTTGCCTTTAGTCAGGATCATCTTCCTCAATTATTGCTCACACATTTCTTTAAAATATTGGTGGCTATCTTCCGCTCATCTCCCTCCATTAGACTTCACACACTGGTGGCTTCTCTTTGAGCATGATTTTCTGACAGTTATCACACCTTAATTATAGGAATCGAGAAGGTAGAAGTTGCAGGTAAGAGTCCACATGATATTGTGTCTCTTAAATTTCTGTCAGCAATGCTTGTGTGTATTGAGAGAAACCTGAGGGTTTTCTCCCATGCAAATACCGGGGATCCTTTATTCAGCTGGCCCGGGAAGTGAATCCTGGGGTGGACAAACGAGGCAGGATCACCCTTGGGTGAGGGATTCTAGGGTGATGGGAGTAGAGAACCCGGGGTGAGACATAGTATGTTCCAACATATGAGAACACAAGGGATATATATCCAGAGGTACTTATGGGATAGGCTGGTGTACCCATTTCTGAGCCTAAGAAACCTCTAAAATAGGCTCCTATGGAAGAGAAGAAACACTGACCCAGAAAATGCACAAAACGCTAAAGCCAACTGCGCTATTCTAAACACTCATCATCCCCTCTGTTATTTTCCCCTAATTGTTATCCAGACCAAGAGGCTCATGCACTGATATCCTCTCCTCAGCTGAGTAAGGAAACGAATAAGTCCAAGGTGCAGAAGACATATGATTCTATAAGTTTTTCCACACGAGTAAAGTATCCCCTTTTTTCCAATAACCCCCTACCCGACATTCCCTCCTATTACATGACTGCAGACTGTCCCTTTTTCCCTTTGACAAAACCTCCCGGCTATGTTAAAATACAGCGAAATCCACAGAGCCACTTTTTCATTTCTATCAATGTCCCATTAACAAGGCCAGGAGAAGTCAGGCACTGAATAAAGAGCGAGCACACCTGAGGGCCTCAGGTGTATAAAAGGAGCAATAGTGACATTAAGGAAATCACAACCGGTGCGTTTAAAGTCAGAGGGGAACCAGGGTGATGATAGCGGCAAAGCGTAATGGATAAAATGTTTCAAGCAGTAAGATAAGTACACGGACGAGCATAGGATAAGAAGCGCACTAAAGAGGAAAGCTTTGATTGTCCATTGTGAAAGTTGAAAGATGAGAGAAACAAAGTAGCAAACGTTTGCGTGTACATTAACACGTGAATGTAGACATTGGGCCTCATTACAGGTTTGGCGTTAGCCTTGCCGGTAAAACCAGCAGGCTGCCGCCAAACTTGCGAATGTTTCCGACCCCTGGCAATGGGGAAATACAGGGCCATTACAACCCTGGTGGACACTATATTTCCACATTGCCCGGAAGTTCACAGAGATAGCGAATATGGAAGCAAGTGAAGCGGGCCTATGCTTGAGGGAAAAGGCATGCCGAGACCCTGTGAAAACTTGGTGATGAATTGTAAAAAGTTGCCGGGGGCACGATATTTAGAAAAGCTCAAGTTGAACTGCAAAAATGTGCAGGGGGCACGCTGATGAAAATAAGCCAAGATTTAACTGCAAAAAGGTGCCTGAGGCACGATGAGAAGAGAAAGAGAGGCCTAGGTAATCAGAGTGGTCCCATACAGGGCCAAAAGTACTGCGTGTTCATCGAGAGTCTCTGAAACGTTGAACTGCTGAATAACTGTGTGAGGAGAGCCAAGGTGTCCGAGTAGTCCTGCCTGGGCTGAGGAATACTGGGCTCTGGTACACCAATACATCAACCTGTTGTGAACTGTGAAAGTCTTGTGAACTATTGATAGGTAGCAGACTTCCTGAGGAGAGGTGACACAGAGGAACTGTTACCTAAAGTAACTTAACTTGTGCAATCAGAACTGTTTGAACTTTGTAAAAAGAACTTCATGCAGTGCCTTTGAAAGCCGAGGAATGCATGCTAAATCCTAAGTGGCTCAAGACTTGGTAAAGGGAACTGTGGACCAGCTCCAATACTATCCTGACCTTTACTTTGAAGAACCCTTTTTATTTAGTTCAATCGCTTGCACATTATTGTATTAGAGAGTGTGGGTGGGGGCAAGCATAGGTTTAACACAGACACGTTTGTTTTGACTAACTTGACTGACTTTGGACTTATACTTTTAGTGGAAAGTCGAGACTACTCCTATTATAGACATAGGGCAAGTTAGGCAGTCTCAAAACCCCTTTCTTAACCAAATCCAGGTTTTTATAAACTTCAGTCATTGTGTATGTGTTTCTCTCATGATACCAGGCCTGTCACACAGTATTTACACTCCAACCGAAACTTGCCACCTCTGAGAGAAGAGAGGATGTGGATGAAGAGAGGTGCTGGCGAATTTCTTTTTTCAGATCCCCGTTTTACTGGTAAGCTTGAGTCAAGAAACACCTTTGTGAGTGTCGGTGAGGTGGACTGGGACTCTAGCATGCCAATCTCCTTCGGAAGCTTTCTGCTTTGACCACGTCTATTAAGGGGCAATGCTGTAGGTCCCAGACTAGGGAAATATTTTGCCGTTTTCTGTTTAGAACCATTCTTTGGCCACAGGCAGACCCACCACTGTGCCTCAGATTGCCAAGCTCGAGCCTTTGAGGAACCAAGTATGTGATTGCTATTTGTCACACCTTTTGCAAACTTCCTCTCAATTCATGTCATGGTGATTAATCTCTGTTCAATATTTTCACTGTGAGAGTCATCATGCTGTCACATGCAGGTGAGGACAATCCATGGGAGACCCTGATAGGGCAGGTGCAACTGCACAGAGCTGAGGACTTCCCAGCAGTCAGCAAGTAGAACATTGGTTCCCTTTCTTCAATGTATTTCTTCAATATATTTCCAAGGGCTCTCGGTGAGAACCACAGTAGAAATAGTCTAATTTGTTAATATGCGTGCAGGGGAATCACTGCAGCATCGTAGGTCATCTGGCTACCTTCGCTGTTCATAACCATCAGGTGTAGCTATAGTCACATCCAGGGTCTTACTCACCCGGTGCCAGTCCCTCGCCAGTAATTGCCACACTCCCACCCTCACCAATCTTCATCTGGATGTCTGCAGGGGAAACTTTCTGTCTACCTTCTGCTCCCTCGACTATGGCTCCCGAGGATGGGAGAAGACAGACCGCCCTTAACCTCTTAGCGACGACAGCTGTGTCCCCTGAGTAATGAACGTTGGCTGGTGCATTCTCCTATGCCCCACAATGACCAGCCCCTCGCTATACTTTTTCATGCCCATGTGAGAAAGCAAAAGGGGCCATAAGGCTTAGTCCGATAGTGCTGCCATCACTATTTTCTCATCTCTTTATGCTGGTGTTTTTGTGTCTCATACAGGGCTTTTCAACGGTTCTGGCGTTTGTACAATGGCACCCGTCTTCTCTCAGGGCTTCACCCGCATTACTCCCATCAGGGTTTCACGCGAGGTGGTCTGCTTATGGTGTGGGATATCTGGTTTGCTGGCAATCCGAGAGAGCTTAGTGGCCATCATAACAGTGCTCCAGGCCACCGCCCAATGTGTGTTTTACTGGGTGAGTTAACATACCCACTTACATTTTATTGCATGGGCGTGTGATGCAATAGATGGCAGTTGGCGTGATTATGAATTTTCCATGTGTCGTTTCTTTGGGTGAAAACCAAACCTTTTTTTAGGAAGGGAACTGGAGTTACAACAGCCACATGGGTAAGGCCTATTTTTAGGCAGTAAGTTGAAATCCTAAATCCTAAAAAACAGTATAGATATACCCACATTTCTCAAGGCAACTTTCTGGCTCAGTAAATGAGACCACATCATATCAAATGTATTTCAAAATTGAAGAAATAATAAAATGTTATCAAAGAATGATTCCCGCCATGCTATTGTATACATGCAGAAAAGGTTTTTCATCCAAAGCAATATCTTTGCTAGAGGCACAAAACAATATTATCTACTGAAGTAGTAGTAAATTACTTCCAAATTGCTGTGAGGTGGAAAGAAAGGCCCTGTAAAATGTAACAATAATACTGAGATCATAATTTTTAAAATAGTTGTCAAAGGAATGCCATATTTATCAGGGATGAGTCCAAGTATATAAATTAATATCTAAGATTACTAGACTTTGCACCTATTCATGTAGATCCTACTACACATTTACAAGAGACCATTAGAGAGAATATTGAGTATGCAACAGAAGACAGAAGAGGACAAAAGAGTTTGTAAATAAGAGTGAATTCCTTAAAACAAACAATCTACGCATTGATTTTATTTTGTACCACAATTTCACAGAAGCCAGAAGGTCCCTCTGGGTCTGTAGTATTAGGTATTGGGTCTATCTTAGAGCCTCTATTTAAATGGGCAGATTTCTTCTTAAACGAATATGTACCTATCACAAGATCTTACGTGGAAGATGGCTCTGGCATGATCAGAATGGTCGAAGGAATGCATATCAATGCACAGTACAAACACACTTCTCATCACTTTGTACACCCACAAATTGAGGCACTTAGGATATCAGATGATATCCTCTACAGAAATCCCCCACCGAATGCATCCAAATGATTCATCTTTTGGTGCACTGAGATGGCCCTAAAAGAAATCTTTTTCCAATGATATCACTAAATTGGCAGAACACCCATGGGTGCCTCTGTGGCCCCAAACATAGCATATCTATATGTTGACATTTTGGAAAAAACATGCATGCATGATGCCACTAATCTGTATAGGCATAATTTTGTCACATGAGAAAGATATATTGGCAATGTGCTTGTGATTGGGAAGGCAGTAAGTGAAGAGTTATGGAATTTACCAATTGGGTTAATCAGTTAAACCCTCTCCTAACATTAACGTTGAAAATTAATAAAGAGTTGGTCACTTTTTGGACTTCACAATATGTACTTCTAGACCCCTATTCAATTTTATTATTTGTAACAGGATTAGCCTAAAATATGTATCACCATTGCGCTCCACTGCGCATTGATTTCTGGTCTCCCCAGTCTTGATCTTCCCCTCCTCATTGCCACATTGCTGCTTGCCTTTAAAATGCCTGCATGATCTCCTTCCTCCTTCATTGATACTGTGACCTATTTAGTCCGTCTGATTGGCTGCTTGCGGAGGGGCCTGCTGTGGCTCTTTCTTCTTCACTATTGCCATGGGAATGGAATGAGGTTGCTCTAAATTTCACTATTATTCTTGGATTGGCATTGATCTTCTAGAGAATAATATTCTGCCATTTAGGGAAGCACTCCCTAGTGATTATAATTATGAATATCTTTCTATGTTTGTGGAATGGAATACATATAAGTGAGGAAGTGGGTTACATAGATGCCTGACAGTGATGTTCATGATATATGGGTGATATATACTTTTTAGGGAGTAGGTGACAGTGATACACCACAGTGAAGTTTATAATAAAAAGGAAATCGTATAGATTCAGCAGACTAGATTTATGATATAATGAAGACATTTTGTGGAAAATCTGTATTGCTTTCCAACCTTGGCCCTAATGTACACAGATCAAATATCATATCTCGCTAGTCACATTTGGGGCATTGTAAGTCCCCCCAACTATGTAACGCCTGGTGTGAAAGTTGTCCGTTCACACCTGTTTTGGCCATCTGTATATTATAGGCTATTTTGATTAATTGTGCACAATTTGCTTCATTGTAACATGAATTTATGTATATAGTTTTCAGTCATGCAATATTTTTGTTTTCCTTGTTTTCGGGCCTTAGTGTTGAACCCACCGTTTAAGTTATAAGACTTTTAAAAATAAAAACAAAGAGAGACAATGGTTGGTATGCAATGACTTCACGCATGGGTCTCTCGTGGCTCCGAACTTGCACTTACTAACAATGTGAGAGGAAGATGGTATTCTCCAAACGGCTTCTAAAAAATCACTTCATTATTATCCTAGCATTTTTTTAAAGTCAGTTAGCAGTTTGTCAGTTAGCAGTTTATTATATTTATTCAGTTCATTTCTAAAAAACCTGCACTCATCTATTCTGGCATGGACACAAACAGCATCAGGCCAGATTTTTGTTTACCTAAAAAAAAATGTGTAGTAAAGATTCATTTTTATTAAAAAACATATTTTAATGTATGTTATGTTATAGTTGATTTACATTTTGTGACTAAAATAGTAAAGTGGTTAACTGAAGGGCATTTGTATTTGCCCTTTTCTTATGTCTAGATGTGGGCATATGCTCAAATGCTGTACATATAATAAGAGCATAAATGGAAAAAGTATATTTGAGAAGACTGGGGTACGGAAGTTGGAAGCTCTTCACACTTTATCCTGATTTCTGTCTGTCATCTGTGAATTAACAGTGGACCAAAGGTCTATAGATTCCCCAGTTTTTAGCCTATCGTTATACATTTTGTAGGTTATTGCCCTCCTCCTCCTTTTTGCCTGCATCACTCCACAAGGGCTTCCACAAAAACCAACCAGCAACAAAAATGTTAGGCTTGAATAGAACGGACACGCCTGCGCCAGGACTATGACACAATATACAAGATTACAAGAATAAGTGTGATACTTTAATACTTAATCCTGGTTTGTGCCTTTAGCAAAGATGCTGTTTCGGATGAAAATATGTTTTGTATATAATGGATATGAGTAGTTGGGTTCTGCATATATACGATAACATGGTGGAAGTCACACTTTGATATTTTTGTATTATTTCGTCAATGCTCAAATACAATTTGTATGACACCTTCTCCCTTATCAGGAGTATTACTTAGAGAACCTGAGGCTATCCAAAAACATCAAGGGATGCATTATTTTAGGAGTAGGACATTTGAAACCCTTCATGATCATGCGATCCTTGGCTGCTGTTCTGGGCCAGGCGTGCACAAGTCAATCCCTATGGTGTGGACCTCCTTTGAGGGCAGATAAGGGTTTGGGAATGTTGCTTTCTATACTTGCAGCCACCAACCAATGTTTCAGAATAGTTTGCTTGACAGTAGCCGTGCATGTGTGACCATCTAACAGATTCTTATGGTTGGTGTACCAAGTTTAGTTTGCGTACCATTAAGTTGTTGTTATCAGCATAATTTGCCTTTTATGTGCATGTTTTTAAACTTAATAAATTGACCATTGGTGTGCCTGTCCGTGCTCCTCCTATATAATGTAGTGTAAAGAGTGCCTTTGTCATGTTTAAGCAGAATGTCCAGTAATGCAATATAATCCCTGGTCTGTCAAAGAGAATAGTGAATTCCAGGTTTGTGTTTAGTGTGCTCAACCACCAATTCTGCCAGAATTGGACTCCTGGATTTGATCGCGTCATGGAGCAATGCAAATAACAGGGCGTATTCCCCTCAAGGGGAACATATTAGATCTGGTTGTATCCTCATTCCCGCTCAACAAGTGTCAGGCACAATTTGCACTGGATTGGTAACACCCTGGCGACATTCCATTCCAACTCACTTGCACAATACCAAGCAAAAAAGAGAAGCTGTGGTCTGCATTCAGCACACACTGTTCCTTCTAGGACTTCCCCACAGATACCCTGGAAACCAGTCTACTCTCGCTGACAACTGATGTTTGGCCAATACCTGAGACTGACTTACTCCTTGCCACCTTCAACCAAAGTATATGCACTCTTGCTGACCTGCAGGCACAATTACAATGGTGTAATCTCGGGATGTAGGATGTGTTGTGCCCACAGATGCAGTCCTAGTAGATCCCTCCAGATAGGCCTCCATGTATAGAGTTGCAACGAGGGTAGAGGGTGAACCAGGTGACTAAGGTGGGTAGGGCTGAAGAGTAGTGATTTGTTATCAGGATACCGCTCTCATGCTGTAAAGACAAGGTATACTGTGTCAATAATATGGTGGGATAATACAGGCCCCATCATCCTACCCAGAAAGTGATGCTCTGACCTGTAAAGGGGGTTCAACCAAGGACGAAGAAGGGAATGAAGGATTGAAGTCAAGATTTCAGGGCCAGAGACCAAGTCCATGGTGGAACGAGGACACTGAAAAAGGAAAAACAAATAAATGAAGTTGCCTCGCTGGACGACACAATGGCACACATCTAATGTGACTAAAAGGAATATGAGTCATCACAGGTCAGCAGAAGAAGCCCTCCACAGGTCCAGGGAGAAGAAATCATTAATACAGTACAAGATTGTTCGAAAGGCTGTGTCTCTATACAGTCTGGAGTTGGTAATAGTGAAACCTTTAAGGAGCAGTAGGCACTGAGCAGAATGATGCTAAGGTGACTTGAACAATATCCGGCTGCATAAGCCAATACCAATGGCGGTGAAAGGAACCCATTCAAATTAACCTCCAGTCCTACCAAGCAGCACAGAAACAGCTACCATCAAGGTGATCTATGATGCCCTTAAAGTCCTTGATGATGGCCTTCCTTGCCTCCTTGTTCTCTGTAACCTCTCAGCTGCATTTGACACAGTAGACCATCAGACAGGCCTTCTATGTCTATGCTCCAAGTCTCTGAAAGCTCCTCACCATGAACATCAGACTTGCCCCATCTCTTCTACAGTTCAGGAAAGAGCTCAATACCTTCCTCTTAAAGGAATGTCTCCTCCCCAACACCTAGGTCCAGACACCCTGGACTCCCCACCCTACCTGAGACTCAGTGATCTGATCCCTATTGTCTTCTCACCTGGTGTCTTGCGAGATACCTTGCTGCCAAATGATCACCCTGGCCCACCCTTGTAGCTCCCCACTCCCGTTTTCTCTGCTTCTCTCTCTGTGTTCTTCTGCCTGTGATTGTAAAGCGCGTTGTTGCTTCCCGAAGTTAGGTTTCTGCTCAGTAAATACATGTATAATAATAATAATAATAGAAGTGTATGTTCAGGGAGAATTTTAGTAGCACTCTAGGTTGTCGGGCCAGGTTCTAGAAACAAGTGCAGAGATCACAAATCAAACAACTGGGCATCACTAGCTACACTCTAATAAGACTAGCCAAAGTCACAAACCACAACATTAATGGAGGAAGCGTCAGAACCTCCATTCATGGAATACAAAATCATTCTCTTCCTGAACCATCTGCTACAAAATCAGTGGAAACTATCAATGCCATAAATCATTTCTTTATCAATTGAATCTTGAGAACTAGAGCTTACAACGATAATACCCTCTTTTACTGGCTCCTCTTTCCTCTTTTGGTTTCACTGGGTCTGTTCTTTCTTGGTCGAGGTCGTACCTGTCCCAAAGGACATTTTCGGTTTCTTGGGCAGGTGCATCTTCTGACAAGCTCCTGCTCGTCCACAGTGTCCCACAAGGTTCAGTCCTTGGCCCTTTTCTTTTCTCTTTTTATACCTCCTGTGGGAAACCTGAAGGTGTCTCACCCGCTTGTCCCCGTGGATCTGTCATCCAAGTGGCCAGGACACGGCCATCGCTTTTGGATACAGTTCCTGGGGGTGGACCAGTGCGGGAGGATCACCTGGGTGAGGGGTCTTCGGGGAGTGGAAGTGGGACACTGATTGGCGACATGCAGTATCCCCTTCCCTGTAACACCTTTAACCCAAATCTACCCAGTAGGATACTTAGGAAAGTAAACCTCCCCCCCTTTCCCAACACAAACATTTCCTCACAGACAGCTCACTACAAGAGAAAATGGACTAACACCTGAGCTGTATACCTGACATGTCCCAATACAATGGTCAGGAAGGGTCAGGCAATTACTGCTGACCATTACACACACCTGTCTTCCATTACACTTCCCCACATGGATAAAAGGTGGAGTATGAAAGCAAGGCAAAGCACACGAGGAAGCAGCAGTTCCAAGATGGCAGTTTAATACAAGGCGAAAGACGGCAAAACCGAAGAGGATTGCAAGGAGGGAAGTGCCCTTGACCGTTTCAATGAAAGTAAGACCAGGAATTAAAGCTGAAGAATCCTGCATTGTATGTCAGGGGTGCCTGGGGCACTCCCGCATTGATAGTCAAGGCGGGGAGAATCATTTTCCTTTGTGGTACTGTCCATGGCTCTTACAACAAAGCAGCACCAGTGAAGTCAGCACAGCCAGTGATTTGAGTGAGACTGATACCAGACCGGTCTGTGTCGTAGCCAAGGTTGCAAACAGCAACATTGTATAATGAAAACTGAAGAGAACAGTGTATGAAGCATATGTGGCGAGCAATGCAAACACAAATAAACAGCAGATGAGTGATTGAAATTTAAAGCCAAGATACGATACCGTAGACAGAGTGGTCCAGCACCACGTGGATGCTCATTCGAAAGTCTGTTAGGTATCCAGCTGAAAGGTGGCAAATGTGAAGAGTGACCAAGAATTGTGAAATCAAAGTGGTCCTGCAAAGGGTCAAGCAAAATCCTGTATACATTCGAAAGTCTTTTATAGTTGATGAAAAAGAGATAGGAAGTTGATCCGAGCCCGCCGGAGTGTGATCAGTTAAAAACTTTTGGTTAAAGCAAGTTTGTGTAAAGTTATATTGGAAATTGGAATTGGTCCAAGCCTGGCGGAGGGAGACTAATTGAACATTGTGTTAAAAGGGTCTAAGCCCAAGTGAGGGGGATCCGAGATCTGAGTCCAACTGAGGGGGATCCGGGGTGAACCGCGAGTCACCCGAGAAAGAATATCCTACGAGAAATTGGATGCATAAATAATTTATGAACATTGTGTTGAGAGGATCTGAGCCCGGCTGAGGTGGATTCGAGGTGGATAGTGAATCGCCTAAGAAATTGAGTACTTGTGAAAATCTGAAAGAGTAAAAGAACTTATCGTTTGTTTGTTGCATCAGGCCCTCTGAATGAAGAGAGTTTGAAAGGTAAAGAGACTTGTGCACGGAAGGCCCTGATGCTAATGATTTAACTGGATCCTCATGCTAGAGAAGCCAGAGACTGTGCTAAGCATGAGTGTACCGCCTTGCTCCGTCTTGAAAACATGGAAAAGGGAGGCAAACAGCCTGAACATCCTGACGTATTATTTTGTGAACGCTTCTTTCTTTTTCATAACATTGTTTCCCACACTATTTGTTTATTTAGAGGTAAGGATTGGCAGTAGGTTTGTTAGTATAGGCCCTTTTATTTTACAAGTCACTACTAGGACTGGGTTATTATTATTTGATGGTCATAGCTTGCTCCCACATGTAGATTTATGATTAAATAGATGTTTTTCAAACCCTTTTTGAAGTTCAATAAACCCCCCTGAACTGTGGTCACTTGTGTCTGTCTTACTGTTGATACCATGCCTTCCTTACACTGCCCACTGTCTGAAGTTATTTCCTCCTTTGGTCTATCCCATCGCTTCTATGCTGACTATACTCAGCTTTTTCTGTCTTGCTCATCCTTTTCTCCTGAAGTCCACAATAAACTCTCTACCTGTCTATTGGCCATCAAAACTTGGATGTGGGCTCACTTCCTGGTACTCAACGCTCCCAAAACTGAGGTACTTTTCTTTCCTGCTGACACTATTCTGTCTCCTATTCCTATCTCTTTTGTTTCGTTTCCTCCTTCCCAGCTTCCCATTTCTTCCACAGCTCGCAATTTGGGAATTTAGATACTGATCTATCCTTTAAGCATCATATTTCTTTATGCTCATGTGCCTGTTGCTATCACTTACATAATATCCGGAAAGCCCGTTCTTTCTTGACCTTTGATGCTACTAAACTCTTGCTATCTTCCCTAATTTATTCCCGACTTTTCTACTGTTCCACTGCTCTCTTTGGTCTTCCTCTTACTCGTCTTGCTCTTCTGAAATCTGTTTTCAATGCTTCTATACGTCTACTTTTTGTTCTTGCTCCTTATGATTCTATTTCTTCTTCTCTCTCTAATCTTGGCTGGCTCTCATTCCAGTGCCGAATTAAATTTAACTTTCTGTGTCTTGTCTACAAATCACTTCATTTGTACCTCGTCCTCCATGTGAACAGTCACATTTTTGTTCATTCTTTTTGCTGGCTCCTGTGCATTGGAACACTCTCCCTCTCCCTCTTTGCTCTATCCCAGTCTATTATTTATTTTGTGACTGCTTGAAATCTCATTTATTTCACTCTGGTTAACACGACAGACTGCTTTTGTTAATTCTGACTTGTATTGTAATGTCTTTACGACCTCATACACAGCGCTTTGTCTTGAAGCTCTATATAAAACCCAAATAAAATACAAGTATAAAAACCAGACCTCTAAACCAGCACTGTCAACAAAATTACACATATTGTCAAAATTCACTTTCATCTCCAACATCTCAAATCTGTCAGACCTACCACATATGAGGATTCACTAAGGGTGACATGCTCCTGACCCTTCATATAATCATTGCATCCCTCTCACAAGAGACTGTCTTAATATGCCCACTTCTCAAAGAAGCAAACCTTGACCGTGACAGCATCTCCATCTGTCACCGAATTACAATCCTTCCATTTCTGGGAAAAGTCGCCCTAAAGTTGCAAGGCAAAATACTTTATCATGTTCTCCAACAGATCTACCAATCTGGGTTAAGATGTAGCACTCAGACAACAACTATAAAGGTCACTGAACATTCCCGGCACAGCCTGAACAAAAAGGACCATAGCCTCTTGGTTCTGTTTGGTCTCTCAGCAATATTTGGCACATTTGACCATGCAACTCTTGTTGCACTTATCACTGCATGGCAGGGCTTTTAACGAAACTGTACTGGCAAGGATAACCACCTACTTGTCGGACAGGCACCAGCTAGACCAGATGGGAAACCGCATTTCAAAGTGCTGCCCAGTCACCTGCGAGGTCCGCCAGGCTCCCAAGTATCATCAGTCATCTTCAATCTCTACATGTAGAATCTAAGAAGCCCCATTATTGAACAGCAACATCTCCTTAAATCCAAGTGAAGAGGAAAGTTACACGGTTATTCCAAAGGTCACCCACATTAGAACATTTCATGGCTAAAACTCTGCCTTGTCCTCATTCAGGCCTAAATAACAAACTAATATGTTGAACTCAACCCAAATAAACAAAGTATGCGCTCATAGGAAGTCGTCCAGCGAAGCCACCCACTGACTTCAGGACTGCAGTACTATCTCTGGTGCGATTATATTTGGATGGAGAAAACACACTTCTCTTTGGTGCTTCGGCCACAACTCTCCATCCATTCAAAGCAGTTTATCACACTACAGGCAAACTAATCACAGCTACTAAACAATATAATTATATATTGCCCCATCCTCAGGGAGCTACACTGACTACCAATACCAAACAGAATAATCGTTAAGATGGCCTGTGTTACCTATAAGACTGTGGCAAATCAAGTGCAACCATACTTAGCCAGAACACTGATAGTCCCAGGAGTCCAGCACAATTCCAAATGCCACAACATCAAGAGGCTGGAAACATAGATAATACTCAACACATATAAACAGGAGACAGGCCTTCTTCTTTTTTCCAATAGTTCTTAATTAAAGTCTAAGATTTAGGGAACAACCAGATAAGCATTCTATATAACAAGAAATAACCTTTATTGTTCACTCCCTGCGACCCCTCACCCAAAGAAAAAAAATCCCTTCTTATTTTTATGTGTCTGCCCCTCTCCCACATCCCCTCTCATGACCTCTAGCCCTTGCACTTCTCCCCCTCGTATAAAGCATAATAGTTATTTTCCAAACAAAATATCAGGTTCTCATTAGGAACAACTTTCCCCTCAGGGCAGTCTAGCCGCGTTTCCAGGGCACACAATAGTGTTACCTACTCTTATGGCTGGACATCAGTCACTGCACTTCAGTTATTAGTCTTCATATGTTGACCAAAAAGGAAACCACACCATCACCAAAACATTATCTATGTCATTTAACCATTCTGTGAGGTTTACCATTGGGTATATAGTTCATTTGCCTTTCTAATCCATTCCTCTTTACTAGGTGGGTGTACTCTCTTCCAGCTCTGTACCAGACATATGCGGCTAAAATTAGATGTTGTACCATATGGGAGATTTTCCTAGGGTACAACACCAAAAGCAGCTCTAATGTTACCCATTGTTCCCCCACATCTTTAATCCAAGACAATACTTCCGTCCAGTAATGTATCCTTTTAAAGGCCCACCAGAAATGTATGAAAGATCTCTTTTCCCCACATCCCCTCCAACAAACACGTCTGTTGCCTGGGTACATTCTTGCTAGCTGGGTTGCGGGGGTGGGAGGGGCACCTGTAAAGTAGTATTATACTGTGTAGCTTGACTTGCATTGGCCTTGAAGATGTGCTTATGTTCTTCCACATCAGTAACCATTGCCCATTTGAGAGGGAGAGTTCCAGATTCCTTTGCCACTTAATTTGTAGTGCTTCCATATCTTGATCCTACTTGCTATGATACAGGTATAAATCACTGAAATAAATCTCTTACTTCCCTGTAATGTGATTAGTAATGTCTCCAACATTGTTAGGGATCTTGACATTTTTCCTTTCCACTTCTGCTGTGTTAAAATACATTTCAATTGTAGGTAGAGGAATACTGACAGGCTATGCATTCCCAGCTCCCTTTCTTATATGGGTGTGTCTAAAAATGTTTGTTTTCTCCATAGTTGCACTACTCTTTCTAGAACTCCCTTCAAACCAGCATTGAAATCATTCCGGACTCGAGATATCCTTCAAGATACGAGGGGCCCATAAACAACTTAAGGAGGATGGCCATGTAGCTAATATTTCTGTCTTCTTGTTCTCTCTCCACATCACCCAAAGATAATCCAATGTTGGGTGCTCTTTCAATCTCCTAGGCAAATGCTTCCTCGAGGCTCACAACCACTCTTCCACTGTTACTGGACGTATTACCACATTCCCAATCATGGCCCATTGTGTATCCTTTGAAGATCTCAAATGGTAGTGCAATATTCTGAGATGCGCTGCTAGATAATAAGACTCTAAATGTGAAAAACCCACCCCTCCTTCCTCTCTTTGTAATACAAAACATTTGTATGGGATCCTAACCCCTTCAACTTCCCACAGAATGTTAAGTAGGGCTATTCTAATTTTGCCCATTAATTGTTTGGGGACAGTCACCGGGAACATAGTAAAAAGGAACAGCAATCTTGGCAAAACATTCATTTGATCATGTTAAAGTTGCCCATCCACACTATACCCAATGTCCTCCAGTACCCAAGTCTAATTTTATTTGTTTTATTTTATTATAGGCGTGGGAAGTTAAGCTATAACAACTTCACCACATCATTTTCCAACATAACCCCTAAGTATTTCAGGCTAGTCCCACATGTTTTGAATTGTATTCTCGCAGCTGTTCTTGTGTTTCCTGAATGTCTGGGCCCAAGAGTAGGAGGCACGACTTCCCTGTGTTTACTTTATACCTGAGATCACCACGTACTTCTCCAATTGTTGTAGCAAGGCTAGGATAGAAGTACCTTGGCGCAACATACATAATAGAATATCATCCGCTAAAAGCCCAATTTTATATTCTTGTATTCTCAAGCCTTCAATTACCCCCACGTCCCTAATTCTTTGGGTCAGTGTAGTGGTTCAATCGCAAGGACAAATAGGATTGTTGACAACGGACAACAGTGGCTATCTGAAATAAGAGGGAAGTAATTCCATTAGCCCTAACTTCTGTACTCAGGCTGAAGTATAAGGCATGGATCCAGGTTTTTCAGTTTGACCCAAAACCAAACGCCTCTGGAATCTCCTGAAGAAACACCCACTGCATTCTATCAAGTGCATTCTCCACATCCAATGAGAGTATCACTGGGTTTCCCTCCATTTGCTGTGTAGATTGTATTAAGTGTATCATCTTCCTGACATAATGTGAGCCCTGGCTTCCTAACACAAACCCAACCTGATTTGAATGAATTAGGAGTGAGCGTATCATCTTTAGACATGTAGCTAATATCTTAGTAATTATTTTGGCATCAGTGTTCAATAAACAAATTGGCCTGTAAGCGACACAATATCACAAGTCACTCCCTTCATTCAGGATTACAGTTATTACAGACTCCAAAAAGTAGCGGGAGGAGTATCCTGGTCTTCAAAGGTTCAGTTAAACCCCTCTACCAGTTATGTGGCCAGGACATCAACAAACCTTCCATAGAAATGCATGGTGTATCTGTTCATTCCAGAAGCTTTCCACGACTTCATTGTCTTTATTGCCCCCCTTAGCTCAAATTCAGAGATAAAATCTACTAATTGTTCTAACTGCTACTCTGTGAGTTTTGGCAACTGGAGGATGTCCATGTACCCTATAACATGGTGTTTCTGGGCCAGCGTTACAGTCTCCTTTCTATATATCTTTTCATAGTATTTTACAAAGCATTCCTGTATCTCACTCGTGTCTGTCTACCTCCCCTCCCCCGGTTCCCCCTCCCCCGACTCTTCTGTTCATTCCTTGCTTACACAATCTTCTCACTAGCAGGGTATCCATCTCATCTCTCTTCTCATAATACCTTTGTTTGAGGAATAGCAGCTTTCAGTTGATCTCATCCATCAACAATTCTTGTAACTTCTCTCTTTTTCCCCTTATTATACCAATTTGTTTAGTGTGTATTTGCCCTCTGTTCCCCCAATTTGTTTCCATTTCTTCTATATCATGATTCAAATGCTGATCTCTTAGCTTTTTTAGTCTTTTTCTTCTAGATCCACAATCAATTAACATTCCCCAAAAGACTGAATTTGCTGCTTGCCATACTATAACAGGGATCACCTCTCTTCCATCATTCACCTCAAAAAAGCTCTCAACTTCTGCCACTATGAAATCTTTAAAGACGAGGTCCCTGACCTCCAAATCATGGAATTGCCACCACCCTTCCCCTCTAATCTCCTTTGGCCACCTCAGTTGGGTCATCAACAAGTCATGATCTGGCTATGTTATAAGTATTACCTTCAATTCTGTAACCAGATGAGCGTTATTCTCCTCCAGCAGTAAGAGGTCTATCCTAGAAAAGCTGGTAAGACTGGGATATAAGGATGTGTAGCCTCTCTACTCTCTGTTGGCTGCCTCCTATGTATCCACCCATCCATATTTTCTCAATAACTGATTTAGAGGGCTGCCTTCCATCTCCTCTTGTTTGCGCTTCTTTTCTCCAACCACTACGTTCCTGCATGGGTGTAGCATCTGATTTAAATTCCCTCTCAGAATGTTATGTTCGTATACCCATTTTCTACATTTTGTATAACATTGGCCGCAAAATGTTGCTGTCCCTCGTTTGAAGCATATACCTATTGTATAGTGTTCCTCTTTGTATTTTCCTTTACTCATCAACAGTCTATTATCAAGCACCCTTAGCACCATTAACCATGCCATCTCTGAATTTGTGACAATATAATACCACACAGCTGGTTGCTGTGATGCCCAGAATGCTCTTCCAATCATGTTATTTTGTGGGTTTCTCTCTTGCCCTTCCTTATACTGTGTTGCCTGAAGCATCTGAATGTATAGAGCACATCTCCTGAATTCCCTCATTACCAATTACCGCTTTTGGGGGGAGGTCAAGCCCTTTACATTCAATGTGGCCGCCTTCCATCCTCCCCAATGGTCGCCTCCTCATCCCCCATCAATTTGGCTTACCACCTGTTTCCTGCCTACCTGTCCCAAATCTATGGCTTGTATGCTACCCTTTTTTTCACTCTTCCTAGTTTTTACCTCCAGATGAATACATCTCATGAGATATCACTTTATATCCATTCTCTTTTGTTTTGTGTTCGTTAAATACCACCCACCCCTCTCCTTTCCACCCCCTTTCCCCCAAACTTTCCCTTAACATAGAGTCTCCCTGGAATCGACTCGTACATAGATTGGTCCAGTATGTTTTCATGTGTTCCTGGGTTTGAATCAGTAGTTGTGGAGATCTGTAAATGAAACTACATTTCTCAAGTAAATATGAGTCCAGGTACACCAAGGTCAGACGTCTGCCCCACCTCCTTCCCACCTTGCAAACTCCAACAATCAACCTCTTTCAGGGAGGTTTATGCTCCCACCTTCGAGATGATTGTCATGATGCCCGCTCCCGGGGAGCCGGTTCAAGCCCTGCGTCCCCGAAAGCGGACATCCAGTCCCCATGGAAGGACCCAGCAACCCCATATAGGGGCCCTTTGGACAGTGTCCTGGCGCCTATGGCGCCAGGCTCATAAAAGACATCAGTCCTGGCGCCATAGGCGCCAGGCTCATTATGGGAGTGCTTGGGTGCACTTACCTGATGCAGACCATGCTGCAGGATCCCGGCCTCCTTGAGGCCTGAAAGGAACTACTTTACCTGTGGGACTAATTTACCATCCGGGCGTGTTCGGGGAAGGATACATACCTGATTGGAGGAAGGATACATACCTGGAACTTCTTCCAAGGCTATTTAAACCCCACCCGAACAGCCACACGTGCTTCGCGTTGTTCTGCATCTAGCAGCTGGACGCTCACTGTGTCTGCTCCTGTATCCTGACTTTTGCCACGCCTGCCAGCATCCTGGATCACCTGCAAAGGAAGAGAAGAAGAGAACAGAAGAAGGAAAAGTCCTTACCTGCTAAAACCGCATCCCGGAGACATCTCGCCGACAATCCTGAAAAGGAAGACTTTTATTTAAAAGCTCATCGCGTCGATCGCTGCAGCGCCGCATTCCACTCACCTTTACAGGGCGCCTCCATGTTCAGCAGCGATCATCCGGATTCGCAGTCACGCCCCAGCGCCTAGGGAGAAAAAGACCAGAACAAAAGGTGAGAGAGAGAAGGGAATAAGGAAAGCTAAATCTCCATGTTAGGACTTACCTGTTGATTCATTCCCTCTCCATTTCGGGTCCGCGCCGCATCCTGGCATTTCCGGACCCCGGCCCCTAAGGGGAAAAGGAGACATCAGCGTCAATGAGCGAATGAAAAGACATTACCAAAAAGGCTCATTAAAGACTTACCTGATTTCTACAAGGATTTCACCTCTCATCTTGGGTCGGTGCCTGTTCCCCGGCATTCCGTACCCCGGCCCCTATGGGGAAAAAGACACTAGCATTAGTACATTAATGCATGGACACAAGGGGAACCTCTTATCAAAAAACTTACCTGGAATCCAAGCAAGTTTGGTTCTCACCAATCCGAAAATCCAGTGAAGTAACTGGATACCAATGCGCCCCTGCATCAGAAGCAGGATGGAGAGCTCGTCCTTCCAGACCCTAAGGTGAGACGCTACGAGGAATCACAGAAGGGTTTCGAGGAGGGTGAGAGGGGAAAGTGGGAGGCCGATTGCATTACCCCGCAGACAGTTAATCCCCTATTTTCGCCTACAGAAGGATACTTCTGCGAGCCAGACAAGCCAGATTTGGGGGCCCGGTCCAGTCCGTCTTCCGAACCCTGCGCATCACCTTAGAAGAGGTCACAGCAGCGCGAACCAGGCCAGCGCCTCTGTGGGAGTCAGGTGAGCGTTACAATGATGTCTATTTGGTAGTACTTGTTATTCCAACTAAGGCCACCTTAATACAATACCAGTCAGTCGGCCTAGTATGTACTTCCTTGTCCCTTAATATCTTTTCTGAAATGTTCCCTTTCTTCAGTTAACTTTTACAATTAATTCAGTTGCAAAGTCACTCCATACCCACTCTCTTCACTCCATTGTAAACCAGCTTCATGAATTTTGTAGATCCTGGCATCTTTAATCTGTTCATCTGGTCTGTTACTCCAAATGTTTTGTTGAAGACCTGGGGTCTTGACTCACTCTTGTTCCATGCGTCCTTTCGACTGAAGAGCTTGGATGTTACCCATGCAGACCCTTCCGAATCTCTCATTGGGTATATTTCCTCTCCTATCTTGAACATGATGGTGAATGGATATAGCCAGAAATGTTTCACTTGTTCTTATTGCAGCCATGTCATCAGCCTGTGACATTCCCTCCTTTTCATCAATTTGAAGGATGAAAGGTCTTGAAGGAAAAGTATACTACTTCCTCTGTCTTCGATAAGCCCTTTTTCTTTAGTTTTCCTCATTACCTTCTCCTTCACCTTTGAATTGTACATTGACCTTATTTTGGTTTCCTTCTTCTGTGACTAGGGTCCATTTTCACCTGCACCTTCTCTCTGCCGTCAAACATGGTATCTACTAAATGATTGAACTCCCACTTAATATCCTGAGAGGTCTCATTTGGAGTTTCTGGCCCTCCAAAGATCCATATGCTGCACCTTCTCTATTTCCAGTAGTGTTGAGCTTTTACATCAGGTCTTTATCTTATTTCTAAAAGGTCCATTGAGAGTTGGTTATTCTCCAGGGGCTCACCTCTGTCTTCTATCGTTTAAATGTTTCCTCTGAGTTCAGCTATTAAGGGTTGCAATTCCGCTCTCATCGCCCTATCTCATATAACGTATTTTATGTCCTGCTTTGTGGCTGCTGTGGTCCAACTGTCTCCGTCCAGCTTAGCCATATAGCACTCCGCTGCAGCCAGACTTTCTGGGTGTGTACATTTAAGAAATGTCTCTTTACAGCTTGATGTCTGTTCCTTCGTGGTCTTCGAAAGGAGCCCCAGATGACCAATATTGGTGTATGTCTATCCTGTTCTGCTGTTAGTCTGTGTGCCGCGGCCCCGGAAGCCCAGTGCACAAATGGGTTGTGCACAAATGCGCGTTTTTGCTGTGCCCTGGGCTTCCGGAACTGTGGCACACAGACTGATGGTGGTAGAGAGGAGAGAGCATACGGATACCACATCTGATAAGTCGGAGGGCAGGAAGGGGTGCAGGGTGCTGCATAGCAGCTGGAGGTTCGGGGGGGGTGACATGGATGGGGACAGGGTTGCACACAAAAGGTTGTACCCGCAGGCTTGCAACCTTTTCTCATGCAATTGCGGGTGCAACCTTTTGTGCATGACCTGTAGCCATAGAACAGCGTTTTCTATACTTGATCCCCTCGACCTCAGGGCTAAAACCTGAAATATATATGTGTTCCATCTAAAATGTTATGTATGTGGCCATAGCACACTTATACGTATTTGCTTTGCTTTGTGTACTTTCATGTCTTTTACCTCCTGGCAGCACCTACAAGTCCCCTTGTTGTCCTACAGTTGCCCGCCTAGGGTTTATCATTCCCCTTCACTGGTGTTCTGTGCTTGGATGACTGCTGGGGAGTCACATAGTGTGGTCTTGGGCCCTCCCTAGCCACCCTCTCCCTCGCCATTTGTCTACTGCACCTCGGACCGGTTAGCTCCCCAGGCTCCCGCATCCCTGCCATTTCCAAATTTCTCGACACTTGGGGTTTGATTCTGTTTAGGAAATCCCTGGGCCTTGGATCACTTCATGGCACATCACGTCCCATGCTTCACTATGCGGCTTTGAAGGTGCATCTTTGTGTGCTGCACACCCGGGTTACTGATTCTTCCTATGCGGGGCCCAGGAGTTTAACTTCCAGCATCCTCCGTCCACGCATCTAAACCTTGAATAACAGAGGATCAAACCACTGTGGCAAAGCCCTCGCAGGACAAGGCCACAGTGTTGTGTGACACAGGTGTTTCAGGATGAAGGGGTAGCGGCGCACAGTGCATCGTGCGATGCAGCCTCCGACCCTCTGCATCTGAAAGGTAAGAAAGGTGCGGAGAGGGAGACTGCTCTCTACTAAACTTCCCAGCTTTGGAAGTACGTCCACTGAACCGCCTTACCTTACGTACTCTGTCCCTGCGCAATCCTTAGCCGTACTTTGTGTTCTGTTTTTTTCTAGTTCCCCTCATTGCAATTACTATTGTACTGTTTGAACAGTGCTTTTTGGCCCTCTCCCACTGTCTATGAACTTCCCCCTTTTTTACTGTGGTTTACTGCTGTACTGTGATATGTGTCCTTTAGGGCTTCTTCGACTCTCTAAGACCCGCCCCCTTTTACTGTGGTTTACTGCTGCACTGTGCTGTGTGTTCTTTCGGCTCTCTCCCTCTCTCTAGGCCCCCCTAACTGTGATTAACTGCTGACTGTGATCTATGCCCTTAGCCCCTCTCCAACTCTTTAGGTCCCCCCCCCCGCCAACTGTGGTTACTGTTGTTCTGTTGTTACTGTGATCTGTGTCCTGCAGACCACTCTCTATTACTCCTCCCCTTTTTTACTGTGGTTTACTGCTGTACTGTGATCTGTGTCCTTTGGGCCCTATTCCACTCTCTAGGACCCGCCGCCTTTTAATGTGGTATACTTCTGTACTGTGATCTGTGTCCTTTAGGTTCTCTCCCTCTCTCTAGGTGCCCCCCCTTTTACTGTGGTTTACTGCTGTACTGTGTTCTGTTTCTTTTAGGCTCTCTGCCTCTCTCTGAGGTATCCCCCTAACTGTGGTTTACTGCTGAATGTTATCCGTGCCCTTAGGCTCTCTCCCATTCTTTAGGTCCCCTCGCCAACTGTGGTTACTGTTGTTCTGTTGTTACTGTAATCTGTGTCCTTTAGGTAGGCTCTCTCTCTCTCTAGGAACCCCCACACCCACCCACTGGGGGTACCCGTTGCTGTTGTGTGTACCTGTTGCTGTTGAGTGTACTTGCCTGCCCCTTTGTGTGTTCCCTATGGTGCTTTCCGTTTCCCCTATCTTCTCTAACTGATACTCTATCTCCCCCCCTACCCCTCTCACTAAGTCAGACCGGAAGAGGTTCAAGAGGGACATCCTGGTCTCCAACCGAGGCCTCCCTATTGCTGATACCTACATCAGTGCTTCCTCCAGATAGACTCTTATCAACATCCTCTTTGTCGTTCCCCATCCAGACCTATGAACCCCTCATATGGTCTCTGCTCTCTCTCCTTTTTCCTCTCCCATTAATGGTGGCAGTCGGCGGGGGGTCCTCTTGGCCTCCTCCCTCTCCTCCAAGGTCATCATTAATGTCTATCTGAATGGAACCGTATTGGCCCAGGGCCATCAGCCCAATCTGTTCCTTTTCGATAGGCGTCCTCTCTGTGTCTTATAAACTTACTTCCTTCTCCTGCTACCCCTACCAGTACCTCTCGGGCCCCTCCACCACCTATTTCTTGCGCCACCTCTCTGGCACCCTCTTCAACCTCTCTGGCTATTCTACCATCTCCCTCTTCCTCCTCTGCCCACTCTAACGGCCCCTCTACCAACTCCGGAGGGAGTACCTCAAGGCTGTATCCCTCCACGGAAGTCTTTCAAATGTGACAACCTGCTTCACATTTCTACTCTCAACGCTCACTCTGCTGTCAAACACTCCTCTGACATCTGCCACCTCTTCGAAGAATTGGACCTGGATGTCCTCGCTCTCACGGAGACATGGTTCACGGCCAGCTCTGTCACAAATTTTGATACTCTCCTCCCTGATGGCTACAAGATCCTCTCTGAACCCAAACCCAACCGTCCGGGAGGTCGAGTAACTCTAATCTTTCTGGAGTGGGTCCGTGCTTCTGTCATTCCTACATAAGCCTACTCCTTTCAATGCCTGGTCTTTAGGCTCTCTATCTCTCCTGGCCTCTCTCTGACTGTGGCGACCATTTACAGGCCACCTGGCCAGTTTGCCCTCTTGCTCAAAGAGTGGGATGATCTCTTCTCTCCTTGCCTTTACTCAACTTCTCAACTTCTCCTCAGAGACCTCAACATCCACCTGGATGCTTCTAATCCCTCACCAGGACTCTTCCACAATCTCTGCAATACTCTTTCCCTTTCTATTCTACTCTCTGGCCCGACACACCTTGGATGTTCTTATCTCCTCAGACATCCCCCTCTCTAACCCTCTCACCACTCCTCTCTCTTGGACTGACCACTTTCTGATCTCCTCCCACCTGAAGCTCTTTGTTGACATTTCAGATAGTGCAAGAGCTAGGACATACATAAGAAATGGAGGGGGAGAGTGAGAAGGAAATGAAAACAGAGAGGCATCTATCGTAATAGGCCTGACGATGTTTCTGTTAGAGCCGGAGAAAACAAAAGGTGAGGGAGAGGGGTGCAGAAAGGGAGGGGAGGAACAAAACAAGCGACTATCGTACTAGGCCTGATGACATTTCAGATAGAACTGGAGGGGGGGAATTCAAAGGGAGGGGGGAGGAGACAGATGAGGTTGCTATCATACTGGGTCCAGGGACAATTCTGATAGAGTAAGTGCATAGAAGAAAGTAAGGGGAGGAGGGGAGGAGATGGAAAAGCGAGAAATGAGAGTAAGCAGTCAAAAAGAGTGGAGAAGCAAGAGGGGAGAGCGAGTACACGTGCAACTCTTGGTATGACTCGACCGCACCAGCCTAAAATACAAGTGTAGGGTGGCTGAGAGGAAGTGAAGGGCATTGGGCGCATCCTCTGACAATCTGTCTTGCCGCCTGCTCCAAAGGCAATACAGACTATTAGTACTGTCCAAGAAGAGGGCCACATCCAAGCCCACATCTCAGCGGTGTCTAACAACAAGGGCAAACTCTTCAGAATCTGCAAGGAGCTAGCCAAATCCTACTGCAGTCTTCACCTCTCCTGTTCCCGCCCAGGCCCTCTGCATGACTCTGGCCTCTCACTTAACCACTAAAACTCAGGACATCCTGTCCTCTCTCTCCTCTTCCTCTCCCTCTACCTCTCTTGGCCCCCCTCTGCTGGCCTCTCCCTCTCCTCCTTTCTGCTCTTTCTCTCCGACCACATCTGGCGATGTGTCTAGACAAGTCCGATCTATGAAAGAGTGCTCCTCTGCTCCTCCAGAACCATCAAGGACCACATCGACACCTTTGCGCCGGCCTTGGTCGATTTCTGAAATCACTCTTTTGCCACTGGAACTTTCCCCTCCCCCCCTAAAGCACTCCCTTACGTACCCCCTCCTGAAAAAGCCTTCTGCTGATCCTTCCTGTCTGGCAAACTACCGCCCGATCTCTATCACCCCTTTCCTGGGCAAACTCTTGGAAAAGCTGGCCATCTCCCAGTTTACTCTACAAACTGAATCTGTTGGTTGCTTCCATGACCATCAGTCTGACTTCAGAGCAGCCAGGGGCAGAGAAACTGCTCTCCTGAACACCTGTGACGATCTGCTCACTAATCTCGATTATAGCCTTCCTTCTGTCCTCATCCTCTTTGATCTTTCAATCATGCCATCCTGATCAATCGTCTCTGTGAGAATCTGGCCATCACGGATCAGGCCCTGACTTGGCTGACCTCCTTCCTCCTGGTCCGACCCTCGCAGATCCAACTTGGGTCCTTTCTCTCCACCACCTCTTTCTCCATGTGTGGTGTTCCACATGGCTCTTACCTCTCACCCTGGCTTTTCAAAGTCTACTTGGCCCCTCTGGCCCACCTCATCTCTACCTTTTCCTCTAACTTTCAGTGTCATACCGATGACATACAGCTCTCCTTCAGGCTCCCCTCAGCATCCCCTCCTTCTTCGCTCATTTCTGTCTATCTGCGATTCAGGAGTGGTGCGCTTCCAACGATCTCTACATTAATGCCAGTAAGACTGAGATCCTTCTCATTCAGCCGCCCTCCTTGGCCCTCTGCCTGCGCCTTTCTGTGAGGCAAACAACATTGGTGTCATCTTGGATTCCACTCTCTCCTTCTCTCCTCACATCACAGACCTCGCTAAGAAGGCACACTACCAGCTGCACCTCCTCAGAGGTATTCTTTCTTTTCTCACTTTCCCCCAGAAGCTCACTGTCTGCAGAGCCCTGGTTCTCTATAGGCTGGATTATTGCAACAGCCACTTTCTCAATCTATCTTCCTCTACTCTCCACTGTCTGCAACTAATCCAGAACAGGACTGTGACACTTGTCCTTGGCCTCAAGCCCAGGGATAGTATCTCTCCAGCTCTGAAATCTCTCCACTGGCTCCCGGTGGCTGCAAGGATCAAGTTCAAGACCCTTTGCATTGTCCACAAAGCTTTCTGGGCCGGACCCACACTACATACAACACTCTTGTCCAAAAAACCTTCCTTCTCAAGCCTTTCACTCAGCTACCTCCAACTCTCTAAGGGTTAGACGTTTCTGCTAGGCTACCCTCAGAGTCTCACTGAGTCCAGACTCGTTCTTGATCAGTCACCCCTGCACTGCCTCTGAGCCTACCACGCACTTGTTCTCCTTGCACTACCCAGAGCCGCACTTCCCTGGCTGCATTTAGTCAGAGCATTGCTGCCCTGTTTTTCCCTACCATCTCCCTTGCACTTCCCCCCTCCCTTTCCCCTTGCGCTTCTCGTTCTCGCACCTGCACGATCTGAATGACACACCGCCTAGTAAGATCATTTGTCTTGTCCTCCCTCTATCTTCCCTCCCTTGTCTTGTTGCGCCTAGAACCACTTGTGTACAGGTGTGGTTTAAATTACTTATATCATATTTTATTACAGATGCCCAGAAATATATACAATGCCGCAGTAAGAAACGGCTAGTCTGGCAGCACCCAAATGCCAGTCTAGCCAGGTAATTACACTTAGCAGGACTGCTTTATCAGAAATGCCCAGTTATAAACAAGTCATACCAAACTGAGGAATGACTAGACTGGCTGCACCAAAATGCCTCTCTAGCCACTAATACCACATATCATGCCTGCTTAGCCTGGACATGGATAACCATTATGATTTGTTGCACAATCCTGCCCCCCCACACACATCCCATCTCCCTCCCACCCCTACCCCAACCTCCAAAAACATCTCCTTGGCCCAGAATTACCTCCACGTCCCTCTTCCTTGTCCCAGAGCTTATGTATGAGGCTCCTTGCCTCATAGGTAAGTACTGGGATGAGGAAGACTGGGACTAGGAGTAATGAATATTACAGGTAGCCAAGTCAGGTATTACCTCCATATACCTCTACCTCATCCCAGTACTTGTTTATAAGGCAGAGTGCCTCATACACAAGTACTGGGACGAGGAAGAATAGGGATAGGAGTAATGAAGATTACCAATAAGTAATCAAGGCATTAAACACAAGTAGTGGTGCAACACCATTCAGTTGACTGGGATTCAGCACCCCCGCCCCCTCTGAAATGTTGGGCTATGTTGACTCGACCTGGCTGACCTTCAGAGCAGTTGCCAGACAGAACAGGACACAGATGTTAAACTGCACCTGGGTTTCGCTGTTAAGAAGAGCCCAGCAATTACTGACAAAAATAATTTCACTGTTAATACCTGCATTCAAATGCCAATTTTTTTAGCCAATTAAAATGGTGATGTGGGGTTAGTACTTGCATGTCAGGGAAGTGATTGGCAGCCGTGGTCCATAAGTGGGAGCTTTCAACCTTAAAGGAGAGAGTTAACTGCCTGCAACATTGAAGCTGCACTAGAAGAGTCTCATTAAAATGAGTTAAGAAATTAGATGCCCCCACACAAATATGTTTGCCCCTCCTGCACTGCCTGTGAAGTTAGTGCCTCTCTGAACATTTGAAGTGTTAGCCCCCCCAAAATGTAGGTTTTGTTGCACCCCTGAATGCAAGGACACACACCATTCACCATATGCACTCATGTACACCAAGCCATCCATACATTTAAGTGTGCACTCTTTCACCATACAGGGACACCCAGGCAGCCATGCATACATTTAAGTGTGCACCCTTTCACCATACACTCACACACACATGTCATGGGGTTGAGGGGAGCCATATTACTTGACTGAACCATAACAGAAATAATTTCTTTATGAATGCAGAGTGACTTCAAAAATAAACTGTTTCTTTTTGAAGTCATAGCGTTCCCCCACCCCATGACATGAAGGCCTGCGGCCTAGGGTCTTCCATGGCATGCGGTGGAAGGATCCCTCGGACTTCAAAAAGAAAGTATTTTCTGTAGTCACTCTGCCTTCATAAAAAAATTATTTCTGTTACAAAAATAATTTCCTTATGAATGCAGAGTGAAATCAAAAAGAAAAAAAAATCATTTTTTTTCTCCAAGTGGGGCCCCCTCCCAGGACATGGGGGCCCAGGACATGTGCTGGTGGGCCCCCATTAAGACAGTGCGTGTAACTACCTTGCGTTATGTTAGAATGGTAATGTGCATGGCTGGCCTGAGCGGCGACAGCGCTCCGGGCAGCAAAACAAAAATGTGGTGCCTCCCCCACGCACCCCATGTCAAGTAGGAGGGGAGCGCCAAATGTGTCAATAGGCGCTGATGGGAAAGCGTCAGTGCCCTATTGTTATTAAATACACCTTTCTCAGGGTGCATTTAATTTCAATAGGGCATGTGCAGCACCTTCTACCACCACGCCAGCTCGTGCGAGACCTTGAAAGACTCTCCCGAGCTGCCGGGGGCTGGTAAAGACCTGGGCGATCGCCCGGGTGACCCTGCCCTAATAACGGCCCTGGTAATGTGCATGTGTGGCTGAGGCGCAATCAAGGTGTGATGGAGCTTGAAGACATCTGATTGGGGAGAAGAGTGGGGGTGAGGGGCATTGTAGAGTGCTAATTTCTTTTGTTCATGGAACTTGGTGCATTTAAAGCTGCAGGTGGAAAATGAGTACACAATAAAACGTGCACACCCACATTCCCTGGAAAGTTCCTTTGCTGGCCTTTGGCAGGAAATGACCTCAGAGCATGCACAGTACCTAGATGTAGACCTTCTCTTTCTTTTCGAACCTGCGTCATCTTTCAATACATAGACACATCGTATTATGCTCACGTAAGCCAGTTTGGCTTGTCGACGCTTATTGCTTTGCGCCCTCCCTCCAAGCAATGCCGGCCCTAGTTGCTGCGGGAACTGTGCGGCAAAAGATGTGTTGGGCCCACTGATTGGTACATGTAGTGATATCAGTGACATCACAGAACATGTATTCACAGAGCGAGTCTTTAATACTGGAGGGGAATCATTCAAAGTTCTATTACAAACAAGCTGCCAGAAGTAAGGCAAGAGACCAACTTTGTGGTGCCAGAATATACAAGGTCACCTATTACGTATGTGGCAGCAGGTGAAGCGGAAAGTGTGAGCCGATTAATCTCTAGTGATTTCTAATTTTGTCAGATAATCCTCAGTGCACTGAGATGATTTGCCTGAGAACACACTCCTTAGTTGAGTAGCGAAGCCTGGATAAGAGACCAGTTGACAACTCCGGCACTGAGCACCTATCTTCTCAGCTCTCAGCTGTAGTTGGTAGGCAATTTGTTTGTGAAGGTTCTTTTTCCATCTTTGTCTTGAGAACAAGCCACCCTTTTCCTGGATTATACTGAGGAATGCAATGCAAAAAAGACGGGATTGTACTGTTTTGCAGTAGTTTCACGATTGCTTATATTTTTTGGGGGTTAAAAATGTGTCCATATTTGGCCAAACTAGCAATATGATTTAAATTCAGAAGTAACAGATGAGGATTATTTTGTCTGTCAAGAAAAATGAATCTCGATTTAGTGCTTTTAGTATTTTCAAAACATAAAGTGAGCTACCTACCTGAAGAATGGCCCCTGCTGGGACCACGTGTGTCTGGATATCAGGGCAGGGAACGGGCCTGTGGCAGGCAAGGAATAGTGCCTCGGCAGCACTGCAGGATTGCCTTATAATCAGTGGAGAAACTTTGCTGAAAATGTTGGGGGTGACATGACCTCTGAAGAAAAGGTGCCCCAGCCAAATGAATGGGGACAAAATAGTGTGCAATGAAATTTGGGGGGGACAAACACCCCCGTCTCCCCCTAAAATTACGCCCATGTTTATAATGCCATCACAACAGCCTGTTTACTTCTTGAGGGAGTGAGGGTAGCCATTTCTCAGCTCTTCAAATGTTCACAAAATCTACACATGTCCACCCACTCTGCTGTTCCAGGACAGCAACCTCTCTTCCCACACCTCTGGGCCTGTCAAATCACCATGACTCCCCCTTTCCTCTCCTCACCCCCATGTTTGCTTTCAACAATAAAATCACTTGAAATGTACACAATATAATAAAGTACTTAGACATATATGTAAATCCTTATAAAATGTCATATAGTAGGCAGAAAGTATGATTGTAGCGCTATTTTCCCCCCATCTTGAATGGAAAATTACAAATGCCAGAATGCAATTCAGGTCAACGCTGAAACTCCTCTATGTAAAAGTTCTTACAAGACTTAAAGGGCCTGATTTACAAAAGTGCTTTACAATGGCGCAATCCAGCTCAAAAACACTTTGTAAACCAGGCCCAAAGACAAAACACAAATAGATAATTTGTGAAAATGTAACCTGAATGTTTTTGCATTTTTTTGACAAAGACATGTTTCATATATGATATGAGGCATAGTGACATGCTACAGAAAAAAACGGACTTTGGTGTGCCATATAAGAACGCATGACAATAGTGTGTGACATGCGAAATGCCTTGGAAGAAACCACAGATTTGGGCAGCAAACTGGTGCTTTGTGTGTGCTTGCAAAATAAAACTGCTGCTTTTGCAGTTCGTTTCACCAAAACGTAAATGTCCAAAACAGTGGTTACGTGAATGAACTTCCAATTTAAGTGTTGATCCAAAAAAAAGCGTGATAAGTGTAATTAGGTATTATGAGGCCTAGGTGGGGGGAAGGGGCATTTGTTTTCAGACCATCACGGGAGGTGGGAGGTGACTGCAAGGCCTTGAAGGGAGACGCAGCAAAATGAAAACCTAATTCCTGAAAGTGTCTATAATACAACCTGTGTTACTCCGTATACAGCTGGTAGCTGATCATTCCAGAGCCCCATGAGCGTGGGGCCCTGGGCTAAGGCACAGGCTGCCCTATGCTAGAGCTAACCCTGCCCTGCCCCCGAGTTCAGCTTGTCCCCCAATATTCATTTATGGAGACGCCCATGCCAATGGCGAGGCTCGAGAAGCCGGTGACTGCGCTTCTAGCCAACTCCAGCAATAGAACGAAATAGTAGAAACTGCACTGAGATGTACCACAGACACCAAAGCTTGCGGTGACGAGAGAGAGAAGACTGCGCAGGAAGCAGACAAAGGCGCACAAACACACACACTCCCCCTTCCTCTTCCTGTGCCCCTACCTGTCTCTGTGGCTTGTGAGCCTTACTCGGCCTGACCGGTATGCGCTTCACACGCGCAGTGTGCAACACCACAAACTCTGTCTCGGCTCATCACGCTGGCGCCCCTTTGTTCCCTCGCAACTCAGTGGCAATCTTCTTTCCCGGTGACCTTATAAATGCGAAATGGTGCTTGAAATATCTGGGGATCTCCACACACGCATCGGAGTCACGCAGCCGGTAAGGAGTACTTTATCGTCATGTTGTTTTTGCCGGCGTCTGATTTTAATCTGCTATTTCGGCTCTTATTTATCGAAAGGAAGGTATCCACTTAGGAAACCATACAGCCACGCGTAGACCTCAGTGGCGACCCTACTACTACTCTCTACGCACTCCTTGCTACTCGCACCCTCTGCAGGTAGCCCGTTTGTTTTTATGGATGGCGAAATATTGCTTCATAACATCTTCCTAGCTGGGCTTGCTCTGTATGAAACCCAGCACGTGCAATGGCCGCTCATTACTTTTCCACCGTTCAGGGTTGAGAGTTACAGGAGGAAAGCATGGCAACTATCGCGATAATAACACGTTTTGTATAGCACTTGATGCCGGATTCCTACCGTTTCAAAGCACTGTAACAGTAGGTGCTATTGGTACCCCACTAAATCACACTCTGTGTACCTGCCTTTGCCAAGTCGACTCTGCTGAGACGTGAAGGACCTGCTGGGGTGTCTGCCAGTAGCCACCGCTTAACTCCTTAGCTATCCTCCCTCCACCAACAGCTGTCAACAATGCACAAAACTCTCATAACCACAATTTGTCGATAATCTTAAACAAAGGTTTTTTGCAGACGGATACAGAAAGCGACGTTTTTGTTATCACGTTCATATAATCTTTCATTTTCAGGATTTGGTCCATTAATACCCTCAGGATTTGATTATTGTATTCTATTGTAATAGTCAATTATATAGTGCCTTTTCCCATTTATATGGCCTCAATGTGCTTTGTGGTAGGCACGCCCTCGGGACTGAAGTCCGGGTATGGGAAAGTTTCAAGAGGCGGCTTAAGATGCGTCTATGCATTTGGCCAGGATTACAACATAGGATGGCTGGCTAGGCTGCGATAAGCTACCCGAGAGGCCAGGTATGTGGATGGGTGCTGAGGGAGGTCACAACAGAGTGCTACTGCAGGAGACTCGATATGTACCCAGCTAGACCGAAATGTGTCATGGGTTGTTGCTGTATTCTAACGGCAGAGGTCTGGAGGCAAGTCTGGTGTTTAAGTGCAAAACGGTTATGTGGCCAGCTAGACCGTATTTGTCGTTGTCGTAGTTGTAACTGCATTCTGAAGTGTGTGAATGGGTAGCCGTTCCTGCAGCAGGTGTCCACTGAAGTGGTGCGTTTATACATACCGTAAGCTCAGATGGAACTTATTTTTGATATTGCTGTGTCATCCGGTCTATCAAAGGAATACATTAGGCGGATGCCCACGTACGTCTCTGGTTTGCACCTGCTTCCCTAATCCTGATGCAGAAGGACTGAAACTGAGACAAATCAGGATATGCCTGGAGCATCTCTGAGATCTTCAGGTGCAAATGCCCTTCTTAATGGCCTCCCACAGATGGGCCATTCATTTAGCGATTTGCTTCAATTGTCGACTTTGGGAACCAGCTATAAGGTCCACATTTTCCTCAATTATGTTATTGGACAATACAATATAAGGTAGCAGGTGCAAATCTGAGATGTTCATGAGCATCTCCAGATTTTCCTCAATTGTGTTCTTGGAGAATATAATATAAGGTAGCAGGTGCAAATCTGAGATGCTCAAAGGCATCTCCAGATTTTCTTCAATTGTGTTTTTGGACAATACAATATAAGGTAGCAGGTGCAAATCTGAGATGCTCAAAGACATCTCCAGATTTTCCTCAATTGTATTTTTGGACAATACAATGTAAGGTAGCAGGTGCAAATCTGAGATGTTCATGAGCATCTCCAGATTTTCCTCAATTGTGTTCTTGGAGAATATAATATTAGGTATCAGGTGCAAATCTGAGATGCTCAAAGGCATCTCCAGATTTTCCTCAATTGTGTTCTTGGAGAATATAATATAAGGTAGCAGGTGCAAATCTGAGATGTTCATGAGCATCTCCAGATTTTCCTCAATTGTGTTCTTGGAGAATATAATATAAGGTAGCAGGTGCAAATCTGAGATGCTCAAAGGCATCTCCATATTTTCCTCAATTGTGTTTTTGGACAATACAATATAAGGTAGCAGGTGCAAGTCTGAGATGCTCAAAGACATCTCCAGATTTTCCTCAATTGTATTTTTGGACAATACAATATAAGGTGCCAGGTGCAAATCTGAGATGTTCATGAGCATCTCTAGATTTTCCTCAATTGGTTTCTTGGAGAATATAATATTAGGTATCAGGTGCAAATCTGAGATGCTCAAAGGCATCTCCAGATTTTCCTCAATTGTGTTCTTGGAGAATATAATATAAGGTAGCAGGTGCAAATCTGAGATGCTCAAAGGCATCTCCAGATATTCCTCAATTGTGTTTTTGGACAATACAATATAAGGTAGCAGGTGCAAATCTGAGATGTTCATGAGCATCTCCAGATTTTCCTCAATTGTGTTCTTGGAGAATGATAATATTAGGTATCAGGTGCAAATCTGAGATGCTCAAGGGCATCTCCAGATTTTCCTCAATTGTGTTCTTGGAGAATACAATTTAAGGTAGCAGGTGCAAATCTGAGATGCTCAAGGGCATCTCCAGATTTTCCTCAATTGTGTCATTGGACAATACAATATAAGGTAGCAGGTGCAAATCTGAGATGTTCATGAGCATCTCCAGATTTTCCTCAATTGTGTTCTTGGAGAATATAATATTAGGTATCAAGTGCAAATCTGAGATGCTCAAAGGCATCTCCAGGTTTTCCTCAATTGTGTTTTTGGACAATACAATATAAGGTAGCAGGTGCAAATCTGAGATGTTCATGAGCATCTCCAGATTTTCCTCAATTGTGTTCTTGGAGAATATAATATTAGGTATCAAGTGCAAATCTGAGATGCTCAAAGGCATCTCCAGGTTTTCCTCAATTGTGTTTTTGGACAATACAATATAAGGTAGCAGGTGCAAATCTGAGATGTTCATGAGCATCTCCAGATTTTCCTCAATTGTGTTCTTGGAGAATATAATATTAGGTATCACGTGCAAATCTGAGATGCTCAAGGGCATCTCCAGATTTTCCTCAATTGTGTTCTTGGAGAATACAATTTAAAGTAGCAGGTGCAAATCTGAGATGTTCATGAGCATCTCCAGATTTTCCTCAATTGTGTTCTTGGAGAATATAATATAAGGTAGCAGGTGCAAATCTGAGATGCTCCAGGGCATCTCCAGATTTTCCTAAGTTGTGTCATTGGACAATACAATATAAGGTAGCAGGTGCAAATCTGAGATGTTCATGAGCATCTCCAGATTTTCATCAATTGTGTTCTTGGAGAATATAATATTAGGTATCAGGTGCAAATCTGAGATGCTCAAAGGCATCTCCAGATATTCCTCAATTGTGTTTTTGGACAATACAATATAAGGTAGCAGGTGCAAATCTGAGATGTTCATGAGCATCTCCAGATTTTCCTCAATTGTGTTCTTGGAGAATGATAATATTAGGTATCAGGTGCAAATCTGAGATGCTCAAGGGCATCTCCAGATTTTCCTCAATTGTGTTCTTGGAGAATACAATTTAAGGTAGCAGGTGCAAATCTGAGATGTTCATGAGCATCTCCAGATTTTCCTCGATTGTGTTCTTGGAGAATATAATATTAGGTATCAGGTGCAAATCTGAGATGCTCAAGGGCATCTCCAGATTTTCCTCAATTGTGTCATTGGACAATACAATATAAGGTAGCAGGTGCAAATCTGAGATGTTCATGAGCATCTCCAGATTTTCCTCAATTGTGTTCTTGGAGAATATAATATAAGTTAGCAGGTGCAAATCTGAGATGCTCAAAGGCATCTCCAGGTTTTCCTCAATTGTGTTTTTGGACAATACAATATAAGGTAGCAGGTGCAAATCTGAGATGTTCATGAGCATCTCCAGATTTTCCTCAATTGTGTTCTTGGAGAATATAATATTAGGTATCAAGTGCAAATCTGAGATGCTCAAAGGCATCTCCAGATTTTTACTCAATTGTGTTCTTGGAGAATACAATTTAAGGTAGCAGGTGCAAATCTGAGATGCTCCAGGGCATCTCCAGATTTTCCTCAGTTGTGTCATTGGACAATACAATATAAGGTAGCAGGTGCAAATCTGAGATGTTCATGAGCATCTCCAGATTTTCCTCAATTGTGTTCTTGGAGAATACAATATAAGGTAGCAGGTGCAAATCTGAGATGTTCATGAGCATCTCCAGATTTTCCTCAATTGTGTTCTTGGAGAATACAATTTAAGGTAGCAGGTGCAAATCTGAAATGCTCCAGGGCATCTCCAGATTTTCCTCAATTGTGTTCTTGGAGAGAATGATATATGGGAGCAGGTGCAAATCTGAGATGGTCAAGGCCTTCTCTAGAATTTCCTCAATTATGTACTTGGCGATAATGATATAAGGGAGCAGGTGCAAATTTGAGATGTTCAAGCGCATCTCCAGATTGAGAGTAAGATATAAGGTAGCAGTTTCAAATATGAGATTCTAACGGGCATTTCCAGATTTTCCTCAATTGTAGGGTTTGAGAATCATGTCTGAGGTAGGAGGTGCAAATGAGAGATGTTAATGGCCATATCCTAATTTGCTTCAATTGTAGCGATTCAGAGTCCGATATAAGGTAGAGTGGGCAAATCTGAGATGCTCGCGGGTATCTACCGATTTGCTTCAATTGTAAAGTTTCAGATTTAGGTTTAAGGTGTACATGGGCATCTCACAATTTGCTTCAGTGGAATTCTTTGAGAATTATCCCTGATTGTTTTACCTGTTCTATTACACAGTTGTCTCACTTACTGTCATACGCTTGTATAGTCCTCCATTTTCTTGGTAAGGCCTACCAGGGGATGTCTGCTGTGTTTTCTCTGCATTGAATTTTAGCCAGCTGTGATCCATTCATCATTAAACGCACCAGTGTCTAACTGTTGCAGAGAATATATGTGCAAAGGATGCCCTGATATGGGTTTAACATCACGTGCAATAGTATCCTCCTTTGTTATTAAATATAATGTAACTTTGTTTAGATGTACAGGTTAATTGGAAGATCAGATAGCACTGATGCGCAGTGCTCTTTCAGAGGGCCGAACCTTCATCAAAGTTTAGACTGGTTATCCATTCAGTTTTACTGCACTGGGAGTTTGTAAAACCTAGGCGCAGATTTCATCTCTGAAAAAGGATCCGGAACAGTTTATTTAGGGGAACATAGATGAGGTCAAGGGATACACCATACATTATAAATACGCACATAGACAGAAAGGCAATCACTTCTTTTTACGCTTGGAAACACATTTCCTTGGGTATATTTGATGCATGAGCCTTCTATTGAGTAATGGCCGCCTCTTGCCGGCCCTATGACACACAGCCACAGCTACTGCCCTTCATCCCTGCAGAACTCTGATGGCGTGTTTCAAAAATCTAGAGAGGCGACCAGGGCACACGTTCTGTCGTTGGATAAACTACCTGTGAGGGACCATTGATGGGCCAGGCTTACTTCTGGCCTAGAATATGGAGCAAAGGCATCAACGCTCTGCTGTGGATCTAGTGCATTACCCCAAATAATCCGGTCAGAGTAGGGGCCAGGACTAAGCTTCAGCTTAAACAGATCTGGTGATGCCAAGTGAGTGGATCTTAATCGACATCCGCCTCGATCGTTGGGTACGCACCGGTCTCTGCTCTGATTGGCCTACGCGTTTGAAAATTACATAAATCAGGTGGTACTATGTTTCTTGACATCTGGACATGCCAGGTTGTTGCCAGCGCTGCTTACCTTTCCGCCTCATCAGCATTTGCGCAAATGGCAATGCACTCTATTAATGTGGGTACTGAATGCGTGCTCTTAAAAGACTTCTCTTTCTTGTGTAATGAGTCATTTTTACACCACATTCGTGCTAAGCATTTATTGTGGGCAAGGAACTATGGCAATGATCAGATTTTTAAAAAATATATATTTAAACCTACCAGAGCCAATTGTGCTGGACGTGAGGGAGCGGTCGGTCCGAGTGCGCGCGTCCTCTTTTCATGGCTGTGTCTGTTCTCCTTTACATGGCGCCAGAATTCTCCAGTCTATGATAAACCCGTTCTTTCATTTTTTTTAAAAGCCTGTTCTACTTTACCACACCCAATGATATTGGTAATTAGTCTATATATTTGCACAACTGTACTAGATTAACCAAAATCCATTTGTTAACAATATGGCCCCGGACTGTTTATTAAATGATTTCTGTTTCCAAGGACAACATTTGGAAATACTTTTGCTGTATTGTGTATCCCTACATTCCTCACTCTCCCGACCTACCCTTTCCATTCTCCCAGTAGATGCTTTACTCTTCTCCCAGTGGATGCTGTACCCTTCTCCCAGTAGATATGTTAGCCTTCTCCCAATCGATTAGTTACCCTTCTCCTGTCAGATGCTTTACTCTTCTGCCAGTAGATGCTTTACTCTTCTCCCAGTAGATACTTTACCCTTCTCCCAGTAGATTTTTTACCCTTCTCCCAATAGGCTTGTTACCCTTCTATATGCTTTACCCTTTTCCCAGTAGATCCGTTACCTTTATCCTAGTAGATTCTTTACCCTTCTCCCAGTAGATGCTTTACAATTTTCCCAGTAGATTTGATACCCTTATCCCAGTAGGTTTGTTGCCCTTCTCCCAGTAGATTTGTTACGCTTATCCCAGTAGGTTTGTTTCCTTCTACCAGTTTCTATTTCCATTTCTATTTCTATGTGTTTGTAACGCGCCGACAGCCCGCAGGCATCAGGGCGCGGAGACATCCTCAGAGGAAAGGTAGCATTATTAAGGGGGTAAGATAAACCAATGTTGGTTCGCGAGGAACAAGTCAGTCATATATATACCCAAGGAGGCCCTGTAGAGTCAGAAAGTTATTGGAAAAGATGTGTTTTCAATAGTTTCCTGAACTTGCTATAATTACCTTCCAGTCTTAAATTCACTGGAAGGCTGTTCCAGGACTTAGCCGCTCTAATCGGGAAAGCTCTGCCACCACCTGCTGCTCGTTTGACCAATGGGACAACCAGGAGGCCTAAGTCGGCTGATCTCAGGTTTCTCCTAGGTGTGTAGGTAGAGAATTTCTCCTTAAAATATTTTGGGGCCTTGCCATGAAGGCATCTATGAACGATCGTCATGGCCTTGAAGAGGACTCGCTCTTCAATTCTGAGCCAATGAAGATCCTTCCTTGCCGCCGATATGTGCTCTCCATATTTGATTTTCTTAACAATGCAAACGGCATCATTTTGCATTACCTGACATCGTTGCAACTCCTTCTTGGTGGCGCCCACTAGCATCGCATTGCCATAGTCCAAACGGGACAGAATAGTCGCTCTTGCGATATTTGCAGCGTTAGCTTCACTTATAAAGGGTCTGATGGCTCTCAACAGTCGCAAGTAAAATGTGTTGTTTTTCTGTAAATAATTTACTTGTGCTTCGGCCCCCACTGATGCTTCTACCAGCATCCCTAATGTTTTAACTTGGGGTAGCACTGGAATTTTGGCTCCTTTTATCATGAACTCCCTATATTGGTCTCCTAATTTGGATCTTACATGCTTAGAACCAAAGATCATGAGCTCGGTCTTGCTGTTATTAAGACACATCCAGTGCTTCTGCATCCAGATGTCAATGATTTTATAGACTTCTTCTATTTTCGCGCAGTCTGTGGTGTAATCTCCCATCATTTCGAAAACCAATTGAGTATCATCGGCGTAGTTAGTGAAAAACACACAGATGCTTTCTAATAAGTCACAGAGACTACGCATATAAATGTTGAAAAGCAGAGGAGACAGGCTGGCTCCCTGTGGTACTCCGAAAATGATGAGAGCTGCATCAGAGAATGTGTCTCCCCAATGAATACGTGCCTTCCTATCACTTAGGAAGGACGCTATCCAAGCCAGTGCTGAAGGAGAGCAGCCTACAATCTTATCTAATGCCACTTGAAGTAGTTGATGGTCCACTAAATCAAATGCTGCGCTGAGATCCAGAAGCATAAGCATCCCTGATTTGCCCTGTTCTATCAGCTCTAACATGTGGGACTGTAGGCCGAGCATAGCTGACTCCGTGCTGTGTGCTGTTCTGAAACCCGATTGCTGTGTGTGTAACATCTCCAAAGTCTCCACATGTTTTTGTAACTGATTCGTGGCGATTTTGTCCAGAATCTTCAGTACAAAATTAGAGTTTGTTATAGGGCGTAGGTTGCTGGGGTCTTTCGGATCCAGGCCTGCCTTTTTAACCAAAGGAGTTATTGTTACTTTTTTAATGTTGTTGGGTATTTTTCCTTCGGAAAATGAGGCGTTAATTATTTTAGTGAGGGTAGGTGCGAAAAGCTCTTTATTGTCCAGGATGACTTTTGTGGGCAGAATGTTCTCCGCACAGGATGTAGGTTTCATCTTGGACAATAGCAGACAGAAATCCTCCTCCGTTATAGCTTTGAACTGAAAGCCTTCTCCGTTGTTCGGTCTAGGTTCTTCCATGGTGCAAGTTTCCATATTAGTGGACTCCCTTGCCTGTATTATATTCGTTCTGGTTTTTAATATTTTAGCAGCAAATGCTTCTTGTACTCTCTCACAATCTTATTTAGAAGGATTGTGTGGTAGTGAGAGTGCCTTAGGTTTTTCGATAGACTTGAGGATTTCAAAAAGTTTGCTTGTAGAGGTAGCAGCTGACTCTATTTCTCTATTATAATAGTTTAGTTTGGCTTCTTTGACTGCCTTTCTATACTCTAGGTCCTTGCGTTTCCAGTAATTTCTATTCTCTTGTGATTGGTTTCGAAACCAAACTCTTTCTTTGGCGCTTTTTTCTTGTTTCAGTGTATTAATTTCGTCATTGTACCATTTGCATTGGTTGTTGTTTTTCCTAACAGACTTGTTTTTTAATGGAGCATGCTTATCTACTAATTTTTCCAGACCAGAATTGTATTTTGCTAGCATAGTCTCACAGCTATCATTTTCCACAAAAGATTCTAGGACTTGCTGTAAGCATGGTTTCAGGAGTGCTGGCCCTAGGTTTTTAAAAGTTCTACTCTGGATTACTATGTGTGGGCTTTCCTATCTTTTGGGGGGTGGTTCTAGTGTTATTTCGAAGGTAACCAGACTGTGATCGGACCAAATACACGGCTCAATAGTGACGTGTTCTGATTGTACATTGTTTGTGCAAACCCAGTCCAACTGGTTCCCTTGGGGTGTGGTCGGGTCATTGTTAATAATGTAAAAACCCATGTTATTCAAGGACTTTTCAAATGCCAATGCCTCTTTATCTGCCGGATCCCCCCTCCACCTATTCATATCACCTACTAATATGGTGGCGGAGTTTACCGAGGTTAACTTGCTGATTTGACTGGCCACCTCGTTATCGAAATCTGAGGATAGCGCAGGGGGTCTGTAGACCACAATAATATTCAAACACTTGTTGGGTGTATGAGTCAGTTTTAATTGATTTGACTCACAGCCCGTACATTCAAAACTAGCTTTAAAGAAATGCAAGGTTTCTTTTGCTATGACTGCCACTCCACCGCCCAGACCCTTGTCTCTATTTTTATTATACATAATGTATCCCTCTGGAACGGCGATTGAATCTACAGGGCCAATAGGCTCCTTCAGCCAGGTTTCTGTTATACAAATTATATCCAAATATGTAAATGTGTTACTCTTTTCCCACTAGATGTGTTACCCTTCTACCAGTAGATTTGTTACCCTTATCCAAGTAGTTTTGTTTCCTTCTACCCGTAGATTTGTTACCCCTTTCCAACTAGATGTTAGCCTTCTCCCAGTAGATGTGTTACCCTTCTCCCAGTAGATTTGTTACCCTTCTCCCAGTAGCTGCTTTACCCATTTCCGAGTATATTTGTTTCCCTTATCCCAGTAGGTTTGTTGCCCTTCTCCCAGTAGATGTGTTACCCTTATCCCAGTAGAATTTATACCCTCCCCCAGTAGATTTGTTACCCTTATCCCAGTAGGTTTGTATTCTTCTCCCCACAGCTGTGTTACTCTTTTCCAACTAGATGTTACCCTTATCCCAGTAGATTTGTTACCCTTATTCAAGTAGTTTTGTTTCCTTCTACCCGTCGATTTGTTGTTATCCTTTTGGCACTAGATGTTACCCTTCTCCCTGTAGATGTTTTACCCTTCTTCCAGTAGATTGTTTACTCTTCTTCCAGTAAGTGTGTTACCCTTATCTCAGTAGGTATGTTACCACTCTCCCAGTAGATTTGTTACCCATCTCCCAGTAGATTTGTTACCCTTCTCCTAGTAGATTTGTTACCCTTCTCCCAGTGGATATGTAACCCTTTTCCCACTAGATATGTAACCCTTTTCCCCACTAGATTTGTTACCCTTCTCCCAGTTGATTTGTTACCCTTCTCCCAGTTTATTTGTTACCCTTTCTCACTAGATGTGTTACCCTTATTCCAGTACATTTGTTACCCTTTCTCACTAGATGTGTTACCCTTATTCCAGTAGATTTGTTACCCTTCTCCCAGTAGATTTGTTACCCTTCTCCCAGTAGATTTTTTACCCTTCTCCCAGTTGATTTGTTACCCTTCTCCCAGTGGATATGTAACCCTTTTCCCACTAGATATGTAACCCTTTTCCCCACTAGATTTGTTACCCTTCTCCCAGTTGATTTGTTACCCTTCTCCTAGTTGATTTGTTACCCTTTCTCACTAGATGTGTTACCCTTCTCCCAGTAGATTTGTTACCCTTCTCCCAGTAGATTTGTTACCCTTCTCCAAGTGGATATGTAACCCTTTTCCCACTAGCTATGTAACCCTTTTCCCACTAGATTTGTAACCCTTTTCCCACTAGATTTGTTACCTTTCTCCCAGTAGATATGTTGCCCTTTCTCACTAGATGTGTTACCCTTACTCCAGTAGATTTGTTACCCTTCTCCCAGTTGATTTGTTACCCTTCTCCCGGTACATATGTTGCCCTTTCTCACTAGATGTGTTACCCTTATTCCAGTAGATTTGTTGCCCTTCTCCCAGTAGATTTGTTACTCTACACATTCTATGAAATTAGAACAGGCACTGATCACACATTCATAGAAATAATTGAACACACTTCAGAATTTTGAACAGCCTTTCCCTCAAAGGAGAAACACATTATTTGGTTTGGTCGAGCAGAATAATACACAAGTAACGGATAGCTAACAAAAAGGAATATATTTTTGGCACAATTTTAAAGTGACCGTGAACGCAGAGCATAGGTGACTTAAGTTTCATCAAATAATGTCATAAGAAAAATATTCCAAGATATCCGCTATAGGCAGGAATATTGGGAATACATGTAAACGGTGACTAAGAAGAAGTAGAAATGTAGAGCGATAGAAGCAAGCGTGAGGGTAGAGAGGCAAACGAAAAGCACATTTGTCTAGGCCTGGCTACATTTGGCATTACTCTGTGACATGCAAGGCCATTAGCACAACTCTGCAAGCTACCGTACAAAAATACTCGCCATACTAGATGGCAAAGCACTCTGAAAGGTAAGTATGTCAAGCCCCCCGGAAACCCTACAATTCCCAAAGCAACTAAAGTCTTCAGCAATCCTTCTCTGGATCTCCCAGCCCAGACTGGAGCTTGACGCAGGCCTGGTCTGCTCGACGGAAGAGCTCAAAGCGTATCCCTCCAGCAACTTCCTCACTGACTAATCATTCCGAAGGCCACCTATTCTAAAGGTTGAAATGTACAAGACCTAGTGCCTGCCGGATCGCATGTTTTATTTTTTGTGAAAATGTTTTTTTTTTAGCTTCCTTCAATTTTGACCCCATTACGGTATCAAAAAAGAAATGAGCCACAGTCATATGTGACCGAGGAAGTGTTCCATCTTGACACACTATGAACACATGATGGTGATGGGGCTTTGACCAATGTGCACAACAATGGTATAGTTTCTTCAAGAAAATTGAACTATTGGCTGAATAAAGCCTGAAGAATATAAATAAACATTCTGTGTGGAGCACAAGTTAAACCATTTACTTCAGGGCGTGTGCTGCTGTGTACTATTTGTAGAATGTTCCACAGTTTTTTTGGGCACACCCCCCCAACATCACTAGAAAACTGAGCATGGCTCCCTACATTTAATTTTAGGATTGAATATTGTAAACCTGAGTTATGAAAGCCTTGGCTATTGGTACGGCGCCTCATTTACCCCTTGATGACGTGCCTTACCCTTTTAGGAGCACCCACAGATTTCCATGCAACCCCTCCCCCGCAACTCCCTTACCCCCGCCTCACATGTTACAGATATGGGTAGCTTAGGTTGACTACACAGTATTCTTGGATGCCAGTTTAGTATAAAACCATTGTGTGACGATATTACAGCATCGCTTCATGGTATCGCTGTTCGGCGAAGCATGGCGGTCCAATTTGTAACATGAGTCTGTGTAAGTGATCAGTGTCTTTTTTTGGTAAAGGTACAGGACACTAGTGCAGACACACACCTCGAGGGCCCCCTTCGAGAGCTTATTATTTGTACCTCCTTTATTTTTGCACTTCTCTGTTTTTTTCACGATCAACGTCTCATTGGACGAATGAAACACCTTCTACTGCAATTGGTTGTAACTGTGATCTTGCCAACATGACTATGTGAGAAGTGAGAAGCCTGATCTCCTTTACATGACATTGTCTTCATTCACAAAATACCTCTAACACAAATAAAGACCAGAAAAATAGTGCCTACAAAATAGTGTGTCGTTATATCCACCTGCATCTAAATGCACCACACACAAAACATGTGTTGGCCTCCATTATCCTGTAATATTAAAAATAAGTACAAATGGTCGTGGTATACAAATTAATCAAAATGTATTTTTAAAAAGCAATTTTTACTGCTCAGGATATCAGTTAATGAAGAAGAGATTTGTGATTTGGGAAAAAATGTTTTTAGTCAAACTACAGACTGTGACATTAACTAAATCCAGCATCCATCGCAAAAGGAGAAGTTCACTGCTGGGGGGAGAAGACCCTCTGGTTGGGGGACAGTTGGAGCACATTCACCGGGGCCAATGAGAGATGGAAGTGTGATATAAGTCATTGGTACGCCGTACCACTAGTTCGTTTGCTTTTTACAGAGCGTACCTTTAGTTCAAAGGCTCCAGAACTGCGTCCTTGACGCTTTATCTTTCTCCTGAGCCAAATATAGAATCGGCTCAGGCCGGACATTCAAGCACTGCCACTTCCCCCGAGTCACAGCATTGCAGACACACACAGCGATAGTGGCGCTCAGGTAATATAGAATCGGCTCAGGCCGGACATTCAAGCACTGCCACTTCCCCCGAGTCACAGCATTGCAGACACACACAGCGATAGTGGCGCTCAGGTAATATAGAATCGGCTCAGGCCGGACATTCAAGCACTGCCACTTCCCCCGAGTCACAGCATTGCAGGCACACACAGTGATAGTGGCTCTGCAGGTCATTAAGGCGCTCAGGTTGCAAACAGATTTCTTTTATCAGCAGCAGAGCCTTTCATGTGCATGATGGACATTTCCAACTCAAAGAGCTCCCGATGCACCGCAAATCTGTGATCGTTAAAGTGAGCCACACAAAGCGCCCATTTAAAGATTTGTTTATATCCATGAGGACGACTATCTTGACATGCAAAAAAATAAAGTTGCTTTGAGTCACTAATCAAATGTTTTCAACGTCATACATAACAACGAGCTGGACGTTTGTGACCAAGAATCTGCATATCCATCTTTGTTTATTACACATCTTTTATTACACGTCTGAAAGTAGACTGAGGTTCACTCGCTTTTTCAGGTTGGCATTATCTTGCAGTCTGGGGCTCATAGTTTACCATTTAGGATGTGAAAATTAAAGCCACAATGATGATCTTTAGTTAGGCTTAACATGTTGCTATAGGCATTTACATGTTGTCATGTGTCTTTATTATGCAATTTGTGATTTTTTGTAAGCAAACTCTATAACACATTATTACTAGAGACCTTGAAATCCAACTATTCGAGCCAAGGTTTGTGAGTCAGTTCAACCCTTCCCCTTCTGCCCCCCCCCACACCGGTACCCCCGCCCCCTCATCCCCACCATCTGCCCAACCATCCCACTCCCTCCTTTTTGGAGGCGGCAGCCAGAGTACCTCTAGTTCCCTTTTTCTACTTCCACCACTGCTGTCAATCACTGCTACCTCCTTACATCACTCCATCTGCCATAAAATAAAATATTTAAGGTCCTATGTTCATGACCCACACCTTAACCCTCTGTCGGCGCCCATTTCAGTTCAAATTTACCTGCAGCCTAGGTTGGACTGGTGTATAAAATTGCCTCATGCGCAGATAAAAAAGTGGCCCACCGTCCCAAATGGCAATGTGTTCCTTTTCCAGCAGACTCTTTGAATACTATGTACAGGGGAGGTGTTTGGCAAAATGTCTTGCAAATTGTGCATTTTAAAGACTGGGTCTGATTTACAAAAGCGTTTTACAATGGCACAATCCCATTGAAGAACACTTTTTGTTCAGTAACGCTGATTAAAACTGCTAGCTACAGTTAAATCACACACCAAGCTGGCCCAATTTGGCCAAAACACGGGCACACTTTCACCCCAAAAACGGGCCCACGCTAGCGTGCTGGGGCTGCAATATTGGCATTGCCCAGTAGGCCAGTCTAAGTTTGCCTCTTTTTCCAGGGAATCTGTCTAGCATAAAACAGCAGATGACTTTATAAAATCACCAGAGCACTTCCTTTTTGAAAGACGACTAATCTTTGATTAAATAACAGGATTTCTACACTGTTCCCCTACCTACAGGAATCATTTTTTTGGGACTGATTTACAAACCTCTTTAAACATGAGTAAGTCCCATTGAAAACATTTTTGTAAATCAGGCCCATTGCAATGTAATACCGGATCCAATTTTTAAATGACACATTTCCAAATTCAGTCTGGCCCGCCTCCACGCGCCCCATGTGTGAGTGCCTACATAGCACGTTTGCGTAACTAAAGCACTGCTTAGTGCTGGGCTGCAGATGTAAACACACTGATTTAAGTCACAGTGTTGTATATTTTAAAGGCTTGTTTTGAATTTTGAGGATGGGAGGGGGGTGTCTACACCTGCCATGTCTTGCAGTGAGTGCGTGGTGTAGGACGTAGTGTGTTCTTTATGCACACACATTCAAATGAATATTCATTGAAAAAAAGAAATTAACGTTTTCAAGAAGACTTAAGGTTACAATCAACTCTGTCAAGAACAATTGTGCCGAAACGAGGAGCAGTACCATTACAAATAACGAAAGTTTGATTAAAACTATGTCGCGATATGCCGATAAGATAGCAATGGCCCTAACACTCCCGCCAGAATGTGTTCTCGCACAGAGTATTCTAGAAATCGTGCTCTGGCAGTAACGGCGCTAGTGTGCGCAGTATTCCTGACAGAATGAAGGCCGTTTCCGAGCTCTTCAGTCACAGGGGAGTTGTAGTGTCGTTTGTAATGATCATAGCGCCCTTTCAAACTGTTTTATTTTCAGTCATAAATAATAATTACGCTTGTTCCCACAGTTGCCGTGGCTTCTTCGCGCTCTAGATAATAGGCGTTAACATGAACCAATGTAATGATATTCAATGTAATAACTTTGGAAAGATAAACGCTTGAGGGACAGGCGTCACCCAATCCGAGACTGGGTTGGCTGGTTTAGGGGCAGACTTGGTGAAAGTTGGGAAAGTTGCAAAGCTGACCTCTTTGGCAGACCTTCAGAGTACTCCCTTCCGGAGTGTAGTGCGTTATGGGACAGGCACACTTGAGGTCATAGCTCCATTTTCTATCAATAAACTTAGTAAGCACTACATCTCCCATAATGCACTGCACCAAAGGCTGGAAACTCTGAAACAGAAGCCTAACTCTGCATTTTGTTAAACCTCCTGATGCTGTTATACTGGATAAGATTATTCCAGAGACCTCATCTTCTGAGATAAACTATGCTGGGCCACTGGAAAACCTGGAAGCGACACGACACGGATGCCGTGAAGTCTTTTAGAATGTTCCTTATGCTATCATACAGTTTCTGGCTTCATGGTGTCCATCATCGCAGTGCATCTTGGGCAATGCAGACTCTGACTGTTCCCCCTGTAAGCTGCAGGATACCCGGGTGCTTATATTTAGGCTGGCAACACCAGCTCCCTCCTAGCATAGGGTTTCGTTTTGGCTCATGGGTAATGCTTTAGTGCCACCTAGTTTGAGCCATATAGCGCTGCAAGGTGTCTAGAAGGGATGGCATTGGTGGTCTCGGTGCGTAAGCCACACCCACTCCACAGTCCTAGCAGCCACACACATTCCAACAGGGGTTTATTTATTGTTATTTTGTGAGGGTAGGTCGGATTTTGATTCTGTTTGCTGCCTCATGTCCCTGACTACCGGCTGCTTCTTTCTATTCACTCAGAATTCGATTATTTGTGGGTTGAGGGAACATTGCAGGGGGAAACCTTAACTTGGGTGCTAACTATCCTAATTCAAAAAGGGCTCCTATTCACTTGTGCTTTGGATATGTCCTTGTAGAAGGTTAACCAAGTGTAGTTCAGTAGTTTTTATTGTAATTATCACCCCATTGGTGATTGCTGCCCAATATTAAAATGTGTGCGATTTTTATGAATTTTTAAATAAATAAATATTGTATTTTCACCAACTGGCCTGGGTCATGGTCCATTGTGACCCGGGGTATTTGTACAAGGGTGCGTGAGACGGATCGGGTATCAGCTCAAATGGAATTAATTGAAATGAAAGAAAAAGCATTCCTATTGAGCGCCACATCCCAGGATTAGATCAAGTGTCCTGGTCCGGTGTGTGACGCCCGTTTGGAATCCTTAAATTCCTCAGATCTTGATTATGCCATGTCTGAGCCGTAGAAGCTCCCCCAATATGATTACTCAATCTTAATGGGGGGATACTGCCAACTGCACTGAATAAACAGCGAGTATAGCAGGTGAGAGTCATCTTTAGGAAATACGTCGTTATGTCCGACAAAGGCACCGAAAACGGTACAATAGCAGTAGGAGTAAATTTACTAAGACTGCGCTCAGGCACCGAATCCTCAGGTGAATATGAGCGAGGCTGGAAATCCGGGATTGGTAAAGCGAAAGTGTACCGAGAAATGGTCTGAGCACGAGCAGGGTTTCATCTCCTGTATGTTCACCAAGCCCGAAGAGGATAGCTAATCCAGGATATGGGTAGGTTCCTTAATAGCCTGCTTGAACCCCAGTCCTTCTCAAGATTGATTACCGAAAAGGCTGCGCAATCCTGCAGGTCGTTAACTTTCAAGTTGAATTCTCCCAGACGAATGCATTTGCAATCTGATTTCAGAAAAGGATTGACAGAGAGCTATCATTTCTTCTTCGAATATTGGCAAAGCTTGAGGTGGGTCTGTGAAGTATAATAAAATTAAAGGTCATGTATGGGTGAGCCAGCAACTTTATTGCCAGCAATTCTGTCCTCTGTGGGCTTACTACCTCGACTTGATGGATTTTCAACCATGACCTGAAAATAATGGCAAAACATCGAGATCACCATCTATAGTGAAATCTGCTACTTCAATAGCATGTTTAGTTAGAGTACGAGTATCTAGCTAGGCACATTTCAGGCTCTTCTGAAATGGAGACGTATAAACGTCATAATAGCTCTTACTAACAGTGCTCAAAGTGTCAACATTTTGCACAGAAAGGCCCCAGTGTTGGAGAACTCTGTTGAAGGGACATATGCCTTGACAGTGCTACTAGCAGCACCATCTAAATACAGTGCAGAGTGGTTGCATGTCTTTTCATTGAAAAATGTTTTATCGAAAAATGTTTTTCATTGAAAAATGTTTAATTGAATGTATTTTAACGACACTTCATCGAAATTATGTATATCGAATTTACTAAATTTCCTTTTTTTTAATTGGGCCCCCCAAACTACTGTTCTTTAAAACACCCCAAACATTCCCAAATTCATATATATTTTTTAATGGGGTGTCCCCGCCTAAACCCTGTTTTCCAAATTTAACCCTTTACCCCACCCAAACATACACACATATATTTTAGATAAGGAAAAAATTCAATGAAATTTTTTTTCGATGAAAATGTTTTTCAATTAAACATTTTTGATGAAACATCTTTCACTGAAACATTTTTCGATGAGAAGACTAAACCGTGCAGAGTCTGTCTCACTTACATTGCTGAATGAGTTAGAGGGTCCAGAATTAACCACACTATGATTCACTCAATTCCACTGTATTATCAGAAGTATTAATTAAAGTAGGTAGAGATAATATAGGAGAGTTAATGATACGGTCATCCATTGAAGATATGTTGCCATGGCTTTCTAGCAAAGGGGATAATGGCATGTCCAAATCTCTATCTAGAATTCTTTTCCAGCCCACCCTCTGGACAGCAAACAACTGTTCCATGTTCTTAGGATTATGCGACAGTGTCAAAATAGAAAATATACAACAATGGGCCTCATTACACGGTAGGCGCTAAAGGATTACCGGCACCGGTAAGGTCACCAGTGCCGGTAATCCCTTAGCGCCTTGCTACGAGGTCCCTCAGCGGGTCCCGTCCTTAACGCCTGGTCTGACCAGGCGTTAAGGACGGGACCCGCTGAGGGACTTCAGAGCTAATAACGGTACCGCAAATTGTGGTACCGTTATTAGCTCCTTCCCCATTCCCATTGAGCCCTATGGGGGCTCAAGTGGGAATGGCGAATCGTATTTGGAATGGGGACTTACCGGGTCCTCTGGGGTCGGAATGACCCGGTAAATCCCCATACCGCCTACCCGGACCCGGTATGCGGTAAGGGAGTAGCCATGCCGCTAATAGCGGCATGGTTACCTCCTACCGTGTAATGAGGCCCAATGTATCTACGCACCCTGCAGCACAAGCATCCCGACCGACGCATCATCAAAAACCAACGGGTGGCACCTTGATGTTCTGCTACAGCAGGTCAGCAATGGACTAAAAGCCCAAATGTAAGATGAGAAAGTAGGTTCTTGAAAGACACGCAGATCAGAGAATGGAAAAATCAGGCCTGAATTCTCAGCTTTTTCCATAACCCGACTGACTTTCCTGCTTAAAATACTGGTGCAAGAGCGCGGCTGAGAGCTAAAGCTCTGTCCTAAAAGGCCAGACCCAGTAACTTCCCTAGAATCCCAAAATGAACAGTTATCCCCCAAAACACTTCCTCATCTCACCCCATCCCCAAACAAAACATGAGGCTTGTTGCCTTGTCCGACCCAGATTTGTGCTCTGCCCTAACTCACACCACGCACTGACACCTGCAATTGCACAAGGACACACTCACACCCCATACACATATGGCGGCGCTAGCTCAATTGAAAACTAGCCATGGCCTTTGCATTTCGGCTAGAAATTGGTCCCTAGCTCGAGGGTTAAGCGTTTGTACTCCATTTTAGGTTATAGCCCAAACTGCAATCCAGTCACAAAATCTTGAGTTCACCCATGGATTAACGTTTGCACTGAATCCTTGGACTATGGGGAAAACTCTTGGGAAAAAGCTTTGTCAATTGCTAAGCAGTCCCAGCCTTTGCACAAGAGATTTGGCTATAGTTGGCTATTGTGCCATATGCCTGTGCATAGGCTTAGGCTAGCACCACCTAAACTCGGACAAACGCAAGAGGTAGGCCAGTAATGATTTTCCTGTCACCATAAGTGGCTTTGGTGTGGTTTGGTAGGCAAGTCATTTCTCTAACTGAAAGCCACACAGGCACAGACACTCAAAGAAACATACCCTTAGACTCAATAAGCCACTCATTTATTTTCACGTGTTTACGTGCACTAACGCATGCTAAAACTCACTTTCACTTTCACTAACTCCCATGCACTCTATTGAGTGCGGTGAGTGGATGAATGAGTGAGATGAGTTGTCAATGATTGAAGTGAGTAGGGCGAGTGAGGTGAGCGAGTGATTTGACACCCACTCAAGTGAGTCATTTTAAGACAGTGAGCATGTGAATGCATTTATTTTGTGGATCATAAAACTGTAAACTCAGCCTTAAAGGCTTCATGGCACTAGCAACACAAAAGAATGACCGGCACAGCTCTAAGCAGGAAACACCCTGGGCTTAAGGCATGGAGGGCGTTCCAAATAGACCCTGCTGGAACAGGGGGTCCTGGCATCCCAACAAGCTGTTGTTTTTGCCGGGAGAAAGACATGGGCCCTCATTACAACCCCGGCTCTAAACCATGGCACTATTAGCACCATGGTTGGTGCCAGTGTTGGAGCGAGTCCGCCATGGTGGAATGGGGAAATACCGCCCCATTCCAAGGTTGGCGGGGCGGTATTTCCCCATTTCACCATGGCCCTTCCCCATTCCCATTTTCGCCCCATAGGGCTCAATGGAACTGGGGAAGGCGCTAAGTACGGTACCGCAAATTGCGGTACCGTAATTAGCACCGAGGTCCCTTTGCGGCACCCTACTTTAACGGCTGGTAAAACCAGCCATTAAGGTCGGGTCCCGCAAAGGGACCTCGTAATCAGGCGTTAAGCGTTTAACGGCGCCGACACCTTTTACTGCGCCTTTAAACCCTTAACGCCAGGGTCGTAATGACCCCCATGCACTCTTGCGTGGTAGAAGCGCAAGACTATGGACGGAGATTACCATATGGGTGTGTACGTGCACTGGGACCAGTCCAAGAACAAACACACCACTGCAGGTTTGTATTTGCTTGAAACAATGAACTCACTCAGAAAGAAAAGAAACGCTTTATACACTGCATTTTATTTAGCAATCAGTAGATATAATGGAAAAAAATCACTACAAACTGCACAGGAAAGTATGCTGACAAATGGGTGAATGCAAGTTATAAGGAGTACAGTAGAGGTATACAATTCCCAATTGCGCCAATCCAAGTCAAAGTATTCAACTTTTGTCGCTGAGAATCATGATAGAAATTACCACACTCGGTGAAAAAATGTTTGTGAGTATATTTTATTTCACAAGGTATTTGTATTTTCTCACAAGGTATTTGCATTTTCTCACAAGGTATTTTTATTCTCTCTACACGTGTTTCGCCCTTAACAATCAAAAGGGATCCTTAGGAGAGTTTCAATTGTAATGTTCTGATTGGGTGTTTGAGCATAGGCGATTTTAGAATTTACTGTCCTTATAAAAAAAGAGATTTTGGAGTCCAAAGGCTGGAAGAAGGATGCAATTGTCCTCTCCTTGGCGCATCCAATGTTGCACAAGTTATAATGAGCACAGTCCTTACGTTCCTTGGGTATTGGGCTGTGCCAGGGACACCCTTCAAGTAGACACCGGTCTGTGCTGGATCTATGCCGCCCCCTCAAGCCTGCGCCCAGCGAGACACAGCAAACAGGAACAGCTGCTTAGTGGCCTTTTGGTTGCAGAAAGCTCTGCATGTGCATGGTGCTAGCTCACTAGATGAACCCCCCCGCCCTCATGTGGGTGCCATGCTTTCATGGGGTGCATCTGCCAATGAAACGTTACACAACCCTTCTACAAGCCTCAGCAACTTGTTTTCTATGGGAAAGTACTGGAAGGCACCTGGTGTCTAACTTACTCTTCCCCCTCCATGGGAAGCACCTCTGTAATGATGTTCTAATCAGCAACCCAGGTCCTTCTGAGCCTTTGGTGCAGATGCATACCTGTTTACATAAAATGGAACCGAAAGCTGCAACTCAGGCAGGCGTGGGCCTGTGCGCGGTTCTGCCATTCCACGGCATCCCACAAAAAGCGATCAGTACCATGAAGATCTCTGCGTGTTCTCCAGAGAGCCAATGTAGGGTTCATAAGGCGTGGTGGCAGCAGCTCAAACGTTCCTAATCTCTGTAGGACTCACTGCAGGCCAGCAATGTCTGATAGCCAGGAATACTATGCTGAAGTAATCAAGCTGACTAGAATGCAGGCCTTTTAACATTACTGCTTGCACAGTAGTTATGGCTGCAGAAGAGTGGCATTATAGCATGCAGCATTTCTGAAATAGTTTTATTTTTGCGTTTTAATGCAACGTTGTAACCTGTACCATATCCACCTCTGTACCTGTAACCAATGAGTCAAACTCTGTGGGCGGCATTCGTGTAACTCTACTCAAACCTTGCAATCTTGTGAAGCCCTTACCGCTAAACTCGCTATAAATAACACCCAATCCCTCACCATTCACCTAATTTACAGACCACCGGGCCCGCTTGGGACCTTTGAGGGGGATCTGCACAGTCTACTAACCAATAATGTTAAAACTACCTCACAATTGCTGGTACTAGGCGACTTTAACCTAGGATTTAATGACCAAGCGGACACACACGCTTCAACCATAGCTAACACTAAACACTCATTAGGACTATCCCAAAATGTTAACAATCCCACCCATCTGAAGGGTAGAATATTAGATTGGATCGCCGACTCCAATTGCACAGCTGTTATCTCTTCCATTTCACCACTACCCTGGACTGACCATTCACTGGTGTCCTTTAATCTTCTAACCACCAGACCAGATTCCTTAGCCCCACCTACGGCAACATCATGCCCAACCAGAAATAAGAAGAACATGACAGTGGACAACATCATTCCTGCTATCCTCCCAACATTAAATGTACTACCAGACAATCTAGACCCTAGTGTACTAGTCCATGAATGCAATAAAATCATGCTTGCTACTATGGACAAAATCGCCCCACTTAAATTACGAACAAGTAAACCCAAAGCCCATTTAAACAAATGGTTCATGCCTGAACTCAAGGCCTTGCGCCTAACAAAGAGAAAATGTGAATCTGCCTGGAAACTATGCCCAACTGATGAGAATAAGGCTAACTTAACCTCTATCTCTCGCCATTACAACAATGAAGTTTGCATGGCAAAGCGGAACTCCTACAATGATCGCATTGCCAAATCCAATTGGAGTATGAAGGAACTTTTCTCCATACTGAAAGAACTCGAGTCACCTATTGCCACACCAGACACTTGAACCAAGGATCAGACCTGGTGTGCAGATATCCAACACGCACTAGCAAACAAAATAAACACCCTCCAAAATAAAATCCAACAAAAAAAAGACTCTCTAAACCTGCCTAATCCGCCCAAGTCACCGCCTAATGTTATCCTCAACACTCAGACAAACAAATTCTCCTTCACCAAAACCACTACAATAGAGGTAGAGAAAATCATCCTCTCCCTTAAACCTTCCAATTGTAAAGGTGAGATCTGTCCAGCGCAGATAATAAAAGATGCTGCCAGAGACTTTCATCTCTAAACTCATTAATGCTTCATTCTCTACAGGCAACATTCCTGCCAACTTAAAACAATCTTGGGTGCTCCCACTTCTCAAGAAGCAGACACTAGATCCTCTCATCCCTACTAATTACTGCCCTATTACCACCGTACCATTTATTTTGAAGATACTGGACAAAGTGGCTTACACCCAGATTCAAAAACACCTTGAACTACATAAGTTACTAGGAGCTAGACAATCTGGTTTCCGTCCATTACATGGAACTGAAACAGCCCTTATTGATTTAAAGACCCAAATAGATTAACTGAGAGATAAAGGAAAGACAGCACTTCTTCTCTTACTTGATCTCTCAGCTGCATTTGATCTTGCAGACTATAAGGTCCTCTGCAGACATTTGGACTCAGCTGCTCATTTCTCTACCCACGCTATCAGATGGATAGAATCCTTTCTGAGCGAGAGAACTATGAGAGTTTTTCCCCCCTCGGCAGCAGCAGATCCCACACCTATCACATGTGGCATCCCCCAGGGCTCTTGTGTTTCCCCAACCTTATACAACATCTTCACCAAACCTCTGTTCAATGATTTGGACCATCTGGGTATCACCTACACTAACAATGCAGATGATACACAGATTCTCCTCCCGCTTTCTGGGGATCATAGTAAGGACAGAGAGTTGGTGAATAGGGTATATCTTATCATCCAGGCATGGATGGCATCTCATGGTCTATGCCTGAATGATGATAAGACAGAGCTGATCATTCTGGGCACGCAGGCCAATATTAACAAACTAGGCCTAGACTACTCCTCGTTCAGCATAGACGGAAATCATCAAGGTCTCTAGGGAAGTAAAAACGCTTGGTTTTTACCTTGATTCTACCATGTCATTCACTAAACAGGTTAACTCCTTAGCATCAACTACAGCCTATACCTGTAAATTAATAAGAGCAGGTAAGCCCTTCCTATCTAACGATAGCTGTATGATCCTGGCGAGAGCCCTAATACTCTCCAGACTTGACTACTGTAATGCCCTTTACAGTGGTGCCAACAAAGCCATTACCCAAAGGTTACAGACTCTGCAAAATAACGTCCTAAGAGCTGCACTTGGTATAAACAAAAGGGAGCATATCTCCTCTATTAGACCCCAACATAAATAGCTCTCTACTGATAACAAAATCCATCTAAAAATGATCTCCCTGGCCCATAAAGCTCTTAATAATACTGCCCCTAGCTACTTGACGGATAAAATAAAGAGAAGAATATCTAGCAGTCCGACAAGAACTGCCAATTCTAATTGCCTGGTAGTACCATGATTTAAACTTGCCAAAATTGGCAGCATCACTTTTCCTGTGAAAGCTGCTAAACTGTGGAATGCTTTGCCACATAACCTGAGAGTAGACCAACCCTTCTCACACTTCAGAAGGAACTTCATCAAACACATTAATTCTAATAACTTGTAGTCACCCTTCACTAGATACCTTGTATCTTTAGCCTAACTGGATTGTACATATGTATTATTAGAACTCTGTAAACAAATGTATATAACCTCAACACTGTGTACATGTATTGCACCAATGTATATTAATCTCACTTTACCTATTTGAATATACCTGTAAGTATGTAAACTGTACATCTCTGTAACATTGTAAATTCTAGATTTCTGTAACATTGTAAGCTTTGCATATTCTTTCTGCTGCGCCCGGTTACCTCTGTGTCTGGCGCGCACTATAAATTAATAAACAAACAAACAAACAAACCCAGAATCAAGCCTTCTCATGCTCATCTTACAGCGCCTCGATGCCCGCGGGCTGCAGTGCGCTTTACAAATCCAAATAAATAAATAAATAAAAAGTTTGTCCATTTCCTTCCTCGTCTTGATGATGGCAGTAGAGACTGGTTGCAATAGCTGAGCTCATTGCTACTGTATCATATTTAAAAATGCACAGATGTTCCAATATTGACCCTTCTGTTTATGTAATTGTAAAGGTCAGAGATGTACACATCGGTACCATATTTTGGGGGGGCCCCTGCAGATTTCTTCTGAGTACCTAGTAGGCATAGTACCAGGGCATATGTTGCCAAATCTAGGCATATGATTGTGGCACCTAGAGAATATGGTGGGTGAAGCAGGCAAATGGGGTCAGTTTCCTGATACATTGTGGCAGGAAGCAAGGTTGTGGTGGTTGATGAAACTCTTGTGTCCTTAAATGGAGAAAGTTCCACATCTTGCAAAACAGGCACCTAAACCCACAGGTGCAAGCCCCTTGAAAACAGGGCCCGAACCAACAAAAGCAATGCCCTACTTTCAATTCACGAGTACCATATATGTCTCATCAAGGAGGCCTTTTCAAGACGCAAACCCTACAGCGAGATTTAGGAATGCGCACCAATGGAGGAACTGTGCCATTCCTGCAAGGGCAGACCCCAGGAGAGGATGCTTATCTCCTGAGGAGAGGACGGGATCAGATGCACCAATACCAGAATCCACTGCCCTCCACAGCAAAGATGAATACGTTGAGGAAGTGCCAAGACAAGGCATGGCACAGAGGTACTCCATCTACTCCGCAGTGACTGAAATGGCCCGGTGAGTGAATATTCATTTTCAATATTCCCTGACCACAATCCTGAAAATGAAGCCCACTGCTTGGAGCCAGACTATCAAGGGAGATCCATGCGCATAGGAGCCAGGAGAGAGTAGGAGACCGGCTGTCAAGGGAGATCCATGCGCATGGGAGCCTGGAGACGGTAGGAGACTGGCTATCAAGGGAGATCCATGCGCATGGGAGCCTGGAGAGGGTAGGAGACCAGCTATCAAGGGAGATCCGTGCACATAGGAGCCAGGCTATCAAGGGAGATCCATGCGCATAGGAGCCAGGAGAGGATAGGAGCCAGGCTATCAAAGGAGATCCATGCACATAGGAGCCAGGAGAGGGTAGGAGCCAGGCTATCAAAGGAGATCCATGCACATAGGAGCCAGGCTATCAAGGGAGATCCATGCGCATAGGAGCCATGAGAGGGTAGGAGCCACGCTATCAAGGGAGATACATGTGCATAGGAGCCATGAGAGGGTAGGAGCCAGGCTATCAAGGGAGATCCATGCACATGGAGCCATTAGAGGGTAGGAGCCAGGCTATCAAGGGAGATCTATGTGCATAGGAGCCATGAGAGGGTAGGAGATAGGCTATCAACGGAGATCCATGTGCATAGGAGCCAGGAGAGGATAGGAGCCAGGCTATCAAATGAGATCCATGCGCATAGGAACCAGGCTATCAAGGGAGATCAATGCGCATAGGAGCCATGAGAGTGTAGGAGCCAGGCTATCAAGGAGAGGTCCATGCTCATAGGAGCCATGAGTGGGTAGGAGCCAGACTATCAAGAGAGATCCATGCGCATAGGAGCCATTAGAGGGTAGGAGCCAGGCTATCAAGGGAGATCCTTGCACATAGGAGCCATGAGAGGGTAGGAGATAGGCTATCAAGGCAGATCCATGCGCATAGGAGCCAGGAGAGGATAGGAGCCAGGCTATCAAAGGAGATCCATGCGCATAGGAGCCAGGCTATCAAGGGAGATCCATGCGCATAGGAGCCATGAGAGGGTAGGAGCCAGGCTATCAAGGGAGATCCATGCGCATAGGAGCCATGAGAGGGTAGGAGCCAGGCTATCAAGGGAGATCCGTGCGCATAGGAGCCATTAGAGGGTAGGAGCCAGGCTATCAAGGGAGATCCATGCACATAGGGGCCATGAGAGGGTAGGTGCTAGGCTATCAAGGGAGATCCATGCGCATAGGAGCCATTATAGGGTAGGAGCCAGGCTATCAAGGGAGATATTGTAGAAACTTTGCAACTTACTCAGCAGGGCACAGATCACAAACCTCCACAAACTCTGTGTTCATATCCCATCAGGACAATTCAGAACTTCAACAATGGCAGGTCATTCTCACTTCTTCCCAAAACATCCCGAAAGGGAATCTCAATTTGTGCAAATAACAGGTCCAATAATTAGTATTTCTTTGAACTGTAATTCCATGTTATTTATTCATCAGTGCATTCATATATTATTTGTGATGTTCAGCTTCAGTGCAGACAATGCAGCCACAAATTCAAAATCTCCATTACTTCTTTCTAGTCTAAAATATCTGATCTCCAGATCCTGCTCCCGTGCATATATACTCAGTTGTTTTTTGATGTAATGACAATTTAAAAGGTGCTGCCCCGCAAACTCACCACCGTGCCAGGAAAGATAAGATCAAGCTAGGAAAATAACCAAGATGTCCATGGCCTGTATGCAAGTCACCAAGTCAGCAGTACTACGGATTCCCAGGTATAAGGCTTTCCAAAGTCTAGGGGCCTGTTCCGAGAATCTCCGGCCTCCTCTACCTTCAGACCTAGAGTGAGACAGGGTCAACGTATAACTAAGCTTTAAGTATCCTTTGTACTCTGTTGCGCCCAGCTACCTACGGGTTTGGTGCGCCCTACAAATTAATAAACAAACAACAAATGACCGAGGAGCAGAGATGTCTGCACTGAATAGACAGTTTTTCTTTGGCCGTAAAATGTGGGCAGGCGGGGTCAATACATACACTCATTTAGACCTGAGACAGTACATCTTAAAACGGATAGGGCTGTGAATAGGGAGACCATATAGTGAGCATCGTGGAGGACTAATGGGGTTGTTTTTCTATAGACTAAAGACACGTTAGACGGCAACATTTGGCATGCGGAAACAAAGTTAAATGTGGTAGGATGGCAAGCTCACATAAATAGACACCCTAACACTAAATGAGGAAAGTTGGAAGGAATAAAATCCGAGTGTGATGCTGCTGGTGGGGGTTAAGCAGAGATCTGTTAAGAGTTGAGTGGATCTGGCAGTTCAACCACAGATCAGAGTCTCAGAGATCATCCAGAGCCTTTACTCCTTTGGCAATCCTGGACAAAGATGTCAGGTGGAGCAAGAAGGCAAACAGGATTCCATAAGCGACGCCGCCGGTCCAAGCAAAATAGCCTTATTTTTTGAAGCATTGATCTTCAATCTGCTATTGCTTATCCAATTGGTGACCTCTGTGTATAAAGGATAAAGATGCAAAGTCCTTGTGGGGACTGCTGACATACAGATAGACAAAACAAGGGGGGTTCTGGGAGTCCCTCTACTGGCACAAACACGCCCCATCAACCTGTTTTTGGGTTCATGGCCCCCGGGAGAATCTTAACCAAGTATTTAGCTCACTGTCCCTTTCACAGACGAAAAATATCCCTGCATATCAGTCTTTGTCTTGCCCAGGGGCAGTCCAACACCAAAATGCTAGGCAATTCTCCTTGGAACAAAATTACCAACAGCAACCTCAGACACATGTTTCGGCCTAGTCAGGCCTCATCAGTGAGGTGGAGATGTACCTCTCTAAGAACAGTGAGCAAGGGGTCCATGTCTGGATTCCCCTGGTAACTTAGGGTGAGACCCAAAGTTACTTAAGATGCAAAACAAGGGGGGTTCTGGGAGTCCCTCTTCCGGCATGAACGCAGCCCATTGACCTGTTCTTGGGTGGATGGCACCCGGGAGAGTCCCAACCAACTCTTTAGCGCACTGTCCCTTTCACAAAGGAGAAATATCCCTGCATATCAGTCTTTGTCCTGCCCAGGGGCAGTCCAGCACCGAAATGCTAGACAATTCTCCTCAGAACAAGAGTACCAACAGCAAGCCCAGACACGTGTTTTGACCTAGTCGGGCCTCATCAGTGAGGGGGAGCTGTGCCTCTCTAAGAACAGTGAGCAAGGGGTCCATGTGGGCGGGACAAAGACTGATATGCAAATGGATTTTTCCCTTCTGTTAAAGGTACAGTAAGCTAAAGTGTGGCTGCGGACTCTCGAGTGGATACCTTCCGAAAGAACATGTCATTTATCTGAGTTTGTTCTTGCAGAGGGGCGCCTATAACTATTTATTGACATAGAGATAGAGCTTGTTAACGGCATAAGCATGATTTTGGAAATGAAGTGACACCTAGAGGTCAATCAGAGGGTGAATACAGACATTAAACAGGTGGGGAGAGAGAGCGGGGAACCCTGCACAGCCCCGCATATAAGCAATGCTGGGTTGTAGAAAGAATGTGAACCTTTTGGAAACTGATATAATGAAATTCATTAGATCGGCTACTTCATCCCTCCTCTTCAACTCCCACACAATTTGTCCTGATCCCCTCGTCATCAGCATGGATGGATTTAAATTATCTGTGCAGGCTGTTCTGGGCACAGTAATTAAAGGATGGCCATGTTTACAAGTATTTGGTAACTTGATTCTCCACTATGGCCTCAGTCCTGTCAATGTTAAAGGCGTTCAAAGATCTGTACACACCATTGTGTCAGCACTGGCTTCTTCTGCCACTTCCAGTACCAAGCCAATGGCATTTAACAAACGTGTATTCAATTATACACTATTCTCATCTGTGCCCCCTGGATTACCATGCCTTGGTCCAGAGGTAGATCCAATGTTAGGTTTTATTTTTGATAAGAGTTCCTTCCAATCAATGTGGACCTATGGACATTGCAATCCCATTTGTACTATAGAAAATATAGAACAGGCCTGATTCTTTAATACAACATAACAGAAAATGAATGGATTCATCTGGGAGATACAAGAAGATGCTCTACTATCCCCACAGGGGAATGATCACCACAACACCTTAGCGATCGGAGACGTATGAGATGTGGGACAATCACAATTCCAAAATTCTTAAAGCGATAGTTTTTGTACGAAGGTGCAGACATCATTATGACAAACATCTTGGATAAAAAAGGACGTACATGGTATGGTGAGGGGCAAGTTCACACACAGTTTGTGTGCCTCTGAAATGTGCACAGGCAACCATTATTTTTTTATGAAGACTGCTCAGGAATTAAATATGAATAAAAAGGTCGAATAATCATTAGCCTGTGTAATATTCTACCCTCACACGCAAAGTCAATCTTTTAATTGAAGGCCCACACCGCAGAGCAGTACAGCATGCAGTGCTTCTTTTGTAGCCTTACATGGCATTACAAAATAATCACAGGTTACAGAATAGTACCACCTTCTTCAAATAAATAGAAAATAAAGTGACAGGCAACTGACACAGAAAAGCTGTGCCTGCTTTGTTTTGCACATAGGAGCCAGGAGAGGGTGGGAGCCAGAGTATCAAGGGGGATCCATGCACATAGGAGCCAGGAGAGGGTAGGAGACAGGTTATCAAGGGAGATCCATGCACATAGGAGCCAGGAGAGGGTAGGAGCCAGGCTATCAAGGGAGATCCATGCACATAGGAGCCAGGAGAGGGTAGGAGCCAGGCTATCAAGGGGGATCCATGCACATAGGAGCCAGGAGAGGGTAGGCGCCAGGCTATCAAGGGAGATCCATGCGCATAGGAGCCAGGCTATCAAGGGAGATCCATGATATTCCAAATCAAGAGTTTATCACGGTTGCCCCGCTTCTCCTGGGGGAGGCTGAGGATTCAAGAACCGGTGCAGCGAGGGAGCGGGGGAATCAACCGTTAGTGACCCCACTAACCCCAGCCAAATCATATGAGAAAAGGTGGGGGGCCGGTGGAAAACAGGGGCCCGAACTGCATAGGGAGGCCAGTGAGTTATCCAGGATGTATGCCCTTCCCCCCCAAAAACAAGGAAAGGGGTAAAGGGGTAATTCTATGCAAGATGAAGAGAGGAAAACGGAGCTGAAGCCTGGACTGCCGCAGTGGCTAAGGGGATATTCCAGAACACTCCAAGGTGTGTGAGATCTCTCGATCAGCCTGCACATCTGCAGCCACCCACAAAACAATAAACATACAGAAAACAAAAGGACTTCTGGAAGTGCAAAGGCAGCCCTCTCCACAGAACAGCAGAAAAAAAGACCACAAAAAGCCAGGAAAGTGAACTTGGCTAAATGCAGAGCAGCACATAGCGTGGCCTTCTGCATGGAGTCAGAATTAGTGTAATGAGACGAATAGAATTATGGGTGATTGGTTTGGTGCTTTATACTCAGGGCACGGGACGGGAGCAGTAGTTCTTTTCTACCTTTAAAGAGTCCGCATAATTGCCTGTTTCCTTGACGCCCCCACCCCCTCATATTATAAGGCCTGTGACAAGGAAGAGGGACGAAATTCTAATTGAAGTGTGGGAATCGGCAAACATCCACACCTTGAAGATTCATTGTAGTGCTTGGTGCCACCATCTTCAATGTATATTTCATCAGGTTGTTAGCACTGCCCATTACAACAGGTACAGGTTACTTGGCTTTACTTTAAGGCTGAAGTATTTCTGACTGATAACTGAATTTTCCTCAAAGCAGGACATTGGTGAGCTTCGCAAAGTAGGATACCCATAGGTAAGTGTTACCTTTTTTAGAATATCTGCTTTTGGCTGAAAAATCACAATGCCTCCATAGATAACAGCATTTCTGCTTGGAATTTTGGAGGCAAAAGAGTTGTGTCTCCCAGTGAGAGATTGCCCAGTGTTAGGGTCTGCATGATCCATGGTTTTTAAGGGAAATGCCCTACCATATGGCAATAGGGAGGCCATTTTGTGCGTGGTTTCTCATTGAAAGTGAACCTCCAATTGTTTTTTTTAAAGTTTGGTTGTTGGGCTGCATTTCTTAGTTAAGATGTCGCTTAGTGTATACTTCTGATAAATGTTGAGTGTGTGATTAGTCTTCGTTTAAATTGTTGAACCTTTGCAGATTTTAAATTCTCAAAATAGGGTCCAGTGTAGCAGGAGAATGTGTTCTGGTTTTATTTGTACAAGCATTTGACTATAGAGAAAATCTGTACGACACTTCTGTCCAAGACGATGAAGGAGATTTAGTGGGTAATGTTCTCAATCCCTGGATCAGTAATGAGTGGTAGTAATGGATACCAACACTTTTTCGGGCATTTTTATCGATCCTGGGGATTTTGGTGAATATGAAAAGAGGATAGGTAAAACGCTGCAGACTTGACATATCCATTAGTCCTACAAATCTTCCTTGGAGCTCCAACAGAGTCATCGCCAACAAGAGATTGTTGTCAGTGCAATGGATTCTCGTGGAACCTGCCTGCAATTACCACCTGGTGAAAGCAGAAGGATTCCATACGAATCCATTGTAAATGCATCCCACATTCGGAAATTGCTGCGAAGAGTAAAGTCAAATTCACCTGTGTTTTACTTTTTATATTTCCACTCCACTTGCCAATCACACAAATTGTGAGAGGAGGCCTTTTGCAGGTAAATGCAAACTTTCATGCTTCCCGCCAGTGCAATCTATGATATTCACGAAAGGACCCCCTCGCTCTCAAATGACTTCTCACGTTATACTGTTTGGTTGGACCACACATCTTTCTCCACACTGACTTTTAAAGTTTCTGCTTTATGTGTTTGGTAGGTAGCTAGCTGGGTAAATCATTTGTTAAGACATCTTAAAACTTTTTTAGACTATGCCCTTTCTTCAGGTGTAGCTGCTTCCATTGAATATGGTCTGAAAAGATAAAAAAAATACATTGTGTGAAGAAGGATTGTTCAAACATATAATGTTTCAAAACATTAATCTCTGCACAGATGGTGCTCAATATACTTTCCCAAACCTAATTGATATCATGAGTTCTTGATACCCTTTAAGCCCGCTCAGGATCAAATACCTTTGACAGAAGCTGGAAGAGATATGAAATATCTCATTCAGTGCATGCTATTCCAAAAATTGATGTACTTGTTCAAGGGTAATGCTTGCATAATATCATCTTTTAAAAAGTGCTGCCTTCTGTATGGCCAACTTCACAAATAAAGCTTGATTCTCAGTTTGTGAATTCAGCTCCTTCTCAATCTGCAAAGTGATTGAGAGGCAGGATGTTAATTATCAAAATAGCGTCTTGTTCCTGTGTGGAACATCTAACCTGTCTCATACCCCAATCTTACCTGATAGATGTGTAGCGCAATTTTTTCAGACCATATTCAATGGTCGCAGCTACACCCGAAGAAGGGGCATAGAGTCCTGAAACGCGTAGTGAGGTGCCCTCTGAATGCGCCACACTGAGAGAACTTAGGTTTTGCTGGTGTGGTATCCCTTGCTCTGTGACACCAAGCTGTGATCCATGTAGTAGCACATAACACGCATACGTGTGGATTAATTATATTGTTTGTTGACAAAAGAAACTCTTCTGTGAAGTTCATAAAGGAGAGTTAATCTATTGTTGTTTTTTGAAGTATTTGTGTTAATTCAGCATGAGAAAATAAATCCTTAAATCATTTTCTATGTTCTTGTATTGAATTACAGTTAATTAACAAACACATTTTGTAATCTTAACACAAAGAGGTCTTATTCACCTCTATTGGAGTGAATGGTTTTTTACCAGTGTTTCTGATGAATACAATTGTAAACCAATTATAGCGGGCCACGTATCGAAGAGCCCTGTAGCTTGAGATCCAATAAATCATTGTGTATTTTGTGACGGTGAAGATGACTTGTACTAGAGGAGGGCTTAGTCACCCACCTGACAGTAGAGATCCTACCACAACCCCACACCCCATAGAAAGTATATGTAGATGTTTCCCGTTAACCGATCACAGCCCCACATACGTTTTTACAATTTGCCACGTAGTGTGACATCAATGATGATGAATTTGTACTATAAAAACATGTTTTTTATGTAAATCGTAGAGAACTTGCCATGAGACGTCCGTCGATGTCCGTTGTACTCACTGTTTTAGATATTTGTTAGTAAAACAGCATACCTTTTGCCAACTTCCTGAGTCGATCTTTTTATTGATATTTGAGTCATTTTTGCATCCCCATCCTGCCCATAGGAGCGCCACTTTGTCTTAAAGAGCCCACGGGTTCAACGTCAAGAAAGAGCGTATATCTAGCTACTTCTTTTACTACGCACTTTGCATTTTATGAAAATGCCATTTGATTTGACTGACATGAAACTTAGCGATCTGTCATATTAAGAAGAATTTTAGTAGGAATTTTGTCTTATTGGTTTTAGCATGTGTTGATGATTATGAAATAGTTTTTGTTATATATGTATTTTTAAAAAAAATTGAATTATGTGAATTTCCTTTTTTCTCTTTTAATCATATGAATGAAATGTGTCATTTGTCTGTATAAAATTGTGAAAGGTTTGTGGATATACCATGACACTATAAATGAATAAAATATTGATGACTGGGGGTGCAGCGGGTTGAGTGCGATGTTGCAGTTTCATATGTATCCAGTGTAGTTAATTGTGCATGGGATATATTACTTAAGTATTCAAGTGTTACTTTGTCTTTAAGTTGATACATATTACATCTACACACACGTAGAAACATAAAATGGCAAACCCTTCAAATGAAATGTAACGACACGATTTAAACATGGTGCACTATGAAGTGTCTAGATACTGGGCAACAAGGAGTTTTTCATAATGCGCATGCAAGCAAGAGGTCTGGTCATATAGAACCCCCTGTGAAGAGAATGTGACATTTATTAAACATGCATTGCATGCACACTGAAACACATACACAGGGAATTCATTCATCTAAATGCAGTGGGTTTCATTTTACAAATGGATTAAACGCGGCAGTCCGGGTTTTTGCAATGTGAATTATAAAATTACTCTGAGAACCTGTTTTGCAGAGTTCCAGGGCCAGAAGATGGGTAAATAAGTAACTTCGACATTAGCGAGGGTCAGCTCAGCTAAAGGAGTCGGCCATGGCTTTTATGGTCTGATAAGTATCGCAGAAGGCAAGTTTCTTGAATTCATGGGAGCTTGACCAAGGGTTTTCGTTATTTGTTCTGACCAGCAATAAACCATGGGGTGAATCAATGCTCAAGGCTAAAGTGATTGAAACCCAGGAGGTTCAATTGTATTTTCAGATGTACTGTGCCCGGTGAAATGGCAGTTGTTGAGATTAGAATGTTCCAATGGAGGCCAGTGAACCAGTGGATGAGGCAGCCATCGGTAATTCAAAGAGAACTTGTTCACTTAGCCTTTTTCATATCGCTCGAAGTATTTATGCGACCCATGTGCAATTATGAGTTACGGTTAAACAGGCTTAGGCCAGTTATTACTAGAAATGAATTATTTTTGTATACACATGTTTAACTGTTTGATGATGTCATGACCTACCACAGACACATCCTAAAATGAGGTTTGTTCTACACATGAGCTGAAGTTGGTATTTAAGATAATAGCTACCAATGAGTATGTAGCAATTGAAGAAAGATGCAATTTCTTTGAAGAGGTTTTGTCCAATCACGTGTGGGGGGTGGATTGTAATAAAGTATCTGGGAATGTTTTTACTGTTGCAAAAATGTATAAAATGTATCAACTGATGTGGTTCGTTGAGACTTGGGTTACTTTGATTCCACTACATCATCTAACTGCTCAATGGATGATTGTACAATGAACTTGCTTTATGTACAAAATGTGCACTCTTTCCTCAGGTGGTAGGCATGCTTGGGTTGAGGTAATTAGGGGTGCGCCCCACAATAACTACAGTGTGGTAGGTCTGTGCCTTTTTTGATGTTTAATCTGTTACAAATTTACACATTTCAGTTAATATTTCATGCATTTATTGTATTTTTGCTAGCCACCATCCCAGATTTGGAACAACGTTAAATTACAGTGTTGAGCCCATGTCTTTACCTGACTGTGTTTCTGGTCATTAAAATTGTCTAAAAAATGCAGTAGCAGCTTCTCCATACTTGGTGGGGGGAGGGCGTAGAGGGGCAATGGGGGCTTGTGCCCCATAACCCACTGCAGAGGTTAAGCAGCAGGCAATCTGCTCAGCCTGACAGGCACAATGTGTAGCAGTTGTCAGGCAGAAGGAAGGGCTTGTCTGCATACCCCAGGGCAGCCAGTCTCTGCCACTGGGTACCTCACATACCCATTGGCCCATGAGTCACCTGGTGGAAATCTTAGCTAGGCACACAGAGTAGGGGCCTGTAATTTGCTGTCCCTGAAGGCATATGGTGGCACTCCGGAGCATGGCCCACCAGAGATAAACAAGGCTGTGTTTGTGCAAATCAGCAACTTTGTTGTATGTGGGATTTAGGACTCGGGTAAAATTGTGTTTCACATATTTCTTCATGATTTCTCTTTCTGCGTTTCATGGGAGCCGAGCCGCAGTGTAGGCTAGATAAAAAAATAGAACTGTGTCTGAATGTGAATAGTGTGTGTGTATGTGTTTAAGGGCATGTGGTATTAGAACAGAAATGGCATGGAGAAGCTCTACCGGATTGATGGGCTATTCAAGTTGCAATAGTATATGGCATGGAACTTTTCTCAGGACAATGAATCTGGCATTATGCAACACAGGGGCAATGGCATGAGGAATGGGGATGTCGCAGGGGCCGTGAAGCTGCGGTGTCCCTGACGTCAGAGGTTTGGCTTCAGTCTGTCTACACTTTATACCTGCTACTGCTGAAAGCTAACTTCAAAAACCCACAGCGGCGCAGAGTGCATAGTGTGCGCTGTGTGCTCTAGTGTTCCAGTGGGCCAGTCGGCACTCCTTTGGCTCATATGGATCTTGGTTTTTTCCGCTGTTTATGCTGAAGCTGATTTGATAGAACATCGTCCTTTGAGGCTTGCGGTGCCTGCAGCGAACAGAGTGAGTAGAAAAGTTCCTTTTTTTGAGTTGGATATTTACAGCACGAATGTTAAATAGTGGCTTTGGGAAGGTGTATTGCTGCCCTGCCTCTTGGGTGAATGATTAAGCAATTGTGATTTTTTTTTTACGGTTGGATCAATTGGGGTATTATTGAAATGATTAAGCGGAAAGCGCACAAATATAGCCTGAAGTGCTACTGCACAGGCAAGGAAACAGCTGAGCAGCTCAGTGGCTCTGTTCTCGCCAGTTAATGACAACCCAGTACCCAAGAAGGATGTTCCTGCTAATAACGCAGGTGAAAGTGCAAAAATCACAGAGTTCTTCAGGACCGTAATTGACACTTTACCTGCTAACAACAATGCTAATACTGTAATCACTTCGGAATCTCCTGTGAGATTGATGTATGAGATGAGAAGAGACTCTGATGCGAGTACTATGGGTTCTTGCCCTATTGATAACAATAACTAATTATTGAAGCTGTATTTGGGACTACAGAAGGACTCGGCTGGTGCAACTAGACAAACAATGAATTCTGAACCTACGTATTACCACGTGATTGGCACATAACTCTCAGCTATGCCGGATTTGGAATTCCTGGTGCTAAGCTCGTCATACTCTTATGAAAGCGACAGCAATGGTGACTATTCCATACAATTTCAACCTCTTTGGTCTATTGTTGAGGAAGTTGTGTGTCCGTCAACCACATTGAACGCTGTGGCCGCTTCTGAAGATGCTCTGTTTTCTCTCTGTTCCAGCATAGAAAACGAACAGCGAGATCTGAAACCCATTCTAATGAGAGTTTTGGATATTATTCTGGTAAACTCTGGCGTCTCTTCGACTGCCAATGCTGGCCTATTTATTACTGACTCACTAGCGGCAAATGTGTCCACCAAAGCTTTATCGTACCTGAAAGACCTCAACCTGGAACTTGAGCCGATGTTGAATATGCTGGATCGGGCTAATTGTTCTCGGAGGGAAAAAGCTCTGACACCCCAGGTGGATGTGGGGGGTGATGCTTGCTTTGGCAGTGGCTTCAAGCAAGCGAGCCACTATTAGAAGAATACGCTGAATAAGTCGTCAATCAAACCGCATTAAAACCGGTCCTCTGTTGGCAAGTGCCATGTGCTCTGACCCAGTGGTAGCTATAGCAGTGCTTTCTTGTATTCAATGGTCCGTTCCAACATTAGTTACAAAAGCATTGGAAGATGGCACAACTAGCCGAGTATTACTGCAGGGGGCTATAGACAAATGGGTGTAGACTGCTCCACAGTCAAAATCAAACGAACTGCATCAAGTTGCCCCAGATTGTATCAATTGTATGATTGATACTAACGAGGGACTGACTAGTCTTCCCTTAATGGTCACTAATAATACTCAAGATGTGCTGCCGGTAGCACAGCACTTGCAAAGCATCATGGCAAAAGCCACTTCTAATCTCTCTTTATGTGAGATCTCTAGACCTTTTGGTAAGTGCGTCAAGTTGAAGGACTGTACCCCACCAACAGTAGCCCGCTTATGAATCAGAGATTCTAACTTGACTTACTGGACAAAATTGAAGGCTTAAAGAACATTGGTTCAGCTGGCATGACCTAGAAATGGTGGCTCTATTGACCTCTCAATACTCTGCTATCTGTAACCTGGTCTTCCAGTTAACAGTACGCAATAAATACACAACGCTAGTACCTATTTATAATGATAAACCTTTGGCTGAAGTGCCTTCAAAAACAGTTGATCTGATGGAAAAGAATACCTTAATGTCATCTGTTGTAGTTACTCAACATAATAGAAGGGCCATCAGGGAAGTAGCCGGCTGGGTTCTCTTCACATTTGAGTGTCAGTAGTATTTAAGGTGTTTTAAGCCAATTAGATGCAGCTGGCTAACTTGGAAGACGTGTGGATTAAACTCTTTTTGTTTAAAATCCCCTGGGTACCTCTTTTATTTTGACAAGCAATATTTTTCTACTCCAAGAGACCTGGTTACCTGAGAATTTTTGTATTGATGAGTATAATGTGTTATGTCGACATGCTAGTCATAATCCAAGAGGCCGCTCTTTGGGCGGCCTAGGTGTTGGAACCAAAACCCATTTTAGTATCAAATTATTTGTGTGTGATCCCCCCTCACCTTACGTCCTTCCGGTATATATGATAAATGGCAACCTATATGGTAGCAGATTGCTAATTATTAATGTATACGACCCACCGGATGCAATGGTCTCTAAAATCATCCAGGAAAAGGTAGAAGCATTGATGGTGGCATGGTATGACAAGTATCCAGGTGGTAATATGGTGATCGCAGGTGACTTTAACACTCATCTCTCTTTCGAAACTCAGAGACTGAGCGATGCTGATGATGTGGATGATACCTATGGAAAATAGAGTTGATCATGGATGGGGGGAGCTGTGGAACTCCACTGATCTCGTCTGACTTAATCAGAAATCACTGAAGAGCCAAACACTGAAACGGACTTGGTCTAATGGTAAATACTCATCCACTGTTGACTATGTCTTTCTGGATCGAGCACTATGTGCGCGTGCTAGCTCACTTACAATCGCTGAATTGGGAATTAGCTACCAATTTCCTATTACTTGGACACAAACTTTGAGTAGTGTTCGTAGTTTTTGACTAGCTGATCCTAATTGCAGGGTAAACCCACAAGGGAATAGCATAACATGGTCTGATGACAATGTTATAAAAATGTCTGCATTAATAGAACTGAATTCCATTGCTTTTCGATTTGTCAGACTGACTAGGACTGTGTTTTCTTTATTATTTGATGGTAGAGACTACTCCCATCATAGCTATAGGGCAACATAGGAGTTTTTCCAAACCCCAAGAATGTAATGAAGGTTTTGAAAACTTGTAACTTTTGTGTCAGTGTCATACTTGTGATACCATGCCTCCTTTACAGTCTTCATTCCTAAGGAAAATGCCCACTAGATGGCAGTAGGGAGGCACTGACTGTTATGGGCAGACTTTCATTGATATCTTATCTTTAATTGCTTTTTATTACTTTTGGTGGCTGGGATGCATTTCCTAGTTAAGATATTGTGTAGTACATATTTCTGGTAAATGTTGAGAATGCAATTAGCCTTTGTTTTTGCACCTCAGTGTAACAGGAGCAGTGTTCGGAATTTGTTTTTACAAGCATTTGGCTATTTAACTGGAAGGTACGGTGGAGCAGAGTTTACATCTCCTCTGCTCTTACTGATCTGCCTTGAAACTCAGAATGACCGCCAGCATGGGTTTTTCATGCTGTCGGTAATGCAATGGATCTATATGGACTCTGCCTGCAATTACCACCTGGTCAAAGCAGAAGAATTCATAAGAATCCATTGTAAATACATCTGACATTCATAAATTGCTATATTCATTTACACATTTTCTAAAACTGAATGGAAAAGTGAAGAGTAAATACAAATTCACCTGTGTTTTACTTAGTACATTTCCACTCCAATTGGTAATTACATAAATTGTGGGAGGGGAACTTTTGCAAACTTTCGTGCTCCCTGCCAGTGCAATTTATGATATCCATAAAATGAACCCCTTACTCTAAGACTACTTCTCACCTTAAACTGTTTAATTTGACCTGACACCTTTCTCCAAATTGCCTTTTAAAGTTTCTTCTTTACTGATCAAAATCTATGTTGTGGTAGGTGGGTGGATGGGTAACTCTTTTGTTATGGCGTCTGAAAATCCTTTTTTAATCTGATGGTGAGAACCATTAATACATTGTTTTATTTTATTTTATTGTTTAAAACGGAGCGCTGTATATACTGTGTGTAGCCAGCATCTGAGCTGGCATCTTTTAACAATAGCGCAGCACTGTCAGTTGAGGTTTGTGCATCGATATGTACATCCCTTGGAAATAGTCCTTGGTGGAGTTTTGGTCAGCCATGTTTTGATTGATTTGCAAAATTGGAGAATTGTGTGGGCATTCCAAGTCCATACCGAGGTCAGGTTCTAGAGGGTGGGTGCGTGATAAGAGAGGGTTTGTTTGCAGGTCCTCTCTTTGTGGACGAGTTGTGATTTCATGCGAGTTGGGCAATTTGCTGCACAAGGTGCTTATGCCACCAGATATGTGGAGCTTAACTGCCAGGTACGCTGGTGTGCTGGTTATGACCGCTTTGTAGATGATACAAGCAGTCTTGAACAGTATTCAAGCCTGGAGAGGAAGTGTGCGTGGAACAGGGGCAATTCTGTCAAATTTCTGCACACCCGTAATAAGACATGCGACAGTGTGGTGGACTGCTTTTAGGGAAGCCAAGTGAGCATATGGGAGCCCTATGAGGAGGGCATTCCACCCATCGATGTGCAAGATCACAAGGTCCTGCACTATGGTCTGGAAGCCCTGCGTCAGATTGAAGGGTTTCATTTTGCAAAGGGTTGAGATTTGGAGCCGGTCATTTGGGCCTTCTTGGCTATGTGATTCTGGAAGAGCAGGCTACTGTTGGAACACAATGTGTGCAACTGGATAGTTTAGTTTCTGCCCGAGGGGTAGGAGTTAAACCAATTAAGAGTAATGCCAGAGAATCCCATCCTCTCTGCAAAGAGGGAGAGGAGGATGCGGTGGTCAACAGTGTCAAATGCAGCCGAGAGGTCAAGGAGGATGAGGAGGCACGAATCGCTCTTATCTATGATTTGGAGGGCAACATTCACCACCTGGATGGCGGCTGTCTCGATGCTACTCTTTGGGGTGGAACCCTGACTAATAGTCATTTAGGAGGTGAGGTTGTTTGATTCGGGTGAATAGTTATGTAGCAATATATTTTTCTGAGAATTTGGCAATAAACAGGAGGTTTGTAATGGGCCGGTAGTTGGCCAGGTCATCTGGGTCTAATGTTGTTTTTTAAAAAGAGGTTGTATGAGACACCAAACTTGGTTCACCCCAGAACTAAACTTATTGAGGAAACGGGAATGAGCTTTAGAGGCCCGATGGCTTAAACATCAATCCCTCAACAGCAGTCTTGGAAGGATGCAGATAAAGCATATAAAGCTTTAATTTTAGAAACAAAAAAAATGACTTTAACTTCCAAATTGAGTCTTCCTCTAGCCACACTGGGAAGCTCTTTGAAATCTTGAAATCTCTGGAAATCCCAAGGCAGCCCAGTTAGCTTTTCTCCCAACCAACTCTGTCTGCTCCTCAATTCAGTTCTGCTTTTGAGGTTAAAATTGTAAACGCGCAACACAAGATAATAGCAGGCGAACAAAGCAATCCCACTCTCATAAAATAGGTTGGCTTACACCCAAAGGTACTGAACCCCAGGAATTCTAATTTTCCCAAATTTCGATTTAAGTATGGCTACCCTGTTATCCGCTTTACGGCCTACATCCTGTCCACACAATCTCCGTTCCTCCAAAACTGATTCTGAAACTCAAGGATCTTTTTATTCCCTTTTTGACACTTCTAGTTAATGCATCATTTAGGGAAAACTATGTACCAAACAGTATCAAAAGAGTTACAGTGACTCCAATTCCAAAGAAACCTAATATTGATCCCAGAGAGCCTAGCAACCTGAGTCAATCACAAACTGCCAATTTCTTTTAAAAATCCTTGACAAATTTGCCACCTCCCAGCTTCAAATATTTGTGGAGTCCCACAGCATTCTACACAATCGACAATCTGGCTTTCGACCATCATACAGCACAGAGACTGCCCTTGTCAATCTGCAGACTCAAATGCTGGAGATCATGGACAGCGGCAAGGCCGTGATATTGGTCTTGTTAGATCTCTCAGTGGCTTTTGATCTCATTGACCATGATAATCTGCCTAAAAGATCTAGGCCAGTGCTCCAAAGAGCCGTGGCCTGGCTCCACTCCTTTCTTTCATGCCAGGAATCCAGAATACAGTGGGGTTCTGCACATTCCTCTTCTGCTATCATCCGTTGTAGAGTGCCACAGGGTGCGTCTGTCTCGCCTGTGCTCTTTGACCTCTACATCAGATCGCTCTGTGTACTTCTCGACAAGCTGGGGGTCGCTTTTACAAACTATGCCAATGTTACCCAGATTATCCTGGAATTTACCGGAAATTATGCCACTGACTTTAGAACCCTGTCCAACATGTATGAACACATCGACAGCTGGATGTCAGAGCACTGGCTGTGCTTGAATGGCAGCAAAACGGAGTTGATCATTTTTGGATCCAATCAGGCCAGGAACAAATTGAGTACAAACTATAGTAGCTTCTCACTAAAAAACAATATATTAAAAACCCCAAATAGGGTAAAAACCCGAGGGGTACAGCTGGAGGCCTCTTTAAATGCAGATGCTCACATTACTAATTTGAACCAGACATGTAATTACTACCTACGCCTTCCTAAAAACATCCATCCCTATATCTCTGAGAGAACCTGTGCTACCATCGCACAAGCTACCATTCTCGGCAGAGCTTCCGCATCCAACCATAAGAGATGCCAGGTGATCCAGAACAACGCAGTCCGAATTGTGACTAACACCCATAGAAGATCACACATCTCGGATCAGAGAAGAACACTCCACTGGTCACCCATCTAGTAACGCATTAATTTCAAAGTGGGCACTCTGGTTCACAGGTGCCTTCATGGCAAAATACCTGACTATTTCAAACCCTTGGCTTCTCTATACCAACACACGAGAGCTCTTCGCTCTTCCAGTTTAGGGTTATTACAGGTCCCGTGGATCAAACGTATCAAGGGCCTTGGTAGATCATTTTCTGCAAAGGTGACTGGTTTATGGAATGGTGTACCACCTGCCCTCAGGTTAGAACCCAATCTTAAAACCTTCAGGAGAAATCTGAAGACTTTTCTTTTTAGTTAGCTGCATTTCTGTACTCTCCTAACTATGCTAACTTATGTGCCTTGTCTTAGTTGTTTAGTTTCACTGAGTCTATGTCTGCGCCCCGATGCCTGCGGGCTGCCGGGGCATTATAAATACACAAATAAAAAAATTAGACCAGTCTTGAGAGTGTCCGGGAATGACCCTTCTGTGAGGAAGGTATTAATGATTCTTAGCAACATATTGAACAACAGGCCTATCAATTGTTTAATGATGGAGGACAGGATGATAATGTCACAGTAGGCTTGAGGGAAGCAATTGTTTTTAGGAGGTCTGGGGGAGAGAGGGGAGAGAATTCTATCCAGAGGGGCAGTGTGCATTCTGGAGTACAGTGGGAGGGGCTAATTTTGTGTGAGGTTGATCTCTCTGACTTTGTCTATGGTTTCAATAAATAAATTGATGATTCTGTCGCAGTTTTCTAAAGTTGCTCGTACCTTGGGTTGGTGTTGCTTTCTCGTCCCTTTCTTTATGGTATCCCCAAATGTCCAATCTTGGCCCTCTCTTGTTTTCTCTCTCTACTATTCCTCTTTTCTCACTTGTTTTATCCTTCAACCTATCCTGTAACTTTTTTGCAGATGATACTCAAATCATCTTTTCCTTTTCTGATTGTTCAGAAGCCCTTCACTCCTGTGTTTCTTCCTGTCTCTTAGCCATCCAATCCTGGAAGTCCGATCACTTTCTTTATCTTAACACCTCTAAAATGGAGTTTATTTTCTTTCTCCCTTCTTCTCCCCTCCTTCCTCCACCACTTCCTTCGTTCCCTTTCCTCCTTTGCAGCTTTCCTTCTCTTCTTCGGTTCATCGTCTTAGCATTCTCTTTGACCGTTCCCTCTCCTTCTCCTCACACATATCACTCATTGCACAACTGTCACCTTATCCATTGCGATCTTTGCCGCGCTCAACCCTTTCTATTTATTTGCACTTCTAAACTTCTTATCTCTGGTCTAATTTTTTCTTGAATTGATTATTGTTCGGCCCTCCTGATTGGTCTCCCTGCATCTCATCTCACCCCTTGCTCTTTCTACAGTTCTACTATTCATCTTCTCTTTGCTCTTCCCCATCCTGCTTCGATCTCCTCCTCTCTGTTATCAGGCTCCATTCTGCCATTTGAATCACAACTTTTCTACCACTTTATGTCCATGGTTTTGAAATGCCTTCATGGACTTTCCCCCTCCTATCTTTCTTCTCTAGTCTATTTCTATTCCCTCTTTTCAATCTACATTCCACCTGGTTGTACCAAAACCACCTTGTGCTTCCTCCCGCTTTCGTTTGTTTTCCCTTCTGGCCCCTACCACTGGAATTCTCTACAGATAGTGATTTGCACCTCTGCAATCTGTCATATCTTCTGTACCAGGCTCAAAGTCCACCTTCTCTCTCTCCTTTCTGACTCTTAAATATCGAACTTCATTGTATGCCATTATCGCATTACTGTTTGTACCCCCTTTTGTCATTTCATGTTAAAGCGCTTTGGCGAAAGCGCTATCAAAATCTCAATAACTACAAATGTAAATACTACTTCAAAGAGGGCTTTGCTGCTGTTAGAGGCTGCCACGATGGGGGTGTTGTAGTAGGTAGCTTTGCCCTCATTAATCAGAATCCTACGGTCGGTGCAGATAGATTTGAGGTTGGTGAGGTCTCCAGGGTTAAATTATTTGCACCACCGTTTCTATAGGGCTCTGTTTGAGCGTTTGTTGTAGGTGAGCTCTGGGGTGTACCAAGGGGCGGATGATTTTTAGGGGGGCATGAGCCCCAGATTCATAGCAGAGTTGTTAACTCATTTTAGGGGACCAAGGCATTCCCTGCTGTGCGGAAATCTGTGAATTTTGCTTTTAACTCATTGACAGGGAAGGTTTTAAATGAGAGGGTGTTTAGCCTGACTTTTGTGGGCTAAAGTCAAGTGGGTGACCACTAGTGGGATGGCAGTGTGGTCAGACCTGCCAATTGGGATAGGGTCCATACAGGTGATAAGGGGGCGATGATGAAGAGACTAAGTCTTGGGTGTTGCGTTTTTTGTGTTTGGGTGAGAGCATAATTTGCTTAATTTCCATGTCGAAAGCATGTGTTGTTGTCGGCTTGAGACTTTGGGACATTAAAATCTCTGAGAAAGACATTATGAGAGTGTGCTAATGTGGCAGAGGACAGAAAATTGGAGATGTCGACAATGAAAGAGTCTCTCCTGTGAGGTGGTTTGTAGATGAGGTGGAAGGTGATGGATTCCTTGTGAGATGAAGGGAACTGGCAGGTGAATGATCTGAACAAGCTTTTTCTGGGAGACGGGATGATGGAGCATGTCAAAGTCTCCTGTGGATGATTGCCACTCGGCCTTCTGCCCTTCCTTGCTGATCGGCATGTTGGATGCAGTTTGCTTGGGGTAGGAGGACGTTGAAAACATGTGGGGAGGATAGTGTAAACCATGTTTCAGTGATGAAGAGGGCTTCAAGGTTGTATGAGATGAGTGTAGTGAGATGATCTCTGCAGTGTAAGTGACTGCTAAGCGTGTATTGATCAGCATGAGAGGGCTTTTGCGTGTGGGCCATTGATGTTGGGTGGGGGCAAGAGTAATATTGATGAGGTTTGTGAGGGTAGCTTGCTGGGGCTGCCCACAGAGCTTGGCCAATCGAACCCTAGTGAGGGTGGTGCTAGGCTGTGGAGGGAGGAGACCCATAGTGATGTTTTTTGGCGAGTAGAAGTAGCAGCAATGCAGGAAGTGAATCTGGCACTTGGCACTAGTAGGCTCGAACAGGCAAACAAGGTGAGGTCCTTGTCTTTGTCTATCCTTTGCTGAGGATGCCAGTAATCAGAAAGCCTAAGCAGGACTGGTTTATTGGTGGTGGGGGGAGCAGCTGAGTTGTGACCAGCAGCCTAAACTATGCTGACTGCCAGGTGCTGGCCTAGAGTCCTTAAGTAGCCGCCCAGAAGGTATGAAAACTGGTGGTGGACAGAGCATCTGAATGGCAGTGCCTGACCACATGGCCAGTAGCCTACACAATGTTGTCTTCCCGGATCTGGCCTAGAGTTTTTAAGTAGCTGCCTGGGAGGAATGAAAACTGGTGGTGAGTGGAGCATCTGAGTGGCAGGGGCAGGTCAGGTGGCCAATAGCCTATTCAATGCTGTCTACCTGGAGCTGGCCTAATGCTTGTTTATAGCCGCTTGGAAGGAGTGAAAACTGGTGGTGGGGATGAAGCAGCTGAATGACAGGGCTTGATCACGTGATCAGCAGCCTACACAAAGCTGTCTTCTAGGATCTGGCCTAGGGTCCTTAAGTAGCAGCCTGGGAGGCATAAAAACCGGTGGTGAGCAGAGAATCTGAGTGTCACGGCCTGTTCAGGTGACCAGCAGCCTACTCAACGCTGTCTGCCTGAGCTGGCCTTGTGTTTATAGGTAGCTGCCTGAAAGGGACGAAAACTGGTGGTGGGTCGAGCAGCTGAGTGGCAGGGCCCAGTCACATGGCTAGCAGCCTACTCAATGCTCTCTGCCTGAAGCTGGTCTAGAGACCTTAAGTAACTGTCTAGAAGGCAGAGAAACTGGTGGTGACTGGAACAGCTGAGTGGCAGGGCCTGGTCACATGACTAGCATCATACTCAACGCTGCCTGTCAGGAGGTGGCCTATAGTCCTTAAGCTGCTGCCTAGAAATGGATGGTGGGTGGAGCAGCTGAGTAGCAGGGCCTGGTCATGGGACCAGCAGCCTAATCAGTGCTGTCTGCCTGGAGCTGGCCTAGAGTCCTTATGTAGCTGACTGGAATCCGCGAAAGCGAGCAGTGGGCATAACAACTGAGTGGCAGGGCTTGGTCATGGGCCCAGCAGCCTAATCAGTGCTGTCTGCCTGGAGCAGCCTAGAATCCTTAAGTAGCTACCTGGAAGACGTGAAACCCAGTGGTGGGAATAGCAGCTGAGTGGCAGGGCCTGGTCCGGCGGACAGCACCCTACTCAATGCTGCCTGCCTGGAGCTGGCCAAGAGTCAGTAGTTAGCTGCTTGGAAGGTGTGAAAACTGGTGGTGGGCGGAGCAGCTCAGCGGCAGGGTGTGGTCATGTGACCAGCAGATTATTCAATGCTGCCCACTTATAGCTGGCCTTGCATCCTTACGTAGCTGCCTGAAAGACACAGATAGTGGTGGTAAGCAGAAAAGCTAAGTGGCAGGACCTGGCCAAGTGACCAGCAGCCTACTCAATGCTCTCTGCCTGGAGCTGGCCTAGAGTCCTTAAGTAACTGGCTGGCAGGCACGAAAACTGGTGGTGGGCAGTCCAACTGAGTGGCAGGGCATGGTCACGTGACCAGGGGCCTATTCAGTGCTGTCTGCCTGTAGCTGACCTAGAATACTTACATAGCTGCCTGGAAGATGTGAAAACGAGTGGTGAGCGGAGCAGCAGAGTGGCAAGGCCTGGTCAGGTGGATAGCACCCTACTCAGTGCTGACTGTCAGAAGCTGGCCTAGAGTTCTTAAGTAGCTTGCTCGAACGCAGCCTTCGCAATGCTGTCTGCCTATAGCTGGCCTAGAGTCCTTAAGTAGCATTCTGGAAGGTGTGGAAACTGGTGGTGGGTGGAACAGCTGAGTGGCAAGGCCTGGTCACATGACCAGCATCCTGCTCAATGTTGCCTGCTTGGAGCTGGCCTAGAGTCTGTATGTAACTGCTAGGAAGGTGTTAAAACTGGTGGTGCGCGGAGCAGCTCAGTGGCAGGGCCTATGTGAGCAGCAGATTATTCACTGCTGTCTGCCTGGAGCTGGTCTTGAGCCCTTAAGTAGCTGTCTGGCAGATGCAAAAACTGGTGGTGGGCAGAGCATCTGAGTGGCAGGGCCTGATCACGTGACCAGCAGCCTACTCAATTCTCTCTGCCTGAAGATGGTCTTGTGTCCTTACGTAGCTGCCTGAACGGCTCAAAAACATGTGGTGGGCGGAACAGCTGAGTGGCAGGGCCTGATCAGGTGACCAGCAGCCTTGCTCAATTGTGTCAGCTTGGAGCTGGCCTAGAGTCCTTACGTATCTGCCCGATGGGCGTGAGAACTGGTTGAAACTGGTGTAGATGGAATACAAACTGCTTTCCAAAATGAATGCATTTTATTTGATTTTTTTTAAATGTGTGAAAGCGGAGAGTCCTGTTTAGTACAAGTTAGCAATCTCAGGCCCAGAAAGTTATAGTATACCATTGAGGTGCTATAGAGGCCAATTGTCAGCAGGTCATTTAAGAATCAAAACTAATCTGGCTATGGAGTCCTAATTTATATTACCAAGTAGGAATGAAGATAAAATCACTGTTTACTAAATTCTAACTGGGTATCGGTCTCCTTGCTAAATTGACCAAACATTGGTGGAAGGGAACGTCTGCTTTTTGCCCAGCATCTGTGACATTAGTAGAAGATGATTTTGCATGTTATGCTGTCTTGTCCCCTATAAGAAGCTTTGAGACACAAGTGGCTAAAACTATTGCTAAACCTGCATGTGGTTGAAGAGAGGCTCTTAAATTAATGACATTTTGCTCTTCAACCAGGCTTTGTAATGCAGCCTCAGTGTGTTTGTTTACCGCTTTTAGAACGAGGGAAAGTGTTCTTATATAGAGGTAGACAATAGATGTTCTATCAGTAAAGTACTTGAAATATATTGATCATGGTCTTTGTCTGTTGGCTTCCAGACATTCCCTGAATTATGTACTAATTACTCTTCCCCGAATCTTATGCACTGCGATGGCTTTTAAATTGTAATAATTTGACATTTATACCTTGTGCATTAAATCAAGTTTGGGTATAATGTTGCTGAAACTATGCACATTGTTTGTTTTTGAGATTTGAAATGATCTTTTTTGTATTTGATTTGTTTGCTTTTCTGGTGTACAGCCGAAATCAAGTTCAATTGAAATGAGTAGCCCTGGGCCCTTAATTTTTGGGGTCAGTGCCTATACTTCCACGCTCAGCCTGCCGTTGAGAATATCATCTTGTGCACCCTCATTTTTTTATTTTTTTTTAAATTTGTTTATTGGCATTTTTAATAAAATCTTTTACATATTTCCATATTGTGCCTTATTCTCATGCAAACCAAGATATATTTGATTTAATTTCAACTTTAACTAACGATAACAACCGTCACCTTATGGTGTCCTCTTGTGTGGCTCATCACTTCACTGAGGGGTAGGGGTGTTGTGGGGAAGCATTCATATTGTTAACAGGGTGTGAGGGGGAAGCTTCCCAGAGGTCTGTGGTGTCTCTTGGTGGCTCTCCTCTAGCCATCCTTTATATCTCTCAGGCATATCCGTGCTAGCCGCTGTTTCAGGGGGGCTTGTCATCCGACGGGAGAAGCATATGTCCAATGAGTTCCTTCCATGCTTCCAAGGCTCCGCTGGACTCTTCAGTTGATCTGGCCACGCTTTCTTCCCAGGCCTTGGTCTCAGCCGGGAGCCATCTTATCATTTCTCCATGCCATGCTTTGTATTGTGGTCCGGCTGTTTTTTTCCAGGACATGGCTATGGACCGTTTGGTTAAAATGCATGTTATGTCCATAAGTCTGGTTAAGTGTTTTATCTTGGCCAATCTAGGGTAGGTTCCCAGTAAGCACTCCTCTGGCGTCCATTTATACTTGGTCATGCCTGCTTTCTCGCATGCTTGTTTCACCTTTCCCCAGAGTGTCTTTGTTTTGGTGCATTCCCACATCATGTGTATTAGGTCTGCTTCCTCCTTGTTGCACCAAGTGCAGTTCGATTGTGTCTGTTTGTTAAATTTGGCTATCCGCTGCGGTGTTAGGTAGGTTCGGTATAGCGTGTTCATCTGTATTTGCCTAAACCTGTGATTTCTCGACATCTCCTTGGGGAACGTGAGCGCCCGGTTCCACTCCTCCTCTGTCATCTCCCTGCCTATATCCACTTCCCATTTCCTTTTCATGTCCGCGCTTCGGGGATTAGGTGTGTCGTTCAGTTGCCTGTATATTTGGGATATTGGTCTACTACCCTCCCCCAGGTTATATAGCAGTGTTAGTAGTGGGTCTGTGTCCGGTTCTTCGGGCCATGTCTCCCATTTGCTTCGCGCAGTGGCACGGGTCCTCTGGTACCAGAGAAACTGACCCGATTGTATGCCCTCTCTATCTCGCAGCGTGTCGAAGTCCTTGAATGTGCCTTCTTCGTATAGGTCTCCCCAGGTGTAGACCCCTTCTCTTTCCCATAATCTGATTTGTTTCAGGTCTGTGGCTACTGTATATAAGTCTGCGAGCAGTGGGATCTCCGGTGAGTAGGCCCTCTGTGTATTGGTGAGTGTCCTCGCCCTGCGCCAGATCTCCCTCCCCAAGTTGACTATGTGCGGTGTTTCTCCCATCAGTTTCGGTGGTATCCAAACCAATTCTTTCAGGCGGTGTGGCAGGCTCATGGCCTGTAGTAGGGAGTTTTCCTCAGTCGGTTCGTCTGATAACCATTTGGTCGTGAAGCTTAGCTGTGCTGCTAGGTAGTATTTTTCTAAGTTAGGGAGCTGAATGCCACCCCTTGTGTATGGCAGGGTTAATGTTGACAGTGCTATTTTATGTCTGTGCTTTCCCCATAGGAATTCCTTTATCAGTGTCTCCAGCAGTCTGAAGAAGGGTTTTTTAATATAGCATTGTATATTTTGAAACCCATACAGGAAGCGCGGTAGGACAACCATCTTAACTATGGAGGCCCTTCCCATCATTGACAGGGGGAGCCGCGACCAGAAGATCGTGGATTTGCGTAGGGCCCGTAGCGTCCTCATCGTGTTATGTTCGTGCATCAGCGTGGGGGTGTGCAGTATCTGGATCCCTAGATATCTGAATTTGGTGGTTTGCCATTTTATCCCTACCTTTGGGAGTGTCTCTATCTCAACATGTTGCAAGGCCGCCAGGGGGAACAGACAGGATTTAGACCTGCTGAATTGGATTCCGGACACCTTGGAGTAGTTGTCCAAGACCTCCAGCATAACTGGTACGTTGAGGTGTGGGTCTCTAACATATATGAGGACATCGTCCGCATAGAGTGAAATGATGTGATCTACCCCCCCCAGTCTTATGCCGGCATCGAAAAACTGTTTCCGAAAATAGATCGCTATAGGTTCTAGCCCAAGTATGTATAGCATTGGGGATAGGGGGCAGCCCTGCCTGGTCCCTCTCTGTATGTCCCATGCTTCTGATATGTGTTTCCCAGATTTCACTCTAGCCCTTGGCCCGGTGTACAATATCTGTACCCATCTGATGAACCCGGGCCCGAATCCAAATTCTCTAAGTACCGCCACCAGCCACTCCCAGTAGATGGAGTCGAACGCCTTTATGGCGTCTAAGGACATCAGCGCATATGGGCTTCTGTCCTCATTGGTTTGGGTCATAATGTGTTGTAGTCTACGCAGGTTCATTGATGTGTTCCTGCCCGGTATGAAGCCACATTGATCGCTGTGTATTATGTCCTCTATGATTCTGGATAGCCTCTTTGCCAGTATTGATGTTAGTATTTTCGTGTCGTAATTTAGCATTGCTAGTGGGCGGTAAGAATCACACAGGTCCGCAGGTTTGTCCGGTTTAACGACCGGAACCACCAGTGTTTCCCTCATGTTTTCGGGCAGCTCTCCCCTTTCATAGGCTTCCTGGAATACCTCATGTAGTAGGGGTGTGAGGGAGGGTTCATATGCTTTATAGAATTCTGGGGGCAGGCCGTCAGTGCCGGGTGTTTTGCACGTTGCCAGAGACCGGATAGATTCTGTTATGTCGTCGAGTGTGATTTCAGCATCTAGCATTTGGGCCTGCTCGGGTGATATCCTATGGAGTCCTATCTCTTCAAGTGTGCCTGAAATCTGTTCTGGAGGGACCTGTTCTGCATGCGAGTAGAGTTTTGTGTAGTATTGTTTGAAGGTGTCGTTTATGCCCTGTTGTGTGTGATGTGTGTTCCCTTCCTCGTCTTGTAATGCCGTGGTGGAGTGTCTAGGGTGCTCTCTTCTGCATAACCAGGCCAGCAGCCTTCCCGGTCTGTCCGCCTCTATGTGTGCCCTATTTGTTTTTGTCACGTGGTCGAGCTTCTCCAGCCTATTCCACGCCGAATCATTTTCTCCCCTGAGTTTTCGAAGTTCCGTTTCCCTGTTCTGGTTGCCTGCCTGGGGTGCCTCTATTCTTTCTATCTCTTTTTCCAGCTGGTCTAGTTCTTTCCTGAGCTGTCTCCTCATTCCCCCGGCCTTAGCAATAATTTCTCCCCTTATTACTGTTTTCAGGGCATCCCATATCGTGCTGCTGTGTTCCACACTTCCCACATTTTTGTCTATGTAGTTGTCTATGGATTCTTGTAGCTCCTCCCTGAAGCCTGGGTCTTTGAGTGCTTCTGTTGGCATTTTCCACATGGGGATTGGGGGCCTGGGGCCACTGTGGTTCCATGTCACCATTAGTGGGGAGTGATCAGATATGGTTCTTCCCAAATACTGTGCTCCTTCCATCTGTGGCAGGTGTTCTCTACCTATGAGGATGTGGTCTATTCTCGTGTATATTTTGTGGGGGGATGAATAGTATGAGTAGCCTCTCTGCATTGGGTGCATTTCACGCCACACATCTGCTAGGTCCAGTCTCTCTATCATTGTAGTCAGTGCCGTTGTCGCTGCCGATGGGCCCTTCGGGTGGGGGATGGATCTGTCAATTGTCGGGTCGCATACACAGTTGAGGTCGCCTCCCCACAGGAGTAAGCTATCTCTGTGTTGCACAATTTTGGGGTATAGTGAGTCCAGGTGAGCCGGTATGTTGCTGTTGGGGAAGTAAGAGTTGATTATGCATATTTCTGTCTGCTCTATATGTCCCCATAATATAACAAATCTACCCTCTGGGTCAACTACTGATTTTCTCAGGCGGAAAGGGAGCTGTGGGTGTATCCAGGTATATACTCCCCTGGCGTATTTGGAGTATGTAGTACCAAAACCCTGCCCCCCCCAGTGCGTTTGAAGTTTGGTTAGTGAGTCTGCTGTGCAGTGAGTTTCCTGTAGTAGTGCTATCTTCACCCCTTTTCTATTCAGGTAAGTCTTAATTCTGTTTCTGCGAATGTATGTCCCCAAACCTCGCACATTCCAAGTCATTATTTTAACTGCTGTTGTAGTCATGGTGGTTTGGAGTGGGCATAGTGTCCGTTCAATTCCCTTTTGCCCGGTATTCGCGTGCTAAATGCAGGCGTAGGTGGCCCCTCCCCTGTGTGTGACAAGAGGCGATTTTCCTTTTCCCTCCATCTTGCTCCTCTACCCCTTCTGATCGATCTCGGAGACTTACCAAAAATAGTAACTTCCATTCTTCTGAATGGGAACAGCAAACCATGTAACTTTAAACTGTCCCCAGCAGTTGCTTCCAACTTGCAACGCTCGGGGGGTCCCGAGCCTTCCAGGCCGTTCCTGGCCTTCCGGATCAGGGTGTGTGTAGGTGGGTTACCCACACAGTTTCCGTAGGGGTGGGTCGTTTTTCAGTGTTCGTGTGGTCCTTCGAGTTTCCGTCCGGTACAGCGATCTGCTTAATGATATGTCTCTGGGGTCTCAGTGACTGCTTTGTTGGCTCTGTGCGGGGGGGTCTCCCCTTGCTTATTGTGTTGGTGGGTGTGATGTTATCCCTTGTCCGATTTCGCTGGATCTTCCTTGCCGTCGGCCAGGTTGTTATGTTCCAGCCATAGGCTTGCTGCAGCAGGTGTCTCCAGGAATGTTGCTCTTCCTTTGTAGAGGACCTTGAGGCGTGACGGATAGAGCAGCATATACTTTAAATTGTGTTTTCGTAATTGCGCCTTTATTGGGATAAAAGAGTTCCTTGCTCGTTGCACAGTGGGCGTGTAGTCTGGATAAATGACTATCGTTGAGCCGTTTCGTTTGATTTCTCCTCCTTCTCTTGAGTATCGTAGTATGGTTTCACGGTCTCGAAAATTCAGGATTTTAGCTATGATTGGTCGTGGGTGCGAGCCTGGCGGTGGGCGCTTTTGGAGTGATCTGTGGGCTCTTTCCACTGAGAACCCTTGGGTGAGCTTCCCTGGGCCTATCTCCTGCAGTAGTAGCGTCTCGACGAAGTCGGTCGGGTCCGGGCCTTCCATGTCTTCGGGAACCCCTAATATGCGAACATTATTTCGGCGGGCTCGGCCCTCTGCTTCCTCTGACCGTGCCTCCAGCCTCACCACCCTCTGCTCAAGCTCCAGTACTTTCGACTGCAGTTCTTGGGTGTCCTCCACCGTGTCTTTTAGTGTGCTTTCCGCCGTCTTGACCCTTTCCGTGAGATTCCGTGCATCTTGACGCATGAGCTGTATGTCCGATTTCACCTCTTCTATCTTCCCCTCCACCGATGTGCGAAGGGCTGATATTGCCTGGAGTACCTGTGCGTGTTTGAGGTCTTCTTCCTTCTGTGGGGGTTCCCCCGCAGGTTCCTGGTCCTGTTGGGGTTGTCTCTGGGGTCTAGCCGTCGTAAATGAGTCCATTGTGACCAGTTTCGGTTTGCTCTTGGGGGGTGACATCCCCTTCCCTGGGTCCCTCCCGTTCCTGCTCTCGACTCGCAGGTTATGTGGTGCTGGGATATCTCCTGCGGTTAATGCCACGGTCCCGGTGTTACTTGTTGGGGTCTTCGAGCGATGCTCCGCGGCCCGTCTGTGGCTAGCACCCCCAATGTTCGCGGTGCGGGCCCCTTGTGTTGTCCTGCCTCGGCTGGGTGGCCTTCCGTGTGTTAGGGGGTCTCTCCCCTCTCGCTGTGTGTCCCTCAGATGTGGTCACGTTGAATCGTGCCAGCTCCGCAGGTACCGTTCCGTTGATGGTCTTCGGATTCCGCGGATTGCGGCGCGGCCCAGTGTCTCACCGTGGGCCCAAATCAGAAGGTCTGCACACCGTCGCTTTCGCCGGGGGGTGTATCCGGGTGGCTCAGTGCTCACTCTCGGCCTCCGCTACGTGCTCCTGGGTTGGAGCTCGGGCGATACTTCGGGTTGCAGGCCCGGCGCCCCCAGCGGTGTGCAATAATACGCAGGTGTACGCTGCTTGCGGGGCCGAAGGTCTCCCCGCGTGGCGAGCCCCGGATAGTCGTGTCCGCTCTCACCTTTTAGGGTCCGCGGCTCGCAGCGTTCTGCTCTTTCGGCCTTTGGCGCCGAGATGGGCCGCGGCTCAGCTGGTCCAGTCTGTCGGTTGTTGCTGTGGGCTCCACGGGGCCTCGAGTCGGCTGCCGCGTCAGTCTCATCTCGCGGCGGGCGGCGCCATCTTGCTTTCCCCTGGGGCTCGACTTTAGGCTCCGCGTTTTTCGAGTTCTCCTTTGCGACTTGGATCAGGAGTCTGGTCGAGTGATGGGGGTTGGTTCCCCTGCTGGATTATGCAGTTAGATCGAGTGTAGCAGGGCTATTTAAGCATTAATAAGTCTTTTCAGCAGGATCTCGGACGGAGCTCCACGGGAACCTGTCTTTACAGCATGCGTGCTGGCCACGCCCCCATCTTGTGCACCCTCATAGCTAACACGTAGTTACTAAGGGCTCTTCAGATTAAAAATAAAGTAGACCTTGTGCAGTAGTTCCTGAAGCCACCGGACTTGAGAGTCTGTCTTTACTTTTCACTTAAAGAGCCCTTAGCACTCTTGTTTGAGAAATAGGGTGGTGGTGCTGTTTGCTTGAAATGCTGGATTATACCAGAGAATACTAGGCTACCTGATTGACTACTATCCACCTTTAGGGCGCTAAAATGGCCCTAATACCCGAGCCGGCAGGCTGGATTGAGCGGTAACGGCTCGGGCCCAAGTTATAGACCTGAGCAAAGTGAGAGGCTTAACAATGGGCTCCGGTGCTGTTACCATCCATCCAGCTGCCAGTGAGGGTATTGAGTGACATTAGCACCCCAGGTTTTTAATCCGGGGTGCTGATAGCAGTCAATTTGTTTTAATTAACGGGTTGTGCGTTCGCCGCATCCTGTTCATTCAAACAAATACTCACCTAAGTCGGGATTCAATACAGAGCCCCTCTTCCATTTCCATGGCGGGCCGGGATGCAGGAGCAGTGCGGATTTGACACATGGACTCCGATTTTTTGGCAAAACTGGTGTGAAATACTGCAATTTGACCAGGCCTTGGTAATTTCGACCACCCCTAGACAGAGCTAGGTTTGGCAGTATGCGCAAGACCTTTGATGGCAAGGCTCTTAGCTTCTTTCAAATATGTAAAACCTTTTGAACACCCAAGTCATACAATTGAGGGCAGATCAGACAATTTACCAAGTTGAATAAGAAACATGCAAACTATGAGGGTGATCCCTATACGTCAAAAGGCCAGGGATGTCATTTGGAGGTCGCTAGAGATCACAACTGCAACCCCTGGCAACCACTGTGCGACCCCTGGCCCTGCGCCTGCAACCCATGAAGGAGGTCTTGGATTTCAAAAAGACATCATCTCTTTTTGAAGTCACTCGGACTTCAAAAAGCATATATTTCCTTTTCGGTTTTCGTAGCAGAAATAATTTCTTTTTGAAATCAGTCAGTGTGACTTCAAAAATAAATTATTTCATTTTGAAATCTGATCCCTATCTCCCCTCCCCCCATCAGGACATGCATGCCTCTGGCTCCTGTGCTCTGCTGTGCATGACAGGAACCAGAGCTGGGTTCCTTGCGTGCATGCTGGGGCATGGGAGCCAGAGTCATGCCTGTAGAGGAGGAACAGTGGATTCTGAAAGTTAAGGAAATACATTTGAACTATAAATGTGTATGTGTGTGTGTGTGTGTGTGTGTGTGTGTATTATGTAATGTACGTGTGTATTATGTAATGTACGTGTGTGTGTATACATCATGTAATGTGTGTAAATGAGTGCATGATGTTTGGGCAGCTGGGTGTGCTTGTGTGAGTGAATGGTGAATGAGTGCATGTGTAAGTGAGAAGGCGGTGTGTGAATGTGTGTGCTTGTGTTAAATACCTGGATTGCTTAGCACTAATCTTTTTTACTCCTAGTCCTACTCTTCCTCATCCCAGTACTTGCCTATGAGGAACCTTGCCTCATACATACGTACTGGGACGAGGAAGAGGGATAGTGAAGTAATACTGGGCTGAGGAGTGTATTTTGGGGGGTTGCAGGAGGAGAGTGGAAGGGAGGGAGAGAGGGAGAAGGGATGTGTGGGAAGGGTGGGGCAGGAGAGGGGTGCACTAATACATAAAGGTTATCAATGATAAAGCAGGCATGATATTTATTAGTGTCTAGACTGGCATCTGGGTGCAGCCAGTATAGCCTTTTTTTTTACTTTGTCATGGCATATTGTTTGGGCATATATAATGAAGTAAGCATCATAAGTGTTATTACGTAGTTAGACTAGCATTTTGGTGCAGCTATTCTAGCAAATTTTTACTGTGTCTTGACATTTTGTACTGGACCTCTCTGACAAAGCAATCTAAGTGTAATTAAATGGCTAGACTGGCATCTGGGTGCAGCCAGTCTAGCCTTTCCTTACTGTGGCATGGTTATTTTTCTGGGCACCTATGATAAAGTAAGGATGATACGAGTTATTATGTGGTTAGATTGGCATTTTGGTGCATCTATGTATGTCTTACTGTGGCATGGCATTTTTTACTGTGCATCATCAAGGCTACAGCAAACATGAGAATTGTTATTAAGTGTCTAGCCTACATTGTACAGCCAGTCTGTACGTGTTTTCTTATTGTGGCATTATATTTTGAATAGCAAAGCAGTAACATAGCTCAGTGGGTTGAACGCTCGCTGCTGCAATCTATGTATCTGCAGGTTGCTGTTTTGAATCCTGGCAAGGCCAACTCACCCTATTCATTCTTCCGAGGTTGATAAATGAGTACCAATTTCAGATGGAATGATAATTGTGTTTAAAAGGTAGTATGTATAGTGCTTGGGCGAAATTGCTATAGGTATAACAAATCATTAATCAAAGCATTAGTGCTCTTGTACATTGTTGGTGACTTGCATCTATTGGATTTTTTTTAATACTGTAATATCACAGCAGCTGGCAATATAGGGGCTCTACTTATCATATAATGACAGTACATGCCATGCAGCTATAACTGGGATAATATGGAAGCAAGTGGCCATACAATGCTGAAGTGACCCCATCCATGACATATGAAGGCAGCACCCTTGTTAAAATGCGGTTGGCATCTAAAATATTCTTGTCTGCTTTAGTACCTGCTTGGCATTTTAAAAATGTTACATTTATGTACATTGTTTACGCCAGCAAGCCACTTCTGGTCACCAGGGTTCAAGAGGGACGGATGCCATCTAGGTCAAAGGTCACCTAGCATCACTTCCTGTGATGTCATCAGGTGTGTGATATCACTTCCGCTACCCCTGGCATTTTGGTGAATCGATGTCCCTGCAAAAGGCCCTCCTCAGTCCTCAATCTAAGATCCCCAGCCAACTACCAAAGTTCAGAACACCACGTCCTAATAAACAGTAACACAAAGCCAGAAAGGGAACTAAGTCCTCAATCTGCAGGAAATGCACGATACTGCTTACCGTGTCTATTTGTCAAAGTCGGTAATGCAATAGAAAACTTCGCAATAGCCGCAAAGTGGCGTGTTGACATCATATATGATACAATTAAAAAAAAGAAATACATTTAAAACATTTTTATAGCTAGCAGCCATGTTGTTCCATTTTGAAACACCTGTGCATACCAGTGTCTCCAAAACAGTGTTTTCTGTTTAGGGACAGCGTTCCCCTGTTAATGTAACTGCAGCAATTTAATTAATTTGTACTAATTTGCATATAAAATAGGTTTTTTGCTGTCTTGCCGACATTAGGTGTTGAGTTTTGCCGTCCACCTTTTCGGGGGGTACTTTGAAGTCAATTTGCGGGTGTTCTGCTCTTTCATCGCACCCTCTTGAAATGGCCACCAAGATTCTCACTTTCCTGTTATTGTATCAGACCAACTGTAGCTGTCAACTTATGCAACAGTTGCCACCTGCAGTGTGAACTGTTTACCACACAAGCAGTCGCCTAACAAAATGGACGCGACCCAAACTGACAACATGGCGGCCTGAGCCGCTCCTCCATCACCTCTTCTCTTTAACTCTTTCAGCTCCCCAAGCATTGATGCTCGTCAACAGTTGGTGACTCTGCTATAACGGTTAGGGTATGCTTTCAAAAATTGCATTTTCTGGTGTAAATTAAGATTGAATTAAATTGCATTTTTCTTTTATTGTACTCTCATTGCATCACTGCTCACAAGGTGGTGCTAAATTGCGGCAAGTGACAAGCTCCGTTTGCCAAGTGCATTTTATTTTTTATTTTTTGGAATGTGTTGCTGACCTATGCACATAGTGCCTAAACAAAAAAAAACATGCATGGAAAGTGGAACATGTCTTCCCGGGAAATTTGACACCACCAAATGCGAATTACCCTGTACAATTTAGCACCACGGAAGCTAAATAACAGAGAAATGCAATCTGACATAACAATCTTAACCCCTACAGTCACCTACAGAGAGCCAGGGCAGACTGAAATGCATTTAGATATATTTCATATGAAGCCATATTTGAAAAATCAGAAACAGTACAGTCAAGGTCGAAGTGTCGAAAAGAAGTAGTGGAACTATGTTCCCTGCTAGCCTGCCCCCCACAAACCACATCCCCACATCCCCTGCCACACCCAATATAAACCCTATACCTGGGTCCCGCCTTTCCTCAATTCTACCCCCACCACTGTGTAAAGGTACATAGAAACAGCGAACGAAAATGCTAAATTAATATTAAATAACTCCATTAACTTTATCCGTTGCCCCCACAGCATATAGCTTTACGCACCCTCCCCTTCTAATCACCCACCATTCACCCCTCTGCAGGGGCATGCTAAAGTTTAAGGCCGCCCCTCCTACCTACCCCTGATGCAGTGCACGGAAGTGCACGTTTTAACATATTCTTACACTTTTATTTTAAAATGAAACTGTTCCGGAATGGTTTCTATTTTTTTTTTAAGTAGAGGAGCACTGCTGGCAACTGCTCCAGCCTACTTTGACCACTCCCTCCGCCAGTGAGGTGACAATTGAATGTCCAAGTCAGAGGCAAGTTCTGCTCCCTTACCATACCCAGGGCACATTGGGGGTGACCTGCTGCTGGGGCAAGGCCTACATCTCTTGACCACTACACCGGTATCCAGGACCTCACTGGAGGTGAAGGGCGCCTGCAGGTCTTTGCCATCCTCTCCCAAGTTTGGAAGAATTAGAACATGGACCTATCTTGTCCATGAGCCCCTGGATAGGGACTCGCAGCAACCTGAGAGCCAGAACAGCCAGGACTCCTCTGTTTTTGTCATCAAACCACTTAAAGACATTGTTCAAACCCATTCAATGCAGTCAAACCAACAGGATGCTCCGGAGCTGCCTTTGGGACTCGCTTGATCTTCAAAGTTTTGTGCCACAAATTGGAACTAGTTTGCCTCCGTACTGTACCAGCTGAGTGCATCATTGCCCCAGCTCCAACTAGAAGTTTAACAGTGCAGCTGCCAGATTCAAACCGCTTTTTGAATCCAGCCTTTTATCACTGATCCAAATGAATGGCCTAACCAACCCTGGTAGCCTCCTCAAACAGTGACCCTCGAATGCTGCATCAAACCCTTCCACTCAAACTGTGCATCGAGTCACCAGCATCCTTGCTGTCGAAACTGACTGTTGAACAGACCCTAGTGTTTTTCACAATCCACACTGCTTCGAATGTTGCTTTGAACCACAGCAAACCTCAGCAAGACTCTGGCTCAACACCTGCTCCCCATCCAGAACAATACAATCGCTACATTCAAGCCTGATTGAAACCATTTGCACAGAACCAAGAAGCCTGGTTGGACGCTGCTGAACCGCCAAGAACAGGGGAAAGTTATTGGCTGCTAACTGCCCCCTGGTCTATCTTTGGACCCTAGAGAATGCTAGGTCACAGTTAAACCTGTTTGCTGCACCAAAACATATCCTTTTATATGAAAATTGTGTTATTTGATTGCCTGGTGACCCAGTTTCATTGCCCAGAGTGCTGCATCTTTCTGTCATTGCATATTCTGTGTTCTTTCCACAGAGGTAGGGTTTTGTAGCATATTTTATTTAGTTATTTTTGCATATGGTGCGTTTGACTAAAGTACATATGTATTTTTTTATAGAACTTTGATGGGACATTCCTTTAATTTTGGACTGTTGTACTTTGCTGGTTTGGTTGCTACTGGATCACATTTACAGCCCACTTAGAGTATAGCCTCCCCTCGGGCCACGTTATCACAAAAGGCAAATGAGGTACATCTCTTAACTGGCCCTATTTCCCCTTTGTAATTGGGATCACTCATGTTTTGTGGACGTGTGTGGGCAGAGTAGGCGGTTTAGCTACTACTCATCCTTGTCATTTCGTCACAGGTGAGCTTGGGCGTGTGCTCCTACTGCCCACGAGTCTGTGATCAAGCGGGTCAGTTTGAAACTGGCTCGGCCTTGTGGACACCGGCAGTCTAGCACACTGAGCTTAACCCTGACATATTTAGTGACTGGCATGTGATGGCAACATCCTTGCAGCTACATCGTATTACATATTGTTTTCTGGTACCCTTGACTGTAAGGTATCATTAGCACAGGAACAATGATGAGCTTTAAGTGGTACATCTCCTGGCATAACATTTGACTCTGATTTCATTTTTACTGGCCTATGTTTTATGATTAGCATTTTTCCTATTGTGGCAACCCCCACACTTTATGAAGCACTGCTTCAGAGATGTGGCACAAACATATATGTGTGTACTGGGCAAACAGTGTTTCCAGAGGCAGTGCAATTTTCTGGTGGCCGCATATAGGATTTGCCAGAGCGAAATGCTTCTGTGTACTCTTGATGACCTGGCATCTGAGGTATTGGCATATTTACAAACACTAACTACGTTTATAAAATAAAAAGGTTCTGCATTTATATTTTTGGTTCTTAATTGCTGCTTCTCAGAGCATGTACGACCGTCTCAGCATCTCTCTCCGTATTGCAATAGACAGCTACCCAAATGCTTACAAAATGCGTCTATATTCTTCCAAACATTGCGAATGTTGTTTTCAAATCAAAGTGTGTGCGTTTCTGTACACTTGCCATGCCACAAAACGTTACGCGGATATAAACAAGATGGAAAAATGTGGTGGCCCTTTTCAGGCTGTGATCTCTGCCATCGAGAAGTCCTGCTGCGAGAGATACCCCAGCGTGGAAACTCGCTGGCATTATTACGGAGGAGAGTCTCCTGTATCGGACGCTCTGCACGAGGGCCTCAGTGACGCAGCACAATTTCAGAGTCACCTAGCGTTGTAACATGGCAAAGCTTCGCTTCTTTCCTGGAAACAGTTTTTTTAAACAGGCAATGAGTGATTTCGGTAAAATGATATTTGGCCGACGTCGAAGGAAGTTAAGACAAATATGCACAAGCTTCTCTCTAGATTATTTTTCAAATAAAGTGTTGGTTCTTAATATAAACAAAACAAAGCATAAATGACTTGAATTACCGATCACAAAGCTCGAGCAGAATTGACGGCCAACACTGAACAAATATGTGTATTTACCACGCTGCCTTTAAGTGGCAGTTCTAAGTGGATTACATGGGGGAAATCATGTATCGGGTAGTTTCTATTTCTTTTTTAAAAAAAAAAAAAAATGAAATTAACTGCAAATATAGTGTAGATGGCTAACTGCAGTATTGTGGACCATGGTATCCATTCTAAACAATCCGGATACATTACATGATAGGACTGATGCACTGCCAAGACAAGAAGGTGCAATGCCAAGACAAGAAATGAATGTATTCAAATCCAACTAATGGCACTGATAGCCACACACAACTTCAATCAAGCCACCTGTTCTACCACCACTTTGGACAGTCACCTGTTAGGGAACATCCTCGTGAATCTAGAAGATGGCATCAATAAAACTTTTAATATTTTGAACTTTGTAATGGAACAAGCTCGCAGAGCTGACTCAGCCTTTTATCCTTCCCATGTCGATACATTGAATACCATTGCATTGAACGCTGGACCGTGTTAATGTTATGAACAGTGTTAACGCTCAATTTAAAATCATGACACCTTCTTATAATTAATTTGCCAAATGCCAGAGACTATGAACAGTTTTGCTTTAGAACTTAATTATTTCCCATGTGGGTTTTACCAATTTAGGATGTGCACTTGTCACATTCAGAACAGAATTGACCGAGATCGTCTTCCATTTTCACAGCATAGTTTAAGTACTAATAAACTATCTCTGAATTTAAAAAAGTACACTGTAAGTATCGTTCTGTGTGGAATTTTATTAAGTGTATCCAGAAATGACAGCACTCTTTTTTTTATAGTCAGTCTATGTGCCATTGGGAGATCAGCTGCATGCACACATCATTACTGAATGCGTGCAATAGATCCCTGGACGTCATCACGTCCTCAAAGGGCCTCAACCATGTCTTGGCGGGGAAGGGGAATGCTTTGCCCCCATAGCATTGACTCTCTTTTCAATAGAAATCATTTGTTTTGGACACAAGAACATTGTTGTTCAAAAGTGTTCACATTTTAGTGCAAACGAGTGTGTTCAATTAATGAGGCCAATTGCTGATGAAAAAATGCCTACGTGCTCTAATACCATCCTACGCACATGGCGGCCATCTTTACTGCATGCTTCCCAGTCAGACAGTGAAAGGCACGGGAACCTGGTAATTGCGCGGAGCCTTTGAGCGGTGGACAGGGTCTGCTCTGGGGAATTGCTCACCTCTTTTAAATGGGCGTCTGCATTCGGATTTGGTTATTAAAAAAGTATGCAGAAAAAAATATATTTAAGCCGTATATATTGAGGGAAGGGTCCATTACAACTGCCCCCAAGTTATTGCCCAAGGTGAAGCCAAGGGCTATATGTTGGCAAAGAGTCATTATTCCAAGGTATAATAACCCCGTTTGAGGTCTACATGGCTATTAGCACATGGAATGATGCAACTAAAAAGGAACATGTTTTTATTGTCAGGAGAGGAAATGGGCACACACACACAAGTAACTTGTAATGGTAATTTAATAAACATGGAACTAGTAGCAATACACTTTACATATGTTTCATTGCTGCCTGTTAGTTTAGGGAATCGGGCGGTGAGTGTTATTGTTGCTGTTACTCAGCTGAAGACGTTTGTTTCTGTGCTGTTTGTCAGGCTGCTGCTCAAGTCAGGATGTTTGGAAGGGGCTCTATACCAGAACTTGTTTACTGCATGCCGAGCATTCTGATTGGCAGAGAGGAGGCATATAATGGAGTCCATGCGCTCATTACTCTTAAGCAGGGAGTACAAGAAAATGAGATATGCTCACCCCCCAATCATATTTGCCTCCTCCCACTAACATTCAATGGATCCAGTATTAAGGATTAGCCACACTTATTTTAGGCTATGCCTCATATGATCAAACTGTAGAAGGAATCGTTGTGGGACGTGTACAGCACACTAACCTGTTGAATCTTCAGATAATACACGTTCTTACTGTCGGTTTAGTAAAGGACGGGTCTGACACAACAGCATGCTAAATGTTTCTTGTACTATTTTTTTCAGCCAAATCACCTCGAATTTTTCACTGTCATGGAAGAGACTGGTCTCCTAGCAATGATCTGTTCTACAGCCGGTAAGGTACCACATGGTTCCCATATGTCGAAATGGAGTTTGGAATTCATCTGCGTGATGAATTATGTGTTTGGGATTTTGCGCTCTTGCTAATTTTATCTTAACGTTTTGGATGCTTTTGTCATGGATGGAGCAGAAATGGAGGAATTACCTATGAGACAAGATCAGCGCGAGTGTGATTGGTTCCAGCACCATAGATCTTCTTTAGGCTCTGGGGAAGGGCTTTATATTGGGTTTACAGTGTAAATATACCCTAGATGAACAGCTGTCTGCTATATATTGTCTGCTATACACTCTGATCCAAGTTGATGTCTTAAAGGACATACGCATGGTAGCACTTGGGTTGCAACCTGGACAGCGAACTCTTCCTTTCAACTCAGTTTAAAAATTGCTGCCTCATCCTGTTCTTTCTGAGAGTTCGATTTCTCACAGAGTAGGCTGGGAGAACAACAGTCATTTCCAGTCTGGATTATGGAACGCCATGCACCTGGGAATTCATCTGGTACAGAATGCTGCTTCTAGCCTAGGTGATAAACTGTCTAATGTTTGCCCGTATCGTGGCACAGCAATGGTTTAAGTGAATGTGAGGGAACCCCTGTTATGGATTGTGGACAACCACCATGCCTAATTATTATTATTATTATTTTTTTATTTGATTCAGCTGATTAAATCAATTTTACAAATACAAACTTATTATTCCACATTCAACACTTAAAAAACAGTTTTCTATACATGATTTGATATACAAAGAAACATCTATAAAATGATTAGTTCACTTATACATTAAAAAGAAAACAAATACTATTTACATTCATTTTACCAGCTTTCCAGTTCATTCATACTTTTATACATTTCTATTCTCTAGTTTCATCTTGGCAGTAATTTCTAGAAATTGCACAATTGCTTTGATTACTGTAAACTTCGTACTTGAAAATAACCGTTGCCATATTTCTTTATCCTCTACCACATTGTTTATGCATAGCAAATTTTTAAAGTGCTTATTACAAAGTACATTCAGTTGTTGACAAGACACTATTACATGTTGTAGTGTTTCCTTTTCATTAGCAATCTTGCAATGCAGCCAAAAGTTCAGGTCAGGGGTTATGATTTTTCTCCTTGCCAGGATATCTTTTGTGAGACACACATTCAATCTGAATCGTAAATATTTACTACTTATGATTTGAGAAGGGCATTTCAATAGATAACCTGACATATGACGTAACCTTTTATGACCAAAATTATTAGAGTCAAAATCTTTGTACTTCTGGCAATAATCGCGATTTTTTATCCAGTCCCACTGAAAGAATTTAGCCTTAGCTCAGGTAGGATTTTCCAGTAATAGTATTACCGTAATATCTGCTTCCACTAAGATGTTCAACACACAATTACGCCACTTCTGAGAGAATTCGTTGTTAGATGAGGTTAATTGATAGGCTACAGTGCTTAAGATAGTGTTATATTCCAAACCCAGTAAGCATTTACAGAAAAAGGTGCACATACGCCACAGTACTCGGGCAGCTAATGATATCAAACCCAGTTCAAACCGTATAATTGCCATAGGTGTACAAGTTGGGAGATGTAATACCTTCTTCCAGAACCGATCCTCGATAACATTCCACATTTTGTCTGTGTTATACAACATAGTTTCTATTCCATAGATCAAGGTCGGAATAACTTTTTGTTCATAAAAGAGCAAAACGTGTTTATACGTATATTTGCAGTATTTGTGGACCACAATCTTTGCTTGAGAAATCAAGTTTAACAATTTGGACTGTATGGTGGCGAGAAATAACGTGCTTCCAACAGTGTCCTGAATTGCGATACCTAAATATTTATAGTCTGATACTACTTGTAGGGACTTGTAGGGTCCACAAACAATTGCTAATTCGGGTTAGTCTTCAGTTCTTACATACAAGTACTTGTGATTTTTCTATATTCACTACCAATTTATTTGTTTTAGCATATGAAGTGAAGGCGGTCAGCAAATTTTGCAGGCCCTGCGGGGTCTGTGACATTAGTACAAGATCGTCAGCGTACAGCAACCATGCTACACGCTGATTTCCCAATTTTGGAACATCCGAAACTATGTTAAGAAAAAGCTCCTCCCATGTCCATGATAAAAAGGTTAAACAAGATCGATGCCATAATACACCCTTGCTTTAAGCCCAAATAGGTATTAGATGCTGTTGACAAGAGCCCTTCAAGGGTCAATCGCACCTGCATAGTAGTATCTGTGTGTAGATGTTTTATCAGAGATAATAAGGAAGGCGGGCATCCATATGATTTCAGTTTTCGAAATAACAAAGTTCTATCAATAGAATCAAATGCTTTTTGAAAATCAATAAAGGCAAAATACAGGGATTGTTTCCGGATAGCATATTTTGACTTTAACATGCTTATAGCAATCATGTTAGGTACAGTGCCTAGCCCACTGACGGAACCAGATTGGAAAGGATCCCTTTTCAGATGTTTACTTGTCCAGTCGTTCAGTTCCCTTAAGATGATGCGACAAAAGATTTTACCAGGTGCATCAAGCAGGGATATTGGTCTATAACTGGCTGGATCGGTACGTGCACCCTTTTTATAAATTGGGATGATAATGGAGTGTTTCCATGATTTGGGAATTTTTTGGTAGGTAATTATGTTGTTGAACATGTTAAACAATATATCTGCCCATATTTATGGAAATTGCTTTAAAATCAGGTTTGACAAGCCATCGGGACCAGGTGCTCTAGATTGACTAGCTTTAAGTATATATTATGAAATGTCTTCACGATCGAATTTTAGCTGAAAGACATTTTGCTCCTTACTTAACGGAGCATTTACTGTTGTATCAACGGCAGAAAATAGGTTTGCATAATACTTAACCCAAGTATCTTCATTTACGTTGTTGGTCTGAATTGCAACCTGGTGCCCAGCCGTTACCTGATTAATAATCTTCCAGGATTGGGCAGAGTTTTTCCTAGACATATTTTCAGTATGTTACTGTCATCACTTTGATATAGTTCCGATTTCATACCCCTTATCCAATTTCTATAGCGTGTTCTGATTTGAGTTAGAGCTGCTGCTCTCTCGTCATGTGTTAGCTTTAAGGCTTCTCTTTTCTCACGTCTAATTTGTGTTTTCATTGTTTTAATGTCCTGATTAAAAGTATTCAAATGTGGCATTTGTTTTGCTCTTTGCCTAACAGAATTTGACTGAAACATTTGCATTAATTCAGGGTATATTACGGCAGATTTTAGTGTCTCATGTGTCTGTTGCTCATAATAATCTCTAAACGCTTTTGGAGATTTTACAGTCCGAAAGAGCCTATTTTGGGCTGAGTTTACCAAGAGTGTGCCTTGAGTGTATTAATTTTCTCTTTCTTTCAACATATATTCTAACTTCCAAGTTACATTCAAGATATTATGATCACTCGCCTCAGAATGAATTACCTGGAACGAATGTGTTTGGTTCAAGAAAGCAGCGTTCACATAGATGTAATCAATAATTCCTTGGCTATGACCTCTGTGCCAAGTGGACTTCGGAGGAATATCTGATGACAGTGATCCATTTAACATGAAAAGATTACGATTTTCAACAAATTTAGACCATTTTAGTAATCTGATTTTTTCTGTATGTCTATTCACTTCTAGACAATGTAGATTTAGATCACCAGCTAAGATGAAATAGTTGTTTTTTTTGTCTTGTATTATCAAGTCTTAAGCTTCATTCATAGATTCTATGAACCTGTCGTTGGTTATTCCTAGCGGATTCCAGTATCCATTAATAAGTGCATAACAGATCTTATGTCTAGTCACTTTAGTCATTTGCACATAGGGATTCAGACAAAACCACATTTTCGATTTAGTGAACGAGCTTAACTTGATTGCAGCCAATAAGCTCGAAAAAGGCCTACCAGTATTACCCTTTTTAGCTGGATTCAAGTATATATCATAATTGTTCCATGATGGAGGAGTCATTAACCATGTTTCCTGTAATAATACAATATCATGGATCTGCAGATTTGAGGCGTTGTTATTAATTAGATGCTTAAAGCCTCTTGAATTCCAGCTGGCCATGGATAATGTAGTTTGTACTGGAGGTAGCTAACATTTTACAACTCGCTGAGTGCAATTGCAAGCTTATGTGTGTGTTATTTTCTTTTGAATTATTTGATTTGCCACAGATTGATTATCTACGTTAGGCAAAAAGTTGACGGACAATCCTGGGCCTGATGAAATCACAAAACCCAGGTCATAAAGCTTTGATTTCATGGCCCAAATCGAATTCTGAAGAACTCTAGAATTTATCCACAGAATCACTGAGGTTCTATTCGTATTTTCAGTGAATTCGACCAGTTCAATGTCAATTGAGCCAATGTCGTCCAGAGCTGGAATCTCGCTGAATATAGCCAGAACCGATGTACGATTTAGATTATACTGCATTGTTGGTAGAGGACGACATGACATTGTAAGAGAATGAACTGCTGGGCGTTTTTCTAGAAGGATCTTTTTCTTTGATTTGTGAGAGTTGCCTCCATGATTTTGATTTGTTTGTCCAGTTTCGATCGTTCTTTCATTTAAAAACTGTGTTATTGTTGATTTAATCAGATTTTTTTATATCATGACTATTTGGTTGCTGGACCAAATAGTCATCACATTTAGTTCTCTGTGGCCCCTTAAGTAATTCTTGATCACAGTTTACTCTATCATGTACTCGGGCTGATGCTTTTTGGTTTTATTGCTTATGCAGCTGTACATCAGCTCTAATGGTATTTTCCTCGATATTCAATTAATTGTTACCTCTGCCGGAATTTTTAAACAACTGTACACTGGTTGAGCTGCCATATACTCGTCTACTGCTTGTCTAATTTCTCTCCGACAAGCAAATTGGCTGTGTCTTTCTAAGTCAGATTCATTAGTCGTGACTGGTAGAAGGGGCTGGGGTTGCGATACCACTTTGTTCTGTTTGCATTTAGAATTTTCCAACCCTTCTCCCAAAACCGCACCCACCAAGGCATTAAGCGGCTCATATGCTTCTATTTGTTTACTCGTATCTAAAGATGCTTGTAATTTTTTAGTTTGTATCTGTAGCATATATTGTTTTGTTATTGCTTTAGACGCTAGAGATGCCGTGGCGCGTGGGGGAGTTAGTTTTTTAACAAATCGCTTTGATTGTGCTGATGATGTTGGTTTACCACTTTTCATATTTTTACTCTTCTTTGTGAGGTCAGCTTTCGGGTGCTTAGTTTTGTTATTTATACCAGGTTAATTTCTAGCTGCTCCATGAAATAGAGCGTAGTTTACTTTATCAGTCGAACACTGGTCAGGTTTGTTGTTTTCACCACAGACTAAATCAACAATAGGATCTGAGATAAAGGGCACTGGATGTTTATATGAATTACAACTACAGTGGGTCTCGGGATTTAGATCGGTCTGTGCACTTACTGAAATCTTTACACTTGTTGGGATAGTTGTGCCCCCCCAGAGTGCCCCCAAAATTGCTAATAGATTGATGCCATACTATGATTTGATCAAGTTGTTGCGAATGCTGATCAGATTTTAAACCTAATGTTTCAAACAACCTAGCTAAGGAATGAATCGCGGCATTCATAGATGTTAAGGCTATTTCTATTAAGCCATTTGCAGTCTCTATAGGCTCTGTCACATCTAAGGATGTCTGATTTGTCTTTGATTTCCTGGGAGTGGGAGCTATAAAAAAGAGCTTTTCAACCAAATTTATATCACTAACATTGTTAAACAACTCAGGAGTTTTAGACACATTATCAGACAATGTATGTGATGTAAAGCATGACGCATTTAAATCCAAATCAATAATTGCTAAATCAGACGCTACATTCGCCTTTGCTAATTTAGGGCGAGTTACACCGGGGCCATTTAACACATTACAAAGTAATACACTATCAGTTAGCTAAACATTTTCGTTTGCAAATACCACCAGTCTGTCAGAGTCAATATTCTTGTTTACCTGTGCATTTAGTTGATTTGAAGCAACGTGGTTTATGTTACCGCTTTTTTCCACAGTATCATGCGTTGGAACATTCACAGCCAGAGATGCAGGGCCCGGCCTGTTTGTTGTCAATAAAGCTCCGGGTAACATCTCTCATTGTTTACTCAATTGTGAGATTCCATGCGTGGTCAAATCTTGTCAAAATGGGTGGTTGTCCATGCCCACAGATTTGTCCATTCCAAAGCTTACCTTGGATTTTAATAGCCCCATGCGCGGTGTGGAGCTCAACCGCATTTTTTTAGGGGGGCATTGCAGTGAACGTGATACAGAAGCAGCCCCGTTTGTACGGTGCGCTGCCATCACCGGAGGCATAGCTGATTTATACGTTTTTTAAAACTTTTTTGATTGTTTTTCCAACACAAACTCCCAAAATTACAAACTTTAAGGACATTCACATATATGCTTGCATCATATTATTACAAAATAAACATTTCGGTCCTTCCCCCTCCCCACCCCTTAACTCGAGACCCTGTTTCCATGTCGTTATCCTACTTGTCTTCAGGCGTGTCTACTTCGGTTATCTCTTCCGTATCATCTTCACTGTGGTCCGCCTGGGAGGGTCCTATCATTGAGGCCACCAATTGTCTCCATGCTATCAGGGGTCCCACCTCCTCCTCCTCCCCCCCTGCTGACTGATTCATACCAAGCGGTCGTTTCTGCTTCTGCCCATTTCATCAGGTCCGCCCATCATGTCATAATTCTGGGCTGTTAGGCTGCCTTCCAGCCCATTGCAATTCTCCGTTTGGCCAGAATGTAGGCCAGGTCTTTCATTTTACTGATGTGCTTCAGGTTACGTGGTCTGGTAAAACTCCCCAGCATGCATGCCCAAGCTGACTCTACCTCAAAAGTAATTCCTTTTTCAGCGCGGCGAGCCTTCAGCTCCATCCAAAACCTCCCCACCTACGGGAAAGCCCAAAACATGTGTAGCATCCTCGCTCCCTCCTCCCCGCACCGTGGGCATTTCTGTACTGTCGATCCTCCAAACTTGGCTATTTTGCTGGGGGTCATGTATGCCCTATGAGTGACATACAATTGAATCTGCTGAAGCCTCGCGTTTCGGGACACCTTCTTGTGATACCTTTGGGCTCTGTCCCATTGCCCATCCAGCATGGGTTTTCCCACTTCCTCCTCCCAGTCTCGCCTAAGTTGGAGCAGCTCTTTTCCCGCCCTGGTCCCCAGTAGCTCATATAGACGAGATATCTCATGCCCACCCTCCGAAATATCATACATCGTCTCGATGGTTGCCTCAGGTTATTCTGTGAGCACAGCCTCCGGCCAACTTTCTCGCACCCGTTTGGTGATTCTAGTGTAAGTAATATATTGTCCTTAATGCACCCCGGTGTCCTCCACTAGTCTTTGAAAGTCCAGTGCTACCCCCTCTTGCAATATATCTCCAAGGGTTGCCAGGCCCAACAGTTCCCAATATTTGCGGATCCCTTTTATCATTTGGGAGTCCTCCCCACATAGAGCCACTAGCGGCACCTGCATGGAGAACGGGGTTGGAATTCCTGCTATTTGCCATGCCCTGCGCCACATTTCCCACCCTCACACCAGCAATCTCGCCATTCCCAGCACCTTTGGTTTAGGCAGACACACTGTCTCTCTAAGGAAGAAGGGGGCAGGGTCTTTATACAATAGCCTGGCTTCAGCCGTTTCTTCTTCGGACAACCACCTAGTCACGTATTGCAGCTGTCCCGTGAAATAATATAGCTCAAAATTTGGCAGATTTATACCCCCTCTGTCACACGAGTTTTGTAGTTTCCACAGTGCCACCCTGTTCCTGGAGTTGTGCCACAAAAAGCCCCCGAACAGACTGTGAAGTTTAACAACAAACTGTTTAGGGATCGCAAACGGGATGTTCGCCAAAAAGTGCAGTAGTCTGGGAAGGACTTGCATCTTAATCAGGGCCATTCTACCCATCATGGCCAAGGGCAGTCTGGATCAAAAACCTGTGCTTTTCTTAATGCCATCAACTGCCTTTAATGTATTATGTTTGTGTTCCTGCTCCATCGAATGATATATGTTGATTCCTAAATACCGGAACAACTCGGTCTGCCAGGGTATCGGCAAGACCGGTAGGTTTGCAGGCCGGGTGTGTCTGTACCTCCCCAGGGGGAACATACTCGATCTCTTGGGATTGACTGCAATACCCGAGAGGGTGGCGTAGTGTTCCATCACCTCCAGGACAAATTGTAAATTTTCCTCTGGGAAGCGGAGATATAAGAGTATATCATCGGCGTACAATGATATGAGGTGCGAACCCCCTGCAGTGTGGATCCCTATCTCCCTGTCTGAGGCAGATTGCCAGTGGCTCCAATGTAACGATATACAGCATGGATGAGCAGGGGCAGCCCTGTCTAGTGCTCCTGCTGAGTTGCCACTTGCCTGAGATAGTGCCGCCCGTTTTGACCCTAGCAATTGGGGAGCTGTATAACATTTTGACCCACCTCAGATACCCTGGCCCCATCCCGTACTCCCTCAGAGTCGCCAGCAACCAGGGCCATCTCACCGAGTCGAAGGCCTTAATGGCATCCAGCGAGACTATTGCCAGTTCGCCGGGATCCTTCTCCGTTTGGTCAATAATGTGGTGGAGTCTCCTGTGATTGTCGGTTATGTTCCTGCCGGGAACATAGCCTGTTTGGTCAGGATGTATCAATTTGCCAATGACTCTCTTGAGCCTGTTCGCTAGCGGTGCTGTGAGGATTTTGCCATCCTGATTAAGCATCGATAGGGGTCTGTATGACCCACAGTCTGTATCTGGCTTTCCCGGTTTTAAGAGTGGGATGATCACCACCTCTCGTAGGGACTCTGGCAGTCTGCCATGCTCGAACGCCTCATTTAGCATGGCCAACAGCGGGGGGGGGAGCACCTCTTGTTTGTACGCTTTATAGAATTCCCTGGGGAGCCCGTCCGGCCCTGGGGCCTTGCACGTGGACAGGTGCTGAACCACTATCTCCAGTTCTTCTAGTGTGATTGGGGCGTCCAAGTCTTCTCGTTCCCGATCATCTAATTTGGGCAGGCCTATGTCCTCTAGTGTTTCCTGAATGTTATGAGCCGTCCCTTCCCCTGCATCTCCGTACAGACGTTTATAATATCTAAGGAACCCCTCATTGACTCCCTCTTGGGTGTCCCAGCACTGGCCCTCGTCCCCTTTAATTACCCTGATCGCTGGCCGAGGTGTTTCATTTTTATGTAACCATGCCAGCAGCCTACCCGGCTTGTCTCCACTCGCGTGTTGCCTCTCAACGTACTTCTTGTAGCTCTGCTTGCACAATCTATCCCAGTACTCGCTGCTAGCCTGGTGTAGCAGCTTTATCCTGTCCACGTCCACCTCTGAGGTGCCCCCTTACGCATTATGTCTTCCAGCTTCCTCTCTGTTTCCTGCAACTCCCGCTCCACACCCCCTGGAGCCCTCTAGATTTTGAAATGGCTTCTCTGCGTATTACTACTTTGAATGCCTCCCACAAGGTTCCCTCCGATTGGAGACTACCCGTGTTAATATCAAAATACTCGGTGATCGCCTCCCTCAATTAACTCCCGGAATCCCGAGTCTTGCAGGGCTTCATCTCTGAACTTCTACGTCGGGATTCTCGCTCTGGGGGGCTGGTGTCGCCACTCCAGGACCAAGGGGGAGTGGTCCGATAGCACTCTGGCCTTGTATTCCGCACCCATCATCTCTCCCACCAGCTCAGAGGCGACAAAAATGTAGTCCAGCCTCGTGTGCAAGTTTTGTGGAGCTTCGTAGTGTGACTACTGCCTATCTGTTGGGTGTAGCTGTTTTCAGACATCTTCAAGTCCCATGTCTTACAGTAAGGCCTGCAGTGCCTTCGCGGCTGGAGTGGGTCTGTCTGGTTTATTGTCTGATCTATCCATTTTAGGGTTTCATGTACAGTTATAATCCCCACCCCATAAGATTGCGCCGCCCAATAGAGGGCCAATTTTGCCATATAGGGTCCTAAAGTAGGCCGCCGTATCCTGGTTAGGGGCATATAGATTAATAATACCTGATTTTAAAGTTGTCAGGTTCCGTTTCATTTTATTTTTTGATTTAAAGAGATTGGAAACTCCAACAGAAGCTCCAGCAATAAACAATCAGAGGAAATGAAAAGGGATTAAAGATACAGTAAGTGGGGCAAAAGGAAAGGTCTGCCCGCAACCCGCGACAAGCGCGGCAAAGCGGCTAAGCAGGACTTGACAGGACTTGCGTCGGTGCACGACCGCGGTGCGCTCACGCTCACGTTTATATAGCTCTTCCTCAGGTAGTTGCAGACAGCTTACACAAGTGCAGAAAGAACGTGTTAGAAGCTTAATAACACTTTCAGTGTTATGTAATTCAAGTCACTGGTGATTATGTTCACCTGCTGGTATATGTAGTTCTGAATCGACCTTGTGAGTCCTTAGAAGTCTTTAAGGCTCGTGAAGGTTCGTAGCAGCAGAGAAGCAGCAAAGATGCAGAGCAAAGTAGCGCATCTAAGCGGGACTTGACGGGACTTGCTTCGGTGTGCCTAATTATTTGTCATGGTGGACCTTCTGGCATCACTGACACCCTGGCCAACCAATTATAGGAGGGAAATGGACATTGGTGGCCAGGCTGTCAGACTCTGCAAAGACATTTTCTTTACTGATTTCTATCTAATCGTCACACATGGCTCACTTTCATTGGCATTGTTCCACCGGAGTCTGCTTTGACCTCATACTTGATACCACTGCATGATCTCTTGGCAAGTCCATATATAGACTACCATTGCCATTCTGATGGCATCCAGTTATATTTTAAGTTATCTAGTGATGATTGTCATCAAAATTCTGAACCGGATGAACTCATAAACAGCATTAAGGAGTGCATGGATATGAACTGACTCAGCCTGAAAAGTACAAAAACTGAGATCACAGAAATGGATGCACCAGCTAAAATGAAAACATTTAATGTATTGCCACAGATATTCTCAGTCAATGATACCGACTACCTTCTACTTTCCAAGATAAAAACACTTCATTTATGATCGAAGCTTACATTTGTCTGAACAAATAAACTATATTATAAACTCCACAGCTTATTACATACGTCCCTTTAAAAAACGTGTATAACTACCTAACCAATGCATTTTGTTATCGTGTACAGTAAAAAATAAATAGTATATATACTCATATGGATTGTAATGTCATTCATTTAAAAAGAAAAAAACAACTCTTCACATTGTTAAAAATCCATTAAGCTATCAAATGTACCGCAATAAAATTCTAAAAAGGTTTTGAAACAAATAGCGATTTTTCTTCAAAATGCTAAAAAAAAGGACTAATTAGGAATATTAAAATGAATAGATTTCTAAAATACGGCCACAGCCAACCTCTCAGACATGTTTTTTCTGTACAGACAGTGTTGCCAAAGATTTTCGTCATCACACGAATAAATACATGAAAACAGTTTCCCCAAATAACTCATCCTCTGAATATTCAAGGAGGGACAGTGCACAACCAAATGCTTAATAGTTTCAATTGTGTCCACGTTCTTACAGAATCTGCATTTTACTTTTACAGGAGATATCTTAGGCCTCATCAGAAGTACTTCCTTTGTTGGCAGCAGATTCCATTGAAATCTCAGTGGTAATGACCTATAAAAGGTATTGGGGAATTGCAATAATAAGGGCGATATTGTCCTCTCTTATATTCATGGGCTAATGATTCATTGAGGGGTAGTTGTGAAAGCATTTGATTGTCTCGATCCAATCTCTGTCAAAAAGCAAATCTTTAACTTTAGCTGGATTGCTAAGCAGCGTCTCAGAAGTCGAGCTCAGTTTACATAACATACTTTCACCAATCATCTCCAAATGTGCCACAAAATTAGCTGTACCACCCTCAGAGCATTTCAAACTCATACATGTTTTCAGTTCTTCATATAAGGAATCAGGGATAGGTGAAATTATATTGTATTATAATGTCAACAGATTCCAGTACACGTGCTCTCGGGGAGAGTAAATCCAACCTGTGTCTTATTGCAGTTAGGGGAACTGCATTCGGGATGCCCAAAACACATCTCCATATCGTGGATTCCAAAGAATCAAACTATTTAAGAGCTACACCTGGAATCTTAGGGAATACTTTCACCTGATAAAAATTCATTGCGGATCTAATCGAAAACCGGCCAAATGTTAGATTAGGCATTACCATTTCATTAGTTAGAACCGCTGCCTTCTGCATCAACACCTTCTGAACATTCCAGATCATCGGCTGGGCAGAAAAATGAAAACCCAAATAAACAATGCTTGCTGTAGATTTAAGCACAATGTTTTCAAACTACCATACTGAACTTTCCTGTTTCTTGCTCCTTGACAATGCCAAGATTTTTGTCTTGGACAGGTTTATTAGAAGGCCATTGTCCTTTGCATATGCTGAGAAGATTTGCAGTAGTCTAATCAATCCAACCCGAGAATGATCAAAGAGCAGGAAATTGTCTGTGAAAGCAATCAATGGAATATTCAGGGTGCCCAGTTTTGGAGCAATAAAAGCAGCAGTGGTCAAATATTAATTAATATCAGACACACAAAAGTTAAAGAGGCCGGGGGTCAAAACACACCCCTGCCTCAGACCTGATTCAGACAACATGTTTCTAGATAAGGCGCCCTCTTTATCTATTCTTACTCGAATACCAGAGTTCTCATGCGGACCAATAAGTAACTTCAGTAGATCATATGGCAGTCCCGAAGGGTCTAATTTCCACCAGAGTCTACTACGGTCAACACTGTAGAAGGCTGCGAAAGATCCACTGAAGCCACATAAGTGCAACTGGACAAATCAGACCAAGTCGGTTCTTGAATAGCTCTTACATCCAGCCCATTAAGGTTGGTTGAGTGACCTTTTCAAAAACCAGTTTGGAGTTTGTTTAATCTTTGAGTAGACATGGCCCACATTTCCAGGTTGTCGGGGAGTTTCTCCCGGGGTCGGCTGGGCCTTCCGCGGACCTCCGGGCTGGGAGGCCCCAACTCCTCCCGTGTTTCCCAAAAATGAGTATGAGACACACACAAGAAGCAAGGTGGTTCTGCTGTTTATTGAACAACGGCAGGGATGGGTCTAGGATCGTACGCGTCCGTCCAGACTCTCGAAATTCGTGGGGCGCGCAGGCCCCTTTTTGCCTCAGTATGACGCGCTACTTACGTCACCTGGGAAAGTTAGCGAAAAACCTATCGCCACTCTGGATTGGGTCCTCGAGTGGTAGGGTTAGTATAGCATACGTATAGAGGACGTTGTTAGTGGTTGAGGGTCAGTCAGGTGGTATACTTGGGTTGTCCCTTCTATTAGATACTTGAAAATTGTTACACGAAGACCCCTAATGATTGGCTAATGTTAGTGGCGTCAGTGATGAGTGCCCCATGTTCTGATTGGTCCACTCGCGAGCCCCCCAGCCTGGGACCATCGTTGTTCCCAGCTCACGGTGTACCTGTAATTTGCAACAATATGTAACTATGTGTTCGTGCAGACAATGCGTGGATTTGCTCATAGGCCTGAGAGCAGACCATTCCCATCGCTGTAGGTGTCCATTGGGTCATTTCATTGTTGCAGCCTGTGTCCCAGACGTGGGACCCAGGTGACTTCTCCCTCGTGGGTCTGGCACCTTGTCAGGTTTGGCTTGGTCACGTGAGGAGAGACCGTGGCTGAGGCAGAATTCTGCACATTTAAAGTTGTATTTGCCTCTGCGTGCCTGGTTTGCTTATAGGTGTGACCTTGGCGTCGGCTGGTAGTATACGAGTTGCAACATCGCTCCCTTGGCTGTCAGCTCTCGCTGGGCTCGTTCTGCATGGTCAGCACTTGTACTCTTGCTCGTTCAGTGTCCATGGCGGCTCTTGCTTGCAGCCTACTTGTGCCTGGATCATAGGTGGGGATGTGTAATGCACGGCACTTATGTTGCGGTGTCACATGGCTTCATAGGCAGTATCATGTCTTCGTTGTATTTTCATCACGATGCAAGGGTCGGGAGAAGCGTCAGCAAGCATGTAAACGAGTGCTTTGTGCGTCTTGCGTTTCTGCATTTCGGAAAACCTATGTGAAAAATAATAAAGATGCGCGTCAGTGGGTGTATCCGTCACCTACGACATAGCACTGAGTATATTCTTCGTGTGGATTGGTGTGGGAGTGTCCAGTGTGCATGGTTGCACGTGTGTTCTGACAGTTGGCTAGGTTGTCATGCATCTCTAACGATGTAGGTCCTTATTGTTGAAGGGCTTAGTCGAGTTCATCCATGCCGCAGGTGTCGGCTTGAGTAGGGCAGGCTGGCGGGCAGGCTGGTGGGCACATCCGTATGTTCTTGTACCAGGGTATTTGGTCATCTGGTAGATAGACTAATTCATCTTGTGGCGGGTGTCTGGGCCGCGATCCTCTGGGCCAGGGGCGCGAGGTGATTGGGGGGAGTCTTTTCTCCCATTCTCCCACTTCAGTCCCCCCTCTGCTCGACTTGTCGACCACAAACATATCCTTTTCTCTATCTCCTCTTACTCTCCATATTTTAGTTACTCCTCCCAGGTGTCCGTAGTGGTTGACATGGTCCTCGAATGACCAATACATATATACACAACTTCCTCCCAGTTTGCAGTATACCCATCTTCCGATGTAGCTCCGCGGGTTTATTGGGTTTTCGAGCTTTACGGATGGTGGGTCCAGGTGGTTGGTGAAGATCTGTCTGCGCAGTTTTCCTCTTTCCTTTATTATGGTGTCTGTGTGCTGGTCATCATCAGTTGGCATCAAGGGGTGCATACCAACCATTTCGATAATTTCGTCTGTAGTGCGTGCCTTCCTGGCCTTCCAAAACCTTATTATAATCAATGCAGCTCCAGCCAGTACTATGCATCCAACTATAATCTTCAGCAGGTCCGACAGCCATGATGGGATCCATGACCATAACAATGAAAACCAGCTATCATCCTTCTTCACTCCTTTACTTTCTTCCATCATATTGGAGTGCATTTGGGCCAGTTGTGATACTGCTTCGGTAAGTGTACCAGTGTCGGCATCGTTAGCAGGAATAAATGTGCAGCATGATTGTCCTATCTTTGCGCAAACTCCTCCCTCCATCACTGTGAGGAGATCCAATACATATCTGTTCTGTAGTGCTACCATCCTCACCGCTCGTAGTTCCTCTTTTATTGCGTTGAATCCGTTTACTGTTCAATTAATGGTCATCATTAGTTCCCATCGGGTTATCTGGAGCCATTTAGCGTTTGCATAAGCTTGTAGTCCAAGGTGTATTATTGACGAGAAGAACATTGCAGCTCTGCTAAATAACCTGTGTTCTGGTGGGATTGAAGTGAGTGCTGTTTCCGACCTTTCCCACAGGTAGTTCCCTGTTAGGGGTTCTCCTTGTCTCTTTTTCCTGTTTAGGACATTATTGTTGTTGTTATCGTTGTCCTCCCCCTCTGTGATTGTACCAATCTCTTCTTCCTCTTGTTCCCTTCATCCATTTTGGGAAAATTGGCCATATTCACATGTTTTTGGGGCACCACTAGCGATGGTACATTGATGTGTACCATTGTGCATATACCATTCCACAACGGGGGCAGGGTGTGATATGCCTTATTTCCGCAGGCCCATTAGTGATCCATTATCACTGTCGTTCCTGCACCCCCCTCTGGTAACTCTAACACGCTTGCACAGTTGGTGTTGTATCCCACCTCCACATCTCCTCTGTGTTGGTAGCATAACTTGGGCGCGGGCAGCGGTAGTATGCTCATTGGGTCTTCATCCTTCTCCATCCATGTCAGCATGGGTACGTACTTGCCCCATGTCCTCCAACATCTGTCATTGTGTTCCTTTATGGTGGTAATATTTTCTCTTGTTACCATGTTGCTACCGACCACTCCTATGTCCCATTCATTATTCATGTATACCTTCCCTGTTATTGTTACCAGTGGCCTTTCCCAACAGCCTTGTGTACCAGGAACTTTGGTGGCGTACCAATCACATGGTAGGTATTGTAGTGTTACTTTCTTCGTTTCTCCCTTTTCAGGGCCACTTGTCATGTATCTGAACGCTTCAGCATGCAAACTGCTCTTGTGCTAACTCAAATATGACTTGAGGAAATTGTTTTCGTACGGATATGTGTCTCGCGTTTTCCACTCCATCTCATCACCGTTCCTTGAAATCGCCCTCTCGTTTGGAATAGTGCCAGATATACTATACATCGTGCCGTTTTTTCTTCTATTTCTGTGGCGACGAATGTTCGTGAAGCGCTCATGGCGTATGGGATCAATGAGCAAACATAACAGCTGTCTTCCGTTGTCTGCTTACCTATTTGGGTCATGTGCTGGTACCACAAGTTTTTCGAGACGTGTGCTGAATCTGTTATGTAATTATCAATACCCTTATTATCTGAGTATGTGCTGCGTTTAACTCTACTTCCCTTATGCGGAGGGTTGCTAGTACCACCTGACGTAACACCTGTTGCAGCCGTGGGAGGGGGTACGTTAGGTTTGGGTGCAGCCATAATATTGATAGCATAACTTTTCTGCCATACAGAGGCAGCCAATAGACCAGTGATGACCAATACTCCTATCATTTTTATTACAAAAGCTAGTCTCACCGGCATTTGCTCTTGGGGAAATGATTGTTCTATGGCCAAAACAAATGCGGTGTAATATACGCGTACCCTCCTTCTTTTTAGGTACTTTGGCCTTCTTATATGATATACAAATTGGTGTGATAGGGCTTCAGGGTAGTTATCATCCGTGGGTAGCATCTACTCCTGGGCAATGTACGCTGTTAGTTACTTATTTTCTCGACAATACAATTACACACGGTACCTGCATGTGCGAGAGAGAAAAAGAGAAAACATACAAGTGTTTACATGTGTGTGTGCACAAAACAATGTCCTTCAATTGGGGGTGACCTTAGTGGGCAGAAGGGGGGGGTTTGGGGCTCAATTGGCAGAAGTCTGTTTACTTTTCGATCTCGTGATCATGGGATGGGCTGTGGGCAAGTGTCCAGTGTCTATTTCAGTACTTGTCTGTGGGAGGCTGGGGGGTGTTCGGGTGTAGTGACACCAATGTCGTCAGCTGTGGTCGACGTCTCCTTCTCTGTAGCTGATGCTGTCGTTGTTCTTCCAATGGCCCTGTCGGTAACGCTAGGGCGGGTCTGGAGTTTGTAGATCTTCTCGTCGTGTAGGTGATTCCAAGCACGCTTATCCTGCAACTTCACCGCTCTCGTAGCTACCTCCTCTACCAAATGAGGACCAGTAAAGCGTGGGCCGTTCCACTTTCTATTGAAGTTGCGGAGTAGCACGTGGTCACCTTTAGCAATTTTGCTTAGTCCTTCCTTTTCCAGTTCTTTGTTGGTGTCTTCTTGTTGAGAACTCTTCGACCCGCCCCGCATGCGCTCGAGCTGTTGAGATACAAACCCTACACTAGTAATCAAGGAAGACACATATTGATACATTTCGTCACCAAGAACAGTTGCAGTGTTTTCATAGTCTGTGAATGCTCTTGATGTAGGCGTTAGAGGAAGGGGCATTTGACGTCCTGTCACCACCTCGTGAGGAGTGAGGTGGTGATCAGACCCTGGCCTATTCCTTAGCTCAAATAGAGCTAGCGGAAGACAATACAACCAGCTCTTTTTTGTTGTTTGCTGTATCTTTGCTATTTCTTCTTTCAATAGGCCATTCAGGCGTTCACATATACCGTTGGCCTGCGGGTGATATGCACACGCAAATTTATGCTTAATGCCCAGCAAAGACGTGATGTGCTGAAACATTTCATTAGCAAAGTGTGGGCCGTTATCTGACCGCAACACTTCACACACACCCCACCTGGGGAAAACCTCTCTCACTAGAAATTTAGCTGCTCTGAATGCATCTGCATGTGAGCAGGGTCCGTCCTCGATCCACCTGGAGAATGGGCATACCACTACAATCATATACCTGTTTCCTTGACATACATTGATCATATCAACGTAGTCAATGTGAATGTGCAGGATGGGTCCTTCTGGCCGGGGTATAGTACCTTTTATCACTTGCAGCGTGTGACCGGCCGTAAACTGTTGACATGTAAGGCAATTGCTGATAAAATTTGTTACATGGGAATTTAACTCGGGGCAGAACCAGTCTTCCCTTATTCGTGCTGCAATTACTTCCTTTCCTGTATGAGCTGGGTGATGGAGCTGGGCCAGGGCGGTGTTCAACAGTTCCAACGGCATGACCACTTTTCCAGTGTTACTTTGACACCATAGTGCGTCAGTTGGGGACCTCGTACATCCTCTTTTTACCCATAGTTCCTTTTCTGCCATTGGTGCGGCCGCCTGTAATTCCATTATCTGTGTGGCTGGGAGATAGGTGTACCCCTCTTTCATCAACATCTGTTTAGCCATCCCCCTCCCTCTCCCTCTCCCTGACTCTGGGGGGGTTCCATATTTCACCAAAATACGCAGCATGTTTGGCATGTGCGTCTGCTGTTTCATTCCCTTTTGAGATATGATCTTCTCCATTAGTGTGTGCGGGACATTTGACCAAAGCTATTTCTTGGGGATCATTTATTGCTTCAATTAATTCAGCTAACAAGAGAGCATGTTGCACTGGGGCGCCGTCAGCTCTCCTAAACCCCCTTCTCTGCCATTTTATCAACCCCGAGTGGACAGTTGACGTGACATATGCGCTATCAGAATATATAGTAACTCTTTTGTCAACGCTTTCCTTCAACGCCAAGATCAGTGCAACCAATTCTGCTGCTTGAGCCGAATAATGCTGTGGTAACTGTACACATTTCACCGGGACACACACCAAATCTTCTGTCATTTTTACAACTGCTGCCCCAGTTCTCCTTATCCCATCACTCTGGTCTATTGTTGATGACCCATCAATGACAAGAGCTCTCCCCCATTGAGCGCATCCTCTTCAACTTTTCTAGTACATGAGTACATTTCGATAGTCTGCGTACAGTTGTGAGCATAATCACCTTCCTCAATAACTTCCGCTATAAACCTTGCGGGGTTAACTGTACTGCATCTAACAATTGATAGTTCTGGTCTAGACAAGATGATCTCATAACCTGACGCCCTCTGCGTGGTTAGTGTGGACTTAGGCTTGTTCAATATTGCAAATAGTGCATGCTCCACGAATAGTGTGTTTGGGCATCCCATTGTAATAGATGATGATTTTTCTACCGCGAATGCAGCTGCGGCGAGACTCTGCTCACAAGGGAAATGACCTAACATAACTGGGACCAAGCGACCACTGTAGAACGCTATTGGCTTGTGTCCCATGCTTGTTTTCTGAGCCAATACTGCTTTCATTACTGCTGAGTCGCAATGTGAAAAGATAAAGAACTGTCGTTCATAATCTGGGGTGGCCAGTACCGGAGCAGTTGATATTGCGTTCTTCAATTCGTCAAATGCTTCCTTCATTTCCCTTGTCCACCCCAATTTTTTCTCCCCTTTGTTTGCTTCTCTCAATGCTTCAAGTAGGGGTCCTATGTATGAGCTGTAATCAAAAACCCATGCTCTACAGTAGTTGCACAATCCCAGGAACTGCTGCAGCTCCCTCACTGTTTGTGGCAGTGGCGTGTTTGATATAGCCTGTGCTCTTTGTGGTGCAATCTTTCTTCCGTTTTGGGATATTAGTTGACCAATGTATAATACCTGTTCCTGACAGTACTGTAACTTTTCTTTGTCTACCTTGTAACCTTTTTCAGCCAATACGGTCAACATTTTCAATGAGTCTTCCCTGCACCTTTTCTCGCTTGAGCTGCAAATTATTATGTCGTCAACATATTGCAGCACCGTACTTTCCAATTCAACGTTTCCCAAGTCCATCTGTATTACTCTGTTGAAAATTGAGGGTGACTCGCAGTACCCTTGTGGTAACCTGGTGTGTTTCCATTTTGTGTTTCTGTACGTGAAGCTTGTCAAGTCTTGTGAATCTGGATGAAGGGGTATTGAGAAAAAGGCATTTTTGAGGTCAATCACTGTGAACCGTGAGGCCTCTGCTGGAATTCCACATAATATTGTGGCTGGGTTTGCTGCTATGGGGTATTCTGCTTCCACAATGTTGTTCAAGGGTCTGAGGTCCTGGATAAAACGCCAAGACCCTCCTTTAGCTTTGCGCACTGGGTACACGGCCGTGTTACATGGTGATTCTGATGGTACCAGTATGCCATTATTTATTAGGGCCGTTATTGTTTCGTATATGCCCTCATCTGCCTCTTTTGATAGTGGGTATTGCTTCACTTTAGGGAGTATTGCACCCTTTTCAGCTTTATCCTTACTCCCCTGATACTCTTTATGTAGCCCACGTCATAGGGACTGGTGGTCCACAGAGATGTTGGAACTTTTGCCATATCTTCCTCGTAAAAAGGAACTTGGGTAGATGCGGGTGCTTCAAGTGCCATGGCAATTTTCTGTGCCACTTGCTTATACCTCACTCTTAGCCATATATCCACACTCATCATGCATACCATTTCACCCTCTTCCTTGTCTTCTGAAAAGAGCTCCTCATCGGACACTTGGGTGAGCCTGCATCCCTCAGCCAGTGCTATCACTGCCCTCCATGCTCTCCCTTCCCTGTCTTGGGCATGTACTGCAATATAATAAGCAGTTGCTATGATACTCTCGATGCTCACTGAAATCACCTTCCCTTCCGGTTCATTGGCTGGTGTCTCAGGTCTGAACAAATATGCTGCTGGCCTCCTCTAGATCTTCCCTTCTATTCCTGGCATCCATGCGAATGCCATGTCTGTTCCGTACTGGAACAGTTCGCCATCTACTGGCTAAGCCCGAGTTACTGTCTGTCCACAGTATGCTTGCAGAATTTGCCGTGCAGTGAGCATGTTTATTCCTGGAGTGGAACAAATTTTGCCGTCCTCCGTGTCATATTTAGCCTGCTCATTATGTCTCTCCCAAGTATGTTTACTGGCGACTCCCTTGAATACAGGAGCGGGACGGACATGTCATAATCCCCTATTGATAAGGAGATGTTATCAGTAAAGGGAACCAACCCCCTATCCCCAGAGAATCCTTGGGTGTTCATGGCCTCACCTGACATCTTAAATTTACCTTCCCTTATGCAAGACCGGGTTGCCCCAGTATCAACAAGGAATGAACATTTTTTGTCACCTATCGTTACCTCAATGCGTGGTTCCTCCACACTATTAGGTGTTACCGACAGGATGGGACACACCAAGGACGTCTGTGGGCTGTCCTATTGTGGGTATAATGATTGACCACTTCCTGTGTAAGGGTTGTGTCCCAGGACAGCCACCCTTCCCAGTTGTGTTTGCTGTAGCTGTGTATTGGTGGAGGTTACCTTATGGTCCTGTATTTGAGTGGGCTGCTGTACTTGCTGCACTTGGTGGTGTTGTGATATCGCTACCTGTTGTTGCGGTAGTGAATATGTCTGTGGCTGTTGCTGTGTTACTAACTGTTGCTACGTGCTGCCCTGTGGCAGCCCCTGCTGTTGTTGGTAACCCTGCTGTTCCCTTGTAGGCCCTTGTTGTCCTTGTTCCCCCCACGCTGGTGTGGAGGGTCTCATTCTACATGTGCGTGACAAGTGTCCTAACATTACACAAATCCAACATACAGGTGGTTCCCTGGTCTGCCATGGGAAACTTCCTGAATTATCCTGGTATACTGGTTGCCCAGTGGGGTAGAAGCTTCTGAATCCTCCCCCTTGCTGTTGTGCAGGATAGCCATATCCCCTCCCCCTCATGATTTCTCCCCTTCCCCTGTTGTTATTATAATATCCAGTTCCTGATGTCATGTATCCTCCTCCCATGTTAGCCGTGTATGGTGGGGGTGGTGGCAGCTGTTGTGTTATAATTTGTGGTGATTGTATTTGGGGGGATCTTGTGTGGCCACTACTTGCGTGGGGTTTGGTGTCATTGTTGTAGGTGTAGTTTTTAGTGTACCTTCCATCGTGTACTTAGTCTGTTTTTTCTGCACTAATTTAGCCTCTTCTGCTTTTCTATCTTCTTCCTTTTGTTCCATCTTTTCTTGCCACGTCCTACAATGGTGTACTATTGTCAGTTGCATTTCCGGCCACGCCTTTGCTTCTATCCCCACTACTTTCTTCAATTGTTTCTGTACTGCCTCCGGGAGCCCTTGTATTAGTATGTGATAAAATATTGCCGGTGTCTTGTCCCATTGCTCTCTAGTTTCCATGCACCACTTCTCCTGAATTTCCTGGATATAATCAACAGGATCTTCGTTCTCATGCATTTTGCGTGATGTAATTGCTCCTATGTCTGAGGTGTCTGGGTATTGTACCCTTAGTGCTTGCCATAATGCATGCCTGCAATTTGCAAATGGCGCCCCGTCATGTGATGTGTTCGTTATTGTGACCCCGGGAAAGCCCGCTCTCTTCCAGATGTTATCTGCTGCATCCCCTAATATTGATATTAGTAGGCCCTTCACATCTCCTACTGCCAGTTTCTGTCATGCAGTGTGTTTTTCCATCTCATATATCCATTTCCCCGCTCCTCCACTGAGTGATGGGAGCCTACACTTTATATTTTCCTTTTCTGCATGCTTCCAAGGGACGTATTGTGGTCTAACCCCTCCTCTCTCGAAAAGTGGCATTAGGTTGTGTCCTATCTGCCCCCCTGGGTGTCGCGGTGTTGAGTCATCAGTTATGTCCATATTTCCCCCGCTCATAGCTGTTTCCCCTTCATCTCCTCCCCTTCTTTTATTATTTCCTTTATTTGATGTGGGCGTGTGTGTTCGTTCTTCCTGCCTGCGTCCGGGGAGATCTCTAAGCCTGCCAGCGTAGGGTGTGTGTTCGGGAGCGGGTGTGGGTGGACATGTTGGACGGGATGATGAGGGTGAAGCTGCACGTGTTTGCCTTCCCGCCATTCCTTGCTCTCCTTCCTCACTTCCCCCCAGCTCTTCCTTCCTTCTGCAAGCCCATGGTGATTCCCTGTTGGTGCGGGTGTTGTACAATTTGTCTAAGCTTTCCCTTTCGCCATTTCTTCCTTCTCCCCCATTCCTTCTTCTTCCTCGCTGCAAAAATCATCCAGGAGCGACAACCCCCAATCAGTTTTTTTCCCCCTAATTGTTACTGTTTTTAAATCTATTAAATCCGTTCCTCCCACTTCTTCTTTACCAATTGCTCCCCTTTGTGCTGATGTTGTTGCTACTTCTGTGTCCCTGCGTACACATTTCCTTATCCCACTCTCCCCTCTCCTATCTCCTCTTTCCCCTTCTTTTTTCTCTACTATTTCTCCACCTATTTCCTCTCTTTTCTTTTTTAATTCCTCCATTACCTCGCTACTCATCTTTTCTAATATCCTTTCTTCCTCTCTCCTCCGTTCCCATCTCTCTCTTTCCCGTTCTAATATGCTTTCTATTACCCTCCCTTCCTCGTATTTCTTTGTGGTTTCTGATAGTATTTTCCTCTTCCATATTTCCATTTCCTTTTCTTTCTCTTCTTCCTTCCTTTTCTTGTCGTGCTGCGCTGCTCGAGATACCCTTTCTGCTACCGCCTTCACCCTTTCAGCTTCTCTCTTCTGTTCTTCAGTTTGTTCCCTCATTTTTTCTAACTCATTCTTACTTTCTTTCTTTTCTCTCCTTCTCTCTCTTTCCTCCCTCTCAAGCTGTTTGATCAGGGCGTTTTGCTCATTCCTTAACTCCGCCAATCGTTCCTCCAAAATCTCCTCCTCCTCTCGTAACAGCTCCCCTTCCTTCCTTTTTCCCCCTTCCCCTTTTATCTCACTCTTACTCTCATTGTCCTCGTTCATTTTTCTTACTACCTCCTTCTCTTCTCCCGTTAATGTCCCTCGCAATTTTAATAACACCTGCGCAGCTACCCACTCGTCGTGTCCTATGGACGCAATTTGTTCTTCACTAGTCTTCCCTTCCCTTGCGGGCATCTTCGTATAAATTGGCCCTACCGCACTTGTCACCCCCCCCCGTGTAGCCACCTGTAGCTGTATATGGTGGTGGGCTGTATGCTGGGTTCGAATACTCCTCAGCCGCCCTTAGTTGTTGCCTTACCACTTCTCGTAGTTCCGTAACAGGATATAACCCCCTTCCTCCTTTTTCACTACTTTCGCTAAGGGCATGTCGTCGGTCCGTTCCTTTTTTATTTCTGCTTCATTGACATTACTAAGCTTTCCCCCCCCTCTTGTCCTCTTACCGCGCACTCTGTGCTTTCAACCTCCTTTTCCCTATTCTCTTCTTCCTCCTTAATCTTCTTCTCCTCCTTTATTTCCCCCACAGTGAACATTCCGGTCTGTCCTGGTCGGGACCCCTGGAACATCCTCCATAAGTTAAACACCTCCACATGGTGCGTCAACTTCTTCCCCTCGTATGTGTTATGTAGATGTGTCAGTGGTGAGTGCTGAACATATGGGTCGAAACTGCCGTTACGCGGCCAGGGTGTCGTCATTTTGTTGTCCGTCCCCTGTGTCCATTCTATGCTGTATTTAATCAGTTTCTCCCTATGGGGTGACAGTGTTTTACATATATGCTGTAGCGGGGTAGTGAGGGTGTTCCCCCACCCTCCCGATCCTATCCCGTATGACATGCTAGCACTGTGTTGTTAGCTCCCCTCAATATAGTAGTCGTTACCTGGCTAAAAAATAAACTCTATCAAATTTAACAATTGCAGATGTTTTACCTGGCCCCGTAATTTTGGGACTTGCGATCGGCCGCTAAAAAGAAAACAGTCAAATATAACGCTTGCAAGTCTGTAATCTTTTTCTCTGCCTTTGTTTCTTTCACTCAATACCGTTACGGCCCCCTACGGCCAAGGCGCACATAGCCCCCTGCGGCTGCGCGTCCTGTGTGACGTGCTTATACAGCCGTCCCACTTTTCTTCACCCCTCCTCCTCCTTCCTCACTCGTCGTGACCGGCGTTCTCCGTGCGTGGTCACGTCCCCCTCTCCACCTGGCCCCGATCTAATCGTTGCCGTTGACCTCCGTGCCCTCCCCCTTACCACTATTCGTTTCCCCACCACTCTTCAACAACGCTGTGTGGTCAAGGTATCCTATGAAAGCCCTACGGGTGACGTCACCGACCTCTTCCATAACTACCGGTAAGTTCTTTTCATACTTCAGAATGCTCGAAATAAGTTTTGCTATTTATCCCCGTTAACCCCACAGCTGTCCTCTTGTCACGCCTGGAACAAGGTAACCAATAATATAATCAGACTGCGCACGCTGCGTTGCCTCGCGTGTGATACGCCCCTCAACAGGAGGGCTTAACCAGCCAATTATCCTCCGTATTAGGCAACCAGTTAGCTACCGCCTACAGGAAAACATCATCTATCTGTCGAGTTTCGCTGCTCGATCAATAGGGATCCTCATCTACTCATTGATCAATAATCGCCAATTCGTAGGAAACCGCACACACACACACACACACATAGGTGGTCGCGACCTAGGCCAATCAGTGTCTACGAGCGGTCGCACGTGATGTTTTCGTGCTCCGCCCACTCTTCTTCGTAGCGTAGCGGACTGCTCTCGCACTTGTCCAGCTACCAATCACTTCACCACCAACACTAATTTATCAAATCTTCGCTGCACACCTTGGTAACACCTTCCACCTCCCTTATTCCATTCCTCCCCCCTCCCTCACAATTTCACATTGCTTGTTGGGTGTGGCATACTCACCAAGTTCTCTTGATGCGGGCCGCTCTACTGCGTGCACCCCTCCAAGCGGCTCGCCACCTCCCCCCGTCTGGACTACGTCTGGACACTCCCCATCCACGGGCGGGATACTTCTCAACCGGCTCCCGAGGGCCAATATCCGGATTGCGCTGTCCGGGCTTCTCGCAGTTCCGCGATGGTCCTGTAGTCCTCAAAAAGGGGGCAGCGGCAGAGGGGGCCGCACCGCCGGGCCTCCTCGCAACGAGAGTACTCGGAAAAATAAAAAGGTAGATCGTAACCAGATCTCAGCGGTGCCTCCAACTTGTCGGGGAGTTTCTCCCGGGGTCGGCTGGGCCTTCCGCAGACCTCCGGGCTGGGAGGCCCCAACTCCTCCTGTGTTTCCCAAAAATGAGTATGAGACACACACAAGAAGCAAGGTGGTTCTGCTGTTTATTGAACAACGGCAGGGATGGGTCTAGGATCGTACGCGTCCGTCCAGACTCTTGAAATTCGTGGGGCTCGCAGGCCCCTTTTTGCCTCAGTATGACGCGCTACTTGCGTCACCTGGGAAAGTTAGCGAAAAACCTATCGCCACTCTGGATTGGTTCCTCGAGTGGTAGGGTTAGTATAGCATATGTATAGAGGACGTTGTTAGTGGTTGAGGGTCAGTCAGGTGGTATACTTGGGTTGTCCCTTCTATTAGATACTTGAAAATTGTTACAGAAGACCCCTAATGATTGGCTAATGTTAGTGGCATCAGTGATGAGTGCCCCATGTTCTGATTGGTCCACTCGCGAGCCCCCCAGCCTGGGACCATCGTTGTTCCCAGCTCACGGTGTACCTGTCATTTGCAACAATATGTAACTATGTGTTCGTGCAGACAATGCGTGGATTTGCTCATGGGCCTGAGAGCAGACCATTCCCATCGCTGTAGGTGTCCATTGGGTCATTTCATTGTTGCAATCTGTGTCCCAGACGTGGGACCCAGGCGACTTCTCCCTCGTGGGTCTGGCACCTTGTCAGGTTTGGCTTGGTCACGTGAGGAGAGACCGTGGCTGAGGCAGAATTCTGCACATTTAAAGTTGTATTTGCCTCTGCGTGCCTGGTTTGCTTACAGGTGTGACCTTGGCGTCGGCTGGTAGTATACGAGTTGCAACATCGCTCCCTTGGCTGTCAGCTCTCGCTGGGCTCGTTCTGCATGGTCAGCATTTGTACTCTTGCTCGTTCAGTGTCCATGGCGGCTCTTGCTTGCGGCCTACTTGGGCCTGGTTCATAGGTGGGGATGTGTAATGCACGGCACTTATGTTGCGGTGTCACATGGCTTCATAGGCAGTATCATGTCTTCGTTGTATTTTCATCATGATGCAAGGATCGGGAGAAGCGTCAGCAAGCATGTAAACGAGTGCTTTGTGCGTCTTGCGTTTCTGCATTTCGGAAAACCTATGTGAAAAATAATAAAGATGCGCGTCAGTGGGTGTATCCGTCACCTACGTCATAGCACTGAGTATATTCTTCGTGTGGATTGGTGTGGGAGTGTCCAGTGTGCATGGTTGCACTTGTGTTCTGACAGTTGGCTAGGTCGTTATGGAATCTCTAACGATGTAGGTCCTTATTGTTGAAGGGCTTAGTCGAGTTCATCCATGCCGCAGGTGTCGGCTTGAGTAGGGCAGGCTGGCGGGCAGTCTGGTGGGCACATCCGTATGTTCTTGTACCTGGGTATTTGGTCGTCTGGTAGATAGACTAATTCATCTCGTGACGGGTGTCTGGGCCGCGATCCTCTGGGCCAGGGGCGCGAGGTGATTGGGGGGAGTCTTTTCTCCCATTCTCCCACTTCAAGGTGTTGAAGAAGGTGGGAATCAAAGATCTTACTATCCGCGTCTGGTAGTTTTTAGGATGAGATCTTGCACCCTTTTTGAAAATAGGGACCACGTAGGCCGAATGCCAAGATTTTGGAAATATACCAAGTGCTCCAATATTCCTAAAACGGATTGTTAAAACATTTGCCCAATTAATAGGATTGTCCATTAGGGCTAGAGGTTCTGGAGGTTTTTCTAGCCTTTATTAACTCTACAACCTTTTTCGACTTCAATACGAATAGGACAATGTATGGCCATTTTGTTCTGAGGATTGATGTTTAAGAAATGCAGATCCTCCATAGTTGGAGCTTACAGAGGCTTTAAAAACTTAACCCATTCTGTTTCTGGAACAGCATTCAACTGACTAGTTACAAGAGAAGCAACTTGACCATTCACTAAGGACCAAAATGCACTAACCTCTTTTTTAATAAGAACATGGAGCATGTTTTTAACATTTTGTTTTACATTTAGTTGAAGTTGATTGTAGTGCCCTTGATTCATCAGAGCTATTAATATCCCTAATAATCCACCTCATATAACAGGTTAATAATCATCAAATATATGTAGGTGCTGTTTCCTCTTCCTCCCAAACCTCACAGTTGGGTTCTTTAAACTGTGTCCATAAAATGCTTAATTGGTGTATCAAAAGGCACCACATTAAAAACTTCAATTTTCTAGTCTACTGAAGAGTACTTCATAACCCACTTGAAATTATCGTTCAAGATCCCAATGTTATGGGGTGACCAACGCAAAGAAGTGTTCCGTGCATTTAACTTCAGATCAATAGGTCCCCCTCCAATCTTATTTTTAGGATTATTCTGAAGTTGGCCTTCAAAATGCAGTGATCACTCCATGTATTTTTCAAAATGTTTAAATTAGAACAGCAATCAAGCAATAGATGATCCACAAAAATGTAATCTCAGAGGGATGTACTATTACGACGATGCCAAGTTGGCTGATTAGATTCATTTCCCCCTATCCTTCCGTTAATTAGGTGAAGCCCTAAAGATTACATTGCCAGATGCCAGCTTGAGATTTAAAATCAGTGGCTACCAAATCCGATGAGATGTCCCAAGATTCACACTCTAAATCAGGCAATAAACAATTAGCATTCAAATCTCCAGCAAGAATTATATGACCCTTGTTAGATTTGGTTTGTCACAATACTGTACATTCAGTAACAGTTCTAAGACAGTCATCTAATGAGGAGACCTCTCTATGCCAATAGATATGAATCAGTAAGAAATGGATTAGGTCACCAGGCCTAGAAAGGGCAATTGCCAATACACCATATGGCATATTAGGAATTTCTTCAGCAATTAGTCCAATTAAACCATCAGAATACCAAACCGCCCTACTTAGCTTAGCAGATTGAGAGAAGACTTGGAAACCATCCAATGCAGGGGGGGGGGGATAAGCCACGTTTCTTGGAAAAGCAAGCAATTCAACACTTTTAAAAGTGACCAGGTATCAACATTAGACAACAGATGAGAACTCCCCTGTGTGTTCCATGAGAGTAGCTTTAGGTCGTCCCAATTGCGAACAATGTCACAAGCCTCAATGTCATCATCGTCCGCTTCTATTCCACTGGAAAATGTAATTACAGGCCAATTTACCATTGAATCATGACATTTGTCCTGATATTCATTCTGTTTACTAGTTCTTGTACCATCTGAAAGAGATTCATTTGGTTAATTGACCCTGCCCTGCAAACCCACGTTATCAGCAGCACACTCACTCCACTGGTTAATTTTAAAACCAATAATGTTTCGGTTTGCATGTTCACCAGCCTGGAGTCAAAACAGAGTATACAGCGATCTGATTTCCCTCGGTCGGTCAATTCCACTCTCTCCATATCAACAACAAGGCACTCAAACTTGGAATCTTGGAAAATATTGTTAGAACATTGCTATAATTCAAGCAGACCCGAAAATGATCTCCCAGTGTGCTGGAGACCGCTATTGTTTTAAAACCGTCTTGATCTAAATCAGTGGTACGCTCTTGATGAGCAGTGGCCTTATTGGAGATTTTATCATTTAAATTTCGCAAGGGACATGTTATCATCTACAATCTTTATTACATTGCAACTTCTGGTCTGCCTTAATATACTGTAAGGTGTATTACTTTCTATACCGGGAAGGCTTAATTGGACACTAGTTCCACCTTCCCTTTCAGGAGCCTAATGGAGGGGCATATTAATCCAAGTATCCCTCCTTTTCCTAACCCAGTGCGAGAACTCGCTAAGGTGATACGCTCTCACACTTTCCAGCTGATACAGTTTGTTCAAAAAGCCAATATTCTGAGGAACACTCCGAGGGGGTTGGTCAGTCAAACTACACCCGGCCATATTATGAGAAATGAATCGGGTGATTAAAGGCTTGTTGGACAAAATGGGGACAGGATCATTAGTTGTCGTCATAATAGATGGGGACAGGTAAAAATGTGGCGCTAAAGATTTTAAAGATTGATTGCACATGGCAGTCTCCTCCTCAAAATGAATCTGTTTAACATCAGTCTGAATCCTTCTATCCAATTCATTTCTTGTTCCTTGTTCAGAAGGGCACCTGCTTTTCCCAAGGATGAACACAGAGGCTTGGGACATTTTAGGCTTTCAACACTTTTGATTCCTATATTCGTAGTTGAAGTGCTAATACAACCCTCTATTATCGGGGTCATTACTGGAGGAACTTGCTTTCCCCCAGTTTGAACCATTTTCATAGATTCCACAATCAAATATTTCTCAAAATTGTGCGAGAAGAAACATTTCTTCTTTTTGCCAATTTTTGATTTTTAAACTTCTTCTGTCCACACCCCAAATTAGTTGGTTATTTCCATTTTTCCCCTTGCTCCCCAATACTTGTTGGTATTGAAACACCTTTGGGTACAACAGGATGAACCACAGCTTTAATAACATCATTAACGACAAGAACCTCCTTATGACCAATAACAGGAACTGTTAATGTAGTTGGATTAAGTTCAGGTTCACATGATTCATCACAAATAGATATAGGTGTATTATTAAGAACGTTAGGTTATAAGTCACCAGTCACCAGGAGGGCCCATATTAGAGAAGCACATCTAGGGAAAATCTGCCCGAAGTTCAATTCCAGATCTTCAGCTTAGACATTAATTGCACTCAAACCATGGTATGAGCTTTTACTTCGTTCCAAATATTATCCTATAAATAAACAAAGGGCTTAAAACCATGTTAAGTGCAGACACAGTGGGTGACGTGAGACGGACTTGTCATCAACCTCCCTTAGGGTGTGGTGAATAATGCCCCCATCCTACAAATCGTCCTCCTGTAAGGGCTTTGATGTTAAATCTTTACCCACATCTTGTTCCAAAAAGTTAGTCAAATCAGAAGGGGACCCAATAAACGACGCATCACAGGTTTGTTGGACCACCCTCTCTACTGAACAACATTAGCTTCCCCGAATCACTGAATCTGCATACTCAATGATATTCAGGTCATTCAGATGCGTGCAGTCTAGCGTAGCAATCCCTCTAATTGGCACAATAGATTTAATTTCAGTACTAGTCCCCGAGAACATAGAAAAATAGCTAGTAATCCTCTGACCCACTACAGGTGATAAAGTGTGCTGAAGACTGGATATCTGCAGAGTAAAATTTGATTTAAAGCATTGCTTCCTTCTTCCTTTGGGGTAGGACTCAATTGGATAGGCGGCTGACCCAGAAGCCTCAGGGGCATGAATTATGCACTGCCTTTCTTCACAAAGATTATGCATCAAGACAGCAACAATTTCTTCATCTTGGCTTTTTCTTTGGCAGATTCACAAGGAAGAACACAGACCTGATAACCTATAAGGGCACCAATTGTAGCAATCCCCAGCTGATTAAAGCAGGCTGGTCCTGACTGACTTTTCAAGTCCGTGCTCAATGCCATTAGGGCCATTCCTTGACAAAAAAACGTTTACGCTGGGGAAAAAGAACTGCGGGGAATTGGCTAAAAAAGTAAAGGAAACTTCACCTAACCCTGCAGTTACCACTACCTGCAGTTAGAGTATAGCCAATACATTCCACTCCTTAGACAGGGCGCAATCACCCCGTTTGCCTGTTAATTACAGGCGGTAAGACCCGGCCTACAGCGAAGCTCCTTTATCTAAATATTAGCGGGAAAAGTACTTACAGTTGCAGTCTTCAATCTTCTATCGTGGCAAGATGTATGCAATATACAGGAGTGAACAAGACCTTTCCTGGAAGTCAGTGCTCAGAGCCACAGAACACAAAACACACTGCACGCACTCCGCACCGCTCCACTAGGGAGCAGGGTAATTGTAAAAGAAACTCAGTCTCTAGGCAATTGAGATCGTAGACAGAGTCTCATCACTGTAACAATGTAACACTGCTGGCTCTTCAAAACACTCTGCATGCAATCTGCACCGCTCCGCTAGGGAGCTGTGTATTTGGAAAAGAAAGTCTGCCTCCAGGCAATTGAGAGCATAGACAGACTCTCATCCCTGTAACAATGTAACACTGCCGGCTTTTCAAAACACTCTGCACGCATTTAGAAAATATTGCTAGAGCAATTATCGGAACAAAAATTTACATTGGTTGTGCCCTACGTGTAGGCTGTAACCAGAATTCTTTTTAAATCTATACGTTTGTTAGAGCCACAAATCCAGAACAGTGAAAAACAGAACATTGATAAACGTACCTTCTCTTTCCCATGTCACTCCAGTGTTGTGTAAACTACACTGGCTCCCAGTTCAAGCCCATTCATTTTTAAATTTGCCACATTGGAGAATTTCAGAAAACACAAGATTATTTTAAAACAAGATTACACTTAACGCATCCTAAAGATACCTAACTTCATCCAATTAATTTCTACTGGAAACACCTAGATTTAATCTAAAATCAGAAGGAGGTGGAACCTTTTCAGTACAAGACCCTGTAAATTGGAATAATCACCTCTTAGCACTCTGAAAACAAGCCAACCTGAACAGTATTTAATGTCTGATCAGTTTCTGACATCTTTTGTTCGTCTTTTGTTTATGTACCTAACATCAAGTTCATTTTAGCATTTAAAGCCCTCATGCTCCCAGGGCACAATAAACTGAAAGATAGTGTAAAGGCGGACTGGAAAACCCCAGCCGTAGCAGAACAGACAGGCCAGGAAGACTTGACCCCAATGACGGAAATAGTCGAGGTAAATGGCAGAGGCCTGTTTTTATTAATAACCCATATAAAATAGGGACAGGATACAAGCAAAAGGGACACAGCTTTCAAAAGCTCTCAAATCAAACAACAGTTTATAAATCCAAAATACGTCATGATTGATGTCACATTGCAATCTTGGTTACAAAAACCTACAGGGATTTCGAATTGGTATGGGGAATTGCCTACATATGGCATGCATAAGTATTAGTTTCTTCATTAGCAATTGTTATCTGATGTCCCCACCTCAGACCATCCCAAAATTGATAAAGGTGAAAAAGACATAATCATAACTACTCATAATTGGCTACTGCAACAGTTCCAAATGGCAGACGAGAGTTGTGATTGACTGGTCTTGACCTCATCAACCTTGGAAATTTGGTAGGTCATCAGCACCTGAGCGAAAATAATGGTAAGGGAATAGACCACAAAGACATGCTTCTTCCAAATAAGTAACCATCTGTCATTTCGTAGGCCACACGTCGGGGTATCTAGCTTTGAACCTGGCCTTGTTCGGCGTTACTTGTTCTGGGAACCTGTAGGGAGTTGAAGCAGGTGTCTATCTGTTGGCAGCTTAATAAATGGACACTGTTCTCCAATCATAGGTCCCGTGTGAGAAGACCATGTTTTGAAATATTCTGCTTGGCTTTTATTAGGACTTTAGCTCTCATGTAGATTATGTCTCATGTTTTCTGTTATTTGTGTTTTGTAGTGCCCTCACGCCTTCGGGTTCATGGTTGCGCTATACAAGTGTATTAAAGTAAAGTTAAAGTAAAAGTTAGCTCATATTAATACGTGTCTTTACCCTCTTTGTACACTGGAGACTTGTTCAAGGTACTTGCCCTTAAATATTATGTTATGTTATTGTGCATGTGTATGCACCTTATATACCATTGTTATGATATCAAAGCGCTGTTGTTTGAATGCCATTAAGGACCGTAGTCCAGGTCAATGGAGAGATTAGGGTAGTAATTAGTGCGTGGGTGCTGTTTATGTGGTGTGTGCTTTCTAATGCTAGGCGTGGTGCAGTGGTTGTGTGAGATCAGTAGAGTGTGCAGCAAGGCTGTTAACCTCGGATCTGCATTCTGGTGGTGGTGGAGCTTGTGTGCTGCGAGGCTGATTTTTTTTCGTGGGGTATAGCTGCGTTCTAAAGACTGTTGAGGTGTTCATGGTGGTGTAAAGGTATGTGTTCAGCTATTCCTGAATTAGATTTAGGGGTATAGCTGCATTCTTTTGTTTGTTGGTGTAGAGGAGAGAGTGAGCATATATAAGTGAGTGTCTGTGCGTAATGGTGGGAGACCCCTGCTCCCGGTTGTGTTCTAGTGCCTGCTTAGCTGACCATATCTATTCTAACAGTTTGGAGCACTGGCTCTCCAAGAGAAATTCTCTGTCTATTGTGGAATTTGTTCTGATAACCATGCTTGCGGATGTCTTTCCCTGCTTGGCACTGCCATCAGTGATTGGGTTGTCTTATTCTTAATCTTTATTGGGTTAAGCGAATTGCAGGTCTCTGGTCATCCCTGTGTCTCATTCATTCTGCCATTGTTTATGGGATGATACCTTCTCATGTAGTTACATCAAGTTCTGTTCTATCGGACTTCTGAGTACTGACTCGATTCGAAGACTGTTATTCCATGGACCCCAGGTCCAGCATCAGTGGCTGTGGTCAACCCTGTGTCTCGTTGAGAATGCAGTTGCTTATAGGGCTGCCAACTCCTACTGCATTATAGCTCCCAGAATTAACTTGAAAAGTGCTGGCGGTACTAGTTTCCCTGCTCAGGCTGCCCAATTCTGGAACGCCCTTCCCCTTCATCTCCAAACTAATCAGACCTTCCAAAGCTTCAAGAAAAACACAAAAAATTGGTTATTCACGAAAGACATCTAACGGCATTGCGTCTTATACTACACTGACTCCATACCCTGCGAGACCTTGCAATTCACTTGTTTTGTTGTCCACCTTGCAGAATATGATTCCCTATCTACCTGACCATGTAATGTAACTGTCCCTTATCTGCAGAATATGTCATTGTATCATTTTATTTCCTGTAATGTATTCTATGTATGTAACTGTAACCTTCTGAGCTATATGTAATGCGCCTAGATACCTTAGGGTGTGGTGCGCTTTATAAATCAATAAACAAACAAACAACCAAACATGGGATGACACCTTCTCAGTGTGCATTTAATTTGGTTATATTCTATCGGACATAACGGATACATCCTAGGTATGAAGACTGGTACTCAGTGGTGCGTATGACTGGCAATTTATTACATGCAGCGTGGGATAGAGTGTTCCTGATAAGGTGTGCGGTTAGAGTATTGATGACAGGTGGCAGGACTTCGATGTCTGACTTCCATGTCTTTTGCAGGAGCTTGCCTCACCTGAATCAGAGCGTATTCCCTTGAGGTGGCACAGAGTCATTCTAGTTCCGAGGCCGAGTTATGTGGAAGTAAGCACCCTCCAAGTCGAGGGTCACTAGGAAAACTCCTTCCTCCAGTTGGTCGAGCACGTGCTGCAATATGACCATCCTGAACCTTTGGGATTTGAGTAATTTGTTGAGGTGTCGAAAGTCTAGAATGAGACTCCACCCTCCTGACTTCTTTCTTACCAGAAAGTATCTGGAGTACACTCCGCAGGCACTGAGGTATTGGTTTGGTAGCTTTTCTACATGGTGTTCTTGTCTTGGAATGGGAGGAATGGGAGGGCATTTGTCCTGGAATGCCAGAGAGTGACCCTGTAGTCGGATATCGAGCACCCATTTGTCTGTGGAGATCTTGCGCCACTGGTCGACAAATTGTGATAACCGGGCTCCCAGTGGGGGCACTTCCAGGCCTGCTTTGGCGTCTGTGTCCTGGATGGAGGGTGATGACGATGGTTACCACTTCCGTAGGCCTGAAAACGTCCCTAATATGACTCCTGGGTGGTTGAATGGGAAGGCATGGTATCACAAGTATTGACACTGACACAATGGATACAATTTGTAAAACCTTAATTGATAATGTAGGGGTTGGAGAAACTCCTATTCTACCCTATAACTAAGATGGGAGTAGTCGCGATCATCAAACAATAAACAAAACAGTCCTAGTGGAGTCTGTCTAATCAAAATGGACTATAGTAACAAAAACCTAATGCCTGCCCGATATCTTGTACAAAAAGTGTAAAAGGAGAAAATGTATGCAAAAGGAAAAGTCAGTGTTCAAAATGATAATGTGGCTGAACCAGCTCTCCTCCCCACATTAGGCCTTGCAGGACAAGGTGATCCTTGTAGGCAGGATGACACACTCTGGCTCAACTTTCCACACAGTAGACAGTTTACAACTGTGGATCGAGGCCTGCCTGGCCTTCCACGTTAAAAGTTCCTTTCTCTGGTTTTCAAAATAATGTTTCAACCAAAACGTTCATAAATGGCTCCCTCTGCCCGGCTCAGACCTTTCACCACACAGTTCTCGTAGGTCCCCCTCTGCCGGGCTCAGACCTTTTACCACATTGTTCTTGTAGACCCCCCTCTTCTGGGCTCAGACCTCTCACGATACAGTTCACACAGAGTTGCAATGGGGCTCCCTTCCCCAAGCTTAATATAAATCGGGTCTCCCTAAATCGTGCTCGGACCACTTTCGGATGTCAAAGTCTTTCGAATGTGTGTGGCTTTCTTTATAGACCACTGCAGGACCACTTCGATTCAACCTTCACTATTTACTTTCACTCTTGATGTTTGTTTGCCCCTTTAGCTACAAACAATGCACCTTTCAAGGAGGATTTCAAATGGCCTACTTCCTTTCACCAGAACACTCCATTACTTAGTATTGCTTATCTTGCAGCTGTATTTCACATTGAAGTTTATTCCCTTTAACACACACTAGTCTCTCAAGTTGCTTGCCAACTCACTGGCTGTGTATGCTTCTTTCTTGTTTGGCACTTTCTGATGTTCGAGTCTAGGTTAGTACTGCAGGCTTGATCTCGCCTCCCCAACTCTGCCGTTCACACGGGAGAGTCACTGGCGTCCTTGAAACACAATGCAATCTTCACTTGTGGGATTTGGCCTTCTCCACGCGTCTTTTGCGGTCTCTCGGAGGCAACTACCTTTAATAGGGAAGCCTTGGCACTGCGCATGCGTGAGCGACGCACGAGGAGCTAACGGCATCGGCTCACGGCGGCCGCGACAATATATCCTGGAAAACTCCCGTAATTGTCGGGAAACATCCGATCCCGGACAACACATAGGCAGTGGACCTACCCAGGCAGCGTCTCCTGCAACCTGGTGCAGAATCGGACCCGGGACCACGGGTAACGACCCGGAGGCCGTCAACGCGTGTCCTGCTGCCATTGCCGGGAAGACGTGGGCGGCTGCTCTGCCCCTCCCCCCTCGAGCGGCCGCAGCCTTGGGGCCCTGGGAAATGTACGATCCTCGGACCGCGGTTGTCGATATCACGCCTACGGACCATCGTGGGGGGGGACATCCTCTCCCCCCCCAGCTGGAATCCAGAAAAGGCGACCTGAAGCGGCCTCGAATCGCGACACAACCGCAGCTGACATCCCGCGCCTGCGGCCGCCGCGACCTGATCCCCTGACGGAGGAAGGCCAGACATCCACAGCGCATCGAGCGACTGGGAGCTGTCTACACGGGGCGCCTTTTCGGCGGAACCAGAACAGGCTCCTCCCCACCCCCGATCAGTGAGACTGCAACACCTGGGGCCACGACACAGCAGGGAAGGAGAGAAGGCTGGGGGCAGCGTGGCGCTGCACACCCCCCGCCACGACAACACAAGGTATGTGCAGCCCCCCCCTGCCAACCCTGCGAACAAACTGGACAGTGTCCCCGTGCTGGGGGAGTGGCGCACCTCTCCTGCGTTCCCCGGCAGCGTGGCAGACCCGTCCACGGAAGAGCTGGCATACGAGGGCTGAGCGTGCTCCCCACTCCCTGGGGAAGAACACCTGCCCGCGCTGCTGCACAGCCGGGACGTGGCGTGGAGCTGGAGCCCCTCCGCCCTCCTCTCCCCCCCATCAACGAGACTGCAGCTCCTGGGGTTGAGCTGCGGCACAGACACAGGCGGAGCGGTGCTGCGCTCCCCCAGCATCACCAACAGGATACGGGCAGCCTCTCACCCTCCTAATCCGGTGAATTGAGGGACAGCGACCCGCACGAAGGAGGCGGCACACCCCAAGATAACTACAGGGGTGAACGGCGAAGTCTGAAAGCGCCCCCCCCCACCTCTATAAGCACCCAGCACTGGTGCCGGCGCCTGCAACTTCACCCCCATGCCGTGAAACTGCTTAAAGGCCCAGAGGACTGGCCATCTTTGGGGCGTGATTGTTGGGTTGCAAAGGTCCTTGATGCAGAGCACATAGCCCCACTGGCATAAATCACTGGACATACACCCCACAAAAGGGGGGAATAACTCCTGGTGGGATCACGCACTGAGGTACCCCCAAGCCCTACTGGACCGCCCCAGACCAGGGGTCCTGGGTACCACTACCGCTGGGAGACCGCGCTGCCGCCCTACAATCAACGGCCCCTGGGGAGAAACTACTCATACGGTTGTGTACGTGGCGGGGGGTCGGAGACCGGCACCGGAGACAGCGGCCCTCTGCACGTCACTCAGGATCAGATCACAGTCGAGGCTGCGGGCACGGTCCCTACGTGTACGCATCTACATACCCCCCCCCCCCCAGTGGACTCCTGACCCTCCTACAAGCCAGAACAGGGGATTGGCTCTCAGCAACCTACATAGCCCCGCCAGGGCTCAGGAAAAGAGACAGAGGAGCGAAAGATAGACGCCCGACAAGCCCACCCCAACTTGGTCTCCACGACAATCCCTGAGGGGCATCCACACGACCCACCGGGCCAAAACCTCGCATAGATTACCAACCCTACCATGGGCAAGGACAAGGCTAAGAGGCAGACCCTGCAGAGTAAAATGGACCTTTACACAGTGGAGGCCCCCTCTCGCCAGGAGACACAAAACCTGGCGAAAGCAGGCAACAGGGAAGAAACTCAGGACCCCCAATTCTCCTTGAATGACTTAATGAAGGCAATTGGGGACTCGAGAACATCGCTGGAACTCAAAATAGGCGGAGTCTTCACGGAAGTATCTCTCCTACGCCAAGAACTCCGCAACTTATCGTCCAGGGTCGGAGAAGCGGAACAAAGAGTGTCGGACACAGAAGATAACGTCCGCCAGTTGGAACAACAACTCGCCATTATTGCCCAAAAAGTCAACCAACTTGAATACCGAGCCAAAGACAGCGAGGGCAGGGCACGTCGCAATAACCTCAGGATTCTTGGGATCCCGGAGAAAGAGAAAGGCCCCAGTGTCGAACTTTTCCTAGAAGACTGGCTGACCCACATCTTCACCCCCAAGAAACTGTCGAAATTCTTCTCTATCGAAAGAGCACATAGGGTACCCACTGGGCGACCTGCCCCAGGAGCCCCGCCCAGAACTATAATTGCACGCCTCCTCAACTATCGGGACCGAGACGCTATCCTGCAGATGGCACGGGCCTCCGGCCCAATCACATACAACGGCTACAAGGTAGGGTTCTACCCGGACTATACCAAAGAGGTCCAAAAGGCCCGCCAGTCGTTTGACTCTGTCAAGAAGAACCTTCACTCCTTGTCAATCAGGTTCGCTCTCTTCTTCCCGGCGATGCTCAAGGTCCAACACGAGGGCACGACCCACCTATTCCACAACCCCAAAGAAGCATGGGATTGGCTTGAAACACAGATCCTCAATGGGCCTGCGGCTCGACGCTCGCCCCCTGGACCGTCTACTCGCAAACCTGGGCCTGGGCAAAGTTCACCTTCCCTCACTCAGATAGACCCGGAAACCGAATCGCCACAGCGTCCCACCAACAATACCACAGGAAACGAATGAGGTCTGGGCATCACAGAACTGAACTCGCCACGGGATACCACGGAAACTACACTATCAAGGACGCAACCGTCTAGGCACCGCAGTCTCAAGCGTAGTCCGGGTGACCCCGCAGAGGTTACCACCCGAGTTCGGGTCATCCCGAGGAAGTTTAAGTTCATCAAGTTATAAGTTTCACGTTCAGTGGTTATTTCGAACCACACGAGTTGCGGGTAAGGGTCCTCCTGACCCCCCGCCCCTGAGTTGAGGCCTCTGTCCCTCTGTTAGTTTGAATGGTTAGGGGAACAGGTACTTCTGGTTGGGGGGAAGTGCAGGGTGGGGGGAGTTTGGGGTTTCTGGGGAGGGACTGGAAAGGCCTAATGTCACAAGTATCAGCAATAAAGGTCAGCAAAACAGACGACCAGAGAAATCCTTGCACAAGATATGGGAGGGACCTAAACGTCCCCCCCACTGGCCTGCACGTACCCATCCACAATGACATGGCCTACGGTTCACAGGTTAGGGTTTTAGAGTTTGCACAAGAAGTACACAAAACCGATCACAAGGTGAGAATGGCAGACTGGCTCAGGCGTCAGTTACACCTCAGGAAGGCCGACAAGATAGGAATACGGGAAACACACCACATCCTCCCATACAACCCCAAACCAAGACTCACGCCTATTTAACACAAAATAGGCAAATATCCCTGTTGACCTGGAATGTGAACGGCTTGGGGTCGGGCATAAAGCGAAAACTGGTTCTCCAATACCTTAATTGCCACTCCCCAGACATTGCATTCATAACAGAAACCCACCTGATCGGTACCAACAGCGGGCTCCTTAGGAAATCTAACTACCCACACACATACCTCGCTGGGTTTTCCAGAGGCTCTAGGAGAGTCATGATCCTCCTACATAAAAGATTTCCGTTCAACGCAAGAAAAGTCAAAGGAGACCCTCGGGGCAGGTTTGTGATGGTACTGGGGGAATTGCTCGGGGAAACCTGGGGCCTCGTTGCAGCGTATGCACCTGCCACGCTTACAGCGGAACTCCTTGCCGAGCTCCAAGACATATTACTAGAAGAACGAGCGGATTCATGGGCAATAGGGGGGGACTTCATTGAGGTCATGGAGATAGCCCGGGACAGAACACACGTGGGCAACAGAGCGACGGACATCCCAACCAAACTCTGCACCTTTGCAGAAGCAATGGGGCTATCCGACACATGGAGGGCAGCCTATCCAATGGACTGGGGCTACTCGTTCTACTCCTACGCACACCGGTCCCTATCCAGACTCGATTATATCCTCACCCCTAAAAATATGGGCCATCGGCTATTGTCCGCAGAGTTCCTGGCGAGAGGGATTTCTGATCACTCCCCCCTGTTGGTGAAACACAAGGGTTTAACAACAAAACAGGAACCCACCTGGTGCCTGAATGCCTATCATTTAGGGATACCCGAAATACTGGAGGGGCTCGAGAATAAAACGTTGGAATACTTCGTCCTGAATGAGGAGGCAGTGGATTGCCCAATAATAAGGTGGTAGGCATACCAGACCGTTATAAGGGGGGAGGCAATATCCTTGGTGGCAGCTCACCGCAAACAGCACAACGAGGCAATCTCCGAAGCAGAGGCCCAAGTAACTAGGCGGGAGGAGCACTTACTCGAAGAGGGAACCCAGGAGGCACATGAGGCCTTGGTAACAGCCCAAACAATCCTGAAAGACAGGGCCTTAGATAATGCCCGAACCACCCAATGGCTGGTCCGGAGCCAGATATATGAGAGGGGAGACAAAGCCACTAAAACACTAGCCTGGTTGTAGCACAGGGAGCAGAGCAAAGGACAAGTACGGGCAATCCAAACCCAGGATGGGGATATGCTAACGGGGGACGTTGAGATAGCGGGGGCCTTTGCAAACTACTACAGAGAACTATACTCTTCACCAATACGAGAACCCCCAACAAACACCCCAAACTTTCTGGACGCGATTACGATCCCCCGCCTCTCTGAACCCCAGATAGAACAGTTAGACACAGCCATCACCGAAGACGAGGTAGGGGAAGCCCTCTCACAACTACAGACGGGAGAGACCCCTGGCCACAACGGGTTCCCTCTGGAATTGCGGAACGACAACGAAACATATGTATAGCATGTTCCTCCGCAGCAGAGAACAGGGCACCCTCCCCCCCGACCACCGAAAAACGACAATAGTGGTGATCCCCAAAGCGTGGAAACCCCCTGAGCAATGCGCCTCCTACAGGCCCATTTGTTTAATAAATGGGGAGGCCAAAACACTAGCCAGAGTCCTCGCTAACAGACTGCTGGCGGTGATTGGATCTCTAATCCACCCAGATCAGTGTGGATTTATGCCCGGTAAGTCCACAGGAATGAACCTCCACAGAGTCCAGATCGCCCTCGACCGGGCAGACGAGATCCCATCCCCGCTAGCCCTCCTTGCGGTGGACTTTGAGAAGGCTTTCGACACAGTGGGGTAGGATGCCCTGTGGGCCATAATGGAACGCATGGGCTTTAGACAACATTTCATGTCTTGGGTTAAGCTCCTTTACTCCCTCCCCGAGGCCTCCGTAAGAATCAATGGAAAAACATCTCCCACATTCCCGCTGAGTAGGGGGACCAGGCAGGGATGCCCCTTCTCTCCCCTGTTGTTTCTCCTCGCCATTGAGCCTCTGGCAATCCGGGTGAGAACTGCTACACAATGGACAGGATTTGCCTGTACGCGGATGACCTTCTGATATATCATAGTAACCCAGAACTCTGGAGGAATACCAACACTTCATGGGACTCCGGGTCAACACACAGAAAACAATGTATTTCCCGGTACAAGGAGGGGAAGAAGCTATCCCAGATCCCTGCCCATACTCTGTTTCGATACTGGGTTTCACCTACCTGGGCATACGAATTAACAGGACACAAGAGGATTTCCCCACACTGAACCTGCACCCGATAATGAAAAAATTTGAGAACGATGTCACCCACTGGCACTCCCTCCCACTTTCATTACTTGGGAGGGCGGCACTATTCAAGATGCTGGCACTCCCGAGGTTCCTGTATGTCCTCCAAAACGCCCCGCTCCCCATCCCGGCCACAACATTCGCAGATATCAACCGGACCCTCCGTACACTACTCTGGGGAGGGAAACAGCCACGCATTGCTTTAAAAACGCTCTACCGCTCTGTATGGGAAGGGGGTATAGGACTGCCGAACATTCGTACATACTACTGGGCGGCACAGGCTGGGGTGGCAAATGATTGGCTACATGGGGACCCGCTGCTACCACATATCCGAGTGGAGACACCGGCCCCCCCTCCCCCCTGCACATACTATATGATAGCCCAAAGAACCTAAGAACAGCACTGACCGGGTCCCGTCACATCAAGCGGGTTTGGAGGGAGATACATAGATACATCGGCTGGGAAGACAGACCAACCCTGATCCAACCCCTCTGGTGTAATGCACACCTCCCTGAAATTCCAAAAGTGGGCCACTTTGAAATCTGGGAGAGGAAAGGGATGACTGATAGACTTTGAAAACCTGCGAACAAAACACGGGCATCGATGCCAAACTCAGGCTGATACAGCTTCGCATCCTACACAGGTCCTACTACTCCAGAACGCAAATGGCCAGTTGGGGAGAGGATGGTGACACGGAATGTGGCCGATGCAAAAGGGCAGAGGGCACTTTCTACCACATGTTGTGGGAATGTGGGGTGCTGCAGGAATTTTGGACTGCATGTTTACTCCGCCTCTCCAGAATACTTGGCACCACAATCCCGAGAGACCCCAAACTTATCCTGCTGGTTATAGGAGGCGAAACTGACCTTAATAAACACGAAAGAATATTTCTGGGAATAGCACTTGGAGCGGGAAGGAGACTAACGGCAGCCACATGGGGCTCGGGAGACAGAATAAGCATGGACAGATGGCGAATCTATACTGCAAGGGGATCCCCCCATAAGTTCCAGAAAATATGGGGGAAATGGGAACTATAAAACACCAAGGCCAAGAACAAGGGACACCCGAGACGCCCAGCGCATTACTTCACTGTCGAAAGCCATGTTATGTACTGCTATTTATTGCGACATTGATGACAGGTCTCCTAATGTCCTTGTGTACTCATGTTGTTGTGCTACGTTTTCTTTTTTGTTCTCTGTTTAACAAAACCAAAAAAAAAAGATTTATAAAAAAAGAAATATGGAAGCCTTGGGGCTTTCGGCCCGCTACTCTCATCCTTTGGTCTGTTGCTCTGCTCCAGTAGGTGTGCCTTTGTCCCAGAAGATATGCTTGTTCTCGTGCTCCACCTTGCTCAGAGTGTGTCTTTAGGTGTTGCATTTTATTCGTGTGAGGAGTGCAAAAAGGGGGGGTCTGGGACTTTGCTAAATCCTAAAAAATAGGATGGGATTAGATAAACAAAAGAGGGGGGAATACCACAACTCAGCATCAGCTATTTCACCCACACTCCCCGAAGACCCCTCACCCAGGTAATCCTCAAGCACTGATCCACCCCCAGGAACGAACTGGATCAAAAAGTGATGGCTGTGTCCTGGCCACCTGGATGACAAGTCACCAAGGACTTGCGGGTGAGCCATGCTTTGGTTTCTTACAGAGGGCTGGTGATAGGGTGAGGTGTACCCTTTCTAGGAACTCAAGACCTTCCCTTTAGAGGAGCAAAAGGATGGCCTCCTTTGTCGGAGTGTCCAAAGAACATGCTGTCTGTTGGTTTTTATGGCTTGCAGTGTGTTGTGAACTGCCTTCCCAAAAAGATCACCACCACCTCACCTTCATGGAACAAAGCCAGTGCCTCTGTCTTCTTCTCTTCTAGGAGGAAGTCAAGGACGGCCCCCAACTTATACCAATGCTCTGTCTTACCATCAGAGAACGGCTAAGGTGTTGTCAGCTTAATGCTAGACGCTGCTGTTGTGATGATGATACGCGTATCCTCTAATTAATAGGCACTTGGCACTGGGTGGCTGTTTATTCTTTTACCTAATCTAAGAAGAATATATTTGGCGCTTGGGAATTAATATCTTTACTTCTCCTTAGAGCTATCCAAACCTACCTTTTCGCAGTGATCTTGGAAGGGGCTGTGCAGCTACTGTTTGGGCTGCACGGGTCCTGTGTTTTCAGCCAATTCAGGAAAACCAAATCTCAGCTTCGAGGCTTCTTCGATACTTCCCATTCTCTATAACGTGGCTGCGCTATCCATTATCTCCAAAGTGGCCACTCGTAACTGTCGCATTTCTGCATTTAGTGAGCTTTATATGTATTCCTGTGCATCTTGCCTTTCAGCATATACATTGATTATGATATGTTTCTAATGCCTATTGGTGCAGGTAACATTCTTCATGTCTCAATGCCCGTTTGACCTAATGTGTGTGTATCTTCATGGTGACTGCATATCTGCTTCATGTTTAGTGCGTCTATGTGTGTCTGATTAGCAGTAGTGTCACTTGCTCTCGTCCTTTTTGGTTACAGTTTGTTCATTTCTTCTTGAGCTTGTAGATTCATCTCTTCTTCGATTAATCCAGGGTCAGTAAGGTTGACTTAGTGAATAGCATCTCTCGCCCTTGCAGTATAGTGGCGGGGAATTGGCAGATGCCATACATGACATATTCCTCTCGTTTCTACAATATGGAGGTGGGGGAGGGGCTGACACTATGAATGACAAAATAATTTCCCTCTCAACAATAGGCTCCTCTCAGGCGCTCAAACATTTGATGATGCCTCTTTTCATCTTAAATCCGTGAATTGGCTTCCGATGGAGCAGTTGTGCAACATACATTTCTCTGGGGGTTCATTAGGTCCACCGTGGCCCTTCACAATTACTATTAAAGAGCCTGATTCTCCATAGTGAGTAGAAGCCTTTGTTCTGCGGCTGCCGTCTGCTCATACATCCTCGGTTCCATAGACAGTACCAACGTTGTGTAATATGTTAATGTAATGACTCTGCATGCAACACATTATGTAAGCTTCCTCTAACCAAGTCGTTCACCCATATAACAGTATCACGAGGCTCAGGGCTGTTTGTGCACTTTATGAATGCAAAAAATAAAATAAACACAAATAATAACGTTGCATGTCTTTTTTTAGTGTTGGCATCATCTTAGTGGAAAGCCACACCTCTAACTCACTGCACCAATGAGGATCGTGCAATGTTTAATAAAGTTCTCATGACTAATTTGTTGTCTACATAGGCTACAGGAGTATGAGAGAACACTCAGTAGTGGTAAGGAGGAGCAACATTGGGTAGATAGTTGGGTTGAGGGCGACGGAAAGATGAGAAGGAGAAGATTTGGGGAGCTATGTGTACAATTGGACCGAATGTATTGCAGGACTCAAATGTATTTTATGGAACACAGCACCCAAAGGAGAGAGAGGTGGAGAAAAGGTGTTTGCCGCACCAGGGGGTATGTCTGTAATATGCTCACCTCATGGTGAGACTGGGCATGTTGAAACCATGCCTAAGACAAAACATGCGGCAATGCCCTTCTACTTACTTTGCTGCCTTTGAGAAGATTTGGGAGGGGTTGTATGTCAGAAATCCAAATTTGACAAGTTTGCAAAGCTTATTGGAAAGTGAAAAACAAAACTCACATTTTTGGTTTTCCTCATGTATGCCATGGTTATCAAAATCCTAGGTTTGTGTGCAAAGTGCTTAAAGACACAAAGCCTGCCTATGGCTTTGCACTGGTCAGACGTCTGAGTCTTCCATGGTGTCATGGTGAGCGAAGGCATGTCCAAGAAAACACTGCATGCAAAGCCCCTCCACTTACTCCCCTAAGCCCTGAACGGCCTGTTTCTATAGATGGGAAAGCTGGAAGGAGATGTGGGCAGATTTAACTGAAAGTGGGATTTCAACCACAGCTTTGTTGGCGGCAGAATCTCCAGTCCAGCTTTCCTGGTGGTTCCTGAGTCCTGCTAGGGCCTTTAAGGTAATGGTTATATTGGTGTGTGAGAGAATGCAACATACTACGTTGGCTTCTTGAGCTGAATATAATTAGGCTTTTTGGTTCTCAGTTGAATCTGATAAACCCCGGAAACAAACCAAGGGGAGAAAAAGCGCCTCCTCGATTTAAGCTAAACTCCCCCCCCTCGCAGTGGTGCCTTAGTGTGAGCAAGGATGGGAAGAACTTTGTGGGGTGAAGAGGTGGCTTGAGAGGGGGCTTGGCATGCAATAGGTGAAGGGCTCTGCTCGCCTCCCAGTATGCCTATATGCTTTCTCCCATTGCTACCTCTCCTGCCTCCTGTTTCAAAAACACAGCCCATTCTATGTTCCATAGTTTTCTTTGTGAAAAGAAAACAGTATACGTGTCAGTGGGCAGGGGCTATTTTGAAGAATTGTAATCATTTTTGTGGCTGCCCATTCACATCTCACAATTGGCTAGAATTCTTTAAAATAGTCCTTGACCACTGACAAATATTTATGTTTACAGAAAATGGTTTAACATGGATTTCCTGTGTCTCTATTGGTGTCCCAGACCCTCATCTTTCCCCTCCCTCGAATATAGGGTTTCAATAAGACATGCACAGTACATCATTTTTTGTTAAAGGAAGTATTTGACAGTGAGCAATTGTAGTCAATGTTGAGCCGTTATATGTGATCATGAACTCACTCCCCCCACCAAAAATCAATCGTATCTAAAATTGTACTACAATTTTTCAAAATTCCCCAGACTAGTGACAAACACTTCCCCCCACACCCCAATTAAACAAGGATGATACATAGTTGCGCCCCAGGCTGGCTTTATGGCTGTTCCAACATGTGTAGTGTTGGAATTAGACACACACAGGCACTACAAAATCTCTGTTACATCCTTTTTGTTTGTAAAATAAAATATGTGTCAGTGGATAGGGGCTGGTTTGAGAAATTGTAGCTAGCTTTTAGCAATTTTTGCTACAACGCATTCACTTATCACCAATCACCAAAAATAAAAATGCCCCTGAAATTTGCTACACTTCCTCTAAACAGTCACTGACCACTTATAAGTACGTTTTTCTTTTACAAATAGAAATAATGTTCCTGCACGCATGTTGAGATAAGGCAAGCAACAGGTGAGAGGGAGGTGGGTACTTAAGGAGTCATCAACAAAGTACATTATTGCACAGTATTGATACACTTGTAAGGCCCTTCCTACTTTAGGACATTAAGGCTCTGCCAACACACCTGAGTCTCCATTTGAATGCCTGTGTAAAACTATGACTAAATCAGGTGGCCTCCTCAACCTATTTTATTGCACCCGAGTCTTGAAAGTAAATTTGCAAAACTCAAAAGTGATTATTTAGTCTCACTCTGCTTTGCATTCTGATACATTTAGGCTTCTGTTCAAGATGAGAAAAACAAAGCTACAATTATGCTCTTTTTGCTTCACATATTTCTACAGGGATGTATATGTTTGTCGGAATGGTTTATTATGATTTGTGTATACAGTAGTCTTGAAAGACAAAAACACATCTTTCTACCAACTAGAGCCTGGAAGATATATGTGGTAAAAATTCTGTGTCAGACTGGGATGAAATCCGTGCATCACCACTTAACTCAAGTGTGTGATCTTAGGCAAAGCATTTTATCTCACTGTGCCTTATCCGTGAAAAGTGGAAGTCCTTGATTCTTTCCACATCTAGAAACAAAATGTCTCACACATTCTATTGCTAGATAAATAAAAACAGTGACCATTCATAGCGCTCCTGGACACAGCAGCGTTCCGAGGTATAAATCAACACAACATATATTGCACATCACACATTTTGTTTGATTTTTGGTCTACTCATGACAATTTCATGTAATGTTGCTTTCCATGGTTCCATCAAGTATCAAAGCCTCATGTCACTTCCTGTACATAATTTCCTGTGATTTCACACTGATGTCAATACATATGCAAATTAGGAACCCCTGCAAGTCCTTAGTCACACAGGCTCTCACACATCATAGAATCTGCACTGGATATTTAGAAAGGGAATCATTCTGTATACAAAACTGACTTCATCCTTCCTAGGGGCAGCGTCTCACTGACCGCTGTGTCTGGCTTTCTCATCTGAAGTGTCTTGGCTACCCATTTTCCCTCATTAGCCTGTCCATTGCGAACATTGCATTTCCCATGATATTTCTACTCCAGAAAGCATGTATGTTAATAAATGCATGTTTTTCATGTACACTGGAAAAACAGTGTTGCGCTCTATTATTTTCCGTAAAAAAATTATAAACACTGATATAAAATGTTGTGAAAACACTGGCAAAACACCACTGAAATTGACAACACATAAACACTGAAAACCAGAAACCCTAAATATAATTGAGATCCAGACTCTTTTTAACTTGTACATATATAGTTTCAATAGTAAATTCAATTGTTCTTCTTATCCTGTGTCTTGTCATGAAAACATGCATAGTGCGGTAGATATTTTCATTGCCCTGTAGTGCATTACATTGCATTGTTAGGGGACTGCAGGTTCTCTCTCTAACAGAGACATGTGAAACTTTACACCCGCTACATCCAGATATTTCATGTTCCCAGGGAACCATAACACTGCTTTTATTCCAGCATTTTTAAATAAAAATAAGTTTATTATAAACGAATTCAATCAGACATTGAAGGAAGATGAAGTGACTTGTGCCCTTTAATCTTTGTGGCCAGGAGGAAACCTTTAGGTCTGTCTCCCTTGATTGCTATTTGTTGCAGGTCCACATAGTTCTAGTACGTTTGTGTTGACACAGTGGTATTATTCCAAATGGATTCCTTATGAAACTGAGCAATATATCTCATTAGCCATAATTGACCTCCATCTAACACCATCATATTGCTTTTGACATCTTTGATCTTTTAGGATTCGATAAAAATGCCCTCCTCTCAATCCCCAACTTCAAAATTAAAGAGTTATACTGTATTTCCATATCAACATAACCTTATCATTCCCAACATGTGACTGGATCTAGAATTCGTCCTCAAACGATCCCTTGTCGATGTTCTCACCTTGAACTTTCCACTTTTCAACATTTACACTTTAAATAACCCACTACAAACTGGAGGTCAGAAACATCCCAGGCTCTCTCTCCTTAAATGATGCAAAGGGATACACCCATGATTGTATGGGGGGAGGTGCTATAAACTTAGTGGGAGGAACTGCCATCTGGAAAGTGTGCAAAGCCCTGGCTTTTTAAATGTTTTGTATTGAATAATATAATGAAGCAGGTAGTTCCATCTCAGAAAGGGTAATCTGCTGATCAGATTCCCTGTCGCAAACTCCATGCCAAAAAAATAGTATGTATCTATGCCCTGCTGCATCAGTCACCTGATTCGCATCGCCTGCTCTGCCCATTGCACAGAGTAGGTCCAGAGGTCACAGATGCCCATGTGATAGCAACAGTGACAGAAAAGTTGCTACCAGAGAGGGGCAGGATTTAAGATATGCACCCCTGTATCCAAACGACGATGATCATAAGTAGCCCATGATGGTGGCAGGAACATCTCTAAAATAAAGCTATGCCTGAGTTTAGGCATAGTGCATGGTAGTATTAGGATCACGGCTGCCACATTCCAATTGATGTTGCACATGTGTCAGCTCCTGTGAGTTAGCTCTGTTGCGGAAGGTGATGTGCATTCTGGTCAGCTGGGTGTAGCTCAGCAAATGGCAGGGCAGGAACCTGGAAGGCTGGGCCTCGTCTTTGATCTTTTTGTGAGGGCAGTTAACAACCTTCTGCCTGAGCCAACCACATAGCAGGCAGCTGTCCTGGGCCCGGGCATCAAAAGAACACACCCATTCAAAAGAGTAGCCTCACACCAGATTGCTGCATCTCTAAAGGTCGTTGTTCTCAGTTAGAAGGGAAAGGGGTCGGATTATGAAAGTCAGGAGGGCTCTGGTCAATGGCAGAAGTGTGCCACCATTTTGATCACTGTCCCTCTCTCTCTTTCCTGCTTCCTGCCACCTACACTTCCTCTGGAGGGTTCCATGTCATTTTACCGACAGGAATTACTTCAAAGTAATTTTCTTTGAAGTCATTCCTTTGAAAAAACTCATCGATATTTATTTTAATTTGGGAGATTCCACCCATGCCCCTAATTTCCCTATACCAGTACCCCCATCCCAAGCCCTTCCCCATCCCTTTTAACCCCATGTTTAGACCCCCCATATAATGCAATGACTTTTTTAAAGGCATTACTTCAAAGTAAGTTACTTTAAAGAATTAACTGTCGGCAAAACAACAGGATATGCTCTGGAGCAATGCACTTTGGGTGTGACATCAGAAAGGCAAAGTACAGTCTGTCCAAAAGCAGCAGGACTCTTGCTTTTAAAGGAAGGGGTCTCCCACCCCCTCTTTAGATTCACTGAGTTCCTTTCAGATCCGTTAAAGCTGCAGATTCATTCTGAAGATCCCAATGGACTTCCTTCGGGAAAGTTGTCCTTTCCAAAGCCCTCTGCCTGAGGTGAAGAAGGAATCCTGCAAGACAGAAGAAAGATCTGCTCCCTATCCACTCCCAGGGCACATTGGGAGCCACCTCCAGGGTCGGATTGGCCCATCTGCCACTCGGCCCGTGGCCGGGCTGAAATCATGTGTAATCCCCGGAGGCCGGTTTCTGCCCACACCTGGGCCGGTTTGAAGAAAAAAAAAGAAATGTTTGAACATTTTTCTTTTTTTTTTAAATAAACAAAAAGCACCCGCAACAGCATAATTCATCAAAGCAAGGTAACACAGGTTACCTTGCATTGATGATTTATTTGTATGCATGATGTGTGCATCATAAATTATGATGCATGCATCATTCACATGCTGCTGCATCATGCAGCCATCTTTGCACCAGACCTGCAGATGAACTTAACTGGTCTGCTGTTAAATCTCAGTTACCAGTTTAATGCTATCCACTACAGAATAATTGCTCATTTTACTATAGCCGATATTATAGCTCAGTGGTTTGAGCTTCGCTGCTGCGATGTGTGTGTGATCTGCAGGTTCGAATCCCAGCAAGGCCATCTCAGCCTTTGATCCTTCTGAGGTCAATAGTACCAACACAGGTTGGGTAATATTGTGTGCATATTTGTTCTATAAAAAAGAGCTTAAGCATAAGTGCTATACAGCAACATATTATTATTTGGACTTGGACGTCTGCTTGCATTCACAGTAATTTGACAGTATGGATCTATACACACAGATATTAATGATCCATATGGTGATCCATTCTTGTATGAAATGTACATCACATTAGTGAAATCATAGCCATATTTTTCGTAGTGTACTTAGGAACAATGCTATTTGATGCCGCTTCCTGTTTTGTCAAGGGGTGAAAGGTCGTGTTTCATCGCTTCCCAGGATGTCATTTTTGGGTGGGATCAAATGGCATCACTTCTGGTGATTTCATCAGAGGTCAAGGATCATGAGGCGAGGGGTGGGCCACTTTTTCTTGGGTGTCCGGGCCTATTTATTGTCCCAGTCCGACCCTGGCCACCTCTGCTGTGAATCAGTACCTTCCACTCTGCACCGGAATCTCCTGAGATGGGAGAGCATACCCTGAACTGAACCATCCTATCCTCAAGCCCCCCCTCAAAGGGCCTCAAAGCAACTCTAGGACCAGACTAGCCGAAACTCCCTTTTCAACCGCACCAAACCAGTCGCTCCATGTTCACCACATCTGGAACAAGAGGGAAGTCATTGGCGTTGGCTGCGATGCTCCTCCACCACTTTGAACGTGCTTGCAGGTTCAACTAGCGACACTGCATTGTGCCCTAGCTACAGAGCTACAGATCATCACAAGCTACGCCCGAAGGAACTGCTCAATGCTAGGACCCGCACTGAATGACTGGTGAGCCACACGCTGACTCTAACCAGTGGTTACAACCATGGCTCGACATAGCTGACTCTTGAACTGCCGTCTCATCGATCACACTTTGATCTGCTGGAGTATCAGTCATTGACCTCTTCCAGCGGCTAAGGCCCAACTCGGCTTGGCCAACTGTGAAGAGTTCCTGGGACCGACCTGCATCCTTAAGAACTGCCCATCTACTGCACAGAGCACCCGCCGTCACCGCAACTCGATGCATGCTTGCTGCTAGAGTCCACACGATCAAACATGCCCGAACTGAGCTTGATCCGCTCACATCTACGTTCGATAATGGGTTTGACTGCTTCAGACCACCAAGAATTTAATCCAGGTAATGTTGACTGAACTGCCCCCTCGGTCCACTCAGACCCTAGAGCCCCACAGTTTGAAGACCTCTGCCCTAGAGACTGTTTAAGTCACAATCTCTCCTGTTTTCAGATAGCCTTTTGGCATCTAGTGAATTACCTACCACCCATGGAACTACACTCAGAGTGCTACTTTCTCCATTCTGTTGCATCTTCTCTGTTCTTTCTGATGGATTGGTTTTTGCACAGTATTTTCTATTAATTCTACGTGCAGATGGTGCACTTGATTAAAGTACATATTTTGTATAGAACCTTGATTGGACATTCCCTTTATTTTGGACTGCGATACTATGTTGTTTGGTTCACTACTGGTTCACCTTCACACCCCTCTTAAGTGCATAGCCTTCCCTCGGCTCACGTTACCACAAAAGGCAAAGGCAGTATATCTCTTACCTGTCCCTGTTTTACCTTTATGATTGCGTTGTGTTTTGGTTTGTAGACTTGTGACGGCTGAGTGAGCCATTTTACCCCTACACATCCTTGTACTCCTGCGCAGAAGAATCCAATTTGTCTCACTCATACCAATTGGCCATTCCCACCTAGATATCTGCCCTCGGATGATACAATGCTGTCTGATGGTGTTTTATAGAAGAGCATTGTAGGACCCCATTTGGATGATAGTCTACAAGAAAAGTAATAGGCCTCACAACCCAGCATCTTTGAAGGCCCAATAATGCCCATAGTAATTATAACCTACAATTCTCCATGGATCGTGACTGCGAAAAGAGATACCTCACCAGTGACCTTGATTATAAAGTGGTAATACAAGCAACACAAGCCTTAACATTTCATTCAATAGAGCTATCCGTTTTGGGCCCAAAAGAGTTAGATTAGCTAATATTTGCACTGGTGCTGAAAGCTGAGCAAATGCACTTACCACCAGTTTTGCTTCTTGTGTAGTACAGAACGGAGCAAACAGGGTTTGCCCCAATCCACATCACATAAGGAGTAAAAGAAAGAAGATAGTGATGTAAGGGGGGTACAAACATAAAGTTCAATGCAGGCAGAAAAAAACAAATGTGCAATATAGGGAGCAGTGTTAATTGGGTGGCATGAGTGACCTACAGCTTTTCAGAAGAGGCCTGAAGTTACAACACCCCTGGTTGCTAAACGCAGGGAGTGGGGAGGGAGATAAGAAGTTTGAATTTTGATGTAGTTGACTGCTTCAGTGAGCCACTCTAAAATCATGGGTTTAGAAGGCTAGGAAATATCACAGTATCCTGGTGATCCAGACCTTATTACAGAATAACCAAACTAAGGGTGAATGGTCTGTAGCCAAGTGTTTCTTCCTGCCTATTAATACCTTGGGGCCTTGATTGCCTACTCGATGCTGGCATAGATTCGTTCAGAAGGAACGAGCTTTGAGATGATAAATAATATAACTCTTTCCTAACCACTCCTCTCTTGAGATAAGGTACCTCCAAGGTCACCCTGTAGAAAAAAATCTTCAGCAAAAACTGGTGTATTTAGCACTAGTCCTGAACATACCTTCTCTTCAGTTCTTTGAATGATCTTCAGGCTGAGATGGTGCTTCTGGGGCTGGTTGGATGGTTGTTTGAAAGCCTGTCAGGTAAATTACTGGCTTAAGCCATTAAGTCCCAGACCTCAGGTCAATGTTTATCTCAGGCAGGGAATCACCTCCAACTGTAGACATATGGGATTGCCGGAGCAGGGGCCGGTTCAGGCGGCTCAGGATACATTTCCTTAAACAAATCCTTAATGTACACCTTCATGGGATCAGAATGTATAAGCATATGAAGCTTTCCAAAAAACGCATCCTCAGACGAAGGTCTAGGCACTGTAATGGGTAGAGGCCACTCGGAAGGGGAATACCCCCAGAATTCCAAAGAGGATGGTTGCCAGGATGGTCCTCCATCAACTGGATCCACCTAAATGAAAGGCGCAGATTTGGGAGGGAGCAAGACTATATGCGGCAGCGGAGTCCAAGCACGCCAATCCATTGGAGGGCGGAACAGGTTCTTATTATCCACAAAACGTGGAAAAGGCTGCTCTGCCCCAAAACAGGCCCCTCAACACCAACCGTGGTGAACGTTGGTGTAAGAGAGGTAGTCAAAATGGCCGCCATGGACCGCAGGGGTTGGACCGCCATTTTATTAACGTCTGAGGTGAACTGCGTCCCAGGTGTAAGTGAGGGCGTGGTCACGACAGGGGAGTCAGGGGTCTTATGATCCCTTTTAGCCTTGTGACAAAGAACCTCGGCAGAGCCATTGCTAGCAGATCTAGAGTGTTCCTAGACTCCTTAGAGACTGCTGATGAATTTTCCCCAAGTGAGGGAACCTCAGCAGAGCCGGTACCCAATGACTTAAGGTGCTTAACCGGCTTCTTGGCCCCCTCAGCAGCATCAGTTCCACCACAGGTCTGAGTGTGGAAAAGCTTAGAGTCACCCCCTGAAGCCAGAACCCTCAAAGGTGGCCCCTCAATCTTGCTGGTCTTAGATATAGCCCCAAGGCGGGGAACCTCAGGGATAAGCCTGGTACATTTAGTCACCTTGAGAGGGACCTCGAGCCGAGACTCGGTACACTTAGATCCAGATGTGGAAACCTCAGGGCTGACCCCAGTGACAACAGTCCCAGAAGTACTGGGCCTAACTTTAGCTCCCAAAAAGGGAACCTCGGAAGAAGATCTGGTTTTGGCAGCCCCTTTGCAGGGGTCTTCAGAGGAAGCTCCAGAGCGCCGGTTAGATCCCTTTCAGGACACCTCAGGGAGATCCCTGGTAATGGAGCCGCTTGAGCCCCTCCCTTACCCAGAAGACCCCGGGAAATAGTTCCCTTGCAAGGGTGCCCTAAAAAGGAACGAATTTACCAGGCATTTCCTTTTTTCTTCAATGAACTGCTGTAAATGTGATGGTGGAACGTGTTGAAAAATCTCCTCCCGCCTGACAAGCCAACGCTGGAGTGCTCGGACGGAATGAGAGTCGCAGTAGGAGCACGGGTCCCGACAGTGTTCTGGGTCTAAGCACTCCAGGCAAAGAGAGTGGGGATCCGCCCTCACGAAACGACGCTTGCATGATGAACAGAACACAAATCCCAGATGCTCTGGCATAGACGGAGGAAAGATGACTGTGGAACTGGAGCAGGAATGAAGGACAAGGGAACAAAAAAAAAAATATTCCATGTGATACAAGTGCCTCCGACCCCGACCGCGCAGAGGAAAGGACTGATGGGCGATGCGTGGGGCAGAGCTCCGTAAGGCAGGACTACGGTCACGTGCCGTGGCCCCGCGTAAAAATAAAAGAAGGACAACAAAGTTCACATTTTGATGCTTTAAAGTGCTCCGGTCCCATCCCGAATGATGGAATGTCCCACAAGTATGGAGGAAAGGGGACTATGACCAGGAGTAAGGTAGTCACTACGTGAGTAACTTTGTCAGTACTTTTAATTGGAAAAGGACTTGCAGGTGTTACAAATGCCATTTTCCCTAAAGAAAGTTCACACCTTTATTTTGGATCACTTTTTAATGAGGCACTGCTCAGTAGCATAGCAGGTCGAAGAGACTGGCAAACGTAGCAACACAAAGGTCTGAAAATGGCCAGGCGTGTATTATGCTTGCCAAACCCCTCTGAAAAATGAAATCCACTAGTACTTTCCCTTCTGCACTGGTACCTACAATTCTAAAAAAAGGTGAGCTCTCTCGCTTCGATTGTTGGGTTTCTGCTGAAGGTGCTACACCCATTTCCTGCCCTCAGTCTTAATTTTACTAATCATTGGTATGAGGTGCATAATTCCAAGGTGTCCAAATGAAGGTTACTAGTGGAAATATATCTATGTGAATGCGATACTGTAGAAGGGATCGAATCCAATGTTTTGGAGGAAGAAGTGACCGAATTGGTTTTTTAACGGAAAAAATACTTTAAAAATAAAATATATGTGGGGGTGGGTTAAGGGATATTAATAAAGGCAGGGGGAGGAGGGAGCAGCTGCATTGGGTCTCCCCCCGCAATAAAAAACAAATGTGGTCACTTCACTCTTTCAAAACCATGGATTCGGTCCAATCACCTACATCGATGTGAATGCATGAGTTGTTAAATGAAAGCCCGGGGCTAGAAACGTTGTGTGCCAGTGATAAGAAGAAACCTGGTCTTCTCTGTGCCTGTGTTTGTGAGGTCATGCGAAAGTAGGAAAGAAGGCTTTACTACAGCATTGCGTGTATACTTCTACATAGGGATAGGCAGCAAGATGCAACACATTACATTGCCCATGGGAATGGATAAACATAGTGTGCAGTGCTTATGTTGTGGAACGCTGTACTTAGTCCAGTTGATCCCCTTTCTAGAATACAGTGACAACGGTTCCACATTTGGTATGTTATCTTATTGTATTAGGGTTTGGACCAGGCACTGCTGCCCTTCGCATGACCCCCAGGTGCTCTGACGGATCTGGAAGAGGGGTAGAGGGAAAGAGTGCTTTGTGTTGAGATTGCAGATAGGAAGTGCCCTGAACTCTGTATGCTTGTAAGCATTTTATGTGGAAAATGCAGGAGCGGTATGCCATTCCCTTAGGTTGTGTCTGTGCATGAAAGGTCAAACTGTTAAAGATAGTAATTTCCGCTGCTTGATGGGGTGTAGGTTAAACTTTCTTTCTGTGAAGCATTGAAGTGCCAGGTATTTAGGATGGTCATGTAGCACGCAGATATCCCATGGTCGCATGTTCCAGTGTTTGGCAATCATAATGGAAAAGGCTGAATCTCTGTGTCTTTCTCTGCAAAATCTTTTGGTGTCTAATAGTGTTTTTTGTTTTTAGGTCTCTGGTTGTTTGGTAGTGTGAGGTTTTGTTTTTGGTTAATTCTGCTGCTTGGCCTTTATGTGCTCTGTGGGTAATATAAGGGCCTTTGAACTGGACCCTTTTTTGGATTGGTAGCTAATGTAATGCTCTGAGATCTGATCTTATGTGTTCTCTCTTGTTGAGTCTGTGTAGATGTATAGCTGCTGTTTTGGATGTGTTGCATTTTTTGTGAGGTAGTCTGGCATACCTAGGTGAATGCTGTTTGCGTTGTCAATTCTTGCAAGGATGTTGGAGATGGTGGCCAGTGCTCTATGTGCAAAGGAGAGGTAGGGGATAATATTTCAGATGAGCAGAGATGGTAGAAGCACTTTTTGACTATTGCGTTGACTTGGGGTTCCAGCGTGAGCTATTTTTCCACTCTATGCCTATGTCCTTGACCATTTTAGAAGGTTTAAGGCAATTGCCCATTTCCTAAAGGACTTTGTAGAGGTGTTTCAGGTGCGGCGTGCAGTGTGCCAAGATTTTTCTAGTATTTCCTTATTAAGGTTCTCTTTGTAGATGTTTGGGGAAATGGGTCAACCGATGAGCCAGCTTTGTTGCTAAGTTTCACCAATTTTTTTCAGTCTGATTTTAATATTGGTTTAAATCTGTTCATTGATGGGGTTGCAGGCTGAAAGTCATTGTTCAGATTTTGAAAACTGCTTCCAATTCCGTTTCTTATTACAGCAATGCTGGCTTGCTTTATATTTAGTGCTTTGCTTCTGAAATGATTGGTGATATCATCACCTAGGATTTCTGCAGGTGACGGTACTTTCCTGATGGAAGCTCATTCATGATTTCGTAAAGTTTGCTCTCTGGATGAGATGTATTATTGATGCATTCATAATAGTAACATTTCTTTGCATTAAGAATTTGTACTTTGAAGTGGTGGATCTGTCTTTGGTAAGCAACCTTGTCTTATGGGTTGTGGTATTTCCTCCTTGTTTTTTAATATTCGATTTCTTTTTTTCAGTGTTCAAATTTGGAATATAAACCATCTTGCTGAAGTATTTTTTTCCTGAGATGTTGATACACTTTAGTGGGGTGAGGGTGTCGAGTGGTTTGGTTATCCAGTTTTCTAGTATCATTGAAATTTCTCTGGCAGTAAAATTTCTGGTTTGTTGGGGTTGGGTTAGTCTCTTCCATGAGATTGCAGGTTTAGAGATTTCCATCTTCTTCTGGCGGTGGCTGTTTGTAGTTTGTGAGTTAGGATTCATGCATGGACCTGCTGATAGTAAAAGGAATCATTAGATGATCACTCCATAGTACCTGAATGGGGAGAAGGTGGTTATTAGGTGTTCTTCACAAGAGATGGCATCGAGGGTATGACCTGCCGTTTGTGTCATTCCTTTGACCATTTATTTGAGGGGAAAGCTGGCCATGTAGGAGATGAAGATTTTGAGTGCTGACTCTCCATACTTCTTAATCCAAATGTTAGATTTGCTGTTGACTGTTCGATGTTTCTGTTGTATCACTTAGTTATCAATTACATCTGAAAACCTTTCTACGAAGGTTGGGTAAATAAGTCTGAAGGAGAGGTTTGTTTAGCATTTAAATGTTAGGTGGATCAGGTATCCTTCACAATCTGAGAAATCCATGTCGTGTGAGGTCGAGATTCTGAGGTGTTCCTTGTGTGCTATGACGATACCTCCTCCGCTTTTGTCGGTTTGGATGACTTGGATGAGTTTGAAGTCAGTGGGGATGGATTTGTGTCCCTTACCTTGTGGTCTCATTTATTCTAGTTGTTTTATGAAGTCAGGTCTGACAACCAGGTTATAAAAAGAATCTTGGTTTCTCCTTCTCTAAGAATTTTGTGAATCTCAGTTCAGTTCAATCCATAGTTAATATAATTAGAAACGAGCCGCCCGATGAATTAGGGGAAAAATTCCCCGGGGCAACCCAAGAAAACTCGCTCAGAAAAGCTAAAAAGATGGAAGACAGGTGGGAAGAGACTGGGGGCTGCTGTGATTATGCCAGAAAATCAAGAGGACACTGGTGTTCCCGAAGCCGTTATAGCGAGAGAAGGACTTGAAAGAACTGGTGCTGTTTTTGACCTGGCTGGAGTGAACATGAAAAATTACGAGGCTTCTTCAGGTGGAATCGGAAATAAGAGAAAAAACAAAAAGAAAGCTAAGAAAGTTGCTCAAGAAAATATATGAGAAACCTGGATGGATCCTAGGAAATAAGACTCAAGGAGGAACTGACTGAAAGTGAAAAAGGAGAAGGATTCAATGGAGCAAGGTGAAAACAGGATACCAATAATTGCAGCACATCAAGGGAAAGGTGTGATAAAAACAGACCTTCTTCGAGCACCCTCACGTGTGGCTGGAGCACTGGCCCGATACGAGAGCAGGTTATCATAAATCGACAGTCTATTTTGAAGCTGGCCAAGGAAGTCTGTGAGCTGTACTTATTTTCTACTTATGACATAGATTATATTCACTTTACGTATGATAACATCACTAACATAGTGGAAATAAGGCTCCAATCACATTTAGGGGTGAATGCCTTGCTGTCAGCTGGAGGAGTATTCCTGCAAAGAGTGTTCCAAATGTCCACTCATTTATTACATTTTTTTATTGGTTTATACAAACCTGTAAAAGGAAGAAAAAACAAGACAATGTCCACTAATAAACCGAAGATACGAACACAGATGGTATCTGGAGCCTTGGGTCAGAGTCTGGCTAAAGGGAGTAAAAGAAATCAAGAACAAGAGATAGTGCTGCCGCAGATTACAGTAATCAAGGTTGTAGGGAAAAGTAGAAGCATGGCGTAGACCTTGCTGCCGGGGATTCTGACCCAAGTGTTTCAAAAACTATAGGAAAATAATGTGTTGCTTTAGTGAAAGGAGCTCTTAATGTTCTGTGCTGGAACACAAGGGGCTATAAAAGTTTTATGGATGTGAGTGTAAAGGATGATATTTTTGACTCTTTTGTCTTAGTTCTGTTTAAAGAAACATGTCTGCTTCCAGAATTTAGGCTTGATGGCTTTACCGTAATGAGCCAACTTGCAACCAGGACTCATGGTGGTCGCCCCTCAGGCAGATTAATTACTGCTTCTCGGAATTCTAAAATAACAAAAGTGGTCAAAATAGTAAATTCCTACTATGGAATCCTGGCTACAAAACTAGAGAACAATCTTAGGCATTGTAAATGATCTATGGTAGTGCTTAATCTTTACTTTAACCCTGCTGGTTCCACGTTGAATGAGTTCCTGGAAAACATTTAAAAAATCCTGTCAAATTTTGTGGGTTTGGAAGAAGGAACAAGTATCCTAATAGCGGGAGATCTTAATTCATCCTGCCTTGATTCAAGTCAGCGAGTGAAGGGGCTTGGCATGGTTGGGGAAAGAGGCAAGAAGTGACAAAGATTCTTTGAGGAATGGGACCTTATGGTTTGAAACAGAAACTTCATAGGGGACTTGGCCCTGGCCTATATATGGGAAGGAAATCAAGCTAGATCACTCATTGACTACATTATCCTGTACAGAGACCTATTTGACAGCTGCTCTGGGATGTGGATAAGACCCACACAGAGAAGCGATAATAATATGGTGACTGTTAGGATGCTATAGGGTGGTTACGATGACATAAGGGAAAACAGATAGACCTTGTGGTGAATAAAGGAGAACATTGGGCCTCATTACGACGGTTGAGGTAAGGCATCAACGGCGCCGGTAGTGCTACGAGCGCCGTTGCTGCCATGCTGCAACATTACCAGTTTACTCGCGGGTGCTGCTCTGGATGCCTGGTCAGACCAGACGTGCAGAGCTGCACCCGTGAGCAGACCAGGATGGTAGTAACGGTACCATTATGAACTGTACCGCTGCTACCATCCTCCCCATTCCCATTGAGCCCTATGGGGGCTCAAATGGGAATGGGGACGTACCGGCTGCGGGTCCCGCGAAAGGCAATTAGCAGGCCCTCCAAGGTCGGAATGGCCCGGTAAGTCCCCTTTTGCGGGACCCGGAGCCGGACCCTAGTTTGGGGTTATCCATGCCCTTACTAAGGGTAATGGCTACCTCCAAACTCGTAATGAGGCCCATTGACTGTTACATATTCCTCAAAATGTGCGCATGCTGAATACAAATCTGAAAAGCTTGTTATCTACGTCTGCTCAATCACATCGGACCATTTGTGAATAAAGAGAACAGTGACATTATTGCCAGGGCCACTATTCTATTGAGGCTGGATTATGGAAATGCACTAATGTTAGGAGCAAACAAAGAAGCATTCCAAGATGTCAGACTATTCAGAATAGTGCAGTGAGAATTGTCAGGAGGAAAACCAGAAGGAAGCATATAACTACAGACAGAAGAGCCCTGCACTGGCTGACAATTAAGGAATGTATTACTTTGAAGGCCATGACCATAGTACACTGATGTATCCATGGACAGTCCCCTGCCTACCTGAAATAGCTTATCTCCCATTACATACCTGGCCATTGGTTGAGATCTGAATCCATAGGTCAGATTGTTTGCTCAACGTTTAAATGCACAAATGGGCTACATAGATCGTTTACGGTGCAAGCAGCCCAAGCATGGAACGGACTGCCGAAGGCAATCAGACTAGAGAGTAATTATCTGGCTTTTAGGAAAGCCCTGAAGACAGACATTTTTAAATTGTTACAGCAGATCCTGTGGTTGACCCACATCCAGAAACCCCCTGGCAAGCCCATGGGGCAGGAGGGGTCTTGGCTCGGGTCTCCAACAAATTTAGGCATCCTTTGCCTAAACCCTGCAAACAGCATCCTAGGATCAGCGCGTCTCCCGGACCGACGGATCTGCAAAAAAGGAGGAAACGAGGCATTAGACACTTCTACAACATAACGAACTGTGCCGAAAAGCTTACCTCGCAAGTCACCCCACGACCAGCATCACCTCAGGATTTCATACACCGGGTGACCACCGCGATCTATGGGAAAGAAAAGACAACAGGTTAGCAAAGGCAAGGCATCGTGGCGCTGGATCGGGTCAGAAGCGGAGACGAATGGAAAACTGCTTTCCGTACCAAATACGGTTTGTACGAATATCAAGTCATGCCCTTTGGGTTATGCAACGCTCCCGCGGCATTTCAATATTTCATGAGTGACGTCTTGAGAGAGTTAATTGATGTCTGCACCTTAGTGTACATAGAGGATATCCTAGTGTACTCAACCTCAAAACAGGATCATATCAAGCACGTCCGTTCAGTCCTCACCAAGCTCTGTGAACATCGTTTATATGCAAAGCTTGAAAAGTGTTTTTTTCACGTCACCGAAGTTGAGTTTCTGGGTTTTATTCTTATTTCAGGAGGCATCAGAATGGACCGGTATAAAGTAGATGCCGTTTTGAAATGGCCATCACCAACGTCAGTAAAAGGGGTACAAAGCATGTTGGGCTTTGCGAACTTCTATTGCCGGTTCATACCAGACTTCTCTCAGGTCATACACCCGATCACCGTATTGCTGCGAAAAACCAACAAAAAATGTGCCTGGACCAAAGAAGCAGAAAAAGCTTTTCAGGAACTTAAGAAAAGGTTCACCTCCGCGCCAATCCTGCGACATCCTCGCCCAGATCTTCCTTATATCGTGGAAATGGAGGCTTCCATTATAGCAATGGGAGCTGTCCTCTCACAAAGAGATCCAGAAACCGGCCAGCTACATCCAGTGGCCTTCTGGTCGAAAAAATTCTCACCTCCGGAGATTAATTACACCATCACGGACAAAGAACTCTTGGCGATCAAATCCGCCTTTAAAGCCTGGCGGCACTACCTTCTAGGGGCCAGACACAACATTACAGTTATCACAGACCACCGAAACCTGCAATATCTTAAAACAGCTAAAGCCCAGTCTTCACGCCAATTGCGGTGGGCCCTTTTCTTTGCCGAATATGATTATGTCATCACATTTTGACCAGGGGTCAAGAATGGAAAAGCTGACGCACTTTCTCGTACAGGCACTGATGACATAGTATATATGACCCTAGACCCAGTCCCCATCATACCGGAAGACAAACTCTTAGGCCTCACTACTGCCTTAACCCAAGTAGAATTGAGAAACGAGATTCAATGAACCATGAATCCAGATACTTTCCTTGCTTGGCAAGCGCAGGGGGAACAATATTCCATCAAAGGTCACTTACCCTTTTTTAAGGATCGTCTGTACGTACCCACCAAGGACTTACAACAACAAATCATTTCAGGTTATCATGATTCTCTGATCGAAGGGCACCCTGGAATCATCAAGACTCTAGCCAAGGTAAAACAGAACTTTTGGTGGCCTGCCTGGCGTAAAGACGTCATCCAATATATTCAGTCCTGCGGAGTCTGCGCACAAAATAAGTCGCAAAAACAAAAACCATCCGGTCTTCTGCAACCTTTGGACATTCCTCCCACTCCATGGCACACTCTTTCTCTCGACTTCATCACTGACCTACCTCCCAGTCAAGGGTTTAACACCATTCTTGTAGTCGTGGACTAATTCTCAAAGATGGCCCACTTTATTCCGCTCAAAGGCCTCCCTGACGCATCCACTTTAGCCAAAGTGTTCCTGGATGGTATTGTTAAGCTACATGGCTTCCCATCAGTCCTGATCTCCGATCGAGGTAGCCAGTTCATCTCCAACTTCTGGAGAAAGTGTTGTGCAATGGCGCAAATTGACGTCCAGCTATCCACTAGCCATCATCCCCAAACGGACGGTCAGACCGAGAGGACCAATCAGACCCTCGAGCAACTCCTACGGTGCATGTTGCACCATGAACTAAGAGACTGGAAAGAAGACTTACTATGGATTGCCGAGTACGCATATAACAATTCCTTGCATTCCAGTACTGGACAAACACCCTTTTATACCCTTTATGGTAGACACCCAGTGTATCTCAGAACTGGATCTCCCAACCAGTTTGGAAATGCCAGCAGTAAAAACCCTTCACACCAACATCACTCAGGCTTTCAAAAAGGCCAAAGAACATCTTATTCTCGCCAAAGAAAAGCAAAAGCAATTTGCCGACCAACACCGGTAAAAAGCCCCTGACTATCAGGTAGGAGACAAGGTTTGGCTGGCCGCCAGATTTGTACCCATCAAGGGAACCCGGACCTTTCAACCCAGGTACTTAGGTCCTTACACCATCAAGGCAATTATTAATCCAGGCTCATACTTAATAAAGACTTGTGTTTAGGGAATTACTTTATTTCAAGTGCCAGCCAACATGGAGGCATCCACATAGCTTGGCTCCTTGGAACCAAGCTATGTGGTATAGTGTTTTGGGTGTGGTAGCCTAGAACTACTTTACCTGGACTACTTTCTTGAAGCTATTTAAACCACACCCGACTTGGATAACACGCTTTGCGTTACTTTCCAATCCGGCAACGTGATGCTCATCGTGTTCAGCTGTACCTGTGAACCTCGGAAGAACAGCATCTGTAAAGAGACAAAAGGACATCATTAGCAGCAGCAGCTTACCTATAATTTTTATCGTTAGCTGCCCACAGCTCCTGCGAACAGCATCCTAGGATCAGCGCGTCTCCCGGACCGACGGATCTGCAAAAAAGGAGGAAACAAGGCATTAGACATTTCTAAAACATAACGAACTGTGCCGAAAAGCTTACCTCACAAGTCGCCCCTCGACCAGCATCACCTCAGGATTTCATACACCGGGTGACCACCACGATCTATGGAAAAGAAAAGACAACAGGTTAGCAAAGACAAGGCATCATAGCGCTGTGCATAGCGCCTACTTACCGCATCATAGCGCTCTTTATACGCCTCCATTTACTGGTGAGACCCAATTCAGTCAATGCATCACATTGGACTTCCGCGCACCTAAGGAAGAGAAAGAGACATTTATTAAACCAGGAAAGGCATGCAAGAATAACAATATACAACAGCAATAAGACCTACCTGAAAGACTCAAAGTAGGCCGGCATCAGTGAAGTAACTAGATCGCATTCGCCCACAAAGGACAACGTGCCCCTGCCAAGAAGGCAGGACGGAGAGCACACCAAAATTAACAACAAGGTGAGGAGAGGTCCAGAGGGGCTGCGGGCATATGGTGTGGTGGGGGGTTGCTTACCCCAGTTGCCCAGTCTTGAACATTGCCCACCTGTATTCCAGGCAGAACTTCCCCGCTGGTCACATCTGGGAACCGCAGAGAAGGATACCAGAGTCCCTACGGCTGGGTGGCATCCCTGTGGATACCAGGTGAACGTAACAGATTCCCAAGGTTGTCCAAACAGCACCCAGTTGTCTGGGATTTTGGTAGGTTGTTCATTGTCTAAATGTATGTGCCCTGACTCCTGCAGGCCTCGGCGCAAGTATAAATGTATAAATAAAATAAATAAAATAAGTGCCAAATCAGCGAAGCAACTAAGAGCAGCTTGACCCCCAGATAAGTTCAGACATTTTCTCTTGGAGTTAGATAGACCACAAATGGGAGGTCTCAGAACATTGCCAAAGCATAAATATCAGTTCGACCATACTGTCGGAATTAAGAAAAGAGAATTGAGGAAAGGATTAAGAGTTTTGAGAAACCAAACAGTGAAATTGGCACATTTCTAAGGAAAAAGAAAGTTCTGACTACAGAATACCGTAATTGGAACAGGGCCAATCAATATCTAAAATTCCAACTCCAGGGGGAATTCATGCTAGAATCTCTCATCACAAAGAAAATGTGAAATAACTGGGCGATCGTGAATGGGACTAAGACTCTACAGACTACATCTCAGGCGAATTGTGTGTCAAAAGATTTATGGTGTTCCCATTTTGAATCCCTGTTTGGTAAATCTTCCCAAATCGTATTAAGATGCCCCCTGATCTGAGTGTGTATCACTTGAGGTGGTGAGAAATGTAATTGTAAAAATCCTCCAGCTCAAGAGCGGCAGGCCCAAATGGGCTGACAAATTCTGTTCTAAAGGCAGATCTGGACTCCTGGTCTCTGACATTGTATGTCTTGTTCAGGAACTCAACTGAAAGGAGACAGTGTCCAGAAAGTTGGAATACTGCATTTATAGTGCCAGTTCACAAGAAGAGTGATCGAGTGGATCCGAACAACTATCGTCCGATCGCCCTTCTTGACGTGTATAGTAAAATCTTTGAAGGTGCTGTGCTGCTGAAACTGGAAAGTTGGCAGAGAGCAGGGGCATCCTGGATAGAGCACAAATAGGTTTTAGACGAGGCATGGCAGACGGGCAATCCACTGATTAATATGGCTTTAATAGATCTTAGTAAGGCCTTCGACACAGTTAATAGGAACCGGCTGTGGCAAAAACTGAAAGCTTGGGGAATTCCCTTGGTACTACTGGCAATTCTGGTTTATTTACATAAAAACACCATGATCCTGGTTAGACTGGACTCCCAGGGACATTTAACAAGATCAATACCCACAGAGGGGGGAGTGAGGCAGGGATGCATTTTTGCTCCCTGCCTCTTTAACCTGTACCTGGCAGACCTAAAGAACGTCTTGGATAAGCAAGCTTTTGCAAGTCCAAAAATTGGTGGGAGGAAGATCGGCTGGATAGCATATGCCGATGATGTTATGCTCATTGATTTATCTACCAGGGGTTCAGCAACTGATGGGGTCATGAGCCAATATGGTTCGGCAAATGACCTAGTGATCAATCCTGAAAAGACCTATAAATTGAGACTGCAATGGAAAAAAGAAAATAATAGCCTACAGGTGGTCTATGGAGTGTAAGCTTATTGAGCCAGTGCCAGAAATAACATATTTGGGCTTTAGACTTGCTGCATATCCTAATGTGAACCTAGTGGAGGAAAGGGTCAGATGCAAAATATATCAACTAGTTGCTCAAATGAACAACCTTAAGGTTAACTACTGTTGATTCTCATTGGTTCCATTGATAAGATTTTTATAAGGGCAAGGTCACCCCTACCCTGCTATACGGTATGAATATTGAATCTCAGGCATGGAATCTGGATTGGGAACATATGGAGGGAAGGGTTTGGAAGAAGGCCCTGGGTATGCCGCTGTCCCTTCCCATGGTTTTGCTTCATTATGAGCTGGATCTACTGTCTTTGTGGGCTGGGCTGGAGTGGCGGCTCCTTCAATTGTATAGGATTATCAAACTTCCAAGAGAGAACTCACTGTTCATAGATATACATCAGGAAGAACTACAGCAGTCAAATGTTTTCATGAAAGATTTGACTAGAAGTGTAAATACTATTCTGCTAAATATTTCAGGATTAATGGAACATTTAGTTCTGAATCCTACCAGAGTAAAGAAAGCTCTACATGAGCAAGACTGGATCAGAATAATTAACACAATACAACCTCTGAGGCTCCATGGGACCCTCTGCTTTGTAGACAAAGCAGTGAGGTCTTACCCAGATATTCGGGCAGATTTCCGATGGCAGGGGCCCAGATGCCATGTTAAGATTCCGGTTAAATATGCTGCCAACTAGGGAAATAGTGTCCAGCAGGTTGAGAGATAGATCATGTAATGCTGTATGCTCATTATGTAAACTTGAGACACGACAGTCCCTGTGTCACATTCTGATTGAGTGTCATGGGAGAAGACAACTGCCAGTGCGATTGTTTGCCCAGTTTGTAAGAGATCAAAGATGGTTACAGACTATGGATTTTTGGTATCGAGTGTTCTCAGGGAATGAAACATTTCAGACAAATGAACTCATAAAAACATTAAAGGAGCTTGGCTTGTGTAATGACTGTCCATGAGGACTGGTGGGAAGCAGTACTTTTTCCTTTTGTTTAATTTTAATGATTGATTTGCTGATTTGTGATTTTTTTTGTTGATTTTTAATTGGTATTGTGAATTGGTCTTCTTGTGCACTATGTGAAAAGTCTAATACATGACTCTAACACATTAACAATAAAAGAAAAACGAAAGAAGTGCCAGGTGGAGGGAAGAGAGTTCAGTAGGCAAGCTCAAGTAAGTGCTGCCGGTGTGGCTAACTCAAGTAAGTGCATGTAGGCAAGGGACTGTAGGGTTACAAATACAGTACCTAAGTGCGTGTGAGGCAGGAGCCAATGCAGGGGGCTACTGGTCGTGAAGGAGCCTGGTTCCCATTAAGGTTTGGAGGATGGCCAGGTAAGCAGTTAGCGCAGCAGACAGGTACATCAGCAGGTGAGAGAGAAAGCAGAGGCAAAAAGGAAGGTCTTGAATTGCTTCCAGAACCTTAGGGGGTTCTGCTCAAGTTTGAGAGAGGAAGAGAGTCTGTTCCAGAGGGAGGCCCCAGCCGAGGACAGAGATCTACCCCCCACTCTCTGCCTGGAGAAGCTTCTGACCATCACTGAGTTGGAGGTGGATGAGCATAGTGCCCAATCGGAGAAATGCTTAGGAAGAGACAGTTGGATGTAGCGTGGTCCCCGGCCCCAGAAAGCCTTGTGGACAATGCTCTGGGTTGAACTTGATCCTTGTAGCCACTGGGAGGCAGTGGAGATATTTCAGGGATGGAGAGAAAAGAGAAACGATCCCTGGGCTTGAGGCCCAAGACAAGTCTTGCAGTCCTGTTCTGGATTAGCTGCAAAGGGCAAAGAGTAGAGGCAGGCACATTTAGAAAGAGGCTGTTGCAGTAGTCCAGCCTAGAGCTTCTGGGGGAAAGTGAGAAAAGGAAGAATACCTCTGAGGAGGTTCAGCTGGTATTGGGGGTTCTTAGAGATGTCTGTGATGTGAGTAGAGAAGGAGAGGGTGGATATGAACATTACACCAAGGTTTTTTGACACGCAGGAAGGTGCAGGTAGAGTGCCCTAAATTGGGCGGCCAGAGTGAAAGAGGTAAAGCGGGAGCAAGGGTCCCAATAAGAAGGATCTCAGTCTTACTGGCATTAAGGCAGAGATCGTTGGCGGCACACCATTCCTGAATCAGGGATGGACGTTCAGGAATGAGTCAGAGGGCAGGCGGCTAAGGGGAGCCTGAAGGAGAGCTGAATGTCATCTGCATAACACTGAAAGTTTGGACAAAAGTTTGAGATGAGGTGGGCCTGAGGTGCCGAGTAAAGGCTGAAGAGCCAGGGTGAGAGGTTAGAACAGTGGGGAACACCACATGTGGAGAGAGAGGTGGTGTAGAGAATGGACCCCAATTGGACCTGGGAGGTCAATCGGAGAGGAAGGAGGTCAACCAGGCTAGGGCCTGACTCATAAGGCCCAGGTTGTAACGAGACGATTGATCAGGATGGCGTGGTTGACAATGTCGAAAGCAGAGGATAGATCAAGGAGGATGAGGATAGAAGGAAAGCTAGAGTCAAGATTAGAGAGCAAGTCTTCACGGGTGTTCGAGAGATCAGTTTCCGTGCTTCTGTATGTTCTAAAGACAGACTGGTGGTCATGGAGACAACCAACAGATTCAGTATGGAGAGTAAACTGGGAGATGGGCAGTTTTTCCCGGAGTTTTCTCAGGAAAGGAGTGATAGTGATTGGGCTATAGTTTGCTAGAGAGGAAGGATTGGCAGAGGGCTTCTTAAGGAGAGGGGTGCACAAGGGAGTACTTTAGGGGGAGGGGAAGTTCCAGTGCCAAAAGAATGATTGCAGAAATCAGCCAAGGCTGAAGCGAGAGTGTCGATGTGGTCATTGATGGTTCTGCAGGAACAGGGGAGCACCTGCTTGGGCGAGACTTTCATAGATCGGACATGTCTAGAAACTTCGTCACGAGAGAACACGGCGAAAGAGGAGAAAGGAAGAGGAGAGACAACAAGAAAGGGGCCGAGAGAGGAAGAGGAGAGAGAGGACACAATGTTTTGAGTTTTAGTGGTGAAGTGAGAAGCCAGTGCCATGCAAAGGGCCTGGGAGGGAACAGGACAGGTGGTGACTGCAGCAGGATTGGCCAGCCCCTTGCAGATTTTGAAGAGTTTGGCTGTGTTGTTAGAGGCCACAGAGATGCTGGGTTGGATGTAAGCTCTCTTCTTGGACATGACAGAGAGTCTGTATTGCCCTTGGAGCAGGCAGCAGCCCATTTTGTCAGGGGATGAACCTGATGCCCTCCACTTCCTCAGAGAGGAAGAGGGCGGCCTGGCCAGGTGGTCTGTAGATGGTGGCCACAGTAAGAGAAATGCCCGGAGAGACAGAGAGCCTGCAGACCAGGCATTCAAAGGAGGAGTAGGCCTGCATAGAAATGACAGAAGCAGGGATCCATTCCAGGAAGATCAAGGCTACTCCACCTCTTGGACGGTTGGTTCTGGGTTCAGAGAGGATCTTGGGGCCATCAGGGAGAAGAGTGTCAAAACTCGTAACAGAGCTGGCCATGAGCCATGTCTCAGTGAGACCAAGGACATCCAGATCAAGTTCTTCGAAGAGTCGGCAGATGTTTGGGGAGTGTTTGACAGCAGAGCGAGAGTTAAGAGTAGTGACGTGGAGCAGATTGCCAAAATTGAAAGTCTTCTGTGGAGGGGTAGAGACATGAGTTATGCCCTGCGGAGGTGGTAGAGGGACCCTGTGAGTGGGCAGAGGAGGAAGAAGGAAAAGGCAGAGTAGTCAGAGAGGATGAGTAGGATGCCAGAGAGGTGGCGGAGGGAGGAGGAGGAAGAGCACCCAGAGAAGATGAAGGTGCCAGAGAGGTGGCAGAAGAGGGAGGTGGTGGAGGAGCCAAAGAGGTGTAGGTAGGAGTAGCAGTAACAGTAGAAGGAAAGAAATTGATAAGATGCAGGAAACATCTGTCAAAAAGGAGGAGATTGGGCTGAGGGCCATGGACAAAGATGGTGCCATGCAGATCGACAGGAATGATGGTCTTGGAGGACTGGAAGGGGGCCAGGCAGACCTCCCACCGGCTGCCACCATTAATGGGAGAGGAGGAAAAAGGGGAGAGAACACAGACTATATGGGGGTCCATAGGCCTGGAGAGAGAACGACGAAGAAGATGTCAGTAAGGGTCTGTCTGGAGGAAGCACTGGTGTAGGTATCAGCAATAGGGAGGACTGGGTTAGAGACCAGGATGTCCCTTTTGAGATTCTTCCTACCAGACTTTGTGAGAGGGATAGGAGATAGAGTTGCAGTTAGAGAAGATAGGGGTGACCGAGAGCCCCATAGAGGGATGCGTGGAGGAGCAGTAAGAGGAGGAAGCCCAAGCAGGAGGGTGGGGGGGTCACACACTAGGGGCACACGAAAGAGGAGGGCACAAGGGAAGGACGGGTAAGTCAACACAGAATACAATAGCAACAGTAATCGCAGTTAGGGGGTGAGGACCAGAAGAGAGGGAGACAGCGCGGTAATACAACAAAAACCACTTGGCGGGATAAGAGTAGTGAATAAAATAGTGACCCCTGGGGGACCTAGAGGAGTAGGTAGAGAAATGCACACAATGCAACAAAAATATACAACACAATAGTAACAACTGGGGGGACCTGGAGAGGAAGGCAGAGAAGGGAGGAGTGGAGCCTGAGGTGCAAGAGGAACAGCACACGTGGAGTCGGGCAGAGAGGGGATGGACGCGCAAGGCCAGGAGGAGAGGAGCCAACGTTGCGAGTGCCACAGCGCATGTGGAGTTGGGCGGAGATGGGAAGAACGTGCAAGGGCGGGAGAAGAAGAGCCTAACTTGTAAGGGGAACAGCGCTCGTGGAGTCAGGCGAAAAGAGGAAAGAACCGCAAAGCCGAGGGGTTTACGTGGAGCGCAGCAGTGGCTACTCCACGCACCTTCTCACCTTTCGCACGCAGATGGACAACGATGTACTGTTTTCAAGCGGGTCCAGTAGGCTATGGGTTATGTTGTTTATTTCATCTGAAGCTAGCAAGTATGTGGCTGTTAGGTGGTCTGTGGTGATGAAGGGAGTGTATAGATTGCAGGGTCTTCTTAAGGTCACGTGGACTTGGGCATCTGTGCTGTGATGAGTGGACCAAGGTTCTGAAGTCTGTGTTCTAAAATGATATTCTTGTGTTTGTCACATGTAAGGTTGGCTATGAGGGTTTTCCAAGGTTCTGTTTCATGTCCTCATGTATCCGGTTTCCTGAGTTGTTTCTTGTGGTGCACACGGCGTGTCAGTAGGTAGAGAGGTAGCGTGAAAGAAAGTGGGTATTTCTGGGCCCGTCGGTGGAACGTTGAGCAGTGTGTGTAGCATTGGAGGTGCCCCTGTAGGTTAGTTCCGTTCTGATTCGGCTATCCTTCCCTGGGCGTCCCATTGTCGCTGCACAGTATTTTATGCTTAGTTCTGGGAAGCTTAAAGATGCTGATGCTGACAGTATTGTTCTATCGTGGCCTATCTCTGACCTGAAGGTTCCTGGGTTTGTGGATCGAGACAATTAGATTCCAGCACACTTGTACTCTAAGGAGGCTTAGGTAAAAATATACAGCAGTGTCCTGTGATTTTAGGTGATGCTTGTGGCTGTAGGGAGATTATGAACTAGAAAAAATACATCATGCCTTCTATTTCCGTAGTGTGTGTCACCCATCAGACAAAACTAACAAATCACTGGTTAAGCTCATGTGGGTGCCTGAAGAGTCGTGAAGAGTGAAAAGCACTAACACATGATTCAGAATAGTTTTTTTTAGAAAATCTTAAAATAGGGTGCCTCTTTGAGATGTGGTGTAAACATTAATGTTCAATGGACATGCCTAGGGCTCTATAGCATGAACTGCACAATACATAATAATACACTGGGTACATCAATATTGTGCTGCAACTTATGTAAAATGTGCTGTATTATGCATGGAGAAGTGATGCACAGTCTGCAGGTGCCAGGTCAGAGAGAGGGATGGTCCGCTCTGGCAGAGCGCCAGCTATGAGCCCTAATCCATACATTTGCCAGTGATTCCTCTGTGTCTGAGGGCCCTGTAATGTGGCAATAAGCCACGAGACAGCGGGCCAATACCGCCCCAGGTAATGCCCCTGCGGCACATAGTTGCAGGGCCGAGCGTAGACAGGGCCCTAACGACACCCTTGAGGCATTACTGCAGGCAGTATCGACCCTCTGTGAGGGGCTTATAGCCATTAGTATCCCGGCCTGTTAGACCGGGTTACTAATAGCATTTTTTTCTGTTCCAAAACGCTGCTGCATTTTGAAAAAAAAAGTCATAAAATTGCCGCCAGGAAAGGGAAAACATAGTCCGTTTTCCTTTTCCATGGCGATTATCGCGAGCGGACGCGCTTGGAACAGAATTGTTGCAAGCGCGTTCGCTATCGTGAAAAGAAGAAAAAAGAAGGTAAGTGGGGTGGGGAGGGGATAGTTTGCAGGGGAGGGGGGTGGAGGAAAAAAAACGTACCTGAGTCCCCGGCGGGGGACGAAGGCAGCCTCCAGCCATGGGGAGGCTTGTAGTGGGGATTGCCCCGTTTCGAGCCTTCTCATTGGCTAAGGGGCCACCACCAACGCCCCCCGCCGGGAACAAAAGGCATGTACGTGCGTGCAAGGGATTCATGGCCTGGTAATTCCCCAGCGAGGGCCAATCAGAATGCCTGTTACATTCTGGTTGGCCCTCGCCGGGTACGAATGGCGGGTAGATACCCCGACTGTCCCACTCACCCCTGTGGCACATTAGACTCACGGAATTTCAGGTGATGTTTGAGTGGCAGGTCTCCTGGATGCTCTTTTTGTCTTCTGCAATGGTTGCAAAATATGTCACCACAAGTGCGAAGAAGTTAATGGGCTGCTGGGTATGTGCGCTTTAGCGAAATACTATCACAGGAGGGGCTTTGCAGCCCTCCAGGAAGATGGCAAGTGCACCTCGGCGCACATTCATTCTCACATTGGCACGGCACCAGCATTTGCAAAGTGCAAACACACTGCAAAGGGTTGAGGGGGCTGGTTCCACGTGGCTGACATCTCACATTGCACATCTCCTGACCCCAGGAGAGGAGATTCTGAGATTAAAACGTGCATACTGCTCTTACTACCAGATTAACTCTAATAACCAAGCAATTAATGTGAGCATTGATTCGTTTCACTAGTGTGTTATTACAAGTGTGTTAGTTGTGTAGTGTTAAATTAAGTTTATCAACAGAGTTTGGTGCCCACAGCTAGGGAACTGTGCCATCAAGTAGCCATGTGTTTAAACTCAATCTTAAATCTATAGGTCCCCAATGCCAGCCGTACCCCCTGATGTGTATTGATGCATGGTCTGTTGTACCTATAAATGCATGAGCACCCAATTGACATTGTTTCTAACTGTACATATGTTTGTTCTTTCAGGAAAGGGGTTTTGATCAGAGATAAAGGAAAGGATCTGGGATACGAGTTTCCAGAAGTTGCATATATTTCCCAGAGGAACACCGGCTCAATCAGGACTATAATCCATCTCACTCAATTCCTCATGGCGTTCTTTCTTTGACTTGCTCTATGGGATCAATTTAGGGTTGGTTCGTCAAGTTTTTCCCTGCATTGACGATGGATTCAATCAAGTGCGTTCTGGTGGGGGATTCGGCAGTGGGGAAGACAGCCCTGCTGGTGCGGTTCACCTCGGAGACCTTCCCAGATGCCTACAGGCCCACAGTGTATGAGAACACAGGGGTGGATGTCTTCATGGACGGCATCCAGATCAGCCTGGGCCTGTGGGACACATCTGGAAATGAGGCTTTCAAAGGCATCCGGCCCCTCTCCTACCAACAAGCTGACGTGGTGCTCATGTGCTATTCCATCACCAACCACAGCTCCTTCTTGAGCTTGAGGCATAAGTGGATCTCTGAAGTGAGGACCAATTTGCCAAAAATCCCAGTGCTGGTGGTGGCCACTCAGACAGACCAACGAGAGACGGGACCTCTTCGGTCCTCTTGCATCAGCTCGGTAGATGGGAAGCGGCTGGCCCAGGACTTGCGAGCCAAGGGCTACCTGGAGTGCTCGGCTCTGAGAAACAGGGGCGTGCAGCAGGTCTTTGAATGTGCTGTGAGGACTGCGGTCAATCATGCAAAGAAGCAGAGCAGGAGGAGGCTTTTTGCCCTCGACCAATGCAGTATAGCGTAGCGCCTGGTCTAGAAGCAAGCGTTGGAGAACGTATTCCTCCGAGCAGAAAGCATGCGTTGCAAATGGAAGTGGGTCATGCAAGAACACCATAGGATGCTTTCTGTGACATATCTTTCATAATCTAAATGGACAGCAGCTACAGAATCCACAATGCAAGTGACACGTCATCAGAAGCTGATTACAGCCATTCATTTTCTTTGGATAGAGTATCGAAAAATTGCAAGGACAATTTCCCCAAAAAATTATTTTCACTGTGACAATAATCAACATCTCTATTCATTGTATTTAAAATATTGCTGCATGCCATGTTTTAATTTCATAAATATAGGGATTATTTCTTCAAATTATCTGTGGCAATCTGACATATTAACATGGTTCCGTGTAATATTTCCTTTTCAATTTATTTCAGTATTCCCACTGACTGTTAAGCATCATTGAAAACATATTGGGGGTCATGTGATCCAAAGTGGAAATCGCACAGAATTGGCCTGCTCCGTTTGTATTGTAGTGCAAAAGGCCCACTCCGTGCGTTCCAAGACTTTCCACCATGTCATGGAAAAGTAGAGTGAAAGACAGGTGAAATCTCCTTTACTCTTCACTTTCCCACTATGTGTTTGTAATAGGGTAAATGCCTCCAAGAGTTAATGAGTGCCAGAGGCATTTACAAGGGATGTCTATGGAATCCGCCTGCTTTTGCCAGGTGCTAAATTCAGGCCAATCCCATAGGAATCCATAGCTTTATCCCCAGCTTTATCCCCAGAATGAACAGTTAGCTAGGTTTGTCATGTGCAGAGGATAAGGGGTGGACATGTAAAGACTGCCATGCTCCATAACTCCACGTCACAAATCCCCCAGATTGGTAAAAGTGTCATTAGAAGTGGTGGTAACCATTACCACCAATGTTACCACCACTTTTATCGATTCAGGGCTTTGGAAAATTACCCCCATTGTATTTTCCATGTAACATTATTTTGTGTGTGATTTTTGCAAACAAAACTACATTGTGAACATATTATTTGTGAGGAACTGTTTTCACATGTTTCCTTTTTGTTAAAATATTGCGCCTCCCCGTTACACTCAGTTTCTCCACTCTTCTAGTAAGTTCTGGCTGTGCTTGCAGTTCCCTAGCGATTCCATCCATGTGTCCACCCCCACTCTCCTGCCGTACTATTTCACTTTTCAGCAATCAGGCTTTGTCATGTTTTCGTTGAAGAAGTTGATGCCCTGATAGGGCTGAAAGAATACGTGCACATCTGGCGCCAACCACAAATTATGAGCCACACGTGGTGGTGCTCTCACATGCCAGCAGTGATGCAAGTCGACCAAAATGCCACTGGAGGCAATGAAGTGACGTTTGACCCTGATGCTACGGCCTCAGATATCAAGGTGCCGCAGTCAAATTGTAAGTGGAGTCCCCTAGCCACATATACCAGATAAAGCTGCATATGTGATATGTAGTATCATAGGTTCCATGAGTTAAAATCGTGGCAAAAATGGCAGTTTATACAAAACATCGCGGCACAAAGGCTGTGGTTTTGCCGACGCAATCCATGTAAAGGACACGCCCGCAACCCCCAGACCCATTATCCCATTTAAAGGGAACGGGGTCACCCCTGCAACCCCTGCTCCCCTTAAATGGTATAATGGGGTACACCTTTACCGGGTCAAACCACAGCATTTTTGCCGCGATTTCTTTTAAAGGCGATATTTTTGCTGCGATTTTATTACTGCATAACGTATTATATGGAAGGTATAGCCTCAAATGTCCAGCAGCTGCTTCGGAATGTAAATGGCATTCTCAAATTCCGAAGTACTGCCATCTTATGCTCACAGCTGCCTCATATATGTCCTATATGCAAGAAGCGTCTTCCATGCCCCTTCCTAACTTGCCATACTGGGGGTGCAAGACCAGACCGATGAGGCCTCCTGCTGTGACTGTTGATGCCGGACAGTGGGAGAAATCAGAGTGGCAGTTCACCATAGTATAAACTCTGTATTGCTGCCTAACCAGGCACTGCCAATATAGAGCAGATGCCATGGAAGCAGGGATGCTGCTACACCAAGATGGACTCCCTTCTCTCTGGTCTAGGCTCAAAGGACAACAAAACTGGAGGATGAAGGCCAAGGAGTGCTGCGGAGCCCTGCCTAACCATGCGGTCGCCTCATAGTAGTTGCAGGGGCTGGCCCTGCCCTCACCTTCCAGCACCGTTTCCTGTCTTTCCTTCCTCTGCCTTGTTCCCCCTTCCCTCCACTAGCGAATAGGAGGTTGTGAGGATTGGAGTGGGAATCAAAAGTGGCCCGGAAATGTTTAACAAAATGTTCTCATATTACACTATGTGTGCACATGTGGTAAAGCTAAAACCCTCTAACTAGGGCTTAGGGGTTCTCTGCCCAAGAACATTTGGAAATATCGGTCTAAATAGAGAATTCTAAACCTCATTCACCCCTATATAGGGATTACAAATAGTTAAAGAACACTGACATAAAACATTTGTTAAGACTGAGGGGGGAATAACATTCTGGACGCTTTAGAAGAACCTCTTTGCTTCAGAGGTAGGTGTGGGATGAGGAGAGATAGAATGAGGGTGTGTTGACAGGCACAGAGGGTATGAGTATCAGAAACCGAGGGCACCCACACGAAAGAGTCCTTAGGCGTAGAGGTCCAGTGGGTATCTCCAGAGTTCCCTGTAAGCCAGCCCAGCACTCTAGGCTGTTTTGGGGAAAGAGAAGGGTCTCCTTGTTCCACCCTGATGCCTTTAGAAGCCTCTGTTCTTCGTCCTGGTCGGGGAGGCGGAGGGCGAGGAAGCATAGTTCGCAGGGGGCCTGCATTGCTTTATTTCAGTGCTGCCACTGTGCTGTGCCACACAGTGGTAGAACTGGCAGCAACGGTGATACCACAGAGATGCCAGGAGCACCAGGAGACCATGTAAGGTCCCCAGGAAACACCCTAACTCCGTTCCGTGCAATTCAAATGCTTGGTTTAATGGTTCACTCCGTGCTGTGACGGAAGGGGCGGCAAATGAATACACTTCCTCCAGGATTCCTGTCCCGCCCAACGCATTGAACGCGATGCACGTTACTTGTGCAAAATACATTCTTTCGTACTGCCCCCCCCTTTAATATTGTTAACTTGCAGGGGTAAAGTCATTAAAGGGGGGGGGGGGGTTCGTCAACAAACGCAATGGGATGTGTGACGTCACCAGAAATTAGCATTTCATTAAATCGTATTTGCATAACTAGCCATATTGCACAGGACGAATGGCATTTGCCTTTCATAAAATCAGCACACACAAAACCAAGAGAGGATATTTTCCTCTAATTGTGTTTTTGAAAATGTTAAAAGGGGAGAATGTTTTATGTTACATTTCACCTTTAGTTGTTGGCTATTTTTCATCTGGTTATTTAGTGCAGTGGTGGAGTATCCAGCCTACACACATGACAACTGCCGTTCGATCCCCGATGTCTGCTTTAATTCATAAATTCAAAAAGGACATTCAAGGTGTCTCATTTTAGCTGGGGGGGACACTGAGTCCACCCACCGAAAAAAGTCGGTGGACTGCGCTCACCCGCGTGTACCGTCCACTTGAACCCTGTATAACTTGTTTCAGTAATGCAGTCATTGCTTCACGGATAGGATTCATAACTAAGCAGACCTGCTATGCCGGTGCTTTTTCATGCCATTAGCTCATCTTCTCCTCTCCTGGTACCAGTCTATCATGAAATCGGTTTCATTAAATCAGTTTCTTGAGGAACACAATTCGGATGTCTGGGAGTCGAATCAGTGAGAACAAGTGTAACAAAGAGTGGGTATAACAGATACAAATTGACCCATTTATCCATCATCCAAAAACTGTGAAGCCCAAAACAAAAAAGGCGTATGACCTTTTTATGAACAGTTTATTGGCGACTGCGAGGAACTAATAAGGAATCAAGAGCAATAATGAGAACTAAGTAAGAAGGTCTGATATGACACACGTGTTCTTGATGCCTTCTTATTAACTCGTGCAAGTCATAACTACAGCTTTGTAAGATCTTTAAAAAAAAATCGTGGGCAGATTGACCTTTTTCAAAGTAAGCGCTCCAAAGCATACATTGTGGTAACAGGTAATTGTGTGATTTCTTAACGCTTTTTGATGTTTTCTGAATTTTTAAGACGATTTAAGAAGGCCTGTTTCCCGTAATAACATCTTTTACATTACTATTGCCCCTGTATTCATAGAGACTGCTAGCCAGCCAACAGCTACCCTAGCCTGTAATCACCCCTACAAGGATGGAGCCGTCTATGCATTTCCCATAGCGAGGTGGTGGTTAGCTCATACCTCCATCAGGCACAATATCCACTTTAGACCTATTCAGAGGAGGCGTTATAGTGACATAGGTCGGCGAGTTAAAGACTCGTCTCTGATATCTGAAACCCGCAATCGGAGGTTAAAGTCCCAGATTATCAAACTTTAAATGTCAATAAACTGAGTACCAATAACCTCGGTAAAAGTACTTTATGAGAAAATGAATGGGAAACTGTTCTATGGGGATGAATGCATTAAGTGAAGGGGCAAACGCCATTCCGTTTGGGGTTATTGAGAGCTGCCTATGTCCGTGGGTTAAAACTCACCTGCGCCACCCTCTTTGATTTGGGCCACCTCCAAATGCAGAACGGCTGGGGATTGAAAAAAGTGCTTGCAATTGCGTGCTGTTCCAGCTGGTCTTTTGCCAGTGGCCGGGATCGAACCTGTGCCTCGCATGACATCCCACTTGGTTACTATCGTCCCCATTGACTGTGATGTAGTAGCTAATGCAACGGGTATTATTGCACACATCCTTCTTAACCACAACGACTCTAAACACGCACACACTGGACTTGAAGTCTTTTAGGTTTTCTGGTATTTTTACAGCTCTATAACCACTACAGTTGTAATCAAGCAAAGATACAGTGGAACAGGCGCCGCCTCAGCCTGTGCAGCAGTAACACAGCCAGCATAGAACATGCAGCAGAAATGGCCTCTTAAGCACGTGTTGCATGACATTGCGTGTATATAATTGCCGATCCTTGTGTGCTTTTTGTGTCGTAGTCAGGATGTTCGCTATTTGAGCGCACTGTTGATTGGGCAGTGTATAAAAAACAACAATCAAAAAAGTATGGTCTTTTTTAACAATGTTTTCCAAAATAGGTTTGCAATGCACACCATGAAAGTGTATGTCTCCCTCAAGAGCTTTCATCATTTCATATGTAAATAAAATATTTAACCTCCTAAATCTGTGTTGCTGGTGGGCTACTTTACTTATTTGGTTGATGGCAAAGCATTCCAGGCTGAACTCGTTTTGTAATAAAAGTAGCAATTCCGTTACGCTGAATAATGCTGGTCGTCTTCATGGGAAACCGCCCTGCATGAACTCTCATCCTTGAAAACACTCCGACTCCTCGGCTGAACTCTCATCCTTGAAAACACTCCCACTCCTCGTCTGAACTCTCATCCTTGAAAACACTCCCACTCCTCGGCTGAACTCTCATCCTTGAAAACACTCCGACTCCTCGGCTGAACTCTCATCCTTGAAAACACTCCGACTCCTCGGACAGCTCAGATTTTAATCTGGACTGTGCCTGGCCCCACCCCCTGCTTGGGCCACGCTGGGCAGGCAGGCGTAGCGTGCTTCTAGAACATTCCTCCATTATCACCAGACGTACTATTTCCTGTTTTCTTCCTTTTCGGGTAAGTTCTGTTATCTTGCCTCATGAATGTATTTCTGATTTGTCGGCTCTTATCTGTTGTCTTGTGAGGGCTTGCTCTACACTTTTCTCCATGTTGTTCCATCACAGCCTTTGAGCCGACTGACATCACCACTTCTAAATTGGTGCAGGGGAAGGGCGAGTTGACCCAAATCACTCCTCAGAGCTTCTTTCAGAATGTCCGAGAGCTCTATTTGGTCTGAATAGCCATTTCTGGTGTAGGCGGACTCCAGGGTGCCCTGTTGGGGGCAAGGGGGTAGGTACATCTGTGTCATCACTTGCCCTATCTCAGAAGCTCAACTCTTTCCAATGGCAAATTTGGTAAACTCGGATACATTCTGTGCTCATGATGTAAATAAAACGAGACACATTGCATTCATGTTAAGCTCGCTGCCGTGAAGAGAGAACATGTTATTTAATATGTCTTTGTTTTATTGAAAATGCAGAAAATGTGTCTTGAATTTTGTATCTAAAATGTACTTATCGCAAGTGCTAAACAGACATATTGTACACACTCTCCATCTATATGCACCCTCAGTGCCTTATTGGCGGACTAGGAACCAACCTGCTGTTGGCTGATTGTATCCTAACGAATTCAATGCTGCTGCCTCTTTCTATGACTACCCCCTTTCTCTGGCTGACCTAGTAATCCACAGTTTCGCTATGAATTGCCTTGTTGCTGGGTACCCCAGGCCCCCACTGCTTATTCCACTCTTATCCGCCTCGCACAGACTCGCACGCCAGGGAAGTCCCAGGTTGTACTAGGCCTCTCATAGCCCCATTCATATTTAGCTCATTCATATTGCTGCTCCATGATTGCGCCCACATATTCCCTTTCTTTACTTCGTGTCTCCCCGTGCTGGTTAATGTACCCTAGTCTCTTGTCCAGAAGAAGGAATGCTGAACTGCATGGATCATTCACGGTCAGGAACACCAGCCACAAGGGATGTATACGAATTGCTCTAATCACAATTGATCGCAGGAGAATTGCTTGCTGGAAAACTGATCTAATGTATTATGTCAATTAGGACATATATGGGGGGGAACCCCCGCAACTTCCCATCCAATCTCCTTGTATTGTTTATTACCCCAAACCAAACCCACACATATATAAAAGAACTAAGATACAGGTAAAGGTCAATTGTGCAGAAGGTCAATTAGGACCACTATTATTAGGTCAATTAGGACAAAGGGTCCATTTGAAAAGGTCAATTTGGGTACTACCCCCCCAGGACATCCACATTTCAACCCACACCAGTCAGCAGCTAAGCACAACTAAGCATCAGAGCCTCTAATATCCACTAGCACATGCACAGTAAAGGGACTTTTACATGGTCTCTTCTTAAACTGTACAATATATGACTACCAAAACCACCCGCCAATTCGTCCTAAATTACAGAACTTCCAACTTCCTCTCAGCTGCAGAGTGTAAGGCAGACATCATGTACATACACCTCAGCAAAACGCACACCTCCATTCTTATTGGATACTTCAACATCCAGTCAAATAATGTCTCGGGGCAATCCAGGGCAGTTATAGAGAGTGAATGCACAAAATATATTGAGGGGCGAGTCACTGAAATAACTTGGCCAGGGGTGGAGGTGAGGCCATTGTTTCCGTCCACAGGCGATAAGTGGTGGGGAAAGGGGCCAACGTGATGTAAGGCGCATGAAAGGGGACTATGTGTCTAGGCACCTGTATTACAGAGTCAATGGTGTCTAGGTTGGATGTAGAAATTACAGGGTTTTGTTTATATTTCCACCAATGCACATGTACGTCACCCGTGCAGTGAAAATTTGAGGAAATAGAAAGAATGCACAATTGCTGACGACCTATTGTATTGAAGTGGTTTATGGTCATTGCATTGAATTCCTTGCATCGACATGCATTTGCATCACATTTTTTCCAGCTAAGAAATTAGCCTCGAATGCATTTATTTTTAGTTTTTGTTTTTTGGGGGGTGGGGTTTTCCCCTTTATAATGCACCTAAACACAAATTAACCCCCCCAAAATATGCATGTGATGGAAATTTTTTAGATGGAAACGTTTCAATGGAATGGCATTAGATGCAATGACCAGATACCACTGAAGTGTATATACGGATGCATTTTATTTATTTTTTATTTATTTATGTTTGCATTTTTAAAGCGCTCACACAGTCTGCGGGCATCGAGGCGCTGTTACAGGAATTGTTTTTTTTTTTAGTTGCATAATTGTTTTTTTATCTTAGTAGTGTATTTATAACACGCTTAAATACCCATAGGTTTCTAAGCGTGGACCAGGGATCGAACCTGTATTGCTTTGTGTCGTCTTGCTTCCAAGGCGAACACGTTGCCGCTGAGCTATCCTCCCGGGAATACATTTAGTTTATTTATAGTTTATTTATACAGCGCTTATACACAGGTGAAGTGCTTCAAAGTGCTTCAAGGTGGGAAGGGAACAAGGGAATACAGTAATTATTCTTAGGCCTTGAAGATTACGAATGATCAAAACAGAGAAAGAAAACTAGAATACTGGGCCCAACAACATTTCTTCTAGTGTAAGTGCCTGAAGTGTTATAGTTGCGACCCAGCTCGGGAGGAGGAGACGAGAAATGTAGGCACAGCGGGGAGGAGAGACTGGACAGACAATGAATTGGTCCTCAAACATTTAGGTAAAGCATACATAAATACGGAGTTGCAGGGAAGGGGAGGGCAGGGGGGAACAAAAACAAGTCTGGTCCAGCAGGACCCTGGGTTAAGTGCAGAGAGGTTGCCCCGCTCATGGAGCGTAAGCTGAAATGCAGTAATGCTGAAAAAAGTGCAGCAGCCTGCAGGCAAGTGCAAAAGACTGTGGTGGGAACCTGGTTGCCTGTTAGGCTCTGGCGGTGAACCAGGCAACCAGTCAGCAAAAACTGAACAGAGTTGGTGGGGGGGGGGGGGTAGGGAGAGAACGTAAAGGAGGTTAGCAAGGGAGAGGGAGAGAGATAGGCCTTGACAAGTTTCCGGATCTTAAGGTGTTCCGGCTCAAGACGGAGAGAGGTAGGGAAACTGTTCCAGAGGGAGGCACCTGCAGAGGATAAAGATCTACCCCCAAATCTCTGTTTGTGAAAGCGGCTCACTCGCAGAGAGTGGGAGGACGAGCAGAAGACTCTAGAGGGAGAGTATTTAGGAAAAGAGCGTTGTAGATAGTGCAGGCCCTGGCCCCAGAGAGCCTTGTGGATTATGCAGAGGGTTTTGAATTTGATCCTTGCAGCCACGGGGAGCCAGTGGAGGGACTTCAGTGCTGGAGAGATGCAGTCCCAGGGCTTGAGGCCAGGGATAAGTCTAGTGGTTCTGTTCTGGATGAGTTGTAAAGGATGGAGAGTAGAAGTAGGAAGATTGAGAAAGAGGCTGTTGCAATACTCCAGCATAGAGAGAACTAGGGCTCTCGAGGTGATGAGCTTCTGGGGGACAGTGAGAAAAGGTAGAATATTTCTGAGGAGGTCCAGTTGGTAATTGGATTTTTTGGAGATGTCTAGGTTGTGAGAAGAGAAGGAGAGAGTGGAGTCGAAGATGACCCCAAGATTTTTTGCATTATTGGTAGGCCAGGGCGGAGGGCCAAGGGAGGCAGGCCAGTGAGAGAGTGGAAAAGCAGTAGCAGGGGTCCCAATCAGTACGATCTCTGTCTTACTGGCATTCAGGAAGTAGGCGTAACAGCAGTCGGGACACAGGTTGTGGGCAGCACGTTCACCGTCTTAGGGGAATCTACAGGAACATCTTCCAAATCTTGCACTATTTTCCACAAATCCAGTACTTCCTTCCTGTTTTCAACTTTTTCCCTCTATACTTTACTGCCAAAAATGTGTGTGTGTATATATATATATATATATATATATATATGACTAAAAATCTTTGTTTGTTCCCTATTCCGGCCTTGGTTTATACATCCGTCCTTTGGACTCTGCTAGCCATTCTTTATCGTATTTAAGAATATTTTTTCTGTGTACAGAGGAAGAGCCTTACACATGTACTCCAGCTGGGTTAAGGGCTCCATTGTAGCTGCCCCTCTGTCACTTTTATACAATACCCCTGTTAGCCATGCCCCGAAACAGTGGGGCTGTTCGCTCGTTGCCCTCAGTGTTCCCTTTAATCCCCCATTATCAATGCCCCACCATTACCCTCACTCACAACCCCCTGCACTGCCCTCACACATGTATTCACACCACCCACAAACCGTCTCTCACACAACAAAATCAGGCCCTTCCTCAGCCTTCCCTCGTCACAATAAGAATAACAATAAACTCACAAAAATAAAGAAAACCTACTTGTTCGTTCCAACACCCCTTATAGATCGTGTGAGGAGATCCCAGGTCCACAAGAGGCCTCTACCATAACTACTTCTGCCCCTTTACACTGGGCAGAGGGATCCCAGGCCCACTGACTTTACAGAGCCTCAATCGTACCCTCTTTTCTTCATTACAGAGCGCTGTCCTCTTCCCTAGGAAAATAGGAAAAGGTCCCATTACACCACAGTCCTACATATTATAATCAAAACACACTTTCCACCCACTTCTCACTCACTGCGCTCACTCCATTCCTCATGCCCTCAAACACTCACACTCCCCTTGCTTACCCCACTTGTTTTTCTCCACAAAAGGTGCACTTACATCTACGTGCTCTCCCGAAATCCTCCGTCAAGGGGTCCCATCAATGGGCTGCACAATCTGGGGACAGCATCCCTCTCCAAAGAACAGACAAGAATTCTTATAACACGGCTCCTGTAAACCTCTCCAAGGTGCGTGCAAGGGACTGATCACTCCAGGTGGGCGCGGCCCCTCGGGATGTGCAACCAGGAATCCTCCATCCTCGCTGGGCTGTCTGGGATCACTTCGGGGTCACTAATTTCTAGAGTAACCTCTCGACAACCAGACTAAAAAATAACAACTCTCTAGGGAAAAAGGCTCAGTGCACCCTTTTGTGAGAAGAACAGGGACTTTATTTGTATACAAAAAGGAAACTGCAACATGGTATTATAAGTCCACTGCCGCAGAGCGCTCTCTCTTCTTCAAATCAAACAACACGCTATAACTGCAAAAATCATCATTAGTGACATATGCAATATACAGTGTTTATCCCCCGCCCTCATTGGCTGCAGCCTATTTACATACTACTAATCACATATAGACCCCCAGTTCATTGGTCATATCTTCTCGGACTCCAACGTCTTCATGCGTGGGTGACGATCTCTTCACCTTGGATCACTATAAAACTATTGGATAGTTTTCTGAAAACACTTCCCTGCCCTAAGACCTAATCACGTGATGTGCACTTGGCCATCAACATGAGCTCAATGAATAACTTCGAGGTCAGTCTGGTCCTTGCAAAGAAAGCATCCTTTTTCTCACCCCAGACACACAGGCTCCTCTGCCGTAATCTTATAAGAGTTGGCATCATCCTTTGCACTTCCTGTACAAATCACAGGCTTTGTTATCCTCTGCTCCCCCCTTATCAGCTACCCCGCCTGAGGGTTAGGCCTGTATTTCCTGCAGGTCCCACTAATCAGTCTACATAGTGATGGATTTAAGAGTTTTTCTCATGGGCATCTGGTAATTCAAATGGGATGACCATTATCCTAGGGTGTGCTAGTGTCCTAAATCTAGGCTTGCGTTTTGGCAGCACAAGACCTCTGCCCTGGCTCGCATGAGTTTGTCCTTCACACCAGGCTGCAGCCCTTTCTCGTGCTGGGCCAATCACATAACTTTCTAATTTCGCAAAGCTCAAACAAGATGTATCTGTGTGTGCGTTTGTGTTCTTGACTTTGCCTGGGGTGGGGGCGAAATATTCAACCACAAGGCCTTGTCATTTCGTGCTTCCAACACAACCTGCGAGGACTAAGGCCTGCTTTTGAATATGGCGTCAAACATCCAATATATATATATATATATATATATATATATATATATATATTGCGCATGCATTATATTCGCCTAGCCTTCTATTAAGCATGTTGGTTGCTTGCCTTATAAAGTCCTATAGTAAGCATACCCTGTGCCATTTACCTACACCTGCAAGTCTCCCCTCTGCCCCCTGTACCCGCTCATGTGTATTTCCCACATATTAGTGTACTTACCGCATTCAAAATCGTTTGGTAGGGGGTGGGATCTGAACGTGCGTCCCAACACAATCAACAAACATTCATATGCGGTATATACAGTTTATATTGCACACTCCCACCTCAAAAAGGCTGCATGGCACTAGCAGAACCGGCACAACAGCAGTACAGAGAGGTATGCTGAAGCATTATGGGAAACAGAGGAAAAAGATGGAAAGTCCTCCTAAGAAGTTGTACATGGAAGTTACAAGACTTAAAGTCAGTACTCATCTGTGGGCTATGGCAAAGTTGTCTGTCAACCAATATCGTAAGCGTTCTCACTTGGGGGACTGGTTCAGAACAGGTGCCAATAGGAGGTGATGGGGGCAAAAGCTATTGCTCCAAAGGTATTTGTTAAACCCACATAAGACTATTTCAGACTACTTGGATTACATTTAAGATGTATTTGCCCATTCAGGTGCAGACGTCTACCATGCAGTTAAAGAATTCATCTCTAGCCATATTTATATCCCCTTAGAGATGAAGGAGCACATGAGTGCCGTCAGTATCTGAGTAGAAATGCAAGCTATGGTTACTCAACAGAAGCACTAAGAACCACATGTATCTGCTGACATGTAGGGTGAGCGTGAAGAGCCGCGAGGTACGTCACAATTTCAAATGTGTTCCATGGCCGAGAACCGAGGCAAAGACATCACTTGGACCCGATCTGAAGAAGAAAAAAGCTACCCCATGAGAGGACTGAATCCCTTATTGCCAACCTGCACCGTCTGCCACAGAGACTAGCGTTGTCCACGGTGTTGAAGGATGCCAACGGATCTAACATCATCAGGGCGTCAGCACTGCCTGCGTTCACCAATTTATCATTGCTATGGAGATAACCTCAGCACTGTGGGCAGCTATAGCCTGGTTTATAGTTGATTAAAAATGCTGTGATTTTCTGCCATTATAGAGCAGGTCTAAATACTTGTTATCTCAACTTCCAATGTATCCATTAAAGTTTGTTCAGATCATATTCAATATTCACTCTGTAAAATCTTAAACACCCGTAGTAAAACAATACATGTAATAACAGGTCTCTCTCCACTCGGCCGTGCAGCCCCGCATTCCCCACGGACCCTCTCCTTTCCATTCCTATCCCCTTCCCCTTTCCTAGCCACTTCCCCTGTCCTATTGCTTACAGTTCTGAGGTTTTCTTCTACATGGTTGTTGGTTATTGTATAGCCTTATTGCATTGCCTGTATCCCTGTTGTGCTCATTGTTTTTTCCTCTAGGTTTCCTGGATGATTGCTCTGTTTGTTGGCTTTTTCGTTTCCATGGTAAGTATTGCCTGCAACCCTGCTCTGTTCATTCTTTTCCTCTAGGTTACCTGCTCAATTGTTCTGTTTCTTGTCATTCTTGTTATCCACAGTTGTTTTTTCTAAGATTGTAGTGCCTGCATCCCTGCTGTTTCTTCCTTATTCTAGGTTCCCTAAGTGATCGTTTGGTTCTTTCGTTCTGTTTCTCCTTGGTTGCGTGCTTACATTGTACTGCCTGCACCCCTGCTGTGTCAATTTTTACTTCTAGGTCCCGTTGGCAACTGACTTGTCTATATACTGCATCTGTTTTCTGTCATATACTGTCCTCAGTGTACCCCCTCCTTCTGTTCCCCCCTCCTCCCTAGTGTCTCCCATGCCACTCTCCACTCTCTCATGCCCCCCAACTCTCCCTTCTGCACCCTCTATGGTGCTCTCTGCTCTGCCTAGCTTCTCTAACTGCTATTCTATCGACTATCCCATCTTTCTCACTGAGTCTGGCAGGAAAAAGTTCAAAAGGCATATCCTGGTCTCCAACTCAGGCTTCACTATTGCTGATGCCTATATCAGTGCTTCCTCCAGACAGACCCTTCACAACATCCTCTTTGTCGTTCCCTCTCCAGGCCTATGGACACCCATATGGTCCCTATTCTCTCTCCTTTTTCCTCTTCACCAATTAATGGTGGCACCCATTGGGAGGCCCTCCTGGCCCCCTTCCACTCCTCCAAGACCATCATTAATGTTAAACTAAATGGCACCGTCCTGGTTCAAGGGCCTCAGGCCAACCTCCATCTTTTTGATAGACACATCCTGCACCTTATCAACTTCCTTTCTTCTCCTGATTTCCCCTCTCTTCCCACTTTGGCTCCTCTGCCTCCTCCATCCTCGGCCACCTCCACGGCTGTCTCTGCTGCTTCTCCAGCCACCCTATTGCCTCTTTCCTCCACCACTCCTTTGGCACCCACCTCGACTTCCTTGGCTACCTTACCCTCTCCTTCCTCCTCTGCCCATCCTCAGGCACATCAAACACTTCTGCAGGGTGTACCTCTGACCTGTACTGTCTTTCAAAGGGGGCAACCTGCTCCACATTGCTACTCTCAACTCTCGCTCAGTGGTCAAACACTCCTCTGACATCTGCCGTCTCCTCAAAGAACTTGACCTAGATGTACTCGGTCTGCCTGAGACATGGTTCACAGCCAGCTTTGTTACGAGCTTTGACACTCTCCTTCCCGATAGCTACAAGATCCTCTCTGCACCCAGAACCAACTGTTCCGGTGGGGGTGTAGCCTTGATCCTCCTGGAGTGGATACCTTCTTCTATCATTCCTATGCTGGACTCTTCCTCCTATGAATGCCTGGTCTGCAGGCTCTCAATCTCTCCTGATCTTTCTCTCACTGTGGCCACCCTCCACCGACTGCCCGGTCAGGTAGCCTCCTTCCTCTCTGAGTGGGCAGACCGCTCCTCCTCCTTCCTTGTCTCTACCTCTCAACTTCTCCTCAGAGACCTTAACATCCACTTGGATGCTTCATGTCCTTCTTCAGCACTCTTTCGCAACCTCTGCAACTCTCTCTCTCTCTCTATTCTTACCTCTGGCCCGACTCACTCTGCAGGGCACACCCTGGATGTTATGATCTCCTCAGACCTCTCCCACTCTAACCCTCTCACCCCTACTCTCTCCTGGAGTGATCACTTTCTCCTCGCCTTCCATCTCTCTCTCTACCCCTCAGGCCAAGCCGACCCCAGCACTGCCACCTACCTTCTCAGTCATCTCCTGTGAAGCGTGTGTCAGTTGAGGCTTTCGCTGCCACTTTCTCCCCTTCGGCTGACTCTTATCCTGACACAGCCCTTTCTAACCTCCATCTTTCTATCTCTGACACTCTTGATGTACTTGCCCTTCTCATGAGGATCTGCTTGAGGCCCAAATCTAGGTGCAACTCTTGATATGATTCCGACCTCGTCACTCTCAAACCCAAGTGCACGTGTCTGAGAGGAAGTGGAGGGCTAAAGGTATACCCTCCGACAAACTGGCCTGCCGCTTGCTCCAAAGGCAGTAAAGACTCTTTCCTCACCAAGAAGAGAGCACACATCCAAGACCGCGTCTCTGGGGAATCTAATAACTTGGCGAATCTCTTTAAAATCTGCATGGAGCTGGCAAACCCTGCTACAGTCTCTACCTCTCCTCTTCCCTCCCAGGCCCTTTGTACGGCCTTGCCTTCTGATTTCATCACTAAAACACAGGACATCCTGACCACCCTTTCTTCCTTTTCCTCTTCCTCCTCCTCCACTCCTCCTCCCTTCTCTTCCTTTCACTTGTTCACCCATGGCAAAGTTTCTAGACAAATCCGATCTATGAAAGTCTTGTCAAAACAGGTTCTTCCCTGTTCCTCCAGAACCATCAAGGACCACATCGACACCCTTGCTCCAGCCCTGGTCGATTCTGCAATCACTCTTTTGCCACTGGAATCTTCCCCTCCCCTCTTAAGCACTTGCTTGTGCACCCCCTCCTTAAGAAGCCCTCTGCCAATCCTTCCTCTCTGGCTAACTATCGCCCGTTCTCCACCAATCCTTTCTTGGGCAACCTCTTGGAAAAACTGGCCATCTCCCAGCTTAATCTTCACACTGAATCAGTTGGTTGTCTCTAACGACCACCAGTCTGGCTTCAGAGCAGCCAGAAGCATGGAAATAGCTCTCCTGAACATCCGTGAAGACCTGTTCTCTAGCATTGATAATAACCTTCCTTCTGTCCTCATTCTCCTCAATCTTTCTTCTGCCTTTGATATGGTTAACCATGCCATCCTGTTCAACCGCCTCCGTGATAACCTGGGTATAGCTGATCAGGCTCTAGACTGGCTGATCTCCTTTCTCACTGATCGACCCTCCCAGGTCCAGCTTGAGTCCTTCCTCATTTCTATCTCACTCTCTACCTGTGGTGTACCCCAGGGGTCTAACCTTTCTCCCTGGCTGTTCAACCAATACCTGGCACCTCTTGGCCACAGCATCGCTACTCTCTGCTCCAACTTTCAGTGTTATGCGGCCTCTACTCATTCTTTCATTCCTGATTGTCTTTTCTGCAATCCAGGAGTTGTGTGCCACCAATGATCTCTGCCTTAATTCCAGTAAGACTGAGATCCTCCTCATCAGAACACCAGCTCTCTCCTTTCCTCTCTCTCTCTCTCTTTCTCTCTCTGCTCATCCATCTCCAACTCTCCGAGGGTCAGCCAGTTTTCCAAGTAGAGAGTTGGGGGCATATCCCTTTCTTCGGCTGGGGCCTCCCTCTGGCACAGCACCTACTTTGCACTGCCGCCTGGCTGCCACAGCACTTGTGGTCTTTATCTTTAACCCTACAGTCCCCTCTGTCAGCACTTAAGAGCCACCCATTGGCTGCACTTTCCTTTACCTGCACTGAGCCACCAGCTGGCTGCACTTTTTGATTACCTGCACTTCTCCAGCCCACCTTTTGGCACTTCTCCCCACACTTGCGCAATCTGAATGACACAGGGCCTAGTAAGATCGTTGTTTGTCCTCCCTCTGTTTCCCCCCACGTGTCTTGTCGTGCCTAGAAACACTTGTGTACAGGCGCACTATAAATGCCATATCATATCATAACGAGACAGTGCAATCTATCCACAAGTACATTTGGACATTTAAAAGCATATGCTTCATGGTAAATGGCCAAGCTACAGGGGATCAACCCCCTCAGTCAACATGGTCATCTCAGAATGCGCAGTCAATAATTGACTACTTCTGGGTATCTCAACATCTATTCGAAAGCTATCTGACACTGTCAATAAGAACTATGCCAAGTAGTGATCATAAGCTTCTCAGACTGGCCTGCACGATAGAATGGTCATTCGAACAAAGATCCTACGAACCTACAATCTCCGTAAATACCGGCGGTAATCGTCTTAGAATTGACAGTCTCAAGATCGAAAAACTACGCCAGCAATTTTGTCAGGACAGTGATCTGTCTGTGAATTATGCTCCCTTGCTTTTGGACTTTATCACAACTAAAGCCGCTAATCGTATAATGGGTGCAACTCACAAACATCTTTCGTCCACAATCCTGACTCAAGCTAAACAGGTTATGCGACGCGACATTAGAGCCCTAAAGAAGTCTTGTAATTCAGCCAACGCGACAACTACAATCAAAGCCGCAATACGTGTGCGTCGCCAAGCATACCGTAACTGGTTGAAATCTCAGAAACTAATAATTGAGCAAGACAAAGCCGAGCATCTGATGAAACATCTAATTCAGAAGAATTTACGGGAAATCTGGATAATCCTGAATACAGGCAATTCGAGACATCATCAAATACCATCCAATACGATTGATGCTGCTACATGGGAACAACACTTTACTAACATCTTCAATAAACCATCTAATGAAGACATAAGAATACCCATAAATGATTTAACATCTTGGAATCTTCAAATAACTGTGGAAGATATCAGAGCTGCAATACGGGCCCTCAAAAGCTCGCATGCAGCAGGACCAGATCTAATATCCAACATGATGCTGAAGAAGAATGAACAACAATGGGCTATCTTTATTGTACAATTATTTGCACGCCTGTCCACATCAATGACGATACCAGATTCTTGGCGTGTGGCGATCATAGTGCCAATCTATAAAAAGGGCAACCGGGCTGATACAACCAACTATCGTCCGATTGCCCTGTTGGACACCATTGGAAAAATCTTCGCCTCTTTTTTACGACAAAGGCTAACGGCATGGTCCATAGAAGAGAAAATCTTTGACATCCGGCAAACAGGCTTCACAAAAGGCGTAGGTGTGGAGGTAAACCTGCTGCTAATAAATATATTAAAACTTGAAAGCCTAAAAGCAAAGTCGAGATTATATCTGGCATTCATCGATCTGAGGGGTGCTTTTGATAGCGTAAACCGCAGTAAACTATGGCAAAAATTAATAAATTGGAAGTGTCCGAGCGACCTGGTTGCACCAATAAGAGCTCTATACACAGAGACTACCATCAAAATAAGATTAAACAATCAAGGCTCACTATCTAAGCCGATCTCAACAAACTCAGGTGTTAAACAGGGATGCCCACTAGCAGCTGAACTTTTCAAATTGTTCATTTCTGACCTCCCAGCATATCGTAAAGATGTGCGTTGTTTTCCACCGAAATTGAACAATAATGAAATAGGATGCATAATTTATGCTGATGACGTGGTTTTGTTGGACCAAACACAGATAGGTCTGCAACGCCAGTTAACAAATCTTCACGATTATCTAAAAAAAAATTACTTGGAGCTGAACATCGAAAAATCCAAGATTGTCATCATCGGTCAACACCGCACTGACAAACAGCCTTTGTGTGGAAAATTGACGACAATCGACTTGATGTAGTTAATTCGATCAGATACTTGGGAATAACATTCAACAACTCAGTGCATGAACATCATTGGAAGGTCGATATGGTCAACAGAATGACTCAATACAGCATTCAAGGCCAGCTGCTGAATAGAAACTTTGGAAGGTTCACTCTAGCACCAGTCCTGACCTTCTACATCCAAAAGGTGATTCCTGCAATTACCTTTGGCTCAGAGTCTGGTTGGAACATCGATGCCTTGTTTTGGCAAAAGCTAGAAGGGATCTACTGGCGGCGTGTCCTGAAGCTTCCTTCATACATCTCGATGATCCACATAAGACATGAACTTTCCTTAAATTCCCTACACACTCACGTAATGTGGAAATCACTAACGGTACTACGCAAAATGAATTTGATCCCCATAGCGCCAGCATTTGAAATCTTTGCTGGGGAAAAAACTACAGGAAATTCGAAACTGCTAGACGAGTGGAAACAAATAATGATATCAACCTTATCTAATGCCGATCTGACCTTGCATGACCTGCTGACGAGACCACAATCCATAAAAACAAAATTTGAGCAATGGTGCTGGATTAAGAACAACGAGCGACGTTTGCACTTGAAGACCACCCTAGACTCTGGAATCGGAGAACACAAACTAAATGTTACAAGTAGATACTTAACGAACTGTCCATCTCGTCACCATCGCGAGCAGTTTCTAAGATTTCGACTAAACGCAATCAAAACAAAGGAAATGATGTGGGGTCGTCACCTTAAAGAAGCAAAGGATAATCTATGTCGCTTTTGTCATAGCGAAATAGAATCCTTAGAACATCTTATCACCAAATGCACGAAGACCACCTCAAAGAGGATGCAACATCTAGGAGAATACATCCCAGTAGACTGTATCACCCGAGATTGGTGGTCCCACGTAGCAGCCGGTCACAGCATAAAATTAAGCTGTGCGGTAATAGACTACATAGACGCCTTAAATCTTGAAGATCTGCAAATGATTCTCTGAAATTGAATCTTTCTTCCCATTCAGAATATCCGGTGTAGTACCGTGAATTGGCTTCTGGCTGGACGAATTTTGATGAATGATGTTATTTTGTAATAAAAGTCTGATGCCACATTGCTTGCAATATGGTACTTTAGGCTGACGTTTCAATAAAATAAAAAAAAAAGCATATCTTAAAATACATTCTAAAGTACAATCTGCTGAAAAAAGGGTCACTGTGCTAAAATACTTACAATTGTATAACTCACTATTTAAGCAAACATTGGAATTAGTTTCCAGATCCATTCAGGATCTAGCAGCCATTGAGATGCCCGACATGATTCATTCCTCTTTCCTTAGCCTTAATCTAAGGAACTTCCTCAGGGGCTTATTGTACATTATATATGTATAGGTCAAGAGTCTAAATACTGTTCAAGACTGCGATTATAGGAGGATCCACAGATTGTGCGGCTCCTAGTAGCATAGAGGTAAAACCTTGACGAACAATAATAGAAAAGAATGAAGGTTATGTATCACCCTAGGTATCACAGCTTGTAAACAGCAAGCAATACAACTCTCAGAAGACTGCTTAGAAGAAACACAGACAGGCACTTTGAGGGCAACGCTTGATGGTAAGACTTGATTAAAACTCGCTGAAAGAGTTCCCATGAGGAGGTGTTTTGGGCGGGGAGGGGCAGGAGCTGTGTGGGAATGGCATAGTGATTAGAATGGCCATGGGCAGTCAATGGGTGGGCAAACAGAACAAACAACACCTTGAAGCTTTGTGTCCCTCCTTAGATGCCATTTCCCCTGACCTGTACTCTAGTGCAATAGTTTTGGATTATAGGTGGCTCTGCCATTTAACAGCCCAAACTTAAGAGATGACTCATTGCTCCCCGTGGACAGCTCAGCCCCCACCATATGGCAACCAATCAGTTTGCTGATTGAACAGGTGCTGCTCACTGCTGGTGCTAGAGCAGGGATGACAGCCAGGAACTAGGAAGATATAAAAATAAGCATTAGCAATGCCAACAGTTTGGGCTTTTGTGTAGGCATAGGAAAGGCCCTTACCAGACGTTGCCACAGTGGCATTAACTGGCTATTCATGGTTGCAGGTGCAAAATGGTGCGAATACACTGTTGGCTTTCCCCAATGCTTGTTATTAACATGTATTTAGTGAAGGACACGCATAAGTGCTTATAAATTGAGTGGCTGAAGGCAAACCTGGTTAAGACATTTTTATTACACCAATAGCACGTATATTTCTCCAATTAAGTAATTATATCTCAGAAGACTGCTTTGAGAAAACACTGGCAGGTGCCTCACTGTTATGTTAACTGCATTTATAGCGCGCACATACACCAGTAGGCATCTTGGCGTGAGGATAGTACATAGAGATAGCATGGTAACCAGGGCCTAAAAAAGCAGAGTTTTTAACAGACAACAGAAATGCAGGTGGTTTTTAGTGTGCCTCAAGCCGGCCGGGAAGGTTGTTCCATGGTTTGCTAGCAGCTACTGCAAAAGCACGCCCTCCAACCCTACAGAGATGAAATTTGGGGACCTCTACCAAGCAGTCATACCTGGAGTGGAGAGCCCTACCAGGAATGTAAGGCAAAAACCTATGCTGACGATAGCTCCCACTTGTTAGTAGGCCCGATGGACCAGACACAGAGATTTAAAGACTATCCCCTTCTTCACTGGAAGCCAGTGAAGCGAACTCAATATCAGACTGATGTGAGAGCCAAAGGGAGTGGCAGTGGCGACCCGAGCGGCTAGGTTCTACAGCAGCTGGATGCGATGGATCAAGCCTTCAGGCTGAGTCAAGTACAGGGCATTGCAGTAATCCAAATGGCTGGTAACAGCGAGGCAACCACTGCCGAATGGAGGTGAGTATTCAAAACAAAGAACCTAAGAAAGGAACCCACGCCGATGACAGTCCTAAATTCTGTCAATAATTTCGGTTAAATCTCCATATTATTATAAGGTGTGTGCTTTCAAAGAAAGTCACAGGAACAACAAAACCAAAGGAAAATAATTGGAGTACATGAAAATAAATTTATTATACAAAAAAACATATATTTAAAGAATTTCAGAATGCTTTTTACACAGGTTTAAAAGACATAGCAAACAAAATGAAACAGAAACATAAAGCATAACATTCATCATGTGTACATCATAATTTCGTCAGAGAAATGAAATGGGATATTATGCAAAAAAACAATTTATGAAAGAACAGAAGCTCAACAGGAAAGCAATTGTACCTGTGGGCTGAATATCACCAGGGTGTGTAAAAAATTACCCTGGTTTAGAAAGAGTGAAATTATTCACAATCAACTTATGTCGTATGGTTATTTTGCCATATAATTAACTGCCAAAGAGTAGGCAGGAAATGCGAAATCCTGCGAAGCACCGGCAGCATAAAATGGCCGGTCTTACATACATCACTCACCTGGGGAGCCATAGAGAGAGAAGAAGAGAGATAGACATCAAGATATTTCACTACTGTCACTGGCACAGGAAAATCACCCATTGCAGTTGGCCAGAAAGAACTAGAAAGGACCAAAATCTAGAATTAGAAGCAGCATCAACCACTAGGACCTCTGCCTTGTCTCCGCTCATCCAGCCCTTCAAAGCACCCAGGCACTCAAGCAAATGAGACAACATCTCTTCTTGTTCAAGATCTGAGTGTCGTCAGCGTAAGAGTAGCACCTGAGGCCATGCGAAATAAGAAGAGCGACCAGTGGCTGAACATAGATGTTAAATAACATCCAGGTCAAGACAGAGCCCTGTGGAACTTCACAGGATAGTGTATGAAAGAAAAGGAGGCAGAGCTAGTTATTGGCCCCTGCAAGTCAAAAAAGAGGTAAATCAAGCCAGGACTGAGCCCGAGAGGCTGGCTGAGGCCAGGCGGGATAATAGTAGGGGGTGGCTAACTGTATCGAAGGCCGCTGACAGATCAAGCAATATCAGGGCCTCCACTCCCCCACTGTCACCCAGCCTGCAAAGTTTGATGGTAAGGCTTGTTTAAAGCAAGCTAAACATGTTCTCATGACGAGGTGTTTTGGGCAGGGATGGGCAGGAACTGGGTGGCAATGACCACAAAGATTAGCATGACCATTAGCAGTCAATTGTGGGCAAATAACCACAATTGTGCCCCTCCTCGTATGCCATGTCTCCCTATCTGTACTCTAATGCAATAGTTTTGGCTTATAGGTGGCGATAAAGTGCCACCTAATAACCCCAACTAAAAAACAGTAATGATGATTGACATGGAGGTGCTTGTGTTGTCGGATGGCTCCACTTCTCCTTGCAGTGGGGAAATAATGTATCACTGTTCTCTCTCCCTTCCTTGACTGCTGGGTGTGGGCGTGGGTGCGAAAGGGGGTGAGCGCAACTGCCCGAGCCTCAGAGCCAAGCAGCACAAGGCCCCACGTTCTGAGAGGTAGCAGTCCTAGACTTCTATCCTGATTGCTGCCTACATTGGATCGGATGCTTCCCCTCCTCCTGTGCAGGTGGCACACTGCAGCAGCTTGCCAGAGGTGGCTGCTCTACCTCTGCCCTCGGTGCATGGTGTAGCAGGTCGCCACAACAATTATTGTTTGTCTGCCTCCCACAATCAGAAATTTCACTTTGCTACCTACAGCCTGCCTGCCACAGAAGGACAGTCAGTCAGGAGCCTGGGGAGCTCTTCCTTGAGACGCTCCTTCTCGAGGCTTTGGGCAAGGGAGACAAATGGTCATCAAATTGGGGAAGGCACGTGCATTCATCGTCTGAGAGGGCAACCATTCTGAGGAAAACTGAGTATAGGTTTTGCACAGCATGCTCGAAGATCTAAATCATGGCTTTGTCTTCTAATTATTTGTATAGCTCCTTGTACCACACATAGGCCGGGAACCTGCTATCTCAGTCAGATAATGGGCCACTTCTAAGCCATGGCACATTTGATTCACAGTTGTTATTGGCCGGGTAACCTCCCTGGAGCCTGTGTCTCGAAGAGAAAATAAAAGCAGGTGACTGGCTGCATCCCCAGATGTACCAGGAAAGTAATTGTAATGGAAATTATGTTGACTAAATGCACAATATATGTCTTGGTGTGTGTTGACATTCGTTGGAATGTTTTCTCTGGCAATTATGTGCGTGTCAAACTGCTGTAGGAGGAGCTGTAGACATTGGAATAAATAGACATAGGTTACAATCTCGCCTTAGTCCCTGCCGTTCAATGTTAGCAATAATTTTGAAAAACAAAAAACGCTGACATGCTTACCTTGCGAGTGTGCACTTAGCAGCACGCCTGTTACAGTTCATCTTTGGTACAGGGCTGGCATCCACACCCTAGCCATTATCACCTCGTAAATCTCAATCGGCGCCTAGCTAAGGTGATGGCTGACAACAAAAGGAGAGTAATAACAGGCAGGGCAAGTGTGATCTGTTTGTCTACATACACTGAGATGTTGCACTGTGGGAAGGGCCTCCACCTAGCTACCCATCAAAGTTGTTACACTTTTTTAAAGACTTAAACACATGATAATGCATAGTGTGGTGATGAGATACTGCAACCAAGTTCAGATCAGATAATCTGAACCTCTAAATGCCCAGTTTGTGCATTCACTACAGCACTACCTGTGTGGCAATTCCATCTTTCTTTGGGGAATATATTATTAAAATGCAATAAGCAAAGTTGAAATGAATATTGATAAGTTGGATTTCTTCCACGGTGAAGAAGATAGCTCAGTGAGTTAAGCACTTGTTGCAAAGATCTGTGTTTGTGTGCAGGGGTTCATATTTGTGTATATACATGCTGCTGATAGGAGCACTTACTGTGCTACCAAACAACATACATGCAATAAAAAGAACTAGTTATGTAAACTAAAAAAGCGTCATTATGGAGCTGGCCAAATTAGTGGTGGTGTGTTTCTTCCCTCACACCAATATTTTTTATAGCAAGAACAGCATTGCAAGATAAATTATAGCTGCTACATTTCGCAGTGTCATCCATCTACTGGTTTATGCAAAATGTGCAATGGGTAGTGATAATAGTGTTTCTCAAAGCCCCCTTGTAATTGCGTGCTTCATCTCTTCTTTACTTTACTTTAATGTGTGCTTTCTTTGAGATGTACCTTTCATATTATGGGTCCCCTTTGATCAAAGTCCTGTTTTTTAAAATAATTTCCTGAGCATGACGTGTGCCACTTTTTAGAAGGTACACAGTGTGAAGAATTGCCATCTGGCAAGGGTGTAAAGCCCTGGCTTTTTTGATGTTTGTTAATACATAAAATGATGCAGGCAATTTCATCTCCAAAAGGGTAACCTGGCGACCAGATTACCCTTTTTGTCAGATCCATGCCAAAAGCATAGTGTATAAATGCCCTGCTGCATCATTAGCCTCATCCACAGTGCATGCTCTGCTCATGGCGTAGAGCAGATTCGAAGGTCACAAGATGCCCACTTGACAGCCTCAGCGACAGCCAAGTTTCGGCCACGCAGGGGCAGCATTTAAGATATGCTAGATATAAACTAAGATGATCATGAGTAACCCAGGCTGGTGGCAGGGTAAACGCTAAATAAAGCTATGCCTGAGATTAGGCATGGCGGATGGTACTACTCATGATCATGAACACCACATCCCATTTGATATCGCACATGTGTCAGCTCCTGTGAATCAACTCTGCTGTGGAAGGTGATGTGTATTCTGACCATCCGGGTGGAGACTGCCAAATGGCAGGACAGGAACCTGGAGGACCGGGCCTCTCCTTTAATCTCTTTGTGGGTGCAGGTAACAGGTTCCCCCAGAGGCAGCTGTCCTGGCCTCGGGAATCAAAGGAGCACATCCATTCAAAAGCAGTAGCCTCACACCAGGGTGCCAGCTGGGTGGAGACTGCCAAATAGCAGGACAGGAACCTGGAGGACCGGGTCTCTTCTTTGATCTCTTTGCGAGGGCAGGTAAGACTCTCCGCCAGAGGCAGCTGTCCTGGGCCCGGGCATCAAAGGAGTACATCCATTCAAAAGGAGTAGCCTCATAACAGGGTGCTGAATCCCTAATGGCCTTTGTTCTTAGTGGAAAGAAAGGGGGCAGAACTAGAGTAGCCAGGGGGCCCTGGTCAATGGAAGGAGACTTCCACCATCTTGTTTCTTTGTCTTTCTTTTCTGTCCCCTCTACTTCCTCTGGAGCAAAGCACTTTGGGTGTGGCAACAGAATGGCAAAGACTACTCGGTTCAAGAACAGGGATTGGACCACTAAGGCAGGCCAGCAATCACCTGGGGACTTTTTTCTTTAAAAGAAGAGGTTCCCGAACCCCTTGGGTAGATTCTCTCAGATTCTCTCTGATCATCACAAGACATGAAGATTCACCTGAGAAGAAATTACTGGATTTCCTTTGGCAAAGTTGTGTTTTCCAAAGCCCTCAGCCTGAGGTGAAGAAGGAGCCTTCCAAGATGGAAAGAAGGCTTGTTCCCTACCCACTCCCAGGGCACATTGGGAATGACCTTTGCTTTGGACCAGGATTTACCCCTCTGCGCAGACCCTGCATGGAACCATCCTGTCCTAGATGTCTCCTAAACAGGCTTCACTGCAGCTGGAGGGCCAGACCAGCTGAAGCTCTCTGTTCTACTGAACTGGTTGCTCTGTGTTTATTGCACCGTGAACGAGAGAGAAGGCTCCGACTTTTTTGCTCCTCCACTAAGTCAAACTATTGCTTGCACTTCAACCCAGCTTCACGCTGCCTTGTGCCCTAGATAAGCCATCACCTGCTGGATGCCGTCACAAAATCCAAATCACTTGTGAGTCACACACAGACTCAGACCAGGTGTTACAACCATGGCTCAGCCCAGCTAGCCCTTGAACGGCCACATCATTGACCTGCACATTGATGCCCCCAAAGTAACCACTTCGACCATTGCCCGCCAACTCAAACTGCTAGAGCATCACTCGTTGACCCCTCCCAGCAGCTGAAGGCTGACTAAACCTGGCTCGACTGGGAAGCAATCCTGGGACTGCTCCGACCTTCATGATTGAGAGCACCCATTTTGCTGCATAGAACGACCACATCCGCCCCTACTCGGCGCCCACCGAGAACTGAATCCAGGTACGGTTGAGTTGCTCCCTCAGCCCAATTGGGCCCTAGAGACTGGTTAGGTCACGATCACACCTGTTTTCAACATAGACATATCCTTTTTGTGACTAGTAATTCTCCTAACACCCCTGAAACCCCACTAAGGGTGCTAGTTTCTTCTTACATCTTCTCTGTTCTTCCTTTGCACGGGATCTTGTATTTCTATTCGTATTTTTACAGGTGGTGTGTTTAATTAAAGTATATATTTTTATAGAACTGTGATCCATTGTTGTTTGGGTCACTACTGGTTCACCTTCACACCTCTCTTAAGAGCACAGCCTTCCCTCGGCCCACATTACCACAAAAGGCAAAGAAGGTATATCTCTTAACTGTCCCTGTTTTACCTTTATGACAGAAGCCAGATTCAATTATTTGGCTCTGTTAAGCATTGAGTTTGGAATGGTTCAAGCGATAGTATTTTCTAACCTAATTAATGATTTAGCAATATGCAAATCTAGATAGAAATATATAATATATTCCTGGCAGTGTTTCAGGCACATGAGCCTTGCGCAGTAGAAAATATATATTCACTAGGTGTCATGTCCAAAACCTGGAGCGTTTGGAGGTGCTGGCGGCATAAATGACTGTTCCATCGCGCCTTTGCCGACGTAGGTCGAGCGATACAGTGTTTTTCAAGATGGCCACCACCTCGTTCATCTACGCTGCCGGGCACTCCGCTCAGCAACCCTACTTCTGTTCAGGTCAGATGCCCAGGTGTTTCTTCATCCCTCACAGGTATCCTTGCTTCGGGGCTCTGGCCCTCTGTGCTCTTCTCCTTCCTCCTTGCTGGTCATTCCTTCCAGTTTCCTTCATCTCTCTGCTTCCCTGCCTCCTAGCTCCAGTTTGGCATCAATCCCCCTGCTTCTCCTGTACTTTAACTGCTGCTGGCTGTCATTCCACATTTCCATTTGAGCCCTGGTTCCGGTCAGCTGTTGCTTAACTGCTTCTCCTGTGTTACGGTTTGTGGGAATCCAAAGATACAAATTGGAGACCATTGTGACCACCAAGAAAGTAACATCACCTTCACTCAGGGTTTTTTATGCCATAATGCTTTTTCCTTGTTGGGGTTGGCTTCGTGGAGTCCCTCCTGCTTGGCTTGTACTATAACCAAGCAAAGTGGCCTCTGGCGGAGACTGCCCTTATCTCTTCAAGAAGAAGAAGAAAGCCTGCAGCCCGAAGGAAAAGAAGATGGATCGACTCAGAAAGGCAACCCCTGAAGACTCAGGTGAGGAGGTTGATGTAGAAAAGCCTTTTCCAGAGGGAATCTTCAAAGTTTTGAGATTAGGTGCTTTTCAATATATTTGTCTGCTGTTTGGGCATGAACTGAAATGCTAAGTGATTTTTTTACGTTTGTTACATGCCTTTTGGTTTTCTCAGCTGCCTAGTCATGTAATGTTTTTTTCCAAGAGCATCTACTTTGGGGACACATTCATACAGAATAAATTGTCAGGTTGAACTGTTAGGTTATCATTTAATTTAAGAAATACTTGCTTAAAAATAACCTGCCTTTATTTTCTTTCAAATTGAATATATTATTCAAAAAACAAAGTTAAAATGTCTTTAACATAGCACCCTCTTGGGTTAATGGGTCACAGAGATGTGTAATGTGTATATTGTATTAACAACTAGATAATCCATTTAAAGTCTAGACAGGTTTCTGTTGAATTTGACTCGAAGTATGTAATCCCTTCAATTTTCAGATTGGGAGGGGCATGGGTTTAGGGGGGTAACCTGGGTTTGCGGGCCGGGATGGGAGGAGGGAATGGGTTTCAGGGGTTTCAGTGCCCTTAGGCACATTCAAAGCTCATGGGACTAGCCTAGGGATTGTCACAAATGCTTTCTCTATCATAGCCATCCTTTAATGAAGCAGTATGGCGCCACACACTATATGTGCACAAAGTCAATAGATATTTGGGAGCCCTTGGCCAGGGGTCCCCAGGGACTGAGTGTATGTAAACACTGAAGGCTGAAATATCAGTGATTGGGAGAGGGAATCTATCAGGCCTCCACTGCAGCTTGACAAAAGGACATGAATGTCACCTCACAGCAGGGTCGGGCTGGGCCATGCAATTGTCTCCGGCACCAATGGAAAAGTGGCCCACAGCTGAAAGTGGCAATTCATTACTTTTGTGAAAGACCATTTGAGTAGCACCCAAGGCGGAGGTTTTTGATAAAATGTAATTCAAATTGTGCATTTTAAAATTAGTTTATTATAAATCAAGGCAGGTTGACAATTACATATAACATGAACAGTAACTTAGGCATGCTGATCCCCCGGCCTCCCCCACCGCCCAAGTCTTGTCCCCACCTTCCTTTTGGTCTTGTGCTGGAATTATACCCCTTGGGTCGATCGTTTACCTCTCTTTCTCTATGAGTCCATTTCAGGGTTTTCCTGCCCCCTCAGGGACCATCGGGCCTTGATAGGTTTGTAGGTCAGGGCGGGGAAACATTGGTCATATTCTAGTACCGGGGCCCAAATGTTCTGGAATTGGTGAAGAACCCCTGCTTTTGCCGCAGTCACCTTTTCCGCGATCAATGTCCCATAGCTTTGCCCACCAATGGGCCATGAGGGGTCCGTCTGGGGACTTCCAATTTTGGGCCAACCCCGTTTTCCCGGCTAGCAGGCATTGGGCCAGCAGTTTCGCCCTATTCCCAGAGCGTGGGTAGACCGCGGGGATCGGGACTCCCAACAGGACTGGTTCTGGTTCCAGCGGGATCGTTGTCCCGGTGATTTGTGTGATGGTTCCCAGACATAGTTTCCAGAATTGCTGAATTTTCGGACATGTCCACCACATGTGGAAGAAGGAGCCTGGGTGGCCACAGCCTCTCAAACAAGCATAGTCTACCTGGGGGTTCATGTGATGGAGTCTAAGGGGCGAGTAATACCACTGTAGCATTATTTTGTATGCACATTCCCTGTTGGTGACGCAGGTGGAAGAGGCGTGTGCTCGGGTCCAGATGTCTACCCAGGTCTGGTCCTCCATCGGGTGTCCCAGGTCGGCCTCCCATTGGGCCATGCAGCGGGTTCTTGTTATCAGGAAGTCGCCCAGGAAGCGCCTATATAGGGTAGATACCCTGCCTCGAGTCGGGGGGTCCTTGAGTGTTAGCTCCAGAGCGGTGAGAGGTCGAGTTGGGGGTGCGAGCTTCAGTGACGCAATTGTATATAAGTATATCTGTCTCTTTCCTGGAGCTGGAACTTATCTTTACATTGTTCAAATGTGAGGGGCCTCTCTCCCGCATATAGCTGATCTATGGTCTCCAGGCCGCCGCTTATCCAATTTCTGAAGTTGCGAGGGTTCCATCCGGGTGCAAAAGCTGAGTTAAGGAAGATCGGGGATTGTGGGCTCAGACCCCTCGGGACTCCCTTTTGTCTTAGCGCCCAGTTCCTGGAGCTTAGGGTATGTTTGGTTGCTAGCAGAAGGTCTCCTCAGTGAGTTCTGAGGGAGGGTGGGATGTATGGCAGGAATCGCAGGGGTAGGGGAATCTGTGATTGCTCCAATTCCACCCATCTAGGGTGGTTTGTGATTATTTGCCATGCATGGACCTGTGCTAATTGGGCTGCCACTCTGTAGGCCTGTAGATCCGGGACCCCCAGCCCTCCAGTTTGGAGCCCCCCAGCAGTGTTATGTAGGGGATTCTCGCTTTTTTACCTTTCCAGATGAATTTCAGCATCTTCCTTTGTAGGTCTCGGAGGGTTGGCGCGGGGATTGCTATCGGCAGGGAGGAGCAGGCGTAAAGAAACCTCGGAAGGAGGTTCATCTTGCAAGCTGCTATGCGCCCCATTAGCAAGATCTCCTGGGTCGCCCAACGCTTCAGATCTCCCTCTAGTTCTTTGAACAGCCGGGGGAAAGTTTGCTTTGTACGTGTCTTTTGGATTTGCTGGGATGTAAACTCCCAGGTAGGGGAGTGCCCTTTTTTCCACGTAATTGGGCACATCTTGGCCAGTGTCTCTCTATCTTCCGGGGGTAGGCTGATGCTTAGGGCTGTCGACTTGGTAAACTTTACTGAATAGCCGCATATCTCTCCATAGCTGGCTATTTGTATTAGAGCGTGTTTCAGGGATGAATGGGCCTCCGAAATCGTGAGCAGGACATCATCGGCGTATAGAGCGATTTTGTGTTGCAATGGGCCGACCTGCGGGCCTTTGATCTAGTTGTTTAGCCTAATTCTTTGGGCGAAGGGCTCCATCGTGAGTGTGAAAAGCAGGGGTGACAGCGGGCAGCCTTGTCTAGTTCCACAGGACAGGGGGATTGGGGCTGAGATAGATCCATTAATCCTCAGGAGAGTCTTTGGTCCTTCGTAGTTAGCCAATCCCATCATCTGGAATTCTGTCCCAAAGGCCCCGAGGGTGTGTCTCATGAATGACCAGTCCACCCTGTCGAATGCCTTGGCAGCATCTAGGGCCATTAAGACTAGTTTCTGGGAGTTTCGTGCTGCGAGGTCCACTAAGTTTAAGGTTTTCCGGATATTATCTCCTGCTGTTCCGTGTAGGATGAAGCCAGCCTGGTCTGGCTGGATGATCTCTGGTAGGACGCGGCCCAGGCTATTCGCCAACATTTTAGAGTATAGGTTTGCATCTATATTCAACAGTGATATCGGTCTGTATGAGGCCAGGTCTCTCGGATCTTTCCCTGGTTTGGGCAGGAGAATGGTGGTTGATTCCTGCATTGAGGGGGTCACCGATCCCGTCTCCCTAAAGGAATTAAAGAGTGTTACCAAGGGGGGAACCAGCTGGGGTCTAAATACCTTGTAGAACCTGGCCGTGAATCCATCCGGGCCCAGCGCTCAAGTTTTGAGTAACTTGATAGCTTCCCCAAGCTCTTCCCCCGTGATCGGTGCCTCCAGCTTCTCTCTCGCCGTGTCGGAGAGGCGGGTCAGCGCCACACTTTGTAGATATTCCCTTTATTTCGTCTGGTCTCGTGGGGTGCCTGTCATAACCAGGGTCCAGTGGTCCACCGCCAGTTGCTGTTTTTTGCGTTCTGAGTATTGAATGACTCCTTGGGAGTCGTGCAGCCCAGAGATCGTATTAGTTCGTTTTAGTTTGGCCAATTTGGCTGCCAGGATTTTATTTGCCTTGTTGTTCTTCGCGTAATATGATTGTTTAGCTTTAGCCATGAGTATTGCGGTTTGCTCCGCATAGTGAGCTTCCAATTTTTTCCTGGCTGTGCATATGGCTCGTTGTGTCCTGGGAGACCAGCCTTTTTTCTTGTGGGCTTCCTCTGCTGCTCCCAGTTCTTCCTCTAGGGCTATCCGGATCTGCCGCCTGGATCGGTGATAGGCCGCTCCTTGTGCAATTAGGGCACTTCTGATCACTGCTTTCATGGCGTCCCAGTTATTTGCCACAGAGGTATCTGAGGTTGGATTCTCTTCGAAGAAGTTCTTGATCGCAGTTGCCAAATTTCGTTTGTCCAGTGTTGGGGGCATACACTGAGACGAAGGCATATAGGTCTCCTAGCAGGAGGCATTTGACTGCTACGAATCTGCCTTCCAGATATGTTTTCGTTTCCAGGACCTGGGGGTTTAGGTCCTTCCTGAAGAGGATCGCAGTGCCTCCTTTCTTAGTCCCTCCTGAAGCAAAAAACTGGAGTGGATACAGCCGGGAGCAGAGCCGGCCCACGTCTGCAGGTAGCAGGTGGGTCTCCTGGAGCATGGCCACCGCCGCCTCTTCATCCTGGAGTTTTAGCAGGATTGCTTTTCGTTTGGTGGGAGAGTTCAGCCCATTGATGTTTAGGGAGATGAGCCTTGCCGTTTGGTGATCCGAGGTCGGGTCCCTCTCAGTCATTTGGCCCGAGGGGGGGGAGTTGAAAGTGGGTGGGTCAGTCGCCATTGTTGGTGTGCGCTAAGAGTGTGTCATCCTGCACTTGGAGTTTTAACATGTGCCCCCAACGGGTGGCCGTAAATTTAACTAGCGGGTGGCCCAACATTGTGTGTCTGGACGCACCCTTGGCCAACTGGGCCATCTTGAGAATTGAAGTGTTGTGCAACGTGGGTTTCCAGGAAATCGGTGTTGCAACTTTCCTTGGAATGGGCATGAGCCGTGGGTACGTTCCGCCGCCGCCCTTGCCAGGGTATCTTCATTTAGCAGTAAGATGATGTTTACTTGTGCAGCCGGGCCAGGTGGTCTGGAGGTAGGTGTGATCTGGGTCTCTAGGGCGCAAGCTTGCCCTTAGTTATCTCCTCCTGTTGTTCCGTTGTACCTTTGACCATGATGACCGCCTCAGCTTTGGGGAGGGGGCAGCTCCGGGTCCTCAGTTACCTCTGGGCTTGGCGAGGAGGTCTCCCTGGGTGAGGTTGGATGCATGATTTTGTTTGCGTCCTCTATATGACTAATTCGTTGTACCGTGCCTTTGTAGGAGAATGACAAGGCCGTTGGGAATAGCCATCTATAACGCACCTGTTGGTCTTGGAGAAAGGGTGCCAGAGGTCGGAGAGCTCTTCTTTTTTGGAGGGTAAAAATTGAGAGATCTTGGTAGATCTGGAGCGGAGTGCCCTGAAAAGAGATTTTGTCCCTAGTGCGGCTGATGGCTGAGATGGCCTCTTTAGTAGTGAAGAAATGGACCCTGGTAATCACATCTGGGGGGAGGACCGAATCCACTCCCCGGCACGGGCGCAGTCTGTGGGTGCGGTCCAGGAGAAGCTGGGAATGGTCCAACTCCGCGAGCAAGGCCTGGAAGAAGTTCCCTACGTATTCCACCAGGTTTTTATCAGGAATCGAGGATGGAACGCCTCGGATCCGGAGATTGTTGCAACGCGCTCTGTTTTCGAGGTCCTCTTGTTTGAACACCAGGATCTCATTCTTGTCTTGTAGGGCTCTAATAGCGTGTTGGACTTCCCCCAATGTGGCTGTGTGATCTTGCGAGCGATCTTCAATCTCACCCAGTCTCTGCTCCACCTCCATCACCCTTAGGTCAGTCTGTTCTACTTTGGTGGTGAGTTCTGATAGGCAGGAGCGAAGTTCAGTCTTGATATCCGCCATGAAAGCCACCAGGTCTTTTTTGGTAGCAAGGGCTATACTCTCTTCTTGGTTTTTCTGCGGGGTACGTTTAGGAGGGTCCTGTTTCTTCCCCTTGTCTGATGTTGTGAACATAGTGGTAATGTCTGAGTTTTTACTGGCTTTCGTTAGTTTAGACATGATAGCTGTGCAGGGCGGTCACGCCAGGAAGGATTGGTGGAAGAAGACTCGTGGAGGAACAATCACAGCGGGAACTCTGATGAAGTGGCTTTTGCGGATATGAGCACGTTATTGGGCTGGGCAGTTTAGTACCTCCAACGGTCACCCTCGTGATGCTCCTCCTGCGTTGGGGAAAGGGCTGGGGGCCAGCTTTGTTAACCGGAGTTGGACCGACTTGCCGAGTGGTAATGTGGGCTGGGGCGCCCCAGGAAGCTTTTGGGGGGTGAGAGGTCTTGTAGCGTTGGGCCTCGGCTGGTAGGGACCTTCGTCTGCTATGTTGGTTGGAGCAAGCGTGGATTTGTTGTAGGCGTGATTTACTTTTCGAATGAAGAGTGGGACCCAGCCAGTGCTGAGTCAAAATGGCGCCAGCAGTGTATATCCTTTCCCTCGGTGGGGTCTCAATGCCGCCTGCGAACCAAAGGGGGAGACCTCTGGTGGTGATGGGGCCAGCTTCTGGGCAGTTGCCAACAATCTGCTGCGTTGGGGAAGGTGGCAATGTTGGTAATTAGTGGCCGTGAGGCCCTCTGGACTGCCACCGGCCGATCCTATAGATGGGGCAAGTCCTCGTGGATCTGTTGGCGGTTTATGGCAGTGGGGCCAATGTCGAGCCCTCAGTAGCAGTGTCCAGCAGTGGGGAGGATGTCCAGGCCAGTGTTTCCAGGCCGTGGAGGATGGTTGGCCTGGAGGGGGCTTTGCACTGGTACCTCCTTGGGATATCCTCTGTTGTTGGGGTCTCAGGCCGCAGCCCGTTCGCGTGTTGAAGTTGGGTGGGGGGTCCCCACTGTGCCCTGTACTCCCAGAGTTGTTTCGCCTGCTGGGGGAAGGGGCCTGGCCAGCCGGGGTTTGATGTTGTGGGTCGGGGGTCGTTCACATGACCTTCCCTGAAGCGTGGTGGAGGGCCCCCCCCGCGTTGTTCATTGCGGCTGTCTGTCGGCAGCGAGGGAAGCCCAGCCCGACCCAGCTGTACTTGCCGTGTCTCTTCTTCTGGGTAGGTGTTTCCCTCGTGCCGCCTGCTCCCGTTCGAGTTGTAAAAGCAGGGGGATCCTGGCTGTTGTCTCACCGCCGCTCCAGCCGTTGCATCATATGCTCGGGGTCCGATGCAGGTTCTCGTGTTCAAGGCGCCGTCCGCCTCTCCCCCGTCCTGGGCCACCCTCCGAGGGTGGGACCGTGGGACCGTAGGCGCTCACACGATGCAGGGTGCTAGACCGCCTCTCTTCTCTGGGCTCACAGGTCTTCTTGCATGATTACCACAGTGGGGTCCCCCTCCCCTTCCTGGGATCCTCTGCGTCCGCCATCTTGGTTTTCGGCCCGGCGCTGGATGCTGGTCTTCGAGTGCCGTATTCGGGCATAACGCTCCACTTATGCTCTGGAGGTCCCGATCACCTTAGCTGGTGTTGGTGGCCTAATTACCACACGGGAATCGCAACATTTTTAGGGCGGCAGCGGGCCATCCACGGGCGGCTTTAGAGGAGCGACCACATCGATGGCGCTCCAAGCCACGCCCCCCGAATTGTGCATTTTAAAGGAAACTTATTCAGTAACGCTGGCCAAAACTACTACCCACATGGTGAAGTAACTTATCAAACTTGCCCACATGGGCCAAACGAGTGTCCCACTTTGACCAAAAAAACTGCGCCCACACTAGCATTTTGTGTTTTTGGTTCGGGCCCCACAGGCCAGTCCAAGATCAAAATGAGAGGGACAGAGAGGTCGAAAGAGAGAGGGAGAGAGAGAGCAGGCTGCCATGTTTCAGAGAAACCCACTCAAGTGAATGGACAGAGGCATGCAGAGAGATGCTCACTTAAAAAAGTAAAATATTATAGTGTGATCAGACTGCTGCCAGTGAACGCACAAAGCATGCATCACTCATATCTCTACAGTACAGTTACTCTGTAAAGGAACTCTGTTGCTTCCATCAATGATTCTCTGGTGGCAGGTAAAGTCAGTTTATGCTGTTTGCAGTGTGATCCGAAATCAGCGAATATATTTACAAGTGCATCATTTAGAGTTCTACAGTCGAGGAACTGCTCACAGGGAGTGTGCTGACTCCATCAATGATTCTCTGTTTGCAGCTAAAGAGTCGACATCAGTGGGAGGCAAACAAGATGGGCGAAGATTTGAATACTGTACCTCTGGTGACAGCTCATGCAATCTTTTAATTTGAAGTGTGGAAACATCTGCAAAGGCTGGGGGCTTGAAACCCAGTGCAACTAGAGCTCTAAAATAGCTCTAACATTGCCAGCGGCGAGGCGGATTTCAAGCTTCGAATCAGAAAAGGGATGGCCTCGCAGGGAGCGCCATACAACTGGTGGGAAAGTGGCCAGTGGCTGGTGTTTAAAACCTGATTACACTGTGCCATTTTGATTCTGAATGAGAGGTTGGCATACCATTGGAAGACTGTGGGACCAGTGGACGTGGCAGGTACTGCTTTGATCTAATGGGGGATGTGACAAATCACGGTATTCAGTCACTTCTCCCCCGAGGGGGGCCTTTCCTTGTGAGGCTAGGGAGTTGAGCACACTAAAAAATATTTCCCCTATGGGTGGCAGCAAACGGGACTTCACTGGAACAGACTCTACTCTTGGGGCCAAGGACTCCTGTTCTGCAGAGGAACTGCTTAACACCCTCTATCTTGGACCAACAGTAACATCAAGGCTTCAGAAAGAGCCAACAGACCTAGTCACTGTTTGTTATGGAGCCATAACATCCAAGATCCCACCTGAAAAAATATCTGTTAAAACTACTGTGAAGAAGAAGAGTGAGCGAGTAATACCGATTGCTCTGTGGTTAGAAATCAGCAATATTGTGACAAGTAGAAACGAGTGAGTAATGGAGAGTGCTCAACTGGAAGAGAAAAAGTACTATAATCCTCTGCTGCAGAGGGCCCATTATTGTATCATAAAAATGGAAGAAGCAACACTGTCAGTGAGAAGTGAAACCCGGGAGTTTCAAATCAGCAGTGCTCTGGAAACTGACTGAGACCAGGAGATCCTCTGCAGGGAGGAAGCAACCAGCTGGTATGTGCCAGAAGCACCAAGAGAGCTGAAGGCAGAGGAGAGCAGGGGAAGAACATGTCAACAGAGAGAGCCAGTTGTTAGTGGTGGCGTGACCCGTAAGAGGTGGACTGTGCAGTCTGGCAATGACACTGAGAACACTGTGACACTGGCACCCTGGATCTGCAGACAAGAAGCAGAGAGAGTCGGAGGGAAAGCAGAAGCCATCCTGACCAAACAAAGACAAGTCCCTATCCTGCATGGAGACCTGCTGATCCCAACCATGGAAAAAAAGGTAACAGGGATGACAGGAACCCCGGGAGGGAATCATGAGTAACAGCATTTTATTTGTCCCTGTGATACAATAAACAACAGAGAGAGTAAAACCCATCACGGGACCCATCCTACTCATCCCTGTGATACAAGAAAGAACGAGACAGTGAAAGCCATCACGGTACCCATCTTACTCATCCCAGTGATACAAGAAATAACCAAGAGTGTGACACCCATCACAGGACTCATCCTACTCATCCCAGTGGTACAAGAAAGAACCAAGAGAGTAAAACCCATCACGGGACTCATCCTACTCATTCAAGTGACACAAGAAAGAACAGAGAGAGTGAGAATCATCATAGGATCCAATCTACTGGTCCCAGTAATACAAGAAAGAGCAGAGAGAGTGAGACTTATCATGGGACTTATCTTAGTCTCAGTGATTAAAAGAAAAGATAACCAAGAGTGACAATCATTACGGGACTGCTCTTACTCATCTCAGTAATACCAAAAAGGGCCAAGAAGATAAGAATAATTATTGGGTCTATTATATTTGCCCCAAAGAGAAAATCAGAAGACCAGAAGAGGACAATCCTGATTTCGGATATCTTACTCATGAGGAGATAAAGAACCAACGGAATATGGAGAACAAAAACAACCTAAAGAGGGATTTTATCTCCGCATAGATAACAGAGAAAGAGAGACTTTCAGTGATACTTGAGAAAAGCATAACAAGAGAAATTCAAAGGCCGACAAAGCTGAGCAGGAGAACTTTACAAAGTCACAAAGAAAGGGGAACCAAAGACTTGGAAAAGTCCCCTAAAGGAATTGAACAAGCTAATGCAAGAGATAGCCAAAAAACTATCCAAGAATTATATGCCTAGGTTGGTGAAGCCTATCCAGGAGAAAGGAGTCCTTGTCCTGGGTTGTAGTTGTTTTGTCGTAGTTGTAGGGTCAGTACAGCTTAGTTTTGGACTGAGGTTAGACATTTTGCTTTGGACTACACAACAGACAAAGAGCATCCTAGTTACTTTTGTTAGGCAGGGAAATACACAGATTAGGGATAGGCTTTTTATTTATTATTTAAATAGAGCATCTACAAGAATGCCAATAACTGGCCTGACTCCTTCTCCCAACCTAACACAGGGCTCAGCTAATTTTCTGAAATCTATATAGGTGGACTAGACTCTGGACGCAGGCAGCCCTGAAGTGAGGTGCCTCGTGGATGGGAGGAATCTTTGAATTTGTAAATTGAATTATGAGGAAAGCATGGTTTTAAAACATATTGGACTTGAATCTAGATTGATCTGGTGGACGTTAGGTTGGTCCCTATGAATCGGCAAACATCACTGGGCAGCTTGTAAACATTTTCAGGCTGACTGATGTTTGGAAGAGAGGCAGCGAAATTAAAAGGAATTTACTTTTTACTCATCAGTGCATGACTCATCTCACAGGAATGACTACTGATTTGTGTCTTTGGGCATTTTGACTCGTCTTCTAAATTGAATAATTCTGTATATAACTTTCTGAACATTCTCTCGCTCTCAGGGTGTGCAAGTCAGGGCACCATGGGCATTGACATCGGAATGCCCTACAGACCAGACCTTTTGCTGTTTGCTGAGACGCAACCTGTTTATTACCCATCTAATGATGACTCTCTCGGAAGACTATCTGGGAAACCTTTAAGTTGTCCATTTGAGGGATCTGTATTGTTAAGAAATTTGGAACAGTTATTGGATCAATAAGAATTGAAGGACCTAGAGAAGAATTATGTCAACACTTGGCGGTGTCTCCCCCACTTTGAGGACACTCTGGTGTAGTGTGGTGTTAACGGAATGTGCTGAGCCTGAATAAGAGAGAACATGCTTTATTGTTAGCGCGTGCAAACATCCGTAGCCATGTGACCTACAATTCCAGCATGCATGTGTGCACACCGTTGCGATTGGCCTTCGTCTTCCAATGCGCCTGCGTCTTCCACATCTGTCCAAGGGGGTACCCTCCGTACCAGGACATGACATCTCCCATGGGTGAACAAAATGAGCATGTCCCTTTAGCTATTTACAGTTCTATATATCTACAATAAGGCGCACTGGCCTCCTGATGCACCAGATGAGACGAGAAGGTAAATCCGACTGCTCACCTTTATCTACTCCATCACGCAGCTCATTATCATAGAAAGATAACTCCTCTGTGGCCTCAGGCCAATGGCATGGTTAAGAGGTTCATGGGCAGTCTCGAGAAGGTATTGCAGCAAAATGAGCTACTGTCCATGTCACTAAAGCAGCCATTGTGCAATGCGTTACGAGACTAAGAATTCACCACATGGGACCACTGGCAGGTATCCAGCAGAGCTGTTGTTTGAGCCGCTCATTTTCCTTCCAGAGAAAGCCGGGGCTTTACTGGATAGGTGGCTATTGGGTATTCTTAACCAACTGTACCTCGAGTTCACCGGGGAAGCAGCTTTAGATACTGAGAATGTGTCTGATCCGTGAACGGAGGATAGCACAGGGGCAACATGCTGGTCTTGGAAGCAAGACCACGCAGAGAAACAGGGGTTTGAATCCCAGATCCGCAGTTCAAAGCTCAGGTATGTTAATACATTTAAAAAAAATACAAATCCCTTCTAGTGTTTCCATTCATGTTTGGAGCACTACTCAAAAAAGTCATGGGTGAGACAAATTTGTTCTTAGTCTGTCACTAGAATAATGACCCTCTAGCTGGAGTATATATAGGAGGCATATCATCCAAAAGCCTCAATAGTATTGCAATTTGATAAAACAACCTAATCTTGGTGGAAGAAATATTGCTGGAAAGAATGTGAAGAATCAAGTTTTGTGCTATTTCCCTGGTACTAACTCTGCCAATAAGAGAGCTGGAAACTACAACCCTAAACATGAGACTGTTAACAATCTATGTAAAGGAATTTTTGGGAAGATCAGTATTCCTTTTGTTAGACCTTGCTCATTTTCCAGGTCAAGCGGATTGTTAAAAGTAGCAGACAGCACTGTTTCCACCACTTTTACTGATCCGCTTCATTTTCCTAAATTTGTAAGTCAGGGTTGGGGAACGGGGCAGACATAGCATGTCTGCTGCCATTTCCTTGCTGTACAAATACGGGTGCATTGACGCCAGCATGGATTTCAATGATTTTCATTCTATGGAATGTTTACCTGGTCAAAGCAAGCAGGTTCCCATACTTTTCAGGAGGAAAAGTGAAGAGTAAAGGCAATTTTGTCTATGTTCTACTTCTCACTTTCCCACCACTTAGTGGAAATGAGGAGAATTACACATGTGCAACTCGAGATGTTCCCCTTTGTGCCATTTATATGGCTGCGAAAAGGACCCACATTGAGTTGACCAATCCTTGTACCTTTTTCCAAGCTGTCTTTGTTATGTCAAGTTTATTTCCCTTAAGATACGTTGGAATTAATCACAACCATCCTGATACATGTATTAAACGTGTTGAACCTTAACTACTGAATCATGTGTGTTATGTTGATCCCTCAGCATATCCTCCAGCCCAACCATTAAGAGTACTTTGCACTTGTGTTGCATCTCAAATAGGTAGGAATTGCTGACTTCACAGCTTTGCTTCAACTAGATAATTAGCATGACAGAACATTTGTTTCAAAAGCAGTTCAGTCATTTGACATAGTGATATAACATAATGGTTCTATTGTTTGTTTTTTAATTATATATTTACTTTTCGGGTTTTCGTTTTTTACAAAAATGGGTTTTTAGAAAAAAAAGGGGGTTGGGGGGGGACCCCCCCAAAAAAGACCCCCCCCCCCAAAAAAGACCCCCCCCCCCAAAAAAAGGGGTGAAAATAAAAAAATAAAAAATTCGACCATTTGGTTTTCGACCAAATTGGTTCGACCATTTGTCTGGTCGACCAATTTTTTTCGACCAAATGTCTGGTATCCGTCCCTGCAGCAGTAGAAATGGCCAGGTTCAACACCTCCAGGTGACAAATGATCTTTTCCAATTATCTCCATGTAAGGTCTGATTCTTGGTGCATACTACATGTTCTTAAATGATCTTCTTTGAGCAATGCAGTAAAAGGGTCACAAAGGATTCTGCCACGGGGCAGATCACCCCCAGCTATCGAATGGGAAGGGTATCTAGCATAATCAATGCTTAGCAAAACCTTCAGCCAATAGTGGTGCTCAACTTAGGAGGTGGGTAGAGGGTTGGTCACTGCAGTCCAGGACACATGAAGCCTTACTAACACCCAGATAGCCGACTGATCTAAGCGGATACCTTGACATGTGTGACCAGCCTGCATGATCCAGACATGTATCCTACCAGGGTTAATTCAGTTCTTCATCCTTCAGAGGTAAAAAGCCAAAATTCTTGTAGCGCTTAGAAGAGTATGGAATCCAGAATTCAGCCTAAATAAAAGGTGATGTTGATACAAACAAACCCATAGCAGTTTTCTTCCACAAATCTCTCCCTGGTCTAGCCCAGCCCCTCATAGTTTTTCCCGCCTGCCCACACCCTAACTTCTTTGGCTATACGCTCTGAGAATACATATCTTTTGAACTTCCAGCACTATGTGAACCCAGTGTTGCTGTAATGGTATCAGCAGAAATGACTCATGAAAGAATGCCCTTTTGATACAATGCCACAAGTCTAGGCCCAAGTACAGGTGGCATACAAAATGCCCACTGGTTGCCAGTCCAAGAAATAATCATCTTCAAGATATTATCCATCATTGATTGTCTTGGGTTTTTGTTGTACATTTTGTGTAAATAAAGTTTCCAAAAAAAAAAAGACGTTATCCATTACCCACAGGTGCCTCTCCAACTCTGTGCCCCCATACCTCTCACATAAAATACATAAAAGCCCAGTCTTCCAGGCCAGTAAGATGGGCTTACACTCATCACTTATCTAACCAATGTTCCACTGAGTGTAAGGGGGCGGCTCAAGCTTTCCCACGGTGGCAGCCAGACAATGGAACACTTTACCACCCTCCCTGAGAGCCGAACAATCCTACTGGGCCTTCAGAAAAGCATTGAAAACCTGGCTATTCAACTAAGGCCCACTAAGTCAGCGCTACTGCTCTACTTGACTTTCATGGGTATGTAACTGGTTTGCAACAGCGCCTCAACGGCCTAGGGTTTTTGCAGGCTTTATAAATATAAAAATAAATAAATATCTGTGTTACAACATGCATACTTTCTGATGCAAGCTATGTTAAAGTTATGACTGCGGCTCATATCGAACCTCCGCAGAGCTGCTCCCACCAGTACATTTCAGAAAAAATAAAATAACTGTTACAGAAAGATGAAAGTAATTTCTGATTGTGAGGGTATGCTGTGGTTCTATACAACCCTCCACTTGGTCATGCAGACTGTTTTGGGTCACTTAACATGTAAACAAAGCTCATGCCAGATCTATGAAAAACAAATATAGAAGCGAGAGAGAGCAGTCTTGGGGAAATCACCTACCTGCAGGATTATGATGCTGTTGCCTGGCCGAAAATATACAACCACAAACATAGATTTATCCAAGTACATGGGCGAGTGGAAATATCTGCACAAGGTTTCAGGCAGGATCCTCGGTAGAGGTTCATGAAACAAATGAGAGCGTGAAAAAGGCAATATCTCACAGACTGAGCTCCCATCAGCCAAAATGAAACATATTAACCCATCATAGTGGCACTTGTTCCAGAGACCTCACTCCATCGGAACTAGCCCATTTCCTTGCAGTCCAGTTTGTTCGAGGCCCATTTGTTATGAGTTAGTTTTTTTTAACAGATTTCACCGCAAAGGTAGATGGGGTTGGCAAGGGTGTGGGAGCCCCTCTATTGAGAACGAACATGGGTCAAATACCCTGTTCTATGGGATTTCTTCCACTCAGGAGTGTCTACAACCACGTTTTAGCTCACTGCACCCTTCACAGAGGAGACATATCCATTTCATATCAGGCCGGTCCCACCCACAAGGGCAGTCCAGCACCGAAATGCTAGGCAATTCACCCCTGAACATTCATTTATTGATAGCAGGAAAGGAAACTATGCATACCAGGAAGTAGAGAGGGCCATAAAACAGGATCCGGAGTCCAACTTACACAGAGATGAAGCCCACTTTACCTAACATTGAGCAGCCACGTGGATGCAGCCACTGCCCCTAGGCACCCCACAACTCTTGCACCAGAGGGAGTGATCTTGTTAAACATTTGGGGTATTTAGTGAACAAAGTAAATGTGAAGCACATTCTCAGCATGTACAGAATGGTTGGTGGTCAGACACCCGTGCAGTGTGGCAGTTTCATTGGCAGTAGTTGCAAGAAAGAGTGTAGACAACAGAAAAGGATTTGAGCAGCATCCATACAGCGATCTGTGGCCACAGTACAATTACAAGGGGGCGGTTGGATTTGCAGAAACGATGGTCCGCCGCCAGTGGTGCCCACACTATATTACAAGCACAGTGTAATAACGCCACACAGACGTTTCAAGCTGTGTATTGTTGAAGCCGGATATTGTCTCTCTACATTAATATTTATTTCTATTAAATTCATATCATTCTATTGTACCTGCTATGAAATGTTCTCATGTGTTGAATAATAATTGTCAGATGGTGGTCACTAGTGTGTACTTGAAATACACACATTTAAAACAATCTCTTTATTTTCTCTTTTTCACTATAAATTTGTATTGAATTCTCATTGTATATATGATGTTTATGTATGATTCTATACACAAATTCATAGCCATAGTAAAATGTACATTTCATGAAATGAAGTTGATTCATAAATCCTTCAATATCAGCCCTGAAGAAGCTCTCTATTGGGTCTTGAATACATTAACAAAGACCTATGAGTGAAACACATGTCGGCAAAACTGATAGAGAACATTCTAAGAAGAATCTTCGATGCTGAATGAGATAGTCTTGCACATTGCTTGTAAGTTGCATTATTAGGAAGCAAATGCTGGACATAAAATGTGTGAATGTTGAATATTGAAAAAGTACATTAGAGCCATCTTATTGACTGATTTGGAAGATGGTTCATGTTTAAATTGATGTACAATTTGAAAATTGAAGTAAAATATAATATACTTTAGAAATGAGAGCATTAATGATATTTTTATCTCAGCGCAAGTGGACAGTTCTTGTATTTTTGTAGGTTTCGCACCTCAGCAAAGTGTCCTCACTGATCATCGTAACAGAAAACCCGAGGTGAGGCTTTTCTGTTTGTGGGAAATCTCTGCCATGAATGTTCCCTCAATGGGAATCAGTCTTGCCCCCCCCCACAAGTCTAGAATAGTTGGACCTTAGTGGGAGTTTGTAACGTCTTTCGGTGCAGATTGCAGAATTGAGAATGTGCCATGACATTTACAGAGGCTCCAGTGTCAATGATTACAGGGGTGTATCCCCCCCTGAGTGCTCAGCATGCATCAAGGTTGTCCCTTTTTCTTGCGTGTTGCACCCACAACCACCAAAGAGAGACTCTCTTCTTCTCTCTGTGATGTATTATCTTTGTCATCATCAGAAATATTTGCTTATAATATTCCTATCGCTAGATTACTTTTTAAGTTTACTGACATGGTTTATATGAAAGTAATGGATGTAGTCTAAATAGAATAGATGGATTCCTATTAACAATAGGATGTTGATGATAATGATACATATTTATTAATGTCATTCCCATCGCTAGATGGCTTTTTAAAGTTCACTGAAATGGTTTGTATGCTATTTGCCACATGGGTAACAATGACAATCACACAATAAAAAGCCAGAGATAGTACAACGACATTTCAAATTGACCAATGTCAGCTCTGAGATGCTCATTCAATCTTGAACTTTAGACACCAATCTCTTTGCATGCTAATAGTTGTAGACTCCCATTATTAATAGAATAGCAAGCAGGTTCCCATACTTTTCAGGAGGAAAAGTGAAGAGTAAAGGCAATTTTGTCTATGTTCTACTTCTCACTTTCCCACCACTTAGTGGAAATGAGGAGAATTACACATGTGCAACTCGAGATGTTCCCCTTTGTGCCATTTATATGGCTGCGAAAAGGACCCACATTGAGTTGACCAATCCTTGTAACTTTTTCCAAGCTGTCTTTGTTATGTCAAGTTTATTTCCCTTAAGATACATTGGAATTAATCACAACCATCCTGATACATTTATTAAAGGTGTTGAATCTTAACTACTGAATCATGTGTGTTATGTTGATCCCTCAGCATATCCTCCAGCCCAACCATTAAGAGTACTTTGCACTTGTGTTGCATCTCAAATAGGTAGGAATTGCTGACTTCATAGCTTTGCTTCAACTAGATAATTAGCATGACAGAACATTTGTTTCAAAAGCAGTTCAGTCATTTGACATAGTGATATAACATAATGGTTCTATTGTTAAGTACTATATGTTAAATCTTCTTTTTACACGTATAAACACCATATCGTAGGTACCTAGATACTTAAAACCTGATGTACAGATTCAGGAGTAGTGTCAGTAGACTGCCATCAACATAAACTCTCCCATTTACCCAACTTGATCACCTCTTGACAACCAGTGCCCATAAGGGAGCTGACCAAGGTGCTCAGAGATAGTCCTTGCATGTGTCCAGACATTTGGTCGACCTAAAACTGGTCGAATGACATTTGGTCGACGCAATTTGGTCGAAAACCAAATGGTCGAATTTTTTTTTTAATTATATATTTACTTTTCGGGTTTTCGTTTTTTACAAAAATGGGTTTTTAGAAAAAAAAGGGGGTTGGGGGGGGCCCCCCAAAAAAAAAAAAAAGGGGTGAAAATAAAAAAATAAAAAATTCGACCATTTGGTTTTCGACCAAATTGGTTCGACCATTTGTCTGGTCGACCAATTTTTTTCGACCAAATGTCTGGTAACCGTCCTTGCAGCAGTAGAAATGGCCAGGTTCAACACCTCCAGGTGACAAATGATCTTTTCCAATTATCTCCATGTAAGGTCTGATTCTTGGTGCATACTACATGTTCTTAAATGATCTTCTTTGAGCCATGCAGTAAAAGGGTCACAAAGGATTCTGCCACGGGGCAGATCACCCCCAGCTATCGAATGGGAAGGGTATCTAGCATAATCAATGCTTAGCAAAACCTTCAGCCAATAGTGGTGCTCAACTTAGGAGGTGGGTAGAGGGTTGGTCACTGCAGTCCAGGACACATGAAGCCTTACTAACACCCAGATAGCCGAGTGATCTAAGCGGATACCTTGACATGTGTGACCAGCCTGCATGATCCAGACATGTATCCTACCAGGGTTAATTCAGTTCTTCATCCTTCAGAGGTAAAAAGCCAAAATTCTTGTAGCGCTTAGAAGAGTATGGAATCCAGAATTCAGCCTATATAAAAGGTGATGTTGATACAAACAAACCCATAGCAGTTTTCTTCCACAAATCTCTCCCTGGTCTAGCCCAGCCCCTCATAATTTTTCCCGCCTGCCCACAGCCTACCTTCTTTGGCTATACGCTCTGAGAATACATATCTTTTGAACTTCCAGCACTATGTGAACCCAGTGTTGCTGTAATGGTATCAGCAGAAATGACTCATGAAAGAATGCCCTTTTGATACAATGCCACAAGTCTAGGCCCAAGTACAGGTGGCATACAAAATGCCCACTGGTTGCCAGTCCAAGAAATAATCATCTTCAAGACATTATCCATCATTGATTGTCTTGGGTTTTTGTTGTACATGTTGTGTAAATAAAGATTCCAAAAAAAAAGACGTTATCCATTACCCACAGGTGCCTCTCCAACTCTGTGCCCCCATACCTCTCACATAAAATACATAAAAGCCCAGTCTTCCAGGCCAGTAAGATGGGCTTACACTCATCACTTATCTAACCAATGTTCCACTGAGTGTAAGGGGGCGGTTCAAGCTTTCCCACGGTGGCAGCCAGACAATGGAACACTTTACCACCCTGCCTGAGAGCCGAACAATCCTACTGGGCCTTCAGAAAAGCATTGAAAACCTGGCTGTTCAACTAAGGCCCACTAAGTCAGCGCTACTGCTCTACTTGACTTTCATGTGTATGTAACTGGTTTGCAACAGCGCCTCAACGGCCTAGGGTTTTTGCAGGCTTTATAAATATAAAAATAAATAAATATCTGTGTTACAACATGCATACTTTCTGATGCAAGCTATGTTAAAGTTATGACTGCGGCTCATATCGAACCTCCGCAGAGCTGCTCCCACCAGTACATTTCAGAAAAAATAAAATAACTGTTACAGAAAGATGAAAGTAAGATGAAAGTAATTTCTGATTGTGAGGGTATGCTGTGGTTCTATACAACCCTCCACTTGGTCATGCAGACTGTTTTGGGTCACATAACATGTAAACAAAGCTCATGCCAGATCTATGAAAAACAAATATAGAAGCGAGAGAGAGCAGTCATGGGGAAATCACCTACCTGCAGGATTATGATGCTGTTGCCTGGCCGAAAATATACAACCACAAACATAGATTTATCCAAGTACATGGGCGAGTGGGAAGATCTGCACAAGGTTTCAGGCAGGATCCTCGGTAGAGGTTCATGAAACAAATAAGAGCGTGAAAAAGGCAATATCTCACAGACTGAGCTCCCATCAGCCAAAATGAAACATATTAACCCATCATAGTGGCACTTGTTCCAGAGACCTCACTCCATCGGAACTAGCCCATTTCCTTGCAGACCAGTTTGTTCGAGGCCCATTTATTATGAGTTCGTTTTTTTTAACAGATTTCACCGCAAAGGTAGATGGGGTTGGCAAGGGTGTGGGAGCCCCTCTATTGAGAACGAACATGGGTCAAATACCCTGTTCTATGGAATTTCTTCCACTCAGGAGGGTCTACAACCACGTTTTAGCTCACTGCACCCTTCACAGAGGAGACATATCCATTTCATATCAGGCCGGTCCCACCCACAAGGGCAGTCCAGCACCGAAATGCTAGGCAATTCACCCCTGAACATTCATTTATTGATAGCAGGAAAGGAAACTATGCATACCAGGAAGTAGAGAGGGCCATAAAACAGGATCCGGAGTCCAACTTACACAGAGATGAAGCCCACTTTACCTAACATTGAGCAGCCACGTGGATGCAGCCACTGCCCCTAGGCACCCCACATCTCTTGCACCAGAGGGACTGATCTTGTTAAACATTTGGGGTATTTAGTGAACAAAGTAAATGTGAAGCACATTCTCAGCATGTACAGAATGGTTGGTGGTCAGACACCCGTGCAGTGTGGCAGTTTCATTGGCAGTAGTTGCGAGAAAGAGTGTAGACAACAGAAAAGGATTTGAGCAGCATCCATACAGCGATCTGTGGCCACAGTACAATTACAAGGGGGCGGTTGGATTTGCAGAAACGATGGTCCGCCGCCAGTGGTGCCCACACTATATTACAAGCACAGTGTAATAACGCCACACAGACGTTTCAAGCTGTGTATTGTTGAAGCCGGATATTGTCTCTCTACATTAATATTTATTTCTATTAAATTCATATCATTCTATTGTACCTGCTATGAAATGTTCTCATGTGTTGAATAATAATTGTCAGATGGTGGTCACTAGTGTGTACTTGAAATACACACATTTAAAACAATCTCTTTATTTTCTCTTTTTCACTATAAATTTGTATTGATTTCTCATTGTATATATGATGTTTATGTATGATTCTATACACAAATTCATAGCCATAGTAACATGTACATTTCATGAAATGAAGTTGATTCATAAATCCTTCAATATCAGCCCTGAAGAAGCTCTCTATTGGGTCTTGAATACATTAACAAAGACCTATGAGTGAAAAACATGTCGGCAAAACTGATAGAGAACATTCTAAGAAGAATCTTCGATGCTGAATGAGATAGTCTTGCACATTGCTTGTAAGTTGCATTATTAGGAAGCAAATGCTGGACATAAAATGTGTGAATGTTGAATATTGAAAAAGTACATTAGAGCCATCTTATTGACTGATTTGGAAGATGGTTCATGTTTAAATTGATGTACAATTTGAAAATTGAAGTAAAATATAATATACTTTAGAAATTAGAGCATTAATGATATTTTTATCTCAGCGCAAGTGGACAGTTCTTGTATTTTTGTAGGTTTCGCACCTCAGCAAAGTGTCCTCACTGATCATCGTAACAGAAAACCCGAGGTGAGGCTTTTCTGTTTGTGGGAAATCTCTGCCATGAATGTTCCCTCAATGGGAATCAGTCTTGCCCCCCCCCCACAAGTCTAGAATAGTTGGACCTTAGTGGGAGTTTGTAACGTCTTTCGGTGCAGATTGCAGAATTGAGAATGTGCCATGACATTTACAGAGGCTCCAGTGTCAATGATTACAGGGGTGTATCCCCCCTGAGTGCTCAGCATGCATCAAGGTTGTCCCTTTTTCTTGCGTGTTGCACCCACAACCACCAAAGAGAGACTCTCTTCTTCTCTCTGTGATGTATTATCTTTGTCATCATCAGAAATATTTGCTTATAATATTCCTATCGCTAGATTACTTTTTAAGTTTACTGACATGGTTTATATGAAAGTAATGGATGTAGTCTAAATAGAATAGATGGATTCCTATTAACAATAGGATGTTGATGATAATGATACATATTTATTAATGTTATTCCCATCGCTAGATGGCTTTTTAAAGTTCACTGAAATGGTTTGTATGCTATTTGCCACATGGGTAACAATGACAATCACACAATAAAAAGCCAGAGATAGTACAACGACATTTCAAATTGACCAATGTCAGCTCTGAGATGCTCATTCAATCTTGAACTTTAGACACCAATCTCTTTGCATGCTAATAGTTGTAGACTCCCATTATTAATAGAATATAAAACCGCAACTACTGTCCAAAACTAAGGAAGGACAAAAGCTAAAAAACAGGACATGAAGAATATCTCAAACCTGATAGAGGAACATTTGAAGTAATAGTAATGAGGAGAAATGATTGTAAATATGCTGATGGGATGTGCAAGTGCCCTGATGGACATGACATGGAGACCGCCTCGCAATATGCTACATTTTGATTAGGTTCCTGGCAGATATACATGGAGTCCCCATCATTTTAAGGGCCACCTGGGGATTCCATACAGCTGAGATGGGCCTTGGTGAATATTGGGGATTCAGTTGAGAGCCCTGAAGGTTGCACAGGTCTTCTCTGGATCCTGGGTGGTATGCTGCCATGTGGTCTTCGTTACGGGCAATCTGAAATCATTCTAAGTGCCCAGTCAGATGTTGGGCAATGGGCATGTGGCTGTGCGGCTCTGGCAGCGGGGATCACAGAGTAAAAATAGTCTGTTGTGAAGTGTGCCTGGAGAGGAGAGGGGCTGGGACGGCTTGTTGTTCTGTGGCTAATGCAGTTCTTTTTCAGTGCCAATATATTGCTCATTTGCCATGAGCAACTTTGCATAAATACCCTAACACCACACACATAAGCAGAACTTTCAGTGGTGTGCTCCTTAGTCCCAATTTCCCCTTTCATCCAGAGTATTGGGATGTTTGGACGAACAGGTCCGAGGACCAGAGAGCAATTTTCATAGTCATAAGTATGAAGCCCTAGTACACATGCTCCCCCTCCTCCCAGCATCTGCCCAAATATATTGAGGGCAGTTGAACCAGTTAAGTTTTTTCTGTCACGGGCAAAAACATACAACTGCTCTCTCTGCTCTGCAAAGAATTTGCAAAGCAGTACCCATGTTTACAGGTGTATGTTCGCTCATTCTTTCCTAGGGTATGTTTCAGGATTTGGTAGAGAACATTCAGAAAAAGAATGCAATTGGTCTTGAAATCCCACTACTCAAGGTTACTTAGACTAGCTTTCGTGGTTGATTATCAATAGGCAGATTGTTAACTTTTTCTCAAGGGCTGTGATGTAATCCTTAGTGCTTCTAACTGTGGCACCAAAATGATCAGTTTTTGTTTTTCTTTCGTAATTACAACTCATGTCTCCAAGGGTCTCCTTAATTTCACATATTTGGATTGAAACTTCATCCATAATGCCCCTGCTTGGGATAAACCCGGGGATTCTAAGACACTTTATCATCTGTGGAGCCACAAAGAACACAATTCTGCTTCAGTATGGCCTGCAATAATCAACGGATTAGTGTTGCTACGGAAAGTCTTCTTCAATGCTAAAAAGAATGCCATACAGGAGCATCTACAGCACTACATGATCTACCCTGTGATACTTGAAATCCAAGCAGACTTTCATAGCTTCCCGCACTATAGAAGATCAGAAGCATTCATTGATCCTTACAAATGAGGACAGGTTGAATGATGGCTAAATTAGTGCGCTTCTGTGTGTCTTAGTACCTGTTTCATGTTTGGTGACTTGTTAACATGCATTGTTTTATCAATGTGCACGATACAGTAAGATTTTTGCTATGGCCTGGTTGGAGGTCACCCACTCCTCCCCTGCAGTATGAGATTAGGTTTCTTTTTTAGTGGGGGTTTCTCTTGTCAAGGAGACCCTGTCAACTGTTTGCACTGAATATCAAGTGTTTAAATAGCCTCTGAAATAAAGTGTTCATTAAATTGTGATGTACAGACAATACTGACGTTAACGTTAGATATGAAAGCAGCATAGTGTGTTCGTGCAGTGTTCCCGATTTTGGGAATATAGCCACACAATCGCCAAAAACGGGGAATGGAAGAGCGCATATGATGCCGAACACCTTGAAGAGATGGTGAAAAGTCACACCTTTCCCATACATATGTTATTGCACAACATTAGGTACTCTATAACTCTCCAGCATTCTGTAGAAACATATGATCACGCACATACACGTGTGCTGTAGATTTGTGATTGTTCAAGTAAAACGAGGTCTATCATATTTATTTTCCACAGCGGGATGAAACCCGAATACTACCCGTAATTCCATTGTGTTATAATTGCTTGGCCTACAGATACAGGTAATGTTTTTCTAACAATTTGCATAAACAAATATATTTTTTGAGACCTGTTTTTGCACGATAAAATTTGTAGTGTGTTTCATCGTATGCAATCTATTGCTATTCTTACCCGTGGCGACATCTTTATTACATTGACCATTCGTTAAGCATATTTTTCAATTTTTACAAGACACAAGTGTATTTTAGGAAGTGATTCTATACCATAAGCACTACGTTCATTGTGTTTTTTTTCTTTGACATGATTTGGATAAAGTTTTTGGTTAGTATTTTCTTTATGTGAAAACCATGACTATTCTTCTAATTTAAGGCTGATAACCATGCTAATTGATATGTATGCTCTTTTTCTCTTTCTTTCTCTTTTGCCCTATAAAATCCATCCCCATTCCCCCTCCGTCCTCTCTGTCCAACTTATCCGCTGTCTGATTGTGACATAAATGCATTTGGTCTTATGTACTATTCCGTCTATGTTTTATATATACAACAGTACCAATGTGCAAATAATTACGTATCAAATAAGCCCTGGTTTGAAAAAGGCAATACTGTTAATGCCGAAACACGTGTCACCTATGGGCTACCTATGGGCTCCCAATTAGACTAAAAACCTTTTTTCCTGTACTATGATTAAAGAAGTACGTATTTTCAAATACACTACATTGGTGTGGCGCGGAATCATTTTCTAGAAGGATTGCTTATTTATCCATAGGAAAGAGGTGGGCCTTGGACAATCGACGAGGATTTTATGTCTCAATTTTTTATGTTGTATGTTATAGTAGGCTTTATGTGATGCACTTAAGGATTAGCACAAGGTGATTTCCTTCCATTGTATCTTTTTCAAAGGTCAATGTGCGGGATGTATATGTATATGATTTTTATATAAAATGTGAAAATCATTTATGACGAAGATATTTTTAAGTAATAATTTTGGGAATAAAATTCTATTGATAATTGTAATTTAAATTAAGGTGTACAGGTCCTCCATTTTTTCAGGGTGCAATGCACTTGAAGAATCTTCCTCTATTTGTGGGTTAATGAGATATTTTTACACTTGTAACAAATCTTTCTCCTCTGTGTATTATTGTGCTCTGCAGGAAGCCAGTAAAGCTCCTTCAGGAAAGACGCGATAGGAATGCTGCCGATGAGGCGGCAAGCAACGTTTTGGGGCAGTTGTAGTTTCTTGATTTGGGAAGTGGTAAGGTTAGAATCTAGCCATGAATTGATTATCGAGTCGCTATGGCCTTGTAGTTGTCTTGAGCGATGAAGGGGTTTACATAGCATTTTGTAACTGTAACACTTGATGCCACCTTTAAGTATAGATGTTCTAATCATCCATGATTTACCTAATGCAGCACATCATTCTCCCACTACTCTTTTATCCTGCAGACAGTTCTTATATATATGTTCCATATGCTGTGAAATCTGCAAGCATATTTGGTATTGGAAGCATCATATTTGCTGGTACGTAATATATATTATCATCCTGCGTACCATGAAACATTTCATTTTCTTCACAGAGAAATCTTAGCAGAACCTTAGATCATAAGGTGTATGTTGCCAGAAAGTATTAGGTGATATTATGAAATATTAAATGGTTGACTAACCCTGCTAAAGGAAAGAAAGGTCCACTTTGCTTACACAGGAAAAGACTGACACATAGCTCTCTTTAGGAAGAAAAACCTGACATGAAAAAAGAAGACAGGGAACTCTGACACTGTGCCATATGTGAGGTCAGAAAGAGGTTAGAAAGGAATCCTGAGAGCCTGCGGAGACCATGGCTACGTGATATCACCCCTGGAGGTAGAACATTGCTTATCCCCAAGACCTCTACTCAGTTACTACTTTCTTTGTTTGTGCCATATTTTGCTTCCATGAAGCAAAGAAAAAACATATTTTCCCCCTGATCCTGGAGTACACGTACAGGACTGTGAGTGCAGTCCTTAAACAACAGGCAGAGAGAACATCTGGCCCACAGACCATGAACTGCTGCTTACCGCCTACTTGATGATACCAAGATGGTGACTCAGACTGTGAACAGCTGGCAGCAGGAGGAGAGACAGTACCATTGTAGAGTCCGGCGGTCACCATCACAGGTATGCCAGTTTCTGAGAGGGCTGACAGGTTAGTTATACCCTCAGTCTGTATAGTCGTCAGTCAATCATAGGTGCTTAGAGTTATCGGCTACACTTGAGGCAAAGGAGGGGGTAGGGCCTAGCTATGTCAGCCAACACCCAGGCCAGATCTTTGATCCCCTGCAGGTGCCCCAGCTAAATCACTCAGTGAAAGCATCAATCCATAGCCAAGGATTGTGAGAAATCTGAGGGCGTCCTCACTTCTTTCCCAAACATATCCTCCTCTCAGGTGGTCAGGGAAAGGCAGTCGCTAGAGGAACCTGATCTTGGGGGTGGATATGCAAGGGAGGACTAACCGGGTGGAGGAAACCTGGGGAGTGGAGACGAGGCACCCTTGGGTGAGACACAGTATCCCCATTTCCCTTTCTTAAGGGGTCCACTATCCCCCAGGCCTTTATAGGCTATTACCAGTACCTTCCCTATTTTTCCAGTAAAACATTCCCCAATAGACACCAGTTAGCTACTGGGATGAGGAAGAGACAAACCAGAGCTATACATCCTCTTTTTATTGACTCACACACGTACACACCAGTTAAGTACGGGGATGAGGAGGAGACAAGCAAGAGCAATACAGAATTCCCAAGCCGGCAATGAGCTGTCTAGTCCCTTTTAGACCAATCAACCTGCCTGGAGGCTTAAAAGCAGCAAGAACAGTGAAAATGGAGTCAGCTGTGGAAGCAGATCTACGGAATGCTAGAGGAGCGCAGACCTCTCCTAGAAGGTGGCATGGCAGATTGAGTGCTTGAGAGCCCTGGTTAGATGCAGAGTGCCTGCAGTGGGAAGCAAGACTGAAGGAAGCTGTACACCTGTGGTGAACTACACAAAGGGAACTGGCGTAACCAGGCAAAGCTTCGTAGTGAGGCCCAAGCTGCAAGAGACGCATCAGCGGCAGGAGGAAAGCCACAGAGAGCCGCTGTAAAGACAGAGTGAGACGCTGCATGAAGAGAGAGAGCTTGTAGCGGCCCAGAAGCCTCGCTGGAGCGCTGTAGGCACTGACCGATGAGTCAACCAAGGCAGAAGGACACTGGGTCGGTAGGTGAGCATGTCAGACCTGTAAGAACTTTAATTAATGCTGAGCCAAAGGAAAGCAAACACTTTTAAATACCAATCCAAATGAAAGCAAGTACTGTTGAATAGTGATTTGAATGAAAGCAGTTTTGTGGAATCTCACGCTATAAAGGAACAGGGTAACTTGAGAGAACATGCATTGACAAGTGCCATAGGAATATATGCAAGTGCAACGAGTGAATAGTGGCAAAACAAGCAATGGTAAAGCATCATGAGGATTTGACATGAGAATAAAGCAAGCGCCACTGTGGAGCTGAAACAGAAGAGGCAAGTCAGGTGTGTCGGTTGCGTGTCCTGTAATGGGTGGAACGTGAGGTCTGACAACTGTGCCTAGACCATGGACACCTACCTATGGAAATCCACTTAAAATACAAGAAAAGAAGCTTATGATTGAATATAAAGGAAATTTGGTGTGAACTGGAATTACGGAACTGTACTTTGTGAAATTGGTTCAAGGTAACCAAAACAGAAGAGCTGGAAAGTATCACAAAGAATTGTGTTTTGGAAAAGTTGAAAGACTTGAAAGCTTGGGGAAGGGAACCCCTTTGCATTGTGAATTATTTCGAATAATGGGGTAAGGAACCCCTTTGCATTGTGAACTATCTCGGAACTTGGGAAAGGGAAACCCTTTGTAAACCAAGAGCTGGAAGAAGCTCTTAACATTTACCTGGACACTTCTCATTTTGATGCTGACATCCCTGCACATTGTATACAAATAGATGTGAGGGCAAGCATAGGTTTCGGACACAAACAGACTTTTATTTTGGACTTCCTGACGCAGACCATCCTTAGTTTTATTTAGGTTGGGAAATCCTACCTTAGCATAGGGCAATATAGGCCTTTTTCCAACCTGTTTTCTGTTTAATAAAAATTCGTAGCCCAAACTTCAGTTCAGTTGTGTGCGTCTACTTCATGATGCCTTCACAGGATATAAAAGGGGGCAGCAATTCAGGTTGGTGTTGAGTTCGGAGAAGGTCAGAGAGCAAATAAAGGAGCAGAGAGCAGCAAGAGGAACATGTGCAAGGTAGGTGGGAGCAGAAGGAAGGAGGTGGAGAGGAGGTTATAGGAGGTCAACTGTTGGAAAGAGAAAGATAATAGAAAAAGAATCCTCACAAGGAAGGAGGGAGATCGGATCAGTGAAAGGAGTCTGATGGAGAGGGCGAGCACTGGTGGAGAAAGTTCAAAAGCCAATCTAAAGAGAGGACAGCAGAAGGAGACCCAAAGAAGAATTATTATCAAAAGGAGGTGAGAGGAGAAATTGGTGGATGGGAGGACCATAATACCAAACCAGAGATGGCTGAGGCAAAGGCATAGAGTAAGAGTGGGAGTCAGATGGTGGATGGTGGAACCAGTAGAACCTAAGCTGAAGGGGGCCAGGGCAGCTGGGCTGAGACAATTGAAACCCTTGATGACCTAGGGCAAAGAGATAGCAGGGCCCCAAACGTAAAGACCCTTGAATGAGCAAATCAGAGTGAGGCTAGTTGGTAGCTATAGTCTGGATCTGATATAACTGACCAATCCACCAACAACACTAAAAAGACATGCCCAGAGAAGAGAGAAACCAAAAACCAGAAGATAAGAGCATACACCAGATGCCCTAATGGCACTAAAAACAACTGCCTGACACTAAAATCAATTGCATAGCAGTTAGCAGTTCAGAACCATTGACTACTAACCTGAAGGCTCCATTGATTACTTGCAACCAGTAGGTGTTCCAGAGTGGCAAAAAACCTTAAGAAGAACCAAGTCTGTGATGGACTCCTATGACACAAAGTTAAAAAGTACCTGTTTTACAAGAGGTTGCCCTTGGATGGGGGAAATTACTACAGCCTTTAAATTCGCCAGTGGCAGACAAGGAATGATACATTGTCAACGGCAAAGGGATATCTGTGGTCTAAGAAGGATGTACATGATTATTTCGCATACGAAAATGTCCAATTCGAAAATGACGAATTTGAAAAACCTGTAAAAAATAAACACGTACATCACTCCTGCCTGCTATCCCCCCACCCTGCAGCTCACTTACCTGCTGTACCTCTGCACGGCCGTTTCCCTGCGATGCGAGTTCCATCTCCCCATTGAAGGCAGAACCGCTGCAGCGTGATTTTTTTTCTTTTTTCTTTTAAGCGTTATTTGTCCCCCGTTATTTTCTTTTTAATGGAAGCGGGGCACACCCCCACCCACTCTGAATTCCATTAATGTCGAATAAGGGGAGCTGGGGCGACCCGCGCAACCCCTCCTCCCCTTACTCAAAAATGTTTCTTTCACCTTCTTTTTTACAGTGCTGAATTTGGCATTTCTTTCCGTTCTATTTTTTTCTTCTTTGATTTTTCTATTTCATTGAGTACCATCTAAGAAGCCCTTTTTTGCAAACAGTACAATGATCAGAGAATGAGGATGACGAACTGAATGTGTCAGTTTTACTGCAGCCTCTGGAATTAAGACCCAGGATCCATAAGAGACATTTCTTGTAAACCAGGGTATGCTAGAAACAGACCCACAAACTGGGAAGGTCTGTGTCCCCTTTTTGTTACACATAAGACGTCATCCTGACCCTCACCTGTGAGTGAGTTTGTTTTATGGAAACCTTCCTGAGAACATTTAGTTGAAGTTGTAAACATTCCATGCACTTGACTATCCTATTGCCTTCACTGTGTTTACAATGATGTATCCTACCTTTGCTTCCCTTTTGATTCTATCCCTGTGTGTACAGTACAATAAAACCTGTTTTTGTATTGGCAGTCCACTCTTAACAAAAGATACATTTATTTTGGCATTTATTTATAGCATGTCATTAAACTCCAAACAGATAGTGCCATGGTAACACTGAGATGAGTTCTGGGCAATTCCGCGGCAGAGGGCTTTGCAATAGTGGAGTGGTCGTATCAAGCAGGGAAAACCAAATGAAAGATCAATAGGGATCAATAGGGATGGTGAATTGCAGGGTTGAACACGTTCTCCTACCAGGAAGAGGAGATGGAGTTTAACGGCAAATTTGAATGCAGAAATAGGGATGTTTTTTTTTAATTCAGGGCAGGCAGGAAATTGAGTGGAGGGGGCAAGGAGACAAAAGGGGCACATGTGTGGTTGCGTGGAGAGACTGAATAGTTAAGTGGACACAGTTGGGAGTAGCAGGTGACAGAGGCAGGCAGTTCGGGGGCAGTCTGTCAATTGATATAAAGAAAGGTAGAATGAATTTTAAAAGGGATATCACCAATCCCTATTCAAATTAATGGTACCTTTCTTTACATCAATTCACAGGGCCTCATTACAACCCAGGCGTTAAGGGTTTAACGGCGCCGTTAACCCTTAACGCCTGATTACCATTTTAACACCTGCTTTTAGCAGGCGTTAAAATGCAAGGCGCTAACCCGCCTTGGTGCTAATTACGGCACCGTAATTTACGGTGCCGTAATTAGCGCCTTCCCCACTCCCATTATGCCCTATGGGGCAAAAATGGGAATGGGGAAGGGTAAATGGGGAATGGGGATTTACCACCCCACTCACCTTGGAATGGGGCGGTAAATCCGCCATCCACCATGGTGTAAATGGAGTTTACACCATGGTGGTAAAGTAGGGAACTTACTGCCTGGGTTGTAATGAGGCCCACAGACTGCGAGCCGTAAGTGAGACAGGAGCAGGCAAGGTTGTATAGAGTGGGAGTAAGAAAGATGAGCATTTTTCTTAAGGGGCAAAGGAGTAGAAAGAGGGGTCCAGCAGGATGAGACCAGTAGTCAAGTCAACTGAGCACATGGAATTTTGGGAGCCAACTAGGCCCCCAGGCCCTCCGAGCGTCCCTCTCCCACCCCGCACCCTCTTCCTGATTCCCGCTCCCCTCCCGCCTCCCAACCCGCCCATCCCCGCTCTGATTGGGCCGTGAGCCCAGGTTGAAAGGGTCTAGCGGCCCTCCTCGCACCGGCCGCTGCATTCACTGCAGGCAGCCGATGCGAGGTGAGGAAGCCCATCCGGGCACGCCGCATATTTTTTTGGGAGCCAACTAGGCCCCCAGGCCCTCCGAGCGTCCCTCTCCCACCCCGCACCCTCTTCCTGATTCCCGCTCCCTTCCCGCCTCCCAACCCGCCCATCCCCGCTCTGATTGGGCCGTGAGCCCTTCATCACTGGTCCTCCCAGGGCAGCCCTCTGCCCGGCAGCCCCAGCGGCTAAGGGCCCCAAGGCCTAGGGCGGCTCCAGGAAGTGTCAGCAGGTGTCCGCAGGGGAAGCCAAGGAAGCCACCAGACACCGACAAAACTGTAAGTGTTGGCTTGGGTGGGGGGTAGAGCAATTACTCTACTCCAGAAAGCTCCTGCCACTCTCACTTACCTTTCAATGGCCTGCAGTCTAATGTTAACCAGCACCATAGCCCGAGAGAACCACACAGATTAGCCTGCGCCACATCTAGGCAGAAATGTGATTGTTAGCATATGCCACACTTAGATGGAATCTCTAATAGCCTCTCTGTGGAAAGTTGAATTCAGAAGTGTACCCAATAGCCTCTCTGTGAAAAGTTACATTTAGAAGTGTGCTCAATAGCCTCTTTGTGAAAAGTTGAATTTAGAAGTACATTTAGAAAGTTGCATTTAGAGGTGTACCCAATAGCCTCTCTGTGAAAAGTTGAATTTAGAAATGTGCCCAATAGCCTCTCTGTGAAAGTTGAATTTAGAAATGTGCCCAATAGCCTCTCTATGAAACTTGAATTTAGAAGTACATTTAGAAAGTTGCATTTAGAAGTGTACCCAATAGCTTCTCTGTGAAAAGTTGAATTTAGAAGTGTGCCCAATAGCCTCTCTGTGAAAAGTTGAATTTAGAAGTGCGCCCAATAGCCTCTCTGTGAAAAGTTGAATTTAGAAGTGTGCCCAATAGCCTCTCTGTGAAAAGTTGAATTTAGAAATGTGCTCAACAGCCTCTCCGTGAATTAGAAGTCTCTGAAAGGGCATGTAACCCATCATATCTCACCAACACGCTTACTCTCTCCTTACATCACCACTCAACTAGAACACAGAGATACTATGACACCATTCGGTATAACTGTTCTCATATCAACATTCGCCACTCACTCCACATCATTCTAAATAATCACTGCTGGTTACACACCCCCCAGCGAGGCATTCTCCTCAGGCCTAACGCAGCCATATCCGATCTGGATAAATCCTGCCAGAACAAACACATACTCCTGACCTCTCAACCACCACACCTACCGCTAGAAAGCAGCTATTACACTGATACCGCACGAGCTGTACACATACCCGGTGCTCACACGCACCTTTTGACTCTCTCTACTCTCTCTACTGATATGAACTTCGGTTCCCAAGGGCGTTCAACCTACCAGCGCCTTCAGACCATACCAATGGTATATAAGGCGCTATATAAATGCAAAATAACATAACATAACATAACATAGCAGGAGATGCAGTTTTTAGAGGGCTGGACGGTAAGAATGGGTCAAATTATAGCGATGTTGAGTAGGTTGAGGATGGCAAAACTTAAGGTTTTGGATAAATCGTAACCTCTGGCATTGTTCAGGACACCTTCCAGACCATACATTGTAACCTTGCCATACCATTACAGAAGGAAAATGACCAAATGCAAACCAGGGTTCGCTCAGCCACAAAAAGGGCATAAAGAGGCAGACCAGCCCAAACTGTATGGACACATCTCTTCCGCATGAGCTCACATGCAACTCCGAATCAAACTCATTGGGTGTCATCAGTGAGATGTAGCCCAACTCCGGCCCAGCAGGCTCGCAACCCATGTCCATTTCGAGTGACATTAACAAAACTGAAGGTTGATGGCTAGAATATTTTGAATATAGAATTAATCATCCCCCATGTGGAGTTTAACAGGATGGTAATGTGAGGCCCTGCATATGGATTATTATTGCTATTAGCACCCCTGGGTTCATATACCCGGGTGCTGATAGCAATGTTTTTGGCTGAATCAATGGGTCATGCACTTGTCACGGCCCATTGATTCAAACAAATTCTATGGAAAGGGAAGGCCGGACTTCATGTTGATCCCCTCGTCCATTTCCGTGACGGCCTAGGATCCAGGAGTGGTACAGTGGTGGTACAGTGGTGGTGTTGAAATGGAAGAATGATAGGTGAGTGTAGATGGAAGGGCGGGGTGAGATTGCTCTTAACCCCGGTGCGGATCATATGATTAAGCCTAGGTTTGGAGCAACATGATTGGCTGCCGCACCCACCCCAGGTGCTAATAATATCATAATCTATGGCATTGCTCTGGGAACCCTGCAGATTATCATTTTTCAACATGCCATGCGATTAGATAAGGGAAACGATAATATGCACATCAGGCGTGGTCCCGCACCAAAAGGATTGGACTAGCTCGAACTGCTATCCCTTCTGCACAAGACCTCAAGCAACCCCAGGCATGTTTCACCCTAATTGGGCATTAAATACAAAAGGTGAAGCTAGGGCAAATGACCACTGAAAGGACCAGCCCTCTTCTATCCCATCTTTTTCAAAATAAATCTACCTGATGTATAATCTATAATTCTGTACTTGAGAGACCAGTGTTGTAATGGGAGTTGCTCTTATTCTGTCCTGCTGGCCATGGATGCATGCTGATAGAATGTTGGTGAATGTTATGATAGGCAGCTCAGGAGAATGTCGGGTAGGCGTTGTATTTGAGTGTTCTATGTGTGTCAGTAGGGGGCCTGAGCTGGAGATGAGAAGATGGCCGGTGGTTGTTTGCTGATATCTGCTCGTGTCTGTGTGACTACATGTCCTGTGATATACCTACATGTAACTGAAACTGTACCCATGTATATGTGTACAATAACGTCTCCTGGATTCACCTCTGAGGCTCCACAGCTGGTCTGTGTTTGGACATTGAGCCCCTTTACACCCATTTATAACATTGGCGATGAAGGTGGGATGAAGAAGTCATGCATGCCCATCTCAGAAAGAAGTTACTCTTCTACAGGAGGCACAGGGCCAGCGAAATGAAGCCAGGAGAGCTGTGTGGGGGGTGGGAAACAGCTAAAAGACTGTCACCCAACATTCCCCCATTCGTTCCGTCACCATCCTTGCCCAGGGTTGTCCCTGCGGGCCTTCTGGGTGACAGCCCCCAACCTCCACCTTTCACCTTGAGCTGTGCAATCAAGAATTTGTAGCCCCTGTCGCCCTGTGCGGCGACACCCAATGATGCCAATGAGAAAGCTGGCATCAGGAAAGGAGGGGCGTCAAAATGCACCGGCTAAGAGTGCATGTGCTTGGTTGTATTGCTCTGTCATTTGGGCAGAAGAGGTTTGTCGGACTTAATGCTGCGTTTCCCACGTGATGACCCTGTGGGTGGTGTGAGCTGCTAATGAAGCAGGAAAGCAGCCTTAGTGTTGTGGCCTTACAGAGACACTAGGAAAGTGGACCGGAAGAGTACAGGGGCGCGACGCATGCAGCGTTAGTGGCAGTCTTGTAACTCCTTACCTGCCGAAGCTGACTCCGCAATGTTAATGGCAGGTGCGCCTGGTGGGCGCTGTGCCTGTACAGTCGTTGGCCATTTATGCTTCCAGAGCCACACCACTATAAGCCGGTGGAAGCAATGTGGAGGGGCTCCCTGATTGGGCTGGACTACCCTTTTGGATAGTATGCAGACATATCATTACGAGGTTTGCGGTCCAGTATCAACGGTACCGGTATGCTTGCCGGTACCATTGCTACCGGACCAGCAAACCCTGAGTTGTGCTCGTGGGAGCCTTCCATACTGCCAGGCTAGTCACGAACCGTGCCGGTGCTACAGGTATCCCCATTCCCATCGAGTCCTATGGGGCTCAAATGGGAATGGGGTTATACCGGCACCCACGAATGGGCAATTACCGGGTCCGTCAAGGTCGGCATGACCCGGTAATTGCCCATTCGCGGATGCCGGATTTTCATGCCGGTATGGAGGTAGCCTTTACCTCCAACCTCGTAATGAGGCACACAGCCTCAGAGAAGACTCAGAGGTCTTTCCTCCCTGGCATCTTTCATCAAATGAAGACGTCGTACCCAGGCGCTGCGCTGTCATCTCCACGGCAACAACGGTGCACAGCAATGACAGTGCGCATCCTTATTAAAGAAAGGCACCTGAAACGCTGCTGGCCCACGACTTGAGGTGCGTTTCGATATTTTGAGGGTGGGGTGTTTCTGCTGGCGACCGCACGGATGACTAAAGAATTGAGCATTTGGGCAAAACGCAGATAACGTAGGAAAACGCATATGTGCATGCTGGCTGAATGAATGAATCGATGACTTTTTAAAGAATTTTTTTCCCTCTCTGTTCCGGGAAGCGGACAGTCAAGGAATTACTGATGAAATGTCTCCAGCGACAGGTAACAAATGCACGAATGGTCTGCTGGCAAAAGGCAAGCCAACTTGAGACTTCCCTACACAATGGTATCAGTGCTGTCATCATCTGCATGCGTTTGTTTTCCAGGGATGCTTCCCCCATTGTGTGTCGGTACGGATCACACTGACGTACACGTAGTTCGTTCCTCGAGCGTTAGGGGAAGCTGCATGTCGGGGCCTATTTCAGTGTAGATTTCATGTAATAGCAGAAGGACACTGTCATCTAAGTTGATCTCCATTCAAGCACTTTTAGGGAAGTGTTCATATGTGGATAGGGTTTTTGCGTACACTGTTAAAAAAAAGGGTATTGTCAATTAGATCCCCATTTGTTTTAAACGTTGTATTTTCTATCCTACCTCTGCCATGAGGGTGTGAGTGGAGGAGGGAGAGGAGCGGTGTAGGAATAGGGGTTTAAAAGTGATGTGGGATTTAATTCCTGAAGTGATGTGAGATTTAATTCTTGCTTTGTCCAGTTTTGGGCCGTTGTCATGTCATGTCGTGTTTGTGTTGTGGCCCATCAACGTTGAATTACATTGTTGTCATCTGACACCTAGCGCCTCATTGTTTAGTTGGTGCTAGGCCTGCTCAAGGAATGCAGGTTCCATTGAAATGTGCTTCCCTTTGCAATTAGCTTTAATGTCTTACTGACAAGAGTATGCACCTGTGTGCCAGGGTATCAGGTGCCATGAGGGTACATCCATATAGGATTTGTATGCATCCAGTTGATAGGATAAGGATGGATGTTTCCGTTTTTTTTATGACTGCCTCAGGGCATAGAGCAGCAGCAGCTGCTTAGGACTGCCCTTCAGATGAACATTTTAAAAAATAGTTTTGGACCGCCTTTTCAAAGGAATGAATTGCGCATTATAAGAAACGTTATGGATCGCCCTCCAGATGGGCAATTGATGCATCTTGGATATATGTATATGTGTCGGCCAACTGTATCTCACTTTTTGTTCACGTTTCTGTTGATAAATCCTTATCTAGTTAGAATGTTTCATAACACATTTTAGTTATTGGTGCTGCCCAAATGCTGAATTTGTCATGTTCTGTTGCCTGCTGTTGTGCGAGTGGTGAAGGTGTAGTGGTATTGTCTGGAACGATTGTTGCATTGTGCAGTTTTGGTGCGGTGTGATAAAGACAGAGTGTGTGGCGTGTTTATTTTGTGGTTTACATTCTGTATGGGAATTGCTGATTTGGATGTTGAGTGGAAGTGATTGGGTGGTTTGAGACTCTATGTGAGGGTGGAGGTTGGCCGATTACGCCCCCCTTCTGTGTTTGCTGCTCTAGGGTATGGGCAGCACCACCCTCCCTGTATGTTAGTGTGTGGACGTTGGCGGCTTGGTTGGTCCGCCAGGTACTACATCCATGAGTAGTGATGTACCTTGTTCCGGTGGTTGGGCAATCTGTGGTTCCCTCCCCTGTCATGTCTCCCCCACCTCCTGGTGTGTAGTTGGTCTCCCGTGTGTTTCCCTCTTGTGTTTGTGCCAGAGCGTGGCAGACCCTATATATGGGGTGGCAGCCTAGGATGGAATGTGTTTGGTTGTAGTGGAGGAATGCTGTGTTTGAATGTAATTCTGTTGAATGCTTAAATGTAATGCTGTTGAATGCTGTGTTGAATACAATACTGTTGTATGCTGGACAGTACATCTGAGTGTGTTGTGGGCTGACTGGGTGTGCATGTTGCTTTTGGTGTGTATGACTTTGTGAATGAAGGGAGATGTTGTAATGTGAGTTGGTCTTGTTCTGTCCTGCTGGCCATGAATGCATGCTAATAGAATGTTTAGTGAATGTTATGATAGGCAGCTCAGCAGAATGTTTGGTGAGTTTTGTATTTTAGTGTTCTGTGTTTGTCAGTTGGGAGCGTGAGCTGCAGATGAGAGGATAGCCGGTGAGTGTTTGCTGATGTCTGCTCGTGTCTGTGTGACTACTGCTGATGTCTGCTCGTGTCTGTGTGACTACATGTCCTGTAATATACCTACAAGTAACTGGAACGGTACACAACTGGGCCTCATTACACGGATGGCGGTAAGGATTTACCGGTACCGGTAAAATACCGGTACCGGTAAATCCTTACCGCCTTACTACGAGGTCCCTTTGCGGGTTGAGGGATTTAACGCCTGCTTTTTGCAGGCGTTAAAAACCGACCCGCAAAGGGACCCAGGGAGCTAATTACGGTACCGCAATTTGCAGTACCGTAATTAGCGCCTTCCCCATTCCCATTATGCCCTATGGGGCAAAAATGGGAATGGGGAAGGGCAATGGTGGAAGGGGGAATTACCGCCCTGCCAACCTTGGAATGGGGCGGTAATTCCCCTTTCCGCCAAGGCGGTGCCGGTATTTTACCGGCATGAACCATGGCGCTAATAGCGCCATGGTTCTCCGCCATCCGTGTAATGAGGCCCAAAGTCTCCTGGATTCATCTCTGAGGCTCCACAGCTGGTCTGAGTGTTTACATCTATTTATAACAACCAGCCACATTTATTTTGTAAACAATCACCCTCATTGGGCGTCATCAATGAGGTGGAGCTTGGGTCTCTAGGCAGAAGGCTTTGGACCCCGTGTCTGGGCATACCAGTCCTATTCAGAGGGATGTCATTAATAAAACAAATGTTGATGGCTGGAAGGCTTTGATAAAATCATACCCTCTGGCAACCATCCAGACCAGCAGCATACATTGACAACTCCCTGGACTGTTGGGCAGCCTAACACAAAAGTTCATAATTACTCTATGGATGTGTTTGACTGTGAAAGTACTGTGCTTGCTGGTGTGTGTGTGTATATGTGTGTGCGCGCGTTTGTGGTGAATATCACAGTAAGGGTTATCTTAATACCTGACTACTGGAAATGTGTTGTGAACGAGGGAGTGGACCAGTTACTCATTTTCTGAAAGTGGAAGTATTTCTGTGGCTTCCTCTAGCTGCCGTTCGCCCATTCGCTCTTCTTTCCTTTTCGTTCTCATCATGCATTGTAATTGATCTCAATAAGCGATATAAAGTGGGCCTTCCTTTCCGCTGCCTACTCACGCTCTTCATAAGCGTGGAGTGGGAGTGCATTTGGGTAGATGTGACAAAACTATTTGAAGGTGACACAGGTTGGAAACAAAGCCCACGAGTTTGAACATGCACATGTAAACACTATCTTTAAATGGCTTTTAACACTTACACTGATGGATTCGAGATTTCTCAAATATATCTTCATTCAGAGGATAAGAGGAACATACTATTTTTCATATATTGCAAAGGACTAAGGATCCCCCTTATTAGGACTGGCCAGGGAAAGCTTTAGCTCTCATCAAGCCTCGTGCCTACCAATCTTCGACGTGGCTTGCAATGAACCAGCTGGTCCATGGAAAGGAAAGGGCTTCTGTTTGCATCTTGACTTTGCCTCTGCTTACTTTCCAGATGTTTCTCCAAATCCCACCCATTTTGATGTTGTAGTGCTGCACTGCAGACTGCCCTGCTGTTGGCTTATGTGTTACTGTGGTGTAGCTACTCTGTGCTTGAATACTAATCGGATGCTGGGACGGTACTCTTAAGCAAGGTAACCCCAACAACACTTCACTGTTCAGCGAGTCCCACTCCCACACTTAGGGCCTCATTACACGGAAGGCGGTAATGGTTAACGGCCACCGTTAATGGTAACGGTGACCGTTAACCATTACCGCCTTACTACGAGGTCCCTTAGCGGGTTGGTGCTTTAACGCCTGCTTTTTGCAGGCGTTAAAAATCAACCCGCTAAGGGACCTTGGTGCTAATTACGGCACCGCAAAATTGCGGTGCCGTAATTAGCTCCTTCCCCATTCCCAGTATGCACTATGGGGCAAAGATGGAAATGGGGAAGGGCAATGGTGGAAGAGGGAATTACCGCCCCACCAACCTTGGAATAGGGCGGTAATTCCCCTTTCCACCAAGGCGGTGCCGGTAATTTACCGGCATGGTCCAGGGTGCTAATAGCACCCTGGATTACCGCCTTCCGAGTGTTCTTACATACTTATATTATGAGGAGGTTTTTTTAGTATCTCATAAATTAATAGATGTGAATAGGGTTTTTCATTTTTCAGCATCCAATTTATGAGGCATTAGACTTCAATATTTGTGAACATGCTGATTTATGTTGTTCAATACCACTTCCATTGGTTTACAGAAAATTATTACTGCATGTGCCTCTTATGCTCAAAATAATGTTTTAACTCTGAATCCAGATAAAACAAAAATCTCAGACTTGACGTCTAAGAAACATCTAACTATCTGGAGGATGGGTCTGCAGAAATTGTCTGCAGTGGAATTTGGGTTTTCCTATATTTAATAAACCAGCTAAAGGGAAAATCTATGAAATACTAAAAGCGAAGGCAGAGCGGGTGGGCACACATTTGCGTGTTATTAAACGGAAGTACTGTACGTTTTCTATTAAGCCTCTGGTGCTAATCTACGTTGGTAAAGTCATACCCAAATTGATGTACGGAATGGAGGTATTGCCTGTGTGGGTGACTGAGAAGGTGGAGGTGCTTGAGGCATTAGTTTTGAGGAAAGCACTGAGTCTTCCTAATTGTGTTCCCATTTCTTTTATTCAACATGACCTGGGTTTGTACTCGCTGTCTGATGGATGGTGTTGGAAAGTAATTAGCTTAGTGTGGACATTTTTAGATCCTCCAAAAGTATCAATGTACTAGGACATGAGCGATTTGCTTTATTATGACTCTAATGAATGAATCCGTTTTTTACTCTCTACATGTACTAACATTATTCAGAAGCTGGGCTTCACTCTTCAGATGATCCCTACACATTTTAGGGGAATTAAAATCTGCTTCATAAGGTTGATTGGTGCGGAACTATTGAAACCATGCATAAGTATGGTTCTCTAAATCAACTGAAATTTGAACATAAGTGTGCCGGCCATTTACCTAAATATCTTAGGCTTTCTCCAAATAGTAACATTTGTGACATATTATTGCAATTTCGACTTAATATCTTTCCTACAAGTGAGATTAAAGTTAGATGGGGCTTGCTTAACCCCTCTCTTGTAGCTTGTCGTTATTAAGTAAGATTGCTCATTATATTGAAACTTTAAAGCATGTTGTGATTAGTTGGCCTGCATTCCTCTTTAAAAGGATGAAATATTTTAGAGATTTGATTTTCAGGACTGATTTTATTGACTGTGACGCTTTGTGGTCTTATCTTTTGTATGGTCACTCTTTGAACTTTATCAATTTCTGAATGATATTCAATTGAATTTGGAAGATTTGCTAAATTTTATTTGTTGGATTAAATCTTTTAATGTCATTGTTTTATTGTTCTTATTTATATTCTATTGTTATGTGAAAAGTTCACATGGTGAACTGTAACACAATAAATAAAAATAACATTTTTTTAAAGAAATGTGTGAATTAAACATTTAGCTTAGCTGGTGGCATTTTCTCCCTAGCTACCACAATTAAGTTCTCTTAGCCTCTGGGTTTAGGCGCTTTACAAATGAAAATAAATAAATAAATAAATTAAAAATGCTCACTCGCATACCATGATCTATTGTCGTTCATTACCCATTGCATACTTTGAATACCCCTTAATGCTGTTTCCTGACCCCACAGAATCATGGGGCCTGTAGTTCACATTCTAAAGTACAATTTTAAACACAGCTTGACTTAGACATTGTTTACTGTGCAGCCTTTGCTTATAAGTTGTCAATAATGTTTGCATAATTAATAAATGTAATCGTTCAATTACAAAATGTCAGCTACTGGTCTTAAATCAGGGAGGTCGAACTCTGCAGTGGGAATTGTGTTGTTATGTATGGAAGTGAGAGAGACTGGGTATCAAAGTGGAGGTTGTGGTTTCATGTGCCAAGATGGTAGCCATGGTAGTCCTCCCGGAGCATGAACATTTTATTTCTGCTAGGGCAGTGCAGTCTTTGGGGGTCATTTTCTAATGAAGTGGAGAGTAAAAGAAAAGTGTAAAGGACGATTCTGCTTTCCTAGTGGTTGGGGGGCAGCAAACTGGAGATAGCGGGCCTCATTACGACCCAGGCGCTAATGGGTTAACGGCGCCGTAAAAGGCTCCGCGCCGTTAACCTATTAGCGCCTAAATACGAGGTCCCTTTGCGGGACACGACCTTAACGGCTGGTTTTACCAGCCATTAAAGTAGGGACCCGCAAAGGGACCTTGGTGCTAAGTACGGTGCCGCAATTTGCGGCACCTTACTTAGCGCCTTCCCCATTCCCAATGAGCCCTATGGGGCAAAAATGGGAATGGGGAAGGGCCCATGGTGAATGGGAAATTACCGCCCCGCCAACCTTGGAATGGGGCGGTAATTCCACCATTCACCATGTCTGCAGTTTTGGTCCCTTTTCTGCAGCACCAACAAAGATTGCGATACGCCTAGTTAAAGGAGAGTTCCGGGACTTTTTTTTTATTGTCCCTACGGGTCGGCCATGTGTTTGTAAGCATAAATCGGTAGATCGTAGGAAACTTTCCTATGGACCTTACCCGACTTTTCGCCCATTATCGCACTCGAAATCAGCCTCCATTTTGTGATAATCCTATCATTCCGCCGCATCGACCTGGCTCACCTGCCTTTGCGGCACTAAATCAAATCCCCCGCCCCTGAAACAGACTTTATCAAAACATTCATATTCCCCGCCTCTATCCGTGACGTGACTGAGCTGCGTAGGCAAACGCGCCCAGGCGTCTTCTACGCGACTCCACACAGACCCCGGAAATCAACACAGATCAGCTCACAATTCAGCGCACCACAATTCGGAATATGAAACTGTACTTTGAAATCAAACCGCAAGATTGTAAATGTGGTAAAGTACATTTATTTGACATCAAATGTTTAGAGAATATTCAGCGATTTGCATTTTTATTTGCTCATGTTCCAAAAAGTTCGTATTGAGGAACGCGATGGTCCTTTGCTGTACACAGGGTCTTAGAGCATCTCACAATACAGCACCACAATTCGGAATGTGAAACCGTGGTTTAAAAGCAAACGGCAAGATTGTACATTTGGCAAAGTACATTTATTGGACATCAAATGTTTAGAGAATATTCAGCGATTTGCATTTTTCTTTGCTCTCGATCCAAATTAGTTCGTCTTGAGGGAAGCGATGTTCGTGTGCAGTACACAGGGTGTTGGTTTACGATAAAAATAAGCTCTTCGGTCGCACTGATAATCGCATGGCTGTTCCAACAACGAGGCACTAGGCCACCACAACGGTAGGTATGTTGCATCTAACCGTTAGTACCGCGTAAGGGCATACTTGTACTTGGCGATCGTCCCATAAAATGGTCAGGGTGGTAACGTTGTTCACGCGGAGAAGCAACTGGCGGCTGTAGAAGCCGTCCGCCGGTGTCTGGTACTCGTGACACAGACAGTAGTGAATGATGTACCTAAAAACATAAAAAATGAAATTAGTCTCACCATCAGATCCTTATTAAAATTATTCATTTCATAGCGAGGACAGCGCTACTGGGTGTACACAAGTGTTTAAAGGCGTGGCGAGGCATGGAGGGGGGGGAGTGGAGTACAAGGTAAGTAGCATAAAATAATAAATAAATAGGGCCAGCTGGTGGCAAGTGCAAGGTAAGTGCAGAACAAGTGCTGGGAAGGGGGGGCTGTAGGATACTGAGACAGTCCCCCAGTGCAGGGGTTGACAGGGAGGCAGTGCAGGTGGAGAGTGGAAGGGCCCAGGACCGAGGTCGCAGACAGTGGACCAGTTGTAGCAGGGGAGAGGGAGAGAGAAAGCAGAAGCAAAGAGGAAGGTTTTGAGGTACTTCAGTAAAAGCAGATGTTTCTCCTCAAGATAGTGCGCGGTAGAAAACAATATGCCACATAGAACGAACAAGTACAACTGAACCCGTCTTTAAAGCCACTGTATAGTAATGAAATTGCGGTATAAACTCATCAAAAGTTACTTACATTATATTTGCATTTTCCATTGTGTCTCTGTGTAGGGCAGACCCGAAACACCACTCCTTCTTTGCCGACGTTACTTCTTCTAATGAACGTGGCTCATCGTTTCGTTTCTGAAATTTTATTCATTATCTTTTCTTAGTCTTTCGGGATGGTCCCGGCCTGTCAAGGTCAAATCACAATAGAACCTTATACTGGGTCGTGGGCCGTTCCGCCACCCGAGCAAAACATCAAAGCAGCTGACCTTCACTTTGAGCGAGCACACATTTCTAGTTTGGGCCTGCAACATGAGGAGACTCGAGAGAACAGACAATCAAATTACAATCATTTAAACCGTGATGTGTATTTCTCAATGAGCTCTGCTTTAGGTGGACATGGAACAGAGGCAATGTTGGGTGGCAATGCAGTTGTCCCCTGCATAGGTTTGTTCACCACTCCATGTATGTGCCTATCGAGGACATCTACGATAAGTCTCTCAATAAACTCATATTGCATATCCTCAAACACTGGTTTGATCACCCATTGTTTACTTCTTTTAGTGAAGGCCTTATTGTAGCGAAGCGTCCCTAAAGTTCCGGTCGTCCTACTTTGTTGACGGCCAACATTATGGTTATGTGCCAAGACCGCTAGAAGAGTCCGATTTATCATGCCTTCCATGCCAAAATGCAATCTTTTGGGCCTGTACTTTAGGCACATATTGTGGAACACCTCCAAATCTCCTGTGTGGCAGAATTCCGTGAGTCCCCTCAAATCTCTTGTTATAGTTTTATCAAATACAATCTTTTCAATGGCCTTGTGAGTGGGTGATGAAGGAATCAACCGCTTCTTCTTCCGTGCCTCCTCTGTGGACAAATGGCCATGTTCACATTTGTGGAAATGTTCATTTGTCGACCATCGATGTACGTTGCTACAGTGCAACATTACTGACCGCCATTTTTCCAGTAGAATTTCCAACGACCCTTCACATGTTTTTGAGCTCCACCAAAGATGGTTGCTGATTGACTTGGACCACTGTGAAATACCTTGCAATTCTTTTTTTTTACCTGCAGCCGACAATTTTTTATTGATTGATTTTGCAAGATGCCAAACGTCAAATTGGTGATTTATATTTTTGTACTGTTCTCTCATTGTCTTGGCAATTGAAACGTGTCTGTCCGTGGCTATCAGGTCGATCACCATTCCCCGCGATTGTAGTTCTTGCAATGATGCTACAAAGCCAACTTTCTCCATGGCCACTGAGGATGTACTTTGTGACACCTGCACGACCACCGAACTCACAATTTTCTTACTTTCCATGTCCTGAAAGTGGTAGGTGCAGTACTTGGCTGAAAATCCTGGGCTGTCGCACTGTCCATCACCGGCTAGCCTGAAGCGTTTGCCCGCGAATGTACTTTCCATTGACATTTTTTCCATTCTCCAAGCTTCGCTGATGGCTGGAAATAGATAATCGGTTTGGTATTTGTAGAACTGACTTTTCGCAATGAAATGGATTCCCACAAACTGAAAGAAATACTGTAACTTTTTAAAACTTGAACCACTAAAAAGTGCGGCCGCTGCACAAAGTAGATTGCCTGCTGGCAGTTGCCCCAGCATGGGTTGTGCAGACCATGCGAACGGATGATATTGTGTACAGGTGGCATGTATTTTAAGGTTAGTGCCTCGAATTGCACGAGTCACATTAATCAATGGCTCCCCACATACTTCCCCACCAACCCAATGCCCACATTTCATCATCATAATAATATCCATCAAACAGCTATCGAATACAATGAATTTGGCCTCTTTCCTTATACTGTCACTCTGCATCCCAGCTGGTTCGGCCTGTAACGTTGAGGACATGTCACTCGCATGAAAGGTACAATCTCTGATATCGTCTTCCGCTATGCTGAGTGATATTGATGGTGTTTCATTGTCGTCCACGTCATTCTCTTCCACTGCAACAACTGTTCCTTGTCCGGGGATGGGAGAAAAAAACAATGTCTTCAACTTTCGCGCGCTCTTATTTTTTGCGGGTGTGGATTCTGTGAATTGATCTCCGACTGCATCCAAACTACCAGGAGGACATTCACTATCAATGGCTGGTGGTGGTATAGCTCCGTTGTCAATCACTTCATATTCTTCCCATTGGCACGATGCATCTCCAGTCTCAAGTCCCTGCCAAAAGGTTTGACAAGCAACATCTCTCGTTCGCTTCACTGTCTGTGTAGATCTATTTCTTACACCCACTCGCAACTAGAGGACAGATTAGAAAAGGGATGTTCAGTTTAAACACAACTTACAGTATTGAACTATTGACAGTGAAAGACAACATAATATAGTGAACAGGACACTAACCTTCTTTTGCTTTCTTTTCTTTGAAACTTTCTTGCCTCGAACTTCAACATCTGGACGCTGTTGCTCCGACTCGTGTGTGCATGTCTCCACTTCCTCTCGCGCTGCAACGACTATATTTTCATGATAAGCACATCCATCACTCACTGAGGCTCCATCGACTCCCTGAAACATAGAACTTTCATTAGTATGTATAATAATATTGAAAACACAAAATGTACTTGGGGACCAATACCCATACGTACATCTCAATAGCAAAACACGAATGAACGCATTGTGTAGAACATTCAAACGACAATAGTTCACGCATTGTTGATCTAGTTAGATTGAACTGTCAAGATCCATACCTCGGGCTCCGCATAGACTTCCATTGATGATATTATTGAAGATGACGCTTCAGCAACTCCCTGAAACACAGTAATTGCATTAGTATGGTTTTCTATTTTGTTTAAAAGAACATAAACTTTCTGCAGGCGTCAACGGCTCATCTAAATAGACCTGCACAAATGATCAGTTGTCTAAAATAAATAATGGATATGTAAATATGATTCGATTTGCTCCATCGTTGGAAGTGTCACCACCCAGAGATCTGCATCAACTACTAGGGGTGATGTTCTTGTTGAAGAAGCTCCGTCAGCTCCCTGAAACATAGTACTTGCGTTAATAAAGAAGGAAGTATAGCGGATGTAATCACGTCATTTGATCTCGCATGATTGATCTGTCAGTATCCATACCTCGAAATGCATAAGAACATCAAGGGACGCTGTAACTGCGGTGCACACTTCTGCAAGCTGTTGCGCCGACCCGTAACTGCATGCTCCCCCTTCTTCTTGGACTAATGCTCCATCGACTCCCTGAAACATAGGACTTTCATTAGTAATGAACACAATATTGAAAAAAGAAGACACATAGGAGGGCGACGACAGAAGGACATACCAATGGCTAAAAACGAAAGAAACATTGTGTGTAACAATCACGCTACAAGAATGCAAGATCTGATGATCTCCATCGATGGAACTGTCCGGAAACGTACCTCGAGCATCTGAGTGACATCTACGGTTGTCGTCAATGCGTTGGACTCCTCAGCATCTCCCTGAAAGACAGTACTTGCATTATTTTGGATAACAATAATTATAACTGAAAACAAAGACTAGAGGACGAGTACTGTGGTGTACCATTAGGTAAAATAATTACACGATCAATTAAAACTATTGATTTACATGCCTAAAACAAGTCAGTGTCAGAATAGCTAAGTAAGATTACCCGATAGGCGCTTGAAGTGGCTGATGACTGCAATAACGACACGGATGGAGATTCTTCCGCCTTCATATTGAGTGGATACATAAATGGGGAAATTATTGTTAGCTAATGCTACACACTACCGCAAGGCCGAGAGATAAATACGTAAACTTGACTCACCAGTGGAGGGATGTGGACGAATAGAGTGGGAATAGCGGTTGAGAGCAATTTTCGCCTCGCTCGCGGTGTTTTCTTCTTTATTAGCAATGATGTGGAGTACATGTCTGGGCTAAAGTGCCTGCTGCAGATGCGGTATCGATCACCCCTCTTGTCCGCAAAGACTTCTAGGACTCTACTTTCTAGCTCAGAGGCTGGATATCCGCAATATCGGACCCATTCTCTTATCTGATCTATTGTCTTAGGGAAAACATGCATTATAGTACCTTCAGATTTGTTATGGGTCTTCGAAGGGCAACCGCCAATGGAACAGGCAGGCATTATGGAAAGTTCTGAAAAGTAAAGATCAACAATTCTCTATGAATACCAATGTGTTAAAACAGTAAATGACACATAAAAGGTTCAATGCAAGGTCCGTTTTGGTTCTTGGAACTATACACGTTATTCACATGCGGATAAGTATTTCAATAACTTTCAAAAAATAGAAAAAGTAATTTGACTAAACTCAGAACATGTGACTAGTTCCTTGCATGTACTGTCGTGAACGAAAAGAAAACATGGATGCAATTTGATGACTACTAGCAAATAGATATAAATTAAAAAATTGGACGCAAAATGATTATGGTACATGGACTTACCTTGACGAACAAACAGTTAGATGCAGGGATCAGAGTAGTTTCTTGTCGTAGAACAGGGAGCAGTTCACAGGTTGCAAACTGACGAGTTTGCTCAAAGTGGTCACGGAAGTTCACAGAGACGAAGAGCAGATAACCAGCACCTTCACGGGTTGACTAGCAAAGCGCAAAGAAGTTCTCATTAGAAATATGAAGTGGGTTATAAAGAATTCGAACCAGGGGTGTGTTTGTGAATGAATGACGTGTATATGTCGTGGCATTATGCGGATTGCAGGGGGGCGTCCAGCGTGAGGGGGGATGCTTGGCAGGAGACACGGGGTCTGGAGGTAGACATGGGAACAACAACCCATGCTCTATAGACCACTTTGAAGTGTACATGGTCTTTGGCACCTCTTGGCCTTTATCGCTCCCTGACAGCTCCACTTGCCAGCAGCGCAAGTACCCTGGTGCGAACTGCCTTTGATAGGGCGGGGGGTGGATCGGGGCGGTGGTCGTGCAGACAAGACACAGGAAGACTCGTGAATGGAGACACACTTATGTGGATTGCAGGGGGCCGTCCAGCGTGAGGGGGGATGCTTGGCAGGAGACACGGGGTCTGGAGGTAGACATGGGAACAACAAACCCATGCTCTATAGACCACTTTGAAGTGTACATGGTCTTTGGCACCTCTTGGCCTTTATCGCTCCCTGACAGCTCCACTTGCCAGCAGCGCAAGTACCCCGGTGCGAACTGCCTTTGATAGGGCGGGGGGTGGATCGGGCGGTGGTCGTGCAGACAAGACACAGGAAGACTCGTGAATGGAGACACACTTATGTGGATTGCAGGGGGCCGTCCAGCGTGAGGGGGGATGCTTGGCAGGAGACACGGGGTCTGGAGGTAGACATGGGAACAACAAACCCATGCTCTATAGACCACTTTGAAGTGTACATGGTCTTTGGCACCTCTTGGCCTTTATCGCTCCCTGACAGCTCCACTTGCCAGCAGCGCAAGTACCCTGGTGCGAACTGCCTTTGATAGGGCGGGGGGTGGATCGGGGCGGTGGTCGTGCAGACAAGACCCGTTTGCCGCAGGGCCTCACCAAGGAGAGGCCATCTAACTGAATGTAAGAGGATGGCTGCAGGATCTACTACATGGAAGGCAGGGGGGTGAGTTTATAAATACCTCACCCTCCCAGGAGAATATACACTAGATTCATTTAAAAAATCAAAACAACCATTGTTAAAATATATGTTGGGCTTTATTTTAGATTTTAATTAAACATAAATAATAAACATTACACATTGTAAAGTTGAGGTTGCAGCACATCGAGGGAAAATCCGCGGTATTGTCCACTGTCACTGGGGAAATGTTGTCTAATGGCAAGTACCGCACAGGCAGGTATTACTCTCCGAACGCGGTGTCCGAGCCTCCCGTGAAGCCACCAAGTGAAGCAACGATAGGCCACCAGCCTGTACCACCTGTGAAAAAAAAAGATGCAAACTGTATTAAACTGACCAAACTTTCTTATCAATGTCGATTCAGGTAACACATGTCATTTTTCTTAGAAAAAAATTATATCTAGAAAATGCACTATATGGAACCAATTTACATGCGTTCGAATGATATGTAAATGTAATTTTATATGTGGGAGACGACCATGAAATAGTGGTGGCATCACTGACATCACAAACAGAGTATACTTACTCGTTACTCGGATTACGCGGACGAACAGTGCCACGAAGTTCGTGCATAAGCACCATCATCATCCTCAACACTGTCCGTGAGAGGCAGGCTTCCCTGAACTCTGGCAGCTCGGTGATGCATTGCGGACTTTGCTCGCCTTCCTGCTGACTTTGCTCGCTTTCCGAAATGTAGGCCAAGCACCCGGAATTTTCACGGCAGCAGCAGTTCTCCTCCTCAGTTGGCATTAGCTCGCACCGATTGCACGTGCACCAGGTGGAGACGCCGTCCATGCGACATGGTCCAGGCTCTTCATCCGTTGACTGGTCCTCCCAACTGCCGTCCGAATCCCCATCGTTTTCGCGTGCTTGCCTTTCCAGTAGTTCCTCCTCGGTGTACTCGGGCTCGTACATATACGGCATTATTGTGGCCATTGTGCGGTAAAGATAGTAAAATAATTTACAGAGATGGTACAGGTGTTCACACGGGCTACAAGCGGCGAAGGTAGCTGACCAGAGCACTGAAACGAGTCACAGAATACTCAAAGTAACACAGAGAGAGGAATGGAATCGAAAATCTGCTGCTGTATGTTGTGAAACGGTCTGTTTATACTTATTGGGGAAAGAGGCGTCCTGCCATTTCCATGGCAACACGTCAATAGCTGAGGCGCAGCGATTGTTGACACGAGACGTGCTTGAAATGGGCAGTACGCGTCTGCTGATGTCAGGCTCAGGGGCGGGGGATTTGATTTAGTGCCGCAAAGGCAGGTGAGCCAGGTCGATGCGGCGGAATGATAGGATTATCACAAAATGGAGGCTGATTTCGAGTGCGATAATGGGCGAAAAGTCGGGTAAGGTCCATAGGAAAGTTTCCTACGATCTACCGATTTATGCTTACAAACACATGGCCGACCCGTAGGGACAATAAAAAAAAAGTCACGGAACTCTCCTTTAATCTTCTTCAATTCTTGGAGTCCTGTACTCTGGTGAGGGGACTTGGATGAGTAGGATTATGTCTCTGGGGGTTCGCCTAGTGCTCAGCAAAGACTTGGACAGATTCGGCCTTGGCAAGACGATGCACTACGATTGGGTCGGAGGTCTCCAGATATTCATGGTCTGCAGCTCTGGAAACATCACAGGACCTTAGGAGATGTCTCCAGTTGTAGTTCGTCTCAGGGCTGGTTGGTCCTACCAGCCAAAAGGAAGGAGTCATCCTCTTTGGAGCTCCTCTGTCGCATGGAAAACAGGGTCAGGCCAGCAGTGGTCACTTCACGGTGTTGCAAAGGGTCTACAGGCATCTCTGGTTATCTTCTTCTTTGGTTACTTCAGTTTCCAGTTGCCGACTTGCCTTTGTCCTCAGGAACCTCACCTTTTATTCTGTTTCACCACACACTCCTCTGCATTTAAGGGTGCTAATAGCTGCGCTGAAACTGCCTCTAGAACCTTAAGCTCTGCTACAGTTGGACTAACCAACTGTTTTTCTTCCAAAAAGACTCTAACTAATGTGGTTTTGCTAACTAAATGTAATTACCATATATCTTCTGTCTTACAGGAGTGCACGGTAGTACCAATAATACGGTAGAACTGTCAAACGCTGTAACAATTTTAGTTTAATATGCATTAAAAAAAGTCTTCTGTAAATATAATAAATATATTTTATATGCATTTATTGTGTAAGTGTTTATTTGAATTGCATTACTAACTAGTTTTAGTGTACTTATCTACAGCTCACATCTTCCTCTTATGATAAGCCTGACTGCTCTGCCACTCTACCAAGGTTCCATGACTAGTACAGACTCATACTAAGAGTTGGGGAGCTATATAGCATTGGGATAGTTTTATAAAGTCTTACCTCCGGTGGACTTTAGGAAAACTCCCCTAACAGAGACCATTGGACCAGCCACATGTTCAGCACATACATGCTTTGACCTCATATGCGGCCTCTAGACCAGCACCAGCCTGTAACCTTTGGAGACAGGCACCAGTTTTTGGAGTACGAAAAAGGAAAGATACCTGGAGAAACACATACTACGCCAATCCAATTGTCGGCGGGACAACAGACCCAAAGGAGGACACAGAGACAGGTCTGTACTTGAACTCATACTTTACTAACCAACTTCTTTTTCACTCCTCCCCTTCCGTTCCCTTTCCACGTGACCCTCCCTTCTCCTCACATTGGTCCCTTCATTAAAGGATTACACAGATGCAGGAGCTCTCCTACTAAATGTTCCTCCACAACTGTTCTCCCCCAGTTCTCCTTTCTGCACCTGTGCTGCTACTTCAACCGTGTAGCACTGGGGGGTAATGTGGCATGTCATTTTTGTTTGTTTATTGCTGCTGTCCATATCAAACAAGAAAACAGTAGTGCCTCTTAATAGTGACTCCTGTCTGTAATGCTCTACCAGTACTACTCAGCATTATTATTAATATTAGTATAATTATAATAGCCATCCATCAAGGAGTTGGAGCCAATCAAAGCTCAAGCCAATCAAGCAAAGAAGCAGGGCTCCCAGAACGCAGGCCCCGTAATTCTGGGCGTATATGACCCATCTCTATGCGTACAGGCAGGCCACCTGCTATGAGAGGGATAGACCTGTGAAATGGCCTTATCAAACAAGCAGTTGTCTATAAAAAAAAGAGTGGCATGAGTCACATGGTGGCTCCTACCACTCCTCTCATGGATTTACTACTATGTTAATCCAGAACAGGACTGCAAGACTTGTCCTTCGCCTCAAGCCCTGAAATCGTATCTCTCCAGCTCTGAAATCTCTCCATTGGCTCCCAGTAAATGCAATGATTACATTTTAAATCTTCTGCATTGTCCACAAGGCTTTCTGGGGCCTGGGTCCAAAATACCTTCAGCTATCCCTCCGCAAATACCTCCCCTCTCGAGATCTTCACTCCTCTACCTTTAACTCTCTCAGGGTCAGTCATTTCTTTAAGAAACGAGCCGGGTGTAGATCTCTGTCTTCGGCCGGGGCCTCCCTCTGGAACAGCCTCTCTGCCACTGTAAAACCTGAGGAGAACCATCTCCGGTTCTGGAAGTACCTCAAGACCTTCCTCTTTGCATCTGCCTTTGCTCCCCCTCTCCCTTGCTGATCAGCTCTCTCTTGGCACTGTGCATCTGGCCACCCTCTGTCCCCTTGGCCCAGTTACTTGCTCACCCTGCCACCCTTCTGCACTGCCTCCTGGCCACCCCTTGCACTGGGGACTGTATCTGTACCCATTCAGTCCCACATCCCCCATTTTCTTCTTTTTATGCACTTATCAGACTTACCCAGTTCTGATGCTGTAAACACTGCACTTGCCACTTGCTGGCTGCACTACCCCTTTTTATTGCTCCATTATCTATTTTATTTGTATTTATTATTATTTATCTGTTTATCCTCTGCTCTGCACTTTCCACTCTCCCCCTTCCATGCACTTTCCCCCTTTCCCTTTCCCATGCACTTGCACGCTCTCAATGTCACTGGACCTAGTAAGATCGTTGTTTTGCTCTCCCCTGTTCCCCTCCCATGCCTTGTCGCGCTTTGAAACACTTGTGTACGAGCGCGATACAAATAAAATATCATATCATAGATCATGTTGTTCAGCTATTCATTTATTCTTAAGCGCGGAGCTAGCTCATGAGCAGCAAGTGGATAGCCAGCATTTGGGATGGCATCTTTTAACAGTAGTGCAGTACTGGGAGGTCTGTGCGTTGGTATGTGTGTCCATTGGAATCAGTCCTTGGTCAGATGTTGTTGAAAGAGCCATATTTTGAGATTTGCGAACACCACCCACTTGCAGCACCTACCTCCCCAGCTAGAACCCTAACTAGCAGTAACTTATTTACCCAATGGTATGCCCCGACCTATTTTATTATTGAAATAAATAGCTCTCCGTTGGCTACAAAGCAGCATGTTTGGGGTTATACAAAGCAAAGGAACTAAATCTATATTTGAACAATTTGGGAATTGGCTCAATGGGCAGATCCAGCTGGATGGTGGAGTAGCGAATAACTAAACGTATATAATGTCTGTCCATCTAATGGGTTCATGGGGAATTGTGTACGGTTTTAGGGGCCACATCTATAAAGGTTTTAAGCTAGAGCATGTAAAGCACATGTACACGCTCACGTTGGACCAAAACCTGCTCCAGAGAAATGGCGAGCCTGGTTACCCAGAATGCACGGAGGCCCTGCTTCTGATGGAAGTGCAGTGTGGGCAGCTGCGCCATGTAAACAGCCCAATGAAGTGCACTTGTTTTGGGGCACTACTGTTGCACGGTCATTCTGAGTTTGCTATAGACCTCAGCTCACCTTTTTACGGGAGCAAACGTGTTGTGGGCTCAGTGATGATGTTTACACCACATTTTCAAAATTCCCAGATTTGATTCTAATTCGTTTGATCTTTTCGCGGGTGGTGCACTGATACTAGCGCGTGCTCCTCAGGCCATGCGCATGCTGCTGCAGATACTTTAAATCTAAGGGCGAGGCAGAACAAGATTACTCTCGAAAGAGGCAAGGTGGAAGTGGTATAGAACCTTGTATATGGTATATGGGGTCACTTTCACGAATTCCAGCTGTTGGACCCCACAAGGACAAAGCGCCACAGCACAGATTGCACTAGGGAGCCAGTGGCGTAAGGACCCTGCTGACAAAGCTATGTTTGGGGTCCCTATGGCACCACGGAACACCTATGGGGCTAAAGGTACTGCCTACGTTGGGTATGGGTTGGAATTCTTGGTAACCGGAAGCCCTACTCATTGCAGTGGGCAGGGTAAACTTTCTCTGGGCCCTATCAGGTTACGCCTCTTTGATGGTATTAGGTAATATAATCGCGGCAGAAATGTCGCAGTAAAAAAATATCATGGCAAAAATGCCGCTGTTTGACCCGGTAAAAGTGTGCCCCATTATATCAATTAAGGGGAGCGGGGGTTGTGGGGGTGTCCCCCGCTCCCCTTAAATGGTATAATGGGTCTGGGGGTTGCGGGGGTGTCCCCCGCATGTTTTACATTGACTGCGGCGCAATAACGGCGCCATTTTTGCCGCAATACTTTGTTATCACGGCAATTTTTGCTGTGATTATATCACATGGAACCTCTTTGATGGGAGGGAGAACAGAACCGGGTTGTAAGAGGATGAGAGACATCCCTTGGGTTAGACCCCTACTGTTCTGGGCATGCCTGTGGCCTAACCAATTAGCGTATTGTACGGGGGAGGCAGGTCCTACAGTTACAGGTATTTAGGAAGTTCCGCTGGCTCAATTATGTGTGTACTAAATTGGGCAGCCTTGGCTTAGATAAGATGTTTGGCCAGCTGATAGATCCGGAAAAACACAGACCTTAACATAAAGCTTCTGAAAGAGGGATTTGGAAAAATCTATAGGCAAGAGGTCTTGAAGGCCACGTAATATGATTTATTTTGACCATGAAACCTAAGGCCTGTCTGGAATTATATTTTACGGTCACAAAGAGCCAAGAACATGAAATCTTGTGGCATGATTTAGATTGGGCTAGAAACCCCTAAGCACATAGGTTGTCTTGGGTGCAAGGAACGAGGCGGGTGAGCCTCGGAAGTCATCAGCGAGACAGAGTGACACATTTTCTTCAGTTTTTGCAAGTGGTGTACGCAGATTTAATGGGTTGATTTCCCTTTTTGTAAGTAGAGTTGGGTGGTAGCGTGGCTTTGTTTAGCTGCTCCTCGATAAAGAAACATTGGCTCTCCAGTATTCACTAGAACCAGTTTTTGCTACAGCCTCATTTATTCTACATAAATAAGGGACAAGCAGATCAAGGGATCATTTGAAATGTAAACAATTGCTTGAGATGTGTACTAGATGAAAAATAAAGAATCAGTCAAATGTAATAATCAGGAAGGACTACTCAAATGTATTAATTCATTTCTCCGGAAATGTACTAACATGATTTCATCATAATTATATCGATGCCATGAATCATTACAACGAATATGAAGGCAGGGAGCAAATCAGAGCAGCCAGGATTATGGAATTCATCACACAGGGCTGATAATACACAACAATAACAATTAACAAATTGAGGAAGGATGCTTCCATTTGCAAATGATGTTCTAATGTAATCATGCAACCGAGAGATAAAAGGTCGACATGTTTCGACCATCAGATTAAGAGGTCTTGACAGTCTGCTGGCTATATTTTCTGTCTGGAACTACATTGATAAAGCTGATGCTTTCAAGGTAAAACCAAGGTTTTATTATGGGAAGAGATTGGCTTACATTATTCATTTCATGGTGTTAAATGTATAAACTGGAATCTGCTTTAAATATTTTGAAATGTTTTATTTTGTGTATATTTTGCTCTAACACAGTAATAATAATTGCTTAATTTGATAAAGTGGTGCTAAATGCAATCCGTAGAAAACTCAGAAAATAAACCGAATGGTAGATTTGGTCGAATTTTGGCTGTACGAAAACACGGTTCACAAGAGGAGCAGGGGTTGTGGGGATGTCCCATGCACCGTTGTTCACTACAATAATATTGGGGTTTGAGAGGGTGTCCCCCGCAACCTAAATAATAAAGTTAACAAATAAATTTAAATAAAGGCCCTTGCAGCGCGTTTCCCATTCACGTAAAGGAAGGTAACTGGCTTCGTAGGGGGATGGAAGAGTCAGCAGCGTCACAGAGCGAAGTGCACCGCCAAAATGTAAGCAACGGGATGGGGGGCAGTTCGGATTGCCAGAAATGTCAGCAGGAGAAAAAAGCAAAAGTCATTTTCGTTTAAATGACTTTCAGTCTTTTCTCCCTCTGACATTTCTTATTTGGACAAATCATGGACAATCATGCTAAATACTGATACATTTCTGACATGGCCACATTTTTGGAGAAGTAGTATAAATCACCAAATTCATTGGCATGTTAAGTGAGGGAGTGAACATACACTAGCGGAAGAGACTGGCTTCTGATATCCTGTAACTCAGAAAAGGAGTTTCCCTTTACTTTAATGGCCCAGGCAGCCAATTCCAAAGGCAAAGTTCACAGAGAAGGCCTTTAAATTCCTGGCAAGTGAGCTTCCAGCTCAAGAGGCACAGGTTTCGGAATTAAGTTTTGATGAGCAGGAACTAAATCCAGCTCCTGGGTGTCGGCATCACCCAGTAGGGAGGAGCTACTCCTGGGGAACCAGGAGCGAGCATCCAGAGCACCGCAAATCTGACTTTCACACGAGATGCAGACTTTAACGGTTTGTCCATTATGTAGGATTCATTATGTTTAAAGGTGTACTAGTGAGCATGGCCTGGCTGGAGCCTAATGGCTGCTTAGCCCCATGAGCTCTATTATAGCCCTAGGAATCTATTAAGGCACATGCTGCGGCAGGGCTGTGGAATGAGAAATGGGATGACCTTGCTTGGGAAAGTTTGTGCAGCTGTGACCCTTTAATCTGGCTCCGATACGAAGCCCGCGTTTGGCAGCTCTGGCCCGCACCAACATGGCCACTGTGATCAAGAACACAGAGCAGGCTCCATGAATACACCACACTGAGAGTGCGCCTACATCGAGCTACAGCAGCAGCAGGTTCTCTGCTTCAAACGTTGACCGGCCCAGGGCTGCGGAACAGGGACGTCATTTCACCAAAATGCCAGCGGAAGTGACATCACACGACCGTTGACCCCTGATGACATCACAGGAAGTGATGTCATTTGACCCCACCCAAAGTGATATCGTGGGAAGCGATGGAACACAACCTTTCACCAGTTGACAAAACAGGAAGTGGAATCACATAGCATTGTACACTACGAAAAATATGGTTACGATATCACTATAATGTGATGTCCATTTCATACAACAATGGATCATCATATGTATCACTAAGATCAGTATATATAGGCCCATATTACCAAATTACTGTGAATGCAAGCAGACGTCCATGACCAAATGATGTGTTATTATATAGCACTTACGCTTAAGCGCTTTCTATAGAAAAAATGTACACCCAATATCACCCAACCTGTGTTGGTACTCCTTTATCGACCTCAGAAGGATCAAAGGCTGAGTTGAGGCGTTTAAGAACAGACTAAATCAGTGAATCACCCCCTGAAGTGTTCCTAAAATAAACCTTTAATGAGTCTAGCAATTATTGTATAGAATTCCAGAAAGACACATTATTTGGTATTCCTGTTCTTTACTATTTAGGGTCAGTGCTGAAAGTGTTAGACTTGTGGCACTCCTGTTCTTAGTTTTCTTCTTTTTTTTAAGGGGCCTGAACAAGAAAGTAAGCTACTCCAGAAGTAAAGAGCCACATGGTGCTGGCCACAGCCCAGGAGCTTGCATTCCAAAACCCCCCCTTTTTTTTTTTTTTAGAGGTTGCAAGGGAAACCTCAGAGGTCACAGTTGCGACCTCTGGCGACCCCTAAATGACGTCCCTGCTGCGGAAGAGACCAGCGGACTCCCTCTCAGCCCTGAAAGGCCTCTGTCTGCAGCGCCTGCACCCTCGGGCGAATCCCTCACTGCCTGCATCCATGGAGCTCTGCCCAATGCGTGCGCATGCTCCCCGTAGTCCTGTTGTGGAGCTATCTTTATATTTCAAATGGCGGCAGGTGAGGAATAGCTGTGTCTCGACTCGTGCGGGCAATTTTATATGAATAATAGTCTTTAGAGGCTCGGGCCTCACCGGAAGATAACCCCTCAGCTGGACACCTTTGACAAGGGGGAAAGAGATAGAAGCGAATCTCTGGGGGTGCCTGGAGGGTTGGTGCACTGTCCTGACACGCCGAGCCCTGTCCCCCTTAGGGCTACATTACCCCACAGCTTTGTTAGCAAGCATGGGGGCACATGTTTCATAGTGGTTGGGGGCCTTGCCAATAGGTTGCAACAACCACCCTGGGGAGTGCTGGACGGCCTTCTTATGTCTTCTCTACAGCTCCTCTGTCAGTGTTTTCGTGTTGGACCCTCAAAGCTGTCCGCTTGCAGTGCAATCCAGGCAGTGTTTACTGACTCCAACTTACAGGTAATGGCCCCTGCGATGTTGTAGAGTGTATCAACAGCTGTGATTGGTGCCCTGGCTCCTCAATTGGGTGTGCTTCCCACCTTCTGCGCATTACCCTGGACGGCATTGATCACACCATGAAATCTGGCAAAGCTAAGGACACGGGTGCGACCTACATCAATGACATGCAACAGCAGCCGAAATCCTATACCGGTCTTCGGGCCCCGAATCAACCCACACTTTAGACTATGATGACCAGCCAGCCATGAAGGGGAATATCAATTACCTGTTTCAATCCATCCAGAAAGAAATGGCCGCTAAACTGCAGGAACTCAAAAGCTCCTTCCAGGACTTATTGCATTATGTTCAGCAGAGTCAATCCAAACTGGGAGAGCTGGAGACTGCCTTTTGTGATCAATCTAGCTCTCACGACCAACTGGAACAAAGGGTTGCGGCCCTCAAAGCCTATAGGTGCTCAGCTGAGGAGAAGCAAGATGATGCAGAAAACCAGTCTCGTAGGAACAATATTCGAATTAGAGGCGTTCCAAAGGAAGTTACGGACGGGGAATTGGAATCCTATGTTCAGGGCTTGTTTCATGAAATATTGGGGGACGCCAAGGTGGATTTTACTCTGGATCGCACCCATAGAGTATACTCAAAGTTTCAATTGCAGCAGAACCTCCTCCCGGACGTCCTGATGAGGGTACATTTTTTCAAAGCCAAGGACCACATCTTTCAAAAGGCCAGAGCGCAGCGCGAGGTGTTATATAAAGGCGAGTCTCCTCAACTGTTCCAAGATCTGTCCCAAGGGTCCATCCAGTGACACAGAATGATGAGACTGTTCACCAACTGGCTGACGGACAAAGGCATTCAATATAGATGGGGTTCCGCAATTTTCGTCTTTTTCCAACTCAATGGGGTTCAGCATCAGCTCATCACCCTGCGTGCTGCAATTGAAATTCTAAAGATTCTGTGCGCTGGTATACGCCTCTCTGATCGGGGTGGGCCATAGGCCCCATCAAGAGACTGGACAAAAGCACGCTCAAGAAGAAGCAGAAGGAAGGATCGTCGGAGACCCTCAATAGACAGAAGACAACGAAGTGTAGACTCAGAGAGCCCTACTGGAAAGTAGACTCTTTTGACCCTGTTGTCAAGTTGTTCTGATGCTCTGCATTATGAAGCATGGTTTGCCTGTTTTTTGAGTTCCCATGAGCCGTTACTTGCGGGGTTGTAGCGGCTTCTATACACTGTACTTGTTTATGTTCATACGCAGGCATAAGGGCATTGGGAGCATGTTCCCTTAGTCAGGTGTTCCTACCTGATGATTACCTCAGACGGGCCGGGGCTGTTCTTATTGTGCTTTTTCTTCAATGGGTTTTCCTTGTTTTTCTCTGTGTGAGATTTTCAAGATACTTTTTTACAGTGTGCAAGGGTTTTTGATGGGTAGAGTTTTTCGACTATTTGTGCTGAAAGGACAGGTGCAACCCCCTTGTAGATCACATAGGGCCTCATTACGACCCAGGCGGTAAGTTACCGCCTGGGTCGTACCTTTACCACCATGGCGTAAACTACGTTTACACCATGGTGGTTGGCGGACTTACCGCCCCATTCCGAGGTTGGCGGGGCGGTAAGTCCCCAATCCCCATTTACCCTTCCCCATTCCCATTTTTGCCCCATAGGGCATAATGGGAGTGGGGAAGGCGTTAATTACGCCACCGTAAATTACGGTGGCGTAATTAACATCAAGGTCCCTTAGCGCCATGGATTTTAACACCTGCTAAAAGCAGGTGTTAAAACCTCCATGGCGCTAAGGGACCTCGGAATCAGGCGGTAAGGGTCGGCGCTGTTTACGCCGCTGTAAACCCCTTACCGCCTGAGTCATAATGATAGTGTCTGATAGCTGAGTTGAGGGCGGGAGCTGTTAAACCACTGAGAGTGCAGACTTAAAAATCGTTTCGATAAATGTCCAAGGGCTGAATTCTCTGCGGAAGAGGAAGAGTGTGCTTTCTAAATTGGTGGATCTCTAGGCTGATATTCCTCTACTCCAGGAAACCCACCTCAGGCAGTGGGATTGGCCGAGGCTCTGCTCTAAATGATTTCCCTATCAATACTTTGCATCTTCCTCACAGAAGAAAGCAGTGGCTGTGACTTTATTTGCTAAATCTCTTCACTTCGAGAAGCTGAAAGTTAGAGGGGATGTCCATTGCCTAGTTTCAAAGGGGGGAACTCTTGATAGGGGGGACTTTAATGTAGTGTTGGATGCAGGGGCAGATAGAGCGGGCCCTGCAATCCACTCTCAAGCATCGGCAACTGTCTCCCTTAAGAAGGCTATAGCGGTTATGCATTTAGTGGACCTGTGTAGACACCTCCACATGCTCATGACTACTCTCACTTTTTACACGTCCATCGCAGTTATTCCAGAATTGATTACTTTCTGGTGTCTCAGACCCTCCTACAGGGAATTAGTTCTGCTACCATATAAGTTGACCATATAAGTTGTCCTAGTGTCTGATCACTCACCCATAATGTTATAGATAGACGACTTGGGGATAGGGGGTAGAAAGTTCCACATATGGAAGTTAAACTATTCTCTCTTGGCAGACACAGCTTTTTTGCGTGACCATTTCTGACACGATCACTCCTTATTTTCAAGATAACCTAACTTGGGATGTCCTGATAGCAACCGGATGGGATGCTTTCAAGCCCACATTACGGGGCGAACTAATCAGCTTAGCCTTGCCACGTCAAAAACGTTTGTTGTCCCAACGGAAGCAGTCTGAAGAGAGGGTTCGGGAGTGGGAAGTCTGCTATAAACCAGATGGGTCTAGGAAGACTTATAGGCAGCTACAGGTAGCCAGGTCAGATTTGAAACCACTTTGGGCAGATAACATATCTCATAATTTGCTTTGAACTAAACACTTTTATTATAGTACCTCCAGCGAAGCATCACTTTTCCTGGCATACAAGCTTAAGGTTCAGAGAAACAGCGCTGGCATCGGGGTTTAAGGGATGAGACAGCTAAACTGCACGCCGGTGACCCTGCCAAAATGTGGATATTAACGTAATATTACCCGGCATTATTTGTAGTTGACCCCCTTAACAGAATTCAACAAGATGCAATTATCCAAGAGGCGCATCCCCCCGTATTACGGAAGAGGACGAAAAAAGGCTAGACTCTCCTATAATGCCAGAAGAAGTCTCTCGAGTAGTTTGCACTCTCCCGGTTAATAATGCAGCTGGTCCGGCCAATTTACTGCCCTCTTTAATCAAAAATGTGCAGCTATACTTTCTCCACAGTTGGTGGTTCCATTTCATTATTTCGCTGAAACAGGGACTGTTACTCCCACTATGGGGGAATCTACACTCTCACTGATTGGTAAACCATGCAAAGATCCCACCCTATGCGTCTCCTTAACACCAATTGGGGCTTTCAATTAGGATTCCCGCATTCACTCCAAAATCCTCGCCACTTGCTTAGCTGCAGTGCTTCCCAAGGTTGTGGTCAGAGACCATATGGGTTTATTCCAGGGAGAAAAACATTTGACAATATTCGTCACACTGTCAGTGTTCTGGCCTGGGCACAGATACACATGCGTAAGGTGGCCCTCCTCTCTATCGATGCCAGAAAAGCTTTTGAACAAGTTGACTGGGTTTACTTGTCAAAAGTATTAGATGGGTTTGGCTTCGGCCCCACTTTCTTTAAACGGATTCTGGCTAATTTCATGCTCCAGGCTCCCCTCCACTCGGATTAAAGACCCGATAGTGCTGCGGAGAGGTACCCGGCCAGGATGCCCGCTCTCGTCACTTTTGTTTGCCTTGTCCATGGAGCCCCTGCCATGGCAGGTCCATGCATCTGTGGACATACATGGTATGGAGACTGCTGGCTAGCAGTATAAATTGGCACTTTATGCTGATGATCCCCTGCTCTATATGTCAGATTCTCTTCATTCATTGCCCCATACAGTCTCCCTATTGGAACAATTCTGGGTTAAAGATCAATTACACAAAGTCCACCATTCTAAATGTCTCCAAAACACTGAGGATGATTGCTCAATTGAAGCCTGCTTTCTAGTTTGCCTGAACTCCGAGTTCTTTGAAATATGTGGTTGTTTACCTGACTGCACGATACACTGATTTATATGCAGCCAACGTTTCGGCACTGTTTGAGTCGGTTAAACAAGACCTGAAGCGGGGGGAAAGCTCTGAAATATCCTGGCTAGGTAGGGTAACAACGGTTAAGATGACTTTACTTCCAAACTGTTATTATACACATACTATACACTGCTGGATTCCACAGGCGTTGCTCAAGGACCTCCAATATCATATCTTTAGATTTATTTGTGCCAAACAGTTCAGCAGATGGATTGGGAGATTTACTTAGATTGGGTCAGTTGTTTGTGTATCAGTGCCCTGTTACCTTTGCACAATGCCAGCAGGCTTCTTATACTAGAGGATTCCGATCGATATGCCTTTATACAGCTCAGACACTGGCTAGGCACATGCTCATGGTGGCGAAGGATAAGGGAGGCTTGACATTGAGAGCTATTTATATACTGCTCAACTTGCACCATTTCTAGAGAGTCAGGTGAATGCACACAATGCTAAATACTAGGCAGATATTGAGCAGGATAGTTTGGGGAGCGCTTTGCACCAATGGTGTTGGCAATCTCTAGGAGCGAGGAAGTGACTAGGGCCGGCACTCCCATAAACCAGGGCTGCGTTCGAGTATTAGGACAAGGCTTCTTGCAGGTACGCCAAGACCACTTTCCCCTCCCCATGACAGGTGTTTTGGACAATATGGACGTACCCCCAGGCCGGTTCAGCAGATGGATTGGGAAGTTTACTTAGATTGGGTCAGTTGTTTGTGTATCAGCGCCCCATTACCTTTGCACAATGCCAGCAGGCTTCTTATACTAGAGGATTCCGATCGATATGCTTATATACAGCTCAGACACTGGCTGGCTAACATGAAAACAGTGACACATGCAGGAAGGGAAACAACCCACTTTGAGGACCCTCTCCAGTGGGCCAGGGTTCCTCTCGCTGTAGGGTGTTACACTCTAATAGATTTTAACCTGCTCATGGGTATATGGCTAGATGGGCGGAAGATATTGGGCAAACTCTAGATGACGTAGCATGGTGCAATATCTGGACTAGAGCTAGAAAATCGTTCAAATCAGTCCAACTTAAGGAGAACAGTTTCAAACTGATGTATAGATGGTACCTCATCCCGGAGCACCTGCCCAAAATAAACCACACCTCTTTCTCCCCTAGGTTGGAGATGCAATACTGCTCTGGGTCCTTTTTTCATATGTGGTGGACATGTCCCATTATACAGGTGTTTTGGAAAGAAAACTTATCCCAGATAAAGAGGATATGTGTAACGGATCTAGTATTGGACCCACAAGTAGGGCTGTTGTGCAATGAAGACCCGCCGGGACATTGGAAGTCCGCAGTGGTCCCAGATGTACAAGAATGGTGGGCTAGAGTGTCGTTTGTGGCGACAATGTGCAATATTGATGCAGCACTCACTGGAGGGATGGCGCAATTCCTAGTTGATTGGAGCCGTTGATATCGTTTTTGAGGAACAATGATAACCCCGGAATTCATCATAGGCCCCATGAGATGGCGTCCTTTTCGCTGCTGTGAGATCTAATGTCGACAATCATACCCTATTGACCTCCACACTGTATTTTATATTATTTGTTTCGATTATATATTTGATATCTTACATTATGCATTTTCGTTTCGACTTTGTTTCTGTGACAATAGTGGAATTGCATGCATTGAGCAGCGCGTGTTTTATTTGAGTGACCTCAGTACCGACTGTAATACATATGATACTTTTTGAATCACATGTATTTTACCGTACGGTTTCTTGTTGCAGAGAATGAAAAGCCAGTAAATGATGATGATTTTATTATGCAATCCGATCGTGCTTAATAAAGTTTAAATTGTAAATGTGTACTAGATGTGTCCTCATTCTTCTTTGTTAGCATTCCCAATACTCAAGGTTAATGCCACATTTACATGTTTGTAAGGCATCAATTGGCCTGCGGAGCCAAAAGTATCTCCTGCTAACTGTTGTTTTCAAGCAAACCAGGCTCTCCTCCGCTGGAAACAGGAGTGAAATAGCTCCCCGCTCCCATCAATTTCAAACCCTGAGGCAGCACACGCACACCTTGGTCCTTCAAAGATACTATTTTGTATTTAATTGCAAATAAAGTCAACTCTCTTTTGAAAAGCAAACGAAGTGTTTATGAGATTAAACAATGGAGGCATGACTTGCAAAGGCGGGTACTAGAAGAGTACCTACAGTTAATAGAACAGGCTAAGGGTACAGGAAAATTGGAGTTTAACGCCTGTGCAATCATGGATACTGGGTGTTTTGAGGGAGTGAATGGTACTCAAAGTTAATGTCAAATATGCATGTTTGCGAGGCATCAATTGGCCTGGAGCCAAAAGTAGCCTCTGGTAACTGTTGTTTTCAAGCGAACCAGGCTCTCGTACGCTGGAATCAGGGGCGAAATAGCTCCCTGCTTCCTTCAATTTCAAACCCTGAGGACAACTTGGTCCTTCAAAGATAATATTTTGTATTTAATTGCAAATAAAGTCAACTGTCTTTTCAACAGCAAAAGAAGTGTTGATGAGATAAAACAATGGAGGCATGACTTGCAAGGACGGGTGCTAGAAGAGTATCTACAGTTAATAGAACAGGCTAAGGGTACAGGAAAATTTGAGTTCAACGCCTGTGCAATCATGGATACGGGGTGTCTTGCGGGAGTGAGTGGTGTGGACTCATTGTTGGGGGTTCTAAAAAGAAATCTAAAATCAACTCTGCTAGCGTAATCTGTGCAATTCACTTGCACATATTCAGCCCTTATTCTGTACACGGTTGTCATATGGCTGCACATTCCTCCTCCTCACTGTCATTGCAGCCGATATAGAAGAAGCTTAGAGAGCGAAATATTTACAGTGGAGGATTTCATGAATATCTAATAGTTCAAGCAACTGCCCCTCTGCCAAGCAAATAATGTGATGTTGTAGTCCTCACATTGTAGACAGTTTCAGATATTTGCAGCAGGAGGAGGTTGATTTTCCTCATTCCGACTTCGGCGGTAGCCGTGCTGGTAATTACCGGCACGGCTGCCGCTGGAGTCATGAATTTACCGGTGCCCGGGAATGGGCAATTACCAGGGCATTACAACCCCAGCGGATCCGGTAATTGCCCGTTACCGGGCGCCAGTAAATATTAGTCCCCATTCCTATTTGAGTCCCATTGGACTCAGTGGAAATGGGGAAGCCGGATGCACCGGCACCATTTGTGAACGGTGCCGGTGCATCCGACATGGTCTACGAGCGTGTGCCATTCCGCCCGGCAGGTCAGACCTGCCGGGCTGACAGGCCCCCACTCGCAGACCTCGTAGTTTGCTGATCCGGTAACAACGGTACCGGCAAGCTTACCGATACCGTAGTTTCCGGACCGGCAACCTTATAATGAGGCCCAAATGTTTAAATGTTAGGAACATTATGGATATAGAAGATGATCAAGCGGATGATCCTCTCCTGATTATATAAAGCAGAGTGCCATTATTACACTGGAAAACAGATGTGATAATTCACAATACCAAGGGAAGCAGGCGAGCCAAGTAGTATTGCTTTGCTTAGTTAACTCCCTTCCACTGACCTCCAAGACGGACATCATCTTTCTCCCTGCTCCCATCGCCCATCTCCTTCCCCCAAGACCTCCTCAATCCTTTGCCTAGGGCTTGCAAACTTGGGGCCCTCTTCAACTCTGGCCTAAGAATCCAAAGGTTCATCACTGCATCTGCCGCTGCTGCCAAAATCAATCTTGTTAATATAGGGATATTCCACTCCACCACTCTACCAAAACGCTAATGTCTACACTTGCCTCAGCAACTTGGACTATTGCTAGATCCTACTCCTATTCCTTCTTTTCCTTACACAATGTTCTCAAATTTGCTCCAAATACCTTTTACAACCTATCAAAATAGTCTCCCACCTCTCCACACTGGCACTACGCTGGATGGCTCTCTCCATGTAAAAATGCTGTCTCTCTTAAAGTACTTACTCTTCTCATAATCTATCCATGGCCTTGACACCCCTCCCCCCCACCTTGCTGACTGAATTGCTCATTCCTCTCTCTCTCCCAAACACTACAAACCTCCACTTTCCATAACCGCTCTGTTCCTGCTCCTCTATTCCTCCTCGTGCTCTGCTCTTTCTCCCAACTTGCCCCTCACCACTTGATGGCATTAAAGCCAGTCCTTCAGTAGAACTGTTTCAGACAAAATCCAGGATTCACTTATTATTTATAATTATTGACCAAGGAAAGGGAACTTTCTATCCCCTAACGAGCCCTTTTTAAATGTCCCCATTGTACACACCCTGAGTATGTCCCACATGCATATAATAACTCTTTATAGGTATGTTACTCTCATATAAATGCACTTGGCCTAATGTTTTATTCTAATTATGGCTGCAACTAGTCTCTGTCCCTGGTTTTTCTCTCTGAATTACCCTACATCAACTGGTTTACTTTCAGTCAGACACCCACCTTGCATTGTAAAGACACCCTACACTGGGACTGTCCCTCTCATATGTATGACCTGCTAAGCATGTCTTTTGTATGTAAAATGACATCCCTTTTGGCCAGTATTACAATAACAATGTACACCAAGCTATCTCAGTCTGTGAATAAGTTTACACTTAACTTTGAGAACCATATGGCATGCCAATAGCTTTTGAAAATAAATGATTATTATGAAAAATGCGGGAAACTACTTGGACAAAACATTACACTACTATGTACCAGGCACCAAGTACCAACTTAAAACTACAGGGTGGAATGTCTCCTGAGCCATGGATAATCATAGATGATCCACAGGAAATCCGAATGAAAATCAGAGGCTTAAAAAACTCCCACGCCCCAGGACCCGATGGGATCACGAACTCCGATCTAAAAACACTCGAAAATGAGTGGGCAAGTCTGCTAAGTAAAATCTTTGGCAGATGCTGCAACTTAAAAACGATACCACCCTCATGGAAACAAGCAACAATTGTTCCAATATTCAAGAAAGGAGACAAAAAGGACCCGATAAATTACAGACCAATTGCGCTCCTGGATGTCATAGGTAAAGTGTTTGGCTCAATGCTTCTCGATCGCTTCAAGATCTGGATGGAGGAATCACCCTGTAACGACCCACTCCAAACGGGATTCAAAAGAAATCTGGGCACGACAGCCAACATTCTAATGCTAAACGTGCTGAAAAACAGAGTACTGGAAGGAGGAACGAGAATCTTTGTGGCATTCATCGATCTGACACAAGCATTCGACCGGATAGACAGGGCCAGCCTATGGTCCAAACTTGAAACCTGGGACTGTCCACCGTCTATATTAAACCCGATTAAGGCACTATACACCGATACTTCAATACGCATCCGACTTGATCAAAACGGCCTTTTATCATCACCCATCCCAACAGCTAGAGGAGTGAAGCAGGGGTGCCCGTTGGCCCCGGCCCTGTTTCTGGCATTCATTGGCGACATCCAAAACGAGGATCCAAAAATTCGAGCATTTCCCCCAAAAATCTGCAAAATCCCGATAACACGATTGCTTTATGCAGACGACTTGGTCCTAATGGATCACACACCAATTGGTCTGCAGCGCCAACTGACAAAGCTTCAAGGGTATATGCAAGAAAACAAACTGGAAATAAACGCAAAGAAAACAAAATTCTTAGTACTGGAAAAAGCGACCAGGAAAACAGAAAAACTGAAACTAACTTTGGAAGGATCACTGATCGAGCGAGTGTTCGACTTCAAATACTTAGGAGTAACCCTAGACTCCTCTTCGCAAGACAAAGCCATGCAATCGGTCCTGATGTCCAAAGCCAACAAATTGGCAGCCCAAGCTAGGGCCATAGATAAAAAGTTTGGAAGATTCTCACTGATCCCTGTGCTAGAACACTATAAGAAAAAGGTGATGCCGACATTAACATATGGGGGAGATGCTATGATGAACTTACCACGATCCATTTGGACAAAAATTGAGGCAAAGTTTTGGCGAAAAGTCCTCAGACTCCCAAACTCGACCCCAATAGCCTCAATCCGACGAGAGCTTAGCTTACCCTCTCTCAGAAGTTCAGTCTCACAATCGTTTCTAAGACTGTTCAGGAAATGCCGGATGGCTGAGCCACCATCAATATACTTTCTCATCAATCTCGAAATAGAAAGGAATACAAGCAAATCCCTTAAAAAATGGAAAGAAGAAAACATCAGCTTGCTAGAACAGGTCAATGCAGACGAAGAACAACTAATAAAGTACCCAAAGAGAACCTTCACAAAAATCAAAGAACTCGACTGGATAAACACCCTGGAGACAGCAGGAAAAAATAAATTAACCTTACACCTGCCTCCAAACACGAAAAAACTCAATGAACTCCAGGAATATATAAAGAAGTTTCCATCCAGGAAAGGGAGAGACATGCTGATGAGAGCCCGTTTAAATGTCTTACAGACAAATGAGATCTTGTCAATTAGAGGCCAGTCGGGAAACAACAGTTGTCGATTTTGTGAGATACAAGAAAAGGAAACAATCCGCCACTTGCTCCTAAAATGTGCCTCAAACCAACATATAAGAAGTCGATACTTAAAATCAACCTTCACAGATTTCATCATAGAGGACGAAGAAATATGTTGGTCTCGTTTGATTGGAGGCGACAAAACATCATGGCAAATAGCTTCCTATAAAATCTTGGAAGCCATAAACTGGCCGACAAAGGCACATTTTTAGAGAGCTGTTCTCATTTTCTTTCTTTTTTCTTCTTTCCGTCACGATCACAGACAAAAGACAGAAACCTCAAATTTTGTAAAAATCTTTTGATTAAATACAAATAAAATAAAAAAAAAAAAAAAATGCATAATTGCAGAGGCACACTGCAGGCTCATCGAAAGGAGTACAACCTCTGTGCAGCTGCTATGATGGTAGCACACAGGATTAGCAGATCAACCGTAGGTGGAACTTCAATGTACCCCATGCTAGTGGGATGAGCTTTAGCTTGTCCGTCTCAGGCACAGTAGCTGGCTTGGCCTCATCTTGAGCTACTACCCAATGAAAACACAGGCCAAGGCTTTCTCACCCTAACACGTTTTACTAAGCCTGGAGCAGGTGGCATTTGTAGCGTCATTGCTCCGTTGGATATTAAAATGTACAACCTGCAGCAGCATAAGCAGCTTGGAATCCTGATTATCTATGCCGAAGATGGAGACTGAGCTTCGTGATCTATTTTTGCAACAATATGGAAACAGAGTCAGAATATGACGCAGGGGGAAGTGAAGACGAGAAAAGATGACGACCAAGGTATAGGTCCATGGGGGGCAACACGGAAAGGAGCGTGACATGGGAAGGGGGCAGAACTACGACCGGCACCAGACCAGCATTACACGACTGACAGTGTACTCCCATATGTTGAGAGACTTAGGGATCTCCCAGGATGAAGGAATGGGGTGACAGCTATAGAATGTTCGAGAGAAAGGATCACAAAGGGATCTGACAACTGTGCATGACTGCCCAGAGGAGAGCAAATAGACGTGTACACCAACACTAGAGATGCTGACAGGCAGATAAGGTTGACTAGAGGAGCGAGTGGGGAGGTAGAGCTCACACAACTTCCCCTAATGGAAAAGGGAGGGGCAACCTCAATATATGGTATGGGGCACGAAAAAGCCAATAATGGAACCTTGCGCTTGCTGAAACTGAATAGTCGGGAGGCAGCAGGCAACCGGAAGATGTGAGAGCCTTGCCCAGGCACTACACGGTAAAGCAAAACTAAAGTAGGTTTTCCAGTTTCACTGCGCCAACACAATAAATAAATCCAATACTGCTTGAGTTGAAGATTTATTGCAAAGTAAAGTAGAACAGCTTGACACGTGTTTCGAGCAGTCCTTGCTCTCCCTCTGAGGCTGATGAAAAACATATGAATTAAATTCAAGGTAAATAAAATAATGGTTGCAATCCATGCATGAACACAAATTTATACACACACAAAAGGGATTTTCAAAAATAATTAAAAAATTATATATAAGAAGAAGGGAGTGATATAGTGAAACACACGCGTTCCATGTGTACATTATCACATAAACCATAATGATAAAGTAAAACAGGTAAAAGGGGCAATCAGCACGGTATTGTAACCCAAGATTGAAAGGAATGATTTCCAATATAGATTAAAACACAACAATTATGATTTGCCAATTAGGCATGTAGTAGTTAGGCAGTCATCAAAGTAGAAACATTGTTCATCAGGGTACAATTAAGCGTAGTAAATATTTGATCATCCATTGTATAAAAAGAATTTATATACAAATACTGTGATTTAGGTGTGATAACGGATACGAAGCAATTGTGGCGGAATTTGTGTTGTCCCAATCTGGTGAGGCAAAAATAGAGTGAGATATAAAACAGCGAGAGGGAGGGAAGAGAAAAAACGGTAACGCTGTGATTAGTCTTCCATTGGGTATTTGTTTAAAGGCAAAATTGCAGTGCATACATTAAAAAGGTAAATTAAGAGTGGTGAGATACCTTATGATTGCGTGTTTGTTACCGTAATCATATCAGATGAATATAGGAGTTACTGAAAGAAAACATAAAGAAATTTCAGTATTACCATATATGGTACATAGTTTAAAGTACTTATGTCCATAAACAATGGACATGTCTTAGCATGGTCTGGTAGAGAGGAATGGATAAAATACCTGGATTCTATTTCATCGCAGTTGCGGCAATTACTGGTGAAGCTGTCCGAGCTGCGCGTGTCATTATAGGTATTGCGTGGTTTCAAAACAGACGGTTGCAAAAGATAACCGGGACCAGGTGTAATGCAAAGATAAGAAAAAGAGAAGAAGCAATCAAAATCAATGACTTTGAGCGTATCTGGAAATCTAACATGACTGATGTCACTACGGGTGCTAGGTGAGCGCTCCTCCGTGCGTGCGGGTGGTCTAAGGGGCTATGTAAAAAGTCATTACCTCGGGGGTCTTTCGACCGGCGTAGCTTCGCTGGTTCCTACGCGACCAGCACTTTCCCTTTAGTTAAGTACAATCACGTGTGTACAGCTTCAAGGCGGCAGTCAGCAAAGTTAGATTTTCACGGCGGCCATCTTAGAAGGTGTTCTGAATCATCAGAAAGCTTATGACTTATTAGCAAAATTGCGTGGAATCTGTCATCTAGGATATACACAAAACTAGTGATCGGTCCAGATCTTCATGACCCACAACTGATCATTTTTATAACCTCAGTCAAAGAGAACGAGTGGCCCTCACGGGACTCACACAGAATCAGGATCTCATAATCAAGGAAGCTGACAAAGGCGGCAATGTAGTCTTAATGAATAAAACCGATTACATTGCCATGGCTCTATGCCAGGTAATGACTTTTTACATAGCCCCTTAGACCACCGCGCTCGCACGGAGGAGTGCTTACCTAGCACCCGTAGTGACATCAGTCATGTTAGATTTCCAGATATGCTCAAAGTCATTGGGCCTCATTACGAGTCGGCCGTGCCGGAATCCGGTGATTCCGTGATGACGGTTACTCCACTTCCGCGACCGCAAGGTTGCAGAAAGAAGGGCCGATTACGGCACTTGGGTCGCACGCAACACACCAAGGCAGAAACAGAGTCACCGCCGTCATGTAAACACCCACGCACATGGACTTTACGCCACAGAAAACGGTGCTAAACCCGTGTCCGCCCCCGCCGACACGGAAACACCGGAAGCGGAAACACCAACACCGGAAGCGGAAACACCATGACCGCGGGAAAAAAACGGAAACAGAGAGGCGTCCATTATATAAAGCACAATCCACTGCCATCCTCAGACACCACAGGTCAGATTACCTCCCTGAGACTGACAACTCATCGAATGGCATCCAGGATACCAGCACGCGAGCAGCGAAATCCGCGCTTTAGTGAAGCAGAGCTCACAGTTCTGGTGGACCACATTGTTGAGCATGCAGAAAAGCTCTTTAGTGCAGACCAGCGGCGCGTTACTCAGCAACGGCGCAAGGAGGTGTGGGCGGAGGCAGCACGCAAGTGTACAGCGGTCGGTGTGACCACACGCTCTGTGAAGAACTGCCAAAAGAGGTGGGATGACCTCAGGCTCCGGGTGCGCAACCTCATGACTGCACACCGCCAACACAGCACTGGCACTGGTGGAGGCCCTGCATCCCCTCTCAAGTTGCAACCGTGGGAGGAGCGCTGCAGCAGTGTCATGCACCTCGAAGGCATCCATGGCATAGGAGAGGCAGTGGCAGGAGTGAGCCCACCTGCACATGCTGGTAAGTGCACATAGTACAAAACCATAAGTGTGAATGGGAGTGACCCTATGGACCCACTCACAATGCCCCCCCAACAGGGCAGGAGTGACCCAATGGACCCACTCACAATGCCCCCCCCCAACAGGGCAGGAGTGACCCAATAGACCCACTCACAATGCCCCCCCCTATAAGGGCAGGAGTGACCTAATGGACCCACTCACAATGACCCCCGCCCCAAAAGGGCAGGAGTGACCCAATGGACCTACTCACAATGCCCCCCCCAAACAGGGCAGGAGTGACCCACTGACTGGCCAGATGGACCCACTGACTGGCCAGATGACAAGTAACACATCCCCAAAGCATGAACCCGGGAAATGCACACAGTGCATGCCTGACTGGAAGCAGACATCAATAGTCACAAGTGTGTACATGCAAGTGGTCATGGATTATCATGGTGGATGCATGTGATGGACACATCTAGTAACATCACACAACTAACAGCATGCCCTCTGTATCCCCACAGTCGAGCCAAGTGACAGCGACGGCCAAGAGGCAACGCAGCAGCCACCTGCACGCGCCCAACTCAGCACTTCTGCCCAGGAGGATGATGCTAGCTGATCCAGCACACAAGCACTGGCTGCATCAGGCACACCGGCTACATCAGGCACACCAGCTACATCAGGCACACCGGCTACATCAGGTACACCAGCATACGCCACCATCCCCATGCAGGCACCCACCCTAGCCGCGGATGATGATTTGCAGCCCAACTGCACAGCTGAGGAGGCTGCATCAAGTGATGGAAGTGCCCCGGCCATGCAGGCCGAAGCAGTACAACAGGGTGAGGGGGACAACATGGATGAGGTGTCACCCATCCATGGCCTACAGTTCAGCCCCCAAGAACTGCACAGCCCCACATGCTCCCCAACTCCCTCCATGGCTGAGCTCAGTACACGCTTGCAGCACTTTGAGCAACAACAGGCCACCCTGACGCAGCTGGTGGAAAGTCAGCTGGAGGAGGCCAGGCTGCAGCGTGAGGAGGCCGTGCATCAGCGGGAGGAGGCCAGGCTGCAGCGTGAGAGCAATGCTACGTCGTTTCAGCGTCTCTCCAGGTCGATTGGACGATTTGCGGCCACTATTGTCACCCTAGCACGCCATGTCAGGGAAGGGAACAGTGTGCAATCCAGCATTGCTCAGTCAATGTTGGTAGCCCAGCAGGTGTTTCAAGGGCGCTTGCCCACAGTCACACCGACAGTCACCTCAGCCAGCACCACCCCATCCAGCTCTGCCACTGCCAGGACACAGAGGCGTTCTAGTCGGCTGACTGGAGCCGCCAGCAAGGACACGGCACAGCATAAGCGCCCCCGCAAATAGTGGCATGTGGGGATGCCAGTCAACATGACATTTGGGGAAACCATGGGTGTAGGGGGGTGGGTACGTTTGGGTGGTGGGGGAGGTCCATTAGGGGGTTAGTTGTTTGGGGCCTGGTTGGGGGTGTGTACGTTTGGGTGGTGGGTGGGCATGGGGCTACAGCTTACCTACCCAATGCACTTTCTTACCTGGTTTATTGAAAATACAACACCTTTGAAAAGTACCATAATGAGTGGACATCTGTCATTTCATATGCAGTACAATTAAAGGGTATTTCTGGTCCTAAATTTTTATTGTCCCTACGGGTCGGCCATGTGTTTTTAAACATTAATCGGTTGATCGTAGTAAAATTTGCTATGTATCTTACCCGACCTTTCATCCACTAAACAAACGATAAATCTCACTTTTACATAAATAGACAATTATCTCCATATTTATGGTTCTCTAGGGCTGCAAAGCACACCGTCAATATACAAAGATGGAGAGTACAATTCAAGTTCTCAGAGATGGCTTTACACAGAATGTTGCAAAGTAAGAATGTATGCACGTTCACAGTGAAGGTCAGCTGCTTCGATTTATTGCTCACGGGCCGGAGTATAAGGTTCTATTGTTTTTTTACCTTGACAGACAGGCACTGTGCCTAAAGACTTCTTTTGAAGGAGGGGTGCAATAACGTAAGAAATTTCAGAAACAAGACCGATTTTCATGTTTGTTCACTATAAGAAAGATCGTTGGCACAGACGGAGTGGTATTTAGGGACTGCATTACGCCTAGACAATGGAAAATGCAAATCTAATGTAAGTAACCCTTTAGATGATTTTATACCGGAATATATTAACAATAGCGGAGCGTTAAAGCCCGGTTAAGTTGTACTTGTTCGTTCAATGTGGCATTTTGTACCGCGCACTATCAACGCCGAAGTGGTCCCCTGGCACTCAAGTGGCTCTGAAAAAGGCAGAGGAGAGGGGGTGGGTTAGTGGGAATAACTTAACATACTCCGTTGCACTATCCTCGCTAGTAAATAGTTTCAGGCCCAATAAATAAAATGAATAATTTTAATGAAGATCGGCTGGAGAGACTAATTTATGTTTTTAATACAGGTACATCCTTCCCTACTGCCAATGCCATCATTTCCAGACCCCAGCCGACGGGTTCTTCAGCTGCCAGGTGCAGCTCCATGTCAACAACTTCACCACCCTGATCATTTTATGGGACGATCGGCAAGGACCAATATGCCCTTACGCGGTACTAGCGGCTAGAAGCAACATACCAACCGTTACAGTGGTGTAGTGCCTCGTTGTTGGAACAGCCTTGCGATTATCAGTGCGACCATAGTGCTTCTTTTATCATAAACCAACACCCTGTGTACCGCAAAGGAACAGCGCGTGACTCAAGATTAACTTTTGCGGATCGAGAGCAAAGACAAAAGCGAATCGCTGAATATTCTCTAAACATTTGACGTCAAATAAATGTACTTTACCAATTGTACAATCTTGTTGTTTGCTTTTGAACCACAGTTTCATATTCCGAATTGTGGCGCGCTGTGTTGTGAGATGATCTGTGTTGTTTTACGGGTTCTGTGTGAAGTCGCGTAGAAGTCGACTGGGCGCGTTTGGCTACGCAGCCCAGTAACGTCACGGAGAGAGGCGGGGAATATGAACGCTTTGTTGATGTCAGGCTCAGGGGCGGGGGATATGATTTAGTGCCGCAAAAGCAGGTCAGCCAGGGCGATGGGGCAAGTGATAGGATTATCACATAATGTCGGCGCACAGCCGCCTGATTTATCGTTTGTTTAGTGGACGAAAAGTCGGGTAAGGTCCATAGGAAATTTTTCTACGATCGACAGATCCATGCCTGAAAACACATGGCCGACCCGTAGGGCCAATTAGAATTTGGTCACGGAAATACCCTTTATTCATGTAGTGGCATCACCATATCCCTGAAATGCTGTGGATGTGCTATCTCTCAAAAGTAAATGCGAATCAGTGCATCCCGTGCTCGTTGTCCATCTAGTGGACCCCCAGGAGGTGGTTGTGCCATCCCATCCCCACCCCCATCCCCATCCCCATCTCCGTCTCCGTCACCATCCCCATCTTCATCATCTTCGTCTGGGGGCATTGGAATGTTCCTGCGCAGGCACAGATTGTGCAGCATGGCACAAACGAGCGTAATTTTACCCGTCTTCACTGGGCTGTACAGCAGTGATCCGCCAGATCTGTTTAAACAGCGGAACCGGGCCTTCAGTAGTCCAAATGTCCTCTCAATCATGCCACGTGTGCGGACATGTGCCCTGTTGTACGCATCCTCATGCCTGTTCCTTGGCCTCGGTACAGGCGTCATCAGCCATGGCGTGAGTGCATATCCGGCATCTCCTACATGGGATGTAGATGTGGGAGACATGTCAGTGTTGGTAGTATCATGTCTTCATCAGATGTAGTGCAATCTTGTGTCATTGTTCATTCATGCGTATGTGTCATGCAGTGTTTTCACTGATGGGTGTTAATCTTCTATGGCCATCATAGTGGGGGTTGGCAGCTGGACATTGACCAATGCATTGGTATGCATGTGGCTTGTGAGTATGGCATTGTGCAGTGATGTGCACACATGACAGGGTCACTCCACAGTGATGATATAGTAGATGCAGGACATCTCATGTACAGCCATCATGTGCATTGTGAGTGCTGTGTTGCATATTATGGGGGGGGGGGGGTTGCTGTGGCTCCAGGTGTGTGTGCCAGCGGTAGTTCAAGCTGTGTGTGTGAGGTGGCAGGGTATGTACGGCCACACTGTGGCTACCTGTCATGTGTTGTTTTGTGAAGTTTGGGTTCTACTGTCTATTCAGTGGATGGGCGGGGGGTGATCCATGTGCAGTCGCAGCAGCCCACTCACGTAGCTCATTGCCCTGGTCACACACACACAACCCACTTACACAGGTCCAGAGCATTGGCAGCTGTACTCACCCAATAGCCATGTGCTTTGTCCAGCATAGCGTTCCATGTACCGTGGCAATGTTGAATTCCGCAGAACCATTGAGTCGTGGGTTGAGCCCAGGAAACGTGTGCAGCAATGTGTAATCACTTGCGTCGCATCACATACCATCTGTACATTCAGTGAGTGGTACTGTTTCCTATTGCGGAACACCATTTCAATTGCACGTGGTACTGTCAGCTCAATGTGGGTGCAGTCGACTGCACCTATGCGATTTGGCATGCCTGCTATGGCATGGAAGGCCAACTTGGTGGCAATCACCTGGGGGAGGGTACGGGGTAGGGCAATCTGTTCAGACACATGGCGCAACAGGGCATCCAGTACCTGAAGCAGGATTATCGAGAAACAAGGTTGTGATAGGCCGTGCAGCTCACCGACTGTATGTTGATAGGTACCTGTGCCAAGAAAATGCAGTACAGACACGACCTTCACGAGGGGGGGGGGTGGCGGTGGGGGTGTCTATGTGGCTGCTGATGTCGTCCTCTATCAGGCCAGTGATGCACAGGATTGTTGGACGGTCCAGTCGGTATAATGTGTGGATCTGTCCTGGGGTGAGGTTCCAGGGTGAGGCCCTGATGCGTGGTATTGCAGGCTGCCTGCGGGGTGTTGCCGGCTGGACAATGGGGTTTGCCATGGGTACAGGGTTAGCTGGTTGCCGCCTGCGCCTCCTACGCCTCCGCCTCCTCCTCCTCCTCTGCAACATTACTGCCATCATGTGCAGTGCTGCCTGTTGGTTGAGTAGGCCCAGTCCCAATGCTACTAGAGCTGCTGCCTGCATGGTTCTGTTTTGAGTTGGGCTGGGTGTGGCCCTTTTGTACGCTCCCAGTGGCCTGCTGGGTCCAGCTGGGCTGATTTGGTGCACCTGTGGCCTTATTCAGGACACCAGGCACAGTTTAACGTCATGTTCACTGTGGCGGCGGTACCGCCCCGCGGGGTTAACGGTTTTACCGCCATTTTGTTGTCGGTGTTTCCATGTCCGCGCTAGTTGTGATGCTCGCTGTGTTTCATATTGCTGGCAACGGAGGGGTTTCCATGCAGGCAGAGTTTACGGGAGCTTTAACTCTGCGGTTGGAGGTGGTGCTATTTCCGGGTTCGCAGGTCATGATTAGGCGGACATGGAAACGGTGCCGGTATGGTTATACCGGCAGCGTTAATTCCGGACCGGGGCACTTGTAATGAGACCCATTGATTTTGATTGTTTCCTCTCTTTGCGTTACACCTGGTCCCGGTTATCTTTTGCAACCGTCTGTTTTGAAACCACGCAATACCTATATTGACACGCACAGCTCGGACAGCTTCACCAGCAATTGCCGCAACTGCGATGAAATAGAATGCAGGTATTTTATCCATTCCTCTCTACCAGACCATGCTAAGACATGTCCATTGTTTATGGACACAAGTACTTTAAACTATGTACCATATATGGTAATACTGCAATTTCATTATGTTTTCTTTCAGTAACTCCTATATTCCTCTGATATGATTACGGTAACAAACACGCAATCATAAGGTATCTCACCACTCTTAATTTACCTTTTTAATGTATGCACTGCAATTTTGCCTTTAAACAAATACCCAATGGAAGACTTATCACAGCGTTACCGTTTTTTCTCTTCTCCCCTCGCTGTTTTATACCTCACTCTATTTTTGCCTCACCAAATTGGGACACCACAATTTCCGCCATGATTGCTTCGTATCCGTTATCACACCTAAATCACGGTATTTGTATCTAAATTCTTTTTATACAATGGATGATCAAATATTTACTAATGCTTAATTGTACCCTGATGAACAATGTTTCTACTTTGATGACTGCCTAACTACTACATGCCTAATTGGCAAATCATAATTGTTGTGTTTTAATCTATATTGCAAATCATTCCTTTCAATCTTGGGTTACAATACCGTGCTGATTGCCCCTTTTACCTGTTTTACTTTATAATTATGGTTTATGTGATAATGTCCACATGGAACGCGTGTGTTACAGTATATCACTCCCTTCTTCTTATATATAATTTTTAAATTATTTTTGAAAAACCCTTTTGTGTGTGTATAAAATTGTGTTCATGCATGTATTGCAACCATTATTTTATTTACTTTGAATTTAATTCAAATGTTTTTCATCAGCCTCAGAGGAAGAGCAAGGACTGCTCGAAACACGTGTCAGGCTGTTCTACTTTACTTTGCAATAAATCTGCAACTCAAGCAGTATTGGATTTATTTATTGTGTTGGCGCAGTGAAACTGGAAAACCTACTTTAGTCAACCTCAATATATAACATGGAAACACATTGACAAGGAAAATGTGAGATGTAGGTTACCTTTTGTTAACCGCGGGTGCTGGGAAATGGATATATGAGATGTAAAGAATGACAGCGGGACACAGATTAGCAGTGGGGGATGTAAAGGGACTATTAGTGGCAATTCTCTGAGAGGCTGCTGATGACGTATGGAAAAGGGTGGGGTTTCCAGGAGTGACTATTCAAGACACAGCACATGATGGTTCGCCGTTTGCGAATTGCAGAGCAGCCGTTTTGCAAGCTTTAAGGACACAATACCCAGACACGTCAGACATTAGCGCGATTATGGTCTGCAAGATGGAGGAGTGTGACATATTGGTTAAAGATACACTACAGGAGGTACCACAGGGGATGGCGATGGCGCTAAAAGCACCACCATCCTTCTGTGAGGAGGATTTGGCCAAGATGCCCAGCATCCTATGGACCACTAGTCCCTATGATGTGGGGCTTCTGAAAGGAGTGGGTGGAGTGAAGATGCCCACTCCCTGACACAATATCCCAAAATCAGAATAATGGGCACAGCCCAGTAGGGAATGAGACCAGGAGAGAGATTGCAAGTTTAACAAAGTTTATATAAAGAAAATTGTGCATGCAGAGAACTCTGCTGCCTGCCCGGAGAGCGCTCTGCCAACAGATACACGGGCAGCACATTAAAAAGGCATCCAGCGTCATAAATGACATCACATTACAATATACTATCCCGCAACTCGATTGGGTCAAATCATCAGCACAGTATGGATCCATACATGTTGACCTCATGGGATTGGTGGGTACTTGGACGTCACTCCTACAGCACGTGGGTCAGCTGGGCTCATCTTCGCAATGTGAAGGTCAGACCAGCAAAATTACACTTTCCCTGACTAACTGACCTTGCAAAAACAGCATTTGAGGGCATGAGACAAATGACACTCGTAAAGTCAGGTAGGAATGTGGGTGCCTTTCAGAGTTCATACACAAGTTACATGCAGGCCTCGTACCCTCTGCACTCTGGTACCCAGAAACCTAGAATCCCCATCCCAGGTTCCCACCTTGGAGTTTTTGATCTACCTAATGCCTCATGACACAAGTAGACAAGTGTTAGGTTTAGAAAGAATATATGAGCTTTTGGTGTCAGAACTCTTGGGGGTGTCTTTGTTTGGTCACTACAGGGGGCCAGATGTGTATCTGTAACAAAGAGCAGGGGGCATGGGCCTGGTAGTTTACAGCTTATCAGGGTGGGGGTCAGAAGAGACAGAAGCAGGTTTAGTGGAGTGGAGATGGATGGGTTCTCAGGCAGAGACCTGTTCTGGTCTCACACAGTGCAATGAGCTCATCTGTTCTGGGACGACACTGAAGGTTGCGACAATGAATAGCTGGACTTCTGTGAGAACTGTGTTTGTGCGAAGGTGGCAGGAAGCAGTGGGGTGGGGGGCATCAGGGCCGGTGGTGTGAAGCGCGGGGCAGAGGGAGAGGGAGAGACAGGTTTTTAGAGATCATTTTCAGGCCTAGTAAAAGATGGTGTCTGGAGGGGAATCGAAAATGGAGCCTTTGCCCATTAATAATGTCTAATTACATACGTTCCGTGTTAGTAATTAGTGAGTAATTAACACAAACTTTAGTTGAGAAGAAGGGGGGTGACGTTTACCCCCCTTCAGCTCAAGCAAGATCTGTGTTGCCGGAGTGCAGGAGGGGTGGGATAAACCACCTCTCTCCCAACAAGAGTGAAGATAAAACTGAAACCAATAGCTATTTTACCCAGAGTCAAACAATACCCACTGTCAAAGGAGGCAGACATGGGCATTTATGAGACAACTTCAGCATTAGTGGAGTGGGGCATTCCAATTCCATCAGAATCACCATACAAGACTGGTGTGTACCCAGTCAAGAAAGCAAAAGGGGGCTCATGGTGTTTTATCCAGGACTTGCATCCTCTTAATCATATTGTAGAGGCAGAGTATCCTTTGGACCCATATCCAGTGACAATTTTGTGCAGCATCCCAGTGGAAGCTGCCTGTTTCACGGTCATAGACTGAAAGAACACCTTCTTCTCTTTACAACTACACCCAGACTCACAAGATTTGATTTCCTTTATGTATAGAAGCTAGAAGTGGAAACATACTAGACTTCCTGAAGGGTACTGTGAGTCACCCTCCATATTCAATAGGGTCCTATAGATGGACACAGGCAATGTACAGATGGAGAGCACAGTCATACAGTATGTAGACGACATTTTGATTTGCAGTACGACCGAAGAACAGTGTGGAAATGATTCAGTACACATGCTGACAGTGTTAGCTGACAAGGGCTACAAGGTGGACAAAGCCAAACTACAGTACTGTCAGAAAGAAGTGCTATACATTGGATAGATGATCTCACAAAATGGCTGACAGGTGATGCCAGAAAGGGCGGAAGGGAATACGCAAGACAGCAAAACACACGACAGAGAGAGGTGCACAACAGTGAGAGAGAGGCAGCTCTTCCTGTACAGAACAGGTAGTGCAGACAGATGGTTTGCCAAGAAGGAAGCAGGCAAAACATAACACCTTTTGCCATATATTGGAAAGCCCTGAAACAATGGCTGGCTCTTTCAGATTCCTTGTTTATTACTTCAACTGTCTCTGCTCCTACAGTCTTAACTACTAACTCTACAACTTCCTTCACAATTCTGCCGGTTATATTATCAGCAATTACAATCCCAATCTCTCAGATCTCTCCACTAAATACTTTGAAGACCAAATCAGTCTCTGAGAAAGGGGATGCAGTGGAGCGTGTTGATTCAGTTATTCTAGATTAATCTTTTCTGTGTTTGTGCAATGACTTTGGGGAAGAACGCTGCTCTTCTTTGGTGGTGCTTTATAAGCAATGGGTCTAACTCCTCCACCTATTGCTTTACTGCTACAGATTTTTTATCTAAACGAGGCTCCTAAACCTCCTTGCCACAAAGACGACTTCACACCAAGGAATGGTAAATTGCGGTGGGACTAACATACTGCCCAAATTAAATGTGCTGAGGCCGGCTTTGATTTTGGCTTTTCATCTTGTGCTGGAATCACTTCTTAGTTTATATGACAATATGAAAGACATTGTCCAAGACAACGCAAATAGGATCTCAGGAGTAGACCTTAAGATATCATCTTTGACACAACATATTTAGAAGCTGGCTACTACCACCCCCGATACTGAAGCTCAACAATCGACTGTCGATAGTCTTACCCCGCTGTTAGACTGTTGTACTAGTGTCTCTCCAGTGCTATTTGAGTCTCCTAGAGAGGAAGAAGGGAGATGTCATGCTGTTACCTCCGAGGATGTGAATGTTTCAAACTGTTCACCTGTGAATTTGATGAGGAAAACTAAAAGAAATAATTCCAGCAAAAGAAAAAAAGAATGTACCTAACATCAACAACAATGAACCGTAATCTTGCCTGAAATTCTTGTGATTCCGTCCCCCCTCGTATGTGGAGGAAATAATTGATCTAATTTCTCAGGGTTTCAGGAGACTGTGGTGGACGATTCAGTGGCCAGAAGCTCTATTGCGTCTGAAGATAATACCATAACAAAGAAAGGGCTTTTTATCAAACCAGAAGAAAATTACCACCTTTCTTATTCCAGTAAGTGAAGTATCTCTGGGTGAAAGATTGTCTCCAGAATTGCAGGTGGACAACCCTGCTGACTTAAACTTGGTTTCGGACCAACCTACGATGGAGTATGTTCCTTAGTCCATAATGGGGAATTCCTTGGGGTCCAACAATATGGTGGCATCTTTGACCACTGAAACAGCTTCAGCAATCAGAGTCACATATCCGAAATTAACTCTGCAGTGTAAGGTACTCATGGTGGCAACAGTAAATACAGACACAAGTCATCACACTTCAAGGGTGTTTAATGGACAATGAACGCAGGGTGGAAAAATGCCTAACCTAAACCTAACCCTAAGATCGGAGCAAGCGTCGACCATCAAATGAAAATTAAGGCAGTCCTAGTGGCGTTGTGTCAAATAAAAGGGCCTATATTAAGAAAAACCTATTGCCAAGTCCTTACAACTAATTATAGAAAGAGTGTGGGATAGGGCTTCAATATGCATCTCATTTCTTTGGGCTTGGACTCCTTTCAAATGTCAGCCTCCCTCTTCTGGGTTCACTATGGCTTTTCTTACTTTAAACAATTCTTTTGATCAACTTTTGGGTGGGGATTTTCCACCCCTAGATCTCCTTTCTTCCGGCTCTGACCCCTTTCAAATGTCTTTTGTCTCATTAGCATCCCTCTGCCGTGTTCACTCTTGCTAGCTCCTGCAACACTCTGTTCAAGGGCTCACTTCATCAAGCGGGATTCGTTTCCCTTTCCTTCTCAATAGTTTGTCGGTCAAAGACTTTCGATTGTACAGGGATTTTGCAAGACCTCCTGTATGACCAATTTGACCTGTCTTGGCGGCTCTCCTATGGCCTTCTGGTGTATGTAGTTGTAATCAACATGGGATTGAACAGGGGTTCTCAAGTCAGCACCCACATGGTGCCGGTTTCCTCTACAGCTGGTCTTGCCTTAACACTTTCACATTTCTTTGAACTCTTTTCCCTATGCCAATTTGCGACTTTCATTCAACACAGCCCAACTCTTATCGGTTCTTCGACTCACTGGTTGTGATGAACCGCTTGACTTTCCTTGGAACTGGAGTCAAGGCCGGCACCACAGTAGCAGGAGTTTCCCTTGTTCCGGCTCATCAGTGTAGGCATGCTCCATGTACCATTGACATCTGCTGCAAGACACTTGGGCTATTGTCCATGGCCTTACAATTTCCTCTGCAGAGGTTTCACGGGTCTGAGTCGAAAAGGGCAAGGTTGCGTCTTTCCTTATAAGCCTCTCGATATTTGCTGGCTTTCTCCTCCTTTTGAACTGCCGGGTGTGGATAGCTGTCTCGTCGTGCTGTCTGCATGGCTTGTACTGTGCTCTCTCGCTCCACCTTTTATCCCTGTGGGGAAAAGGAAGGGCCATCAGGTGTGTGCGATTTAAGTCAATTGCCTGACTTTGCCTGATCCTTGTGTCGGGACATGTCAGGTAAACAGTTTTATTACAAGTCTATTGTTTTTCATGAGCTAAAACAGTGATTGTGTTGGAAAGAGGAGGGGTTGGAGTGTCAGAGTATTCTACAGGATGGTATGGGGATGAGGTGTTATAGGGAATTATAGGGCCTCATTACACGGTACGTGGTAAAAAACAGCATTTACCGGCATGGCGCTATTAACGTGTCCGCCTTGGCAAGAAGCCGCTAATTGCGTACCATTATGAGTACGCAGACACGAGCATAGCGCCATGCCGGTAATGACCCTACCGCCATGCCGCTAAAGACCCCAAAAAAAACCTTAGCGGCACTGACGAAAGCGCTGATAGCACTTCCAACCTCCTGCACCACGCAAATAGCGGCCACCGCTATTAGCGGTCACCGTTAAATAGCGGAACCGGAAATAGCGTCATCGCACAGGAATGGGAAAGAGCACGGCAGCCATCTTTAAAAACACAATCCATTGCCATCCTCTGCCCCCAGGACCTGTTTCCACACCAGTGCCATCCAAAAGCCTCAAGGATCCCCTCACCATGCCAAAGGTCATAAAGAAAACCACAGACCGCCAGCGTAAAGAGAAATATACGAATGAGGAACTGATAATGCTGACAGAGACACTTGCAGCAAACTCTGATGTCGTATTTGCCAATGACATGCGGCGGGAGACCCTGATCCAGAAAAAGGCCATCTGGGCAGAGGTCGCCCTGAAAGTCATTGCGGTGGGCATCACCACCCGCACCGTTATGGAGTGCAGGAAGCGGTGGGACGATCTCCGCCTCCGGGTCTGTAGCATACTGTCTGCGAACCGCAAGCTGGCCATGGCCACAGGAGGTGGTTCTGATTCACCAATTAAACTCAAGGAGTGGGAGGAGACCTGCGCCAGCACGATTGGTGTCGAGTCCATCGAGGGAGTCGGGAGCATGGAGCATGGTGTGGGCACAACATCAGATGGAGGTGAGTGGACACATGAAACAATACACTGTGAATGGTGAGGCACCCCCCAAATGTGAGCCCAGATTCACCTCATGGATGCGGCCACAAACATACATGTACACAACCCTGCCCATGTGAGTGTCACACCCCAACACACACACATGCACGCATCACCACAGACAAGTGCCACACAGACCCATGCATGGATGACCCACTCAACAGGCCCATGACCTGAATGCCCACTAATGAAGTCACAATGGACAGAACAGCATGATGAATTGAATCTGCTTGAAGCACGGTGAACCATCACCAATGCCATCCCCCTCTTTGTCCCCCACAGGCTCACATACCGACAGCGAAGAACCTGCCACAGCGACTCAGGCTCCCCCTGCCAAGAAAAACCCAGGGCACAGGACACAGGGCACACCCCCACCACATCAAGGGGCACAGGGAGGAGTGAGCACCTGCAGAGGGGCAAACATCGCAAGAGCGCCACTGCACCAATACCTCAATCTACGCCAGCAACAATTGCCACACCCACTGATGTGAACCCCCCCAACACAGGTTACACCCACGGAGGGCCCACCCTCCGCTGCCACAAGTTCAACTGGTGAGGCAGCTGCCACAGCGCTGCTGTCAGATATGGAGGACCCCAGTGAGTTCACCATGCAAATGCACACCCCCAGCCCCCCAGGAAGCCCAGAAGCAACTCCACGGCCAACACCAGGATCCAGTATCCATGGCCAGTCTGGCGAGGAGAACACGGGAGGGTGCTGGAACCCACCGGTGGCCTCACCTGATGGCCGGGACATAGTGAAAGGTGCAGCAGCCACACCACGAGCTGGCCACAGTGGCCATGACCTGGCCACCATCAGGCAGCGCCAGGAGGACATTACAGTGCTGGTTGGGCAGCATGTGGAAGAGGCTGCCTGTCTCAGGGGGGAGGTCACGGAGACTGCTAGTCACTCGAGGCTGGCGATGGAAGCCTGTACCTACAGGCTGTGTGAGGAGATTGTCCAACTGAGGCAGGTCCTCACGCGCATAGCGGACGTGATGGACCGCCAGTTCCCACCACCAACACAGGGACAAACAGCCACCTCATCATCTGCGAGTTCAAGGCAGACAAGCCCCCGCCGCCGCTCCATGCGCACCACGAGACGCACACCCTCCCAACCTCCTAATGGTGGTGGTGGCAATGGGAATTAGGGACAGCAGGGTCTAGCTGGCACATGTGTAGCAGGACACCAACATTGTGCAAGCCACACATGGGGTTGTTGTGGGGGGAGCGGGGAGAGGGTGTTTTGGGAGTGTTGTAGGGGGAGGCGGGAAGGGGGAAAGGGTGTTTTGGGAGTGTTGTGGGGGGAGTTGGAGGGGGAAAGGGTGTTTTGGGCGTGTTGTGGGGGGTGGGGTTTAAAGTGTGGTGGGATAGTTGGGGACATGCACTTTTTCAGCACATTATACCTTAATACACTGGTGACTAGTTAAAACACAGGCTTGGACTTCGTCATTGTGTATGTATACTTTATTGGGGACAGGGTCCATTGTGCGCTTCACCACAAACACCAGTGCTCTAATACCCATATTCATCCTACAGAGTTGAACCATGTGTCTCAGAATATTTGGTTGATCAGATGCTGTCGCACATTGCGTCCCTCCTGGGCATCGCCTCTTGCATGACCAGCATCCCCGTCCCCTCCGTCCTCATCACCATCATCATCCTCATCAGGTGGTTGCATTTCAACGTCAGGGGGCAGTGGCACATTCCGTCTGATACACATATTGTGCAGCATGACACATGCCATGATGATCTTGGCCACCTTCTCATGGCCGTACAGGAGAGCCCCACCCGACCTGCTTATGCACCGGAACCGTGGCTTCAAAAGACCAAATGTCTGCTCAATCACAATGCGGGTACGGGTATGTGCATGATTGTAGTCCTCTTCATGCCTGTTCTGTGGGTTCCGTACAGGGGTAAGGAGCCACCTCTTCAAGGGATAGCCAGCATCACCTGTATGGGTGGAAGAATGGGGACCTGTTACTGTTCACCTCAAGTGTGGCCTGTAAATATCACACTAATCGACTTTGCATTGGGATTGACATCCACGATTCCCATCATGCATGCAGACGATCTGTGTGACTGCAATGTGCAAAGGTGAGCTTGTCCCTGCAAGTGGACATGCCCCATGCATGCCTCCGACAGTCATTGACATGTCCTGGGTGTGGCCAGGTCTTAGGTGTCCCTAGGCCAGGCAAATTTGGTACCATACTCCTAGTGTACTGCCATTCTGACACCGATGTTGCCATGCTGTGAAGCATCACTTCAGTGGTGCTATAGGTGTGTGGTTCAGTGCTATGGCTAGGGGTGATCCCTTTGCATGCATTCAAGGGCGCATTGCTGTATTGATGTTATGCTGCGCTAATTCTGTATTACAATCTTGACGCTATGTTGCAGATTTGTGTAAAATGTGGTGTGGCATGATGTGCAATGTGGATGTGGATGGATCTGTCATATTTGGCAACCTGGATTGTTCTCAATGTTGTGCAGCTTCAAATTGCATGTGGGTTCTTCTCAAGTACATTGTGGCCATCCCTGATGGACATTGGCGTACATCTGTATGTCCATTTCTCCTACGGAAGACAGTCAACACCCAGTTGGAGTATGTATCTCTCCCCCCCCCCCAATCACACTGCCATGTGCTTCCCCTGCTACTCACCAAGTAGCCACGAACATTGTCCGGCTTGTCGCTCCATGTAGCGTGGTATGGTTGAGTTCCGCAGGACCATTGAATCATGGGTTGATCGGGATTTCGGGCACAACAATGTGTGATTATCTTGTTTGCGTCACATACCATTTGGACATTGATAGAGTGGAATTGCTTTCTGTTTTGGTAGACTACTTCATTGTGATGTGGGACCACCAATTCCACATGGGTACAATCAATGGCCCCGATGCAACTTGGGATGCCTGCCAGTGAATAGAAGCCAACTTTGGTGTTTGCGATCTCCTGGGCAGTCCGTGGCAGGGATATGTGTTCACGTGCGTGCTTCAGGAGGGCCTCGAGAACCTGGTTCAGCGGGCGTGAGAATACTGGTTGTGAGATGCCATGCATCTGCCCTACTGTATGCTGGTAGGTTCCTGTGGCCAGGAAGTGGAGCACAGTCACCACCTTCAGTAGAGGGGGGATGGCAGTTCTGATGTCTATGAGGCTCACAATGTCGTCATGTATCATGTCCACGATGCTGGTGATGGTATCCCGGTCCAGAAGGTACAGGGTGTGTATCTGCTCAGGGCTTAGGTTAAATGGACTGGCTCGGATCCTGGGGATTGGTGGCTGCCTATGTGGTATTACTAGGTGACCTGGTGGTGCTTGCTGCGCCTGTCTTGCCCTCCTCCTCCTCCTCCTGCGTCTCCTCTGTGCTGCCTGTTGTTGTTGGTGCTGCACTGCAATCATGTCCTCCAGCCCATCTAATGCTGCTAGTATTGGAACCATCTTGGTGTGGGAAGGGGTGTGTGAAGGGGTGTGGTGTGCTCCTTTTGTGCTGCCACAGTCTCCATTGCCTCCACCTGTGCTGATTGTGTCCACCTGTGGCTGGTGGGAACACTGCTCAGTTCTCTTAACGGGTGGTTTCCCGATGCCGGTATTAGCTCCTTGCCGGTAAGGGGTTTTTGGGGCTTTACCATGCCGCTATTAGCATGTCCGCATGGCTTGTGATGGTGTGCTATTAGCGCCATGCCGCTATTTATGGGATGAAGTGTCGCGCGCCTGCGGACTAGCCGCTTTAGTGGCACCGTACTTAGCGGTGCCGCTAATAGCGGTTATCCGGGTCGTAATTGGCATGGGTATTTAATGATACCGGTATTCCCTTACCGGTAACGTTAATCCCTTACCACACAACGTGTAATGAGGCCCAGAGTCTTTGTTCTAGGGGGGTAGGTGATTTCGGTGGGTGGGTTTTGGATGGTTTGTGGGACCTGTAATTGTTGGTCACTTTCAACTGGGAGTTCAGAAAGTGACAATCAGAAGGACGGGTTTGGTAGGGTTTGTGGGGCAAACGTAAATAGCTGGGATTGTGAAATAAACAAGGGGGATTATGGGAAAGGTGGTGTTTTATCTGAGCAGGTTAGGAGTGATGAATATAATAATCATATGGACGTGGAGAAGAATGTCCGGGAATGTTTGGGCAGGATGTGGGACACCAATGACTCTGGGAGTTGTATTTTTTGAGTCTAATGACGTTCGTGCTCCTAGGGTATTTACCAGATATGGAGGGGACGTCGAGTTGGGACAGGAGAGATCTAATGGGAGGAAGGGAGGCAGATGTAATACAGCCTACAAAGGTTTCAGGGATCTCACCCTCCTCTCCTTCTCCGGGTACAGTAAAGCGTTTCCCTTGGATTATTCCCTCGAATGTAACCCCGGGCTCCCCCATCCTGGTGAGCCTTTCTCGCTCTTTCACCCCTAAAGTTGGGATCTGAGCAGGTCAGCCCTTCATTGGCCACCTGAATGGTTTCTCGAGGTTCACTATGTGAGATACCCTCCGGTATTTCACAACAGTCAAAGACAGTGCCTATTTCAAGCTCTTATGACATAAAAACAGGTGGTTGGGAAAATATAGTGTAAGCCAATGGAAATGTGAATATGAATAGAGGCAGGCTACTGGACGTCCTTTCTAAAATTCTAGCACTTTGCTTCTTACCGTCAGGGGACATTGATTATGTCACTTTTCCTGAACGAGGAACAGACCATCTAGTCCCCTTTTCCTATTCTAACATAGTTGCTCTACTTGTTTGGGACTAGCAGGACACTTTGAGACTCTTGGGTTTTGAGTTGTATGAGTTCTCAAGTCCTAGTGAAGTGTCTCTTAATAGCTCCCATAGCCCAAGTTGATAAGACAACTATTCCTTGTAAACAGTCCTTGGTTGAAAGTAGTCTTAAGGCTCCTAATATGGCAAACAACGTGGGTGGTTCTAATGATAACAGTTCTCACGCTCAATATTGGTCTTGGTTGGTAGCTGCCATAAAAATGATCACTACTTCAGGTGACAACCCTACCCATTTTGAATCCCTTAAACTTGAGTTTTCATTCCTGGAACGTTTGCAGTTTTAACAACATACTGATGGTGTCCAACTCGGAAACTGTTTTCTTGAATCACCATATTTTACTTTGCCAAGAAACAATGGCAGTCGATCATTTTGACCTGGATGGTTTTTAACGATTTTTAGATTTGCGTTTTGGGGTATATCAATTTTATTCAACTATAGAGCTACTATATGCTCTGTAGCTATTCAAGCTACAGAGCATATGCAGGGAATTTCTATGCACATCATATTAATATTAAGAATGGATGCAATATTGTCATAATGTTTTGGTTTTGCGTGTTTCTAGGATAGTTAATTGAGGGTTGTTTAATGTTACTTTTAATTATATTTTGTGTCTAATGTGATGTATTTTAGATCTGCATACATGTAGCAACTTAAAAATCATATGAATATACTATGGAAACACATTGTGCGACCTAGCCCGATGAGATTTAAAAACATAAATGTTTTCACATGCAGGAGTCTTGAAAATATGGGGTTGGCAGGAAGTGGATACATTTGTAACAGGGTGACTGGGAACAGAAATGACCGCAGGTTTATGAGAAGGGTAACAAAATTATAATGGGAACAGACGCCACATGAAGTGAATTGAAATGATCGTGCACGATGGAAAGGTGAGTGAAATGCCAAGAATAAATATCTAGAGTGTCGAAGTGCATGGAGAAATGTGTTAGTGCCCAGTTAAAGGAAACGTTTGTTAAACTTTCTAGCTTCATAAAAAACTGTCCATAAATAAACCACGTGTGTCAGATTTAGCATTTGAGGTCCATGGCCAAGTGAAAGCTGCCCTAGAAATGTATTGTATATCATGTTAGGAATGTGTGTCTTCCAGGGAGAAACTAAAGAAGAGGGTTGGGCTTGTATCTGCAATGTCATGAAAGTTGTATGTTCAAGATAGTGGTCCTGCAGTGAAAGGCAGCCAATGGGATTGCGGGATTAGATTTCTTTGCATAGGCCTAACCCATTTGTATCCTGGGTAATGACTAGTAAGGAAGCATGAGGGAAATGTGGGAGTTTGTTGAGTGTTCTGGAAATGAATATATACTGTATCTGTTCTGTGGTTGTGGAAAGACTCAGATTAGTTCCACTCCAAGGAGTTGTATAACCTTTCTCCCAGCGGCCGTTGTGAAAATAGACATGGTTTAATGACAGAGTGCAATCACTTCTTTTTAAGAAATGAGCTGTTTTAGAGTGCAGAGATCTAAGTTCAACCCTTACAGCATCCAGGGGGTTCCTGTCAAATTTGAGGGTGTTTTGGCTGTGGGGTTGTTCTCATAAACATCAGTGTTAGAGCTTCTTAAAAAATCATGCCAAGATGTCCTATCACGTCTTGCAATCCGCACTGGCTGAGATCATCACTAATTGGTTGGAGCAAGGTCACCCCCACAACATGATAATAAGTAGGGATTGCAGACTGTGCAGAGGGAGCCAGTTTAAATGACTTATTATCAACTACCAAACTCTCCCCCGTAAATCGTTTCAATGGGGGTGAAAACTGAGATTTATTTATGCAAAATTGGGACCTGGTATTGTGTGTACCATGGGTAGGGTGACCAGGTGTTCTGGATTACAGTTGGCACAGAGGTTCTCTTTTCTCGTGGATAGATTATTTATGTGTGTATTTGGGTCTAAGGCCGTTCTGCTCTTAAGAAAATAGCACTAAGTGACCACTTAATCCTGTCTTTCAGCCTATATCTCTAGGTGTCACTACATGCTTTCCAAATGAATGGGGCTCTAGTTTCGCCTGCTAGAGGGGGCTTGACTGTGAAATGGAACGGGGTTGTGTGTAACAAATGTACTCGTCTGGTTAGACAACTTTGGGATAACTGTGTGTTTGTGTTGAAGATCTTTTTTCTGTTGAGTGTTGCAATTCATATATTTTATATTGTTTGAAAGTTCTTACGAAGAAAGGACATGTTAGGGGTACAAACATTTGTAATCACAGCTATGATGCTAGGGTAGCTAGTGCTAAGAAAAACCCAAAGGAAGCAGCTTAGAAACCTTGTGCACAAATACCCTCCTTTTTCAGAGGTTTTTAGGCTTAAAAGAAAACAAATATTCAAGGCTATACAAATTATATTACATCCTTCAATTTCAATTACACATAAAGGATAATCAACATACTCTGGAAACTATAACAGATACGAACCCCTCAAAATTTGGGGTTTTAATGAATTTAAAGTTTGGTTAATCTGAACCTTGAATGACATGCCTAATTTTGGAACCTCAATGGGTGGATTATTTTTCTGTGTTGTACGCTAAACCAACAATACACCTCATTATGGGTTATGGGGTGGACAATACTAAGGCTACTACTCATTCGGATAAAAAATCAATAAACCAATTCATGGCACAAATAAAATTGACGACCATCACACAACCATAAAATGTAAATGTACATCAATGCAATTAATATTATTAAAAAACATCAACATCATCATCATGGAGCATGACATAAAACACAATAACAATTTGAATTACAACCTAAAATGAGTAAAATCGGAGGATACCGTTTCATTTAAACATTAAAAATTCACTTTCTTAAGTTCCATGCTCTCCTCAAATATACAAGGAAACACCAAGCAACAGGGCATGATTCAGTCTGTAATAAAAATATCAAAACTGGTCGACATGGGGTACATTTTTGTTGTTTCAGCGATGGCATAATTGTCTGCTTTCTTATCTCCTTGTGACATGCACAGAATAAAACCAAGTGTAATAAATCCTAACCTGCTGCGCTACAACCTGGACCAATTGAGTTTGAGACATAATCCTGCCAAGATAGTGTTTGCTCGCGCATTGAAGCAGTTAAAGTGTGCTCTAGTCAAACCCCAGCGATGTGTTGGGTAGTTGCTATGTGTCAGATAAGATTGCATTGCATCATTCTTTGTTTAAATAGCATGTTTTCTGTTTGATTCAAGCAGCATTCCTATGGACTCTCGTTTGCACTCCATAATGTATCGAAAACTTGCTTTGTGCATTTTGCACTCCTTCGTATTTACCAGATTCACAGGACAGAGAAGATTAGGGTCATTCACCTGTTTCATACACCCACTAATAAACTTCAACAATGGTATCCTGCTCCAGAAGACACCCTGCATCAACGCCCTGATGATTTCGTGGGTTAATGATGATTTGGAGTTTGACCATAGGCCTAACCAATGCATAAATGGGGCAGCATACCAATCATCTCCAATGTGTTTCGCTCCAAGCTCTGCATGCACAGCATAGCTTGCAGCTGCACACAGGAGACCCAGTCATTTCTTAAGGAATTTGTTCTCAGTAACCTCTATTACCTTTTCAAATCCCCAAAAAGATGCCCCATAGTTAGATACTGCCTCCATGATCATTCTCAATGGTTGCCATTGTGAAGGACTGGAGGGGGGTGTCTGTACTTATGCTCTCTATATGGCAGAGGAGAGGCACAGAGGACCCCAGCCAAGATTCTCTATTATTGGTACGTGGTCGAGCAATCAAGGCCTAGCTTCTCAGGAGGTGATGCAGGCTGGTTCTTAAGTACAGTGTAGTCCCCAAGCACCCACAAAGGAATGTCCGCACACTGTATCGGTTAAAACACAGGGCCTCATTACACGGACAGCGGTAAGGGTTTACCGGTACCGGTAAGGGCACCAGTACCGGTAAACCCTTACCGCCTTACTACGAGGTCCCTTTGCGGGTTGGTACTTTAACGCCTGCTGTTTAGCAGGTGTTAAAAACCAACCCGCAAAGGGACCAGGGTGCTAATTACTGTACCGCAATTTGCGGCACCGTAATTAGCGCCTTCCCCATTCCCATAGAGCCCTATGGGGCAAAAATGGGAATGGGGAAGGGCAATGGGGGAAGGGGGAATTACAGCCCCGCCAACCTTGGAATAGGGCTGTAATTCCCCTTTCCTCGAAGGCAGTGCCGGTATTTTACCGGCATGGACCAATGTGCTAATAGCACCTTGGTCCTCCGCCTACCGTGTAATGAGGCCCACAGTCTTTATATAATTAATATTCAAGGTTATGTACAATATCACGATAACTCACTTTGTACTCGGTTATCTGTAATGGCAAATACAGTGCTACGTGGTACCACAATTACTATTAGATCTCTTTAAAGTGCATCAACTGTATGGTTAAATGTCACACAAATCAGTTCGTAAAGGAAACCAACAATAGATATAAGAGGAAAGCAGTTGGATAGAACAATTGGCAGAATACTGGCCCCAATACCTTGACACAGTTCTGAGTGGAGATCCCCCCACCTGGGCAACCTGTAGAATAAAGATATATCACAAGCCCAGTCCATATATTGTTCACAAGAGACTTTCCAATAGTTCAGCAACCCCAAAGTAGCTGGCGTTGTAGCGTTCCTCGTCGGGAAATCGACAACCCTTCTTGAGTGCCCTCCCTTTAAGGCAGGAGTAACGGATGAACTACAACAGTGAAGTGGCAGCTTCTTTCCTATCGTTCTTCGTTGACGGGGAAGCGTAAACTTCCTGAAAGGAAGAGGCGTGCGGGGCACCTCGGTGTTGATAGTTCAGGACCGCAAAGAGCTTGAGGAACTGTGGCCCAGCAAGGGCGTGGAGTCGTCGGCGTCTCTGTGGTCTTTGGGTGGCGGGAAACCCACCGGCGGATGGTCATCGGCGCATCGACAGCCTGGCCTTCTCCGGCGGGATAAGGCGGGTGGCGGTGCAGACAAGCGCGTCCATGAATCGAAGGTTCTTAGGCATTGGGAGCACGGCGGCTCGGTCGGCGACGGCGGTCATCGACAGTGGCGGACAACAGTCCAGGCACTTCTCTTTGGGATTCTGCGGCGGTCCCCGTCTTCGGTCGGCAGCCTGTCGTAGGTCTGTCTACCAGGGAGCTTTGGCAAAGATCAGCTGGTGCACGATGGTCCCTCATAGCTCGGGAAGAGGGCGCCTTACCAGGTCCTTTCTCGGTCAGTCCTTGGAGACACAGCAGCTATCAGATTGATGAAGGAGAGACAAGCAATTCTTCTCTTCCAGCAGGGCTTCAAGGTCAAGCGTCAGTTTCACTCCAGTTACTCTTCATAGTTTGGACTTCAGCTTCTGAACACTTCTGAACACGATTCCTAGCAGTGAGCGGTCCCCAGATATACTGTTGATCTCCCATTCATTCCACTGGGTCACACTTGAGCATCCAATCACTACGAAGCGCATTCAGCAGTTTGTCAGCCAATCAGACGCACGATGCATTCAGGTCATTCTTCTCCATCCAGACACTCACAACACAGAATGTGGATTCGGACAAGTATCACGCCATTCAACACTACACACTGCATTCATACCAGTTTCGGGCAGGGCTGTTTCAGTCATTGTGTCAAACACCAGAAACCAGACATCCACAACAAGAAGTGTAGATTCGTCACACATTACATTTACCCAGGTCCCACCCACAGGTGTACCCACAACATACGGTCATTGGGAAGGCTCCAGCCAGTCTGTTCGGCACTTCCACACACTACCATATATGGAACTTCCACCCAACAGCCAATCAGGGGGAAGGGACAGAGTCAGGGATTCCCGGGACTTCGGGAAGATCAAGGTAACAGGCGATGGAAAGCAAGAGGCCACGGGGACCATCTTGTGTCCATTAAGAATCTACCGATTCCAATGACAGGGTCTGGGCATCCCAAAATGTAGGCCGCTCAGGGCACCAGTCAATTCCGCACAGAGCTGCCACCAGCCCGTACCCTGCTCTGTGGGCCACACACAGGTGCCAAAAAACGTACAATAGGGGCACAGGGTTGTACCCCCACTCATGGGTGCCATAAGGGTATCCCATGGGTCCGTTCCCCAAAACCAAAGGAGAGAGCTGCACCGCCAGAAGTCCCACATGAACTCCTGCGCGGAAAACATGACAGGACACATGATAAAAAGCAGTAAAGGACAAGGATACAGAGGCCCTGTCCCTCCGATGCATTTCCAGCATCACAGCCATTGACACATTTTCATGAAACGTAATAAACCCGCCAGTGCCTGGCCCATTTTAGTGCTTTGCTTTTGTATATGCCCTGCAGGTTTCAGTAAAACTCATGCCCAGCTAATCAAATTTGGTTACCCGTGGTATTCCAGAGCCATTACTGGACATACTGTGCATCTTTTGTTCTCCCTGAAGAACATGCCATGACAGGCAATTTACATGTGTTTAAATTTAAATATAAATTCAACATAAAATCAGTATAGACATTGATGAGTTTTTGATGTAATTTCAATGTAGGGCACCTGGCAGAGCCCTGAAAAACCCAGGAGGGAATATTAGATAAACTAGACCGAAATCTTATTTGTATTGTTGTGTCATAATACTTCCTGGGTGCTCTATCCCCAACAACACTATCCGGATGCTATTAAAATGCATTTTGTAAAAAAAAGGATTGCAGTATGACTAACTGTTTTTCCTGCATTAGTTTGGAATTGTGTCTGACCTCTCACCCTGAGATTTCGGTCTAGTTTATCTGAGTTTTTGATGTGCCTTAGGTGTCCGGGCTATAATAATAGTATCATCAGCGTACGTCAAAAGCGGGAGCGCTTTCTTCCTGACCTTAGGAAAATCCTCATCCGAGTCTACAAGTGCCTTATAGAGACGATTAATGTACAGGGTAAATAAAACTTGAGCCAGAACACAGCCCTGTCAGACTCCTGTCACAATGTCAAAATAACTGGTACATTGCCCCTGTTTGCCAAAGCGTACACATGCCATAGTGCCCGACTAACTGCAAAGGGGACTCATGCCCAGCAGAGACATTTAAAGCCTGCCCCACATTATAAATGAAGCTCTCACAAAATTTGTAAATAACTTTTTTTAGAAAGTCATGTTCCTGATCATTTGAAAACGGCTTGTATTACTCCTTTTGTGAAAAAGGCTGGCCTGTGCCCTTTTGAACCATTTAGCTATAGGCCTATTACCAATACTCCTTTTTTACTTAAGATTTTAGATTGTGTCGCCTATATTCAGATTTTAGAACATTTTAATAACGACAAGGTATTACATGAGAGACAATCTGGCTTTACAAAGGGTCATGGCACGGAGACGGCATTGCTGGATCTTAAGTTACATTTATTGCATGGCAACTTGAATCCTTCCTTTCCTCTATCCCACTCTCTACTTGTGGTGTTCCCCAGGGGTCTAACCTCTCTCCCTGGCTCTTCAACCAATACTTGGCACCCCTCGCCCACTGCATTGCTGATCTCTGCTCCAACTTTCAGTGCTATGCAGATGACACTCAGCTCGTTTTCAGGATCCCCTCTGCCGTTCTTCTCCCTCTCTCATCTCTGACTGTCTGTCTGCAATCCAGGAGTGGTGTGCCGCCAACAACCTCTGCCTTAATTCCAGTAAGACAGAGATCCTCCTCATTGGCACTCCTGCACCTTCCTTTCCTGTCACTCTCTGGCCGGCCTCCCTTGGCCCTCTTCCTGCTCCCACCTGTAAGGCAAAGAACCTCAGGGTCTTCGACTCCACGCTTTCCTTTTCTCCAAACATCTCTGACGTCTCTAAGAAGTCAAACTACCAACTGCACTTCCTCAGAGGTATTCTTCCTTTCCTCTCCTTCCGCAAGAAGCTCACTGTCTCTAGAGCTCTGGTTCTCTCTAGGCTGGACTACTGCAACAGCCTCTTTCTAAATGTGCCTGCTACTACTCTCTGCCCTCTGCAACTCATCCAGAACAGGACTGCGAGACTTGTCCTTGGCCTCAAGCCCAGGGATCGTATCTCTCCAGACCTGAAATCTCTTCATTGGCTCCCAGTGGCTGCAAGGATTAAGTTGAAGACCCTCTGCATTGTCCACAAAGCCTTCTGGGACCTGGGTCCGCAATACCTTCAACTCTCCCTCTGGAAATACGTTCCTACTCGAGCTCTTCGCTCCTCCCTCAGGGTCAGTCGCTTCTTCAAGCAACGAGTTGATGGTAGATTTCTTTCTTCGGCTGGGGCATCCCTCTGGAATAGCCTCCCTGCCTCTCTGAAACTTGAGGAGAACCATTTTTGGTTCCGGAAGCACCTCAAGACCTTCCTCTTGGCTTCTGCCTTCTCTCATCCTCTCCCCTGCAGATCTCTGTCTGTTGCTGCACTGGGCACCTGGCTACCCTCTGAATTCGGGCCCAGATCCCTGGCCACCCAGCTGCATACCCAAACTGCCTCCGGGCAACCCTTGCACTTGGGTCTGTATCTGCATCCCTACAGTCCCAGTACTTGCACTTATTAGACACCCATTGTCTGCGCTTAGCTCTTGCACATGCCAACTGCTGGCCGCACTACCTGTTGTTGTTTTGTTCACGTGTTCAACACTTTTCACTCCTCCGCTGCCTCTTGCACTTTTCCCTGCACTTGCGCATTCTCAATGTCACTGGGCCTATTAAGATCATTGTTCTGTCCTCCCTTGTACCCCCCCTCCCTTGCCTCATCGTGCCTTGAAACACTTGTGTATGGGCACGCTATAAATAAAATATCACATCTTATCATGGATAAGGGCAGGACGGCCGTCTTGATGTTATTGGAACTGTCGGCCGCCTTTGTCCTGGTTGATCATAGTGTGTTAATTTCCAGGTTGAAGGAAGTGGCAACTTTCTCTGAAGCCTCCACAGCATGGATACATTCCTTCTTTGGAAATAGAACTCAGCGGAAGCACCACCAAGTCTCATGAATTTTGGAGTCCCACAGAGCACATGCCTATCGCCATCACTGTATAATGTTTTCAATGTTGCACTTTTTGAGTTGCTAGATAAAAAAAAGGCATTGAGTTCACCAACTATGCAGATGACACTCAATGGGCCATCTCATTTTCAGGTAATTATGAGCAGGACACCTTAAGATTGAATGAGGTTTATGATACATTTCAAGCATGCATGGTGGAGACGGAGAATAGTCTTGCTTTAAAGGAATGGTTCGGTCAAAACATTTTATTGCCCCTACAGGTCGGCCATGTGTTTTTAAGCCTAAGTCACTCGATTTTAGAGAAATTTCCTATGGACCTTACCGGAGTTTTCGTCCATAAAACGCACGCGAAAACAGGCATCAGGGAGCTGCCATTTTGTGATAATCCTATAATTTCCCCCATCGCCCTGGCTGACCTGCTTTTGCGGCACTAAATCCCCCGCCCCTGAGCCTGTCATCAGCAGACGCGTACCGCCCATTTCACAAAGTCAAAGCACGTCTCGTGTCAACATTCGCTGCGCTTCAGCTAATGACGTGTCGCCATGGAAATGGCAGGACGCCTCTTTCCTCAATAAGTATAAACAGACCGTTTCACAACACACAGCAGCAGATTTTCGATTTCATTCCTCTCTCTGTATTACTTTGAGTATTCTGTGACTCGTTTCTGTGCTCTGGTCAGCTACCTTTGTTGCTTGTAGCCCGTGTGAACAGATACCAGTACCACCGCTATCAATTATTTTAGTTTGTTTAACACACAATGGCTACAATAATGCCCTACATGTACGAGCCCGAGTATACCGAGGAGGAACTACTGGAAAGGGAAACACGCAAAAACGATGGGTCTTCGGGCGGCAGTTGGGAGGACGATTCAACAGCTGAAGAGCCTGGACCTATTCGCATGGACGGTGTTTCCACCTGGTGCACATGCAATCGGTGCAAGCTAATGCCAACCGAGGACGAGAACTGCTGCTGCTGTGAAAACTCGGGATGCGTGGCCTACATTTTGGAAGGCGAGCCACGACCGCAATGCATCACCGAGCTGCCAGACTTCAGGGGGCAGCCTGCCTCACACGGTTCGTGTTGAGGATAATGATGGTGCTTATGCACGAACTTCGCGCAACTGTTCGTCCTCGTAATCCGAGTAACGAGTAAGTATACTCTGCTTGTCATGCCACTCCTATTTCATGGTCTTCTACTATATCCAAAATTACATATGCATATCATTGTAACGCACGAAAGTCGTTCAATAGTGTGCAGTGTCTAGATAGCATTTGTCCGAGCAGAAAGCCATTAGTTACAAGAATTCTCATTGACAACAGACGTTTATTAAACTTATCTTGGTCATTTATAAACAGTTTGTTTCATTCCTTTTCACAGGTGGTACAGGCTGGTGGCCTATCATTCCTTTACATGGTGGCTTCACGGGAGGCTTGGACACCGCGTTCGAAGAGTGATACCCGCCTGTGCCGTTCGTGCCATAAGAGAAACGTACCCGAGTGACAGCGGTCAGTACAGGGGATTTTCTCTCGCTGTGCTGCAACCTGAACTGTACAATGTTTAAAGTCTTGTATTTTTGTGTCAAAATAAGATACAAAATAAAACATCACATATATTTTAACAACGGTTGTTTCGATTTTTTGAATTAATCAAGTGTGTCTCCATTCAAGGATGGACGTCAGACATCTGTGCTCGGAATGGGTGAAGTTCAGGTCGCTGTGAAGCGGGGTGGTCACTATCTAAGCTAACATAATATATTATCAATAATGCATGCACTAAATAACACTTGTTCAAAGTCTTTCAGTCGGTTATGTCTCTATAAAAGTCACACATCAATTAACATTGGATTATACAGGCCTTAGGTCAAAGGTCTTGACCACTATAATACACCGTTTGAAGTGTGGGTCTGTGCTCACAAGAATCTCCGGTATGTGGCATTTGTTATTGATAGGCAATGATATACTGCAGTAGGGGTCTAATCTTAGTCGGGGATCTGCTAGGTGGGCATCATGGCGTGGTCAGTGGTCTGGCACATGAAGAGAATACCTTGCAGGGACAGAGGGTCAGAATGGCAGTAAGTTTCCACTGGCGAGGGTGCGTGGGCAAGGACACGTTTGTGGAGATGAACGAGCTATGTGCTTGGTTCAGGCCGGTTCACATGCAGGACCGTGATCTCAGAGGAAGAGTGATGTGTTACATTTATTAGTTCTTGCAAATACCTCTGGAGTTTTCCAGTCAGAGTGGGAACGACGTTGTGGGCCATGTGCTCTGCGCGCTGTGCTATCGCAGTGAGGCCTGGTCACCAAGATGGAGTGGAAAGGGGGTACAAAAATGGATGCCCCGTGTCCTGCTCAGTGTTCCCATCTACGCGAATGTCATCCAAAGTTAACATCACATAAGGGCAAGGGGCGAACCCACTACTGGAGGCACTTGGTACGAGTTTCTATTGAGAAGTAAAGGATGAGAGGGGCCTGATGGCCCCTCGCTACCACACACTTGCCTGCACGCCCCAGGCCCATCCATCCCACCCCCTCTTTCAAAGGCAGTTCGCACCCGGGGATGAGCGCTGGCATGGGGGGCTGTCACGGGCGCAAACGGCCAAGGTGCCAAACAGCATGTACACTTCAAATGATATCCCACACCCAGGGGCCATCGCTCACATGGCCTCCTCAGACCCCATGTCTCCAGGCAGGCCTCCCCTGAGGCAGGCCGCCCCCCTGCAATCCACATAAGTGTGTCTCCATTCAGCAGTCTTCCTGTGCCTTATCTGCACGCCTCAGGCCCATCCATCTCACCCCCTCTATCAAAGGCGGTTCGCACCCGGGGATGAGCGCTAGCATGGGGGGCTGTCATGGGCGCAAACGGCTAAGGTGCCAAACAGCATGTACACTTCAAAAGGTATCCCACGCCCTGGGGCCATCGCTCACATGGCCTCCTTAGACCCCGTGTCTCCAGGCAGGCCTCCCCTGAGGCAGGCCGCCCCCCTGCAATCCACATAAGTGTGTCTCCATTCAGCAGTCTTCCTGTGCCTTATCTGCATGCCCCAGGCCCATCCATCCCACCCCCTCTATCAAAGGCGGTTCGCACCCAGGGATGAGCGCTGGCATGGGGGCTGTCACGATCGCAAACGGCCAAGGTGCCAAAAAGCATGTACACTTCAAAAGGTATCCCACGCCCAGGGGCCATCGCTCACATGTCCTCCTCAGACCCTGTGTCTCCAGGCAGGCCTCCCCTGAGGCAGGCCGCCCCCCTGCAATAAACATAATACCACGACATACACATGTCATTCATTCACAAACACACCCCTGTTTCTAATACTTTATAAACCACTTGATATGTCTCATGAGAACATATTTGTGCTTTGCAAGTGAACTCCTGAACTTTCTACCTGAGAAGCACTGAGATCTATACTAATCTGCTCGTCGCTGTGCTATCTGTGACCGCTTCGAGCAAACTCGTCAGTGTGCTACCTGTGGCCATCTACCTGTTCTCCTGCAACATACTGCTCGGCCTGCTGAATCCAACTGTTTGTTGGTCAAGATAAGGCCATGTATCCTAGTCATATTTCAAGTATTTTTACATTTCAATCTATTTGCTATTACAGTACCCAATAGGGCTATGGTCATTGGTCTCATTGCTATTGACTTGAGTTTCAATTGTTATGCTATCAATAGATCTATTTATTTTCATCTGTGTCAATTGTGCCCTTCGAAGACCCATGCTGAATCTGAAGGCACTACAATGCATGTATTCCCGAAAACTGTTGATCGAATAAGACAATGGGTCAGACATTGCGGATATCCACTGGATGAGCTGGAAAGTAGAGTCCAACAAGTCTTTGAGGACAAGAGGGGTGATTGATACCACATCTGCAGCCGGCACTTTCCCTCGAACATGTACACCACATCTTGGGTAACAAAGAAGAATAAACGGCGATCGACACGAAAATTGCTCCCAAACGCTATTCCCACTCTATTCATCCACAATCCGCCACTGGTGAGTCAAGTGTCCGTTTTTAGCTTTAGGCCTTGCGGTAGTGTGTAGGTAGCCGAATGGATTCATTGATATTTTAGGTGTTGTTTCCAATTTGTAATACTTTCGACATTGATATGAGTGTATAGCTTTTTCAATAATGACATTTATCAATATATTATTTTTAGATTTCATAACCCACAAACAAAATCTATATATGGGCAGAGAGAACTGTGCAATATTGCGCATTACTCAAGTATTCTGTCTCCTTACATGGCAATTTTAAATATTGGCATTTCATTATCAAACAATAATTTACCTTTACAACTTCTTGACTATCCCTTGAATCTGAAGCAAGAACATTCTACTTCCGTCAGGTGCTCGTAGTTATCAACGACTTCTAGCGCGTATCAGGTAATCATACTTGGCTATTCTGCTACAGACTTGTTTTATGCATGTCAAGTAATAGTTTGTATGTATCGTGTGATTATTTTACCAATTGTTTGGTTAGTGCTTTCTAATTGATATACACCTTAGTTGTCGTCCCCTGGTGTTTGTTTTCAGTTATAATTAGTGTTATCCATACTAATGCAAGTACTATCTTTCAGGGAGATGCTGAAACGTCCACCATATTGACAACAGCCCTAGATGGTCTTCAGCAGCACGAGGTATGGATACTGACAGCTCAATCGACCGTGATTATCAGGACTGGAACACTTGTCGTTTGATTGTTCTACACCATGTTTCATTCGTGGTTAGCCGTTGATATGTACCTGTGCGGTCGACCCCAAGCGTGTGTTGTGTTTTCAATATTGTAATCCTTACTAATGCAAATACTATGTTTCAGGCAGTTGTTGAATCGTCAACCCACACACTTGATGCAGAGCCTGACATTCAAGTAATTCCGGTGGAAGCGGGACCATGCGGATACGAATCGGCGATACAGCTTTCGGAAGTGCGCACCAAATTGACAACAGCCCTAGATATTCTTCAGCAGCATGAGGTATGGATACTGAGAGCTCCATCGAGCGTGATCATATAACGTGATTCCATTTGCTATACTTTCTTCCCTATTAACGCAAGTACTGTGTTTCAGGGAGACGATGCAGCTTCCACTACAATCACAAGATCCCATTTAGATGATGCAGATGTAAAGAAATTGGAGAAATAAGTCGATTAAATCTGATCATATTTAAATATTCCTTGATTCTTTTAGACAATGCAACATTTGTGGTTATCTCTTTAGATGTGCCTGTGCCGTCGACCCCAAGTGTGTGTTATGTTTATAATATTGAAAACCATACTAATGCAAGTGCTGTGTTTCAGGGAGTTGCTGATGCCTCCTCTTCAATACCATCATTCGTCGCAGTCCATGCAGAGCCAGAGGTATGGATACTGACAGCTCCATCGAACTAGGTCATCAGAGCTCGAATACTTGTCGTTTGATTGTTACACACAATGTTTAAATCGTGTTTGGCTATTGAGATGTACATGTGTGTTGGTCCTCACGTGTGTTTTATGCTAACAATATTTTGATACACAGTAATGAAAATACTATGTTTCAGGGTGTCGATGGAGCCTCATTCCGTGCTGTCTATGCGGATACAGAAAATATAGTCGTTACAGCGCAAGAGGAAGGGGAGACATGCGGATACGTATCGGAGCAACAGCGTGCAGATGTTGAAGGTCGAGTCAAAAAAGTTGCAAAGAAAAGAAACAAAAATAAGGTTAGTTACAAACAGTTCATAACTTTAGAAATGTTTTTGTGCTGGGGACTATTTTATGTTTTTTTCAAGTCAATTGTACTATACTTTATCTTGTGTTTAAACTGAACATCCCTTTTCCAATCTGTCCTCTAGTTACCCGTGGGTCTACGAACTATACATACACAGACAGTGAAGCGAATGAGAGATGTTGCTTGCCAGACCATTTACACTATGGAGGCTATGGAGGAACTATTAATTCAGACGCGGCGTGTTGAGACTCGGGATGCTCATGTCCAATTTACAGAAAATGAAATGAATGTGTCTGGAGAATCCGGCAAAGTTGTATTGGACCATTGCAACAGTACGACCGCACCACCACAACAACATGATACTGAATGTATTGAAGATAGCTCTGAAGTAGTTGCAGATCAATTCACACAATCTACACCCGCCAAAAAATTGCCACCAAAAAAGCTGTCGACATTGTTGTGTTCTCCCATCAATGTTGAAGTAGCAGATGTTGAAATGACAGAGAATGAACCAGCAGCAGCATTCACCGATGCATCAGAACTTGATAGCAGTGATATTTCTTTCAAATGTGGTAATATGTCCTCAACGTCAGAGGCCGAAACAACTTTGACGCAGGATGACAGTTTAATGAAAGAGGACAAATACATAGTATTCGAAAGTTGTTTGATGGATATTATAAGTATGCTGAAATGTGGGCATTCCGTCAGAGGGAAAGTATGTGGGAAGCCATTGATTCATGTGACTCGTCAAAAAACAAGGCAGTAACGTCACAATACATGCCGCCTGTAGATTACATCATACGTTCTCATGGTCTGAACAACCGATGCTGGGGAAACTGCCAGCAGGCAATCTACTGTGTGCAGCTGCATCACTTTTTAGTGCCTCAAGTTTTAGAAAGTTAAAGTCTTTCTTTCAGTTTGTGGGACTCCATTTAATTTAAAAAACGCAGTACTACAAATACCAACATGATTATCTGTTTCCGGCCATTAGTGATGCTTGGAAAATTGAACAATTGTCTCTAGCAAGTACATTCGAAGGCAAACGATTCAGGCTAGCCGGCGATGGACAGTGCGACAGCCCTGGATTTTCTGCCAAGTACTGCACCTACCACTTTCAGGACATGGATAGTAAGAAAATTGTGAGTTCGGTGGTCGTGCAGGTAACACAATGTACATCCTCAGTGGCCATGGAGAAACTAGGATTTATAAAATCAGTGGAATATCTGCAATCGAGGGGAATACACATCGACCTCATAGCCACGGACAGACACGTTTCAATTGCCAAGACAATGAGAGAGCAGTTCCCACATATTAAACATCAGTTTGACGTATGGCATCTTGCTAAATCAATCAATAAGAAAATCTCGGCTGCAGGGAAAAAAAAAGGTTTGGAAAGTATTTCACAGTGGTCCCAGTCTATCAGCAACCATCATTGGTGGAGCTCCAAAACTTGTGAAGGGTCAGTGGAAATACTACTTGAAAAATGGCAGTCACTGATGCACCACTGTACCAACGTGCACCGCTGGTCAGAAAACCTACATTTTCACCAATGTGAGCATGGCCCTTTGTCCCCAGTGGAGGCACGGAAGAAGAAGTGGTTGAATCCATCTTCACCGACACACAAAGCCATTGAGAAGATTGTTTTCGATAAAACTCTATCAAGAGATTTGAGGGGACTGAAAGAATTCTGTCACACAGGAGGTTTGGAGGTGTTCCACAATATGTGCCTAAAGTACAGGCCAAAGCGCTTGCATTTCAGCATACAGGGCATGAGACATAGGACTCTACTAGCGGTCTTGGCCCATAACGAGAATCTCGGCCGTGAACAATCTAGGACTAAGGGTAATGTAAGGATGCCTCGCTACACTAAGGCCTTTTCAAAAAGAAGTAAGCAATGGGTGATCAAACCAGTCTATGAGGAAATGGAGTTCGACTTTGTCAAAAGCCTTATTGTTGCTGTATTAGAGAAGCACATATGGAATTTTGAACGTTTGTGTGCAGAGCACTGATCCATTGCCAAGCAACATTGCCACTGTGCCATGTCCACCCAAAGGAGAGCTGGTTGTGAAGTACAAATCCCGGTTTAAATAATTGTAATACGATTGTCTTTTTGTAAATCAATGTTATTGTACAGTGTGCATACAAAGTACGCTAACCCTAACCCCTACCTTCACCATCCTGGGTGCCGAACAACCTGGGTGTCATCTTTGAATTCTCTCTCTATTCACCTCATATTGCTGACTTTGTCTATATGTGTATGTATATATTTTTGTTGATGTAACTAATTTTCGCAATCTCTTCTAAATGCTGGGCACTGTTAACCGAGGGGAGGCTTGCGTATTGCAAATAATAAAACAAACAAACAATAAATCTCACTTTCAACTCAACTCCTCGGGTACTTTATACTTTCCCTGACCTTCCCCAAAAAATTAAAAGTCTCAATAGTTATGGTTCTTTGGGGCTTCAAAGCTCGCAGACAACTAGGACACAATTGGGGGCCTTAGAACGCGCCAAGTGAGCCGTTGCAGATGGGAGAGAAGCCAGTTCGCATTTGCACATTGGGGCGCACTACATAGATGGATTTGAAACCTCAAGTTCTCACAGATGGCTTTACTACGGGATGTTGCAAAGGAAGAATGTATGCTCATTTATAGTGAAGGTCAGCGGCTTTGATTTTCAGCTCGCGCCCTGAAGATGCCCACAACTCGCACTGGCAGTATAAGGTTCTATTGTTTTTTGACTTTGAGAGACAGGGACCAATGCCGAAAGAACTTCATTTGAAGGGGGGGGGTGCAATAACGTAAGAGACGATTAGGCAGAAAATTCTGAAACTAGACCGAGTTTCATGTTAGTTCAGTATTCGAAAAATTGTTGTCAAGAGCACAGTGGGATTTACGGACTGCATTACGCAGAGACACAATGGAAATTGCAAATATAATGTAAGTAACTCTTTAGACGCTTTTATACCGGAATGAAGAATTAATGAATGGGTGTATGAATAAATGAATGAATGAAGAGCTTGGAAAACGTTTGTGGGATCGTCCTTGTAGCGCGCATATGGGCATGCAGGTCCACATTCCACACGCATGTAGACAAAAAGTCGCTTCTCATTGTGTACTAACCTCGATTTATTCTGTTAGTTTTCGCATTGATTTTAGAGCCGAACATACTCCATTGCACTATCCTTGAAAGCAAATAGTTTCAGCGCGGCCGTAATAAATTAAATGAATAATATTAATAAAGATCGGCTGGCGAGACTAATTATACATTTTATGTTTTCAAAACAGGTACATCCTTCCCTTTTGCCACTGATACCAGTTTCAGACACCGGCAGATGGTTTTTTTAACCGCCAGCTGCAGCTTAATGTAAACAACTGCACAATCCTGATGATTTTATGGGACGATCGCCAAGAGCCCATATGCCCTTACGCGGTACTAGCGGCTAGAAGCAACATATCAACCTTTACGCTGGCCTAGTGCCTACTTGATGGAACAGCCTTGCGGTTCAACATGCGACAAAAGTGCTTCTTTGAACGAAAACTGTTGGGTGTCCTGACCCATGTTTGAGCTATCATGCTGCAACATTTGGTGCTGTGGGCTTAGAAAATCCAAGATGGCCAAAAAGCCCACATGTGCGCCAGAATCCAGGACAACCACGCAGTTTGTGCGCACACCAAAATGGTTGCCTAACTTGCCACCCACCAGTGCGAGCATGATGGGCCAGGGTGCCATGAGTGGAATGGGTGCCAAAGGTAAAACAGCAGCGCCTGTTAGCAAAAAAAAAAAAACACTTTAAAATTACCTTTGGTTTCTCTGAATGCCAGCTCAAAATGCCTATTTTCAAACATTGCAACACATCCAAAAATCTCACTGAACACCAGCAGACATCTGGTAGAATGAAGTTTTGTGTGCCTACAAAATCTGGGAAGATGAAGAGCCCAAAATAATGTTGATAACAAGACTGGCTGAGTGCTAAACTGAACTGAAAGACACTAAAATTGAAATGTTTAGAATAAATGAGTGACCTACTTTTGAGTGTCACATAGTTTGTCACTGTTGGAATGTCATAGTTTTGAACTTAGAATCAGCATTCTAGCTGCATGTGTAAAAATTGTAAGTTTGATTTAAACAGGGAACCCAAAATGACATGTAGCTCAAAACTGGCTTAAAGAGATTCCAATCCTGCCTGACATCTACCCCCACAGGAATTGAAATTTGATCAGCAGGTTCCCAGGCCTGGCTGCATTCTGTTGCCTCTGCCAAAAGGAGGTCACACACTCTCTGATTGAATTACCTGGGGACTGCAGGAAACTAAACAAAGGGCCCAGGCAGATGGTTTATTGGGGGGGTCGTAAATGGCTTCCTTTTGAACAAAGCCCTTCCTTGACTCAGGCAGATGGTTTATTGGGGGGGTCGTAAAGTGGCTTCCTCTTGGCAGAAACGGGGAGGGGCAGCCCCCTCTGAGGACAGGCTGAGCTTAAAGAAAGTGGATAGACTGGTTTCTCCACCATGTGACCTGGGAAGACACACCCCTGTTGGCCAGAATATGATTTTAAGAAAGATGTATAACTCATGGTGCGGACTTGTAAAAATTATCTAAATGATACCATAATTCTTGTGATTTTTCTGCCCACATTTTAAGAGGTTTTAGGACCCAGTGGTATGATCTGGGGGTTTACGAGCGGAAAAGAGGCTGTTAAACTAAATGTATGCATGTTAAAAATCTGACACTTCCTTATCTAAATGCCCACATGCCTTGCACACAATTGTATAAATTTGGAGAAAAATCCGATATGGGGAAAGCTACTAAAAAGCGCAAAAAGTTGCCATTTCTTTACCCAAGCTCCTAGAAATGCCAGGGTCGGAACAGTGCCTCCCATCAGTAGTGCATGATTGTCATGATGCCTACCCCCGGAGCACCAGGCCAGGCCCAGCACCCCCGGAAGCAGGCATCATGCCCTCGGGTAAAAGCCCAGCGGCCCCTTATAGGGGCTCTTTGGACTCAATCCTGGCGCCTTTTGCGCCAGGCTCATGTTGGACATCAGTCCTGGCGCCATAGGCACCATGCTCATAAAGGGAGTAGTTTTGTGCACTTACCTGATGCAGACCATGCTGCACGCTTCAGGCCTCCCTGAGACGTGAAAGGGACTATTTTTTCATAGGGACTATTTTTTTACTCGGGCGTGGCCAGGGAAGGATACATACCTAGTTGGGGAAGGATACATACCTGGGACTTCTTTGGAGGCTATTTAAGCCACGCCCAGACAGCAGCTCATGCTTCGCGTTGTTCTGCTTCCTGCAGCTTAACGCTCACAGTGTCTGCTCCTGCTCCTGGACTCCAGCCACGCCCGCCTCGAACCTGGAAGACCTGCAAGGAAGGAAGAGAAGAGAAATGTGAAAACCAAGGACTATTTCAAACTTCTTACCTGCATCCAGAATCTTCTCGCCAGCACCCCTGAAGAAAGACTTCCATTTAAAAGCATTGCGTTGCTCGCTGCAGCGCCACGCTTCACTCACCTGTCCTCGAGACATCTCCCGGCTCCATCGCAGCTGTCAGCATCGGATGCCACATCTCTGTACCTAGGGGAGAGAGGAAGAAACAAAAGGTGAGCAGAAGGAACACAGAAGGAAAGCCTGATTAACAGCCATAATACTTACCGGCTTTTCTTCCACATTTCGGGTCGGCGCCGCCCCGTTGGCAGGTACCGTACCCTGGCCCCTATGTGGAAAGGACAAGAGACATTTCTGGGGAATGATAAGGACATTTAGAGGGATCGCCCTCATCACTACTCACCTCAGCAGTTTAACCCCTCGAAGCATCGCCTTCATTCTGCACCTGAAATAAAGGACAGATCACAGGTTAGAAAGACAACATAAAGGGGGCCTCACTTGAACTTTGAACTTTCATACTTACGGCGCATCGCTCAGGAAAGTCAAGTGGATTTTGCCAGCGCCATTCTGAAAACCAGTGAAGTAACTGGACGAACACGCGCCCCTGCACCAGAAGCAGGATGGAGAATTCATCCTTCCAAACCATAAGGTGAGCTTAAACCGGGGTTTGGAGGAAGTTAGAGAGGAACGAAGGGGGAAGGAGGAAAGGGGGGAGCTAGCACACTATTCTGCAGACTGTTAATCCCCTTTCTCATCTGCAGAAGGATATTCCTACGGGCCAGGCAACCACGATTTGGAGGTCCTGTCCAATCGGTGTTCCGGGTCCTGCGCATCACGCTAGAAGAGGCCACAGCAAATCAGACTAGACCAGCGCCCCCGTGGGAACCAGGTGAGCGTTACAATGATGTGTGTATGCAATGACAAACAACTGTGTATCTGTGGAATATGTATTTGCGTCAAATATAGATTTGTGTGCAATTTGACAGGGGAGTGTCCTTTCTGCAGGCCATAAAACAGCATCACCATGACTCACATTTCCTTTTCCCTATCAAGGAAGAGAGAAAAGCTTGACCAATGATCAGTTGAGAGAGGGGCTGGCTTAGTGATGCTGCGCACACACCCACTTTCAAAAGACATAAAAAGAGCCACTGGAAGCTACATAGGACATTCAAATCCAGTTGCTGCGGAGCGTTTTGCCGGACCACACAACATCCAGAAGATACCAGTTCCAGACTGACTCCAGCTACATACTCCAGAACCTAGAACTTATACTTTAGAACCTAAATCAGAGGCCTAAAACCACAAGCTGAGTTCTCTGCAGCAGGCCTCAAATCATTGCAAGCTACTCACAGCCAGGCGAGCTGCTTGAATCCCTTGCCAAGAACCTTTACCAGGACCATTGCAGAGATCCAGGAGCAGTGCAGAGACCGCTGTATCCGGACAGACCAGACCAGTGCCAGACCAGACCAGACCGTGCAGAACCGCAGACCCAGAGACCAGATCGCTGTGAAGTGCCGCTAGCCTGATTGATCAGATCCGTGACGAGGTCCAGTCCTTCCAAAATATATTGTGAGTACTTAGGTCAGATTGTGACAGAAATAAGCTCTTAGTTTAAAATAATCTAATCCAAACTATTTTAATCTAACCAGAACTGCCTCCTAGAAGTTGTCACTTGTCATTTTGTAAAGTTGCACCACTGTCACTTGTCAATTCTGCAGCTGCATAGCTGTCACTTGTCAATTTGAGTTACTTTAAATCCGAAAAATGACCCTTACAAAATCGTTCATATCTCTGGAACCGTTCATCCTAGGAACTTGGTCTAACTTTCTTCTGAAAGCTTAGGATCTCAGCTTCCCAACGAACCTAGAACCGACTTATAATTTTGCCGCAATCACGATTCACGCACTCGCGAATTTACAGCGATTTGCGATTTTGGCTCAATTTCTCCACTTGTCAAAATAGCAGCTCCATTCTTTCCTTTGTTAAAATCCGTTTGCAACTTGGTAATAACTCATAGAGCATTGCTAAAGGGAGCCTGAACTAATACCAACATGCATCTCCCACTCACCCTGAATCTCTAGAGGGAATTAAAATCCTTGGCACATTTTCCCATCCATTGCCATCACATTTAAAAAGCATTTTGGGCCTGTGTTTCAAACTCCTACCTGTTTCCTCTAAGCTTGCGGGGGGGGGGGGACTGAATTTCGTACTGTATTTGATTGCATTCCTGAGAACTGTGTGCTCTCCTCTTCATCTCCTTACATTGCATAAAGGGGGGAGTGAATTGTCAAAGAAAAGTGATTGCTTGTTTTGTTGAAATCATATCAAGTTATTTTCTGTACTGCATTTTCATTTAACATTGCATCTATTTGAAACCATAGAAGTATTTTCGCTGCCTTACCCATCCTACACCAACTCCTCATTGATTATAAAGAAGTGTGCTAGTGTCAGATTACCCATTGTTGATTAACATTATATTTATAAGGGCGATATCGATTATTAATTTATTATAAAAGCGTGGTATCTATATTTTGTTTTATTTCTCCAATAAACCTTTTAAACTTGCAAAACAGAACTACTTCTTGGCTCAGTGGGGTCAGGGGGATTCCAGAACTCAGGAACTGGACATAAAGATATATCAATAAGGGTTTCCATTCAGTATCCCAGACTAGGCATTGACTTAGCTGTAGTGTTGAATTGAATCCTCTTACAAATTGGGGGCTCGTAGCCGGGGATTCCGGATTAGATCTATCACTTGTGCAGATTAATACAGTGTGCTAACTGACAAGATGCATACATCCGGTCGCATCACCACGCTGTGTTACGCTGTAAGGCACTCCTCAAAAGGACGCTTTAAGGGAAAGGTCTGTGTTGCAAAAATAAAATACAAACTTATGTAAGTCAGGAAGGAACTCAAATTCCAGAATGACGAACTTGGTAGATATGAAAATAGCCAGAGAGCACTTCTTACATAAGCTATTTGTGAGAGGCGAATGAACTCATCAGGTCCAGACGATCTGGTTGCAGGCAATCGCACCCCAGATCACTGAAACAGGGTCAGATATATGGAGAGACCAGGGTCCCTTACATGTGGCCCTGAGTGAACTATATATGGCCCCTAAGGCCAAGGATGAACACAACAAGATTGCCAGGGTAGCGGCATATTTATATTTACATATGGGAGCCATGCAGGACAAATGTGCTGAAGGCCAAGATCTGGCGAGTAGGCAACTGCTGGCATTATAGAAGGCCCAATCTGATCTGGACTCTTCTGAGCAGAGGCTGCACAGAAGCCAGGAGTCCGAAAATGAGAGTAGACAGTACATCATTAAAATAAAGAAGGATATGGATATCCTGCAACAGGAAAAGGCTGACCAGGATACCAGAATTCTGGCTTTGCAGAAGGAGCACCAAGACAGTTTGGACTCCTTACTGCAGTGCCAGAAAAAGCTGGAGCAACAGATCAAATTCAACAGGGCATGCACAGAGCAGGTAGCCACCCTGCAAATCCAACTAGACAGAGAAAAAGAGGGGAGCAATAAATTGATTCTGAAAGACCTGGATACCCAGGCAGAGTTTGATGAAGAACGCCAGAAAGCTGGTGCCTTTCAAAGGCAGAGGGACGACCTGGCATCACAAATGCAGGCTCTTGGTCAGGAAAGGGATACCTTAGGCCAGGAAGTCTGCCACTTAAAAAGGAAAATGGAAGAAAATCACCTGGCCCTCCAGGGACTGGGTGACCTCCAAAAAGAACATCAGGGCTTGCTAGATCACACCAGGAGGGTGGAGGAGGCTCTGGCAAGAAAGGAGCAGGCCAATAGGGACACAGCTCAGGAGGTAACCCTCCTACAGCAAAGACTGGCCCAGTACTCCAGGACCAATCAGGAGGCACAGAGAGAGAATGAGGCTCTCTGCCAGCACAATGATAGGCTCCAGCAACAGGTAGCCATGCAGGAGAGACTGATAGAGTCTAGTAAGGCCTTAACTGAGGAACTAAAAACACAGGCTCTTGCATTGCAACAGGAAGCAGTGGCAGATAGAGATGAGGTTCGCTGGGAAAGAGAAACTCCTGAGAATAACCTCAGGAGCCCTAGTACCAGAGGCCTTCATCTCTCCCAGTCCCTGGACTCTGCCCCCCCTATGTCCCCTCGCACACATGAGCCCAGGGCCACGGGGATGGCAGATTACTATCCAGCTAGAAGTATGGGGCTCATAGGCCAGTACCTCCCAGGAATGGATGGGCGCGCATCCGGGTATGGGCACCCAAGCACAGTGCAATTTAGTGGGGAACCCAAGGAGAGTAGGCCCATTAAGGGCATCCTGAAAACCTCTGCCCAGTTAGGTCAGTGGGGGGATACCCATCAAATCCTGGCAGCAAGGAGGGATCTGAAGACTCCTCTGAGCATTACAGGACACAGGAGACCAGGTCCCCACATTCCGCCAGCCATTCCCAGGCTCGCAGAATCCGGGAAAACCTGGAAGATCAGACAGGAACCTCTGGGAGCAGTGCCTCTGAGTCAGAGGATGAATGGACCAGGGTTACCCGAACCAAAAAGGCCAATAAGGCAAAAAGGACCTTGCTTAAAGACCCATTGAAGCAAATAAAGGCAATAAGGAGTGTTATCAAGCCTTATCATAAGAACGCCAAGTATTCTGTTTGGGAGCACTTAGAGCTGTTTGAGCAAATGATGGAGACTTTTCATTTGAAGGACAGCCAAAGCTGTATTCAATATGTAAAGTGGACCTTCTCACCAGAGTACTCCAGTTTCTTTGCGGGGCTGGAGGACCAAAATCATTCAAGGTGGTCCACATACAGGGTGGCCACCATCTTGAAACATTTTTCTGTGCACAGAAATCCCCAAGAGGCTCGCAAGGCAGCCTACAATTTGCAATGTGGGGAGGATCAGGCCCCACAAGAGTTTTTGCAAGAATTAAAGCGTGCTTTTGCGCAGACCACCAGAAGGGTGCGCACAGACAGCAAAGAGTTTGTCAATACATTATTCCATGCTCTCCCTAAATATATAATGACCCAGCTCTTGAGAGATTTTCATGAGAAAAGATCTTTAGACTGGGTCATTGAACAGGCTACCCGGATCTATGAGGTGCAGAAGCCTATCGAAAATAAAAATAACGCGCCGAAAAACCCCAAAACCAACAGCACCCCTGCTGCTGCCAAGGTGGCAGAGGTAAAGGTTGCCCCCGTTTTAGATTTGGAGATGGGGGGGCCTAAAAACCTGCCTGCACCAAATAATTCACAGCCCAGAAGGCCCTCGTGCCAGTCACAGACAGGGAGTCGAGGAGGTAGTCCCACAAACGGGGTCCCCCGCTCCCCTGACTATGTAAGTCCCCGCTACAAGGGAAACCGACCAGTCCTGGGTTATGTGTGGACTCCTCCAGCCCAAGGGGTGGGATCCGGCCAAGCACCTAACCCAGGGAACTTCCCTCCCAACTTCCCACAGGAGGGCAGAAATTCTCCAAATCCTGGGCAGAACTTTTTCCCCAGGTATCCACCCAATTTCCAGCCCCAAAATCATCCATCCTTCTTTCCCCAATTTCCTGAGCCCAGCCAATCTAATCCGGGAGAGGGGAGGCGAAGGGTGCAGGGGTACCAAAATCTTCCCAACCAGGGGTACTACCAGAGAAGGGATAGCTACCCTTCCCGGGATCAGCCCAGGGGAGAAAATAGAGCCCCGTATCAGCCTGAGCGGGTTTCACAACTTGAGCGCCAGGTCCAAAATATGGCACGAGATCTGGGTCACATACTGAGGGCTAAACAGAACCCTCAGATGAGCATGCCACCACAGAATGCCCCAAACTCTGGACCTGGTGCTCCAGAACAATGACAGGGGCAGCACCCCGATAACACACCGGTTCCCAGGGAGGAGGCACAAGGGGAAGGGGGGTGTAAAGCCTTGGAGGAAGCTTCCTTCCCAACTTGTAAACAGCCCCTGGAAAACCAGGAACCGCAAACAAAATCTCCTGCCCCTGAAAGCCTGCCTCCCAAGGAGCAGAGGGGGGGTAGGAGAAATGAAGGACCCAAACAGACCCACTGTGTGGAGGAGGTACAGGTCTTCCAATTTGAGGGAGAGGGATCCTCAGAAGATCCTGGGAAAAGGATCTTCTCCTTCAGAGATGGGGGAACTCCTCCCAAGGCAAAATGGGTCCCAAGGGATGTCAATTCAGAATGGGGAGATGTGGAGACTGAGCTACCGCCGCCCATCATCTCATGCCAGAACCGACAATACCGAAATCCCCTGGTTCAAACCCATCCTGGTGACTGCCTCCAAAAAGGGGGGGGCGGCCCAGAACCGCAACCAGGGGAACCCACAATGGCTCTGATCTCCAGTTGCCAACTTTTTCTTTCAGATTCCCAAGGCTCTCCACAGAATTCTGCCCAAATCTCTTCGCTAGCAATGTCCAAAACCAGAAAGTTAGCCCACCAGTTGTCCAAAAAGGTGCATTATCCGTGCCCCCTTGAGGAGAAGGAGGGAAGATACTATGCCCCGGTACAAGTACAGGGGCAGGGTACAATTTTGGCACTGGTGGACACTGGATCCCAAGCTACCCTTCTGTCCAAAAGGGCCTTTGAGGAACTAAATGCAGGATGGGGGGAGAATTACCGTATTCCTCTCACCTCTCTTCCTGGACAACTGCAGAACTTTGACGGGAAGGAAATTCCTGTCGAGGGGACTGCAGATTTGGACATCAAAATTGGGCGATACAAGGTGAAACACCTGGTCATAGTAGTGACTCCAAAGGGCACCCCTTGTTTACAAGGGAATGACCTCCTGAGAAGGTTGTCACCCCTAATAGATTGTGTAAATGAGGTCCTCTGAACCCAGACTAGCCGACCAATAAAATTAAAACAGAGTGTCAACCATGTTAGTTTAAACGGCACCTGCCACATGGTTGAACAAAAATCTGACCAAGTAGAATTTCACTTCCAGAACAACCAAACTCCAGACGTGACAGTAATAGCAGTAGGACAACAGACTGGTGATGGGGAGTCCTCTCTATTTCTGAAAATCAACCTTCCTTCCAGTTTAAGGTGGTATTCCACACTGGAAGGAAACACCCTGAAATTATTTACTAATCCACAATCAGAAACTCCCACTCCTATAGTCCAGAAAGATGTGTAATCAGCTCAGAGCCTGGCTGATATTCAGCAAATTGGAGAGCAGTTGTTCATCCCTGTTCAGTTAAATGATGGGAAGGACTCTGTTCTCGCTCGAGTGTGTGTGAACAACGGTAAGAGTTTCATCAGCGAAGCCATGTTCCGCCAACTCCAAAAAGAAACAACCATTCCCACATTCAAACTGATAGACAAATGGGAAATGGACCTGGAAGCACCTAATTCCAAACATCTCCTGCCAAGCAGGTGTATGCTCAAAATCTCCATTGGCAACAAGAGCATAGTCCACAATTGTTGGGTCGTGCGAGACGTCACTGCCACCTTTTACTTAGGCAGTGACATTCTCAATCTCTTTGCCATTAGTTTGGACCTAATAAACTTCAAAGCTTGGTCCCGATTAGCGGATAATCCCATGGGCTTTGATGATCCAGAAAAAGCATTTAGGTCAGCTCAATTGCTACCTTATGCAGTTGAAATTCAGATTAAAGAGGAAGTCACCATCCCAGAAAGGACCCGACAATTCTCCCTGGGAGTGAAAGTTAAAAGAGGACAAAAATTGAAAAACCCTGATGCTTATATCCATCTAAATGCTTCTCTCCAACAGCAAGGGTTAGGGGTAAACCCAACACCATTAGTCAACATAGAACATGACACCATTCCAATAGAGGTGGATAACAGCGACTTAAAGAGTATTACTCTAGCCGCAGGCACCATTATTGGAATGGCGGTTGATGACCGACATTTCTCCATTGATCTAGGAAATGAACTGTTAGGACCAATCCCCAAGGACTGTTTTGACAGTGACAGTGATGACAAAACAACACCAGACAGGATCTTCACCCGGCATGGGGGGAACTTCCTGGTGTACACTTCTTGCCCTTACGGTAAGGAAGATGTGACTTATGACTTCAGGAGGGATGAGGTGATTTTCCAGGTCCATGAGGGCTGCCTTTCCCACCTGAAGCCTCCAGTGCAAATCAGCACTCTGACCAGGGACTTCTCCACCCGGCTGGAGGAGGCCGCTGAGATAGCCAAACCAGAAGTCTTTCCAGGCTTCAGGCAGATGATGGAAGAGAGAGTCAACCTAGCTGATGCCTGTGTGACTCTGGAACAGAAGCAAAAGTTGAAACATGTTTTCTTGGATTTCCAAGATCTCTTTGCGGTAGACTCATATGACTGTGGTCGCACCGACATCCACACAACAACAATCCCCACGGACCCTGGCATGACTCCAGTGTTTGTGAAGCAATATCGCTTGCCTCAATGGAGTCCCTTACTGAAATAATTAAGAACCTGGAGTCCCGGGGAATAATCTGTCCAGTTCACAGCACCTTCAATAACCCGGTGCTGGGAATATTGAAGCCAAACGGCCAGTGGAGACTCTGCGCCGACCTCAGGGAGCTCAACAAACGGGTCCATACTTCCCGATTGCCTCTGCCCTACATTGACCAAGGGCTGGCCCAGATCCAGGGGTCACAGGTATTCACTGCAATAGACCTGACCAATGGATACTGGACTGTGCCTGTCAGTAGGGAGGACCAATACAAGCTGGCTTTTACCTTTGGGGGCCAGCAGTACACATGGACTCGGACTCCCTTCGGATACCTCAACTCCGGCAATGAATTCAACATTTTCCTACACAAGGCCATGCCCGACCTGGGTGCAAGGGGTAACCTGGCTTATGTAGACGGTGTCCTCATCAAAAGTTCATCTGTGGAGGAACACATAGCGGAGATCCGTTATGTTCTGACCCAGTTGAGGGCCGCCGGAGCAAAACTTTCCTTTCAGAAAGCACAGTGGTGTAGAACCTGTGTTAATTTCTTGGGGCATGAGATTACTCCTCAGGGTCTCTGTCCCCAGGAAAAGAAAGTGGAAGCACTTCAGAAACTGAAAGACCCCACATCTCTGCGGGAAATAAGGAGCCTCCTTGGACTGACTAATTACAGCAGAAAGTTCATTGAGGGCTACGCAGAGATCACCAGACCCCTGATTCATCTACTGAAGGGGGGGTCAAGTGGGAATGGGGTCCAGAACAAGCCGAGGCAGTAAGACAACTCAAAAGAAGCCTCTCACAAGCTCCCTGCCTAGCTTACCCTGTCAGAAACAAGGAGTTCTTCCTGGAGACAGGGTTCTCTAATACGTGCTTGACGGCAGTATTATACCAAAAGCATGACAAGGTCAATAAAGTAATCTCCTATGCGAGCAAAACTTTATCCTCTGTGGAGGAAAAATTCAACAATTGTGAGAAGGCACTCCTGGCAACGGTGTGGGCATTGAAGAATTACCGCCCGTTTATCCATGGGGAACACATCATAGTGGAGACTCCACACTAGCCTCTGCAATATCTCCAAAGTGACAGAATCCGGGCCGGAAATGTGAGTAATTCCCGAATTACTTCCTGGATTCTGTCAATGCAAGGCTTTCCTGTGGAGGTCAGATATGGCCAAAACAAGAAGAGTCCCCTCGCGCAAGGTCTGGCTGACTTGCATGATTGTGCCAGAGAAAACTGTCTCGAGGACGAAAGTCTAAAAATCAAGGACAACACGGAGGCATACCTTAATTCCCCACACAAAGTCTTTGAAGAAGACAAGTGTGAGGGAATGCCCACTGTCTATGTGGATGGATGCTCGTACCATGTTGACAACAACGGGGAGAAAGAACTGGTGGCCGGCGTAGGGAATGTCTGGGTGAAGGAGTTTCCAGAACCCTCCGCTGGATACAAAATTGGTCCCCGAAGTAGTCAGGTGGCAGAGTTGATGGCTGTGCATCAGGCCATCCTCACTGCTGTCCAACATCAACTCCACGAACTGGTCATAATCACCGATTCGGATTATGTACGGAACGGGTTCGTGGAGCACTTGGTTAATTGGAAAACCAGAGGCATGTTATGTGCTAATAACAAACCCTTGAAACATGGGAAGTTAATCCAAAACATTGATGATCTGGTCACATCGAATGGGATGACCATCTACTGGAAAAAGATCAAGGGTCATTCCAAAGTAGAGGGACCAGACAAAACTGGAAATGACTTAGCTGATCAGCTGGCCAAAACCGGGCCATCCAAGGGGATCTAATCGAAATAGAGTCCCTGTTGGGGGAAATCCAGGTCACTGCTATCACTAGGTCCCAGACAAATGCTCATAACGATCTTTCAACTGCCCAATGGAGCAAGGAGACCCCTGATGCTGATTTGATTACAGCTCAGAAGGGGGATCCAATTATTGGTAAGTTTTACCAACACCTTGAGGACCCTGAGAACTTTCCCCTGACGGATACCGATTACATTGGGAAAGAGGACCTAAGAGTGTTGATGAAATGTCCAAAAATGTTCCGAATCCAAGACGGTTTGTTGGTAAGGAAATCCCAAGCTGGCCATGATCAGTGGGTGGTTCCTACCTCATTCCGAAGCCTGATGTTAAGTTGCGCCCATGATGTGGCCACCGCCGGTCATAGGGGGTTTCACACAACACTGGAAATCTTAAGAGAGGTTGCATACTGGCCACACATGGGCCAGGACCTCAACCAATATTTGAAGAGTTGTCTTGTGTGTGCACAATTTCAGCCGACATCCCTCACACCGGGCACCTCTCCAAAAGAGGGGAATGACACTCCCATGGTCAGATTTGCAAATTGACTTTGTAGGCCCCATGATTCGCTCTGCTAGGGGGAATAAGTACATGTTGATGGTGACATGCTTGTTTACCAAGTGGGTGGAATGTCTCCCAGCCCCAAATTGCAAGGCAGAAACTGCAGTTGCCCTGATGATTAACCACATCTTTTCCCGTTTTAGTCTACCTCAAAGGATTGAGTCAGACAAAGGTAGCCACTTCACCAGTGAAGTAATGACAAAGATGTGGGAGATACTGGGGGTTAAAAGGAAGCTACACATTGCTTACAGGCCAGCTTCTTCTGGAGCAGTGGAGAGATACAACCGAACCATTGTGAGCATATTAAAGAAGTTTGTGGCAGATTCTGGGCCAAGTTGGGATCTCCGATTACCTCTGGTCCTAATGGCCATCAGATCTACCCCTTCATCTGCAACCAAAATGTCACCATTTGAGTTGATGACCGAGCGCAAGATGGTGCTTCCCCAGCATTTGCTCTACAGGACCCAAGAGCAGACACTGATAAATGCCTCCACAACTCATGAGTATGTGGAGAATTTAAGGAAACACCTTCAACATGCTTTTGCCTATGCTCAGCGGAATCTAGAAAGATCAGCCGAGAGTATGAAGACCCACTATGACCTGAAAACTTCCAGGAAGGAATATCAGGTGGGGGACCAAGTCTATTTATACAACTTCCAAAGAAACCAGGCAAGACAGCGCAAATTTTTGCCTACATGGAAGGGACCCTTTGAGATTATAGACAAGATCTCCCCTGTGGCCTACAAGATCCGCATCCCCAAAGGCGGTTTGGCAGAGGGGGAAGACAAGTGGGTCCACATAAACCAGTTGAAGTGTTGCCATCCCAGGCACACTTTGCAGCAACTGGAGGAGTCCTCTGCAATCCCAGAGGGTACCGCTCCAGAGTAATTCAATTCCAACCCTAAAATATCCTACTTATAGCCTATTAAATTCTGTGTTTCTCAAGTTTATGTGTTCCTGTCGCTTAATTTTAAAAAATGTGCATGTTCATATCTGTTGAGTTCTAAAATATATATGCCACCCCACTATATCAATGGTGGGGGAGAAATGTCCATGAATAGGTATTGCCGCTTTTCCTTTGTCGTCCTAGGAGAAAGAAAACCTGGAGACTGGCCAAGGAGGATGATCCGGAGACCGGGAGCAGAGACCCAAGGGGCCCGGGGTACCGCCCAATCCTCCCATTAGGACCAGCAAGGAGAACTGATTGATCGACTGGAGGGAGGAAAAGATGCTGAACTGTGCCATTTGCAGAATTGGAAGAAGATTATGCGGACATACCAGTGCGTGGGTCAAAACCTTCTGTGCACCCGACTCCCCATCGACACAAATTCAAAGTGCAGTCGCGTGGGGGGGCCTTGTTGGGTGTCCTGACCCACGTTTGAGCTATCATGCTGCAACATTTGGTGCTGTGGGCTTAGAAAATCCAAGATGGCCAAAAAGCCCACATGTGCGCCAGAATCCAGGAGAACCACGCAGTTTGTGCGCACACCAAAATGGTTGCCTAACTTGCCACCCACCAGTGCGCGCATGATGGGCCAGGGTGCCATGAGTGGAATGGGCGCCAAAGGTAAAACAGCAGCGCCTGTTAGCAAAAAAAAAAATAATAAATAAACACTTTAAAATTACCTTTGGTTTCTCTGAATGCCAGCTCAAAATGCCCATTTTCAAACATTGCAACACATCCAAAAATCTCACTGAACACCAGCAGACATCTGGCAGAATGAAGTTTTGTGTGCCTACAAAATCTGGGAAGATGAAGAGGCCAAAATAACGTTGATAACAAGACTGGCTGAGTGCTAAACTGAACTGAAAGACACTAAAATCGAAATGTTTAGAATAAATGAGTGACCTACTTTTGAGTGTCACATAGTTTGTCACTGTTGAAATGTCATAGTTTTGAACTTAGAATCAGCATTCTAGCTGCATGTGTAAAAATTGTAAGTTTGATTTAAACTGGGATCCCAAAATGACATGTAGCTAAAAACTGGCTTAAAGAGATTCCAATCCTGCCTGACATCTACTCCCACAGGAATTGAAATTTGATCAGCAGGTTCCCAGGCCTGGCTGCATTCTGTTGCCTCTGCCAAAAGGAGGTCACACACTCTCTGATTGAATTACCTGGGGACTGCAGGAAACTAAACAAAGGGCCCAGGCAGATGGTTTATTGGGGGTGTTGTAAATGGCTTCCTTTTGAACAAAGCCCTTCCTTGACTCAGGCAGATGGTTTATTGGGGGGCCGTAAAGTGGCTTCCTCTTGGCAGAAACGGGGAGGGGCAGCCCCCTCTGAGGACAGGCTGAGCTTAAAGAAAGTGGATAGACTGGTTTCTCCACCATGTGACCTGGGAAGACACACCCCTGTTGGCCAGAATATGATTTCAAGAAAGATGTATAACTCATGGTGCAGACTTGTCAAAATTATCTAAATGATACCATAATTCTTGTGATTTTTCTGCCCACATTTTAAGAGGTTTTAGAACCCGGTAATATGATCTGGGGGTTTACGAGCGGAAAAGAGGCTGTTACTCTAAATGTATGCATGTTAAAAATCTGACACTTCCTTATCTAAATGCCCACATGCCTTGCACACAATTGTATAAATTTGGAGAAAAATCTGATATGGGGAAAGCTACTAAAAAGCGCAAAAAGTTGCCATTTCTTTACCCAAGCTCCTAGAAACACCAGGGGCGGAACGGTGCCTCCCATCAGTAATGCATGATGTGTGTATGCAATGACAAACAACTGTGTATCTGTGGAATATGTATTTGGGTCAAATATAGATTTGTGTGCAATTTGACAGGTGAGTGTCCTTTCTGCAGGCCATAAAACAGCACCACCATGACTCACATTTCCTTTTCCCTATCAAGGAAGAGAGAAAAGCTTGACCAATGATCAGTTGAGAGAGGGGCTGGCTTAGTGATGCTGCACACACACCCACTTTCAAAAGACATAAAAAGAGCCACTGGAAGCTAGAGAGGACATTCAAATCCAGTTGCTGCGGAGCGTTTTGCCGGACCACACAACATCCAGAAGATACCAGTTCGAGACTGACTCCAGCTACATACTCCAGAACCTAGAACTTATACTTTAGAACCTAAATCAGAGGCCTAAAACCACAAGCTGAGTTCTCTGCAGCAGGCCTCAAATCATTGCAAGCTACTCACAGCCGGACGAGCTGCTTGAATCCATTGCCAAGAACTTTTGCCAGGACCATTGCAGAGATCCAGGAGCCGTGCAGAGACCGCTGTATCCGGACAGACCAGACCAGTGCCAGACCAGACCAGACCGTGCAGAACCGCAGACCCAGAGACCAGATCGCTGTGAAGTGCCGTTGGCTGATTGATCAGATCCGTGACGAGGTCCAGTCCTTCCAAAATATATTGTGAGTACTTAGGTCAGATTGTGACAGAAATAAGCTCTTAGTTTAAAATAATCTAATCCAAACTATTTTAATCTAACCAGAACTGCCTCCTAGAAGTTGTCACTTGTCATTTTGTAAAGCTGCACCACTGTCACTTGTCAATTCTGCAGCTGCATAGCTGTCACTTGTCAATTTGAGTTACTTTAAATCCGAAAAACGACCCTTACAAAATCGTTCATATCACTAAAACCGTTTGTCCTAGGAACTTGGTTTAACTTTCCTCTGAAAGCTTAGGATCTCAGCTTTCCAACGAATCTAGAACCGACTTATAATTTTGCCGCAATCACGATTCACGCACTCGCGAATTTACTGCGATTTGCGATTTTGGCTCAATTTCTCCACTTGTCAAAATAGCAGCTCCATTCTTTCCTTTGCTAAAATCTGTTTGCAACTTGATAATAACTCATAGAGCATTGCTAAAGGGAGCCTGAACTAATACCAACACGCATCTCCCACTCACCATGAATCTCTAGAGGGAATTAAAATCATTGGCACATTTTCCCATCCATTGCCATCACATTTAAAAAGCATTTTGGGCCTGTGTTTCAAACTCCTACCTGTTTCCTCTAAGCTTGCGGGGGGAACTGAATTTCGTACTGTATTTGATTGCATTCCTGAGAACTGTGTGCTCTCCTCTTCATCTCCTTACATTGCATAAAGGGGGGAGTGAATTGTCAAAGAAAAGTGATTGCTTGTTTTGTTGAAATCATATCAAGTTATTTTCTGTACTGCATTTTCATTTAACATTGCATCTATTTGAAACCATAAAAGTATTTTCGCTGCCTTACCCATCCTACACCAACTCCTCATTGATTATAAAGAAGTGTGCTAGTGTCAGATTACCCATTGTTGATTAACATTATATTTATAAGGGCGATATCGATTATTAATTTATTATAAAAGCGTGGTATCTATATTTTGTTTTATTGCTCCAATAAACCTTTTAAACTTGCAAAACAGAACTAATTCTTGGCTCAGTGGGGTCAGGGGGATTCTAAGAGAGGGGTGTTATATAGGGGTAGTCATCCAGAACTCATGAACTGGACATAAAGATATATCAATAAGGGTTTCCATTCAGTATCCCAGACTAGGCATTGACTTAGCTGTAGTGTTGAATTGAATCCTCTTACAAAACCAACACCCTGTGTACCATAAAGGAACAGCGCGTGACTCACGATAAACTTTTACGGATTTGCGGATAGAGATAAAAGAAAATAAATGACTTTCGGAGTTCATATGGCAATTGCTGAATATTCTATAAACATTTAATGTCAAATAAATGTACTTTACCAAATGTACCGTGTTGCTGTTGGATTTTAAAGTACAGTTTCATATTCCGAATTGTGGCGCGCTGTGTTGTGAGTTGATCTGTGTTGGTTTCCGGGTTCTGTGTGACGTCGTGTAGAAGACGACTGGGCGCGTTTGCCTACGCAGCACAGAAACGTCACGGAGAGAGGCGGGGAATATGAATGTTTTGATAATGTCAGGCTCAGGGACGGGGGATATGATTTAGTGCAGCAAAAGCAGGTCAGCCAGGGCGATGGGGGAAATGATAGGATTATCACAAAATGGCAGCTACCTGATGCCTGTTTTCGTGTGCGTTTAATGGACGAAAACTCGGGTAAGGTCCATAGGAAATTTTTCTAAAATCGAGCGACTTAGGCTTAAAAACACATGGCCGACCCGTAGGGGCAATAACATTTTTTGACCAAACCATTCCTTTAAGCAAGGAAAAAACTGAACTCATGGTAGTTGGAACAGCAAATAAAATCAAAATGTTAGGGGACAATTAAAAGATATTTAGGGTGGCAGGTTGGGATTTGGAAACCAAAACAAAGGTTAAAACCCTGGGAATCTTCCTGAACTAACATCTAAGTATGAAGGCGCAAGTGAGTAGCTTGGTGTCATCGTCAGAATACTATATAAAATTGCTTACCCAGATACAGCCATTCATTTCAAAACCACATTGCGAGATAATTGCAAGAGCTATTATCGGGTCTAAGATAGACTATTGTTACAGTCTTCTTGTGGGCATTAACAAGTCCGAGTATGCTAGACTCCAGGTCATTGAAAACAGTGCAGTTAGAGTGATTGCAGAGCTCAGAAAGAGTGATCATGTAACCAAAACAAGACGAAACCTACATTGGTTACCCATTGAAGAAAGGATTAAGTTCCATCTTTTGGTTATTGTGCACAAATGCCTCACGTGTCCTGGGCCCTCGTATTTGAGTGAGGCTTTGTCTGTAAAAACGAACACGGGAATGCTCAGATCAAATAATATACAACAGTTAAAAGACCAAAGATATTTGCTCACTCGAGTGAAAAAAGGTGCCTTCTATGCAGCAGCTCCTACGGCCTCGAATGCCCTCCCTGAAGAGCTCAGAAAGACCAGCCTGATTGAAAACTTCAAGAAGAAATTGAAGACTTTCTTCTTCAAGTAACTGAAGAATTACCTTTTGGTTTTCTTTAATGGCACCCCCCAGTTATCGTTCTATGTTGTATGTTTGTATGTGTCGCTTGCGCCCATAAGCCTCTGGGTCCTGAGTGGCACATTATACATTTCTAAAGTAAACTATAGTATGGATCATTTGCAACATTCTTAGAAGCTCAGCTGGGCAACCAATGGACTCATGCACCTGCCATAATTTGACTTTATTGACCATGTCTAAGGTCCATGAAAGCCAAGTAAATCGGGTCACCCTTAACAAAAATGATTGGGCCTCCACGAGATACAAATTAAGTGCTTGGTTACAAGTCCCCAAGCCTGGCCTGAAGCCATATTGAACATCCAAGAGGACCAACTGAGAGGAGATCCATTCCTCGAACCTGCTTTAATATTGTGCGGCCAAAACTTTTAAACAAGGTGTCCAAGAGCGAGATTGGTCTGTAGGCCGAAGGCCTCCCCGAACCCTTTTTTAAAAACCGGTTGGATAATAGCATTTTTCCAAGAAGACAGGTATATCCCTGTTTCAAGAAAAGAGTTGAAACAGATTGTCAACATTGGAGCCAACAAATCAACCTTGCCCTTGTACAAGACTGTAGGGACTGCGTCTAGTCCAGGTGCACGATTTTGTGCTTGTTGGTTAATGGCAATATGTACCTCATTCAATGTCAACCGTAAAGCAGAGCCCGGTCTCCAACCATGCTCTCAGTCCTGGGGCTCCCATACAGTGATGAAAAATGGGCAATCCATGATTTTGCTTCAACATGGTTTTCCCTATGTTCCACTATTCCTCTGTATGGGGGGCCTTGTGCAACAAACTCCCAAAACTTCTTAGAGTCTCTGGAAGACACAACACTTAAAAGGTCTTCCCATGCTTGACTCTCCAAGAACTCCTTCCTAGAATTCACAGTCAATTTACATTCAGCTCTTTCTTTAATTATATCTCCCCTAAGGCTGTCTTTCTCCTTCAAGACCCTCAGCAGAATATTTTTTGCGCTCCTGCAGGTATCATCAAACCCGCTTGTCGCCCCCCCTTTGCCTATGTGTAAATTCCCTTTGAAGTGAATCCGTCAAAGACCCCATCAAAGCTACTACTCATTGTATTTGGTCACAGGAAGATATTCTGTGGGCGATATGTAAGGCCAAGTGGTCAAGGGCCCCTGGCCCTGATGGCCTTTCTCAAGCTACATAGAAATATGACTCTTGCCTATGGTAACATATCTTGGGAATTTTGTTTAAAGAGATCTTGGAGACTGCTTGAGTCCATTCTTCATGGTTAGAATCGATCATTATCCCTATCTAAAAAATAGGGAGACCCTTTATTCCATCAAACTATAGGCCAATAGCTCTCCTCGATGGGTCCAGCAAGATCTTCACATCATTGTTTTTGAGAGATCTAAATTGCTGGGCTACCAGGCTACATATCATCTCTCGGTTTCACATGGGATTCAGCCGTCAGATGGGCACCCTGTAAAATGGCACAGTTATGGCTCATGTCCTAGCAGCAGTTAAGAAAAATGTCAGTTGGCACAATTTACATGGCCTCTGTGGACCTGAGCAGTGCCTTTGACCGAGAGGATCAGAATATCTCTTGGAACAAACTATTGGCCAAGCATATTCCCCAACCTTTGATAAAATTATTAGCTATTCTCAATACGGACACCACCGTTGGGGTTTGGCCAACTAGTGAGGGTATGTTGTCAAGACCTTTACCTACTTTTATTGGCCTCAATAAGGGTTGCATCTTGGCACCAATACTTTTTAACATGTATGTTTCGGACCTTGACAGTTTGTGGTCACAGGTTGTTACCCGATAAGACTAAGGGCCTCATCACGAGTTGGGCGTTAACACTGGCGGTATTACCCTACTGCCAAACCCCCGGCGCTATTAGCGCCGGATCACGGGTTTGGCGGTAATGGAATTCCCCACTGAGCCCATTCGGGAATGCCCCATTCCCCATTGGGCTCAATGGGGAATTTTCGCGCTTTTACCGCCGGCGGTAATAGCGCAAATTTTCGGCGGATTTCCGCCCAGCTCAGAGCTGGGGAGAAATCTGCTGAAGCCCTGATTTGGCGGACCCTGAAATCCGGCGGTAATAGCGCGACCGCCGGATTTAAGGGTTACCGCCAAACTCGTGATGAGGCATTTAAAACTGAATTGGTTGGCTTTTGCCGATGACCTGGAATTTTTTTGATACAACACCAACAGGCCTACAAAAGGAATTAAATCTCTTTTTTTAGCTATGTCTGCACCAAATCCAATAATATTATATACACTACTAAAACCAACCCTAAGACCATGGTTTGTACAGTCAGTGACCAAAGACTAAGGCAAGTTGCTTCTATTAGAGGCGTGGGTTACAATTTGTCTAATATCATGTCTTAAATGGTGCTCAAGGATACTTTGAACGTAAAAACCCAAACCACTAATTTCCCCGCTAAGAAGGTTATATTTCAAGCTGTGTAAGTATTATTTGTTACCTATGATTTGTTACTATTGGGCTAAAGTAGAGACCATCATTCTATACAGCTTGGACATGACCTTGCTTGATATAGGCCCGAGCTTGCATACCCTACAAGGTGCCATCTGGCAACAAATCCTGGGATTGTCGTTGTCTATCCCCAATGCAGGTCTTCGACAAGAACTAGGGTTCACTTGGTAAAGCTGCAGGGCTTCTTGGAGACAGCTGGCGACATACGCAAAACCTATTTGTCCTTTCCTTAATTCTTTATATGTTGATATTGGTACTATTTTGCATACAGGCTCTTTGCATTCCATTATTGTTTTTAAAGAAAAAATGGCAAGGGTCTAGGACAAAATTCAATCGAGTGAAGAAGAGCTCATTGGGAATTCTGGTAAGATGAAGCACAAATGACTTGCCTTTGACTGGTGTGAAACCCTGGAACAGCTGGGTTCGTACAAGACATACACGGAAAATGATAAACTTCTTAGGAGAAGGGAGGCACTGCTGAATTAAGTCTACCTTTTTCCCTGTGATAAGGCAGATAATCTTTATGTTTGTTTTCATCTAAATCAATACCCTACCCTTGAACGTATAGGCTCTTGGGCTTCGTGTCCGGGTAATTCACTTTTTTTGTAGACTTTGTAATCAAGAGTCCATCCTTGAGACGCTTTAACACTTATCTGTTTATTGTTCAGTAATTAGACATCTGAGGACATTACATTTTGATTCTTGTTTGCCTGCGGAAACGTCAGTCAAGTGAAATGTTTTGGTCTTGCCTAATGCGGGGTGATAGCATTTCTTTGGTTTTAGCTTTATATAGATTTTTGCAATAACTTAATGTTATTCTTGATGCATTGACATGATTTTACTTTCATGTTTTTTCTTTTCTTTTTCGTCCTTTATGACTTTTGTTGTTTAACAATTGTTTAATTACTGTTGAAATAGTTTTAAATTGCTGTTTGTGAAAGGTTTGATAATTTTAAACCATACCACCCTGAAAATAATAAAAAAGATACCTGGGATTGCAACACATTGTACACTGCAGAGAGGAGAAGACTAGGAAAAAGCTGCGCGGGCAGTGCGAAGCAAAATGGATCTACAAGCTAAGGACAGTCCAAGAGGGCCTCCATATTGAGAATGGAATGTCTGTGTTCTTACAGAAGCATTACATGAAAGTAAATAGTTATAGCACAAACTAACCATCTGCTGCAGGAGGTCCATCTACGTCATTATAACTAATTATGTTCCATATATCAACATTCAGTTCATAATGCTTAACACTTGAATGGCAGATCTTTGTTTTGCTCTGCTATATTCCGTACGTAATGCTATATATGAAAAACAAATTAAATGTGCTTGTTGGAATGAGTAGTAAACAATCGCCGGCTCCCAGGACCACTGCAAACATTGTGAAATATTTTCCATGCCAGCCTAACAAGTGGTAGATGTATTACATGCAGTTTGTTTTGTTTTATATTTGGATAGGGTGATGGATTGACCAGGTAATCAAGAACTTATCGGGCTTGTATTTGAAACATCATGGAATTTAAGTTTAAAATGGAATTTAAATGATGTGCTGAAAAGGGAAAGAGATTTGTTTTCTTTTGAAAGACTTGGTTTTCAGGTACATGTAGCTAAATGAACGACAAGCAATAGATATGCAAGTGAACACAAATACAATGTTATCTTTATATTTCAAGGAGTTCATACATCTAACAATACATATTATAAAATAGATGCAGTGATTGTTCCTCGGTTGTTGTTAGTCATCTTATCCATTTTAATGACCAGACATCACACGTTAAATGGCTGCGGCTATGAAATCTAGTTGGTTTACATGCCTTCTGCCATGCTGTGAGAACTGCACCACATAACAAACAAGGGCAGCAAGAACAGGATATTCTTAATATTATTTACATCCTCAACATATACTAACAACTTGCAGGGTAATTCATAGAAATTCGCACAAAAGTGGCGCACGCGGCTGGCGCACAGCGTGCCCGTGCCAATGTCTGCGCCAGCCGCGTGCGCTAAAATCGATTTCCGCGCACAGCGTATTCATGGATTTTCGCATCCAAAAGCAGCCGTGGCGCAGCGTGGCGTAGCGACCCTGCAGCAGCGCCAGTTACGCCCCCAAAAACGCCATCGCGCAAGGAAAAACCTTCAAAATCCCCAAATAATCGCAAAGTGCTGCGCTAACCCTGGACCAGTTCACAGGGCTGGCAAACAGCAAACGCCAAGCGGGGAACGTGTATTTCAGTGGTTCGCGGGAAGTTCCACACGCGATTGTCCTATATACGTGTGCATCAGGGGTGCGTGGGAAGTAACACACGCAAAAGCAGCAGGTACGTTTATTTCAGGGGTCCGCGGGAAGTATCACACGCAAAAGCAGCAGGGTACGTGTATCTCAGGGGTGCGCGGGAAGTATCACACGCAATTCCATCAGGGTACGTGTATTCCAGGGGTGCGCGGGAAGTATCACACGCAAAAACAGCAGGGTACGTGTATTTCAGGGGTGCGCAGGAAGTATCACACGCAAAAGCAGCAGGGTACGTGTATCTCAGGGTTGCGCGGGAAGTATCACACGCGATTCCATCAGGTTACGTGTATTCCAGGGGTGCGCGGGAAGTATCACACGCAAAAACAGCAGGGTACGTGTATTTCAGGGGTGTGCAGGAAGTATCACACGCAAAAGCAGCAGGGTACGTGTATTTCAGGGGTGCGTGGGAAGTATCACACGCGATTCCATCAGGGTTCGTGTATTCCAGGGGTGCGCAGAAAGTATCACACGCAAAAACAGCAGGGTACGTGTATTCCAGGGGTGCACGGGAAGTATCACACGCAAAAGCAGCAGGGTACGTGTATTTCAGGGGTGCGCGGGAAGCAGGGGAGTTGCTAGGTCTGGAAAAGACCCGGGGCTACGCTGATGTCGGAACTGTTGGGACTGGGGGCTAGCTAATCTTTTGGCTGTAGCTCCTGAGATTCTATCTGGGGCTACAACCAAAAGATCAGGGGCTATAGCCCCCTTAGCCCCCCCCTAGCAATGCCCCTGGCGGGAAGTATCACATGCAAAATCAGCAGGGTACGTGTATTTCAGGGGTGCACGGGAAGTATCACACGCGATTCCATCAGGGTACGTGTATTACAGGGGTGCGCGGGGAGCACCACACGTGAATTGCACGTGTGGGTCCTCCCAGGTGTTCCCTCTACACCCTCCACGGCCCCTGCAGGTGGCCCACACCACAGGGGCCTACCCTGCACATGTCCTGCAGGCACCCCATCCACCATGGCCATGCCCCCCAGCCAACTCACATGTAACCTTGCACTACTGCCCACCAACGCATGTCTCCCTGCACCCCCAGCCACCAGGGGCAGCCTCCACCAGGCCCCCACCCATGTCTCCCATCACCCCCACCAGTGAAGGGGCAGCCTCCACCAGGCCCCCACTCATGTCTCCCTGCACCCCCGCCCCCCAGCCACCAGGGGCAGCCTCCACCAGGCCCCCACTCATGTCCCCTATCACCCCCACCCCCCAGCCACCAGGGGCAGCCTCCACCAGGCCCCCACTCATGTCCCCTATCACCCCCACCCCCCAGCCACCAGGGGCAGCCTCCACCAGGCCCCCCCTCATGTCCCCTATCACCCCCACCCCCCAGCCACCAGGGGCAGCCTCCACCAGGCCCCCACCCATGTCTACCACCACCCCCACCCCCCAGCAGTGCAGGGGCAGCTTCCACCAGGCCCCCACTCATGTCTCCCACCACCCCACCCCCCAGCAGTGCAGGGGCAGCCTCCACCAGGCCCCCACCCATGTCTACCACCACCCCCACCCCCCAGCCACCAGGGGCAGCTTCCACCAGGCCCCCACCCATGTCTACCACCACCCTCACCCCCCAGCAGTGCAGGGGCAGCCTCCACCAGGCCCCCACTCATGTCTCCCACCACCCCCACCCCCCAGCAGTGCAGGGGCAGCCTCCACCAGGCCCCCACTCATGTCTCCCTGCACCCCCACCCCACAGCCACCAGGGGCAGCCTCCACCAGGCCCCCACTCATGTCTCCCTGCACCCCACCCCCCAGCCACCAGGGCTAGCCTCCACCAGGCCCCCACCCATGTCTACCACCACCCCCACCCCCCGGCAGTGCAGGGGCAGCCTCCAGCAGGCCCCCACTCATGTCTCCCTGCACCCCCACCCCACAGCAGTGCAGGGGCAGCCTCCGCCAGGCCCCCACTCATGTCCCCTATCACCCCCACCCCCTAGCCACAAGGGGCAGCCTCCACCAGGCCCCCACTCATGTCCCCTATCACCCCCACCCCCCAGCCACCAGGGGCAGCCTCCACCAGGCCCCCACTCATGTCCCCTATCACCCCTGCCCCCCAGCCACCAGGGGCAGCCTCCACCAGGCCCCCACCCATGTCTACCACCACCCCACCCCCCAGCAGTGCAGGGGCAGCCTCCACCAGGCCCCCACTCATGTCTCTCACCACCCCCACCCCCCAGAAGTGCAGGGGCAGCCTCCACCAGGCCCCCACTCATGTCTCCCTGCACCCCCAGCCACCAGGGGCAGTCTCCACCAGGCCCCCACTCATGTTTCCCACCACCCCCACCCCCCAGCAGTGCAGGGGCAGCCTCCACCAGGCCCCCACCCATGTCTACCACCACCCCCACCCCCCAGCAGTGCAGGGGCAGCCTCCACCAGGCCCCCACTCATGTCTCCCACCACCCCACCCCCCAGCAGTGCAGGGGCAGCCTCTACCAGGCCCCCACTCATGTCTCCCACCACCCCCGCCCCCCAGCAGTGCAGGGGCAGCCTCCACCAGGCCCCACCCATGTCTACCACCACCCCCACCCCCCAGCCACCGGGGGCAGCCTCCACCAGGCCCCCACCCATGTCTACTACCACCCCCACACCCGCAGCAGTGCAGGGGCAGCCTCCACCAGGCCCCCACTCATGTCTCCCACCACCCCCACCCCCCAGCAGTGCAGGGGCAGCCTCCACCAGGCCCCCACTCATGTCCCCTATCACCCCCACCCCCCAGCCACCAGGGGCAGCCTCCACCAGGCCCCCACTCATGTCCCCTATCACCCCCACCCCCCAGCCACCAGGGGCAGCCTCCACCAGGCCCCCACTCATGTCTCCCACCACCCCCACCCCCAGCAGTGCAGGGGCAGCCTCCACCAGGCCCCCACTCATGTCTCCCACCACCCCCACCCCCCAGCAGTGCAGGGGCAGCCTTCACCAGGCCCCCACTCATGTCTCCCTGCACCCCCACCCCACAGCCACCAGGGGCAGCCTCCACCAGGCCCCCACTCATGTCTCCCTGCACCCCACCCCCCAGCCACCAGGGCCAGCCTCCACCAGGCCCCCACCCATGTCTACCACCACCCCCACCCCCCGGCAGTGCAGGGGCAGCCTCCACCAGGCCCCCACTCATGTCTCCCTGCACCCCCACCCCACAGCAGTGCAGGGGCAGCCTCCACCAGGCCCCCACTCATGTCCCCTATCACCCCCACCCCCCAGCCACCAGGGGCAGCCTCCACCAGGCCCCCACTCATGTCCCCTATCACCCCCACCCCCAGCCACCAGGGGCAGCCTCCACCAGGCCCCCACTCATGTCCCCTATCACCCCCACCCCCCAGCCACCAGGGGCAGCCTCCACCAGGCCCCCACTCATGTCTACCACCACCTCACCCCCCAGCAGTGCAGGGGCAGCCTCCACCAGGCCCCCACTCATGTCTCTCACCACCCCCACCCCCCAGCAGTGCAGGGGCAGCCTCCACCAGGCCCCCACTCATGTCTCCCTGCACCCCCACCCCCCAGCCACCAGGGGCAGTCTCCACCAGGCCCCCACTCATGTCTCCCACACCCCCACCCCCCAGCAGTGGAGGGGCAGCCTCCACCAGGCCCCCACCCATGTCTACCACCACCCCCAACCCCCAGCAGTGCAGGGGCAGCCTCCACCAGGCCCCCACTCATGTCTCCCACCACCCCCACCCCCCAGCAGTGCAGGGGCAGCCTCTACCAGGCCCCCACTCATGTCTCCCACCACCCCCACCCCCCAGCAGTGCAGGGGCAGCCTCCACCAGGCCCCCACCCATGTCTACCACCACCCCCATCCCCCAGCCACCAGGGGCAGCCTCCACCAGGCCCCCACCCATGTCTACTACCACCCCCACACCCCCAGCAGTGCAGGGGCAGCCTCCACCAGGCCCCCACTCATGTCTCCCACCACCCCCACCCCCCAGCAGTGCAGGGGCAGCCTCCACCAGGCCCCCACTCATGTCCCCTATCACCCCCACCCCCCAGCCACCAGGGGCAGCCTCCACCAGGCCCCCACTCATGTCTCCCACCACCCCCACCCCCAGCAGTGCAGGGGCAGCCTCCACCAGGCCCCCACTCATGTCTCCCTGCACCCCCACCCCCAGCCACCAGGGGCAGTCTCCACCAGGCCCCCACCCATGTCTACCACCACCCCCACCCCCCAGCAGTGCAGGGGCAGCCTCCACCAGGCTCCCACTCATGTCCCCTATCACCCCCACCCCCCAGCCACCAGGGGCAGCCTCCACCAGGCCCCCACTCATGTCCCCTATCACCCCCACCCCCCAGCCACCAGGGGCAGCCTCCACCAGGCCCCCACTCATGTCCCCTATCATCCCCACCCCCCAGCCACCAGGGGCAGCCTCCACCAGGCCCCCACTCATGTCCCCTATCACCCCCACCCCCCAGCCACCAGGGGCAGCCTCCACCAAGGCCCCACCCATGTCTACCACCACCCCACCCCCCAGCAGTGCAGGGGCAGCCTCCACCAGGCCCCCACTCATGTCTCCCACCACCCCCACCCCCCAGCAGTGCAGGGGCAGCCTCCACCAGGCCCCCACTCATGTCTCCCTGCACCCCCACCCCCCAGCCACCAGGGGCAGTCTCCACCAGGCCCCCACCCATGTCTACCACCACCCCCACACCCCAGCAGTGCAGGGGCAACCTCCACGAGGCCCCCACTCATGTCCCCTATCACCCCCACCCCCCAGCCACCAGGGGCAGCCTCCACCAGGCCCCCACTCATGTCCCCTATTACCCCCACCCCCCAGCCACCAGGGGCAGCCTCCACCAGGCCCCCACTCATGTCTCCCACCACCCCCACCCCCAGCAGTGCAGGGGCAGCCTCCACCAGGCCCCCACTCATGTCTCCCTGCACCCCCACCCCCCAGCCACCAGGGGCAGTCTCCACCAGGCCCCCACCCATGTCTACCACCACCCCTACCCCCCAGCAGTGCAGGGGCAGCCTCCACCAGGCCCCCACCCATGTCTACCACCACCCCCATCCCCCAGCCACCAGGGGCAGCCTCCACCAGGCCCCCACCCATGTCTACTACCACCCCCACACCCCCAGCAGTGCAGGGGCAGCCTCCACCAGGCCCCCACTCATGTCTCCCACCACCCCCACCCCCCAGCAGTGCAGGGGCAGCCTCCACCAGGCCCCCACTCATGTCCCCTATCACCCCCACCCCCAGCCACCAGGGGCAGCCTCCACCAGGCCCCCACTCATGTCTCCCACCACCCCCACCCCCAGCAGTGCAGGGGCAGCCTCCACCAGGCCCCCACTCATGTCTCCCTGGACCCCCACCCCCCAGCCACCAGGGGCAGTCTCCACCAGGCCCCCACCCATGTCTACCACCACCCCCACCCCCAGCAGTGCAGGGGCAGCCTCCAGCAGGCCCCCACTCATGTCCCCTATCACCCCCACCCCCCAGCCACCAGGGGCAGCCTCCACCAGGCCCCCACTCATGTCCCCTATCACCCCACACCCCAGCCACCAGGGGCAGCCTCCACCAGGCCCCCACTCATGTCCCCTATCACCCCCACCCCCCAGCCACCAGGGGCAGCCTCCACCAGGGGCAGCCTCCACCAGGCCCCCACTCATGTCCCCTATCACCCCCACCCCCCAGCCACCAGGGGCAGCCTCCACCAAGGCCCCACCCATGTCTACCACCACCCCACCCCCCAGCAGTGCAGGGGCAGCCTCCACCAGGCCCCCACTCATGTCTCCCACCACCCCCACCCCCCAGCAGTGCAGGGGCAGCCTCCACCAGGCCCCCACTCATTTCTCCCTGCACCCCCACCCCCAGCCACCAGGGGCAGTCTCCACCAGGCCCCCACCCATGTCTACCACTACCCCCAACCCCCAGCAGTGCAGGGGCAACCTCCACGAGGCCCCCACTCATGTCCCCTATCACCCCCACCCCCCAGCCACCAGGGGCAGCCTCCACCAGGCCCCCACCCATGTCTACCACCACCCCCACCCCCCAGCAGTGCAGGGGCAGCCTCCACCAGGCCCCCACTCATGTCTCCCATCACCCCCACCCTCCAGCAGTGCAGGGGCAGCCTCCACCAGGCCCCCACTCATGTCTCCCACCACCCCCACTCCCCAGCAGTGCAGGGGCAGCCTCCACCAGGCCCCCACCCATGTCTACCACCACCCCCACCCCCCAGCAGTGCAGGGGCAGCCTCCACCAGGCCCCCACTCATGTCTCCCACCACCCCCACCCCTCAGCAGTGCAGGGGCAGCCTCTACCAGGCCCCCACTCATGTCTCCCACCACCCCCACCCCCCAGCAGTGCAGGGGAAGCCTCCACCAGGCCCCCACCCATGTCTACCACCACCCCCACCCCCCAGCCACCAGGGGCAGCCTCCACCAGGCCCCCACCCATTTCTACTACCACCCCCACACCCCCAGCAGTGCAGGGGCAGCCTCCACCAGGCCCCAACTCATGTCTCCCACCACCCCCACTCCCCAGCAGTGCAGGGGCCGCCCCTACCAGGCCCCCACTCATGTCCCCAATCACCCCCACCCCCCAGCCACCAGGGGCAGCCTCCACCAATGCCCCACCCATGTCTACCACCACCCCACCCCCCAGCAGTGCAGGGGCAGCCTCCACCAGGCCCCCACTCATGTCTCCCACCACCCCCACCCCCCAGCAGTGCAGGGGCAGCCTCCACCAGGCCCCCACTCATGTCTCCCTGCACCCCCACCCCCCAGCCACCAGGGGCAGTCTCCACCAGGACCCCACCCATGTCTACCACCACCCCCACCCCCCAGCAGTGCAGGGGCAACCTCCACCAGGCCCCCACTCATGTCTCCCACCACCCCCACCCCCCAGCAGTGCAGGGGCAGCCTCCACCAGGCCCCCACTCATGTCCCCTATCACCCCCACCCCCAGCCACCAGGGGCAGCCTCCACCAGGCCCCCACTCATGTCTCCCACCACCCCCACCCCCAGCAGTGCAGGGGCAGCCTCCACCAGGCCCCCACTCATGTCTCCCTGGACCCCCACCCTCCAGCCACCAGGGGCAGTCTCCACCAGGCCCCCACCCATGTCTACCACCACCCCCACCCCCAGCAGTGCCGGGGCAGCCTCCAGCAGGCCCCCACTCATGTCCCCTATCACCCCCACCCCCCAGCCACCAGGGGCAGCCTCCACCAGGCCCCCACTCATGTCCCCTATCACCCCACCCCCCAGCCACCAGGGGCAGCCTCCACCAGGCCCCCACTCATGTCCCCTATCACCCCCACCCCCCAGCCACCAGGGGCAGCCTCCACCAGGGGCAGCCTCCACCAGGCCCCCACTCATGTCCCCTATCACCCCCACCCCCCAGCCACCAGGGGCAGCCTCCACCAAGGCCCCACCCATGTCTACCACCACCCCACCCCCCAGCAGTGCAGGGGCAGCCTCCACCAGGCCCCCACTCATGTCTCCCACCACCCCCACCCCCCAGCAGTGCAGGGGCAGCCTCCACCAGGCCCCCACTCATGTCTCCCTGCACCCCCACCCCCAGCCACCAGGGGCAGTCTCCACCAGGCCCCCACCCATGTCTACCACCACCCCCAACCCCCAGCAGTGCAGGGGCAACCTCCACCAGGCCCCCACTCATGTCCCCTATCACCCCCACCCCCCAGCCACCAGGGGCAGCCTCCACCAGGCCCCCACCCATGTCTACCACCACCCCCACCCCCCAGCAGTGCAGGGGCAGCCTCCACCAGGCCCCCACTCATGTCTCCCATCACCCCCACCCTCCAGCAGTGCAGGGGCAGCCTCCACCAGGCCCCCACTCATGTCTCCCACCACCCCCACCCCCCAGCAGTGCAGGGGCAGCCTCCACCAGGCCCCCACCCATGTCTACCACCACCTCCACCCCCCAGCAGTGCAGGGGCAGCCTCCACCAGGCCCCCACTCATGTCTCCCACCACCCCCACCCCCCAGCAGTGCAGGGGCAGCCTCTACCAGGCCCCCACTCATGTCTCCCACCACCCCCACCCCCCAGAAGTGCAGGGGAAGCCTCCACCAGGCCCCCACCCATGTCTACCACCACCCCCACCCCGCAGCCACCAGGGGCAGCCTCCACCAGGCCCCCACCCATGTCTACTACCACCCCCACACCCCCAGCAGTGCAGGGGCAGCCTCAACCAGGCCCCAACTCATGTCTCCCACCACCCCCACTCCCCAGCAGTGCAGGGGCCGCCCCTACCAGGCCCCCACTCATGTCTCCCTGCACCCCCACCCCCCAGCCACCAGGGGCAGCCTCCACCAGGCCCCCACTCATGTCTCCCTGCACCCCCACCCCCCAGCAGTGCAGGGGCAGCCTCCACCAGGCTCCCACCCATGTCTACCACCAACCCCACCCCCCAGCCACCAGGGGCAGCCTCCACCAGGCCCCCACCCATGTCTACTACCACCCCCACACCCCCAGCAGTGCAGGGGCAGCCTCCACCAGGCCCCCACTCATGTCTCCCACCACCCCCATCCCCCAGCAGTGCAGGGGCAGCCCCTACCAGGCCCCCACTCATGTCCCCTATCACCCCCACCCCCCAGCCACCAGGGGCAGCCTCCACCAGGCCCCCACTCATGTCCCCAATCACCCCCACCCCCCAGCCACCAGGGGCAGCCTCCACCAAGGCCCCACCCATGTCTACCACCACCCCACCCCCCAGCAGTGCAGGGGCAGCCTCCACCAGGCCCCCACTCATGTCTCCCACCACCCCCACCCCCCAGCAGTGCAGGGGCAGCCTCCACCAGGCCCCCACTCATGTCTCCCTGCACCCCCACCCCCCAGCCACCAGGGGCAGTCTCCACCAGGCCCCCACCCATGTCTACCACCACCCCCACCCCCCAGCAGTGCAGGGGCAACCTCCACCAGGCCCCCACTCATGTCCCCTATCACCCCCACCCCCCAGCCACCAGGGGCAGCCTCCACCAGGCCCCCACTCATGTCCCCTATCACCCCCACCCCCCCAGCCACCAGGGGCAGCCTCCACCAGGCCCCCACTCATGTCTCCCACCACCCCCACCCCCAGCAGTGCAGGGGCAGCCTCCACCAGGCCCCCACTCATGTCTCCCTGCACCCCCACCCCCCAGCCACCAGGGGCAGTCTCCACCAGGCCCCCACCCATGTCAACCACCACCCCACCCCCCAGCAGTGCAGGGGGAGCCTCCACCAGGCCCCCACTCATGTCCCCTATCACCCCCACCCCCCAGCCACCAGGGGCAGCCTCCACCAGGCCCCTACTCATGTCCCCTATCACCCCCACCCCCCAGCCACCAGGGGCAGCCACCACCAGGCCCCCACTCATGTCTCCCACCACCCCCACCCCCAGCAGTGCAGGGGCAGCCTCCACCAGGCCCCCACTCATGTCTCCCTGCACCCCCACCTCCCAGCCACCAGGGGCAGTCTCCACCAGGCCCCCACCCATGTCTACCACCACCCCCACCCCCCAGCAGTGCAGGGGCAGCCTCCACCAGGCCCCCTATCACCCCCACCCCCCAGCCACCAGCCACCAGGGGCAGCCTCAACCAGGCCCCCACTCATGTCCCCTATCACCCCCACCCCCCAGCCACCAGGGGCAGCCTCCACCAGGCCCCCACCCATGTCTACCACCACCCCCACCCCCCAGCAGTGCAGGGGCAGCCTCCACCAGGCCCCCACTCATGTCTCCCACCACCCCCACCCCCCAGCAGTGCAGGGGCAGCCTCCACCAGGCCCCCACTCATGACTCCCACCACCACCACCCCCCAGCAGTGCAGGGGCAGCCTCCACCAGGCCCCCACCCATGTCTCCCACCACCCCCACCCCCCAGCAGTGCAGGGGCAGCCTCCACCAGGCCCCCACTCATGTCTCCCACCACCCCCACCCCCCAGCAGTGCAGGGGCAGCCTCTACCAGGCCCCCACTCATGTCTCCCACCACCCCCACCCCCCAGCAGTGCAGGGGCAGCCTCCACCAGGCCCCCACCCATGTCTACCACCACCCCCACCCCCTAGCCACCAGGGGCAGCCTCCACCAGGCCCCCACCCATGTCTACTACCACCCCCACACCCCCAGCAGTGCAGGGGCAGCCTCCACCAGGCCCCCACTCATGTCTCCCACCACCCCCACTGCCCAGCAGTGCAGGGGCAGCCCCTACCAGGCCCCCACTCATGTCTCCCTGCACCCCCACCCCCCAGCCACCAGGCCCCCACTCATGTCTCCCTGCACCCCCACCCCCCAGCAATGCAGGGGCAGCCTCCACCAGGCTCCCACCCATGTCTACCACCACCCCCACCCCCAGCCACCAGGGGCAGCCTCCACCAGGCCCCCACTCATGTCTCCCACCACCCCCACCCCCCAGCAGTGCAGGGGCAGCCCCTACCAGGCCCCACTCATGTCTCCCTGCACCCCCACCCCCCAGCCTCCAGGGGCAGCCTCCACCAGGCCCCCACCCATGTCTACCACCACCCCCACCCCCCAGCAGTGCAGGGGCAGCCTCCACCAGGCCCCCACTCATGTCCCCTATCACCCCCACCCCCCAGGGGCAGCCTCCACCAGGCCCCCACCAATGTCCCCTATCACCCCCACCCCCCAGGGGCAGCCTCCACCAGGCCCCCACCCATGTCTACCACCACCCCCACCCCCCAGCAGTGCAGGGGCAGCCTTCACCAGGCCCCTACTCATGTCCCCTATCACCCCCACCCCCCAGGGGCAGCCTCCACCAGGCCCCCACCAATGTCCCCGATCACCCCCACCCCCCAGCCACCAGGGGCAGCCTCCACCAGGCCCCCACCCATGTCTACCACCACCCCCACCCCCCAGCAGTGCAGGGGCAGCCTCCACCAGGCCCCCACTCATGTCTCCCACCACCCCCACCCCCCAGCAGTGCAGGGGCAGCCTCCACCAGACCCCCACTCATATCTCCCACCACCCCCACCCCCAGCAGTGCAGGGGCAGCCTCCACCAGGCCCCCACCCATGTCTACCACCACCCCCACCCCCCAGCCACCAGGGGCAGCCTCCACCAGGCCCCCACTCATGTCTCCCACCACCCCCATCCCTCAGCAGAGCAAGGGCAGCCTCCACCAGGCCCCCACCCATGTCTACCACCACCCCCACCCCCCAGCCACCAGGGGCAGCCTCCACCAGGCCCCCACCCATGTCTACCACCACCCCCACCCCCCAGCAGTGCAGGGGCAGCCTCCACCAGGCCCCCACTCATGCCTCCCACCACCCCCACCCCCCAGCAGTGCAGGGGCAGCCTCCACCAGGCCCCCACTCATGTCCCCAAGCCAACATGTCACCACAATGTAGATCCCTGGCCCTTATGGTCAGCCTCCAAATGCCAAACACCCACCCGAGTATTGCATCCACCCACTTAGAAATGGCAAAAACATGATAGAAGCCCAATTGCAAGTTTGGAAATGAACACATGTCCCTCACATACACCCAATGGGTGTCAGTGAATATCAAAACCCATATCATGAAATGCATGAAACCAATGAGATGATACTACACATTGAACTTTGAATAAAAAATATGTATTAAAAGCAACATAAATTGAATCAAAAATAAACGAACAATAATAGAAATTTAAAAAAAAGAAACCAGCAGGTCCGTGAAATAATGCAAAACCACAAATCATAATGCAAAGGAAAGGTGTCCAAAGTCACAGTCCACAAAAGTAAATCCAATGGAAAATTTAAATCGGAAACCATTGCTCCATGGCGAAATCATAATAAAAATTGAAAATCCAAAAGTCAACTATGTACAGATAAAAAATCTAGGGTCCATGATCCCAACCGAAGAAATGAAACCTATCTAATAACACTACATAAAAAAAATAACTATATACAAAAATGTGGCCCATTGTCCAAAAGGTAAAAAAAAAATGCTAAACCAAAGGAAACCTAACACTAACTATAGAACTATTTACAAGGGCAGCGGGCTAGTCCGACGGCTCACTTCGGGATGTTCCGGGCCAGGGCATCATCGAACTCCTGCTCAATGTCCCGGAGGCGCTCCTCCTCCATGGCCCCGAGGGTCCACAGGGCCGTCCACATGTTCCCCCCAAACTCCCTGCTGATTGCCTCGAGGCACTCAGGGCCCTCCGCATGTAGTTGTTCGCCCTGACCATCGTGAGCCGTGCCTCTTCCACCCGCTGCCACTCCGCATCTATGGTGTGGCCCAACCGCTGCCACACGGAAGACACTTCCCGTCCTGGGTCCTCCTGCCCTCCGGCCGATGCCTGCCCCTCCGATGTGGAAGGCCCCGAGCCATCATGGCTCCCACCACGTTGCTGCTGCTGCTGCTGCGCCTCTGCCCGTGCACTGCCTCCTGCTGCCTGCACATCTTCCGCTGGCTGGGGTGCAGTCGTTGATGTGGCCACCCCTGCTGGACGTCCGACTCCCGACTGTGGCAGGGATGCCTCCTCCACCAGCCTGGCCGCACCGTCAGAGGCAGCTCCACAGGGCACCCAGGTGACTGATGGGTGGGAAGATGGCACGGAGGACGACTGGCGCATAGGGGGTTCAGTTGAGGAGGGGGTCGTAGCAAGCCCCATCAAACGGAGGAATCCGGCCTGGGTGACCTGTCCCAGTAGGCCGACTCGGTCAACGAGCCATTCGAGATGACGTGCAGTCTCCTCATGAAAAGACCGCAGGTCACCTCGCATGGCCCGTTGACGCAACGCCACACCAGTCAGGACAGGCTCAACCCGGACCCGGATAGCCACGTCTGCAGGCAGAGGAAGGCCAGTTGTCGTGAGCTCACCCCCTGCCTGAAAACGGGTCTGGATGTAGGCATCCCTGCTGGTGCAAGATGATGCAGTGACAGGATCAGGGACAGGATTGCACACAGACACCTCTGCAGCGACCTGTGCTGCCTCCTGTCCCTGGTCCTGCACTGCACCACTAGCACCAGTGGAATCCCCACCTCCAGAACCCGTCTATGTTGCTTGCACTGCCTCCTCCTCCACCAAACCCCCCACCAACCGTTGGCCCCTGTGGGGTCCCAGCTGCCCCTTCTGCTGCCGAGGAGTCCAACTCCGACCTCCGCCTCTTGGACCTCCCCCCGACAGCTGCGGCCTGGGACGCGGCACCAGACTCCTCACTCCCCGACGAGATCACAACCTGGGAGGGGAGCCGGGCCTTGCGTCTCCGGCTGGTGGTCCGATCTCCGCCGCTGTGCTCCACAGAACCTTCTCCGCCCTCTTCATCAGTTGACGCTGCAGACAGGGAGAAATAAAACACAGGCATCAGGGCACTGTACAATGGACACATACACACATGACAGTTGCACATGAGTTGCATTGGAAAACCTCAGACATGGCATCACAATCGGCAACACACATGTCATTTCAACTTGCACACATGAGCCATACCACAGCCACATCGCAACTGCCAGCACCATCCATACACATACAACAGCATGAGCAGGCAAAGGTGAGCCAGACATCACATGCAACACAGGGAGTGCACTACACATGCACGCACACCACCACACTTGCATGCATGTGTACACCTCAGCCAACTGTCGCAGTGTTCCGATGGGCATCCATGTCACATCTGCCAATCAGGCTTCCACATCCCGCTGTCACATGCATCCATGTTGCATCACTGTTGCACCCTTGTCAAATACACACACATGCACATGTACACAGTGCTGATACATGCAGCTGAAAACAACATACATGCGTGACATCACGAACATGCCCACTTACATACACATTCATCCAAACATGTGTGCCCACACAACTGCATTTGGCATGCAAGCCTACACACACAAGCACCATCCATGTCTCAAACATGACAGCCCTCGCATGTGTTAGCCTCACGGTCCTGTACACCTCCACCCATACTCGGCCCCATACAAACAGATGTGCAACCGGCACACTACTGGCACATCACCACACGCACAGCTTACAATCATGATGCATGTACACTTACCGCTCGACTCCAGACGGGTCTGCCTCTCAAGGACCTGGAAGTGGAGCGCTGGGGATATGCGTTCCAGGACCCTCATCTGATCCTCCGACAAGTGGCCCTGCGCCCCTTAGCATCCGCTGCCTTCAAGGGCCTTGTTCAGGGTCCTGGACCTGAAGTCCTCCCAGCGCTTCTTGACATGTTGGAAGTCGCGGACTGCCACCCCCTCCGCGTTGATGGCAGTCACGATGTCCGTCCAGATCCGAGTCCGTCCTTCCTTGTCGGCGCGCACACTTCTGTAGAGGGCATCATACTGCCCCAGGACTTGCTCCACCAGGACACCAACTTCCCTGGCACTGAAGCTGGTGCCCCTCTGCCTCTCTGGCCGGGGGTTGTCAGTGGTGCCAGATGTTGCAGTGCCCGACATGACAACCCCAGAGGCAGGAGTGGGTGGGAAACTGGGTCCTGGGGCTGGGCTGTGGAGCGATGGAATCCCAGTCGGGAGTCTTCGGTTCCAGCAGGGGTGGTCACAGCAACAGCACCCCTGGCTGATGTGCAGGCAGCAAATGGCAGGGCACGTGGGCAGCAGGCAGTCAGGCAGCAGCAGATGGCAGGTGGGAGCGTGCTCGGGGCTCTGGGGGGCAGTAATTCGGTCTTGTGGGCAGGAGCGTGGTCTTCCGTGTGCTTACACGTGGCCAGCTTGATACGTAGTGATTTGGCACGTGAAAATCCTGCACGTCTGCGTGTAAATCGAGGAAAGGCCCTTAGCGCGTATGCACGTCAGCACGCATATGCGATTTCATTGGACCAAAGGCCCTTGGCGCGTAAGCGCGTCTGTGACATGACGCGCGTGGGTGTTTCCCTCATTACACGTGATGACAGAGCACACATGGATTTCCACCAATCGCGTGTGAAACTTCCTGCGCACCCCAGAAATACACGTACCCAGGCCAATCGCGTGTACGCTCACTTCCCTCCGATTACACGCGATGACACTGGGACGTGCAGTTTTACCACGTGTGCTCGCATATGCGATTTCATTGGCCCAAAGGCCACCATGCGCAGCTGTGACGTCATGGCCGTAGAGAATGGCGCGTGTAAAAAAAAAGAGATACACGTCCGAGTGTCAAAGCGCGTAATTGGTGGAAATGGCCTCATCGCGTATGCGCGTCTGTGACGTGTGTATAAAAGGTACGTGTAGAACGCCATTTCCTTGTACGTGCTTTTCGTGGAGAGCGAGTGGGTGAAATCTGTACTTCTTGTCGGTTCACACGCGATTTACTTCACGGCGTTTCCAGTTCGTACTCCCTGTTACCTCTGACAGCTTTTTCTCTTTTCCTCTTTGTCCTGTGCCTGTTTCCTCAAACAGCGTTCCCTTCTACTGTTGTCCTGTCTCCTCAGACAGCGTACAATTCTTCTTTTGGCGGGAGTGTTGCCAACGTGCACACGCGCATATTTTTCACGCTTTTGTTCCTGGCAGACGGTGAGTCGCGCACGTATTTAACATCTGTGCTTGCCCCGTGTGTCGCGTACCCCTTCAGAGGTCATTCTAGGCTGCGTGTGACACGCATACGTTCATTCTTGTGTTTCTGGGTGCCACAGCGTAGTGCAGGTTTATTTTTCCACGCACGTGGTCTAGGAGGGGTTGCGTGCACCTTACTTCCCTTTTTTGGGGTGCCTGTGCGTTGCGTGACCCGTCATCTTTCCCCAGGGGTGACATACAGCCTTGCTAGAGCACTAGGGTACGATTACCATCTGGTACCCAACCCCTTTAACCCCCAATTGCCCAGGACAATAGTTCACATCGACTCCCATACGCACAATAACATCAGTGCCATGGCTGGGAGGCGACCAAGCCGTAAGGGTGGCAAAGGTGGCCGAGCCCCAAGTGGTGGCCATGGTGGATCCGGTAGGGGACGTGGCCGTGACTTGCAGGGTGCCCCTAGCCCCCCATGTGTGGAGGAGCAGTCAGGGACACCCATGCCCCCCCCCCTGGTTGAGGTTAACGTGGCTGACACCATCCATGCTCAGCCCTTGTTGGACCAGCCCACTGTGGAACCAGACCTGGCACAGGGTGACTCCATGGCTGACTTCCAGGTCAGCAGGTCTAGGCCACGTGCGCCGGTGAACGTTGGTGTCATCAGGCCACGTGGATCAGGGGCAGCTAGGTCATCTGCTGCCCCGCGTAGGCAGGCTGGGGAGGCTGCAGGGGCAGCTGCGGCTCCATCCACCCCACCTCTCACACACCCAGCCAGTACAGTGTCGGTCCAAGTCCATCATGCTGACATTCCCCCTGACACCATCACACTTGAGCTAATGCCTGCACCAACTCCCATGCTGAGTGTGCAATCCCACGCTCCTGCCCCTAATGTCCAGAGCAGCGTAGGACACTCAGGATCCCCACCACCTTCCAAGCGGAAGAGGAAGAGTGCTCGTCCAGTAGAGACTGATGCCCCAGACACGGCTACACAGTCCGGCCCGTCAAGGAAGCCCAGCTTCAATGAGGCCGAACTGAATGCACTTGTGGAGTATGTGTCCGCACATGACCGCAAAATGGTGATTGTTGCAGGATCCAAGACCACACCTGCACAACGTCAGGCACACTGGCAGACCATTGCGGACATCATAAGTGCCCTTGGAATCGTGAGGCGCACAGCTAATGAATGCTACAAGCGCTGGAATGACCTGAAGCGCAGGGCAAAGAATAAACTGGCCTCAAGTCATGCCGCAACTCTAGTGACTGGAGGTGGGTCTCCAGCAGACGACATAGAACTCACTCCACATGAGCAGGTTGCTGGGACCTACGTCACGGAGCAACAGATCCAAGGCGTGGGAGAACTGGCAGATTACGAGGCATTGTCCGGTGAGTGCACATGCATGTGTGTGTCATCCATGTGCATGGTGTGTGTGGGAGGGCTTCTATTTGGGTGCCAGGTGAGGGTGTGTGTGCCTGAGTGGTTTGGGTCACCCATGTGCCTCTTCCTATACATTCTTGGCACCAGCATTTGGGTATAGCAGCATCCCTTCTGCCAACATTAGACATCCAGCCCAACACCACGCCAGTTGCCCTTGGAGTGTCATCTTGCCACAACATTGTTGCTTATTTACCTCTGTTTGTTCAGGCAGATTGTTTGCATACCACCACTTTTACTCGGGATTTCTCAGAACTATTGTCACATGTCTGACATGGCTATGGTACAGTGGACTGGCTTAGTTTCCTCGACATGATTAGTTTAGACATGTCCCTGTGCTATTCGACCATTTTGGACTGGCAGCTGCAGGTTAAACATTTGAACCATTTCAATGAAAAAATCAATTACATGAGCAAACTGGACTGAATGAACAATTGGTGACCTCCTCTCCCTCTTCACTTCATGGCTAGGGTACATGCCATCTGTGTGATGGCATGTGTATTTGACCTGCCAATCACTGGCCAATGTGTGATGCCACTGCTAGGCAGCATGCAGCAAATGTGTTCATCTTCCATCTTGGTGTCATCAATGTGTGCCATCTGCCTCCCCTTCACACACAGTGACGGTGCATGCATGGGAAGGTTTTAGTCATGTGGGACATGTGTCAATCAACTACTGTTTCTGTAGCCTCTCAGCCCTAATTGTGTGCCATAGTGCTAATGCCTGTTTCCATTTGTTTTCTTTTATGTCTTTGCAGGGGATGACGCACTTGATACTGCTGGGGTTGTGGAGATGGTGCAGACCCAGGAGGGGTCTGAGGGCCGACCGACCACCAGTGAGGGACGTGGTGTGGTGGTGGGTGAGAACCCACAACTGCTGCAGGTCGTGCTCTCAAGGGGTGTCTCTGGCTGCACCTCCCCCGAGCTGTATTCAGGTGTCGATTCGGATGATGAGACCTATGTGCCGTCGCAGGTGAGTGTTCCTGGGATGGATTCTGTTCTGTCCGACCCACCTGCACCAGGGTTAGAACCCTCAATGGGGATGTCAGTGTTGGCAGGTACGCCTTTGGTGGTTACGGATGCAGGGTCACACTCTGCGACATCTGATCCTGTTCCTGGGCCAGCAGATCAGAGGGGGAATGCAGTCCTGCAGCCTCAGGCAGTGCCGGCACAGCAAGGCGCAGTTCGCCTTGCCCCAGACAGGTGTGGTGCCCGCCGACGTGGTGGCCGTACGCCACCTGGCAATACCGCATGGGAGCAATCCATATACGGTATGGCAACCCAACAGGCAGCATCATCAGAGATGATGGCTCAGGCCATGGATAGGGTGGCCACTTCCATTGTCCCCCCCGAAAGGCTGATGGAGCTACTACAGCAGGCAACCGACTCCATCTGCCAGTCACACAGGGAGGACATGTTGGCGTCCGACAGGGACAGGCGGGCGGCACTGGCGACTCTGCAGGAAGCGAGTCCCAGGGCCACAGGGAAGCCCTGATGGTGGAACTCCTTCACCTCAGGACGACTCTTGTTGAGCTTGAGGCTTCAACAAACAGAAGGACAGAACAGCAGCTGGAGCGTCTCACACGTACGCTCTCAGCTGAGATGCAGGCAACTAGGGCGGAGGTCCGGGCATCCCGTGAGTTGTTGCATGGGGACCTCCGCACACTTATCCTCCAGAACGAGACCTACCACACCCGTATGCTTGCAGCCATGGAGGAACAGACTAGGGCTTTGCGTGGGCTGCCTCCCATAGTGCCACCACCTCCTGATGCAGCTGCAGAGGGTGAGGAGAGCGACAGCAGTGATATTCCCACGCCGTGTAGGCCATGAGCCCATGGAGGTGTTTTTTTTCCGCAAGATCCACACAGGTGGGTTTTGGTGTGCACCCTGTCCTCGGACCTCCTGGGTGGCCTCCCCCACCCCCGGGCCCATTGATGGCCATTTTTCATTTTTTGATTTTTTTTCTTTTTTTTTATTTTTTTTTTTTTTGGACAGTGTGTTGCCTTGTGTGGCTCCCATGGGCATACGCTGCATTGTGGCTGGGTACATGCAGGATTGTCATGAATTTGGTTCAGATGCATGGGTTTTTGTGTCACACACCCCTCCTGCTTCCCGTTTCCATGGCCTTGCAAAGGGTGTGCTCAAGTGACACTGACGTACATGGTGACATTCGACTCCCATGAGCTGTGTGGGCAGTCTGTAGTCAATACTGTGTATACATTCATAGTGCATATTGTTGTTGTATTGTACACTGCATGGTGTATTGATATGTGCCTCTGCATCCATCTCATCCTCCTAATTTGCAGGTCCATTCCTCATGTCTTCACAATGCGGTCCACCTTGGAACTGGAGTCCATGTTGTAAGCAGTGCACCTACACTCTTGCGTGGCGCTAACACTGTATACTTGGAAGTGTTCGGAGGGCTGTCATCATCAGGTGGTGAGGCTAGCTAATTTTTAAGTCTGTAATGTCATGTTTAAGGTCGGTTGGAGGTTGTGTAGGTGATTGGTATTCTTGGTAAGTATTTGGTAATGTGGGTTGTAGGTCCTGCATTACTGTGAGCATTTCATGTGTGGACATGTTTCCATTAGGGACACTGTAGCTGGTGACACTTGGGGCATGTTGTGGGGATTCATTTCTTTCCTCTCACATTGCATGACATGCCATGGTGTGTTGTGTGGCCGTGCCAGGAAGGGGTTGGGTGACATGGCACTGTTTTCATGTAGTATTTTGCGAGTGGGTATTCATTTCTGCAGCATGGAAGTGTCTTTTGATGACACTGCATTGGTGGTGTTTGTGTAGGTAGGGATGCACACATTGTGACACTTCCACATGAACAATCTCAGGCTGCTATGGTTCTAACAGTTGACTGTCCCTTTGTTTGTCTTAATTGTCAGGTCGAGTCATCATTGCTTATCAGATGGTATGTGCCAGGGCTGTGTGCACTCCACTGGGGTGTGATTTCTATGTGAAGTAATTAGCCACCAGCTGCGTACGGGCTGCCTCACCCCGTGCCCTCTCCCCTCCCATGCGCAGCGGGCGTGCATGTGGTTGGGGATCTGGGGGCACCACCATGTCCACAGCCAGGCCCTGGCGTGTTGCAACATTGTGCAGGACATATGCTGCCACTATGTTCCTGCACACTACTGGGGGCGCATATAACAGCTGCCCGCCAGAATGGTGAAGGGAGCGAAAGCGTGACTTGAGCACTCCGAATGTGCGCTCCACTATGCCCCGGGTTGCAATATGGGCTGTGTTGTATCTTACCTCTGGAGGCGTGATGGGGTTCCGAATTGGCGTCATCATGTGGGTGCTCAGAGGGTAGGCACTGTCCCCTGGTGAGGAGGTGATGGGTATCATTAGTGGGGTAGTGACATAACTCTGCATCTGACATGCATGCATGTGCAGTGGCATTCATACTCACCAAGCAGCCATGTATCGCCATGCCGCCCAGCTTCTAGGTCCTGGCTTAGGGTAGACATTCGGTAAATGAAGCTGTCGTGGGTGAACCCTGGATAGTGGCATATACTGAGGTGATGATTCCCTTAGCATTACATACTACCTGCACGTTGATGGAATGCCAGTGCTTGCGGTTCCTATAGATGTGCTCAGATGCCCTGGGGGGACGTAGTGCCACATGGGTGCAGTCAATGGCACCTAGCACTTTTGGGAATTGTGCCACACCGTAGAAATCGAGGGTGGCAGCCTGCCTTTCTGCAGGTGTCCTGGGCAGGTATATCTGCCTAAGGACTGATGGGCGTGCAGTGATGATGTTCAAGACCTGGTGTAGGCAGCGTGACTGCGTGGCCTGTGACACCCCACCCACTATGGCACTTTTCAGCTGAAATGATCCTGTGGCCAAGAAGTGCAGTACATTGAGGACCTTCTCCAGGGGGCTGAGTGCTTGGGAGCACAGGGTGGGTGATGTGAGGTCATCCTCCCACTCACTGACCAGGTCCAGTATTGTGTGTGGTGGAAACCTGTACCTCCCATACACCTGGTCATCAGGCATCCCAAAAAGGCTGGTTCTGGGAGTGAAAATTCTGGCCCTCACTATCCTCCTCCTCCTCCTTTGGTAACCCACGGCCACTGCTGCTAGGAACGGTATATTCATCCTGGCGTATGAGCTTGTTTGTTGTTTGCACGCACTTTTATGCTGCGCGGGTCGACGTACGCCTGCTTCATGCTGGCGTACGTGTTTCAGGATTGGAGCATTTATTTTTCGGCACGTCGTAGGCGAACGTGTGAATCTTCCCGCCCACCCCAGGAATACACGTAGCACGCTCTCCCAGGCCCAGTTGCGAGTAAATATTCCCGCCCACCCCTGGAATATACGTACCCCACTCTCACAGGCCCAGTCGCGTGTGGATGTTCACGCGCACCCCGAAGTACACGTACCCATGCCAATCGCGTGTGGAACTTTCCGCGCACCCCGAAGTACACGTACCCAGGCCAATGGCGTGTGGAACCTCCCGCTCACCCCGTAGTACACGTACCCAAGCCATTCGCGTGTGGAACTTCCCGTGCACCCCGAAGTACATGTACCCAGGCAAATCGCGTGTGGAACCTCCCGCGCACCCGGTAGTGCACGTACCCTGGTCAATCGCGTGTGGAACCTCCCGCGCACCCCATAGTACACGTACCCAGGCCAATCGCGTGTGGAACTTCCCGCGCACCCCGAAGTACACGTACCCAGGCCAACCGCGTGTGGAACTTCCCTCGCACCCCGAAGTACACGTACACAGGCCATTCGCGTGTGGAACCTCGCGCGCACCCCGTAGTACACGTACCCAGGCCAATCGCGTGTGGAACTTCCCGCGCACCCTGAAGTACACGTACCCAGGCCAATCACATGTGGAACTTCCCGCGCACCCCGTAGTACACGTACCCAGGCCAATCGCGTGTGGAACTTCCCGCGCACCCCGTAGTACACGTACCCAGGCCAATCGCGTGTGGAACCTCCCGCACACTCCGTAGTACACGTACCCAGGCCAATCGCGTGTGGAACTTCCCGCGCACCCCGAAGTACACGTACCCAGTCCAATCACGTGTGGAACCTCCCGCGCACCCCGTAGTACATGTACCCAGGCCAATCGTGTGTGGAACTTCCCGCGCACTCCGAAGTACACGTACCCAGGCCAATCACGTGTGGAACTTCCCGCGCACCCCGAAGTACACGTACCCAGGAAAATCGCACGGCTGGGGGGTGGGGGTGATGGGAGACATGGGTGGGGGCCTGGTGGAGGCTGCCCCTGGTGGCTGGGGGGTGGGGGTGCAGGGAGACATGAGTGGGGGCCTGGTCGAGGCTGCCCCTGCATTGCTGGGGGTTGGGGGTGATGGGAGACATGAGTGGGGGCCTGGTGGAGGCTGCCCCTGGTGGCTGGGGGCTCGGGGTGTAGGGGGACATGTGTGGGAGCCTGGTGGAGGCTGCCCCTGCACTGCTGGGGTGTGGGGGTGATGGGAGACATGAGTGGGGGCCTGGTGGAGGCTGCCCTGGTGGCTGGGGGGTGGGGGTGCAGGGGGACATGTGTGGGAGCCTGGTGGAGGCTGCCCCTGCACTGCTGGGGGGTGGGGGTGATGGGAGACATGAGTGGGGGCCTGGTGGAGGCTGCCCCTGCACTGCTGGGGCTGGGGGTGATGGGAGACATGAGTGGGGGCCTGGTGGAGGCTGCCCCTGGTGGCTGGGGGGTGGGGGTGGTGGTAGACATGGGTGGGGGCCTGGTGGAGGCTGCCCCTGGTGGCTGGGGGATGGGGGTGGTGGTAGACATGGGTGGGGGCCTGGTGGAGGCTGCCCCTGCACTGCTGGGGGGTGGGGGTGATGGGAGACATGAGTGGGGGCCTGGTGGAGACTGCCCCTGGTGGCTGGGGGGTGGGGGTGGTGGTAGACATGGGTGGGGGCCTGGTGGAGGCTGCCCCTGGTGGCTGGGGGGTGGGGGTGGTGGTAGACATGGGTGGGAGCCTGGTGGAGGCTGCCCCTGGTGGCTGGGGGGTGGGGGTGGTGGTAGACATGGGTGGGGGCCTGGTGGAGGCTGCCCCTGCACTGCTGGGGGTGTGGGTGCAGGGAGACATGAGTGGGGGCCTAGTGTAGGCTGCCCCTGCACTGCTGGGGGGTGGGGTGATGGGAGACATGAGTGGGGGCCTGGTGGAGGCTCCCCCTGGTGGCTGGGGGGTGGGGGCGGTGGTAGACATGGGTGGGGGCCTGGTGGAGGCTGCCCCTGCACTGCTGGGGGGTGGGGGTGATGGGAGACATGGGTGGGGGCCTGGTGGAGGCTGCCCCTGGTGGCTGGGGGGTGGGGGTGGTGGTAGACATGGGTGGGGGCCTGGTGGAGGCTGCCCCTGGTGGCTGGGGGTGGTGGTAGACATGGGTGGGGGCCTGGTGGAGGCTGCCCCTGGTGGCTGGGGGGTGGGGGTGGTGGTAGACATGGGTGGGGGCCTGGTGGAGGCTGCCCCTGGTGGCTGGGGGTGGTGGTAGACATGGGTGGGGGCCTGGTGGAGGCTGCCCCTGGTGGCTGGGGGGTGGGGGTGGTGGTAGACATGGGTGGGGGCCTGTGGAGGCTGCACCTGCACTGCTGGGGGGTGGGGGTGATGGGAGACATGGGTGGGGGCCTGGTGGAGGCTGCCCCTGGTGGCTGGGCGGTGGGGGTGGTGGTAGACATGGGTGGGGGCCTGGTGGAGGCTGCCCCTGGTGGCTGGGGGTGGTGGTAGACATGGGTGGGGGCCTGGTGGAGGCTGCCCCTGGTGGCTGGGGGGTGGGGGTGGTGGTAGACATGAATGGGGGCCTGTGGAGGCTGCACCTGCACTGCTGGGGGTGGGGGTGATGGGAGACATGAGTGGGGGCCTGGTGGAGGCTGCCCCTGGTGGCTGGGGGGTGGGGGTGGTGGTAGACATGGGTGGGGGCCTAGTGGAGGCTGCACCTGCAGTTCTGGGGGGTGGTGGTGATGGGAGACATGAGTAGGGGCCTGGTGGAGGCTGCCCCTGCACTGCTGGGGCTGGGGGTGATGGGAGACATGAGTGGGGGCCTGGTGGAGGCTGCCCCTGGTGGCTGGGGGGTGGGGGTGGTGGTAGACATGGGTGGGGGCCTGGTGGAGACTGCCCCTGAACTGCTGGGGGGTGGGGGTGATGGGAGACATGAGTGGGGGCCTGGTGGAGGCTGCCCCTGCACTGCTGGGGGGTGGGGGTGATGGGAGACATGAGTGGGGGCCTGGTGGAGGCTGCCCCTGGTGGCTGGGGGGTGAGGGTGCAGGGGGACATGTGTGGGAGCCTGGTGGAGGCTGCCCCTGCACTGCTGGGGGGTGGGGGTGATGGGAGACATGAGTGGGGGCCTGGTGGAGGCTGCCCCTGCACTGCTGGGTGGTGGGGGTGATGGGAGACATGAGTGGGGGCCTGGTGGAGGCTGCCCCTGGTGGCTGGGGGGTGGGGGTGGTGGTAGACATGGGTGGGGGCCTGGTGGAGGCTGCCCCTGGTGGCTGGGGGGTGGGGGTGGTGGTGGTGGTAGACATGGGTGGGGGCCTGGTGGAGGCTGCCCCTGCACTGCTGGGGGGGTGGGGGTGATGGGAGACATGAGTGGGGGCTTGGTGGAGGCTGCCCCTGGGGGGTGGGGGTGGTGGTAGTCATGGGTGGGGGCCTGGTGGAGGCTGCCCCTGCACTGCTGGGGGGTGGGGGTGATGGGAGACATGAGTGGGGGCCTGGTGGAGGCTGCCCCTGCACTGCTGGGGGGTGGGGGTGATGGGAGACATGAGTGGGGGCCTGGTGGAGGCTGCCCCTGGTGGCTGAGGGGTGAGGGTGCAGGGGGACATGTGTGGGAGCCTGGTGGAGGCTGCCCCTGCACTGCTGGGGGGTGGGGGTGATGGGAGACATGAGTGGGGGCCTGGTGGAGGCTGCCCCTGCACTGCTGGGTGGTGGGGGTGATGGGAGACATGAGTGGGGGCCTGGTGGAGGCTGCCCCTGGTGGCTGGGGGGTGGGGGTGGTGGTAGACATGGGTGGGGGCCTGGTGGAGGCTGCCCCTGGTGGCTGGGGGGTGGGGGTGGTGGTGGTGGTAGACATGGGTGGGGGCCTGGTGGAGGCTGCCCCTGCACTGCTGGGGGGTGGGGGTGATGGGAGACATGAGTGGGGGCTTGGTGGAGGCTGCCCCTGGGGGGTGGGGGTGGTGGTAGTCATGGGTGGGGGCCTGGTGGAGGCTGCCCCTGCACTGCTGGGGGGTGGGGGTGATGGGAGACATGAGTGGGGGCCTGGTGGAGGCTGCCCCTGCACTGCTGGGGGATGGGGGTGATGGGAGACATGAGTGGGGGCCTGGTGGAGGCTGCCCCTGGTGGCTGGGGGGTGGGGGTGGTGGTAGACATGGGTGGGGGCCTGGTGGAGGCTGCCCCTGCACTGCTGGGGGGTGGGGGTGGTGGTAGACATGGTTGGGGGCCTGGTGGAGGCTGCCCCTGCACTGCTGGGGGGTCGGGGTGATGGGAGACATGAGTGGGGGCCTGGTGGAGGCTACCCCTGGTGGCTGGGGGGTGGGGGTGGTGGTAGACATGGTTGGGGGCCTGGTGGAGGCTGCCCCTGCACTGCTGGGGGGTCGGGGTGATGGGAGAAATGAGTGGGGGCCTGGTAGAGGCTGCCCCTGGTGGCTGGGGGGTGGGGGTGGTGGTAGACATGGGTGGGGGCCTGGTGGAGGCTGCCCCTGGTGGCTGGGGGGTGGGGGTGGTGGTAGACATGGGTGGGGGCCTGGTGGAGGCTGCCCCTGGTGCCTGGGGGGTGGGTGTGGTGGTAGACATGGGTAGGGGCCTGGTGGAGGCTGCCCCTGCACTGCTGGGGGGTGGGGTGCAGGGAGACATGACTGGGGGCCTGGTGGAGGCTGCCCCTGCATTGCTGGGGGGTGGGGGTGATGGGAGACATGAGTGGGGGCCTGGTGGAGGCTGCCCCTGGTGGCTGGGGGGTGAGGGTGATGGGAGACATGAGTGGGGGCCTGGTGGAGGCTGCCCCTGCACTGCTGGGGGGTGGGGGTGATGGGAGACATGAGTGGGGGCCTGGTGGAGGCTGCCCCTGGTGGCTGGGGGGTGGGGGTGGTGGTAGACATGGGTGGGGGCCTGGTGGAGGGTGCCCCTGGTTGCTGGGGGGTGGGGGTGGTGGTAGACATGGGTGGGTGCCTGGTGGAGGCTGCCCTTGGTGGCTGGGGGGTGGGGGTGGTGGTAGACATGGGTGGGGGCCTGGTGGAGGCTGCCCCTGGTGGCTGGGGGGTGGGGGTGGTGGTAGACATGGGTGGGGGCCTGGTGGAGGCTGCCCCTGGTGGCTGGGGGGTGGGGGTGGTGGTAGACATGGTTGGGGGCCTGGTGGAGGCAGCCCCTGCACTGCTGGGGGGTGGGGATGATGGGAGACATGAGTGGGGGTCTGGTGGAGGCTGCCCCTGGTGGCTGGGGGGTGGGGGTGGTGGTAGACATGGGTGGGGGCCTGGTGGAGGCTGCCCCTGGTGGCTGGGGGGTGGGGGTGGTGGTAGACATGGGTGGGGGCCTGGTGGAGGCTGCCCCTGCACTGCTGGGGGGTGGGTGTGGTGGTAGACATGGGTAGGGGCCTGGTGGAGGCTGCCCCTGCACTGCTGGGGGGTGGGGGTGATGGGAGACATGAGTGGGGGCCTGGTGGAGGCTGCTCCTGGTGGCTGGGGGGTGGGGGTGGTGGTAGACATGGGTGGGGGCCTGGTGGAGGCTGCCCCTGGTGGCTGGGGGTGGGGGTGGTGGTAGACATGGGTGGGGGCCTGGTGGAGGCTGCCCCTGGTGGCTGGGGGATGGGGGTGGTGGTAGACATGAATGGGGGCCTGTGGAGGCTGCACCTGCACTGCTGGGGGGTGGGGGTGATGGGAGACATGAGTGGGGGCCTGGTGGAGGCTGCCCCTGGTGGCTGGGGGATGGGGGTGGTGGTAGACATGGGTGGGGGCCTGGTAGAGGCTGCACCTGCAGTTCTGGGGGGTGGTGGTGATGGGAGACATGAGTAGGGGCCTGGTGGAGGCTGCCCCTGCACTGCTGGGAGTGGGGGTGATGGGAGACATGAGTGGGGGCCGGGTGGAGGCTGCCCCTGGTGGCTGGGGGGTGGGGGTGGTGGTAGACATGGGTGGGGGCCTGGTGGAGGCTGCCCCTGGTGGCTGGGGGGTGGGGGTGGTGGTAGACATGGGTGTGGGCCTGGTGGAGGCTGCACCTGCACTGCTGGGGGGTGGGGGTGATGGGAGACATGAGTGGGTCCTGGTGGAGGCTGCCCCTGGTGGCTGGGGGGTGGGGGTGGTGGTAGACATGGGTGGGGGCCTGGTGGAGACTGCCCCTGAACTGCTGGGGGATGGGGGTGATGGGAGACATGAGTGGGGGCTTGGTGGAGGCTGCCCCTGCACTGCTGGGGGGTGGGGGTGATGGGAGACATGAGTGGGGGGCTGGTGGAGGCTGCCCCTGATGGCTGGGGGGTGGGGGTGCAGGGGGACATGTGTGGGGCCTGGTGGAGGCTGCCCCTGCACTGCTGGGTGGTGGGGGTGATGGGAGACATGAGTGGGGGCCTGGTGGAGGCTGCCCCTGGTGGCTGGGGGGTGGGGGTGGTGGTAGACATGGGTGAGGGCCTGGTGGAGGCTGCCCCTGGTGGCTGGGGGGTGGGGGTGGTGGTGGTGGTAGACATGGGTGGGGGCCTGGTGGAGGCTGCCCCTGCACTGCTGGGGGGTGGGGGTGATGGGAGACATGAGTGGGGGCCTGGTGGAGGCTGCCCCTGGTGGCTGGGGGGTGGGGGTGGTGGTAGACATGGGTGGGGGCCTGGTGGAGGCTGCCCCTGCACTGCTGGGGGGTGGGGGTGATGGGAGACATGAGTGGGGGCCTGGTGGAGGCTGCCCCTGCATTGCTGGGGGGTGGGGGTGATGGGAGACATGAGTGGGGGCCTGGTGGAGGCTGCCCCTGGTGGCTGGGGGGTGGGGGTGGTGGTAGACATGGGTGGGGGCCTGGTGGAGGCTGCCCCTGCACTGCTGGGGGGTGGGGGTGGTGGTAGACATGGTTGGGGGCCTGGTGGAGGTTGCCCCTGCACTGCTGGGGGGTCGGGGTGATGGGAGACATGAGTGGGGGCCTGGTGGAGGCTACCCCTGGTGGCTAGGGGCTGGGGGTTGTGGTAGACATGGTTGGGGGCCTGGTGGAGGCTGCCCCTGCACTGCTGGGGGGTCGGGGTGATGGGAGACATGAGTGGGGGCCTGGTGGAGGCTGCCCCTGGTGGCTGGGGCGTGGGGTGGTGGTAGACATGGGTGGGGGCCTGGTGGAGGCTGCCCCTGGTGGCTGGGGCGTGGGGTGGTGGTAGACATGGGTGGGGGCCTGGTGGAGGCTGCCCCTGGTGGCTGGGGGGGGTGGGGGTGGTGGTAGACATGGGTGGGGGCCTGGTGGAGGCTGCCCCTGCACTGCTGGGGGTGTGGTGCAGGGAGACATGAGTGGGGGCCTGGTGGAGGCTGCCCCTGCACTGCTGGGGGGTGGGGGTGATGGGAGACATGAGTGGGGGCCTGGTGGAGGCTGCCCCTGGTGGCTCGGGGGTCGGGGTGATGGGAGACATGAGTGGGGGCCTGGTGGAGGCTGCCCCTGCGCTGCTGGGGGGTGGGGGTGATGGGAGACATGAGTGGGGGCCTGGTGGAGGCTGCCCCTGGTGGCTGGGGGGTGGGGGTGGTGGTAGACATGGGTGGGGGCCTGGTGGAGGCCGGCCCTGGTGGCTGGGGGGTGGTGGTAGACATGGTTGGGGGCCTGGTGGAGGCTGCCCCTGCACTGCTGGGGGGTGGGGGTGATGGGAGACATGAGTGGGGGCCTGGTGGAGGCTGCCCCTGGTGGCTGGGGGGTGGGGGTGGTGGTAGACATGGGTGGGGGCCTGGTGGAGGCTGCCCCTGGTGGCTGGGGGGTGGGGGTGGTGGTAGACATGGGTGGGGGCCTGTTGGAGGCTGCCCCTGGTGGCTGGGGGGTGGGTGTGGTGGTAGACATGGGTAGGGGCCTGGTGGAGGCTGCCCCTGCACTGCTGGGGGGTGGGGGTGATGGGAGACATGAGTGGGGGCCTGGTGGAGGCTGCCCCTGGTGGCTGGGGGGTGGGGGTGGTGGTAGACATGGGTGGGGGCCTGGTGGAGGCTGCCCCTGCACTGCTGGGGGGTGAGGGTGATGGGAGACATGAGTGGGGGCCTGGTGGAGGCTGCCCCTGCACTGCTGGGGGGTGGGGGTGATGGGAGACATGAGTGGGGGCCTGGTGGAGGCTGCCCCTGGTGGCTGGGGGGTGGGGGTGGTGATAGACATGGGTGGGGGCCTGGTGGAGGCTGCCCCTGGTGGCTGGCGGGTGGGGGTGGTGGTAGACATGGGTGGGGCCCTGGTGGAGGCTGCCCTTGGTCGCTGGGGGGTGGGGGTGGTGGTAGACATGGGTGGGGGCCTGGTGGGGGCTGCACCTGCACTGCTGGGGGGTGGGGGTGCAGGGAGACATGAGTGGGGCCCTGGTGGAGGCTGCCCCTGCACTGCTGTGGGGTGGGGGTGATCGGAGACATGAGTGGGGGCCTGGTGGAGGCTGCCCCTGGTGGCTGTGGGGTGGGGGTGGTGGTAGACATGGGTGGGGGCCTGGTGGAGGCTGCCCCTGGTGGCTGGGGGTGGTGGTAGACATGGGTGGGGGCCTGGTGGAGGCTGCCCCTGGTGGCTGGGGGGTGGGGGTGGTGGTAGACATGGGTGGGGGCCTGGTGGAGGCTGCCCCTGGTGGCTGGGGGGTGGGTGTGGTGGTAGACATGGGTAGGGGCCTGGTGGAGGCTGCCCCTGCACTGCTGGGGGGTGGGGTGCAGGGAGACATGAGTGGGGGCCTGGTGGAGGCTGCCCCTGCACTGCTGGGGGGAGGGGGTGATGGGAGACATGAGTGGGGGCCTGGTGGAGGCTGCCCCTGGTGTCTCGGGGGTGGGGGTGATGGGAGACATGAGTGGGGGCCTGGTGGAGGCTGCCCCTGCACTGCTGGGGGGTGGGGGTGATGGGAGACATGAGTGGGGGCCTGGTGGAGGCTGCCCCTGGTGGCTGGGGGGTGGGGGTGGTGGTAGACATGGGAGGGTGCCTGGTGGAGGCTGCCCTTGGTGGCTGGGGGGTGTGGGTGGTGGTAGACATGGGTGGGGGCCTGGTGGAGGCTGCCCCTGGTGGCTGGGGGGTGGGGGTGGTGGTAGACATGGGTGGGGGGCCTGGTGTAGGCTGCCCCTGGTGGCTGGGGGGTGGGGGTGGTGGTAGACATGGTTGGGGGCCTGGTGGAGGCTGCCCCTGCACTGCTGGGGGGTGGGGGTGATGGGAGACATGAGGAGTGGGGGCCTGGTGCAGGCTGCCCCTGTTGGCTGGGGGGTGGGGGTGGTGGTAGACATGGGTGGGGGCCTGGTGGAGGCTGCCCCTGGTGGCTGGGGGGTGGGGGTGGTGGTAGACATGGGTGGGGGCCTGGTGGATGCTGCCCCTGGTGGCTGGGGGGTGGGTGTGGTGGTAGACATGGGGAGGGGCCTGGTGGAGGCTGCCCCTGTACTGCTGGGGGGTGGGGTGCAGGGAGACATGAGTGGGGGCCTGGTGGAGGCTGCCCCTGCACTGCTGGGGGGTGGGGGTGATGGGAGACATGAGTGGGGGCCTGGTGGAGGCTGCCCCTGGTGGCTGGGGGGTGGGGGTGGTGGTAGACATGGGTGGGGGCCTGGTGGAGGCTGCCCCTGCACTGCTGGGGGGTGGGGGTGATGGGAGACATGAGTGGGGGCCTGGTGGAGGCTGCCCCTGCACTGCTGGGGGGTGGGGGTGATGGGAGACATGAGTGGGGGCCTGGTGGAGGCTGCCCCTGGTGGCTGGGGGGTGGGGGTGGTGATAGACATGGGTGGGGGCCTGGTGGAGGCTGCCCCTGGTGGCTGGCGGGTGGGGGTGGTGGTAGACATGGTTGGGGCCCTGGTGGAGGCTGCCCTTGGTGGCTGGGGGGTGGGGGTGGTGGTAGACATGGGTGGGGGCCTGGTGGGGGCTGCCCCTGCACTGCTGGGGGGTGGGGGTGCAGGGAGACATGAGTGGGGCCCTGGTGGAGGCTGCCCCTGCACTGCTGTGGGGTGGGGGTGATCGGAGACATGAGTGGGGGCCTGGTGGAGGCTGCCCCTGGTGGCTGTGGGGTGGGGGTGGTGGTAGACATGGGTGGGGGCCTGGTGGAGGCTGCCCCTGCACTGCTTGGGGGTGGGGGTGATGGGAGACATGGGTGGGGGCCTGGTGGAGGCTGCCCCTGGTGGCTGGGGGGTGGGGTGGTGGTAGACATGGGTGGGGGCCTGGTGGAGGCTGCCCCTGGTGGCTGGGGGGTGGGGGTGGTGGTAGACATGGGTGGGGGCCTGGTGGAGGCTGCCCCTGGTGGCTGGGGGGTGGGGGTGCAGGGGGACATGTGTGGGAGCCTGGTGGAGGCTGCCCCTGGTGGCTGGGAGGTGGTGGTGGCGGTAGACATCGGTGGAGGCCTGGTGGAGGCTGCCCCTGGTGGCTGGGGGGTGGGGGTGGTGGTAGACATGGGTGGGGTCCTGGTGGAGGCTGCCCCTGGTGGCTGGGAGGTGGGGGTGGTGGTAGACATGGGTGGGGGCCTGGTGGAGGCTGCCCCTGCACTGCTTGGGGTTGGGGGTGATGGGAGACATGAGTGGGGGCCTGGTGGAGGCTGCCCCTGCACTGCTGGGCGGTGGGGGTACAGGGGGACATGGGTGGGAGCCTGGTGGAGGCTGCCCCTGCACTGCTGGGAGGTGGGGTGATGGGAGACATGAGTGGGGGCCTGGTGGAGGCTGCCTCTGCACTGCTGGGGGGTGGGGGTGATGGGAGACATGTGTTGGTGATCAGTAGTGCAAGGTGACATGTGGGTTGGCTGGTAGGTATGGCCATGGTGGATGGGTTGCCTGTGGGACATGAGCAGGGGTGCAGGGTAGTACCCTGTGGTGTGGGCTGCCTGCAGGGGCCGTGGAGGGTGTAGAGCAGTGGTCTTCAAACTTTTTTGGCCAGGGCCCCCCTGAGCAAAATTTGGGCAGGTCGGGACCCCCCAGAAATGCCAAATGGACAGTATATATTGCGCGCCGTCACCTGCTCCCATCAAAGTCGCTGGGCTCCCTCATCCCACTCCTGCCCAGTCGCTGGTCTCTCCCCACCCCATCACACACCCAGGGCTCTCCCCACTCTGCTCCGATCACTATCCCATGGTTCCCGCCCATTGTGCTCCCACCATAGTCCCTCGGTTCCCCCCATCCCATTCTCAACACAGTCTGAGGGCCAGTGGCGGCTGGTGAATCTTTTTTAAGTGGAGGGGCATTAAGGGGAGGTTCGGGGGGGTTTCCCCCTGTGAATTTTTTTTTAAATAATAGGTTAAAATGTTGCATTGTAGAGCATACTTTTAACAAAAAATGGGTAAATAGCCAAACAGTTTGCAATTGTTGCTGGGAGTCCAGGGGGCAGGCATTGATATTTTATTTCTATCGCGCTCGTACACAAGTGTTTCAGAGCGAGACAAGGCAAGGGAGGGGAACAGAGGAGAATAAAACAGCGATCTTACTAGGCCCAGTGACATTGAGAACGCGCAAGTGTGAGGGGAAAAGTGCATGGAAGGGGGGAGAAGTGGAAAGTGCGAAGCAGAGGAGAAACAGATAAATAACAATAAATAAATAATAAAGGCAACAAACAGTGGTAGTGCAGCCAGCAATTTGCAAGTGCTACGTTTAAGGCAGCAGACAGGGTAGGTCTGATAAGTGCAGGAAGAAAGATGGTTCTCCTCAAGTTTTAGAGTGGCAGGGCGCTGTTCCAGAGGGAGGCCCCAGCCGAAGACAGAGATCTACCCCCAGCTCGTTTCTTTGATAAACGACTGACCCTGAGGGAGTTGGAGGTAGAGGAGTGAAGAGCTCGAGAGGGGAGGTATTTGCGGAGGAATAGCTGAAGGTATTTTGGACCGAGGCCCCAGAAAGCCTTGTCGACAAGGCAGAGGGTTTTGAATGATAGATGTCCGGTAAAAAGATACCATCCCTGTCCCCTGGGCCCCACTGGTCCTAACACAATGAACATGATTATGTGTATATGCAAGGCGCTGCACATTCATACAGCAATCACTCTATCATTCACATGAGCATCCATCACCATACACTCACTCATAACGCATCCATACACATGTTTAAATAAAAACAATGAACATAAACGTACCTTCTGCATTGGCCTGTGTGTGGGTGCTGCTCCAGCTGCTCTGTCCGTATGTGCGAGGAGGCGCAGGAGCTCCCCCTCGGACATACAGACATGCAGTGCCCCAGCCAGCATTTCCAATGAGCTATGCAATGCTGGCGAAGCAAAACGCCCCAGCACTTGCATGGCTCAGTGAGCATGTGCGGCTGGGGAACTAAACTGAACTGTCAATGTGAAACAGTGTTTCCCTTTGACAGTTCAGCCAGCCCAGGAGCACTCCATTAGCTGGATAAAGCAGCTGAGGGAGTGCTCACTGTTTCACTGGGCTGGCTCCTTAGCTCCTCCATAATGGGTGAGGGGCCACTATGCAGTTAGTAATGTTGACCATTGTTGCTGAATATATCACAATTTACTTACATTTTAACACAAAGCACCCCTTTGGGTACTATTGAAACAGTGGGCTTCATAACTACTCTGGCGGTAGCTGTGCCGGTAAAACCGGCACGGCTGCCACTGGAGTTGCATCCGGGTCTGGCACCCGCGAATGGGCAATTACTAGGTCATGCCGAGTTAGGCGGACATGATAATTGCCCTTTCGAAGGTGCCGGTAGATCCCCATTCCCATTTGAGCCCCATATGGCTCAAATGGGAAGGGGGAGCTCGGATGCACCGGCACCGTTAATAACGGTGCCGGTGCATCCGACGAGCTGAGGTCAGACCTGGCGGAGGCTGTCAAGCACCCACAAGCACAACTCTTACTATGGCGGAACGGTAGCAACGGTGCCGGTAGCTTACCAGCACCGTTGTTACTGGTCCGCCATAGTAGTAATGAGGCCCAGTCTGTGACTAAAGGAATGAATATCCATTTACAACTGTGGGCCACTTTTTCATTGTTGCCTGAGACAGTTTCATGCTTCAGCCCGCCCATGTGGGCCACCCCTGCCCATTTCTTCCAATCTAAAAAAAAAAAAAAAATCTTTTTTCATGCTGCGCTCTCAGGGCCCCCCTGGGATGCACCCGCGGACCCCTAGGGGGTCGCGACCCACAGTTTGAATACCACTGGTGTAGAGGGAACACCTGGGAGGACCCACATGGCCAAATCACGTGTAGCATTCTCCGGCACCACCGAAATACACGTACCCTGCTGAAATCACGTGTGAATCTTCCCGCGCACCTCGGAATACACGTACCAAGGCCAATCGCGTGTGGAACTTCCCGCGCACCCCGAAGTACACGTACCCAGGCCAATCGCGTGTGGAACTTCCCGCGCACCCCATAGTACACGTACCCAGGCCAATCGCGTGCCAATCCTGCACTGCCCCACACACATGCCATCACTTCCGTGTGCGCTTCTGTGCCTGTGCAACCTTCCCGAGGGACCCGTTAGCCTACTCGAGCGCCTCCTTGGACTGGCAGTAGTGGAGCTGGATGGGGTGGTTGTGTTTGATTGCGCAGAATCTGGGATTGAGGGCATCCGTGCCAGATTTGCCTGTTGGCCAATCAACATGGCCTCTACAAGCCTGGAGGTGTGGTCGTTGCCCTCCCGCACATTTATTTTTATTTTATTTATTTATTTGTTTATATAGCGTTAAAGCCCACGGGCATCAGAACGCTTACATATAGACAGGACAACAAAGAATGAAGACGGGACTAGGCGGAAGAGACCTGGATTAATTCAACGTGGTACAGTGTGTTTCCAGGATTTACTTAAAAAGTAAGGTTTTCAGTTTTTTCCTGAAGATGAGATAGTTAGGTTCAAGTTTTAGTGAAGTGGGTAGGTCATTCCATTTACCGATGACTATTGTCGGGAAAGCCTTGCCGAGACCATATTGTTTTTTAGTGGTAATGGTTTGTAAATTGCCTATATTTGATGATCTGAGGCTCCTGGATGGTTTGTACCATTTAAACTGTTTCATAAGGTAAGCCGGGGCTGTGCCATAAAGACAACGATGTACTATGGTGAGAGACTTGAAAGAGATTCTCTCCTCCATAGCCAACCAGTGGAGGGCTTTCCTTTCTCCGGAGATGTGTTCTCTCCATGATTTTCCAGTGATCGTTCTGATGGCGTTGTTTTGGATGGTTTGGCATCTTTTCAGGCACTTGCTGTTGGCTCCCAAGAGTAGGGAGTTTCCGTAGTCCAATCTGGATAATATAGTGGCCCTAGCAATGATGGTGCTATTCTTTTGGTCTAACAGTGGCCTGATCTTTTTAAGGAGGATTTGGTGGTACTGGCAGTTTTTTTTAAGGTAGCTTGTGTGTGCTTCAGCGCCAAGAGAAGCTTGAAGATACACACCTAGGGTCTTTACTTTTGCTGATATTGGAATCTGGATGTTTTTGATGGTGAATGAGTTAAAGGCAGGGCTCAATTTCTTTCTGGCTTGTGGGGATCCGAAGATCATGAGCTCAGTCTTAGAGCCATTTAAGCACATCCAGTTTTCTTTCATCCAGTGTTCGATGGTATTGTAAAGGATATTAAGTTTATCGTTGTCTATTTGATGGTTTCCACTGAGTTCAAATACCAGTTGGGTATCGTCAGCGAAGTTGGTAAAAAATATGCCCATCTGGGATAACATGGTGCAAAGGCATCGCATGTAGAGGTTAAAAAGTAATGGGGAGAAGCTGGCTCCCTGAGGGACCCCGCAGTCGACTAGCTTAGCGCTAGATGTTTTATCTCCCCAAACAATCTTAGATTGTCTGTTTTGTAGAAAAGAGGCGATCCACTTAATGGCTTCCTTTGAGCAATTGCCTGATTTTTCAAGGGCCTCGCGGAGTTTGACATGATCTAGCAGATCAAATGCTGCCGAAAGGTCCAGCAGTATCAGCAGCCCCGAATTGCCTCTGTCCAAAATGGAAAGCATTTCAGTTTGGAGGTCCAATAGTGCTGACTCAGTGCTATGACTGGATCTGAACCCAGATTGTTGTGGGTGAAGTAGATTGTTTTCATCAATATAGCTTTGAAGTTGGTCAGTGGCTATTTTATCCATAATTTTCAGCAAAAAATTGCAATTTGTGATGGGCCTGAGATTGGCAGGGTCCTGTTGGTTAAGGTCTGGTTTTTTTGGTAAGGGAGTGACCGTAACTGTTTTGATGGTGTTGGGTACAGTATGGTCTCTAAATGAGGCATTTACCATTCTTGTGAAGAAGGGACAAAAGATGTCGGGGTTTTCGAGAATGAGCTTAGGGGGAAGAACGTTTTCTGAACACGAGGTACACCTCATGGTGGATAGTGTTTTCTTCATTGTGTCGACTGTGATGGGTCGAAATTGAAATTTAGGGGCTTCTGTCTCGATGTTATGTTCTATAGAGAGAGTCTTAGCTGAAGTAATAGTAGTCTGGCAGTTAATGATGGTTTCTCTGGCTTTGGTTATTTTGTTTTGAAAGGCAGTCTGGACATTCTCACAATCTGTGTCCGTTGGTTGGAATGGTGGTGTGAGTGTTGTAGGCTTATCTATGGATTTAAGGATTTGGAAGAGTTTTCCGGTGGAGTTTGCCGCGGTACTTATGATGTCATTATAGTGGTTTTTCTTCAAATCCACTAGTTTTGATTTATATAGTTGGTCTGCTGTCTTCCAGTTGTTTTTATTAGTTTCGGAGGGATCTTTTAACCATTTCCTTTCAAGAATTCTTTTGTCCTTTTTAAGCTTGACGGCTTCTGCGGTGAACCATTTTTGGTGATTTGGGTTAGGTCTAACTTTTTTGTCTTTCAGGGGGGCATGAGTGTCTAATAGTTTTAACATGCCTTGGTTATAAGTCTGAATTATATGTTTACTATGGTCTTCATCCTTGGTGGAGCTCATGATTTTCTGCATTTCCTCAGAGAGCATACTACTCGTGATCTTTTTCAAATTTCTGGCCATAACTGGTTTAGGTAAGTTAGCTGGTTTTCCCTTATTGAATTTCAATGGTAGAGAGATTTCGATTTTAAAATGATCTGACCATATGCAGGGGTAGGTGCCGAGCATAGTTACTTTGGGATTGTTTGTAACGATCCAATCAAGTTGATTCCCTGTATTTGCAGTAGGCTCTTTATTGATGATAGTGAAATCACTGTTTTCTAAGTCCTCTTCTAGAGTGATGGCTAGCTGATCCTGTAAATTCCCCCTCCATCTGTTTATGTCGCCTAACATTATAGTCTCTGTGTTGGTTGATTTAGTGCTATTTAGTAATGTCATGATTTCATCATTGAAGTCGGATACTAAAGATGGGGGTCTATAGATAGTGATTATGTTAATGCAGTTATTTGGGGTGGGTGTGAGTTTGAGGTGGATGACCTCACAGCCTAGACACTGAATAGGAGAGGCAAAGAGTTTAAGTGAGTTTTTTGCGATGATCGCCACACCTCCACCCTTTCCTGTATCTCTATTTTTTGTGTAGATGTTGTAATTTGTGGGAACTGCTGTGTCTATCGTGGGTCCAACAGGCTCTTGTAGCCAGGTTTCTGTAAGGCATAGGATGTCTAAGTTTTCGTCCATGATGTAATCATGGATTTCTTGTGCATGTTTAGGCATGGACCTGGTGTTTAGTAATGCAATTTTGAGATGGACTTTGTCGTCTTCTATTTCTGGTTCGGGTTTCGTGTTAAGGGCGGCTTTAGGTGGAGTACTACTTGTCGATATGGCATTAGTGGGTGCTATCTCTTGTCTGTGTCTGAGGTAATTTTGTACTATTCCTAATTGCTGTAAAGTTTCATTTCGGGTCAGTAACTCAGTTAGGTTTAAATAGCCCATACCTTTATTCTTGCTGTGTCACTCTTATTCCGAAATTGCAGCGTTTCGGGCCGAGAGCCGTCGGACGCCGTGGACCGGCGTAGACCGGCTTCGTTGCAGAAGCGCCGGCGCTGAAGCGCCTGACGTTTCTAAATATGGGCGCGAGAGCACTCTGGGACTTGTAGTCCTGTCTGCTTCCCGTTAAACTGACAAATGAAAGTATTTAGGGATACAGTTGCTTCAGTATTTAGGAGGCTGAGCTTCTATTTCACAATACAAATACAAGCAGTAAGTCACGTACAAGCAGCGTGACGGAATGAGATTTCTGTTACTTTACTTTACTTTGGTTGCTTTTCAGGATGGAGCTCTGGGCACTGCCTCCTCTGTGCCTCCTGGGAATACGAGTCCTGAGTGAGGGTAGAGTTTAGGTTGTTAAAGAAGCGTCCGCCGGGACTGGCGTAGACCGGCTTCATTGCAGAAGCGCCGGCGCTGAAGCGCCTGACGTTTCTAAATATGGGCGCGAGAGCACTCTGGGACTTGTAGTCCTGTCTGCTTCCCGTTAAACTGACAAATGAAAGTATTTAGGGATACAGTTGCTTCAGTCTTTAGGAGGCTGAGCTTCTATTTCACAATACAAATACAAGCAGTAAGTCACGTATAAGCAGCGTGACGGAATGAGATTTCTGTTACTTTACTTTACTTTGGTTGCTTTTCAGGATGGAGCTCTGGGCACTGCCTCCTCTGTGCCTCCTGGGAATACGAGTCCTGAGTGAGGGTAGAGTTTAGGTTGTTAAAGAAGCGTCCGCCGGGACCGGCGTAGACCGGCTTCGTTGCAGAAGCGCCGGCGCTGAAGCGCCTGACGTTTCTAAATATGGGCGCGAGAGCACTCTGGGACTTGTAGTCCTGTCTGCTTCCCGTTAAACCCTTGCACATGGCGTGCAAGGGTTACTATAGTGCTTGCAAAGCGTCCGATGGACCTCGACAGGTGACGCACTGAGGCGCTGTAACTCTCCCTCTGCAGCCTGGATTCCTCTAGCTGCCTCTCCACCAGCTCGGTGAGGGTAGCCTGCTGCTCCTCCATCCGCTGCATGCGGGCATTTAGTTCGGCCATGGATGGGGTGGGCGACCTCATGGGAATCCTCAGTGATGTGGGGCTGAACTCCAGCTCATGGAAGGAGCCCAGGTCTTCCAATGTGGGCATCTCCCCCTGTGGCCCCGTTTCCGAATGCTCTTGCGGGGCCCCCTCTGCAGTGCTGCTGCCTTCGGTGTTGTGTTGGGTGGCCATGATAGGTTCCCGTGGCACCTGTCTAGACTCAGGCAGTGTGGAGACGGTGGGGATGTCGGTGGTGGTGGTGGGCGGCACATCTGTAGTGGCTGGTAATGTGGCCAGAGGTGCAGAACTGCCAGCAGCATCCTCCTGTGTGGTGGCGGTGGCTTGTGTACTTGCCGGTGCAGATTGGTTGGCCTGTTGTGCAGTATCACTGTCACTTGAAAAGGCTGTGGGGACACAAAGGGCATGCAATTAGTGTTGTTGTGGTGGCAGATGGGTGCATCACATGCGTCATTAAGATTGTACATTGAATAGTGTTAGTCACATGCATCTGATTGCTGTTGTATGCATTCTGTGATATTGGTTGCCATACGCATCATGATGGGTCCTTTGGCCCACTCATGCACTGCCTGGGGGGTGGGGTTGTTAATGGGTCCTTTGGCCCACACATGCACTGCCGGGGGGGGGGTTGTTAATGGGTCCTTTGGCCCACACATGCACTGCCTGGGGGGGTGTTGTTAATTTAGTCCTTTGGCCCACACATGCACTACCTGGGGGGGGGGTTGTTAATGGGTCCTTTGGCCCACACATGCACTGCCTGGGGGGGGGGTTGTTAATGGGTCCTTTGGCCCAGTGCTCACAACTGCATATTTTCATGTGGCATTCATGTTTGGGCACTTAACGGCATCTGCAGGTGGGCTCACTCCTGCCTCAGCCTCCCCGATCCCATGGATTGCCTCAAGGTGGAGGACGCTGCTGCAACACTCCTCCCATGCTTGCAGCCTCAGTGGGGAAGGGGAAATCCGCCTGTCCCACTGCTGCGTTGGCGGTGCGTGGAAATGAGGTTGCGTACCCTCAGCCTCAGGTCGTCCCACCGCTTGTGGCAGTCCTTCACGCTCCTCACTGTCACGTCCACAGCGGTGCACTTGCGTGCAGCTTCGGCCCACACCTCCTTCCTCCGCTGCTGTGTGGCACGCCGTTGGTCGGCGCTGAACAGCATCTCCGCATTGTCCACAATGTGCTCCACCTAGACGGTTAGCTCCGCCTCGCTGAAGCGCTGTTTGTGCTGCCTCTGAGCAGGAATCCTGGCAGACATGCCGGTGGTCCCTTTTGGCTTCTCAGAGTTGGGATTGTGCTTGTGCTGACTCTGGATGGCAATGGATTGTGCTTTTATATGATGGCCGCCTCTCTGTTTCCTGTTTTGGCGATCATGGTATTTCCAGTTCCGTGTCCGTGGCGGCGGAGGCGGACACGGGTTTTGCGCCACTTGTGGCTGCGTTATTTCCATTTCCGTGGGGTTTTCCGTGATGGCGGTAACAACGTTTCCGAGTCCGTGTGGTGCGCGCGACCGACAGCGTGTAATCGGATGGTTTTTACGCAACCTTGCGGACACGGAAACGTTTTACCGCCGTCACGGATTTTGCACGGTCCCGGACTGGCAGGTTGTAATGAGGCCCAGTATGTTTGCATTCAGGCGTACCCAGGTCCCGGGCGCCAAATTTTCATCATTTGCATAGCAGAGTGCAAACGTGCAGGGCAAAAGACATTGGCCCTGCTTTACAAAACGCTTTCGAATGGGACTGTCCCATTGAAAAACCGTTTTGTAAATCAGGTGCATCACTTTTGCGCTGGCAGTGCAAAGTGAGTAAACGCATTATGCCAGGCTCGCATGCCAGGCAGCGTTTACTTCTAATTGTAAATGCTGCTCATTCAATTATAATTAAACACTGCCCAACATGCTTGCATGCCGACAGCATTTAATGTTTACCTGTGAACGCTGCCTGCCATGTGCGTATGGTAAGCAGCACTCAGAGTTACAATGTAAAGTGCCCGGCAAGCGTGAAGCGTTTAATTGTAATTGTACGGGCAGCATTTACAATTAGAAGTAAACGCTGCCTGGCATGCGAGCATTCATATAGCTGGTGCATAAAGCCAGGGGACCTCATAGGGATCTCCAGCAATTGCCCGGGCATGAAAATCCACGCATGCGCAAAGACTGGAACATTTGTATGGCAGACAGTAAGGGAGCGGTGGAAAAACAAGTTTTCCGGCCCTTTTACCCCTTCTTTTACGCTTTCCAATCGCGTCATGCCACAAACGAAGATTAGCTCCGATGTGTTTATTTCTGGAGATTTATTTTGTGTATATTTGTATGTTTCCTTTGAACATTGCATCATAGATTGGCTTGCCACTAGCAAATGATCCCTTATTGAAGAGGATTTCATATCACGCATGGCGGTTACAGGGGAAGGGGAACCTGACTTGGGGGGCTCCCGATTCGTATCTCACGGGCCAGAGTGAACGGAAGCTTGACTGACAAGGCAGCACCGACCAGTGTTACTCAGAACACGCCAGCAGTCACTAAGTGTCCTCAGGAGTTTCCATTGAACGAGATATTTGTTTCGAGTGCTGTGAGACAGGAAGTGTCACCCCGTGTACTACAAAGACATTGGTGTATTTAGGAGCGAACACCAGAGAGAGCATCGAATGGTGACTCAGAAAGCCCACGTAAGTTCTTCTTTCAGAAGTGCTTTTTACGGGAAGCGAGTCTCACTTCTCCTTTTACTTTGGCGCCCTCTCCACCATTCGGGCTGTACTTCCACCCCACGGCCTCAGCTCAGTAAGCGCGCGCGCACAAACATCCTGTGACAAAAGTGCGCGCACAGCTGGTTTCTGAAAAGATACATGTGTTTGAGGCGCCCCACTCCCACTTAGCACCTGCCAGCCCTGCGTGTGTCAATTGGTATGTATTGTTATATTTTAAGGCTCAAATTAGTTTTGAGATTACTGTAAAGGTGCTTGGTTGTTACCGCACTAGAGGCCATCAGGCCTGTCCCTAGGCAATATAACGCCCACCCCCAAACCGCAAACACTGCAGTGCAACTTCGCCCCAACATTAGAAAATAATTTCAATATAAGCAAAACAACTTTATTTGAAACTAAGACGTAGACACAGCAAGGTAGATAATATTGCAAAAAATAATTCACGTTCATTATTTCATTCTAGTCTGAAAGCCTGTGTACATGGGCCAGAGTGCGTATAGAAAGACATGTTCCGTGTGAATATATTATGTGGTATATTTGTAATTGATTGTGATCCATTTGAATATAAAAAAATATTTTTTAGGTTTTCGTTAAAGTAGGACCACTATATATCCTAAGGCAACAGCTTCATCTAGCGGTGACAAGAGGCGAAGCGGGTAGTCGCTAAGGTACAATAGGTTTTCATTCACACAGGACCACTATATATGTTATGTTATGTGGCATTTATATAGCGCTCTATATATCATTGGTATGACCTCAGAGCGCTTGTGGGTTGGACGCCCTCGGGGACTGAAGTCCAGGTCAGTTTGATATGATATGATAGTTTATTTATGTAGCGCCTATACACAATGTGTTTCAAAGGGCTTCAAGGCAAGGGATGGAACAAGGGAAAAATACAATGGCATTCTTACAGGCCATGAAGAGTAAGGAAATTAAATTAACTATCATACTCAGCCTGGCGACATTTCAGATAGTGCAAGAGCTAAGTCATAAATAAGGAAGGGAGGGGAAGAGTGGAAGGAAATGGAAACAGACAGGCGACTAACACACTAGGCCTGACGACATTTCTGGTAGAGCCGGAGAAAAACAAAAGGTGAGGGAGAGGGGTGCAGAAAGGGATGGGAGGAACACAAGTGACTATCGTACTAGGCCTGACGACATTTCAAATAGTGCTGGAGGGGCGGGGGGGGACAAGTAAGGGGAGGTGGGAGGAGACAGATGAGGTTTCTATCATACTAGGTCCATGGACAATTCGGATAGATTTAGTGCATGGAAGAAAGTAAGGGGAAGAGGGGAGGGGATAGGAAAAAGGAGAAAGGGAGAGGAGGAGAGAGCAGAGAGCAAGCAGTCAGAAAGAGTGGAGAAGCAAGAGAGGAGAGCGAATACAATTGCAGATGTCAGTATTAACACATAATGTTGCAAGCCTGGATACAAGATGAAGATGGGAACAGCATGAATCAGGGCCACCATGAGAAAGGGTGACGCACCGTGAATCAATGAAGTCCATAAAAATCAAATCCAGCATTGGCCACAAGACAGTGATGGTGAAACCAGAATGTATCAGGACAGACTCCTGCAGAAGTAGGCTGGGGAGAGGGGAGTTGGTTAGAAGAAGTTGAGAGAGTAGGGTATCATAGAGTGCCTGGGTGCACTCATTATGTGCGCAGCTGATGCGATTGACGGATGGTAGCTGCATCCTAGCATTGGGTGTGGTGGTATTGAGATCAGTTGAATGTGTGCAGTCTGGAGCCTGGTCTCCGAGACTGGATTCTGATGGCTTTAGGCCTGTGTAGGACGCTTATGTGTGCAGCTAGGCCTATTTTACGTGGGGTATAGCTGCATTCTAGCAGGATGTTGAGGTGTTCATGGAGTATTTTTCGTATGTGAGCAGCTAGGCCGAAATTGATCGAGATGTGTAGCTGCGCTCTATTGTGTGTTGATGTAGAGTAGAGAGTGAGCATAATGATAGGAGAGGTGAGTGTATGGAGTGGAGGTTTTATTCTTATTAGCCCCATGTTCTGGGTTTCATTTACGTGTTTTGCGATTACTGCATTCAGAGTGACCTTATAAGTGACTTAATAGTCGCTTTCAGTGGTGTCATTGCTCGGTATCTCCTTGAACATTTGTCTGCAAGTTGCAAGGTCTCAGTGGCCTTAGATTGTCTTGATTGGCATTATGGAAAGAGCCAGGTTTTTAGAGCTTTGCGGAAGGCCATGTAGTCATGGGTGTGTCGAATGTGTGGGGGGAGTGAGTTGCACAGAGTTGGGGCCAAGGTTGAGAAGACGGAACACCCAATCCTGGCAACAGCGCCCTCTAGCGGTGACAACAGGCATAGCGGGCAGTCTCTACTGTGCATGACTGCTTTGGATAAACATACACCTGGCCTTTTATTATATAGGATAGGTGTTCTATAAAGCACCTTGTCTACATTCTTGCTATCTCAAAAAGTTTTTTTGCTTTTGTGTATTGTTTCCATCTTTTTGCGCTAAATTGAAAGTATAACTATAGCCAACACCTCTCTTCAGCTATTAATGACCATAAATGGTTTGTTGATGTTTGCTCAAGATAATTTGTTCAAGGCCCATTTGTTCGATTTCTTTTTTTTTTTTTTTACACATTTCACCGCAAAAACATGTAAACAACAAATATCACTTTGTATGGTGAATATGCAAAGGAAACACCAGTTCTAATTACAGTTCTTAAAGGACATACCATTACTAAGAGTAACTCCCAAACTCACTGGCTGCTGTGTCTACAGCCATCAACTTCGAATCTCTTTCCATTTTAAAAGCTCTGATAAAAACAAATGTGCATTAAAAACACTCAGATAGCAGACAGCGGCAAAATGATATCCACAGTTTATGTTTTATTCATAATTGCCCTTAGTGATAACACATGTTTCGGCTCATTCATAAGCCTTTCTGAAATCAGGGTGTATCACATAGTGTAAGTTATTCTTCTAAATATAAAAAATAATCATATTATATGATCAACAAAAACAAATGCATTCCACAATTAAGTCATAAAGCACAAAATTAATGCAAATTTTGATTGTCAATGTTAAATCACATTTCAAATATCAAAGCAAAATCACAGAAAAATAAGGGTGGTGGTGGGGAGGAATGGTAGGTATAAAAATATGAAAAAGAGAAAATTGGGGGTTTAGGGTAGAGAAATACAAAGAAAATGTTAGGATTACTAGGGGTATCTTCACCCAAACAACTGGTGTTACACGTATTAATTGAGAATTCTAATACTTGTTTAGTTGCTTTACCTTCCTGTCCATTGCATTAGTTGTAGAATATGTGAAAAGTCGCTGGGTTCAATCCCTGTATAATATAATGTGCATCATTAGCATCTGATTCGCATATTCGAAAAAGCCGTAGATTGTATTAATAGTTGAGTTCCTTATTAGGGACCGTTATATAGATATTGCCTCCTAGTTATAATCAATCTGTGCTTCAAATGCCCAATCCTTGGCAGCGCAGAGCGCGCACCGTTAACATGCTTACTTACGCGCAAACTGTTTTTAATGTTAGACCTAGACTTGGTAAACTCTCTTAATAATGTTGTTCAGGATTCAGACGCACGCTGTAATGAAGTGCATAATATTCGGACATTGGAACCTTTATTTACAAGCGCACATGCTATACATGCAGAGCGCGCACACAGTTACTTTTCATCATAGCGAGAGCTCTAGGTTTTAAATAACATAGGCTTGACAAGTTGTCAGAGTATTAAGCAAACATGAGTCAGACGTACATGGAAATAATTGCATAGTATTTGGGCATTTGAAGCACAGATTGATTATAACTAGGAGGCAATATCTATATATCGGTCCCTAATAAGGAACTCAACTATTAATACAATCTACGGCTTTTTCGAATATGCGAACCAGATAGCTAATGATGCATATTATATTATATTATATTCCACACACCTGTAATAAGACATACTGCAGTGTTGTGGACTGCTTTTAGGGGAGCCAAGTGAGTGTCTGGGAGCTCTAATAGGGGGGCATTTCCTGCATCGATGTGAGGACACATTTGGTCTTGGATGAGTCATGTTTGAGGTAGGCAGTCGACATTCAGGACTGGATGATGGCTAGATAATCGCAGAGATGACTGATGTGCTGTGGGCTTTTTACTCTCATGTACAACTGGGTATCATCCGAATATTGGTGGATGGCCATATCAGGATCTTTGAGCCTAGAGGATCCATGTAAAGGTTAAAAAGGACAAGTGAGATGATGGAACCTTGGGGGACTCTGTAGAAGAATAACAGTCAATTGGAATGTAATGTGTTCATCTGGACAGTCTGGTGTCTGTCCAAGAGGCAGTAGGTAAACCAATTCAAGACAGTACGAGAGAATCCCATCCTGTCAGCGAGGAGGGAGAGGAGGATCCGGTGATCGACGGTGTCAAATGCAGCCAAGATGACAAGGCGGACGAATAGGCATTAGTCGGCTTAATACATTATTTGGAGGGCATTATCCACCACCTGGATGGTGGCTCTCTCGATGTGTTACACTTGGGGTGGAACCCCAACTGATAGTCATTTAGGAGGTTTAGTTATTTGATTCTGGCCAGTAGTTGTATAGTGACTATATTTTCCAAGATGTTGCCAATATATGGGAGGTTCGTAACTGGCTGGTAGTTGACCAGGTCACCTGGGTTGAGGGTCAGTTATTTCAAAAGAGGTCACATGAGACCAATCTTGAGACCAGTCTTGAGGGTGTCTGAGAATGAGCCTTCTGTGAGGGAGGCAATAATGATCCTGAAGTGTGCATTGAGAGCTGGGGCCATTAGTTGTTTAATGATGGAGGCCGGGGTGAGATTGTCATAGTAGAAAGCAGGTTTGAGGGAGGTGGTTATTTTAGGAGTTCTGAGGGAAAGAGAATAGAGTATTCGGACCAGAGGGGCAGTCTCCATGCTTAAGACCAGGGGGAGTTAATGCTGTGTTAGGCTGTTTCGATAGTTTGCCAGATTCTGTCTGTTTTTCCATGTATCTGGACATTAATTGATCAATGAAGTATTCAGCATGTGTGATGTCCGATACACATGCCACTGCCAACCTTCTGAAAGCCTCAAAATGTTCCTCCACACTTTTGCTTTCCTTTTGTTTGTGTATCCCAAACGGTAACTTTATAGTATGATATTCAATTTGAGATTGTATTATCTCCAACCTCATGTTCAACAAGACTTTTATCATTGTTGCCTTTCAAACAACAGTGACTTATTCTGCTCTACATTAAAGTGTGTTCCTCCACACTACCAATTAATGCACAGAGCATATCAGCTTTGCGTTCGTACTCTGCATGTGCCGCAAATGTATGCATCTGCACTTCACTAGGAAGTGAGCAGAGGCATATGACATGACTACCTGTGAGGATGGAAGCTAGTCTGGTGTAACTGGGTATGTGCGAGACTGCCCATTTTCAGCTAATCCACTTGGACCTAAGATCTGGTGGAGAGAAAGGGTCTCCTCTGCAACCATAGACTGCCATACACACTGTGTTGTGTGGAAGCCCAAAGAAGTCAGGTCCTTACCCATTGTGGCACATGGATCTGAGACAGGTAGGGGATTATTTGGGTGACAAAATGGCTCCCCCTGAAATCAGAGAGTGCCTTGCCCTTTGTTACATGCCCATAACTACTAGCCAGGGATGCTGAGGGAAGTAGGGAAAAGCAAAGTGATTAATTATGACCTGGCAGGGAGAAAGTATTTCACTCCTGTATTCGGGGGGAATTGAACTGAAGGCACAAGCTGCTCTGGGGCCCCTAACCTCAAAACGATGGTGTGTAGTGAAAAAATAATCTATTGCCTGAAATGTTAATTCAAATTTAAAACTATGAATGGGGGAAAATAGTGCCAGGTTTTTATCCTCACCTGACAAGGCTCTATTAATGTTCAAATTTGAAAATTATTCAGCTTCACTTGGAATAAATCAAGTGATTCGATCAGCACCAGAGCAGACTGCTGAGGCCCTCATGGCCCAGTCAGCCATCTCTTGAAGTAAGGGAAATGGGGTGCCCGACAAGAGGCAACAAAGCGTTTATTGACTTTTATTTTTTTATTTTAAGGAACTCTGTGGTGAACCTTTTAAACTTTGGAAATTCTCAATGTCAGTAAAAACAAAAGACTTGCCTAATCATGTCAGTAAACAAAACAAAAACAAGTGGCCCAGATATGTGATGTCACCAGTGAGGTCATCAATGACATTTGTTATGTCATCTTTGATGCCTTGGGTATTGGTCTAAGCAGTTCACGGTAGTGGCGCGAGTTATGGTTACTTAGCTGACCATAACTGGTGAATTTCTGAGATTTTTTGGTTTTACTTGTAACCATAATGTCCCTTTAACAAAGTTTTTTTAATTGAATTTCATAGGTTTTTAGTAGTGTAACTTAACCACAACGTCCCTTTTAACAAAGTTTTTTCAGTTAATTTCATAGGTTTTTATTAGTGCAACTTAACCATAACGTCCCCTTAACAAAGATTTTTCATTGAATGTCATAGGTTTTTATTAGTGCAACCTAACCATAACGTCCCTTTAACAATGTTTTTTCAGTGAATTTTATGGGTTTTTACCAGTGCACATTAATTCAATACAACTTAATAATATCATACTTAACCCAAAATAGCAACATTTTTGTTCAATTTACAAAGTTTCACCTTACAACTCTCCCATTCCCCACCTTCTAGCTTCATTTTGAACACTCCTATACACTTTTTACAACCTTTTCCACTGTTTTTGTGTCCGTCGATGTTTACGAATTTCTGACATCATCGCAGACCTTCCGTACAGTATCACGTGACCATATACTTGTACGTTACATGATGATGGGTCCGTGCTTCGCGGCCAGTTCGGAACTGCAGTTTATGCTGAACTAGGAACATTCAAGCTCAAAATTTCCCCTTGCACAGCTCCTACACCTATCCTTACTCATTGTCCATTAACAATCAAGTACACAGTACATACTTGGAAGAATTTTAGCAAAACTGCTATTTATCTTAAAAATTGCATCAGATATTGACACCCCTCCTCCCCAAGAGTCACCACCAGCTGGAGGACCTACACAACAAGAAAAGCGCAGTACTTCCAAAGACAATGAAGAGGACCAAGACGATGAGGTAGAGGAAGTGCTTACCTCTAGCACCAAGAGAGAATCATGGGTGTGGCAGTTGTTTACCACTGTTGGGAATGTACCAAAGGCTAAAGCTACCAAAGTGAAATGCACTGAGTACACAGTCGCAGACTACCTGCACAGTACTCCTACAAGACTACCTCTATGCGCCGCCACACCCAATTTTTACTACTGCAATGCTCTCAGAAAGGCTGTTCCTTATTTAGCAAGTAGTAGGCTGCCTTCCTCCACCTCATCTTCCTCAACCAGTAATGTAACCACACAGCCTACTTCTGTGGGATACAAAATCCCACCAGCTACCTTGCAAGCAATAAAAGAGGCTGTTGATCCATATCTTTCGAAGACAACAGTCCTCTGTATATACTGCAACACACCACTCTGGAGGGGGGAGCAATTACGAGTGCTTTTGAAGCTATAATCAAGGAGCATGAGAAACACTGCCCCCACCTTAGATGTAACACACGCGCAACATCTTCCCCTGTCCACCTGTCCCTCCATATTAGTGCTTGGTGCCTCTTCCCTAATTTCCCTCCCCGCCTTATGTTCTAACCTCTCCTGCAAAAAAAACACCTTTCACAGTTATAAAATAGAACTAATAAAAAAGATCTTATAGACTCCATCTACTTCACATTTCTCAGTAAAGTACATAGACTCAATAAGATTTTCCAGCAATTTCATTAGAATTTTGTGTTATGCTAATGGGAATAATGTGGCGTTCATCCCCGTTCCAGGGACTGCAACGGGGGATAACGGCCCCCCAGCCCAAGTTATTGGCCCAAGCGAAGCGAGGGTGGATAACGAAGGCTCTAGACGTTATACCCTGTTCCAGCCCCTGCAATGAGGGATGAAGGACATTAGCACCCCGGGTTGCCAAAACGGTGACCAGGGGTGCTAAATAAAAAGGATTTTTCTTCCTACACAGTGGCGTGCGGCGTCCCACTGTAGGAAGGAAAATCCTTTTCCAAAATGGCCACCATGGAAAGTGAAGGCGGGACTACGTACAGAGCCCCTCTTCCCTTTCCATGGCAGCCTTCAGAAGGCGAAGAGAGAACCCTATGACCATATTACCACAAGCACAGTTTTTTGCCCTTTCAAACCTATGCCCATTTCGAAAAACTTTACCACATTGCTGGTCCATGGTGGGCATTGCCACTTTATCCGCATTGGTCATCCCTCATGGTCATGGCCAGTAGCCAGATTGTCCGGGTCATGACTTTGTGCCATGACCCGGACAATCTAGCCACTGCCCATGGCCACAGGCTATACCTCAATCAACAAAGGTATATCACAATTGTTTGTACCTACATTATGACACTTGTCAAAAAATAAAACACGGACACATTTGCAAGACCATGCTTTCAGGACCTTGCCAATGTTCCTTAGTCAAGTTTGCTGGAAATCCGCCCATGTTTTATTTTTTTCAAAAGTGTAAAAATGTACGTACATACAATAGTCCTATAACTTAGCCCCACTTGACAAAATCCATTCAGACTTTTCACAAACATTCAAGGTTGGGTCTCTAATCTTTCTGAAAATGTGTGTCCACAGTCGTTAAACAGCAGCAAAGTTATAAGCCATCTAAAAATGTTGAGACTCCCCTCTAATTTAGCCCCCTCTTGACACAAGCCCACCAATCTTTGCAAAAACATTTATATCTAGATCTAAAATCTTTTTGCAAACTTTTGTGCAGATCTGTCAAATGCCACCACATTTATAAACCTTTGCAATATTTTGGGACACCCCGAGCCCCTAAGTTTGTTCCCTCTTGACAAAACAGTACCATTCTTTTCAAAAGCATTCAGAATCAGGTCTAGAATTAAATTTCAAAATTTCATGCAGTTTCATTGAGTTGCGCCAAAGTTATAAGTCATCCAAAAACTGCTTTTCACTAACTCTGTAATGCACAAATAAGCATAGATTCCCCTGAACATCTAACATGTTCGCGAACGTCACAGGACTGCCTGGTCGCAGACATCGGAAAAGAAAAACGCCTGTTTTTTGGCTTTTTAAGGCCACATCCCATCCCATCTTCATTACCCTCACCTCCCCAGAGATTGTTTAATTAGTGCAATGTTGTGTTTTTTACTATGTTTTTACTGTGATCTTCACGGACAACGGGCGCTGTCTGCGAATCCAACACAGTGGGCGTTTCAAAAAATCTGACGCACCTCACATTTTTTATTGACCAATCATCAGGCGAGTCTGTTGTCCATGGACATCACAACGTTCTCTGGGCCAATCCGAGGCCCATCCACGCACCGAACAGGGAAGTGAGTCTGTGGACCGAACACATATATCACACATTTTTTTGTACCTACTTTTTGGTCGTTTAAAAAAAAACTACTGGACAGATTTACACCAAATTTACAAAAGCACGCTTTTGGGACCAAACCGACGTTCCTGCTGCAAATCTGATGAAAATCCGTCCCACGGTTTGGGCTGTAGACGTGAGCAAAATTTGTCTTCCATTGTGTCTATGGGAAAAACCACACATTTTGGGACCTCTCCTATAACTTTGCCTCCCCTTGACAAAACCTCACCAAAAGTTGCAGGATCAGTCTGACCGGGCCATTTACTTTGCTTTGCAAAGTTCTGTGAGGATTCGTTCAGGGGATGGTGGGGCGAAGTTATAAGCCGCCCAAAAAGTGCTCTTCCTATGGGTTGAGCAACTTAACCATAACTACAGGGCCACTACCCAAGGCCCTGTGATATGAAAATGATATACTTATTTAATGATTTGTTTCTACTTTGTCTGAGGTTGAGTTAGAACAACCAGAATCAGAAATAAATAAAAAGAAGTTGCCATTATGTCCCTGAACAGAACATAAGATTTCACTTTACACTAATGACGTATTATTTATTCATGGCAAAACCTGGGAGATCAATCCTGGAAGTACCCTCAATTCTGGGGGCTAATACACGTAGATCAAGGCATTGAGTGCATAATAATACATCAAAACATATGCTCATCCAACCCAACCTTCCTACCTGCATCTAGCTGTAAATCCCATGCCACATCCTGCACTCCAATATTAACTTTTAAATATTGGGATGTTCAGGCCCTCATAAATGTAGCAAAGCAGTATTTCCTCCAATCTGGGCACTGGGATTAGGGACAATATTAAACAAGGGAATAGGTGCTCACTAATTCTACTTCATAGACTCAATGTCATAAAAATTGAAACCACCCTCAAACACGTCTAGCGGGGTGACATTATCCTCAATAAACTTTCTGCAGAAGTGTTCACAGAGGGCAGTTTCCTCTTCACAAGGTTTATTTGGCAGCACACAAAACAGGATTTGATGCTTGATACTTAAGGCCACTAAGATGGACATGGCCTTGCCCTTTCAGGTTGGTAGAGCACCCACACTGTGGTTCTGGGTCAATTGAACAAGGCACAGCTGGTGTTTACCTCAGAATAGAAGAACATATTGTTCTTCACATAAATCATGTTTGCAAGAAACATGCGTCCTTCCCCGGCTGGTTAAAGATTCAAAGAAGAAACCATGCAAATTCGAAAGATCACTCACGGCTGACACCACTGGAATGTATCTGGGAATTGCGGGCCTTGGGAATAGCAATGTTAGCCTCTTCAGTTATATGGACTGCTAAATGTAGTCGAACACTTTGATCATTATGGTCCCTTTCAAATGTTTTCCATTGAAACGTAGTCTATCTGCACTTGGCGGGCTGCGGCTTATGAGAAGGATGGCTGGGATTTATGGAACGACAGAGTATAAGAATCTGCACTGACCTCCAATAGTTGCGATGGTAATTTGATGAGCATGGATTACCATATTTTAAAATTATCACAATTTACATAATAGGGATCCCTGATAACTGTTAGTTCAGGGGGCTGCAACCTGTGGGTCGCCAGATGTGTTGGACTATGACTCCTGTGAGCCTTCCTACACCATAGCGTAGGCTGGCTGGAGTTGATTGCATCATCTGTAGACCTACTTTTTCTAAGAGTTTATTATTTGTATTCAAAAAGTATCTCAATGTATGGGAGAAGGAAAATACTCGGATAGTATTGTTATATACAATGAGTACACATTCACAAGGATAAGAGATGTGCTAAAGGGTGAGGTGCCCTGCCTAAACAAAGAGTTACCTATGTGCCCACTGAAAGACAAAACAGATAAAAATATATGAAGAAATGTTTACAAATTGTTAAAAAAAATCATCGGAGTAAGGCAGTAAGATAATAATGAGAAACACATGACAGTGAAGAGGCTACATCAAAGGTCACCTAAATGCATGTTTCAATGCCTCATGGGATTAATAACCGGTATCTTCATCAGGATGTACAATCCCTCATGACTATGTTGATATCAACTTGAATGTTCCAATAGTTATCATTTACACGCAGTTATTTGTCTTCACATTCACAAATATGCATATATTACCTCACACATCTGAATTGTTAGTAGAAATAAGCAAGTACTAGTCAATTGATGTACAGTATTTTTAGGTTTACCTTATATATTTAACAAGTTTAAACTAGTTACTGGGTGTGCTGTTATGAAGTGTTTGAGAGAAGGGTTAGAGCAGTCTATTTATGTGGTATCTTTAAACAAACAGCAACAGGGGACTCTGTGCAATTATGTCATGTATGCCCTTAACATTTGAAGGAGCTCACATTTGGAAGTGAATCCTAACAGCTTAATCAGGGCCTTCTCAAATGATGTGCAATGAGAAAGAATGCAGAGTTTAGCTCATCATATTCAGTTTATTTTATTGACCCTTCGCAGTCAGACTGCTTAAGCACGCATGAGATTGAGCGTGCATGACCGATGTCATCACGTATTGCGTTGACGTTTCAAGTCAAACGTGACCAGCTACGGAAGTGTTACACTGTATGAATCGGTGGCAGCACCCCGGTCAATGTTACAAAAATCTGGTTCAACCCCCACCACCCCGGTCAATGCCAGTGCCAGGGAGGGGTGCCAATTTTTGAAAGCTTCAGCTGCCTATTATGAAAATCGCCCGCTCCCACCCAGGAGCGTGGAGGTAATCACTGTAATAGGGCACCGATGCGATAGCATCAGCCCCCTACTGTAATGTAATATGTCCGCTGCCACGCTGGAACGCCCAGAGCCAGCACAAGAGAAGGGTGCTTTTTATTACAATAGGGCACCTTATCCCACCACGCCAGCTCAGGGAATCCCTTGAAAGACTACCCGAAGCTGACGTGGCAAGGGGCTAACGTGGCGCCCCGGTCGGTTGCCCTGCCTGCCCAGGCCTAAAGTCTGCTCGGGTATGAATACTGCATCAAAATGATGGTGCCCATTGTCCATTAAACTAATGCTTTAATGATTGGATTCTGGTTGGGGGTAATACTTTGTCCATCTTAATGAAGCCCAAAGGAACCACTGCATTTGTTGTATTTAGGCGGCATTTCCATCGTTGTTCTTTTTTACAGGGGAATTAGTTCTACATTTCTGTCTTTTATGGCAAAAACTAGATGTTTCAGTTATGAACCACGCAAGGGCCTCATGACTAGGACCTTTAATTATGTAATGTTGGACCAATGGTTTAATTACATTTACAGTTATTGCAATGCCCACAGGGGTAATGCCCACATGACGCGGAAGCCCCCAGGTAGTGATTATATCATGCTGGGTCTCATGATGATCTGGATATGTTGTGACCAGCGTAATCCTCAAAGTTAAGTCATTGGAAAAACATTAGGAACAAATCTGTGCTACATAAAGGATTGTTTTACACAACACATGTCCACTCCAAGTTTGAAGAAGTGATTGGAACGTTATGACCATTTTACGATACCTTATAACTTTTGATAGTTCCTCCTTCTCAGTTAAATATTGTTGCAGGCCTCATCAGATACCGAAGTCACTCCTTAAACGAGGGTTACTTAACAGAAACCCAAGAATAACTAAGAATGACATTCATACATTTTATGGTTAGACTCTGGATGCTGACATTTTTGGTAGTTTATGTTGTTCCGTTTTGCTCTTTGCAAATCATTTCTGTTCACGCCATGGTATGGACAGTTTAAGACTTTTGCCAGGTAAATATGTGTTCCACATCATTCCTCTGATAGCAAGGCCTGCACAGATTGTGACGTTAGGTTTGATGTTACATGAAGATGCAGTGTCAAGTATGGCAAACTCTTGCTCTGTGTCATCTTTGCAACGTATTAGCAAAAGTTGTTTAAATGTATTGAAGTCCATGTGGGGGGCGTATTTACGACAATTTTCTACCCAAGTGTATGGCTGTGAGAAAGACCACGTTGGGTTGTCACTTTTTCCTTTCTCGGTATCATGAAAAGTTTGGACCATTTTTAATGATTTCACCCAGTTCATTTATTCTGTGCAAGTGAATTTATCTATTTGTCTGTTGTCAATCCTACACTCAAATAAATGTTATTTATAGAAACAGTTAAATAACATATACACACCGAACAAAGGGGATAATTCATGGATTATTTGCACCGAAAAAACGGTATTTGTGCGCCATTCTGCCCGCAAATCCCTGTTTGATAAATGGGGATTTGCGGGCAGAATGGCGCACACATCCCGTTTTTTTCGGCGCAAATAATCCATGAATTACCCCCAAAGTGTTTTCAATGTGTTTATTGCCAAAGGGGTACAAGGCTATGGCTCGGGCATGCTACAGGTGAGCTATAAAGCCTTGGTTTAGAACGTCTTTAGGTTAGGATAACCTCCACATGGTTCACCATCCAATACATAACATCATTTTTCTTCATGAAAGCCAGTTTATTTTTGTGTTTAATTGACTTTAAATCAAGAACACTGATTGTATCAATTGGAAGGTGAGACATTTGCAGTTACCCTTAAACAATGGTTTGTGTGTTAAAATGAGTGTTTTGTCAAAGAGTGAGTCATATTTCGACATTTTGGTGACTTTTTGGTCATGAATGGTTAGATTTAGTAAAAGGGGCGGCCCCTCCTTTGCGTAAAACATGCTGTCTCATGAAGGAAGTAAATGGCTCAATGCACAGGGGGGAACAGGCAATGCCGGGCCTCCATGTTGGGAGGGAGGGGAGTGCATTGGACCATGGGATGTCGGGAGGCAGGCTCTAAATACAGAGCAAGGAGGTGATGAGACTTCTAGGGACTTGACGCAGAGGAATGGTTCCTGATATTATCCCGACAAGATACCACCAGACTTGTAATGAGGTCCTTTAACTAAACTAGAATGAGAGCCCGACTCTGCAAAGGGATCCACAGAGACTATACACGTTGCGAAACAAGGGAACTCTAGACATTGAAGAACAGTGGCTGCAGGTAAATAGTCTTGTAGAAAAGTCAAACAAGTTCAGTATTATATCTCTGAGCTGAGGTAAGCCTGGCTTCTTCCCTTCCCTTCGGGAGAATGGTTGCCAGGGACGCTTGCAGGGCTTGCCACTTGAGCATGCCAATCCTGGGTGCCAGCGCCCAGTTGCAGTCAGGCTTTCACCCAGAAGGTCCCTTCAAATATTTCCATGGAGCGGTTAGGGAGAGTGTCTGAACCCTCCATGAAAAGCCTTATTTTCATTCACCCCAATGGATGGGGAATTTTGGCAGCCTTTAACACACAGAGCTCCACAAAGGGAGCTCAAAGATGATTCAATCAAGTGTGGGTCTCACTGCATTATAGTCACTTTGCCATAGCGGATTGGTCCATTCCAAGCCTTCTTTAAGGGGTCAATCTTTGCTGTTGTAGCAAGGTTTATTCCTTGTGATGGTAGCTCTGAGAGTGCCTTGACGCAGACAGTTAGGTGGGTGCCTCAGGAAGTAAGTGAGGGCCTGGACAATCCAAGATGGATGGCCCCTTACCTAGTGCAAATGTCCCCCAAGCTACACTGTCCTCCTGATCCCATGTCTGTACCAGACCAAAAGGGCTCCAATAGTTATCTCCATTGTGTGACTTCCCCAGTCTGTTGCAGAGGCCCCTACGAAGCTCTCAGCCCACTTCTCCCCCACCACGAGAAGAGGTCCTATTTTCCCAGGAAAGGTGTCAATCTTCCTAGCAAAGAATAAGGAATATCCTGGGCAAGGCCCACCATATTCTGTGGGTGAAACTTCCAGAACAGACACAATACACAAATTACCCTGCAGATGCAGGCCCAGTAGAAACCATGTGGAAATAATAATTGACACCAGATTGGGTTTCGGCAGTTTTAACTGTGCTTCCTCCTCTGCCACCGTATCAAACCAGACATAGCATTATATTGCTATTTAGCTAAAACAGTGCCACCAGACAAAGAGGCTATGCAGTTAAAGGTATTTTACACAAGTGTGCCAGAACGTTTAAAGGCAGCTCAGGGCTGTTTGATTGAACTTTGGTTCCAGGAGGCTGTTTTAGACAGGCACTTGTTACTCTTTGGCTGCCATTTGTATTTGTTTTTATTAAATTTGTAAAGCGCATTTCGCCAAAGGCGCTGATCAATAAAAGAATCAAGAATAAACAGTACAATCAAGTTGGTACAGGTGAGAAGAAGTTACATCAGCAGTGAAAAAAAAGAGAATTTTAAGGGGCTAAAGACAAAAGAAGTTAGAGTTTGATATTAGTCTGGAAAATACAAAGAGATGAGAAGGAACGAAGTGAAAGAGGAAGAGCATTCCAGTGTTTGGGGGCCAAAAGAGAAAAAGAACGGAAACAAGACGAGGCACAAGGGGGCTTAGGAACAGTCAAGAGAAATAGATTCTGAGATCACAAGGTGCGAGAGGGGACATAGAATGAGAGTAGAGAGGAAAGATAGGGAGGGGCCAGCCATGGGTGCATTTGAAGAGAATTAAAAGTGATTCAAAAGCAAGTAATGAGATTGAAAGTAGGGACCATGTAATAGAGACCAGAGGGGGTAAAGGAAAAAGAAGGCGAACAGAGGAGTTATAAATAGAACGAAGAGGGAAAAGATGACAGGCAGGGAGACCGAGCAATAAAGATGAACATTAGTCGATACAGGAAAAGACAAGGGAAAAGAGAAGAAGTTTAGTGGCATGAAAAGAAAGATAAGCACAATGAATGTTAAACAAAGCATAACGGCATGAATGGGCAATAGAGGAAATATATGGAGAAAAATAGAGGGAAGGATCAAAGATAACACCTGAATTGCATGCTGAAAATGAAAAGGAAAGAGTGGATGGAGGAAAGGAAAGAGAGAGGAGGGATGGATGGAGTGGGAGAAATAGTAGAAGAAGAGAAGAACAGAACCTCAGTTTTTGAGGTATTGAGATGAAGAAAATGAGAAAACATCCATTTCTGGACAGCTAAAATACAGTTTGAAACAATAGAATGCAAGACAGAATCGAAGGAAGAGAGAGAGAAAGATCTTGGTGTCATCAGCGTAAAGGTGAAAGGAGAGATGGAAAGAAGAGATAAGAGCAGGGAGAGGTGCAGTATAGAGGAAAAAGGGAGAGGGATAAGTAGTGAGCCTTGGGGAACACCATAAAGAAGAGGGAGTGAGGAAGAAGAGTGTCCAGCCCAAGTGACAGAGTAAGTCCATTGTGAAAGATAGGGATGGAACCATTTGAGAGCAGACCCCGAAATACCCAAAGGGGAAAGAGAAGAAATAACAAAGGAGTGTTCCATAGTATCAAACGCTGCAGATAGATTGAGAAAAATACGATTAGAAGAAAGCTTAGAGTGATGAGCTGTGAATAAAGAATTAAAAACACAGAGAAGTCCAGTTTGAGTGGAGTGAGATGGGCGGAAAGCAGACTGCAAGGGGCAAGAAGAGAATGAAGAGTTAGGTAACAAGTTACCTGGGTATAGGCTACCTGTTCAAGAATTTTAGAGAGGAAGGGTATAAGAGAAATCGGATGGAAGTTTGCTTGGGAAGACAGATCAAGAGTTTTTTTTAGAATAGGGAGGATAAGCAAGGCCTTACAAGCCACAGAAACGCAAGATTGTAAAAGAGAGGAATTAATAAGAGGGGAAAGATAGGGAAGAAGATGGGGGTATGCTTGGGGGATCAGCGAAGAAGTAAGAGGGTCAGAATGGTAAGTCGTAGAATGAGCACGAGTTAAGAGAGCAGAAGGATCGAGGCCTGTGAGGGCAGAAAACTATGAGAAAGTGTAAGGTAATGGAAGAAGAGAAGGAGAAGAAGAAAGAGAAGGAGAGGGAGTAAAATCAGGACGAAGATTAGCTACTTTAGATGTAAAGTAGTTTGCGAAATCAGAAGAAAAAAGGGACGAGAAAGCAGAAGGATCAGGAGCTTTTGGAGAACGTCTATTTGGGTAGAAGCTGATAAAGACGATGAGGTTGATGAGATAGAGAAAGTGTAAGTTCAGAAAAGTAGGATTTCTTAGCAGTGAGTAAGGCAGAATCAAAAGAAGAATGCAACATTGAGAGTGTAGCAAGGTGGGAAGGAGAGTAAGCATTTCTTCAAAGCTGCTCGGCTTTACGACGCAAGCAACGCAAAGGGAAATCAGACTTGGAGTGAGCCAAGGATGTGAAATGTTGTGAGTAGGGGAGAAGGAATGTAGCCAGAAAGTAGAATCTAGAACAGATTGTACAGAACAGTGTAGAGTAGTAGCAGCTACGTCAGTATAGAGAGGAAACAAGCCAATTTGGAGGAAGGGAAGAGCTTAATGACAAGAGAAAAGAAGGAGAATGAAAGGAAGAAAGATTGCGGTGCATAAAAGTAGTCAGAGGGGGACAAAAGTGAAAAAGAGAGAAGTAAATGTTCAGAGGCATAAAAGGGAAAAAAGACAGAAGAAAGAGGGGGAAAATAAGAGAAAATTACATGAAGGCAGGAGCAAGACTGGTGAAAAGAAGGAGAAGGAAGGAAATGCAGATGATAAGAATCAGCAAGAGAAAGCAGAAGAGGGAATGAAGAACTAGTGGTGGGAAAATTTAAATCCATGAAAAGAAAAAAAGGGGAAGAAGACGGAAGGAGACGAAAATAAAAGAAGATCAAGATGTTCAAGAAAATCAGTGGGTGGACCACGGGGACGGTAAAAAAAAAAGAAAAGAAACAGAAAAAGGATTAGAAAAGGAAGAAACATGGTATTCAAAGGAGGGAAAGCTTGGAAGTTCAGAGCGGGGAGATAGGAGAGTCCAGGAGGAATTCAAGAGAATTCCAGTGCCGCTCCCACACCCAAGGGGTGGGGGATATGGGAAAAAGAAGTAGAGGCAGTATGAAGAAAAGCAGGAGTTACAGAGTTATCAGAGGTGATTCAAGTTTCGGTTAAACAGAGAATGTGAAAATTAGAATGTAGAAAAAGTTTAAGAATAGAATGTGATTTATTACAGATATAACAAATATTACGAAGACCAAAGCGGAATTGTAGAAGGACATCCGGGGAAATGGGAGGGCTGGACAAATTAGGTGCATTACATAGACCATCAGGGGGTAGCACCAGAGAAGTGCGGTTGGTTATCCTAGATGAGATAGGACAAGACATAAAGGCAGAGAGAAGAAAAGAAAGAAGAATAATAGGCAGGTAAATGACTGGAAAGAAGTCAAATTGGAGGTCCAGGATGAGGCCACAAAGTTGGCGGCAGATGGTAATGAGAGAACAGGGCAGATGTCAAGCCAAGGAAAGGCATGAAGTTAGAAAGTCAGAAAAGTGGTAACAAGGAGACAATTGTAGATGGTGGTTCTAATGTCCTAAGCCAGAGTCCAGGCGCAGACAGCAAACATAGTAAGCACACTTTCAGAAAGGTCATAGAAACAACAGGCCACAGCCTGGTATAAGCCACCTCCAAAGAGGCAGGTGAAAAGGCTACTAAAAATTCCACTCCCTGTGTTTGCCATGTTGCCAAATCACATTGTAGTTGCTAGTGTGTCAGTAGACAGGACCCAGTGTGAGGAAATGCCATCTGCCAAGGTTGTAGAAGCCCAGGCGTTTTGTTTCTTTTATTAAATTATAAAATGATGCAGGTAATTCCATCTTTGAAAGGTCAATCTGCTGATAAGATTCCCCTTTCATAAGCTGAATACCAAAAGCAGAGTGTGTACCTGTTCACTGCAGAATCAGTATCCTGATCTACAGCACCTGCTCTATCAGTGGCACGGAGCAGGTTCGGAGGTCATAGGTACCACATTTACAGCTGCAGTGACAGCCAAGTCTCGGCAGCAAAGGGGCTGCATTTAAGACATGCACCCCTGTACCAAACAACATTAATGATTATTTCACCCTCCTGGTTGCAGGCAAATCATTTAATATAAGGCACGCCTGAGGTATGGTCTCGTGGATGGTACTTCTCATAATTATTACAACCACAGCAAATTGATATTACGCATGTGTGAGTCCAGCTCAAGCTGTGAAGGGATTATGTGTATTCTCACCAGAAAGTGTGCACCTTGTCACTGCTAGGAGAAAGGTAGCCGAAGGGTTTGCCTTTCTTTGTTCCTTTGTGAGGGCATGTAACCCATCCCTAGAGAGAAAACCACTCCACAGGAAGCTGGCTGGGGTGCAGGAATCAAAGGGCTCACCCATTCACAAAAGGCTCAGTCTCACACCAGGATGCTACCTATGAAAAGGCCTTTGATTCTATTGAGACCGGAAGGGGTGGGGTTAGTGTAGACAGATGGAGCTCTTGACATCTGGAGAAAGCCTCCACCATCTTATTTCTCCATCTCTATCTTTCCTTCATGTGCTATCCACTTTCTGTACCACTACGCCCCTGGGTGTGATGTCAGAAGGCAAAGCCCACTTGTTTCAAGAGCAGGGATTGGGCCCCTAAAGCCGGCTAGCTTTAGTCCAATCGCATGTGGGGTTTTGTCATAAAACATGGGATCTCCAACACTCTGGAACAAAACAACTGAGAGGGTTTTTTGTACCACCTTTGGAAGAGTTGCACTTTCCAAAGCCCTTAACCACTGAGGTGAAGAAGGAGCAGTCCAAGTTCCGACTCGAACTCCAAGGAACTCTTTAAAATCCTAAGAGAGCTTGAAACTCCAGTCGCCCCCCCAGACACATGCGTGAAAGATAGTAAATGGTGTGCCAACATCCAAGCAGCCTTACTAAATAAAATCTCCACACTACAAGACAAAATCAAAGATAAACAGGACAGCCTGAAGCGCGACAATCACGTTCATTCCCTCACTAAGGCCCCCTTACCAGTCCCTACCAATATCACACCATTCGCATTCTCTCCACTTACCGTGGCAGAGGTAGAAAATATAATTCTCAGAATCAAGCCAACTAACTGCCAAGGTGACCCGTGCCCAGCCCATACTATCAAGGACTCAGCGCATGAGTTGGCCCCATTCATCACAGCCTTCATCAACTCTTCCTTTCAAACAGGTATTGTCCCGGACAATCTGAAGGACGCTTGGGTTATCCCACTGCTTAAAAAACCTTCCCTAGACCCCAACATTCCCACTAACTTCCGACCTATCACCACCGTACCATTTCTGCTCAAGATCCTAGACCGTGCCGCATACTTTCAGATCCAAAATTACTTGGAAACTAATAACTTGCTAGGTCTACGACAATCTGGTTTCCGCCCCAGACACGGGACAGAGACCGCTTTATTAGACCTTAAAACTCAAATCGAGGTTCTAAAGGATCAAGGCAAACTAGCACTGCTACTACTTCTCGACCTCTCAGCCGCATTCGATCTGGTCAACCATCAGATCCTGTGCGAGCACCTCCATTCAGCTGCCAACTTCTCTTCCTCAGCTGCGGCTTGGATCAAATCCTTCCTGAGCAACAGATCCATGAGAGTCTTTGCCCCATCCGCAGCCGCGGACCCCTCCCCGATTCACTGCGGCGTTCCTCAGGGATCTTGTGTGTCACCTACACTTTATAACATTTTCACTAAACCACTCTTTGATGTGCTTGACTATCTGGGTGTCTCCTATACCAACTATGCGGACGACACCCAGATACTCATCCCCATCACTGGTGATTATCTAGGTGACACCAAAGCCCTTAACGACATCTACTTGGCCATCCAAGCCTGGATGGCCCAACATCAGTTGTGCTTGAATGATGACAAGACGGAGCTCCTAATCTTGGGCACTGCACAACGCCTGAGCAGACTAGAACCGTCCTATCAATCATTCAACATAGATGGTAATATCATTCGTGTCTCAAAAGATACCAAAACGTTAGGTTTCTACCTTGATGCCACACTTTCATTAACCCGACAAACTAATGCTGTCAGATCTGCGTCTGCATACACATGCAAACTTATCGCAGCTTGCAGACCATTCCTCACTACGTCTAACAGCGTTACGCTAGCGAGAACCCTTATTATGGCTAAAATTGATTACTGCAGTGCTCTTTATCTTGGCACCAGCCAAGAGAACCTGAACAGACTTCAAACGACACAAAACAACGCCATTCGTGCTGCTCTAAACATTCCCCGACGCCACCACATCACAGAAACCAGAAGTAAGCTAAATTGGCTACCTGTCAAACAGAGAACTTCACTCAAAACACTTGCCCTTACGCACAAATGCCTAGCCAATAAAGCCCCTATCTACCTTGGCAGTCGACTATCGCGCCACTCTACCTCCCGACCTCTAAGAACAGCCCAATCCCACTGTTTAGCGATCCCGAGATTTAAATTGCAAAAAGCAGGGGGCTCAAGTTTCCCCGTCTTAGCTTCCAAGTTATGGAACTCCCTCCCTGTCTCAATTAGAGCGGAAGACTCTTTCAATACCTTCAAAGCCAATACTAGATCTTGGCTCTTCAACCAGCTTTAAGGCCGTCCTCGCGCCTCTTCCCGACCTACCCAACTTGCCGACCACTACTATCACCTATCGGCACTGAAACTACTGTACATATGTATATAAGATCCTCTTGCAAATATATATAATGACTCTTTGCTAGACCTGCATATTGGAACCCATGTTTGTAATGATGCTCTGTTATACCTGCATATCTGTAACCTTGTACAAATTGCGCCCTGATGCCTCCGGGCCTGCGGGTTTGCGCGTTATAAATAAAATACAATACAATACAAGGCAAAGGCGAGCTCTGGCCCCTAACTATTCCCAGGGCACATTGGGGGTGACTTTTTTTGTGGACCAGAACCTGCTACTCCGCACCAGAATCTCACAAGGCTGGGGGAGTAGATACTGAAAGTACTCATCCTGTCCTCAAGCCCCTGAAGAGGCTCTCACAGCATCTGGAGGACCAGATCTTCTAAGGCTTACTGTTCTGCCACTTCAACGCTGGTTGACCTGGCATCGAGCCGGATTTGACTCTGAGGTAACCTCACCAGTGCTGCTTTTTAGCACTACTTGAAACCTTTGTTCTACAGTGACTGGAGCCCACACAATACTGCATTGGGCCCTTGCTGAGCCTGTCATCTGCTAGGCACAAATCAACTGCTCGCCGAACAGCACATCGGAGCAACAGGCTCAACATACGAACCTCTGGAGCATCACTCATTGATCCTTCCGGGCATTTAAAACCTGACTCAACCCCGCCTCGACCTCAAACATTCCCGGTGAGCACACCGACCTGCATTGTCAAACGATGCCTTCAAACTGCACGGAGCTACCGCATTTGAACCTGCTCAAAGTCTGCTTGCTGCTTGCAAACATACCCCATTTATCACAACACTATCAGGACTGACACACACCCATTCTATTACATTCTTCCTCCTGCCTGCATTTCTCATTGCCTGTGTTTGTAGCATTTACTTTCCACTTTCCGATCCCCTTGTCTTATCCATTCTCATTTTCTTTCTTCCAGCAAACTAAGTTCTGGATATCACTGTATGAACAAGCCTCAGTGCTCTGAGACTACTGCAGTGATTTTGCACAATATGAAAGCATATTAACATTAAAATAATTATATGATATGATATTGCATTTATAGCGCGCCTATACACAAGTGTTTCAAGGCGTGGCAAGGCAAGGGAAACAGAGGGAGGACAAAAGACAACGATCTTACTAGGCCTAGAGAAATTGAGATTGTGCAAGTGCTGGCTAGGGGAAATGTGCCTGGGGAGGAGGGAGAGTGCAGTACAAAGGATAAAAACAACAAGTAGTGCTGCCAATCAAGTGGCAAGTGCGAGGGTTAAGTGCAGACAAGAGGCAAGGGGACAGTAGGGTTACAGATACAGACCCAAAGTCCAGGGGTTGCTAGGAGGCAGTGAGGGTGTGCAACTGGGCTGGCAGGGACCTGGGCCCGAATTCCGAGGGTAGCCAGGTGACCAGTGCAGAATCAGACAGGAGATCAGCAGGGGAGAGGAAGAGAGAAGGCAGAAGCAAAGAAGAAGGTCTTGAGGTGCTTCCGGAACCGGAGATGGTTCTCCTCACATTTCAGAGAGGCAGGGAGGCTGTTCCAGAGGGAGCCTCCAGCCGAAGAAAGAGATCTACCCCAACTCGTTGCTTGGAGAAGTGAAGGAGTGAAGAGCTCGAGTAGGAAGATATTTCCGAAGAGAGAGTTGGAGGTACTGTGTTCCCAGGCCTCAGAAGTCCTTGTGGACAGTGCAGAGGGTCTTGAACTTGATCCTTGCAGCCACTGTGAGCCAATAGAGAGATTTCAGGGCTGGAGAGATACGATCCCTGGGCTTGAGGTTTAGGACAAGTCTCACAGTCCTGTTCCGGATGAGTTGCAGAGGGCGGAGAGTAGAGGCAGGCAGATTTAAAAGGAAGCTGTTGCATTAGTCCAGCCTAGAGAGACCAGAGCTCTGCAGACAGTGAGCTTCTGGGGGAAGGTGAGGAAAGGAAGAATACCTCTGAGGAGGAGCAGCTGGTAATTAGACTTCTTAGAGACATCAGAGACATGAGGAGAAAATGAGAGTGTGGAGCCGAAGATGACCCCGAGGTTCTTAGACTCACAGGTGGGAGCAGGAAGAGGGCCAAGGGAGGCCGGCCAGAGAGTGACAGGAAAGGAGGGTGCAAGTGAGCCGATGAGGAGGATCTCCGTCTTGCTGGCATTCAGGCAGAGATCATTGGTGGCACACCACTCCTGGATTGCAGACAGGCAATCCGAGATGAGAGAGGGAGAAGCGCCAGCAGAGGGGAGCCTGAAAATGAGCTGAGTGTCATCCGCATAGCACTGAAAGTTGGATCAGAGAGTGGCAAAGCGGTGGGCGAGAGGTGACGGGTATTGGTTGAAAGCCAGGGGGAAAGGGTAGACCCCTGGGGTACACCACATGTAGAGAGAGAGATAGAGAAGAGGAAGGCCCCAAGCTGGACCTAGGAGGGTCGGTCTGAGAGGAGAGAGGTCAGCCAGGCCAGGGCCTGATCAGTGATAACCAGGTTATCACAGAACCGGTTGATCAGGATGGCATGGATAACTGTCAAAAGCAGATGAGAGATCGAGTAAGATGAGGACAGAGGGGTGATTAGCATGAAGGTTAGAAAGCAGGTCTTCACGGATGTTCAGGAGAGCAGGTTCCATGCTTCTGTCTGCTCTGAAGCCAGACTGATGGTCATGGAGAGAACCAACAGATTCAGTGTAAAGAATAAGCTGGGAGATGGCCATCTTTTACAAGAGTTTACCCAAGAAAGGAGTGATGGAAATTGGGTGATAGTTAGCCAGATAGGAGGGGTCGCCTGAGGGTTTCTTGTGAAGAGGGTGCTCAAGAGAGTGCTTCGGGGGGAAGGGAAGGTTTCAGTGGCGAAAGAGAGATTGCAGAAATCTGCCAAGGCTGGAGCGGGGGTGTCAATCTGGTCCTTGAAGGTTTTGGAAGAACAGAAAAGAACCTGTTTTGACGGGACTTTCATAGATAGGACTTGTCTAGAAACCTTGTCAGGGTTAAACAGAGGAAAGGCAGAGAAGGGAGGAGGAGAGGTGGCTGCAGGGAGGCCAGAGTTAGAGGAGAGAGTATAGGAAGAAAGAGGAGGGGACGAGAGGGTGGACAGGATGTCCTTGGTTTTAGAGATAAAATGAGAGGCCAGGGCTGTGCAGAGGGTCTGGGAGGGGACAGGAGAGGTAGAGACTGCAGCAGGATTAGCCAGCTCCTTGCAGATATTAAAGAGTTTGGCCACGTTTTTAGATGCTGCAGAGACACAGGCTTAGATGTAAGCTCTCTTCTTAGTGAGGACAGAGAGTCGGTATTGCCTTTGGAGCAGACAGCAGCCCAGTTTGTCAGTGGATGCACACAATGCCAGCCATTTCCTCTCTGCCACCCTACACTTGCATTTAAGGGTGACAAGGTCTGAGTCGTACCAGGAGTTGCACTTGGCTTTGGGCTTCAAGCAGATCTTCATGACAGGGGCAAGTACATCAAGAGTATCAGATATAGAAGAGTGGAGCATGGAAAGGGCTGTGTCAGGATGTGAGTCAGCCAGAAGTGGAGGAGGGGGACAGAAAGTGGCGGCAAAAGCCTCAACTGACACACGTTTCATGGGTCGGATGACCGAGAAGGTGGGTGGCAGAGTCTGGGTTGGCTCGGCCTGAGGGGTAGAGAGAGATGAGAGGAGAAGAGATAGTCATCACTCCAGGATAGAGAGGTGGATCAGATGAGGAGATCAGAACATCCAGAGTGTGCCCTGCAGAGTGAGTCGGGCCAGAGGGAAGAATAGAAAGGGAGAGAGAGTCGCAGAGGTCGCGAAAGAGTCCAGAGGAGGGACAGGAAGCATCCAGGTGTATGTTGAAGTCTGCAAGGAGGAGGAGTTGAGTAGTCGAGGCCAGGAGGGAGGAGGAGAGGTTCTCCCACTTGGAGAGGAAGGAGGTGGTCAGAACAGGTGTCTGGTAGATAGTAGCCACAGTGAGAGAATGGCCAGGAGAGAGAGAAAGCCTGCAGACAAGGCATTCTAAAGAGGAGTAGGCCTGCATAGGAATGATAGAGGCAGGAATCCACCACGTGAAGATCTGGGCGGGGAGAGGACCTTGTAGCCATCAGGGAGGAGAGTGTCAAAGCTCATGACCGAGCTGGCCGTGAACCAAGTCTCAGTGAGACCAAGGACATCAAGGTCGAGTTCCTCCAGTAGATGGCAGATGTCAGAGGAGTGTTTGTCTGCTGAGCGAGAGTTGAGAGTGGCAATTTGGAGAAGGTTGCCATCCTTGAAAAACTTCCAGGGAGGGGCACAAATCAGAGGTACTCCCTGCGGAGGTGTAGAAGGAGCTTGAAGTAGGGCAGAAGAGGAAGCAGAGGAGGGAAAGGTAGCCAAGGAGGAGCATGAGGGCGCCAGAAAGGTGGCAGAGGAGAGAGGCAGGAATCCAAAGGAGGGAGAGAAGGGACATCAGGAGAGGAAAGGAAATTGATAAGGCGCAGGAAGTGTCTATCAAAGAGGAGAAGGTTGCCAAGACCAAGACGGTGCCATTCAGGTAAACATTAATAATGACCTTAGAGGAGTGTAAGGGAGCTGGGAGGGCCTCTCACCGGGTGCCACCATTAATGGGAGAGGAAGGAGAAGGAGAGAGCACAGAGACCATATGAAGAGTCCATAGGTCTGGCGAGGAAACGACAAAGAGGATGTCGGTGATGGTATGTCTGGAGGAAGCACTGCAGCGATAGGGAGGCCTGGGTTGGAGTCTAGGATATCCTTTTTGAACTTCTTCCTACAAGACATGGTGAGAAGGGCAGGATAGTCAATAGAGAAGCAGTTAGGGAAGATAGGAGAAACAGAGAGTGTCATAGAGGAGGTGGGGGAAAGAGGAGAGAGGAAGAGGGGTGGAGGTGGGGAGTGGGAAAAGAACAGTAGAGGGGCCGACACATGGGGTGCAAGCAGACGAGATGGAACAACGCTAGTGATTCAGTTGGTGTCCCTATTCCTTACAGCACCAGGATCTTCCATCTATTCTCCCATTGATTATTGTGACACAGTCTAAGTTAACTTTCACTCAATAATCATTTCCAAGCAATATAGATTCCAAATTTGCACTATATGTCTGATGTATAACTTTAGGAGGTCTAAGCACGTTACACCTGACATGGCTAAACTCTGTTGGCATTGAGTGTTGGAGAGACTCTCTTGTGAGATCTTATGTTTTGTTCGTAAATGAAAGCCATGGGATGGTGGAAGTCATCATGGTACAGTCTGTCTGAACACATCGTTTATCAGTCCTCAGAACCGGTCAATGAACGAAAGATGACACAGATTTTGGAATAGGCTCCCAACCTCTCCCAAATACATGTCCTCACATTCTACCATTTAGAAACAAAGTGAACGATCATATATTTTCACCACTGTTTTCAGATATATTTAGGCAGGCGTTCTCGCGTGTTTGGGTACTTTTACCTGTGAATTGGTGCTAAGAGAAGGGCTTAAACGTGATTCAAGATTTGGTCACTCACTCACTCACTCACTCACTCACTCACTCACTCACTCACTCACTCACTCACTCACTCATACCCTGGCTTAGAACTTCTCCCCCTCTGACACAACCCTACAGCCAGGGGCGTTGCTCGGGGGGGCTAAGGGGGCTATAGCCCCTGTTCTTTTGGTTGTAGCCCCGGATAGAATCTCAGGAGCTACAGCCAAAAGACTAGCTACCCCCAGTCCCAACAGTTCCGACATCAACTTAGCCCCGGGTCTTTTCCAGACCTAGCAACTCCCCTGCCTACAGCCCCAGTCTCTTGACTGCGTGTGCCCACTCTACACCATTTGTCGGAGTGTTGAGTTCATGCTTCTGTGCAGTAGCAGTAGCAGTGACACCAAGTCAATTCAATTTGCTTATATCAGGTTAGCAATGCAGCCATAAAACAAAATCGCATACTATATGAACATGAAATGTATTTATTCAAGCATTTAAACAAGTTGCACAAACTGTATTTTCTCTCTTTATCCCTAAATATAAATTGTGAAAGTGTATTTGTATGTTCCAGGCCCATAACAGTTGGTGGGCTGACATTATGGCCCAAGGCCGGCATACCAGTCTGGGGTGTACTGCCAATAGTGACATTTTACCAACCCATCCATTCGCCCTGCACAGGACAGGTTCTGGCAATGTGCTAACAGTATTGGCGATTTTGGGAGATTGCCTATTTTGCGATTGTTGGCTCCAGCCCCACAACAGTTGGTGGGCTGTAATTTTGGCCCGAGGTCGGCATACCAGTCTGGGGTGTACTGGTGATAGTGACATTTTACCAACCCATCCATTCGCCCTGCACAGGACAGGTTCTGGCAATGTGCTAACAGTATTGGCGATTTTGGGAGATTGCCTATTTTGCGATTGTTGGCTCCAGCCCCACAACAGTTGGTGGGCTGTAATTTTGGCCCGAGGTCGGCATACCAGTCTGGGGTGTACTGGTGATAGTGAAATCTGACCAACTACACCCATTCACCCTGCACAGGGCACGGCCCGGCCCCGTGCAATCAGTATAGACAATTTCGGGAGATTGTTGGCTCAGTCCCACAACAGTTGGTGGACTGAAATGTTGGCCTGAGGTCGGCAACCAGTCTGGGGTGTACTGGCGATGGTGAAATCTGACCAACCCCACCCATTCGCCCTGCACAGGGCGGGGTCCGGCACTGTGTTATCAGTGTAGGCGATTTCAGGAGATTGACGATTTTGTGACTTTTCCAAAAATTGGAGGTTAGGATACACAGTCGGCATACCAGTCTGGGATGTACTGCCAATAATGACATTTGACCAACCCCACCCATTTGCCCTTCACAGGGGTGATGTGGGGTCTGGCCTTGTGCTATCAGTATAGGTGATTTTGGGAGATTGCTGATTTTGTGATTTTTCAATAATAGGAAGTTTTGACACAATAGAACATACACAAGACTATAGCAGACCCCAGCGTGCATGTCAGCTACAGACCCGGGCACGCTGGGTGGTACTGCTAGTAAATTATGAAATTAAAAGTGACCCCAACGCCATAAATAGGCAAAAAGTGCACACCACGCTGACAAAGGGTTAGCCTGTACCTCTAGATCGTTTTGGACCACACTGTCTGCAAAGGGGCTGACTAGGAACAAAACATCAACCCCTCCTACCCCCACTGGGTGCTAGGTTTCCACTCGAACAATGGAATGTCTTTATCCACTGCACATAACGTGCACTAAGTTCTACACTCAGGGATACGTGACATCCTTCAACGAATTATTCATTTATGCCAGATCTCTACGACAGTAAGAGGCAACTCCTTACACATGTAAAAAATATAAAAACAACAGCTCTATGTGCACAAAATGCTATGTTTTATACTCACTCAGCTACCACATTCCTGGTGGATTCCTAGTACACACAGGAATAAATGAGAACATGCATATCAATTAATTAATTTATTAATTAATTAATTTTATATAAAATGCTCAATACCAGCGACCAGTGGCTGAGCACAGGACCGGGATGCAAATCTGTGTTGGTCTGCATTGTCTTGCTTACAACACAAATGCGTTGCCCCTGAGTTAGCCTCCCGCCCCAATATATTTCAATATTCATTAATAAGCACACCCCTTGCTGCCCCTCAGGGCAGTAAGAGAACAACAAGTTTGAATAAAAATATTATTTATTACAATATCGCATTTCCTGGAACATTCTCACAGAATGTGACTCTCATAGACATTTCACAATTCACCAATACCAATTCACCAATATATAGCCCCATTTGGAAGCTTCTATTAATCCACAATTGGAAATGAACCATTATAAACCACAAATCACCACGTGATGGTTACCATACCACAAATCTCTACTCTATGGTTTATCACCTAAACAACTGCAATGGTGCAACGCTCTTTCACAATGAATTTCATGACACCGCATTTCAATAAACCAACACATCATGAGACATCCTCTCATATGTCAAGGCACACTATAATCACTTATAAGAATAATAAATCCCTTCTTAAACCTACCTACTCATAGATGGCTAAGGCCAAGTCGTAAATCAAATGCATTTCTAAGATAGGTCATATACATCATTTGGGCATGAATGGAAAAAACATAAATGTCTTTCAGTGGCAGTCATAGCATGCCTATCTGTTTTGCTAAAGCAATTCATAAACCACAATTTAAGAAAAGTTTTCAGGCCCTAAAGGTCTGAATAATTGTAGAACACATGTCTGTGTTTGGGACCCCTTAATGCATATTCTCAGAGCCTGCTACTCTCAATATGAAGCCAATCCCCCTGGTCCATGGGCTGCATGTCAGGCAGCAGGCATGTCCCTCTGCAATCAATGCCAGCCTCGTTCTGCTGATAAGTAGGGATTTGTATAGAGGCCTTTATCATAGGTTTCTAGGGGAGAGCTCAATGCCACTCTGAAATCTACACAAAACTACAAAGTAAATAATGATCTCCTAGCATCTGCTGTGGGTTTCTCCATATTGAAAACAAATGCATAGGGCTCTTGTTTAAATAAACAAAATCTTTCTACTTCTCTGGGATGGTCTTCCCAAATAATGTAGCTTCTTCCTTCGGCACATTGTGATGCGGTCACTCCTATTTACAAAGAGCAATGAACACACACTGTTGTCAACAAATGCACCCGGTCTGTTCATAAAGTAAGCACAAGCATCTTCTCCACACCAAAACATCTTCTTTTGCATTGTCCACAAGGCTTTTAGGGTCTGGCCCACTCTATCTGCAACGCTCTCTTCCTAAATACTCTCCTTCTCGAGCCCTCTGCTTGTCTTCCTCCATCTCTCTGCGGGTGAGCCGTTTCTCCAAACGGAGACTTGGGGGAGACCTTTATCCACTGCAGGTGCCACCCTCTGGAACAGCCTCCCTGACGCTCTCTGTCTTGAACTGGATCTCCTTAAATTTCTGAAACTCCTCAAGACTTTCCTCTTTGCCTCCTTCTCTCTCGCTCTGCTCTGCTAACCACCTCTTTCGGCTCTGTCGCTCTCTCTCCTCTACTTCTGCTCAGTTTCGCTGACTGGCTGCCTGTGTACCTTCAGCACCTCAAAGGTCCCAAGCTTCCTCCCCAGTCTCCTGCACTTGCCCCCGGGCCTTGCACTTGCCACAGCACTAATGCAGTTAGGTTATAACCCATGCAGGGCCATCTTAAGCACTTTTGGGGCCCTGGGCACGGACATCTTTGGGGGCCCCCATCCACCAAACCAAAGGACTGAAGGGATCAAGAAGACTGGTCACGCCCCCAACCCGTCGCGCTCACAACCTATAGGTTGATATGCTGTCTTGCAGCATAATACGCATGTTTACTCCCTTTAAGTCCCCTTACCCTCTTCATTCTTGCTCTAATCAGAATGATAAACAAGTAGCATTTGAAGACCAACATTAGCAGTCTACGAAGAGGTTACTGTTCTAGAACATCCAGGGTAATTTTTTATCAATAATATCCAGGAAGGTATGCAGCCTGTAGTATTAATGCAGGACCGTATGTAAAGGTACATGTAACCCATAATAGACAGAGTACTCACATTAGCTGCCTCACAGAATGCAAAAGTGCTCACGCATGGACAGAGGAGACCAATTGGAAGGAAGGAGAAAGCAACACATACCATAGCATGGATAGTGGATGCAGATTAGAAGCTACCAGGAAGGTGTCTTTATCCAGACAGATTGAGATTAGAAGTGGGATATGGTTTTCAAATAGTGTTGCCATTAGGAATCAAAGGAACAAATGCCTGTGGTGTGCAATATAAATATGCTCACTATTAAAGTGGAAGCAACCCTATAGCCAGTGAAACCATGAATAAGGCTTTTATGAAGATCATACCATGAGACGGCAATCACTCTGAAGGGCTGATAATTTTGAAAGGTTTAGGGACTGGGAATATTGAGAGGTTAGGCAATACAAGATTAAATGAGATGCCCAGGATCACACATTGGTTAAGGGGTGAAGCTGTGATTTGTGCCAACTCTGCAATTTCTGCATTTGAACATTTTCTTTTCCAGTTCTTACCATGAACTAAAACAATCTCATTTTATTAAAAAAAAATATACTTGGAAAGTACACAAATCACATTACCAAACATGACAATTTTTAAACAAAACATTATAGAAGGGTGTTATGCTAAATGGGAATGGTTCTAGCTCCATTCTCACCATCATCAAGGAAAGTATATAAGTACCAGCATACCAATCGATGTGATTTAACACATTTGATCTGGATTTGTCTTTTTTATTTTAAAGTTTTAAATACTTCCCAAACAATGGCTTGTGTCATTTTTATTTATAAACCTGCCTAAAAACCTTTGACTTACCAAAAAGCAAACAGTTTATTGTGTCACACAAGCAGACCTTAACATATGCTTGCCAGAGGCCTGCAACATCTAGTCTGTGCTGTTCTGTCTACCAACCCTTCAAAACAAATGTCAACATAAGAAAGATCAAGTAATGGGCTAAACGATACCAGCAGCATGCAAGAAGGCAAACCTCACAGAAGACAGCACAGTAATGTAAGATATATTAGATGATTTGAGTAGGATCACTGCATCGTCTGCTGGCAAATCCAAGATACAATCATGAATGCTTTCGTTCCATAGTCTTGAATTTGGATACTTATTCACCTCTTGGCCTAACAGTTTATGCCATCGTTGGAGGCAATTGCCTTGGTTTTACAACACCCCATTTGAACAAACCAATTTCTAGACCTTCACCATACGGATGATATGTTCGTTTTTATAGCAACCCCTATCTGGTGCACATACATTGCTGAGAATAGCAGATGTTGTTCTGCAAAACCAAGTACATATGCAGGCAGGTTTATAAACTTCAGACATAGGAAAGGCTCAGCCAGCCTTGCTGGAATGTGGTATTCTAATGTTGCATATGAACACATCTCTGCAATGGGTGCTTCACACACTGAGCTAACCTCTGAACTATTGCGGCACTCAATTTATCAATATGCATTTCACTGTTGCCTATTACACATGATCAACATGACTCCAACAGGAAGGAAAGAATTCTACAGAGTTGTGCCGTAAGGAACACATAAACTATGTATACCACAGTGAACACAGAAAGCAATACATGATGAATTGATCAATGCTGAATGTACTTGTCAAAACAAAACGGCAATGGGTTTAGAGCCTCAGCAGCACCCCATAAAATATCCTGACGTGTGCTATTTAAGGCTGGGGAACAACGTAATCTTACTTCTTCAGATCAGGCAGCCTTGTGGGCCCCCTTCCAAGGTGGGGGCCCTGGGCAAGTGCCCCTTTTGCCCTCCCATAAAAACGTCTCTGAATCCATCAGTGTGGTATCTCTCTGCACTTAACCGATGTTCTGGTGGGACTGGGCGCACTTGGTCCCTACTGCCTCCCCACCCCCAGCACTTCCTGTTCTGTGCACTTGCATGATCTGAATGTACCATGCCTAGTAAGATCGTTTGTCTTGTCTTCCTTATGTCTTTCCCTCCCATGCATGGCTGCGCTTTGAAATACTTGTGTATAAGCGCATAACAAATAAACAATCAATCAATCAATCTGTGCTGCTGTGGCTGGAGATTCTGTTTCAAAGGCCACATTTTCTAATAGCATGCGCAAGTAGCTATTTCGATCTTCTATCTTTTCATAATGGGTATTGCTACACACTACTGACATATAATGTATACACAATAAGCATTTATGTATGTTTCAGGCTATATAGCACCTTACTCCACTAACTTCTACCACTAGCTTCTACGCTATATGTAAATGAATAGCTACGCTAGTTCAGAAAATAATTCACTTTTAAAAGCATTCTCATTCGAGAAGAGTGGCTGCCTGTTTCTATGCATCTAGTACCTTGCTCTAAGGCAGGTTTCATGACTTCTAAGCGCTGCTAACCACTGCAAGCTGAATATGACATCAACTAACTAATCAGGCAACTTACTTGAGACCTCAGCCTCATGTAGTCAAATTCATCACTTATGCTCATATGTTCTATGAGCTCAAAATAAGACTTGAAGGTGCAGATTTTCTACACCTGCCGCTTCATTGTTTGCCCCAGATAGGGTGGTCAGGGCACAATTACATGTCAATACTTAACATATCAATCGTCCAATGGAGCAAATGCAGCGCACTTGACGGTAACACCATTACTTGTCGATAAATTGTTGCAATTACATGAACAGCTCGGCCTGCATCATCACCTTTTTTCTGAGGCCCAGAGTTACTGTCACAAAGTTTTCCAATGTTATGTTATGTTATATTGATTTATACCATGCACCGCTACCACCCACTGGGCATTTTCTGGGCGCTCGTGTGGCTCTGCAAGAGAGGGGATGGGGAGGTTAGTGAGGAAAGGATAGGTTCAGAACCAGGAGGAACTGCGTCTATGAGTGTTGTTTTGCATGTGGCAGTTGGTGCGGGAGGCCCTGTGCATTGTAACCGTATGAGTAAGACTCAGTGCATCGGGTTGTGCTAGTGTTTGTGTTGGTGTTAGTTTGTTGTGCTGTGGTGGGTTGTGTGCCCTGGTTAGATTGTGTCCATCAGGGATCCATAGTTGTGGGTGGCTGTTGCTGTATGACTATCTGATGTCTTGGTGTGTGCTTGTGTTGTTGACGGTTTTATGGACTATGTGGTGGATGGTTCACTCTAGATGTGCTTTCAGAATCTCAGAGATGGGTGGTGTGAACATAGAACTGATTCTTGGTGTGTTTATGTGTAGTGTGGCTAGCCCAAGGTCTAGTGTAGTGGAGTTGGTTATGTTGGCGGAGCAGGAAGGGGAAGTGGGTTAGTAAGTTGGTCTGTTTGTTGGAGACTCTGGTGTGACTTTTTGGTTGCCACGTGATTGTATATATAAAACTGGTGGGGATATTATGCAAAGGGACCAACACTGAAGAGCTGATCTGCATTGTACAAACCCATGTGCCCTATGCAGTGCTATTAATGTGTTTGACCTGATAGCCAAGCGAAGGGGAACAGAATAGCAAATACAGGGGAAAGTGTGTGGGTGTGTGAAGATAAGCTCAAGTGAGTTCTTTTGTGCGTGAGTGGGTGATTTACAAAGAGAGGTCAGCGGGTGATCGAAGAGGGAGGGGGCAAGTTCTAATTGATGTGTGGGGGAGATTATAGGTAGGCTGAAATCTCTCATGAGCACTAGAGGGGCTTTTGTGGGAAAGGGGTCATGGAGGATGTCCAGGTAAGAGAAGAAGAGGTGTATGGTTATTGGCGAATAGCGAGCAAGTGGGAGTTGTTGGGTAGCAGTGAATTGAAAGGAGAGTGGCACGAAGTCGGAGGGGGAATTGGGGCAGAGGGATGAACTTCATTGGCTATTAGTCAAACCCCACAACCTCTTTTAGATTGCCAGGAGGAGTAAACAAAGGTGGAAGAGTCATTGAACAAGGAAGCTGGGGTACAGTTGTGGGGGGAACCAGGTATTAATCAAATTTCAATAGCTGCAGATACCAGATCTTCCCAGATGGCCTCTGCTATGTTGACACCACCTCCTTTTTTTTCGGGTCCTATCTGTATCCCCTTCTGGCATTTCTTATGGCATCCTGGGAGGTTTTCTGGCGAGTGCTCTGTCTTATCCTAGCAAGTTTGGAAAATTGTGACAGTTTTGGCTTTTGTGAAGCCTGGGATCTGTATTTTCAAAGTACTGGCATAATAGTACTACCTGGCATAGGGTCACAAGTGCTGGCAAACAGTGTTTGTACCTGGGCATATTATGGCAGTGCCGTCAAATGCCTATCTAATGCCTAAACAAGAGCCACAAATGTCTTGTTTTTTTTTAATACAGGAATTCAGTATAATGAACTGGGCACACATAGGGCCTCATTACACGGAAGGCGGTAATGGTTAACGGCCACTGTTAATGGCAACGGTGGCCGTTAACCATTACCGCCTTACTACGAGGTCCCTTAGCGGGTTGGTGTTTTAACGCCTGCTTTTTGCAGGCGTTAAAAACCAACCCGCTAAGGGACCTCGGAGCTAATTACGGCACCGCAAAATTGTGGTGCTGTAATTAGCGCCTTCCCCATTCCCATAGAGCCCTATGGGGCAGAAATGGGAATGGGGAAGGGCAATGGCGGAAGGGAGATTTACCGCCCCACCAACCTTGGAATGGGGCGGTAAATCCCCTTTCCGCCAAGGCGGTGCCGGTATTTTACCGGCATGAGCCATGGCGCTAATAGCGCCATGGCTCACCGCCTTCCATGTAATGAGGCCCATAGTGCTTGCAAATTAGGTGGCTAAAGGCAGACCTGGTTAAGGCAGTTGTATTACATCAGGAACTAGTTCAGCTGGTTTATAGCTGCAATTAAGCCATCGTATTTCAGAATGCTGCCCAGAAAGCACAGAGTGAGACTCAAAAACATGTGCCACATTACAGTCTTGGAGGTATTTACTGGCAGTGGTATTCCAAAGGAGTTCCAATGGTGGTTGATACTGCTATAGTTCAGGTGGCGCACTGCCTGAAATATCCATCAATGTATAACTGCACCCAAGAGGTGGATGTAAAAATCATAGCAGGTCCTCTGAAGGTGTTTCCATCTAGTGTCATTCGTCCCTTCACCACATGAGAACTGTATGGGGAGTCCAAAGGGGTACTCATATTTACACCCCTTTGCAGTGTAATAGACAGGGGCCAGCAATGACATTTCACAGGATTATAAAAACATGCATAGTGGCAATATGATTGCAATGCATGCATGTTCGTATAGGATTTATATAGTGAAAACCTAGCTTGGAAGCAACAGAGTGCTGTACATAGGGGTGCCCCCCAGCGTTTTTTAAGTAGGCTGCAGCGTTACAAGAGCATGTTGGGATGGGCAAGTGGAGTGGGCGGGGGAGAAGTCGGGAGAAATGCTGCGATCAGTGATCTGCTCCTGTACATAATCAATTTTTGTCCTCAAGATTAAGATACAAATGGTTAAAAAGAAATGACACGATGCAAGCAGATTTACTGAAATACCATCCGCAGCATTTCAATGGGGGTGATTACGAGTGAGGCGGTAAGGGGTTAACGGCGCCGGTAAAGGTGCCGGAGCCGTCAACCCCTTACCGCCTCATTACAAGTCTGCTCGCGGGAACGCGCTAAGGACGCCTAGTTTTACCAGGTGCCCTTAGCAGGTCCCGTGAGCAGACCACGGTGCTAACAACGGGCCCGTTGTTAGCACCCTCCCCATTCCCATTGAGCCCTGAATGGGGAATTACCGGGCCCTCCAAGGTCCAAGGTCGGACCCGGTACCCGGTAAAGGGGTAGCCATGCCGCTTATAGCGGCATGGTTACCCCTATCTCGTAATGACCCCCAACGGATCTGAATGTGCTACCTCCATAACAATGGTATTCTAGTAATGTGATGAATACCTCTGATTAGCGCTGGTGGTGGCAATAACTACCACTCACCTTTCCCGGCTGTCATGGCCTCCTTTAGCTTTCCTCCAGGACCTGTCCACGAAAAACAGACATACACCAGGTCCCGCAACATGAGATGGCATTGTGTACATTGGTTTTTCGTGGAAATGGTCTAGAAACTGCAATGGGGCTGGGGGGATTGGAATGTTGAATGTTCAATGCCTTGGCTTCTTCATCTAATATCTCATTATTCTGAAAGCCAATGCCCAATAATAATCTCCATCACTAATCTTCGGGCAGTTTTCGGTAGTGTTATTGTCCGGTACTGACAGGAAGGTGAAAAGCACACTTTCCAAAATGTCGGTTATAGAGTTTGAAAAACCATCCAACCTTATTGACAAGGAACATATTATTGTGTCTTCTAAGTCAGTGAGATAAGAGTCTGCAGAGAAAAGCATATTAATTGATATACAGATAATAAGCCCCCCAGAACAGCACTGTGTTCATTTTGAGACTTCACAGATAGAAAGGTTAGTTATGCGACACTCCCATGTTTCCTGGAACATGACAATACAATATCTGGAAACAAATGCTCCCCAGTCCCTCGCCACTAGGTCTGATATTTCACTGTGGTATCAGGCCTCACAGTTTAAAATGGGAGCATTGAGAATGGGTCCAGCTCTGCAACTGCTAATGGGGAAAATGCTATTTCAGGCGGAGTGTAGTGAAGGTGCTAATGCCATCTTTTTAAGAGGTGGAGATGACTTGTGGCATTACAGACTGTTGATGGCTCAGCATACTGCAGTTTCAGGTTGCACTGAAAGTACCTAGGTCACTCCCAAGCTTCTCAACCTCGTCATATCTTTCAAACCCTCTCTCGTCTCCTCTCCCGCTCCAGACCTTTCTGCCACCTCCCCTCTTTCTCCTTCTGACTTTGACAACTTCTTTTCTGAAAAAATTACTTCTCTTCACCAGCAAATGTTATGTTCTCTTTCTTATTCCCCTCCCCCTCCATACATTCCTCTTCAGCGCAAATATCTATTTTTTCTCCTATCACTCCCTCTGATGTTTGTCTCCTCTTAACTAAATCCCACCCTACTGCAGCCCCTTCCGACCCCATCCCAACCCTTCTTATTCCCAAGATCTACCCTCTTACCCTATCTAACCTCCTTCTTCAATACTTGTCTCTCTAGGCCACCTTCCCTTCTGCCTTCAAGCTTGCCACTATTATCCCTATATTGAAGTAGCCTTCTGCTAATCCTCTCCTCGCTTTCAACTTTCGCCCAATCTTACTTTTACCTTTTCTCTCTAAATTACTCGAACGCTTAACATAGTCTCAGCTCTCTACTTTTGCCACTACCCACTCTCTCCTTCCCCCTTTGCAATCTGGCTTCTGTCCCAAACACTCTACAGAGTCCGCTCTTACCTACGTTCTTAACTCTCTCTTTACTCCTCACTATTCTAAGCAATCCTCAATCCTTATCCTCCTTGACCTTTCCGCTGCTTTCGACATTGTCGATCATCCCTTACTTCTCAAAACTCTTTCCTCCCTTGATTTCAAAGGCTCGGTTCTTAACTGGCTCTCCTCTTATCTCTCCCACCGCTCTTTCGCCATTTCTTGGGGCGGAAGAACTTCTTCTACCTTCCCCCTCGATTACGGTGTTCCCCAAGGCTCTGTCCTCGGACCCTTCTTATTTTCTCTTTATACTTCACTCCTCACTCCTATCATCTCCTCCTTCGGGATTTCTCATCATTTCTATGCCGATGACACCCAACTGTTCCTCTCCATTTCTTCCTTCAGCTCTGACATACATCTCAATGTCTCATCCTGTCTTACTGCCATTAAAAATTGGATGTCATCTCACTATCTCTCTCTTAACACTGACAAGACTGAAGTCTTGTTCTTTCCATCTAACACAATTCCTCCTCCTTCACCCCCTCCCTCTATTCATTTTCCCCCTTCTAGTCTTCCTATCTCCAACCATGCGTGTAATCTTGGCATTTATTTTGACTCTTCCCTCTCCTTTACCCATCACATCTCCCTCACCTCTCGGGCATGTCGCTATCATCTCTTTAACATCCGCAAAGTTTGTTCCTCTCTCACCTTCCATGCTACCAAACCTTTAATTTCCTCCCTGATCTTTTCTCGTCTTTTCTATTGTTATTCTCTCTTCTTTGGTCTTCCCGCTTCCCACCTTGCTCCCCTCAAATCCTTTTATCACTCTGACATCCGCACCCTCTGTCTTCTATCTCCTCATGACTCCATTTCCAACTCACTTTCTCAGCTAGGATGGCTTCCTTTCCATTCCCAACCTAAATATCACTTCCTTTGTCTGGTCTTTAAATCTCTTCACAACTTTGCTCCTCCTTACCTTTCCTCTCTTCTCTCATTTTACACCCCCTCTACCTCCCTTCGTTCTGCCGATCTCTCATTACTTTCTGTTTCCCCACCCCCTTGTGCCTGTTCTCGTTTCCGTTCCTTTCAGCCCCTTGCCGCCTTACACTGGAACTCCCTACCTTTTCTCTCCGTTCCTCCTCTTCCTATTCTTCCTTCCGCTCCTCATTGAAATCTCTTCGTTTTCATACCCTTCCTTGATCCCCTTCCCCCTCTTACCCTTCTTTCCCTCTTTCTTCTACCCTTCTCTTTGTTCTTTATCTTCCCCTTCTCTTCTAAATCTCCCTTCTTCCTACTATTCACTTTACTCACTACTCTCTCTCCCCCCTTCTTTCTCCACCCCCTCCTCTGCTCTTCTTTCTCATATTTAAATTGAAAAGGTGGCTCTAATTCTGTTACTGCCACTTTTACTGCATCCTGCCCAATTCATAATGAGCCTCTTAATCGCTACTATGCTCAATGAAAAGGCTCCACATTATGCTTACACCAGAACTGCTGCATAGGTTTAAAGGATATCACACCTCTCAATACTAATTACAAAGGGAGAGTTGTTGTGTCTTTAAGAAACATACTTTTACCCAGTGTGATGAAGTGCCTTCAACAACGCCCAGAGTACCGTGGAGTCAACTGTCCTACTCTCCTGGCCAGGACATGTGATGCATTCCACTGCTGCATGTGCTAGATGAAGGATTGGGAGGGGGGAGACAGGCAGGTGTCAGAGGAAAAGAGCTCAAGTCCCCAGAATGCTGCCCTGCAGACCTGGAAAAGTAACATGTGAAAAGTTGAAATGTATCCCTGTGAGTAACGAGGATGAGATGCAAAGTCACTGCAGAGAAAAGAAGACATGGGAGGTCATTACGACCCAGGCGGTAAGTACACCAACTTTACCACCATGGTGTAAACTATGTTTACACCATGGTGGATGGCGGATTTACCGCCCCATTCCAAGGTGAGTGGGCCGGTAAATCCCCATTTCCCATTTACCCTTCCCCATTCCCATTTTTGCCCCATAGGGCATAATGGGATTGGGGAAGGCGCTAATTACGGCACCGTAAATTACGGTGCCGTAATTAGCACCAAGGCGATTTAGCGCCATGGATTTTAACGCCTGCTAAAAGCAGCCGTTAAAATTGGAATCAGGCGTGAAGGGTTAACGACGGCGTTAACCCTTATCGCCTGGGTCGTAATGACCTCCACGGTCCAGGACGCTGCAGAGAACGACTGAGCATCATAGGTGTGGAGTGGGAGCCCCAGATGCTTCAGTCAGCTTGACTTACCAGAATTTAACACCACAAGCAGTTAGAGCAAGCAGCTGATGAGGTGTGAAGAAGGCAAGCAGCACCCTGGAGAGAGAGAGGCTTATCGACAGCAAATAAGCCACAGAAGGTGAACCACTAAAATGAAACCGGCTTTGGTAAGGGAAGCCCAACACAAACATCAGTGAAGAAACAGACGAATGGAGCGAGAGAAGGCAGGAAGGAGAGAAACAGACAGAGAGAGGGAGAGAAATGAGTGGAAGATGGTGTTAATTGGGATGCCAGCTCTCTAAAGCCAATTATAAGCAGAGAGTAAACGGAACTGCTGCATCAAATGACCTGAAGTCTAAAGTCCCCCGAGCTCCTAATCCTAAGAGATGTTCCTTGTATCTTCAGAGCTTTGTAGATCACTGCTAGTTCTCTAGAGTACACCAATTTGGGGGACTGAGCGGCAGACCAGAGGCTGTAGAACAGAGTTAGCACCCAGAGTTAGTCTCCATCCCATTTGGCTTTTGTCTGTCGTGGTGACCTTGTGTCGCGGTAGATGATCGTTGAGCAGTCACCACAAACAGCTTCTGCCAGTGGGGTTGTCATTGGGAATGGTATCTGTTTTACAACGAATCCAAGAACATTGCGTACCAGGGCCTCCAGTTACAGTCGTGCCCATGGTACCATGAATACGCAGAACTTGTTGCGCTTGAAGCCATTGTGGACGGGACAGACCTGACCAGTCATTGTTTATTGAAATCTGATTCTAGACTTGCGTGCAGGATGAAGAGGAAAGATGATCTTTCATAATAGAGTATCAAATTATGATTTTTGATACGCTTATGAATAATATTCAAAATGTTATTGAAGGCTCAGGGCCTAGTATTATGCAGTAATTCCTTCTTTGTTTCTGGCAGCAGCAAGAAAACATGTTTGAAATTCTTCAGATTTTACCTCTTTACTGGGCTACCCCGCTCATAATCCTGAGCAATATACCTAGGGGAATGGGCATTTTACCCCAGATGCCCCTTTATTTCAGCTTCATCGGTTGCCACATACTCTTTACTTGGTGAGCGATAGCGGACCATCAACAGCACACCCAACAGAACCATTGAAATACTCCTGGGTGATGGTAGACTCCAAAATGTTGGTCCACCTCTTCCCGAGCCGTAACCGAAATTACATAATGCATAAATCAGAGTGGGTGCTGCAAAAATATCTAAAAATAAGCAGTGGGATAATACGTGCCTATGCGCCTTTTATCAAATATCACCTTTCCATTACACAGCTAGCAAAATCACAATGTTATGGTAAGGCACATATACTTCCTGTTATGCGTGTTTGAAGCTGGAACAAAACCACGGCCCATGCATTAGAAATTAGTTTACAATACAATTTACTGAGCACCAACTCATTCGACCAGTCTTCTGATCTGAGGATGTCCACCAAGCAAGCCCCTGTTTACAAACCCTTATAGGCCAGGGCTACACTTACAGAGGAAACCCTGAACACAGATGTATCAATTCCCGCTTGGGTCATAGTCCATCATACCCATCTAGCCAATGTGTGGGGGTTGGGCCCAGTGTATGAGTTTTTTTGCAAGGAGAATAAAAGCTCAAAGAGGAACCCCTGAGGTCCTTAACCCTTTGTTCATGCGTTTAAAGGAATTGTACTACTCATCACGCATGAAAATCAACAAAATCACGACATTATAGAATCCTCTTATTTTTCTTAGCCCTCTGATGATTTGGAAAATTAATGCCAAAGGGAGAAACAATTGGCCTTCTAGGTCACAGGACCTACATCAGAAGCAGGGTGTAAAGAAAGGAAGCATACCAGTGTTACAAGACTTCATTGTCAAGCCACTCCCATACCAGATGGACATCTACTGGTAAATAAATAATGTTAGACCAGCTTGTTGACAATGCCATCGGCTCACTTCTCCTGTGATCATCGACTCTAATGATATTTTGCCAGATGCTAAGACTAATGGACAGATGTGGGCATATTTCCAGAAGCTAAAATTGAAACATACATTTCACAAAGTCTGCCTCGGTTCAAAATGGAGCATCACAGCTCCGGTTTCTGTTTCAATATACATAGATTATCAGCACTCATATATCTGAAATGACTATGTCACTGGGAATATTATTCTGCCCCTTCTTCAGAGTATGTAAAGCGACCCAGGACCCTAGATAGAGATCAGCATACCCAAGTTCTCCAAGCAGAAAAATATAACTTTCTAGTAGGAAAGCTGGATCCACCTCCAAAACTCAATCTGGGATTTTCTTTTTTTTTTATTGACTTGATTTAACTGTATTTTTGAACAGTTTTTACAAGAAATGTTTTCATCTTAGTTGTTGCCTTTGTTTTGATTGTTTGTTTCATGTGTCCTAAAATCGGTAGAGTTTTTGGGTTGCCAAAATAGCAAGCTTCGATCTACCTCTGACTTGCGTGATTTACTGAGTTCTGTCCTACTTCCCAGTCAATGTTTTGAAGGAATTGTCCCACTGCGATTGCTGATTTTATGCTTTGACCGCTCATCAGACGATTCCACCAGTATTCCTCCTCTTGGCACTGCGCGTCCCTGAACAAATGCCCCATATGGTTCCTTATTTTTGTTGTCAAACCTGGGCAGGTAAGTAGCAGATGTCTTACTGTTTCCACTATTTCTTTCTTATCACAGAACCGGCGACTATTTTGAGTGGAACTGCCTCTTATTGCCAGCACTTTGTTGGTTTTTAGTAAGTTCAGCCGTGCCCTCAAGTAAGTCAACCTCGACTGCTTATTTGGGACTTTAGTCAAATATTCCAAAGGTTCGTTTATTTTTTGAGTGTTGGTGGATAGATGAATGGTTAGTTTATTTGTCATAGCCGTTTCTAAGGTTTTACTCCAATCCCATTTTTTCAGTCGACTTGCCGTTTTCGTTGTGTTGTTTTCCAATTCCGTCTCAGAGTTTCCTATTTCTTCTCGGAGTATATGTTTTGTTGCAGCCCATCCGGACAGCATTTTGTTGTTCCCAATGCCCATTTCTTCAAGAATGATTCTGTGTATTTTTTGTTTTGAGACGCAGATCTTTCTGAAGAACATCAGCCGTTCAGGTCTACAGTACTAGACTAAGTTCTCTCCGAATTGAAGCCATGGGGGTGGAGGATGGCAAGTTTAGTATTTTCCTTCAAAAGTATCCTTTGAGTTTTTGCCAAATGTCAGTCGGGATTGAGGGCATGGCTTCAGCTCCATAAACAATAGCTGGTACCACCTTGGCCTTGTAAAAGTTCACTGATGGCGTTAGCGAAAAGCGACCAAACTTTTGTCCAGGATCTTCGTCTGTGTTGTCAAACTTTTAATTTTTATAAAAAGAGATTCTTGCATTGGGGACTCTGTTTGTCTAGCATTGACTGTTACCCCCAGGTATTTGAAAAATGTGACTTTCTCCAGACTGCTAGATGCCAGAGAATATTTTCTTTTCTCTTTGGGTTTTTCTCGAGATCATGACTTTGGTTTTACTGTGGTTAATCTCCAGATCGTTGGAATGCAAGTAGGCCAGGAGACCGTCCAGTTTTCTTTGGAGACCTACTGTAGTTTGGTTGTGCAGAATAATGTCATCAGCGTAGAGAATTCTACTGACATTTTCGTTGCCCAAGCTTGGTGGGAACGCTCTAATTGTTTTTTCTGAAATCTGGTAGTCTCCCATATATGCATTGTAAAGAGCTGGCGCCAAGGGACAACCTTGTTTGACTCCTCTGGACGTGGTGATTTCTTCCGAAAGTTGACCCTCACCACTCAGGCGAACTCTCATCGATGTGCCTATATATAGCTCTTTTATGGGCTCGAGAATTGACAAAGGGCATTTCCATTTTCTCAGCTTCTCCCATAATTTCTCTCGATTTACCTTATCGAAGGCCTGGGATAGATCAACAAAAGTCAGGAATATTCCAGGACTTCCCTCCAGGACTTTCGCTTTGAGTGTGATCAGGAGGATAATGTTTGCCGATGTGCCCGTGTTCTTTATAAATCCAGTTTGGAAAGGATTATTGCCTTCTGAATGGCTTGCCCAAATTTTTAATTTGTCTAGTAGAATTGACCCGAAATGTTTTCCAATGGTATCCAAGAGAGCTATTGGGCAGTAATTATTCAGATCCCCTTTGTCCCCTTTTTTTGTTGATGGGAACAACATTAGCTGTTTCCCATGAGTTGTGGATTGTGTGCGAGGTGACGCAGGTCTTGAATATTGCCGCCATTAAATTTTCCCAAACTTCTGGGTAGTTCTTTAGTTCCAAGTTCGAGATCCGACTGGGCCCGGAGCTCTTGAGTTTTTAGTTTAGCTATTTTTTTGCAGGTCATGGTTTTATCATGATCGACGTCCCAGAATTCGGGAAAGGTAGGGTATTAAATATGTCGGTTGTCCAAACAAATTGGAAAAGTAGGCAACCCATTTTTTATCACCCACGCTGTTTAGAAGAGCATCATGTGTGACTTTCGGACAAAGGCTATTAATGACCAGAAAGCTTTGGCATGTTTCCTGCAAAGAGTTGTCAGCTTTTTTTCGGAATCTTCTTGATAAAGGATGATTTTGTGTGATTTTATCCAGTTTTTGTATATTGTTGTGGCTTTTTTTGCAGCCTCTTTGTTTTCCATTGCTGTTGATTCTTTGGCTCTCCTTCTGTTCTTACGCATTTCTTTCCTTTTTGCAATCAGGAGCCAGTTTTTGGTATGATGGTGAGCCTTGTTGTATTTGCTAGATTGTGGAACCTGGGCCCTAGGATGGAAATGACCTTGCTGAGCTCTAGTTTTGATAGACCATTTGGTTGTGGGTCGGCTTGGTCGCAAGATCACAGGTTAGTGTTTAGACATAGCCCATACCTCATTTGTTTAGTAGAAAAAAAGGGGAGAGGGGTTTGTTTAACCTGGATATCTTGCTCTCATTAGTTTCAAGAAATTGATTTTCCACGCAGTATGATGCGTTTTAGCGCTTGTTTGTGAAAAGAGTTTGTTTACTCGTTTTTAGGTTTTTAAATACACCCTTATTTAATGTACATCCAGGGCTCTTATGTCCCCATGCGGTCAGCCGACAAGTGTTTCGACCCGTAGGCTGAAACATATTCAAAAACATAAAGTGACATTTTGTGTTAAGTGTGACACATTGGTGTGACATTTCGTATTGACGTATGCGCAAGGTGCATGGTGTTGCGTGAGCATTGGTGTATTAGAAATTGTATCATACATTTTGCACATGTTTGAATAAGTTCCAACATACGGAATAGATTGTGCGGGGGAGAGAAAAGAAAAAGGGAGAGAAGGCAAGGCAAGGTAAGCATGGGATCTGGATTGCTTACCGGGGACTTACCGGGTCATTCCAACCTTGGAGGACCCGTTAAGTCCCCATTCTGAGAACCATTCCCCATTCAAAACCAGGCGCCCATAGCGGGACCCGCTAAGGGACCTCAGAATACGGAGGTAAGGGGTTACCGGCACCCTTACCGGTGCCGGTAACCCCTTACCTCCAACCTCGTAATGAGGCCCATAGAATGCTAAATTCCCACATGCTGCAACCACATGTAACACTCAACATGTTAAATTGCATAAAGGTGATCACATTCGTAATGAAGGCTTTTAAAATGCCAGATGGGTGTACAAAGTACAGATTTTAAACCTAAAAATTGCCATTTCAAGAGTTCTTGTCCTGACACAGTGACAGTGCCTGACTTCCCGGTACCACTGGCTATTACAAGTTCGGCGGCCGGGAAGTCAGGTGCCAGTAATTTTGTTTATCCCCATTCCCTGTAGGACTCTATGGGAGTGGGGATATGGAAGTTAACGGTACCAGTGCTTCAGTGATGGCTTTGCTTACCGTGACCGCTGTGCCCAGCAGAGTCAGACCTGTCGGGCACAGCGGCTCCGTCAGGCAAGCCCGTATTTTGTCGGTCCGGAAACAAACTAAGCTCACCGGCACCCTTATTTCCAGACCAGCAAACTTGGCATGAGGCCCATTGTCTTGAAAGGAGAAATTAAGGCAGATATCAAAACCTTCTTTATCTGCAACCTGGCAGGTGAGACCACTGCCTGTGTAAAATGGGAAGCCTTTAAGGCTTACATCCGGGGCATGGCGATCTCCAGAGAGACCGGTGTCCTGAAAGCCATATCAGGGGTAACCTCCAAAAGTCCGAAACTAAACTCAAAGCTCTGGAGGAGGAGTACTCCCATAGCGCTGACCCGCACGTACTGGACAAATACGTACAAAACTTGATCTATTCGAGGCTCTTGACTTGAGGGAAGTACGCTATTACTCACGCCCTGAGGCGGCTAATAAATACGGAGAGGGGGAGATGCCCGGGAGAACTCTGGCTGTGTTGGCAAGGGCAGAGCGCGCCGCATCCAAGTGGACTGCATTATTAATGCAGACGGGAATCCACAATGGGGAGACAAGGAGATACTGAAAGTATTCTGCGACTTTTACGGAGAGCTTTATGCGGCGGCCCCCGACCATGGTGCACAGGCCATACATTCCCTACTTGAGTGGATACCCCTATCGCGCCTAAACAGCCAAACTAGGGTGAGCCTGGAAGTCCCTGTGTTTACGGATGAGATTATGGCAGTGATTACTGACCTGCCAAGGTGCAAAGCCCCGGGGCCCGACAGAATTACATGCCAGTTCTATCAGGAACATGTGGCACTACTGATGAATGTGGACAAAAAAATATATGCCAAAGCCCTTGCAAACAGATTGCTCCCATGTATGCCCCCTGTATGCCCCAGATGGTCCACACAGACCAAATTGGCTTCCTCCATGGCAGGTCCACTTCACTGAACATCAGGCGCCTGTTCAACGTGATAGCTAGAATAGACCCTGGTGCGGAGGCAGTGGCTGTGACAATAGATGTGCAAAAAGCATTCAACATGGTTTCCTGGGAGTACCTATGGGTGGTGCTTGAGAAGATGGGTATTGGTCCTGAGATGCTTCGCTTCATCGAGATGCTATATTCGGCTCCCCCATCTTAGGACACTAATCATGGACAGTAGATATAAGGACGAGTGCCTGTTTGATCCAGTGGCCTCCACGCTGTTCACTTGACACTCCATCCTAGACACACAGGGAACGTCATATCCATACTGCAAATTATTTCTGTTGTGGAGGTTCCCGGCGCTCTGAGCCTCATGGGACGCCATGTTGGAGGCGCTCTGGGAACGCTTTGGGTATAGGGTGATGACTGACCTGTTCCCGGATGGGAAATCCATCACCCCTTTGACCTGGGGACAGGGTTATACCAATGAGGCGGTCGAGCACATGTAGTACTACAGGCTGCGAGCAGCAGTCTCCACGAGATGGCTGGTATTCCCATTAGAACCTCTGAAACAGAGGAACTGGCTTATATAGCCAACTGTAGTAGCGGGCGGGGGATACTCTTGAGACTGTACACAATGCTACTTAATAAGCGGGCACCCCAGTCCTCCAAGGCAAGTCCAAATGGTCTGAGAATATCAGGGTTGAACTATCAGACGATCAATGGAAGCGTATGTGCGCACACACTAAGACCGTATCTCTCAATTTCAGATTTAGGTGTATGTAATTTAAGCTTCTGACTTAACTATATTATAGCCCAACAGACTTGGTCAAATGGACCAGACTGCTGCGCATTGTTGTCCTAGATGTGTCACGCGCTGCAAGCGATGGTGCTTATGGGACAGATGGTCTCTCTGCCATTGAAACAGCACATCACGTTTCCCGAAGCTTGATGTGCTGGTCTAGTTGTTTTCAGCATGGCCGTTGCCGTACCAGATTAGTTTAGTTTAGTTTGTTTATTTATCGAGTGCTTCCGAACCCTCGGGTAGCTGGGCGCATAATCATATGGACAACATAGTTACATATCGTTGCGCGCAGCAAAAAAAAAAGATAAAGACACTCCGACTCCTGAGGTGTCGCATTGCAACCCCTGCTATTTCGCCTCATGGGTGAGACGCTGTCTAGGTCCCCTCTGGTCCTACCTTGTTCTGTTTACTTTGCCTTCATTTTCCCACTCTCTGTTTCCCCATTCCCCCTTGCTTTCGCCTTCATCAGCTGCGAAGGTAGTTTTTTCTCTCCTGTTCCTCCGGGCTGATCCGCTCCCTTCCTCAGCTCTCGGCCAGAGCCTGGAGCTGCTGTTCTCCCTCTGCTTGGCCCCCCCCTTCCTGAGTTCACATCTCAGTCCCCTGATTCTCACATCTCCTCACTCTTCCTTGCTACCTTTGGTCAGCCAGTGAATTCTCACTTCCCGAAGATTTCCCTCAACGTTTCCTGAATTCTCCCTGATCTCGGACTGGATTTCTCTTCATCTCAACACTCCAAGGGGTTTTTCTCCGCTTTCACAGGCTTTTCACCTACTTGACTGCCTCGGGGAAGGGGCCACTAGCCCACCAGCAGACCAGGCAGGCATAGTGGCTTCCCTTTGAGGTTGGCCGTATCTCTTCAAAAAGAAAAGATCCACGGGAAAGAAGAAAAAAGAAAGGAATAAGGAGTCTTCATCAAGCCAAAAAGAATCAGGCGAGGAAAGAGGATTCCTGTCTGATTTGAGTGACGGAATTGACAGCGCTGACAAGATGTCACTGCCCTCAGGCAGATCACATGCATATGTTTTGGTCCTGTGTGAAGCTGGGGGAATTCTGGGGACTCTGTTTTAGAAACCCTATCGAGAATCGTTGATGTCCACCTTCCCCGTGCTCCTTTAGGCACATTATTTAGTCTGTGTAAATGTTCAGAATAAAAAACTTTGTTCATTTGTCAATATTGGCTGCATGCTTGGGAACAGATGTATTCTCCTGGGATGGAAGAACAAAACCCTGCCTAATACAAAAGCATGGCTGGTGGCGCTCACTTGGGCCCAGAATAACAAGGAACTGTACATTGAGTCACTACCCCACATATCCCCACCCGAGAGATATATGGTCCGAGTTCAAATCCTATCTAGCCAGCCCTGCCCACCACTGATTGGTACTCACTGCTCTATTGTATGTACGTCCTCTGATATGTTATGCGTATTACACCTGTTTGTATGCTCTGACCCCCCCAACCCCTTCGATACCGTTTGATGTAATACTCTGGGTACTATCTCTTCTGAATGAAAAGGAATGTATTCCATTGCACTCTGCCTCTAATGCCAAATAAATAAAGGTTTAAAAGAAGTAAAAACAAAGCTGAGAATGCAGGTCATGCACTGCAAGGCAAAGGCCCAGCTGGTGTGAAGGCCAGTTTAGGATTTGAAAGTGTGCATCTCGGAGACTGACTGGTGGCATAAAGTCTTCCTCAGTGAGAAGCATTGGGAACAATTCGATTGACTCCACCCTGAATGTTCACAAATCTGCTCAGATGTTTGAGATCCACAACACCTGAAATGTTCACCAGGGATGGAATGGAATACAAGCTGATATATACATCTTCCAATGCTTATGCCACGGGTCCCGGCAGCAGTGTGCGTGATTTTGGGGGATACGCAGATTGCCTTGCCCATGTGTCAGTGGTATATACATGGCAAGTGATATCCACTGCCCAGCGATCTCACACTGAGTGCTCCCAAACATTGCAGAATGATTGGCCAGGACCTCCCAGCAGCACCCTGTCAGAAGCCGGCTGGTGGTCAGGACTATTGTGGAGGCTGGACCGGGAAGAGGAAGGGCAACTGTGCACTTACTGACCTCACTACAAAGGATGCCACGGTGTGAAACTTGCTTTTAGGGAAGGAAGGAGGAGCACCTCCAGGGCACAAGTCGAGGGTACACGTGGTGGACGCAGTCCCCCACTTTTGTCAGGAGTCCCCCCCCCCCACTTTTTTCAGAGGGCTCCTTGATATACTAATTTCTGGTGGCGCCACATTCAATTGGTAAGTTAATGAGTCCCCTCACTTTTTTATTTAGGACTTGACCCCTGCACCTCCATGAATTTTCTATGTATTGAATAATCCAGCACACAAACAAAATATCTAGCTCACTCCACAACACATGAAGAATTAGGAGAAATGTCCTCAAATCCAGACAATCATGTTATCAGCCACATAAAAGTGTCCTGCATCTCTGTTCCAAGGCTACATTCGTTTTCAAAAATGTATCAGCAGAGTTTGATAATTAACATTTTCTTGATTAGCAATGTTGTACTCATATTTTTAATGCCACCAAAAGTTATTTGTACCCAAGACATAAAATGAGCAACAATACAGCCGTTCTATGTGCTGCTGAAGTACAACATTAGTCAAATAAGTCAGCCCAGGCAAACTCTTTAAAATTCCACTAGACCTGCAGGTCAAATATGTATTTATTTGATTATTTCTTGAGCATTTGTTAGGCGCCTACACAGCAGAATCTGTTTCGAGGCGCCACAAGGCCAAATGTGGAGGGGCCAGAGGAGTAAATAACAGTAGCAAGAACAGTAAATATACAGTCGTGGTCCTACTAGGCCTTGTGGCATTCGGACATGCAGTGAAGAGAAGAGTGGGAGATAGGGAGGAGGTGTGTGGAGGCGGTGGGAGGGACCAGGGAATGGCTAAGTACATGTGGGAGCCTGGGAGGGAAGTGTCATGGGGAGCCGTGGAGGAGTCCATTGGCTAAGTTCTAGGGCAGAGGAATCCCATGGGTGGGATGCACAGCTGCCAGGCAAGGGTCCCGTAAGGTCAGTGCTGAGGGGGGAGAGTGCTGGCGTCGACTGGGTGGAGGGCCTGGTGACTTGGGAGATTCATGAAGGGCCAGGCCGCCAGTCTCAGCAGCACTGGGGTGATTAGCAGGGAAGGGAAAGAGGGAAAGAGGTAGAGAAAAGCAGAATTTAGAGAAGTTTCTGGAACTTGACACGGTCCAGCCGAAGTCTGAGAGGGGCAGGGAGGCTGTTCCAAAGAGAAGCACCAGCCGAGGAGCAGAGATGTTTTTATGCGAGGCAAAAGGGGTACTTGCCCAGGGCCCTCACAAGGCTGCCTGATCTAAAGAAAGAAGATTCCATTGTTCACCAGACCTAAATAGTACACGTCAGGATATTTTATGGTATGCTGCTGAGGCTCTAAACCTATTGCCTCTCTGTTTTGACAAGAACATTCTGCCTTGATCCATTCATTATGTAATGCTTTCTGTGTTCACTTTGGTTTACATAGTAGCTTTCTCATCAAGAGATTGGCGGTAACCCTTAAATGCGGCGGTAACGCTATTACCACTGCATTTAAGGGTCCGACAAATCACAGGCTTGGCGGATTTCGGTAATAGCGCCAAACATTCCCCATTGGGTCCAATGGGGAATGGGAATTGCAGAATGGGCCCAATGGGGAATAGACACTTACCGCTCCACAAAACCCGTGATCCAGCGCTAATAGCGCTGGGGGATTTTGGCGGTAAGGCTAATAGGCTCAGCTGTAATGCTGCCGGGGTTAGTGCCCAACTCGTGATGAGGCCCTAGGTGTGTTCGTTATGGCGCAACTCCTGTAGCATTCTTTCCTTACTGAGGGAATTATGCTGATCATGTGCAGTAGCCAAAGTTGAAATGCATATTGATATATTGAGTGCCACAATGGTTCACAAGTTAGTTCAGTGTGTTAAGCACTCATTGCTGAGATATGTGTTCATATGCAAGATATAGAATAGCACATTCCAGCAAGACTGGCTGAGCCTTGCCTATGTTTGAAGTTTATAAACCTGCATGCATATGTACTTGGTTGTGCAACTATTATCAGCAACGTACCTGCACCGGATAGGAGTTGCTATAAAAACTAACATGTCAATTGTATGAGGAAGGTCTAGAAATTGGTTTGTTCAGATGGGGTGTTGTAAAACCTAGGCAATCACCTCCAATGATTAGCATAAACATTTAGACCACGTGGTGAATACGTTTCCAAATTGAAGACTGTGGAACCAAAGCGTTCATGATTGTATTCTGGCTTTGCCAGCAGACAATACAATGATCCTGGTCAAATCATGTAACATCTCTTACATTACTGTGCTGTCTTCTGTGATGTTTGCCTTTGTGAATGCTGGTGGCATCGTTCAGCCCATTACCAGTGATCAAAGTGTATGAAAAGAAATAGTGGAACTATGTTCCCTGCTGGCCTGCCCTCAAACCCCACAAACCCCATCGCCAAGCTCTGTCCTACGTGCAATATAACCCTCCAAAGAAATGCACCTGCTGTTTAAGGGAACATTCAGTGCACTGCAGTGCAAGCTTCAACTTCTTCCTACACTTCCATTGCGGAATGGTTTCTCTTTAAAATAAAAGTATAGGAACAGTAAATCTTAATTTTAAAAAACAAGTAGAGGAACAGTGCTCCCAACTGCTCCTGCCCAGTTCGTCCACTGGCCATTAGTTGATCTTTTTTCTTATGTAGGCCAGTTGAGTGGAAGGGGTGGTAGACAGAAGAGAGCAGACCTGATGTTGCAGGCCTCGGGCAAGCATATTTTAAGGTCTGCTCATTTGACACAAAAAAACAGTTTGCTTTTTTGTAAAAGTAAAAGATTTTCTGCACATTTATAAATTACAATTTCACAAATCAGTGTTTTGGAAGTACTTAATGCTTTCAAATACAAAAGGAAACCCCAGATTAAATTTGTTAAATCACACCAATTGGTATGCTGGTACTTATAAACGTCCCTTGATGATGGAGAGAATGAAGCTAGAATCATTCCCATTTTGCGTAACGCCCTTCTATAATATTTAGTTTTCAAAAATGGTCATGTTTGGTAATGTGATTTGTGTACTTTGTGAGCCTGTTTTATAAAATGAGATTATTTTAGTTCATGGTAAGAACTGGAAAAGAAAGTGTTCAAGTACAGATATTGCAGAGTTGGCGCACATCACAGCTTCACCCCTTAACAAATGTGTGATCCTGGGCATCTAATTTAATCTTGTATTGCCTAACCTCTCAAAATTGTCAGTCCCTAAACCTTTCAAAATTGTGAGCCCTGCAGAGTGATTTCCTTTTCTGGATAGGATCTTCAAAAAAGCCTTACTCATGGTTTCAGTGGCTACATTGTTGCTTACACTATAATAGTGAGCATTGATACATTACACACTACAGCCATACGTTCCTTTGATCTCTAATGACAACACTGTTTGAAAACAATGTCCCACTTCTAATCTCAGTGTGTCTGGATACGGGCACCCTCCTGGTAGCTTCTAATCTGCATCCACTATCCATGCTATGGTGTGTGTAGCTTTCTCCTTCCTTCCAATTGGTCTCCTCTATCAAAGCTTGAGCATTTTTGCATTCTGTAAGGCAGATAATGTGAGTTCTCTATTCTGGGTTACATGTACATTTTACATACAGTCCTGCTTTAATACAACAGGCTGCATACCTTCCTGGATGTTATTGATAAAAAGTCTCCTGTATCTATACTAGAACAGAAGTAACCCCTTCATAGACTGCTAATGTTGGCCTTCAAATGCTACTTGTTTGTCATTCTGACTAGAGCAATAATGAAGAGGGTAAGGGGACTTAAAGGGAGTAAACATGCTTATTTTGAATCACTTCATTTCTTTGGTTTGGTGGAGGGGGCCCCAAAGATGTCTGTGCCCAGTGCCTCAAAAGTGCTTAAGATGGTCCTGCCATGGAGAGAGACCTGCCCCCAGCTCTCTGCTTGGAGAAGCTTTCGATAAACAAGGAGTTGGAGTTAGAAGGGCAGAGGGCTCGAGTAGGGAGGTATTTAATGGAGGGACAGTTGGAGATAGCATGGTTCCAGGCCCGCAAAAGCTTTGTGGATGAGCCAGAGGATCTTGAATTTTATCCTTGCAGTCACCAGGAGCCAGTGGAGAGATTTTAGGGTTTAGAGAGATACAGTCCTAGGGTTTGAGGCCAAGGATAAGTCTTGCAGCCTTCTTCTGGATTAGCTGGAGGGGGTGTAGGGAGGAAAGGAGGGATTGAGGAAGAGGCTGTTGCAGTAGTCCAGCATAGAAAGGACCAGAGCTCTGGAGACGTTGAGCTTCTGGGGAAAGGTGAGGAAAGGGAGAATGCCTCTAGGGAGGGGAAGCTGGAAGTGGGCCTACTTGGTCAAAGATGTGAGGGGTGAAAGAGAGGACGGAGTCAATGATGAACCCGAGGGTTTTGGCCTCACAGAATTGGGAGGGTAGAGGGCCTAAGGAGGGCAGCCAGAGGGTATGAGGGAATCAGGGCGCAGGTGTCCCAAATAACGTAGTTTACCTACTCGACCCAAGATAAATGCATTCAACCCATGGCAACGGGTGATAACACATTTCAATGCTCTTTCAGTAAAATGGTGTTTGTCACCTCAAACCCAGTTAATGTTTGGCACACTGCTGCCACCCAGATGCCAGCCATGCACAGTGAAACCTATTTGACATGTGCTTCAAACAGAGTAAATGTTCAATAAAGGTTTCGAAAATCCATGCAGATTGTTCTTGCCCTTTGTAAAATCTACTCCAAAAGTCTTTGTGAGCCCTGAATGAGTGTATGTAAAATGTAAACGGTTAGTTGTATGAATGGACACAAATAAATACATAGATATGATGAAAAGGTTCTGAAAGCAGTTTGCCCAACTTTGCAAATATGAATACATACATGCTTAATGTAAGAGCAACAGGAGCTCTGGAGGCTAACTACAGTGTTATGGTAGTGCAGTAGATCTGTAGATGAACAGACTGGGTGAACTCTAGATGAACAGACTGGGTGAACTCTCAATCATTACTCTGCATAAACATCTAGTTAGTTTTGTGTATTCATTATGTAAGAGGAAAGAAAGTAAGAGACTAAGTAGAATGGATGGCATAGCGGGCAGAGAACTGAGCAAACTAAGTGGAATATTTTAGCTTGTGGCCATCTCATTTTCAGGGTAGCTGATATAAAGCAAAAGGGTGATAACAATGGAATGTGAAGGACTTGGGGATCAGCTCCTGGGTTTAGCATCATTTGCACAGATGAATACAATCAACAGGTTACAGGACTAGGTTTAAAAAAACAAGGGGGGCCTGGGAGTCCCTCTGCCAGACATAAGTCCTGGTTACAAGGGCCTTACTCAGATTCTTTAGCTCACTATCTTTCACAGAGGAGAAATATCCAAAGCATATCAGTCTTTGTCCTGCCCTGGGCCAGTCCAGCACCAAAATGCTAGGCAATTCTCCTCTGAACAAGAGTATCAACAGCAACCCCAAACACGTGTTTCGGTCTGGTTGGACCTCACCATTAGGGTGGAGCTGTGTCTCTTTAAGAATAATGACGAAGGGTTCCATATCCGGATTCCCCTAGTAACTGAGGGTGAGACCAAAGTTACTTAAAATATTCAAAAAAAACAAAGGGGGTCCTGGGAGTCCAGCACCGAAAAGCTAGGCAATTCTCCTCTGAAGAAGAGTACCAACAGCAACCCCAGACACGTGTACCAGAACTAGGTTTGCAATCAAAAGCAATATGATGGGATCTGTGTGAAAATGTCAAATCTCTTTTTGACGCAAATGAATGCGGGCGAACCTCACCACACACTCCACAACCCCCCACATTATTTAATCCCCCCCCCCTGAATATTGTGGTGAAATGCAAAACAAAAACGGGTCCGCGAAATCGGATTTGCTGGTGTCGCTTTCAGTATTTTGGTATGATATCAATATGATGCATCTTCCCAGACAAAATTAAATATTGTTGACACTATGAAATTAACATACACTAACCTAAACTTTACTGTAAAGCATGGAGACAATGCAGTATTTACAGTAGCAATGCTGTAATTATGCATTATTTAACAACCTACATTTTTAGGAATAGAATTGGATGACTGTCTTTTAAAAAAAAAAATTAACACATACTGGTCCCTGCCAAGCAGGATATAGTTAGCTTATTAAAAAATACCATCCCAATTACTTCTGGTTTGCAATTATTTGAAAACGAAAAACGATTCTTGCCTAGCACTCCCACACAGGCCTTTGGTGCTTAAGAGTGGAGGAGAGGATTACTGCTGCATTCTCTCTCCATCAGCCCATTTGAAGTTGCAGTGAACAGAGAAAAGATGATGGAAAGATCCCTGAAGGCAAGAGGAAAACCAGGCTTGCTGTGCTTTCATTGAACGGGGTAACTTAAATAACTAGCTTTGCTACACAAGTGCCAATTTAATTAGCAAACCTACAGAATTCCATACCAAATTGCTATGTGACACTGCTTATTTTATGCCTTGTTGTTCCAATGAATTAAACACTTCCACAGATTGGCAGTCTGTTTTTCTTTTACAAAATAGTGGTTATAGTGCCATCCAGTAGCCACTCCCCCCTCTCTCTCTCTCTCTCTCTCTCTCTCTCTCTCTCTCTCTCTCTCATAAAATGATGTTCCATTTGCTCCAATATTGCCTGAATTCGTTCCAACCTTCTTATGCCAAGAATGTACTCTTTGGTGTTCATCAGAACGAGCAAAGAAAGCTCAACAAAGGTGATGGGTCAGGGGTCCCCCCTTGACTCACAGCTCAGAAAAACCGTGTGGGGCACCTGTGGGGGTCTTATAAGATTCTCACAGGTCAGGTTGCCAGCAGGGAGCTGAAACACTAAATGTCCGGTGAAAAGCTGTTCATCCTCTTTGACAGTAGGAGCTAATGTCGTGGAAAAATGGAGTTAAGTGTCAACAAAGTGGTAAGAACATTGCTTCATACTGCAAGAGGACGAAGACAGACACGAGTGCGCCAGCAAAGGCAGCCTGTAACGTGCGCGCTGCACACGTTCAATGTCCGAATTAAAAGAGTATATTTCTGTGTGATAAAAATTCCAAAAGGGGCAGCTGCTTGTCCCCTACATCCCCCTACCCCCCCTCTCTCCAGAAACCTGAAAAAGTTGAAAGGCCCTGACACCATCCCAAACAGAATGATACCTATTTTCAATACTAGCAAAAAAGTACCCATACCCCACACAGGTTCTGTAGACTGGCACTTACTCTCACTTTCTTTGATTTTGGATTCATTTGTCCAATATGTCTTTACTTTTTGGGAGTGGGAGGCATCTGGAGAGAAAAGCATCGAAATTACACAAAATTAAAATTGATCCGGTACGGTGCAATGTGTTGCAGTGGATTGTGGTGCACATATCTCGGAAACGTTGCATCCTAGGGCCTTGAAACATGGTTTTAGACCTTCAAGTTGTGTTGCTCGCGCCAAGACGTTTAAAATGAGCTTTGTCCGGTCCTTCTACGACCAAATTGATGTTTTGCAGATTTCAGGCAACCGTCACATGTGTGAAGGGGCTGAAATCCGGGGAAATGGGTGGGGTGTCCAAATGCCATGCAGCAGTAATGTCCGGAGGGTCCTAACAGGTAGCTTTGACAAATTTAGTGGAACAGTGGGTTTCCCTCTCTCCAGCCTCATACTTTGCTGGAGGTGACTTCAGGACGGTCATCCAAGGAGTAGCTATATCTCCAACATAGGTGTCCCTGACGTCACTCTACTCCCCACCAACCCCAGAAGAACACCTTGCATGCACCAACCTGTCTCATCACAGAACTGACGACGTGTGAACATACCAGCCCAACCCTGAGGGAAACACACTGGATGACCTACCAGGCCCACATCATCAACAAGTCACTAACCACCAATGCCACTGCTTACCTCTCTGGAGGCCAAGGCAGCACGAGAAGCCTGAACATGACCAAACTGCAAACCAAGAACAGGTAACAGGTCAGGACTAAGTTTAAAGCCTTCTCCATCTATGCAGAGGGAGTATGGAAAACATTATGACTGACATTGGACTAACCTCTCTCTTCTGCAACTTGAAGATGCTCCCCACCAAAGACCCACCCAGGGACCAATAATCAGAGGAACTTCCCTGGCCTAGGCTGGGTCTACCTTTCCCCCTCTAACCTGTAACCTTCAAAATCTTTGTAACCCCCCCTTTCAATATGCGTCTAATGGTACCCATAATATGCTATCCTTCGTTTCATTCCATATTATTGAGGAGTTAAGTTAAGGCCCAAGCGAAGCTAGGATCCTGTAACGAGGACGGTGGTGCTGTTACCATCAGGCACGACCAAGGTATTGACCCCATTAGCATCTGACAAGACGGGGTGCTACAGGCCTTGTGTAATGGAAGTAAAGATTACATTGACCTTAATTCTCTGCAAAGCCGCTCCTGTCAGTGGAAACCTCCTTTCAGTGCCCCAAACAACACTGAACAGGTACTTCCACTGGCAGAAGCGGCTTCAGAAATAAATAAGGAACATGGAATCAATCAATCAATACTTTATTGGGTTCCATGTGTTAATATCCCCGCAAAAATATCGCCATATTTTTGCGGTGATATTAAGGCATGGAACCTGCGGGGGACACCCCCGCAACCCGTGCATTATTTTTAAAGGAACAGGGGACACCCCTGCAAACCCTGCTCCCAAAAATCCCAAAAATTATCCCCCCCAAAAATATCGCCTATTGCCGTTCCAGGCGACCATACATACGGCGATATTTTTGGTGGGGATAATATTTAGTGATACCCTTTATTGTACATGCTTTAAAAAGTTAAACCTTAACAATATATTAGCGTAGTAAAACCTCATAAAAATCTTCCATAAATCAAATTGCATTTTATATAATGATTTCATCATGGCTAGCCATAAATTCTCTGCGTCCACGCGTGCAAAATTTGGAAGAACTGTGCCAAAAATATTAATATGTTAAGAAAGCAGTTCAGGGCACAGTAACAAAACATGTTTCAAATCTTCAACAGCTTGCTGGTGCCTACAAAATCACCAAAAGGCCAAATCCCTCGAAAGGCCTTTCCTTATACACATCATTTATTTTGTGCTCAATACATTAAAACGGAATCACGTATATTCATTCCACCGTCCCACATCCAGAAATGTAAGTACATTGGGTTCCGCAACCCCAGCCCTCTTGTGTGCAATGCAGAGGTGGGCATAGAACTTGTATCTTAACAATTGGTCGCCACTGGTAATGCAATCCCTCAAGCATACGGCTAACTTAACTTCACCAGGATTTGGCACCCAGGTTTCCAATGTTAAAGGGATGGTCTAGTAAAAATTTTTATTTCAAAAATAGATAGGCCACATTAAAAAAAAGTACTAGCATCCTCCGTTTTAAAACTTCCTATGTAAAATTTTGAGCTATTCAAGCTCAAAATTCGAAAAAGCAAGCACAGGGGCGCCGCCATTTTGTGAAATGGAGGCCCTCCTGTGCTGGCTTTTGCTTTTGCGGCACTAATGAAGGAAAAGCCAGCCAGCTGTAGTAAACAAAGTCTACCACTGGGTGGCTTTCCCTTCATTAGTGCCGGGACTCGGAGGACGCGGACCGGAGACCAGAGCAGGAAAGCTGCAGCTGAATCTCGGTAAGTGCTATTTATTTTTTTTACAAAAAATAAGCACTAGCTGCGGTTTTTTTTCTAGGTTTTCCGGGCTGGAGGAGCCCGGAAAACTTAGAAATAAAAGCGCAGCTTTAAAAACATTGTATTTATGTTTGCGGTCGCTTTTGAAGCGACCGCAAACATAAATACAACGTTGTGTTGGAAAACGCTGCGGTTTTTCGTTCCAAGTTTCTCAGGCTCCTCGGAGGAGCCTGAGAAACTTGGAACGAAAAACCGCAGCGTTTTCCAACACAACCGCGTGTGTTTCTGCCTGCTGTGGCTATCACTTTGGGTCTCCGGTGCTCCCAGGAGCACCGGAGACCCAAAGTGAAAGCCACAGCAGGCAGAAACACACGCGGTTATGTTTACATGCCGCGTAGTGTTTCTACCTGCAGCTGATTTCCCATTTGGGGCTCTCGGGCTCCCCGTGGGGAGCCCGAGAGCCCCAAATGGAAAAGCAGATTCAGGCAGACACAACGCGGTTGTTTTCTGCAATGCCGCGTTGTGTCTGCCTGAATCTGCTTTTCCATTTGGGGCTCTCGGGCTCCCCATGGGGAGCCCGAGAGCCCCGAATGGGAAATTCTACGTTGTCTGCCTGAATCTTCTTTTCCATTTGGGGCTCTCGGGCTCCCCGAGAGCCCCAAATGGAAAAGCAGATTCAGGCAGACACAACGCGGTTGTTTTCTGCAATGCCGCGTTGTGTCTGCCTGAATCTGCTTTTCCATTTGGGGCTCTCGGGTTCCCCGTGGGGAGCCCGAGAGCCCCAAATGGGAAATGCTACGTTGAGCCCCAAATGGGAAATGCTACGTTGAGCCCCAAATGGGAAATGCTACGTTGTCTGCCTGAATCTTCTTTTCCATTTGGGGCTCTCGGGCTCCCCGTGGGGAGCCCGAGAGGCCCAAATGGAAAAGCAGATTCAGGCAGACACAACGCGGTTGTTTTCTGCAATGCCACGTTGTGTCTGCCTGAATCTGCTTTTCCATTTGGGGCTCTCGGGCTCCGGGAGCCCGAGAGCCCCAAATGGAAAAGCAGATTCAGGCAGACACAACACGGTTGTGTTGGAAAACGCTGCGGTTTTAAAACCGCAGCGTTTTCCAACACAACGTTGTATTTATGTTTGCGGTCGCTTCAAAAGCGACCGCAAACATAAATACGTTTTTAAAGCTGCGGTTTTATTTCTAAGTTTTCCGTGCTCCTCCAGCCCGGAAAACTTAGAAAAAAAACCGCAGCTAGTGCTTATTTTTTGTAAAAAAAATAAATAGCACTTACCGAGATTCAGCTGCAGCTTTCCTGCTCTGGTCTCCGGTCCGCGTCCTCCGAGTCCCGGCACTAATGAAGGGAAAGCCACCCAGCGGTAGACTTTGTTTACTACAGCTGGCTGGCTTTTCCTTCATTAGTGCCGCAAAAGCCAGCACAGGAGGGCCTCCATTTCACAAAATGGCGGCGCCCTTGTGCTTGCTTTTGAGCTTGAATAGCTCAAAATTGTACATAGGAAGTTTTAAAACAGAGGATGCTAGTATTTTTTTTTTAATGTGGGCTATCTATTTTTGAAATAAAAATTTTTACTAGACCATGCCTTTAAATCCAAATCCGAGAGCAACTTTACACAGGGCCTCATTACAAGTTGGATGGTATCCCCGCCTGGATATACCGACCGGGCTAATAGCGTTACCGCCACCCAGTCCGTTGCTATTAGTGCCAGATCAAGGGTTGGGTGGTAATGGGTATTCCCCTTTCCCCATTGGGTCCAATGCATTTCTGACACAATTAGCGCACACTAATAGCGCTACGCTAATTGCGCCCGAAAATGGGACATTAAATTGATGCATTTACCCCCAGCTTACAGAATCGTGATTGGGCGAAACCTTAAATGCGGCGGTAATAGCGTTACCGGCACATTGAAGGGCTATCACCCAACTCGTGATAAGGCCCATAGTGCTCTACAAACCCACTCACAGGAGTCACAATGGACAACTGAGCCACTGTGCCCAGGTGAGAATAGATTGTCTTTTTTCCTTTTTGAAAAGCCTGTAGCATCCCTGTCGTGTTATCACGGGGGCTCATGTCAGTATGGCTGCATTATTATTATTAATATTATTATTATTATTATTTAATGCTTATATCGTGCCACACACCCCAACACCTTAGGGCGCACACAGAATAAGTACTCAGGAAAAACAAAAAAGTGACAGACAAGGAAAGCCAAACCCGAGAGCCGGACACCAAAATGGTGCCTAATCCATCCTTTTGTTGAACAGGTGTGTCTTGAGCACTCTCTTAAAATGATTCAGACATTGGATAGCCCACAGGGGACAATGCAAGGTCTCCCAGTGTAGGCATGTACAAGAGAATGCAGTCTGCATTCCGAGCCGTCCGATTGGCTGCATGCCCGTTGCAGGGTGCTGATGGATCCTGTTACAGTGCCCTGTTGCTACACAGGTACGATCGCACTATATAAAACCTAATAGCTACCTACATGCATGTGCACGTTCATACCTTTGTATTTATTGGTGTTTTTTTAGGATGTTTTCAGTTCTAATAGGTGCGAACAAAACACAATTGTATCAGCGCCTCGAGTTAAAATAGTAAGAAAACGACCATAACAATGATAAAAACCAAGCACATATTTGAAACTTTTAAGAACACAATGGGCCTCCCTAGGAGGCAGGCTGCCATGTAATGAACGGTGCCGGTATGGGACCGGCACCGTTCATTACGGGCTGCCCTATTACTAGGACTGCTGCGGGACCCGCTAAGGAACGCCTGGTCAGAACAGGCGTCCTTAGCGGTCCCGCTAGCAGTCCAGGATGCTAACAACGGGCCCGTCATTAACAGGCCAGTTGTTAGCATCCTCCCCATTCCCATTTAGCCCTATGGGGGCTCAAATGGGAATGGGGATGTACCGGGTCCCGCAAAAGGGATTTACCAGGCCCTCCAAGGTCGTAATAGCCCGGTAAATCTGCTTTTGCGGGACCCAGACCTGGAACCCGGTGTGGAGGTAGCCATGCCGCTTTTAGCGCATGGCTACCTCCATACTCCTAATGAGGCCCAATGTGTAAAATGAACAGAGAAAGAAGATAACACACATTAACCTGACAATGGCCTTTTCCCTGACCCATATTGAAACCCCATCTAACACTCACAGATACCATAGAATTATAATTTAATAAGTTAGCTTGCAATTAGTTTAAGGGGTCTGGGCCCAACACCAAAAGCCTTGTGTGTTCATCAATGTCTCAGTGAGACACCTGGAACAGATTTTCAAAAGTTGCGCTTGTACAAATAAAGGCTCTGTGGATACTGCGGATTCAAAATACTGAATTCGAAAATGTCGATTCGTGCAATTATATTCGGGGGAACAGCAGCCCCCATGCCCCCCTTGCATAATTATTTAATACCCTAACCCACCCCCACATTTACAGGGTAATTCATGGAAATTCGCACAAAAGTGTCGCACGCGGCTGGCGCACAGCGTGCCCGTGCGAATGTCTGCGCCAGCCGCGTGCGATAAAATCGATTCCCGCGCACAGCTTATTCATGGATTCTCGCCTCCAAAAGCAGACGTGGCGCAGCGACCCTGCAGCAGCGCCAGTTACGCCCCCAAGAACGCCCTCGCGCAAGGAAAAGCCATCAAGATCGCAAAACCATCGCAAAGGGCTGCGCCAACCCTGTACCAGTTTACCGGACTGGCAAACAGCAAACGCAAAGCCGGGAACGTGTATTATGAGTTTCGGGAACACGCGTGCGCGACAAGTTTCACACGCGATCTGGCCTGGGGGAGCGTGTGCGTGTATTTCAGAGGTGCGCGAGAAGTATTACACGCGAATGGCCTGGGTGCATGTATTTCAGGGGTGCGCGAGAAGTTCCACACGCGATTGGCCTGGGCGCGTGTATTCCAGAGGTGCGCGAGAAGTTCCACACGCGATCGGGCCTGGGGGAGCGTGTGCGTGTATTTCAGGGGTGCGCGAGAAGTTCCACACGCGATTGGCCTGGGCGCGTGTATTCCAGAGGTGCGCGAGAAGTTCCACACGCGATCGGGCCTGGGGGAGCGTGTGCGTGTATTTCAGGGGTGTGCGAGACGTTCCACACGCGATTGGCCTGGGCGCGTGTATTTCAGAGGTGCGTGAGAAGTTTCAAATGCGACCGGGCCTGGGGGAGCGTGTGCGTGTATTTCAGGGGTGCGCGAGAAGTTTCACACGCGATTGGCCTGGGCGCGTGTATTTCAGAGGTGCGCGGGAAGTTTCACATGCGACCGGGCCTGGGGGAGCGTGTGCATGTATTTCAGGGGTGCGCGAGAAGTTTCACACGCGATTGGCCTGGGCGCGTGTATTTCAGAGGTGCGCGAGAAGTTTCACACGCAATCGGGCATGGGGGCTGGGGGAGCGTGTGCGTGTATGTCAGGGGTGCGCGAGAAGTTCCACACGCGATTGGCCTGGGCGCGTGTATTTCAGAGGTGCGCGAGAAGTTCCACACGCGATCGGGCCTGGGGGAGCATGTGCATGTATTTCAGAGGTGCGCGAGAAGTTCCACACGCGATTGGCCTGGGCGCGTGTATTTCAGAGGTGCGCGAGAAGTTCCACACGCGATCGGGCCTGGGGGAGCGTGTGCGTGTATTTCAGGGGTGCGCAAGAAGTTTCACACGCGACCGGGCCTGGTGGAGCGTGTGCGTGTATTTCAGGGGTGCGCGAGAAGTTCCACATGCGATTGGCCTGGGCGCGTGTATTTCAGAGGTGCGCGAGAAGTTCGACACGCGATCGGGCCTGGGGGAGCGTGTGCGTGTATTTCAGAGGTGCGCGAGAAGTTCCACACGCGATTGGCCTGGGCGCGTGTATTCCAGAGGTGCGCGAGAAGTTTCACACGCGATTGGCCTGTGCGCGTGTATTTCAGGGGTGCGCGAGAAGTTTCACACGCGATTTCAGCAGGGTACGTGTATTTCAGGGGTGCGTGAGAATTTTCACACGCGATTTCAGCAGGGTACATGTATTTCAGGGGTGCGTGAGAATTTTCACACGCGATTTCAGCAGGGTACGTGTATTTCAGGGGTGCGTGAGAATTTTCACACGCGATTTCAGCAGGGTACATGTATTTCAGGGGTGCGTGAGAATTTTCACACGCGATTTCAGCAGGGTACGTGTATTTCAGGGGTGCGCGAGAATTTTCACACGCGATTTCAGCAGGGTACGTGTATTTCAGGGGTGCGTGAGAATTTCCACACGCGATTTCAGCATGGTACGTGTATTTCAGGGGTGCCGGGGAGTCCTACATGTGATTTGGCAGTGTGGGTCCTCCCAGGTGTTCCCTGTACACCCTCCACAGCCCCTGCAGGCAGCCCACACCACAGGGGACGGCCCTGCATCCCTGGTCATGTCCCGCAGGCAGCCCACCCAACATGGGCATGCCACCCAGCAAAGGCACATGTCTCCTTGCACTACTGATCACCAACTCATGTCCCCTTGCACCCCCACCCCCAGCATTGCGGGGCACCTGCCAGCAGGCCCCCACTCATGTCCCACTCATCTCCCCCTGCACCCCCACCCCCCAGCATTGCAGGGCACCTGCCAGCAGGCCCCCACTCATGTCCCACTCATGTCCCCCTGCACTCCCACCCCCCAGCATTGCGGGGCACCTGCCAGCAGGCCCCCATTCATGTCCCACTCATGTCCCCCTGCACCCCCACCTCCCCAGCATTGCGGGGCACCTGCCAGCAGGCCCCGACTCATGTCCCACTCATGTCCCCCTGCACCCCCACCCCCCAGCATTGCGGGGCACCTGCCAGCAGGCCCCCACTCATGTCCCACTCATGTCCCCCTGCACCCCCACCCCCCAGCATTGCGGGGCACCTGCCAGCAGGCCCCCACTCATGTCCCACTCATGTCCCCCTGCACCCCCACCCCCCAGCATTGCAGGGCACCTGCCAGCAGGCCCCCACACATGTCCCCCAGCCAACATGTCATCACAATCTAGATCCCTGGCCCTTATGGTCAGCCTCCAAATGCCAAACACCCACCCGAGTATTGCATCCACCCACTTAGAAATGGCAATGACATGATAGAACCCCAATTGCAAGTTTGGAAATTAACACATGGCCCTCACATACACCCAATGGGTGCCAGTGAATCTCAAAACCCATATCATGATATGCATGATACCAATGAGATGATACTACACATTGAAGTTTGATGAAAAAAATGTATTAAAAACAGCATAAATGGAATTAACAATAAACAAATGACAATGGGAATCAAAAACCAAAATCAGCATGTCCATAAAATAATGAAAAACGACAAATCATAATCCAAAGGAAAGGTGTCCAAAGTCACAGTTCAAGAAAGTAAAAACAAAACCGAAAACCATTGCTCCATGGGTAAATCCAAAAAAATAAATAAAATCCAACAGTCAACTATATACAGATAAAAAAACCAGGGTCCATGATCCCAACTGAAGAAATGAAACCTACATAAAAATACTACCTAATAAAATAAAACTATATACAAAAATGTGGCCCATTGTCCAAAAGGTCCAAAATAAATAAAAAACCAAAGGAAACCTAACACTAACTACATAACTATTTACAAGGGCAGCGGGCTAGTCCGACGGCTCACTGGTTGTTGTCATGGGCCAGGGCATCATCGAACTCCTGTTCAATGGCTTGGAGGCGGGCATGTTCCCTGGCCCCGAGGTCCCGCAGGGATAATGCAGTGTCCAGCTCCAACTCCCTGCGAAGACCCTCAAGGCACTCAGCCCGCCTCAGCGCCCTCCGCATGGAGTTCTCCGCCCTGACCATTGTGAGCCGTTCCTCCTCTGCCCGCTGCCGCTCCGCACCTATCTGCTGGCCCAACCGCTCCCACACGGAACCCACTCCCATTCAAGGGTTCTCCTGCCCTCCGGCCGATGCCTGCACCCCTGATGTTGATGGCCCCGAGCCATGATGCCTCCCACGTCGAGCCTGCCGCTGCCTCCGACGCAACTGCCTGTGCCAGCACGACGGCATCCAGGCTGATGGAATCCACTGACGCCGTTGTGCCGTGCCCTGCCCGATGATGCCGTCACATCCTCCATCTGCTGGGGTCCAGTTGCTGGTGTGTCCACCCCTGCTGGACCTCCGACTCCCGACTGTGGCAGGGATGGGATCCCCACCGAGGTGGCTGCATTGGTCGAGGCAGGTCCACAGGGGGCCCTGGTGGCATCTGGGCCAGAAGACGGCATGGAGTACGACTGGCGCATAGCCTCCACAGAGGAGGAGAGGGTCGCCAGAGGGCCCGACACATGTACGAGACCCCCGACCATGACCGCTCCCAACTGGGCCACGTTGCCACGGTGCTCTTCATGATGACGTGCGTGCTCCCCACCGGGAAGCACGCACCTCATCACGAATGACAGCCGTGCGCAACGCGACACCAATCAGGACCTTCTCCATACGGCCAGGGGTCCCCTCGTCCGCAGGTGGAGGGGAGTCAGATGACATGGACATCCCCCCTACCTGCGGGCGGGCCTGGGATGGGGCATCCCTGCTGGTGCATGGTGGTGCAGTCACAGTGTCAGGGACAGTGACATGCACAGGCACCTCCATGGCGACCTGTGCTGCCTCCTGCCCCTGGACTGCACCACTTGCACCAGCAGGGATGCCCCCACCAGGCCCCGTGTGCGGCTCAGTAACGGCCTCCTCCTCCTCTGTGGAAACCACCAACCTGGATGGCTCCACACCGTCTTCCGCCGTTGCAAGCCCCTGTGGGGGCTCACCCACCCCTTCCGCTGCAGCCGTGGGGGCATCCCCGCCGCTTAGCTCCACAGCGACGTCTCCGCCCTCTTCTTCACTTTGCGCTGTGTAGAGGGAGACATAGAACACAAGCATCAGGGTACTGTACAATGGTCCCCTAGACAGGAAGCAACAGCAGATGAGAGGCACTGTCAAAGATCACTTCCATCATGTCCCTCCACAACACATGGGTCAGTGCAGGCAAAACACATGCAGTAACAGGCATGGCGCATGCTATGGACATAAGCAAACATGTCCAAGGGAGTCTTGAAGCATACAATGTTGATTTTGGACTCACATGCATCATGGGTCATGCCTATCACATGCACACACTTCAACGTATCTTCATCCATCTGGACTCGTACACCCCAGACACAGTGGATGCAAGGATAACTAGGCTGCATCAGTGATTCTGAACATTGTCACAGACATGTGTCATGCATCCATGGCATTCACAAGTCACAGACACGCAGGCCAGAAACACAGACATGGACACCATACATGTACATGGCATCAGCACACATCCCTCACCCCCACCCATGTCCAGGAACAGAGACTGGCATGCTCTCATGTGTCCATGCCGCATAGGGCTCCCCATGTTGCATTTAAACACATACACCAACCGTGTGCTTCACACATTACTGGTCTCACATGCATGACCATGATGTCCCTGCACACACACACGTGTACATGGCCTATGTCACACATACAGGCAAGTATCAGACAACCAGCACACTGCAACATGCCCTGTCTCACACAGCAATGCTTGGCCACTTACCGCTCGACTCCAGACGGGTCTGCCTCTCAAGGATCTGGGCATGGAGCGCTGGGCGTACGCGTTCCAGGACCCTCAGCTGGATGGTACTCATGCTGCCCCGGCCCCCCTCCACGAGGCGCCGGGCCTTTATGAGGGTCCTGGACCTGAAGTCCTCCCAGCGCTTCTTGACTTGCTTGATGTTGCGGGTTGCCACCCACTCCGCGTTGATGGCAACCACAAAGTCGTCCCAGATCCTGTCCCGTCCTTCCTTGTCGGCGCGTGGTGATCCGAAGAGGGCATCATAATGCCCCAGGACAAGCTCCACCAGGACACCAACTTCCTTCTGACTGAAGCTGGTGGCCCTCTGCCCCTCTGGCTGAGGGTCGCCAGTGGTCTCGGATGGTGTTTGCCCCGACATTGCGACCCCCGAGACAGGCGTGGGTGGGCAACTGGGTCCTGGGGCTGGGCTGTGGAGCGATGGTATCCCAGTCGGGAGTGTTCTGTTCCAGCAGGGGTGGACACAGCAACTGGACCCCTGCAGATGGCTGATGTGCAGGCACCAAATGGCAGGGCACGGTGGCAGCAGGCAGGCAGGCAGCAGCAGATGGCTCGTGGGAGGCTGCTCGGGGCTCTGGGGGGCAGTAATTCGGCCTTTTGGGCAGGAGCGTGGTCTTCCGTGTGCTTACGCGTGGCCAGCTTGATCCGGAGTGATTTGGCACGTGAAAATTCTGCACGTCAGCGTGTAAATCGAGGAAAGGCACTTAGCGCGTAAGCGCGTCAGCACGCATACACGATTCCATTGGACCAAAGGCCCTTAGCGCGTATGCGTGTCTGTGACGTATCGCGCACGGGCGTTGCTTTTCGTGGGTTGCGGTGCGTGTGTTTTGCAGGCGTTGGGGTTCACACGCTATTACTTCACAGCGGGTGGGTGTTGGCTACGCGTTCTTCTACACGCAAGGCAGACGGTGAGTGGTACCCTGCTCCCCCAGGCCCGATCACGTGTGAAACCACCCGCGAGCCCCTGAAATACACGTACCCCGCTCCCCCAGGCCCGATCGCGTGTGGAACTTGTCGCGCACCTCTGAAATACACGCACACGCTCCCCCAGGCCCGATTGCATGTGGAACTTCTCGCGCACCCCTGAAATACACGCACACGCTCCCCCAGGCCTGATCGCGTGTGAAACTTCTCGCGCACCTCTGAAATACACACGCCCAGGCCAATCGCGTGTGAAACTTCTCGCACACCTCTGAAATACACGCGCACAGGCCAGTCACGTGTGGAACTTCTCGCGCACCCCTGAAATACACGCGCCCAGGCCAATCGCGTGTGGAACTTCTTGCGCACCTCTGAAATACACGCACACGCTCCCCCAGGCCCGATCGCGGGTGGAACTTCTCGCGCACCCCTGAAATACACGCACACGCTCCCCCAGGCCCGATCGCGTGTGAAACTTCTCGCACACCTCTGAAATACACGCGCCCAGGCCAATCGCGTGTGAAACTTCTCGCGCACCTCTGAAATACACGCACATGCTCCCCCAGGCCCGATCACGTGTGGAACTTCTCGCGCACCCCTGAAATACACGCACACGCTCCCCCAGGCCCGATCGCATGTGAAACTTCTCACGCACCTCTGAAATACACGCGCCCAGGCCAATCGCGTGTGAAACTTCTCGCGCACCTCTGAAATACACGCACACGCTCCCCCAGGCCCGATCGCGTGTGGAACTTCTCGCGCACCCCTGAAATACACGCACACGCTCCCCCAGGCCCGATCGCGTGTGGATCTTTGGCGCACATTTTTTGCCTGCGCAGCGACGCTACCGCCTGCTTTCGTGTGGCGGACATGTATGGGCATGTGCACGTCTTTGGCCGTGCGCTGTTTTTCCCTATTCCATTCCATGAATACGTGTTGTAGGCGAGCGTGTGGGCGTTCCGCGCACTTGCCTCCTGTACTTCCCCCGTGACGCCCACATTTTCACGAGTTGTTCCCCATTCTGCGTGTAACGTCCCGTGTTACGCCTACTTTTGTTATGTGCGCCGCGCTATGTGCGAATTCGCTGTGGCCTTATCGCACGGCGTTCGATGACCTGTGCGCCAGCGTGCGCTGCGCACTTTTTCAGCGCACATCCCACATTTTGCGCGTGCACGGACTTCCATGAATAGATGTGCGCCGTTTTCTGTGCGATAATCGCACTTGCACTGCGATTTTCGCTCTTTCACTGCGAATCGCACGTTTTCGCACGCTTGCACCGAAATTTTCGGCGCACATTAATTCCATGAATCGGCCTGTTAATTGCGGCGAAATGGGCAGCCAAATCTTCGACATTTTCGCATTCAGTGTTTTTGAATGCGCAATTGATTGTTTGATCATGAAAAGAATTGAGCAAATTAATTTTGCACCAAGTTTGCTGCCTAGATAACATGGAATGGAGCAAACAAGTTTAGCCCCAATCCATATCATCCAGAAATGTTCGCATTGGGGCAAAAGCAAAGTAGATTATTTTATTTACTGTGTTTGCTGAACAACATGAAAAGTAATGTAGTAAACATATACATGTTCATGCTATTCAGAAAACATAGTAAAAAAAACAATCTTACTCTTTTTTGCAGTAGTGAAATCGTTTTTAGATAATACCAATTGTGAAAAACCCACTTCCTCGATTCCATATTATCTAAGTATTTGCTGAGTTTTTAGCACTTGCGCACATTTTAGATAATCCTGCCCATGATGCCCACACATTGGCGGCTGAAGATATGTCGGGGCTCATGGGGGCCTGTGTTGATAGCTGGGAAAACCAGTATGAGTCTCCATGGGGGCATATATTATAGAGATTAAGGAATGCAGGGAGGCGGTTATTATCTGAAGATAATTGCAGAAGATTTTGGCAGTGCTGCAAAAAAGTGATCATAATTCTGTTACTGGCCCTTTTTTACTGTAACATAATTACCACCCTTCTTACCACCTTCCGATTTAGGAGGAAAAGTGAAACACGGCAAAACAAGAGTTTAATAAGTCCAGGTTGAAATGATGAACTTGAGTGCATAAATTCGGACCGTTTAATGGAACTCTGGAAATATGAACTCTGTTTGTTTAGGCAAAATTCTCTGTGATTAACAAGGTTGTGTGTAACTAGTTTCAACTCTGGAACATGTTTACATTGATTGAATAACCAGACAGGCACACCTTCTGGCCTGTACGCTAGTGAGTGTATCAAAACAAAAGAGATGATGGCTGGAAGGTTTAGAATACATCTTAACCTCTGGCATTGCTCTGGCAATCCTCCAGCCCATCGTTCTTCGCCTGCCAAGCCATTACAAAAGGGAAAAGACCATTTGCAAATCAATCTTGGCCCCACTCCTGAAGGGGCAGTACAGCCCGAACTGCTTGGTCACATCAATTATGTACGAGACCACACGCCTCCCCAGGCATGCTTAGTCCTCATATGGACAACGTGTGCTATCACCTCTGTTGTTGTGCTGTAAGTTAGTGAGTTCTGCATAAACAAGCATAATACCTGTCCCCGGTCATTGTAAGATTTATTTATTTATTTATTTAATTTGTGAAGCGCACATGCAACCCGTAGGTATTGAGGCGTTGTTGAATGTACAAAGTACTAGTCAAGCTAGTGTATTCCAGTCAAGTTGCGTACAAATACAGTGTCAAAGGGTGAACAAATGGCAGTTACCAAAAAAATCATGCAGAGACATACAAAGGTATATACTAGGTGGCAATTATCTTCCACAGTGGGCAGTTGTGCGGTGGGACAGAAAGTCCCTGGTCAGTTTCATGACAAAAGCAGAGGTTTTAGAGTTTTACAGAAGATCCAGTAGGATTTCTCTGCCCTCAAGGCGGCCGTGAGATTTTTCCAGTACTTGGCAGCCAGTTTGGAAAGCTGGAACCTCCGGCTTTGCATCTTTTCACTTTGGGTACAATTAATCTATCTGTGTAAGAGGTCCTTGTGGGTCTCGACGAGTGGACTTTAGAAATTCATTTGGATAGGTAGGGCAGTGCTGACTTGGATAGGCACTGGTGAGTGATGGAGAGTGCTTTGAAAATGATCCGCTCCTGGATGGGGAGCCAGTGTGCGTCTCTTCTACCGTTTCAGATGTGCTCTCTTTTTGGGATGTTCAGTGCTACTCTAAGTGCGTTATTCTGGATATTCTGAAGTTTGAGTATGTGTCTGGAAGAGGTGCCATTGAATAGGACGTTACAATAATCAATCTTTAAGTCAATGATTGCACGTGCAATGGTTAGGCATTTATTTTTTGTGAGGAATGGTCTGGCTGCATTAAGGATCTTGGTGGCACACGTTGCCGATGAGGCAATGGCACTTACTTGTCTTGTCATGGTGAGTGATGTGTCTAGATAGATCCCTAGTGTCTTTATGATGTTAGAGACACGGATTGAGCAATTATCAATTGTGAAGGCAGAATATTGATTTTTGAAGGACTTTAGTGTGCTTGGAGGTCCAACAATCAGGATTTCTGTCTTGTCGCTGTTGAGTCTTCTATGTAGTTGCCTGAGAGGGGGATCAGGATTTGTGTGTCATCGGCATAGTTAGTGTAAGCTATGCCGAGTGAGTCTAGAATGTATAATAGAGGCCTGGTGAATATATTGTAGAGCGTAGGGGCGATGCAGGGTCCTTGTGGCACGCCGCCAGTGATCGGAGAGGGAGAGGTGTTGGCGAACTCTGATAAAACTCTCCTCACTCTTCCATTAAGGAAGGATGCAATCCAGCCAGTAGTTGAGGATGAGAAGTAGGCGTGAGTAGTGAGGTGGTGGCGAAGGATCTGGTGATTGACCAGGTCGAAGGCCGCAGATAAGTCTAGGAGGAGGAGTAGAGCCAACTTGCCTTCGTCCCTGATTTCATCTAGTTGATTTTTTAGATTGAGCAGAGTAGTTTCTATGTGGTGCCTTGGGCGGAACCCGGATTGACACAACCTTAGGATGCGATTGTATCCAAGGAACTGCTGAACTTGAAGGTATGCTACTCGCTCCCGATTTTTTAGGAGGAAGGGGACAGTAGTGATTGGCCTGTAGTTAGTGGGGATGGCTAGGTCAAGGGTTGTTTTTTTCAGGGGAGAGAGTACTAAGGCTTCTTTGAGGCTTGCTGGAACAGTGCTTTGAGTGACAGAGGTTTTTATGGTAGCTGTGATGATGGGCGTTAGAATGTCAGCACAGTCTTTGATAATGAGTGGGGGGAAGATGCCACCTTTACATTTCAATGATTTCAGAGTATTAATCAGTTTAGTGCCATCGATTTCAGAGATGTCCCTGAAAAATAACTGGATGCTGAGGCAAGTAGGGGAGGGAGGTGAGCAAGTGTTGCTAGAGGTCATGGGTGTTATGTTGAAGGTCACTTATTGGGCGAGGATCTTCTTATTCAGGGTATCAATCTTGCATAGGAGTGCCATTTGTGTGCTCGAGCACCAAATCTTGTCTTTAAAGATGGTTGTGGGGGAGCAGCTGTGCATTCAAGTTGTTGTCTGTAAATGGTGAACATTTCTCTTGTGTCTGATTTTGCATTGCTGATTCGAGTGTTGAAGGAATTGGACTTAGCTGAGATTATGGCTGATTTGTATTGTTTTGAGGCTTTAGAGAAGTTCTGTTTTGCAGTGAGGGTGGGATCTTTCAGCTAGGTTGACTGGGCTCGTTGTTTCAGTGTGCGTAAATCTAGTAGGTCAAGGGTAATCCATGAATTGGAGTGTCTGACCAACTTAGCTTTGTGTGGTATTATGGGGGCTACGGTGTTCACTGCCTTAGAGAGGGTGAAGGTGTAGGTATCCACTAGTGAAGTGGGGTTTGAGGCGAAGGGAGCCTGGAGGCACGGATTGTTGATCAGGGGTAGCATATTTTCTCTGGTGAGCTTCAGCGTGCTCCTTGAGACAGCAGGAGGAAGCGGGTTGGGTCGAGTTGTAGGTTTGTTTGGCTGTGTGATAGAAAAGTGAATAGGATGGTGGGCCGACGAAGGGCAGGGTGTGTTGGTACTAGTGACGATTTGGGAATTGTGGTCCATGATCCAGTCCAGCATGCAGCCTTTGTTGTGTGTTTGGTTGGTGATGCGTTGAGTGAAACCAACTGTGTTGAGTGCATCAGATAATGATTTTGAGCGTAAGTAAGTAGGGTCATGGAGGCCCAGGTTGAGGTCACCTAGTAAGATTATTTTAGAGGAGGCTTTGCGGTTATCCTGGAGAATATGTAGTAAGTTTTGCTCAAAATTTGGAGAGGGGCCAGGAGGGTGGTAGATAAGGTGAATGGTGGTAGTGCAGGTGGGGGAGGGTGAGAATTTGAGAGAGAGAAGGTCTGTATTCCCATCAAAGGATGTGTGAACTTGTCTAATGGGATGGAATCTCTCAACATCATAGCGACTCCACCTCCCCTGTCGTTCCGTAGGATAGAATATCCTGTGGGTAAGGTTAGGGGTAGGGCAGGGCCAGAGGCAATCAGGTAAGCAACACGTGACTTCTGGATATGCAGTGGAAAGAGGATGCTGGGTGGATGGACACTTTATTATTATTATTTGTATTATTAGGGTATCAACTGAGAGTGGACCTAGCTTGGGGAAGCAATGAAGTGCTTTACAATCATAGGGGGAAAAGCACAGTGAGTGAAGCAGAGAAAAAGGGAACAGGGAGTTAACAGGGTTGAGCGAGGGTGGGCAATTGGCAGCAATGGATCTACATGAAACTAGGGAAGGTGACAGTGGGGAGCAGATCCGAGTAGGGTGGGGAGTGGAGGCTGTGTGCACCTATGTGTTTGGTAGGAGTATTCCTTGAATTCTTTGAAGAGGGAGGTCTTGAGCTCTTTTGTGAACTGCAGACGTGATGGGGTGAGTCTAATGTTGACAGGATAGTGTTTCAGAGTATTGGAGCGTAGACAGAGAAGGCCTGGCTTCTGGTTCTTTCCTTCCTGCACCGTCAGAGTTCAAGTCTGCATATTTCCCTACTTCTAGTGGGTCACAGGCCTCCAGAGATGCCCAACTTCTCAGTGAGGTAGTTTGGGGTCTTCAGGGTGACAGCCTTGTAGATGATGCAACAGGACTTGAAGATGATACAGGCTTGCAGCAGGAGCGAGTGCAGTTCGAAGAGGGTTTGAGTGATGTAGTAAAGGGTGCAGAGTACTTTGATGAGTCATGCTGCAGGATGCAGGACACATCTCAGGGTTGCCAGGGTGGTTGCTTGAAGGACTTCCAAAAGGGCATTGCCACCATTCAGATGGGAGAGGTCCAAGTCTTGGACAGTGGTTCTTATGTTGTTTTCTGGTCTGAAGGGCTTGATTTTCTGCAGGACAGAAAGTTGTAACCAAGCTGTTTGTGTCAACTTGAGGTGTCTGTTGATGTCAAACCCAAACCATTTGGAACGGGTGTCTAAATGGGGTGTGAGACCCTCAAGGGTCATAGCAGATAGCTAGGTCTGGATGTAAGGGTGTTCAGTGTTGTTGGTGAGCAGTAGAAATTCAGTATTGGAGCTTCAGGTAAGCATGGGTTATCCAGGATTGGATCAATGTGAGGCAGGTCTTGAGCCTGTGGATGCTTTTGATGGAGCATATCTTGAGGTAGATCTATGTGTCATTTGCATATCAGTGGTTGTGGTATGGAGTGAGGAGGGTTTCCGAGCGGTTCCATGTAAAGATTAAAGATCACTGGGACAAGATGGATTCTAGCAGGACTTCACAGGTGATGGGTAGAGTTGGTGATCTGGAGGAATCCATTTGTATGAACTGTTGGTGATTAGCAAGGTAGGATTTGACCCAGCTGAGGACAATCTCGCGGATCCCCATGAGGTGATGTAGAATGCGGATGAGTGTCTGGTGGTCTACTTTGTCAAATGCTGCTGAGAGATCAAGGAGAAGAAGGAGGCAAGGATGGCCATCATCGAGGATTTCAAGGACATTGTCGATCACCTTGATGGTAAATGTTTCTGTCCTGCATCTGGGTCTAAAGCCAGATTGGTAGTACTGAAGGAGGCTATGGGCTTTGATGTGTTGAAGGACTTGCATGGCTACTGCTTTCTCACGGATCTTACCTTGGCAGGGAAGATGGGTGAAGATGGATGAAGATGGTGAATATGGGTGATGGGGTGGTAGTTGCTGAGGCGGTAGTTGCTGAGGTCGTCAGGGTCCAGTGCTGGTTTCTTAAGAGGCAGGAGGATGTGTCCGGTCCTGAGGGTCAAGGGGGAGGTTCCTTGAGTTGGGGAGTTGTTGATGATTGTAAGGTAAGGGAGGAATACTTCAGTCAGAAGGGTCTTGAGTATGGAGGCAGGGAGGATGACACCCACATACGATGTGGACTTAAGGGATGCTAGGGTGGCAGTGCGGTCTTCCATAGTTAGTGTCTTGAAAGTTGCCCAGCTAGTTGTGCTTTTGTGAGATGGGATGTGTAGTGTGCTTTCAGTTGTGCCGTTGGTGTCCATGCTGATCTTGTTGATAGTGGTGGATTTTTCAGTAGTGTGTGCTGCGGGTGGGTCGGGCAGAGGGGTTGATGCAGTGCTTTATGGCTTTGAAGAGGGCTCTGCTTTCATTGTTGGCCTTGGCTATGGTGTTTTCGTATGGTAATAGTTGGGCTTGGCAATGTTGATCAATCATCTGTGTGTAGCACAGCGTACCTTGAGCAAAGTGAGGTCGGATGCACTGCAGGATTTTCACCAATTCCTTCTTGTTTTCTAATAATTTGTTTGTTGAAGTTGAGTTTTTGAGTGTACCAGGGTTGGGAAGGTTTAGGCTTCAGGGTGCGCCGTTTAACTGTGGCACGGCAGTTGATGTTGTTTGTGAGGGTGGTGTTGAGTTCTTGTGTTGCAGTCCTGGTTCGTCAGAGGTAGATCAGCCCATGTGAGGTGGAGTTTGGAGAGTTCTTTGGTGAGAGCTTACACTGGGAAGTTCTTGAAGGATCTGAAGGCTTATTTGCTGGGTTTCCTATGGGTTTGCTTGAGACGTGTGGTGTGACTATTCTCAAAGCGGATTGCCAGATGGTATGACTTGTTGAGCGGAATAGGGAATGATGGAGGGTCAGTAAGGTGGTGATGATGAGGGTGTGGATATTACCTTTCCTGTGAATTGGGTCTTTCATGTACTGTGTGAAGTTCAATGTATCGAGTAGGCATTGGAGTGCTTCCTTCTTTTACTTGGTTTCTGGGTTGCCAGGGATGTTGACGTCACTGAGGAAGTTGCTGTTGGCATGCGTGAGAGACATGGTGCTGATGAACTCTGTGTAGTCTTCGATGAAGGAGGTGTTGGGCTTGGGTGATCTGTAAAGGAGATGAAAAGTGACAGTGTCCATTGGTGAGAGTGGGATGTGGCAGGATAGGTTTTTGAAAGAGCCAATGGTGGCGATTTCCAGTTGGTTTCATGGCCATGATGCCTTGTGAATGATGCCTTGGCATCCACCGATCTTGTTTGGATGGTCTTGTAGAATTCTGTAGCCATTGGGGTTGAGGACATCTAGAATGTGGATTAAGGTAGATGTCATCCAGGTCTCAGTAATGAGGATGGCATTGAAGTTGTGTGTGGTGTGGAGGTCCACAATGTCTTTTGCACTGTGGATTGCTGAGCAGACACAAGCAGAAGGGAGATGCCACTAGGAAAAGTGCCTCAACGGCCCATCAAGCTACAGCCCAAAGCCTGCACCAAAGCGGCCCCAGGCAAGTACCGAAACAATCCAAAGTTTTAGGCCTAGCACATACACAATACATACATACATATATTCCACATCTGGGTGGAAACCTCATGAGTTAAGTGCTACTATGGGGCAGGTTAACAGTTTGCATGTTCAAATCCCATGGGTGCTGACCCAGCTCTATATCCTTCTGAGATCAACATACTTCATACTATTAAATCAAGAAATAATAAAACGTAGTTATTACCCGGGCCTTAAATGAGCTGGAAGAAAATACTATTCACCCGGGGTTCTGTCAGGGCTCCCTCACTGCCGATTGTTCCTGCAATTCCTTTTGTGCAGGGCCTTTAGAGAAGGGCATATTGCTTTGTTGCAGTTCGTTCAGTCCCAGTAAATTTGAGCATCGTTTTTGCTCAACAACTATGCTGTTCGCGGTAGTAGCAGCACGGCGTGTGTTTGAAACCTCAGTCAGCTGACATGGGGAAAAGTCACAGCACTGTCTGTGCAAAGGTAAATCAGTGTCTGTTTGCTGTGAACAGCGGGCAATGATTTATCACGGGCTGCTCACAGCAAACAAAGCAGGAGCCTCAGCGGTCTAACGGTGGGGGCCATTAACACGTCAGACGTAAATCCCCACCTGCTGTCATGCTCTGTTAGCTGAAGGGGGGTGTATGTACATTCAGCAGTCTGCTTCAGCAAACAGTGCATGACAGTAGCTGGACATTTCTCTTTGTTGTGTTATTGGCATCCCCATCAAAGGCATGCTGGACCGGGTTTGTTTGCTGTAGGCCCCGATTAATCTAGCTTTCATTTTAGTAACTCATTTCACTGTGTCATTTAGTCTATGGCAACTTTTAGAGCCTTAAAAATGCCACAGTATCACCAGTGGCTCCCCCAGACATTTTTCATAGGGGTGGTCTGATGAGGTCACTATAAATCTTGGGTTTTATTCATTGTCCCTAATTACAACACCGGCGCTAAACCATGGCGCTATTAGCACCATGGTTGGTGCCGGTGTTGTAAGGAGTCCGCCATGGTGAAATGGGGAAATACCGCCCGATTCCAAGGTTAGCAGGGCGGTATTTCCCCATTTCACCATGGCCCTTCCCCATTCCCATTTTTGCCCCATATGGCCCAATGGGAATGGGGAAGGCGGCAATTACGGTACCGCAAATTGCGGTACCGTAATTGCCTGCGAGGTCCCTTTGCGGGTCCCTACTTTAACGGCTGGTCTAGACCAGCTGTTCAGGTTGGGTCCCGCAAAGGGACCTCGTAGTAAGGCGCTAAGTGGTTAACGGCGCCGCAGCCTTTCACGGCGCCGTTAACCACTTAGCGCCTGGGTCGTAATGAGGCGCATTGACTCTAAGATGCAGGCAGGCCGGTGGGGGGGTGGTCAGCGATTTAATAAGGGTGGCTGTGGCCCCCCTTGGCTACCCCTTGGTGGCTCTTCTGAGTATCGCCACAATCAGTGCAGATTTTCTTAAAACAAAAAACACTATCTGCAAAGCTAGAAATACTGTGTTGCTTTTTTAAAAAAAAATAGACTGTGCTGTTCCTCTTGATAACATGGTGTTCCAAAACATGTGTAAAAGAAAAAGGCAACTTTATGATAGACTAAGTTACAAAGTAAAACAATCTTCTTAAACTGAAAACCACCTGTTGATTTAGTTAACTGAGTGTATGTTTAGTTTTTGGTTTAAATGCGACTTTTATTCACATCATGCACAGCAGTAAGATGCTTGGCTGTATTAAACATCTCAAGTTGGTTCATGTGAGATGTTATGTTATGTTCTGGTGATTTATAATGTGCCCCGCTGTCATTTGCATAGTCTAAAGGTGCTCACGTGGCTCTGTAAAAAAGTAGGTTGGGTTGGTTAGTGAGGGGGAGAGAGAAAGGATAGAGGTTGTGCTCTTCTGTTGATGCTTGCAGAGCCAGGGGGAACTGGCATTTGTGTGTGTCAGCTTCTGAGTGTGCTTGTTGTGTGTTGTGTGCACTGGGCTTGTTGTGTCCAGAGGGGTAGCGTCCACTGTCTGGGTTGTTTGTTGTTTTTAGCAGTTTGTTCTTTGGCGGGTGTGTGGCTTGTGTGTTTTTGTGTGTAGTACGGTTGGCACTTTTGGGCGTGTGTAGTATGTCGGGGGTATGCGAGAGAGGAGTAAAGAGCAGGGGGGTTGTGGTTAGTGGGTTAGCAGGTTTGACTCAGGGTGTGTGGTTGTTTTTGTCAGTTCCACAAGTCATACTGTGCTGTTTATTTTATTTAAGTTTATTTATTTTATTGAGCATTTGTTTGGGTCGTACTGGGATGTACTCCCCGCTTTAACTACATGCGTCATTTTGAATTTGCCAACTATGCCCAGAGGATCCTCTCAAATTGAGGAAATGAACCCGACTGCTGGGAACCTGTTTTTAAATAGATAGTTTTTAATGACTTCATGGAAGCAGCTCCTGGGTCTCTCAACTATTTTGAAGAAATTTTACGGGTGGAGCTCCTGGCTTTATCTAGCCCCACAAATTGGGTATTTATAGAATTTGCATCATCTGCAGTGATCTCTCTAGTAAATATGTGTTCCAGTCTGTTGTTCAATTTGGGTTTTCAACTTATTATGTGTCGCAAAAGATCGATCAAGCTCCATGATGATGTTAAGTGTTTGGGCCAAGTTAGTATTCGACTTGAGCCTAACTCTGTCTATTTCCAACCATCTAAGATCATAGCTTAGAGTTTCCATTGGGTGAAACTCCTTGCAATCTACACACAACAAGAGAGGCCATATGTTGGGTCCTAGAAACCGTCTGTCCGGACAAGCAATGTCAATCTACATCATCAGATGTCGCACATTGGGCCCATTATTTTTCCTTTTATCCAGATCAGTGCCCTCTCAAGTGGGATTCCTCTCATGCCTAATACTCTGCCTTTGACAGATTCTCATATCATATTGATGATCATGCTATCTGCCACCATCATGATGCCCAGGGCCCTAGGGGCGACCCTGCGTATCCTGGTGGCGGGGATTTGGATGTCTTCCCTTTTCCTTTTGGGTGCTTTAGACTCCTTTTGTGGAACATTGTAGGGATTTGTATACATCTGGATGACCAGGATTGGTGCTCCTTTATTTGCAGGTTCCACGCAATCGTCTTTCAAGAGACTTGGGTGGTTGACCCTATAGTGTTATAGGGTAACCTCCCTTTTTCATTCCAGCAACTAAAGGCCCACAAAGGGAGACCGTCCAGAGGCCGCCTGATCTGGATTGATGTGTCACTGAGCTGGCGGCCAGAGGTCGTGCAAACCAATTGCACTGAACTCCAAATGCTGCTTATGAGGGCAGGCGATAAGGAATTGTTTTGTTTAATTCACATCTACAACAGGCCATCGTTACCTCATGGCTTAGCAACTGTTAATAAACTTCAAGACTCAATTGATATAAAGATCAGACTGATAGTGGCTAAGGGAAAATTCATCATTGTGGCAGCAGACTTTAATCTCCAGATGGAACACATAAAAGAGCTTGCAGGGTTTTGGGATGATCATGACTTAGCCTGGGATATACCTCCTTTAAAGGCTACAACACAGACACGAAGAACCAGCCTGGTACTGAATCTGCCTGTATGATGTTTAATTTAAATCTTAGGGCCTTTAATGGAAGGTTCCCAAATGATCAGCCCGCATGTCCCACTTTTAATGGCCATAATGGCAGTTCGACTATTGATTATATTTTTATTTCTGCTAGAGACTGGGTTATATCCAAACAACCCCTTACCACTTTCTATTCTTATGTCCAATGTCTTAAATCTTGATTTCTGCCCAGTTTTCCCCTACCAACAGGCTGTGACAAAACGTTATGCTCAAAAGCCTTTGCAATGGGCTAAACTAATTGGCCAAACTATAAAACCCCAAATGTATGGTACAATTCTACCCATTATGGAATCAATAGTGGTGGCCAACATTGAGGTTGTGCAGTATTGGCTAGATTTGAGTTAATGATGGCTAAGATCTGCACCCTTGGTAACCGCTCCTTTTAAAATGGCAGTGGAGGGGCTGGGCTGCAAAAGTCAGCTGGTACGATGATGCCTGCCGGGCAGCCAATAGAGAGATAGTAAAATGTGCGGGTTGCACAACAGCGGTGGATTAAGATAGGCTGCATTTATTAATGGCTAAATACAGATCCCTGCTAGCGACAAAAAAGAAAGAGTTAGTAGCGGAGCGCTGGAGGGTACTGTATAATGCCCATAAAGCAGGGTATACTTCATTATTTTGATAATTGGTTTCCGGCAGAGTCCCTAAATCTGAACAGTCCCTTCCGTGTGGTATTAGTGGCAAATTGTGGAAATCCAATTTTTCAGGCTTATATCGTGATGCCCTGCCTCCCATGTCTGTGATTCTCCCTCTATCTCACCTGAATGAAGTAGTTCCTCTGTCTTCTACAGTGGACGAGGTGGAAATAGCTCTAGCTACATCGAAATGGGGCAAGGCTCCGGCCCCCAACTTAATGTAATAGTTGAGAAGTGAAACATTGGCACAGTGGCTCGATTTACTCTTCAGTTTTCTGGAACAAAGTGTATGGATGACTGTTTAATATATACTCTACAATCTTAAAATTAATATTTTAATACCCCTGGAGTTATTTAAAGATGAAGTAAAAATGTGGGCCCTGGTCCTCCTAAAAGTTTTCAATGCTATCCTAATTTACGGGAGTTATCCCCGACTCCTGCCGTGCAGCAAATATTGTTCCAATTCATAAAAAGGGTGGCAAGGAGAGTCCTGCAAACTGTCGCCCTATCTCTTTATTAGATGATGTGGGCAAACTCTTTGGCAACATTATCTTGAAGTATCTCCAGGTTTGGGTGGATAGCAATAATATAATATCAGACCTGCAAGCAGAGTTTAGGAGAAATAGGGGAACGATGGATCAATGTTTGCTTCTATCTTTGTTGATTCAAAATTACTCACTTCTGTGGATAATTAATATTTATGTTGTATTTCTTGATCTGAGTACCGCCTTTGATTCTGTTTCAAGGGACATCTTTTAAATCGTGGGGCTCATTAAATTTGGTCTATATCCTAATTCAGCTGTATTTAAATACAAATGCTTCTGTCCATTATGGCCCAGGGGGTAAGACAACTGACCAGTATGAGGTGTCTTTGGGGTAAGGCAAGGTTGTGTCCTGGCCCGCTCCTTTTCAACATTTATATACAGGATGTAATTGATGCATTACTGAGTAGGTGCCAGGATACGCCGAAACTAGCTGCATATAAATATCTGGTGCTCTTTTACACGGATGATGTGGTTTTAATTTCAACTACTCCCCAGGGCTTGGTAAATCCTTATCTATCTTCTTGGCCAGGTGCTCAGAGCTCCAATTGAATGTGGGTAAATCCAAATCGATGATGTTCAGTTTCCACTCTTCTAAGCATAGGGCGATTAGGTTGAAAGTTGGGGATGACTTGATTGAACAAGTGACACAATTTTATTATCTTGGCGTAAGGTTCCTAGAGCACCCCTGTAGGGCTCCCTTGATTTACAAAGCGGTAATCAATCTGGACAATCTAAGTGGCGCTACTAGGCCATATTTTTGCACACATGGAAGTGATGCTGTGTCCCCGGCACTGTACCTATACGGCAAGCAGGTTTTGCCTGCAGTGCTGTATGGGTCAGAGCTTTGGGGCCATGTGAAAGTCGGGCAACTGAACATAAAAGAAAAAAAATGAGTATTACTTCTCCCTAGAAGTGCTCCATCTGCCCCAACTCACTTGGAGTATGATATCATTCCTATAGGTACTTTGGCTGTGTTTAATCATGTTTTGTTCTGTATAAGGGTTTGGTTTCAACTGGGCCTAGAAAAGTGCAGGGAAGTGTTGTCACACCTTATGTCTTTGAGTGGAGGTAAACGCCTTAAATGACCAGCAGGAGAGGGCCAGAGCTCTGGAGACATTGAGCTTCTGGGGGAAGGTGAGGAAAGGAAGGATGATCCATGAAGGTCCATGATGTGAGGGGTGAGGGGGAGATCCGAACTGAAGATGACCCCAAAGTTTTTGGCTTCACAGGATGGTGGGGCCAGAGGGTCCAAAAGAGGGTGGCCAGAGGGTAGGAGGAAAAGAGGGCGCAGGTTTCCCAATGACAGGGATCTCTGTATTACTGGAATTAAGACAAAGATCATTATCTGCAGACCATGCCTGAATGGTGGACAGACAGTCAGGGATGAGAGAGGAGAAAGAGGAGGGAGTAGAAGGAAGTTTGAAGGATATCTGTGCGGCATAACACTGGAAATGAGGAGAGAAGGAGGAGATCAGATGAGCAAGAGGGGCGAGGTAGATATTGAAGAGCCATGGTGATAGGATAGAGCCCTGGGGATGCCAGTGGTAGAGAGTGTGGTGGTGGAAGAGAAAGGGCCCAGCTGTAGCTGGAAAGGGCAGTTAGTGAGGAAAGAGGTCAGTCAATCCAGTGCCCGGTCAGTGATGCTGAGGGTGTCACAGAATCATTTTATAATGATAGAATGGTTGAGCATGTCAAAGGCAGAGGAGCAGAGGAGAGATCAAGGAGAATGAGAACAGTGGGAGAGTTGGAGACCAGGTTTGCGAGCATGGTTTCACAGGTGTTCATGAGAGCAGTTTCCCTGCCTCTTGAAGCTCGGAATCCAGACTGATGGTCGCGAAGGCAACCAACAAGATCAGTGTGGAGTGTAAATTGGGGGAGGACCAGCTTCTCCAGTAGTTTATCCAGGAAGGGGGTAGTGGAAATACAGCGATAGTTAGCCAGACAGGAGGCATCAGCAGACAGCTTTTTTAAGAGAGCTTGCACAAGGGAGTGCCTGAGGGAAAGAGCCAGTGGCAAGAGAGTGGTTACAGAAGTCAGCAAGAGCCAGGGCGAGAGAGGAGATGGTGTCCTTAATGGTTTTGGAATAGCAGGGGAAGAGCATGTTTGCCTTGGGTCCATGGTATGCTTGTCTCTGTGAATTGAATAGCCAGGTTTTCAATCATTTTCTAAAGGTTAGGTCATCTTCCATCATTCTTAATTCCTTCAGTACCGAGTCCCATAGTTTGGCTATCAAACGGGAGAATGCAGTTCCTCCGACTTTCCTTTTCTCTTAGTGTTTCGTTCCGAATAGGACGTCGTTGCTTGAGCGTAGGTTTCTTCCTGGTTGGTAGTAGTTGATTTTGAATTGAAGAAATTCTGCTCCTTGTCCTTGTGATTTGTGGGCGATGCAGAATGCTTTTAAATGAATGCATTTTTTAATTGGAAGCCTGTGTAGGCTTATCAGGGCTGGTTTGATGTGGTCTCTACTGTTTAATCTCAGGAGTAGTCTTGCTGCAATGTTTTGGATGCGTTGGAGTTTATTTCCGAGGAGTTGTGGCATTCCAAGATAGAGACCATTTGCGTAGTCTAGTCTAGATAACACCAAGGAGATGCTTGCAAGGGTTCTGTGTGGGAAGGTGAGGTAGGGGAGCATCCCTTTAATTAGTTGCAGGAGTTAGAAGCATTTCTTCGCTATTGCGTTGACTTGTGGTTTATTTATTTAATTGTTTTTTATAACGCGCCTAATACCGTACCTGAGTTCGGTTCTAAGGGCGGATCCGGTATTCAAACCTCTGTTGCGCTGCGTGTTCTTGCTTTCAAGACCAGCGCATTGCCCCCGTGCCATCCTCCATTCAGTGGGAGACCGTTGTCCATGAGATGCTGAACAGGTCCTGTCTTTCAGGCTCCCATTGCAAACAAGACCACCTGGGATCATGCAGAGTAATACAAAATAAGTCACGGACCTCCGCACCCACCAAAGATTATGTATTGTTTGGAGCAGGTGGCCTTTGCCTATGCCATCTTATTGGAGCATGCCCAAAACTTATGCCACAACCCCCTCAATTTCTCATCCCACTTACAGTACTTACAGCGCTTATAAACAGGACGAATGTACGATATAAAATGCTGACCTTATTTATTAAGCAAAGGCTTGCTTGACAGAGACTCAGACAAGAAAACGACTTACTAAATGTTTCTGAGGCATGCAACTTCATTGTAGTTGAACTCAAGTATAGCATCTAATTTTTCTATAAACGATGCATCAACATTAGCATTACAACTGTTTGTGAGATCCATGCATGATTACCTAGTGTACCTCTGAATGTTTCAATCTTACTAGGGGAAGTGAAAGTTGGCCAGCTATATTGATGCATATTTGTTTTGAATCATTTCCATATATCATTTTTCAGTATTACTCAATTCTGTAACTGATGTGTGCCAGGTGTTTTGCTTCTCTAGTTTGGCAGTGATTACTGTTCATTTGAAAACCAGATATCTCATGAATTCAAATGAGACTATGATTCACGTTACATTTTGTACTCAATATATTTTGCAAATGAATTTCTAACATAAATGTGCCTATCCAATAAATAATTCCATTAAGCTTTGAAAGTGCTCTATGGCATGTAGCTGTAAAACTCCACGTTTCTTTTGTATTCATCTCATTTCTTTAACTCTCTCTTTTAAATAAAAAAAAACATTGTCCAATAACTGCGGTTAGTATACCCTCGATAATAGTAGTGTACTACAAATAACTGAGGTTATCCATAAGTGGCAGTAAATATCTGCGGTTATCCATAAAAAGCGAGCAAACTCCCAAACTCTTGCCTGCCCTCCTAGGCACTCACTAATTACCCCCTCCTCTTTCCTTGCTGCCCCACTCCACTCAATTTCTTTTCCCTCCCCAGTCCGCTCCCATTTCCCCCAACAGTCATCATTTCGTGTGGTGCACTTTAATTTCTGACCACGTTTTCTATCATAACTGAGGTTATGCAAACACGTTCAAGCTTTGAACTTGATCCCCCGCCCTCCAAACCCCAATTTTAAATGGTGTCCTCTTTCTCCCTCCCAACCTCTAGCCTGATTCCATTTCATCCTTTTTTACCCTCTAAACAGAAACAAGTTTATACATGTTATAACCGTGGATATCGCTTGCGTTGAGCATATGAATAATTGTGGCATTTTCATTTCTGTAAGCCTAGCTGATGCATTGTAGGACACATATATAGCTATAATTGTGGGGGGAGGGATCGCCACCTTCCCTGTCAAATGTTTTAACAACTACTGGACAGGATTACCCCAGATTCCTCCCAGAAATCAAGTCAACACTTGTTTCATACCGGGTTCAATTCCATCCAGCAGTTTTTGCTGTGTGCTGTGCAGACATTTTGATGTTTTCTCTATGGGAAAATGAATGGGAGTAGTACGAAAACAGCATTTATTTTGCTTTCTTTTTTTTCCAATCATCTTTTTATTGATTTTATTCAAGCGAGTTAGACATTGTGGCATTAAGTTGCAAGCGCTGAGAGCAGCGCTACGATGCTTGTTGATACAGGCAATAATAAACATAAACAACAACAACAGGTCAGAGAAGTGTCAGTGGGGAAGGCAAGGGAGGAAGGGTGGGGGGAGGGAGCAGATGGACTATACAGTTGGGGTAAGAGCCCAGAGAAGCTGTTCATGCTTCAAGTTTGTATTGGGGGGGGGGGAGTGGATCTGCATAGTCCTAGGCCTTCATTAGTTTGTGCATGCTCTAGCGAGCGGGAGAGGATCTCCCCAGGTCGATACCTCTGTCCTGCTCTTCCACCCTCCTCTTCAGTCTTGTTTGTCCATCCATCATAGAGAGGGAGGCTGTCGGGCCAGGCCTGGGTATTTCTGTGTGTAGTCCAGGAATGGGGCCCAAGTCTGTAAAAAATGTGTCTCTGTTTCCAAACCGGAGGGCTGTTATTTTTTCGGCCGCTATTATGTCCCAACACCTAGCCCACCACATTTGGACTGCCGGTCCCTCTGGGTTTTTCCAAAGCCTTGCTACTGAGATTTTAACAGCCGTCAACAGGTGGGCGCAAAGTTCTGCTCTTTGGCCTGACGGGGGAATTGGCCCTTGCCGCTCGCTCCCAGCAGGACAATACTCGGATCCCATGGGATTGCCAGGCCCGTGATCGTGTTGACTTGATCTAACACAGCTTTCCAAAATTGGGTGGCCTTGGGGCATGTCCATAGCATATGGTATTGTGTACCTTTGTCTGGGCATCCTCTCCAGCACGAAGGGGGAATTGAGGGGTTGCATTTATTGAGCGTCTCTGGGGTTCAGTACCACCTGTAGCATACCTTGACTGCCCCCTCCTTGTTGGATACACATTTAGAGCTTCTATGTGCTCTTGTCCAGATGTGGTCCCATTCCTCCGGTTCAATGGGCCTCCCAATGTCTTTCTCCCATTTGTGCATGTATGGCTCCTTGCGGGTAGGATCGGTTCTGTCGAGGATCTTGTAGAGGTTTGATATTCTGCCCATTGGAGGTGTCGCTGTGAGGTTTTGCTTTAAGGTCTCTGCTTCCGAAATTATTTATGACCCTGCTTGAGAGCCAGTGCCTTACCTGAGTATATCTGAACCTCTCAGTTTCCGGAACTTTGAATTTCACTTTTCAGGCCTCGAAGTCTAGGGGGTTTCCCTCTTCAAAAAAGTCTTGCACCTTCTCCAGTCCTCCTTCTTTCCACCTCAGGAAGTTCTTGAGGCTGTTGCAGACCGGGGTGAGTGGGCCTGTTATACTACAGACTTTCCACAGTCGCGCTGCCCTTCTCCAGCTCGCCACCGTGTTTTCGGTCGCCGACAGAGGCCCCATGCCTGCACGGTCGCTGGGACATTTCATGTGTGGCAGTGAATTTATCGGAACTGGACTCCAAGCCTCCTCCAGCTCCAGCCAACGGGGTTTCGGTGTGGTGGGTGACCAGGCGAACGCTTGCGAGAGCTGCGCAGCTAGGACATACCTGGCAACATCGGGTGCTCCCAGTCCTCCCACCGCCCGTCCTCGAAGCATGAGTCTCCTCGGAATTCGTGGTTGTTTTCCTTCCCAAATGTATTTCATAATGCTCCGCTGCAGTTTCTGTACCGCTTGTTTCGGGATGGTAGTTGGCAAGGCTGAGCAGTGATAAAGTAGTCTAGGAATTAGGTTCATTTTTAGGGCCCTGATTCTACCGAACCAAGAAATGTCCTGTTTCTGCCAGCGTAGCAGATCACTTTTGAATTCTTTGAGAAGTGGCGGGAAGTTTGCTTTGTATAGTCTATTGGGTATGCTTGGCAGCTGGACCCCTAAATAAGGCAATTGCATTTTCGCCCAGGGTATAAGATAGTCGTTTTCCAAATCTGTTGTTAGAGATCGAGGCAGGTTGATGCTCAACGCTGTCGACTTGGAAAGGTTGACCTTGAATCCTGATGCCTCCCCAAATTCCTTCAGTTCCGTCCACAGAGATTTCATGGATTCCTTGGGCTTGGTCATTGTTAAGAGGACATCGTCGGCATAACGGGCGGCTTTATATACTTGGTCTTTGATTACCAGGCATTGGATAGCTGTGTTATGACGAACCCTTTTTGCAAATGGCTCCATGGAGAGGGCAAAGATAAGGGGGTAAGGGGGCATCCTTGCCTTGTGCCTCTCGATATGTTAATTATGTCGGACCTGGTCCCATTCCTTCTAAGTCTGGTGGATAAGTGCTGGTAATTGGCTAGTGTCCATTTTATGAAATTAGGACCGAATCCATTGTGCCTTAATGTATTTTGGATATAGCCCCAATCTAGCATATCAAAAGCTTTATGAGCGTCGAGCGATAGGACCATCATTTCCAAGCCCTTCCTGCTGGCCGATTTGATAGTATTTATGGTTCTCCTTATGTTGCCGTGGGTACTAGGGCCAGGGATGAATCCGGTTTGGTCCGGGTGCATGATATCTGGTAGTAAGGGAGCTAACCTGTTCGCTAGGATTTTGGCAAAAATGTTGGCATCATTGTTCAGGATGGTGATGGGACTGTAAGAGGCACAGTGGCTCCGGTCCCTTCCAGGCTTCAGTAGTAACACCGTTAGTGACTATTCCATAGAGGGGGCGGTAGTTCCTGATGATAAGAATGAGTTGAACAGGGTCGCCAGCTTGGGTGCGAGTATATAGGAAAACCTCTTATAGAATTGGGCTGTGAACCCGTCCGGTCCCGAAGTTGAGTTTTTCAGTTTTTATATGACCTTGCTCACTTCTTCTGCTGAGATAGGGTCCTCTAGGGCTTTCAGTTGGGGGTGTGGGGCGTCCAGCCCTACTCCTGCTAGGTATTTAGACTGTGAGTGTGTAGCCGTGGGGGAGCCGACATGATTTCCTTGTGGTGTGCTGTCATGATTTATATTTTCTCTGTATTAGAGTAGCGAGGAGTCCCTTGGGCGTCCAGGAGACATTGAATAGTGTTTCTCGACTGCAGCTTTTTAAGCTTGTGGACCAGAAGCCGGTTTGCTTTATTACTGTTCACATAGTAGAACTGTTTGGTGTAGGTTAGTGCTCTGGCTGCCTTGTCTGCTAAATGCATTTCTAGAGTTCTTTTCGCTTTTTGTAGCACGGTTCGCTTTCCTGTTCTGGCCTTGTTTGAGGATGCGTTCCTCTTCCGTCACCTCCGCCTCAAGTTTATCCTGTTGTAGCTTGTGTAGACGTCGTAGCCGGGCTGTGCAGTTGTTTGCAATACCCCTGATGACAGGTTTTATTGCGTCCCAAATGGTAGATATTGATGTGTCCTTGGTGGTGTTCTCCCTGAAGTAGTTCTTGAGGGCTTCTGTTATTTCCGTTCTGATAGCTATGTCTGTCAGAATATGGTCTTGTAGTTTCCATTGTCGCTGAACCGGCTCGGGAAAGCCTTGTACCCTCAGTTTCATTGTGACCGGGGCGTGGTCCGACAGGGCTCTGTGTCCTATTTGTATGGTTTCGACACAGGGAATGAGAGCACTGGAGAGAAGCATCTTCGATCCTAGAATGCCCAAGGTGGGCATGGGAGAAAAATGTGTAATCTCTTACACCCGAGTTGGCTAGTCTCCATACGTCTATGGTGTTGGTTTCCCTCAGGAATTCTGCCATGGCGCGAGCCTTGCCAAAGTCCTCCTTAGATGGAGGGAGCGTTTTATCCAGGTTTGGGTCTAGTGTCAAGTTGAAATCGCCCCCATGATCAGATGACCTTCAGTGAAGTTTATGAGCATGGGAAGGAGGTTACGAAGGAATAGGCTTTGTGCCACATTTGGGCAATATATGGTGGCTAGGGTAATGGGAAGCTCCACTAGGAGGCCTTTCAGCAATATGTACCGCCCCTCTGGGTCTCTTTTGACAGTGATGTGCGTTAGGGGTAAGTCTCGGTTTATCAATATGGCAACCCCTCTTTTCTTGAGGCCCACAGAGGCGAAGTAGCGTCTTGGGTAGCGTTGGAAGGAGATGCGTTGTTCGTCTGTCCCAAGGAGGTGCGTCTCCTGTAAGCAGATGATATCGGGTGCCAGTTGGGAGAGTCTGTGCTTTACGGACTTCCTTTTCCGAGGGGCATTTAGACCCTGGACATTCCAGGTCAACATTGATAGCTCTCTATCCGGCAGGGCCATTTGTGATTAGGTTAGTTGGGGGACTTATCCTGCCTTTGTCGGAATGCAAGACTTTAGTCTCCCCCTCCACAGTGGGCTGAGCTTCCAGTGTTGCGGCGGTTCCATATAGGGGGCGTTCCCCTCTGCGGTGTGTTCCATGTTACCTGTCTCCCCTCCTCTTTCCGCCACTTCCCTGGCTCCACCTCCCCCCTTCTCTCCGACCATAGTAAACAAATAAAAAGAACGAGAACGAGAACAGAACCAAAAAACAAAAACAAAAACAGGTATTCCAGACCAGCCTTCTACCAACGGGGCTGTTGGCTGGACCATAGCTAGCAGCTAGGTAGGAGACCCGAGGATCCCCTGCTGTGTCAGTGAAATTGTTGCAGTGTGGGATAGTGTGCAGTTAGTTCCTATGGCGAATGAGCTTATTGCCTTAAGACTATTCCGGCTGGCCCTGTGGGGCTAGTTTGTTTGTGCAGTTCTGGACTCCATGCTGATGATCCAATGGGAATGAGCTGTCCGTCCGGGAGCCCCCACCCAGGGAGCCCCAGGCGGCTTAGTTTGATCAATATAACCTGCAGAGGGGGAGTTTCCCTGGTGTGGGGGGGGCAGCTTCAGCGGTTATTAAATTTCTTCCCCCTGGCAGAAAGGCAGCGCACCCTTCGTCGACCCTCCACCCGAGACCAGGCGCGGAGGGACTCCCTGCCAGCCCCCTCGGGAGATTGGTTTGAGCTCCTGGGGACCTCCTCCTCTGTGTCCGGGTTCATGAATAATTCAGCTTCTTTCGGGGAGAGGATTTGCCATGTTTTGCCCTCCCATGTGAAGGCGAGGCCTGTAGGAAAGCTCCAGCGGTAGGTAATCTTCCATTTGCACAGCCAGTCAGCCATGGGCCTGAAAGCTTTTCGTTTTGCTAGTGTTGATGCTGCTAAGTCCTGGAAAAGGGATATTGATGCATCTCGGAAGTGAATGTGCTCCATGGCCCTGGCTTCTTGCATTATCTCCTCTTTGAGCCTGCAAAAGTGGACTCTCACCAGTACGTCTGCTGCACCCGTGGAACTTTGTCTGGGTCTCGCCTTATGCACTCGGTCGAGCTCCGGGGGGCGTCGTCTGGGAGGGTGATAATAAAGCGGAAGAGGTCAGACACGTAGGATGGGAGGTCTTTCTCCAAGATCGCCATTGGGATTCCTCGTAGCCTGATATTATTATGCCTCGAGCGGTTTTCTGCATCTTCCTGTTTGGCTTGGAGTGCCTCGCATCTGCATTCTAGGGCTCTAATTCTGTCCGCCCCTTCTCCGATCTCAAAGTTCTGTTCACACAGTGTAGTTTCGATTTCCTCGGTTCTTGATTCGGTCTCCCCCACTCTTTTATCCAGTCTTGCAATTTGACTCTTTACTTCTTCAGTGCCCTTCTGGAATTCCTTGGTAAGAGCTGATAGGAGGTCTTGCAAATCTGATTTTGTGACATATTGGGTTGCCATGGCTGCCTGGCCCTCGGGCGGAATATTTCCCGTCCCACCCTTGTTGCGCTCCCTTTTCTTGTTTTTTTCCCCCATAGGCGTATTTAGTAGCGCTGAAATGTCTGTTTGCTTAGTAGCCTTGGTGGATTTGGTCATGTTGATGCAGTGCACCCCCGTACGGATAGGGCAGGAGGGGGACGAATGTGCCGGCAAGATTCTCAAGGTTCCTCCCGTGGTATTTCACTTTGCGTTGAACCTCGAGGGGAGGGGTCTCGTTAGTCCCTCGGATTGTTGACAGATGGCTGCCGAGCGGGCTGTGGTGGCAGATGGCCCACTCAGTCCCAGAGCACCTAGTGGCCCGAAGTGGGGGGCGGGATCTAGCACCTCGTTCCAGATCTCCGATAGTGACAGATAGTATGGGCTCCCTCCTTATGTCTAGCGGACAGTACTTAGGAGGTGCGGCTTGATCATGAGGCTCCTGGGGGTTCTTCGAGGTCAATTATGAGTTCCTGAGCCTGGGCGACTCCCAGTAGGATGTTGGACAGCCAGGGGCACCGGGGCCGTCCCAGAGTCCTGGCCAATTGTCAGCTGCCGCCCACAGCCCAGATCCAAATCGCTGATATGCGACTATCCCACTGAGTGCAGTGCGGCAGGTGCCACCTTACCTTATTTTAGGTTGGTGTTGGGAGCCAAACCCGCCCCAGGGAAGGGCCTTGTTCGCTGGCACAGTCTCAATTCATTGTCGGCCCTGGGGTAGGCAGCCCCAGGCGGGCTCCCTTGTAGCACAGTCCATAGCCCGGCCCACCCCCCAGGGAGGCGAGGGTGTGTTGTCGCAGGATCCCTGCAGGTTCCTTGTGGATTGGCCCGGGTGCTGTGGAGGGCGCCAGGTCCCAATGGCTGAGATTTCCCTGGTTGCAGTCCCGCAAGCCTGCTGTGTCTCGATCTGGGGGCAGGAAGGAATGTCGAGGCCTCTGAGGCTGGAACGTTTGAGGCTGCAACATTTCTGATTTTATTGTGTCCTGGGCTGAGTGTTGGGGGGGCGCGGCAGCCCCAGCCGCCAGACCCTCCCTGGCTGCAGGCCCGCAGACCCCCCGCGACCCAGTCCAGATGTTGGAGATGGCCCCAGTGGACAGAGCAAACCTGGCCGCAGGTGTGACAAGTTGCCAGGAGGAAAAGTGATCCAAGGATGGCGCCGCACCCCGAGGCTGGTGCCCTGGCGGGGGACCCTGTGGGGTCTGTCTGAGCTCGTTGGGGCTCTGGAAGGCGTATTCCACTGCTTGCCTTAGGGTTGTGTTGCAGAGTGAGCAGGCACTGCACTGCTCGACCCCCGCCAGATGACTGCTTCTTCCAGAAGGGAGGAAGTGGCAGGGCACGGGAAGATGGAGAGCGCTGCCGGGGGGAGCACCTCACTCGGTCTGCTGAGGTTGTTGGAACTCCTTCAGGAAGTCCTGCTTGACGGGGAGGATGCCAGAGCCTCCGCAGCCGCAGACCCCCCGCGACCCGGTCCGGGTGTTGGAAAAGGTCCTCTAAACACGAGCGACCCCCAGATGCAGGCCTGCCCCTGATGCTGAGTCCAGGAAGGGAGAGGATTGTGTCCCAGACTGGGATTTGGAGGGGACTCTGAGGCCCTTGTGATTGGAGCCTTCTTGCTAGCGGACTCGTGGGCTTGCTGTGTCCTAGACAGAGTTTCTGAAGCATCCGCGGTGGGCCCAGAGAGCTCTGCTTTATCATGTACTGGATGCTAGCCCCACAGAGTGTTCAGCCTTCGGTTGCCGGCTTTTCCCTCAGGACCGATTGACCAGAGTTCGGTGGTGGAGCGGGACCCCCTCTGCGGTGCTCCAGTGGAGGATCGTAGGTACCTGGTGGGGGGCCACCGGCCGATGGGAGCAGGAGGAAAGCTGTCCGGGGTTGGCCCTGCGCCCAAGGCTGCCACCCAGGTGGAGGACCCCCATGCTGGGTAGTAATGTACAGTTGCTCTTCCCCCCGCTTACCCTAATTCTCATCACATTGGACTAACAGACCATGATCTGTTGAAGGTCTGTCCCATTATTATTAAGGGGTGCATTGTTCTGCCCTAGTGAATGCTCAGTGCCTAGACAGAGGCTTGCAGTGGCCCTTTTTTCTATTAAAGATGCTGATTGATTGATATTTTATTCCTATCGCGCTGGTACACAAGTGTTTCAGAGCGTGACAAGGCAAGGGAGGGGAACAGGGGAGAACAAAACAGCGATCTTACTAGGCCCAGTGACATTGAGAACGTGCAAATGCATGGGAGAGGGGGGAGGGGAAAAGTGCATGGAAGGAGGGAGAGGTGGAAAGTGCGAAGCAGAGGAGAAACAGATAAATAACAATAAATAAATCATAAAGGCAACAAACAGTGGTAATGCAGCCAGCAATGTGCAAGTGCTAGGTTTAAGGCAGCAGACAGGGTAGGTCTGATAAGTGCAGGAAGAAAAAGGGGGCACTGTATGGGTACAGATATAGACCCCAGTGCAAGGGGTGGCCCGGAGGCAGTGTGGGAGGGTGGCAGGGTGAGCAGGTACCTGGACCCGGAGGACAGAGGGTGCCAGGTGCATGGTGCCAAGAGAGAACAGATTAGCAGGGGAGAGGGAGAGCGAAGGCAGAAGAAAAGAGGAAGGTCTTGAGGTGCTTCCGGAAACGGAGATGGTTCTCCTCAAGTTTTAGAGTGGCAGGGAGGCTGTTCCAGAGGGAGGCCGCAGCCGAAGACAGAGATCTACCACCAGCTTGTTTCTTAGAAAAACGACTGACCCTGAGGGAGTTGGAGGTAGAGGAACGAAGAGCTCGAGAGGGGAGGTATTTGCGGAGGGATAGCTGAAGGTATTTTGGACCCACGCCCCAGAAAGCCTTGTGGAGAATGCAGAGGGTTTTGAATTTAATCCTTGCATCCACTGGGAGCCAATGGAGAGATTTCAGAGCTGGAGAGATACGAGTCTCGCAGTCCTGTTCTGGATTAGTTGCAGAGGGCGGAGAGTAGAGGCAGGTAGATTTAGAAAGAGGCTGTTACAATAGTCCAAGCTAGAGAGAACCAGAGCTTGGGATACCATGAGCTTCTGGGGGAAGGAGAGGAAAGGCAGAGTACCTCTGAGGAGGTGTAGGCAGAAATTTGACTTTTAGAGACCTCAGAGATGTGGGCGGAGAAGGAAAGGGTGGAGTCAAAGATGACCATGAGGTTCTTAACTCGCAGGTGGGGGTAGGAGGAGGGCCAAGGGAGGCCGACCAGAGAGTGAGGGGAAAGGATGGTGAAGGTGTGCCAATGAGGATGATCTCCGTCTTGCTGGCATTCAGACAAAGATCATTGGCGGCACACCAGTCTTGAATGGCAGTTAGGGAATCAGAGATGGGAGAGGAGGTGGCAGAGGGCAGCCTGAAAATGAGTTGAGTGTCGTCAGCGTAGCACTGGAAATTTGAGCAAAATATGGCAATGCAGTGGGCGAGAGTTGCCAGGTATTGGTTGAAAAGCCAGGGCGAGAGGTTAGACCCCTGGGAACACCACAGGTAGAGAGGAAGATAGATGAAAGGAAGGACCCAAGTTGGACCTGGGAGGGCTGATCTGAGTGGAAAGAGGTCAGCCAGGCCAGAGCCTGATCAGTGATACCCAGGTTTTCACGGAGACGGTTGAGCAGGATGGTATGGTTGACCGTGTTGAAGGCAGAAGAGAGATCGAGGAGGATGAGGACAGAGGGAATGTTAGAGTCAAGGTTGGAGAGCAGATCTTCATGGATGTTCAGGAGAGCAGTTTCCGTGCTTCTGCAAGGATAGGGGGAGGAAGGATAGCTCAGGGGTAGTGTGTTTGTCCTGGAAGCAAGACCACGCTGCGCAACACAGGTTTGAATCCCAATCCAGCATTTAGGAACCACTCCTTGGTATTAAGTGTGTTATAAAATAACAATTATAATGATAGAGGCAAGGAAGCCGGTAGGTAAGACTGCTGCACAGTGTGCGCTTGGGTGGAGGCAGAGTGTTGGAGGGGGAGACACTTTGGGTGGCATAGGAGGCTATGGAGCTGATGTTGTTCCTAGATGTAATTTGACGGCCGGGACCTGATACGTTTGCACTAAGACGTAGCTAGGGTACCACCACCAAACTTTGGTGCCATGTGTATATGGCAAGCAGTGTTCACAGTGAAAAATAAACGCTCTCCGACATGTGAGCATGTCGGACAGTGTTTTTTTTTAACTGTAAGCTTTGACTGCCATATACGCATGTCAGGGAGCGTTTACAATGGATCCTATGGGGACCACCTGCTTTGTGCTGCTGAATAAAGCTAGCCGACCTCATAGGGATCTCCAGCATTTGCACTGGCATCAAAATCCAGAAGTGGAAAGAGGTGGCAGAAACGCAAGTTGTGTTCCGCCCCTCCTCTCCGCCACACAAATGCTTGAAAATGAGCTTTGATGTTAATGGAAGGGGTAAAAGCCTCACTCAAGGCTCAGTTACATTTGCTATCATCGTCATTTAGCCCCAGTACCCTGGTACTGCTCAGCTGCACAGGGGAATATGGCACACTATAGTTAGTTATGTGTAACGCGCTTAGCGGTTTCTAAGCGCGCACCCAGGGATCGAACCTGTGTTGCTCCATGTCATCTTGCTTCCAAGACAAGCGTGTTGCCCCTGAGCTATCCTCCCAAGACAATGGCGGTGGAAAATTGCTCCTGGGGACATGGGCATTGTTTAATTTTTTCAATGAGTGGCTGTTGGCTGTTTGTTCCCGAGAGCTCCGGTTGGTGCAGATTATTATCAGGGTTCAATGATACTGCACATAAGGGCCTGTATAACTTCAGTATATGGATCAGTTAACATGCACCTGTGTCATTATGCAGTTTATTGTTTTCTTTGAGACTACTAAGGATACCTTTGACACAAACTAAACGAATGAATTGCTGTTTAGTGTAGTGACTACTATGCGTGTCCCATCCTGTCCCACAATGCAACGATAATCCCCCACCTCCAAACCACACTATGAAAACAAAAAATGTATGGCCTGAAGTTAAGCAAGCGTTGCCTGTTTCTGGGGGAGTAGCCCCGCGACACTGGAAGCAGCCCAACCCAATTCCAACTCAGCAGCCACTGGTGAAAATCCCCGTATCCCACATAGTCTGATCAGGTCCAGGATCAAGGGCCTCACTACGGACTGGGTCAATCACCATGAGATGGGACCCAGATGATAGGAGCATTCTCTCACAATAGGAGAGGGAGAGGGAGAGCGAGAGGGGGAGGAAGGGGAGAGGGGGAGAGGGAGCGAGAGAAAAAAAACGCACTCTTTTGCATTCTTCTTTCAATTTTCCTCATAAAGGGTAAACGCATGCACACACAAAAATACAAAATACACGTCAGGTTCTTATTGTATTGCAAGTGATTAAGAAATAAATGGAAAGAGGCCTCATAAAGACTGCATATACGAGTTCAGAGAGGTGAAGTCCCCCTTCTGTGAACATCCCTGCAAGCACAAAGTTCACATTGAGAGCATTAACGATTGTTTGGGCAAAGGGGTGTAAAAAGGCATCGAAACTCAAGACTGCTTGTATTTTCATGCTTTAAGTACATGCCTTCCTAAAAACAATCAAAACTTCACAGAGTGGACTGTAGACACACAAATATTGTCGGTAATGGTCCTATTATTATTATTTGTTTTTAAATGGCACTCCCTTGTTTTTTTCTGCAGGCAGAATACCATGGAGTTCGTTCTCAAAGTTACACTCAGGCCTCTGGCCATATATTCTTCGTGTGGTATGACATTTTTGTACTGGGCATCAAACATAAAAAGCAAACATAAGCCATTACATGGCTAGACTGGCCTACATTGTAACAGCCAGTCTGGATATACTTTCTTTCTATGGCATGGCATTTCTCTAGGTGGTTGCATGATGGGCTTGGGGTGTGCCCCTGCGTACCTTCGAGGTATGGAGGCTTATTTGTCTATTAAGTGTTGCAATAAACTGTCAGAGGTCAGATGGAAAAAAATCTGGGATTGCGAAGCCAGCTGTCAGTGGCTGTGGACCATTCCTCAGAGTGCCTTACCAGCATAGACATAATTGAATTCTGGGTGTGATTGGGGTGGAATGGTGACATTTACTGTGAGATAAAGGCTTAGATCAGAGAGACCATAAATCATCAACATTGCCAAAATTGTGTTTGCATGGTTTCAAGGTTTTTTTCAAAAGCTATTGAATTAAATATGTTTTGCCCATATGTGCCCCTTTTAATTGCCCGGTCATTTTCAAATAATCTTAGAATGGATTTAAATCATTAACCTGTCTCATTGTGGTCAGAACGATTTGGCACATGATGAATGTGTCACATGTTGAGATCGGTAACTTCAGTCGGACCAACTCCATTTCTGCCATATGCCTCTGCCTTTTACATTTGAGGTTATATTAGTATATGAAAAATATGTAGAATGTATCAAGACATTTGGTGACTGAAGGACACCTAGTACTTATATTAGTATGTTAGGAATATGTAAAATGTATCAAGACATTTGCTGACAGAAGGACATTTAGTACTTATATTGGTATGTTAGGAATATGTAAAATGTGATATATTAGGAATATGTTATGATATGGCATTTGTAACGCGATATGATATGGCATTTGTAACCCGCCTATACACAAGTGTTTCAAGGCGCGAAAAATATGTAGAATGTAGCAAGACATTTGCTGACCAAAGGACAAGTAGAACTTATATTGATATGTTAGGAATATGTAAAATGTGATATATTAGGAATTTGTCAAATGTATCAAGACATTTGCTGACCGAAGGACATGTAGTACTTATGTTAGTATTTTAGGAATATGTAAAATGTGATATATTAGGAATATGTAGAATGTAGCAAGACATTTGCTGACCAAAGGACAAGTAGTACTTATATTGATATGTTAGGAATATGTAAAATGTGATATATTAGGAATTTATCAAATGGATCAAGACATTTGCTGACCGAAGGACATGTAGTACTTATGTTGGTATGTTAGGAATATGTAAAATGTGATATATTAGGAATATGTAAAATGTATCAAGACATTTGCTGACCGAAGTATTGGTATGTTAGGAATATGTAAAATGTGATATATTAGGAATATGTAGAATGTAGCAAGACATTTGCTGACCGAAGGACAAGTAGTGCTTATATTGCTATAATAGGAATATGTAAAATGTGATATATTAGGAATATGTAAAATGTATCAAGACATTTGCAGACCGAAGGACAAGTAGTACTTATCTTGGTATATTAGCACGGCTCAAGTACTGGGGGGATGGAGTCCATGCACTTTTTTTAGAGGGTGATCTCAGCCCCTCCCAGCTAAAATGAGAAGAATTGAATGTCCTCTTTGAATTTATGCACAGTCGTCAGGTTTGTAGGCCGGACACTTAACCACTGCATTATGTAACCTGATGAAAAATAACAAACCACTAAAGGTGAAATGTCCCATTTCGGTACTACAAGTCCCAGGAAAAACCTTTGTAATGATTCTTGGTGTTTAAAACATGCACACCTTTTAAAAACACTATTAGAAGAAAATATCGTCAATTCGTTTTCTATGTGTATTGATTTTTATGGAAGGCCATTGCCATTCGTCCTGTGTAATTTGGGTGGATATGCAAAGCCAATTTAATGAAATGTGCATATTTCAACTTGATATGCTAATTTCTGGTGACGTCGCATCTCATTGCATTTGTTGATGAGTTCCCCACTTTAATTTGTAGGACTTGACCTCTGTATATTAGGAATATGTAGAATGCATCAAGACATATACTGACCGAAAGACATGTAGTACGTGTGCATGGTCATATAATGTCAATACTTGACATGTGGTGTGAGAACTATAGTCGAGAGCAACGTTTTACATCACTTTTCTTTCTCACCCGAAAAGGCCATTTCATCGACACATTTCACCACTACTGTGGCTCCAAACTCTACCGAAGTTGGTGACTACAGCCATGTCAGCCTTTCTCCATTCAGTGTCTCCATTACAAAAAAACAGGGGGTCATCGCACCTTCACATCAAGGAAATCAATTCACCAAAACGTCAGGGGAATCAGCACCCAACGATGTCACAGGAAGTCATGTCTCATGACCTTTATCCCTAATAACATCAGAGGAAGTGATGCCACATGACTTTTGGTAATACGTCCAGAACTGACGATATAGATGTAAGTACACACTAAAATATAGCCACAATCCTCCTACGCGCATATATGTTAAATTCAATATGTACTTTCAATAGTATACTTTCAACTAATGTGTGCAAAATCACTTTACTTCATCTAACGAGATGCCGACCTATTCCTGCCTCATTGGATAATAGATGCATAAAACAAAGATCAAACAATATTATCAACTAAGTTGGAGGAAAATTACCAATGAGACATAGAAAGTGATCATAAATTGGAACCATACCAACAACTGAGTACTAATAATTAAGTGCAATGCACTACACAGAAATTAAATGTAGTACGGAAACATGAAATATCAAGGATTGTAAGGCCCAGAGGAAGCTCATAAAAGTGGAAATGAATTATAGTAATACCGCGGAGGTCCAACAACTGCTGGCCATGAAACTCTGATTTAAAGTTTTGTAACGTAAAGGAATAATACCATATTCCCAGGGAGAGGATGCAATTAGATGTATATGTGTTATAAGTATTAGTGATAGTAATATTTTGTGCACATTAGTTGGAAGTATATTATTAAAAATACCTATTGAATTTAACCTATAAGCGCATGGGAATATTGTGGCTGTATCTGTGTGTGTATTTCCTTTCTTTTTTTATCATATGTTTATTAATTTTAACAATATATACATATCACCGGAACATATGGATTTCTGTTACATTCATGGGCTGCAGATTTAGAAATATGTTAATATGCCACAATATTATAACATCCACACCCCCTCTAAACTAACCCTAAAAACTAATAGCTCTCAACCATATTGTAGCCATCTCATATGTAATCCAATGTAAAAATGAATGTGACAAGTTAATACAGACAGACAACACAACACAGCCAATACAAAGACAAGAAGGAAAAAAAAATAATAATAATTAATCATATACATTAGTAAAAGGACTCCATAATGAAAGGTAAACCTCAGCCCAATCCTTATTTTCAAATGCTACTTTCTCATATTTAGATAGTATCTGCATTTCCACCAGCCATTCTTCCACCACAGGCTTTTTCCTACTTTTCCAGACTCTAAGAATCAACTTAACAGCAATCATCAGAGCTTTGTCGATCCATGCCTCAAATTCTCTTGCAATGAGACATCTTCCCTAGGCAGTAGAAGGATCACAGTCGCAGCCGTCCTGGGAATAGTCATATTTAAGATGAGATCCACTCTGTCTAAAACCTCCTTCCAAAACATCTGCACCCTTGGACAATCCCAGAGAAAATGCAGTAAGGTCCCTCTATTCCCATCACAGCTCAAACACATATCATCTTCCAACAATGTATGTTTATGTGTATTTCCTTTCTAACACTTATAGATCAAGTGTTTTGCTCGAATCTCTTTGCTGCCACTAAACAAAATCGAGACAAAGAACACACGTTTGATTGATGAAATTATAGCAAGCTATCCCTTATCCAAGACTTTTTTTTAGTTCATAAAGTTGTAGATACAAATAAAACTTGAATAAGCTTACAATTAATAAACTAGTAAATATTTACTAAAGGAGACAAAAGATTATTGTGGTTAACAACCATATTTTAGATTGCTGCACTGAAATGCCCTGGGTGGGTTCATGATATGAAAGGGGTACATTCGGCAGAAGCACAAAAGGTGAGGGGTACTAACTTCCCAGTCAAATAAAGCCTCATATTTATGTATTTATTTATTTATTTTTACATTTAGTAAGCGCACAAAGCCCTGAGGCATTAAGGCGCTGTTACAACCAGTTACACTTGCATAGGGAAGAAAGGTCAGGTGATCAGATCAGGCAAAACAGACAATGTAAACTCAGTCATAGTCCTTAGTTAAAGAGCCAGGTTTTCAAAGCTTTTTGGAATGCCCAGTACGACGGTTCCTCCCTCAGGTACGGTGGGAGTGCGATCCAATGATGGGCGGCAATGGTGGGGAAGCTGGAGCCATCACTTTTGGCTCGCTTTGATTTGGGAAGGACAAGTCTATGAGTGTTAGCCCTCCTGGTAGGTCTGAAGCTTTTAGACAGGTGGGGGGAGCAGTGTTGGAAAGGCATTGGTGCGTGACTGTGAGTGTTTTCGAAAATGATCCTTTCCTTGATCGGGTGCCAATGGGCATTTCTTCTTGCTTAAGTAATGTGCTCTCTTTTGGGAATGTTGATGGATGCCATTATTTTGAATCACTAGTAGTTTGTGAATGTTATATGCAGAAGTGCCCGCAAATAGAGTGTTGCAATAATCCAATTGTGCTCCGATGATGGCTATTGCGATTGTGAGGCAGTTGGCTCGGGCTAGAAATAGTCTAGCAGCATTAATTAAGCTTCGAGGTGTAGGCAGCTGAGGTTTCGATGGCGTTTCCTTGGCGTGTTATAGTGAGCGAGGAGTCTACGAAGATGCCTAGAGTCTTCACTGAGGTAGAGACTGGTATCTGCAGATTGTCAATGTTAAAGTTCAGATATTGGGGACTGAGGTTTTTTATCACGGAATGGGGCCCTAGCAGTATGATCTCACTTTTTTCATCATTTAGGCAAAGGCAATTGGTTGCCATGCAGGTTTAGATGAGGGAGTAGGTTGTGTTCAGAGTGTTGGAGTCTTTGAGGTAGTTTCCGGTGAGGGGTAGCAGAATTTGCATGTCATTGGCATAATTTGTGTAGGAAATGCGGATGCAGCCTAGTAGGTCGAAGAGGGGTTTGGTTAAAATATTCTAACGTGTCAGTGAGACATAGAACCCTTGGGGCACTCCGCACGAAATGGGGGAGGGCGGGGCAGATGCGACTTCTGAGAAGACTCTGATTGATCTGTCAGCTAGGAAAGAAGCTACCCAGGCGGTGGCTTTTGCTGAGAAGTTGACAGCTGAGGTTAGATGACTGCAGAGAATTCTACGGTCCACTAAGTCAAAAGCAGCAGAGAGGTCTAGGTGGAGTAGCAGAGCAGGCCAATATGCGTCTCTGAGAGAGTACAGTTGATTTTTCAAGTCAAGAAGGGCAGATTCCGTCCCATGACTGGGTTTGAAGCCGGATTGGCGCAGACTTAGAATTTGGTTGGAAAACAGAGCTGTGGAGATTGACATGGTCATCATAGTGTGGGTTATACATGCTCCCACACCCTCACCCATACTCATAAATGCATGTCCCCCAGGAACTTTCATCATATGCTAAGTATTACTGTCAAATGGGCCAATTCTTTGACCATACCTCACATGCTTGCACCATATGCCCCATCATTGCAATAATAGGAACTTGTACCCCTGTCATATGCCTATTACTGACATTCCCCCTCGCCGCCACCTTGCTTTAGTGGCAGACAGAACAGTCCATTATTTGGAGGAAGACTGTACTGCCTGCCTCTGAGCAGGGGCGTAACAAAACGGTATGCTATTTATTTAAAGAAATTGCAATGCAGACCACTTTCTGCTCTGCAAAATGTGTAGCATGCAATAATAAGAGGCCAGTGGGTCATAGCAGTTCTGTCCCTGCCACCACTTCCATGCTTTCATTTTCTTTCCTCTGGAGCTCCTATTGGTTTGCTATCTGTGTGCGATCTGACAATGACTGGAGATGGAGCATCTACAGGCTCTACCTGTCCCTTGCACATGAGGTAGGAGCATTGCATCGAGCAATCTTGAAAATCGAACTTTGTTCTGTGCAAAAAAAAGAAAAATCGTATTTTTTTGCAAATTGTGGAAAAAAAGAAAAAAGCATACCGGATAATTTCTTTTTTAATCCTGCACGTTTTCCTTCTGTGCGCATGTTCCTGTCTGCTGCCCACATGCTAATTCTGAGGTGAGAGCCACTTCAGAAAGCCTTTCCTGTGGCCTCATGGCTTTTCAAACATGGCTGTCGTATTTTATTATCACTAAAGGCTCACAGTGGCCTCCAGCAACTGCCTTTTCTGCCTGCCTATTGGTCACCTGCAGTATCATATTGGCCTATGGTGGACCGGTAGGCTTCAGCCGGCCCACCCCGTCCAAGGTCCGCCTCTAAGGTCCCTGTCAGCTTCCCTGTCTGCTTTACAGGCTGCAACATGAGAGATTTCTGCAACAGGCAAACCCTCAAGGAGGCTGCTACCCCTGGATTATTGGACTGCCATGACTCTCTTACCATATTCTATTTGGGTTAGTTCCCTCCTTCTTGATTTACCTGCACTTCCTTCTCGGGTGGTACTCTCAACTCTTCCTGTTATGTACTCATTTGAAGCTTTATCTATACTCACCCCTACCATCTGACTACCACTCGAAATTCCTTAACTACTGGTCTCCCATATAACTTGAAAGTCAAACTTGGGTGTATTTCTGCATTTAGTTAAAAGTCACACTTAGGTGTATTTTTGCATTTTAGTTGAAAGTCAAACTTTAGTGTGTTTTTGCATTAACTTGAAAGTTAAACTTCGGTGTATTTTTGCATCTAACTTTGGCCATTGATTGTAACTTGCTAGCCCAGTGACTGTTCAATATTGTTTAACTTGTTTACTCCTCCCTCTGTCTCTTCTCTTTTCCAAGAAAGAAACAAAGGGGTAGACCTGCACTATAGTTCCTGATCCTTCAGGTATTATGCAGCGAAAAACTATAAGTTGGATCAGTGAAACGGGTTAACTCTGGCAGAATTTAGAACATATCATCTTTTATTTAAATTGTTTTATTACAAAAATATATCATTAATTACATAAGAATTCTAAAAACATCAGCAGTTCATCATCTCATTCATACCTTCATACAATCCCCATTCTGACATATCTATCTAAAAAAACATCAAGTGATACCCAATGCTTAATTTTTAGTAGAACATCTGTTATTGCTGTTTGTTAACATTTTTCAGCAATGACCCAGTCCATAATTTCAAGTGTCATTGTATAACTGGTATGATGTTTGACCAGATATCGTATTACTAGAGAAAAGCGTCGACACGTGTTTCGGTCAGAGACCTTCTTCAGGACGTTGGGCAGGAGGACACTTCTCCGCCCTATTATATACTTGTATGGGCCAAAGTTCAATCTAAAAACAATAAGAAAAACCAGAATGTCAACCCTATTTCTTTTTAGAGGTGACGCATTAGTGTCACATTTGTGTCAAAATTAAATCGAGACAATCGCCTTACTCACCCCCAAGAAGCAATTCCTAGGATCGTGAGAAAGGACCCACGGGATTAATCCTCCACTGGTCTCGGTATTTATATCGAGCCTGTGGAATCAACACATACCAAAAACACACTTAATATTTATTCCATGAATCAAAACGAGACTTGTAACTATACAACTGTCAAGCTAAGAATGATATATAAAAAGGCCACTTACACCTATCTGGTGGCACAAGGAGCAACTCGTGCGAGGACTGCACGGTTATGTAAGTCGGACGTGCACTGGTGTATTGCAAGCACTAAATCCTCACTGGACCCATCAACAACTGCAATAAAATTAGAGATATACGGATTAGCCCCCGTAAATCACACAGTGTCACTTTGTTTTCCCATATATGATCACCATCGTGTTGGACTCATCTGTTGTCAACATTAAACTCAGAGTACCGATGCTCTAGCCTTCTTTCACAAGCTGCTTACCCCCGTGAGAACATCATACTCGAAGTGCCATCACTGACAACATCTCAGCCTACTGGTAAACTATACCACACTCATATAAATAACATGAGCTACATGTTGTTTTTAACACTACGTATGCCCTCGCCATACTGTCATCGTTTAAATCATGCCTATTATCACAGATACTTCTTACCTCGGTCCAGTCAATCGACAACTATCAACAGGAGAACCACTGTTCCGGACGGCGTTCAATTCGCGCGTAACTGCCGACTCAATCGGAAGCAATGGACATAGAAAAGGGGACCAGCTAATATCCTCATGAGTAGACACAAAAAAGGGACTCTCTCCGGGCAAACCACTAGTGTCACGCAACCAAACTGTGTATCCAAAACGTGGGTAATCAATGGGTGCGTATATCCACTCATTTTAGAAAAATGCACGCTTCATGGTTCTGTGCCTCGAACCCCATGCCCGGCTGATCAACAATGGTCGATCACGTCCGGGCGGGCTCTAAAATCGTGGTGAATACACGATGCTTGGAATATATTAGCCCTTATCCTACTGTAACATAGCTTGATTTTTTGGAACTGGGTGCTTTGTTGAAGTACTGTGTCTAGCAGATAAAGATTGTCATACACACAATTTCTATGACGCATCACAAAACAAGTTCATAGGTCATACATCACCGGCTGACTAGAGGGCTGACTAAAAAAATTCAATACTATTCATAAATGAACCTGTATTATTCATTATCTGCGGTGTATACATCAATAGCAAAGATGTTAATTGCTTATAACACATGTTGATTGGAAAAAATGTAAAATGTTAGTTATTTATAACAAGAGTGTTCCACTCTACTGAAACATTCAGTCCTTCCTTGACGGTATTCAGAGTGTGAATCCATTTCTGTTCTGTACGATGTAATATTGTACTGATATCCCCCCCTCTCATATTACTCCTAATATGTTGGAGTACGAACCATCTCATTTCTGTATCTTTATGTTTCATTTTCAAAAAATGGTCGACAAGCGGTTTATCTGCCACACCATTCCTGATACAGCTCCTGTGTTCTGATATTCGTTGTCGTACTTCGCGTGTAGTCTTACCAACATATAGGAGTTGACAGGGGCAACTGATAATATAGATCACGTTTTTTGTCAGGCAATTAGTGTGGCAGTTCATCTTCCACACCTTTTCGCCATATTTGAATTCCTTTTTGGTTACTGTTAGAGGGCATGCTACACACTTGCCACATTTATAGTGGCCCAATATGGGGGACAGCCCCCACTGTGTATTGATAGTGGTAGCTCTCTTCGGTTCTCTATACGTATGCACTAATCTCTGTCTTAGATTCTGATTGCGTTTAAATGCATACATTGGTTTCTGAAATAATGACCCCGGGTGTTTTACAAGATTCCAGTGTTTATTGATTATTCTCTTTATGTCAACGCTCACTGGATTAAAGGTTGTAACACACACTAACCGTTCATTCTTCTGTTTTTCTCGAGGGGTAAGACAAATATCTCTGTTTCTATTTTCTGCTCTTTTGAGTTGGTCTTTCACCAACCTTCTCGGGTACCCCCTCTTTTGTAACCTTACTTTTAGTTGTTCCGCATGGATCTTGAATTCATCCCTTACAGAGCAGTTCCTTTTAATACGTAGGAACTGACCGTAGGGTAAGTTCTGCCGTAAACTCGCTGGGTGGAAGCTATTAAAATGCAGTAAGGTGTTTTTATCTGTGGGCTTTCTGAATAGGGTAGTCGTGAGATGATTCCCAGTTTTTTTGATCACAAGATCCAGGAAACTCCCCTGTAGATAACTATGTTCAATGGTGAATTTAATGTGAGTATCACATTGGTTCAACCAAGTATGAAATTCATGAAGGGATGCAGCTGTCCCTTTCCAAATTAGAAAAACATCGTCAATGTAACGGTGCCATATATTTAGATGGCCACTTAGAGTGGGATGGCTAGTGAGTAGATTATGTGGTCCCACAATAAACTTCTCCTCATAATCAGCCATATATAAATTGGCAACGTCGGGAGCAAAAGTGGCACCCATGCTTACCCCTCTCTCCTGTTTATAGAGTTGGTTCTTGAACAGGAAGAAATTTTCAGTCATTGCCAGCCTGATACATTCCTGTATAAACTCAGTAGGGGGCAAATGAGGTCTCATTCTTTGATTTAAAAAGTGGCCTAGCACTTGTAGGCACTCTTGTTGTGGAATAGCCGTGTATAATGACTCTACATCCATGGTCACCAAAATATCACCCTCCTCAATTTGGACTCCTTGGATGATGTTGATCATATGGGTCGAGTCTTTTACATATGAAGGCATAGCCTGCACAAATGGTTTTAGAAATACCTCTGCATACACTGAAAGTGGCTCTAAAAGGGAGTCTATTGCTGACACCGTCCTTTTAAGAAACCGTCCTTTTCTTACAAAAAATTAGCGAGGGACCCCACGGCAAGACTACAAGAAGAAATAAAAAGTCTAACTAACCATGCAATAAATGAACGATGGATTAGTGTGGAAGAAGGACGGTTTCTTAATAAAACTGGATCTAGGAAGGCCGCATTCTACACACTACCCAAAATTCATAAAAACTCTACTAGACCTCCCGGGAGACCTATTGTGTCAGCAATAGACTCCCTTTTAGAGCCACTTTCAGTGTATGCAGAGGTATTTCTAAAACCATTTGTGCAGGCTATGCCTTCATATGTAAAAGACTCGACCCATATGATCAACATCATCCAAGGAGTCCAAATTGAGGAGGGTGATATTTTGGTGACCATGGATGTAGAGTCATTATACACGGCTATTCCACAACAAGAGTGCCTACAAGTGCTAGGCCACTTTTTAAATCAAAGAATGAGACCTCATTTGCCCCCTACTGAGTTTATACAGGAATGTATCAGGCTGGCAATGACTGAAAATTTCTTCCTGTTCAAGAACCAACTCTATAAACAGGAGAGAGGGGTAAGCATGGGTGCCACTTTTGCTCCCGACGTTGCCAATTTATATATGGCTGATTATGAGGAGAAGTTTATTGTGGGACCACATAATCTACTCACTAGCCATCCCACTCTAAGTGGCCATCTAAATATATGGCACCGTTACATTGACGATGTTTTTCTAATTTGGAAAGGGACAGCTGCATCCCTTCATGAATTTCATACTTGGTTGAACCAATGTGATACTCACATTAAATTCACCATTGAACATAGTTATCTACAGGTGAGTTTCCTGGATCTTGTGATCAAAAAAACTGGGAATCATCTCACGACTACCCTATTCAGAAAGCCCACAGATAAAAACACCTTACTGCATTTTAATAGCTTCCACCCAGCGAGTTTACGGCAGAACTTACCCTACGGTCAGTTCCTACGTATTAAAAGGAACTGCTCTGTAAGGGATGAATTCAAGATCCATGCGGAACAACTAAAAGTAAGGTTACAAAAGAGGGGGTACCCGAGAAGGTTGGTGAAAGACCAACTCAAAAGAGCGGAAAATACAAACAGAGAAATTTGTCTTACCGCTCGAGAAAAACAGAAGAATGAACGGTTAGTGTGTGTTACAACCTTTAATCCAGTGAGCGTTGACATAAAGAGAATAATCAATAAACACTGGAATCTTGTAAAACACCCGGGGTCATTATTTCAGAAACCAATGTATGCATTTAAACGCAATCAGAATCTAAGACAGAGATTAGTGCATACGTATAGAGAACCGAAGAGAGCTACCACTATCAATACACAGTGGGGGCTGTCCCCCATATTGGGCCACTATAAATGTGGCAAGTGTGTAGCATGCCCTCTAACAGTAACCAAAAAGGAATTCAAATATGGCGAAAAGGTGTGGAAGATGAACTGCCACACTAATTGCCTGACAAAAAACGTGATCTATATTATAGTTGCCCCTGTCAACTCCTATATGTTGGTAAGACTACACGCGAAGTACGACAACGAATATCAGAACACAGGAGCTGTATCAGGAATGGTGTGGCAGATAAACCGCTTGTCGACCATTTTTTGAAAATGAAACATAAAGATACAGAAATGAGATGGTTCGTACTCCAACATATTAGGAGTAATATGAGAGGGGGGGATATCAGTACAATATTACATCGTACAGAACAGAAATGGATTCACACTCTGAATACCGTCAAGGAAGGACTGAATGTTTCAGTAGAGTGGAACACTCTTGTTATAAATAACTAACATTTTACATTTTTTCCAATCAACATGTGTTATAAGCAATTAACATCTTTGCTATTGATGTATACACCGCAGATAATGAATAATACAGGTTCATTTATGAATAGTATTGAATTTTTTTAGTCAGCCCTCTAGTCAGCCGGTGATGTATGACCTATGAACTTGTTTTGTGATGCGTCATAGAAATTGTGTGTATGACAATCTTTATCTGCTAGACACAGTACTTCAACAAAGCACCCAGTTCCTAAAATCAAGCTGTGTTACAGTAGGATAAGGGCTAATATATTCCAAGCATCGTGTATTCACCACGATTTTAGAGCCCGCCCGGACGTGATCGACCATTGTTGATCAGCCGGGCATGGGGTTCGAGACACAGAACCATGAAGCGTGCATTTTTCTAAAATGAGTGGATATACGCACCCATTGATTACCCACGTTTTGGATACACAGTTTGGTTGCGTGACACTAGTGGTTTGCCCGGAGAGAGTCCCTTTTTTGTGTCTACTCATGAGGATATTAGCTGGTCCCCTTTTCTATGTCCATTGCTTCCGATTGAGTCGGCAGTTACGCGCGAATTGAACGCCGTCCGGAACAGTGGTTCTCCTGTTGATGGTTGTCGATTGACTGGACCGAGGTAAGAAGTATCTGTGATAATAGGCATGATTTAAACGATGACAGTATGGCGAGGGCATACGTAGTGTTAAAAACAACATGTAGCTCATGTTATTTATATGAGTGTGGTATAGTTTACCAGTAGGCTGAGATGTTGTCAGTGATGGCACTTCGAGTATGATGTTCTCACGGGGGTAAGCAGCTTGTGAAAGAAGGCTAGAGCATCGGTACTCTGAGTTTAATGTTGACAACAGATGAGTCCAACACGATGGTGATCATATATGGGAAAACAAAGTGACACTGTGTGATTTACGGGGGCTAATCCGTATATCTCTAATTTTATTGCAGTTGTTGATGGGTCCAGTGAGGATTTAGTGCTTGCAATACACCAGTGCACGTCCGACTTACATAACCGTGCAGTCCTCGCACGAGTTGCTCCTTGTGCCACCAGATAGGTGTAAGTGGCCTTTTTATATATCATTCTTAGCTTGACAGTTGTATAGTTACAAGTCTCGTTTTGATTCATGGAATAAATATTAAGTGTGTTTTTGGTATGTGTTGATTCCACAGGCTCGATATAAATACCGAGACCAGTGGAGGATTAATCCCGTGGGTCCTTTCTCACGATCCTAGGAATTGCTTCTTGGGGGTGAGTAAGGCGATTGTCTCGATTTAATTTTGACACAAATGTGACACTAATGCGTCACCTCTAAAAAGAAATAGGGTTGACATTCTGGTTTTTCTTATTGTTTTTAGATTGAACTTTGGCCCATACAAGTATATAATAGGGCGGAGAAGTGTCCTCCTGCCCAACGTCCTGAAGAAGGTCTCTGACCGAAACACGTGTCAACGCTTTTCTCTTCTCTTTTCCACTCATGGCGCTTCCTGTTTCCCCCATCTATTCCAACTGCTTCTCTATCAACTATCCTTCCCTTCTCACTAGGTCTGGAAAAAAGAAATTTAAAAAGGATATCTTGGCATCCAACCCTGGTCTCCCTATCGGTGATACCTATACCAGCGCTTCTCCCAGACAGACACTCACCAACATCCTCTTTGTTGTTCCTTCGCCAGATCTATGAACCCCCCAATATAATCTCTGTGCTTTGCCCCGTCTCCTCCTCTCCCATTAATGGTGGCACTTGCTGGTATGTCCTCATGGCTTCTTTCGACTCCTCCAGAGTCGTCCTTAATGTCTACCTAACTAGCACTGTCGTGGTCCAAAGTCCTCAGGCCAATCTCCTCCTCTTTGATAGGCGTTTCCCTCGCCTCATCAACTTCGTCTTATCTCCAGCTGTCCCCTCCTATTACTCCTTGGCTACCTTGCCCACTTTTTCCTCCTCCTCTGCCACTCTTCAGGCTAACTCCACAACTCCACAGGGTGTACCTCCGATTTGTACCCCTCTCCAAAAGGTCTTTAAGGCCTGCAACCTCATTTTGGCACTCTCAATTCTTGCTCTGCTGTCAAACACTCCTCTGACATCTGCCACCTCCTTGAAAAACTGGACCTTGATGTCTTTGGTCTTACGGAGACATAGTTCATGGCCAGCTCTGTCACGAGCTTTGACACTCTACTCCCTGAGTGCTACAAGATCCTCTTTGCACCCAGATCCGCTTGACCTGGAGGGGGCATAGACCTGATCTTTCCTGAGTGGATTCCTGCCACTATCATTCCCATTCAGATTTACTCCTCTTTTGAATGCCTTGTCTGCAGGCTCTCAATCTTTCCTAGCTACTCTCTACCACCCACCCGCTCCCAGGGCAAATCACCTCTTTTCTCTCTGAGTGGGCTGACCTCTCCTCCTTCCTCCTGGCCTCAACCATACAACTCCTCCTGCTTGGTGACCGCAACATCCACCTCGATTCTCCCTGTCCCTCATCTCTGCTTTTTCGCAACCCCTGCGATTCCCTCTCCCTCTCTATCCTCCCCTCTGGCCTGAAGCAGTCTGCAGGACACACACTTGATGTCTTGATCTCCCCTGGCCTCCCCCTCTCTATCCCTCTGACCACTCCTCTCTCCTGGAGTGACCACTGCCTTCTCTCCTCCCATCTCTCACTCTCTTCCCCCCAAGCCAACCCCACCCCAACACTGCCACTTACTTTCTCGGACATCCGACCCATGAAGGGTGTGTCAGCTGAGGCTTTCGGTGCCACCTTCTCGCCCCCTCCTCCTCCTCTGGCTGACTCACACCCCGACACAACCCTGTCCCTTCTCTACCTATCTATCTCTGATACTCTTGATGCTCTTGCCCCTGTCATGAGCATCCGCTTGAAGTCCAAAGCCATGTGCAATTCCTGGTATGACTCCGACCTAGCTAGACTTAAACGTAAGTGTAGGGCGTATGAGAGGAAATGGAGGGCTTCTTGCTCCTCCTCTGACAAACTGGCCTGTCGCCTGCTCCAAAGGCCATACCGACTCTCTGTCTGCACTAAGAAGAGAGCCCACATTCAAGCCCATGTCTCTGCGGCATCTAACAACTTGGCCAAACTCTTTAAAATCTACAAGGAGCTTGCCAACCCTGTGGAAGTCGCCACCCCTCATCTTGCCTCCCAGCCTCTCTGCAATGCCCTTGCCTCGCACTTTATCTCAAAAACCCAGGACAGCCTGTCCACCCTCTCCTCCCCTGCCCCTCCTATTCCCTCTCAGTCTGTGCTTGCAGACTCCCCTTTAACCACCCCCACACACCGTCCTTCTCTTCCTTTCCTATTTTCTCCCCTGACAAGGTCGCTAGACAAGTCCGATCTATGAAAGCCTTGTCAAAACAGGTTCATCCCTGTTCCTCTAAAACCATCAAGGACTACATTGACACCCTCGCTCCGGCCCTTGCTGATTTTTGCAACCATTCCTTTGCCTCAGGATCCTTCCCCTCCCCTCTGAAGCACTCCCTTGTGCATCCTCTTCTCATGAAATCCACAGCTGATCCTTCCTGTCCAGCTACCTATTGCCCAATTTCCATTACTTCCTTCCTGGGCAAACTCCTGGAAAAGCTGGCCATCTCTCAGCTTAACCTTCATTCTGATGGCTGTCTCCATGACCACCAGTCTGGCCTCAGAGCGGCCAGAAGCACGGACCTGCTCTCCTGAACATCCATGAAGATCTGCTCTCCAACCTGGACTCTAACATTCCCTCTGTCTTCATCCTTCTTGATCTCTCCTCTGTGTTCGACGCAGTCAACCACACCATCCTGCTCAACCGTCTCTGTGATAACCTGGGTATCACTGATCAGGCTCTGTCCTGGCTGACCTCTTTCCTCTCTGATCGACCCTCCCAGGTCCAACTGGGGTCCTTCGTATCATCTATCTTCCTCTCTACCTGTGGGGTTCCCCAAGGGTGTAACCTCTCACCCTGGCTCTTCAGCCAATACCTGGCAACTTTCGCCCACTGCATTGCCATTTTCTGCTCAAATTTCTAGTGCTACACTGATGACACTCAACTCATTTTCCAGCTGTCCTCGGCCACCTCCTCACCCTCTCTCATTTCTGACTGCCTAGCTGCCATTCAAGATTGGTGTGCCGCCAATTATCTTTGTCTGAATGCCAGCAAGACTGAGATCCTCCTCATTGGCACACCTTCACCATCCTTTCCCCTCACTCTCTGGCCGGCCTCCCTTGGCCCTCCTCCTGCCCCTACCTGCGAGGCTAAGAACCTCGGGGTAATCTTTGACTCCACACTTTCCTTCTCCGCCCATATCTCTGAGGTCTCTAAAAAGTCAAACTTCCTACTGCACCTCCTCAGAGGTACTCTGCATTTCCTCTCCTTCACTCAGAAGCTCACTGTCTCCCAAGCTCTGGTTCTCTCTAAATTGTAGCAGCCTCTTTCTAAATCTACCTGCCTCTACTCTTGCCCTCTGCAACTTATCCAAAACAGGACTGCAAGACATGTCCTTGGCCTCAAGCCCTGGGATCGTATCTCTCCAGCTCTGAAATCTCTCCATTGGCTCCCAGTGGCTGCAAGCATTCAATACAAAACCCTCTGCATTGTCCACAAGGCTTTCTGGGGCCTGGGTCCAAAATACCTTCAGCTATCCCTCCACAAATACCTCCCCACCCGAGCTCTTCGCTCCTCTACCTCTAACTCCCTCCAGGTCAATCATTTTTCAAATAAACGAGCTGGGGGTATATCTCTATCTTCAGCTGGGGCCTCCCTTTGGAACAGCCTCCCTGCCACTCTAAAACTTGAGGAGAACCATCTCCGGTCCCCTTAAGACCTTCCTCTTTGCTTCTGCCTTCGCTCCCCCTCTTCCCTGCTGATCTGCTCTCTCTTGGCACTGTGCACCTGGCCACCCTCTGTCGCCTGGGCCCAGGTACCTGCTCACCCTGCCACCCTCCTGCACTGCCTCCTGGCCACCCCTTGCACTGGGGACTGTATCTGTACCCATACAGCCCCCCCATTTTTCTTCTTTTTTTGCACTTATCAGACTAACCCAATCTGCAGCTTAAACACAGCACTTGCCACTTGCTGGCTTCACTACCAGTGTTTATTGCCTCCATTTTCTATTTATTTTTATTTATTATTATTTATATGCTCTCCTCTGCTCCACACTTTCCACTCTCCCCCTTCCATGCACTTTTTCCCTTTTCCCTTTCCCATGCACTTTCGCGTTCTCAATGTCACTGGGCCTAGTAAGATCATTGTTGTGTTGTGTTCTACCCTGTTCCCATCCTTTGCCTGGTCGCACTCTGAAACACTTGTGTACGAGCACGATACATATAAAATGTCATATCATATCATTCATTAGTGTGCCACTGGCATAGGCCACTCTGACTGACAAAAGAGGATCCCTCTCCTTTTCTGTGAGTTAGTGTGCTCTGTGTGGGTGTGGGGAGGCTTCCGGTCAGGTCTAGTGGTTGTGGTGTTGGCGTGCTGAAGTTGAATGTAGGAGGTAAATCAAATGTAAATGTGTATATTGTGTGTTTGTATGTATGAGTGCCTGCAAGTGGGGTTATCTGAGTGTGCATGTGTGAATGTGTCCATATGTAAATGTGTGTATTTTTCAAGGGTACAGCAAACATGATGAGTTATTTTACATAGCTAGATGTTATACATTTGTATAGCCAGTTAAGACATACTTGCTTACTGTGGCATGGTATTTTTTTACTGTGCATCGAGGGTAAAGCAAACCTCATGAGTGCTATTGTGTAGCTAAACCCGCTTTCATTCACCTGCCAGTCTGGATCTAATTTCTTATTGTGGCATGGCATTTTTAAGTGGGGCATCAAGGGTAAAGGAAGCATGATAATTGTTATTGCATAGTTAGACTGTCCTACTTTGGTGCATTCAGTCTAGTTATGTTTTCTTGTTATGGCATTTCATTTTTGTATTGGTATGAAGGAAAAGCCAGCAGGAAGAGTGTCATTACGTTGCCAGACTGGCATTAATTGCTGCAGCTAGTCTGGATATACTTTCTTAATGTGACATGTCTGTTTTTACTGTGCATCAATGGTAAAGCAAATATGGTGTGTGTTATTACATAGCTCGACTGGCTTACTTAGGTGCAGTCAGTCTAGTTATGTTTTCTTATTGTGGCATGGTATATTTTTCTGGTATGAAGGGTAAAGCCAGCATGATGCGTGGTATTACATTGCTAGACTGGCCTTCATTGGTGCAGACAGTTTGAATATACTTCCTTACTGTGGCATGGCATTTGTTACTATGTATTAGCGGTAAAGCAGTTAGAATGGATTTCTAGACTCGTGGACGATGTTTAGGAGACCACGCTTGTAGGATGAACACACAACGAAACACCAAGAACTACAGTTGTATAATAAAAACAAATATACTATCTATCATAGCCCAACAACAACACAAATTATTTATGAAATGCACTAGCAAAAGATCACACAAGCAACACATTATGTATCTTATATACATTCATTGGAGTCTGTGCGAGAACGTTAGTAACTCCACTAATACCTGTAAAAGAAAAGGGTGATCAACTTTTATAGCACAGACAACCTTCGGAGATGGCAACCCTAACTTTATAAGTCCAGCCGTAAGATGAATGGAGCCCTGTGCTCAATGTTCGATGCATGCATAAAAGCGCTCGGTCGTGCGTAAAGTTCAAGTATTCCTTAGGATGCAGGAAAAATTTATAGGAAGATTTCTGAAGGGGTGAAACAGGAAACTAGCTCAGTTTTGGCCCAGGCTTGGCAGCTCTGGAGGTAGTCGTCAGTGGTTCGATTTCCCATCCTTGGTTTGCTTCTCAGATGCACAGGAGCTGCGGGTGCTGACACGGGTCTGGTATGGGACAGGAGCTGCAACTCTGGATTTGTTTGCAGAATGAAGAAAACACAAATGCAGGAGGCCTCAGAACACTGGAAGAAACATTGGAAAGCGGCCTTTGGTGACCGTCACTGTCATACAGTGATGCAGGTGCACCAAACTCTTGCAATATGATTCACCCTCCTATTTCATGTCCCAAAGGTGCTGGGACAGCAACATTTAGTAGAAAGGTGCATTGCATGATAAGCTGGGACTACCCAAAGTCTTGGGTCGAAACTCAAAACAGTGACACTCCTGCACGGAGCCCAAGGTTTCGGCAGGTCAGTCCACTGGATGGCACAGAGACACTTCCGAGAAGGCTTACTTGCCGGATTACCGGGAGGCGTTGAGAGTGATTGCTCCCACCACTCCAAATGTTCAAAGCATCTTCTCAGGTCTTCTGAGATCAAGTGCAAAGCAAGGCTTGACCAGGAAAACAACGGGATTCGGGTGCTAGCCCTCTTCAGTGCGTCTCAGGATCGTCCTTTGTTCTGCTCGGCTCTTCAGGATACTTGTTTCCTTCTGCAGACTCATTGAAATCTTTTGCTGACCTGCTGGGATGGACACAGAAGCCATCCGCATATCCAAATCCAGGCGAGTGCTTGCACCCGGCCCACCAACCACAAGATCTGCCCCATGCATGCACATCAGCAATGGTCCAATCAGGGACCACTGGTGTCTCCATGGTCTCATGCACACCAGACGCCCTTGCACCAGTAATGTGGATTGAGACCAGACAGTCCCAGCCCACTTTTTAGGTGTCTACACACCTGACATACAGGGTCCCGCGAAAGAAGCAGGATTTCGCAGGAAACTGCATGCCCAAATAAGGAAGTCACACAGCTGGCAAGGTAGGGGGAAGATCAGAGGACAAATTGCCCAAATGAACAGGCAAAAGATCTCGTAGTACAACCATCTTGGACACCAGCCACAGTCTTTGGCCAAACACGATAAACAGGGTATGGCACAGTAAAAAGTTACACAAATATTAGCAAAAAGCTACTGCTGCCACCAGTCTGTCCTAAGGCACATTGAACACCAACCACAAATTCCTTAGAGAGTGTCTAAGGCCGGAAAACACAATAGCCCCATTGTGCGGTATTGGAAGGTACTTTGACCAATGATGAAATGTTACCCACAAGTGGCAACAAAGTCACAAGACTAAGAGAAACAACGTTTCTCAGTACTAACAGCCTGAAGGATGTGCCAGTTTCCCCCATAACAATGAGCAAAGGCCAGTACAGGGAATCAGAATGCTTCTCTGTACTGTGTAAAGTTTAGGTCAGATTCGAAAAGATGAAGTCAAATGTTTGAGGGTCCATAGGAATGGAGGGAAAGTTGCTAAAAGATAAATCTTTTCTAACAAAAGCAAACAAGTATTATTACAAGGCTAAATTGGCCTACGTTCACGGATGGTGCCAGTCTGGCCATACATTCTTACTGTGGCATGGCATTTTGTTCCTGAGCAAGAAGGGTAAAGCAAAGATGGTAAGTTTTATTTCATGGCTGGACTGGCCTACATTAGTACAGCCAGTCTAGACATGTTTTCCTTCTGTGGCCTGTCATTTTCTACTGTCAAAGTCAACAGGAGTCATTTCTTATATGGTAATAATGGCATATACTGGTGCATTATTTAGGGACCTTTCAGTTCTATGTAATTATTTTGGTTTTTGTAGGTCGCCTAAACAAAAGACCAATTTATTTCAGATGATTTTAGGCGGCCTACAAACATTTAAATAATGACATTTCCCGCCAACCCGCACCCCAAGCTCCACACCCTACCCTCTCTTTCTGTTTTCAGCCCAAATTGGCAGGGGGTTTCACCCCACAAACCCCCCTCTGTCAGTCCACCTCCTTCACCTCCAAAGCCCCCCAAAACTCACACAAACACACACACATACACGTATACTACACACATATAAAAACACACACAAACTTACCCAATCTCCCTCGTGGATGCTTCTGGTTCCTGGCGTGCCTGTCAGACCCTGCGCCCACTCGTGGGCATTGCAGGGTCTGACAGTTCAATTTAGAAAGACCGCTCTGTGCGGTCACAGAGCGGTCTTTCTAAATCATTATTTTGTGTTTTCGGCTTTTTTAAAAAAGGTCTATTGACCTAATACCGACCTGTCTGGGCACAGCCAGAATAACATTTTTTTATACTTGCATATATTGTGGGCAAAGGCATCATGAAAATGCGTTGTGAAATGCTCATGTTCACTGTTGTTGATTTGCATGTATTGAATTTATTCATGTGCTACCATACAAAAACGATTGCAAAATGTGTGGCTGTTAACCCAACTGTTCACCGTAAGTGTGCTGGAAAAATCATCATTGTAACACATCATTTTTAAACTTTTCTTAGGGGGAAGAACCCGCGAGACCCCATTGGTTGGATCGGGGTACCTTGCTATGCTCGGTCGCTCTCACTTATTAGACACAAGAATGTTTCTCATTAAAAAAATCATCAGCCGTCACAAGGCCTAATTACCTGCTCTTGAGCCTCAGTAATCACAAGCATGTCCACAGGCAATTGGAGCCTCTCATATGCGTGGAGCGCACCTCCAAATGAAGGCTCCCACCCTTCAAAAAGACACGCCCACAAAGGTAATGGGTGCTCATTTGATGTTACAGAAGGGGCTCTTTTTAGTTAATGAAGTCCTGTGTGCATTTTGTGAAGGAGCATGGGAAATTATGCCCCTCTTCTCCTGAGGTGGAGGCAGTTCATGTGAATTCAGACAGCCAGACTTGAATGCTGTGCTTTATGATGGAATCCTTGTTTTCATGGATACCCAATGTAATTTCAGACAGGTAAAGCAACATTTGTCTGTGCACTGCTACACCTACGCGCACCTCAAGGGCACCAATGAATTCTAGGTGGTGGCAGGATTGCATCCTGCAATTCTAGCTTTTGGGGCCGGTGGGTGACAGGAGATGGGGTCTCAGTTGAGGTGACCTTTTAGGTATCAGTAGAATTGGGGTGATGCGACAATATGGTGTTAGGGCAACCTCAGTGGTTTGGGTTGGACAACTGATTGGGTATAGTGGCAACTTTGCACATACCACAAATAGTGCTGTGTGCAGGCCACCTGCTGTGTCTCCAATGAGTACATAATAATGCAGTGTTTGCAGTCCATCTGTTTATCTCAATATAGTAAAGACCCGGCACATCTGGAGCACAGTTTACTTACTTTGGGCCTCATCACGAGTTTGGCGTTATTCCGGCGGATTTCCCGTCGAGTGCTATTTGCACGAACGCCACGCTGCCTGGTGGAAAGTATGCAGATCACAAGTTCGCGTGCACGCGCACAAGCACATGACATTAACACAAATAGCGATTGGTGTAAAAATTGGCTAGGAACCCGTAAACCCATCGCACCTTGCGCTACTGCCGAGCCGCAGCGCTAATAGCGCGCAGGAAACGCATCACTGCTGGAACAAGAAATAAAGCCGTGGCCATTTTGGCAATCACAATCCGCTGAAAATCACAGCCCCTGCAAGCCATCCACCCCTGTAAACATTGCAATATGTCTCAGGAACGCACCAGGGGCAAGTCTGCCCTGGACAGGGTGAGAAAACCAAAGTTCAACGACAAGGAGCAAGCCATACTGGTGGAGGAGGCAGTGGCCCATCAGGAAGAGCTGTATGGCGCACTGCAGCGCAAGCCAACTGGCCAGCGTCGAGCGCAGATATGGAAGCAAATCAGACAGAGGGTGTCTGCAGTGGGCTGCGTGTTCAGGGATGGTGAGGACTGCCGCAAACACCTCAATGACTTGCGGGTCTGAGTATGTGGCCTACTCTCCCAGCACAGGAGTGCAAGCAGGGCAACAGGAAGAGGGCTAGCACCACCGCCATCCGAGCTCACCCCCTGGGAGGAGCAGGTGACAACACTCAACGATATGGGCACCATTGAGGGAGTTGGAGGAGCGGAGGCTGGCACCGGTACCCAGGAGGCTGCAGGTGAGACCCCCCCCAAAAATGCATGCACCTGTAAGGCCACGCCTCCAGACCCTGAGTGAATGTATGTGCATGCGATGTGCATGAGGCACCGCAGCCACCCATAACTGACCCCTCGTACCACTGTACCGTAGCGCCCCCTAGTCCCCTGAGTAGGTACACTGCATCAACACAAGGCCCAGGGGAAAGACATCTATGGCCACCGCACAGCAACGTGATGTGTGAGTGTGCATGAAACCCCCCCCCCCAGCAATATGGGTGCCGTGCATCCCCAGCAGACATCTGATGATGTCACGCCAACATGTCCAAGCAGTGTCCCTCCCCAGTACCAGGTCCCAACAATCACAACATGGGGAGTCACCAAAATGCAGCGGCTAAGCATGATTGAAACTGTGTCCAAACCCACTGTAAGGCATGATATGCATGATACAAATCTAAGCTGCCCTCAACTCATGCAACACCCTATGTACCCCACAGGCACGCAGTGCTCATCACAGGCTGATGATGATGATGAGGAGGCAACAACATCCAGCCGTCTGACCCGGTGTGCTTCTCCCATCACAACCGCCCCGCAAAGGGGCTGGGCAGAAAAAACACGACGCCGGACACATACAATGTCACCCCACCGTAGCCCAACCAGCAGGGTGACAGCGCCTCATTCCCCGGAAGCCACCACGTGCACCCAGGGCATGGAGGGAGCCACAAGTGGGTCTGACTCTGATGAGGGCAACACACCCACAGCAGCATGATGCACTGCACTGCTGTAGTCACCTGACCACAGTGTCACACAAGAGTTGGCAACACCCCAGGGTAGCCCAGACTATGCATCAGAGGATGCACCCACACCACATGTACATGTGTGTCGGGCCCGCACACCTCAGCCAGATGTGGACACATCATCATATGGCTCCCATGAGGAAAGTCACTCCAACTGCAGCAGTCCCATCAGAGGTGGAACCATGTTCCCAAACAACCCCCCTCCGAACCCACGCTGTGCCGTCAGTCCGATCCCCAGCACACCTCAAAGACCCTTCGTCACGGGAGAAGCAGTGATGGGGCAGCTGGATCTGGTGGATGCCCAATAGCGGTGCATTGAGGAAATGTCAATGGAACACACACACATCAAGGCTATCAGCAGTGCAATACAGGATGCTGCAAAGACCATGGCAAGAGACAATGCATGGACTCGTAGGGTCGTGGAAGGCTGCACAGCACTGACAGGTTTTGGTCAGAGGGTACAGGAGCTGTGCGAGGTCCAATCCGCACATGCCTAGCAGATGTGGGAGGCGAACAATCTGCTCCGCCAGCAGCTGCAGGTCTCTGGAACAATACCATCTGTCTCATTCAGACCCACTGATGGATCCCTGGAGGCATCGCCCAGGCAAAGTTCCCTGCAAAATCTCACTGGCCGTTCACCGGAGGGACCCGGCCGTGGAAAGCAGCCACATCCATCCTAGGTCCACATGTCACAGTTGTGCAGAGCCATGGGCACATGGACACACTAGCACTATGTAGGGGAGTGCTGAGGGGGTGGGGGGATCGTGGGATGGGAAGTTTACAGGGGGTGGGGGGATCATGTGATGGGAAGTTTACATGGGGTAAGGGGACTGTGTGATGGGGAGTTTACAGGGGGGCGGGGGTATCATGTGATGGGGAGTTTACAGTGGGCTGGGGGATCGTGTGATGGGGAGTTTACAGGGGGTGGGGGATCGTGTAATGGGGAGTTTACATGGGCTTGTGGGTTTTGTTAAAAATTACAATAAATCCCGTTCGAATTTCATACATAGCATGGACATTCATGATTGAGCTGAAGTGCTCTTTATTCTAAGTGGTATGTGTCAAGTGTTTCAATGCAGTGGATCAAAAATAATTGTCAATCAAGGCCTGTCTGACCAACCTCCTCTCCCTCACTGCATCCCTGTGTGCATGTGGCATGGGTTCGGCCCATTTTCATCATCACGCCCATCCCCAGGTGGCTGGCCATCAGCATCAGGGGCAGCGGCACATTCCAGCGTCAGCAAATGTTGTGCAGCATGGCACAGGTAAGTATGATTTTGGCAACTTAATCAGGTGCATACAGCAATGCCCCTCCCGTACCGTCTAGGCACCGGAATCATGCCTTCAGCAGTCCAAATGCCCTTTCCACGCAGATGCGTGTAAGCCCATGGGCAATGTTGTATGCCAGCTCAGCTGGAGTGTGTGGATGACGCACAGGAGTCATAAGCCATGTGTATTGCGGTTATCCAGAATTACCTGCACAGGAGAAAATGTGTACATTAGGGCTAGGTTGGCTCAGTGGGTGTACAGGGCTTGGTCATCAGTGATATTGACAGCACAATCAGGTATGCGTTGTGTAGGTTCCCTCTAGCCCATTGACATGTTGACATACATCCTTCACCTTCTGAGACGTGCATGGCCTGCGGTTTACATACAGCTATGTATCTGTCATGATTCCTGCCCCTCATGTCTCCAGCCCTCCAAGATGTCAGGCTGCAGCCAGGCCACGATCACCTACATGGCCCTCAAGGGCCTCTCCATCCCTCCAAAGACCCACTTGGAGTCGGATTTGGCGCTTGTGGCACCAGACTCACTCACTCCCGTCGGATAACATTGGGCATTGGACTAGTAGTGCATTGATGGGGACAAGATGGATGCCCCCACATATTTCGGTTCTCAGAACTGCATGTGCCGTCTAGTCTTTTGGGTGTGGTTCAGCCCAGAGGCACCTGGGATACCCAGAGACTATTTAAGCCACACCCAGGCTGAGAAACATGCTTTGTGTTTTCTGCACCTGCAGCGTGACACTCACCGTGTTCGGATCGGTCTCCAGTAGGCCTGCATCTTTCTTCTGCGCTCAGCTCCTGCAAGAACACCGTTAGGAACAGCTTTACCTTGCGGTGCTTCTGCCCATCAGTCATTGCTCCTTCTGTTCTGCGGGCATCTTCGGCGGTGTCATTCCCATCCCGGCACGCCGCTTCCTAAGGAAAAGAACAGAAAAAAGGCATTAGTAAGCATTCTGCAAATCTTCGCCTATTTTTAAACACTGTACAAGCTTCAAACGCTTACCTGAATCCCAGCCACTCTGGGGGACTCTGTCTCCGGAACCTCTCGTCCATCTGCAAGAGGGAAAAGACACTACAGGTTAGCGTGGAAACATCTAGAGGCGCCATATACCGCGCTTACTCACCGCATTTGTTCTTCATAACCGGCATCCACGCTGAAAACGTTGCAGCACCTAAAAAACACAGAAAAAGAACTCAGTTCAATGCATTTGTATTTGTATTTGTTTTATTTGTATAGCGCAGACCAGGCCCATGGGCAACCGGGCGCATATATTAGTAGAGCATTACATTACAGATAGTGGAGCATTACATTACATTACAGTAGTAGACATAGCAACAAGAAGTCCATTTACAATACAGGTAGTGTAATATTACAAACAATAGTGGACGAGTCATCATAGCAGTCCCAGCAGATTATAACCAGAGTATACAGAGGACGTTACAACATCAAGCAGTAATCAGGGCAGAGCAGAACAGAGCTAGGACCCCGACGGCCCGTTCAAATAGACAAGCGGTTGTTAGTGGGATGTTGCTAGCCAGAGCTTGGCTTTATGTTGGAATTGGTTGAAGGAAGGTAGTGTTCTGATCATGAGTGGTACAGTGTTCCAGAGCTTGGCTGCCAGGACAGGGAAGCTAGCGCCCCCGGCAGAATGAAGCTTGAATCTAGGGATTGCAAGACCTTGAATTTGTGCAGATCTGAGTACACGTGCTGGAGTATATTGAGTGAATCGTGAGGCTAGGTAAGTAGGGGCCTGGTGGTTAACACATTTGTATGTGAGGGCCAGTGCTTTCAGGGAGATCCTTTGGGCAACTGAGAGCCAATTGAGGTTCTTCCTGGTTTCTGAGATGTGGGCTGATCGGGGGATGTTGAGGGCTGCCCTAATAGCATTGTTTTGGATTGTCTGAAGTTTGTTGAGATTACCCTGGTTGGTGCCTTGGTACAGTGCATTGCAGTAGTCCAATTTGGACATAACCAGGGTCCTGGCCAAGGTAATGCAATTCTGGGCAGTAAGGAAGGGGCGGCAGGCCGAGATCAATTTGCATGTGTATGCGGATGCAGCGGCAACTGCATTGGTTTGTCTGGTGAGTGTCAGGGAGGCGTAGAGGTATATACCCAGAGTTTTGGTGTCTTTAGCTACTTTAATCAGATTGCCGTAAATATTGAAGGAGCCGAACAGTGGACTTAGTTTGTTAAGTCTCTGTTGTGTGCCTAAGATAAGAAGCTCAGTCTTGTCATCATTGAGGCATAGTTCGTGCTGGGCCATCCAAGCTTGTATGACAAGGTAAATGTAATTAAGGGCTTTAGAGTCAGCAATGTAGTCACCAGTGATGGGTATGAGTATCTGGGTGTCATCAGCGTAATTCGTGTAGGTGACACCCAGATAATCAAGCACATCAAATAATGGTTTGGTGAAGACATTGTAGAGGGTTGGGGAGACACAGGATCCTTGCGGGACTCCACACGGGACTGGTATGGGATCGGCCGATGCAGTAGGGGAGAAAACTCTCATGTGCCTGTTGTCAAGGAATGACCTAATCCAGTTGGAGGCGTTGTCAGAGAAATGTGCCGATGACTTCAAGTGCCAACAAAGTATTTGGTGATTGACCAAATCAAAAGCAGCAGCTAGGTCTAGAAGTAGTAGGAGGGCCAGTTTACCATTGTCTTTAAGGTCCTCAATTTGGGTTTTGAGATCAAGTAAAGCTGTTTCAGTCCCGTGCTTAGGTCTGAAGCCAGATTGTCTTGTGCCGAGGAGGTTATTGGTCTCTAAGCAGTTCTGAATCTGCAGGTATGCTGCTCTGTCAAGTATTTTGAGAAGGAACGGTACGGTGGTGATTGGTCTGTAGTTAGTTGGTGTTTCAGGGTCTAGAGTCGTTTTTTTTAGGAGAGGGATAACCCACGCGTCCTTTAGGTTATTGGGTACCGTACTAGTTAGGAATGAAGAATTAATGACAGCGGTTGCAAAAGGAGCGAGGTCATGTGCTGCTTTCTTGATGATAGCTGCTGGGCAAGAGTTGCCTTGGCAGTTAGAGGGTTTTAAATTGCGCATGATGGTTTCGACCTCAAGTATGGTGAGTGGGGTGAAGCTAAAGGGGGTGTGGGTAAAAGAGGCCGTCTGAGTATTGGAAAGTTTGCTGGTTGGTTTGGTAGGGGGGTTGGTGTGTAAGGTAGTTTGTTTGGCATTCATTTTTGATTGCAAGGTGGTGATTTTGTTGAGGAGAGCGTTTTGGATATTGTTACACCATTTACTGTCTTTAATGCAAGTGTCAGGCGTAGGGGATGGGGATTCCAATTCTTTAAGGATTTTAAATAACTCCTTCGTGATGGATTCCGCTTGTAAGATACGTTTGTTGTAGGTCTCCTTTTTGGCTTGTAGAATCACTTCTTTGTAATTGTGTGTGGTGATGATGAGGCGATCTTTGTTAGCGTCACACGGGTGGCTCTTCCAGAGTGATTCAGCCTTACGTTTTTCTATGCGTAAAGTTCTTAACTGCAGGGTGAACCAGGAGTTCAAGTGGGCCTGTTGTTTGACTTTCCGTAATTTGAGCGGTGCTATTTTGTCAATGGCTGTAAGCAGTGTTTGATTGAAGATATCTACTAGGACTGTAGGGTCATTATGACGGGACACGTATTTATTCAAGATGGGAAGGATGAGTGGGAGGAGTTTGTCCTTGGTGATGTCTTTTTTATTCCTTGTGGGAATGGCAGGAGCTGTTGTGGGCGTAATGAGAGGGTTGGTTGCTGGTAGGTGGAAGATGATGATGTGGTGGTCGGACAAGGCACAGGCGTGGTTGGAGGTTATGGATGTGTTGCAATTAAGGTCAGTGATCCCATCGAGCGTCCTGCCCTTAATATGGGTAGGTTTGTGAATGCGTTGTTGGAAGCCTAAGTTAACTAATGTGGTAGCAACCTCAGAGGCCATGTGATCCTTAGTGTTGAGAAGGCCCAAGTTAAGGTCACCAAGAAGCAACACCTGTGAGTTGGGTTTGGTATTGATGGTCAGGATGGCCGTGATGTCATCTATGAGGGAGCCGAGCGGACCAGGAGGTCTATAGATAAGGTGGAGAGTAGCAGTGTTAGTTGGAGATAGGGTGAGTTTCACCGAGAGGGATTCTGCGGAACTGAGCTCAGTGTTGGGGATGATTCTAAGTGTGACGTTATTTCTGTGTATGAATGCAACTCCACCTCCTTTGGAGGTTGATTGACGGTCCGCTCTAATGATAGAGTAGCCGTTGGGAATGGCCAGGGCAAGGAGTGGGCCAGAGGCTGCGTGTAACCAGGTTTCAGTAATGGCTATGAAATCAAGGTTTTGAGTAGTGATGAGGTCGGAGATGTCCAACGTGTGGGCCGTGATAGATCTAGCGTTGATGAGGGCACCCTTGAGTTCTTTGGCAGAAATAGTGCTAAGGGAAGGTGGTGCCTTCCGTGTAGTAGTGATGTTATGTGTGCGCTGAGTGCCTGAGGCACGAGGGGCACGGGGCAATCTGGACCCAAGTCTAAAATTCCTGACTTGGAGTGTGCACGGTTGATTGGGTGTAGGTTTGGTGGCAAAGTGTTGGAGCCATAGGGCCGGGTCATTGAGGTAAGGGTTACTAATAGGCATAGTAGGATGGGGTGGGGTGGAGTGACGACGGTTGGTCTTGATGGTGCTGGGAGTGGAGGAATAGAGCAATGTGGCCATGATGAACCCTACGATGGTAACAAGAATGAGGTGGCTAGCATGTGGCAGCGGCCACATATTGTGATCCAGGTGTCCTAATCGTCTATGCGCTGAGGTGGGCGAGCACTGGGAGGTACGTAGGGTGGTTCTGCGCTGTTCAGGTATAGTTTGCTGGGTGGGTACGTGTACAGAGGTGCAGTCGAATGCTCCGGAGTAGTGGTTCAGCTAATCTGACTATGTGGGTACATGTGCAAAATGTAATCAATAACTCAAAGGCAGAGCAATCAATAACTCAAGGCAGAGATTAAGCTAATCTGACTAGGTAGGTACATGAGCAAAATGTAGTCAATGACTCAAAGGCAGAGCAATCAATAACTCAAGGCAGAGATTCAGCTAATCTGGCTAGGTTTGCAAGAATGCAGAATGCAATCAATAACTCAGAACCAGCTAATCTGACTATGTGAATGCAGCAAATAGCGAGCAGATGGATTAGCGGCAGGCGCTGTGCGGATACTGCACAGGGAAGATGTAGTGCATTCATAGGAGCATATAGAGGATGCGGAGTCATAATTTACCTTTTACATACATAATTTACCATACAAGCATGTGTGGTCTGTTAGTGACCATGCACGGCAACTAAGGTGGAGAAGTAAACCTGGTGCTAAATGCGAGACGTGTAGTATGCAGGGAAGTAATGCCAACCAACCTAAATAGATGATCATACATATGACAAAAATGCAGTATGCAGGTAAGCAATAACAATCCTCCTAGATTCAAAAGTCAAACAAATGGCCAAAAATGCAGTATGCAGGCTACTAGCATATTGAGTGGCGACGAGGTGACTGGGCAGGGTGCAGGTCAACAAGCACAGTGGCAGTGGAGGCTAAATGGCGCGATGTGTGAATGGTAGTAGCACGTTATTACAGGTTCACGTAACGCTGGACCTGAGAGCCGCGCTAAGAGCATAGTTTCAATTTGAAGGATGCTAGGTCAAACAGCAGTGTTTTAGGGGGGACCTTATGTCTTGCTCACCTTGGAGAGAGTCTCCGTCAAACAGTGCGGAAAACAGGAGGCAAAACAGGGCCTTTTCACTGCGGGCCTTCTCGCGGTGGGGCCGGCTCTTCTGCCTGCCGGCGGATGCGCCTCGTTATGAGAGCGGGCAGTTGCCTAGCAACGCGTATACAACTTGATGGCGGACATTTCAGGGGCAGGCGGTGGCCGAGATTTGCTACGGCTCGAATTCCTCTGAGGGCGATCGTGGGTAAAAAGCATACAGGGGATAATGTGAGCACGCAGCAAATGCCGCGCTCACCTGCTCCGCGGTGCACACGCAGGGGGAAGCGTGCGTGGGGGGAGATCAGCTGCTCCAGCAACTTTGGTGGATCTCTGTCGGCGATGAGATGGGAGGGGGCTCCTGCCCACCCCGAGGATCCTGCTGCAATACTTGTGCGAGAACATCCTTGAGCTCCCCCCGCAACCCCTGATGAAATAACATGGTTCTCTTATCCACTGGCCATTTTGCTTCAACTACGAGTCTATTGAAAGTGGCTATGTATGTTAATAGGTCTTGATTCCCTTGGCGTAGGGACAGAAGTTTGTTGTCTAATGCCTGCCCATGAGAACGACGGGCGATCAGCTTTTCCATCTCCTGCTGAAAGCCCCTGAAGTCATGCAGCAAAGGATCGTCTTGGGCCACAAAGGGTACAGACCAGTCCGCGGCGCTACCACTCAGGTAGGATAGCACAAAAGCGACCCGTGATTGGTCATTTGGAAAGGCACCTGGCCTACAAAGGTAGTGCAGGTGGCACTGGTTCATGATCGTTGCAAACCTCTTGGGATCCCCCATAAATTGTTAGGGCGGGGCCAAGGGAACTGCCCCAGGATGGGTTATCTGAATGGAATTGGCTGATGGCGCTGGCATCGAGGGCACGCTTCCTGGCAATGATGCATGCCCTGCTTGTGACTGGAGAAGTTGCTGGCTTAAATCATCAGTGCGTTCTTTGGCTACTATCAACTCTCTCCTCAGGGTGTAGGTCTCCTGCCTGGCTGCATGTACTTCGGAACATAGCTACCCCAACAGCCAACATTGTTGTATAAAGTTAAACCTTTGTATGCTTTGTTGTATAAAGCTAAAACTTTGTATGCTTTCTTGTTGCTATGGTTTTCAGCTGTGTTTATGCCAAGCACATCATCAGTAATTCCAGAATGGATTTATGCCTACTGTGCCATTCTGGAATGATGTGTGCTTGGAGATGTTTACTCTGGAGTGAAGTCAGTTATACCCTGGATGCCGCCTGTGTTGGGGGTCTTAAGTGAGTTACTGAAGCTGTTCCAAATAAACTGGCTTTCACTTACCAAGTTTGTGGCTTCTTTACAATGGCGACGAGGATGGGATGACTGTAGTGATCCCTGCAGAAGCCAAGACCCCCAACAGTGACTGGAAGTGGAGTTTGGCAGGAGCTGTCAACAGGAGCAGCCACTATCGAGGAGGAATTGGCAGGAGCTATCAGCAGGAGCAACCACCATCCAGGAGCTGTCAGCAGGAGCAGCCACCATCCAGGAGGAATTGGCAGGAGCTATCAGCAGGAGCAACCACCATCCAGGAGCTGTCAGCAGGAGCAGCCACCATCCAGGAGGAATTGGCAGGAGCTATCAGCAGGAAGCTGGAAGCTGCCTGAAAGTGGATGTGGCGCTGAATGAAGCCCAGCTGAATACGGATGTGGCGCTGAATTGAGAAAGGATACTGAAACCTCGCCCAGGGCCCCCTGTGGGAAGGCGAATTAGGAGGAGCTATCAGCAGGAAGCTGGAAGATGGAAGCTTCCTGAAAGTGGATGTGGCACTGAATCAAGCCCAGCTGAATGCGGATGTGGCGCTGAATTGAGAAAGGATACTGAAACCTCGCCCAGGGCCCCCTGTGGGAAGGCGAATTAGGGGTGTATGACAAAGGACACCACAGCTTAGAGAAGGTGCTTTCTCTGGCCCCCCAAAGGAGGAGATATTTTTGTGGTGGTGACTGGACAAGCATAGCCAAAATAGAGTGGCTATGTATGGCAACATTTGACGATATTCTAAGAATCACCATTTGACATCTTGAAAGCAAAATTGTTTTTGTTGTGTCATATACTTTGAACGCATATTAACCTGTTATTTTACGCATTGTGTTACGTAGCATTTAGAGGTTATAAATATGGCCCTGTCTGGAGTCACCGGTCCGCAAGTATTTATGCTCACACCAGATCCGCCAAAACTTAAGTGGGCCCCGTGGAAGAAGGGATTCCTACATTATGTTAAAGCTACGTGTGGGAATGGAATGTCTGTAGAACGGAAAGTAGCAATGTTAATGCATTTTCTGGGGTATGAAGGTCAGAGGATATATGACACACTTCCTGATATTTCCGAATTAGATTCAGAAGAGGGAACAAATGATTTTGACCTGGCATTGACCAAACTTGATAGGCATTTTGAGTCAAAAACTAGCACGGTATTGGAGCGATATCATTTTGGCATGAGATGTCAACATGAAGGAGAAACTGTTGAAGACTGTATAACTGCTTTGAGACTTTTATCCCTCAATTGTAAGTTTGGTGGTGGATTATAGGAACACATAAGAGATCAATTTATGATTCACTGCTCTAATGATAAAATACGGGAGGAAATTTGGTTAAAGGACGATCCAAACTTAGAGGAGGTCATTAGTATAGCGAAGAGAATTGAGCACACATTACAGTCCCTCAAGGAAAATAAATCAGCACCAAGTGTTGAGGTACTAAGAGTTGGAGATAAGAAGGGAGGGTGCCCAAAGGAAAAGAAAAAACATAGAACCAAGCCCAATAAACATTATGAGAATACCCAAGCCAAAGGTGGGGGTGGTGAGCAGAATAATAGGTGGTTTCAAAAGGACGCTGCTCAATTTAATGTGAAAAAGGAAGATAGGTTATGTTTTCGCTGTGGGAGCACACGACATTTGTCTACATCTCCCATTTGCCCTGGGAGGCAAGTGAACTGTGGTTTATGTAAGAAGTGGGGGCACTTCGAGAATTGTTGTAAAAACTATCGAATTGGAGGTGGAAGGGGAACCTTCCTGATTGAAGAATATGACGGTGTATCTTCTGAAGAAGCTGATGTTTCTGAGAATGAAATAGTTACCGTTCATATGGTAAAGTGTTCAGGTTCTGATGAGTGCGAGCATCCATCAGCATGGATAGAGGTAAATGGTCATATGGTTAAAATGCTTGCTGACTCCTGCTCCAAAAACACATTAATGTCTAAAACTGTTTTTGAGAATGTAATTGGAGGTGACGTCAGATGTTTGATTCCTTCAGATAAAATGCCTGGCGGATATAACGGAGACAAAATAGAAATTCTGGGGTGCTATGAGACAGAATTCAAATTCAAAGGGAGGTTCACACGTGGGAAAATATATGTTACCAAAAGAGGTGAAACCTTGTTAGGTTGGAAGGAACAAAGGGGTTTGGGAATCAAGTTGGATCCTAATAGTGAAGAGCAAGTCCTCAATGTGGTTAATTCTTCTGAGGTTAATAGTGACAAAACAAAATGTGAAAGGGTGACTAGATATCCTGAGGTATTTTGTAACAGAGTGGGGTGTCTCAAAGGGATGGTGCACAAGATTGAGGTGAAAGAAGGAAGCAATCCTGTTGCGTCCAAGCTCAGACCGCTGCCCCTGTCTATGCGGAATGCTATGCGTGAGGAATTAATGAAATTGGAAAGAGAAGGAATTATTGAGCCAGCTAGGGCTGTGGAGTGGATAACTCCTTTGGTGGTGGTAAAAAAAGCAATGGGGATTTGAGGGTATGCATGGATTTGAGGGAGCTTAATCGGTGTGTGGTAGCAGATCGCCATCCTCTTCCCAATATGGGGGAGTTATTAAGTAGGATAGGGAGTGCAAAATATTTTGCAAAGCTTGACATGGCGAGTGCGTATCATCAGATAAGTTTAGATGATGAGTCACACAAATTGACTGCTTTCATCAGTTATGAGGGAATATATCAATTCAAGCGCATGCCATTTGGGCTGGTGTCAGCGTCTTCCGTATTCCAAAAGGTTATGAACAAATTGTTGAAGGATTCGGCGGTGTATAGTGCTTTCAGGACGATGTCCTGATATGTGGGACGGACGAGAGTGAGTTAAAAACAAGACTGGATTTAGTTCTCAAGATCTTTAAAGCAAGAGGAATAACTTGGCGTGGCGAAAAATGTGTATTTCTGACTCAAGCGGTTGATCATCTAGGTCATGAAATTTCTGAGCAGGGACTCAAACCAAAAAGGAATTTAGTTGAGTCCATTTTGAAAACACAGCCACCAAAGAATAAGGCTGAGTTGAGATAATTTCTAGGTACTATTGAGTTCTATCATAGGTTTGTTGAGAACTATGCCGATTCCATAACTAAATTGAGGGCATTATTAAGGAAGGGTGCTGAGTTAAAATGGAGCAAGGAATGTGAAAAAGAATCTGAAGCATTGAAAAGAAAAATTGATATGGCAAAACCCCTATCGATGTTTGATACTAGGAAGAAAACCATTCTGGCCGTGGATGCCAGTGAGACAGGTATAGGTGTGGTGATGTTGCAGCCAGATGTTGATGGTACGGAGATGATTGTAATGCATGCATTCCGCATGTTAAGAGGTGCAGAATTGAACTATTCTGTGTTGGAAAAGGAAGCCCTGGCGTGCCATTGGGGCATTGAAAAGATGAAAAATGTTGTCTGGGGTCAAGAGTTTACCTTGAGAACAGATCACAAACCCCTTAAGGCGATTTTTGAAAGTAAAGGCCTCAACAAGGTTTCAAGGAGAGTGGCAGGCTGGGTAACCAGGCTACAGTGTCATAAATTTGAAATAGAAGTAGTTGCTGGTAAAGAGAATGTGCAAGCTGATCACGCTTCGAGAGTGAAGTTGGAGAATGATGCTGGTGAAAAAGGAAGTAATGTATATGTTGAACATGAAATGGTTTTTGCAACTGTGGAGAGTATAATTCAGAAACAAGAGTGGATTCAAGTGTTAAGGGCCAATGTAATGTGGAGGCGGATTATGGTATTTGTGGCGAATGGGTGGCCAGAGAAAAGGCTACTATCAGGTGAAGAGAGTGCTATGTGGGAAGTAAGGAATGAACTACCCGTAAAAGGAGAGCTGTTGTACAGATGGGACAAGTTGGCGATTCCAGACAGCCTGCGGAGGAAATTGATTGATTGTGCCCATCAGGGACCTATTGGCATTTGTAAAACGAAAGAAGTAATAAAAGCCGATTACTGGTGGCCAGGAATTGATCGCGAAATTGAGAAAGTGGTTGGTGCGTGCAGTGACTGTACCAAATCAGGGAAGAACGTGATAGCTGTGTCCCAACCAATGGGTAAACCTACCATTCCTGATGGTGTGTGGCAAGATTTGTCCATGGATGTTCTAGGTCCCGTAGACATGGGTGCAAGTAGAGGTAGGTTCATTTTGGTGATGGTTGATACCTTTTCGAGATGGACAGAGTTTAAGATCCTGAGGGAAGTCACGTGTCAACGCATAATTGAATTCATGGAGGATGTGTTTGAAAGGGAGGGTTTGCCCAGGAGCATTCTCACGGATAATGGTCCACAATTCATGGGAAAACTATTTTTGGAGTATCTGTACAAATGTGGAATCAAACACAAAAAGACTCCTTTGTATTGTCCCCAAGCAAACGGTATGGTTGAGAGAGTAAATCGAAGTATTATGGATGCTATTCGTGGAGCTAATGCATGTGGTCTTGACAAAAAGGTTGCAGTAAGAGACAGGCTGTATGCTTTGAGGATGGCTCCGCGAGTAGAAACAGGGATTAGCTCATTTGAACTTATGAGAGGGCGAAAGGCAAATACCTGTGTTGCGCCAGCTTGGTTGGGCAGGGCGAGAGCATCAGATGCGGTTGTGGATGATGTAAAGAAAGGGATGTAAGCCCGAAAAAACAAGTGGGTGGAAAGAGTCAATAAGAAGCACCCAAGGAGAATAACTGTGGTCAAAGCTGGAGATTGGGTACGGAAAAGGAAGGCTGTTGTTACCAAGAAAGGGGAACCGTTATACACAGAGCCTGTTAGGGTTACACGAGTCTTCAAAAACGCTGTGTGTGTAGAAAGTGGTCAAGTCTGGTCTTTGTCCAGAATCGCGAAAGTAAAATGATGTACGTATATATTTGTTCAGTGGGTACATATCCCACAATAAAGACATTTATTTCATAAGGGAGGGGGATGTGTTGTATAAAGCTAAACCTTTGTATGCTTTGTTGTATAAAGCTAAACCTTTGTATGCTTTGTTGTTGCTATGGTTTTCAGCTGTGTTTATGCCAAGCACATCATCTGTAATTCCAGAATGGATTTATGCCTACTGTGCCATTCTGGAATGATGTGTGCTTGGAGATGTTTACTCTGGAGTGAAGCCAGTTATACCCTGGATGCTGCCTGTGTTGGGGGTCTTAAGTGAGTTTCTGAAGCTGTTCCAAATAAACTGGCTTTCACTTACCAAGTTTGTGGCTTCTTTATAAACATAAATACAATGCAAATACGAAAGGGGTGCAACGCGCATCGCGCTCTCACTCACCTTCAGCACTACTCATCTCAGCAGCACGCCGCCATCCCCGGACACTGGCCATCATCTAAGGAAGGTAAGGAACAAAGTTGGAGAACTGTTCAAAAGACTCATTATTCTTACCTGTCAGACTCTTGCCAGTGAAGTAACTAGGCAGCAATGAGCCTGCATCAATCAACGCGCCCCTGCGCTGAAGGCAGGATGGAGAGCACAGTATCCAAGAAAACAAGGTGAGCTGTGGATCAAAGGGGAGGGTTGGAACCCGGGGAAAAAGAGGTTCAAGCACACAGAGACAATAGGGAGTTAAACTCTACTAATCTTGTGTTTCAGGCCCAGTCTCCAGTCGAATAGCCTCCAGGGAAGGGTTTGAGGTCGTAAGAGGTCAGAACAGGCTGAGTGACGTCCCCATGGATATTAGGTGAGCGTTACAGAACGCAAAGCCTCACATCAAAATCCATCTGGGCGTCAAGGAAACGTCAGAAACCGACCAGTTAGCCCACTTGTTGGGGCAGCTACGTTCCGAAGTACATGCAGCCAGGCAAGAGAGCAACACCCTGAGGAGAGAGTTGATAGTAGCCAAAGAACGCACTGATGATTTAAGCCAGCAACTTCTCCAGTCTCAAGCAGGGCATGCATCATTGCCGGGAAGCGTGCCCTCGATGCCAGCGCCATCAGCCAATTCCATTCAGATAACCCTTCCTGGGGCAGTTCCCTTGGCCCCGCCTGAACGATTTATGGGGGATCCCAAGAATTTGCAACAATCATGAACCAGTGCCGCCTGCAATACCGTTGTAGGCCAGGGGCCTTTCCAAATGACCAATCACGGGTCGCTTTTGTGCTATCCTACCTGAGTGGTAGCACCGCGGACTGGTCTGTACCCTTTGTGGCCCAAGACGATCCTTTGCTGCATGACTTCAGGGGCTTTCAGCAGGAGATGGAAAAGCTGTTTGCCTGTCGTACTCATGGGCAGGCATTAGACAACAAACTTCTGTCCCTACGCCAAGGGAATCAAGACCTATTAACATAGCCACGTTCAATAGACTTGTAGTTGAAGCAGAATGGCCAGTGGAGAAGGGAACCACGTTATTTCATCAGGGATTGCGGGGGAGCTCAAGGATGTTCACGCACAAGTAGTGAACCCCCCAAAAGACTGCTCAGAATTAATTGACCTTGTTGTTCAACTGGATCATAGGTTGCAGGACCGAAGAGCAGATCGAACCAGACCGGACCCTCGCCCTATGTATGTGCGTTCTAAGGACAATACTGCCCAAACAACGGAAGGTTCAGGAGAACCAATGCAAATCGGGGGGGGGTCAGATTCCCCTTGACTAAATCGGGAAGGGATAAAAGGAGACAGCAGCAGTTATGTCTGTACTGTGGAAGGTCAGGCCATTTCCTTAAAGAGTGCCCTGTGAAGCCACCGAGGAGGACGGTAGGGGCCATGGACAAGGAAGATACCATCAAGGAATCGGAAAACGCCCCAGCCCGGCAAGTGTAGGGGTCCACATGTCGAGGGAAGAAAGTGAACTACAGACCTCCCATTTTGCACTATCTGTGGTCTTTATCAATCCCCAACAACCATCTCGGATGCACGCAGTATGAGCATACATAGACAGTGGAGCCATTGGGAATTACATCGACCAGGATCTTGCGGCAAAGATGGGGCTTCCGTTACGCCCTAAATCAACCACCGACACTGTTACCACTGTCAACGGCACGGAAATAGCTTCTGGTCCAGTATCCCAATGCACTGCAGCTTTAACCCTTCTGTGCCAGGATGGACACCAAGAATCTATCGTTTTTGACCTCATTAAGGCACCACAGTTCCGGGTGATTTTGGGAATGCCATGGTTGGTAGCTCACAATCCTCGAATCGATTGGCGAGCAAAAGAATTGGCCTTTCCCGAGACTTGCGCCCACACATGTTAACGCCAAGAGAAACAACCAATAGACACCAGAACCTCCACGCTTGCGACTGTGGCAATCAGCACCCTACCAAGTAAATACCAGGACTTTCAAGATGTCTTTCAGAAAGAACAGGCTGATACCCTGCCACTGCATAGACCATCCGATTGCCAAATCGACCTGATACCCGGCGCACAAATCCCCTGTGGGCGAATTTACACACTCACGGAACCAGAAAACAATCCCTGAAGGCCTATCTTGACCAATACCTGGCCAACGGGTTCATCCGTCCCTCAAAGTCTCCAGCAGCCAGTCCTCTATTCTTCGTACCGAAAAAGGAGGGGGACTTGAGAACGTGCATCGACTATCGCACACTGAACCAGATTACTGTAAAAAATCGCTACTCCGTGCCACTGATCCCTGAATTGCTTGATCAAGTCAAAGATGCCCAAATCTACACAAAACTAGACCTGAGGGGGGCAAAACACCTTGTTCGCGTAAAACAGGGGGACGAATGGAAAACCGCTTTTTGCACCAAATACGGCTTGTACGAATATCAAGTAATGCCCTTTGGCCTTTGCAATGCGCCTGCTGCATTTCAATACTTCATGAACAATGTCCTACGGGAATTGATTGATGTCTGTGCTCTAGTGTACATCGACGATATCCTAGTATATTCTGCATCAAAGCAGGGTCACGTTAAACACGTCTGATCCGTATTGGAGAAACTCCATCAACACCAGCTCTACGCCAAGCTCGAAAAGTGCCCATTCCACGTCTCCGAGGTAGAATTCTTGGGCTTTATTCTCAGCCGAATGGAATCCGAATGGATGTACACAAGGTAGATGCTATCCTGAACTGTCCATCCCCAAATTCATTCAAGGGGGTTCAAAGTAGGCTGGGTTTTGAAAACTTCTACCGCCGGTTCATCCCAGGATTTTCACAAATCGTGCATCCCATCACGTCATTACTAAGGAAAAGCAACAAAAAGTTCCAGTGGACAACAGAACCCGAGGAGGCTTTCCAGGAACTCAAAGCAAGATTCACATCTGCCCCAGTCTTACCCCACCCTCGCCCTGATCTCCCATACCTGGTGGAAACGGACGCCTAAAGCATGGCTATGGGAGCCGTCCTCTCACAAAAGGACCCAGAAACGGGCCAGTCACACCCTGTTGCCTTCCGGTCGCGTAAATTCACACCCCCTGAACTCAATTACGCTATCACAGACAAAGAACCCTGGTCATTAAGTCAGCCTTTAAGGCATGGCGGCACTACCTCTTGGGCGCCAGACACACAATCACCGTAATAACTGACCACCGGAACCTCCAGTACCCAAAAACTGCAAAGGCCCAATCCTCACGACAACTAAGTTGGGCTCTTTTATTTGCTGAATATGACTACGTGATTACATTTCGACCAGGGGTGAAAAACGGGAAGGCTAATGCCCTTTCCCGTAAGGGGGTGGAAGAGCAAGGGTATCGGACCCCTGACCCAATATCAATCATCCCGAGTGACAAGCTCCTAGGAATCACAGCAACCATAACTCAGAAAGAATTACATGAAGAAATCCAAAACCTGATGAGTCCGGAACAATTACAAGCGTGGAGTGCACAAGGAGAACATTACATGATAAAAGATCAGTTGCCCTACTTTAGGAATCATTTATTCTTACCAAACCAAGAACTACGAGAACAAGTCATGTCCGGTTATCATGATTCCTTGATCGAGGGCCACCCTGGAATCTGTCATGATGCCTACCCCCGGGCATCCAGACCAAGTCCATCAACCCCGGAAGCAGGCATCATGTTACCTGGAGCAAACCCAGCAACCCCTGTTAGGGGCTATCTGTAACGCTCACCTGATTCCCACGGAGGCGCTGATCTTGGCAGGAAGGTGTCTGTGACTCGAAAGGTGATGTGCAGAACCCGATGGGCTTCTGGGGTCGAACCTCTTCGCACTGTGTGTCGAACTCGTAGGGTGAGGTTTCTGCAAGTGAAAGAATATGGGGGTTAATGGTCTGGGTTGTTCAATGTCCCTCTTCCTCTCTCTCCCTCTCCGTAGAGCCCCCAGGTCAACGTGCTCACCTTAGATAGGTGAATGCTGGGCTCTCCATCTGCGTCTGGCGCAGGGCGCTGTTGCCAGTTCCTTCACTGGTGAAACATAGGCCTCCTGGACTCAGAAGACCGTTACCGTCGTTAACTGCACGAGCGGTGAGTTTCCAGACACCTTTTTAGTCTTTATAGTCTTTAGGTGCAAGGCACGTTAACATTGAGCAGGACTTCGTATAATGCTTTTCTCCCTTTTTTCTTGCAGGACTCTTGAGGAAGATGGAATGAAGCGCCTGGAAATGCGTGAGTAAATGCAAGCGCGCTAACTGTCTTTTCCCTTGCAGCGTAGTTCGTGCTGAAGAGACGCCGGAGTATTGCAGGCGTTCTATTGCGAAGAGCGCGATGGGCGTAAGTAAATACCGGTCTAATGTCTCTTCTTTTGTCTTTCAGAAGTTGGTTTGCAGCGCCGGAGTCCGCGGAATGTCCGTAAGTAGATACAATGCTTTTATCTCCGCAGGCGGCGATGCAGTGTGAAGAAATCCAGAATTCACGGAGTGCCGGTAAGTAGTGACAATGCTTTTATCTTCGCAGGCGGAGGTGCAGCGTGCCGAAAATGACCGCAGCCGATGGATCAGGTGAGTAGCACTGCGAGTTAAAGCTACCTTGCTAACCTGCTGTTTCTTGTCTCTGCAGGTGCTGCTGTCGACGGGATGCAGGAATGGTGAGTATGCTTCTTGCAGATTCAGGATGCAGGAATGGTGAGTATGATTCTTGCAGATTCAGGATCGTAAGAAGAAAGGCCGGAACAGACTCGGTGAGCGTTCTGCTGCAGATGCAGAATTACGTGAAGCACGTTTCGTCTATCGGGTGTGGTTTAAATAGCCTTGGAGTGATGAGGCGTCTTCCTCCACGGCCCCGCCTAGGTAAGAAAAGAGTTCCAGTTCCAGAAGCTTTCCAGTGCTGAATCCAGGGAGTGGCGCTTGCCCCACCCAGGTAAGAAAGTAGTTCCTGTTCACAGAGGACTTCTAAGTGGCTGGTAAGTAAGCAGCATGGTCTGCTGCAGGTAAGTCCACCCAAGCATCTGCACACATATTATGAGCCCGGCGCTTCCAGTGCCGGGACCGATGATTCTGATGAGCCTGGTGCCACCGGCGCCAGGACAAGGTCCAAAAGGTCCCCGTGGGGACCGGCTGGTGCCTAGGATTAGGGTTAGGGGCCTGCTTCCAAGGACGTTGGGCTGGTCCTGGCTCCTTGGAAGCAGTGATCATGACAGTACCCCCCCTCAAGGCCCCTCCTAAGTGTGTCTTCTCCGGGGGTTTTGGCTTGTCGGGGTGATTCAGATGGAATCTCTTGTCCAGATGAGGTGCGTGGACATATTCTGAGGGTTCCCAAGACCTTTCCTGGGGACCGTATCCTTTCCAATCAACCAGATAATATACCTTAGATTTGGAGATCTTGGAGTCTAGAATGTTCTTTACTTCGAATTCGAGTTCTCCGTCTACCAAAACAGGTTCTGGGAGTTCAGTCAATCGGGTTTCTGGTTGTACTGGTTTTAATAAGGAGACATGGAATACTGGATGTATTTTCATATGCGCAGGTAATTCCAATTTGACCGCCACTGGATTAACTATGGTAGAGATGGGGTAAGGTCCAAGGTATCTCGGGTTGAAGGTGCGGGGTCCTTTTAGAGGCAGGTTCTTAGTGGATAACCAGACCTGATCTCCTACTGCGTAGTGAGGGGCCTCTTTACGGTGTCGATCTGTTCCCTTTTTGACTTGAGCTTTAGCTCTTTGCAGATGGGCAGTGGCTTCTTTAAAAGCACAGGTAATCTCAGAGTGCAAATGATCCACAGCAGGTGTTTCGAATTCTTGGGGAGGATCCAGATTAGAGGTTCTAGCATGATGTCCTTATAATAGGAAGAAGGGAGTCTTCCCGGTTCCAGAATGAGTCGAATTGTTGTAAGCGTATTCAGCGATCCAAAGAATATCCTTCCAAGGGTTTTCAGTTTGTTGGAGCATGCAACGCAGATATTGCTCTAGAGTCTGATTTGTCCTCTCGGTTTGTCCGTCAGTTTGGGGATTGTGACTGGTTGAAAGTCTTACATCAATTTGGGCTAGACGACAGCAACTTCGCCAAAAGTGGGAGATGAATTGACTTCCCCTATCAGAGATTAAAACCGAGGGAAAACCGTGTAACCGAATGATGTTTTCTAAGAATTCTCGGGCCAATACCGAAGCCGAAGGTAGGCCCTTCAGGGGAATGAAGTGAGCCATCTTGGAGAATAGATCCACGACTACTAAAATGGTATTATACCCTGAGCATGGAGGTAAGTCCGTGATGAAATCCATGGACAGGGTATGCCATGGACAGGGAGGAATATCCAGAGGGTGTAAAAGGCCGGCTGGTTTCTCCTTCTGACTTTTATTCTGGGCACACACACCGCAGGAGATTACAAAGTCTCTAATATCCTTCTTCCATGATGCCCACCAGAAATGTCTCTTGATCTTTTCCATGGTTTTGGTAATGCCAGGGTGACCCTCCATTAGAGAGTCCTGATAACCAGAGATTACTTGTTTTTGTATTTTCTCACAGGGCAGGTACAATCGCCCTTGGAAATATGGTAGGTCTTGATCCACTGAGAATTCTTTTCCCTTTAATTGCCAGTCCTGCAAATCGGCCGGAGTTAGGAGTGACTTGACTGTAGTCTTGATGTCTTCAAAGGATTGAGCGCTGACCAACCCCAAAATCCTTTGTTCTGGGATTATGGGTATTGGTTCTGGATTGGTCAAATGTTCATCTACTCCCATCCGAGAGAGGGCATCTGCTTTTCCGTTTTTACTGCCGGGTCGATAAGTAATTATAAAGTCAAACTCAGCCAGAAACAGAGCCCAGCGAAGCTGTCTGGAAGACTGAGCTTTGGCCATCTTCAGATATTGTAGATTGCGGTGATCAGTCATTACGGTGACTGTGTGTCTGGCTCCCAAAAGATAATGCCGCCAGGCTTTAAAGGCCGATCTGATAGCTAAAAGTTCCTTGTCTGTAATTGAATAGTTGATCTCGGAAGCCGAGAATTTGCAGGACCAAAAGGCTACTGGATGTAATTGGTGTGTGACCGGATCTCTTTGTGATAACACTGCCCCCATAGCAAGACTAGAAGCATCCGTTTCCACGATTTAGGGGAGTTCTGGGCGAGGATGTTTTAGAACAGGTGCAGAAATGAATTTAGCTTTTAAGTCCTGAAAAGCTTGTTCTGCTTCAGTAGACCATTCAAAACGTTTGTTCTTCTTTAACAGAGCGGTGATGGGCTGGACTATCCGAGAGAATTCAGGAATGAATCTGCGGTAAAAGTTAGCGAAGCCTAACATGCTTTGAACTCCTTTTACCGAGGTTGGTGATGGCCACTTGATGATAGCATCGACCTTCTTTGAATCCATATGAACCCCATTAGGTGACAATATGAATCCCAGGAACTCAACTTCAGTTACGTTGAAAACGCATTTTTCAAGCTTGGCAAAAAGGTTATGTTGACGCAGCCTCTCGAGAACCTTTTTAACGTGTCTCTGATGTTCCTCTTCAGATGATGAATAGACAAGGATGTCATCAATGTAGACAACAACACACACATCTATGAGTTCTCTAAGGACATCGTTCATAAAATACTGGAAAGCGGCAGGAGCGTTACAAAGTCCAAAGGGCATCACTTGATATTCGAATAGCCCATACTTGGTGCGAAAGGCCGTCTTCCACTCATCGCCTTCTTTTATTCGTACCAAGTGGTAGGCTCCTCTGAGATCCAACTTTGTATATATACATGCTTCTTTGACTTGGTCCAGGAGTTCAGGGATCAAAGGTAACGGGTATCTGTTTTTAACGGTGATTTGATACAGGGCGCGGTAATCTGTACAAGTTCTAAGGTCTCCTTCCTTTTTCGGAACGAAGAACAAAGCCGAGGAAGCTGGAGATTTAGAAGGACGGATAAACCCGTTAGCTAGGTATTGGTCCAGATATTGCCTGAGGTGAAGATTCTCTGGCTCGGTGAGGGCATAAATCCTACTGCAAGGAGGAGTTGTTCCGGGTATCAGGTTTATTTGACAGTCGTAAGACCTATGAGGAGGCAGGGTGTTAGCTTGATCCTTCCGAAAGACATCTTGGAATTCTTGGTAGTCGGGAGGTAATGTGGGAACCTCAGAAGAGATTGCCGCCACTGAAACTTCAGGCCGAGGATAACAAGTGGCAAAACATCCTGGAAACTGAACCGTCTTTGCTCGCCAGTTGATCTGAGGATTGTGCTTCTCTAACCAAGGGATTCCCAGAATAATCTGGAACTGAGGGGCCTTGATCACATCGAACACGATTTTCTCCCGGTGTCCATCTTGGCTAACTAGCGTCACTTCTTGGGTGGCGTGCGTTACTGGTCCGGAGGCTATCTCCGTGCCATCCACTGTAGTAATGACGTCTTTTACTGCCTTAGGGACAAGGGGTAGATTCATCCTTGATGCCATTTCACGGTCCACATAATTGCCGATTGCTCCGCTGTCGATGTAAGCTTCAATTGCATGCAAACGATCCGGACGTGCAGGACTAATGAGGACCATGGGCACCACGAAGTGCGAGGTCACGGGACAGATCTTAACGCTCGGCAAGAGGACCTCTACACTTGCCGGGCTAGGTCGTTTCCCTGCTCAGAACTTGAGGTACTGGAATCTGCGGCTCCTACAGCCTTCCTAGCTGGTTTCACTGGACAGTCTCGAAGAAAGTGCCCCGAGTTCCCGCAATAGAGACATAATTGCAGCTGTCTTCTTCTTTCCCGCTCCTTTTGGGTTAAAGGACCTTTCATCCCCCCTATTTGCATGGGTTCCACAGTGTCAGCTCCCTTAGTAGAAGTCTGTGTTTTAGAAAACACTCGGGTATCAAATTTAGAACGATCAGCCTTCCTGTTCTGTAATCTGTGGTCCAATTGGACGACTAAGTCAATATAGTCTGAACATTCTTGTGGAGGGTTCACAACTTGAGCTAACACATCCTTGAGCTCTCCACGTAGGCCTTTGTAGAAAAGCGTTATTCTCTTATCCTCGGGCCATTGAGTTTCCACTATGAGTCTGTTGAATGAGGCTATATAGGTCAAGAGGTCTTGATTACCCTGTCGTAATGAAAGAAGTTCGTTGTCCAAGGCCTGCCCTTGTGCATGTCTTGCAAACAGTTTCTCCATGCTGGACTGGAAGGCCTGGAAATCACGTAAAACCGGATCATCCTGGGTGACTAAAGGGATCGACCAATCTGCGGCGCTGCCACTGAGATAAGAAAGCACGAAAGCCACTTTGGTCTGGTCTGTTGGGAATGCAGCTGGTCGACATAAGAAATGTAAGCGGCACTGGTTGAGGAACACTGCAAATTTCTTTGGGTCACCAGAAAAACGTTCAGGCGGAGCCAAGGGCACATTACCAGGTAGATTGATTTGCACTGGATTTACAGATGATGCAGAAGGATAGCTTCCTCCTGGAGCGGGTAGGGGTGTCTGTCCTGCCCGCGTTTGTAGCAATTGCCTAGCGAGGTCCTCTGTTCGCTCCTTGGAAACTATCAGTTCTCTTCTTAGAGAGCTTGTTTCCTGACGAGCTGCATGTACTTCTGCTCTTAATTCCCCGAGCAACTGGGCTAAGTGATCAGTGTCTGAGGTTTCCATTGCGCCTGGGTAGGAGTTTTGCGGTGGGCTTCGCGTTCTGTAACGCTCACCTGATTCCCACGGAGGCGCTGATCTTGGCAGGAAGGTGTCTGTGACTCGAAAGGTGATGTGCAGAACCCGATGGGCTTCTGGGGTCGAACCTCTTCGCACTGTGTGTCGAACTCGTAGGGTGAGGTTTCTGCAGGCTAAAGAATATGGGGGTTAATGGTCTGGGTTGTTCAATGTCCCTCTTCCTCTCTCTCCCTCTCCGTAGAGCCCCTAGGTCAACGTGCTCACCTTAGATAGGTGAATGCTGGGCTCTCCATCTGCGTCTGGCGCAGGGCGCTGTTGCCAGTTCCTTCACTGGTGAAACATAGGCCTCTTGGACTCAGAAGACCGTTACCGTCGTTAACTGCACGAGCGGTGAGTTTCCAGACACCTTTTTAGTCTTTATAGTCTTTAGGTGCAAGGCATGTTAACATTGAGCAGGACTTCGTATAATGCTTTTCTCCCTTTTTTCTTGCAGGACTCTTGAGGAAGATGGAGTGAAGCGCCTGGAAATGCGTGAGTAAATGCAAGCGCTCTAACTGTCTTTTCCCTTGCAGCGTAGTTCGTGCTGAAGAGACGCCGGAGTATTGCAGGCGTTCTATTGCGAAGAGCGCGATGGGCGTAAGTAAATACCTGTCTAATGTCTCTTCTTTTGTCTTTCAGAAGTTGGTTTGCAGCGCCGGAGTCCGCGGAATGTCCGTAAGTAGATACAATGCTTTTATCTCCGCAGGCGGCGATGCAGTGTGAAGAAATCCAGAATTCACGGAGTGCCGGTAAGTAGTGACAATGCTTTTATCTTCGCAGGCGGAGGTGCAGCGTGCCGAAAATGACCGCAGCCGATGGATCAGGTGAGTAGCACTGCGAGTTAAAGCTGCCTTGCTAACCTGCTGTTTCTTGTCTCTGCAGGTGCTGCTGTCGACTGAATGCAGGAATGGTGAGTATGCTTCTTGCAGATTCAGGATGCAGGAATGGTGAGTATGATTCTTGCAGATTCAGGATCGTAAGAAGAAAGGCCGGAACAGACTTGGTGAGCGTTCTGCTGCAGATGCAGAATAACGCGAAGCACGTTTCGTCTATCGGGTGGTGGTTTAAATAGCCTTGGAGTGATGAGGCGTCTTCCTCCACGGCCCCGCCTAGGTAAGAAAAGAGTTCCAGTGCTGAATCCAGGGAGTGGAGCTTGCCCCACCCAGGTAAGAAAGTAGTTCCTGTTCACAGAGGACTTCTAAGTGGCTGGTAAGTAAGCAGCATGGTCTGCTGCAGGTAAGTCCACCCAAGCATCTGCACACATATTATGAGCCCGGCGCTTCCAGTGCCGGGACCGATGATTCTGATGAGCCTGGTGCCACCGGCGCCAGGACAAGGTCCAAAAGGTCCCCGTGGGGACGGGCTGGTGCCTAGGATTAGGGTTAGGGGCCTGCTTCCAAGGACGTTGGGCTGGTCCTGGCTCCTTGGAAGCAGTGATCATGACACTATCTGGGTACAGTCCTGGTGCCTATGGCGCCAGGCTCATATGTTAAAACTTACCTGATGCAGACCATGCTGCAAGGGATCCAAGCCCATGTGAGGCTTGAAGGGACTATTTTATCTTAGAGACTATTTTGTTACTTGGGTGTGGCTGTGGAGGAATACTTACCTGGGACTACTTTGAAGGCTATTTAAACCACGCCCGAAGAACAGCACATGCTTCGCGTTATTCTGCATCCAGCAGCGTAATGCTTACCGTGTCTGCAGTCAGCATCCAGCATCCTGCCACGCCCGCCTCGAGTCCAGAGCGCCTAGAAAGAAGGGAAAGAAGAAGAAAGGTTAGAACAAGAACTTTACTAGATTTCTTACCTGATTTCGGATTCAGCGCGTCTTCGAGCAGAAACAGACTTCATTTTAAATGCGTCGCATCGCCAGCAGCAGCGCACCGCCGCGCCATACTCATCCTTCCTCGCAGCATCTCTACGATCCGGTGCTGTCTCCATCACCAGGTTGCCGCATTCCAGTGCCTAAGGGGGACAAGAAAACAACAAGGTGAGCCAAGGGAACAAACAAGGACAATCTCTTACCAGTATATGCTTACCTGATTTTACCGCAGGAGGGATTATCCACCAGCACGCCAAATCTTCCTACGCTGCACCTGCAAGAAAAGAGAAAGCAGCGAGTTAAAACTTGGCATCATTTACCGGACAGTGTTACAAAACACAGACTCTTACCTGAACGCTTTCAGCTGCCACAAGACGATCATCTTTTAGTTATAAACTACAAAAGAAACAAGGAATTGGACAAGAGTGATTAATCGGACATTTTGAACTCATTAGAACTATATACTTACAGCATTTTGCCCGGAGGTTTGGAGCCAAGATTTGTCCAGAACTCTTCCAATATCCTCAAGCCAGTGAAGTAACTGGCCATCAACGCACCCCTGCATTCTTCGCAGGATGGAGAGCTCATCATACAAAACTATAAGGTGAGCTTTGTGAAAGGGAATATCAGAAGTGATAAGTGGGGACGCAGTGCGGTGTTAATGCTCAAATCTACGGGTGGCTAATTCCCTTTCCCCGTCTTTAGGAGACTACTTCGACGGGTCAAGCAGACGAAGCTAGGTGGGCCGGTCCAGTCAGTCATCTCTGCACTACGCATCACGCTGGTGGAGACCGTGGCTGTCCAGTTCCGCTCGACACCCCTGTGGGAGCCAGGTGAGCGTAACAGAACGCGAAGCCTTCCTACAAATTCTCACCCGGGTATCATGGAGACCTCAGAAACTGACCAACTGGCCCAATTATTAGGGGAACTTAGGGCTGAAGTACATGCCGCTCGCCAAGAAACTAATACACTCAGAAGAGAGTTGATTGTTTCGAAGGAATGCACTGATGATCTTGCTAGACAATTACTGCAAAACCAAGCGGGGCGAACACTCCTACCGGGACTCGGAGGGATTCCAAACCCTGTTTCACCAAGCAACCTTGTGCAAGTGATTTTACCAGGCAATATCCCTTTAGCCCCACCAGAACGCTTTGCGGGGGACCCGAAAAGATTCGCCGTGTTCATGAACCAATGCCGTTTGCACTTTTTATGCAGACCTGGAGCCTTTCCAAACGATCAAGCCAAAGTAGCCTTCGTATTATCATATCTCAGCGGGAGTGCAGCGGATTGGTCAATCCGACTAGTCAATCAGGATGACCCTATTCTTCGGGATTTTCAGGGTTTTCAAATGAGCATGGAAAGACTATTTGCCCGGCACTCTCAAGGACAGGCCCTGGATAACAAACTTTTGTCCCTACGACAGGGTAACCAAGACCTTCTAACCTACATAGCAACCTTTAATAGGTTGGTGGTGGAAACTGGATGGCCCGAGGAAAAACGGATTACGTTGTTTCATCGGGGACTTCGAGGAGAACTCAAACATGTTTTGGCTCAAGTTGTGAACCCACCTCAAGACTGTGCTGAATATATAGACTTAGTGGTCCAGTTAGATCACAGACTTCAGAATCTCAAGGCTCATCAAGCCAAGTTCGAGAACCGTGTGTTGGTTAAACCCAACGCTACCCCCAAAGGAACAGATGCCTCAGGACCCATGCAAATCGGAGGAGTTAAAGGACCCTTGACACAGAAGGAAAGAGAAAAAAGACGGCAAATGCAATTATGTCTATACTGTGGAACTTCGGGACATTTTCTACTGGATTGCCCTGTAAAACCACCCAAGAAGGTGGTAGGAGCTGCTGATAAAAGCCATATGGAGCCTGACTCGGGAAACAACCGCGCCCGACAAGCGTAGAGGTCCACTTGCCGAGCTTGAAGAAGGATACTCAGACCTCGCATTTCATCATACCAATGGTCCTTATAGATCCAAGGCAGCCATCACGTTTGCACGCAGTTAGGGCATACATTGAAAGCGGGGCCATAGGAAACTATGTGGACCACGAATTGGTTTATAGGATGAATCTACCTCTCTGCAGAAAGACCACTTCGGATGTCATCACCACAGTCGATGTTACTGAAATTGCCTCTGGGCTTGTAACTCATTCCACCGCAGAGATGACATTATTTGGTCAGGATGGGCATCGAGAGACTATTGTGTTTGATTTAATCAAAGCCCCGCAGTTCCAAATAATACTGGGGATACCTTGGTTGGAAACACATAATCCTTGTATTGATTGGCGAGAGAAGAGAATAACCTTCCCGGATTGTGCACATACTTGTTAGCCAATAAAAACCTTGAACAAGGACCTGGCCACAGTCGCTACTCCAGTTGTGCAGTTACCGCACGAATATCAAGAATTCCAGGATGTTTTCCAAAAAGAACAGGCAAATACCTTACCACATCACAGATCATACGATTGTCAAATTGATCTCATACCTGGTGCACAACCTCCATGTATTAGGATCTACGCACTTACGGAACCCGAGAACCTTCACCTACGACAATACTTGGACCAATACCTTGCCAATGGCTTTATTCGTCCATCCAAGTCCCCTGCATCTTCAGCTTTGTTCTTCATGACAAAAAAGGAAGGTGACCTCAGAACGTGCATAGACTACCGCGCTTTAAATCAGATCACGGTTAAGAACCGATACCCATTGCCTCTGATCCCAGAATTACTAGACCAAGTAAAGGACGCTGAATCTACACTAAATAAGATCTCCGAGGGGCATACCATCTGGTACGTGTAAAGAAAGGCGACGACTGGAAGACTGCTTTTTGCACTAAGTACGGGTTATTCGAATACCAGGTGATGCCCTTCGGGTTGTGCAATGCACCAGCAGCCTTCCAGTATTTTATGAACAATGTCCTGCGTGAACTCATTGACGTCTGTGTTGCCGTATACATTGATGATATTCTAGTGTACTCCTCTTCAGAATCTGACCATGTGAAGCACGTTCTTGCAGTCCTTGAGAAACTACGACAGCACAAGTTATATGCAAAATTGGAAAAATGTGTTTTCCATATTACAGAAGTTGAATTTCTTGGATTTATCCTGACTCCAAAAGGAGTTCGAATGGATTCTCGAAAGGTGGACGCAATTCTCAAATGGCCATCACCCAGTTCAGTTAAAGGAGTACAAAGCATGCTCGGATTTGCTAATTTCTATCGATTTATCCGGATTTCTCACACGTTGTACACCCTATCACAGCGCTCTTGCAAAAAAACAAATGCTTCCTGTGGACTGAAGAAGCTGAGAATGCCTCCCAAGAACTGAAAGCGAAATTCACATCTGCACCTTTATTAAAGCATCCTCGTCCTGAACACCCATACATAGTTGAAACCGACGCATCCAGTTTAGCCATGGGAGCTGTCCTGTCCCAGAAGGATCCTGAAACCGGTCAACTTCGCCCAGTAGCATTTTGGTCCAGAAGGTTCTCGGCACCCGAGTTAAACTATGCGGTTACCGATAAGGAGCTATTAGCTATCAAATCCGCCTTCAAGGCTTGGCAGCATTATCTTCTCGGTGCCAGGCATACCATTACTGTAATCACTGATCGCCGGAACTTGCAGTATTTAAAGACAGCTAAAGCCCAATCATCACGCCAATTTCGATGGGCATTGTTCTTTGCCGAGTTCAATTTCGTGATCAGTTATCGACCAGGCTGTAAAAATGGCAAGGCAGATGCCTTATCCCGAATAGGAATGGAAGAAGCATATGCGAACCCGGAGCCGGTGCCTATAATTTCAGAACAAAGAATTCTTGGCATAACTACTTTACAAACCCTAGAAGATATTCAGGTAAAGATCCAACAACTCTTTGATCCAACAGCCCTGCAGGACTGGGTAAAGAAAGGCTCAGTCAATTGGCGCAAATCGACGTGAGGTTATCGACCAGTCACCATCCCCAGACCGATGGTCAAACGGAGAGGACCAACCAGACTATTGAACAATACCTGCGTTGTATGTTACACCAGACTGAAAGTAATTGGAAGGACATTCTATGGATCTCCGAATATGCATACAATAACTCTGTACATTCTGGAACTGGACAAAGACCCTTTTATACCATATACGGGCACCACCCTCGAACCTCAGAACTTGACTCGCCTCAACACTTACCTGCAGTGAACCATCTGCACGCTACTATTGCACAAGCCTTTAAGGAAGCAACTGAACATTTGAAACATGCGAAAGAAAAGTACAAGAAAAACGCTGATCAACATCGAAGTGATGCTCCACAATACCAAATTGGGGATCAAGTTTGGTTGGCCACAAAACACATACCTCTAAAAGGAAAGCGGACCTTTAACCCTAGATATTTGGGGCCTTACCTTAGTAAGGCCATTATCAACCCGGTGGCCATCAAATTGGAATTACCTGCTAGTATGCAAAATTCACCCCATCTTCCATGTGTCACTTCTGAAGCCAGTACAACCTGGGACAAGACTAACCAAGCCACATGACCCCGTTCTTATAGACGGGGAACCCAAATTTGAAGTGAAAACTATCCTAGACTCCAAAATGGTTAAGTCAAGACTTTTTTATTTAATCGATTGGAAAGGTTACGGACCACAAGAACGGTCATGGGAACCTAGTGACCACGTTCATGCACCTAGGTTGGTGAGAAGATTCCACTGGAATTTCCCAGACAAACCAAGGCCAAGGGAGGAAGGACTTTAGGAGGGGCCTTGGGGGGGAGTGCTGTCATAATGCCTACCCCCGAGCATCCAGACCAAGTCCATCAACCCCGGAAGCAGGTATCATGTTACCTGGAGCAAACCCAGCAACCCCTGTTAGGGGCTATCTGGGTACAGTCCTGGCGCCTATGGTGCCAGGCTCATATGGGACATCAGTCCTGGCACCACAGGCGCCAGGGTCATATGTTAAAACGTACCTAATGCAGACCATGCTGCAAGGGATCCAAGCATCCAAGCCCATGTGAGGCTTGAAGGGACTATTTTATTTTAGGGACTATTTTGTAACTCGGCGGTGGCTGTGGAGGAATACTTACCTGGGACCACTTTGAAGGCTATTTAAACCACACCCGAAGAGCAGCACATGCTTCGCGTTATTCTGCATCCAGCAGCGTAACGCTCACCGTGTCTGCAGTCAGCATCCAGCATCCTGTCATGCCCGCCTTGAGTCCAGAGCGCCTAGAAAGAAGGGAAAGAAGAAGAAAGGTTAGAACAAGAACTTTACTGGATTTCTTACCTGATTTCGGATTCAGCGCGTCTTCGAACCAGAAACAGACTTAATTTTAAACGCGTTGCATCGCCAACAGCAGCGCCGCGCCATACTCACCGTTCCTCACAGCATCTCTGCGATCCGGTGCTGTCTCCATCACCTGGTTGCCGCATTCCAGTGCCTAAGGGGGACAAGAAAACAACAAGGTGAGCCAAGGGAACAAACAAGGACAATCTCTTGCCACCATATGCTTACCTGATTTTACCGCAGGAGGGATTATCCACCAGCACGCCAAATCTTCCTACGCTGCACCTGCAAGAAAAGAGAAAGCAGCGAGTTAAACCTTGGCATCATTTACCGGACAGTGTTACAAAACACAGACTCTTACCTGACCACTTTCAGCTGCCACAAGACGATCATCTTTTGGGTCTAAGCTGCAAAAGAAACAAGGAATTGGACAAGAGTGATTAATCGGACATTTTGAACTCATTAGAACTATATACTTACGGCCTGGCCTTTCGCCCGGAGGTTTGGAGCCAAGATTTGTCCAGAACTCTTCCAATATCCTCAAGCCAGTGAAGTAACTGGCCATCAACGCACCCCTGCATTTTTCGCAGGATGGAGAGCTCATCATACAAAACTATAAGGTGAGCTTTGTGAAAGGGAATGTCAGAAGTGATAAGTGGGGACGCAGTGAGGTGTTAATACTCAAATCCACGGGTGGCTAATTCCCTTTCCCCGTCTTTAGGAGACTACTTCTACGGGTCAAGCAGACGAAGCTAGGTGGGCCGGTCCAGTCAGTCATCTCTGCACTACGCATCACGTTGGTGGAGACCGTGGGAGCCAGGTGAGCGTAACAGAATCGCTAAAACCCTAGGCAAGGTAAAACAAAATTATTGGTGGCCCACGTGGTGTAAAGACATTATCCAATTCATCCTATCTAGTGGAGTGTGTGCTCAAAACAAGTCACCCAAGCAGAAACCGGCTGGGCTATTACAACCATTGGAAATCCCACCAGCACCCTGGAACACGTTGTCCCTCACTTTTATTACTGACTTACCACCCAGTCAAGGGTTTAACACTATTCTTGTGGTCGTGGACCTATTTTCAAAAATGGCACATTTCATTCCTCTTAAGGGGCTCCCAACTGCTTCCACTCTGGCAAAGGTATTTCTTGAAGGCATCGTACGGCTCCATGGGTTTCCTTCAGTTTTGGTCTCAGACCGAGGTACTCAATTCGTATCTAACTTCTGGAGAAAATGCTACTCTATGGCCCAGATTGACATCCGGCTAGCCACCAGTCACCATCCCCAAATGGATGGTCAAACTGAGAGGACAAATCAGACGCTCAAGCAGTATCTGCGTTGCATGTTACACCAAGCTGAAGGAAGCTGGTTCGACCTATTATGGATAGCTGAATATGCTTATAATAATTCCCTACACACCAGCCCTGGGCAGACACCCTTTTATACCATGTATGGCAGGCACCCACGTACTTCTGAGTTAGACGTTCCTACAACCCTGGAAATGCCAGTAGTCAAAACCTTGCACACAACCATTTCCCAAACCTTTAAAAGGGCAGCTGAACACCTACTTCAAGCTAAGAATCGCCAAAAGAAGTTTGCTGATCAACACCGAGCAAAGGCCCCCATCTACCAAGTGGGAGACAAAGTCTGGCTGGTGTCTAAACACGTGTCCATTAAAGGAGCCCGAACTTTCCATCCAAGATACCTGGGTCCATTCACCGTCACCTCCGTGATAAATCCTGTGGCGGTCAGACTAGCTTTGCCGTCAAACATGCAAATTCATCCTGTGTTCCACGTGTCTCTCCTTAAACCTGTTCAACCTGGGACCCGGGTAGCAATGCCACCGCAGCCAGTAGTAGTCGCCGGGGAGCCAGAATTCGAAGTCAAGGACATCCTAGATTCAAAGCACGTCAGATCCAAATTATACTACTTAGTAGACTGGAAGGGGTATAGTCCACAAGACAGGACATGGGAGCCTTGTGAGTACCTCCATGCACCTCGCTTGCTTAGACGATTTCATCAAAACCACCCAACCAAACCAGGACCAGACAGAAGAGCTACCTGGAGAGGGGCCTTGGGGGGGGGAGTGCTGTCCTGCCCCTCATGTCCCCAGCCCTCCAAGATGTCAGGCTGGAGCCATGCCACGATCACCTACATGGCCCTCAAGGGCCTCTCCATACCTTCAAAGACCCACTTGGAGTCAGACTTGGTGCTTGTGGCACCAGACTCACTCACTCCCATAGGATAACATTGAGGATTGGACTTGTAGTGCATTGATGGGGACAAGATGGATGCCCCCACATATTTCGGTTCCCAGAACTGCATGTGCGGTCTAGTCTTTTGGGTGTGGTTCAGCCCAGAGGCACCTGGGATACCCAGAGACTATTTAAGCCACACCCAGGCTGAGAAACATGCTTTGCGTTTTCTGCACCTGCAGCGTGACACTCACCGTGTTCGCATCGGTTTCCAGTAGGCCTGCATCTTTCTTCTGCGCTCAGCTCCTGCAAGAACAAGAACACCGTTAGGAACAGCCTTACCTTGCGGTGCTTCTGCCCATCAGTCATCACTCCTTCTGTTCTGCGGGCATCTTCGGCGGTGTCATTCCCATCCCGGCACGCTGCTTCCTAGGGAAAAGGGAAAAGAACAGAAAAAAGGCATTAGTAAGCATTCTGAAAATCTTCACTTATTTTTAAACACTGTACAAGCTTCAAACGCTTACATGAATCCCAGCCACTCTGGGGCAACTCTGTCTCCGTAACTTCTCGTCCATCTGCAAGAGGGAAAAGACACTCCAGGTTAGCGTGGAAACATCTAGAGGCGCCGCATACCGCGCTTACTCACCGCATTTTTTCTTCGTAACCGGCATCCACGTTGAAAACGTTGCAGCACCTAAAAGACACAGAAAAAGAACTCAGTTCAATACAAATACGAAAGGGTCGCATCGCGCATCGCGCTCTCACTCACCTTTAGCGCTACTCATCTCAGCAGCATGTCGCCATCCCCGAACGCCGGCCATCATCTAAGGAAGGAAAGGAACGAAGTTAGAGAACTGTTCAAAAGACTCATTATACTTACCTGTCGGACTCTTGCCAGTGAAGTAACTAGGCAGCAACATGCGTGCATCAATCAACGCGGCCCTGCGCCTAAGGCAGGACGGAGAGCACACTATCCAAGAAAACAAGGTGAGCTGTGGATCAAAGGGAAGGGTTGGACCCCGGGGAAGAAGGGGTTCAAGCACACAAAGACAATAGGGAGTTAAACTCTACCAATCCTGTGTTTCAGGCCCAGTCTCCAGTCGAATAGCCTCCAGGGAAGGGTTTGAGGTCGTAAGAGGTCAGAACAGGCTGAGTGACGTCCCCATGGATACCAGGTGAGCGTTACAGTATCAATTGATATGTGGATTCCTTTGTGTGTCACTCTCATGTTGTACACGCACGCTCATTCCTATTTGGTTACTTTGATTGTGCTGTGTGTTGGGCAATGTGCAACATTCAATCAATGGACCATTAACTGCATGCACAACCCCAGTGTCGAAATGCCGCAGTACTCTGTCCATTATCACTGGATGGGGCACCCTTATGTCTTCATGTTCAGGCGACACTGTGTTAGGGCATGTGTCATGGCATTCGCTATGGCTGGTGTTGCGTTTGATACTTGGCACGGTCATTTACATTTGGCCAAGCATGTGTTTGCCCAATCAGGGGTCAGTATCTCGGGGATGGTCATGACTCCAACTACTCGTGTATGAAGGCATTGTGAATGTGCCTGCATTAAGACTCTATTGGCATGATTGTCTGGTGGCCACGGTGGGATGTCCCTTCTGTGTCAGGGTGAGGTGCAGCACTGCGGCACACACAAGATGCTTAGTGGTTGTTGTGCTTCCATATGTGACTGTGCTTTCACAGGTGTGTGATATTCAGCCTTTGTTCTGCTGTGTTGAACGTGTGCAAGGTTTCACGTGCAACGCACAGGCATGGGAATGTTGCAGTGGTTGTGCTGCCTGTGTCCCATGTTGGCATGCAGGGATTCCTCTGTGTATGCCCCCTGCCCAGCAGATGCAATTTAGCATGCATTTGAGGCTAGTTTTGTACTCACCCAACATCCATGTGTTTTGGCCTCAGTGCCTCTCCATGTAGGATGGCAGGGTACTGTTGTGCAGTACCATGGAGTTGTGGGTGGATCCTGGGTAGCGGGCGCAGCAGTGGGTGAAGGTTAGGCCAGGGCTACACGTCATCTGCACATTCAATGAATGGTAATTCTTACGGTTCCTGTAAACTGCCTTATGTTGCCGGGGGCTACTAGTGCTACGTGTGTGCAGTCCAGGGCTGCTATGACGTTCTGGACTTGGGCAATGGCATAGAGCTGGCCCTTGAGCTGGTTGACCTGTGCCTGTGTGGCTGGCAATGCGATGTGCTCATTCACATGGAGTAGCAGTGCATCCAGCACCTGTCCCTACACAGCACTGAAGGTGGACTGGGCCATGCCGTGCATCATGCCAACGGTGTGTTGATAGCTGCCAGTCCCCAGCACAAGCTTGACAAGTGGGGGCACAGCAGTGCTGATGGCTATATGGCTGCTTATGTCAGCCTGGATTGTGTCCAGCAACTGCGTGATGGTTGCCCTTTCCAGTCTGTACTCGGTCACCAGCTGCCCTTCAGTTAGGGCCCAGGGTGTTGGCCTGAGTCTGGGGATGGTTGGCAGCTTTGCTGGTGCTGGTCTCCTCCTTCTCCTCATCCCCAATTCCCCCTGTGCTCCCAGGGCCCTGGGCTGGTTGGCAGGCCTCTGCAGCTCCAGGCGCAGCAAGTACATGTCATCATCAAGGACCCGGCTCCAAATGGCAACATGCTGTTGGGAAGGGTGTGTTGTGCATGGGTGGGTCCTTTGTAGGCCTCTTGTTTGCAATGGTTTCACCTGGGCACTTTTTGCTGTCTCCTCCCTGCTCCTGCTTGTGTAATTGTGTTGGGGAGGGTGTGTTGTGCATGAGTGGGTCCTTTGTAGGCCTCTGATTTGCATTGGACTCACCTGGGCACTTTTTGCTGCCTCCTCCCTGCTCCTGCTGGTGTTATGGTATTGGGGAGGGTGTGTTGTGCATGGGTGGGTCCTTAGTAGGCCTCTTGTTTGCAATGGTTTCACCTGGGCACTTTTTGCTGTCTCCTCCCTGCTCCTGCATGTGTAATGATGTTGGGCTCTAAATGGCAACATGCTGTTGGGAAGGGTGTGTTGTGCATGGGTGGGTCCTTTGTAGGCCTCTTGTTTGCAATGGTTTCACCTGGCACTTTTTGCTGTCTCCTCCCTGCTCCTGCTTGTGTAAATTGTGTTGGGGAGGGTGTGTTGTGCATGAGTGGGTCCTTTGTAGGCCTCTGATTTGCAATGGTTTCACCTGGGCACTTTTTGCTGTCTCCTCCCTGCTCCTGCATGTGTAATGATGTTGGGGAGGGTGTGTTGTGCATGGGTGGGTCCTTTGTAGGCCTCTGATTTGCATTGGTTTCACCTAGGCACTTTTTGCTCTCTCCTCCCTGCTCCTGCTGGTGTACTGATGTTGGGGAGGGTGTGTTGTGCATGGGTGGGTCCTTTGCAGGCCTCTGAATTGCATTGGTTTCACCTGGGCACTTTTTGATGTCTCCTGTGTTCTTTTACCTCCAGCATTTGGCTGGGGGTATTTTTGGCGGATTATCTTCCAGTTTTCTGGCCCTAATACCACCTACCCTGGAGACTCGTGATGGCTCTGTAATAGCGCAAATGGGTGCCTGCGCTATTACAGCTGGCACTATTACAGCAGGCTGTACTTACGTCGGCTGTAATTGCGCCGGCGGTATTTGTATGCGTGATCCGCCGGAGCGGTATTGGTGGCACTAATACTGTTACCGCTGGATTTAAGGGTTACCGCCCAACTTGTGGTGAGGCTGTTTGTCTGCAGGGACAGCGTCCGGGTCTTTCACCATTTTCAAATGAAAGGGAACTTGTGCATCAGGGGACCCCAGCTACTGAGAGATAGAGATATGAGGGAGAAGGAGGAGGTAGCTGAGGGTAGCCTGAAAAAAAGTTGTGTGCCATCCACATAACACTGGAAGTTAGTGGTGAAAGTGGCGATTACACATGCCAGGGCAGCCATATTGACGTTGAAGAACCAGGGGGATATGTTAGATCCCTGGGTAATGCCACAAGTTGAGGGAGCTATAATCGAGAGAAAGACTCAGAGTTCCACCTGGGATGGTCTGCGGAGAGAAAGGAGGCTAACCACGCCAGAGACTGACCCGTGATTCCCAGGGTGTCACAAAGACATGCGATCATGATGTTGTGGTTGACTGTGTCGAAGGCAGAGGAGAGGTCAAGGAGAATGAGGACAGAGGGAGTGTTAGGGCCTCATTACACGGACGGCGGTAAGGGTTAACGGTCACCGTTAATGGCAACGGTGACCGTTAACCCTTACCGCCGTACTACGAGGTCCCTTAGCGGGTTGGTGCTCTAACGCCTGCTTTTTGCAGGCGTTAAAAACCAACCCGCTAAGGGACCTCGGAGCTAATTACGGGACCGCGGTGCCGTAATTAGCGCCTTCCCCATTCCCATAGAGCCCTATGGGGCAGAAATGGGAATGGGGAAGGGCAATGGCGGAAGGGGGATTTACCGCCCCACCGACCTTGGAATGGGGCGGTAAATCCCCTTTCCGCCAAGGCGGTGCAGGTAATTTACCGGCATGGTCCAGGGTGCTAATAGCACCCTGGATCACCGCCTTCCGTGTAATGAGGCCCTTAGTGTCAAGATTTGAGTCAGTTTTATAATATAACATTTGATTCCTTTCTATATTATGCTGGAGAAATACACCTGGGCGTTAATAACCGATTATCATGAGACGGCCAGCCAGCAGGGAGCTGAAACAAAAAATGCCCAGTAAAAAGCTATACATTCTTCTTTCTGCATCTTCATGAGTTTGGCGGTAACTTTTAAATGCGGAGATAATGCTATTACGGTCACATTGAAGGGTCTGCCATATCACGGGCTTGGCAGATTTACCTCCAGCTCAGAGCTCAGGGGGCAGATCTGCTGCGATTTTGCCAATTTTCAGTGCTATTAATGCGGCGGTAATACCACCGGCCGTAATAGCGCCGAACGTTCCCTATTGGGCCAAATAGGAAATGGGACTTTCCCGAATGGGCCCAATGGGGAATGGGGATTTACTGTTCCGCCAAACCCGTGATCCGGCGCTAATAGTGCCGGGGAGTTTGGTAACAGGGCTAATAGCCCAGCGGTAATACCGCCGGGGTTAGCGCCCAACTTGTGATGAGGCCCTTTGTCTGCAAGGGGCTAATGTGGTGGGACAGCTGTTAAAACAACAAGGTGGAAATCAGTGGGCATTTAGTATTTCAGCTGCCTGCTGGTTGGCTGTCTCGTGATAATTGGCGGCTATTAACCACCCCCAAGCTGTTTTCCGCTCTAAGCAAGGGGACTAGGGGGGCAACCGTCATGTTGAAATGGGCCCCTGAACTTCTTCAGCTGGGCCTGTTTGCCTATGCAAACAAATGAAATACAAAAGTATGAATCATCTGACAGCATTTCCTGTATGGTCATCTGAATTGTGCAATGTCATTTCCTGTGGTGATGTCATTGGGGATAGAGGTTACGTGATGCTGTTTCCCATCAAGCCATCGATGTCGGGGCTCATAAATGATGCTGATTAGGAGGCTGGGCAAACTGTCAATGCTAAAGTGCGTAGTTTCTTTATGTATGTGTGTGTCTTTGGGGAATATTCTGTGTAAGAGAGGTGCATTTGTGTTTTAAAGTGTTTGTGGTTCGTACAGAGATTTGTGATTATTTGTTTTGTTGTGTAGGGGTGTAGGAATTTTGGTGAACCAGAGAGTGTGGGAATTTACTTTGTTGCTCTGGTGATTTCATGTTTCCCAAATACTCAGCAAAGGAAATCACATCACGCAGCATTTTGTCCTCGCCCAGACCACAGGAAATGACAAGATAAATGCATGAATGTTTCAGCACCAGTGATTTCCTGTTTTAAGCGACCAAAAGGAAGGACAGGAAAGGACCAACAGCAAACCAGAAAGCGACAGAACAATGTTGATATCGTGCAGGCTGGGTTTATCTGCAGCGGGGAGGAAGAATATGTATGTATGTGTGATTGCACATCTCAAAGGCTCTAATAATTTGACAAACACATTTTAACGAGAAAAAATGGCACATAATCCATCCCAGACGCCCATGGTGAAGAAGCTGTGACAAAGTCACCAATTGGCTTTTGCACGGTTACGACATTTTCTCTGTTAGTGTGGTATGGTATTGTTTATTTATAAAGAGCCTATACACAGGCAAGTGTTTCAAAGCGCTCAAGGAGGGTGGGAACAGGAGGGGTGGGGGCAACAACAGTCGCTCAGAGCCTTTGAAATTCTGAGACGGGCAGAGTAAGTGCATAAAATACATTTAACAGTTGGAGATAAAGCAAATAGGCCTGATGGCGATTCTGCAGTTTTTACCAGTGCAATTAAGGGATGAAGACAAGGGAGAACAGACAGACAATCTACAGGCATGGTGCATACGGAACGTGCAAGTGCATATGGTCACAGGGAGGGGGAGGTCTAAGTGCACCCAGTCGGTGGAGATTGGAGTAAGTGCAGAGAGAGCCACTGTCATGGGTTAATTCTCAAGTGCAATGAGTGTGGGTGGGGCATACGGCCCTCAAGCAAGTGCGAAAAAGGGCTGGCGGTGCCAGGGACCTGTGAGACTCTGAGGTACACCAGGCGGCCAGGCAGCAAGCTGTATGGAAGGGAGGGAGAAGGGAAACAGCAGAGAGCTAGGTTAGCAGGGTAGAGTGAGAGAGAAGGAAGAGGAGAAGAGGAACTTAAGAAGATCAGGCTCAGACAGGGGGAGGCAGGGAGGCTATTCCAGAGGGAGGAACCTGCTGAGGATAGGGATCTCCCTCCATATCCCTGCTTGGAGAACCGCCTCACTCGCAGAAGGGTGGCGGTAGATATGATATGATATTATAGGTTATTTATAACACGCTTAATACCCAGAGGTTTCTAAGCGCGGACCCAGGGATCGAACCTGTGTTGCTCCGTGTCGTCTTGCTTCCAAGGCGGGCACGTTGCCACTGAGCAATCCTCCAGATGAGCGGAGGGCTCGTGAGGGACAGTATTTAGGTAGGTAGCATTGCAGGTAGGTGGGTCCCAGGCCCCAGAAAGCCTTGTGGATAATGCAGAGGGTCTTGAACTTGATCCTTGCAGTCACAGGGAGTCAGTGAAGGAATTTCAACACCAGAGAGATGCGGTCCCTTGGCTTGAGGCTAAGGATAAGTCTTGCGGTTCTGTTCTGAATGAGTTGTAGAGGGTGCAGGGCAGAAGAAGGGAGGTTGAGGAAGAGGCTGTTGCAATAGTCCAGCCTAGAGACAACCTAGCCTCTGGAGGCAGTGAGCCGCTGGGGTAAAGTGAGAAAAGGTAGAGTACCTCTGAGGAGGTGTAGCTGATAGACTTTTTAGAGATGTTCAAAATGTGAGAAGAGAAGGAGAGAGTGGAGTCAAAAACGACCCCGAGTTTTTTTGCCTCACACGTGGGTCACTGCAGGGCCAATGGAGGCCAGCCAGAGTGAAAGTGGGAAAGCGGGTGCAGGGGTCCCAATGCAACAATCTCAGGGCCTCATTCCGAGATTGGAGGCAGCAATGGCGCTTTTAGCGCCATGGCTGCCTCTAGAGGGACCCTGGAGGACCCGGTATGTCCCCATTCCACCAGCCATTTCCCATTCCCATTTGAGCCACCATAGGGCTCAATGGGAATGGGGAAGGCGGTATTTACGGGCCTGCTAATAGCAGGCCCTTAATTAGCACCCTGGTCCCTTAGCGGGACCCTTAAAGGACGTGTGGTCAGACCACACATCCTTTACGGTGCCCGCTAAGGGACCTCGGAATTGGGCGGTGAGAGATTACCGGCACCGGTCTCCTTACCTGTGCCCGGTATCCCTTACCGCCCAACTCATAATGACCCCCTCAGTCTTAATGCCGTTAAGGCAGAGGTCGCTTGTAGCACACCAAGACTGAATAGCGGACAGGCAGTCAGATATGAAAGAAAGTTGTGTGTCATCTGCGTAACAATGGAGGTTAGTGGTGAAGGTGGCGATAACACACATACCAGGGCAGCCATATAGACGTTGAAGAACCAGGGGAATAGGTTAGATCCCTGGGAACGCTATAGTCGAGAGAAAGGCACAGAGTTCCACCTGGGATGGTTGGTTGGAGAGAAAGGAGGTTAACCACACCAGAGCCTGACTCGTGATTCCCAGGGTGTCACAGAGACGTGCAATCATGATGTTGTGGTTGATTGTGTCAATGGCAGAGGAGAGGTCAAGGAGAATGAGGACAGAGGGGAGTGTTAGTGTCAAGATTTGAGAGCAGGTCTTCCCGGGTGTTCAGAAGAGCAGTTTCTGTGCCTCTGGATGCTCTAAAGCCAGACTGATGGTCATGGTAGCAACCAATGGATTCACTGTGGAGGGTCAGCTGAGAGATAGCCAATTTCTGCAGGAGTTTGCCCAGAAAAGGACTGATGGAGATAGGGTGATAGGTTGCAGGAATGGAGGGGTCAGCAGAGGGTTTTTTGAGCAGAGGGCGTACAAGGGAGTGCCTAAGGGCAGTTGGGAAACCTCCAGTGGAAAAGGAGAGATTGCAGAGATCAGCTAGGGCTGGGGCGAGGGAGTCAATATTGTCTTGAATGGTTTTTGAGGGGCAGGGGTCCACCTGTTTAGATGAGGCCTTCATAGATCGGACTTGTCTGGTGACCTCATCAGGTGTGACGGTGAAGGAGAGGAGCGGGTAAGCGGAGGGTGGGCCAAGGGAGGCTCCAGTGTTAGTGTATGCTGTGGTGTGGATGTGAAGGTGGAAAGCTTGTCTTGGGTTTTTGTGGTGAAGTGTGCAGCCAGGGCCTAGCAAAGGTCCTGGGTGGGTGTGACAGAAGAAGAGGCTGTGTTCAGACACACAGCCACCACACTCAATCAGATGGAGGATATGTGGAGCGGAAGGCTGACAGAGAGAAAGGCCAGAGGGTGCAGGAGGGGTGGATGAACTGTTCAAAGCAAATGCGCAGATTGATGAACGAATGGGGTGAGAGATACTGGTGGTCATTACGAGTTGGACGGTAAGGGTTTAACGGCACAGGTAAGGATGCCGGTGCCGGGAAACCCTTACCGCCCTATTCCGAGATCCCTTAGCGGGTCCCAGCAGCAACGGCTGGCCTGACCAGCCGTTCTTTGCAGGACCCATTAAGGGACCTTGGAGCTAATAACGGGCCCGCAAATTGCGGGCCCGTTAATAGCACCTTCCCCATTCCCATTGAGCCCTATGGGGGCTCAAATGGGAATGGTGAATGGTTTACTCAATGGGGACTTACCGGGTCTGGATAGGTCGGAATGTCCTGGTAAGTCCCCATTCAGTGAGACCGAACGCGGACCCGGGTTTGGAGGCAGCCATGGCGCTAATAGCTCCATAGCGCCATGGCTGCCTCCAAACTCGTAATGACCCCCATTGAGTGTAAATGAGTATCCGGATGGCTGAATGAGGAAGAGCCTGGGGCCGGATGAAGGTTCAAGGGCATAGGTGAGGAGGGACAGGCAGATACATTAATAAGTGTTTGTATGGGTGAAGGGATGGTTGAATAAGCATGCAGGGTGAAGGGATGGAATAGATGGTTAAAAGAGCATGGGGTGGAATGATAATGTGAGAATGGGAATGATTACATATGTGGATGGAAAAGTGAATGATTATGATGTTTAGTGAGTAGTAGGGAGAGATCACAGGAAGAGGACGAAGTCACAGAAAGGAGGAATACAGTGTTAGTGGGAGAGAAGAGATGTGACATGAAAACGATAGCACATGGGGCAGAGAACTCACAGGTGTTAAACCAGTGCATGGGGAGAACAGAGTGGGGGAATGAGTGCCCATGCAGAGAGATAGAGAGAGAGTGAGAGAGAGCAAATGGACAAGAGCAAGAGAGCACATAGCAGGACAAGAGGAATTATACATAGAGAGAGAGAATATACTTGTTTTATATTAATAGAATGTCAGTAGTTCAAAATAACTTTCCACATACATACATTATAACAAAAACAGTATATTATAAACCATCACAATAATAATAAAAATAAAAGGCCACAGATAAACAACATCATACAAGAGATCAAAACGTACACAACAAGCACATCAAATGAGGACATTTTAGTTAAAAAAGTATAAAGTAGAGCGTAGTAGAGGGAACATTATTTAATTGGCCTTGGTTTCTCTTCAGTCATCCTCCAAAAACCATACAGAACAGGAATAAGTTGCATGTTTCCAGAATTAAACAGTATGCCTAGAAAGCATCCTCTTGTATGGAGGCAAAATTATGTACAAACCTTGTCAAGGTATTCATATACTGGTGCATTATTGATGCACATGAGGTCAGCAAGTGTTGAAGCATTTCGGGAACACGAGGTATATAGCACCAACGTCAATAGTGACCCTCTGTCAAGATCGCCAACTAAGAGCCCAAGGTAGACATTGTTGGTAAATGATCAACTTGAAGCATTAAATAAAACCTTCTCACCAGTCCCGTCGGATACTTCATCAAATAACCCGGAGGATTCCTAACCGTATAATTGAGCATGTAGCCATAATGGAAGGTTGCAAGTAGAATCCTCACTCTTCATAACAAAACTCATCAGTGAAAGGAGCGGACAAGTGGCCACCTTAATTACCCTAATTAACAATGGCCCTTTTTTCCTCAAGACCAATGTTTGAGGGATCTGTGCCCCAGCTCGAACCGCACCAATTCAATAGGCACTGATTGCGCTAGGTTCATGACCTCCCTCCAAAATGTCCCCTACAATACATTCAGCCATTTGAGATTAGTCATCCCTAGCGACTCCAATCCATATGCTACTGCCAGGCAGAAGCTCTGCTTATAGATTATAACTATTCCCTCATAGCTATACCCTGACATGTTTTTAGCAAACTCTTTGATTTGAAAGTAAGGAGTCTGTCTTTTTTCTACTTCTCAGACAACATCTCTAAATATTTGCTTGTACCAAACTCCAAACCCAGGTACTTGTATTCCAATACAATATCGACAACACCTGTAGACAGCATTAAGGGAGTTATTTACCCACTCTGGTTACCATAACACATGAATTTGGTTTTATCTGTGTTCTGCACCATGTCATTTTCCCTTGCGTAATCACACATTGCCATGGCTGCCCTATGTAGGCCAACATAAGGATGGTCCAACAGGACAATGTCGTCCGCATAGGACAACCAATCCATGTGCACACTACTGACTTTCAGGGGACAGTTCTTAGCCCTGGCCAAATAACTCAGCAAATCAGCAAGGTACAAATTGAAGAGAAAGGGGGAAAGGACACAACCCTGCTTTAGCCCATGACTGGTGCCAACAGGTGCCATGCCCACGCGCCCTCTCAAATTACACACATACTGTGGTAGATTTGTGCAATTGCATAATTGCCTCAAGAAGCCACTTGTCAATGCTGTAACTCCTTAGCTTCTGCCAAAGCCTTGCACGGTTGACAGTATTGAAGGGCACTTTTAGGTCAACAAATAGTACATCACAGGGCACTAGCGCCCTTCACTAATGAGTTCTGTATCAAAGTATCCAAACAACAGCATATTATGTATTAAGGAGGACTCCTTCCTAAACCCTGTTTAAAATGGGGCCGGTATATGTTGTGAGTCAATCCAACTCCGCAACTCCATAAGCAAAAGGGACGAAAAGATCTTACTAGTCACGTCCAGCATAGAAAGAAGACGGTAGTTGTTGGGAACACACATGCTCCCACTCGGACTGGAATAAGGATTGCTTGCTTCCAGGAACTAGGTACCAGCCCCGCACAGCAAATCATATAAATAGGATAGCCAGAATGGACGCCTGCACTTCCGGAGCTTGCTTCAAGACCACATTTGGAAGGCCATTAGGGCCAGGTGCTCCAGATCTCTTAAGGACCTTAATGATTGTTTTAATATCATCTTTGTCGTAGCTTAACTCAAATGGTAAGCCAAAATGAGGTCGGCAAGCAACAACAACAGCCTTATCAACATTAAAGGTGGCTTGTAAATGATTTTACCATTTATTCGCAGGTATAGGATTAACCGCCCGGTGGGTGGGGCAACGACTGTAGCTCACAAAGACCTTGTAGGTCTGCTTGGTGTTTCCCCTGGCCAGAACCTGAATCATATGCTGCCATTGGGCATTTCTTATGGACAGCATATGATGCTTGACACAATTTAAATGCCTGTTCTTTAACATTCTAAGGAGTCGATCGACAGGGAGGGGATTAATTTGTACTCTATGGACCAACCATGTCTCGCGTCTAAGACAACGCTTAGACCCACAATCTCTCCATCAAAGAGCTTTTTCTCACCGTCCTCTCCCTCCTTAAACATGACAGGACAAGTCACAGTAGCAATTGATTTAGTGAGCCTGGTGATCCACAACTCAAATTCATCTATACTCAACCTCCCTAGAGAGCGAACTTCTACGAGTTGATTATCCATAAAAGGCGTACTCATTTTTCTAAATTTTGCGGGCCATCCAATATACAGGATTTCCACCACTATTAACCCTCCAGCCAAATGTAAGAAGGACGATCCCATGATCATTTACCACTCAAAAAGGAAGTTAGACCACCATCTTCCCTGCGTATTGACCTTAAAGTGTTTCAAAACGCTCTTTGCATTCAACCTTTCACTTGTTGCAAGTTCTTCATAATCCATTCAATATGCATTCAGATCACCCGCCAACAATATGAAATCAGTTTGAGTGGCATACCACTTGGCTATTTTTTCCATTATGGTACCAAAGATCTCTTCAGTCCACTTCTCCCCAGGGGGGATCATACACATTAATCAATAATTTCAACCGCTAAAAGGTTTTTTTTCATGGGTCCAGCCACATACACACCACGTGCATCAAATCCCTGTCGAACACCAATAACCAAGCCCCAGAGGGGCACCCCAAGTTCCCCTTTGTTGCCAAATTCTGATACACCACATAGCCTTTAAGCAACACATCTGTGGTCAGCCAGCTCTCTTGCAACACAGAAACCATGTATTCCCTTATTGGACAACCTACGCCATTTGATATTAATTCAATTGTGATCTCTAGGGAGTATAGGCAAGAACCTGGCCAATCCCAGTCTTGTTTGTCATCTATCAAATGCCGATTAGTTATTTCACGCGGTTTAGAGGGCTTTAACGGCCTATCGACGACCCTCAAATCAGTAGTGACCTTTCTTTGTTCAACGGGCTCATATCCTATTTTAGGAAACCAGAGGTATGAGCCTTTTTTAGATCAGCACCTGGTTCATGTTAGTACCACTGATCTCAACACAATCCAAATCAGTTAAACTTAAAACTCTTAAAGACGGAATTTGCTGCATCAAATTCAAAAATATAGTGTTGTTAATCAACTGGCCCCTGCTGTTTGAATACAAACTGGTTATGGTCAGGAGTTTAGGATTCCGACTGGGGTCTCCTGTTTAGGTCTTACTTGGACAATGGCTGCTTTACTTCACCTACCCTGCATAACCCACCCTGAGCTCCAGCAGGGAGGCCAGGAGTTGAACATCTTTTGGCTCTCGTTCCCTCACTGGAATCCCTATAAATGTTTATAGAACACGATTCCTCAACCATCTCAAGGACCCCACAAATGAACTTATCTTGATCCTTAACCAACCAACTGGTTAGTGTTCCAGCCTTTTTTGATGCTCTCAATTTCATCCTATTAGCTTTTTTCTTAGCCTGCTTACTGGAGGGCTGCACCACAACCCTTGTCTCATCATTGATCACTTCGATATTACAGTCCATCAAATTAAGCTTGACTTTTTTACTCTGAATCATTTGCCATCAATTTTGTTTATGACTGGGGTAAGAGGTAGTAGATTCATTACCTTGTACCTTCAACACTACTTCTGGCACTTTACAATCCCCCTTGACAGTCTTGTTACAACTCACCCCTGCCAAAAGACCGGAGACCACCAGATCTGTCAAGCCTCCATTAGTAAGTGGACCCAGTATATTATCTTGGGCAGACATAAGTCAATTCTCTATATGCCTTAACAATATACCATACGGACTGAGTTTCTCATTCATCCTCCTGCTAAGTTTCAGCAGAATATTGATGGCAAACTGGAGAGTGGAGATCGTCGTCTCCAGATTAAAGGAATTAGTACTGCTTGGGGACGAAACATTTCCCGCCAAGTTGTCTGTAAAGAGCACTAGAGGAGTGCTCAGCCTTACTCCAGGGACAGAATTAACATCTATTTCTGGAGACACAAGCACTGGCACTGACACAAGCATAACCCCAGTTATTTCTGGTGATACAATCATTACTGGAATCGTTTCACTTTCTGGTAATCCCACCACGGCCACAATCTCGGCTCAATAGCAGAGATTGAGAAGAGTTATTGTCCAGTCACAAGCTAGAACTAGTAAACAGTAACCATGGTTCTCAACAAATCTCCAAACCCATTCTCTCTGTCTCTGTACAGAAGCACTAACCAGTGCAAATTACTAAGAACACTTCTAGGCAGCCCCTCAGACTAACCAAACCTGGCAAGCTTAGTCCTCACTATTTAATTGCCATTATTATGAGGAGCAAATACCAAAGTGATACTAATGACCACATATCTTCTTTTCTTTCCTCTATGTCCTTGGTGCAACATTACGTGCTGTAACTATGTGGGCTTTTCCGAAAACATGCACATCTTTTAAATTTAACTCTTATGACAAATACAAAACTTATAAGTGTTTTACTAATTTTGACTTTATCTGAAATTTCAATATGTATATCAATTGATCTGAATTCATGTATTTACAACACGCATGCACATATCACCAACCCCATTACTACTCACTACACACGTTCCCTTGCACAAATGGGGCCTTCATGCTATTTTAAACAACATGACTCTGTATCAATGCGCCAACTGTTTTATGATCTATGATTATCATAGCCTTGATAAAGACCCTTTTGTGGCCGAAACACGTGTTGGCACCAATAGCAACACAATAAAGACCAATGGCATAACACCATAGCAAACATTCTCCTTATTTGATAACTCTGATCAATGCTCATGAATAAAAACAATCATTCACTAACTTGTAACGAAGCACCTATATCGCAGGATCCCACTGAAAAGAACTCCCTAATACTTCATATGGGGCAGATGAACACTGCCCCCTCGGATTTCTGCAAACTGGCTGCTTAACGTGACATCTCAATTCGGTGAAGTTCAGAGCAGTACCCAGATGTTCCTGGCGCCCTCACTTTTTCTGTGATATAGGAGTGCCCAATTGTATGAGTAGAATAAGATGGAATGCGGGGAATGAAACTTGCCTATTAGGTAAGGTGGCATTGGAGACAAAATGCTGGAGGATCAGTTAACAGATTTAGGGGGCCTGTGGGGTATATGAAAAGTTGCAGCGTCTTACGACCTATTTTCCATGAATGGTATGCGCACAATCCACATTGGTCCTTAGTTGTTCAGCTGGAAATATAAGGATGCTAACCATGCCATGATCGAGGCAGGGGAGCCTAAGGATGGCCACACTTTTGGAGAAGCCAATGCAAGGCATAAAGATCGAATTGCAGGGAAGAAAATAATGGTGCAAAAGAGTTTGTGGTTAACCCCAAAAAATGAAACAGATTATTGCAACCCCAGGATATTCTGAGGTATTATGGTAAATTGGTCAGTTCATTTGCAGAGTTATTTTGAAACTACCGTCTATGAGTTAACTTGATGCAAGCACTTTTCCAGACATTATGCATGGTTCCACAAGAGTAGAGGGGGTATAAGGCAATTGCCTCTTTAGATGTAACTGCTAGATCTATTTATCCTAAGGTAGGAAGGACAGGTACTGATATCCAAGAACAAGAGCAAAGCACCGGGGCACGATTGCACTCCAGTTGATCTTTTTTTATCTTGTACTGGGATGTGGATTTCCATTATTTGCAGAGTGGGAAATGCAGAGCTACCAGGTTTCCCATGGCCATGCATGAGGAGGCCATCCAGTCCTGTTTTTGGTTCCATTTTGATTCTGGGATTTGTCATTTTTTTATTTCCTGTTTGAAATTTACAAAAACTACAAGTCTGAACATTCCAAGCAAAATCAGCCCTGGCTGTTATGACTTTAAGCTATGAAATGTACCTCCGTTTTTAAGATTTGTTTTTATAGAGAAATGTTAAAATAAATGTGTTACTTTATCCTTTTATTTCATTTTTAAAAAAAGTAAATCTGGTTCACACAACAATCAAAATTATCAGACAGCCCTCATACCTATTGTGGTGTGGTGGAGTAAGGAGTCGGACAAATGTGTTTCAACAAAGCTTTATTTAAGAAATAAAGAAAATAACCTACATCTCCCTAACTATAAAGGGTTATCGCTACCTAAACAAATATAAACCCGGGTGATTGTTGTCAGTATTGTTTGTCCAAATTAAATGTGTCCGTCCTCTGTCCAAAACCTGCTCCATTCCTACCACTAATCTATAAAAGGGTTCAGCATCCAAATGAAAACAGTACCAGGAGAGTGACTCCCTTCTCTTGGTGAACTGGCCCAGTCTTTATCTCATTTCCAACAATCCTTTGCACTAGTTTCTGATTCAACAAAGAGTAGGGCCAGGAGAATGACTCCCGTCTCCTGATCCACCTTGCACAGCTTTGAGGGCTGTCTTTGGGGTAGTCTTTTGCAATAGTCCTCAAATGTCTCTTCACTTCTTCCGAAGGGCTCCTGAAAGCTTGCTTTACAGTTCCAGCAATTCTTCCCTCTCTTATGATGTTACGAAGATTACTTCCATTTGGGGCATTGTGAACAGTGGCACAGATTTCCCATAAGCCAAGCATTGTCTTAAGTCATTCGAAGCACGTGCCACTCCCACCAAAAGGGATGCCAGTCTATTTTCTGTACATTAACTATTCACACAAGGCTTGCAAATGTCTGGATATGTAGCACTATTTTCCATGAGGTAACACCACCACGCAATCCCCAGAGAAAGGTACCGTTGATTTAGATTCAATGGTTTGCTTACAAGGCGAATTAGAGTGTCATGGGCCAAAGGTTGTCCACAAACAGTAGGATGCATTTTTTGACAGATATGCCGAAGCAACAAAGAGACATACTGCCCTGATAGATGTCCGAGAGAAACTACAAAAGCAACTAAAAGAGTTAGACATAGAACAAGTGAATTTGGCAGTACCCCAAAACAGGAAAGGTTCTAGTCAAATGTATACAGCACTCTTAGGGATACCTGCACTAAAATAATCTCCCAAAGACATGTGTGACTCTTGTAACCCTACCATACATATTCCTTTTCCTGCTCAGGCACCAGACCAACCTCAATCACCAGAATCTGCTCCAAATCCTCAGCCAGATGTGCCGATCAAGTTCCGAAGCCTGGATTCATTCCACAGTGAACCACCAGCATTTTAGTCAATCTACCCCATTACAATCACTAGGAGGTTCTGCCTTGCAATCACTTTCAGCTCTTGGCTCATTATGTAACGGATGGCCAATTTCTAGCTCTTGTTCATCTCCTGCTATTGGTGCATTCTTGAATTTTGCAGCAACCCTTTAAGACAGATGCATGGGGCAGGTAATACATTTGTGACTGTGCATACACCGTGGGGCTCCACTGATTTGTTTAACATTCTCCAAAGCATCCCTAAAATATGTGTAGATCCTGTCAAGTTTGAAGAAGAGTTTCGGGGAATAATAGATTGTAATAACCACACATGTGCTGAGTTTAACCAATTGTTATGAGCTGCTATTCCTTCAGACACTTCGAACCTATTTCAGGAGAGATATAACTGGCCAATTCAGGAATCCCTGAGATAGACTTTTCTGTACCATCTTAAAAGTCTGCCTCAAGAAGACAGATTGGACCAAAATAAATCCCTGCAAGTCATGTACGAAGGATAACCAGGTTGACTTCTTAAAACATCTTAAGGGCGTTTTTTTAATCAATATTCAGAGATCTCCCAATACAGCTGAAGCCACATAGCAGGCTAGTATCTGCATTTGTGATGGGGCTATGATCCAAAATATCAGGAGGTATTTATTTATTTTGCATTTGTAGAGCGCGCTGCAGCCCACGGGCATAGAGGCGCTGTCAAGGATACTTAAGAAGGCTTGCTTGAGGGTTACAATAAGCGGCCCAAAAGTATATAACGTTAGCTTTGGTTGGTACAGTTACATAACAGTATTATACAATGTATCATTCAGTGCGGGAGCATATGTCAGGGATCATACATGGGGAAGCCCTCTAGACAAAAAGCCTAGTTTTTAATGCCTTGCGGAAGGCAGCATGGGATTCGATTGATCTGATCTCATTTGGGAGGTTGTTCCAGAGAGAGGCTGCCATTGATGGTAAGCTTGAGCCCCCAGCACGCACTCTACGCGTGTGAGGAGTCAGGATGCGGTTGGCATAGGCGGCTCTGGAGCATCTGGATGCTGTTTGTTTGTGAATCCTTTGTTCAAGATAGGGGGGTGCGAGTCCATGAAGACATTTGTGAGTTAGGGCAAGGGTTTTGAAGATCACCCTTTCTTTGATGGGTAGTCAGTGTGCCTCTCTTCTGACCAATGAGATGTGTTCTCTGCGTGAAATGCCTGTTGCGGCCCTTAAGGCGTTGTTCTGGGCAATCTGGAGTTTGGCCAGGTTTCTTTGGAAGGTACCGACGAAGAGGGCATTGCAATAGTCAAGTCTGGAGCCAATGATAGCTCTGGCTATGGTAATGCAGTTCTGTTGGGTGAGGAATGGCCTGATAGCATTGATCAGTTTGGAATGGTGCGCTGCTGAAGAGGCAATAGCATTGACCTGCCTATCCATGGTCATGCTAGGTTCTAGGTATATGCCCAGTGTCTTAATGGTTTGTGATACTGCGATGGGGGTGTTGTCTATATTGAAGGCCTGATACTCCTTGTCAAGTTTGGTCAGTGTGACAGGGGACCCGATCAGCAGGAGTTTGTTTTTTTCACTGTTTAGACAAAGCCAGTTATCTGCCATCCAGGATTGAATGGTGGAGTAGATGATGTTGAGGGTATCTGTATCAGTGCGATAGTCTCCCGATAGGGGTATGAGCACCTGGGTGTCATCTGCATAGTTGGTATATGAGATGCCCAGTGAGTCCAGGGAGCTGGGTACAGTGGAAGATTGGAAGGAGGAGTTAATTAAAGCAGTCACAAAGGGGGCGATGACTGGCGCACAATCTTTAATGATGTGAGCTGGGCAGGCGTCTCCCTTACAGTTAGAAGGCTTAACAGACTTAATGAGGGCAATGACTTCCGATTCGCTCATGGGAGAGAAATCAAATTTGGGTGCCTGGTTGAGTGTGTCCAGTGTAGGGTGTGCCGTTTAGGCTGCTAGTAAGGAGGAGACAGCCTTTTGATGGGCTAGGATTTTGGTGTGAAGGGAGTCAAGTTTGTCGAGCATAGCTTTTTGAATTTGGTTGCACCAGGCCTCGTCTTTGACAATGCTGGGTGGTGGGGTTGAGGGGGATTCAAGTTCCCTGAAAATAGCAAAGATTTCTTTAGTCCCGGAATCCGCATTATTAATTCTTGTGTTGTAGGATTCAGCTTTGGCCTGAGTAATAGCAATTTTGTATTCTCTGGCAATGGCCTTGAAGGCGGTTTTGTTCGGTTCAGTGGGGTTTCTTTTCCATTTGATAAGTGAGGCCCTTTTTTTGGATCTAAGATCCATGAGCGCTTGGGTGAACCAGGCATTGGAATGCTTAGTTTTCTTGGCTTTTTTTGTTGTCAATGGAGCAATAGTATCTACTGCAGTGGTTATGATATGGTTGAAGGTGTTGGCTAATATTACAGGATCATTGGGGAAAGGTGGTTGCAGGGCTAGAACCTGTAGGTGTGGGAGGAGGGTATCTTTAGTTAGTTTCTTAGAGCTCCTGGATAGTGTCGCGGGGAGCAGGATAGTGGATTTCGATAGTTCAGTAGAGATGTCGATGTGAAAGTTAATGCAGGAATGGTCTGACCAAGGGATAGTGGATATGGTGGACTGGAGAATGGGACAATTATGTTGCGCGACCCAGTCAAGGATCCGATCTTTAGTGTGTGTGGGCTCAGTGATGGCTTGGACAAACCCTAAGGTGGTTAGTCCTTTTTGAAGGGCAGTGGCGTTGGCGTCTTGGGGGTCGTTGAGCCCTAGGTTGAAGTCACCCAGTACTATTACATTGGTGGGTTTTTTCAGATTGTGGGACAGAGAATGGATGAGGGTTTCTTGGAAGTCAGTGGGAGGGCCTGGTGGGTGATACACGAGGTGAAAGGCAATGGTGGAATTGGGAGACGTTTTGAGTTTGATGAGGAGGTATTCAGCGTTGTGCCCTAGTTCCCCCTGGATTCTTCTGATGTCAAGGGTGTCCTTGGCTATGATGGCCACCCCTCCCCCCCTTTGGCCTATCCGATCCTGCCTGAATATGGTGTAACCAGATGGGATGGCGAGCGAAAGTGCGGGTCCGGAGGTGTCTTGTAACCAGGTTTCACAGACAAAAAGTATGCATAGATTGGGAAGACAAAAACTTAACTCAAGCATAGTAAGATGCCCAGCATTTTTACTAACAAAAGATAATAGAACACAAGGCAGGACCAGCCCCCAGGGGAAGAGGAAACACTAGGGGAATAGGATTTCTTAGCAACATTGGGCATGGAGGGATTTTAAAATAGAAAGTTGTCCAATTTGTATAATGATCAATGTTATTATTGTAAAGAATTTAGCCACTGGAAGTCTGAATTACCATATTGACCTACCCAACAAACAGCCCAGGCTTCTCCTCTTCCTCCCTTCTCCCCATCACTTCCACCACCCACTTGTCGCAGTCCACAAAACAACAGCCCGAGGGCCAACAAGATCATTGTATTTTTTTTTCTGCTTGATCCATCTGCTCCTTATGCAGAATACTGTGTTAGTGGGAAGAATGTCTCTTGTTTAGTTGATAAGGGAGTGTCCCGCTCAACACTAGAAGCTTGGCAATTCCCTAGTGTTCCATTCTCAAATGAGGATGTAAATGCAGTGGGTGTTAGGGGATCCTGACTCACGACCTTTGTCTGTTACTCTTGGGCCTATTTCTGAGCTTTCTTGCATAGCCCATCTACACCTGTGGAGAATTGGATTCGCTATGCAAAATGGGTTTCACTATTTATTGCTCCCCTGATGGTGTTTACTTGGATGTTCCTGTGCATAGATAAGTGTAATTTTAGCTGTGTTGCAAGAGTCTCCAAATCAAATGGACGAATGCCAGGCTTGTGGCAACAAGGACTGTTGGAACAAATTCCTCTGCAATTATGGCCCCTTCATTCAAATGACACAGGACGCCTATTGGTTGTAAAACCTGTCTGCATGACTCTGTGCCCAGCCACATCTTTTCCAGGTATCCTGTAATATCCCATTTTCAGAGGGGCTGGAGAAGAGATGAAAACCGTTTTTGAATCTCTGGTTCAGCAAGGCATCATAGTTCCCACTTACAGCCTTGAAATACACGTAGTGTACCTGTCAAAAATCCTGACAAGGAGATTTAACAATTTTTTACAAGTACTGTGTGTTGCAAATGTGCCCATTTTGCCTCCTTTTCAATTTTCCCTAATGCAGCTTCCATTTTATTTCATATTACTGTAACTGCAATCAATTTCATGGTTGTATATTTGTGTTCTGCATTATTCTTTATATCAGTACACCTAGGTAGTCAATATTGGTTTGCTTTTACATAGAAACATTTGCAGTGTAGGTCCACAAGGCTTCCACAGGGGTTTGTAGAGAGCCAAACCTTCTTTTCTCCGATTTTGAAACAAAATCTTGGATTCATTTGTATTCAAAAAAGGTTTGGTTCTAATGCTGTATCTTAATGATTTTCTGCTAGCATCTCCATCATTAGAAGCCTGCCAATAGGATTCTCTTGCTCTAACAACAGCTCTTGCTTTGAAAGGTCATAATACCTCAAAGGAAAAGCTCAATTTGTGTTAAAGCTGACTCCATTATCCAGGACATGATATATCTGCTGGAGAAAGACATTTGTCTAAAGCTTGGATTAATGTAATTCTCAACGAAACATCAATCCCGCAAACAGATAAGAGGATTTCGTGCAGTGGCGGATTACTGCCATCAATCGATAATGGGCTTTGATTCAATTTTAAAAGTCCTACAGAATCTTCGAATCCTAACCCTCTCCCTTGGTCTGCTAAAGCAGACGAGGCATTTATCAAGGTCAAACACGAGTTGTCAAAGGCCCATGCCTTCCGTTTGCCAGGTTACTGTTTGTTTGACCCAAATGCACCACTGCTCTATTGTCTATTATAGCTCAGCACTGGACCCCATTGTGGCAGGCTTGCTACCTTGTTTATGCTCTGTTGTTGCAATTTCTCTGTTAGTTGAGAAAGACAACACTTTGTTCTAAGGCCATCCGTTCACTGTAGCCGTCCCTGTGCTCTTGTGGCATTGCTCCAGAAAGGAAGCACCAAGCACATTTCCAGTTCCTATTTGGCAAAGTATGTGTTTGTATTTTAGCAAAGGGCTAATATGCCACATTTTATACATGTTCCCTCTAAACCCATGGCATCATGCACAGCTTTGGCAAAGTGTAAAAGCGACGTTGATTCTTAACATCAGCTGGCACCCCTATATGAAATAATCCTTATCTTGCTGCTTTGTTAGATGCCCTACAACTATCAGCAGCCTGCATTGCCAAGCTTCATCCCTGATTCCTGTGGCACTTCCAGGGTGAAGGAAAAAATAGGATCACTCCAAAACATATTTTACCCTTGATACTTTTCTCTGCATTACTGAAATACACATTCCCAGCCAACAAGGCTACTACAGCTTCCCCTGTTTCCTCTTACACAGGTTTCTCCCAATCTCCCTGGCCTGTCGAACAGAGCGGTGGGATGGGAATATTTGATCATTCTTCAATGGGATATCCCCCCTTCATCTCTTTGTCTTTCTCTTTCATTTTCCTCTTTTAAGTTCCATTTTGCCACATTCTGTTGGCCTTATGCGATTTCTTTTCTGGTTATCTATAGGCCTCCTGGCCCTGTTTCTACATTCTGTGAAGACCTAGATACACTTCTCTCTCCTATCCTGCCTTCCAACACTGCTCTGATTTTGCTTGGTAATTTCAATGTGCATCTTCAATCTAGTCATAGCTCTTGTTCTTTTCTTCCTTTGTTGGATTTTTATTATCTTTATCCAAATCCTTCCCCCATTCTCATTGTTGAGGTTCATCACTTGATCGTATCGTCTCATCTTTTGCCTCTTCATTAGAAGTTAGTAATCTACCTGTTGTGTGTTCAGAACGCCTTATCTTTCTTTCTTCCCCTCACTTGTTCTTCATCTAATTTGTCTGTTCATGCTCAGTCTTCTAAAACATTTACATGCTCTGATCTCAGAAGCTTCGATTCTTGTTGTTTCTTTCCTCTCTTTCTCCTTCCTTCCCTCCCCCCCTTCCAAATACATAGAATGTGGATGATCCTACCTCTGCTTTGACGGGGTCCTTGCAATCATCTCTGGGTCTCCTCTTTCCTACCCAAACTTTCGTCCAATCTAGAGAAAAGCCTCAACCTTGGATTACTCCATCCATTCAATCAGTACGCACAACGCTGCATTGCGCATGTACATCGAAACAATCCTACCTGCCTTCTGATTTGAATGCCCTTTCAGCTTTAAATTTGTCGTACGACAATTTGCTTTTTCTTGCCAAAAATCATCTCTCATTGATTACTTTTTTGTCCCTAAATCCTCATTGCTCAACCCCAACCTGATTACTCAACCTCATCATTATTGCTTCATTTTTCACTTCTAAGATTGATAATCTTCAAACAGCATTTAATTCTGCTGTTTCTTCATCTCCCTTGATGAACTCCTGTCTTCCTCCGACTCAAGTCTTTTAATGCTTTCTCCCCTATCTCAGAATCTGATTTCAGTCTTTTCCTGTCTCAAGCACATCCATCTGTGCTCCGTCGAACCCCTTCAGCATCAATGATTCCTAAAGATTACCCTCTTTTGTCTTCATACATCGCTACTTTTTGTCATCTTTGATTGATTTTTGGCACTTTCCCTCAGAATTCAGACACACGTTGGTGATTCCTCTATTAACGAAACGTTCTCTTGATCCGACCCTTTGAAACTATTGCCCAGTTTCCCTATTACCTTTCCTCTCGAAAATTCTGGAAAGGGCTGTCTATGGTCAACTCTATAGTTTTGTTAATTCTCACAACCTTCTTCCCCTCTTCCAATCTGGTTTCAGGCCTTCTCATTTGACAAAAACTGCACATATTCATGTCTTGAATTCTGTTTTCATGGCTCATCACTCTAAACTGTCTTAGATCTGTCTGCCATTTTTGAGACTATTGATCACTCTTTTCTTCTTTCTACTCTTTCCCTTTCCATGTTGTTGATTTTGTAGTGTCGTTCACCAATGGTTTTTAAAGTATCTTCCAAATTGTACATATGCTTTGTCCTGGGCAGGTCAATCATCTTCTGCTCTCCCACAATTCTCTGGTGCTCCCAATGGCTCAGTTCTTGGTCCCTTATTCTTTCCTGTATACATTTTCCCACATTCCAAAATGATTGCTTTCTTCAGTTTCTCTTGGTACCTCTAAGCAGATGATACTCCGATTTACTTCTACTTTTCCTTATTGCATGAATCCCTCACTTCTTCCCCTTCTTCCTGTCTTTCAGCCCTTCATTCCTGGATGTGTTTGCACTCACTACACCTTAACCCATGTAAAACCCTGCTTTTGCTTTTTCCTTCTTTTTCTTTCTCAATGTCTCCAATATCTGACCCTATTTTCTTCCTGCCTTCTATTCTTCCATTTGTTTCACCAGCTAGTAATCTTAGGGTCACTTCTGACTCTTCCCTCTCCTTTTCTTCTCATATCTCAGCTTCTCTAAATCATCTTGCTTTGCTTTATACAACAATTTCAAAAACGTGTGCCTTTTAAACATTTCAGGCTGCAAACATTCTGGTTTCTTCTCTGATCGTTTCCTGCTTAAACAAATGCTCTGCCCTTTGGTAGGGATTCCAGTGTATGCTTTAGTTCCTCTCTAATCTATCTTTAAGGCTTATATTCATCTCCTTTTTAATCTTTGTCTTCATTTTTCTAGTCTAGCCTCTCTTGCTTCGCTCCTCTGGCTAACATTTCGCTATCAGAACTTGTTTCATTTACTTTGTGTTGTTTCTAAAAGCCAAGATGGTCTTGCGCCTCTTTACTTATCTTCACTTGTTTCTCTGTATATCCCTTCTCGCTCCTTGTGTCCTGCTTCTTCATGTCTTCTTCTTGTACCTCGTCCACCCTGTGCCCAATCCCGTTTTCAGGCTTTTTCTTGATTAGCCCTCAAACATTAGAACACTCTACCAATGCATGTCCATTCTGCCCCCACTCTGGCAATCTTCTGCACCCTACTTAAGGGCCACTTCCTCTCCCTTTCTACTTTCTCTTTACTCTTTTGTTTTCCTAGTTATTTCATGTGCATTATGTATTTTTGTACCGTTTGATTACTTTATAATACTGCTTTGGTTGAAAGCGCTTAACAAACAAATAAATAAATACAAATATAAAATACAAGGACACTTTAGAGGACAAATGTCCATCTTTGCATAACTGAGCTTGTTTGTCCCTTGTACCTGGACACCCACTGGCCCACCTCAGTGTGGATAGTGAGAGTTTGACCCTCCAGTGTACCCATGGAGGAGAGCAAAAGAAGGACCCTGAAGGTCAGCCCTGTGTATCAACCCAATTAATTCTGCGAAACTCTATGGCCATAATGGCCTATTTGCTTGCTTAAAGAAACAAGGACTCTGGTACTGCGCTGTTGAGTGTGCCGGATTGCTTGATGGTAAAGATGCCTGGAAGGAATTCCTAATTAACTAAAGTGCTTATCATTCCCCTGTGACCTTCAGCTGTTTTGGTATCCTAACCAACTATTAACACTTACTAGCTTCTAGATTAGTGCTATTCTTTGCTGTGGACACTTGGACTGTGAGCCCTCAAATCTCTTAGGTTCCCCCAGCATGAGCAACACCAATTTCTGTACCATTTACGGCTAGCGTCTCCTAGAACCCCACAGCCTCACAATCGACCTCAAAGTTTCCTGCTGAGACTATGGTTCTTTTGACTTTGAACTTAGCAATATTTCCTTTATGTGTCCTTGAAGGTCCCTTTTTACCACCAGCACAACCTTCTGTAGTCCATCTCCCCTCTCCATCCTTGCTTGGACTCTGTAGGTTTAGCACAGACCTAGAAATGTTCTATAATGAAGTGCCACTTTACCCATTGCACTCTGAAGGGCATCCCTTTGGTTCCTAAGATAAGAAGTTAGAAGGGATTCCTGTGCCCTATAGATAGAATTGTTTCATAATATCAGAATTGATTCTGGTCAGAGGTCCTCACCGGATTCAGAGAACTCTGATTTTGGGTCTGTACATTTCTTTTTAAGTTCGATGTTTAGTTTTAGATGTTTTAGTATTGGGTAAATACATATATTACTTTCTAAGCGACCTGTCACTGCATGGTATCATGCTTTAATATTGTCTTCATGAGTGTTTTGTAAGGTATTATCCCATAACTCTTCAATAGGTTTGGCCTTGCTGTCTTGAGTCGTGAATATCTACCACATCCCTAAATTAGGTCCCCACAATCGCTACCCGTAAATACAATTTAGTGATAATGCCCACCCAGTAATGTTGAAATGAGGAGCAGACCCTCATATTACCACTGGCAGTAATGGTGGCATTAATCCTTCCCAAACATGCGCCCAAGCACTAATGGCAGCCTATGTACATTAACTTTGGAAACATGCAGGTTATCATTGAGTTTTCCCAGGATTCACGCTGGGTAAATATATTGACAACTGTAAAAAGTTCAAACAAGGAAGGTGCACCTAATTGAATTTTTACATGGGCGATTTTTGCTTAAACTCCCCAATAGCATTGTTATTCTTGGGAAGGCAAGACTAGATGCTCGCTTGTAGCATCACTAGCAGCAAAGGCTGCCCATGTGCTGTGGTTGGGGTTGGTGGGATACTAAATATCCCTTCACCTGCCATAGTAAGGACCCTTGCATTGCCCTGCCAGGCTATGTATATCACAGATACAATACCATGGTACATACCAGCTCCCAAGACAATATTGTTAATCAAGGAATGAAACCAATATTTTGCAATTGACAAAATAAAAAGACACATATCATTCATTGCCAGAATGTCTCATTTCTTTTTTACATTTACAACATATCACTGATAACCATTTTTTTTATGTTTATTTGGTTCTATATTAAAACATTCCATGAATACCTCACAGTAAATACAGAGGTACAAAACAAAGGGATGAAAACACTTTTACTGTGAAACTAATGTGATCAGAAATAATGATTAAAGTAATAATAATTAAAGTAACAATATCAAAAATAAGTCCACCTACCTACATGTAAAAATAGTCTGTGGAGAACATTATTTTAAAAAAAGGGAAATATCCTTTATGTACTGTTTGATATATATTTTTTCCACTTTTATGCGGTTTACTTTTTTGATATCAAAGCTGTTATTTACGTTGCTTGATGCATTGATAATATGCTTATGGCTTATCATTAGAACTTGCCTTTTATTTTTCTGTGGGTGCTACTCTTAATCTGGTCCCAGCATGCATTAACCAGGCTCCCATGCATACCAATGGGCTGTGCTATGATGCACAGAGTGCCTTTCATTGGCCTCTGTAGCCACACTAAAGCAGTATTTCCACAGGCTCCATCATGCAATGGTAGAAAGTGGTGGACAGTGTTATTGGTCACCTCTGTGTTTCTATTCAGCTTGTACTCCTGTATGAGTACACATATTAAACTGCAGCACTTGAAGGTACATTATAGAGCATTCTATAATCTGCTTCATTCTATTATTGTTGAACATTATTGCTGGGTGTGCATTAACTTTGAGCTGTGCAACATGCAATGTTGCAATGCATTATAGTGAAAGAGTGCCCACAATATATCAAAGGAGAATATTTTCCCTTACAGATAGTTTTTTACCAGATAATGTAATCGAGTGTGCAAAAGACATGGCCTGCAGTCCAGATGCAGTACTTTGGGGTATGATGTGTTGCCCTCTAAGTCACTGGAGTTTCAGAGTTAATCATAGTTGTTTGACCTCTTAACTTTAGCGCGCATAAGGGCAAGATGGGAGCCTTTTTTTTTTAAATGAAAACCCAAATAAGGCTGCAGAGCAAGCAGGGAGATCAGCAAGGTGGCATGCATTGTGATGTGGAAGCATTGCAGACTCTCTTGAAAGGACAATCCACAAATAATAATCATTTGAAAAACCCAATAGGTTTGGCTTTACAATTGCAGAGGGTAAGCCATAATTATATGGTGGGGACTTTAAAGAGAAATCTCCCCCTCTACATGCACAAAACCATATCTATTGGCTTTGCCAATTCTTGTTTCCAATTGAGTACTTTCTCTTATCTAAGATAATTAAACGTATGCCTCTTCCCTGATAGCTGCCTGTGATTTATATCCTTCACACTGTTTGAAATGTCAAATCGTAAATACAGTAATTACTGCGATGTATGCCCTTTGAAATAGTTTTTTTTTTGTTGCATCTTTAAGGTGATGGTGTTTTAGAAAATAGTGTCATTTTAAAGCTGCCTACTTCATTCACAGCATCTTCATTTTAAGTAAACACTAAGTAAACACTATTTTCAATGTGTTATTTTAATTTTACTGTGGGAAATCTTTCATACGCTTTTCTGGGTACCCAATTAAAAACAGAAATATTTGTAATTCTTGACGAAGCACACAGATATTGTCAAGAACAAATCACAATGAATAGCAACATCTAAGGGACACTAAACATGCTTAATAGTCTCTTTGTTTCAATATAGGAATGTACAAAAATTGAACAGTGTGTGAACCTTTCTGTTTCACATATATGAAAATAAGAGTGTGCACTTTCTGTGAGATTCTTCAGTAGAACAAGACATGCACATAAATAAATTCACAGGCCCAACAGGACGCTTCTTTTGAGGCAGAAGAGAGCATCTCTCTAGGTCTACAGATGCCAATACGACCGGAACTGAGTTCCTCCATCTGCATTCACCCTGCAGTGGTGAGATTAAATCTCATCTCTTTTAGACCACAACACCGGAAATGCATCTGTCGAGCTGCTGAGGAAGTGAGGGGCTGAGAACGTGATCCCACCCCCGGGGTAAACCAGCAATGCTGGAGGTGAATGAAAGCTCTGAAGATGTTGCATAGACAGATGGGGCTTTTCAACCTGTTCCCAGTGAATAAACGTCAACATTTGCAGACACAGGCTCGAACATCCGGGGCGGCGTAAGGAGTAGTATGGCAACATTGATTGTTTAATAATTCTATTGTAAGCCTGCCACATATGGTAACATTGGGGAGAACTTGGGGTTTATATCATCGGTTTACCTTTCCTGAAATAGGGGCAATACTGGGGGCAGTAATGCAGCTGATTTAAAGGCTACCTGTGATAAATGCGATGCATAACAACGTTGGCCCGTGGATGTCAAGGCTGGATCTCAAAGTGCTAATTTTCATGAATCCATGCTACTTTTTCTCATCTTCCTAATCACCTCATTGTTGCCTGGTAATACATGTGTCCACCCTCCCCCAACCTCTCTTATTTAGTCAACTCAACCAGTGGTATACATAGCCCAGGAGGTAACATGATGACGGTAAAAACAGAAAGCCAGACCCAGCTTAATAAGGGTTATTGGTAGCTTGTCCAAGAAAGTGCATAGAGCCCTCTGGGCTGACGGGACCGCCATTATGAATAGACAGCTGCCCAGGAGCGAAGCAAGAAATCCCTCCGGATTCTCAAAATGGATCATTGCACCACAACATAAGGACCCATAGTAGGCTGCAACCTTGGCCAAAAGACAAGGCCCAAGACGACCGTGCAGATGGCCAGGGACATAAAAACAATACCGAAACGTCCATACAAGACTCTCTTGGGACCAATCTGTGTGAAATTCCCTAACCATGTTACCAAAACCACACACAACTCAAGACCTCGCCCAGAGGCCACATTAGCTGCTCCAACCATAAACCTGACCCAATGAGGAATTCCATTGCCTTCTCTTCCCATTGCTCTAGCTAGTGCAATGGGTAAGTAAGCCGCAATTTCCAGATCAACCTTGTATTTTCCAGCCCTTACTAATTGAGGGTATTTCAAGCAATGCAATACCGCAACAAAATGTTTCAGTTTAAGGGAGCAAGGCTGCCCTATGCGGGGTAAACATTATTATGATTGAAGTAATTAAGTTTGATTGGCTGATTTTATTACGAGAACTGTAGTCAAAAAGCTGCCTCAAAGCGCATCACACAATACAAACATCACACAAACCAATAATAAGAAAGGGCGATGCAAAGCGAAAAAACGACGGCTCAAAAAATCATCAGAACCTCAACCCGCAGAGCACAGGTTACAGCCAAAAAGGCACAGTTGACACTCTTCATGGCAATGAGATCACAATACCGCTGCTGAACCCCGGGTGTGGTGAATCTTTACTACCCCTCAATCAAATCTAGAAAAAAACAAGGTGTAGAATGGCACACCTCATGCAGTGATGATACTTGCTCTTAAAGTACCATCCTGTACACCTGGAAACACTAAAGTACATCCATTATATCAATGAATTAAACACCTATGTGCCCGATTATGGTCATCAGCCAAGAATCCCATTTCCTGACCGTATGTGAGCTACTTTTCCCAACATCACACCTCGCCCAATTTATTCTAGCAAATTTGTATTAGTGGCTCACAGGGTTCACTATCCAGCAGGAAATGGATTCTCTCTTTTTTGTATTCACATCTTTATTAAAGACAAGAAATCCAAATAACAATCACAGAAATGTTCACATACCCCCCTCCCCCACACACAGGTCAGAAGAACACAGGGAGAACATTTCAAATATTTACATTTCCAGCCACCTTCCCCATACCTCCTCTTGAAAATGTCTTTTTTATTTCTACACAGGATCACCCTTTCCAGCAAAGACATTTCATGCAGCTCCGCCAGCCATACAAAACTAGAAAGGGCTCACTCACTCTTCCAGCCGCGCAGTATTATTTGCTTTGCAGGTAATGATGCCCTGAAGAACCAACATCTCTGTGGGTTTGGCAGACCCCTATTAGTTCATCCTCACCCAAATTAATGGACGAAACCTCAAAATCGATGTCAAGCATCAAGACTTTGTTCATTCTCATTGTTACTTCCTTCCAAAACAACCTCAACCCACTGCATTCCCAAGCCATATGTTCAAACGAACCCACTCTGTGTTTGCATCTCCAACAGGCCTCAGAGTCGAGCAATAACAGTGGTCGAAGTGGGCGGGAGGGGTTAGGAGCAGTGCTCCTCTACTTCTTTTAATAAGGTCTTACCGTTCCTATACTTTTATTTGAAAAAGAAACCGTTCCGGAATGGTTTCGTTTTAAAATAAAGGTGCAGGAAGAAGTTGAAACTTGCACTTTCAGTGCACTGCACTGGATGTCCGCTTAAACATCAGGCGCATGTGTTTTGGGGTTTGTATTGTGCATGGAAGGGGATGCATCAATGGGGTTTGTGGGGAGCTGTGCAGGCCAGTAGGGAACATAGTTCCACTACTTCTTTTCGTACACTTCGACACTGAGCAATAATAATAATAATAACTTAGCATTTGTATAGCACTACGAACCCTCAGGTATCTGAGTGCTGCTTATTACCCACGATGTGTGGTGCTCATTTATCACCTGGTGCCTTCCTGCTTGCCGCTCTGTTTCCCTACTTAAGGAGCCCTCTAGCTTCTTTTCCTTTGCAGATGGGGAGCAGGTGCAAGTGGCTCTAGGTCACCTGGCCTAAGCCCCGCCCACCTGGTGCCTTCCTGCCTGCCGCTCTTTTTCACCACTTAGCAAGCCCCGCCCACCTGGTGCCTTCCTGCTTGCCGCTCTTTTCCACCACTTAGCAAGCCCCGCCCACCTGGTGCCTTCCTGCTTGCTGCTCTTTTTCACCACTTAGAAGCCCTGCCCACCTGGTGCCTTCCTGCTTCCCGCTTCCTGCTCTTTTTCACCACTTAGCAAGCCACGTCCACCTGGTGCCTTCCTGCTTGCTGCTCTGTTTCCCTACTTAAGGAGCCCTCCAGCTTCTTTTCCTTTGCAGATGGGGAGCAGGTGAAAGTGGATCTAGGTCACCTTGCCTAAGCCCCGCCCACCTGGTGCCTTCCTGCCTGCCGCTCTTTTTCACCACTTAGCAAGCCCCGCCCAACTGGTGCCTTCCTGCTTACCACTCTTTTTCACCACTTAGCAAGCCCCGCCCACCTGGTGCCTTCCTGCTTCCCACTCTTTTTCACCACTTAGCAAGCCACGCCCACCTGGTGCCTTCCTGATTGCCGCTCTGTTTCCCTACTTAAGGAGCCCTCCAGCTTCTTTTCCTTTGCAGATGGGGAGCAGGTGCAAGTGGATCTAGGTCACCTGGCCTAAGCCCCGCCCACCTGGTACCTTCCTGCCTGCTGCACTTTTTCACCACTTAGCAAGCCCCACCCACCTGGTGCCTTCCTTCACCATCACGGTCTTGTGGCCAAGGCTGGATTTGACTTTTATGGACTTCATTCATTCACGGTGCGTCACTCTTTCTCAACTCTCATGCTGGACTTCCTTTGCATCTTGTACTCATGGTGGCCCTGAATCATGCTGTTCCCATCTTCATCTTGTATCCTGGCTTACAACATTATATGTTACTACTGACTTCTGCAATTGTATTCGCTCTCCACTCTTGCTTCTCCACTCTTTTTGACTGCTTACTCTCTTTTCTCTCCTCCTTTCCCTTCTCCCTTTTCCTATCTCCTCCCCTTACTTTTTTCTATGCACTTACTCTATCAGAATTGTCCCTGGACCTAATATGATAGCAACCTCGTCTGTTTCCTCCATTCTCCCATTACTGTTTTTTTCCTCCCCACCACCCCTTCAGCACTATCTGAAATGTCGTCAGGCCTAGTATGATAGTCGCTTGTTTTGTTCCTCCCCTCCCTTTCGGAACCCCTCTCCCTCACCTTTTGTTTTTCTCCGGCTCTACCAGAAATGTCGTCAGGCCTAGTACGGTAGTCGCCTGTCTGTTTCATTTCCTTCCCACTCTCCTCCTCCCTTCCTTATCTATGTCTTAGCTCTTGCACTATCTGAAATGTCGTCAGGCCGAGTACGATAGTTAATTTCACATCCTTACTGTTCATGGCCTGTAAGAATGTGGTTGTATTTTCCCTTGTTCCCTCCCTTGCCTTGAAGCGCTTTGAAACACATTGTGTATAGGCGCTATATAAATAAACGATCATATCATATCATATCATATCATATAATAACCTCGGAAGGATGAAAGGCTGAGTTTGGCCTTGCCGGGATGCAAACCTGCATCAGCAGGCTCTACACAGATGTCAAAGTGAGCGCTCTACTCGCTGTGCTATCGGACCAGCGCATTATATGGAGCTTGACTGGAGTCCAGTACTCTCTTTTTAGAATTTTGGCCTGCCTTGCCCTTTCACCAAGGTTTAATGATGTCAAGGTCCCATTCCTGCAGAGCTCGTCTCATCTACACACAGGAAATTGATTCCCAAGGAAGCATTATCTAAAGGACTGTTGAATAAGTTAACATATTGTGATGCAGTATGATGCCTTAACCTAGCAATGCTTTTACAGAGGGACTTTTTAGCAGCTTGTCCGCCCTCAAAATGTGCACTCTCTGACAGAGATAGACTCTGGTGAACACAATGAATGATTTTCTTACCTGTGACGCATGTCTACCCGCTTTCTGCATCAGCTGCTCAATGTTAAGTCATTTTTGTAGTGTGGTCAAGGACATTTTGGTAACATGTGTAACACGTTCGCTGGGCGGCAAGCCCAAAGAGAATGAACCAATGGTCGATTTCAACCAAGAAGTCCTATAAATGATGAACCTAAATAAATCATGTCTCCGTTCTGCACCAGGTGTGCTTGCAGAGTTTCAGAGTCAGTTCAAGGACAGAGTCAGTTCAAGACCAGAGTCTAGAGGACAATTCTACAAGGGATTTCCAGACAAAAGGTGGCAGCGCCGTTAAACCCTTAACGCCTGATTACGAGGTCCCTTTGCGAGTTGGAGACTTTAACGCCTGCTTTTTGCAGGCGTTAAAAACCAACCCGCAAAGGGACCTTGGTGCTAAGTACGGTGCCGCAATTTACGGCACAGTACTTAGCGCCTTCCCCATTTCCATTGAGCCCTATGGGGCAAAAATGGGAATGGGGAAGGGCCGTGGCGGCATGGGGAATTACCGCCCCGCCAAGCTCGGAATGGGGCGGTAATTCCCCATTCCGCCATGGCGGAGACGGTAACTTACCAGCATGGACCATGGTGCTATTAGCACCATGGTCCAACGCCAGGGTCGTAATGAGGGCCATTGTGTCAATGTTCCACTTGTGTGTAAGTGATGGGACAACATTAAGACATTGCATGAGGAAATAAAAAGAGAAAAAAAGGAACCCTCTGTTTTCCATTTTTCCGATAGTTCTCTGGGCATTATGCAGAAATAACTTTGCGGTGTGAGGTGGTCACAGAAAAATGTACGGGGTGGCTTTTCCCGTGATTTGTTTCCTCCAACCACCTCATCAGAATGAGGGCACAAGCAAGAGAAACACTTAACAAAGAAAACTCTGCCTGGGAAAACATCATATTGCATGATTAGGTCCAGGTGGAAGGATTAATGGAGTTAAGATTCATTTGCATACAAAACCCTGTTATTGCATTGGACGTCAAAAGGCACGGCTTCCCTCACATCAGTATTGTCTCCGCTTTGAGTAATCATCTTTCGGCCTATCGCTCCTGGAAAAATATATTTACTTTGTAAATGAATGCTGAAGCCTTTGTATCTGCACGCAAATATTTTAAGCGTTAAATAAGGACATCTTTCAATATAATTCCAAATCCAATCGATATAGCGATAGACGAGAACTGACAGAGTCTTAGTGGCAGTGCTTAATTTGTAAAAAAAAGCGCCGGGGCTCAAACATTTTCAAAACACGCCCATGGCACGTCAGGATGGGCTGCTCCCCACCCACTTTTGTCACCCCCCAAGGCTGGACCCATGCTTTCAACATATATGGGGTTAAAGCTGCAACTCCCACCCGCTCATTGTGGTTGACGGATCTACTCGGTCACTACGGCATATGTGTGATTTACTAATACAAATCAACATACGCATAAAATAACATACTTGTTGTGTCTTGACATGAGACAAATGTTTAAGTGTGTCTTCAAACACAGTCATCATTTACATTTTGCTCTGATTTTATAGGTGTTTATTATGTGACTGGCAGTTACAATAATAAAGTCGCCAAATCACCACATCATAACCAAACTGAGTCCGAGACAATAAGTGCCGGGGCTCAGAAATAAGCTGAGCCCCGGCAAACACCCCCAAAGATTAAGCAATTCTTAGTATACCCACCATTTCCTCCATCAATTTAGTGAATGCTCATCAATTGCTGTATACAAATGTCCACCATTACTACTTTATTTTAAATTTCATATAGTGAGCAAAGTATTGGTTACTTTACACTTCAACCATGATGATTCAGGGTCTTTCCCAGCTCTGGATAGACACAGCGAACATGGTCAAAGTTCATAAATGTGTTTGCATTGAATCTTCCATAGCAGTGAAATAATCTTCTTGCTATCTACTTCTCTGGTCTTGCCAGGGGCCAGGGCAATTCAAAAACAGGACACAAAACCACACAGTCAATTAATTTGGATAAAATCTACCGGTTCCTCATTGTGCCTCCTTACTCCCCAACAATAGCCTGCATTTGACTATGTGATGATAGCCACAGTTGCAAAAATGAACAGCTTTAAAGAGTTGCCCAATTGGGATGTGCCTGATTCCTGCCTCCGGTTTGTGTTTTACAAAGATTTTGAAAGTTACAAAGACTTGTTATTGTGTATAGGCGACTGCAGCACCAAACAGCAGGCAGAGAAAGCAGAACTAAGAGGGCCAGCAGGCAGCCGCTGCTTTTGCAATGGTGTCCAGTCAACTCGTCGAAAAATAACTGGTCGACTGCAATTTGGTCGACGCAATTTGGTCGAAAACCAAATGGTCGAATTTTTTATTTTATTTATATATTTATTTTTTGGGTTTTCGTTTAGTTAAAAAAGGGGTTTTTAGAGAAAAAAAGGGGGTTGGTGGGGGGACCCCCCCCAAAAAAAAAAAAAAGGGTTAAAATAAAAAAATTCGACCATTTGGTTTTCGATCAAATTGGTTCGACCATTTGTCTGGTCGACCAATTTTTTTCGACCAAATGACTGGCAACCTTTTGCAATGTGTGCAAGTGTAGTCTTTCCTGCTGTCTTTTGAGGAATGCTAAATTTATATTGCAGGCTGTTGACAATTCTCACACTATTCCAGAGGCCCTTTTGTGTAAAGAGCAGATTCCATCTTCAGAACAAAGAACATTTCACACCCAGGCTAAACCAGGGTTGTCCAACTCCAGTCCTAGAGGGCAGGAATCCTGATGGGTTTTCACGATATCCCTCATTAATACCCAAAAGAAACTATTATATAAATGTAATATTGTATGCAAATTCCTCTCATGAATATTAATTATGAATCTTTATGAACAAGAACCTGGGAGGCAGAGCGCTGGGTGCAGTGGGATCCACCCTCTGATGTTTTCTAGTTGACCCTGCTTTATTTTCAGAATAAAGTAGCACTTAGCCATAGTCCTTGAGCCTACTCGGTTATTTGGCCTGAGGTCTTTATTGGTAATTCCATCTAGCACAAGAGACACTTCACGGTGCTAGAGCATGTAAACAATTATACGCTACATGCTTCAAGTTATCCATTCCTCTTTATCAAGCGCTGAAAATAAACAGAAAATGCTTTAAGTATTGCCCTAATAAACTCAAATTGAGTTTTGTTTTATTCCCACGTGTGAAACTCTCACAAATATAGATTACCTTAATGATTATTCCAAGTGACCGGTAAAGTTGGGACCGTCTCAGTACAGATCAAATGGTGCAGCCTGATTTCCTTGGGGTGGGAATTTTCACATAGGGGACAATTTGCTGTGTCTGATCACAAGTCTGGGGGGAGGAATGAGGGGAGAAGTGGTGGTTAAGAGAAGGAGGATAGAGCTGGATCTGGTCCAGAGCCTTATTAATGAAAGAGTCGGAGCAATGTGGGCCAATTGGTGAATATACAGAAAGGAGCAAGTGAGGGAAAAACAGAGTTCAGGGATGGGTCCTGGTATGGCAGTTCTGAAATTGGTTTGTTAGTTTTGGTTCACCAGTTCTGATGTTCTCGTAGGCTGCTATGTTGAGCCCTGACAGTGAGTGTGTCGGGTCAAGACGAGAAGAGTCACTGAGCCACAGGCATCCCAATGGCTATCCCCTGTTTGGTGAGGAATGTGGGGTGAATTTCACTCGGAAGGGGGTGAACATGTGCGGATCCTTTGGGCAAGCCAAGAATCTGGTCAGAAGGAATATTTAGGTGCGGGGTGCTCGAGAGAAATGGCATGAGCAACACCTAACTGCATCATGAAACAAATTATACATATTTTATTTTTTATATATATCTAATTTGGCAAGGTGGCATGCTTTACAATCTTGCAATTCAAAGCTGGTTTAATAAGTTCATAGCTCAAATGTATAACTGAAAACAGTTCATCATTATTCGGGCCATAACAGCTTACTATGGTCATTCTATTCTCTGCTAGTGTAGAGGCGAGTGGGGATCCCAAACATGAGGGCGAGTGAGGAAGCCAAACATGAGGGCGAGTGGGGAAGCCAAACATGAGGGCGAGTGGGGAAGCCAAACATGAGGGCGAGTGGGGAAGCCGTAACCCCGGCAAGGGAGTTGGGGGGCACCAGAGGCATCAATAAGAAAGCCCGGACCCACCTGAAGTAACGTTGAAGGATGAGCCCTGTGCAAAGCATGGGGCAACTCGAGGTCTTCACATGCAGCAGATGTGAGTGGAAGATTGCCGGGGGGGGAGGGGGCACAACCCACAAACAGTTGTATTTAAGGACCGCAGGCCACGGGTCAGGAAAAGTGGAGATTTACATATTTATATTTTATACATTTATATAGTGCTTTAGCCAACGTACAAATGGTACAAGAAGTTGAAAAACTAAATTAACAATGCAAAGTTAATAAGCGGAGGAAACAAGAACGTTATTTAATTTTGAGCGGAAATTGAAGAGGGAACCGAAAGCACGGGTTTAAAGGAAAAGGGATTTCCAGTGCTTTGGAAGCTAGTAATGCAGAGGACTGAAAGTGAGAGGAGGTGCTGGGGGGGTTAGGAACAGTGAGACGAAATTTGAGTTTGTAAATAGAGAGAAGGATGAACCACATAAGGAAACAAGGGAGGAACGTTAGTGGAGAGCTAGACTCTGTATGCATTCAAACACAATACAAAGAAAGCGAAACAGTAGTCAAGATTCAAAAGGTAGAAAAAACAAGGAGCATAGAGAGGGGAGAACAGATGTGCAGGGGTGATGCAGCATAGTGTACGGAAAGAGGATTTAAAGGTTGGGCGGAGTGGAGTCAGATAACAAGCAGGGAGACCAATAAGTAGAGCTGAACAGTAATCAAAACGTAATAGAACCAAGGTAGAAATCAGAAGTCTTGCGACATGAAAGGATAGAAAAGGACAGTCGTTGCAAATATTATAGAGTTCATATCGGCAAGAATGGGCTATGTTAGAGATGTGGGTATCAAAAGAAAGAATCAAAGCAGACGGCAAGGTTGCGGTGGGTGATAGCAAGGGGGAACGAAGACAGAGGAGGGGAGAAGAAAAGATAGACGCAGGAAAGAAAAGGATATTGGATTTGGAGGGGTTGAGGTATAAGAAGTTGGCATGCATCCAAGATTGGATAGTGGATAGACAACATGAGGGTTCCATGTGTTAAAATTGTGGCAAAAATGGCAGTTTAGACAACAAATTGTGGCAAAAAGGCAGTGGTTTTGCCGCTGCAATCCATGTAATGGATGCGGGGGACACCCCTACAAGCCCTGGATCTATTATACCATTTAAGGGTAGCGGGGACACACCCGCAGCCCCTGCTCCCCTTAAATGGTATAATGGGTACACCTTTACTGGGTCAAACCACAGTGATTTATTTTACAGACGACTTTTTTGCTGCGATTTTAGTACTGCACACCAACCTGAGATGATAATATGGAGTGCATCAGAGAAAGGAGAGAAAGAAACAAACATTTGTAAATCATAAACATAAAAGTGAGAAGAATGACCAAATGAGGAGACAATAGAAAATAGCGGATAGTTCTAGAAAGAGAAAAGTAGAGGACCAAGAACAGAGCCATGGGTAACCATGTAGAGGCTTGGAAAATGAACTGTCAGCCATATTTTCTTATAATAGTGTTTTAGAAAATGTTAAAAGGTGTGCATGTTTAAAACTCCAAGAACCAATACTAATGTTTTCCATGGAACTTGCAGTACTGACATTTCACCTTTAGTTTGTTATTTTTCATCAGGTTATATAGTGCAGTTGTGAAGTGTCCAGCCTGCAAACCTGACGACTGCAATTCGTCCCTGAGGTCGGCTTTAATTCATAAAGTCAAAGCGGACATTCAATGTTTCTCATTTTAGCTGGGGGGGACTGAGACGTGTACCCTCGAATTGAGCCCTGGGGTCAAGAGACACCTTCTTGAGAATCGGAAGCATGATTACATGTTACAAGTCCACAGGCAAGACAGCCAAAGAGAGAGATTTGTTGATTAATGAAGTCAGAAAGGGAAGAAGATTAAAATATGAGCATGTAATATAAACAAGGCGGTTTCAAGGTTTGAAATGGCGGTAAAAAGGGAGATAGAAGAGACCCGGGAAAAAGAAGGCATCGATGAAGTAGAAGAAGAAGAAGAAACTGACGGTTTCAGTTAGAGGATTCTGTTTGTAATTTAGTTGGCAAAATTAGAAGACGATAAAGAAGAGGTCAGGGAAGGGGGAGAAAGGATGTGATTAAGAAGTTGGACTAAACGCTGGGGAGGAGGAGAGAAGGAGAGAAGGAAAGTATAAGCTCAGAGTAATAATGTTTTTTGTGGCAATTATAGCAGAGTCATAAGAAGTGTGCAGATTAGATAAGGAGATAAGAACAGTAGGTAAGTGTGACTTTTTCCAGCATTGTTTAGCCCTCTGTAGTAGTGAAGGATCAGAAAGGAGATTGGCATGAGCCAAGGCTGCGGGGGTTTACGAAAAGGACGTAGGGGGAAAAGAATGTCAGTGGTTCAGTGAAACCACTGCTAAAAGTAGAAAGGGCAGACCCAAGTGGAAGAAGGGAACATTCACAAAGAGAGAGAAGAGTAGAAAAGAGGGCTGCAGGAAAGGTAGATGAGTTAAAGGACCTGAGATTGCGATGAGAAAAGGCTTGCAGAGAGTTGGAGGAGTCAGGGCCATTCAGGACGAAGAAAAGATAGCAAAAAATATAATCAGAGAAAGACAGTAGCATAAGAAATTGGAGCGGTAGAAGAGAAAATAAGGCCAAGAGAACACCCCAATTGATGAGAAGGGGGACACTAAGATGTAAAATGTGTTGGTTGCCAGGTTGCCCTGCTATATGCCAGCCCCATCACACACAAAGTGATGTCCGGGTCTCCAGCAGGAGCAGTGAGCCCAGGAACCACTGCAGTGACAGAGAGAGGTGTGGTTTAGCAGCAGAGACTGAAGAACGGAGATCTGCCGGTGTTCAGCTATCCCAGGCCCTGAGGTCAGTGTTCCATCAGCCATTTTAGAAAACTGCCTCTACTGCCCCTGGTATCTCAACATTATTATAACTCCTTTTTTTGTTGTTGTTTTTTTTGCAAATGGGAGCCTTTTCAGAATGACAAACTTAGAAACAAAACAGGTGCGTTTGTAGAACACACTTTCACACCCAGTCGGTATCTTGGGGTTATAGGCAGTTAACAAATGTGAACAGTTTCTCAAACTCAATGCTACTCACTTTTTGAATTTGGTAACATGATAGCCTGAATGGCACTGCCAGGATTAGAACCTGGCCATTCGCTCAAACACATATTCCTGAATTGGTGCATCAGTCCACTCAAGCAGATTGTCCCAATTTAAGATGGCTGCTCAATGCGTCCTGGCGTAGGAAGGGAGAACATCTTCTTGCAGTACATGTGAGCAAATGTTTGCTTTGGAATGTCAATGTAAAATTGTACTTTGGCGATACCTGTATATCTTTAAACCCCCTCCAGCTCTCCTCCTAGTCCTTCAAGATCATTGCCAAAATGCTGAACTTTTTCTTGGATGGTGGAATTCACTTATGTCAACAGCTATTAAAGTTTTTCACCTCCCAAAATGTCCATTGTTTTAAGAACTTCAACTTACCCAAAACTACAGACCCGCTATGGCAACCTGTGTAATATATATGTATGCTTAAACATGTTTTTATATATACTGCAACAACTCCATGAGTTGACACAAAACTGAAATATATATGCTATACATTTCATGGGTTCGGTCTTTGGAACGTGAGACGTGCTAACGCTGTATTGTAATTGTTACTGAGCTCACGTCTAGCAAGCTCAGTGTCCAGCAGAAAGCGGTCTCAGGTTGCTTTCCAAGAGTCGGCTCCACATCTCTGGGACAGTCAGTAAGAGAGGTGCCACTGCACCGGCCCCGGGAGAGTGAGAGAGGGAGCAGTCACCGGTCCCGGCAGCATTTGCTGTGTCTACGTTGTCCCTGATGTGGGCCCTGTCCTCTCTCGCGCTCGATTCCCTACGCCGCACTGGGAGGTGAAGCAAGGCGGCTCTGGCGCTCTGCCAGCTGCAGGATTACAGCAGTAGCCACCGTCTACTTATTTACACATAATGACGAGGCCGGGCTCAGTGCTGGGCTCGCTCTGGATTGTACTTGCAGCGTTAAACCTGAGAGGTGAGATTGCTTTGTGTGAAACGTTGGACCGGGAATCTACCACCTATTTTCTTAAGAGTTCAGTTTACCCTTTATTTACTGTTTCTAAATGTCTCCATAGTTGTATTGCATTTTTTTCTAAAGGTACACAATGCATGCATTACTCCTGTCTCGTTGCCAGGCAATGTCCTGCTAAAATACATTGTTTTCCTAGGGCCTGATTCTGAGCGTGTAATAAAAAGGGCGTGGAACCTGAATTGATCTTTTTACACATTTTGTGCCATGATAACTTTCATTGATCCCTTATCTATATTGAATTGAATTGATTGTTTATTGGTATAGCGCATATACACAATGTGTTTCAAAGCGCTTCAAGGAGGGAGGGAACATGGGAGAATACAGTTACATTATTACTAGTCCTTGAAACAGTTCCCAATGTGATAAGTACTATCGTAATCAGCCTGGCGTCATTTCAGACAGTGCCAGTGTGAGGAACAATAAAGGAGAAGGGAGGGGAGGGGACAGAGGGAGGGAGGGAAAATGAGACAAAACAAGTGGCATTGAATGATATGAACTGAATCAATAACCAGTGGTGATTCCACTTGCGGTCTCTCAACACCAAGGAAAGTCTTCTTGATCCTAGATCATAGTTAATGGCATTCACACTGATCACGCACACATGCTGTCCAAGGCAGTCTGCATCGTTCATGCTACCTCAGCACAGCTGTTACTTTAAAACAACCAACAGGAGTGTTGGCAGCAGGCACCCACAGAACTAATCCACTCTTTGCCTATAGTTCAAAAGCTTCCACCTATGCAAACCTCATTTTTGGACCCTCATTCCAGAAATCATACCGAATTTTGTAAAAGTGTCAACATTAGGACACAAATCAGTCAAAGCCATCTCACTCAAGAAAGGGAGCACCTCTTCTCTTTTTAGTCAAAATAAGCTGTTAATGGGTGTGACGGTACCTTCCTGGCCCAGAAGACTCCCTGCAGGGACAGCTCACACTTTGTACATATGCCAATCCCTGACCCCCCCTCTGTATCTCTGGAAAGAGAGCCCTTAACATTACATGAGTACTGCAGAAGTGATTTGTTCCCTGGTTTCATTATTTAGATGTTGCACAATGCTTTCCAATGAGCGTGTGCAGAGGTCATTACTTTGCAAGGGTCCTCATCCTGAAATATTGCACATTTGAATTAGCAGTGTGATTGGATTGATCATCATATCCGCCACACCCAAACACTCTTTCCGCCACTGTCAGCATGCTTCCCTTCACCTTCCAGGAATCCCCAGCTTTGTGGTCCTATTTAAGGACTCCGCCCTCCACCGTTTATCTTTCCTCATTTCATCTAAAGTAACCTCTTGCAGGGTTTAGAGTCATTCTGAAACTGAAGTTATGGAGCTTTGAGCCACTCTGTCAAAAGGTAACTCATATGGTGGGACGCAAGGGTCCTGGACAAGGTGTGTTGCCAGTTTCAAGGCCACAAGCAAGTGTGTGATGTGCAAAGGTTAATCTAGGCCTGCATGCGCTCACCTAAAAGGATTTTTGAAGAGATTATTTGTATACTGCGCCTATTAGTAATTACTTAGATTGAGCAAGTACAACAAAATTGGTCAAACAGAAATGTACTTGTGAAGACTTCAATCAAATGTCAACCACAACTAGGCTAATACAGAAGCAGTCTTTTAATCATAATGTGAACATCAAAAGGATCAAATAATAACAACCATTTAGCTTTCAAATACTTACATTCGATGTGAACTGAAAAAGACTAATATAGAAACATTCTTTTGTTCAAATGTGAATAACCCAAGGATCAAACAGCAACAGCCAACATGTGGTTCAGCCAATCAAGGTCTTCCTCAGGGCTAAAATAAATTGGAAGAAGCTTCTCGGCTCACTATAACTTGAGAACGTTTATTAATTTGTGATACGTGTGATAAGAAACTCACGATCATACCCAGAGGGTGAATCAGCTGAAATATATTGCGTGCCAGACCAGGCAGTAAGTCTGTTCTGTCAGTGAAAGGTACTGTTTATATCTGGTGGATTGGGCGCAACATCCCGGCAGATAAGAAGCAGCGTTCCGCATGCGGGAAAGTAACAATTCTCAAGGAGGGGACAAATGGACAAAAGAATGCCAACGCCAACGCAGTCAGGAAGAAGAGAACAAAAAAAGGTAGTTGTCCCAATGAAACTAGTGCTTCTGAGGACTGTCAAGATAACTCTGAAGAAGGAGAGCCCTAGGCACTGGGAAACGACAGACTTTGCTGCACTTGTTGACAGTTGGCCGAGGAAGGGAACCCGTGAATCCTGAATTTTAAGTTGCCAGGGACTTCTTTTTTCAAAGTCACAAGACTCATCCAGACACTTCCTTTTACATGTTATGCTGACCACTAGTGTTATTTTATGCTGTCCACTGGTGTTATTTCATGCCTTCTACGGTGTGTTATTTTACCCTCGTCCTGTACTAGTTTCCAAACAAACAGTTGGAATTTCGGATACTGGTTATGTCTGGTCACTTGAACCCCACCACAGACATGTCAGGGTATATAGAAATGTGAGAATAAAAAAGTAAAAGCCTGCAGGGTGCTTTGAGGAAGATATTATGCAGGTAAATAGCACATAAGCACAGTGGCATGTCATCATATGTCATATGCCACCATTCACTCAGCTGGCCAAAACCTTGCATATGGCGAGTGTTGTTTATATCTAGCACTACGCTGAGGAGAGAAGGTTGAGGTGCAGCTGCTTTCTCTATAGGCCAATCCATAATTGGGGGAAAGGGAACTATGTTTCCTGTAGGCTACGCGCCAAATCAAAGGGTCTTGTGTTGCGGCTAAGGGTGCAACACGTGCAGGCTAATGATACAAATGTCGATGGCACTGGCTGTCAGGAGGCAAAAATGCCAAAGTGAGTTAGGGGTTGCAGTAGTAAAACCCTGCCTCCGTTACTTCAATAATGTAAACATAAGGATCCTAAAATGTTATGCTAAAATTGCAAAGCGTCCCAAATCTTTACCCATAGAGTAACTATGGGTACTTCCCACTTTTTTGTTATGGGGCGGCCTGTTACTGAGGGGGAAGAATGCACTTCAAGGTATCAGTACAGTAGAACAGGCTACCCCTCCTATGCACATTTACTAGTGAGAGGTACAACTTCCTAAAGCAGATTTTAGTCAATAACTGCTTGTCTACCAGCAATTTTATTGATCCACTTCTTTTTTTAGATTTTATATAAAATAATATAAGAGACATTGGCATATCACACAGAAAATACAATACTCAACAGTAACAGTTGCTATTGAGTATGCACGGTACAAATAAGTACTACAAAGTGCTCAAGTGCTAGGTGAAAAAACAGTTTCGCAGCGAGAGGTTAGTACACCAAAAAAGTGGGGAAGTACAATTTTTAACACAACATATACGTTTTCAGAAAAATGACACCCAGGTCACACATTTCACAACCTCTTATACTTGACATCTACTCAAATGTAAGATGTCTATACAGGCTCAAGAAAATACACTGCCAGGGCTATTGGTGAAACATCCTACACAGGATATTTTTGTTTTCTTTTGCCAATCAGTAGATTGTGAAAATCAACAACGAAAATGAGGGCTTTCCTAATAAGCACAGGTTACAAGCAAGGGCCATGCCGCCACAAGCCTGAAGAATTACCGGCATTCAAGCTAAAGTCAGTAAAGACTTACTGAATGGTACCGTCCCGGTATATTTGTATAAATTAATGCAAAAGCGATTCAGCTCATGAATATATCGATTGGCTGTTGTCTTCTTCCACTAAACGCAGAAAACATCATTGTCTCTTAATTAAAGAAAGAAGAAAAGAAATACTATAGCCCTACATAAACTACATTAAAACAAAGGTTAGTTCTAGTTACAACTTCCTTTTATAACAACACATGAAGACTACTCACATAGACCAGAGATAATCAGGTCGTGTTAGGAAAATGGGATCTCCTTGATGCATCTTCCCACTGAGAGAAATTGCATGTCCTGATGAAGGCCCTCCCTCCGTCTGTTCAAGAACGTCCAAGGAAGGACAGATCTTAAACGTGGGGCCGAAACACAGTGTGTCAGCATTCTATTTCGACTAGATAGTATCTACCTGTTAGTCAGTCCTTTCCTGGATTCAACTCCTGAGTAACAACATATCATGCCACTGTACTATGAAAATTATTTTCTATTGATAGACCATAGTTTTCCATCCATAACACAGCCTTAAGCCTGTCTAGACATCTTACATTTGAATACATGTCAAGTACAAGAGGTTGTGAAATGTGTGACCTGTGTGTCATTCTTCTAAAAACGTATATGTTGTGTTAAAAATTGTACTTTAACACTTTTTGGTGTACTAACCGTTGGTCCGAATACTGTATTTTCACCTAGCGTTTGAGCACTTTGTTCCATGCATACTCAATAGTTAACAGTTACTGTTGAGTATTTATTTTTCCTGTGATATACCAATGTTTCTTATATTATTTTGCATACAATCTATAAAAAAAAACAAGCAGATCAATAAAATCAGTTTTAAAAAAATACGAATTCTCTGGTAGACAAGCATTTATTGACTAAAACCAGCTTTAGGAAGGTGTACCTCTCACTCGTAAATGTGCATAACGGGAAAAACCATGCGCCTTAATTTTCATTCTTGGAGTGAGATACTACAATCTTATACTGCCAGGGCTGAAGGCCCTACATTGTCTCCTAATGAAGGTCCTTCTTCAAGCCCCTATGCCTGACCCAGATATCCCTGCGTTCCTGCCTCTCAAGCACAGCCCTACTTCTTCTCCTGTTGCGAGTAGTACCTCTAATCTTCCAGCCCTGCCCGTCTAACCTGCATTGTTCTCCAGCGGCCAACACCAGTTTTTGCTTACGTTTGCTGACTGCCTTCAAAGTCCTTTTGCCTGGGACCAGAGAAGTATCCTTTGATGAAAGACAAAACTGTTGACCTTGAGAATGCTTTCTTAACTATTCTGATACATTGGGCCTCATTATAAGTTTGCCGGTCCAGTAACAATGGTACCGGTAAGTTTGTTGGTACTGTTGTTAACTGACGGACAAACTACAAGGTCTGCGAGCAGGTGCTGACCGGCACCCGCGAGCAGACCATGTCGGATGCACCGGCACCATTCACGAATGGTGCCGGTGCATCCGACCTCCATATTCCCATTGAGTCCAATGGGACTCAAATGGGAATGGGGAGTAATATTTTCCTGTGCCCGGGAATGGGCAATTACCGGGTCGGACGGGGCTGTAATGACCCGACAATTGTCCATTACCGGGCGCCGGAAAAAAAAGACTCTGGCGGTTTTACAAGTACAGCTACTGGCGGAGTCATAATGAGGCCCATTGAGTGCATCCTCACTGGGTTGTGAAACATTACAAACATTGTGCCTATATACTTCTTACTGTATCGCGGTTCTTTATTTGGATATATGCTAATGCTCTTTCAAGTGGAAGGCCTCAGTATGTGGGTGTAATGTGCTAAGAATTGTTGGTAATCCTGCTGCTGCCAATTTTTTGGTGGTAACAGAATTATCACTGCTTTTTCTGCACCATCAAATTCAGATGTTTGAAGGTAGGGTGGAGGATTCAGAGCCAGCAAAAATCTTGAGTTAATTCGTCTGCTTTACCTACAATAATTGGCAGATTCGCTAGACAGAATTAACACTCATGGTGAATCTGGCAAAAATCCTGATGGAGTGCCATGGACGCAAATGAATGGCATTTTTGCACTGCCATCCCACCACTCCCAGACCCAGGGTAATGCCACAGGACTCGGTGGGGGTCATGGTAAACCAGTTTAGCAGTAAATCGGAAGATTTAGCAACAAATTACATCAAAATCGTAATGAGGCCCAGAGTTTGTTATTGGGCATGTCTCAATTAACGCATCTTTTAATCCACTTAAGTGGGGCAATGCTGGGGAGGGAGTTCGCAGGATGCAGCTTAAAATAAATTCTATTGCGATTCTAAGGTTATTTTGCACCCGGAAAGGCATTCCTAGTTGAAAATACACATCAGACAGCCTTTCCAGTATATGTAAATGTAACCGGACCGGAATCTCCCGTGGAGGTTAATATGTGTTGTGATACTTTGTTATGTTACTGTGATTTACACATTGCTCTACTGCAGTTTGCATGATCTCCTGGGACTCTGGCATCGGAAAGAGAGATGGGTGGGTAGGTTAGCGGGGTGAGAGGAAAAATGCAAGATCGCTGTGCTTTTGTGTTAATGTGTTTGAAACAAAATGGTGGCGTCCTGCCACATACATTTACATCAATTTGCATTATAATTTTCTGCAAAGGTTATCTCATTTGGCATGCTGAATATCAGAAACACTGTATACTCATGATTATAAGAGATATAAATACAAAAGGAATCTCAAGGTTGACTTTTAGCTTATTTATTTGACTAAGGTCAAAGCAAAAGATGGAGTAAGGGTTCAGTTTCCCTTAATATTTAGTGATTTTTTACGAACAACATTTGCCTTCAGGTTGGCAAACATATTGGAAATAGAACAAAGCAGAAAGCAAATAATAGACACAATTCACAAGTTATTTGAACATGGTCATAGAATTGCTAGTGCCTGAACATAAGAGCAGGGCAGTTATTTCAGCAATTATGATCAAGGAAATACATAAACCATACAACTGTGAATAATAAACCAGAGTTAGGTTTTCACATAGAACATCCTGGTGGTTGTTTCCAAGGTGTGTTGGATTTTTTGAGGGAGGTAACCAAGTCTTGTGTTAATGTGCGCAGTTCAAAAGCACATGGTTACTGTATGTGGGTCGGTTTCTGAGTGTTTTGTGTCAATGAGGTTTTCGTGTCCAGAGGGGAGCTCCAAGGCTTGTGGTCCTAGGATGCATTGGCTGTCACTGTTATACGTATGCTGTTTGGAAAGGTGTATGGATCTGAACTTATTCAGGAGGGGTATGCAGTGGCTGTGTGTGGGTGCCTGGGTTGGTATCTGTATAGCGTGTTTGAACATAGAAAATGATAATGTGAAGGAAGTGGGAGGTTGGTGCAGTTCCCAATGGACAACTGGAGCACCCATTCCATGTGTCCGTGGCGGTTTATAGTGAAAAAACCGAATTACAAAATATCGAAAACAAAAATCTCGAATCCAAAATATCGAAAACAAAAATCTCGAATTTTTTTTTAATACGTTTTTATTTCGAAATGGGGGGGGGGTTCCCCCCCAACCCCCCTTTTTTTATTTTTTTTTTTATTTTACCCTTTTTTATACTTATCTGAACCCACAAATACATATAAATAAATAAATAAATAATTTGAGATTTCTTTTTTTGAGATTTTGGATTTGGGATTTTGGTGATTCGATATTTTGTTTTCGGTTTTTTGACCGACCACCGTCCGTGGCAATGTCCTGAGATGCTGTTGTGTGGATCTATATCACTGGCAACAGACGGATGTCCATGAACATTTCTAATGGAGAAATGACTGCATCTTTTTCTTTTTTCTTTTCTTTTTTAATAATGCGGGGGGGGGAAACATGTCCATATTTTTGTTTATGGTCCTTTATCATAATAGAATGACGCTATTTGCAATATAACAGTTATGGCATGCATGATAATTGTAGAATCACTGCCAGGTCCCTTCCAGACCAAATGATGATGGAGTGATGTATAGGTGTGGCCACTTTTCAATTGTCGGCCTCCATTTTAAAAGCACGCCACTTCTATCTTTTCTTTCTTTGCAAAGGCTTGGAAGCAGCACATGGAAAATACGCGCAGATGCTATTTAAAGATTTATTTGAAACATACTCCAGTGCGCTGAGACCAGTGGAGGACACGGACAAAGCACTGAATGTCACGCTACAGATCACCCTCTCTCAGATTAAAGACATGGTAAGCAACATGTGCAGCTAGCTTTCCTATATACCCTGGCCCTTCATATGACTAAATATCTCTCAAATTTAGGGGGCCTCTCCTCTGGGTACCTAATACGCATTACTGTGATGCTGTTGCTCTGAATTTGTGATAAATTAGGGCTTGCCGTTCATTCCTGTCCGCTTGCGCTCGTCAGTCTTCCCCCCCACTCCCTCCTTATCCCATGGTTCTCTCTATCTCGCCTATCTTCTCTAACTGCTTCTCTATTGAATATCCTGCTCTCCTCACTAAATCTGGTAGGAAAAAGTTTAAAAAGGACATCCTGGTCTCCAACCCAGGCCTCCCTATCGCTGACACCTACACCAGTGCCCCCTCCAAGGAAACTCTTACTGACATCCTCTTTTTCGTGCCTTCTCCTGACCTATGGACCCTTCATGTGGTCTCTGTGCTCTCTCCCTTCTCCTCTTCTCCCATTAATGGTGGCGCCCGATGGGATGTCCTTTTGGCCTCCTTCCACTCCTCTAAGGCCATCATTAATGTCTACACTAATGGGACCGTCTTGGTCCAAGGCCCTCAGGCCAACCTTCACCTCTTTGATAGACGCTTCCCGCGGCTCATCAACTTCCTTTCCTCTCCTGCTGTCCCCGCTTCTCTGTCCTCGGCTACCTTGCCTCCACCCTCCCACCCTGCCCCCGCTCGGGCTTCTTCTTCACCTCTGCAGGGTGTACCTCTGATCTGTACCCCTCCTCGGAAGTCCTTCAAAGATGGCAACCTTCTCCACATTGCCACTCTTAACTCTCGCTCTACGGTTAAACACTCATCTGATATCTGTCGCCTTCTTGAGGAACTGGACCTTGACATCCTCGGTCTCACTGAGACATGGTTCACGGCCAGCTCTGTCACCAGCTTTGACACACTCCTACCTGACGGTTACAAGATCCTCTCCGTTCCCAGGCCCAACCATGCTGAGGGGGGTGTGGCCCTTATCTTCCCTGAGTGGATCCCTGCCAATTTCACTCCTACGCAGACCTACTCCTCTTTTGAATGCCTTGTCTGCCGACTCTCTCACTCTCCTAGCCATTCCCTTACTGTGGCTACTATCTATCGGCCACCTGGTCAAATTTCCTCCTTCCTCTCCGAGTGTGTGGACCTTTCCTCCTCACTCCTGTCCTCAACCACTCAACTCCTCTTTCTTGGAGACTTCAACATCCACCTGGATGCCTCCTGTCCTCCTTCTGGACTCTTTCGGGACCTCTGCGACTCTCTCTCACTCTCAATTCTCCCGTCTGGGCCGACTCATTCTGCAGGGCACACTCTTGATGCTCTGATCTCTTCTGACCTTTCACTCTCTGTCTCTCTCTCCACTCCTCTCTCCTGGAGTGACCACTTTCTCCTATCCACCCACCTCACCTTCCCTACCCCACAGGCTAAGTCACCCTCATCACTGTCACCCTCCTTCTCGGTCATCCGACCCATGAAGCGCGTGTCAGCTGAGGCTTTCGCTGCCACCTTCTCGTCCACCCTCACCCTTCGGCTGACTCCCGCCCTGACACAGCCCTCTCCACTCTCCACTCTGTTATATCTGATACTCTTGATATCCTTGCCCCTGTCATGAGAATCGCCTGAAGCCCAAAGCCAAATGTAACTCTTGGTATGACTCGGATCTCGTCACCCTTAAATGCAAGTGCAGGGTGGCTGAGAGGAAATGGCGTGCTTCATGTTCACCCTCTGACAAACTGGCTTGCCGCCTGCTCCAAAGGCAATACCGGCTCTCGTTCTCACCAAGAAGAGAGCCCTTATCCAAGCCTGCATCTCTGCGGCATCTAACAATTCGGCTGAACTCTTTAAAATCTGCAAGGAGCTGGCCAACCCTGCTGCAGTCTCTACCTCTCCTGTCCCCTCCCAGGCCCTCTGTTCGGCACTGGCCTCTCGCTTCATCTCTAAAACTCAGGACATCCTGTCCTCACTCTCCTCCTATCTCCCCCCCCTCTATTCCCTGATCTTCCTCTGGCCCTTCTGTTGCCACCCCTCCTCCCTCCTTCTCTGCCTTTCCTCTTTTTTCTGCTGATGAGGTTTCGAGACAAGTCCGATCCATGGAAGTCTCATCCAAACAGGTCCACCCCTTTTCATCCAAAACTATCAAGGACCACATCAACTCCCTGGCTCCTTCCCTGACTGACTTCTGCAATCACTCCTTCGCCTCTGGAGTCTTCCCATCCCCCTCAAGCACTCCCTTGTGCACCCCTTCTTAAGAAACCCTCTTCCGACCCCTCCTGCCCGGCTAACTATCGCCCAATCTCTATCACTCCCTTCCTGGGCAAGCTCCTGGAGAAACTGGCCATCTCCCAGCTTAATCTCCATGCTGAATCTGTTTGTAGTCTTCATGACCATCAATCTGGCTTCAGAGCTGCCAGAAGCACGTAAACTGCTCTCCTGAACATCCGTGAGGTCTTGCTCTCGAACCTTGACTCTAACGCCCCATGAGTTCTCATTTTGCACGATCTCTCCTCTGCCTTTGATACTGTCAACCACACCATCCTGCTCAACCGTCTCCGTGATAACTTGGGTATCACTGGGCAGGCTCTGGCGTGGCTGACTTCTTTCCTCTCCAATCGACCCTCTCAGGTCCAACTGGGGTCCTTCCTCTCTGACATCTTTTTCTCTACCTGTGATGTCCCCCAGGGATCTAATCTCTCCCCCGGCTGTTCAACCAGTATCTGGCACTTCTTGACCACCACATTGCCACACTCTGTGCCAACTTTCAGTGCTATGCGGATGATACCCAGCTCATTTTCAGGCTACCCTCGGCCTCCTCTTCCCCTTCCCTCATCTCTGACTGCCTTTCTGCTTTCCATGAATGGTGTGCCACCAACGACATCTGCCTTAATGCCAGTAAGACTGAGATTCTACTCTTCGGCACACCCACTCCCTCCTTCCCTGCAGCTCTCTGGCCGGCCTCTCTTGGCCCTCTTCCTGCTCCTACCTGCAAGGCAAAAAACCTCGGGGTCATCTTCGACTCCACACTCTCTTTCTCTCCTCACATATCTGATGTCTCTAAGAAGTCACACTACCAGCTGCATCTCCTCAGAGGTATCCTTCCTTTCCTCTCCTTCCCCCAGAAGCTCACTGTCTCTAGAGCCCTGGTTCTCTCGAAGCTGGACTACTGTAACAGCCTCTATCTAAATCTGCCTGCCTCTACACTCCGCCCTTTGCAACTCATCCAGAACAGGACAGCGAGACTTGTCCTTGGCCTCAAGCCCAGGGACCATATCTCTCCAGGACTGAAATCACTACACTGGCTCCCAGTGGCTGCGAGGATTAAGATCAAAACCCTCTCCATTGTCCACGAGTCCTTCTGGTGCCTTGGGCCAAAATACCTTCAACTCTCTCTTCCTAAATATCTTCCTTCCCGAGCTCTTAGCTCGTCCGCCTCCAACTCCCTCAGGGTCAGCCGCTTCTCCAAGCAACGAGTTCGGGGTAGAACTCTCTCTGCAGCAGGGGCTTCCCTCTGGAACAGCCTTCCTGCCTCCCTGAAACTTGAGGAGAACCATCTCTGGTTCCGGAAGCACCTCAAAACCTTCATCTTTGCCTCCGCTTTCTCTCCCCCTCTCCCCTGCTAAAATCACTGTACCTGCACTGAATCTGCAACTGGGCCACTCACCGATCTCGGTCCTTGGCCCAGCCACTCTTCCCTGCACTGCCTCCATGGCAACTCCTGCACTGCGGGACTGTCTCTGTATCCCTACAGCCCCTCCTCCCAGCACTTACCGTGCACTTGCCACTAGCTGGCCACTATTATTTATCTGTATTCTACTAACCCTGTACTGCACTTTCCCCTCTCCCTTTCCCCCTGCACTTTTCCCTTCCCCTCTACCCTTGTACCTGCGCGATCTGAATGACACCTGGCCTAGTAGGATCGTTGTCTGTCTCCCCTTGTTCCCCTCCCCCCTCGCCTCGTCGCGCCTTGAAACACTTGTGTATAGGCGCGTTACAAATGCCATATCATCTATCTATCTATCTATCTATCTATCTATCTATCTATCTATCTATCTATCTATCTATCTATCTATCTATCTATCTATCTATCTATCTACTATCTGTCTTGTGTCTGTCTGTCCTACTTATGACCTTTTGTTTGTCTGCCTACCTGGAATATTGCAGGTTAACTATACTTCATTTTTCTATAATGGCATAAAATATTTACTTTTTATTCATTATCAGAACCCTTTTGATTTATTTACTTTGGAAGGAGAAAGAAAATGATACATTAGCCACCGTTCCGCACCTTGTAGACCGCTTGCCTCAGATGTCTGTGGGTAACCTGTACTCGAAGGCCTGAAAGAAGCTATATGCAAGATATCAAGATGCAGCATCCTGGGTAATGAGACAGGGGGAGAAAAGGCAATAGAAAATGCAGTGCTCAAAAAGGATATGTTCTTGAGTTGCAAAAAGGGATTCATGTGACATGTCCAGTCTCTAGGGCTGAAAATGGACCAGGGCCTCAATTATCAGGCAATAATTTTGCAGTGTCTTGGTGGTTCGACAACGGTGAACCAGACTTCTCGACACTGTTTGATGGTTCGATTTGTTTAAAAATGCGGCATTCAGAGCGGACAAGAGGCAAGCAGATGTCGAGGTGGTTTTGATCAGACGAATGCTGTGGTCAAAAGCGTTACTGGCATGATGCAGATTGTGGAGACCGCCAGGTTCAGTTTGACGGTGGAGGCTTGGAACTGGACGGGTTGAAGTCTGAATGTGAAAGGTGAGTCATTTCGATATGGTTTTGAAGGACGTAGTTTGGGAAGAACACCGGGGTCGGTTTGATCGTCGACTCGAGCGGCAATGAAGAGGCTGAAGGTTCAAACAGTGGTCCGCGTGGATGCAGCTGCAGCAATACTTCTTTGTTTGAGCCTAAGCAATGATGCACTTTAGCTGGCATGGTGCAGTGGCGAACTGGTTCAAATATGCGGGACAGCAGATTGAAGAACAGTGATTGCCAAAGGCAGCTCCTGGTGGGTCCTGTTCGTTTGAACAGGGTTGAATGCGCTCGAATCACAATTCACAGTGGTTCGACATGAAACTGTAGGAATCCTGGTTGTCTTAGCTCACAGGCATTTAGGCATGTGCTGTGAGTCCCACTTCAGGGTCTCAAGGGCAACAGCATTCCTTGTACATGGGCTCCCAAACATAGAGGAGGTTGGCACAAGCTTGTATGGGTCCTTCAGCACAGTGACGTCCTGGGTAGTAGTGTGGCTGGCAGATAGGCAGGTCCGGCTCCAGCAACAGGTCACCCCCAATGTGTCCTGGGAGAGAGCTTTCTTCTGCCTTGGATTACCTGTCTTCACCTCACAACTGAAGTGTTTTGAAAAGAAGAAAAGAACAGCTCTCCCAACATGGCCCAAACAAAATCTCCTTCAAGGCTGAAGTCCTTAGAAGATTTAAAGAAGGGTTGGGGGACCCCTTCTTTTAAAGCCAAAAGTCTACAGGTGATTGGTCAAAAGCAAGCCTGCTTTAAGGGTCAAATCTCTGTCCTTGTAAGACGTGGACTTTGCCTTCTGACATCCCAATCAAAGTGCTTTGTGCTACATGAAATAGAGGGAACATGAAGTAAAAATAGAGGCAGAGTAAGAAGATGTTGGATCCTTCCAACACATGTAAGGAGCTCCCTCTGTCTACACTAGTCATCCTGTTCCCAGGACAGCTTTCCATGGAGTGGCTGTCTCTCTGGGGATGGTGTTACCTGCCCCCACAAAGGAACAAAGAGAAGCAACCTTGCAGGGCTACAGTCTTGCTGGCAGCAGGAAAGACAGACTGGCTGGTGGGGGGTTGTACCTAACTCTTCCACAGCTGTACTGGGCTCACAGGGCTGGCACATTGTGATATCAATTTGATGTGGCTTCGATAACTATGTGAGATGCCAGCCACCATACCTCAAACTCAGGTATGGCTTATATTTATAGTTTAACATGCCACCAGGAAAGCATTCTTATAGTTATGTCATTTTTGGAACAGCAGTGCATATCTTAAATGCAGCCCTTGTGCTGCAAAGACTTGGCTGTCACTTGCAGCTGCCAAAGGGGCACCTGTGACGCCTGACCCTGCTCTGTGCACTGGAGAGCAGGCGCTGCTGATCAGGTTACTGATTCAGCAGGGGTGCACACAATGCTTTTGAAATTGAGTTTTTGGCTTTTACGACAGGGAGATTACCTTTTCTGCGATGGCTTTGCCAGCATTATTTTACCAATTAAAATTAGCCAGGGCTTCTACAGCCTTTCCAGTGGTCAATTCCCACAGATACAAGATGAATTTAGAAACCCATGAGAAATATTGGTCCTTCTCTTAAATTCCCTGATGCTCTACAGTCTTTCCTCCAGCAAAAACACAAGACATATATTGTGGTAGTGCCATAAAAATCCAAATACAAGAAACACATTTTTCCTGAAGTGGTATGAAAGTCTTCCCACTTTGACACCATGTACTTCTGAACTGAAAGCTGTAACTGATTAAAGCACAAACTTTGGTTAACTAAAGGCCCCCTTCCTAGTTGCCACTTTTATTATAGTATTTTTACTAACCCCAATTTAGGACCATTTAGGAGCCATTATCAACACCACATACCTCTCTGGTACTCTGCCAACACTATTTATTTTTATAACACATTTTATTGGTTTTTAAACATACATACAGTACACCAACAAATCCTCCCCACCCTCCTTCCCCTCAATGCCCGGGTTGGTTCATCACTCTATTCCTGTCTTGCCGCTCTGCACTTTATTTTCGGGGTCTGCATTTCTCACCATGTCCCATATAGTGGTTGTGTCCATCTCTTTTCTTATTTAACCAGCTATATCACATGGTCTTCCCACTTTCCCCAGATCTTGATGGCTTTTGCCGGGAATCCCCGTGAAGTACAGATTCTGTGCTCTTTCGCTGTACATATGTCCATTTCGTTTGACCATTGGGCCACTGATGGGCTTTCCGGGGCCCCCCATTTCTGTGCTGTATCGCGTTTTATCAGGCCCATTGCATTGGAGAGAAAAATACCCTCCCATTTATCTGGAATATTCTCATCTGGGGCCCCCAGTAACATTATTGCAGGTTGTGGGATTATTGTGCGCCCCAGGGTTCTCGTTAACAGTTGACAACATTGCGCCCAGAAGGACTTGATTTTAGGGCATTCCCAGAGAAGGTGGATGAAAGTGCCCTCCTCCCTCCGACATTTCAGACAGTTAGGGTCCTCCACCCTCCCCCAGCCAAATAGGGCCCCTCGGGGGTAGTACACCTTGTGGAGTATCTTAAGTTGTACCAGTCTAATTCTGGAGTCTATTGCGATTTCGCGTGGGTGCATCAGTATTTGGATCCAGTCCTCTGGTTCAATGGGCCCCACATCTCCCTCCCATTTATTTTTGAGACTGACCGAATCCGGAGTGGCGAACGCGTTAATCGCCTTGTACAGAATAGTGGTGACCTTGGCAGGGATGTGTTGTGGTAGTAAATTGCGTTCCAGAGGTGTGTAATCTGGTATGTCGTCGAGCTCTTGCCCATGTGCATTAATGGCGTGAGTTAATTGCAGGTAGTGGTAATGTTCTGTGGCAGATATTCCGAATCTCTGCTGCAGGGTTTCGAATGGGAGGATGGAACCATTCGCAATAATGTCTCCTATTGTGGTTATCCCAGCCTCCACCCACCGGGTCCATGCAGCCAACTTCCGTACCTTCTTCAACCCATAGTTGTGCCATAATGGTTGTGCCATAGTGATCCTGTTCCCCCAGCCTATGTGGGTGTGTGCCTGCCTCCAGATCATTGCGATATGGGTAGACATTGTTTGTGCGGGGGGCCTGGTTAGGGTCTGGTATGGTGTTTCCAGTGGTGGGTTGCCTTGGAGAATGGGTTCCTCCGCTCTAATGTGTGGTTGTTCGGGGTCTCCATGAAGGAGGTCATTAACTACATTTAGTTGACAGGCCCAGTAGTAGGACCTGAGGTGTGGGAGTCCTATGCCCCCCTCCCAGATGGATAGTTGCAACATGGTCAACGCGATTCGAGGCTGCCTGCCCTTCCATATCAGTTTCCTGACTAGGCGCTCTGCTCGGTTAAATTCCACGTTTGGTATGGCCAATGGGGCATTCTGCAGTACATAAAGGAAGCGTGGAAGCGCCATAATTTTAAAGAGGGCCGGTCTGCCCATGAGTGTGAGAGGAAGGAGCATCCAGTGCTGTACATCCCCGGCAAAGCGGTCGATTAGTGGGTGCAGGTTGTGCGCTACGTATTCCGAGAGAGTCCCTGAGACCCATATGCCTAGATAGCGAAAGCCTCCTCTCTCCACCCGATATGGAATGCCCGGGGGACTGCCAGGTCATCACCCTTCACTGGGAACAGGACCGATTTACCCCAGTTAACTCTGAGTCCACTGAATTCCCCAAAAGTCATCAACATTTAGGTTATGATTGGGCATGCGTAGTCTGGGTTGCTGAGATAGAGTAGCAGGTCATCTGCATATAGGGATACCCTGTCCTCTCACCCGTCTGGCCAGCAAAAACCTGACCATGTAGTAGCCTGTCGGAGCCATTGGGCAATCGGTTCAATCGCTAGGGCGAATAGAAGGGCGGATAGAGTACAGCCCTGTCGGGTGCCTCTGCCCAGTGGGAAGGTCCTAGAGGTCCAGCCATTTAGCCATTTACCCTGACCGCAGCCATTGCGCCTCGTACAGCAGTTGAACCCAGCTGAGAAAGGTCTCACCAATGCCCATGCGTCTCATTATCACCCACAGGCTTTCCCACACCACCGAGTCGAACGCTTTCTCGAAATCAATTGCTAAAAGAGCCAGTGGTGGCGATGCTCGGGGCTTTTTCCAGGAGTAGATGCAACCTGCGTAGGTTCATTCTGGTGGATCTTTGCGGCATAAAGCCGCACTGGTCCGGATGAACCAGTGAGGATATGACCTGTTGAAGTCTATTGGCCAGTACCTTGGCCAAAATCTTTGCTTCGCTGGTAATAAGCGATATAGGCCTGTATGATGTGCACCGGTCAGGGGGCTTTCCTTGTTTGGGAATAACCACAATGTTGGCCATTCGTAGGTCCAATGGAAGGGTGCCCTGTCCTTTGGCCGCCAGAATAAATCTCGGAGGGGGGCCGCCATCTGGTTGCTTCCCAGCTTCCTCCAGGTCTCAGCCGGGAAGCCGTTAGGGCCTGGTGTCTTCCCGGATTGTAGCTGGGACATGGCCTCCATGATTTCGGCCTCGTCCAGTTCCCTATCTATATATGTTGTCTGCTGCTCTGAGAGGTGCGGGAGCACGATCTAGTCCAGAAGGGACGGATCTACCGGTGGTGTTGGGGCAGCGTAGAGTGCGGCATAGAATTTAGCGAAGGCCTCCGCTATTTCCGGGTCTGTTTGGGCCAGTCCACTGGGGTCTTCTATGATCTGCCTGACATGTCTGTGCCCTTCCTACTGACGTTTCAGCCAGGCCAATAGTTTGCCGACTTTGTCGCTGTGTTCATAGATTCTGGTCCTTGACTCCCTATGCGCTTGCTTTGCGTTATCTAGTGCTGTGTTGTGGAGGGTTGATCTGGCCTTCACGAGGGAGCGGTGGGCGTCAGGGGTGGGGTTGGTGACATATCTATTTTCCCATTCCTTTACGGCTTCCTCTGCCTCCATAACTTTCCTATGGTGTTCCCTCCTTTTATTACACGTCCAGGCCGTTATTTCCTCTCTAAGTAGCGCCTTATGGGCTTCCCATAATGTCACCGGATCCTCTACCGAACCCCCGTTAATTTCAAAGAATTCGTTGGATTTTTCGGTGATGTGTTCCACGAATTCTGGAAGGCCTAAATAATATTATTTAGCCGCTAAGTCCTGGGAGGCAGGGGTCTATCTGTCTGGAGCAGTATCTCCAGGGGAGAATGGACAGATATGCCGCGGGGAAGGAGTTCTGCCGCTTTTACCCTATACGCTTCGGGAGTCGGAAGGAAAAAGTAATCCAGCCTGGACAGGGACGGGTGGGCTCCCGAGTGAAAGGAAAAGCCCTGCTCTGTAGGGTGGAGTTTTCTCCATAGGTCACTTAGGCCTAGAGCTGATGCAAAGGTCGCTAGCCATGTGGGTTTGTTTGGGTTTCGGTTCTGTATGTGGGTCCGGTCCCGTGTATTACACATTACATCATTAAAGTGCCCCCCAAGGATCCATAGATCAGGCTGTTGTTGCGCCATCAATGCCGTGACATCCCTCAAAAGAGCATCCCCTAACCCCGGTGGGGAGTATATCACCAGAATAGCCACCACCTCTCCCCACAGTGTGCCTCTGAATAGCACGAAATGGCCGCTGGGGTCTAGTTCCACTGCCGTCAGTGCAAAGGGGAGCCGTTTGTGTAGGAGGATCAAGACACCCCAGGAACCCATCGTGTACCCTGCGTGATAAGCTAATCGATAGTTAGTCCTGCGGAAGAATCGGCAGGTTGAACCTGCTAGGTGTGTCTCCGTAAGAAGAGCAATGTCAGGGGAACGCCTGTTTAGGAATTGCATTATAAGCCGACGCTTGTTACTTGAGCCCATGCCATTTACGTTCCATGTGAGGATCCTTAGGGATCTATGACGTTCAGTAACTACCATTGGGACATGTGTGTCTCCCCCTGGGAAATCATTATGTTGTTGTGTGGCCATTTCTGTCTAGGAATCCAATTTGTTGTGCCAGATGCGTGTGTGATATATATGACTGTGAGAGTACAGTGGTCGTGCCCAGTGGAATCGTGAGTGTTGGGCATGATATGTTTTGCGGTCTTGTGATGAAAATTAGAGTGGTGTAACTTCCCGGAAAATTTCTAACATATAACAACTCCCCATACTCCTCCCCAACATGAAGTATCTGTCGCCCGAACTCTACTGGTGTTAAAAACTATGTCGCCAGATCAACTTGATATAAACTGTTATTACTTTCCCACCGACTTACTACTCCTTCTTGGGTCAAGTGTCTGGAGTCGGGAGGGGGGGTGATGTTCGCCGATGGTATGGTGTGTTGATTATGATTACATATAATGCGTTTGGTCCTTCATGCGTAGGTGGCGGTGACCCCTTTCTGGTAACAGTCCAAGATGTTTTTCACGGGTGCCTGCCTAGAAGGCAGTCGGTCTGTGTGCTCTTTTGATATTTCCTTCCGTTGTTTCGTTTAGCCAATGTCTCTGTTAACCGTGCTAGGGATTGGGGCCCCCATTAGGTTCGTTCTGATTCTCCAGTATAGGTTGTCGGGCGGGCCTTTCCTCCCTTGGTCTCGGTCTCGGTCTTCCCCTGCGATTTTGATCGGCCCCGGTCCAGTTTCCTCCAATGTGGGTCTCCACCCATCTCCATTCCTCCTGTGGATCAGTGAAGTGGACTGTCTTGCCTTCATGTTGGATCTTCAGCTGTGCTGGGAACAGCAGCCCATATTTCACATTCATAGAGTGAAGCTTCCTTTTCAAGTGTTCAAAGGACTGTCTAGCCTTTTGAACGTCGCGGGTTTAGTCCGGGAAGAAGGCGATCCTGGATCCATTATAAACCACCGTCCCTTGTATTCTGGCCATCTGTAGGATGGCGTCTCTGTCGCGGTAATTAAGAATTTTCACGATAATTGTCCTTGGGGGTTGGGTGACCCGTGGGCACGCGATGTGCACGTTCCACCGAGAAGAAGTTCAAGAAGGTTTTCGGCGCGAAGAGATCTGCCAGTCATTCCTCCAGGAAGAGTTTCATGCTGGGACCCTCTGTGCGCTCTGGCAGGCCTAAAATGCGAATGTTATTGCGTCGCGACCTGCCCTCTCCCTCCTCCACTCGGGCTGCCAAGGTTTTCAGGCGGTTCAGTGTTTGTGTGAGTTGCTGGTGCACACCGCCTAGGTCGTCCTCCACGCTAGATATTCGCTGCTCTGCTTCTCCCGTTCGGGATGAGAGTCTCTGGAGGTCGTGGCGAAGGAACGAAACATCGGTGGAAATAGTGTTCATTTTTTGCTCCATTGAGGAGCACGAACTGGCGATTGCGGTCATCACGTCCTTTAGGGACAGGGGTTCTTCCATTGGAGGGGGGGTCGTCCCCGGGTCCTCCGCGTTTGGTGCTGGCTGTGTGCTCGTGGCATATTGATCCATGGTGCTTTGCGTCGTGGTTTTCTTGTTTCATCCCTTGCCCATGATGTGGAATCCCGCAGGTATGTGAATGTGAGGACCAAGGGTGGACTTGTCCCTCGCAGCGTTGTCTGGGCCTCCACTTGTGACTGAGTTGCCCCTGCTATGTTACTTCCGTGTCACAGTGTTTGCGGAAAAGGTTGTGGTTGTTGAGCAGGGTCCGGCGCAGGGTTCCAGTCGTTATAAACGTTTGTCTGTGGGGAGAGGGAACTGCCTGCTCAGTGTTGGGGGCTTGGATCTTTCTGCCTCGATCGCCTCCTGGCCGCGCACCTCAGGTCATCTCACCCCAGGTCACCCGCACTGCCTGTATTGTTGGTCTAGGCGGTCCTGTTGCTGGTGGGTGTCGTGCAGGGGTCCCCCCCAGGCCACTGGCATCCCTCCAGGGGCCTCTCCCCTCTGGTCACCAGCCCCGGGGCGTATCCTACGCTTGGGTCGGCAAAGCGGGTATATCGGGCCCGCTCACCGTCCCCATCCAGGCTTCTCGTCCGTTGGTGGCCCCGGTCGATATCACCAGCCGGGGGCTTTTAGAACGAAGGCTGGTTCAACAGGTTGGGATCACAGACGGGCACCTTCCGTCCTTCGCTGTGTTTTAGCGCGTTTCATGCGCAGTGGCTATTTTGTTTGCCGTCAGAGGTCCCACTCTGCTGTTTTCCGGCGCCGATATCTTGCTCCTCACGCAGCGGATTCGGTCCACTTCTCTGTCGTGTGCAGCCACTGGGTTCCGCTGCACGAAAATATCTTTTTTGGTGGAATCAACTTTCCAAATCAAAGGATATTAGCAGGATATTTCGGGCGGCCACGGGAGCACCTAGGAATCACGTATCCATTGCGTGCTCGCTGGCCACCCTCTGCCAACACTATTGAAGCAAAACATTGTCACATTGCTAGTGAGAAATCTTTAGGCTAATCCAATTGATAAGGGAAATTACAGATCAATTTCAAACTTAATTTATGTGTGCAAGTTGTGATTAAGAAGTTGCCAAATCAGATTTTGGGCCAGGATATTCATTTCAACCTTTGCAGAGCGCAGACCCAGTGGTGATGACTATGCTTGACAACCTACCATGCATTGCATGAAAATGTGTAAATCACTGTGTAAATTCACCTTTGCAACAATTTACTATGATCTTTCAAACTTTTCACAAATGTAATGTTTACTTTCAAGTTTTCACATTAATTAGATGTTTTGAAACGTAGTACATACTCATTTCCCACAAAAAATGTAAACCATGTGCAAAACCTTTTATTTACAATGTTTTACATGTTTGTAAACCATATAAAGTATTGTTTGAAAAGTTTGTAAAGAATAAAAACAAATTTTACAACAGTTGACAACCATATTACAAATGTTTTAAAAATGTGACGCACGATTGGTGTTTGCATAACATTTTGAGGAGTACACTTTCTGTAAGAAAATATTTACAATGATGTACACCTGATGAAAACTTTCTATTTACTACTTCAGCTTGGATACTACTTTGAAACAATACTTTTATTGTGAACCATAAATATGCAAAATGTAGTTTAAAGAAAGTTATCAAAAGGTTTGCAAGGGCATTGTAAACTGTTGCAAATGTAGGGTTATCTTCTCAATAAACGGTAGACTATCATTTTCATACACTGTTTTGATGGGTAGCTACGAGTGAAGGAACTGCAGGTGCAGAAAGTGAGTGTCGCTCTGCATTAGTACACATTAGGTTTGCAAAGGTATACAAAAAGCAAGGTTTTGGTTAACATAATGTTCACTGTTTTTTGTAATTATGGTGTACTTATGTTTGCGAACAATGATATACCCAATGACATGCCTGGAACTTGGGGCCCAAATGGACTTGCATAACTACATGGTTTCCTTGTGTGTAAACAAAATGTTAATCAAAGGTTTACAATGAAGTTTACCGTTTATAAACCTGTTCCAAGTTATCCAAACGTCTGTGTAGAGTTTTCAGGTTAGTAGACCATGGCTTTCATGCATTCATGGGTCACAGACAGGTATGGTGTCAAGCTGAACTACTGTAGGCTGTCTGCAACCTCTGATATCGCTGAACATCATTTTACTTTACTTTACTTTAATACATTTATATAGCACAACCATAGACCCTAAGGCGTGAGGGCACTACATGACAAATACAACAAATAATAAAGCGAAAACTTCCAAAAAAGGGAAGCCAGAAAGAGAATATTTTAAGAGCATGTCAAGATTATTTAATTAAACAAATGGGTTTTTAATCTTTTCTTAAACAGGTCCAGGGAGTCAATGGATCTCAACTCTAGAGGGAGAGCATTGAAAGCTCTAGGTCCATCTGAAGTGAAGGTTGCGTTAGCTACTCTAACAGTGTGGCACTTTGGTTCAAATAGTAGGTGCAGATTATTTGACCTCACCGTTCTTGTGTTAGTTCTTATGGATATTAGCTGTTGTAGATATCCAGGCATGTTCCCAGATCTGCACTTGTGTACAATAGTAAGAGTGCGAAATAGGAATCTGGTGGCCACAGGCAACCAGTGCAACTTACGTCTTGCTGTCGTAACGTGATCTCTATATTTGAGATTCATGACGGCTCTAATAGCCCTATTTTGGCATATTTGTAACCTGTTACATTCGGACTTATTGATTCCCATAAGGAGACTAGAGCAATAATCTATTTTTGCGCCTAGTATTGCTCTCGCAATAGTCTCTGCATTGTCCTGTGAGATAGGATGCCTTAAGTGTGCTAAAAGTTTGATGTAGTAAGCACATGATTAAACAAGACTAATGACATGCTGTTTCATGGTCATGTGTTGATCAAAGGTCACTCCCAGTGTTTTCAGGTTTTTTTTGAGGGGTTTGATGGATTCTTCACCCAACTGGAAGTTATCATACTGAGGGCCAAGTTTATTAATAGTGTGTGGTGAGCCAATTACAAGCAGTTCAGTTGAACAGTCATATCCAGCTGAACAGAATGAGGCACGTGGGAATTGTTCCCGCATCAACAAAATGAGTCGAATCCTTCTTAGAAAACAGGGAACCAGCAGTCATCCCCCATTTTCATCAAGAAATACCTGCAACTATCATCAGCGTTCTGCATGGCCTGAAGTATATACATTTTACTACAGATGAAACATCTTGAAATGCAGCATTGTAATTAAGTATATAACATCATGTGAGTCAGACACCATCCAGAATGTACATGGTCAGTGGTCAGATATACAACCTGCATGTTGGACATTTGTGATTAGATGATGTTAAAAAAACGAAAACTAAAAACAGTCAACATGCAGCAAATGCGTGTGGGCGCCTCAGCCGCAGACCGGCCAATGGTGTTCTGGCCGCAGACCTTGGGACCCTGTCTCGCAGCAGTGACACAGATGTGGAACCTGGGGCTCCAGATGGATGCTTAACTAATGCCAGGGACCCGGTTATTCACAGACCAGTTTTGATTCCTGAGAATGCGCTTGAGAATTTTCTATTTAAAAAAATCAATAAAAAGAATATAGGCTGCCCTTAATATCATAATGTCATGCATAGCTTATGCATATAGAATTTACATGGTTCTTCTGGCATATTTCACCTTTGTAACACCTTGAAACCTGAGTGGACTGAAACACAGAGAAGGAAAAATGCTCTAATTTCTCATTTCAATAAATCATAGAAAAGGGAGTATTGATGTGCATTGGGTTTTAAAGCAAATGGGTTAGTATTATTCCGTAACCTCTCCTTGCCAACCCACCATTGTTGCAATAAATGCATTGATGTACATTACATCTAGTCTTTTTGACAAAACAGAGGGAACACCAAGAAGGAAACAGACAAAGTCTATGTAAAATCAAACAGTTCTGTATTTGGTTGCACAAGCAAGAGTTGAAAATGACTGTTAACTGGTGGTATCCACCCCAACCACAGAGTTTAGGCAACCAGCAACAATAGTGTGAATCAAAACAGAAAACAAAAAGTTATATTGTTATCATAGGTAACATAAAGGAGAAAACACACACCTATACATTCATGTTCATTAATCACAGAAAATGTAAGTTTAAATCCAGGTGGTGGTGTAGAAAAGAAGGGGAAGCATGCGGAGAAGGAAGTAGAATAATTAGCAAAAGTGAAGAGAATCATAAAGAGATGATAGAAAAAAAGGGACAGAGACGTTCCTGTCCTAAGATAGTAGTAAGAACAAATCGTTGGGCTGAACACTACTTGCGCAGCTCAAATTTCGGGATGTCACTTTGTCAATCCTAGTTTCAGTCTAAATGAAAATTGCAAACAAAATAAAATAATGGTATTTCATCTCGGGTGTAGCTTCATTTTCCGAGATCAGGTTTGCCGACGCATTGGGGGAACTTAATTCAAAGTAAGATTCTTTGTGTGGGGATATATAATAGCAACTACACGCCCCTCGCAGTTGTTGCGTTTCGGCGGTTAAAGACCATGTGAATATTAAGAAGTAAAGTATTCCGCCTTCATCAGGGCAGTGATGACCAAGTTCTGCAAAACAGAAAGAAAGCAGAAAAGAAAAAAGTGAAAAAGCATTAAGGGAGGCAGTAATTGCCGATTTGGTTGATGACCAATATGTTGTCAAGGGTTAGTTGTGAAATAATTTATATAGAGAGGAAAAGGAGGTCTCCACTAAACGTATCTATTTGTTGTATTAGTTGTTCTAGTGCTTTCTACTGTGGATGCCTAGTCAACAGTGAAAGGGATAGAAAATAAGTGCATACTTTCTATCCTGTTCTTCCCATGTCCCGGTGCTTCAAGACCTGCACCATCTCACCGGCCGTGCATCACACTATCAAAATTGGTGTACAAGGGAGGCTGAGTGGTGTGAGATCCAGGTACCTTTATATCCACAGTTGAGGGAGGCATCCGGGGCCGAACTTAATTTCTCATATCAACACATTTATTCAATTTTTACAATAATTCATACTGGAAAGACAGACAATTATATGTATTAGTAAATGTAAAGTAAAAAAGTATAAAAGTGCTGATGTGTCTACAGTACAGCGGTGTCAACTATTCCTGCATGAGAACAAACATATCAACATAAAAACAATTCATACTGAAAAAACAATGCTGCAACTGTCACAGGTTTCCCCCCTTCTCACATGTCTATGTTGCCTGATGTCCTCTCTAGGTGGAGTCTTCTTTCGTATGGTTTGGGACTTAAATAAGCCCGCTCGGGCGACCTCGGCTTCCAGATTACATTCAGCTTCGATGTCCAGGATCACGGGAAACTCCAGGAGTATTCAAGAAGGTGTTGGGGGCACGCAGAAGCAGCACAGGGATTCCGGGAAGTAGGAAAGAGGGAAGAAGTCGGGAGAAGGGAATCCAGGGGCCAGGGAATAGCAAGTAGCACTAGAGAAAGTTCGGAGCACACGTCCGATCACAGCTAGTAGCAGCATTGAGATGCGCGGAGCCGCGGGGGTGTGGCTTCTTTATAGAGGACACTGCGTAGAACGTGAAGAATGGCGAGCAGCGTTCTGAGCTTGCCGCCATGTTGGTAGTATTATGGAGTGTAAGGACCAGGAGGCCCAGAAGGGGCAAGTTCGATGGTTCATGACAGCATGCCTCCTCCGGAAACTCGTTCCACGTGGGTTTGCCCGGGTGTATGAGATGGAACCTTCTGAGTAGCCTGGGGGTATTTAGATTTGAGATAGGTTCCCAAGTGCGTTCACTGGGGGGATATCCTTTCCACTCCACCAGCTACTGGAGTTTTCCACGTCCATATCTAGAATCGCAGACCTTGGTAGCGAAGCAACTGAGGTATTGTTCCAAGGTTTGGTTTACACGCTCTGTGGCTCCGTTGGTTTGGGGATGATATCCTGAGGAAAGAGCGTGTTGTATTCCTAGTAGATGTTTCCAGAACTGAGAAATGTATTGGGGCCCTCTGTCTGATATGTTCTTGGAAGGAAGTCCATGCAGTCGGAATATGTGTTCCAGGAAAATTCCAAGTTCTGACGAGGGTGGCAGTTTAAATAGAGGTGTAAAATGGGCCACTTGGGTGAACAAATCAACGGTGACCATGATGGTTGTGTATCCCCTGGAAGGTGGTAATTCCACAATGAAGTCTGTTGCTATGAATTCCCAAGGCCTTGTTGGAAGTGGAGGTTGCTGCAATAGACCCGCTGGTCTCTTGTTGTCATGTTTGTCTTGATTACAGAAGAGCATGCCTGGATATACCTTTGTACATCAGCTTTCACTCCAGGCCAGCAAAATTGCCTTTGTATTAATCAGAGGGTATTGGTAATACCACGATGCCCGGAGTAAAGAGTATTGTGACAGAGATTTATTATCCTTTGCTGTAGTTTTTGTGTTGGGATGATCAAGGCATTGTCTTTGAACAAGTATCCATCTTTGGTCTAGAGGTTCCACTGGTTTTTGTCCGAGATACCTTTCCAGAGTTCCGAGGATTGAGTCTGACTTCGGACTTCATCTAGGAGGCTGGTCGCCTGGGCTACAATTATTGTGTGGGGAAACATCTTGGGAAATGTTCGGTCATCAGGAGGTTCATAGTCAGGGCGCCGAGACAAGGCGTCAGCAATTACGTTTTGTGTTCCCGGAACATGGTGAATTTGGAACTGGTATTGAGCAAAGAAGAACTCCCAACGGGCCTGACGGCTGTTCCTGCATTCCAGGGACTGTAACACTTGGAGATTTCGGTGGTCGGTCCGAACCTGGACAGGATGTTTAGCTCCTAGAAGTAAATGACGCCACTTGGTGAAGGCTTGACGGATGGCTAGAAGGTCCTTTTCTAAGACTGAGTAATGAGTTTCACTGGAGGTCAATGTCCGTGAAAGATAGGCAATAGGATGTTCCAGCCCGTCATCTAGTTCCTGTTTCAGAACTGCTCCAATGGCATAGTTAGAGGCATCTGTTTCCACTAGGAATGGTCGATTTATATGAGGTTGAACCAGGATGGGGGCTTGTGTAAATTCTGTTTTTAGGCGTTGGAAGGCCTTCTCCTGGGCTGGGGTCCAATGATAGGGAGTATCTTTCTTCAACAAGGAGATGATCGGTTGAACAATCTCGGAGAAGGATGGTATAAACTTCCGATACAAATTGGACAAGCCCAGGAAATATTGGATCTGTTTTACAGAGGTCAGAGTTGGCCAGGATAGTATGGCTTTAACCTTGGATTGATCCATGCCTATGCCATCTGGGCTAAGGACAAATCCTAGATAGTGAACAGTGGAAACATGAAAAGGGCATTTCTCGGGTTTTGCTAGAAGCTTGTGTTCACGTAGCCGTTGTAACACTGATTTAACATGTTCTTCATGCTTGAGAGGATCCTTAGAGAATATCAAAATATCGTCCAAGTAGACGATGACGAAAAGAAATAGCATATCCGAAAACACCCGGTCCATGAAGCGTTGGAAGATTGCCGGAGCATTAGAGAGTCCAAAGGGCATGACCAAGTATTCGTAATGACCAAAGGGTGTTCTGAAGGCTGTCTTCCAGTCGTCACCTTCTCTAATACGAATCAAGTGATAAGCACCCCTAAGATCCAATTTGGTGAATATTACGGCTTCTCTTACGGCTTCCAGGATATCCGAGATCAAGGGTAATGGATAACGATCCTTAAGGGTGCACTGATTAAGACCTCGATAATCAAGACAAGGTCTGAGTTCCTTGGTGTCTTTTTTAGGAACAAAAAATAATGAAGCTCCAGCCAGAGACTTGGATGGGCGTATGGTGCCGTTTTTTAGGTTAGCATCTAGGTATTCACGAAGGGCCTTTTTCTCTGGTTCAGACAGGATGAACATCTTTCCAAAGGGAATCACGGCTGAAGGTTCGGTTTCAATAGCACAGTCCTCAGGCCTAAGGGGTGGTAGGGCTTGGACAATAGCAGAAGAGAACACATCTGCGTATTCCTGGTAAGTTTTAGGAACCTGGATGATGTTGGAGACCATAAGAGGATCTTGCTGAGTTGTTGAATGTTCTTCTGATGTTGTCGGTGAAGGATGCAAAATTCGGAACCTAGGAACAGGGAACCAGCTGTCCAATTGATGTATGGGTTGTGTTTCTGTAGCCAGGGCATTCCCAAAACCATTGGGTAATGGGCAGATTTTATGATGTCAAACTTTATCCTTTCTCGGTGATGGTTTATAGCAAGCTCAATTTCCTTAGTCTGAAGGGTTATGGGTCCAGAAGAAAGAGGTCTTCCATCAATTGCTTCTACAGGTTGCTGGACGTTCCGGGATTCCTAAGGAATATGATGTTTAAGGACCCATTCCTGATCTATGAATAGTCCCATGGCCCCACAGTCCACTAGTACCAGAATGGGGTAGGATTCCTTCTTAGATGACGATAGAAAAGCCTGTAAGACTATCAGGGAGTTTTGACCAGGAGAGTTCAAGGATGGTATAGATGTGGAGCCTGCATCTCTCTCCCGAAACTGAGCTCCATCTAGGATCGGGAGCTGGCGTTTCCCGAACACCGTGGAGGGGCTAAGGGACATTCTCTGACTAAATTCTTGTCCGAGGCACAGTACATGCATAAGCCAGTATGGATCCTTCTCAGCCTTTCTTGGGGGGATATGGGTCCACGGACGGCCCCTAGCTGCATGGGTTTGGGTTCATTTGTAGGAACAGGAGAATCTTCGGATTTTGAAGGGCTCACAAGAGGATTTTTTTGGATGGTTGACTTGGTCTTCCTTTTCTCTGCCTTTCTTTCCTGGATGCGGAAATCAATTTGTAGAGCAAGATCCATAAGTGCCTGGTAAGAACTAGGACGTGCTACCCTGGCTAATTCATCCTTAACATCTTCATTTAGCCCTCTTCGAAAGAGGGTGAAGCAAGCTTCAGAAGGCCAACCCGCTTCTTTAGCCAATTGCTTGAATTGAGTTACGTAGGTGAGCATGCCCAGAGAGCCTTGCTGGAAATCGAGTAAACATTCTTGAGCACTAAAGACCTGTTCTGGGCAGTCCAACATAGTCTTTAGTGCTTGAATGAATCCATCATAATCATCCAAAAGGGAATCTCCGGTGTTAACTAATGGTGTGGCCCAGGCTAAGGCATTCCCGGAGAGGTGAATAATAATAAAGCCCACTTTAGCCCTGGGGGTGGAAAAACAATAAGGTTTAAAGTTAAAGTGGCCCAAACAAGAATCCAGGAATCCTCGGAGGGTATTTGCACAGCCGTCATATTTGTCATCAATGCCGCTCAATAGCACACTGTCCTTTGAGGCAGAGTCGCGTGAAAGTACCAATTGTTTCAGCGCGGTGTTCTCCGCTTTCAAGTTCTGTACTTCGGTCGATAGTTCTTGCATGCCACGCATAAGATCCTGGATGGCCGCCTCCATGTCTGTATCGACTTCGGTCAGGTGGCGTCTCAATCTGTCACAGGTTTCCCCCTTCTCACCTGTCTATGTTGCCTGATGTCCTCTTTAGGTGAAGTCTTCTTTCGTATGGTTCGGGGCTTAAATAAGCCCGCTCGGCCGTCCTCGGCTTCCAGATTACGTTCAGCTTCGATGTCCAGGATCACGGGAAACTCCAGGAGTATTCAAGAAGGTGTTGGGGACACGCGGAAGCGGCACAGGGATTCCAGGAAGTAGGAAAGAGGGAAGAAGTCGGGAGAAGGGAATCCAGGGGCCAGGGAATAGCAAGTAGCACTAGAGAAGGTTCGGAGAACACGTCCGATCACAGCTAGTAGCAGCGTTGAGACGCGCAGGGCCACGGGGGTGTGGCTTCTTTATAGAGGACGCTGCGTAGAACGTGAAGACTGGCGAGCAGCGTTCTGAGCTTGCCGCCATGTTGGTAGTATTATGGAGTGTAAGGCCCCATGTGTCAGGGACCAGGAGGCCCAGAAGGGGCGTGTTTGATGGTTCATGACAGCAACTGCACAGTGTTATAAATCGCTTCAGATGTGTATATATATCATTTACCCTTGGCTTTACTAATTACCTGAGTTCACAAGTGCTATAGATCGATATCATGTAATCTGGCTAGGGTCGCCAACTGTAATGCCCAACATGTTATGTTCTTGTGCACTTGGTTTAGATACAAAGGGCCTCATTACGACCCAGGCGGTAAGTTACCGCCTGGGCCGTGACTTTACCACCATGGCGTCAACTATGTTGACGCCATGGTGGTTGGCGGATTTACCGCCCCATTCCAACCTTGGCGGGGCGGTAAATCCCCATTTTCCCATTTTCCCTTCCCCATTCCCATTTTGCCCCATAGGGCATAATGGGAGTGGGGAAGGCGTTAATTACGCCACCGTAAATTACGGTGGCGTAATTAACTCCATGGTCCCTTAGCGCCATGGATTTTAACACCTGCTAAAAGCAGGTGTTAAAACCTCCATGGCGCTAAGGGACCTCGGAATCAGGCGGTAAGGGTCGGCGCTGTTTACGCCGCCGTAAACCCCTTACCGCCTGAGTCGTAATGAGGCCCAAAGAGACTTAACAGGGGCTACTCAACTGATTACACTGTTATGCACTTCTCCAATTTACATCAGCAAACTGTGTTGATCTGTGTTACTGGCTGTGCTACAAGGAGCCTTACAATCTTTTAGGTTTGCTTTTCTCTCAGCAATCAAGCACTTGGATGCTTATTAACTTCTCTGTTAGGGAACTTTAAATGATCCTTATTTTTGGTAAGACCGTCCTAAGTAACAAAATGAGTCTTCCACTTAGAGGCCTATTTCATTTGCCTAATAACTGTTACAGACGTCCCGCGTTACGTGGCACAACTGACATTCATCACTATTGAAAACAAAATACATGCACTGTTTTAGCGGTCTGAAATATGAACAGAATTTACTGTAACAGGTTCTGTTGTGCGTGTGCACTGTACCTTATGGCTCTCATCTGTTGGTGTGGATGTTCAAGCCATTTAGCAAATGGTCTGGTCTCTGTCTTGTGCTTGTTATCTAGTCTCTCTCTTCTATCCGATCATGCAGATAAACTAGTTAGAAAAATAGAAACACAGCATACCAAGATTATATACCCGGAATGTTTGTGTACCATCTGTCTGGCGCATGTAAAAAGTTAGCAAATTTATACTTACTAGCATGTACTTCATGCGTTCGTGACTTCTCACTGGGAACATCATTTATCCAGCCATTTAACAAGTAGTCTGGTCTCTATCTTGTGCTTGTTAATCTGTCTCTCTCTTCTATCAGATCGCACGGATCAACTAATTAGATAAATAGATAGAGAACAAAGCACACTGAGGTTATATACCCGGAATGTTTGCATACTGTCTGTCTAGAGCTTGTGAGGGCTAGCAAAATTATACTTACTAGCAATGACCACTTCGTTCGTGAATTCTCGCTGAGATTGCGGCTGTAAGTGCTTACGCTACTCTAGAACGATGGCTTTCCTCATTGTTGCTTGAGCAAATCTGTTGCTATGCAACGGGTTATCTGGACAAAGCATGCTCTGACCTACCTCGCTCTCTACTAAGCGTGCTGTAGAATATGGCGGTCATCTCGGAAATGGGTGTCAAAACTTTATTGCAGCCTATTTTTCATCCTTTAAAGGGTTACATTATGGTTGCGGACCCATATCCAAAAGCAAAAACATTACGGCCGAATTTGATTCCATTCCACATTTCCGTTAAGACCATTTTTGTCACATTTAGTCAAAAATAATAATTCTTGCTCTTTCCTCAGCAGTCTCATTTTGTCTGCATTAGTTTCCTTACTTTATTGTATTTTATAGAGAACTGTCCATGGCATTTCTTCACAATGATGTCCCTGTTTTGTATAGTGTTCCACCATGGATGTCTCCATGATCTTATTTCATATGCAACTTCTGTGTTCACTTATTCTGTTTTTTATTTTTCTAATGGTTTTACCATTATGCATAAATTGACATGGGTACCAAATAGTATATACCACAAGCTCTGAGTTGCAGTTAGTGAAAGCATACTACACTGATTTTGTTTTTATTCCTATGTCCACGTCTTTCGATCTATTGGTGGTTGCACAACATTTGCATTTCCCACATGCTGTATGACCTTTTGATCGTTCCATACCCCATACTGAAGCAAGGCTAAGTTGTTTTGGGGGTTTTAAACTGATGCCGTTTCTCATGACTTGGTCTCGCAAGTTTTTGCTTCTTTTAAAAGCCATCAGTGGTATATCCAAGGGTTTTTTCCCCTTCTTCATGATGTTCCAGTTTTTCTTTGTCATTTCTGTGATTTTGTTGGACTGGTCTGAAAAGGTACTTACAAACACCAATTTCTCTTTCATTTTATTTTTCTTGTCATTGTATTCTAAAAGGGCCTCTCTGTTATTATTCTTGGATTTTTTTTGCAGGCTTTTTATGTAAACATTTAAGGTATCCTCTATTCTTGAGTTTGTTTTGGAGCAGCCTGGCTTCTCTCTCTTAGTCACATTTTTTGGAACTGTTTCTTCTTAACCTGATAAATTGGCCAAAAGGCAAGTTTTCCCTTAGATGTTTGGGATGGAAGCTTTCAAAATTCAGAAAATCAGTTTTCGCTGTGATTTTGTGCTATGGTTTAACTGCTAGTTATTTGCTGTCAGCATCCTCAAATATAGTTACATCCTGAAAGTTGATGGAAAAATCATTTGCTTCAACTGTAAATTGAAGACTTCTATCCTGGTTGTTGAGCCAATCAATGAAATCCGTTATCTCTCGCATGTCTTTCCCTTTCCATACGACCAGGAGATCGTCAATGTATCTCTTTCAGAAGGTTATATTCTTTTTGTATGGATTTTGGGCATTGTATATTTTTGTCTCTTCCAACATTTCCACATAAAGATTAGCTATGCTAGGGGCTACTGTAACTCCCATAGCAGTCCCATAGATCTGTCTGCAGAATGTATACAAAAATCTGAAGTCATTTTCCACCAGAGTCATCTCTACACACCACTGTATAAAATAATTTGGTGTATTATTAGGTGTGCGTTTCTCATATAGGATTTCGTCTACCATGGTGAGAGCTCTATCCTGTGGTATCGTTGTCTATAATGATACAATGTCCAAACTTATCAAAGTATCTTCGTTGGAGTTATACTGCATCCCTTCTATTAGGTTGATAACAGCTGTAGTATCTTGTATATATGATTTCATGGTTTTCAGAAGAGGTCTCAAATCCACATCTGCGAATTTGGATAAAGGTTCCATGATTGAGAATAACCTTGACACAATGGGTCTGCCTGGTGGATTCCTGAGGTTTTTGTGGATCTTGGGTACCATGAAAAACAGGGATACTCTCGGGTTCTCAGCAGCCAAGAAACTTGCCTCTTGTTTGCATATCCAACCTCTTTCCAATGCCTTCTCTACTTTCAGTTTGATGATGTTTTTTAACCATGTGGAGGGGTCCGTATCTAATTTCACAAAGCAGGTGTCGTCCTCCAATTGTCTCAGACATTCTGTTATGTACTTCTCTCTCTGAAGGAAAACTATCCCTCCACCTTTGTCTGCTTTTCTAATGATGATTCTTTCATTCTTGGCTATGTTTTGAATAGCCTCTCCTTCCCGTCTAGTAAGGTTCTGAAAATGTTTCTGTTTTTATTTTCCATGGTCTCCAAATCTGCCAATACATTTTGTTCAAACACTATGGCTTCTCCACTGTGATTGTGGTTAGTGGGCATAAAATCCAAAGGAGGTCTCAGGCCTGATTCATTAGTGCTGTTGTGCACCTGCGTATCTTGAAAAAAATGACAAAGATGTATTTTGCACATGAATTGTTTAAATTCGACCCGGAATGTGAAGTTATCATGCAGGTTATTGGTGACAAAACCCAGACCTTCATTTAGTACCTTCTTCTCAACAGATGTCAAATTGTATTTGCTAAGTTAACTATAAGGTTTGGTGGCTCCTCGTCACCCTCGGTTCCAGTTCCCATGGCCGCTGGTCCGGTTTTAAAAAAGATCTCCCATATTGGCCTCTTCTACCTCTTCCTTTATGTCCTTTCGGTCTTTGATTATATGACCCTCTTTGGATATTGCCTCTGAAGCGGTTGGATTGTCCATGAAATCTTGTATCTTTACCTGAACTTTCATCTGACGAGCTGTAAGACTTATTTCCAAATCTCACTTTTTTTATCTGTATTGTATCTGTTGGAACTTGTCTCCATCTTGATACTCAAAGTCCTCATTCGAATAGGGAAAAGTTACCTCATGGTTGAAATGTAGCACGTCCTTTTTTAACCTTGTAATCTTTTCCTTTGTTGTGTAGTCTTTAAAGTCCAGCATTTCTGCTTTGATTTCCTCCAAACGGTTCTTGAATACTTCTATGGGGACTCGTTTTTTATCTCTTCTTTCAGTTTATTCAGTTCTATGACTATTTTGTCCACTATCCCTTTCACTGTATCTATGATTAATATTATCCAATCACGTCCATATTTGTTAGCTACATAGCTCCACTGTAGTCTGAATTCTTTGTTATCCAAGAACAGTCTTGGCTCATTTTGAACTACTAGGCCTTGTGGTAATGCCCCGTTACTTAGGTATTCCATAATAATTGATCCGTATAGTTCATACTTATGAATCTTTTTCTTAGTTTGTGATAATTCGTCCCACTTCATCAGATTTAGAGTGTTGTTTGGATCTGTGTTCTCTCTGAAAAGATAGGTGTTCGCTAATAATTCAGTTAAGTATTGATCATCATAGCTAAGGCATTTGTCTTGTCTGCCGTCATATTAGTGCAGTAGGAGGCCACCAGGGGGCGCACAGGCAATGGTTGCCTGAGCGTACAGCTCCCGCTGAGGCCTGGCCGTTTCGGAGGATTGAGCCCCCCTGAGCTCCCCCAGGTGAACTCAATGTGGCGACTCAGCGTTGTGACCCCCCCGGGCACCCTAGGCTCGAAAAAAAAGTGACCCCCGAGAACCCTGTGGAGCCTGAGAACGGGCCCCGATGCATACGAGGGGAGAAGGGAAACGAGGTCTGGGTGGCCGCGGCTCCAGAGGAATGGAGGCGTTTCACAGAGGCCGCGAGGAGGCGGGGACCGAGAGCACAGACCAGGAGCACGAGGTGAGCCCTCGCCCCCCCTACCCCGAGGCCGTCAGGAGGTGGGGGATTGGAGCCCCCACTCATTGGGGCGGGTCGTCGCTGAGCTCTGGACAGCCTGAAAAAGTTAAGGCGGGCCAGGAGGTGCCGCTCCCACCAGAAGAGCGAGTGGAGGGACCGCGAACACGCCGACTTCAGTCGTGGAGGGATACGCAAGCACTAAGTGAGGACGGCGAGGTGGAGTAGCCAGGCCCATTGACCATTCCCTCCCTCGCGGGAGACACCGAGGAGGCCCGGGTGCGAGGCCCCCACCCGGCATCGGTAGGGCGTGTGCCTGCCCGTAGACCCCCTCTGGGCCTGGCCGGACCGACCCAGTTGCCTGCGCCGCCAAGAACCCCGACTGCCACGGTGAAACTTGAGAGGGTGTGAGGCCCCCACCCAGCGACGGCGGGGCGTGTGCCCGCCCAACACCGGTACCCCCCGCAGCAGCAGAACCACACTAGGGGCGGGTGGGGAGAGGCCCGGCCCCGGCCCCCCCTCTCTCTCGCTGGCCCCCCGGGGCTCCCCAGGAGGAAAATCACTGGCTGCCTCTCGACGGTGGGGGACTCGGGGTGACCAGATGAACTGGCGGAAAACATTGCAGGAATTTCGCTTTCAGGAGGCCGTGAGTAGCACGCAAGGTACGACCCTCAGGAGCAAAATGCCACAGCCGGAGGCCCCGGCACCCTCCACAGCGGCAATGGAAAAGGGTTTCGCCTCAATCCTGCAGGAGATCAGGGACATGCGCTCGGACATCGCCCAGAAATTTGAAAACATTGACCAGAGGGTGGATAAGGTCGAGGACAGGCCACCCGACCTAGGGCCCCCCGCTCTGACCACGGGGGGCAGAGCGGGGGGCCCTAGGTCGATCCTGGTCCGGTTTTATTACTACTCAGAAAAGACAAAAGTGTTGGAGGAGGCCAGAAAAGCCTGGGAGATCACTTATAATAACGCTCAGATCTCAATATACCAGGATCTTTCGGCCTACACATTGGCCAAACGCAGAATGTGCCGCCCCCCCCCCTAACGCAACTGCTTAAGGAGAAAGGGGTGCGATACAGATGGGGCTTCCCCTTCTCCCTGACCTTTGAATATATGGGTCAAAGGTCAACTCTGATCACGGAAGACGACATAAGGGGAGCCATCCAGGACTACGTAGTGGACTCGAACCCCCTGGAGGGGCCCATCGGGCCCGGAAACGGACAGACCAAGCGGCTCTGGCCCATCGGGAGACAGGAGAAGGCAAGAAAATTCAGCAAAATGAATACACCATTGCCAGCGAAGGACAGAGAGCGGCACGACTCTGAGGACTGAGGACGGGGGCATCCCATCAGGCTCCAAAATGGTGTAGTGGTGTCTCGGAAGTTCAATTACTCAAAGCGTCCCCACGAACAGCAAGTATAAGTGGGCCAGGGAGGGGTCGCTGCAATTAGGGGGTAGGGGGGGGGCTCAAGACGATGAGCTTTACACAGATGGCCTGGACGAGGTGGGCAGGCTGGTGGTTCGGCCAAAGCCAGCGATGGCAGAACTAATTGGCTGGACGCCTGGGAGGGGGGAGGGGGATACACGACAGTTGGGGTTGTTCAGTTCGGGACGGGGATTGGGGGGCAGTCGGGGAAAAGTTTCAGGCCCACCCAGGGGGGGCGGGGAGGGAGGAATGGGGAGCACAATTTGAATTCAAGGGAGCATGCAGGAAAGGGTGGTGAGAATATGTCAACAGGGAGAGGAGCGATCTTAGATAATGGCTGAAAGTCCGCCGGCCCTGGGGGGGGTTCCCTTAATGTGCAGGCCTAAACACCCCCACAAAGAGGTCCCTGGTCTGTAGGGAATTTAGGAGGGCTAACCTTGACCTTCTCTTCTTACAAGAAACTCACTGGGCATGGGGGAAGGGGCCCAAAATGCGTGGGGGAGGAATAGGGGAGTTTTTTTGCGCATCCCAAAAGGGTAAAAAAAGAGGGGTAGCCATCCTCCTTGCGAGGAATATTGGTTTCGAAAAAGATGACATACTGAAAGACCCTGAGGGCCGTTACTTGTTGGTACGAGGGTCCCTGGAGGGCGCCCCACTTACCCTAGCGGTGGTATACGGCCCAAATGAAGGTCAAGCCCAATTCTGGGAGGAGGTGGGGGAGAAACTTAGGCTTTTTGTCCGGGATATGTTGGTGGTGGGGGGAGATTTCAACATGGTCCTGGATCCAACCCAGGACAGGAAACGCATTGGTCCCCAGTCGTCCAGGGCAACGGATGAGTCCATGGCTCGGACCTTCCAGAGGGTTAATTCAGGGTTGGGTCTGGTGGACACGGTCCCGACTCCCAGAACGGGAGCCCCCTCCTTCACATACTATTCAGCCATTCACTCATCTTTTTCTAGAATAGATTACATCTTAGTGGACGAGACCCTGCACCCATTCGTCACTGGCCACAAAGTCGACCCCGTCCCCTGGTCGGACCACGACATGGTCCGAACCACCATTGCAAGGGGCTGGCTAAGCGACCGTAGGGGACGATGGAAATGCAATGACTCTCTGTTGAAGGATGAGGTCCGTGCCAGCAGGTGCTAGACGCAATAACAGAATTCTTTGAGTTTAACGACAATGGGGAGGTAGGTCCGGAAACCCTATGGGACGCCTTCAAGGTGACCCTAAGGGGACTCCTTATCAAAATGGGTGCCCAAAATAAAAGAGTAAGGGAGGCCCAGGAAAAATCACTGAGAGAGAAAATAGCTCAACTCCAACCGGGGGGTCCCCCTGCAGATCCATTTGATCGAGATTAGCTCGCCACTCTGGCCGACTATAGGCTCCAGTTGAAAGATCTCCTCCTGCACAAAACGGAACTGAGTCTCCAACTGGTTAAGCAAAAGTACTACGAAAAGGGGGACAGAGCGGATAGGATCCTGGCCTGGAAACTGAGGGAGGTGCAGAGAAGCAGAATGGTGAAAGCAGAAAAGAACGAAGAGGGGTTAATAGGCCACGACACTCCCCACATAGGAGAGGCATTCCGCCGATACTACGAAAAACTATACTCATCAGAATATAACGGGGTTGACGCGGAGATAGAAGGGTTCCTGAACTCAATACGAATGCCGGCCCTAACTAGGGAAATGGCAGAGGGGTTGGAGGGCCTGTGACCGAGGACGAGGTGGAACAAGCAATCAGCGGGATGAAGATGGGCACTTCCCCGGGCGAGGATGGCTCCACAGTCTACTTTTATAAAAGGTTTCGCTTGACCTTAGCCCCGCACTTAGTGAAGGTCTTCAATGCAGTACTAGAGGGGGGGACCCTTCCAGACTCCATGATGGAGGCCATAATTGTGCTATTGCCCAAGGAAGGGAAGGACCCCACAGAGTGCTCCTCCTACCACCCGATATCCCTGTTGAACATCGATGTTAAAATCCTAGCCAAGGTAATCGGGAGGCGGATGGAGGAAATACTACCGAAACTGATTCATGGGGACCAGGTAGGATTTATAAGGGGAAGACAGGGCTCAGACAACATCCGTAAAACCATAGACTTGTTCCACCACGCCCAGGAGTCGGACCTCGACGTGAGCCTCCTCTCCCTGGACTCGGAAAAGGCATTCGATAGGGTCGAGTGGAGATACATGGAACTCCACCTCCAGAAAATGGGATTTGGCGCACATTTCAGGGGATGGGTGGCTGCACTATATAGAGCTCCGATGGCAAGGGTACAAGTGAATGGCAGGTTATTGGATCCCTTCCCCCTCTCACGGGGCACAAGACAGGGATGTCCGCTGTCCCCCCTGATATATGTCCTTACAATGGAGCCCCTGGCCATAGCAGTTAGATCACACTCGGATATCAAAGGGGTTAAGAGCGGCGAAGTGGAATTTAAGCTTTCCCTGTTCGCGGACGACATCTTGGCTTACCTGGTGGACCCCAGCTCCTCCCTCCCCCCCTACTGTCTCTGGTGGGCACATTTGGGCAATTCTCGGGGCTGAAGATTAATGCGTCTAAATCAGTTCTGCTCCCCATGAGAACACGGGACCCGGGCTTAGACTGCATGGGCGTACTTAACGGGGTAGCAGTGGGAAAGGTCTCTATCCGATACCTGGGCGTCCTCCTCACCACGGATTTATCAAAACTTGCCCAGACCAACTATGACCCCGTTTTAGCAGGTATTACTGCAGACCTCAGGAGGTGGGGCTCAATGATTCTGTCCTGGTACGGCCGCATGACGGCAGTGAAGATGAATGTACTGCCGGGTCTGCTGTATCTCTTCACCTCCCTCCCAACCAGCGTCCCTGACCAAACCTTTAGGACTCTGCAGAATGCGGTCCGCGAGTTTATTTGGCAGGGCAGGACCCCGAGGACCGCGAAGGCGGTCCTGACCCTGCCGAGAGAAGAGGGAGGGTTTGGCTTCCCAGACTTCCAACTTTATTTCCGCACCGCCCAACTACGCATCGCATCCTCCTGGAGCACATGAGGGAAGGAATGGGCACCTACTGGTCCTACTTGAAGGATATGGATGCCCACCCTCTTAAAGTTTGAGATCTCCTCTGGGCCCCGCGCAGGTTCATCCGGAACAGACTTAAAACTCAACCAACCCTGGGAGTTCTCTGGGCAATATGTAGGGAGGGCCCCCAGACAGCGCACCTAACGTCGTGGCCATCTCTGATGACCTCACTCTGGGGACACCCCCTCAATATAGGTAGTAGGGGGTTCCGCAAGGCACAGGCCTGGTCTGACTCGGGACTGGAATGGGTGGGGCAGTTTTTCCGGGAGGGGGAATTCCTACCATACGAGGATCTGAGGGACGCTATTGGGCAGGGGTCCCTCTCCATATTCGAATATCTCCGCCTGAAGGGCATTCTTTGTGACCAATCATGGGGTCAGAACCTGAAGAGACAGCTAACCCCCTTTGAGAAACTACTTGACACAGCGACCTCCAGGAAGGGAACGGTGTCGGGGATGTACAGGATCCTGAACACTGCTAATTTAGTGGAGAGACAGGGTTTCCCCGCATTTTGGAATGACCTGGCAGGAGAGGTGATCTCGGAGGACGCCTGGTCACGGATATTTAAAATAGCATTCCATGGGAATTTATTCACAGCCGACATGGAACACAACTTCAAGATCTTGCAGGGGTGGCACAGAGACCCCGTAAAGTTATCAAAAATGTTCATGGGATTGTCCCCCATGTGTCCAAAGGGGTGCGGCCAGACAGGATCGAGGGACGACATGTGGTGGCACTGCCCAAAAGTACAGGCGTAATTGGGATAGGGTCAGGGGCTGGATTGCCGAAGTCACTGAGGAATTGCTCCCCCAGAACCCTCTGACGGTGTTGTTGGGTCTCCCCCCGGAGGCCACAGACATTTACAGGTACCCCAGAATGTGGGAAACAATGCTGAGGGCGGGAAGGGTAGCCCTGGCTCAGAAATGAAAGAGCCCGGAGACCCCCTCAAAGGAGGACTGGCTAAAAAAATTGAAAAATATGTTTGTAATGGACAAGCTAACGGCAATGATGAACAATGACTCTGGTGCATTCCAAGAGAACTGGTATGGGGTGCAGAAGACCTGGGGATGGGACGTCCACTGATGCCAGTTAGGGGCCCAGGGCGGGGCCCGGTGAGACGGGACTGGGAGGAACCAAAGACGGAACGGGCGCCCACGGCCCGGGGGTAGGCGGTCGAATCACAGCCATAGATGATTGTCGACGTTCACACTCTTTACCAAGCTCCGGACACAAATAAACAGTTTAAGACTCCCAAAATTACGGTTCATGTTTAATTAAGGGGTTAGGGGGGTGGGCATGTTTTGGGGTGGGGGGAGTAAAGGGGCGGGGTGGGTTCATTGGGCCTGTCATATGTACTTCTTTTGAACATGCATGGAGCCCGTTTGTTATGTTAAGAAAATGCTAATAAAACCAAAGTTTAAAAAAAAATAAAATATATACATATATATATATATATATATATATATATATATATATATATATATATATATATATATTAGTGCAGTAATGTTTTATTGAGTAAATAGCAGTTGTTAGATCTCACGACTCAGAAGCCCTTCAAAACTATGTTTGTACTATGGGAGAAACCAGGGACCTTTGCAGCACTCAGGTCACCCCATGGACTCTAAACTTTCATAACATCTTGAAACCTGAGTGGACTGAAAGACAGAGAAGAGAAAATTCTCTAATTTCTCATATCAAATAATTTATTCGATGTTTGCAATAATTGATACTGGAAAGACAGATATGTATAAGTAAATGTAAAGTAAAAAAGTGCTGATGTGTCTACAGGACAGCAGTGTCAGCTATTCCTACATTGAAAACAAACATATCATACATAAAAACAATTCATACTAAAAAACAATGCTACAAATGCGCAGTGTTATAAATCACTTCAGGTGTGTATAAATATCATGTACCCTTTGCTTTACTAATTACATGAGTTCACAGGTATAGGTGATATACATCGATATCATGGAGATGTAATCTGGCTATGATCGCCAAATGTAATGCCTGACATGTTTCGTTCTTGTGCACTGGGTTTAGATACAAAGAAACTCATCAGGGGCTACTGAACTGATTACACTGTTATGCCCAATACCAAGGAACCAAATCTCTTACTACTGGAAGTAATCTTAGTGACACTAGAAAACTGAATTACCAAAGTCACAGATACCCCCGCCCCTCTAAAGCTCATAACCATCTTAACAAAAAGACTTCTGCAAGATGGTTCACACCCCTGAAAAAAAGAAGTTGAATACTTGTAAAAATCTGCAGGAAACACTACTAGTCACAAGATAAGGTTGCCTACCAAACACAGATATGCCACTACAAAGCAGAAAAACCTTAAAGCAAAAGCAATTACTATGTTTAATGGAACAGTAATGCACCTCGTCCAGAGAAAGAACTTTACCAAATCATTAATGAGATGAGAACCCTGCTGACTGCAGCAAATGCACATTCACCTACCTAAACACTATGTGATAATATCACCAACCATTTCAGAAGTACTAAGCATATAGCCAGCCATCAATTCTGCAATAACGAACAGCTTTGGAACCAGCAATCATACCCTTGTAAAAGACATTCAGCCTACAACACCAGAAACACACAGTTTTAAAACAATATCCATGACAGCCTTAAAACAATTGGTGAAACTTAGCAACAAATACAGTTCTCGAATTGGCCTCTGCCCTCTTCATATCTATAAATAGACCCTTTAACAAGGAAACACCAGCTTTATGCTTTTGCAAATTAATGAGCTGCTCGCTTGACACAGGAATTGTAACAAAGGGCCTCATTACGACCCAGGCGGTAAGTTACCGCCTGGGTCGTACCTTTACCACCATGGCGTAAACTACGTTTACGCCATGGTGGTTGGCGGATTTACCGCCCCATTCCGAGGTGAGTGGGGCGGTAAGTCCCCATTAACCCATTTACCCTTCCCCATTCCCATTTTTGCCCCATAGGGCATAACGGGAGTGGGGAAGGCGTTAATTACGCCACTGTAAATTACGGTGGCGTAATTAACAACAAGGTCCCTTAGCGCCATGGATTTTAACACCTGCTAAAAGCAGGTGTTAAAACCTCCATGGCGCTAAGGGACCTCAGAATCAGGCGGTAAGGGTCGGCGCTGTTTACGCCGCCGTAAACCCCTTACCGCCTGGGTCCTAATGAGGCCCAAAGACTTTCAAGACTGTCAAACCACTTCTAAAAAACAGAGCTGCATACCCAGAAGACTTCTACAATGTTTGTCCTATCTCACACATATCATACCCAGCAAACATTCTAGAGAGCTACATATGCAGCCAAATCTTGGAGCCTGTAGAGTCCAACAACTTACTAGATTGCAAAACTGGGGGTGCGGGGGGGCTCTGGGAAACTCTCTACCAGCACGAACACAGCCCATTGACTTGTTCTTGGGTGGATGGCCCCTGGGAGAGTCTCAACCAAGTCTTTAGCTCCTTGTTCTTTTCACAGAGAAGATATGTCCCCACATATCAGTCTTTGTACTGCCCAGGGGCAGTCCAGCACCGAAATGCTAGGCAATTCTCCTCTGAACAAGAGTACCACAGCAACCCCATACACGTGTTTCAGCCTAGTTAGGCATCATCAGTGAGGTGAAGCTGTGTCTCTCTAAGCGCAGCAAGCAAGGGGTCCACGTCTGGAGTCCCCTGGTAACTTAGGGTGAGACCCAAAGTTACTTGGTATGCAAAACGGGGGGGGGGGCTCTCTACCAGCACAAACACAGCCCATTGACTTGTTCTTGGGTGGATGGCTCCTGGGAGAGTCTCAACCAAGTCTTTAGCTCACTGTTCTTTTCACAGAGAAGACATTTCCCCACATATCAGTCTTTGTCCTGCCCAGGGGAAGTCCAGCACCAAAATGCTAGGCAATTCTCCTCTGAACAACAGTACCACAGCAACCCCATACATGTGTTTCAGCTTACTAGATTGCTCACAAGGCTGTTTTAGACCTACGAGATGCACCGACTCGGCCCTAATCTCTATTTGTGATTAATGTCAGCAGGTGACAACATCAACCCTGCACTTGCTCTTCTTGGCATATCAATGGTACACTAATTAGAAGGCTTGAAGAAACTGACTCCATAACACAACTCTACAATAAATTTGATTGTTCCTACCAAACAAAAGAGAAATCAGCTGGCTCCCTCCTTTCAGTTCGAACCCACGACCTATTACCTCTGGAGTTTCCCATGGATCAAGCCTGTAGCCACTCCTCTTCAACATCTATATGACCCTTTTGATGGGGATCATGAAATCCTACGGGCTCACCTGTTTTAACTATGCGGAAGACACACAAATCATATAAAAAATAACTGCTGATAGGAACTCCAGCACCACCCTCATGCAAATAGTGGAATGGGTAACGGACAACATAAAACTCAATCCAGACAACATGGAAATAATGATAGTCTCACATCACACTGCATCTGAAATACCTCTACCATGGCCTTTGTCAAAGGTAACTTCCCTAAACCATGGAAAGCGATCAGCAACGTAGGCATGCTGATGGACAATGGAACCACAAGGCAACACAATAGTCAAAAAGTGCATCTACCGACTGCTGTAGCCAACGTATTTGCCTTGCCACTCCTTTCCACACAGAATGCTGGTTGCCATCTCCCTGATTCTTTCAAGAATTTACTACGCAAACAGCATTTACATACCTATGCTGTACTTCCTCACAAAAAACTTTGAAAGATCCAAAATGCAGCAGCTAAACTCCTACTCAGACTCAATAGGAGGGAGCACTTAACATCAGCTCTTAGAGCACTCCAATCTCTACCAATCAAAACAAGATCTTGTTCAAGCCAACCCTGCATCGCCCACAAAACATTTGAAAGTCAAGGAGCAGAACTCCTCCAAAGCAAAATCTCAGTCTGACAACCAATCAGAGACCTACGATTGAGACACAAGTGGAAACCAGAAGATTTGGCAGAGAAGGACACAGAGGCACTTCCTTTTCCACTATGGTGGTCAAACACTGGAACGCGCTACCAAGGGAAACCAGTACCCTACAAAACCACCTGAAATTCAGGAAAAGTCTAAAAATCTGGTTCTTCAATGCTTAAGAGACAGAAAGATTAACCTACGCCCATCAACCCCAGGAAACAACACTTCTCAATAGTTTGACATACTGCAGACACAACCCAAGGGAATGACAGATCTGCCCGTGGGTCCACCTAGAACACAATGCATGGGACTCAGAAACTATAACAACTAGAAGACATCAAGTAGAAGACATCACATCAAGGCACTTTAAAAACTCGAGGTGAATGCCTTCCCTGTCTGCTGGAATATATAAACATCAACACAGGAGTCTTCACTCATTAAATGCTGTTAGAATGGATTTCTAAACCCCGGCATGATGGATAGATGTTTAGGAGGCCACCCTTGTTAGTGAAACAGGAGACACTTCTGGGAGGATAGCCAGACCAATTCATGGTAGCCTGGACAGCAGTCAAGGTTAAGTCTCTCGAGGAGTGAGGGCGATCAGAGGTCTTTGATGAGCACACACAGTGAAACACCAAGAATTACCATTAGACAGAAGTATACAAAAATATACAATTTATTAGGCCCAAGAATAAACACAAGTAAATAATGAAAAGAAATGGCAAAATAGCACACATGCAACACACTATGTAAAATATACACAGTCCCTGGAGTCAATGCGATAAAGTTAGAAACTCTATCAATACCTTCAAAGGAAAAAGGTAGATAATCTTTAGAGCATGGACAATCTTCAAAAATAGAAAACCCTAACTTTAAAGTCCAACCCTATGATGAGGTTTGAGGTGTATGCAAAAGCATGCGGTCCTGCGTCAAAAAGGCCACAAAGCACCTTTCTAGTAAGCTGTCAAAATTAGGGACAGGATTCTGAAGGGTGAAAATAGGTTCCAACAGTCAGGGGAGGATCTGCTACAATGAACAAAGCTATTCCCAACTTTCGGAAGACTTTAGAAAGCGGATGCTACCCAAGCCAAAGAGAGGACCACGAGGGATCCTCTATGCGAAAAATGTTATGGATGAGCAAGGGGCCACTGGTAAGTGGTTTCAGTACTCACCACCCTTATCTCTGTTTTGGCCCAAACTTGGCAAGTCTGCAAGGGGTCATCAGAGGTTCAATTTCCCACTCTCGGTTTGACTTCAAAGTGCTCAGGCGTTGCGGGTGCAGATGCGGGTCCGGTTTGCAACAGGAGCTGTATCTCTCAATTCTGTTGAAGAACAAAGGAAACACTGATACAGCTGGTCTCAGTGCACAAGAAGGAACACGGGAAAACTGCCTTCAGCAACCATCACTGTTGCACAGTGATGCAGGGGCACCCAACTCTCACGATCTGATGTAGCCTTCTCTCTTGTGGCCCAAAGCAGCTGGGACAGTGAAATTTCGTGAAAATGTGCCGTACATTGCACGTTTGAGTCAAAATTTGACACAGCAATGCTCCTGCATGGTGGCCAAGGTTTGAGCTGGACAGTCCACATTGTAAGGCCCAGGGACACTTCCGGACAGGCTCTATTGCAGGGTAACCAGGAGGCATTGAGAGTAATTGGTCCCACCATGCCAAAGGTCTGAAGCACCTTCGTAGGTCTTCTGGATCGAGGGCAAAGAAGGGCTCTACCAGGACAACAGTGGGCTTAGGGTGCCAACTTTCTTCACCGGAGTTCCGGATAGTCCTTGGAGCTGCTTGCCTCTTCTGGATACTTGGCTCTGTCTACAGGTTGATTCAGACCTGTTGCTGATCTGCGGGTCTGCATTCAGGACCCCGACTCATATCCACAAGTCCAGCAAGAGCTTGCACCCGGCCAGTCAATGAGAAGATCTGTCCCACTCATGCAAGCCAGCAGTGGTCCAATCAGGGACCATTGTGGTTCTCATGGCCTCATGTACACCAGCCATCCTGGCACCAGTAGTGTGGATTAAGACCAGACAGTCCCAACCCACTTCCTGGGTACCCACACACGTGACCTGCCAACTGCATGCTCAAATAAGAAATATATCCGGGTCACGGAGACCAGGGGGGAGGACAAAGAAAAAAATGGTCAAAGGAACAGATAAAAGTCCTTGTCCCACAGCCATGATGGGCACAGGCCACAGTCATGAGCCAAACGCAGTAAGCATGGTATGAATAGGTAAAAAGTTGTAAAAATTCAAGATAACGCTTCTGCTGCCACCAGTCTGTTCCTAGGCACACTGTTCAGTCACCGAAATATTCTTAAGGGAGGGCTAGGGCCAGAAAACTCAAGGACCCCATTGAGCGGTACAATAATGTACTTTGTGCAATGGTAAAATGTTACCAAAAGTGGCAACAAATTCGAAAGACCAAGAGAAACAAAGTTTCTTAGTACTGACAGCCTGAAGGACGTGTCAATTTCCCTGTAACAATGAACGAAAACCCAGGGGAGTGAAGCTGAAGGCTGTGCTCCCCTGGCAAAAGTCAGGTCAGGATACTGTAACAAAAGCAAAACGTTTGGGGGGTCCACAAATATCGAGGGATAGTTGTCTTTACAGACATTTCCCCTAACAAACGCTAAAGCCAAACACCCCTCGCCATAAACCCGACCAACAGCAAGACAAATAAGTTGAAGGCGCTAAGGAAACACTAAGCAAAACTTTCTACCTTTGGTCTAAGACTCTGTTTTACCCCACCACAGTGACCACACACAGATACAAACCAGCCACTCGCATACAGCTTTAAAAAAGATACTCTCCCTTGACTTTGAGCATCACAAACGTACACCTCTAACTACAACTGACAGACTCAGCCACTGGCTGACACATGTCCATTCTATAAGCATGTGCCAATCTCTCTGGTCACAAAGCCCTTGATGCCTCCTAGATTTGACACCTAGAACGCTCAGATGCATGCACGCCTCACGGTACTTCGATTCTGCAACCTCAACACAAAGCACTCCAATCTTACCTTTTCCTCTCCTTCCGGCTAACCAAACCACCCACACTCTAAAACATCTGCCAAAGTGGCTCGAGACCATGTAAATACAAGTGGTGCAAGGTACAAACCCTAATAACATAATATAACTAACATAATATAACATAACATATCAAGGAGTTAATTTATTTATATCATTTATTCAGAAAGTGCTGGAACAGGGCCCATAAGCATAGAAGCGCTGAGACATAGACGAACTCACGAGAAACAAAAAAGGAGTCGGACAGCTAGGCCGTAAATTCAGCAGGAGAGGACGGAATCATTTATTCCAAAAGCATAGTCTTTAGCCTATACTTCAAAGTTTCTAGGGAGGGGCAGGATCTCAGGTTGGGGGGCAAAGCATTCCAAAGGCATGGGGCTGCCACGGGGAAACACCCTTCTGACACAAGGGACAACCCGAACCACATTGTTTTGAACGACCTGAAGACGGTTGAGTTCTCCTCTGCACACGCCATGCAGAAGACTGGCGCAATAATCAAGGTGGGCGCAGTTGATGGTGCAGGCCCCAGGGACACAATTGAATCGAGGAACGGTCGGAGGTGAACAAGGAGCTTGATATAATAGGATGTGCAAGATACACGGCTGCTGATGTGCGTTTTCATACTGAGCTCTTGGTCAATGACTACTCCAAGAGTCTAGACTTTAGGTAGAGTCGCCAGCGTACAATCTGCGACTTGGAAAGATGGATAGGCAGTATCCAATTTACATCATTTGGATGCAGTTTGCCAACCCCTGAGTGGCCAATGAATATTTGCAGACAACACGTGATGTTTCTATGGAATTTATTTGAACTTTAATGATGGCTCAACCACTAATCTAACTTCTCCGAAAAGACAGCTAATTATGAGACAGGATGTACCCAAATGACAGTGACAGCTGCTTCAATAAAATGTGTTACATTTATGCCGAGTTAGTACTCACATAGTTTAATTAATATCAACCTGCCGTGCATGCTCATGGCCTTTACTGATGATGACAGACATGTCTTATAGGTGTCAGTCTGTGAGCATGCATTGTGAGCATGCAGGCCAGAGAGGACATTTGAGATGGCAATCAGCACCATTCGTTTTGGAATAGGAGGGGCCAACCCATCTGTACATTGTCTGTGTGACAAGCACTGCAGAACAATTGTGTTACATTGGCCTCGTCCTACCTCACCAATGTCACCCAAAAATCCAGATGGCTAACTGTGGGGTCACAGGGTCTTCCGATGCCAATGAGTTGCAGAGTACACCGAAGATCCACCTTCTCTCTCTGTCATTACCCACATGTACACGGACCACTTGGAGGACTCGTTGCTAGCAGTACGACAAAGATTATCAGTACACCAAAGACATGAACGTCATCTCAATCAAATGCATGCACTGACTCAAAGACTGCCTCTTACCCATACATGCCTAGATGGCAATAGTTTACCTGTTTGTGTGTGAACCAAATGTAAATCAAATGTTTACAAATAATGTTTATGGCGTAAACTTGGTCCATGAAGCTGAAGAACCTGAAGACTGACTGTTTTCTTATAGCCTCACATAGACTCTAGACCTGGCTCTGCCCGATGTCCCCACAGGAATGCTTACAGCAATGCTCCACACATTGAAGGTAACGTTGGTTACAGTAGATAATACAACAACCTTTCCATGAAGACACACATCAACCGGACGCCATCTTGCCTCCACCAATAGCCATCCTGCACGTAGACACCTGACTCATCAAGGGTTGAAAAAACTATGACACCCACCAACGACACAGTGAAGGAGCTGCAAGGCTGCCTGTCCATGTTTTTATCATGTTAAAGACCTGCTGCATGGCCTCCAAGGCTACACTGAGCAAGCCACCCCCTTACATGGCCAAACAACTAGTCCCCGAGTGTTGGCATGTAAAAGGCCTTGGCATGCATCCACCTGAGGATCTTTAAAATCCCCCCAATCTCTAGCCTAACAAGGGCAGATTTTAAGATCATTTCATTTATACATTCTCTTCTTTATATACTTTTTTCAGTGCTTTCATATTCCTTATTAATCCGGAAAGCCAAAGTAAAGAGATGGGAAATGCGTCATTATAATCATTTAATCTCTTTCGTACTCTGTGATTTGCAGTTTCATTATACATTCTCAAAGGTACGCTAAGCATGACACAACCACCCATGGTGTGAGTGTTAGTGCAATTAATGTATTTATCTTCTCTCGTGTAATTCCTTTTCAAAAGACTCACTATAGCGAGCAGAGCAAGTAAGCTCTGTGGTGAAAGCACATTGAAAGAGCTCCAGCGTGGCTCCCTAGCTGTGGCTGTTGTCTGTGGAGCTGGTGTTTAGGGCCAAAATAAATGTAGCAGCAGTGCTTGTTTGGGAAATAAAATAAGTGTCAGCCCCCACATATTTTCTAGCAAAACTGTGCCATCCCTGCCCACTTGCAGCACTCCTCACTATTAGCCCATCCCAGAACTGGTCCTTCCACTGTCAGGTTAAATGGCAAAAAGGGAAGATTATAGCAAGAGCTTAAACAAGACTTATTCATGCATTTTCTATTGGCTTCTTGTTGTCAATGTTGTTTTGACTGTACAAAAAAAAAAGAACTGACAAAGGACTCGAATACTTATAATTGGACTGAAAGACTATTTCTCCTGACTGGTCTGTTTTTATTGGCACAGTGCTAACGCTTCTCAGTGAGATTGCGACCCGTTTAATAGAACAGGACTAACACTCAAAGTTCACTCCAATTAAATAGTTTTGGGATCAGTCACAATTATGTACGTAGCTGGTGGGAAGGTATTGATTGATTGATATTTTATTTCTATCGCGCTCGTACACAAGTGTTTCAGAGCGCGACAAGGCAAGGGAAGGGAACAGGGGAGAACAAAACAGCGATCTTACTAGGCCCAGTGACATTGAGAACGCGCAAGTGCATGGGAGAGGGGGAGGGGAAAAGTGCATGGAAGGGGGGAGAGGTGGAAAGTGCGAAGCAGAGGAGAAACAGATAAATAACAATAAATAAATAATAAAGGCAACAAACAGTGATAATGCAGCCAGCAATTTGCAAGTGCTAGGTTTAAGGCAGCAGACAGGGTAGGTCTGATAAGTGCAGGAAGAAAAAGGGGGGCTGTATGTGTACAGATACAGACCCCAGTGCAAGGGGTGGCCTGGAGGCAGTGCGGGAGGTTGGCAGGATGAGCAGGTACCTGGGCCCAAAAGACAGAGGGTGCCCAGGTGCACGGTGCCAACTGAGAACAGATCAGCAGGAGAGAGGGGGAGCAAAGGCAGAAGAAAAGAGGAAGGTCTTGAGGTGCTTCCGGAACCAGAGATTGTTCTCTTCAAGGTTTAGAGTGGCAGGGATGCTGTTCCAAAGGGAGGCCCCAGCCGCCGAAGACAGAGATCTACCCCCAGTTTGTTTCTTAGAAAAACGACTGAACCTGAGTGAGTTGGAGGTAGAGGAGTGAAGAGCTCGAGAGGGGAGGGATTTGCGGAGGGATAGCTGAAGGTATTTTGGACACAGGCCCCAGAAAGCCTAAACTAAAGATATCCTAAACTAAAGATATCCGAGATACAGAGTGACAGCCACACTGCTGGAAGCTCCTTCAACACCGGCGAAACGTCTGAATGGTCCAAGAACCCCGATATCATTCTTACACCTCAGATCAATAAGTATTGCTCTGGGCTCTTCCTGTTTACATGAAGCAAACACTCACAAATTGTAATGTAATGTAATAACTATTGGCGGCCTCGTTGCGATTGGTTCTGTAAGAAAACAGGAGTGTGAGGTTCATCAGTAGGCCAGTGGGAAAGGCAGATGCGAAACCTGTGGTGTTGATGGGTGCAGGTCGGAAGTACTCTCTTCCTGAGTGCCAATCTGCTTCCTATGGGTTTGGCACAGAAACCTGGGAGTATGTTATCCCTAGGGAAGATCCCAAGATCTAATAGGCTGCAGCAGATCAGGTTAACCGCTGATGTGGGAGAGGGTGACAGGGCTAACGAGGAGTGCTTTGTTGTGTCTCAGTGCAGATGTGCTAATGTCTAGGCCTGTGGTGGCCATCTGTGTGGGGTTTATTTGCATATTGTAAAGTTGTAGGAGATCTTAGAGGGGAGATGGTTAGTCACGAGAATGAGGGAGTAGGTCTTACAAGGCAAAACAACCTGCAACCCTGCACTCCCACCACTGGCCTCTTGCGTTCAGTTTCTATTTCACTAGCTCACTCTGCCTCTGTCAATCCCTCTCTCTCACACACAAAGCCACATTGCATCCTATGTGTGACAAAACAAGCCATCTGCAAGTTAGCAGATGAGGAGGAAGGGGCAATCTGTAAACTGTAGTCAATTTCCATAAGCTACAGCAAATGGTTCTGGGAGACAAGAACCTTTGGTTCATAGAAAGGGCTATTTGAAATTTGAGGTCACAGTCAGTCACCCATTTTACCTTGTTAAGCGTGCTGATTACCAGGCTGAGAGATGCCTCAAAGCTCACTCTACCATGCTGAAGTGCTGTGCTCAATGGTCTGCTGAGAATTCCGCCAGTCAGGACAAGAAGGTGTTTGTCAGGCATTTGTCAGGCATTGGTCGGGCAGGTGACAGAACCCCTGCTCATTTTTCCCGCTAGAGGTCTACCCTGCTTTCCCCCTCAGGCCCCCGAAACTCTTCTGACACAGTCCAAATTGAAATTACCCCTCCACCATCAACAACATACAAAAACCCTGTAGGGTTTTTGTATCAGAGTGATACTGCAACCCTGCAGGGGATTCTTCACATTGAAACATGGAGCAGAAAAGATGGAGGGTGGAGTGTGGATTCCTCAAAAATAAGCAGCCCCTTAGCCTAAAAAAGCGGCGGGGAGGTGCGACGGCTGCAGGATGCTGAAGAGCAGTGTGCTGGCAGTGACAGCCAGGAGTTTTGGACTGATGGATATGATAGACTTTCGAGTAAGAGCCCCTTTCTAGATAAGGGCCCCAAAGGGTTTTCCTTACTTGTGCCACAGCAAAATGATGGGACTAAAACAAAAAGAGCCATGCTTTATTCACCCAGATTGTAAAGGCTGTCCTTCCAGGGGTATTGAGGAGCTCTTCAGAATTAGCATATGGACAGCGTTTGAGCTGTTCCCCACAGGGTCTCTTGGAGCTGGGAAGGCTATGCTTCACCCCTAAACAGCTATTATCAATACAGAGGAGAGTAAGGAGGAAAGAACCTATGGGGCTGTCTCTCTGATGTACATGAAATGTTGACTGAATTGTGCTCTTACACTTACAACTTTTCAACAAGTTGGTAAAATGTGTTTGTTTGGAAATGTCAGAGAAAGGCAGCAGGAGTGCTCCACACTTACTTACAGCTGTTGGTGCCCTCTGTGACCACAAAAGCAATGGTGTATTGCCCTTCCTCCGTCTCATACCTTGTCAACAACATCTGTCAGTATTGTCTATTTTCAAGCACTTGTTATTAGTTTCAGTACACGATAGGAAGCATCTGCTTTGGTCACATAAAATCAAATAGTGTCACACTTTAGCATGGGAGAGAGAAAGAGAGAGAGAGAGAGAGAAAGAGAGAGAGATCCCCTATGTATTCTGTTATACGTCTGCAGCCTCTGTACTTTCCACACCGAGCATCTTGATGTTTTGTGGTGCCTGGTGGTGAAGGTGCTGCTGTCCTCTCCTCTCTTACCCTCACCGAGAGGGTTGCTAGTGACAGTGACTATGCAGTGTTGACTGATTGGATCTGCACACTGGCTCACGCCAGAATATTATGCAACTAGTGCAAGCAAACAGGGAAGAGAAAAGATTTATCTAGGCACTGTCTACGTTTAGCGGCCCATCCCAACTACACAAGTGCAATACAACACAAATCCTGTCACATACGCACAAGCCATGTCCACCTATCGAACTAAAGGAGCGCTTGGGTGCAACGACAGCACCACATGGCGGGTCCCTGGCATCTTCACACCCTCCTGCTGATTATTTTACAGAAAGTATAACTAGTTAAGAAATGTTGCACAATGCAGATTCCATTCATGACACTGGAGCTAAGATAATAAGTGTCACTGCTGAAAATAGGTCCAGGGTCTCAGCCCTGGCAAACACCTGCACATATTAATGACTGTGTAGCACCAATATGAAATCCTTGGGATTGGAGGGTCCCATGTTTAGAGACTGTGCCACGACGAGGACCTAAGCTTTAATGCAGTAGCCCCGCCCATCTACAGCAGTGTGGAACTGCAGCGGGCTCACCCTTTATATGAGACTCACTGACATGGTGGTTGTGTGAGTAAGTAGGAAGTCATCAGACTTTAAAATTGGTGAGGAAGAAGGCGGGGTGCAGGAATCTGGACCAGCGGGTGATTCTCAGACAGAGCAAATGAGGTGGAGTTGGTGGATGCATTCGAGTATTGCCTGGCTAAGGACATAGGCCCTCATTACGACTTTGGCGGAGGACCATGGTGCAATTTGCACCATGGTCCATGGCGCTAAGCTGCCAACTCCGCCATGGGGGTTGGCGGACTTACCGCCCCATTCCGAGGTTGGCGGGGCGGTAAGTCCCCAATCCCCATTTACCCTTCCCCATTCCCATTCCTGGCCCCATAGGGCATAATGGGAGTGGGGAAGGCGTTAATTACGCCACCGTAAATTACGGTGGCGTAATTAACAACAAGGTCCCTTAGCGCCATGGATTTTAACGCCTGCAAAAAGCAGGCGTTAAAATCACCATGGCGCTAGGGGAACTCGTACTCAGGCGGTAAGGTACGCCATGGTTTACGCCGGCGTAAACACCTTTCCGCCAGGGTCGTAATGAGGGCCATAGAAAGCTGTTCAGTGCAATACTATTATGGAAGGGTGATACACGTGTAACCTGTTTATAGCCAAATGTTTGAACCCCGCGTAGTACAGCAAATGTAAATATTGCCCCATATTTCCCTGTAGACCATTTGTAGTCAACATGTTCAGTGCAGCATTTAATCGAGGTGGACATTTTGAGTTTTTCAAATGATTATGAATTCCTTAAATTATATTGTTTCATGCACATATGTATACACAGATCCCAATGTAATATGTTTGAGGATAAATAAAATACCGCAGTAATGCCATGAAGATATATACACACATAGGACATCCGCCTCGGTCGGAGCATACACTGGGCCTCATTACGACCCTGGCGGTAAGGGGTTTACGAGGTCCCTTAGCGCCATGGAGGTTTTAACACCCGCTTTTAGCGGGTGTTAAAATCCATGGCGCTAAGGGACCATGGAGTTAATTACGCCACCGTAATTTACGGTGGCGTAATTAACGCCTTCCCCACTCCCATTATGCCCTATGGGGCAAAAATGGGAATGGGGAAGGGTAAATGGGGATTGGGGACTTACCGCCCCGCCAAGGTCGGAATGGGGCGGTAAGTCCGCCAACCACCATGGCGTAAACGTAGTTTACGCCATGGTGGTAAAGTGACGGCCCAGGCGGTAACTTACCGCCTGGGTCGTAATGAGGCCCACTGTCTCACGCATTCAGACACACTAATGCACTCAGACACAGATATCCCTCACGTGCACAGCCACACTTGCACTCATGCACCCAAAACCAAACACATGTTCTTCTCATGTTCAGAATGCAGGAGCAGCGCCTAGCAGCTATGCATTCTTTCTCAGACTCTATCCCACTCACGTACCAAATTTGATTTATTCAGATGCATATGCCTTCTTTAGCAAAGGACAACTGTTTATAGTTACATAAGTGATACAATTTGTTTTATTTTGTGCATACACGACGACAGGAACATGTATTATTTTCCTTCTTAAAGCTGAGAGCAGTGCTGCTGATCTACAACGCTAAAAACGCCCTTAAATGCAAGATCTTTATATGTTCATGTTAATGTTAAAGGTCATTTATACCGTCCACTAACACCACCGGAGTGCTCCCCTGGCGCTCTTGGTGATCTTAAAGGTAAGAGGGTAGGATGGGTTAGTAGGGCGTAGCGGAAAGAGGTAGAGCTAGAGTTGTGATATCCTGTTGAAAGCTTCAGTTCGGTCCACACCGTTTGCTGAGCATGGGTGCGATTTACGGATCTGTAGACTCACATGTGCTGTTGTGCCTGACTTTGTGTGGTTTGTTTTGCTGTTGTAGTGTTGTGAAATGTATGCAGATTGCTGTGCAAAGATGTGGTTGCATTTGTTTAGCGTGTGAGAGGTTTATGCAGTAGTTGAGGTTTTAGCATTTAGGTTAGTGGGGCTTTTTTCTTACCTCGTTGCTTCGGACATCTGTGTTAGGCATCTCTGCCCGTGCTATGCACTGGGGCATTTTGTGTTTGGCCATTCTCTGGGTTCTGCGCATAGGGGTGGCTTGTCTCTGTATCTATCTAGTGGTCTGTGGGTAGGAAGGTGATGAAGGCCTCCCCTAACCCCTGGGTGGAGATGGTTATGGTTTGAATAGTTTGCTCTTAGAGTGTCGAGGGGTGTGCCTGCCATTGCCTCCCCAAGTTCCAAGGGTGGGGTCCCCACCCTCCAAAATCCAGGCGCTCTAAGGCCTTCTGGGGTGTCAGTTATTAGTTAATACTCCCATATCTGCAGCTATAATGCCTGTCCCTTTGGTAATTCCTAACATGGGGGTTTTGTTGGGAATGGGTCTCTCCTGGGCTGTCTTCTTCCATCCATGCACGCTTGTTGAGGCATGTTTTATTTCCAGTGGTGTGTTTGTTTTTTCTAGTCATTCCCGTCTGATTCTGAGGTGAAGAGCTAGGTTTTAAGTAATTTTCAGAGGTTTAGGTGGTCCTTCATACAGCGCATTTCTTTCGTGGGGCTGTTCCAAGTTTTTGCTGCCAGGTGGGAGAATGGCGATGCCTCACGTTTTCTTCTTGTGTATGGGTTTGGTTCCAGGTGTATGTCGTTGCTTGTCTGAGTGTTCTTGTTGGTAGGTAAATGGTATTTTCTTTTATAGGAATTCTGGGTTCCATGTGTTAATATCCCAGCAAAAATATTGCCATACAAGAATATCGCCATATTTTTGTGGTGATATGAAGCCATGGAACCTGCGGGGGACATCCCCGCAAACCCCGTAATTGTTTTAATTGAGGGGAGACACCCCCACAATTCCCAGTCCCAATAACCCCATAAATTATCCCTGCTAATAATATCGCCTATGGCCTCACCTCACGATCATATATATGGTGATATTATTGATGGGGATAATATTACCAGATACCAAATTCTGCTCCTTGACTATGGATTGCTCTGTGCGTTATGCACATTGTTATGAATTTGATTTGTTGTTTGATAGGAAGCGAATGTAGCATTTTTAGCACTGGGGTGATGTGGTTCCTTTGTGGTAGTCTGAGAAGTCTGGCCGCTGTATTTTGAATACTTTGCAGTTTCTTCAGCAGGCGTTCCAGCATTGAAGGTATAGGCTGATGGCGTAGTCGATTCTGGACATGATGAGGGTGGTGATGGTAAGTATTTTATGCGTGAAGGAGAGGAATGGTAGGATCCTTTTTACCGTGTGTAGGAGGAAGAAGCATTTCTTGATTGTTGTGTTTACTTGTGGTTCCAGTGTTAGTTCATTGTCAATTAAGATTCCAATTTCTAGGGTGTGGGTGCTGTTCCTGGTACTGTGGGCCACGGGATGTAATGGTTATTTTTCTAGTTTTTGGGTATAACCATGATTTCTGTCTTTCCTGGGTTGAGATTGAGACTGTTGCTGTTCGTCCATTCATAGAGTTCTTTTCACTGTGAGTTGCAAGTGTTACTGTTAACAAACTCAAGGATATCATTTTACTAATCTAGGAAGAAATGAAGGAAGACTGATATTAAATTGGTGAATACAAATATCTTCTGCCGGCACACTAGGCTCCGAAGTCTCTTACCAGCTTCATACAAAATAGAAATGTGTTCAACTATAAGAAATATGACTGTTGCTGCTTCCCGCAGACCACACTTTCAGACAATACCAAAGGGGGTAGAGTAGGGTAACACAAGATATTTACATTATTTTTGTTGATCATTTCATTTTAGCACGTGTCAGGAGCGCTTTCTTCTCATACTCAGGAGATAATCATACATTCAATCTGGTGAAGTGCTGGGAATCTCATCACATTGTGTAACATGTCCCAGCAGCTTAACATCACGTGGCATAGCATACCATAATATAGCGTAGCACACCAAATCTAAGAAGGCATAGCATTTGATAGCCGACATAGCATATTAATGGTAGCAAAGGGAAGCCTAGCACAACCACTTAGCACACACATATACTCTGCTTCAGGCTCACCCCTTCCAGTTTTGAGTTCTTCCATTCTGCAGTTTCACTTAAAAAGGAGAATGGGGAGCTGTAGTAGAGAACTGTTCCAAAATAAAGGACTTCATCATTGACACCTCTTCATGAATCGTGTTTCCCTTTCATCAAGAGGTGTTATCTCCTGCCCACAGGAAAACATAAGGGACGGTTTTCTACTCTGAGATAAGAGCCAGCCGGAAACCGAGGCATATCTCACCATTTCAGAAAAACGTGGCTTCCAGAACATGGAATTATTGGTTTTTGTGTTTTATGTAGCGCTAACATGATGCCTTACATTTCCTTTGTAGCACTTTGAGACACTGCTGTATGCTGCAACCCTAGAAAAACTGTATGATTCAAAAAGCTGCATCATTCATGAGTTGTTTCTTTTAAAAAGGATACATGGTATATAGTAAACATGTATACATTGAAACACCACTCATCTGTACAATTGATATCAATTTACATGGTCGTGATTGTTAATCCACATATAAAGGGATTCTTATTTCCCACCAATCTAACAATATACATTCAAAGGTATCCATCACACATTACAATTTATAACACACTACATGTGTCCATTGGGTTCCCTTGTCTCCTCATACTTAAACATCCATCAATACGATCTTCCCCAAGTCATTGGTATGCACTCTTGATAAAGTGCATAATCCTCATTTGTTTACTAGTTCCTATAAACAAGGAGCCCCCTAATGTTTCAGCGCGCTCAACTGTTCTATGCGATATAAGGTTCTGTAGCCATCCATCAGGTCCTTCCTTCCCAGTGATTAAGGGGTGGCAGCATGGGTAGCCCTGGATGATTCTCTAAGGGGCAGAGGGAGAGTTGTACATATTCCTGCAGTTTACATGAGGTTCTGTACATGAATGTGTCATAGGGATGTCACTGCTCGGCTACATGTGTCTGTGTGGTATTGCATGTAATACGAGACAGATACTGCATTCACATCTATATTGAGTGTACCGATAACATGGATTAAAGGGGTCATGCAATAAACAGGCCAAGTCAGGGTTAGGACTGTAACCAAATCAGTTTATAAGGGAGTGAAGATAGCCTAAGGGGCCGATTCATGGTATTGTTTGCACGGTTTAAAGTGACTCCGCACTGCTGAAAAGTAACTTTGCACTGCCGACACTAAACCTGATTCATGGAACTGTGCAAAATCGATGCAAAGTCATTTTCTACTGCAAAACTGACTGTTCACTCACTTTGCACTGCATAAATACTCTTTGCACAGTTCCATGAACCAGGGTTTGTGTTGGTAGTGCTAAGTCACTTTTCAGCAGTGCAAAGTCACTTTGAACCAGGCAGAAAATTCCATGAATCGGGCCCTTTAAATATCTAGTGCTGCACATGTGTGACACATGCAGCCTGGCTTTTCTGGCTCTTACTTCATCTCCCCTTCCATTGCATGACTCTCCTTTCACAGGGAGAAGGCGGGCCTTCACCACCCTCTGGGGCACCTCCCGGACCCATGCCACTGTGCACATACAAGGGAATGACAGCCAGCTTGGTAACTCTTTCCCCTTAACAGACCCATGTCTCTCCACCATGGGCATTTTGGGTGGATTTGCTGGGAGCGATAATGCCACACGTTAAATCGGCTGATTTTTGGAGGCTTGAGTGGAATCCTGCACATTACGGCAAACTCGCAAGTCAGGGATGCAGTAAATGTGACAGTAACTCTGTTACCGCCAAGAAAATAGCAGTGACGGAATGACTGACACTTTTTTTTAACGCATCGCCAAACTCATATGGAGTCCCTTTATGCATTATACGTTTTTCTTCTCAAAATAATCTTGCCGGTCCGGTGCCATTTATTATAGTTGTATGGAATGTGTTGTGTTTTGCGTTTGGTCCTGCATCAATGCTTGCATGAGAGAAGGCCTGATGGAATGTTATGCCTGTGGAATGTTGTGGTGCGGGTGTCCCTGTAAGCTCCATGAATGTCAGTTGGAGTGAAGCAGCCTGTGAGAGAGGATGCCGGTGGATGTCTCCTGTGTAGCTTCCTACTTACTTACCCTTGGACTTACCTGATGTATATACCTTGTCACTGGAACTTAGTAAAGAAGTTCACTTCCGTTACTTGAGTATCAGATCTTTCATTTCACCCCGCAACAGAATGCAAATGTTTTGCGTCTTTTTGGGGCGAAATGCAGGAAGGACAACCAGGCTCTTTTCCTGTAGCTTTGCCCCACCCTATTTATACCCATGTAATGTGTGCTTGTCAAAGTGTGTAAGTGGTTGTGCATCACACACTGTTTGGATGTGCTAGCCTCCTAGCGCCTACCCAAGGAAATCCAACTTCCCTCAAAATTCAAACTCATACTGAGTACCCCAGCCTGGTGTGTAACCCAAAAGCCCAATAAGAGTCCTAAGATATTTACTGTGTGGTTCTGTTTTAAATTCGCAGTAGAACCATAACAACCCTGAATACACCAAAGCTTCTTAGAGTCATACTCCACTCCTATATAAAGGGTCATTCAAAGTTGATAGATTGGCCTTGCTATTGTGTTATTGTAGCAGCCATCCCCTATCCACCCTTAATCTCGCTGACCCTTTCTTACCAACAGTGACACCTCTTGGTGTAGTTCAGTGTGAGTTCAAGCGACATGCGCAGAACCAGCAATGTCTGTAAAATAAATCATCTTTCCCCTCCTAGACCCTCCCCGCTCCCTGCCAGTTTCAGACATTGCCCACCTGACTTAAAAGTAGTTACTTTTTGTTCGGTTTCAAGGGCCTTTTAATATGTTAGTTCCATATTCTCCACATTATTATATTTATTTATTTCATTCAAATGTTTGTTCAGCGTTGGCCCTACCCAGAGGGTCTCAGAGCGCCTAGCATTGCAATATAATACCCGTTATCCTGTACAGATGTCTAAAATGCAATCTCCTGTCTCTTGAATGGTATAGTATGTAACCTTCTCCGCCATGGCTAGCCTGTCCATTTACCCCACCCAGCCCATCACCAAGAATGTATTCTTAATTCATTTTTTAGGTGTACACATCTTATTTTCTGTGATATGTCAGTGAACAGAACTTATGTCACTTCTTTTGAAATGCCCATGGTCTGCCCATTGTTGATCCTTTCAAGCACGTCAAACCAGAATTAGGTTGTTTGGACAATAAGACTAAGACATATTTAGGTATGTCCCCAGACATGTATTTCCAACATCATTCTGAGTCTCGGAGGCCCATTCTGTGTCTCCTTCCTCCTCGCGCAAAACAAAAGAGGTGATGGTTGGAAGGTTTGGAATGAATTCCAACCTCTGGCATTGCTCTGGGCAACCCTCCAGACCATCGTTCTTCACCTGCCAAGCCATTACAAAAGGGGAAAGACCATATAAAAAACAGGCTTGGTCCCATCACAAAAGGGGCACTTGAGCCTGACCTGCTTGATCACATCCTTCTGCACAAGATGACACGCATCCTCAAACATGTTTCAACCTTGTTGGGCCTCATCAGTAGCTTGGGTCTCTAGGCCCAGCAGGCATGGGACCCACGTCTGGGCATACCCATTACACTCCAGGGTGATTTACACAAAACAAAAGAGGTGATGACTGGAAGGTTTGGAATTTATCCCAACCTCTGTCATTGCTCTAGGCAACCCTCCAGACCATCGTTCTTTGCCGGCCACGCCATTACAAAAGGGGAAAGACCATATACAAATCAGGCTTGGCGCCACCTGAAAAGGGGCAGTCCAGCCCAGACTGCTTGGTCACATCCCTTTTGCACAAGACCACAAGGATCCCCAAATATGTTTCAGCCTTGTTGGTTCTCATCAGTGAGGAGTAGCTTGCATCGCTAGGCCCAGCAGGCACAGGACCCACGTCTTGGCATACCCGTCTCACTCGGGATGACTTACACATAGCCGGTCAAGTGGCACAGCGAGTAGAGCGCTCGCTTTGACATCAGTGCAGAGCCTGTGAACGCAGGTTCGAATCCCGGCAGCGCCAAACTCAGCGTTTCATCCTTCCGAGGTCGATAAATGAGCACCACACACCGTGGGTAATAATAAGCAGCGCTCAGATACCTGAGGGTTCGTAGCGCTATATAAATGCCAAATTATTATTATTATTATTATTATTAAAAGAGGCTATGTGATTCAAACGAAAAAATGTCAAATGAGGAAAGAAGTTAGGATCTTGATGAAATTCCCGATTAAATCCTTGGAGGAAACGGAAAAGGAAAAAAAGATAGTAAAACAACACTATAGAAATTGGTGTAGATTACATCAACAGCAGAAAATATATTGTAAAAAATCAAGATATATTGAATATTGAGATATATTGAGTACAATTCCCACCCAAGACGCACAAGCCATTTGGTGTACACTCTACAATAAAGACCATAATCAATCTCATTCCCAGCCTTCAGGAGTGTCGGAGGAGGCTTGGGTTGAGTATTAAATATGAGGCAAAAGATAACACCTGCAAAGCAGAACAGTGAGTACGATTGATGTCAATCCATCATCCTGGTCCCTGTCCTTTGACCGACTAGACATTGAGCTCATTATTGTTTAACTAAACAACTCAAGAGCATCTGGTCCAGATGGGGTGACAAACGATATAGTTAAGAATAATCCGGTTCTCTGGTCTGATATCTTAGATCATATGTTTTCTCACATTGTCAAAGATTCCTTCTGCCCGTCTTCATGGTCTTCATAAATATTGATCCCAATTTATAAAATGGGTAGTAGGGAAGATCCACCTAGCTATCGTCCCATCTCTGTCACAGATACAACATCCAAAATATTTGCTACACTGCTACTCTGGGAATTGACCAAGTGGGCGGAGACAATCTATCCCTTTACAGACGGACTTTAGGAGAGGCAGTGGTACGGTGGTGAGTGGATTGGCTCTGACTGCTTGTTTGTCGGATACCGTCTCTCCCACCAGTCGATCGCTTTATGTTGCAATGATAGATCTTTCTTCAGCCTTTGACAATGTAGATTTCTCACTGTTATGGCTGAAACTGCCTAGGTGGGGAATAGATCCGGGCCTACTTGGTTTGATTCAGTTGCTGTATTCTAACAATTGCACCAAAGTTAGACTGAATACAGTTGGAGATGTGTCAAGAATCATCTTCTTGAAGAGGGGAGTGCTCCAAGGATGTTTGCTTGCTCCTACCCTATTAAATGTATATCTTGCTGATCTGTGGGCAAACAGCAAAGAGTGGGGGGGGGCTATGTACCGTTATGGCTGGGTTTGAGGATGAGCTGTATCGCATACACAGATAATTTAGTCTTATTGGACTATATGCCGGCAGGACTTTAGCTTCAGCTAATGGGTCTGGAAAAATACTTGAATCTAAACCACCGCCAGATTAATTCTATGAAATCATATTTTATGGTGAGCACTGCATGCAGAAAAATCCATAACTTTGTATGGAAATTAACTAACAATCCAATGGAGAGAGTGGAGTCAATATGCTATTTGGGCTTAACAATATCGGTTAAACTACAGAGTGAATATTTAAAAAATAAGATTAGAGGAGAACATTTGCTCATGTACCTCATTGTTGAAGGTTACTAAAAGGAAACTATGTGCCTACTCCTTAATTCCATTTATAGAGCTCTATAGAGCCAAGGGTACACCTGTTATTCTGTGAATTATGGAAAGTGAGTGACAGGAAGTTCTTTGAAGTTATTGAATCTAAAATTCTAAAGCGTGCTCTGGGGCTTCTGATCTCAGTTTCAATCAGTGCCATCAGATTGGAGCTGGGATTGACTTTGTTGTGGTCACAGTATATCAGAAGGAGTCTGTCACTTTCAACGACGTTAGAGCAGGCAAGCAAGTCCTCTCTTGGGTTTTATGTGAGGGCACTTCTTGTAAAAGAATCAAATCCGTACCTAAAAAAATCAGGAGACGATGTGATGACCTCCATGCGATTGTTGAGCTTAATGGTCTGGAGCCAGATAGCAGTTGGAAAAAGGAGATTAAAAATTGGGATGGTATAATGGATCTTCTTGATCTAGGCAGGTTGAAATGTTATTCTGGGAAATAACGTTTTCATCTACCTTTAACTGAGGTAAGACCCTACCTAGTAAGATTTCCATCACCCACATTCCAGCATTGGTATCTGAAATTCAGATTAAATTGTCTGCCTACCATGGAGTTCATGGGTCCATGGCTTGGCATTCCGAGTGAAATGCGAATGTGTAGAGTCTGTGGCCTGGGTGCTGCAGAGTCTTTATTCCACGTTGTGCTGTGTTGTGCAATGTTTTTGGACTTATTAATTAAAAACCTGGGGCGATTCGTACACTCAACCTCGCAGATACTAACCCAGAATTTATGGGGTACGCTCATGACTGGTTCACATGTGTCCCTGACCATGGCCCTGGTTAGAATGTTGATGGTCATCTTTGCAGAACTGACAAGGGTATTGGATCAGGGTGTGGTGGATCTTGCTGCTACTGATCTCTAAATACAGAGTTTTCTGTGGTAGTACATATAGTTTTTAGTAAAGACTCTCAGAGATTCTGAAGTAACGTGGCAGCAAGTGTTATGGTAAACATCTTGTTTGTTGGGACATATCTTTTTCTTGTTTACATTTTATTGTTCTTCTGTTTTAGATGTGTTCAGTCTACTTGATATACCTGAGTGTATACATTTTTTAATACTTGTGTAAATGTGCTTTTGTACTGAAAAACACAAAAATGAAAATAAAAAATATTTGCTTTATATTAATGTTGTATTATGATACGTATTTACCTTTCTGTCTGCACCTCCCTTCTTTGCCTTTTTAGCTCCTCCTTCTCCTTTTTCCCAACTATTTCTTCCCCTTCTTCCTCCCATCCCATGTATTGCTTTGTTTTATTTTCAGTAGTGTTTGGGAATGAATATTACCTATCTCGCATTGCCACTTTCCTTAAATAACTATTGACTTATATTTTCTGAATTTAGCAGATTATCATGTAGGGGACTGCAACCTTTGGCTCTCCAGACGTTTTGGACTATCACCCCAAGGATCCATCACCATTGACCATGCTGGCTAGAAATAATGGAAGTTGTAGTCCAAAACATCTGGCTAGATTGCGGACAATAGGTTTATCGTCAACGTTTTGCTATGTTAGCACATTTCAGGTGCAATATAAGAGGACTATTCTTCTTGGAATTAGTTGTGTTTTTCTTTTCTTTCTAAACTCAATAAGCACATGTTTTAAAAAAGGAAGTCTCCTGTCCTTCCAGTGCCTTGGATGCTGCGAGTCTGATTGTGAATGGCAAAGTTGATCAGATTTCCTTATTATGGGGTATTTAACATTGTCCCAATCGTATTACAGGACGAGAGGAACCAGGTCTTGACAGCCTACCTGTGGATTCGCCAAAGCTGGTATGATGCCTACCTCACATGGGACAAGGATGAATATGATGGCCTCGATTCCATTAGGATTCCAGGAAACATGGTGTGGCGACCAGACATCGTCCTGTACAACAAGTACGTGTAACATCTGCTCCGTGTTCTACAACTAATCTATACTAGTAATTTGGAGATAATTAAGAGTTTGGAGGTATTTTCATTTTGCAATCCTGCCCGCCGTAAGGAAGTTAGCACCTGCAGTGGGACTATGGTCAGCGACCTTATAAAATAAATGTGCCCAACAAAGTAGAAGTTGAGATGAGGCGCAAATAAATGCTCACAGTTTAAGTAGAAGAATTGGATAAAGACTATGGAGGTCATTATTCAAATCATTAGGTTTATATATAATGTATAGCATGAACACTGCTTATTCTGTCACATTTGAGCTTGACAGGCATTAGGACGTCGGAGGAAGCATACCAATACATGGGATAAACAGGACCAGAGAGATGAGTAAAAAAGATTGCACTATTTGGGTGCATACATAGTAAATTCACAGCCTTTAAAGCAGGAAGGGGAGTCACAGGAAAAATCGCATTCTAATTATCAGAACGCAGTGGGAGGCGAGGAATTTCAGGTTCAAGGTTATTGGCTGGCCATAAACGAGACAAACCATACATATATGTATAAGTTATTAGAAGAACCCTTCATCTCAGAAGAAGCCAACAAAGGGATTGTGTGACTTGTCTAACATGGTTGCATTACTTCCGATAAAAAAGAAGTGGTGCCACATTTTAATGGCTTGTAGTCTCTGACACTGATCTTCTTGCATGGAGTTTCAGCACAATTCAGCTGGGAGTTAACTAAGGACCACATCACTTCTTGTCAGAGCTCGACCAGAATGTAGGGCAGAACTTCAAGAAGTTGCTGTAGACTCCAGAAAGGTTCCAGGACAACTGCACTCATTTGGACATTGAAATAAACTAATGGTCTCCCACAGGGAGATTAATCTGTGTCCCGTCTTGATATGAGTAGAGGTACAGGGCTCAGTCTCTGGGGTGATCCATCCAAGGCTTAAGGTAGATGATCAATGACAGCAGTGATAGTGGAGAACCGTGCGATCCCCTAGAGCCCACTGGAATAGCAGATGGTGTAAAAATGTCTGCTGCTCCTGTTCTTTTATTTTCCTTTATATAACACAAATGCATGGACCCCAAAATCAAATATCCATTAGAGAGAGAATTCCTACATTCTTACGACCTCACCGCCAGGGGTATGGTCTCTTTCTGTAATATACGTTTTGCCTACTTTGTGTTATTAGATGTGTCAGTTGCTTTTGGCATGGGGAGGTACTCTATACATCTGACTATTTCTCTTTGTTAGGGCTTTCAGGCACTGTTCGGGTCAGATTTGTTTGTAACCTATAATGGTGGATTTTCATCTTCCGATCGTCTTCAGTGTAGTGTTCCACACAGTTTTGTTCTTGACCTCCTCCTATTTCCTCTGTACACTACACACCATTATGATATCATTTCTTTTTTTAATTTGTCCTGTCATTTTTATGCTGACAACACTCAAATCTTTTTTTTTCTGTTTCGCTATGACTCTATTCTGTCACCTTATATCTTAACTATCCAAAAATAGATATTCATCATAATCCTTCTAAAATTGAAACCATCTACTTTCCTTCTTCCCTTTGCCACCTTCTTAAAATGTTTTCCCGCCATCTTATTTTCCTTCATCAACTTCAGCCCATACTCTTGGGCTTATTTTCAACACTTTTTACTTCACACATTCTGTACTGTTCATATTGCTATTTTCTTTCTTTACAATATCTCAGAAATGTCAACCCTTTCTTGCTTTTCCTGCTACTTAGCACTACATTCCAGCCCTTACTTTTTCACAGCTTGATTATTATTCTGCTCTTCTGGTTGGTCTCTTCTAGTTGGTCTTCCATCTTATCAATGCCATCGTCTATATCTTCTTCTCCTGCTTCTTTGCAGAACCGTGCACAATGTTATTCTCGTATTGTGTTTACATGTGGTAATGGGTTGTCCTCTCCTTGACTGTCATACTCAATCACTTTGAACTGTCCACCACATTCTCTTTGCTCCACATCTGCAATCTCGTTTCTACGCTTTCACTTTACTTGCATCTAAACATTGTAATTCTTTGCTTTTTTGTGTGCATTTTGCTCACTCGATTGCCATTCTTCACTCTTTGTTTAAAGAGCGCTGTCTACGTTCTTTGATTCTTCTCCTCTTGATCATTATCATTAAAGGTTTGATATTATTAGCATTAATATATAACTGGTATGACTAAACTACTCTCTCATTAAAAAAAATATAGAGACAGCAATACAATAACATGCCCCCCCCCTCTGTTAAATGTTATGATATGATATGGCATTTATAACACACCTGTACACAAGTGTTTCTAGGTGTGACAAGACAAGGAGGGGAAGCAAAGGGAGGACAAATGAACAATCTTACTAGGCCTTGTGTCATTTAGAGCGCGCAATTGTGAGGAAGAGGGAGGGGAGAAGTGCCAGGGGGGAGTGGAAGGGAGAAGTGCAGGTAACTCAATAAGTGCAGCCAGCGGGTGGCTCATAGTGCAGTGAGAAGAGACTGTGGGGTTGCAGGTACAGACCCTTAAGTGCTGGGGGGGCAGAGGCAGTGTGAAGGCAACTGGACAAGTAGGAGCCTGGGCCTGAGTTCAGAGGGTGGCCAGGTGACTAGTGTGCGGAGCAGTTAGAGACATCAGCAGGGGAGAGGAAGAGAGAAAGCGGAAGTGAAAAGGAAGGTCGTGAGTTGCTTCCGGAACCAGAGGTGGTTCGGCTCAAGTTTGAGAGAGGCATGGAGGCTGTTCTAGAGGGAGGCCCCAGCCAAGGAGAGAGATCTGCCTCCAACTCTGCTAGGAGAAGCGTCTGACCCTCGGAGAGTTGTAGGTGGATGAGCGGAGAGCTTGAGAAGGAAGATGTTTTGGAAGAAAAAGTTGGAGGTAGTGTGGTCCCAGGCCCCAGAAAGCCTTGTGGACGATGCAAAGGGCCTTGAACCTGATCCTTTCAGCCACAGGAAGCCAGTGGAGAGATTTCAGAGCTGGAGACATATGATCCCTGGGCTTGAGGTCAAGGACAAGTCTCGTAGTCCTGTTCTGGATACACTGTAAGGGTTGAAGAGTAGAGTCAGGCAGATTTAGAAAGAGGGTGTTGCAGTAGTCCAGCCTAGATAGGACCAGAGCTCTGGGGACAGTGAGCTTCTGGGGGAAAGTGAGAAAAGGAAGAATACCTCTGAGGATGTTATTAAACACCCCAAACAGTAACCTCTGTGTGCAGGAATGAGCAGCAATGTTATAAATGATTGATTGCTGAAACATGAAGTTGCAACTTCGCTACCTACAGCAATGCAGCATGCAGCAGCTGGTCTGATTTCAGACACCTGTTTTAATTTTAGCATCACCCCAATCTTTAAAATCTGTAATCTGTTCACCTTTGAAGAATGATTCGTGACCAGGAGAGTCAGCAGAGCTTAGAAGGCTTCCAACACAAACCTCCTGGATACTGGCGAAAAGAATGTTAGCATATCCAGTGGCAATGACATGTTTCTGAATGAGAGCATCCTGCAGCTGGAAACCCTACACCAACATCATGTGACATTTCAGCACATGTCCACCAGATGATCCCTTAAATTGGACCACCCTACAACTCTCAATGCACAAAGTCACAGACTAAAAAACACCAGAGAACTCACCTTTTTAAATGCATACCCTGTAAGCATCATATTGGAGCTTTCACTAATAATTAAATTAAAAGTTCCCATGACCAACCTCCTCACAAAAGGGCTGATTCACAAAGTGTCTAGATTGGGGATGACACCCCCTCTCGGGTATGCAGCAGACATGGGGTTAGTAGGCTAATTGGTCCGGCGATATCACTTAACTCCACATGCGACCTCCTACAAAAAGATACATGGGGAACATGTCACCAGGGTGCATTATGAGTGGTGGATGCAACGCAGTTAAGGTGAGCGTTAAAGGTGGCCAGTGATTGGTCAGGGATGGATTTCTCACCCTTGTCATTTTGGACTGTTAACAGCACATGAGCAACAATTGAAGGTGATGAGAATGGCCCAAAGTTTCTGCATGTCCCCCTAAAGTTACTATTCCCTGATTCCCTAGGCCTAAAGCCAGGACATTTAGCTTTCAACTCAACATTGTGTTGTTCATTCCACGGAGATGGATGGGAGTGAAGGTCTCTGTCTGCCCATGTCTGGCTCTAACGAATAAGCATCTCTGTCAGCTGCAAGTCACGTGTGTAGGGACCACATTTTGAATTATTCTGCTCAGTAATTACTGTGGGTGTGGCCTGTATAGTCTTGTTGAAGGTACTTTCCCCCACTGTGCCAGGTGTGAATTGGTGGGAACCTGACCTTCCTGCAACATTTGTTTGTTTGCTTCTTCAGATAGAGTTATGTCCGCTGTCTGGGATCTGTTTATTGTCTGTACTTTTCCAGTGTTGGTTCGAACCTGCCTTTCCCTGCTAACTCTGGCAAACTATGCACTTGCTATCTGTGCTGTTCAGGCTTAGCTCTTTTTGCTGGATCAGCAAGACAGGGTGTCTCTGCTGTCTTATGTCTTCTCAATGTCTCCTATTCACCTAACATGATTGCGTCCTCCATCTTGGTGTACATAGCCACTCATTTTAGTTGCGTTCTGCATTAAGCAAGCGTTTATATGTATTGTCGTGCGACTTGCGTTTCAGCATAGAAAAGAGAGTGTATGTCTTCTAACCTAGTGGATGCAAGCATATTCATTCGTGTCTAAGTGCAATTTCAGCTAGTGCCCATTTATCTTTGTCTTTGGATGAATATGTGCTTTGTGTCTAATGCACCTACGTGTCTTGCCTTTCGTCAAGGCGTCATTTGTCTCTTCCATGATTACAGCTCATCAGGGGTTCCAGTTTATTGTTTCGGTAATGTCATCTGGGTAGAGTCTGTAAGGTTGTCTCAGGGTGTAACGTCTCCTGCATCGATGATACATTGGTGGTGAAGGGGTAGATGCTATGAGTAAGGCACATCGTTCATGTCTATACCATCGAAACGGGGCAAGGGCTTACACAATGATGGCATGTCCATTTGCCTCTCTTCATTACCCCCTCTGGTCGAGTCATTGACCACACCAACTGGCGGGCCATCGCCACAAACAGGTGTCTTGGGGTCCACACTTTTGCAACCCCACTGAGGTTGTTGTGATACTTCACATGTTTATCCACACTTCAGGTCATATAGCAGCACTTCCTGGCTGGCTGGCACCAGACCCAATGTCCCACATAATTGTGGGCATCCCAGGGTTAAAAGTATTTTGTACCTGGATGGAAGAAAGGGCTCTGTTTTAGATGTGGCTGCAGCCCCTCAAAGGTTTGCGTGTTCCCATCAATCTTAGAATTCACGTCTGCTAATATTTTCATTCCTTTTGTTTTCTGGGTTGTCTTCTTACACTATGCTATTGCTACTCTGATGAGACAGAATCCAAATAATACTAACACTAATGCAGCTAGGAAGACCTTCAGACTGGAAAAGATATAGGCCACCCAGTTGTCCTCTGCCTCTAGTGAGTTTGTTTGCTGTTCCACCTTAGTATGCAGGTCTGACAGCAACGTTATTGCTTCTGTGACGGTCCCATTTTTCTCATCATGGGCAGGTTTGTATGTACATCAGGACGGCCCAATTCTTGTGCAGATGCTGCCCTCCTTTGTTGTGATGAGGTCAAGGACATACCTAGTCTGAAGAGTCATAAGCCTCACGGCTTGGAGCTCTTCTTTTATTGTGTTGAAGCCCTTTGCTGTTGAGTTGATTGTCTGTAACTGCTCCCATCTCATAATGTCCAACCACTTGGCATTCACGTTTGTTTAAATTCCAGGAACAACAGAGGCGAAGAACATCTTTGTTCTGCTGAACAGTCTATGCTCCTCTGGTGTTTCGTCGAGTGCCACATCCATCTTTTTGGAGACGTAATTTCGTCTTTTTACTCTGTTCAGCCCCACAGGCCTTTTCTTCCTCAAATGTGAATCTATTTTGGGGAACCCATCTATCTTGATGTCTTTCTGACATACTACCAAGGCTGGTGTGTTCAGTAGCACCAGGGAACATATCCCTCCCCAGTTGAGGGGCAGCTGCATGTAGGCTTGAGAACCGCAGGCCCAGTAGTGATCCATGAACACTGCTGTTCCTACTTTCATGTCAGGCACCTTCAAAATGTGTTTGCAGCCTCTGTTTTCTCCATCTTTCACAGGACCATCATTCTGGTAACATAATGACGCATTCTTGAGGAGTATTTTGGTTAGGGGACCTTCTTCGTTTTATACCCAGGTAAGCAATTTTAAATACTCTGCCCAACACTTGAGGCATTCATCATTTTCGTTCTGAACTACTTTCACTGGAACTGTCAGGAGTGCATGTGCTTTGCATCCCATCAACCTGTGAAGACCTGTCCATATACTAACAGTTGGGGTCCCTCCCTGCATCCTGACATTCCTCCTATCTCTCTTCTTCCACTTTTAGGGCATTGCAATTCCTTTTGTGTCACTATTCTAGCTTCCCCTCTCTGGAGGGAAGTATATATTGTAGCATTTGGTCTGTGCTCCAGTAATCTTCCATCATTGTCTGTGTCCTCATTTAGCTATACTCATATGGAAATGTCTTGTGTGACATTCATCTTAATGCAGCCCAATGCCCCTGAAATTGGTCCCTAGTGGTGCACAGCGCAATATGCATTAGGCACTGTGCTCTAGTTGCTGGGATCTCAGTGGCTATGAATGTCCTGGATGCTCATGGCATAGGGAATGAGGGAACAAACATAGCAGCTCTTCCCTGTAGCCTCTCTCCCCACACGGGTCATATGCTGGTACCACATTTTATTGGTGACGTGGGCTGAACTAGTCATGTAGGCATTCACATGTTTAAAGTTATTATTGATGCTCCATTTGAGCCTTTTTATCCCTTGGGAGGCACTGGTGTGGGGTGGGGTTGTTACTTCAGTTAGTAGGGAAACAAATGTCACATTGGTATAGACAGGTTCAGGTGCATAATACATTGCTGCTTTTCATAATGCTAGGAGGGTAAAGAGATGGAGACAGCAGAATGCAAAAACTGTAATCACAATTGCCTTAGTGGTATAGTTCATGTGTTGCAAGTGTGCACAACCATTTCTTTGTCTATAAGCAATCACTCTGTGTTTAGCAAAATCTACAGCATTATATATTGTATTCATTTTTGTTGTCATTTGCAGTTCTCACCCTTGTGTTTAGATGCTAAACTCTTATGAAAGAACTGTGTTAGAATCGCTACTAGGGTACACTCAAAGATAAACTGTGTTTTAGGGTCATTGTGTAGGACAGCAAGGTGCACCTTGCTCTTCACAAATGCTTGGTAACTACTGGCAAGAAAGGCATAGACAAAAAAGCTGAATGGGCAACATGTAATGTCTGTGCTCCAGTGTGTTAAAACAAACTTTTGCTTGTTTCTTTCACTCTGCAGGTAAAAGTCTTTTTCTCGAAAGTGCAGTTCACTCGTGCCCGGTGGTAGCCTTAGGTAAAAAAGGACAGTGTGCCTACACTAATTCTCTTTTGTGGCTAATCTATTTCTTGTCATGGACCGCGTCTGCACTCTTTGTTCATCGTCTTCTTTGGCTGCTTTGTCTGGGACGTGGGGCCGGGGATCTCACGTGTAGTGTTTGACATCTCTGAGATGAAACCAAGATCTCTTCCCTACATATTGAACTGCTGTGGGCATGACATTTTCAACAGAAACAGGATCATTAAAACCAGGCTTGTACCCTGCCCTATTGAAAGGTTTCAGCAGAACTGTGTCCCCCAGATATAAGGCAGAGGGTTTAATATGTTTGTGTGGGTCTGATGCTTCTCATTCTTTGACCTCACCTGCTGTGCTTGAAGCTGTTGGGAAATAAAAGAAACACCTTCCATCATTGCTGTAAAGTAGTCATGTATTTCAGTTCCCAAAAATTACAGCAGAATTTGGGCCTCAGTCAACACTGTAGTGGGAGGAAAAAGTAGGATATGCATTCAGTGTTCTGTCACCAGCATGAGAAGTTAAATGGTGATTGGAGCCGGGCTGAGTTTGTAGTGCAGAAAGTGCTAGGGGTAGGCAATGGAGCCATCCCTTCTTTTGTGTAATTTTTAGCTTGGCTATTTTCTCCCTGAGCTGGCCATTGAGATGCGTATAAATCCCATTAATTTGCTGGTCATAAGCGTAGGAGAATGTATGCTTAATCCGCACTATAGTGTGATGTGCTCAAAGATCTCATTTATGAAATGCGTTCCATTGTCAGACCGGAGGACTTTGCATACTCCCCATCGTGGGAACACCTCTCATAACAGGTGAGGTCGGGGTGAGTGCATAGACCGGCTTTGATCCAGCGTGAGAAAGGGCATATGACTACTAACATGTATCTGTAGCCATTATACTTTTGAATCATGTCAACATAATTGAGGTGAAAATGTTGGAATGGCCCTGTGGGCCGGGATATTGCTCCTCTAACTACTCGCAATGTATGTCCTGCTGTAAATTGCTGGCAAATCATACAATTAAATACAAAAGTGGCAATATTCTCTGCCAAGTTGGGAGTGATCCAGTCTTCCGCAATCTGTGCTGCAAGACACTCTTTAGTTATATTGGTCGGGTGATGGAGTTTCTCTAATAGGCTCTGCAGTAGTCTGGGGGGCATGCCCAGTTTACCAGTGCTTTCCTGGCAACATAAAGCATTCCTGGGGATACTGAACACCCCCTTCTTCTCCACAGCTCATGTTCTACTGGTGGGGCTCTTCCATGTAATTCTGCTATTTGGGTGATGGGCAGTGAATTAAAAACCTTTCTTCAATATCAAGTTGTGTGCTCTCATGCGTTTATTGGGTGGGGTGTCAAACTCAGTATTTTCAGAAAAATATGCTGCTTTTTCTCCCTCAGCATCTGTGGCTTCGTTGCAGTTGGAGGTTAGGGTCACCCCTCGTATGTGCCGCGCATTTCACAATGGCAATGGTCGCTGGGAAGGGTGGTGTACCTGACTGCTCTGCGCACTGGTCACCTGGTCACCCTCTGAACTCGGGCCCAGGCTCCTGCATGCCCAGTTGCCCTTGCACTGCCTCCGGGCTCCCCAGCACTTAAAGGTCTGTGTCTGCAACCCTACAGTCCCTTCTCTCTGCACTTATGAGCCACCCGCTGGCTGCAGTTGTGAGTTAACCGCACTTCGCCCTTCCCCTCCTCAGCACTTCTCCTCTTCCCTCTTCTTTACACTTGCACGATTTGAATGACACAAGGCCTAGTAAGATCATTATTTTGTCCTCCCTTGTTTCCACCTCCTTGTCTTGTCACGTCTAGAAACACTTGTGTACAGGCACATGTTAATTTCCATATCATTTCATATCAGTTTGTTCAATAGGGTTGTGTGTTGCAGCGGTGTGTCGACAACATATAGGAAGCCCCACTTATTCCACCGTGACAGTCCTGCATGTATTGTTGACTTCACATAGGCAGAGTCAGAATATACTGTGATCTCCTCATCCTCATGTAATGCAAGGGCTACAAAAAGTGCTACTAACTCTGCTGCTTGCACTGAAAAATGTGAGGACAATCTTGCCCTGTCCACTACCTCCAAAATCCCACTACTTCTCGCTTTCACTATTGCCGTCCCAGTATGTCTTTCACTTGAGGTCTTGTCATTTGTCGACGACCCGTCAATAAAGAGTACTCTCCCCCCCCCTCTGAGGGTGTTTTCTCTCAGGTGGGATATGTCGTCATAGTATTTAGTGTTTTTGTCGCTGTCGTGCACATAGTCTCCTTCCTCAAATGGTTCTGCTATGAATGTTGCTAGATTCACTACTCTGCACCTCACTATCTTCACTGCCATGTTTGAAATGATTACTTTGTACCCAGATGCTCTTTGCCTCATCAATGTGCTCTTGGGTTTCTCAAGAATGGCAAAAAGAGTATGCTCACATACAGTGTTTTTGCGCAGCCCAGGGTAATATTTCCTGACTTCTCTAATGTGAAGGCTGCTGTAGCCAGCACTTGCTCACAGGAGTAATGACCCTTCATTACTGGATCTAGGAGCCCACTTTAGTAGACTAACGGTTTATTGTCCAGGGTAGTTTTCTGTGTGAGTACTGCTGTCATCACCATCCCATTAGAGTCTGAGAATAAGTACAATTCTTCATTGTAGTCAGGTTCCCTAAGACCGGTTCTGTGCATATTGCTCTTCTGTACTCTCATTTTGTCCAAGCTATCTCGCTGTTGCCTCTCTGGGCCTCTTTAGGTCCTGCCAGGAGGGGCGTAACGTATGTGCTGTAATCAAATACCCATGCCCTGCAATAATTGCACAAACCCCAAAACAAGTGCATCTGCCATACTGTCTTTGGCTGTGGTGTTTTGGTGATTGCTTCTGCCCTTTCTGGGGTTACCTTCCTGCCCTACTGCGAAATCTATTGCCCAGTGTATAGAGCCTATTACTGACAGTACTGTAATTTTTCTTTGTCCACCTTGTATCTCTTGTCTGCCAAGACTGTCATCAGTTGTATTGAGTCTCGTCTACACTGTTCCTCTATCTCACTGCACAACAAAATGTCATCCAGATACTGAATTACTGTGCTATCCATGAGTACATTCCCTAAATCAATCTGGAGTACTATGTTAAAGATCAAAGGGTACTCACGGTACCCCTTGAGGAGGTAATCTTGCATGTCTCCACTTCTGGTTTCTATATGTAAACAAGGTCAAATCTTGTGATTCTTCATGAGGGGGTATTGAGAAAAATGCATTGTTTGGGTCAATTGCTGTGAAATGTGTGGCTTTCATTGGGATGTTGCATAATATGGGATGTTGCATAATATGTTTGCTGGTTTGGGAACTAATAGAAATTCTGCCACAGCAATGTTGTTTAGGGTGCGCAAATCCTGAATAAATCTTCATGACCCCCCCTCTTGCTGCCTTCTTCACTGGGTACAGAGCCGAGTTACGTGGGGACTCTGATGATACTAGAATTCCTGTTGTACTAGCGCTGAAATCGTTTAAAAATGCCTTCACCTGCTTCCCTGGACATGGGATATTGTTTCACTCTGGGTAAGATTGCTCCTGGTTTTAATTTGATCGTAAGTGCCCATACTCCCTTTAGTAGGCCAATGTCAAAAGGACTGTTGGTCCACAAGACAGCTGGCACTTGTGCCAAGTTGTCTTCGAGAAATGCGGGTGTCTTTTTCACGAGTGCCATCATCTGTGTCACTTCCTTGTGCTAAATTCTCATCCAGTACGTAATGCTTATAGAAAACACTACTTCACTGTCTGAGCAGTCGTCACCGAAGAACTCTTCGTCAGTCAAGTCGCTCAGTTTGTGTCCTTCGTCCAGGGCGATTACTGCTCGCCATGCTCTCCCCTCATCATCTGCCTGTGGAGAATTACTCTCTTATTCCTTATTATGACAGTTTCTAGTCAAAGCAAACAACTGTCCTTCTTCCTCATCCATGGGGATTTCTAGTCTGAACAAAATATCCACGGGTATACTCAATGTTTTACCTTGTATCCCAGGAAGCCATGCAAGAATAAGGCTCACTCCATATTGCAACACATCGGGATCTAGGTGTGCCCCCTCTGTACTGTGTGCCCACAGAATGCTAGGATAAACTCTTGTGTATTCATGTAGTGGATCCCTGGAGTAGAACACACTATCTCCTTTTCAGTAAATGAGATGGTCATGTTGCGCTTACTCATCATATCCCTTCCCATTATGTTCACTGGAGGCTGGCGAAATATAATAGAGGCATGGTGAGATTGTGTTCCAGAACCGTGAGGGGCAATGCGGCCCAGAAAAGCCTTGCACATTTATGGCAGTGCCTGACATTGGGTATCTCCCTCCCCTAACACAGGATCTAGTGGCCCCTGTATCTAAAAGAAAAGAGAATGTCTTGTCACCTATGGTCACCCCCACTTGTGACTCCTCTTGCGGGTCGGGCATGACAGATAGGATGGAATACATCAAGTCAGTCTGTGGGTTGTCCAATTGTGGGTATAGATTAATCTCTGTCCTGGTAAAAGGATTCCCTCCCACTACTGTCACGTTCCCTACCCTGGGTGCGGGAGTCTGTACTATGGTGTTTTGATTCCTAGTCAAGGTATTCTGCTGCATCAGTGCTTGGGGTGTACCTGCGACTGGTGCACCTGCATGTGCATTTGCTGTGGTTGCATCTGAATGTGTGCTTGTGGTGTGCTTTCTGTGGTTGTGGTGGTGCCTGGGGAGCTTGTTGCATTTGTGTTGCATGTGGCTGATACTGCGTGTGGTCTTGGGTGTAATAGTCAGGTTGCTCTGTTGCGTCTGTGCGTGGATATGTCGTCCTCCCTCTTGGTTCTTGCCAATAGTGTTCATCCCTCCCCTGCTTCTACACACTCAGGATGTATGGCCAATCTGCACACATATCCAACATTGTAGGGGTCCCTCATTCAATCCTCCTCCTCCTTTCAGCGCTTAAATCCACCACCTCTCCCTCTGGACACACACCCTCTTCCCCGGGGCCAATGCTTGAACTCTCCCCTTCCTGCAAAACTCCGTCCTGCCATTTGCTGGCTTTGTAGTTGATCCTGCATAACCACCCCCTCTCCGCTCGTCAGCACCGCCCCTTCTATTGAATATTTTGACAACTTTTTCTGAACTCATTTTGCTACATCATGCTTTATTTCCTTGCATTTCTTCTTCCTCGCATTTTCTTGCATTAACTGACAATAGTGTACTGTAGTCAACTGAATCTCTGGCCACGGTCTCGCTTCCTCGTTTTTTCAACTGTTTTTGTACATATTCAGGTAGTCCCTGACTTAATATGTGATAAAATAAACCCACTGTCTTGTCCCACGGTTCACAAGTTTTGAGATGCCAGTGCTCTTGGATCTCTTAAATATATACAATGGGGTCTTCATCATCACACATTTTGTGTGCCGTAATCGCGCTTATGTCTGATGTGTTGGGGCACTGTACTATGAGTGCTTGCAATACGGTTGTTCTGTAGTTATTAAATGGTGCTCTGTCATGTGATTTGTTCTGTGCTGTCACCCCAGGATATCTCGCTCATTTCCAAATGTCGCCCGCTCTCTCCCCAAGGATGGCAGAGAGGAAGCTTTTAGTGTTGTCATCCCTGTTGTCAGTTTCTCTATCTCATAATTCCAAATCCCCCGCCCCTGCAGTTAACATTGGTAATTTACGTCTCAAATTGTCCTTGTCCATTTGGGGCCATGGTATATATTGTGGCCACCCCCCTTCCCTAAACAGCGGGTACTGGGTAATTTGTGCCTAGCTTTTGGGTGCGTCTGGATCTTTTGTCACTGTAAATGCTCCAGTCATGCTCGCCTTCTTCCCTCCTGGTAACTCCCTCAACCTCTGGGCATATGGTGTAACTTCGTCTCAGCTATGCGAGCAGCCCTTTTGGTGCTTAGTGTGTGTCTCAAGGACTGGCCCTTCTCCTTCTGCCTCTTCCTGTCATGAACTGAGGTCCAAGATGAACTTATACCTTCTTCCCCAAGTACGAGCCAGAGAAAAACAAAAAAAATCCCTGGCCGGAAATAGGACAAAAGGTGAGACAAGATACAGCACCGCCAGGCACTCGGTTGCTAGTAGAACACAGGGAATTAGTTACACAAATCTTTAACTATATATACATGTAACCCCCCGTATACATATCATACTTGATCCAGGAATAGACAAGCCTTGAAGTGATGAAATCTTGCTAGGAGTTGTCAACCAACCCAATATGAGGCAAAGTTCTAGGTAGAAAACAGTCCCGCAGGCTCCAATGTTCAATGTTCCAAAAATCCAAGGAAAGTCCAAGAGTTTCAAAAGCAAGTTTCAGGGTCAAAATCCAGGCAATCCAATATCCAGAAAAATAGCCAGTTTGCTACAACCAGTAGGGAAAAAAACAGCTGCAATCCAAAAAATGCCTGAGCCGAAAATCCAGAAGCCAGGAGGTCAAAACGCATATACAGAACAAACGCCACCCACAGCAACAGCTGGGAAGCAAAGGTTTTCAAAAGCCGGTTATTTAAATAATGCCAGGAGGCTTCCTGGTAGATCATGTTACATGGCATAATCACATGACCGTTTCGGAGATCCGTGCATTGCTCAGCGTCCCTGAGGCGCCATGGCAACCTCCATTCCTAGTTACCATCAGTGATTGGAGGAGGGATGCCAGCATGCTCGTTTCCAGTGTGGGACCATCTGCAGTCCAGGTAGGGTCACTGCAACCTATGCAAAACTCCTGGTGGTCTGGGAAAGGAGTGCTGTGTGTGGCACAGAACAACTGGCAGCCCACAGGAGGGCTGTCATTCGCGGTCGACAGGCACGTTTGTGACACTTCCCCCTCGGACCATTCTGCCACCTGTTCTAAGGCTGCCCCCTCCGAGGGGCCCAGTATGCTTCTTCCCTCTTCCTCATCTTCACTTGCCTCTTTTTCTTCGTCTGACCCCATTGTCCCACAACTGTTCTCACTGCCCTCATTCTCGTCACTTTCAAAATTCTGTCATTTTAACATACTTCTCACTCTTCGTCCATTCACAGCACTGTCTAACGACCCTGGTTCCTCTCTTTGTGGAGATCCCACTGTGCTTCTCGCTGCCTTAAATGTAGCCCCGCCATCCCTCCTGCTTCATTGTAAAGCTCCAATCCTCCTTCGTATCCCTTCCACCTCATCCTCGTCAGGAAGCGTATTATTTCTTATTATATCTTCCCTTTGCCTAAGTCGTCTTTCCTGGCTCCTCTCTCTTTCCCGCTCCTACCTTTTATTTTCTTCCTTGCTTTTGCACAGATGTTCTCGAACAAGCCTTTCCACCTCCCATACCTTCCTTGCTTCATTCAGTTGCACCTATCTCTCCCTTTCTGCTTCTGCTTCTCTTCCCACCCTCTCTAATGCCTCTTTCGGCTTCTCACTTTCTTCTTTCTTTTTTCTCATCGCCTCCCTTTCCTTCTCCCTCTTTGCATCTTCTAATTCCCTCCTTCTTCTCGCCTGCCGCCTCCTTTTCTTCCACTTGTTCTATCACTTTTTCCCATTATATTTCCTCTAAACTCCTTTTCTGTCATGCTTCTTCTTCCTCTCTATCACCTTTGTCTTTAGATTATCTTTCTCTGTCTTTAGGGACGGTCCTATGCTCTCTGTCTAGTTTGAGTAATAATCCTCCCATCCATTCGCTCTTGTCCGAGGCTGTCCCTTCCTTGAATCTCTCTGCTGCTACTTTCGTCGGTAATTCGCAGTGCTCCTTATACTCATTGCACATGGATAGTGACTTTGAATTATTGAAGTTGGCTCCATTTATTGCATATTCGCTGCAATATGCGGGAGGTGCATATACGGGGGTAGTGTACCATGCTGCTGCCTTTAATTCTTTCAATGGGTAAAATCCCTGTCCCTCACTTGGCGGCTCGGTGCTGTGGGGAGGAGGCCCCCGCCTCATGCTGATTCAGTATCCACTCTCTCATGGGTGGGTCCTCCACATTGTCCCTGAACCTCTTCCATAGTTCTATAACCGCTATCCTGCTTTGTAACTTTTTACCCTTATATACGTCTCGTAAATATGTGGTCATGGGTTGCAGCAAAACTGCTCTCCTGGGGTCAAGGTATGATCATCTTGTCCACTCTTGCGAGTGCATTGTGCACTATAATTACACATTTTGACTTTATACTGTGAAAGCAGAGTGTCTTCCATGATGGTCTGTCACTCTTTTGACTGACGATACTCATGTGACCTCAAAATGGGCTTTTTGTTCTGTACCGCAAATATCCTCACTTTATTTTCACAATCCTTTAGCAACCATCAATATATTTTCTCCACATTTCAACACTTCTCAAATCTTCCGAAATCAATTTGGAGCATGCACCACAGACGCCGTCCCTACTCCAAACTCTGCCCTTTAAGGCCATTACAAACCTCCACATGATATGAGAGTGTATGTCTTCTAACCTAGTTGCTGCAAGCATATTCTTTTTGTGTTAGTGCAATTTGACCTTTCTGTGTATCTTAGTGGTTCGATGAATATGTGCTTCGTGTCTAATGCATCTCCGTGTATTGGCTTCTGCCATGACGTTATTTGTCTCTTCCATGATTACAGCTCATCCAGGGGTTCCATCGCCTGCAGATTTATTGTTTCTGTGATTTCATCCGGGTAGGGTCTGTAAGGTTGTCTCAGAGAGTAACATCTCTTGCATCTGCGATACAATGGTCGTGAGGGGGTAGACGCTACGAATGAGGTACACCGTTCATTTCTATACTGTTGAAAATGGGGTGAAGGCCAACGCAATGATAGGCACGTTCATTTGCATCGCTTCAAAAGAATTAGGTAGGTGAAAAAAAGAACAGACGAGAAGATGCACTTTGTCAGTGTGACTCTAAGAAATACTCTAGTGACAGAGTTCTCAAAGTGATAATAGCAATTTTTATTAGCTGTGTTAGCCTCCACCTTGAATAAAATGGGCCTCATTACGAGTTGGGCGCAAAGGGACCGTTAAGGACATCGTGTCGGTAATCCCTTTGCGCCCTATTCCGAGGTCCCTTAGCGAGTCCCTTCCTTAACGCCTGGTTTTACCAGGTGTTATGGACGGGTCCCTTTAAGGGACTACAGAGCTAATAACGGTACCGCAATTTGCGGTACCGTTATAAGCGCCTTCCCATTGAGCCCTATGGGGGCTGAAATGGGAATGGGGAATGGCTTTTTCAATGGGGATTTACCGGTTCCGCAAAGGTCGCAATAGACCGGTAAGTCCCCATTGAACAAGGGCGGACTCGGTACCGGTATTGGAGGTACTCTTGGCGCTAATAGCGCCATGACTACCTCCAACCTCGTAATGAGGCCCTGTGTGTTGGGCACACATGCCTGACACTAATGTACCATTGGCTCCCAACACCCACATGGGTGCTGAAAGTGCATTTCACTATGACAGTCCCATCACAGTGTAACGTCTAATGATCTCTTCCATTCCTAGGCCTGTTTGAGGCCTGAAAATGCAAGTGGAATAGCAGCGGTCCATAATGCTGCTGTAACGGTAAAGATAAATATACTGAAGTGTCAGAAACAAGCCTCCTTTTCATCGCACGTACCCCTGCACATGTCCCAAATAAGCACAAGAGAACGCCTTCTATTTTCACATATGTAAACGCACATCCCATTTATGAATAAGGAAATGAGTGAAAAGACCCACTTCAAAACCCCGGGTCTGCACAATGGCGCCAGGGTGAAAAGGGCACTTGAATGTGTGCATCTAAGATGCACACATTCTGCTGCTCTTTGTAAAATATGTCCTTCCTTTTTTGATGTAATAGAGGGGGTGCACTAGCACACACCCTTCACTTGTGTCAAATAAGATTTGGTGAATTCGTCCCAGAAAATATGTACATGAATGTAATCACTATTAACCATGAGGTCCAGAGATGGTACTCAAAGTGATTTTCCAGGATTGTTGCATTGTTCTACACATTATTTACTGTGCATTTATTTAAGCCAAAATGTTTCATATAATATATGAGGCATGTGCCTTGTTTCCACAACATTGTGCAGCCCTGTCTCCATTACCCGTACTTGCCTGCTTTATTCTTAGCATAACTTAGCGGGCCAGTGGTCTCTATTTTGTGGTAGGTGACCCTTGTCCAAGTTAGTGGACCTGATCCAAAGGCAAGGGCCTCTAATAAGGGCAAAGGTCACCTAGCACACAACAGTGCCTGATGGTAAGTCCTCTGGTGCAATTAGGGCTTGTGTGGGGGGAAAAGGTCAGCCTTCCCTGGGCCTTCCTGTGACACAGCTTGTTCAAGGCTCCTTTATTAGTTCCCTTCTGTGTACACATCACAAAGGGGGGGGGGCAAAACATGCAGTCTTTATACATGGTTAGAGTCTATGTTCTAAGCTTGCTAACTATCTAGATATCTGGAAGCTGTGAGAAGAATACAGGAGCAGCATAGAATGTGAGATTGTACTGTGGATTCCAATACTTCTGATTGTCTGCATAGAAAAAAAACAATGTTCTGGTGCACGCTTCTACCTCGTGTGTTTGTTTATTTATTTATTTAGCATTTGTAGCGCGCGCCAATCCCGTAGGTATCTGGGCGCTGGAGAGCAGGTCATACACATTACAGGGTTATCAAAGATAACAGCAGAAAGCAGTGGTTTGGCATAAGTCATAATACGCATATTTATATACATAAGATATTTACATGTGCATTTTTCACGTCAGTACATAATCAGTAATATTTACATGTGCAACCCGATTAGCATAGGTAATTAGAAAATTTGACACAGATTGTACCAAAGATAGGATTCCTGATCAGGAATTTGGTTGGCTCTGCACCAGCGTGGGCTGTACCATGTGTGACAAACAGGCAGCATATTTTGGATAATTATTATTTTATTGTGATTGGCTTTAATTACATTTTTGATTGATCACATCGGGAGTAATATGCTGAGGAGGCATTTTGTGACCTTCATCAGCATAACATGGATGGCCTTACCAACATTACTCAGTTAAGCAACTTGCAGTTGAAGTACAGTTAGCTTATGTTTTCCAGAAGCTTGTAATTAAAGTTCTGCCTCCACATAAGAAGTGTAATTGTGGGATTGAATTGAAAAATTAATCTTCCCAAGCCAGCATGGAGTTTGTGTATGATATGGCATTTATAACATGCCTGTGCACAAATGTTGCTAGGCGCTGCAAGATAAGGAAAGGAAACAAAGGGAAGACAAGACAAACAATCTTACTAGGCCTTGTGTCATTCAGATTGTACAAGTGCGACATGAGAAGTGCAGGAGGAAGGGAGAGGGGGAAGTGCAAGGGAGAGGGAAGGGGGAAAGTGCGATCAGGGCAGCAGGCTAAGATTAAGTGCAGCCAGGGCAGTGCAGCTCTGGGAAAGTGCAAGGAGGCAGGGGGGCTATAGCGGTTACAGTCAGAGTCCCTAAGTGTGCCCTAGGCCAGGAGGCAGCGCAAGGAGGACTGGGCATGGAGGAGCCTGGTACCCAGGGAGACTCTGAGGTTACCCAGCCACCAGTCAGCGCAGTAGACCGGTAAGTTAAAAGGAAGTGAGAGAGTGAAGGCAGAGGAGAAAAGGAAGAACTTGATCCGCTTCAGGAACTTCAGGGGGTCCGGCTCAAGTCTGAGAGGGGCAAGGAGGCCGTTCCAGAGGGAGGCACCTGCAGAGGAGAGAGATATGCCTCCCACTCTCTGCTTGGAGAAGCGTCTGACCTTCAGAAAGCTGAAGGTAGCTGAGCAAAGGGCTCTAGAAGGAAGGTATTTCGGTAGAGATGATGCAGAGAGTCTTGAACTTGCTCCTTGCAGCCACCGGGGCCAGTGGAGAGATTTCAGGGATGGAGAGATACAGTCCCTGGGCTGGAGGCCAAGGATAAGTCTTGAAGTCCTGCTCTGGATTCGCTGCAGGGAGCGAAGAGTAGAGTTAGGCAGATTGAGAAAGAGGCTGCTGCAGTAGTCCAGCCTGGAGAGAACCAGAGCTATGGAGACAGTGGGCTTCTGGGGGAAAGCGAGAAAAGGTAGAATACCTCCGAGGAGGTAAAGCTGGAAGTGGGCCTTCTTGGCAAGGTCCCTGACGTGCGGAGAGAAGGAGAGTGTGTAGTCGAAGATAAAACCTAGGTTTTTTGCCTCACAGGAAGGTGAGGGTAGAGGGCCCAAGGAGGGTGGCCAGAGTGAGGGAGGGAAAGTGGGAGCAGGGGTCCCAATGAGAAAGAGCTACGTCTTACTGGCATTAAGGCAGAGATCGTTGAAGGTGCATCAATCATGAATCGTGGATAGCCAGTCAGGAATGTGGAAGGGAGGAGAGGAGGCTGAGGGAAGCCTGAAAGAGAGCTGAGTGTCATCTGCATAACACTGACATCTAGAAGAGAAGGTGGAGATCAGGTGGGACAAAGGGGCCAGATAGACATTGAAAAGTGAGGGTGAGAGGATAGAGCCCTGAGGGACACCACATGTGGAGCGAGATGTGGTAGAGAGAAAGGACCCAAGTTGGACCTTGGAGCATCGGTCCAGGAGGAAGGAAGTCTGCCATGCATGGCCAGATCCGTGATGCCCAGGTCCTCGCAGAGACGATTGATCATGGAGGCATGATTGACCATGTCAAAAGCAGAGGTAAGGTCAAGGAGGATGAGGAAAGAGGGAGAGCTGGAGTCAACATTAGAGAGCAGATCTTCACGGGTGTTCAGGAGAGCAGTTTACGTGCCTCTGGCTGCTCTGAAGCCAGACTGATGATCATGGAGACAACCAACAGATTCAGTGCGTATTGTAAGATGGGAGATGGCCAGCTTTTCCAGAAGTTTGCCCAGGAGTGATAGAAAACAGACGATAGTTAGCCGGACAGGTAGGATCGGCAGAAGGCTTGTTTAGGACGGGGTGCACAAGGTAGTGCTTGAGGAGAGAGGGGAGAGATCCAGTGGCAAAAGAGTGATTGCAGAACTCAGCTAAGGCTGGAGCAAGGTTGGCAATGTTGTCCTTGATGGTTCTGAAAGTGCAGGGAAGCACTTGTTTGGACGACACTTTCATAGATCGCACTTGTCTAGACAAATCTTCAGGTGTTATCAGAGAGAAGGAGGAAAAAGGAAGAGGAGAGGGAGAGGTGGCCAAAGGGGGCCTGAGAGAGAGGTAGAGGGAGAGGAAGAGGAAAGCGAGGACAAGATGTCATGTGTTTTAGTGGTGAAATGAGAGGCCAGATCAGTACAGAGGGTATGTGAGGGTACAGGAGAGGTGAAGACTGCAATAGGATTGGCCAGCTGATTGCAGATTTGAAAGAGTTTGCAGTGTTGTTAGAGGCTGCAGACATGCAGGTTTGATTATAGATGCTCTTCTTGGAGATGACAGAGAGTCTGTATCACCTTTGGAGCAGGCGGCAGGCCAGTTTGTCAGAGAATGTGCCTGAAGCCCTCCTCTTCCTCTCAGCCACACTGCACTTTAATTTCAGGGCGGTGAGGTTGGAGTCATACCAAGAGTTGCAATTGGAGGTAGGCTTCAGACTGATTCTTATGACTGGGACAAGGATGTCCAAAGTGTTGGAGATAGCAAGATGCAGGTAAGAGAGCGCTGTGTCAGAGTGTGAGTCAGACGCAGGAGTAGGAGGAGCAGAGAATGTAGAGGCAAAGGCATTCACTGACGCTTCATGTGCCGAATGACCGAGAAAGAAGGTGTAAGTGCTTGGGTAGGCTTTGCCTGGGGGACATCAGGTTTCAGGTGGGAGGAGAGCAGAAAGTGGCCAGTCGAAGAGAGAGGAGTGGCGAGAGGAGTGGTGAGAGGGATAGAGACAGGGATGTCTGAAGAGATGAGAACAATAAAGGTTTGTCCAGCAAAGTGTGTCGGACCAGAGGGTACAATGGAAAAGGAGAGAGAAATGTTGCAGAAGAGCCAAGAGGTGGGATTAGAAGCATCCAGGTGGATGTTGTGGTCTCCGAGGAGGAGAAGTTGAGAGGTAGAGGCAAGGAGAGAAAAGGAGAGGTCAGCCCATTATGAGAGGAAGAATGTAGATGGTGGCCACCATCAGAGAGAGGCCAGGAGAGATAGAGAGCCTGCAGACCAGGCATTCAAAGGAAGAGAAGGCCTGGTTAGGAAAGACAGAAGCAGGGACCCACTCTGGAAAGAACAGGGCCACTCGACCTCCGGGCAAGTTGGTTCTGGGCTTGGAGAGGATCTTGTAGTCCTCAGGGAGGAGAGTGTTAAAACTTGTGACAGAGCGGGCAGTGAACCATGTCTCGTGAAAGCAAGGACATCCAGGTCAAGGTCTTCGAGGAGGTGGCAGGTGTGAGAGGAGTGTTTGACAGCAGAGCAAGAGTTGAGAGTAGCGACGTGGAGCAGGTTGCCACATTTGAAAGCCTTCCGGAGTGGGGAACAGAAGTGGAGTACACCCAGCGGAAGCGGTAGATGGGCCAGAGAGTGGTCAGAGGCAACAGATGGAGGTGGCATAGGGGCCAGAGAGGAGGAGGCGGGTGCCAGAGAGGCGGCGGGGGAGGAAGGAGGTGGCAGAGGGTCCAGACAGGTGGTAGAAGTAGTAGGAGAAGGGAGGAAGTTGATAAGACACAGGAGGTGCCTATCCAGAAGGAGAAGACTAGGCTGAGAGCCCTGAATCATGACAGTACCATTTAGATAAAGCAAAAACAAAGAGGTGATGGCTGGAAGGTTTCGAATAAATCGTAACCTCTGGCATTGCTCTGGGCAACCCTCCAGACTATTGTTCTTCGCCTGCCAAGCCATTACAGAAGGGAAAAGACCATATGCAAATCAGGCTTGGTGCCACCCCAAATGTGGCAGGCTAGCTGGAACTGCTAGGTCACATACCTTCTGCGCAAGACCACAAGCATCCCCAAACATGTTTAGGCCTTGTTGGGCCTCATCAGTGAGGAGTAGCTTGGGTCTCTAGGCCCAGCAGGCATGGGGCCCACGTCTGGGTATGCCTGTCACACTCGGGGTGACAAAGCAAAAACAAAGAGGTGAGGGCTGGAAGGTTTAGAATAAATCTTAACCTCTGGCATTGCTCTGGGCAACCCTCGAGACCATCATTCTTCACCTGAAATCCATTACAGAAGGGGAAAAACCATATGCAAATCAGGCTTGGTCACACCCCAAAAGGGGCAGTCCAGCCCACAATGCTAGGTCACATCCCTTCTGCACGAGACCACAAGCATACCCAAACATGTTTCAGCCTTGTTGGGCCTTATCAGTTAGGAGTAGCTTGGGTCTTAGGCACGGGACCCATGTCTGGGCATACCCGTCCCACTCGGGGTGACAAAGCAAAAACCAAGAGGTGATGTCTGGAAGGTTTAGAATAAATCTTAACCTTTGGCATTGCTCTGGGCAACCCTCCAGACCATCGTTCTTCACCTGCCAAACCATTACAGAAGGGGAAAGACCATATGCAAATCAGGCTTGGTCCCACCCCAAAAGGGGCAGGCCAGCCCGAACTGCTAGGTCACATCCTTCTGCAAGAGACCACAAGCATCCCCAAACATGTTTCAGCCTTTTTGGGCTTCATCAGTGAGGAGTTGCTTGGGTCTCTAGGCCCAGCAGGCACGGGAACCACGTCTGGGCATACCCGTCCCACTCGGGGTGACAAAGCAAAAACAAAGAGGTGATGGCTGGAAGGTTTAGAATAAATGTTAACCTCTGGCATTACTCTGGGCACCCCTCCAGACCATTGTTCTTCGCCTGCCAAACCATTACAGAAGGGAAAAGACCATTTGCAAATCAGGCTTGGTCCCACCCCAAAAGGGGCAGTCAGCCCGAACTGCTAGGTCATATCCCTTCTACACGAGACCACAAGCATCCCCAAACATGTTTTGTCCTTGTTGGGCTTCATCAGTAAGGAGTAGCTTGGGTCCCTAGGCCCAATAGGCACGGGTCCCACATCTGGGCATACCCGTCCCACACGGGTGACAAAGAAAAAACAAAGAGGTGATGGCTGGAAGGTTTAGAATGCATCTTAACCTCTGGTATTGCTCTGGGCAACCCTCCAGACCATTGTTCTTCACCTGCCAAGCCATTACAGAAGGGGAAAGACCTAGTTTTGCAAGGATAACAAAGTTTATATAATATAGAAAAATGCCAACAAAGAACTCTGCTGCCCGAGAGCACTCTGCCAAAAATTACACAGGCAGCACATTATAAAAGACATTTGTGTCATCAATGATGATGTTAGGTAGTTGCAGAGTTGCTGGTTGGTGGGGAGCATATAGGTGCGCCTGCTCCATAGGGGATGCCAGGCGCCTATTGATCGTTTTTCCCTCAGTCCATCTTGTGAGACGTGGGTCAGCTGGGCTCATCTCCGCGGTGAAGGTCAGTTTGAGAGAGAAAGGTAGACATTCCTAACTATCTAAGCTAAACAACAGGAACTGGTAATGTATACAGAATGACGTATACCTGATACATGCTAGGGGGTCCTTTAAGAAGAGGGGATAATATATCGGCATGCCGACCTCTACATTCAGGGCTTCATTGATAACGCACCTCCTGCACTCAGTATCTCTCCTGGGGGTTCGAATTATGCCTATCCTTCTGGTGCCTCATGACACGGACAGACGTGTTGTTATTTGGAAGAATATATCGCTAGAACAGGAGGCGGGTGGCATCATAAGAAAAGGGACAGAGAAGCCATATGGTCGGGGAAGAGCCAGGAGGCCCAAGAGTGGGGAGAAACTAGAAAAGCCCCAGCGTGAGGAGGCAGAAAGAGAAACACCCGGCAGAGGGGAGAATACAGAGAAACAGCATAGTGGTGGCACCTGAATATGACATGGGTAAATATCATGATCGAATCATGGTTTATTTCCGGCATGTTAAGTAAACAAATAGGAGCAAAGAAAAAAACTAACAAGGATGTTGTTCGAGGCTCTGATAAACCTGAACATCTTGAAAAATACAATGAGGTGTACAACAGGGGCGTTGCTAGGGGGGGCTAAAGGGGCTATAGCCCCTGATCTTTTGGTTGTAGCCCCGGATAGAATCTCAGGAGCTACAGCCAAAAGACTAGCTAGCCCCCAGTCCCAACAGTTCGGACATCAGCTTAGCCCTGGGTCTTTTCCAGACCTAGCAACTCCCCTGGCTGTACAATCTCTATTGCGCCAATCCAGTAGACTTTTTAGTGAAATAGAGTTGGTGAGTGCCAGAAATAAGGATTTTCACACCATTGATAACCATGAAGAAAGTTGTTTTATTCACAAGTGATCAGTACTCTCTACACGTGTTTCACCCTTTTTGATATCTAAAGGGATCCTCAGGAGAGTTTCATTTTTGTAAAGCAGGGCTGCATATTACTGTTAGTCAGGTGGTTGTCCTTTCCTTAACAAAAGATAAGGAAGGCACTTCAAGTTCCAGTTTTCAATATTCACTGGCCTTAATTTTAGAAGAATAAGGAAAAGAAACTATATTTTCTGCAAAAGGTGAGAGGGGTCCGATAAACCTGAACATCTGTTGTCCTGTGAGAAAAGCATAAAGGGCCCAGGGAATGAAAGCCCCCAAGCCCACTTACATTAAGCAATTTGTTTAGGAAATAATGCAGGCTATGATGTGCAGTATCAGACAGTTATAGCCTGCTGTTCCCTTTAATAGGCCCATAAAAATGTTCCCGGGAGGAAAAGAAAATACAATACATTACTGCTAGCTAATGGGAATTCATTTGGAAACTAAAAAGTTATTTGTGTGTTTTCATGGAGGACCTTCAAGAAAAAGGTATGTGACTCAGCCGAGGAAAATGTGGTGACCAAAAATGTAAGGTTGTGGTGAGAAAGGGGTTAGTGCAGCAAAGGGCGAGCCAGAGGAAAATGCCAGCGTGGGAGAATTTGCACACGACGTCACGCCAGAGGGAGGAAGAGGCCAACAGCTACTCGGACCAAGGTAGAACGAAGTATAACGCCCTAAAATGTGTGCAGTGTGTCTGACGGCCAAGGAGGGGGGTTGAGGAGGAGGAACGAGGTGTGAGACTGACGAGGGGAGAGCCGAGTGAGGGAAGTAATGCGAACGCCCTCAAATGGACACCGCTCCAGTGCGCTGGAGGCAATCATTTATTCTCCAGCGCAGAATATGGCTCTATAAAAGAAAACGCAACATGGAGGCACGTGCACAGACAGCGACCACAAAAGCAGCACCGCGCTGAAAGGTGAAACCGGAGCAGGCTTCACTCCAGCCTCCCCAGAAAGGTTGAGTTTCAGCCATCAGTCTCCGCTGCTCCATCACGGTCCTTGCCCCCTGTAAATGTTTCATAAAGGTTACTGCGTATCACTGATCCGCGGATTCCAGTTGCAGCCCCTCTCTCTGACATCAAAGCTGTTTCTTTGTGGGGAAACAAGTAGACCGTGGCACTTGGATGGGCTGTTATTTTTGCTAATCACATCCCTGCTGTGAGACAGAATTACATGTTTCCTGGCAGAATCCGCTTACAAATATGGCCTGATCATGTTACCTGTAAAATGCCTTATTACGCAAACAAAATCTAAATGTGCTTTACTCTGGACCTGCTGATATGCCATCGTGTCCCATCATGGACACTATCAGACCATGATGAAAGGCGTGACTTCAAAGATAGGAGAAGTGATCCCACCCGGGTTTCTTATCAGTGAGCTGGGGTGTTTCTGAAAGGATGCAGGCCATCAGGGTATCAACAGCTGTCTGGTGAAATAAATATTTCAGGTGAGCTAAGCATGCCTCGGCCTTTCAGCTGTTCACTTACACACAAAATGTGCATTTCACCCGACCTGATGGATGCACTTGATCAAGAGGGGCAATCATGTTTCGTGCTCAAAATAATATTTGCATCTGAGGCTGTGTAAACCTTTCGCAGTGTACGAGGATACTAGTTTGTAACCGACATCAATTAACCAGGCCACACAAGTGGGGAAAGAGCGCTATATAAATAACTAAATACAGTACAATACAATACTTCACCATGGCAACAATAATAGTAGAGGCCGACAAGCTTTTAAGAACGTGACCCAAAAATATCTGTAAATCACCCTATGCAAAATGTGGGTCAAACGTGACAATTCACAGGTCACTGTGTGTTCAAAAGTCCCAACCCGAACCCTCAGTGGGATCCGGGAGCCTGCCAAACACATGCATGTTTATTTGTTCTATTTGTAATGTGCTACATTGTGAGCAAGCCTCTTCAATGTGCGCGCTGGTGAGGCGGTATGGGGTCAAGGGAACGACGTTCCGGGAGTGCATTGTACCGATCTTGGCACACACAGCACACTGTAGTCTTCAGGTACATAGTACACTATGTGATAGATGCATTCCAGGCAGGAGGCCGCAAAGCATCACAATGACATCACATCGCACAGTCCGGGGCTGCAGAGAAATATGACTTGTGTCTGAACACTGTTGCGGGTGATTGGGCGGTTGTGGTCTGTGTTGGAATGTTTTGACAAATAAGCAGAATTTAGAGCCCCTTGTACATTGTTTGTAGTACTGCTGCTGTTTTAGACACACCAGGAGTTTATTCAACATATCTTGGGGCTTTGGGGGTCAAACATTTCCTTGTATCTTTTGGTGGTGCATCTTAGGCTTCTTAAAGGTGTGCGAGGTCTGAGCAACTCATTTACCCGATCTGTGCCTGTATTGTGCAGGGACTTATAGGTTAGAATTAGCATCTCTTGCAGCAGGGATCTTCTGTTCCATCTGGAAGGGTTCCAGAGCTCAGGGAAATGTGCTCTCATGTTTTCACTTGGAAGATGAATCTGTGGTCACAGTTCTAGACGAGCTGTGAGGTGGAGCTGTGCCTCGCTAAGCACAGTGAGCAAGGGGTCCACGTCTGGATTACCCTGGAAACTTAGGGTGAGAATCCAAAGTACCCAAAATTTGCATAAAAAGGTCCGGGATACCCTCTACCGGTACAAACACGGCACATTGACCTGTTCTTGGGTGGATGGCCCCAGGAGGGTCTCAACCACGTTTTAGCTCACTATGCTTTTCACAGAGGAGAAATGTCCATACACATGTCTCACCCTAAGTTACCAGGGGAATCCAGACTTGGACCCCTTGCTCACTTTTCTTAGAGAGGCACAGCTCCAGCTCACTGATTAGGCCCTCCTTGACATTTAGTATTAGGCATCTTTGGTAAAGCAAGCATGAAAAGTGTTATTATGATGCAAGACTGGAATTTCTGTTTGCAACCAGTCTAGCCATTTCTCACTGAGGCATGACATTATGTATTGGGCATCTTTGATAAAGCAAGCAGGATCTGTGGTATTATTCTTACTGTGGCATGACATTTTGTATCAGACATCTTTGGTAAAACAAGCACAAGTGCTATTATGTAGCTAAACTGGCATTCCAATGCAGCCATTCTAGTTATTTCTTATTTTGGTATGACATTTTGTATTGGACATCTTTGGTAAAGCAAGCATGATAAGTGTTATTACAAAGTAAGACTGGCATTTGTTATGCTACTAGTCTAGCCATTTCTTACTGGGGCACGACATTTCATATTGGGCACCTTTGGTCAAACAAGCATAAGTATTATTATGTAGCTAGACTGGCATTTCAATGCAGCCAGTTCAGTCATTTCACATTGTGGTATGGCATTTTATATTGGGCATCTTTGGTAAAGCAAGCATAAAAAGTGTTATTGTGAAGCAAGACGGGCAGTTTTGTTTGCAACCAGTATAGCCATTTCTTACTGAGGCATGACATTTTGTATTGGACATCTTTGATAAAGTAAGCAGGGTCAGTGGTATTATTCTTACTGTGGCATGACAATTTGTATCAGGCATCTTTGGTAAAACAAGCATAAGTGTTATTATGTAGCTAGACTGGCATTCCAATGCAGTCAGTCTAGTCATTTCTTATTTTGGTATGACATTTTGTATTGGACATCTTTGGTAAAGCAAGCATGATAAGTGTTCTTACGAAGCAAGACTGGAATTTGTTATGCTACTAGTGTAGCCATTTCTTACTGAGGCACAACATTTTGTATTGGGCACCTTTGGTAAAGCAAGCATAAGTGTTATTATGTAGCTCGGCGGGCATTTTAGTACAGCCCGTTTAGACATGTTTTCATACTTTGGTATGCGTTTTTAACGATAAAGCCAACTGGAGTATGTTCTTATGTGGGGATACTGCCATATATTGGATATGTTTTCTTATAATATGATTACTGGCATTATGCACAAAGCAAACATGAGTATGTTTTTATATGGGAATAATAGGTTATAATGTTGCAGTCAGCATGGAAATATATGGGCACAGCCAGTGTGAAAATGTTTCATGCTGGCACATATTGTGGGAAAAGCCATCATGATAATGTGTTGGAGAAATGTTCCTGTGCACTGTTGGTGACTTGCATCCATTGGATTGTTTTCATGAGTTAACCTACAAAACCCAAATGCAAACTGTTTGGCTTTTTACCCAATTTTTCTAAAAAAGGGTGCTCTAAAATGCACCATTTTGACCAATTATTTAAAAAGATTTATCGGGGGAAGAGCCCCCAAACCCCACTCCAGTGGTGTGGATCCCCTTGCTACGTTCGGTCGCCCAGCCATATCAAGGACAAATATTTATGCCCCTCCAGTTAACAAATTCACCAGTCGCCACTGATTAAGAAGGAAGATAATTTGTTGGAAATTATTCAGGAGGGTTATGGATTGGGTTTGAGACCCTCAGGGCTTTTGATTTCCTTGAATATATAGAGTTCTTGTATAGATTTGTTTGAGGACTCCATTATCCGAGTTTGGCAAGAAGACATTTTTGGTTGTGAAATAGTCTGCGAGTAGCATGCATGCTTATCTTCTTCCTTAAGGTTTGATGCCAGATTCTTTTCAATTTCCGGCCTGTACTCCTCAAGCTATCTAACTATCCATTGAACCATTTCCTGTTGAGTATTTTCTGAGGCTTTCTGGTGTTTTTTCTTAGCTGGGGTGTGACAGAGTTACCTGGGACCAATAAGGATGCCAAGACTAGCACTTGAGTTCAAAATCTTTATTTTGGGATTTTGTTTTACAAAAAATGACCAGAATGACTCTTTTTCTCGATGTAGTTCGGATTCTTCCTCCTGAGCAACCTCCACAATGTCACCCCCAGTTTGTATGTATGTACGTATATTATAATTGTAATTGATTATTTATAATGCGCTTAATACCCATAGGTTTCTAAGCGCGGACCCGGGGATCGAACCTGTGTTGCACCGCATAGTCTTGCTTCCAAGACGAGCGAGTTGCCACTGAGCTATCCTCCCGAGACTATATAATACATATTTCTAATGGTGTACATTTTCGTATGATCCATCCAGCTCTCCCAAGCAATTTACATGGCAATGTTGTGCTCTATGAGTAAGTATACAAATAAATCCACTGGCTTGAGATGGCATTGGGCCATTTGATTCAACCCCTTGGTGGTCCCCAGAACTAGACAGCTGACTTAATCGCACGGGTTAGCATATTCAGTGTTCTGGTGAACCTTTTATGGCGGTGGTCCAGGATAGCCTCACGGGGTTGGGGAGCAGGGGGTGTTATGTCCACCTAGAGAGGCATCGCAAAAGACATTTTCAAAGGTTTCGGGTGTTACATTGTTTAAGGTTCAGAAGAGTTTGATGATGATGAATTTCAAAAAGTATATCCTGGTCTCCAACCCAGGTCTCCCGATCGCTGATACCTATACCAGCTCTTCCTCCAGACAGGCCCTCACCGACATCCTCTTTGTCGTTCCTTCGCCAGACCTATTGACTCCACATCTTTCTCTCCCATTAATGGTGGCACCTGATGGGAGGCCCTCCTGGCCCCCTTCCATTTCTCTAAGATCATCATTCAAGTTTACCTAAATTCCACCGTCTTTCTCCAAGGGCCTCAGGCCAACCTCCTCCTCTTAGATAGATGCTTTGTGCCCCTTATCAACTTCCTTTCCTCTACTGCTGTCCTTTCTCTCCCTTCTCATGGCCCCTTGCCTCCTTCCTCTGCCACCTCTGTGGCGCACTCCTCCTCCTCCTTGTCTACCTTGCTCTCTCCTCTGCCTCGGGCTCCTCCTCTGACTTGTACCCCTCCTCAGAAGTCTTTCAAGGCTGGCAACCTTCTCCACATGGCCACTCTCAACTCTCGCTCAGCTGTCGAACACTCCTCTGACATCTACCACCTCCTGAAAGAACTTGACCCTGATGTTCTCGGTCTCACCGAGGCACGGTTTACGGCCAGCTCTGTTGTTAGTCTAACCAAATCCCTAATATCGTCTTGCCCACCCCCCCCCTCTTGGGCAACCATGCACCGGTCTTAGACAATCTTAGACAATCTCCTGGGGGGTGTGGATCACTATACCTCCCCTTGCATTTGTATCAAGAGGCCTTTGTGCACTGTGTTACTCCTATCTTACGCCTAACAACATACACCTATCTTACTTCTATGGACACAAATAACATAAGACACAAAGAAAACACATGAATCGATTCAATTATAACAATGGACTACATTTATTTATGCACAGCAAAGCATAATGCAGACAATGCTGAAACTCTAGCCAATATCGAATTTGCACCTTTTATGCTTCCGGTGCAAATCTACCATGCAGTAACTATAAGCCTTTCAGGTCTCTAATGCAAGCCTGTGATGCAAGCCTGTGATTCTAATGCAGTCTAATGCAAGCGTCTCTCCTTCATGCGGGATCAATCCGCACCAATCCACACCATACTTCACACTCACTCTCTTAAGACAATCCCTCTCTGATTTAACCCAAAGCTCTTTGTGTGAGTGTCTGGTCTAACCAATCAGTTTAAACCATGCTTCCCATTTGACATCTCTCTCTCCTCTCCAGCTCTGTCTTTGTCATTCAGCCAGTCATTCAGAGCCGGGCCTCGGTCTCTCTCTCTGCCAGAGTGATCTCATCAAGGCCTCATCAGGTTTTGCTGCACCAAGACACCTCTCCCTCATCGCATCTCGAACTCCATCAATCACCATCTCCCACAACTCTCAGCAACTCCCAGCAACTAACTCCAGCTAGTCCCCTCTCCCCCTTGGTTAAACTCTTCCAATGACGCACTCATTTCTATGGTTACTTACATTCTCTAAGCTAAGAACATCTCTTTCTCTGTCTCAGCATTCTATATTCAGGCAGTGCCTGCCAGTCTATGTTTGCGTGTTCTAGTCACTGCGTGTTCAGTCAGCGTGACATTGGACATCATATCTCTGCCTTGGCCTTCTGTGTGCGGTGCCTGCCTCCTATTTCTCCATTCACTGTCATTCACTCCACTGTAGGCTCTGTTGGCATCACGAAATCCCTCTCTCTGTCAGAGAATAGGCCATCTCTCCTCATGCAAAAAGCACTTCTCCCATCTCCCCATGTCGCTCCCTCCATGGCCCCAAGCTTTGCTGTCTCCGCGGCACACCAGCAATGCTGATTAGCCTCCTTCGCTTTCCCCACTCGGACAAGGGTTCGTGTTATCTCTGTCTCTGCCAATGTTTACGAATACTTGTACGCTGTTAACTCAAAACAATCTTCGCACACCGCAGCACAAACAACTTCTCTGTCTCCATCAGAAATGGCTTCATGATCCTTAGGCCTTATTCTATATGGTGCTTACTCTCGCAAATCCAAGCGCTACATAATGCAAACTCATTCTAAGTGCACACTCTACATACATGCATGTCTTCATCCTATATCTCTAAATGTGTAACTACAGAACATAACAATGTGTCATTCTAAATGGCTCTACATGGCATTTCCATAACATAACAGTGCGTCTCTAAAGCACTATATGGCACTTCAAATATGACAGTGTATCATTCTATAAGCAAATTGCAAATGCATACAAAGTGGCAGTCTAATATATGGATAGTGTAATAATGCTACTTCTTCATGTACTACTAAACAGGATGCAATGATGGATAGCTAAACATGATGCAATCATGCCTAAAGGGATAATACTGGGTAACAATGAGTAATGATTCTCTAATGATAACAAACCAGGCATTCCCATTTTATCAGATTCCACACTGTCACGAGTTTTGACACTCTCTTCCCTGATGGCTACAAGGTCCTCTCTATGCCCAGAGTCAACCGTTCCGGTGGGAGTGTAGCCTTGATTTTCCCAGAGTAGATTCCTGCCTCTATCATTCCTTATGCAGGCCTACTCCTCCTTTGAATGCCTGGTCTGCAGGCTCTCTCCCTCTCTCTCTCTCTCCTGGCCGCTCCCTTAATGTTGCCATCTGGTCAGGTAACTTCCTTTCTCTCTGAGTGGCCGGACCTCTTCTCCACCCTCCTGGCCTTGACCACTCAACTCCTCATTGGAGACCTCAACATTGGAGACCTCATTGGAGACCTCAACATCCACCTGGATGCTTCCTGTCCCTCTTTTGGACTCTTATGTGACCTCTTCGACTCTCTTTCTCTCTATTCTTCCCTCGGCCAGACTCACTCTGAAGGGCACATTCTGGATGTTCTGATCTCCTCAGACCTCCCCCTCTCTAACCCTCTCACCACTCCTCTCTCCTGGAGTAACCACGTTCTCCTCTCCTCTCATCTCGCTCTCTCTACCCCTCAGGCCGAGCCTACCCCCACACTGCCACCCACCTTCTCAGTCATCAGACCCATGAAGCATGTGTCAGTTGAGGATTTCACTGCCACTTTCTCTACCCCTCCTGCACCTCTGGCTGACTCACGTCCTGACACAGCCCTTTCCAACCTCCACTCTTCTATCCCCGACACTCTTGATGTACTTGCCCCTGTCATGAGGATCTGCTTGAAGCCCAAAGCCAAGAGCAACTCTTGGTATGACTCAGATCTTGTAACCCTTAAACGCAAATGTAGGGTGGGCGAGAGGAAATGGCTGACCTCTTGTACATCCTCTGACAAACTCTCCTGTCGCCTGCTCCAAAGGCAATACCGACTCTCTATTTATTATTTATTTATTCAGATTTGTAGTGCACGCAGCAGACCGAAGGCATCGTGACGCTTGTTACAGACAGAAAGCTTAGTTACAGGCAAAGGACAGAAGACAACAAGTTCAGTTACATACATACAGTTTTGCATAGAATCTTTTACACGGGTAAGAAGATACAGAGGGTTAGATAAAAAGGGAGGTTTTGATTTTTTTTCTCCAGAAGGCAGGGAGAGAGTTTTCTGCTCTGATTTCTGGGGTTAGAGCATTCCATAGCTTGGCAGCTATGTAGGGGAAGCCCAGCCCTCCAGCTTTGGCTCTGTTGATGCATGGAATGTGTAGTTGGTTGGCGTAGTAAGTCCTAGTGGGTCGTGTTGAGTTGGATTTAGTTATAGTCTCTGCAACGTATGATGGTTCTGTGAGGCTAAAACATTTGTGGATGAGCGTGAGGATTTTAAATGTGATGCGCTCTTGAACTGGAAGCCAGTGAGCTTCCTGTCTGGCAAGGGAAATGTGTTCCCTTTTGGGAAGGCTCAGGGCAGTTCTTAGGGCATTGTTTTGCGTAACTTGGAGTCGGTTGAGGTTTTTTGTGGATGTACCTGCTAGGAGGGCGTTGCAATAATTGATATGCAGTTTGGCTTTAATAGGTATGGTTTAATTGCATTGATGAGTTTGGTGGTGTGGGATAAGGCGGAGGTGATGGCGCTGACCTGTCTGGTCATAGATAGTGTTGAGTCTATGTAAACACCTGAGTCTTTACAGATGTGAAGACAGGGATGGTTGTATTGTCAATGGTGAAGTTGGAGTACAGTTTATCTAGTTTGGCTAGTGTGGTTTTTTGACCTAATATGATGATTTCGGTCCTCTCCCCATTGAGGCAGAGGCTATTGGTTGCCATCCAGGCTTGAATGGTGGTGTATATAGAGTGAAGAGCTTTGGTGTCCTTGTTGTAGGAGCCGGTGAGAGGTACGAGTACCTGAGTATCGTAGGCATAATTGGTATACGTGATACCTAGGACATCAAGCCCTAGGTATCACGTATACCAATACACATTATACAACTCGTAAACAACTTGTAAACAAGTTGTATAATGTGGGTGCTGTGCAGGAGCCTTGTCGGACTCCGCAGTGGAAAGTGGGGGGGGCAGAATTGGCTATGTTGGAGAATACTTTCATTGCCCTGCCTTCCAGGAAGGAGGTGATCCATAGCGCTGCTTCATTTGAGAAGTTAGCTGATTGGGTGAGGTGTGAGGTGAGTGTTTTATGAAGCTGCCGACAGGTCAAGGAGTAGGAGGAGGGCTGGCTTCCCTTTGTCCATGATTTGGGTGATCTGGTTTTTGAGGTCAACCAGGGCTGTTTCCGTACCGTGACTTTTGCGGAACCCTGATTGGCTAGTCCCGAGAACGGAGTGAGACTCTAGGAATTGTTGGATTTGGCAGTGGGCTGCTTTATCCAAGATCTTGAGGAGGAACGGCACAGTGGTTATGGGACGATAATTGTTGGGCTGTGCTGGTGCTAGTGTAGACTTTTTCAGAAGGGGGCGTACCCATGCTTCTTTAAGGCTGGCGGGAATGGTGCCTGTTCGGAAGAAAGCATTAATGAAGGCTGTCAGGAGTGGGGCAAGGAAGGCTGTCCGCAGTCCTTTATGAGCTTGGGTGGACAGATGTCCCCTTTGCACATGGAGGGTTTAAGGTTTTTGAAGAGGATGATGACTTCGGGTTCAGGGATGTCTCTAAAAGTTAAGAGTTTGGTGTAGGGGAGGTGGGGTTAGATAGTGTAGGCTCGGCATGGTGAGGTAGAGCTTTGTAGTGGCCCTTAATTTTTTTTAGAGATTGGATGGCACACCATTCTTCATCTTTGATGATCTCATCAGGAGTGTTTGGTGGAGAGATGAGTTAATTGAAGATGGCGAAGATTTCCTTAGATTGTGAGTTGGCATTGGAGATTCGGACATTGAAGGAGTTTGCTTTGACTTTAGTGATAGCATCTTTATACTGGCGGGAGATGAGGTTAAAGCAATTCTTAGTGTTGTTGCTGGGGTCGGTTTGCCAGCTTTTCTGAGCCTCCCTTTTAAGGGAGTGTAATGGCTGTAGTTCTTCAGTGAACCAGGAACTTTTGTGTAGCGACTTTTTTTCCTTTTTGCATTCAAGTGGTGCTATGGAGTTGATGGCTGTAGAGAGGGTATCTTTGTATATGTCCGCTAAGGTGTTTGGATCATTGGGGAAAGATGAGGCTAGTGCTGGGATGTTAAGCTAAGGTCTTAGGTTATCCTGTATGAGTTTTTTGGAGCTTCTTACTTGAGCAGTGGGGGCTGGTGTGAGGATTTTTGCGGTGGAAGAAAAGGGTAAGGTGAACTCAATGCAGTTGTGGTCTGTCCATGGCAAGGCTGTGTTGGTTGTGACAGTGGTGAAACAATTGTGTTTTTGGCATGGGTGGAGTTTTGAAAAGCGGGACTCCCTCTCTCCTGCGCACCTTCTATTCGGTTGTTGACTGAGTTAGATCTGCAGCCAAGGTCCTAGTTTGTCAAGGGACCAACTCCGAGGTTCCTAATGTTTAGAAGATTTGTGGGGTTTGACAAACTCTGGACTGGAAAGGCGCTGGTTGGATTAGATAATCCGGTAATTGTTGGTAGGTAGCTTGCACAAGTAATAGATGAGTCAAGTTATTAGTGTGTCAAACATGAGGTTTGCTTTATTGCTTGGTTTAGTCAGCACCAATGAGAGACATCATTGGATGTAAAGGTGATATTTATAACATGATGATATGTCACACAGCCGACGCGCGTTTCAACCTAAGTCTTTTTCAAGGCCATTTGGGTTTGATGGTTGAGCTTCCAGGTGGGGTGAGCTGGTCCTCCCATGTGTTGGTGCCAGTAGGCTGGATAGCCGTGCTTGAGCCGGGTTCGGCAGTGCTGGTGTGTGGAGTCGAGGAAAAAGACTTAGGTTGAAACGCGCGTCGGCTGTGTAACATATCATCATGTTATAAATATCACCTTTACATCCAATGATGTCTCTCATTGGTGCTGACTAAACCAAGGAATAAACCAAACCTCATGTTTGACACACTAATAACTTGACTCATCTATTACATGTGCAAACTACCTACCAACAATTACCGGACTATCTAATCCAACCAGCGCCTTTCCAGTCCAGAGTTTGTCAAACACCACAAATCTGTGAAACAATTGTGGTCTGCAAACCAGTCAAGGGTGCAGCCTTTGGAGTGTCTAGGGCTTGAGACTTTTTATGTGAATCCTAGGTCGGTGAGCTCTTTAGTGAGGGAGGTGGCGGCTTTGTCATTGGAGACATTAAGTCCTAAGTTTAGGTCTCCAAGAAGAAGGGTCTTAGTAGAGTCTTTGATGTTATCACTAAGTAGGTGGATGAAGTGTCCCTGGAAGTCTGATGGGAGGCCAGGGGGGCAATATAGAATGTGTATGTTGGTGGTGTTATTGGGGGACAGTGCAAGCTTGACAGATAGGATGTTGGAATTGCTATCCCAGGAATGACTAACGGGTCTGATGGTGAGGGTTTCTTTAAAGATGAGGGCTACTGCTCCTCCTGTGCGATCTGGTCTGTCTTGTCTGAAAATGGTGTAGTCTGGGGGGAGTTCGAGAGCGACCGCAGGGCCGGATGCTTCATGTAGCCATGTTTCTGTGATGGCCAATAAGGAGATCGTGTATTTCTAGGGCGTGTGCTGGAAGTGAGCGAACATTGAGGAGGGCACATTTAAGGTGTGGAGTGGGTGCGGAATTGGGCTTGATGCTGGCATGGATGCGGCCTGTGTCAGGCGTAGTGTGTGTTGTGGGTGTGAATTTTTGTATGTGAGTGTGTATGAGGTGTGTGGTGCGATTGAGGGAGGAACGGAAGCCTAGGCAGAGATTACGGTGAGCTGTGGACATGGGAAAGTAAATGAGATCTAATGGTTGAGTTCTGGCTCTAAGTCTGGTGCGTCTGGTGGATGGTGAGCATGAGGTCGCTGTGTGTGGGCTTAGAGGTTGTTGGGTGGTGATGAGGCTGGACATGATGGCGGGAGTGGAGTGGTGCAGTGGTGGTTGAATCTAGGGAGAGTTAGTGAGTTTAATGATATGGTGGTGGGTGGCTAGAGTGAGTAAGAGAGCAAATGCTGTGGTGCTGGAGGTAGAGCGACTGGTGAGTATCTTCCAGGCGAGCTTACTTGTGAGATTGGGCAGCATGGTGCGGGTGGGAAAGCAGAGGCCAGGTGTCGCAGCAGGCTGCAATTAACACGGTGGGCAGGCAGCAGTGAGGAGATATTACTACGGTTCACTATTACACATAGAGAGAAGGCTGCAGTAGGCAAAATAGCATTACAGGCTACGGAACAGCAGTGACCATAGTACCATATCATTGCATGGTAAAAAACAGCAATGACCAAAATATCATTGCATGGTACGGAACAGCAGTGACCAAAATAACATTACAGGCTGCAGAGCAACATTGACCAAAATATCATTGCAGGCTACGGAGCAACAGTGACCAAAATATCATTGCAAGCTACGGCGCAGCATTAGGCAAAATAATATTACAGGCGGTTTGCACAGTGATGAAACAGCAAAGGGCAGATATCACTACAGTCCGTAATTATACATTGTGAGTGGCAGCAATGTGCGAAATGTTATTACCGGCCAATGAAGACAATCAATTGCTTAAGGAGTCCGGGAGCTTTAGTGTCAGGACAAGAAGTAAAACATTCAGGGGATATGATTTATGAGTGTTAGAGATAGCGCGCACATGTGCGAACAGGGGCAAACCGGGCCTTAGATGGCCTTCGATGAAGCCGGCTCTTCCGCCTGCCGGCTGTCCTCACTAAGAAGAGAGCTCACATCCAAGCCCATGTCTCTGTTGCATCTAACAACTGTAACGCTCACCTGATTCCCGTAGAGGCGCCGGTCTTGACTGGGCGTATACCGTATCTTCAAAGGTGATGTGTAACACACGGCTGGCTCTTTGGGCTGGACCTCTGTGCACTGTATGTCTGACTCGAAGGGTAAGATGTCTGCAGATAGAAAATATGGGATTAAGGAACTGGGTTATTGAATGTCTCTCTCTTCTTCCCTTTCTCTTCTCCTGTAGAACCCCAAAGGTTAACGCTCTCACCTTAGGTAAGTGAACGCTGTGCTCTCCATCTGCCTCGGGGCAGGGTGCTGTAACCAGTTTCTTCACTGGATAAGGGGAGCAGGCCTCTTGACTTCAGAGGACTGCTGTCCATCGTTTACTGCACGAACGGTAAGTTTCGAGTAATTCTAATGTCTTTAAAGTCTTTAGTAATGATGTCTCTTGTTTTGCAGGGTTCCGGCGATGGCGGATGACGGGCTGAAGTGAGTTGAAGATGGAGCCCGTGTGATGAATAGAAGCGCCTGGAAGCACGTAAGTAAGCGCTTGTTGCCTGCTTCACGATGCGCTCTAACTGTCTTTTTATTTTGCAGGTACAAGTTCGGAGCGGCTGCAGGGTGCCGGAATACCCACTGGGTTAGATGTGGAAAGGAGTAATGGCACGTGAGTATTAAAGTTCCCCAATGTCTTTAAACGCACCTTGTTTTGTCTTTCAGATGCGGGATGCAGCGCCGAAGGCCTCCGGAGCGTGCGAAGAGTTGGTAAGCTTTTGTCTTTCAGATGCCGGAATGCAGTGTGAAGACCTCCGGAGCGCACGAAGAGTAGGTAAGCCTTTGTCTTTCAGATGCCGGAATGCAGCGCGAGGCGTTGGTGACAGCCGATGGACCAGGTAAGTGAAGAGCTGTCACTGAAGACCATAATGCTAACCTGTTCTTTCTTGTCTTTATAGGTGTTGCTGAAGACTGGATTCAGGATGGTAAGCCTTTTTCCTTAGGCCCAGGATCAGATGCAGAAGACACGATGAGCGTTCTGCTGCAGAGGATGCAGAATAACGCAAAGCAAGATTCATCCATCGGGTGTGGTTTAAATAGCCTCCTGTAGTGCTTAGGTGTCTCCTTCCACAGCCACGCCTAGGTAAGAAAAGAGTTCCTGCTTTCCAGAAGAGTTCCAGTGTTCTGAATCTAGGGAGTGGCTCCTGCCCCACCCAACAGGAAAAGTAGTTCCAAACAGAAGAGGATCAGAGGCTCAACTGGCAGGCAAGTAAGCAGCATGGTCTGCTGCAGGTAAGTCCACCCAAGCATTATGAGCCCGGCGCTTCCAGCGCTGGGACTGGGCATATTTATGAGCCTGGTGCCACTGGCGCCAGGACTGGGTCCAAAAGGTCCCAATTGGGACTGGTTGGCACTCGGAACCTGGGTTATGGATCTGCTTCCAAGGGAGTTGGGAGAACCCTGACCTTTTGGAAGCAGAGATCATGACAGTACCCCCCCTCAAGGCCCCTCCCGAACCGGGCTTCTCTGGGGGTTTTGGCTTGTCAGGAAATGTTCGGTGAAATCTTTTGATTAGGCGAGGAGCGTGGACATATTCAGCAGGTTCCCAGGATCTCTCTTGGGGGCCGTAGCCTTTCCAGTCAATTAGGTAAAATAGTTTAGATTTGGAGATCTTGGAGTCCAGAATGCTTTTGACTTCAAACTCGAGTTCTCCATCAACTAGGATAGGTTTTGGAGATTTAGTTAGTCGGGTTTGAGGTTGCACGGGTTTTAATAGAGAGACGTGGAAGACCGGATGTATCTTCATGTGCGGGGATAAGTCCAACTTGACCGCTACTGGGTTTACTATGGTAGTGATGGAATAGGGACCAAGGTATCTTGGGTTGAATGTGCGTGGCCCTTTTAGAGGTAGATATTTGGTGGATAACCAGACTTGATCCCCTACTTGATATTGAGGGGCTTCCTTCCGAGGTTGATCTGCTCCTTTTTTTGTATTGTTCTTTAGCCCTTTGAAGGTGAGAAACAGCTTCCTTAAAGGCTTGGGTGATTGTAGAATGCAGGTAGTCTACTGCTGGTGTTTCAAGATCTTGGAGGGGATCCAACTCCGAGGTTCGAGGGTGACTGCCGTACAAAAGAAAAAACAGGGTTTTCCCAGTTCCCGAATGGACAGAGTTATTGTAGGCATATTCGGCTATCCAAAGGATGTCTTTCCAAGTTTTTTCAGTTTGTTGCAGCATGCAGCGTAAATACTGTTCCAGAGTTTGATTGGTCCTCTCGGTTTATCCGTCGGTCTGAGGGTGGTGACTGGTCGATAGTCTCACATCAATTTGAGCCGACCGACAGCAACTTCGCCAAAAATGAGAAATAAATTGACTACCTCGATCCGAAATTAGAACCGAAGGAAAACCGTGCAGTCGGACGATGTTTTCGAGAAATTCTCGGGCCAGAGTTGCTGCTGTTGGCAAGCCTTTGAGCGGAATGAAATGCACCATCTTGGAGAATAAGTCCACGATTACTAGAATCGTATTGTATCCGGAGCATGGAGGTAGATCGGTGATGAAGTCCATAGAAAGCGTATGCCAAGGGCGAGGTGGGATGTCAATAGGGCGTAAGAGGCCTGCCGGTCTTTCCTTTTGACTCTTGTTTTGGGCGCATACTCCACAGGACATTATAAAGTCTCTGATATCTTTTTTCCAAGACGGCCACCAGAAGTAGCGCTTGATCTTTTCTGAGGTCTTGGCCGTACCGGGATGTCCTTCCATTAAAGAATCGTGATAACAAGAGATTACTTTTTTCTGTAAATCTGTGCTGGGTAGGTATAATCGTTCTTGGAAATACAATAAGTTGTCCTTTACTGCAAAGTCCTTTCCCTGCAGATGCCAATTCTGTATGTCTGCTGGAGTTACAAGTTGCCTGGCTTTATCCTTAACTTCCTCTATGGATTCTGTGGCGATTACACCCAGAATTCTTTGTTCGGGAATGATTGGTACAGGTTTAGGGTTGATCAAGTGTTCTTCCACTCCCATCCTAGAAAGGGCATCAGCTTTACCGTTCTTTGTACCAGGTCGATAGGTAATTATGAAGTCAAACTCGGCAAAGAATAATGCCCAACGGAGTTGTCTAGAGGATTGGGCTTTTGCGGTTTTCAAATATTGCAGGTTTCGGTGATCCGTAATCACAGTAACGGTGTGTCGGGCCCCCAGCAGATAATGCCGCCAAGCCTTAAAGGCAGACTTGATAGCCAGAAGTTCCTTGTCAGTAATCGTGTAATTGATTTCAGGAGGCGAGAATTTGCGGGACCAAAATGCCACGGGATGCAACTGATTGGTTACCGGGTCCTTTTGTGATAGAACTGCCCCCATGGCAAGGCTTGAAGCATCAGTTTCCACGATGTAGGGGAGTTCGGGGCGAGGGTGTTTTAAGATTGGTGCAGAGATAAATTTAGTCTTCAAATCCTGGAAAGCTTGTTCCGCCTCGGTAGACCATTCAAAACGTTTGTTTTTCTTTAACAAGGCAGTGATGGGCTGGACTATTCGAGAGAATTCGGGGATAAACCTGCGGTAAAAGTTAGCGAAGCCTAACATGCTTTGCACACCTTTTACGGAGGATGGTGATGGCCATTTGAGAACTGCATCGACCTTCTTTGAATCCATACGCACTCCGCCAGGTGATAATATGAATCCCAAGAATTCAACTTCAGTCACGTTGAAAACACATTTTTCCAACTTAGCGAAAAGTTTGTGTTGACGCAATCTTTCGAGGACCATTTTCACGTGTTTCCGATGTTCAGATTCCGATGAAGAATAAACGAGGATGTCGTCAATGTAAACAACAACACACACATCTATGAGCTCTCTGAGGACATCGTTCATAAAATATTGAAAGGCGGCCGGGGCATTGCAAAGTCCGAAGGGCATGACCTGATATTCAAATAGCCCATACTTGGTGCGGAAGGCCGTCTTCCATTCATCGCCCTCTTTTACTCGTACCAAGTGGTAAGCTCCTCTAAAATCCAGCTTTGTATATATGCATGCTTTTCTGACTTGGTCCAGGAGTTCAGGGATCAAAGGTAACGGATATCTATTCTTAACGGTGATCTGGTTCAGGGAGCGATAATCTATACAAGTTCTAAGGTCTCCTTCCTTTTTTGGAACGAAGAACAAAGCTGAAGAAGCAGGGGACTTGGAAGGACGAATAAACCCATTTGCCAGGTATTGATCCAGGTATTGTCGAAGGTGAAGGTTCTCAGGCTCGGTGAGGGCATAAATTCTACTACAAGGAGGAGTAGATCCAGGTATCAGGTCTATCTGGCAGTCATAAGACCTATGAGGAGGTAGAGAGTTAGCCTGATCCTTCCGGAAAACATCTTGGTATTCTAGGTATTCGGGAGGTAACTGGGGAGTCTCTGAAGAAATTGCTGCCAGTGCAACACCAGGTGGAGGGTGACAAGTAGAGACACATTCTGGAAACTGGACCGTTCTTGCTCGCCAATCGATCAGAGGATTGTGTTTCTCTAACCAAGGTATTCCTAGAATAATCTGAAACTGAGGGGCCTTGATCACATCGAACACGATCTTCTCATGGTGTCCATCTTGACTTACTAGCGTCACCTCTTGAGTGGTATGCGTTACTGGCCCGGAGGCTATCTCCGTACCATCCACCGTAGTAATGACGTCCTTTACAGCCTTGGGACAAAGAGTTAGATTCATCCTCAAAACCATTTCATGATCCACATAATTGCCGATGGCACCGCTGTCGACGTAAGCTTCAATTGCATGTAATCGATCCGGATTATCAGGGCTAATGAGGACCATAGGTATCACGAAATGCGAGGTCACGGAACTGGTTTTCACGCTCGGCAAGAGGACCTCTATTCTTGTCGGGCGAGGTCGTTTCCCTGCTCAGAGTTTGTAACTTTGGTAACTGCAGCTCCTACTGCCTTCTTGGCAGGTTTCACCGGACAGTCTCGAAGAAAGTGCCCTGAGTTTCCGCAATAGAGGCATAATTGCAACTGTTTTCTCCTTTCCCGCTCCTTTTGTGTTAGAGGACCTTTCAGACCCCCTATTTGCATGGGTTCCCCGGAGTCTACTCCTTTGGAAGTAGTTGGCGGTTTGGAAAATACTCGAGCATCAAACTTGGAACGATCGGCCTTCCTGTTCTGCAGTCTGTGATCTATTTGAACGACTAAGTCTATATAGTCCGAACAATCTTGTGGGGGATTCACTACTTGGGCTAACACATCTTTGAGCTCTCCACGTAGACCTCTATAAAACAGCGTAATCCTTTTGTCCTCAGGCCATTGAGTTTCCACTATCAGTCTGTTGAAAGACGCAATATAAGCCAAAAGGTCTTGATTACCTTGTCGCAAAGAAAGAAGCTCATTGTCCAAGGCCTGCCCCTGTGAATGTCTTGCGAACAGTTTTTCCATACTGAGCTGAAAAGCTTGAAAATCATGGAGGACCGGATCATCTTGATTTACTAGAGGGATCGACCAGTCTGCCGCATTGCCACTAAGGTACGAAAGCACGAAAGCTACTTTAGCTTGATCAGTTGGAAAGGCTGCTGGCTGGCATAAGAAATGCAACCGGCACTGATTGATAAATACTGCAAACCTCTTTGGGTCACCAGAAAATCGTTCGGGCGGAGCCAGAGGTACATTCCCAGGTAGGTTGATCTGCACTGGATTCATAGAGGATGTAGAAGGAAGATTTCCCCCAGATGCGGGTAACGGGGTCTGCCCGGCTTGTGACTGTAGCAATTGTCTAGCGAGATCTTCTGTTCGCTCCTTGGAAATAATCAGTTCCCTTCTTAGAGCGTTCGTTTCCTGACGGGCTGCATGCACTTCTGCCCTTAGTTCCCCAAGTAACTGGGCTAGCTGGTCGGTATCCGAGGTTTCCATAGCGCCTGGACGGGAGTTTTGTGGTAGGCTTTGCGTTCTGTAACGCTCACCTGATTCCCGTAGAGGCGCCGGTCTTGACTGGGCGTATACCGTATCTTCAAAGGTGATGTGTAACACACGGCTGGCTCTTTGGGCTGGACCTCTGTGCACTGTATGTCTGACTCGAAGGGTAAGATGTCTGCAGATAGAAAATATGGGATTAAGGAACTGGGTTATTGAATGTCTCTCTCTTCTTCCCTTTCTCTTCTCCTGTAGAACCCCAAAGGTTAACGCTCTCACCTTAGGTAAGTGAACGCTGTGCTCTCCATCTGCCTCGGGGCAGGGTGCTGTAACCAGTTTCTTCACTGGATAAGGGGAGCAGGCCTCTTGACTTCAGAGGACTGCTGTCCGTCGTTTACTGCACGAACGGTAAGTTTCGAGTAATTCTAATGTCTTTAAAGTCTTTAGTAATGATGTGTCTTGTTTTGCAGGGTTCCGGTGATGGCGGATGACGGGCTGAAGTGAGTTGAAGATGGAGCCCGTGTGATGAATAGAAGCGCCTGGAAGCACGTAAGTAAGCGCTTGTTGCCTGCTTCACGATGCGCTCTAACTGTCTTTTTATTTTGCAGGTACAAGTTCGGAGCGGCTGCAGGGTGCCGGAATACCCACTGGGTTAGATGTGGAAAGGAGTAATGGCACGTGAGTATTAAAGTTCCCCAATGTCTTTAAACGCACCTTGTTTTGTCTTTCAGATGCGGGATGCAGCGCCGAAGGCCTCCGGAGCGTGCGAAGAGTTGGTAAGCTTTTGTCTTTCAGATGCCGGAATGCAGTGTGAAGACCTCCGGAGCGCACGAAGAGTAGGTAAGCCTTTGTCTTTCAGATGCCGGAATGCAGCGCGAGGCGTTGGTGACAGCCGATGGACCAGGTAAGTGAAGAGCTGTCACTGAAGACCGTAATGCTAACCTGTTCTTTCTTGTCTTTATAGGTGTTGCTAAAGACTGGATTCAGGATGGTAAGCCTTTTTCTTTAGGCCCAGGATCAGATGCAGAAGACACGATGAGCGTTCTGCTGCAGAGGATGCAGAATAACGCAAAGCAAGATTCATCCATCGGGTGTGGTTTAAATAGCCTCCTGTAGTGCTTAGGTGTCTCCTTCCACAGCCACGCCTAGGTAAGAAAAGAGTTCCTGCTTTCCAGAAGAGTTCCATTGTTCTGAATCTAGGGAGTGGCTCCTGCCCCACCCAACAGGAAAAGTAGTTCCAAACAGAAGAGGATCAGAGGCTCAACTGGCAGGCAAGTAAGCAGCATGGTCTGCTGCAGGTAAGTCTACCCAAGCATTATGAGCCCGGCGCTTCCAGCGCTGGGACTGGGCATATTTAATAGCCTGGTGCCACTGGCGCCAGGACTGGGTCCAAAAGGTCCCAATTGGGACTGGTTGGCACTCGGAACCTGGGTTATGGATCTGCTTCCAAGGGAGTTGGGAAAACCCTGACCTTTTGGAAGCAGAGATCATGACACAACTCTGACAAACTCTTTAAAATCTACAAGGAGCTGGCCAATCCTGCTGCAGTCTCTACCTCTCCTGTCCCCTCACAGGCCCTTCTGCATGGCCTTGGCTTCAGACTTCATCTCTAAAACCCAGGACATCCTGTCCACCCCTCCTTCTCCCTCTACTTTCTCCTCTACCTCTGGCCTCCCTGCGGCCGCCTCTCCTCCTCCCTTCTCTGCCTTCCCTCTGTTCACCCCTGTTATGCTTGAACTAAAATGGCGCTGGTGCGCAATGCATTCTGGGAGCGCTCGGAGCCATGATGGATATTTACTTCATGCTGCAGTGAAGAGCTGCACACATTTTGCTGAGTGTTAGATTCACGGTGCTGAGAAAAACATGCTTTCCAAACCTGGTATGCGGTCAAGGACATTTCTGCTGGGAAAGCTAACTTTGTTATGGTTTGCTACTGTTCTCTGTGGAGCGTGTTTTTAGAGAAGGGAGGCACTACGCATCTTGGGGGGAGCTCTCGATTGACCCAGCTGGCAACCGACGGCTGTTCCTCAACTGCACAAGTGCAATTTCCAGAAGGTTTGAGAATTGACTCCCCTTTGTGGAGTGTGTATATATGCGGAAGCCCGGAGGTGGTCAGGTGAGACTTCAGCCAGAGAAGGACGTTTACGTCAGGCCCTCCTGTGAGCTGTGGTGCTCTCAGCCTGGCTGTTCCCGGGGTCTTCCAGCCGCTTCTGGGCGAGATGAGGAATCCTGTTATCCTCACGGTGATGTATTTCCTTTTGAATTCTTTACTTCTTCTGTGATTTATGTCCATATTATTTTTCAAGCTTTGAATAAATAGCCGTATAAGAGCTGATTATCTTCTAAGAATGCGTGGCTGTGAGTTATTGCATCTGTCTACGTTCAAAGTATTTGCTCTGTAATTGCATTGGTGATTTATGTTTGTTCCGTGCACTTTGGGGAGAGCAATACAGCCCCTGACAAGGTTTCTAGAAAAGTCCGATCTGTGAAAGTCTCATCAAAACAGTTTCTTCCCTGCTCATCCAAAACCATCAAGGACCACATTGACACCCTTGCTCCAGCCTTGACTGACTTTTCCAATCACTCTTTCACCACTGGTACCTTCCCTTCCCCCCGAAGCACTCCCTTGTGCAACCTCTTCTTAAGAAACCCTCAGCCGACCCCTCCTGTCTGGCTAACTATCACCCGATCTCCATTACCCCTTTCCTGGGCAAACTCTTGGAAAACCTGGCCATCTCCCAGCTTAATCTTCACACTGAATCTGTTGGTTGTCTCCATAACCATCAGTCTGGTTTCAGAGCAGCCAGAACCATGGAAACTGCTCTCCTGAAAATCCATGAAAACCTGCTCTCTAACCTCGATGCCAATCACCCATCTGTCCTCATCTTACTTGATCTCTCCTCTGCTTTCGACACGGACAACCATGCCATCCTGATCAACTGGCTCCGTGAGAACCTGGGTATCACTGATCAGGCCCTGGACTGGCTGACCTCTTTCCTCTCTGACCGACCCTCCCAGGTGCAATTTGGGTCCTTCCTCTCCTCTATCTCCCTCTCTACCTGTGGTGTTCCCAAGGGGTCTAACCTTTCTCCCTGGTGGTTCAACCAATACCTGGCACCTCTCGTCCACCGCATTGCTGCTCTCTGCTCCAACTTTCAGTGCTATGCGGATGACACTCAGCTCGCTTTCAGGCTCCCCTCAGCAGCCTCCTCTCTCTCTCTCATCCTTGAATGTAGGCAATCCAGCAGTAATGGGCTGCTAATGATCTCTTCCTTAATGCCAGCAAGATTGAGATCCTCCTCATCAGCACACCTGCACTTTCCTTTCCTGTTGCTCTCTGGCTGCCTACTCTGGGCCCTCTTCCTGGTCCCACCTGTGAGGCTAAGAACCTCTGAGTCATCTTCGACTCCACACGCTCTTTCTCTCCTCACATCTCTGACATCTCTAAGAAGTCAAACTAACAGCTGCTCCTCCTCAGAGGTATTCTTCCTTTTCTCACCTTCCCCAGAGGCTCGCTGTCTGCAGAGCTCTGGTTCTCTCTAGGCTGGTCTACTACAACAGCCTCTTTCTAAATCTGTCTGCCTCTACTCTCCATCCTCTCCAACTCATCAAGAACAGGACTGCGTGTTAGGCAAGATTGTGTGCAGTACCCTTTGGGAGACTACAGCAACCTTGTCCTCCTGGTAATAGGTAACCTAGCCTTTGGTATAAGTCTGTACTACAGAGGTTAATAGTGTGACTGAGCAGCCAGGCTTATCTCAAGAGGGTCAATGTGAGTAGTAGGGCTTTTACACAGATTCACATTGACAAGTATTCAAATTAACTCTTACACTCAAGGTTTCTTGATTAAACAATTATTAATTTAACAGTCAGTTATATAAGCCTTCTTCAGAAGGGAGAAAAACATGTAACACTTCAAAATAAACTTCAAATCACACTCTTAGTTTTTCTAATCAGTTGATACCCATTGGGGATGGCACACAGACACTTCCTACACCCTCAGGTGACTTAAATGGCTAGGACACTGTGGACATTGATTTATCACTGGTACATTTAGAGCAATACTGAGTTTGGTGCAAAGGTTAAAACAAAGGTTAACAAATAATTGATAAATTGGTAAGTACTTTTTGAACCATCCAATGCAAAGTAAATTACCCCTTTCCTGGATGAAAGGTAAGCACAAAGTCAGAGGTAAGAAGAGTCTCTCACAGGGGGGCGCTGTTGCGCACGGCTAAGATGGCCGCCTAGGTGAAGAGCTCCGGCTCGAACGTAATCCTTTTTATTAATAAATCCTTCCAGGTTAGCGTTGGCCGACGCGCTACTGCAGAATATTGCTGGGGAATGCCTTTGGAAGACATCCTGCAAAGGCTGTGTGAGTGGATCTCGAGACGGCGGAGCAATCATCGATTGTATCGGCAGCGCCTGCAGAGCGGCGGCCTGGCCACTGGTGGGCTCCGGGCGATTCGCACTCGAGCCCCGGGCTTGAAACGGCTGAGCGGCCTTGTGGGGGAGGAGCAACCTGCCTGAACACGGACGCTGCCTGTGGACGGCGACGCACCACTCATCCTCCTGCTGGACCGATCGGCGGTGGGAGAGCAGACCCCCTCGCTCCGGACTTCAGGCCACAGGATAGACCGGGCGAGGAAACGCTGCGACGACGACACCAGCCCCCTGATTCCGGTCCCGCCCGCGGCAAAGCCCAGCTAGGACGTAGCTGGTGAAGTAAGTGGGCAGACCGGGGAGGTGGACGGACGGGGGGCCAGCGCCCCCCCACAGGGAGCGTCCGTGCCACGGGAGCGGGGGCGAACGACACAGGCGCCAGGAATAAACATCCTATTCACGGGACCCCCCCGGGAGCATACACTCCCCGCCGTTGTGGTCTTGTGGGGGTACGTACTACGGACGGCAGCAAAATCTGCCTGGACACCAAACGCACAGATTACCCGTGCGAAGGGACAGCCCCGTGCTCCCATACACGCTGCGATACACCTTGAACAGTGAGGCCCGCCAGGCCGCTTAATTCCAACACTCATCCGCCCCTACACGGGGACTGCGGTGTGGACGGTGGGGGCACTACATTACATCCCGGTTGAGCTGCAGGCCAGAAGTTCACCTGGATCCCCTCGATGTAGAGACAAGGCAACGGCTGAACGCCAACCTCTTGCACTCCCGACATACTCAAGGCCGAGGCTTTGTTTTATACGGGGACCGCGGAGGCCCACCACAGCACCCCGGGGACGAGATTGTATATCCCGGTGCCCACCCCCCAACCTACATCGCAACAGAACCGCTGCTGGTGGTCATTGGTGGCCGGCAGCATACAGACGTGGGAGAGCACAATTCACCCTAGAAGTTGCAACGCCACCCAATGGGCCGCACTGAGAAAAAAACTACGGGGGTGAGAAAGACCGGCCCAATGGATTCCTACACAAACTCCCAACAACAGGAGACGCCAGGAGGGGCAACACAAGCGTCTGATGCTCAAAACTCGGACCCCTTGGACCGCTTGGCTACAATTGTACAGAACGGGTTCCTGGCGGTCAATGTGAAATTAGACGACATTGTGGCGACGATCGGCTCCTTAAAAGCGCGAATGGAGAAGGAAAGCGCACGCATCTCGGAGGCAGAAAACAGGATAGGTGTAAATGAAGACGTGCTCACACAACATGGTCGTGACATAGCCTTACTCCAGACAGAACTCCGCAAGACGCAGAATAAGTGCGAGGATCTCGAATCTAGATCCCGCAGAAACAACATCCGTATTGTTGGAGTGGCAGAGTCGTTTGGCAAGGGCTCCATGGAGAGAAGGGTGGAGGAGCTATTGAAATCTGTACTAGGGGAGGATTCCCTGTCCGGCCACTTCCTCGTTGAAAGGGCCCACCGCACCCTGGCACCAACCCCCAAGCCGGGCGCCCCACCCCGAACCATCATTGCGCGTCTACTCAACTACAGGGACAGAGATGCGATCCTTCGATCAGCAAGGGAAAAGGGGACACTACACTATGAAGACAACAGAATACATATATATCCGGACTTTTCTGCAAATGTACAGGCACAACGCAGGTCCTACGAGATGGTCAAAAAGCAACTACGACTCCGCAACACACCCTATGCCTTAATATTCCCTGCAAAAATGAGAATTCAACATGGCGGTAGAGCCCACTTTTTTGAAAACCCCGTAGAGGCACTGGCATACGTCGAGGCCTCCATCCCACTGCCCCCAAGAGACCGCGCAAGAGACCCGAATGCAAGACCCTGCCCGGGTGAGGGTAGAGGCGATCCGGTGGATGGATGAGACTCCCCCCTACCAGTTGCAGTTTGTTTCTCTTTTCACTACAATGTCAGCACAGCTAAACTGAACCGAAATCCGACGTAATCGGGCCGTAGAGTCTCCCGCATGGGCGGCCAGACGGCTGAGCATTGCTTTGCGACGATGCACCCTCAGGATTGTTCCAATCAGTTACTTGGGCTCATCGTCAAGTTGGGGCAGATGATGTGGGTGGTGGGAGGGATAGGGCCAAAGGGTAAGTTCTTTTGTTGTGATCACCGCCCAGACGAGTTTCAGTTTGGGAGGGAAATGTGGGCAGTTGAAGGTTGTGGTTTGGTTGGAAAACGGTCTCACAAGTGCTGGCATCGCTCCAGTCCTGAATACATGTGCATTAACGGTTGTCGAAACTTAACACAAACCACACGCACAGATAATGGGTGATGGGTTAAAGGTTAAACTAATGACATGGAATGTCCGAGGCCTAAACAATCCAATGAAAACCAGAAAAGTAGGCAATTATGTCAGTAGGCACGGGCCCCAAATTTTAATGCTACAGGAAACGCATGCGCAGAGCACGGTTAATGATCAAATACTGGCGAAATGGGGTAAGCAGCGGTTCTCCACGAACTACTCCTCACAATCCAGGGGGGTAAGCATTCTGATTCACAAATCACTGGGGTTCATTGAAAAAGGCCACCTGTTGGACTCGATGGGTAGATATGTACTGGTCTGGGGGGAAATTGCTGGCGAACAGATAACCCTGGTAAATACCTATGGCCCTAATCTTGAGGACCCAGACTTTTACTTGCATATATTTGAAATCCTTGCTAAACATGAGGCAACAAACATAATATGGGGAGGTGACTTCAACGCTGTGCTGGACCAGGCCCTGGACAGGTCAGCCAAGACACCTAGACCACCATCTAGGACGTCGCTAGCTCTGAAACAGATAATGCAGCAGCTGTCCCTGCTGGACGCCTGGAGGGTGCTGTATCCAACAAGCAAGCGTTACACGTTCTATTCCTCTGTGCATGACAGTGAGTCACGCATCGACTATTGGTTTATCCCCTCAGGCACTTCACACGCCTTACAGAGCTGCGAAATCCTTCCCCGTACACTGTCTGATCATTCCCCAGTGACCATGGAAATTATTATCAGGGGTGCCCCTAAGCCGGCCAGGAGGTGGAGAATGCCTACCGGTATATTAAAAGATCCAAACGTAGTAGAAAGCCTGCACACAGACATTGCCGACTTCTTCACAGACAACATTGGGTCTGTGGACCATATCTCCTCAGTCTGGGAAACATTCAAGGTGTGGGCAAGAGGGGTCCTAATATCCAAAACAACGGGCCTACTGAAAGAGGTACGCCGAGACCTGGAAAGGGTGGAAAGGGAACTAACCGTATTGGAGGAGACATATAGCCGAACACATGGTGGAGATACCCTCTCTGAAATACATAAATCTCTTAGGGAATTCGATAAATTGGCAATGAGGGAGGTTCACTATATAGCAGCCCCTTCCAGAGCCCGGAGATACGGGGAGGGGAACAAGGCTGGGAAAATGCTGGCCAATCTGGTCAAGCAGGAAAACAAAGTGGCCCCGATTGCGTCTATACTCACGGCGCAAGACGTGATGGTAACAAGTGAACAGGGAATAAATGATGAATTTGTACAGTTCTATAAAGCACTGTACGCGAACCAAGATAGGAAATCCCCTGATGAGATCAAAGCCTATTTGGCCGCCTTGGATCTCCCTAAACTCACAGAAGAAAACAGGCTCATACTGGAGCAACCAGTCACGGCAGAGGAGCTCACTGAAGCGATCAAGGGGCTCACGTCTGGTAAGGCACCGGGCTCGGATGGCCTGGGAGTGGAATTTTACAAAGAATTCCGGGAAGAACTGGTCCCAGTTCTGCTGGAGGTGTGGGGGGAGGCTCTGGGTAAACAATCCTTACCACAAACAATGCGTGAGGCCATAATAACGGTGTTGCCCAAGCCCCGCCGCCCGCCTCAAGACATGTCATCCTACAGGCCCCTGTCCCTAATAAACGTGGACGCCAAAATCTTCGCGAAAGTGCTGGCAAACCGTATGCTACCCATCACGCCAGCACTAGTACATGCCGATCAAAGCGGGTTCATTCCCCAACGGTCCACCGCCCTCAATTTGCGTAGGCTATTTGGCATAATGTCACAGATCAACCCGAACAAACAAGCGGTGGCGATATCCCTGGACGCTGAGAAAGCGTTTGACTCGGTTTCCTGGGAATATCTGTTCTCGGTGTTGGAGGCATTTGGGATTGGCCCATTTTTCATTCGGTGTGTTAAACTGCTTTACACAGCTCCATGTGCGAAAGTACACACAAACAGAACTATGTCCCAATTGTTTGAACTAGGCAGGGGTACCAGACAAGGGTGCCCCTTCTCCCCTATACTTTTTGCCTTAACAATCGAGCCCATGGCGTCGGCGATACGATTGAGACACGATAATAGAGGCATAACACTGAAGGGAGCCACCCAAATAATATCATTATATGCGGACGATACGCTACTCTATGTTCGCGAACCTGACAAAAACATTGTTCCCATCATGACAGATATAAACGAATTTACAGAATATTCTGGATACAAGGTCAACAACTCCAAGTCAGAGGTGTTCCCGCTCACCCCCTCCACAAGATGCCCGGCTCATATTTGTGGCCTTAAATGGTCTGCACACCACATCAGATACCTCGGGGTACTGGTCTCCTGCAACAAACAAACACTATACATCGACAATCACGATCAGGCGCTACACACACTTAATGTTAAATTACAGATATGGAGGCGTCTCCCAATTTCACTACACGGTAGAATTGCCATTCTTAAAATGATCGTACTGCCGAAATTGTTATACCTATTTGTAAACATCCCCATATGGCCAGGGAGAGAGTTCTTCTCTAGACTTCGTTCTATGGTGGTGTCCTTTCTGTGGGACGGGAAGACAGCCAGAATCAGCTGGGAAAAGATGACAGAACCCTACGAGAAGGGGGGAATGGCCGCACCAGACTTTGAGCTCTATTATACTGTGTCACAAGCACAATTTGCAAAGTACTGGTACGATGATTGTGACAACTCCCCTCACGCGCAAATAGAGGAATACACTACCGAGCCCACTAACATTGGATCAGTGATCTTCAACACAAGACATAAAGACTCCTGCGAGTTCGACCCTGTGAGTTGCACAGTAAAAGCCTGGGGAGCGATATATAAAAGGCTGAAAATAGAGACTCCATATAACCCTGAGGTGCCCCTGTGGAAATACCCTGGCCTCCCCCCCACGTTCGATACCGATATACAGGAAACCTGGGACCCCGGCAGGGAGATGAAAATAGGCGATATGTACCTAGAGGGGAAATTCGTGACCCTGGAGGTGTTCACCAGGGGCGTGGGAGGTGGGCAGCTCAAGACATTGCAGTACTATCGAATGAGATCAGCATATCACAGTCGCTGGCCGTCATTCCCAGACGAACCCCCTTCCCACCCGTGTGTGCAGTTGGTTACAGTGCGGGGTGGGCTGGGAATCTCCAGACTTTACAAGGCAATGCAGACTCACTCTGCAGTGGTAAGCCAGGTGAGGGAGAAATGGGAAGTGGACATGAAAATGCCAATACCAGAAGAAAAGTGGGCGAGATACTGTGCACTAACAAAGCGAGTCTCCCTCAATGCCGGGCTTCGACAAATACAATTTAAAATCCTCAACAGACTGCATTACACACCCGCCAGGATAGCTACATTCACACCAGATGACCCAGGCAAATGTCCCAAATGTGGGTCCCCGGCAGCGGGGTCTTATCATATGTACTGGGAGTGTCCAGTTGTGATGCGTTTCTGGGAGAAAGTAGCGGAAATGCTAAATGAAGTCACACAGATTCCCCCGCACCTGACCCCACAAAAATACTTATTTGGTGATATAGGTAAATGCTCCGAGAAGCGTAGAAGATTGTTCAATGTGTCGTGTGTTATAGCTAAAAGATGCATATTGAAGTTGTGGAAGAGCCCGGCTGCCCCCACCATGGACGTGTTCTTACGTGAACTAACCTACATCAATGAATGCGAGGAACAATTCGTGCTGTCCCAACCGAGCATGAGCAGGCCAAAAGACATTTGGGGCCCATTCAGGACATACCTCTGTGACATGCTTTCTGATATCGAAACAACTGTTTAAATTACTACTGTTATTTATGTATTTAACAACAATATTGTTATGCATACTACTATATATTGTGTTTGCTGGGCGCTGCTGCAATTGTCGAGACCTCAATAAAAACATGTTATAAAAAAAAAAAGAAGAGTCTCTCAGGGAGCCAGGACAGCATAGTTGAGCAAAGTCTGGGGGAGCTGAAGATCTTCTTTGCAGGTAAGTAAAAGTCTTGCACAATGTTTTTTTGAAACGTTTGTAGAAATAAAATCACTTGAAGCTCAGAGGCTTGTGAGGGGCAAAGCTACAAGCAACTCTGCAAGGGCAAGGGCAACCAAGACAAGTCTCAACTGAGAACAAGGAAGGCTACACTACCAGAGGTAAGTCCTCTTAACTTTACAGTACCTTCGGTTAGAAGATATGGTTCCAACTGGCTTCTCTTCCTGTGTAGCTCTGCAGATCCTGTTGTTCCTGGGCCTCAGTCGTGGGGACAAGAGGGAGGAGGTCTGGGGACTCCTGCACTGCAACTTGAAGGTCAACGGCTGCAATGGGCAAACTTCAGTTCAGCATGCATTGTAGTTTCAGCTCCTTGCATCTATAGCAAATAGCACCACTGCGGTCTCATGGATACGACTCTGGACTTTCCTCGCATCTGGGTTTCAGCACTCTGTTGAGGTGGCTCAGTCTTAGTCAGTCCTGTTTCAGGGGAGTCCGGGGAATCTTCCTGAAACACGGGTCCGACTTAAAAGCGTTGCACTCAGTTTGGTCTTCCTCCCTCTTGCACTTCGGTTCCAGCAGCAGTGGAACTACAGCCAGCTCCGAGACGATGTCCAAACAAGTTCACTTTGGGGTTGATTGGTCCACCCAACCCCAAGGGAGAAGTCGTCCTTCCAGGGCTTCTTTAGTCGAAACAAATTCAGAGATTCAGCACATCAGCAGGGCTTCACCGGGCAAACCAACGGCCCAGGAGTTGCAACTGGCATCTCTTCCAAGTTCTTCTTTGGATTCCATCATCCAGTGGTTGACTCTGCCTTCCAAGCCAAATGCATCACCTTTTATGCAGGTTTCTCCCATTCATTCCAGCGTAGCTGTCAATCACACAGCAGGGTGGCTGTTCTCTAAGGACAGCCAGCTGCGCAATCACCTTTGGGTGCATTCCTGTAACCAACGGGATGAAGCACAGGGAGTTTTGGGCACCTCCCTCACTTCCTGCCCCTGGTAGATACTCTGGAACCAGAGGCATGCTCCACTCGTGAATCCCTCCAAAGACAAAATGAACAAAGGGACCAAACCTGGTTTGGCACGCATAGTAAATCTCAAGAAGGACCTTTTCAACAAGAAATGGCGAAAAAAGAAGACCAGGACCCTTTTGACAAAAGGGGCACACATGGGTGTCTTACTGCAACTGCAATTGCAGCCTGCAGTAAAAACAGACAATGGTAGTAAAAGGTAAACCACTGCAACCAGCCATTAATTGTAGAAAGGGTAACATAAAAATGTTACATGAGAAACTAGACAAAGGGGATACTAAGAAACCCCTGCAGCACCCTATGGTAAGATAGTGTGTGCTGGGTCTAGAAAGTTACAAAAATGTAAGTAAAGTCAATTTAAATTCACTGCTCATGGAAAAAGTAGTTTCCCCAAGAGAAGGTATTTAAACCTTTGGGAAATCTAAGAGACTTCCCTGTGCCACTGCACTGAAGGTGCTGTGTGTCACAATGTAAAGATGATGCCTGTAAAGTTTATCAGGCTCCAAAGTCAAAGGAAACACAGAGTCCAAATCACAGAAAAATACATGAGAGAGTGGGAAAAAGGTCTCACTCTTGCCAGATTTGAAATTCAAAGTCCTAAAGTTTATCAAAAAGAGCTGGGGGTCTCTAAGGTAGAGAGGATTTAGCACATTTTTGAGAATTCTGCCTAACACTGCCAGACTTGTCCTTGGCCTCAAGCCCAGGGATTTTATCTCTCCAGCCCTGAAATCTCTCCATTGGCTCCCAATGGCAGCAAGGATCAAGTTCAAGACCCTCTGCATTGTCCACAAGGCCTTCTGGGGCCTGGGACTGAAATACCGCCAACTCTCTCTTCGGAAATATCTTCCAACTCGAGCTCTTCGCTCCTCCAATTCCAACTCCTTGAGGGTCAGTCGTTTCTCCAAGCAACTACTTGGAGGCAGATCTCTTTCTTCGACTGGCACCTTCCTCTGGAACAGCCTCCCTGCCTCTCTGAAACTTGAGCAGAACCATCTCCGGTTCCGAAAGCACCTCAAGACCTTCCTCTTTGCTTCTGCCCTCTCTCTTCCTCTCCCCTGCTGATCTCTTGTCTGATATTGCACTGGTCACCTGGCTACCCTCTGACCTCGGGCCCAAGTTCCTGCCCGCCTAATTGCACTCCTGCACTGCCTCCTGGCATCCCCTGCACTTGTGGTCTGTGTCTGCAACCCTACAGTCCCCTTACCTGCACTTATCGACACCTATTGTCTGCACCTTAACACTCGCACTTGAAACCAGTTGGCTGAATACTTGTTTGTGATCCCGTGTCTGGCACTTGCCCATCCTCCATCCCCTGGCACTTCTCTTGTCCACTCTCCCCTGCACTTGCACGATCTCAATGTCAATAAGCCAAGTAAGATCATTGTTTTTTGTCTTCCCTTTGTTTGCCCTCCCTTGCATCGTCACGCCTTGAAACTCTTGTGTATAGGCGAGTTATTAATGCCATATCATATCATATCATGGCTTGTTTCTGACTCTGTCCTTTTAGAAGGGTCCAGGGCATGCGGATGACTGTTATTGTTGCTAGTTTCTTCTGTTGTGAGCATGAAATCAAGCTTATCTATGCTTGATAGGAATTTACAGGTTGTATTGTTAGTGTGATCGTCAGTCTTTAGTTTAACGTTGCTGCGGAAGCCTATCAGCATCAATGATATAAAGTTTTGCCAGTCGTCCTGAAAGTAGTTATTGTGGGCTGGCGATCAATAGTTCACCACTGTGGGGTAGGGATATTTAAATGGAGCCATTCTACACCTCATGTATTCAGAGTATGAGTAGGAAGTAGATTGCAACACATTGTGCGGAATTGGCTTGGAGAGGGTGATGGCAGCATCGTTACTCTTTTCTGTCTCCCTATTTTTGATCATCTGGAATTCTGGTGGAAGGGTGGCATCAATATAGGTGACACGGTTGTCTGAAAACCATGTGCTCATGATTCCAAGAACTGCCAGGTAGGAGGCGAAACAAGGTGTAATTTTTGCTAGAAGGCGACAGGTTAAAGGGGTCGAAGAGTGGTAAGATGGATAAAGGATTGCATGGGATTGGTGCATATTTTAGTTAAGGGGTTGACTATATCTCACGGCCAAGGAGTCATTAGGTAGCTGGGGAGGTATAGATGGGTGTGAAACATTCCATTCTTTGTTGATCTGAGGGTTGTCAGTTCGTTTCTGTACTCCTGCAGGCTGGACCTAGTAGGAGTCTGAGTGGTGAATATGGGTCTACTGTCAGAGGTGTGTTGCACATGCATGGTGTGGCTTCTTTTAAGATTGAGTTGTCCTTAAATATAGGCAGGAAGTGGATAAGGCTCAAGTTTTCATCTTGGAGAATTACAGTTCCTTGGTAGTACGGGCTTGTGGATATTCCGCCTGGTCTTGGTGCTTTCTTGTTTTGACCAATCTTTCACCCCTGTTTATAATTGTAATTGTTTGTACAAAGGAAAGCCTTTCTCTTGTAGTCTAAAATTTGACCATATGGGGGATGATGATGAGGAAATTAGTAATTGTTTTTATTGAAGTGTGAGAGATGTAGGCTTTGGTGAGAAGAACATCAGTGTCACTTTGTAAGAGGAGCTAGCAGATTTTGTTTTTGCATTTTTGGTTTTGATATTGGCAGGGTAGTGAATATATGTATAGCAGATAGTTTAAGTGGGACATAAAATGGTATATGGGGTTTTACTGTTTGGCGAAAATGGCTGTGTGCATGGCGTAATGCAATGGCTAGTATGACAGTCTCTTTTGGGGTAGTTCTGGAACAGAGTCAGTGCTGCTTATGGTTAATTTGTAGCTGGGTTACGGAAAACACTACTGGAGAAGACCTAAAACTTTCTATCAGAACAAGTTCCCCATATTTTCAGCAAACCCCAGAGATAAGAGCAAGGGTTCCAGAGGTCTGTGGAACTGGATCTGACTTAAGTTTGCTGGATCATATGAGATTAACAACACCAGCTTGTGGCAGGGTTTTGTTATGCACCTGCAAACATGAGACATGTTGTAACTGAGCATTAAGAAGGTAAGGACCAAGCATGTAGCATTGACAGACAACTCAAGTAGGGACTTACATCAAGTCATGCAAACATATTATTGGCAATCAGAAGAAACACAATGCCAGCAATATCAGCCAGTATGGAGCCTCAGCATCACTGATAACAGATAAGCAAGGTTATAATAAATGCTTGTCTACAGAGTGGGTGGGCAGTTGGTAAATATTGTATGCATAGATGTTTTATTCTTCCACATATAGAATTGTGCAGACCCAAAGAAGTGCAATCTTGAAGAGGCACAGGGAGCACCAAGAGGGGCATGAGTGACCAGAAGGTGGAAGGGGCAGTCCTAATAGAAGGCAAGGAACGGGCTGTTGCAGGGTGAAAGCGAACGTGCCACCTTAAATACTGGACCACCTTAAGTCAAGGAGAAAGGACCTGACACGAGGGATAGGGGAGGAAGAGGATGGGCTACTAGAACCCGGGGACAGATGCATGTAGAGGGCAATAAAGGAGGTTGTTTTCCTGAGCTGTCTCCCGCGTGTCTTTCTGCGATATGGCCCCCTCGGGGCTCGCAGGCGCAGAGGTACATGCTGGCACCATATTGTGGTCCAAGTGAGGACTACAACAACTGGCGAGGAAGGGAAGCGAGCGCCCACGCTGTGCAGCAGATTGCACATGTGACTGGGGAGATATGCCCAGCAGTGTGACGGAAGAAGCGCCACCGAGAAAGGAAGCCCAGCAGACCGACAGACGAGGTAAGCCCCTCTGTGCAGACTGCAGAGGAGGAGCGGGGCATGTGGACCCCCCACAGCGTCAACAGGGTACCCAGCGGTGGAGACAGCAGCAGGAGCAGCGGAAAGGACGGGAGCAATAAGCCCAGCAGAAGAGGGGTATTGTGGCCTGTGATGTAGAGCAGGACCCAATAAGCCCAGCAGCGTGGAACAGTCTAAAATACGTCCTGCGCACCTGCTACCGGAGAGGAGATCACGGTACAGACCCATATGCGCATGCCACGTGTGCTCCAGTAGGAGAATCCGCCAACTGGAAGCTGACGGTAAGGAGGGTTGGGATCCCCACCCCGCATGGCAGCTGAGTGCAAGAGCGCTGGAGAGACAGCAACAGACTTCCTGTGTCCAGATAATCGTCACAATACGGTGAGAGCTCACCATACTCTGCCCACGACCAGGGACCATGCCCGACACCAGACAAGACCCCGCATGTGGCAGTGCAGCGAAGAACACTAACGGACACCAAAATGTTTGGGAGTAAGCATACCTCACCCAAGCCCACAAATCCCACACCACAGCTGCCACCAACGCACACAATGCAGTGAAAAAAAAAAAAGAATACATTTGACCTGCTAACTGGACCTGTAAAAGGATCGCCGCCCCATAGGCAAGTGCACGTGTCCACCGAGGGAGCGATTTGGAGGTCCAACAAATGCCCATGTTGCACCACACGAACGGAGCACAGCAGGGGATACCTCGGCTAAGCGGACCGCGTGGTGGACGTCTAGAGCCCGGCTACACGCACCGCAGCAGAAGAGTGGCCCAGCAACAGAGACATTGTGGAGGAGGAGGCACAGCAGGCAAACCCATCCCAGCTGCAAGACAACGGTAGGAGATGCCGGGGACCCGCGCAGAGCAGCCCTTCAATTTGCTCCCGCCCAGACTGCTCCGGGGTGGTGGCGTGGTCTGTCTCAAGGGATGTGATTCGGGGGGATGCCAGGGGACTGGGCGTGCAGGGCAGTACTGATGAATCGTCCTCAACGGGCACCCATACCTCATCCTGTGGCTCCTCCACAGCCTGGGGTGCTGTGGCTGCCACCTCCCCAGCCACACTTGACTCCTCCGAGTGTGGTGCCTCGGCTGATTCCTCAGGCAAGGCAATGGGTGTTGGTGCTTCAGCCTCTACGGCCGTTGGCAGCACCGGTGCACTGGCAACCTGGGGTGTCTTGACTGGTGGTGCACGGCGGTCCCTGGGTTGGCCCTTCGAGGTGGAAAGGCGGTTGGCGTCATCCCGGGACCTCTTTCGGGGTGTGGTCTGCGCGGGGGTTGAGTCCTGGCCATCGCTTTCATGGTCAGAGCCTGTGGAGGTCGAAGAGAAGGACGGCATGAGTGATGTTTTGATAGGCATCATTCATACATTTGGACAATTGATCATCCACACAATCGAGGGTAATAGGCATTTGAGTTTCGATGATCACGTTGTTTGATACATGGGTGGGATATGCAGGCATACGTCGGGGTTACTCATGTTGGCCAAGACCTATGCTATGTGACATGCATATTTGTTGGGGCCTGCATGCTGTGTGATTTATGGCATTTACATCTTTGTGTGGTATGTGTCAGGTACGGCATTTCCTTGCTGCAGGCATCTGCATGTGTCTGTGATGCGTCCGGCTACTTTGCTGGGAGTGTGTGTGTTTTGGGCCATGGCTTGCCTCTTTGGACTGACATATTGGTTGACTTTCATCAGACTCTGCATTACAGTGTTTTCTTAGGACACTCACCTCCATCGGCTGATGTTGTTGTGCCACACTTCATCTCGCCGACACCTTCGATCCCCTCCATTCCAATCATGCTGGCGCAGATGTCCTCCCATGGGGTTAGCTTGTTGTGTGAGCTGGGACCTCCTCCTGTTGCCATTGCCTGGCTCCTATTGACTGAGAGTATGTTCCTTACTCTGAGCCGCAAGTCGTCCCAGCGCTTACGGCAGTCTTTTGTGGTGTGTGGGGTGTTTCCAACTGCACTAACTTTCTGTGCCACAAGTGCCCAGATCTTTTTCTTTAAGATGGCCTCCCTCTTCATGCTGTTGGCAAACACAATCCCAGCATGTTCCTGCAGTGTCCCTGCTAGCATCTCCAACTTGGGCATTGTGGTGTGTTGGATTAAGGTTTTCTGACAAACAGCAGAGTCCCACATGTCCTGTGTGCTGAGGATGGCAATGGATTGTGTTTTTAAAGATGGCCGCCGTGCCCCTTCCCGTTCCTGTGCGATGACGCTACTTCCGGTTCCGCTTATTTACGGTGACCGTTATTGCCGCATTAGTTCATGCCGGTAGTGCTATCTGCGCTATGCATGATGCCGCTAAGGGCATTTTTCGTGCCTTTAACGGCATGGCGGTAATGCCCTTACCGGCATGGCGCAAAGCTCGTGCCCGTGAAGTCGTAATAGCCCTCTATTAGCGGGCTATTGACTACACGGACACGCTATTTGCGTCATGCCGCTAAGGTCCGTTACTTACCTCCAAACTCGGAATGACCCCCTAAGAATGGTAATACAAAGGGAACTTCAAGATGTTCACCAGGCTGCAGATGCACAAAGGGCCAACAGTGAAGAGAGAGGCGAAATCAAGAAGGAAACAATGGCGGCTAGGAGATAAAGGAGAACATGAAAAGCAGGGAGATGTAGGTAGACGCCAGTGCCAAAGTCACAGCACAATGGGTGATGTTGAGGCCGATTGTCATTGGGCACAGAGACCAGCTAGGAGGTTCTGAGTTATGTAGTTCAATGGGGACTAGTAAAGGCATTTGAGCCCTGATCAGGCACTTCTCGCAAGGAGATTCCGAAGGGGAAAAGGGATTGTGAGGAAAAAAGGATGGGTGAAGATAGGGTGAGCGTACTTACATGCCAGTGCATCTTTACACTTCCACATGTGTAGCGGGGTCTCTGCGCCAGAAATTCTATTGCGTGCATGAGCCATCTGCCTAAGCTATAATGTATTTTCAGCCAGGGTGGTCTTTTTGTTAGATATGTCTTGGACTACAAACATCGTGTGTGAGAAGCATGTTTGAGGAAATTCAAATGCAAGTAAACCCTTGTGTTGGATCGAAAACAAATGTATCTTTCTAATACAGGGAATTGCTAAAGAAAAGCTCATCAAGTGCTGCAAATATTGTCGTTTACAGGAAGGTTGAGAATCATGCCAGAAAGGTCTCATAAAAGAAAACCTTTGTTTAACATTTCCAGTGGAAGCGCAAGAACCTCGTAAATAGAGATTTCTAGCACAGATGATTTCTAGTGTCAAACATGGCTGCCCTAGGAATTTAGTGTGAGTGGGCCTCATACTAGAAATAGTAGCTTTTCTCTTTTTATCACAAGTCTCTAATGTGGTGTCGATAAAAAGAAAAGCCATGCAGGCCTAGGTGAGCCTATTCAGGAACCCCCATGGCATGGGGCCATTTTAAGTCATGCGAGGGCTGGCAATTTGCCCTTCCATGCATGACGCTACTGAATTAACAAGGTTTCTCTCTTAATTCTGGTAAATCACCTGGTATTGGGGTGACCTACAGTTTTTAAAAACAAGTTTTCCCAGTATTATACATCAATTACTACATTTGTGTTTTTCTTTAAGCGTTTAGCAACTAACTTAAGACTAAATTACTCATCTATATCATTCGTAAGTCTGCGTGAACTTATTCAGCCATATTCCAAAACACCCGAATATTGGGGACGTTTTTGTAGAGTAGAGCTTTCCTGAACATTATGAGTGACTCAAAGAAAATGCTTTTGGGGGTTCAGACAAAAATAGTATAATTAGATCATCTGCAGTTCAATTTCTGGATCTGTCTTGTTAGGCAGAGAAAGGAGGTTGTTCGAGCAGTTAGGGAATAAGAGGGAATGAATATGGTTTAGTTGAGAGATCAGCAGAACATTAAACAAGGATTTAGTTGAAGTAGTGTTAAAAAATTAAAATAGTATTTACCTGAGGCATAAGTAGACAACTGAGATAGGAATTGCCATCTTTTTGTGACTTCTAAAAACTTCATCCCAGTGACCACCTTGCATGGCATAAACGCAAATGACCTTTCTTGTCAGAAAAAGGATACATATCAAAAAACTAAATTGATCAAGGTGAATGGATAATTAATGACACACTCAAATGTATCTATTACCTCTATACAAGTAGTTTTATTCAATGCAACTCATGTATCAAAAAGGTACTATGTATAACATACAGACAAATCAATACACTGATCAGTGTTCCACAGGAATACAAAAACAGTACATTTCATCTGCATGCAATTTATAACTAAAATAAATGTAGTTCATACACGTGATACAGCCCCTATTACTACACTGGGGCTATCTAAGTCTATCTGCCTCCTTCACTCGGCTGATTGTGCAGTGTTTATATATAACAATGCCGTATTATCAGGTTGTTGACATGACAGTGTTTCGGCCAAATGAGCAGTTGAATAGTGCTCTTATTACAACGGCCTTCATCAGGACAGAGGATTATGTTCTCATCTCTCTCGTGAGGGTTCCTGTGTTCCACAATCACACATTTTCATTTGGCCTCATGCACATCTGGCTGATAGTAGCTTGGGATTCTTATCCATGCTCTTCTGTGTTGTTTCTTATTGTCCTTGTACTTTCCCAAGCGTCTTGCTTATCTTCTCTGGTTTCTGTTCAATTGCTCCAGTCATGCTATTACTCGGCAGGTGGTTGGCATATTACATGCCCTGCAATCTCCCTTTGTTGTTTGCCTATTTTCCAGTATGTCTGCCTGCCAGTGATGCTGTAGCTGACCCTGATAAAGATAAGAACATCCTCGAATTGTTTGGAGGCAGGCAGGATATTACATTCAGCAGCTGTAACCGAGTGGGCCACCTTTTTGTGTCAAGAGAAAATATTTCTTGTGGAGAATAAATCAGACATTTTTAAAAGCAGGAGAGTTGATCTTTAGTGGCTGCAATTTAGTGTGCCATCTTTTTATGATCAACTAGAGAAACTGTTAGTTGCAGAGAAAAGGTAAATAGATTATTTTGGAAACAGGAGGAGATTATAATTAGTGTTTGTAACTAAGTATGAATTTTTTTGTCGCAGGACAAAATTCAAGCAGTGACTACAAAAAGTCTTTTAATTCCAAAGGCTAATAATATCATCTATTAGAGAAAGCCAAAGACTTGTGATGGAGCAGGAAGAGATTGTATTCAGTATGTCTATGCGTGCCATCTTTTGCAGTAAGACAAAAAAGTAGTTGCTTGTGATGAAAAACTCTTACATTGTTTGGAGGTAAGAGAGTACAGTCTGTGGCATTAACTGACATGAAAAAATACTTACAGTGATTTGAAAAAATCTTGGAATTCTTTGAAGACTATATGAGATTACATTCATTGGCTATAAAGGATTGCTAATCTTTTAAAAAAATGTCTTTAACCTTTTTGGCAGCAGCTGATTATATTTAGTAGGTAAAACTGAGTGGGACACAGTTTTGTAGTGAGCACAATAGTTGCTTGGGAAGAAAATGTCCTCCATCTGTTTGGAGCCAGGAAAGTGCATACATTCTCTGTGAAGACTTAGTGCAACATCTTTTTCTGACAAGGGAACAATATGCTAGTGACTAAAAAATATTTAGAATTCTTTGAAGGCAGCAGGAGATTATATTTAGTGGCTGAAAAAGTGTCATCTTTTTGTCATTAGACAAGAAAGTAGTTGCTTGTGAAGAAAAAGGCTTGTAATTGTTTGGAGACAGGAAAGTGCACTCAATGGGAGTAACTGAATGAGCCATCCTTTTGTGGCAAGACTAAAAAGAAACAGTGACTAAAATGTGTTAGCATTCTTTGGAGGCAGGAGGACATTATGTGTAAGTCTCCCTTTTTTAATTCCTATTTCCATCTGTATTCATCATACCTTTTGTCATTTTAACTGTATTTGTTCACATTGTGAGAATTTATTTTTCCATTGAGTATTTTTCCACATCTAACTACAAATATGAATGCTCAAAGGTCTGTGATTAGATGCGCAGTGAGATGGACACCTGCAGAACAAGCCAAGCTTTATTTTCAGACCGTCAGTACAAATAGGGTATACTTTGTTTTGCTATTCATTTTTTATAAAGGCACATTGAACACACCAAAGTAAGATTTATTTACACCTTTAATACAAAATTCAACTTTTAGAGAGGTTTTATTTTTTTGAGACCTGACCTACGACATACACAGACACACGCGACAAATAGAACTGGTTTCTTGCACATCATTGCAAAGAAATGGCTGGTCCTATGACTGCTTCCGACAGAGACCCTTTCAGCAGCCTACCAAATGCCCTCAATTTTTTGCACACTCCATGCAGACAGTGTGCAAAGATGTTGGCCTGCCAGGCATGAATCGCCAAATGTGGAGCAAGGAACCTTCTTTTCATTCTTTTTTCTGTGTTTTACAAATAAATACGGGGAGGGAACCGATTGATTCATGCATAGAAATTGCCGTCAACGAACAACAGGAAGGGCCTCATTACACGGATGGCGTTAAGGGTTTACCGGTACCGGTAAGGGTACCAGTGCTGCTAAACCCTTACCGCCTTACTACGAGGTCCATTTGCGGCTCCCGACCTTAACGGCTGGTCTGTACCAGCCGTTAAAGTAGGGACCCGCAAAGGGACCTTGAAGGTAATTACGGTACCGCAATTTGCAGTACCCTAACTACCGCCTTCCCTATTCCCATTGAGCCCTATGGGGGCAGAAATGGGAATGGGGAAGTGCCATGGTGAATGGGGAATTACCGCCCCCACACACCTTGGAATAGGGTGGTAATTCCGCCATTCACCATGGCGGACTCAGTAAAATACCGGCGGCAACCATGGTGCTAATAGCGCCATGGTTACCGCCGTCAGTGTAATGAGGCCCAAAGTCTTAATTATGTCCAGTGGCTGTAGAGGAGAGCACAAGCTTCTTGAGGTGAGACGAAATAGCAGTTGCTTGTTAAGAACAAGTGCAACCTGTGGCTTTCACTGACTGCAGTTTGTGTGATGAGAAAATACTAGAAAGAACTAGAACAAGTTTTTGCTTTAGAGGTATGGGTAGATCGTGTTAATTGGCTGCAGCAACTCAGTGTGCCTTTTTTTGTGTCCAGGCCAAAGGCTACTGCCGACTAAAAAAATGTTAGAAATCTTTTAAGGAAGGAAGAGATTATATTCAGTGGCCGTCACCCAGTGTATCATTTTTCTGTGACAAGACACAACACTAATAACCTCTGGTCTTAGAATTAACTGCCTACCTACTGTCCCTTCTCTCACTAGCAAGGCTCTTATCTTGCAAAGTACCAAGGTGCATGGTGGGAGTCATCAACGGAGTCCTAATTTTTCACCTTTAAATACTGTCCTTTACGTATGATAATATGTTCGCAAAATGTGTCTGTGGGGACGTCACGTGATCGTGGGAGCGCGTTCTCGCGAGATCTCGGCACAACGAGATCTCGTGGACCCGCACTCCGCGAGAGAACGTTGCCGCCAGATGGTTGGCGGAGCGCCAGACAAGAGGTCTGGAGACAGCGCTGCTCCTAATAAGGAGCCACCGTAACTGAGGCCCTGAGGAGCCAGCTTCCAGGGCATAAATCCAATGCCATAGGAGGCCTCATGGAGGCCATGGAAGCCTACAGCGTGCCACATATGTGCACAGCCTGCCTCCAGTGAAGTAACTGGGAGGCCCAGACTGAAACTGTGAGTCTTTGTGTAGAGGAGGTCCCAGATATGGCCTGCACCCCTGCCCCCCATTGCGAGTTTCCAGTGAAATACTCGCCAAGGTATGTGACGTATGAGGAGCAAATGAACCAACAGAGAGCCGCATTGGGCCTCTGCCCTGTGTACATTAGAAGATCAGTACCTGTTGAAATGCCAATAACCAGACAGACCCCGCAGCCCCTGCGGTGCGGTGGGCCCCGCCAGCACATGTCATGGGAGGGGGCCCCTCTAGAGAAAAAAAAAGAAAAATATTTTTTTTTTCAAAAAAAATAAATAATCTTTTTCAATTTACTCTGCATTCATAAAGAAATGATTTCTGTAACAGAAATCTTTTCTTTATGAAGGCAGTGACTACAAAAAGAAACATTATTTTTTAAGTCCGAGGGCTCCGCCCCCCCCATTGCATGGAAGACCCTAGGCTGGAGGCCTCCATGTCATGGGGTGGGGGGAGCCCTATGACTTAAAAAAGAAATAGTTTATTTTTGAAGTCACTCTGCCTTCCCAAAGAAATTATTGCTGTTATGGTTCGGTCCTTAACGGAAATAATTTCTTTATGAAGTCAGAATGACTTCAAAAAGAAACAATGGGCCTCATTATGGGTTTGGCGGTAACCGTGCCGGTGCTACCGGCAGGTTGCCACCGGACTCGTAATGATTTACCGGTGCCCAACTTCCCGGGAACACGGGGGGATTACAAGCCCGGCGGTCCGGGAACTCAGGCGCAGGCAAATGGTAAGTCCCCATTTCAATTGGACTCTATGGGAATGGGGTCCACGGAAGCACCGGCACCGTTAATAACGGTGCCAGTGCTTCTGTGAAAAATCTGCGGGTGGGTGCCGTTCCGCCTGGCGGGATAGCAACCGCCCGCAGAGCTGAAATATGCCGGTCCGGAAGCAACGGTGCCGGTAAGCTTACAGGCACCGTTGTTTCCAGACTGGCATAGTTGTAATTAGGCACAATTTTTTGGGAAGTATTAGGGCTCCCCTCAACCCCATGACGTGTGTGTGTGTGTGTGTGTGTGTGTGTGTGTGAGTGTATGGTGAAAGGGTGCACACTTAAATGTATAGGTGGCTGCCTGTATGAGTGTATGGTGAAAGGGTGCACACTTAAATGTATATGTGGCTGCCTGTGTGAGCATATGGGGAAATGGTGCACACTTAAATGTATGGGTGGGTGCCTGGTAGTGTGCGCCTCTATGGTGAAAGGGTGCACACTTAAATGTACGGGTGGCTGCCAGGGTATGCCTGTATGGTGAAAGAATGCACACTTGGATGGCTGGGTGTGCGTGTTTGTATATGCATACTTGCCAACCCTACCGATTTAGGCGGTAGGATACCGCTTTTTAAGCAGTCCTACTGCCTACCGACTTTCGTGGCCGCACTACGGATTCTCAGGCCTGTGCCTGAGGCCCCAGAGCACTGGGGGCGTGACTGCCCATCTCAGATTTTGATTGATGACAGAGGTGTGCGCCTGAGATGGCCCGTATTTTACGTTATAAACCGATATTCAACAGAGCCATAGGAGATTTGCGCATTTTGCTCTTACGAATGCACTCTGGGGTGTCCTGCATTCATGTGGCGCAGTACAAAGCACATAATAAGTAAAATAATATAAATACGAATTCTTGCCAACATTCTGTGACCACGATGTAGGATTTTTCAAGTTTCAAAAATAATGCAGAGCATAACAGTGACATCACAGGACATTACAAAACATACATTGTTGGCACCGCTGAAGCATTCTAAAATGCACAACTTCTTCTTCTTCTTCTTAATTATCGGAAGCGTGGGCGGACCCACGCAGGCGCTTCCCCATCCTATAGGATGATGTGCACCATACCCACTAATTATTATTTGTCTCCATTTAAGCTCATAACTCCTCCCACCAACTCATCCAACAGCACAACATGGAAAGACGCTCAAATGTTTAAAATGTATAATTGTGAATGGTAAGTTGACACGAAATTCAGTTACCTAACTTCACAGAAAATAATCAGACAGAGCTGGTAGGCAATGTTTGCCACTGCTCTGTAGCAGCAGCCTGGGGAGTATATATTTATTTCTGCAATGCAGATTGAACACTGAACAACATAGAGACTGATACCCACCTCAGTCACTTGCCTTCAGGGGTGGTTCACCTAAGGTCTGTCTCAGCAAGAGTGCAGGAGACAGTCATGTAGCTGTCGGGTCAGTGGATGGATCTGAGTCCATCACTCAAATGTATCACTTACCAGCCCACTGCACAGACAGATTAATTTCCTTAGAGTCACACAAATTACCTGACACTGTAAAAAGCAGTAGGATCTGTCACCCAAATCTGTATGCGGTAGGACTGCTTAAAAAAGCAGTAGCCTACTGCCTAAATCAGTAGAGTTGGCAAGTATGCCTTCCAAGCCCCCTGGGCTGAAAATGTTGCTGTGGAAATGTCATTCAATGACGTTGCCCTAATTACCAGAGTCAGTCATTTGATTTCTATTTTAATTATTATTAGGGAAGCACACCACAAAGAGCCTTGTGGTTTAAAAATCAAATAACAGCGACGTGCGTATAAGCCACAGTTAAGAAGGCGCAAAAAACAAAGGCACACTGCAAAACACACCAAGCATGTTTACCATTTTAAAAAACACTGTCCCCTGTGTGTCAAAAACAAAAGGGAAAGGTGCTGCTGCTGACTGCACTGGGAAAGGTAAAACATTTACTCACAAAGTGACAATTTTCTGAAAAATCATTGATATACCCCTGTGCAGGTCTTAATTGCACTTTAAACGGAAAATGTCTGGCATGCGTTAGCTGTCAATCAGCTCTTACGCTCCATCCAGCCTCAGCCAATTGCATCCTTGCACCCCGTATTGCCCGTCCCTGAAGTGCAGCTCATTAAAATAAAAATGTTACGGTCTGTGTTGCGCTTTGCGCTTTCCATGAGGTCTTGCCCTTTATAAAATACCAGGCATTTTGGGCTCTCTATGCAAGCGCAGTACAGACTGAAAGTGGACCCCCGCACAGCTTCAGTTTATTAAATAGGCCTCCATGTGTCTGTGAGTGCATGCAGGAACGCAAGCTGCATGTAAAATGCGGTGGCCACATCATCATTGTGGTGTCTGTTTGACACCATCACACTAGGTGGCGACATCTGTATGGCCCATGTCTACAGAAGGAAAAATAATAGAGAGCACAGCAAGTTCTGCATTGCTCCACCTGAGAGGAAATCATCATAGGATGTACAGAACATAGCTTAACGGAGGGTGTGGGGGGTGTCATCATTATGCGACTTACTATTTCTGAACCTTTAAGATTCCTACAGATTTTTGGTCACAGAATGTTGGCATGTATGTATATGGTGAATGGTGTGTGTGCTTGCGTTCAGGCGCGCAACAAATCTACATTTCGGGGGGCTAACCCTTCAAATGTTGGGAGAGGCGCTAACTTCATGGGCGATGAGGGAGGGGCAAACTTATTTGTTTGGGGGATCTCATTTCTTTACGCATTTTAATGAGACTATTCTAGTGCAGCTTCAATGTTACAAGCATTAACTCTCTCCTTTAAGGTTGAAAGCACCCACTTATGGACTGCCGTGAGAATGAGTGGTCTCCTGCTGCCTCCCTACCCTTCCAATCACTCCCCTGGCATGCAAGTATTAAACCCACATTACGATTTCAATTGCCTACAAAATGTGGCATTTGAATGCAGGTACTAACAGTGAAATGTTTTATGTTAGTAATTGCTGGGCTTTTGTTAACAGCAAAACCCAGGTGCCATTTAACATCTGTGTCCTGTTCTGTCTGGCAACTGCTGTCAAGGTCGACCAGGTAGAGTCAACATAGCCCACAATTTCAGGGGGATGAGAGGGAGTGCTGAATCCCAGTCAACTCAATGAGTTGCACCAATACCTGCGTTTAATGCCTTGATTACTCATTACTCCTAGCCCTAATTTTCCTCGTCCCAGTGTGCATGAGACAGCACTTGTGTATGAGGCAGAGTGCCTTATACACAAGTACTGGGATGAGGTAGAGGTACATGGAGGTAATGCCTGACTTAGCTACCTGTAATCATCATTACTCCTAGTCACACTTTTCCTCATCCCAGTACTTACCTATGAGGCAAAGATCCTCATACGTAAGCTCTGGGACCAGGAAGAGGGACGTGGAGGTAATTCTGGGCCCAGGAGCTGAGTTTGAAGGTTGGGGTAGGGTTGGGAGGGAGAGGGGATGTGTGGGGGGGCAGGATTGTGCAACAAATCATAAAGGCTGTCCATGTCAGGGCTAAGCAGGCATGATAGGTGGTATTAGTGGCTAGAGAGGCATTTTGGTTAGCCAGTCTAGTCATTCCTCAGTTTGGTATGACATATTTTTAACTGGGCATTTCTGATAAAGCAGTCCTACTAAGTGAATTACCTGGCTAGACTGCCATTTGGGTGCTGCCAGTCTAGCCGCTTCTTACTGCGGCTTTGTATATTTTTCTGGGCATCTGTGATCAAATGATATGATATAAGTCATTTATAACGCACCTGTACACAAGTGTTTCTAGGCGCAACAAGACAAGGGCGGGAAAATAGAGGGAGGACAAGACAAACAATCTTAGTAGGCCTTTTGTCATTCAGATCGTGCAAGTGCAAGAACGAGAAGTGCAAGGGGAAAAAAAGGGGGGAAGTACAAGGGAGAGAAGAGGGAAAAACAGGGCAGCAATGCTCTGAGTAAGTGCAGCCAGGCCAGCGTGCTTCTGGATAGTGCAAGGAGAACAAGGGACTGTAGGGTTACAGTTATAACCCCTAAGTGCATGGTAGGCCCAGAGGCCGTGCAAGGGTAACTGATCAAGAAAGAATCTGGACTCAGTGAGATTCTGAGGGTAGCCAATCAACCAGTCTGTACAGCAGACAGGTAGGTCAGGTAGGCCAGCAGGGGAGGGAGAGAGAGAAAACAGAAGAGAAGAGGAAAGGTTTGAGCAGCTTCCGGAACTTCAGGTGGTCCGGCTCAAGTTTGAGAGGGGCAGGGAGGCTATTTCAGAAGGAGGTGCCTGCAGAGGAGAGAGATCTACCACCCACTCTCTACCTGGAAAAGTGTTTAACCCTTAGAGAGTTGTAGGGAGCAGAGGAAATGGCTTGAGAAGGAAGATATTTTGGAAGAGAGCGTTGGATGTAGTGTGGGCCCCAGGCCCAGAAAGCCTGGTGGACAATCCAAAGGGTCTTGAACTTGATCCTTGCAGCAACTGGGAGAGATTTCAGGGCTGCAGAGATACGATCCCTGGGCTTGAGGCCAAGGATACGTCTCGCAGTCCTGTTCTGGATTAGTTGCAGAGGGTGGAGAGTAGAGGAAGGCAGATTGAGAAAGAGGCTGTTGCAGTAGTCCAGCATAGAGACAACAAAGGCTCTGGAGACAGTGAGCTTCTGGGGGAAATTGAGAAAGGGAAGAGTACTTTTGAGGAGGAACAGCTGATAGTGGGACTTCCTGGCGACGTCTGAGATGTGAGGAGAGAAAGAGAGAGTGGAGTCAAAGCTGACACCAAGGTTGTTTGCCTCACAGAATGTCGAAGGAAGAGGGCCCAAGCCGGACGGCCAGAGTGAGAGAGGGAAAGCAGGGGCAGGTGTCCAAATGAGAAGGATCTCCATCTTACTGACATTAAGGCAGAGATCTTTGGAGGCACACGAATCCTGAATCATTGATAGACAGTCAGGAATGAGCGAGAGAGGAGAGGAGTCTGAGGGTAGCCTGAAGGAAAGCGGAGTGTCCTCCGCATAACACTGAAAGTTAGAGGCGAAGGTAGAGATCAGGTGGGCCAAAGGGACCAAGTAGAGGTTGGAAAACCAGGGTGAGAGGATGGAGCAGAGAGAAAGGGACCAAGTTGGTCCTGGGAGGGGCTGTCCAAGAGGGAGGAGGTCAGCCACTCAAGGGCCTTATCCGTGATGCCCAGGTTCTCATGGAGTCGATTGATCAGGATGGCGTGGTTGACCATGTCGAAAGCAGAGGAAAGATCAAGGAGGATGAGGACAGAAGGAATGCTGGAATCAAGGTTAGAGAGCAGATCTTCACAGGTGTTCAGGAGAGCAGTTTCCGTGACTCTGGCAGCTCTGAAGCCAGACTGAAGGTCATGGAGCACAACCAACAGATTCCGTGTGGAGAGTAAGCTGGGAGATGGGCAGCTTTTCCAACAGTTTGCCCAGGAAAGGGGTGATGGAGATTGGGCGATAGTTTTCCGGGCTGGCATCATCGGTAGACAGCTTCTTGGGGAGTGGATGCACGAGGGAGTGCTTAAGGGGAGAGGGGAACGTGCGAGTGGTGAAAGTGTGATTACAGAAATCGGCCAAGGCTGGAGCGAGGGAGTGTGCATTAAAACACATATTTACATTGTTCTGCTAGTGCAGTGTGCGGTATATACCTTCAGCAGCACGTTTGTGGGTATTGCGCAAGCGTGATAATCTATGCCGGCCCAGATTGTGGCTCAACCAGTGATTTGTTGCTGAGTTGGGGGGGCCCCCTCAGCATGGCTCGTAGGGGGGCCCCCACATTTTGTGTTACGCCACTGCATGGTACCCAATCAGACAACCATACCAGCTGCTGATACGAACAATGAGCATTTACAGACTGTCCATGAGGAGACACAAAGAGCCCTGATGGAAGACAAACGATGATGAGAAGACGGCCTGGACAGACTAACGCATGAGAAAAGACAGGCACGCTAGTACGAGTGACTACGAAAATAAATGTAATGGACACAGAGAAGAGACCATGTTAAAACGTGAGGAAACGGTGCTACGTGAAAAGATGGAAGCAACCGACCTGTTAAACGTGTGTAAATAGGCTTGAAACACAAGATGCTAAGAAATCGATACTGCTTGCAATGCTTAGTAGAAGATAGGGCGGCAAGCACCAACCATATATCTACCTCAATAAGGCACAATGTACACGTGCAACTCCATTTTGTAAAAGCAGAAATGTACCCAGGCGGCCATAGGCCTGACAGGCCAAGTTTCGAAACCCAGCCAAAGGCAAGGAAAAGAGCGGAATCAAAACTTAATAAAGGATGGCTCAGGCCTGGGAAATCGAGGTCAACCCAAGAGAGGGAGGCGAGCTTCAGCTAAGGAGAATTGAAACTTCAGAGCATACCAGCCTGCCCCGCGAAGGTCAAGATAAGGAGGCCCAGGCAGGTGGTGGAGCTACATGGAGAATTAAATACACGAAAAGCTGGAAACTGAAGCAGATTCATGGTGAACCAACACGTGACCAGCCAGGCACGAAGATGTACCACCGTCTGATGTCACCCAGATCCAAGGGGTGCCATAACTTTTCCTGATAAGAGACTACAGTTTCGAGGCCTTCCTTAGCCAACTAATAGACACATCGCCCTAAACCCACTGATTGATGGTAGATGCCCACCAGATAAGAGTTATCCAATCCGCATGCTCTATTGCCATAAATAGATATAACACCTATACTTAAGTTACCTTTCCCAACCAATTATATTGCGTGATGATTTTTGTAGAATTAGACGTCAATGATGACGAGTTTAGCCTATAAAAACGGCTGTTGTAGTAAAGGTCGAGGAAGTCGGAGCGAGACAGGTGTTCGCAATGCTGCTGATTTCCATATGCTGATGTATGTATCATTAAACGGACTTCCCTTTGCCAACTTATTGAGTCCTGATGTTTTAGATGTGCTGGAGTATGTGAATCCTGCAACCTTTCCTCACATGGTGCAGCTATCTAGTATTACAAGTTCTCGCGGGTTGAGTACTGACCAATGGGCCCGTCAGTAATTTCCTCTCACCGTCAACACTTGGTAGCGTGAGGATGGTTTCGGCCATCGATTATTGATAATCAATTGATATAGTCATAAGACACCCTTAGACCGACGGCATGAAGTAACTCTGGGCCTTCGGTTACATCACGAGTCCTTTCGCCATTCCAGCTGAGTAGGCTGAGAAGCTCCCCGTGGACAATGATAGTGTAAAATTCCCAAAAAATCTGCAGTGGGTCTGAAGGAACCCGCCTTTCCAAGCATAACCCTTCTCATTCCCATGGGCAGTGGATCGGACGAAAACGTTAAAAGCGGGAAGAGGAAGGGGCAGTGATCCTGAAGTTCCAGAGAGGAAAAGAGGCGATCGGTGAGTGAAACAACGAAACTCGTTACTGTGGCAAATGTCTCATAGGCATTAGAGCAAGTAGGGGAAAGGTAACGGAGGGTGGCGGAGAAAAATAAAGTAGCTAGAGGTAGAGAAGACGATATATATTTAAAGGTTAATGACTCGAGTATAAAAAGAAAAACATATATAAAGAGGAATACCAGGGGGGCACCTGAGCCAAAACGTGAAAGAATACCAGGGGGGCACCTGAACTAAAACATAAAAGAATACCAGGGGGGCACCTGAGCCAAAACGTAAAAGAATACCAGGGGGGCACCTGTGCTAAAACGTAAAGGAATACCAGGGGGGCACCTGGAAGAAAGCGTAAAGGATTATCGGGGGGGGCACACCCGAGAGAAAAAATGAGAATTTGCCTTGTTCCTGCGCTTTAAGAGTGGTCAGAAGGAACGTGAACCCAGAGCCCACAGAGGGGGGACAATTTAGGCTACGATTACATTTAAAGACAGAATTAACGGCGTTCGTTCAAATCCCATGGTTGGGTATTCATTAGAAGGCAGGTACATGTATGATCAGCTGGTGTCTGTCTAGTCTGTCAAGTGTATGTCATATGTGTCTTACTGCATGTTAAATGTCCAACAAATGTATTGGTGATTGATTGAAATGCATTTTGGCCTTACGCGATTCTGTAACTAAGAGGGTATCGCCAGTGAATTGATGGTTTCTTTTGAGTTAATTGATAGTATACATTTTGGCGGGAAGAAGCGGATTGGAGCTTGCGGTTGTGGTGCTCGCTCATACTAGTGGGAAGATTAAAAGATTGTGTAAATATTGTTGGTGTCGAAGTTAAAAGAATGGAAGAGGTTACCCCACTTGCGCGCTTGTGCAAGCAACTGCCCAAGCATGCAACAAAATTGAAGAAATATAGCCAGGAGTGGGTTAAGGGTACTGCCAATAAGATGTTTATGCCTTGGCACCAGAATGGGTCATTGTCTAAGGCTGTTTTACAGCACATGACAACCTTCCTACATGCCACATATACTGGCAAGAAGCTTGAGAAACGCCTTGCTGTTCTCGAGCTTTGGAAGATGCTTGAGCAAACGAAGGAAGAAGAACCACCTGCAGACTGAATATTAAATGTATGTACGTAGGAGGGTGAGATGCCTACCGCGCCACCAGCCTCGACAGAACTAGTCATTGAGGGAAGCAAATCAGAGGGTCTTTACCCGTTACGAGAACTCAAAGCAGCAACAGGGTACAGTAACCCCGCATATGAGTCACCTACATGTAGTAGTGACGAAACTAAAGAACAGGAGCAGGAAATTAGTTTGGCCTCCACAGTCCGGAGGGACAAGGAGAGGCGCGGCGATGGTAGTAAGGATCAGGCACAGACGAGTGCACCTCTCGATAAAGGGAGAGAGGGAAAGAAGCGAAAAGGAATTGATGAGACAGCATTCGCGAAAGACGAATGGATGGGAGGACAGATACTATTAAAGCTAGATGGAAAGGGAAGTGATGACGTAGGGACGAGAGGAAGGCACGATGAAGAACAAAGAAAGGAGAAAGAAGCAAGGGATGAAAGGGCGAGAAAGAAGGATAGATTAAGGCGAGAACAACTATATTGCGAAGAGCAAGGAATACCGCTCAGTCGCACACAGTATGCAGCCTATGAAAAATACAGACTGAACATGTTAAAGTTGGAGGAAGAAAGGAGAGTGCACGAAAGGAAGGTGAAAAAGCGGGAAGATGAGGAGCGTAGAAGAGCAAAGGAACGTAGAAATGAACAAATCAGAGAAGTAGATAAGGCTATATAAGAAGCGAAAAAGGAAAAGGAGATAGATGAGGAATTGGAACGAAAACGCAGACAAAGGGCACGAGATCTTGAGTATTTGGAGCGGGTAGTCGTTAAACCCAATCCTACAGTAGAATGGGAAGACATAGAAGAATTCTTTCCTGCAAGCAATGCGGTACCAGGTACAAGCGGGATAAATATTGGCGATGACTTTGATACCAGAAGTATCGGGGAAACGATTGATAAAATATATGATGAGATGGAACTAGAACTGGTTTACCAAGGGGGAAGGGAAGATGAGCGCTAAGAGAGCACCCAGCTATACGACACTGAGGATACCACCCAAGTTAGTGGGAGCAGGGGACTGTCCCTTGATAGACTGGAGATCAGGCAAAACGAAGAGGATGTAAGGAGTTGCGTAAACTGGGATTACTCAGGATCTGACTCCGGAGGGGATACGGAGGACGAGGCACAGGAGGAAGGGAGGCGATGTGAAAAGCCGCTCCCTCGAGGCCAAGGGGTACGATGGTCCGACGCCAGTGAATCTGAACCTAGGACATCGAAGCCTACCAAGGCACATGGCAAACGTGAGAGAACACCCCGCAATCAGAGGGGGGAGCCAGCATCCACCTATACACGCAGATTAAGGGCATTGCCGGGTAAACAGCAAGGTGGTAGAACTACCCCACCAGTAGACGGGAGGAGTGGGGGAAAAGAAAAGGAAGATTGTGCCTTTCAATTCCCGCTGCTAGAAAAAGGGGGAGTGAGGCCACAATACATTCCATGGCCACACATGCACCGAGAAAACTTAAAAAATAAGCTTCCAATGCTGACATCGGGGGCTGGGAAATGGATACACGAGTTAGAAAAGATGACCGGGGGAGTCACCTTAGCTATAGGGGACATCAAGGGCCTCCTGATCTTCATAATTGGTGAAAGGGCTGACGATGTGTGGAAACGGGCTGGGTATCCAAAGGGTAACGATAACTAACACTACCCATGACGGAGCGCTGTTTAATAATTGTAGAGCAGCAGTGTGGAAAGCGCTGCGAACACTATACCCAGACACATCAGACATGGGAGCTATAATGACTCGTAAAATGAAAGAGTCAGAGGATCCGTTGATTTATATCCAAAATTTTCAAGACGCGTGGGTGCTCGAAACGTGAGTCTTGGTCAAAGTCTATCCCGGTCTTTTACCATATACTGTGCCAAGGGTTGCCTGAACCGGTGCAAAAACAGCTCAAGAAATTGGTAGGGATCGAAGCCAAACTGTGGGCCGAAATTCAATTGACAATTGCACACTACTGTAGATTGGTGCAAGAAAAGACCCGAAAAAAGGAAGAAACCCGTAAGGGGGGGAAGCGAAGCTGGTAGAAAAGAAACTCTCGAAGTATACTCTCGAGGGAGCCATGTTGACCAGCCCAGCCGAGCCCAGCACGCAGCAAGTAAATAACCAAGACAATACGGGATATTACCCGAGGTGTAGAGGATTTAGAGGAAGAGGATGGCAAGGTGGCCAGGGAGGTTTCCATGGTAATCAGGGAGGTTTTCAAAATAACCAAGGCGGATTTCAGAATGAACAGATGAGCGGTCAAGCCATGCCAGATGGGCAGATGGTCCGACCACCGCCAGTATGCTGGCTGTGCAGAATGACAGGACATGTGGCGCGCATGTGCAGAAACCAAGGCATGTGGCAAAATGGCCACGGAATGGGAGAAGGTATGGTGAATCAGCCTTCCGCCCCGCAACAAGGCAGTGCGCAGAGCCACATATTACAGCAGCAGGCAGCAAGCTTGCAGCAAGATGCACATCAAGGGTTTCAACCCTCAAACATGGGGAACTTGCAACAGGGGCAGCCCCAACAGGCACCACCGCCAGTGCCACAAGGAATGAACAATGAAGGGGGAACCAACCCCGGGAATGGGGGTATTCCACAAACTTACAGTGGGCCGAACCTATACATAAAATAGGACAGCTCACAGGAAACTCTGATGTGCTGTATCCTATCGGTGACACCAGACCCTAATAGGGAACCCAGGGTAAATGTCACCATAGGGGGTAAAGAATATTCATTCTTAGTTGACACGGGTGCGACACGTTTGTGCATGCGAGAAGGCAAGTTTTCCTTGTCCAGCGAGGCTATAGATACTCAGAGTTTCACTGGAGCTCATAGCACAGTTCCCTTTACAGACACACTCCCAGTCTCAGTGGGAGAGCGTGAAATGAAGGTGCCCTTATTGTACTCACGTCAGTCCCCAGTAAACATCATGGTACGAGATTTGATGACAAAATTGAATATGACAATCTCGTTTACTGAGGATGGTATAGTGTGCTCCATGCCAGGAATGCATTATTGAATGTGTGCGAAATGATCAGAGCATACTCTGGACATGCAGCCATGAGAGCTATACCGCTGGAGCCAGAAGTTTTCAAATATGGCGTACAAGTGCTTATGGCGGGATTGCCAGGCCTCGCAGACAAACCTATGAGACCCCCTGACGAATTTCTATTTAGACCAAGAATACCCATGCATGAGGAAGAGGGACAAATATTTCCCTTGGAAATACAATCTGCCGCAGTAAAGGGGAAGGTGGTCCTGGTAGAAGGAAATGATGACGAAGGAAGGCAATGGTGCGCTATTATCGCCATAGAAGAAGGGTCTTGAGTGACTGACGTCACGGATGACGATCTGTTCGAAGAACACCCTGACTTAGAAGAGATAAGAGTGGAAGTAAGTCTCATATTCTGGGTCAAAATGATCAAACGAGAAGTGCCACAGAGAATGATGTTGGCGATGGTACGTCCAGAATATTTCGAGGAGGACATGGCCCAGGTGCCTGTCGCAGTATGGACAACAAGGCCTTATGACGTAGGACTCCTGAAGGGGGCGGGAGAGGTGAAAATCAAACTAAAGCCAGGTGCAATCCTACCAAGAGCGCAACAATATCCCATGTTTAGAGAAGCGGATGAGGGGATTGCGAAGACAATTTCCGTCATGATGGAACAGGGCATCCTAGTGACGTCAGAATCACCCTGTAACACAGTGATCTATTCCGTCAAGAAATCAAAGGGCGGGTCTTGGCATTTAATCCAGGATTTAAGGGCATTAAACGACATTGTCGAAGCCGAGTTCCCTCTAGTCCCTAACCCATCTACAATTTTGTGTAACATACCCACTGAGGCAAAATATTTCACGGTGATCCATTTGAAAAATGCATTTTTCTCAATTCTGTTGCACCGTGACTCGCAAGACTTGACATTGTTTACGTTCAGGCAAATGCGCCTGAAAAGCACGAGGCTGCCACAGGGGTATTGTGAGTCCCCATCCATTTTTAACAGAGTCCTGCAAATGGACCTATGCAATATTGCGGTAGACAGTGTTGTTTTGCAGTATGTAGATGACATTCTGATCTGCAGCACCACTGAGGAGCAATGCAGGAGTGATTCTGTCCAGCTACTAACGATACTAGCTGAGAAGGGGTGCAAGGTTGACAAGGAAAAGTTGCAATACTGTCAGCAGGAAGTGCTGTACATAGGGCAACTAATCTCTCACGAAGGGAAAAAGATAACCCCAGAAAGGGCTGAAGCCATCATGAACACGGCCAAGCCACGCACGATCAAGCAAATGCAAAGCTTTTTAGGCCTGTGCAATTATGTCCGAGCTTGGGTCTTTGACTACAGCTCGTACACCAAGCCCTAGCTTCAGGCCCTGAAGAAGGCCCAAGCGACAAAGGAAGAAATCGAGTGGACTGAGGCAATGGAAAAGGGTTTTTCAGAACTCAAGGGGGAAATTTGTAAGGCCCCAGTTCTCGGGATCCCTAATTATGCAGAAGAATTCTATCTGTTCTCACATACCGATGGCAATTTTATGACGGCAGTACTTGCTCAACGAACATCGCTGGGGTGCAAGCCTCTAGCGTATTACAGCGGGAGTCTGGACCCGGTTATGTGGGACCACTTCCCATGCGAACAAAATCTGGCCACCGCCGCATTTGCTGTCGAGAAGGCGTCTTCCATTGTGATGGGGTGCTCCATGACATTGTATGTCGAGCACTCACTGTTCGCCATATTGGAGAAGCCAAAAGGCACATTGACATCACAGAGAGCATCCGCCTATGAGTTGATCATCTCTAATCCATCGATCAAAATAGTTCGATGTAAAACGGTGAACCCTGCAACGTTCATAATAGAACCAGTAACCGAGGGTGAACCAGTCCGTGACTGGGCAAACTATGAAGAATTCTACGATGAAATCCCAAGGGTAAAGGAAAATGCCCTGCCAAGTGGGGAGGTCGTCTTCATTGAAGGCTCTTCTAGAATCGACCAAGAAGACGGACAAAGGTATACAGGCGTAGCCGTGGTGAAACACCTGGCGAATGGAGAGTTTCAGGTACTCATCAGTGCGCAAATACCCTCTCACTATTCAGCCCAAGCTGCAGAACTGGTGGCACTGATACTTGCCATTGAAAACCATGCAGATCAGGAAGTGATGGTGTACAGTGATTCCGCCTATGTGACTTCCGGCGTGCATGCAGGCTTAGCACGATGGAAAAGGAGGGGTTACCTCCGAGCAGATGGCACGCCAGTGCAACATGCAGCCTTACTGGATAGGCTGATAAAAGCACGACAGCTCCCAGTGTGCATAGCGGTCGTGAAATGTGCCGCTCACACCAAGGGGACAGATTTCGTGTCACGTGGAAACCATGAAGCGGACACAGAAGCCAAGCGCATGGCATCCAAGAATGAAACAATCATGGGGCCTCATTATGACCCCGGCGCTAAACCATGGAGGGGTCCGCCATGGTGAATGGCGGCATTACCGTCCCATTCCAAGGTTGGCGGGGCGGTAATTCCCCATTCACCATGGCCCCTTCCCCATTCCCATTTTTGGCCCATAGTCTCAATGGGAATGGGGAAGGTGCTAATTACGGCACCGTAAATTATGGTGCCGTAATTAGCTCCTAGGTCCCTTTGCGGGTTGGTTTTTTAACGTGTGCTAAAAGCAGGCGTTAAAGTGCAACCCGCAAAAGGACCTCATAATCAGGCGTTAAGGGTTTAATGGCGCCGACACCTTTTACAGCGCCGTTAACCCCTTAACGCCTGGGTTGTAATGAGGCCTATGGACGTGGAGGTGGCACGTACCCATGAACGAATGATGGTAGCGTGAGCCACACCAGAAGCCTATAGGAATATGGGGCAGACCCAGCTAATGGAGCTCCAAGGGGAGGCACCTCAGGAGGAGAAAAATGTATGGAAGCGTCGAGGGTGTTCTTTAAACCCCTCTGACGGATTATGGAGGCAAGACGGCACTGGTAAACCAGTAATGCCTGTCACTCTTCTAAAGGTAGTGTTAGAACAGATCCACTACCCCTTACACATGTCAAAAGAAAATCTTGCTGCAACGCTCGCAGAAGACTGGTTCACGCAGAATTTAGCGGAGCATGTTGCATTTTTTATAGTCAACTGCATAATTTGTCAGCAATTCACCTCTGGGCACACATTAAAAGGGTATCAGGTAATAATATCGCCATATATATGGTCGCCGTAAATAATATCGCCGGGAAAATGTTGTGGTGATATTATTTGGGTGACCATATATATGGCAACAGGGGCAAAAAAAAAATGTTTTAAAAAAGAAAAAGAAAAAAATTGGGGATTGCGGGGGTGTCCCCCGCATGTTCCATGCAATAATGTCGCCACAAAAAATGACCATTTTTCGGCAATATTTTTGCATGGCAAGATTTTTGTGGCGACATTATTACATGGAACCATTAAAAGTAGTGAGAGGAATCATTCCCAGACCTAATGGACCGTTCCAGCACCTACATATCTATTATGTCGATATGATTCAGGTGTGTAATGGGGACAGGTATTTAATTGTGGTTGTGTGTCCTTTCTCAAGATGGATAGAAGCAAGTCCCTGTACACACCCTGATGCAGCCTGTGCCACAACATTTCTGTTGAGGGAAGTGTTCCCTAGGTGGGGGGTGTACGAGGTAATGAGATAAGATAATGGGCCCCATTTTGTAAACACAGTGTTTGAGCAGATTAGCTTTTTGCTTGGTATAAAGCACAAGTTCTCGTCGGCGTATCATCACCCAGAGGGAAATGGAATATGTGAGCGGCTCAACAGCCTGTTAAAAGAGAGAATAGCCAAGTTAAAGCTCACATTAAAGAAGGGATGGCTGCACTGTCTACCACTGGCATTGTATGCTCTTCGGAACCAACCACACTCCGACCATCATCTTACGCCGCACAAAATTTGCACTGGTAGAAGGATGAGGACCCCTCTTATCCCCTGAGACAAGGCTAGATGTGATGCCCAGCCTGCTAGGGAGGTTCTGGGAGCAGAGATGAAGAATTACCTTGACTGTCTCACATCCGGCGCCACTGTCATTTCAGGCCAGCTGCAGCAACGGCGTAAAGGGAACAGCACAGCACAAACATCAACAGACAGTGCTGCTCTCAGCCTTTGTATGCCCCTTGTCTTCCCTGGCGACAGTGTCCTTGTAAGGAATTTTACGAGGAAAAAATGGGACGAGCCAAGGTTTAATGGCCCTTTCATCGTAGAGGACTGCACCCCGTCTGCTGTCAAACTAGAGGGAAGAAGAGCCTGGATCTTCCTAAACGACATCAAACCGTTTATAGGAGCGAGCACTCATACTGCATCCACCTCAGAGGAATCTACAGACAACAGGGAAGGACCTCAGCACATGCAGACAAGATCTATGGCGAGGAAGAAGGACGCAGAGAAGAAAAGAAAAGAGCCCGTTTGTGGGAATCGTGTCCACACTGAACTTTTCCTTTATGCACAGAAAGAGACAAAACCAAGCAAACGAACACTCTGTGCAGCCAAAAGTGCAGGGTAAAAAGGAGAATCATATATTTCGGAACCGCAGTGACACTGGTAACTCGAACACGTTGAACCACACGAAGCATTGAACATGAACTCTAAGACTCTGATAAGTAGTAAAATAAGACATTTCTGAGAACCAAAAAACGTTATCCTAAAAGCATCCAGTACCAAGACTTTGTGCACAGAACTTATGGTACATCCCGCAGAATTCTCAAGTGGGATGTACTCACCTACTTTCAGCTCGTGCTCCTAACATATCCGTCACTCATAAGGAGATGAACAAGTGTCACAGAATACATTCATGATCCAGGAAATAAGGTAATCAGGCAACTACTGACTGTCATCACAGAGATCTTCGCCGAGTTGCCCGAGCACAGTGAACAAGAGACTAATGATCCCACCCCAAGTGATCATTGATGAAATAACGTACACATTATTCTTCCAAAATCATAGAGGAGTGCCCAGGACTTGGCGGGAGAACCACAGATACACTGACTTTCATCAGAGATCCCCGAAACAATGACTTTTTGAACCGAGTGTGGTTTAAACTGAACCAAGTGGTAGCAATCCACGCAGCAGGAAAGTGCAAAAACTGCTCACGACAAAAGACTTGTGATCGGGACCCAGCAAAACAAAGCAAATGTCCCTGTCCCCTGCATACACACAGCTAGCCCACAATGTCCTGATTAGACGAGTCACAGACTATCCAGAAATGGTGGGAAGGCCTGCTGATGTTGATGTTGTCACTTTCCTCAGAGATCCAGTCAATTTCCTACACATGAAGACTCTGCTCCACGGGATTATGCTCCAAGTGGAACTGTCCAACTTCCAGCGAGAGTTCCTAAGGAGATTCCTGTGAGACTGTTCGCCGAGGGACAGATCGAGGGAAGTACAAAGACTGTTCATGAAAAAAAAAGGAGCCTGTGATCTAGAGGCCAGAAGGTAAAAGCAAATGTTGTTGATACCAGGAGACAGCAGATACGCATTCCGAGTCTTCTTCCACCTCATTGAGAACTTTCCAGAACTAGTGGGTAGACCCATCACTGTCGACATGCCCACCTTCCTCAGCGACCCAGCAAATATTGTGCAACTCAACAGGCTCCTGAGAGCTATCTTCTCGCAGCTGAGAAACAATTATGGATATCCATTGCTGAGGAGACCCTTAGAGGGGGGAGATCCACGATAAAACTCTTCATCATCCTTCCGCCGAGGACAGAGTAAGAAAACAAGGACAAAGTTCTCCATTCTCCTAACGTAGGACAGATTGAGAAGAGCGGAAACAAGGATAACCACATCGTGTTTGTATTTTATTTTTATTTCCTGTAATTTTCTTCTATTTTTCATCATCTTTCTGCCGTGGCGCAGATGGAGGAGAGAGACACTATTCTTCAACGTGTCAACGAACGACCAATTGGAAGGAACAGACATAAGAATTTCACCATCGTGTTTTCCATTTTCAACATCTTTCTTATTTTTTCCTACCTTCTCATATGTTCACTTTTATTTTTATTTTTTCGACATTTTATTTTTGTGTGATTTGTAGCGAATCCATCTCTTCATGGTGTCATTGCGAACAGATTCCTGCATGTTATCAGGGCCAAGGTGAATTGGAGGAGTGCCCTGGGACTGTGTTTATTATAGAAATACAAAATGAAAATGATATGATAAAGACGGTAGTCTAACCTTTCTCCATAGTCTAGCTAAACGGTGATGTGCCGCATATCTTGAGACTACTGGTTACACCCATAAAGGGGACATTTGAATAATACTCGTCACTTTAGTATTTGCTGAACCCTTTTTGAGCAACGAGATCAAAATAAGAAAGGAAATAAACTATTGACTATGGACTTGATCGGCATGGGGGCCCAGAACAGTAACCTGGTTTTGCCGCCCGCGGAGGGGCGCCCCCGCTTCCCTGGAAGAAGATGCTGCAAGCTATCATTTAAAGCCATTATATGTATATGCATAGTGATTATTATTGTGTTTTTGTCTCTAACTATCAGAACTGCATTTTTTATTGGTGCACGGAGTGTCCCATTGTCTGTGCATCCACCAGATAACGAATATCTGGGTCCCACAAAAGCACCCAGACCATATATTGTCATCCCTGTTCCAAGAAAAGCTGGTGGTAAAGCAAACAAACTGAAATTGAATGTAATAAATAGTGACAGCTACACGGTTGAGGTTATGAATGATGAGAAAAGCTGGAGACAGGGTCAGCCCGGAATGAATGATAACATAGCACTGTCCATTGCACGCACACACACACTGAGTGCACATGAACAAGGGCAAGTGTCAATGGCTACGGAACCTCAGACCAAATCAACAGTAAAAGAAAACCTGCCTAAGGAACGACCGGCTCCAGAAAATAGTGGAAGTAAACAAGAGGAGCCAGGTGAGAACCCAAGCAGAGGGAGCATGACAGAAGCCCTCAAAGAACCAGGAGAAGCCACGAAAGAACTTACTGAGAAAACACATGCGTTGGTTGAGTATGTGTTCCCGCTCATACTTAGAGCAAAGAAGCTACATCAGGAGCTAAGCAAGAAAACCACAGAAACTGTAATAACGAGCACGCCTGCTCCAACGCCAGAAATAAGCATCAGGCCTACAATGCCGCCACGCATTGGGAAGATGACGAGCCAATGGTGGTGGGAGGAGGTCTACAAAAGAATGCATGAGGGAAGGAAAAGAACCGCAAAACATCCCCCTATTACTGCAGGGCAGGAAATGAAACCTGCCCCACCAAGGATAGTACCCGAGAGCCTACCCAAACAGAAGAGCAGTACAGACCCATTCAGAGACATAGTGATAGCCAATTACAGAAAAACATTAAGAATCAAGAGAAGCCCATATGAAACCGACAACGAACTAAACGATTACTTGGACAGCACAGGCCATCTAGGAAACAACATTTGGTACCAACACATGAAGGAAGTTGGAAGGAGGCAATCAGAGGGGGAATGTTTCGTCTGTGCACTCCTGCCATACAGCATGGGCAAGTCCAAAATTTTTGTGGCGATAGAAGTTGATGTCCCCACTGCACACTGCATGTCACACGTAGCAATGTGCAACACCAGAGGGAAGTTTATGGGGAGAGACGCCTCCCTGATATGGGCCAACGAAAAGAATTTCCCTGATGAAGACGGTTTTGTTCAGGACATCAAAACAAGAAACAGGGCGCACACCAAGAATCATGTGATTAGATATGAGAACTCTGACGTCAAAGGATCAGGAATACAATGGGAAATAAACCCGAGACTGAATGTCCAAGGGAAAACAGCTGAAGATGCTCAAATCTGGAAGAACCGAGGCCAAATGCAGATCTGGGGGTCAGTAGTGTCCCCAAACGGATGGGAAGAAGGGGTCGTGATCTGCCGAGCCTGGATGGTCCTTGAAGCCTGCCAAGGAGCAATAGAAAATTCACAAAGACTATGCAAACCATTGTGACCAAGACTGGTAAAGCTGCTAACATGGGTCGAAGACTGAGGAGGACCCCTGAAAATAGTACCACTGGAAAACCCGAAACTGTGCTTCAGAAGTAATGGCACGAGGAAAATGGGGGAGAATCAAAACTGCGGACGAATATATGAAGCCCCAGGGATGTTGCAAGGGACCGCAGTCCTGATGAACCATTACTGGGCATGTGGATCCAAGGCATACATAAGGCTACCAAGGAACTGGGGAGGCATATGCTCACTGGTGAACGTCCAGGTTCCGGCACTGGTGATTCCAAAAAATGAACTGAATTTGGACAGTTTCCCGATAGCAGATGCTCATCTAAGAAGAAGGAGATCCGTGGAACTGGTATCCAGGATAAAGAGGGAAAATTACTTTTCTCCCAAATCAGAAGAGGCATTCCATGCAATCCTGTACAAACACAGGCTGTTCAGCCTCACCTCAACAGTATTCACAACACTACTCTTGCCCCACATCCAAGTTGGAGTGAATGCTAAATGGTTGCAGATAACCAGATGGGAGTTATTGCAGACCATCAATACCACTATAAAAGGATTCAACGCGATCAAAGAAGAGCTGAGAGCAATCAGACTGATGACCCTCCAGAACAGATATGTGCTTGACATGATCACAGCAATGGATGGAGGTGTTTGTGCAAAAATCAGAGAATCGTGTTGCACATTTATACCATCGCACGATAAGGAAAATGGAACCCTCACCGAGGCCATAGACATGCTGACAAGTCTGAAGAACCCGATGACCGAGGAAACAGATGAAGTGGACGATGACAGCTGGTTTGGGAACTTATTCTCCTGGGTCCGGCAATGGATGGCTGACATATTCAAGTTTCTGGGAGCCTTACTAGCTATGGTGCTGCTAGGGTTCTGTGTTATCAAGATAATCATCACGCAGTGCCAGAAAACTGCAAAGAAGGCCATTGAGATGAAAATTACGGTCGATATCGAGCCAGGTTGGAAGCCCAGAGACCTGACAGATGAAGAGATAAAGGACTTCGTGAAGGCCAGTGAATTTGCACCAGAGGGAACAAAATTCACTTATCCCAAGAAACGAAGAAGCTATGAAGGAAAATGGATTTATTGCAGTCCAAATGGACAATGCCAGCTGATGACCTGGAACAAAGATGAGCATGGAATCTTGAAAGGGGTGATAAAGATATGGACACCAAAATTGCATACATTCACGCCATCTTGTGTAAACCCGAAGACGATGAACAAGACATTGAAGAATCAAAGAAACTAAATATAAAGGAGGAAGCAGAAGTGGTCGATGAACCGACCAGAGGGGGGATTGTAGAGGAGGTCCCAGATATGGCCTGCACCCCTGGCCCTCATTGCGAGTTGCCAGTGAAATACTCGCCAAGGTATGTGACGTATGAGGAGCAACTGAACCAACAGAGAGCCGCATTGGGCCTCTGCCCTGTGTACATTAGATCAGTACCTGTTGAAATGCCAATAAGCAGACAGCCCAGGGCAGCACGGTACCCAATCAGACAACCATACCAGCTGCTGATACGAAATGATGAGCATTTACAGACTGTCCATGAGGAGACACAAAGAGCCCTGATGGAAGGCAAACGATGATGAGAAGTGGGCCTGGACAGACTAACGCATGAGAAAAGACAAGCACGCCAGTATGAGTAACTACGAAAATAAATGTAATGGACACAGAGAAGAGACAGTGTTAAAACGTGAGGAAACGGTGCTACGTGACAAGATGGAAGCAACCGACCTGTTAAACGTGTGTAAATAGGCTTGAAACTCAAGATGTTAAGAAATCGATACTGCTTGCAATGCTTAGTAGAAGATAGAGCGGCAAGCGCCAACCATATATCTACCTCAATAAGGCACAATGTACACGTGCAACTCCATTTTGTAAAAGCAGAAATGTACTCAGGCGGCCAGAGGATGGCTCAGGCCTGGGAAATCAAGGTCAACCCAAGAGAGGGAGGCGAGCTTCAGCTAAGGAGAATCGAAACTTCAGAGCATACCAGCCTGCCCCGCGAAGGTCAAGATAAGGAGGCCCAGGCAGGTGGTGGAACTACATGGAGAATTAAATACACAAAAAGCTGTAAACTGAAGCAGATTCACGGTGAACCAACACGTGACCAGCCAGGCACGAAGATGTACCACCGTCTGATGTCACCCAGATCCAAGGGGTACCATAACTTTTCCTGATAAGAGAATACAGTTTCGAGGAACTTCCTTAGCCAACTAATTGACACATTGCCCTAAACCCACTGATTGATGGAAGGGAGGCAGGGTGAATCTTGGGACACTAGGCGCCTGGGTGTCCATTCTGCATGCTGCTAATTAAAGTGGAGATTTATGTTTAGGGGTGTGACTTGCCCAATCACAATGGACCATGTAATCTAGGGTCCTATAGACACTGTAACCAATCGGACGTCGTACTTATAGTGAGGTCCATCATGCGTGATGTAGAGCGATGGGTGTAAACGCCCACCAGATAAGAGTTATCCAATCCGAATGCTCTATTGTCATATATAGATATAACACCTATGCTTAAGTTACCTTTCCCAACCAATTATATTGCGTGATGATTTTTGTAGAATTAGACGTCAATGATAACAGTTTAGCCTATAAAAACGGCTGTTGGACTAAAGTTCGAGGAAGTCGGAGCGAGACAGGTGTTCGCAATGCTGCTGATTTCCATATGCTGATGTATGTATCATTAAACTGACTTCCCTTTGCCAACTTATTGAGTCCTGATTTTTGAGATGTGCTGGAGTATGTGAATCCTGCACCCTGTCCTCACATGGTGCAGCTATCTAGTATTACAAGTTCTCGGGGGTTGAGTACTGACCAATGGGCCCGTCAGTCATTTCCTCTCCCCGTCAACACTTGCCCCTGCCCTGCACATGGACAATTGACTTCCACCTGTGTGTCCCTTAAATAAAGGCAGTCATAATCACTTAAGGCGTCCTGTCATCCTTAGAGGCCACCACATAATTGGCGACGAGGATATCAAAAGACCCACGGGCCTACCATGCAAGGCGCCACACCGCCCCCTGCATTTCTCCCCTCACCTGGGACCCCGGTAATTCCTTGGATGCAGTGGGAGCCCCTTTTCTCCACATATCTGGAGGCTGTAGGCGGCACAGGCTATGCCCCTGCCAGGAAGAAGGCGATGCTGCTGAACGCAATAGGCGTTGAAGGACAGCGCATTTTTGCCAGCTTAATAGCCATGCCAGTGGATGATGACGACGACGACGTCTTCAAGGAGGCAACCCGTCGCATTGTGAAGTGGTTCACCAATAAGGAGAACGTGGTGCTACTTTTTTTATTATTTATTTGTTTAGTTGTATAACAACTTTTCAAATATTTTCTACATATAAATATAAATATATTTCATAACAATACATTTCATTACACGTGGTGCTACACAGGCTGAAGTTCTACACCCGTAAACAAGAAGGGAGCGAACCCGTGGATGACTACATCACCAGGATGAGGGAGCTGGCATCCCTTCGCGCTTTCGACGAAAACGCAAAACAAGTCATCTGCGACACGCTGTTCGTTCACACTAACTCCAGGAAAGTGCAGGACAAGTTCATCCAAGAAAAGGAATTGACCCTCGACAAGGCCATCCAAATTGCCAGGGCGGAGGAAGAAACCTCCAGCAGGCGCAAAGAGGCGGGAAGTCATCTGCCCGTACCCGAACTTACGGCGCTGCAATGGAGAGGGCGCAGAGACAAGCAGTCCCGTGACAGCCCCAGAGACAAAGGCCCCAGGCAAAGGGATGTGCCGAAATGCTACAGATATGCCAGCACCAAACACATGGCGAATGATCGTGACTGACCCGCCAGGAATAAGGAGTGCTCCAAGTGCGGACGCATTGGTCACGTGGCCCCGGCATGCACGTGGTGGAAAAAAACATCTGCCGCATCGATGGCGACCTCGCTTCAAGCGATGATGACGAGCTACAGGACAGACCCATGGTCAACGCCCTCCACGCCAGGAGAGAAAAGCCCCACTGCACCATTAGAGTGGATGGCATGGAAACACGTGTCAGGGCAGACTCAGGATCAGACCTCACAATCCTTCCCATCGACACGTACAAGGAGATGATGAGACAAGCACAAGTGGAAATCAGAACGACCAGGCAAAAACCGACAGTCTTCGGAGGTGCAACCGTCAACCTACTGGGCTACATCAGAGCACAAATTGAATTCAAAGGAAGGTCTACCACCACCAAGGTGTACTTCTCACCCAAAGGCCCAGCCGTGCTCGGATGGGATGATCAACACAGACTCAGTATTAAACTGGACCCCAGCACTCCGGAACAGGTACTCATGGTCTCCTCAGGAGCAGCGCAAAATTTCAAGCAGATTTTCCCAAGCCTGTTTTCCGAGAACCCGGGGAAAGTGAGAAACTTTGTCCATAAGATTCGTTTGAAACCCAATGCGGTGCCTGTGAAACATAAAGTTGGACCAGTACCTGCCACGGCAAGACCTGCGTTAGATGCCCACCTTCGGAAGATGGTCGAAGAAGGAACCATCGAGACAGTGGAATCCTCCGAGTGGCTGAGTCCAGTGGTCTTAGTTAAGAAGAAATCCAGTAACGACCTCAGAATATGCATCGACCTGAGAAGTCTGAATCTAGAGGTTGTTACCGATAGCTTTCCGCTCCCCAGCATCAGCGAAATTGTCCTCATGATGAAAGAAGCATCAATCTTCTCAAAGCTGGACATGCGTGACGCCTATCACCAGATTCCTCTACACAAATCTTTGCGCCCCCTTACAGCTTTCATCACTCCCTTTGGCACTTTTCAATACACCCGCATGTCGTTTGGGCTGTCTTCGGCAGCGTCTGCATTCCAGAGGATGATGAATTCCCTACTCAAAGGACTCACACATGTTTCATTCTTTCAGGACGACATCCTCGTGTATGCCAAGGACAACGAGACCCATGACAAAGCACTCACGGCAATCCTGAGCAAGCTTCAAGAGGCAGGCGTTCATCTACGCTATGAGAAATGTGTTTTTGGAGTGAGCAAGGTAGAATACCTTGGGTATTGCATCTCAAGCGAAGGGGTGAGCCCCAAGAAGAACCTTATGGAGGCCATAACAGGCACCCCGGCCCCGATGTTCAGAGAAGAACTACGCTCGTTCCTGGGCCTAGCGGAGTACTAGGCAAAATTTGTCCCAAGCTTCTCCGAAACCACTTCCCCCATGAGAGAACGTCTGAAGAAGGGGGCAACCTACTCCTGGGGGCCAGAGCAAAATGAAGTCTTCACTGAAATCAAAAGAAGGATTCTGCACGCACCATGCCTGAAACTGTTCAACCCTGAATGGGACACCTGTATCACAACGGACACCAGCGCGTACGGGCTGGGGCCACTCTGACCCAGAAGAAGGGCAACAATGAAAATATTGTGGCATTTGCATCAAAAGCCCTATCATCAGCGGAGAAGAATTACTCCACCGTAGAGAAAGAAATGTTGGCATGTGCCTGGGCCGTCGACTACTTCAGATCTTACGTTTGGGGCACGAAATTTAGATTGGTCACCGACCACAAACCCCTTGTTCACATGTTGAGCCCGGGCGGTACCAAGACTGCCACCCCGAGACTGGCCAGGATTGCCGCAAAACTTCAAGAGTACACGTACAAGATAGCCCACATTGCCGGCTGGAAAACGCCCAAGTGGACTGCATGTCCAGGCTCCTGAACCAAAACTCCCCTGGGACCACATTCTTGGAAGATGAATGTGCCGTAGCCTCTATAAGTGACTTGAGGAACGGCGAGTACATGGACCTGAGTGAGCGCCACTGGCAGAAGGAGTTCCAGCAGGACGATGCTCTACGGCGCGTAGCAGCCTGGGTCCGCGAAGGGTGGCCTGACGGAAGAGCAATCCCTGAAGGCCTACGTCCTTACTGGAAGGTGAACTACAAAATCACCACCATGAACGGTCTCATTCTGAGAGGCAACCAAGTGATCCAGCCCAGCGGAATTCGCAAAGTGATACTGTGCAGAGCACACTCAGGCCATCTGCGGTGCAACATGACCAGACGCAGGATACGCGACGCCTACTGGTGGCCAGGCATGGATCGGGACATACGACAAATGGTCGAAAGGTGCCATGAGTGCACTAACAGTGACAAGCGCCTTGCTGTGAGACAAGCCCCCATGCTGCCCACCGAAGTCCCCAAAGGGGTGTGGTGCAAACTAGGGCTGGACTTCATCGGGCCTCTGGACAGCATGCCCCCAGAATATAAATATTGGATAGTCACGGTTGACTATTTCTCCAAGTGGGTCGAATTTTACTTCACCTCGGACATCACCACAAACACAGTCATCGAAGCACTCACCACCATATTCCAGCGCGAAGGCCTCCCTGAGGAAATTGTGATGTACAATGGAGTCCATTTGGTCTCTCGAGAAATGAAGAAATTCCTTAAACTCAACAATATTCGACAGTGGAGAGCAAGTCTCTACCACCCACAGGCCAATGGCCTGGTCGAGCCGGCGAACCGCTTCATCAAAGGGGCGCTGCACCTAGCGCACACCTCAGGCCTAAACCCGTACAAGACTGTCAAGGAGGCTGTTGCAGCCCACCGCATCACTCCCAACGCCGTCACCGGCGTTACACCATCCATCTGCTAAGGGGGAGAAGGGCAGCATCCACACTGGTACCACCTTGGCTCCATCAAGTGAGAGCTGACGAAGATGTGGACATGGAAGACGTAGTCTTTTGCATGCAGCGTAACAAAGAAGCCATGAAGGCTCAAGGGTACACATGTCGGGCTGCTCGCCACACAGCAGTTAACAAAGGCGACCTGGTAAAGATACGTCTCCCTCACAAAGACACTTCGACCGGCTCCAGGTACAGCAGTCCCATAGAAGTCATTGCGAAAGGGTCAAACCACATTTGCACCAGCGATGGAAGGAAATGGAATCTAGAAAAGGTGGCCATGTACCAAAGAAAGGAATCTATTGAACAGCCACACTGGGAAACCGGAGAAGATCAAGACCAACAAGAGCCATCCGAAAACCCTCGCCAGTCAGAAAGAGATGCCTCGGAGTCAGCCTACGGCGACGAGTTCTCAAGCACCAACTCCCCAACCCCACTCAGGGAGTCACAGCGAAGGGCAAGACAAGGAGAACCCGAATCACCCGCACCTCCCCAAGAGTGCTCCCGCAACCCTTCCACGCTCCTAGATCAAGGCAGACCAGAGAGAGAGAAAAGGAAACGCTGCAAGTTTGCAGACTTTGTCATGGAATGACCATCCATCCTTTTCCCAGCAAAGGAGGTGTGTGGGGACGTCACGTGATCACGGGAGCGCGGTCTTGCGAATTCTCGGCACAACGAGATCTCGTGGACCCGCGCTCCGCGAGAGAACATTGCCGCCAGATGGTTGGCAGAACGCCAGACAAGAGGTCTGGAGACAGCGTTGCTCCTGGAAAGGACCCACCGTAACTGAGGCCCTGAGGAGCCTATGCAGCCCAGCTTCCAGGGCGTAAATCCAATGCCATAGGAGGCCTCATGGGGTTCCTGGAAGCCTACAGCGTGCCACATATGTGCACACCATGCCTCCAGTGAAGTAACTGGGAGGCCCAGACTGAAACTGCGAGTACTTGCCCCTGCCCAGCACATGGACAATTGACACCCACCTGTGTGGCCCTTAAATAAAGGCAGTTAGAATCACTTCAGGCATCCTGTCGTCCTTAGAGACCACCACAGTGTCCCTTTCCGTATGATGCTTTTCTGCAACATTACATAGGTGACTATGATCTTGCCACAAGTCCACGGATTATACACATATACTCCTCTTGTACGACCCGGTGTACGCATCACAATTTAAGGATTCCAAATGCATGCTTCGCTGAAGACTTTGTCGGGCGATGTGCAGTGGTTTACCTGGTCTGTCTTGCTGTTGTGGGATTCAAGCCAGGAGTTTGGATCCAGGAAAAGTTGGCATGTATACTGTCCCTGGTATAAAGACAGAAGGGATAGGGCACATGGATGTTTTACGAGTGTAGCAATTGGACATAGGAAGATTTCATCACTGGATTTTCCATCGTGGGAGAATTCATCAGATTCTTTCCATCACATTTTGCCACAAATGTTTGGGGTGGGGGGGTGGGGCAGTAATAAAGGTAGGGGAGATTTGGGGGTGGCTTCGGGGCATAGATTTGCAGCAAAATGAATTCGCCCAACATTAAATATTCTCGATGGAATGCCATAGAGCCAGCAGTTTGGCATCCCCGTCAACATGATATGCACTCTAACCCTAGGAGCCAGACATCTCTGAGGCCTCTGCTTATGTGGCCTCCATTACCCCACCACGCATACACCTCGTCCTCACACTACTTAACATGATATGCACTCTTACCCTAGGAGCCGGACATCTCTGAGGCCTCCGCTTATGTGGCTTCCATTACCCCACCACGCATACACCTCGTCCTCACACTACTGAACATGATATGCACTCTTACCCTAGGAGCCGGACATCTCTGAGGCCTCCGCTTATGTGGCGTCCATTAATCCACCATACATACACCTCGTCCTCACACTACTGAACATGATATGCACTCTTACCCTAGGAGCCGGACATCCCTGACGCCTCCACTTATGTGGCCTCCATTACCCCACCACGCATACACCTCGTCCTCACACTACTTAACATGATATGCACTCTTACCCTAGGAGCCGGACATCTCTGAGGCCTCCGCTTATGTGGCTTCCATTACCCCACCACGCATACACCTCGTCCTCACACTACTGAACATGATATGCACTCTTACCCTAGGAGCCGGACATCTCTGAGGCCTCCACTTATGTGGCTTCCATTACCCCACCACGCATACACCTCGTCCTCACACTACTGAACATGATATGCACTCTTACCCTAGGAGCCGGACATCTCTGAGGCCTCCACTTATGTGGCTTCCATTACCCCACCACACATACACCTTGTCCTCACACATGATATGCACTCTTACCCTAGGAGCCGGACATCCCTGACGCCTCCACTTATGTGGCCTTCATTACCCCACCACGCATACACCTCGTCCTCACACTACTTAACATGATATGCACTCTAACCCTAGGAGCCGGACATCTCTGAGGCCTCCGCTTATGTGGCTTCCATTACCCCACCACGTATACACCTTGTCCTCACACATGATATGCACTCTTACCCTAGGAGCCGGACATCTCTGAGGCCTCAACTTATGTGGCTTCCATTACCCCACCACACATACACCTTGTCCTCACACATGATATGCACTCTTACCCTAGGAGCCATACATCTCTGAGGCCTCCGCTTATGTGGCGTCCATTACCCCACCACGCATACACCTCGTCCTCACACTACTGAGCATGATGTGCACTCTAACCCTAGGAGCCAGACATCTCTGAGGCCTCCGCTTATGTGGCGTCCATTAATCCACCATACATACACCTCGTCCTCACACTACTGAGCATGATGTGCACTCTAACCCTAGGAGCCAGACATCTCTGAGGCCTCCGCTTATGTGGCGTCCATTACCCCCACCACGCATACACCTCGTCCTCACACTACTGACACAGTATGACCCTTTCACTATAAATCTTCATGTACAGCAGAAGGGTAATACTGTTTTAGTATGGAAATTTATTCTGGCCCTTGCAATCACATCCTTCTTGTCATTTTCTGGTTCCAGTGGCTGTATTTGTCACACCATGGCTCTTGTGAGGGTGTTTGAACATTCATGATGTCTAAATGATATGACATGATAGGTTATTTTTAATGCGCTTAATACCCAGAGGTTTCTAAGCGCGGACCCGGGGATCGAACCTCTGTTGCTCTGTGTCGTCTTGCTTCCAAGGCGAGCATGTTGCCCCTGTGCTATCCTCCCGAGCCAATGTGCCTGTCTTCTTCCGAGAACCGCGTGTTTGAAAGTGTTAACTTCTGCAGATTTTTTATTCGATTTTGCAAGGATTCCTTTACTGGAAACCTTTTGAACGAACTGATTACAACTCCATCCTTGGGATTTCCTCAATTGTCACACCAAAACTAAAGATTCCTTGACCTTCTTCTCCAAAAACCTCCCCTTTCTCACACTGCTTTGCAAATTCTGCGATTGCTTACTTGTAGGCCTTTTGTAGATTGCAAAGGCTTTTTGGGAATTAGCAATGAGGTGTAAGGCTGATTGCAAACTCACAGCCATTTCGTACACCTGCCCGTTGGACTCCAAACGGCACAATTTGAAATGTACCTCGATTAACCCTTAAAGACAGTTTTTAGCAAAATTGTAACATTCATCAATTGCATTAAAATCTGGAAAATGTACCTACAGCAGTTCCAAATGCATTGCCTGCCGGTGGTTCTGTTTGGATTTTCCTCTGAGTGTTCATAATACATCCATGTCCCATGACAATGATTACTTCTGCTTCCTGCGGGAGCTGAGCGATGCCCATGCGTCCTCTCTACTGGCGCATGAATGGATTCTCCGACAGATCCCGGCATGATCCATTTCCTTTCTCACATGGGGTAACCAGGCCCTCTCTGTCTTTTACTCTAAGGCAGGGATCTGCAACATTTGGCTCTGCAGATGATTTGGACTACAACACCCATCAGCCCAAGGGTTCTACGTCCCTTTGCAAACATGATTTATTCAGAACTAATTTTTACGGACAAAATTACTATGAAAAAACTCAACACTTTTTTTTGTTTTACCCCAATCCCAACCCACTCCATACCCTTTTTATCCCTTTACCACCTATATATTTCGATGAGTTTTTTCATAGTAATTTTGTCGGCAAAAATTACATTGAGGAAAATCATGTCGGAAAACCAACGTGATACCCAGCCCAAGCCATCCTAGACAATGGTGAGGGATCATGGGAGTCGTGCAGTCCGAAACATCTGGAGAGGCGCAAGTTGCAGTCCCCTCCCTAATGGAAAAAACTGCAGCTTTTTGAGCCTCTACTCTTAGCTCAGTTCATCTTTCTCATTACTGTACAGTAACTTCCCTTGGTACCTTTAAAATTCCTCGATAACACGTTTTGATTTTATTTACCAAAATAGGATGTTAAAATCATGACTGGGGTTACTGTTCTGAAGGTGACATAGCTTTGTCTTTTCTGACCTTGCTTCCTAGGGCGGATGATGAGTTCTCAGAGCCAGTCAATACAAATGTGGTCTTAAGGTACGACGGGAAAATTACCTGGGACACCCCTTCAATCACAAAGAGCTCATGCGTCTTGGATGTGTCCTACTTTCCCTTCGACAGTCAACAATGCAACCTCACCTTTGGCTCCTGGACCTACAACGGCAATCAAGTGGACATCATAAACGCTCTAGACCATGGAGACCTATCTGACTTTGTAGAGAACGTGGAGTGGGAAATGCATGGTATGCCGGCCGTGAAGAACGTCATCACCTATGGCTGCTGCTCGGAGCCCTACCCGGATGTCACTTTCACTTTGATTCTAAAACGCAGGTCTATTTTCTATATATTTAACCTGCTTATCCCTTGCGTAATGATATCTTTCTTGGCCCCATTGGGCTTCTACCTCCCAGCGGACTCCGGGGAGAAAGTGTCCTTGGGTGTAACTGTCCTCCTGGCTTTGACAGTTTTCCAGTTGATGGTTGCAGAGAGTATGCCTCCTTCTGAGAATGTGCCACTTATTGGTAAGTGTTGGTTATCTTTTTGTGTGCTTTAACCACCATGCCTTTGCAACAATACACCTGCAACAGAGGTTTATGTAACGTGTCAAGTCCTAAAAAAAAAGCGGGGGAACTCATTAACATACTAATTGAATGTGGCGTCACGAGAAATTAGCATATCAAGGTGCCCACTGAAAAAAAGTGGGGACTCCGTCCACCCACGTTTACCCTCGGCACGAGCTCTGGTAAAGGGGGCACATTACTTAAAGAGCCCTCACTGAGTGAAAGCCTAGACCAACCAGGGCTCATACAACCACCGAGTCCCTCCACGAAATTATAACTGAATGAAAAAGAGGTCACCGGATGAATGTTCCTGAATTTGAATCAACAGTCGGGGGGAATGGGGTGGGCATAGGTACTGTGCAAACCTCTCCAATGGGGACATCGGGAGGAGAAGCAGATGTGTACTGGGGTCCTGGGTGCACAATTCAAAATATGTAGGTGGCAGGGAGAGAGCCTGAGAGCAGTGGGAAAGAAAAGAAGCAAAACCCTGCAGGGCGGTCCCCGTGATGCCAACATCCTCGAGGCGGCGACACATCTGTATTTGTAGAGCACGCTACAGCCCAAAGGCATCGAGGCGCTTTTACAAGAAAATGTACAAGGCTTAATTGATGTTACAGTAAGATACTTTCTTGAAATGTTACAGCAATGATGCAGGGGAGAGAAAGCATAGAAAACAATGATTTCATGCAACACATGTTATCGAGTCAGACAAATAGCATAGTTTTAATGGCTTTGCCGAAGGCCAGATGGGAGTCAATCCTCCTGAGGTGCGTGAGAAGGGCATTCCAGAAAGAGGCGGCCATGGTGGGGAAACTAGTGCTGCCTGCCCACACTCTCCTAGTGTTGGGTGTGGAGATCAAGTTGGTGTAGGCCTAGATGAGGAGAGTTTCTCAATTCGTAGGGCCAGGTAAGGGGGTGCTAGGTCATGGAGGCATTTATGCGCAAGTGAGAGACTTTTGAAAACAATCCTCTCTTTGACGGGAAGCCATTGCACCTGCCTCCTTGTTTTGGAAATGTGGTCTTTCCTGGAGATCCCAGTAGCAGCCCTGAGGGCATTGTTTTGGACCACCTTTAGTTTGGCAATGTTTTTGCGGGAGGTCCCTACAAGGAGTGCATTGCAGTAGTCCAATCTTGATCCGATGATTGCCGTAGCAATGGTGAAGAAATTGGGTAAGGACAGGAAGGGTCTAGCGGCATTAAGTAACATGGAGAAGTAAGCCGAAGAGGAGACAATGGCGCAGACTTGTCTATTCATAGTCAAGTCAGAGTCAAGGTAGATGCCCGAGGTTTTGACTTAAGTTACTTCTTAAAACAGCACACTGTATTTTATTAAAATGGTCACGGCAGGAGCAGGTTTCTCTATGGACTCTGGATCTGGACTGGGTAGTACGAGCGTAGCCTGGTTGTATGCCATTGTCAGTCTGAAGAGATCCTATACCCATGGCCGTCAGGGTTTCTACCCAAGCTGCTTCCTTGGCCCTCGATCATGTAACCACGGCAATGATTTCGGCATCAGATCTATCATTTCCTAACAGACAGTCTACCGGAATGGCATCTTTGACAGTGACGAGGAGTTGAGAAGTTTCCCCTCCATCTGAACAGCATCAGGTGAGACCATCAAATCCCCTGACTAGTGTGGGAAGACCAGGGATGATCTGTCCTCTTGCACCCACTGTCGTCGGACAGTGGTGATACTCGCAGCAGTATCACAAAGTGCTGGGACTTGGCTCCCGTTAATGAACACATTGTCCAAAAGGATCTCTGTATTAGTGGGAACCCAGGGCCTCGATGGGAGACCCAATACCTTTCCCGCTCATGGATACCAGGGTGCATTCAGCCAACCCCAGGAACAGTAGGAATTCATTGTCTAAGATGCCCACATTGGCTATTTCTTCCACTTCTTCCTCCTTCATGAGCGTAGTGCTAACTACATCCAGCTTGGGACAACCATTGCTGCAGGGATCTCCCTTGCTATGTTTCTGGTCTCCACAGATAAAACAGTGTTGTCAAGCTGTGAATCTGGATGCCCCAGTGCTAGGGGTGCCCTCACTTCTCCTTTGTGCCAGAGCGACTTATGTAGGTGACATGGTTCTCCGCTTCGACTTTTGGGGACCTTTCATGGCAACAAGGTGCAAGCCTTTGTCCTTACCCTATTGAGTTATGTTTCTCAACCCACTTGTCATCTGGCTTGAATACACTAGCCAAAGCCTTTTTCTGGATGTGAGTAGCCACAAACAGATTGGCAGCCTTTGCACGCTCTGGAGGATCCTAAATGCTGGTGGGTCTTGCATTGTTTAAGCATACACTAACATGTAATCAGATTTAAGATGCCCATAAATGTGTCAACATCCCTTCTTGGTAAGCACGCTAAAGCTCTTGAGGTACTGTTCCGGGGTTGGCAGAACTTTCGGAGGACCGCAACCTTCATCTTGGAATAGGTAGCCCTCTCCTCCTGAATAATGACATCAGTTCCAACCTTCGGTAGACTGCTCATAAGGGCTGCACCCAACAACTCCTCTTCCACCTCCTGGAGGCGGAACACCAACTGCAGCTTTTCAAAACAGTCAATAAAATCCTTACCCTTCTCATACAGCTGTACTAAGTCCTTGGGGAGGCGGCACCCAGGCTTTTCTTGGGAGCCAGCGCTGGAGACACTCCCTTTTCCACTTGATGTTTTGGCAGCCTCTTTCTGGGCCTCAAGCTTCATCTTTCGCAGCATCACTAAGAACCTTTGCTTTTTCTCGGCCAAGCCCTCAGCAGCCTGCTGTTTCCGTTCTTCCAGGGATTTTCTCCTTTCCTCCAGGAGGTATAGCCTGTCAGGGTGAGCACACCAAGATGCCCAGTAGGCCTTACCAAAGTGTGGGAACCCTTGGATGAGTGCGACTTATGGGAGGCCTGTGACCATTGGGAAACCACTGTGCTCGCCCAGTGGAAGTAATGTTGAGAAGCGCTATCGCTGTCACTCTCCTTTGCAGTTTTCACCCACCCCAGGTGTGTGACCAATAGGGCCAGGGGATCCAGCTTGCTTCTGATATGCAGGCAGCCCTCCATCTCCCTAGTTTCCTCAAAAGCTTGTAGGCTCTTCAGCAGTTAGCCTTCTTAACCTTACCGCCATGAGGGAGACACATCCCTCGACAGAGGTTGCATAAGACACTTGCTTTCAAGGTCTGTGCCATGCTCATGGCGAGTTCCATGGTTGTAAAAATACCTTGCCAGTAAATGATAATGTTAACTGCACACACATAATTTGGCTGGCTCGGCTGTAGGCACAGTCTTTTTCAAATCCCACCGCTGACACCAGTGTAATTAATTGGATTCTGCCTTGCAGGAATACAAGGATGAGTAGGGGTAAAATGGCCCACTCGGCCATCACACTTCTAGCAATCAAAACACAATGCAATCATAAAGGTAAAACAGGGCCAATCAAGAGATATACCTCCTTTGCCTTTTGTAGTAACGCTGAAGAGGGAATGCTATTCTCTCAAGAGGGGGGTGAGGATGAACCAGTAGTGACCCAAACAACACAGTATAACAGTCCAAAATAAAGGGAATGTCCAATCAAGGTTCAATAACAATATAAACACTTTAAAAACACACACCATATGCATGCAGAACAAAAATAAATTACTATACAAAAATCCACTCCAAAGAGAAGAGCAGAGAAGAGGCGACAGACTGGAGATATTTCCATGGGTGGTAGGTAAGATTTTACCATAAAAACAATATTGGTTTGAAATCAGGAGCAATCATGACCTAACTAGTCTTTAGGGTTTCAGTGGACCGTGGGGGCAGTTCAATGTCACAGAACCTGAATTCAGTTCTTAGTGGGCTTACGCATCAGACTCGGGTTTGAACATTCATGTGAGTTAATCAGGCTTAGTGGGGCATGTAGGTTCGTGGAGGCCCTGGCAGCAAGCGGGCATTGAGTAGGTGGAATGCAGGTGCTCTGCGCAGTCAAACGGCGGCGGTTCAATGATGCAGGTTGGGGTGGTCCCAAGAACACTTTGCAGTAGGCCAAGGCGAGTCAGGCTTTAGCCGCTGAGAGAAGTCAGCGAGTGACGCTGCAGCGGTGCCCGTCAGCGGGTGAAGGTCATCAAAGTGGTGATTGAGGGAGAGTAGATGTGCCGTCAATCAGGCGGCAGTTGTAGGGCTAGCTTGGCTGAGCAATGGTTGTATCCCCTGGTTAGTGTTGGCGAGTGACCCTCCAGAGATTTGGTTTGGGTTCCTGTATTCAGCAGTCGCTTCGAGTCTAGCAGGTGATGTGCTTCATTAGGACACGATGCAGTGTCGAGCTGGTTTAGATGCAGTGCAATAGTTCAGCTGGATGGAGGAACGCAGACACCAGCACCGGTGCCTTCCCTATTGTTAAAGAAGCAGGGAACATGGCGCGACGGGTTCGGTTTCGATAGAACAGGGAGATTGGCTGGTCTGGCCCTCTGGTTGCCATGAGGCCTTCACAGTGGACTCGATGACAGGATGCTCCAGGTCAAGGTCTGCTCTTCTGGAATATAAGGTCTGTTGCAGAGTGTTTGGTCCTGCTCCAAAGCACTAGTCACTCCAATGTTCCCTGGGAGTTGTTAGGAGACAGAGCTTCCTTCTATCTTGGACGGCCCCTTTACCTCTGGTGGAGGGCTTTGGACAGTGCAACTGACCAAAACGAAGTCCAGTTGAGAATGTTCAGAACATCTCTCTGACCTTAAAAAATCATTGAGGAACTAAGGGAATTCTGCTGATGGTATGCAAAACTCCTTTTAAAGGCACAAGTCCTCAGGTGATTGGTTTAAAGCTAGCCTACTTTAGTGGACCAATCTCATCTCCTGGCTGGAATGGACTTTCCCCGGTTGATCTTGCACTCAAAGTGCTTTTCTCCAGAGGAAGTGCAGGGGGCAGAAAGTGTAAGAGAGATAGTGAGAAAGAAAATGGTAGAAGGCTTCTTTGAGTGTCTAGAGCACTCCTGCCTGTCCTGCTCTCACCCACTATCCTCCTACTAACAAAAAAGGTATTTGGATCTGCAGCACCCTGGTGTGAGGCTACTCTTCCTCAATGGGTGTGCTCCATTGATACCTAGGCCTAGGAAAGCTGCCTGCTGGCGGCTGTCTCTTGGGGAGGGGGTTACCATCCCTCCCAAAGAGAATCAAAGAGAGGCTGGGTCCTCTATGTTTGTGTTCTGCCGTGTGGCAGTATCGGCCCATCTGATTTGAATACACATTCCTTTCCACAGCAGAGCTGACTCACAGCAGTTGACACATGTGCAATATCAATTGGGATGTGGCAACAATGATTATAAGTACCACCATGCACTATGGCTAAACTCATAGCTTATTCCTAGAGATTACCCTGCCACCAGCATGAGGTACTTATGATCATCATAGTTTGGGTACAGGGGGCATATCTTAAATGTCGCCCCTGTGCTGCAATGACTTTGTTGTCGCTGCAGCATTGAATGGGCATCTTGTGACCTTTGAACCTGCACTGTGCCACGAGCAGAGCAGGTGCTACGGATCAGGCTACTGATGCAGCAGGGCCCAAGTGCACTATGCTTTTGGCATGGAGTTGAGACAAAGGGGGATCTGGCTAGCAGATGACCCCTTTGGAGAAGGAATCACCTGCATCATTTTATGTACTTTGCACCCTTGCTAGATGGCGATTCCTCACAATAACATACAAGTGCTCCGCGCACTGGTCACGTGGTCACCCTCGGAACTCGGGCCCAGGCTCCTGCATGTCCAGTTACCCTTGCACTGCCTCTGGACTCCCCAGCACTTAAAGGTCTGTATCTGCAACCCTACAGTCCCTTCTATCTGCACTTATGAGCCACCCACTGGCTGCACTTGTGAGTTAGCCACACTACCCCCTTTGCCTCCCCCCTGGCACTTCTCCCCTTCCCTCTTCCCTGCATTTGCGTGATCTGAATGACACAATGCCTAGTAAGGTCGTTATTTTGTCCTCCCTCTGTTTTCCCCTGCTTATCTTGTCACACCTAGAAACACTTGCGTGCAGATGCATTATAAATGTCACATCATATCATATCATATCCCAGCGGGCAAACAAAGGCACTGAAAGATGAAAAGCCAGGGAAACAGAGGCAGACATCAGCCACAGAGGCAGGTAAACAGTCAAACATACACAGTCGTAGGTAGGAGGTAGTACTACTGCCGACAGGCAGTAAGTGTAATGGTGGTAGGATGTAGAGGGCTGCAGACAGTAAATAAGGCAGACATGGCACAAAACATAGGAGGCAACTGTAGGGGCATGATCCCCTTAACACCATGCAAGGGAAATTGCATGTCAGTGTCTACCAGCTTTAGCAATGAGGTACTGTGGGTCATTCCTAGGCTTGGATGAAGGCAGCAATGCAGGTTGAATCTGCAGAGCCTGCAATGAAAAGGGTTTGCAGGGAGTGGAATGTCGTCCTTGAAGGGGAGCGTAGTGCAGTGCATACAACACACATCCATGCCGCTGAGGCATGCAAGGGAATTAGCTGACTCTTGCCAATCAGTGTGCTGGGCACTGTGTGTGTGTGTGTGTGTGTGTGTGTGTGTTCATGTGTGTGTTCATGTGTGTGTTCATACAGTTCTCATCACCTTTGTTCCTTTGTACGCACACCCTAAAGATAACAATTGTTGGGGCCCCAATCATTTCAGTAAATTATTGCTTTATAAAACTAGCCCACACTGGCCTTTCCTAACGGGCCATTCCAAGCATGCACTCTACACGCATATCTCTAATATCTTATACTTGTCAGAGTCCAGGGATGATCATCTTTATTGCGTGTAGATCACCTAAATGTACAATTCTCAGTCCACCCAAACTCTCATTCAGCAGCATTCTGCTTCACACATGTCAAGTGCATGTGCCAACACGTTAGAACATGAGGTTCACTTTAGTTGATTCTTCCAGACTCTCTTCAGAGCTTTCCTAGATTCACACCATTGGTTGGGTCGTGCTGACCCTTCATAGCCCATTGGGATCAGACTGACTCAACTTGTCCACTTTTATCTCTTCATATTGCGCCTACCCTTTCCTCACCTCTGAACTCTGGTTTCTCTGCCACCTTCGGACATGAATTCCGCAGAGAGATTTCTCCTCCTCTCTTTTTGGTAGACAAACCTGTAAAGATCACTTTTCACTTTACCACCAAAATCAGAAGTGGGTGATCTAAAGAGAATGGAGAGATCTTCAAATTGTCATGCCTCTAAATATTGAAGACTGTCTAAACTGTACATCTTCGTGAACTGTGAAGTTTACATGTATGGCCGAAGCCTAAATATAAAAAATGTGCAGTGTGATATTCCTATGACTCCCTAATGTGATGTTTTCATATCTTACCCTGGACTGTGAAGCATCTAGCACTACAAGGCCATCTATACATTTTAGTTTTGTTTCAGTGTGCACTACTTTAACATCTCTTATTTTCTATGCTTTCATGTGTTGTTGTACATTGTACAGTGATCTGATATTCCAGGAGAATTGGTTAGCTCTTTAGTAAACCACAAACTTAAACTTTTTATAGAGGTGAAGATGCACATGCTATCACTTAAGAATACATTATTAGATAGAGAGAATTAAAGATCAACAGTGGCTTGTGAGGATCAGAATTTCTCATTGATTGATATATGATATGATATTTTGTTTGTATTTGTATCACGCTCATACAAAAGTGTTTCATATATCGCCTTTACGTTGAGTTGCTGCCAATAACATTCTGCTCTTTTTATGGCAGGCAAATATTACATAGCTACGATGACCATGATCACAGCATCTACAGCACTGACTATCATTATCATGAACATCCACCACTGCGGAGCCGAAGCCAAGCCCGTCCCCCAGTGGGCCAGGGTTGTGATTTTGGACTACATGTCAAAGATCTTTTTTGTGTACGATGTGGGTGAAAACTGCACTGGCCCACAGAAGAGAAGAGACCATGAGTGCAAGGTGAAAACCGAAGAGGGCAAACTGTACGAAAAGAAGCCCAGCGGGCATGAGGCCTATGTAGACACGAGGAGGCAGCTGCCCACCAAGGAGGACTGTGTCTGTGACATTGTCATCCAGAAAGAGCAGAATGGGCATGTGGATGGGATCGCTGGAGGCCATTGTGGAAGTCCAGAGAAGAATGAGGTGTATTGCTGCACGCATTATGAAATCTTGGCAGGGAATATCGAATACATCACAAATTGCTTTAGGGAACAGAAGGCAACCACCATTAAAGGAATTGAGTGGAAAAAGGTGGCCAAAGTGATGGACAGATTCTTCATGTGGGTTTTTTTCCTCATGGTGTTTTTTATGAGTCTTCTGATAATTGGGAAAGCTGCCTAATGCCGGTAGGCTGGATATCCCACAGTTTTGTGTCTGCAAAGATTAATAAACTTCTTACTGTTCTTGAATTCTTTTTTTAAGCAACATCTACTTTGACATAAAACCTGTGATGATGAAAAATGTGTCTGCCTCTATGATGAGAACCTGGACATCAGGGATCTGGCCCTGGAGTGGTTGACCTCCTTCCTCTTGGACCGCTCCACCAAGGTCCAACTTGGTACCTTTCTCTCCACCACATCTCTCTGTAACTGTGCCATCCCCCAAGGCTCTATCCTCTCACCCTGGTTTTTCAACCTCTACTTGGCCGTTTTAGCCCACCTGATCGCTACCTTCCCCTCTGTGTTATGCGGATGACACTCAGCTCTCCTTCAGGCTCCGCTCAACCTCCTCTTCTCTCATCCCTGACTGTCTTTCAGCAATTCAGGATTCGTGCATCTCCAATGATCTCTGCCTTAATGCCCGTAAGAAGGAGATCCTTCTCATTGGGACCCCTGCTCCTGCTTTCCCTCTCTCGTTCTGGCCGCCCGCCTTGGACCCTCTTCCTTTGCCTTCCCGTGAGGCAAAAAACCTTGGTGTCATCCTCGACTCCACTCTCTTTCTCTTCTCACATCTCAGATGTCGCCAAGAAGTCCCACTACCAGCTGCACATCCTCAAAGGGACTCTTCCCTTTCTCACTTCCCCCAGAAGTTCACTGTCTCCAGATCCCTGGTTCTCTCTAGACTGGACTACTGCAACAGCCTCCTTCTCAATCTGCCTTCCTCTACACTCTGCCCTCTGCAACTAATCCAGAACAGGACTGCAAGACTTATCCTTGGCCTCAAGCCCAGAGACAGTATCTCCCCAGCCCTGAAATCCCTCCACTGGCTCCAAGTGGCTGCAAGGATCAAGTTCAAGACCATTTGCATTGTCCACCAGGCTTTCTGGGGCCGAGGCTTGCACTGCATCCAGCGGTCTCTTCCAAAATACATCCTTCTTGCGCCCTTCACTCAGCTACCTCCAACTCTCTAAAGGTCAGACACTTCTCCAGGCAGAGAGTGGGGGTAGATCTCTCTCCTCTGCAGGTGCCTCCCTCTGGAATGGCCTCCATGCCCCTCTGACACTTAAGCTTGACCACCTGTAGTTGCGGAAGCAGCTCAAAACTTACCTTTTCTCCTCTGCTTTCTCTCTCTCCCTCCCCTGCTGACCTACCTGACCTACCTGTCTGCTGTTCCAACTGGTTGCTTCGCTACTCTCAGAGTCTCACTGTGTACCAGGCTATTTCTTGATGAGTCACCCCTGCACTTTCTCCGGGCCTACCATGCACTTAGGGGCTATAACTGTAACCCTACTGTCTATTTCTCCTTGCACTACCCAGAACCACACTGCCCTGGCTGCACTTACTCAAAGCATTGATGGCCTGTGTTCCTCTCCCCTCTCCTTTGCACATCCCCCTCCATCTTTCCCTGCACGTTTTGCTATCGCACTTGCATGATCTGAATGACACGAGGCCTCGCAAGATCGTTTGCCTTGTCTTCCCTCCGTACCCTCCCTTGTCCTACCACACCTAGAAACACGTGTGTACAGGCGCACTTTCCCTCCAAAAACCCTAATTTGGAAACTGTTTATACCCACAAGTAAAGGAGAGAGTACAGTCAATTACCATCCACCGCCTGCCTTACAGGATTTCCATATATACGTCCAGCTGCCAGTGCCCGATCCAAAGTCTAAACAGTGTTTCACTCCCATTTCACTCACATGATAGTATAGGAACGCAGGTATATCAATATGGGAAGGGTATCTGCAATAAGGACAGTGAGCCATGGGGATTGGGGCATGCACAACATGTTGAGCCCTCTCTGTCTCATGTGTCTGACTATGTTGTTCAGGATGAGGGTGTGTGGGGGAGTGTAAGTGGATTGGACTGCCTAGTTCTCCTCCCAGATGTGATGATAGGGACAACCATTTCCTGAGGCCCAACAGGGTGACCCAAAAGTGATATCACTTGCTGGAGGAAAAGGTGACAGGTAGAAAAAAAATTCTGTTGAACAGACACAGATTTCTAGGACCATTGTAGCGACAAGTTGATCAGTCTAATAGCTAGTAATACTACAGAATCATCTCAGATAATGATCCTTGGTGACCTCAACCTAGGACTCAACGACCCAGACGGCAAACAAGCACAAGCTATAGCCACCATGCTCAAGGAACATGGGCTCTCTTAAAAAGTCCACACCCCTACCCATGACAAAGGCAGGACCCTTGACTGGGTAGCTACCTCAAATTGCCCAACCAGAATTATGAAAATTACACCCCAAACCTAGACCAACCACTACTTGATTGAATTTAACCTAACACTCAATAAAGAAGTGAACAAAGAAATAAATAATGGCACCCCACCTCCCTACCAGATCAAGAAAAAAACATCACAACCAATAACATCCTACCCTGCCTCCTTCCAGTGATTAATGCCTGACCAAGCAACTCTAACCCAGACACGCTGGTTGGCCACTATAATGAAGCTATGACTAAAATCTTAGACTCCATCACCCCACTTAAGAACTGTAAGAGCAAACAACAAGCTCACCTGAACACTTGGTTCACCCCTCACCTAAAAGAACTCAGATTGGAAAAAAGGAAGTTAGAAACTATATGGCATCATTCCCCTTCGGACGAAAATAAATTAAAACTCAAACTCTTTGCCACTAAATACAAAAATGGGATCATCCAAACTAAAAAAGAGGTCTATAACGAAAGGATTTCCAAAGCATCCTCCAACACCAAGGAACTATTCACGATTCTACGTGAACTAGAATCCCCTGTACACCCACTGGACAATCTACCGAAAGATAAACAATGGTGTACCAACATTCAAGATGCCTTAGCAAACAAAATAAAAACACTGCAAACCAAAATTTTCATTAAAAAGAGCCTCACTCCCACTTACGGAAAACCCTACTGTACCTCTCCCCCCCCTAGCAACAAACCTGATTTAGTACCATTCAAATTCTCCAAAGTTTCTATTCAGGAAACAGAAAAAATTAAACCCTCACTAAAACCTTCAAATTGCAAAGGCGACAGCTGCCCTACCCAAATAATCAAGGACGCAGCCAGAGATCTAGCCCCCTTTATCACCAAACTCATTAAAGGGATGGTTCGCCCAAACAATTTTATTTAAAAAATAGATGGGCAATATTAAAAAAAATCGATTGGCAATTTTTTTTTTCCAAGTCCCTATGAGAAATTTGAGCAATTCAAGCTGAAAGAAAGCACATGGGGGCCTCCATTTTGTGAAATGGATGCCTGCCGCTGTGCTCGCTTTGGCTTTTGCGGCACTAATGAAGGAAAAGCCAGCCAGCTGTAGTAAACAAAAGCTACCACTGGGTGGCTTTTCCTTCATTGGTGCTGTACGCGGAGGATGGGGACCGGAGACTACAGGCAGAAGAGCTGCAGCTGCATCTCAGTAAGTGCTATTTTTTAAATAAAAAATTTTTAAATAAAAATAAACACTAGCTGCGTTTTTTTTCTAGGTTTTCTGGGCTGGAGTAGACCGGAAAACTTAGAAATAAAACCGCAGCTTTAAAAACATTGTATTTATGTTTGCGGTAGCTTTTGAAGCGACCGCAACCATAAATACAACGTTATTGTGTTTGAAAACGCTGCGGTTTTTCTTTCTGAGTTTCTCAGGCTCCTCCGGCTCGGAGAGCACTGGAGATCCAAAGTGAAAGCCAAGGCAGGCAGAAACACAACACGGTTGTGTTTACATGCCGCAGTGTTTCTGCCTACAGCTGATTTCCCATTTGGGGCTCTCGGGCTCTCTACGGGGGCCCGAGAGCCCCAAATGGGAAATGCTAAATGCTGCAGTGTTTCTGCCTAAATCTGCTTTCCCATTTGGGGCTCTAGGGCACCCTGTGGGGAGCCCTAGAGCCCCAAATGGGAAAGCAGATTTAGGCAGAAACACAACGCGGTTGTGTTTGAAAACACTGCGGTTTTTCTTTCTAAGTTTCTCAGGCGCGGAGGAGCCTGAGCCCCAAATGGGAAAGCAGATTTAGGAAGAAACACTGCAGCATTTAGCATTGCAGAAAACAACCGCGTAGTGTTTCTGCCTAAATCTGCTTTCCCATTTGGGGCTCTAGGCAGAAACACTGCTGCATTTAGCATTTCCCATTTGGGGCTGACATTTGTATTTTTGCAAACATAAATACAACGTTTTTAAAGCTGCGGTTTTATTTCTAAGTTTTCAGGGCTCCTCCAGCCCGGAAAACCTAGAAAAAAAAATGCAGCTAGTGCTTATTTTTTAAAAAAATAAATAGCACTTACCGAGATGCAGCTGCAGATTTTCTGCCTGTAGTCTCCGGTCCGCGTCCTCCGACTCCCGGCACCAATGAAGGAAAAGCCACCCAGTGGTAGCTTTTGTTTACTACAGCTGGCTGGCTTTTCCTTCATTAGTGCCGCAAAAGCAAAAGCCAGCACAGGCGGGCATCCATTTCACAAAATGGATGCGCCCATGTGCTTGCTTTTGCAAATTTTGAGCTTGAATTGCTCAAAATTTTACGTAGGGACTTGGAAAAAGAAATGCCAATCGTTTTTTTTTAATATTGCCTATCTATTTTTGAAATAAAGAAATGTGTGCGAACCATCCCTTTAATGCTTCCTTTATGTGACGTACTGTCCCAACTAGCTTAAAAGAATCTTGGGTCCTACCCCTTCTTAAAAAACAAACCTAAGACCCATCCATTCCAACAAATTACAGACCTGTTACCACTGTCCCTTTTTTCCTGAAGATAATTGACAGAGTGGCCTACTTACAAATTCAAAAATATCTTGAAACGAACCAACTACTATGCTCTCGCCAATCAGGGTTCAGACCCCAACATGGCACGGAGACCGCCCTAATAGATCTTAAAGCCCAAATTGATGAATTTAACGATAATGGAAACACAGCTATGCTACTCCTCCTTGATATGTCGGCGGCCTTTGACTTGGTGGACCACGCAGTTTTATGCAAATACCTAGCATGGGCTGCACTTTTCAAGTGAAGCTGTAGCCTGAGTCCAATCATTTCTTGAGAACAGAAGCATGAGAGTCTTCTCCACGGCAGCCTCTGCAGACCCAGTCATAACAACATGTGGAGTTCCCCAAGGCTCATGCGTATCGCCCACCATGTATAATATCTTCACTAGGCCTTAATTCCATAAATTGGTCAGGCTGGGTATCACCTACACAAATTATGCAGATGATACCCAGATCCTTATCCCCCTTACGGGCAATTTCACATCGGATACAGCCTTAGTGAATGAAATATACACCCTCATTCAGGCATGGATGGCAACCCACAGCCTCTGCCTGAATGACGATAAAACTGAGATCCTAATCCTTGGCTCAGCCAACAATTTAAAAAAACGTAATGACCACTACAATGCCTTCAACATCGACGGCAACATAATTACAGTGGCCAAAGAAGTGAAGACGTTAGGTTTTTACCTGGATTCCACACTCTCCCTAAAAAACAAGTACATTCCCTAGCCTCATCCACCGCCTACACGGCAAACTCATCAAAGCATGCAGACCCTTCCTCTCAGCAGCTAGCTGTATCATCCTAGCCAATGCCCTCATCCTCTCTAAGTTGGACTACTGCAGTGCACTTTATGCAGGAGCTAATAAATATATCACAAACAAACTACAAACACTGCAAAACAATGCGCTCAGAACGGCACTGAACCTCCCCACTAGAGAGCATATTTCCAATGCCAGAAGAAACCACAATTGGCTAAAAATCACCGACCGGATCCTCCTCAAAATTGTCACTTTTACCTTCAAATGCCTAAATAACGCAGCACCACCATACCTGAAGGAAAGAATAACCAGAAAACCCCTACACGCCCAACTAGAACAGGCAATTCCTACTGTCTCTAAATTCCCAGATTTCGCCTACAAAATACAGGTGGAAATAGCTTCACAGTAAAAGCAGCTCAACAATGGAATGCATTACCAGTCGAGTTAAGAAGAGACCAATCCTATAACATCTTCAGGTGCAACACCTGCAACTGGCTACGGCACAAAGACCAATAAACCATAGCCACATATGCTTGCTCTGCTCACTCTCTCCTCTTTTTCAATCAGCAATCATGCACTACTCTATTACCCATGCACATATCTATAACTATGCAAATTGTATTTATTACTGTAACTACATGCACATGTATACACCGGTAACTATGTAAACTGTAACTTTATATGCACCTGTATATACTTTTCTATGCAAATGTAACCAAGCTTTAAGTAACCTTGCTATGTTGTGCGCCCAGCTACCTAAGGGTTCAGGGCGCCCTATAAATAATAAACAAGCAAACAAACAAAAGAAGGGTATAGAGAATGCAGGTTTATAAGAGGATGTGTTTCGACAAATCTTCCCTGCTGCCAACTCTTTATTTCCCTGCCCCTGAGCATTCAAGGCAGGCGTGTGAATCCTTAATGATAGCTCCAACCCATCTTGAAATGGTCAACAAATCTGCCTAAAGCTGAGGGACATATCCCAGTCATCAGTCAAGATACCATGTGACTCAGTGACATGCCTTGCAACGCCAAATCCCCAATGCCCAGGGCCCCGGTCCTGGCCCAACGCCTGCATGCCCAATTTAAACTGCCCCTAGGCCACCCCGACAGTGCATTGTACCATGATGATCACAGCATACATTGTGCAATTACGTGTCAGTTAAGAGTGGAACCATATCTAGTTTCACTGCTCCACAGGGGCTTTTAACTATCCCTCCACTTCCAGCTGTGATTAGGTGAGGCACTGGGAGGCAACCCAGCACAATACATGAAATAATATAAACAGATATTGAAAAATGTGTCTGGCCACAGACCATGTGTCCAAGACACCCTGCCGGGTTTCCAAGTTTGATTCTCCTATCACATCATCCAATACAACTCAAACTCTGGGTAGACAAACATCTTTATGAATCTGTCCACCAGAACTCAGAGCTGGATATCTGAGGGACACTGGCCCTCATTACGACCCTGGCGGAAAGCGAAAAACGATGGCGGAAATGCAATACCGCCATCGAATAGCGCTTGGTGCGACTATGACCCGTCACCGTAAAGTACGATGCCATTAGCGACACCGTAGTGAACGCCAACGCTAACTGCACCAAGTACGCGCGCGCGCCATGCCAAACCGTAATTAGCACCATGGCGCAAGGGTATGCGAATTCCGACCCTAGCGGACATGTACCTAACGCCATCAAGCACGGCGGAAAGTACCATTCCGCCATGGTGAGAAGTACGGCATCGCGAATGAACCGTAAACGGCCCCACTGAGTGCCTGTACACCGCTTCCTGACCACATAGTACAACTCCCCGTAGGTGCAACGAAGTCACAATGCAACCAGTGAAATGTACAAGTCACCCATGCATGCCAACGAACAAAAGAATCACAAGAGGGGCCAATGGGAGCTGCAGGGCACAGATGGCACGAATACAGAAGCTATACCAATGGACATGACCTCAGTCTCCCACCAAGAAACGCACGCAAACACAGGCAGCATAATTCCGATAATCACATCATTCCACCAATCCACCTGGCTGACCGGCATCTGTTACACAAAACCTACCCCCCGCCCCTGAGCATGACATCATCCAAACAGTCATATTGGCAGCCCTCACCCCTGACCTCACTGGGCTTCGTAGGCAAACGCGCCCAGCACAGTACCACGCAACTATACTCCGAAGCTGGAACCCAATGCAGATCTCCTCACAATACATCGCTCCCCAAATAGGAATATGCCACATCACTTGCAAAGAAGAACGCTACACGGCCCATATCAGAATAGAAATTTAATGCACAACAGATTCACCAAGCCCATACAGCCATTAGGCCATGAACTCCAAAACACATTTCACCATTGTGGGCTGCATCCGCAAGAAATGACCAGCTACTTCCTGTGTGATGCCCTGTTCCCTCATGGTACACAGGGGCTACATTCCGTACGAAAAGGCAACATGGAAGCGCCTAGAACCGCAGGGCCGTCCCAATAGGGAGGCACTAGTCCAGCTGAAAGGCCGAAATGTTGCTCCGAGCCACTAGTACTGCGTAAGGGCATGTGGCCCATTGGCGATCGTCCCATAAGATCGTAATGCTGCTCCACTGATTAACACGAAGCAGCAGGTGTTCGGGAGTAAAACCCATCTGCAGGAGTGGCATACAGATGGCAGTGGCAAAAGGGGAGGAGATACCTGTCAACCAAAAGAAAAGAAAAAGAAAAGGATGGCCATCAGAACTACATTTGAACAACTCACTTCAATGATCACACTAGATCCACAGCCATATGCATGCTAGCCCACTCCAAAGGATCATCACCACCCCAAAACCACTTGCGACTCATAACTATCCATATCGAGGTGAAAACACCATCACAAACGAGTGTACCTGTGCATGCGTCTGTGAAAACAGAATCCATCAGATGGGATTGGTAACGTGCATGGACACAAGTGTCTGAAGGCGCGTCGAGACAGGGAGGGCTCAACAAGGCCAGATAGACGATGGTCCCACTATGGCAGCCCTGCATCACATAGCGCAGGGGAGGCGGACAGATTCCAAGAAGCCCTGTACATGGCAAACACCGTATCAAATCATCTGCCCATGCATCCATTCATCATTCCCTCATCCCGTAATGATAACGCCTGTTTCCATACTCACATAACATGTGAGGATTCCATTGAGTCTGTGCGTTATGCAGCCTGCAAAATCCACTGTGCCCCAGCCGGTAATTCCAGTGTTGTGAAGTAACATGTATTTGGGAACGTCCGGCCTCATCATCCACTTCGCTATTGCGCATCCCAAACTATTCATATCAATCATTGCATCCTCGCCATGGCCCCTGTCCCAAGGACACTGAACAATAGAACGTTATATTTGCAGTCAGACCTGTGGGCATCTCCTCGCCGCTAGCTGAAAACCGAAAGCGCCGCCCTCCGAATTCCTCATTTGCAACATATCGTCGAAAAGGCATCTGTGGCCGCTTGAAACCACAAATTAATCCATCTAGTGCGGCTGTGTGTGAAAATGGCAACAGCCTTCACTCACAAATGGAACGCCCCGCCCGTCGGTGCAACTCGGCACAGTGATGCATGAGGGCCCACCGTTACTCGAGTACTACGTTCCACTGACCCTTCACAAGTCTGTTCGCGACTGCAAAGAATGCACGTGAAACAATGGGACCATAGCCGAATGAACATATCAACCAATGTTACACGGCCATCGGGTACTAATACATGATTGTAATAGCAAGATGCCATTCCTCGAATTGCAGCGTTGTGTGCGGGACATGCTCGCCCAAAGGGGAGAGCAGCTTGCACAGGTGGAATGAATCACCACAGGTGGAGGCCATACAGCCTGAAAACACATAAATTGCACGCCCAGTCTCCTCCCACAACCACTCCGAAATGCTACCGGCCGGACTCGCGATGTTGGCCCTGGGGGACCTGATAGCACTGCAAGTACTCCAACTCCAAGAAGAAGACGAACACCAACTACAACCGGCCGAACGGAGGAGACGCAGGAGGAGGAGGAGGGCAAGGCAGGGCCAGCAAGGGCCGCCAGCACAGCCACTACCACCACGCAGGCAGCCCGCAATCCCACGCCTCCGAGCACATCCGTTCAACCTCACTGATGAGCAGATCCACACCCTCTACCGTTTGGACCGGGACACCATAGCCGCCATTGTGGACATGACACAGGCTGACCTTGTCAGCATGATAGATAGCCCAACCGCCATCCCACCCCTTCTGAAGGTGGTGTCTGTACTCCACTTCCTGGCCACAGGCACCTACCAGCACACAGTCGGACAGTTGCATGGCATTTCTCAGCCACTGTTCTCACGGACACTATTGCAAGTGCTCGATGCCCTCCTGCAGCACGCAGACGACTACATCTCTCTACCACGCTCGGAGCAGGAAATTACCAACACAAAAGTGGGATTCCATGCACTTGGCGGCATACCGGGTTGCATTGGTGCCATCGACTGCACCCATGTGGAATTGGTCGTCCCACATGCCATGGAGGCCCAGTACCGCAACCGAAAACAATTTCATTCACTGAATGTACAAATGGTGTGTGACTCCAACAGGATCATTACACATTGTTGTGCCCGATTCCCTGGATCAACCCATGATTCTATGGTCTTGAGGAACTCTACAATACCACGCTACATGGAGCGACACGCAGGGAACAGATCCTGGCTACTCGGTGAGTCTCATTTCATGCATGATGATGTGGGGTATGTGATGCGGCAATGACCTGGCAGGAAGGGGGGGGGGGTGCGTACGTAGCAATGGCATTCCACATAATTCGTTTATCGTCCACATACAGGTGATGCCGGATATCCACTGAAGAGATGGCTCCTCACACCAGTCCGGAACCCACGGGACCAGCATGAGGAGGACTACAACCATGCCCACTCACGTACCCGTGTAGTCATTGAACAGGCATTCAGCCTACTGAAGACCCGTTTCCGGTGCCTCAGCAGGTCTGGCGGGGCACTCCTGTACCGCCATGAGAAGGTTGCAAAGATGGTGATGGCATGTGTCATGCTCCACAACATGTGCGTACGTAGAAATGTGCCCATGCCCCCTGACGCAGAACTGCAAGCACCTGAAGATGGTCATGATGAGGGTGGGGATGTGGCAGCACCTCAAGGAGTCTGCGAGGCACAGGAGGGCCGTGAAATTCGTCAGCATCTCATAGATGCATGCTTCTAGCACTCACGCCTGGTGGCTGATACATGGACACGGGACTCGTGGCACTGTGTGTGTCTGGTACATGCACAATATGGACTGTACGCCTATGATGGCCTAGTACACAAAGATCATTGTCCACACATCTCATTGTTTGATCGTGCATTGTTTATGGCATATGTGATATCATGTTGAACACCCTATCGACCCGCCACCCAAGTGAGCCCAACACACCCCCTCCACCCTCCCACCTCCCCCCCGAACACCAGTGTCCAAAGATGCTCATTGTCAGTGGGCAGTCGCTATTGCAAGCCCCCTCTGCGGGTATCAGGGGCACCCCTGCCTGTGGAGCGCAGGTTCCTCCCAGATCTACGTTGGGGACTGCCCTGGACGGAACTTGCAACGGATGATGTCTCTGCCTGCTCACGTCCATGCATGTCCCTAAGGGTTTGTGAGAGCTCAGTGAGCACACGGCGCACTGCGGCAAGTTCGGCACATACGTCTTTGGATGTCGCATGCAGTTCCCCCCTCAGGCTCTCGGTGCTTCTCTCCATTTGGACTCTCAGGCTCTCGGTGCTACTCTCGATTTGGACTCTCAGGCTCTCGGTGCTACTCTCGATTTGTGCCCTAAGTGTCTCAGTTGATGTTTCTATGTCTGCCTTAGTGCCCCCACATCCATCGGCATGGTCCTTGAGGAGCGTGGCCAGTTGCTGCTGTTGCACGATTAACTGGTCGAGGGACTGTTGCCTCTGCTGGGCCATGGCCATTTGCGGTGGTGTCACAGAGGGGCTGTTCGCCTCATGTTGCCCTGCCACAGGGCTTGTGGGGGATGGCCAGTCGTCGTCTTGTGGGTGCCCCTGCGTGGTATCCTCATGGTGTACGGGATGGAACAGACAGGGGGATTGGGACAGGTCATGGATGGATCTGACTTCGACATCCCCGTCTTCTGTGTCGGAGCATGCTGCCATTAATGGGGTGTCACCTATGGTGCTGCTGCCACCAGAGGCAGTACCTTCTGTGGCATCCATTGGGGGGACCTGTGGTGGTGGTGTTGTGGGCATGCTGGCTGCTGGGGTGCCTGTTGATGTTCCCTCCTGTGTGCTGCCACTTGATATGTGCTGCTGCCGTGTCTTGATGCGTGCAGCTGAGGTGGAGGGTCTTTGGCCGTCGGTCTTGGCCCTCTTTGCAGGTGTGCTGGTAGGGGTGTCCTGGAGCTCGTCGTTTGGATCGGACCCTGTGGTGGAGTAAAGGAGGGCGAGCGTTATTAATGGGTCTGTGGGAATTGGAATGGCAATGTATCACATGCATTGGGGTGGTACCTGAGGGTGATTTGGGTCGGGGCCTTGGAGGTGCTTTCATTTGTGTGTGGAGTGAGGGTGCAGTTGTTTGGCAGCCTGCAGTTAGGGTGTGCCTGCTGCACGTGTAGTGGGTGTTATTGGGGTTTTTAATTATTTATGTATTTATTGTGGTTTTAAAGTGCGCTATCAGGCCAATGTGTGTGGACGTTCTCCTGGCCATGTGTTTCTGTTGCACTATGTGGGCACGTGGTACTTCACATGATTGTACATTGTGGTTTTGGCATTGTTTTATTTGGGCCACCTACCTGATTCTCCGGATGTCTGCACTCCTTTCTCCATCCCTCCGACTCCCTCTATGCTCTCCATTCCGATGGTGGAGGCACAGATTTCTTCCCAGGGGGTCAGCTTGATGGGTGATTCCGACCCTCCCCCGGTGGCTGTGGCAATGTTGCGGTTGGCAGAAAGTATGCTACGGACGCGTATCCGCAGGTCGTCCCACCGCTTCCTGCATTGCTGTGGGTTGCGGGGTGCGGTCCCCACCGCACTTACCCGCTGTGCCACCAGGGCCCATATGGCCTTCTTGTTGGCAAGTGCCGTCCTGGTCATTTGCGTGGAGAAGACGGCGGCGGCATTCTCCTGGAGGGTCTCTGTTAGCACGGTGAGTTCCTCACGGGAGAAGTGGACCTGCCGCTTGCGGTCGCACGCTTTCTTCGCTACTTTTCCCATTTTTCTTGGTTTCACTAGGGTGGATGACGGGTTGGGATGTGTCTCAGGGTGGTGTTTTTAGTGGTTGTGTGTATTTTGTGGTTTTATAGGTGTACGGGGTGTTGTTTCCCGTTCCGGGCCCATGTTTTTACTTCCGTTTCCGTATATTTACGGTCGCCGTACTTTACGGTTGGCGCTCACTGCGGTGTCCGCTATGATGGGTGGCGGTATTGCACCTAGGGCGCCGTACGGCGGCGGTGTGGGCCGTTTTGGGGTCATTTCCGCCATCGCGGACTTTGCACTTCCGCCATGGCGTGGTGCTCGTGCCCGATGGGTCGGAATGGGCCGCACTTTGCTCCATCGTGCAATGGCGGAAACGCTATTTACGCTGTGGCGGTCCGGTCAGTCACTTTCCGCCAGGGTCGTAATGAGGGCCACTGATGTACATTATGAAAAGAACACATCCCTGGTTATGTTCCTCACTTCCACCACAACAACTCCACTATCGCAGCCATGAAACTAACGAGGCTGCCACATCCTTACACATCACAGCCATTATAATTGTAGCCCATGACCTCTTTCATAAATAATAAATTGATAGAAATGTTTTTGCCTATCAGAGTTGAGCCTATTGGTACCTTGGATGACAAAAGATGGGCAGTGGGTTCTTCCTTGTTTTTCCTCTAGCTGTGATCATCTATAAGGCACCCCCTCTTTCGGGTGAAGGAAGGCAGCATCAACTTTGGCAGTAAGGCAGTAAAGACTGAATACTACAGAGACGCTTTGATTACCACATGCGGTAAGAGTAATGACTGCATGAGATTATCCAAGGGCCAATTCCACAAAACCCATAATGAGGCCCTACATAGTGGTATTCTGACACATCGTTGTAACGTAACAACCTTTTGGTCTCAGCCTATAATGGTTTGTACGCCACAGGTTTCATATAGGTAGTCAATGAAAACCAACTGCCAGCCTGTCTGGCTGGATAGTCCTGGTTGCGTCCTCATATGCTATTTGTTATGTTAGGAGTTAACCACCCAAAGGCTTCTAGGCACTGTGAAGGACTGGGGTGGGGAAACATTACTGTTCAGAAGAGCCAGGTCTGGAACGGTTATCTAAATGATAAGTGATTTTGAGTAGTTCGAAGATACGGAGAAATGATAAGTGATTTTGAGTAGTTCGAAGATACGGAGCAAGTACACTCCAAGATTGGGATTGAAAGAGAAAGGACGGTATCGCAAAAGACTGACATAGGATTTGGTGAGGTGGATCCAAGGGACTGTGCCGGTTGAAAGCTCTGAACTCGTGATGATGAAAAAATGAGTTCATAGCCCTGATTGGCTTGATGGGCCATGCATATGTATATACACTGGACATGCTTAGAAACAGAGAGCCATTGTAGGGCTCTTATAACAGTTGAACAAAGACATTTAATAGGAGTCCTAGTGAGCAACCGGACTACAGAATTTTGTAGACAATGAGGTGTCTTCATGATATAATAATATATGATGTGATTGGTTATTTATAACGCGCTTAATACCCGGAGTTTTCTAAGCGCGGCCCTGGGGATCGAACCTGTGGTGCTCCGTGTGGTCTTGCTTCCAAGGCGAGCATGTTGCCCCTGAGCTATCCTCCCGAAAAACTGAGGGGTGTCTAAATAAAATGAATTGACATAATCTACAGGAGAGAACTAAAGTGACTATTGCCTGGACCCTTTGAAGTTGCTCCAGGCAGGGAACATGTTCTGTTTATCATTTCGCAGTGATGAAAGCCTACCTTTACTGCTCACTTGGTCGAAAACCACACCAAGACTTTTTACCTGCCCTGATGGAGCCGTACAAGGGCACTTCAGTCAGGTCAGTGATTACATTTTTCGTTTTGGAAGGGTTTTGATTCAGAAGGTAAGTTCTCGTTCAACTGTCAACTGCATTGAGACATATTTTGATGGTTGTCCTAAAATTGTCTATTTCATTTCACGCTGGCAGCTCTAATAAGATTTGGGTACCGTCAGAGTAGTTAAAAAAAGAAGCCCAAAGGAGCAAATCAGATTAGCGAGGGAGCGAAGACAGACATTTAATAGGAGGACTCTGAGGGACACCACAAGTCACTTTGGTAGACGAAGACATGTGGGGTTATAGAGCAACACAGTGTTCAAGATCACTCAATTAGGAATGATTCCACTTCAACACAGGGCAATCAATCTGAGCTCAGCCTGGATTACCCAGTATTATCGTCATCACTGAGTCAGTACTTCTACTGGGGCCAAAACCAGCCTGCATATCGTCCAAAAGATAGTTATCCTATATAAAGGGATAAGGTTGGTCCATGACCACTTGTTCAATGCAGTTTAGACAAAAATGGAGATTGGGAATGGGACAATAGTTTCCAGGATCTAAAAAGGGCTTTTTAAATAATGGTGTAAAAACTGTTTGTTTTCAGGTCACTCTGGACGTTATGTTGAGTGAAGGAGGTATTGATAATCTTATGGATCACATGTGTGATCCGAGCAGTTTGAGACAAGGCTTAGAACAGACATGCAGGACAGGGGTCCAACAGAGAACTGGCATTTTTTACTGACAATAACCAAAGATTGTCTATGTTTGAAAGTGGACTCATTGAATCCATGCAATTGGCAATAACCAAACAGACATTAGGGGCAGGTACAGTTGCAATGTCGCAATTTTGTGAAGCCATATTTTTTCTAATTTCAGAATAGATGTTCACTATTTTGATTTGAGCAAAACAACTAATTTCGTGCAACAGGCTCTGCTCGAAATGACAGTACTGATGACTGAAGGTTCTTGTAGCTGCAAATGATATTAGATTTGCCTGTTTATCGTCCGGTTGGTAAAATAACCCCAGCATTGCAACGAGTGTTCTAAAGGGACATATTCATTGCCTTACAAACCAAACAAATAAGAGCAGCATAGCACATGATGCTGCTGTTTGGAGGGAAGTGGGAGTGGGGTGGACATTCTTTTGGGATATGAGGATTGATCACATGCGCTTGTATTCTAAGAACATGTTTTGCTTCATGCACAGTTTAGACTGCAAAGCACTGACACTGTGTAGTGTATATTGTTCAACCCTGGAAATTGAAGACATCACTGCAGTCTGCTACCCGTTGATACACTCCAGGGCTCCGCGGAGGGCAGCTGCATTAACTTGTATTTGTTCGTGGATCTGAAACCATGATCCTCCAGATGCAACGGAGGAGTCGGCGACGCTGAAACTAATCCTGGTCAAACGGTCAAGCCATGAAGCTCATTTTCATAATCGTTCCCAGTAACAGGCTATACATGGGTCAAGTTATAATTGAAGGCCACACAGCCACACCAAAGCTGGTAAATTGATGCAACGTTAGCAAATTAACACCGCAAATGTACAGGATTGTTACATGATCATGAACATGATATGTTGAATTCTTAATGCTTGTTATTGCTCAGTATAATTAAGACTGTAAACTAATCTGGACATCTATATATAATGGAGGGGAAAAATACATTGCAGCTTGTTACTGCAGAGTGATCCACACAGAGGGCACTCAAGGGAACTTGATCAAACCACTCCCCAATCTTGCCAGCATCATGACACTCGAGGCATTTTCTGGTAGAAATGCACCATGTAGGCGCTCGTTATTAGTCTGGTGGTATTCCACCATAGATCTTTGTATGCATTAATTACCGTGAATGCATGTGGAAGTCTTAGGGTTCCCACTGAATTGTGTAATTACTGGTCCCAGGACAATACACTCACAGCAGACATGACATATTTGACAATAATTGAGTGAAATATACGAGAGGTATTGTAGGCAGTAGTTCAAAAGTTTCACGTGCCATGTTTATTGAAAACGGATCACATGCATTGCTGCCCTTCTTTTGGGTATGGGGGAGCATATGTTGGAGCACCAGCTGCCCCGGCTGCTTTGCCTTTCATGGAACTGCACAGAGGGGTCATTAATGATCTCTTTGTGGATGATGCATTAAGGGAGAGGGCGTGGGGGCATCTCAGATGCCTCTATGTTGGACCCCAGGCATGTTGTTTGTCCCTCACGTGTAATGGATGCACCAATGCATTCCTACACTCAAAGGACAAAAACATGTTAACATGGAGGGGGAAACATAGTACTACCACCACTGTTTTGGTGCAGGAACAAATATGCAGAATTCCAACCTGCAAGCAGGTGCTATTTCGGTATCTGGTGGTAAATATACATTTTAAAGTTTACATAATTAAAGTTTGAAAACAAAAAATAAGAAACATGAAGCAACCATAGCATGCCTCTCCATACCCTTGCAGCGTGGTGTGTGTATAGAGCCAGTGTCTCAGTGACCACTTACGTCATCTCAAACGAGCCACGGGGCTTATTGGTGAGGCACAGCTCACAAACACAGATCTAATGTAGGCAAGCTCTGCATTATTTTCACCCTCAGCTGAGCTACGAGAGAATGTGAGGCTCAGCTTATTCAGAACATCACAGCTTCGGGAACAGCACTGGAGTGAGACTTTGCCCACCTAAGGCAACCTAAACAGTCAACTCATCCGCTTCAGGGAATATGGGGGTCACCGAACCAGGCTACAGAATCTTGGGGAAGACTGCGGTAGCCCAGACGATCTGTGGCCATGGAGGAGGAGGTGGAAGTATAGCAGCTGGAGAAGTCAAGGACTGCTGTGTACCTCTCATGCCAAGTGCACAGTCGATGGTGTGGCAACTTCAAAAAGTCAGATTGTACCAGGTGCAAAGGCAGACTGCAACTGGGACTGGGTAACCCAATGTGAAGCCTCCCAAAAGTACGGCTTGATATTAGACCACTTCCCGGGAACAAACCCCTAACTTGTTGATAGGATTCGGTGCAAATTACTTTTTATGGTGCCCTCAGCCTCCACAGCTGTGATATCTAAGCAGGTGAGCTACATGTCAGGTCCTGTTTGTTGGACATCGAATATGTTGGGAGGGGTTTGCAGAGACTACCTCACATCCAGGTATAGTTTCTACCCAAATGGCAATTTAAATCTGGAGCTTGAGAAGAATTGGAACAGTTTATTCTCACATAGGTTTCAGAACCTTCTAGACTTACTGCCAAAAGTAGAGAGAATCAAAGAGGTTAAAAAAGAACTACATGTATTAGAGGTTGTGTTTAATGAAGCGAAACAGGCATTTCAGATACCACACCGGTGTGCCACCTTGTGAACCCCCTTAGACATGATTTGTTTTCTCACACAGAGTGACAAGAGAAATGGTTTAGTCACCATTGCCTTGGGAATTACTTACCTGCTCTTTGGGCAGATGTTGCTGCATGTGTAAAGGTAGTGGTAATGCTGTAACAGTGATAGCCTCCAGACCCCCAGCACCCACACACAGACAATCTTTTTACTCCAGTTTATGGTTTGATGATGATATACTTGATGAAGATGATGTAATAAAGGAAGAGATTGACGCCATGATGAATATTGAAGTGTATATTGTAATTTAGGGGATAATTAAAGGCGTGTATACATAGGCCCAGTTCCCATGAAACCTGCACTGTTCTAAAAGGGCAAGGGACATGCTTTAAAATTTAAAATAAAATAAAGAAGTTTCTGTGTACTTATAAAGGGTTGCTCTGTAGTGCGGAAGGGGGGAGTGCGGGAGAAGGAAAAATGAAAACAACAAGTTAAAGAAATGAGTAAAGAAAACCATGAATGCATGAAGAGCAATTATAATTAGACCCCCCACACACGCAGTGAAATTACATTAGTTAAGCCCTTATAACATGTATTCCCTTTTAGCAGACATTGGGATGCTCCAAAGGTTTATTGAAGTTTGCATAGCCATTGCTTGCCTCCTAATGGCCTCCCGAGCATGCACATGTAGTAAACCTGCCAAGGACATTTAGAAGAAGGTGGCTGCATAAATTGGTTAATTCCGGTACGACAAAGGATCACGCAGGGAATGGTGATACAATGGGAGGGGTGTGCACACTTCTTGGCAGGAAGCATTAGAGAAGGACTTGCCATATGACGCGATGGCCGCATGTTGACATCTTGAAAGGACTAAATGCGAATGAAAGGATGTATTGTATTGGCTGGATGCTTCTAACGGAAGGCCTAGGGAGGATTTCCACAATATTTGTTTGTGTCGAGTCGGGTGACTGGTTACGTTAGGGATCTGGATGGTGGCTCAGGTTAGAGCAGTCAGATCATGATTGACAGAGGATGCCATTTTTTCTTGTCTTGCAAGACAATAATACATCTGTCTGTCGGTCATCACCTGAAATTGATGTGTGAGCCCGGTGACATTTCCATTTGAGAGATTAGCACATGGCATATCACCATAATGCTATGGCAGTGAACATGTTGTTCAAAGGACACATGCTGTTCGGAAACTCCCTGGAGAAATCAGTCTATAAAGTATTCAAAATAGACAAACCGATAAATGACGCAGATAATGGCGCAGAACATAAAAAAACATCTAGATCTTCCCAGGCAAGAAAGAATACCAGGACCTGAACTAGTAGGCAAGAGCTGGTTCCCTCAAGGCCAGAGAACATGGTTAAACTGAGAAAACCATTCTGCCAGCATGCACCCTGAAGTCCTGATGCCTGGCCTGAGTGGGCAAGGCTCCACTGGTTCCTCAGCATTTGGAAAGATCTCTTCTCAGGCAAATAGGTATAATAACATGAAGAATTCCTAGAGAAAAGAATTCTCAGCTCATCCGGAGCTGTTAGGTCAGGTCATACCGCCTCTATCCAGTGGCAAGCGGCATAAGCAGTTGATGAGCACAGTCCTACAGGAACCCTGGGAAAAAAATGCAATATCATGGGTTCCCACGAAAGAAAGAACCCTCGGATTCTATTCCATCATCTTCATGATCCGAACACTGGAAGGATCGGGCCTCATTACGAGTTTGGTGGTATCTGTGCGATAAATCCACCCAGATACGACCAAACTGAATTTCTACCGCCACTTGGTCCGGCGGAATTACCGTTGAATTACAAGTGGCAGTGGTGGTGTAAAGTCCCTTTTTTTAGTCCATAGGACTCTGCAGGCTTTTTTTGGCAGAATTACGCTCATTCTGCTGAGTTATTTTCCTGGAGGCAAATCCTGAACTTCATGCCCAAACCTGTAATTTGGCGTAGTGTTAAAGTTGGCGGTAACAGAGATACCACCAACTTTACCACTTACCACCAAACTCGTAATGAGGCAGAGTGTCATTTAGTTCTAGACCTTAAGAGGCTGAATGCATATGTCTCTTCCAGACAATTCAAGATGGAGAACCTGCAAAGTATTATTACAATGATTAGTGATCAGTACTTCCTGGTGTCATTAGATGTACAAGATGCATACTTAATATTCCAATACATAAGGTGCAACAACAATTCCTGAGATTTTCAATATCTGGAGTGGGTTCCATGTCATTTCATTGCGGGAAGTATTTTCGCTGGGTTTTTCATTGCAGATTTTTTTATGAAAAAACTCATCACATTTTTTTTTGGGTGGGGTGGTTACACTCCCAAACCCCCATCCGCTTTCATTTTTTTAAATATTCCCGTACACCCACCCCCAATGTATATATTTTTCTAACCCCCCAGAAAATTCAATGAAATAAAACCTCAGGGACCTGATAGAGGCCCACCTGCACAGGGAAGAAGTGATCACTTTACCCTTCCTTGGTGATTGGCTGGTTCAGGATTCTTTCAGGAGTCAGCTGGAGGAACATGTCAAGAAAACTTGCTGCAAAACTTCCACCCACCCAGAACATTCAAAAACACACATCACATCACTTCTCATTCACCCACCAGTCACTCACACCTTCTCTTACATCCACTCATTGCATTCTCTACACAGGCACACACCCACCAACACAGAACATTCCAAAACATACATCACATTCACCCACCAGTCACTCACACCTTCTCTTACATCCACTCATTGCATTCTCTACACAGGCACACACACCCACCCAGAACATTCAAAATCACACATCACTTCTCATTCACCCACCGGTCACTCACACCTTCTCTTACATCCACTCATTGAATTCTCCAACCAGGCACACACCCACCCACACGAAACATTCAAAGCACACATCATATCACTTCTCAGTCACTCACACCTTCTCTTACACCCACTCATTGCATTCTCTACACAGGCACACGCCCAACCACCCACCCACCCAGAACATTCAAAAACGCACATCACATCACTTCTCATTTACCCACTGGTCACTACCCTCTTCTTTTACATTCATTCATTGCTTTCTCTACACAGGCACACACCCATTCACCCAGAACATTCAGAAAACACACATCACATTACTTCTCATTCACCCACCAGTCACTCACACCTTCTCTTACATCCACTCATTGCATTCTCTACACAGGCACACACCCACCAACACAGAACATTCCAAAACATACATCACATTCACCCACCAGTCACTCACACCTTCTCTTACATCCACTCATTGCATTCTCTACACAGGCACACACACCCACCCAGAACATTCAAAATCACACATCACTTCTCATTCACCCACCGGTCACTCACACCTTCTCTTACATCCACTCATTGAATTCTCCAACCAGGCACACACCCACCCACACGAAACATTCAAAGCACACATCATATCACTTCTCAGTCACTCACACCTTCTCTTACACCCACTCATTGCATTCTCTACACAGGCACACGCCCAACCACCCACCCACCCAGAACATTCAAAAACGCACATCACATCACTTCTCATTTACCCACTGGTCACTACCCTCTTCTTTTACATTCATTCATTGCTTTCTCTACACAGGCACACACCCATTCACCCAGAACATTCAGAAAACACACATCACATTACTTCTCACTCACCCACCAGTCACTCACACCTTCTCTCACATACACTTGTTGCAATCTCTACACAGGCCCACACCCACCCACCAAGAACATTCAAAAACAAGCTCTCAAATCAGATGATGCACGGGTCCTTCCTCACTTTGAACATATGACATCGAATGACATAGAGGATTGGATTAGGGGTTTTACTGGCCTACATGCTACAACAAAAACTAGGTGCATGTTAAAGCCCGAGGGCAGAACTACCTACTATAATAAGGGCATTCGGAATGCTAAGAGAGTATACAGAGCGGAGATAAGGGGGCTTAGGAGCTTGAACTTGGTGGGAGAGGACTATTATGAGAAAGTTAGAAAAGCGAAATCCAGATATAGAGCCTGTGTCAAGAGCATAAAAATGGCAGAAAGGAACAACAGACATCAAAGGCTCATACAAACTATCTGTACCAGAAATTCTCGTAATATATGGTCACTCCTAAACGAGAACAGAAAGGAGGTTAAGGGACCTTTAGCAAACCCAATAGGTGAAGAAACATGGATAACATTCCTTCTAGGGCGAAATTTAGAAGAGGATGAGACCACTAAGATAACACTAGAGAAGGTTCCCTTTCCCCCGCCTTTTGATGTCTCTACTGAGGCCATCTATAAGAAAATG